>NC_132927.1:2695000-5467500 GCF_047675955.1 Chlorocebus sabaeus
CTTTTATCACACTTTAATACAACTACCTTGTCAAATTAGAATTTTCAAAGGAAAAACTCAATTTTCAGGTCAAAATTATTAAATAAAATTTTTCCTTGAGTCACTGTGCATTTTGCAATAGAATTTATAAGAAATCAGTATGTTAACAAGAGGGAATCATAACTATACATCAAAGGTAACACTTCTATATAGCTCCAAAAATCACAATACTGTTGATGATTCTTCACCTATTGTAACTTTAAGAAAATGCTTTGTTCTAAAACATTTCAGAAACAAAGAATGTAGAATTATAAAGCAAAGTTAATAAAGATAACAGTAGGAAAGTTCAAGCTTGAATCCCTTCAAAACATTAATTTCATGTTCCTTATCACCCAGAATATTTGTTATTAAAAATCTTACTTGTTTCATGACTGTTTTCAAAAAGGTCAGCAAAATTGTTAGCATTTTTATTTAAACTAACATATGAAATATAACTTCATAATAATGAGTGATTTCTAATAATTAATAATTTTTAATTTTTCAATGACTTGGGGTAGACTAACCCTATTGAAGAATTATATTACCTAGCTGCACTATCTATATTTATAAAATAATTAGTCTAATTATTTGCTTTTTTGGCTATCATAGCTACATTTTTAAAATTAGGGCTTACTACCATCTTACCAAATGGTACTACCATATTTTCAGAAGATACTGAAAAATTACGGCAGTGACATGAATACTCAGTCCAGTATGACCACATATAGACATTTTTATTTGTATTGAAACATCCAGCCACAAAAATCAGCATATTTTGACTTATATAATCACAATAAAAAACTATTATAAGAAATATCAAATGAATATGAAATTTTCTATCATCCCTAAAATTAAAATATAAATACTAACATTTAAAATTATATCATGGAAGCACAGTGACACATATGTCAATGTTTTATGTCTCACTGGGCAGGTCAGAACTTGTGATTGTTGTGTCACTGACAAAGCACTGAAGTAAGCTTTCTTTGTTCCAGACATTAAAATGGGCAGGCCAAAAAAATGTGCTAAAATTTGAGCAGGACATTTAGTTGTTTGAGGTATTCTATGAGAGATTTCATTAGCTAATTTTTAGCAAGCATCTCTAATGCTATCTTTAAAACACAAATTTGGATAAGAATATTTTAAAGAAATACAGCCATGCATTTTAGGCCATTTTGTTCTGGAAGGTAGCAAGCAGAGAAAGTATAAATGCAAATTCTAAACCAAGTCACCTCATAAATATATTTATACATATCTCACACACACACAACACACACACAGACACACACCCCTCATTTTATTTCCATACACACAATTTACAGTAATACAATAAATTTAATTTTGTTTAATTATAATTTTTTATATAATCATTTCACTTAATGGAAAATAGTCCAAGTTTTCAAGAACTTAGAAAGTTTGAGAAATAGTCTAAGTTTTCTTGGGAATGTTAAACACAAACTTCATATTCCCTGATTACGTGGATTCAGTTTCAAGAAATAGACTGAGAAGTATTTTTATAATATTTGTTAATTTTGCTCACAGCTTCTTTTTGTAGAAAATTATTTGTCTGAAAAGTTAATGTGTTACAATTAGAAAGTTAAACCACGATATATACTATACCAATTATACAGATGATTACAATCATCTTTATTTTTATCCTGTACACATGAAATACTGAGAAAATGCACTTTTAAGGATTTAAGTATCTGAATGTTAAATATGATTGTATTTTTATGAATAAGCAATTCTTTTCAAAATGATAACCTTTTTGTAATATTATTGAAGACATTATGGGCCGGGTGCGGTGGCTCACGCCTGTAATCCCAGAACTTTGGGAGGCCAAGGTGGGCAGATCACGAAGTCAGGAGATCGAGACTATCCTGGCTAACACGGTGAAACCCCGTCTCTACTAAAAATACAAAAAATTAGCCAGGCATGGTGACGGGCGCCTGTAGTCCCAGCTACTCGGGAAGCTGAGGCAGAATAGCGTGAACCCGGGAGGTGGAGCTTGCAGTGAGCTGAGATTGCGCCACTGCACACCAGCCTGGGCGACAGAGCAAGACTCGGTCTCAAAAAAAAAAAAAAAAAAAAAAAAAAAGACATATATATACTGGCAAACTGCAGTGCTTAAATGTATTTTTAATGAAGAAAAATGTATTAATCGGTCAAGACTTTCAAAATACATAGTCTTATGTTATTTTAAGTTATAAGTAATCATTTTTGTTTTGTTCAAAGTAATTATTTCCTGTGTGATAACCACCCTGAAGCAGAACAGCACAGAAAAGGTTAATTATAGGCTGATAATAAAAGGTAATGAAATTTTATTAATAATTTTATAACATCCACTCTATGAAATGTATGAAGATATTAATTTCTACATGGCAAATCAGTCTCACATTATATATGTTTTTTCACAGTTTTTTTTTTTTCTTTTTAAGTCTAAAACTATTATCTAAAACAACTTGCACATGTGGGTATTGCACTTACATTATTGAATATCAGCTTGTCTTTTTTTTTTTTTTTTAAACCCTTTAATTATTTTTTCTTCTTTTCAATACTCGAAGTTTTATTATTATTTATTTATTTATTTTATTTATTTTTTGAGAGACGGAGTCTTGCTCTGTCACCCAGGCTGGAGTGCAGTGGCGTGATCTCGGCTCACTGCAACCTCCTCCTCCCGGGTTCAAGCAATTCTGCTGCCTCAGCCTCCCAAGTAGCTGAGATTAAAAGGCTTGTGCCACCACACCCATATAATTTTTGTAGTCTTTTTGTAGAGAGGGGTTTCACTATATGTTGGCCAGGCTGGTCTCGAACTCCTGACCTCAGGTGATCCACCTGCCTCGGCCACCCAAAATGCTAGGATTACAACCACGCCCGACCAATACTCAAAAACTTTGAAATAATATATAATTCGAAGTAGTGTTAACTTTTAATGACAGTAAACACCTTGCAAAAATATCCATATCTTTGAAAACTGAAGAATTATATGACAATGTCTATCTTTATATTAAAGGTGCTTTTATGTAGTTAATACCTTCTCCTGAATTTTAGTGTTTAGCCATTTCAAAGAATCTTAAATAAAAAAATCTGTCAACCACAATCAATGTTTAATTAAATATTGATGTGGCCCCAAATTTTGTTGGCAAGATTAAAAACCTAAAGATGTATTATGACTTAAGAGCAGACTTAACGTTTGCATCTTAGTAATTACAATACATAGCATTTTCTAATTTTAGGCAATACGCTATTCTGTATAAGACTACCAAATTTAGAAAATTAATGGAAACATAAACATAAAAAGTTTTCAAAATTTAATAAAAGTAAATAATAGCTTACACAAGGCATTTATCATCCAATTTTTATTTTTGACAAAAGAACATGAGAATCCTCTTTGCCTTACACTGTCTTTTTCTCTGAAGAATTAAAAAATATATTTATATCTATTTGCATACAATATTAATCTAATAAGGGCAGACATAGGAAACAGACTCTCTGAAAAGAAGTTGAGATAAAAAACTGAAATTCAGTTAAATAATATTATAAGGAGAGTAGTGTTATATTTACATTTTAAGTGTCGGGCCAGAGTTACGGAAAAGTGAGACAGAAAAACATGGAAGCTTTGAGGTGGTGGATAACTGACTACTGGTGGGAAAAAACAGAGGAGAAGGAAAGATAATTATGTAAGGTAGATTATTTTCTCTTACTTCTTAGATAAAGGCATTTTACAAAGCAATGTCTGTACCTTGATAGTATTTAACTTCCAACTGAAATGACAAATAGCAAATTCTAACTGTGTACATGGATTCATTTTCACTGGTGAAGTCTGTTAATGTGCTGGCTGAAATAAATATACATATTCTTATTTCTAAAGAATTGGGAGAAAAGAACTGATCTTCAATGGCATACAAATTATTTGGTATAACATGTATAAAACTAAATCAGATATGTTCTTGACAGTTACAAATCGGATTTCCCTTCAGAGTTATGATTATATTTGCTAGCATTCACCTAATCATTTATAAATGCTTACTGAATGGCCCAAGCCCTGTGTTGAAAGCTGGAGATAAAGGATATATATGACACTGTTCCTGCCTTTAAAGAGCTTATAGATGTAGAAAATGAGTGTGTATCAGTGCAGGAGTCTTAAAGGTGCTGGCACAGAAGTATATAAAGGTTATAAAGGAGACACAAAGTTTAACTGGAAAAAGAAAGAATAGGTAAGAAAATCCTTGAGAGATGAAGATATTTCCCTAATGGTCTTTCACAGATGTGTAATATCCGTACATTCTTTTTTCACAACCAAATATTTCCATGCATTTGGTCACTGTTATTTCTGTGTTGGACAGTTCCTGTTTCAAATCTAAACCCATTTTAGCAGTGATGAACTGTTTCAATAATTTTATTTATTTATTTATTTTTGGAGAGGAGGGTCTCCCTTTGCCACCCAGGCTGGAGTGCAGTGGCACAACCATAGCTGCAGCCCCGAACTCCTGGGCTCAAGCGATCCACCTGGTTTAGCCTCCTGAGTAGCTGGGATTACAGGTGTGAACCATTGTACTCAGCTTAAAACTACTACTTTTAAATTAAAAGAATCTTTACTTAAGTATTCCTTATTCTAGACTCACAACTTATTTGTTATATCAAAAAAAGAGAAAGATTAACAATGTAATTATACTAATTATCCTAGCATCAACTGTTATTCAGAACAAAAGTAATAAAGTTACAATTTCTCTATTTGTAATCACAAAATAACTTCTGTAAGAATCCTATGAGTTTTAAAAATACCACATAAATCGATTTTAACATTGATATGTTTCTAATTAAAAATAGACATTAAGATATATTTACTCTTTCGACAAACAAGAACTCCAACTCATGATGGTTTTATGGCTAGAAAGGAATGAGATTACCTATAGGCATCATATTTCTTCATTATCATGGCAGAAAAATAAAAAAAAATATTTAATAAAACCATATATTGAAGTAAATGCAAAACAAGTTCCATTACTCCCAAATAATAGTATGAATTATTTTATTTAGGGCTGCCATATTTACTACACATATATGACATTACACTTATAAAGCAATTCCTATCAACAGTGGATACCTGTTATTTTACTCAGTCATTCAGTTGATATCCAATCATTCTTCTTCTGGCAACAGAACCCCAGTTTTCCTCTGGAAAACACCCTTTCTCATTCTTGGTGTACCTGCCTCAGATAAGGCTGACAATCTTTCAATACCTCTAGAACAAGGGTGTCCAATTTTTGGCTTCCCTGGGTCACACTGGAAGAATTGTCTCAAGCCACACATAAAATACACTAACACTAATGATAGCTGAAGAGCTTTAAAAAATGCAAAGAAAAAAATAGAAAAGTTTTAAGAAAGTTTACAAATTTGTATTGGGCCACATTCAAAGCCATCCTGGGGCGCAGGTTGGACAAGCTTGCTTTAGAAGTAAAAACATGACCCAGGTCTGACCTGTTGCTATACTCACACCCATAACCTTTACTGGTTTGGGTTTGAGCACATGACACAGGATGGCCAAACAAGAGCATGAGAATTTGGTAAACTTGTCGGTAAAGAGATATTTGTGTTCCTAATCTAGTAGAACACCAGCCTGTCATTGCTAGTGACTATCTTACCACTACTATAAGAAAAGGAAGAACCTGACTGAAAATGAAGTTAACTTAGATAAAAATAAGACAGCATTTTTTGGCATCTGAATCTAACCATGTCTAAAGCCAGCACAGAGGAAATACAACTCTCTTTTTTGCTTAAAAAATTTGAATTGAATTATGATAATTTCTATAATTTTGAGGGCTTCTATAATTTGTAACTGACCAAAAAGTATCTTTGAAAATATTTTTACATTCTTGTTATATCATGCATTATTTGCCTATCAAAATACTGACATTTCATTTTATCTCTTAAACTTAATAATCAAGATATCATAGTTCTGGTAAGGAAAAACAAGTAGATTAATTTACTTTTTACCATGATATACACTATATAATCTAACCAGATAAATGTTTTTATTTTCCCAATGTATTACAATTTAGGCTACTGAGGCTCCACTTAGTAGCATCAAATGGAGATACATGTGCCATTTTGGGGAATCTACATTGAGTTGCTGAACAAAGCAAATTGAAAAAATTGCATCCTTTCTTTTGACTATAGACTTCAAATAAACAAATAACGCCTGTGTGAATGCACTGATTTGATAAAATATGTACAGCAGATTTACATGAATAGAAGTATCCAAAAAGAATTTAAAAAGCAGTTCTAACTCTCCACTAGTTTGTTTACTCTACTTTTGATAACCAAATCAAAGGCAGAACAGTTTTCATAGCAATGTCTAATATCTCTCATAAAACACCATGCCGCCTTGTCTCATGTATTTTTACCCTTCACCCACTGCCAACTCAGATTTTAAACCTAGGAGCTATCTGTGACTTCCCCTGCTCCCTAGATCTATATGTCCTATTCTGTGCTGTTCTTCAGTCTTATTACTTTATCCTCTCTAAAGCATATTGTAGTATAATAAAAATATAGACTTGGCCGTTAATAGATATGTGGTCTCACTTTGGCTCTGCTATGTGATCTTTCTCAAATCACTTCAGTTTCATCATCTATAAAATCAGACAACTTAGTGAGACTGAGGATAAGGGGTCTTTATTTTAGCATTATGAGAAAATTCTGTTCAAAACTCTTCAATGAGCCCCTCCTTCAACTCCCCACTGAATTACCCAGACAATTTTCTAAAGACAAAATTTAACTTACTTCTTTTTTCATTTAACACATTATTTCACTTTGCCCCTGAAACATGATTCAAAATTTAAAGATATACAACACTATATCCCAGGGAGGGATATAACTTAGGAATAAGAAAAACAGAAAAGAAAACCTATGCTTTCTAGGAGAAACACTTGAAACTATTCCTGTTATGTTGAGATGATGAGCACTTTAGACATAATTATTTCAAAAAAGAAAACTACTAGAAGTTAAATAACTATTAAAAAACTATGAAGGTCATATAATAATAAACTATTGCAGGGAAGCCCATTATTTAAAAGTGAAAATAATTTGGGGTATTGTCTTCTTAATGCTTACTAAACCAGATTTTACTATATTGAAGTTATATTGATGAAAGGCCTGTAAGTCTTCATCATCTGTGTCTTAACAAAAAGCTCTTTGAAATCATTATTATTTTAAATCACCTCTTTTTAGCCCAGCTCTTTCAGGGCACATGTTATAAGACACATGTTCAGAGTTCTTAATTCTGATTAGCAAAAGATGTATTAAACAGATTTGAATATTTGAAATGAAAACTAATGTTTTCAATTTAATGTTGTAAATTAAACATTAAAATTAAAAAGTAAAAAATAGCTATGAAAATAAAAATAGGGCTGTGTTCACTGAAGTAAATGGTGCAAAAGGGGTGAAAGATGAGGATGGAAGAATTTCTATTTTATCCATTTTAAGCTTAAAATGCCTATCAGTCATCCAGGTGAAGATGCCAAATAAGTGGTTGATTATGGGGCTGGAGGCCAGGGGAAATGTGGGAGTTAACATATAAATTGTATTTAAAGACATAGGAATAGATGAAATTATTTAGGGGGAAGTAAAAGTGAAGCAAATTGTTAAATAATGAAAATTAAAGAATTAGGTAGGAAAATATTTAATTTCTAAAATGATCAAAGATATATTCAAGGTAGAGCAGCAAAATTGACCATCAAGTAAAAAATAAAGCAAATACAAATCAGGGAGTGGGTAAACTGTTAATCTTTTTCTTTTTTAAAACATTGGTGTCAGTATATATTGTCTTTTGCAAATCATATTGTAGTATTTGTCAAGTTATGAAATGGGTTTAATCTTTCACTTTGTTTCTCTCCTTCTGCAATTCTCCTGGGGAAATTTCCAAAACAGAGAACATTGTACAATGTATTAGTACACTGTACAATGAACACTAGTACACTGCATAATGTATTAGTGTTTTAAGCTAAGTGTTTAAAAGTCACAACACAGAATGTCATATACGAAAGACAGTATGCAGGCACTGTATGAAATTATAAAATGATGTAAAAAATACCAATGCAAAGTTGAATACACACACACACACACACACACACACACACACACATATATATGTAGTTTGGGTTAAATAATGTAAAAGTATGTAATTATATTCAGGTAAAACAGAAAGAGAGCAATAGAGATTGCATTTCAGATGAGTTTTTTCTCTTACCATACACACTTTGTCTTATTTTTTAAAAGCAGTGTAACAGAAGAAAATGGAACAATTGTCCAAAATTAGGCTGCAGAATAAACGAATCCTCAAAAAGTAGAACAATGAAAAAATAATTTTAGCACATTTCTGGAATTTATTGCACAATTATTTATTGAGTGGCTATTACGTGCCAGGTATAATTCCAAATGTTGGGGATGTAGGGGTAAATGAAAAGGATAAGATCTCTGCTTTCATAGGGTTGGAAATTCAGTGGCATTATAAAAATACAAAATATTTAAATGTATATACAATCATGCACCAAATAACAAAGATTGGTTCAACGACAGACCATGTATGGTGATCTTATAGGATTATAATGGAGCTGAAAAATCTCTGTCACCTAGCGACATTGTAACCCTTGTTAATGTCCTATCACAAAGCATTACCCATATGTTTGTGGTGATGCTGGTGTAAACAAACCTACTGTTCTGCTAGTTGTACACAAAGTATTGCCCATACAATTGTGCACAGTACATAAAACCTGATAATGATGATAAACGACTGTTACTGGCTTATATGTTTACTACACTATACTTCTTATCATTATTCTAGACTGTATTCCATTTACTAATTAAAAAAGAAAAGTTAACTATAACACAGCCTCAGGCAGGTCCTTCAGGAAGTAATCCAGAAGAACACATTGTCATCATAGGAGAGGATAGCTCCATGTGTATTACTGCCCCCAAAGATCTTTCAGTGGGACAAGATGTGGAGGGGGAAGACAGTGGCACTGGTGATACCATCCCTGTGTAGGAGTAGGCTAATGTGTGTCTTAGTTTTGGTGTCCTAGTTTTTAATTAAAAAGTTTTAAAAGTAAAACAAAATGAAAATAAACTAAATAGAAAAAAAGCAACAAACAACTCCACTAAAAATAGGCAAAGGACATGAACAGACATGCCTCAAAAGACAACAAACATGTGGCCAACATATATATGAAAAAATTTTCAACATCACTAATTGTTAGAGAAATGCAAATCAAATCCACAATGAGACATCATCTGACATCAGTCAGAATGGTTATTAAAAAGTCAGAAGATAACAGATACTGGAGAGGTTGCAGAGAAAAGATAACACTTATATTTTACTGGTGGGAATGTAAATTGGTTCAGCCACTGCGGAAAGCAGTGTGGAGATTTCTCAAATAACGTGAAACAGAACTACCATTTGACCCAGCAATCTCACCGCTGGGTATATATCCAAAGGAAAATAAATCACTTTACAAAAAAGACACATGTACTAGTATATTCATCACAACACTATTCAAAATAGCAAAGACATGGGATCAACCTATATGCCCATCAACGGTGGACTGGATAAGTAAAATGTGATATATACACACTATGGAATACTATACAGTTGTAAAAAAGAAGAAAATTATGTCCTTTGCAGCAACATGAATGTATCTGGAGACCAAATTAATGCAGAAACAGAAAGCCAAATACTGATGGTTCTCTCTTATAAGAGGAAACTAAACATTGAGTAAACATGGACATATAGATGGCAACAATAGACACTGGGACTCCCAGAGGGGAGAGGTTGGGAGGAGGAATGGGTTGAAAAACCACCTATTGAGCACTATGCTCACTATCTGGGATCATTCATACACCAAACCTCAGCGACATGCAAATTACTCATGTAAAATTACCCGAACCTAAAACAAATGCTGAAAGGAAACAAGAAAAAAGTGTACAGAATAAGGAAAAAGAAAATATTTTTGGACAATATATTAGTGTTTTAAGCTAAGTGTTTAAAAGTCAAAAGAGCCGAAAAGCAAAAACATTAAAAAATATATGAAGCAAAAAGTTATACTAACCTCAGGTTAATTATTAAAGAAAGTTCATTTTTATACAATTAGTGTGCCCTAAGTGTACATTGTTGATAGTCTACAGTAGAGTACAGTAATGTCCCAGGTCTTTACATTCACTCACTGCTCAATCACTGACTCACCCAGAGCAATTTCTAGCCTTGTGAATTCTATTCATGGTAAGTTCCCTATACAGGAGTATATTATATTATATTACATATTATACATGTATTATATATATAGGAGTACCATTTTTTAACTTTTATTCTGTATTTTTAATATTGTTAATGTACCTTTTTGTTTTGATATGTTTAGCTATACAAATAGTTAATATTGTGTTAAACTGCCTGCAGTATTATTAAGGTAACATGCTGTACAGATTTGTAACCTAGAAGCAATAGGTTATACCAAGGGCCTAGGTGTGTATTAGGCTATACCTTCCAGGTTTGTGTAAGTACACTCCATGATGTATGCACAATGACAAAAACACCTAATGCTGCATTTCTCTGAATATATCCCCTTCATTAAGCAAAGGACTGTAAAATATGCATGACCATAAAATAGTGAGTTGATAAATGACAGAAAAGAACATCTAGAAAATATTTTAAAATTTTTAAGTAGAAAAATTCAAAATCATAGTTTTAAATGAAAATCATGCATCTAACCTGAATGCCCGTTTATAAAAAACACACTTTAGAAAATAAAGTTAATCTAGGAATAAAGAACTTTTTAAAAATTTGAGTTGTTTATGGTTTAATACTCTATGACATAACCAAACTAAATAAGATAACAATGGAAGTAAATGTCTCAACTATTTTTGAAAATCCATCTCTGTTTAAATTTATGTATCTAGAGAATTAAGTTATAAGGAAAACTTTCACAATTTGGATTTTTATTGTATCTTTATGCATTTTTGATTGTCATTTTTACCATTAAAATTAAATATTAGTTGAAAAGTCTGATGTCCCATATTTTTGAAATGATTTATTAAATTATAATTACTTACAAGTATTTTATATTTACAGATTAGGTGAATTATATATTTCTTATTATTTTAATTTCACCAACAGTTTTCCTAAAGGCAATATTTATTTTTAAAAATAAACACTTACATTTCAGTATCTTACTAGTAATGGGAGGTTGATTATTTACTATCCCAAATGACTGTCATTAAGAAAATGAAAATATTGGCCGGGCGCGGTGGCTCAAGCCTGTAATCTCAGCACTTTGGGGGGCCGAGACGGGCGGATCATGAGGTCAGGAGATCAAGACCATCCTGGCTAACACGGTGAAATCCGTCTGTACTAAAAAATACAAAAAAAACTAGCCGGGCGAGGTGGCGGACGCCTGTAGTCCCTGCTACTCGGGAGGCTGAGGCAGGAGAATGGCGTGAACCCGGGAGGCGGAGCTTGCAGTGAGCTGAGATCCGGCCACTGTACTCCAGCCTGGGCGGCAGAGCGAGACTCCGTCTCAAAAAAAAAAAAAAAAAAGAAAGAAAAAAAAAAAGAAAATATTATACATTATTATTTCATTAATACTTGACATAAATAACCATATAAACATTGATTTACATTTAAAAGGTTACTGAAGCACATCTGCAATTTAACAAACTATACTATTACAAAACTATATTCTTTTTATATATATGGGTGAAATAGTTCATTTATAATATTTAATGAATCATATATAAGAATACACTAATTTTAAAACTTCTGTTACTTGGCTAAAAGCAATTCGAAGCCAGGTAATAAAAAGGAATGTTTTCTTTTTCAAAAATATTTTAAAATAGTAACTCAATAAGAAATATGAACGAAACCAAACACCAATAAAATGAATTATAAGGCATTAGATTCAGAATAAACGAAAATGATCAACTTCTTATCTCCTGAAAAATTCCTAATGATAAAAAATTAGAAAAATTAATAACCAAAAAGGCCAATTATAAATTTCTGAGGTCAAAAGGAAAAACACTTTTATTCCAAAGCGAGAAGGTATCAAACTCCCCAGTTTTGCAAAATTACTTTTATCTGAGAAAATAATGTGAACACATTCACGTATCTAAGCATTCTTTAAAAAAAAAAAAGTTTAAAATAAACTTGATAACCATCAAATTCTGCTATTTTAATATTTTCAATTTTATATGGCTTTGCTTGAAAAATGAAAAATTCTATTGAACTGTATACACACACAAAACAAGAAAATAAATACACATTGTGGAACAAGGAGACATTAAATGGTGTGGTTATATAAAGGCATGCATAATGTTCTGTCTTGAGAATATACTGTGTGCAAGAATTACTGCAGTTATGGCTGCAGGGAAAACTTCCATGAAACACAGAAACCACCTTTGCTTACTAAGTCGTCCAGAGAATCTTGCAAATTTACCTAATACGAGCCAATACTAGACACAGTATTCTATGCATTTTACCAATGCCTGAGCCATATACGGGATGTAAAATAAGGAATGTTACAGAGCAACTATTTCATTAACTCTTTTCCCTGATGTGTACCACTTTCTTCAATCTGAAAGTCTTAGGCTTTTCATAAACTTAAAAAGGCCTTCAGATAAAATCACACTTTTAAAAGGGATTTTGGGATGTCACATAACCTGGTATTTACTAAATACTGTGTTGTAATACTAACCTGAAAACATTAATGGTGTGCTGCTTTCAGTGGTATTGTTAACTTGCCCTAAGGGAGATTCGATTCCCATCACTGCTATGGATAATAGACTATCTACACTACAGCACACTAGCAAACTCTGAAGTCTGCAACAGAATGAATATGGGTAGGAAGCACTTATTTAATCATATCGATAATTTTTGGCAAGAATATTGCTAAACGACCTTAAAAACTCCTAATGTAGGCTGAGTTTGGTGGCTCATGCCTGTAATCCGAGCACTTTGGGAGGCTGAGGCGGGCAGATCACCTGAGGTCGGGAGTTCAAGACCAGCCTGACCAACAGCCAACCAACATCTCTACTGAAAAACAAAACGAAACAAAACAAAACAAAAAACAAAATACAAAATTAGCCAGGCATGGTGGCTCATGCCTGTCATCCCAGCTACTTGGAAGGCTGAGGCAGGAGAATCTCTTGAACCTGGGAGGAGGAGGTTGAGGTGAGCCGAGATCGTATCATTGCACTCCAGCCTGGGCAACAAGAGTGAAACTCCATCTCAATAAACAAAAACAAAAACACCCCCAAAACTCCTAATGTAATCTGCATATAAAAATCTCTAAGAGAACCTCTAACTCTATTTAGTAATGGTCAAAAGTATTAAGCTAAGGTTAATTTATTATCGAAAAAAAGATTTTTCTTTTTGTAAATTCAGTGTGCCCTGAGTCTATAGTGTTTATAAAGTCCACAGTAGTATACAATAATGTCCCAGACCTTCACATTCACTAATTATATCTAAAAGGATAATCATCCTTTGTATAATAACCCTTCATAGATTTAAGTTGTATTAATTAGTAAATCCCAACTAATCTCAATGCTGAAACTAATCCCTACCCATCAATTTTTGTACGAATTTAGTATTTTTCAGATCACAAAGTATGTATGTTGTTTCATGGTAAAGTCTTGATGAATTAACACTTGAAAAAAAGAGACAGTGTCACATAGTACACAATTATCAATTTATTATAAACTAATGTGCTCTTATCATATAAGTGTTTCCCAAACATTTCAAGAAGCTTCATGAAATATTTATCTGACTGTTCAAATATTGATGCAAAATCTCATAATAGGTCTATTAATTATCTACATAGGTAATTTTGATATAAAGCTAGGGTTGAGTATTTTTTATGTTTTAACTCTAAAGGATAAATAAAAATATTACATATATTACACAATCATTTCATTTGGCATAACTTTAAAATATGAAGCAATTGCCACTCCCTTTGCCAGTCAGTTAGTGCTTCCTCTAGGCCTGAAGCCTCTCCCCAGTGAGCCTTCTTGACCTCAATAAAGCATCAAAAGAGTAGGAAATCAAGAAGCCAAGTAGCTTAAATGCACATGTAATGTCAAAGACAACCAGTTTTCCCCTTGGGAAATTACTGCTTTATCTTCCTTAAAACATTGCATATGCCACAACTGAAGTAAGGATTTTTTTTTTCCATTCTCTTTTGTATCCTCTGTTACATTTTAAAAACAAAGTAGAGATATAAGAAGTAAAATGTAGTAATTTTCACATTCTTTGTCATCACTCTAATAATACATGAACAAAGTTTTTTGACAGTTAAAGATAGGGCCAAATGTTTCTTAGCAACTTAATTTTCTTCATATTGTATGACACTATTCTAGGCTAGTTTATGCAGATCTAACTCAGCATTTTAAACAGCTTCACCACATACTATTCTGTAATATCAGAATTTATTTAATCACTCTCCAGTGATTAAAGGTGAAACTGCTTTCCAACTTCTATCACACATACATTCTTGTATTTGTTTCTATGTATTGGTACAGTAAGTTTTACAGGATAGATCTGAAAAGCTGTAATGTTGTAGCATTTCTTACATCAACATTGTATGAGCATGTTTATTTCTTGTATCTTTGCCAGCACTTTAGATTTATAAACACACACACACATCTTGCATTTCTGATATGTGTATTATACACAAAGTTTTATCTATCTGATTTAAAATAGTGCAATTGTGTGATGTTGATTGCAATTTCCCTGATAACTGGTGAGGTTAAACATGTTTTTATATTTGTATTGTACATTTCCATTCCCTCCTCTGTAAATTGCCTTTACATTTTTATATTGGGTTTTCATATGAACCTAGGAGTTCTTTGTATAGCCGAGATACTAATTAATTGTCATGTGTTCAACATATTTTTTGTTTTCTTTTGCTTATTAATGGTGTATTCTGCTATACCAAAAATAATAACTGTTTATATACTCAAATCTGGTAGCGTTTTATGTTTTGGATTTCCTTCTTGCTTAAGTCATCCTTGATTTCGTACACCATAATTTCAAATAGTCTTACAGTTTCAATCTTGAATGCATTGAGATTTATTTCTGCATATCGTCTGAGGTGGAAATTTATTTTCTTTCAGGTGGACAGTCAATATACCAGCACCATTTATAAAATAAACATCCTTTTTAATAATGAATTAAAATTACACTTATATATTACTCTGGACCAGACAGTGTTCTAAATATTTCTCATGCATTCGTTCATTAAAATGTCATGACAACTCTGCGAGGTAGGTACCCACATTTTTCAATGAGAAAACACACATGGCAAAATAAAAAATGTGGCCTCACACATTATAAACTTCGGACATAACAAAGATTTGATTGGAAGCCAGGTATTATGGCTCAAGACCACAGTTCTCCAAATTCTTAGATCATACTGTGTGGTTTTTTTTTTTTTATCATACATTAAGTTCCCATATATAGTCATGTGCTGCATAGTGACGTTTTCATCAATGGCAGGCCATATATATGGTGGTCCCATGAGATTATAATGGAGCTGCAAAGTTCCTATTGCCTAGTGATGTAGTAGCCAAAACATTATCTTTTCTATGTTTAGATATCTTTAGTTATACAAATACCACTGTTACAATTGCTTGCGATATTCAGTACAGTAACATGCTGTATAGGTTTGTAGCCTAGGAGCAACAGGCTGTGTATTGTAATAGGCAATACCATCTAGGTTCATGTAAATACACTCTATGATGTTCACACAACAATATCGCTTATGATACTTTTCTCAGAACATATTCGTGATGCATGATTTTACTTGGATCTATTTCAGAAATATCTATATACTTCATTTAATCAATTGCATCTATTTGTATGTCACTTTTAGTGTGACACATTTATAGTAAATTTTAATGCTGGGTGATCTCAGTATTACTAGTTTCTTGATAATTCTTTTATTAGTTGACTGATGATAATTATCAGGGATTTGTTTCTATATACATATTAAAATCATTTTATCTCTCTCAAAACACAGAAAAATGGGAATATGATGAAAATCGTAATGTTTATATTTTAATTTTAAAAGGATTGATATTTCTATATTAAATCTTCCCCACAAAAATTACAATAAGGCTATCCATTTATTAAGGGAGTGTTTCATGCCCTTATATAAAAATTATATATTATTTAATATGAATTCAGTGTTTTTGATTCAATTTATTTCTAGGAATGTTTGCAATTTTGATATGTATATGATACATACTAGGTTGAGCCACAGGAAATTACAATCAAATATCAGTAATATCATAACTCTCATCCTAATGATAAGCAAAGCACATAAAATCTAATATACATAACAAAGTCAGTAAGTTCATTAAAAATGGATGTCATTATATTTCTAGGACCTTCTTATATATTTCTGATGAACATTATCTTGATATCACACAAACACAATACACTACGCACACACATATGCTGAAAGAAATATAAATTAATTTTTCTCTTTTTTTGAGATGGGAGTCTAGCTCTGTTGCTGAGGCTGGAGTGCAATGGCGTGATGTCAGCTCACTGGAACCTCCGCCTCCCGGGTTCAAGCAATTCTCCTGCCTCAGCCTCCTGAGTAGCTGGGATTACAGGCGTGCGCCGCCACACCCAGCTAATTTTTTGTATTTTTAGTAGAGACAAGGTTTCACCATGTTGGCCAGGCTGGTCTTGAACTCCTGACTTCAAGTGATCCACCTGCCTCGGCCTCCCAAAGTGCTGGGATTACAGCCGTGAGCCACTGCACCCGGCCCTAATTTTTATATTTTGTTGGAGAATTATGATAATATTTGTATTTGAGACAAGTGCCCAACTGGTTTTCAAATTAAATTGTGCTCTGAATACTGTAAGGCATGAAATAGACATCAAGCTAAGAAGGCTATGTTCTTTTAGCTTAACCTCTTCATTCAACTAAAATTAACCTTTTCTAGTTGGTTTACATTTTTAGAGAGAATGCTACGCAAAATTTCATTTCAAATATTGTAAAAAAAAAAAAAACAAAGAATTTTAGAACATATAGACGTGTAAGTCTATTTTTTCAACTAATGCTAGTCATTCAACAAATATTTACTGAGGACCTATTATGTCCCAGGCAAGTGCTTCACATACATCAGAGAATAAAACAGAAAAAATCCCTATCCTCATGCAATTTAGTTTACTCGGAGAGTAAGAAACACAGTACACAATAAACATGATAAGAAGCCAAGTATACAGTATTCATGAGGCAATGGAAAAAAGCTTAAAAAACAGCAAGACAAAGGGAATCAGGAGTGTGGCGGGAAGGGGGAGGCCAGGTTGCCATATAAGGAGGTCAGGCAAGTCCTAAGGAGAAGGTGAATTTTGAACAGACTAGCAAGTTATGAAGATGTTAGCCAAGCAGATCTCTATGATAAGAAAATTTCATGCAGAGAAAAGCAAGAGAAAAATACTGAGGTGAGGGTATGCCTGATGTCTGCAAGGGGCAACAACTGTCAATGTGGTTGGGGCAACATAAGTGAGGAGGCAAGTGGCAGGAAATAGAGATAGTGTGGCAAAGGCTTTTTCTTATAAGTTAACTAAGGTCATTTTGGAGATGTTGACTTTTACTCAGTGAAATGGTAAACTATTTCAGGTGGCAGTAAAGAAATAAAAAACTGACTTATTTTAAAAGGAACAGGTTAGGGGTAGTTTTTGGACTTACTGCACTTAAGATGTCAATTAGGTATGTAAGTGGAAAGACTGAGTGGGGAACTGGACATAGCCTGGAGTTTCACTTTGAGATCTGGTGATCACAAGTTATGTGGGGCCTGAAGCATATACTACTTTAGGGGACATCTTTGGGAAAACAAAATTTAAAATTCTGAACATAAAATTAGGTAATAAGTCTGCACATGTAAGGAATAATAAAGATTAAGCTTCCTTAGTTCATGGTTGCTACAGTTTGAATGTTTTTGTCCATTCCAAAATTCATGTGTTGGAAACTTAATCCTCAATGCAACAGTTTTGGGAGGTGGGGCCTTTTGGGAGGTGTTTAAGTCATGAGGACTTGATTAATAACACTACAAAATGAGCTTTCAGGAGTGAGTTTTCTCTCTTCTGCTCTTCAGCCATGTAGGAACACAGTGTTCATCCCCTTTTTGTACTTCTGTCTTCTGCGATTTCAAGACACAGCAAGAAAGCCCTCATCAGATGCCAGTGCCTTGATCTTGGACTTCCCAGCCTTCAGAGCTGTGAGAAAAAATGTTCTGTTCTTTATAAATTACCATCACAGGTATTCTCTTACATCAGCACAAAATGGACTAAGGTAACAGTACATTTGTCCAACGGAGACATAAATTTTGCAGATTTCAGCATATAAAAGCCAAGGTAATAGAGAAAGACAAAGAATTAAGACTCAGAAGAATTCCCAAGTATTGAGACTTGGAGCACTTCATCATTAAGTATATAGAAATAAGAGAATAAACTAGCAAGGATTCTGAGAAGAAGCAAAGTGGAACCATGCAGGAGGAAAACCAAAAGTGTGTAGTATCCTGGAAGTCAAGTAAAGAAAGTATACCAAGGAGGTGGAAGAGATAAATTTTAAAAAATATTGTTGGTAGGTAAAGTAATATGTAGACTAAGAACAGACTACTGGAATTAGCAAAGTGCTCATCATTGATGTCCTTGGCAAAGAGTTTTGGTGGAATGGGGGAGGCAAAAATTTGATTGAAGTGGATTTAAGAATGGGAATACCAGCACTGGGAAATAGAGTAGAGGTAACACTTTCGTAAGTTTTACTACAAAAGAGTAGAAGAAACAGGGCATTAGCTGGTGGCGGAAGTGACATGAAGAAAGTTTTGTTCGGCTTTCTAAGATGACAGAAAAAACAGTTGCACACTGATGGGAATGATTCTGTAGAGAGCAAAAACTTGACAGAAAAAGGAGAGAGAAGGTAGAATTGATGAAGGAAAGTTCTTGAGTAAAGGAAGAATGTTTAATGGAGAACTGAAATGAATGGTTTTAGACAAGAGGCAGGGAAAATCTACCTACAATAATTGATGAGAAGGCAGACTATGTGGGTATAAATGCTGCTTCATTAAGTAGTTGTTGGTATGAGTTTGTGGAAGTTCCCTTTTGATTGCTTCAGTTTTCTCAGTGAAGCAGGAAAAGAAGTAAGGTCATTAGCTGGGAGAGTATAAAAAACAAGAAACATTGTGGGGGTTGTGGTAGGGACAATTCTTGGAAGACTTCCATGATCTCTACCCACTGGCGTTACAACCTATACAATCTTCTCCCCTTGAGTGTGAGTGGGACACATGATTTACTTCTCACTACAAGAATATGGGAAAAATGATGCAATGTCATTAGCATGATTAAATTATGTTGTAGGGTAAAGGAGGTAAGAAAGTTACTCCTGTGATTTGCTTCAATATATAAGACTCCATTTTTGCTAGCATACAATGGAGAGAGATTCTCCTAATGGACTTGCATGAAGCAAACAGCCAAGTTTTGATGGCCCTGTGGAGAGGGTCATGTGGCAGGCAACTGTGGGTGGCCTCTAGAATCTGAGAATTGCCTGTTGCCAACAGTCAGTTATAAGTTGTGGCCCTCAGTGAAACAGCTTATTAAAAAAAAAAAAAACCCTCACAAAAACTGAACGCTGCCGACAACCTGGATGAACAGGGAAGCATATTAGTCAAACCTATAGAAGAGATTGCAGCCCAGCTGACACTGATTACAGCCCTGTGAGGTCACAAGCAAAGGGCTCAGCCTGCCTGGCTTAAATCATGCCTGGGCTCTTGACCTACAGAAATTATAAGAATATAAATGTGTGTTGCTTAAGCCATTAAGTTTGTGATAATTTGTTTTACAGCAATAGAAAATTAATACAGTATTGAAAAGAGAGGAGAACTTGTGAAATAGTCATCTAGAGAATAAGAAAGTCAATGAGCTTATGAATGACAGAATTAAGAATCTATTTGTGACTTGTGGTCATGAATTTAAAGTGAGACCAATTATTTTTATTTTTATTTTTCTGCAGCCACAGTAAGGGTACTATGTATGAGCTACCTATTTTCATGTGTTTTATACATTTTGATAAATGCTTATAATTTCAAACTTACCAGTAAATAAACAAATGTTTATAAACACATATTTCTGAAATCATTCTCTTATTTTTTCATGAAATTTCAGAAAAATTCCAGGAGAGCTAACAAGAAGGACTAAGATTAAAAACCAAAATTTAATTTTTGGTACCACTGATTAACCAAACCATTTTTTGAATCTTAATGGAGTCACTGAGTAACTTAGTATTAATAACTTAGAACTGATTGAACACTACTGATTCTGTTTAAGTTTTATTTGAAAGTTTAAACATGTTGCTTTAAAGAATCTGATCTATTTACTGTATCTTTATATCTGCTTTGTATTTAAAATACCATATGTAGAAAAATATCAAACTCGTACCTTACAATATACAACACATGTACAGAAGAAGTTGTCACACTGGTAGTTCTTATAACTTTTCTTTTTCAGTAGGGGAAGAAGAGCAATTTTATGTACTTTTAGGCAACAAGTAACTGAGTACTCTTTCTAGAAAATAATTGTAAAGTAGTTTAAAGCAGACAGGCTTTAATTACAGAAATATTTTAGACTTGAAAAAACAACCAATACTAATACTAGAATCTTTCCAAAGGCAAAACTCAAAAGCTTTAATAAGCCATTTGCTTTATTATTTACTATGTTAAAGAATAATCCTTTTCATTATCACTTGACAGATAAGAAATTAAACATAACCTAACATTTATATGATGCTTGTTACATTCAAGACACTGTTCTAAGAAGAGGTAATTGTTCTTCACTTCTTATGACAACTCTATGAGGCGATATTATTTGAATTTCACTGATGTGAAAACTGAGAATTAAGGTAACACACAAGACTGGAGATCAGTGGCATGATCATGGCTCACTGCAGCCTTGAACTCCTGGGCTCAGGCACTCCTTCCGCCTCAGCCTCCAGGTAGCTAGGATTATAGGCAAGTGCCACTGTGACCAGTTAATTTTCAAATGTATACATTTTTAGAGACAGGGTCTTGGCTATGTTGCCCAGGATGGTCTAAAACTCCTGGCCTCAAGTGATTCTCCTACCTCGGCCTTCCAAAGTGTTGAAATTACAGGTGTGAGCCACCATGCCATCATTTTATAAGACTTCTCATGTAATAGTCTTTCAGTTTTAAGGAGGAAATTATTACAGGACAACACTGTAGTCAGAGTACGTCAGTCTGACCTATGGAAACGTGTTAAGGGGTCTCAAGGTTAATAAAGTAAAATTCGGTATGTACTGAAACATGTCATCATTTTTAAAATAATAAAAAGTATTTTTAAATATTGGAAATGCAGATCAAACTTACTCCTTGAATAGTTTTCTGTGTTTTTTATTTTTGGTTTTCTGAATATTGACAATCCATTAGTTCTTTTTATTACAAATAGCTTAAGATGATCATATTAGAACCTATTTTCTTATCTTGTTTATACACTTCCAGATATAAGTCAGTATAGCAAAGCTATATTAATTGGGACTATTGACAAGAAACAAATGAACAACAAAAAATACATTTCCTTCTGTCCTACCACATGATTAGAATCTACTGGAAAATACTGTTGGGGAAAAAATAATTACAAACTATTAATAATATGAAAGACTGATGATTACAATTCTTTCTATGAATTACAGATTTTTTTTTTGTTCTTCTCTTATATCTTGCTTCATGATATCCAGGAGATATTATGCTTCTTTGTACAAGAACAGAAGAAAACAGAGTATAAGTAACAATATAACAGAGTATAGTGGACAGAATATAAAATTACAAATGACTTATTTCAAAATAGCAAAACTTAGATTTGGCAAGCACTTTATCTAGAGGGTAAAAATATAATATTAGTAAACTTAAATATATAATTAGCCTTTTAAGAAACCATTTTATAAAGATTCACATGCTCTTATAAGAATAAATGAAAGAAAATACAAATTTAGCTTCAAAGGCAAAATTATTAAGGAGATTTTCTCTTCTAGATCCAGGAATTTTTACCTTGAGAAAAATCATTCGTTTTATTTTTAATGTGGTTGTGTTTGTCATGTTTACATTTGGAAAAGACAGAATGATAAAGTACAAAAGAAATATTAAAAACATAAAATCAATTGTTTCCCTAAAAGGTTTTTACACCATACAATTAAAACTCAGTAAAAGATAAGGTATGTAGAGTAAAAATGTAAGCATACTTTTAAACCTCATGCATTTGTAATCAAGCTTGATTGTCACTTTATGTAATACCATTTCCTTCAAAGAGAAGTGTTGGTTTTTACCACGGGAGATGTGTACTTTACTAACCAATTTATTGGACCTAAAAATGTTTGCATTATAAAATACTTTTGTTTGAAGGGAACGCTATTGCATAAAATGAAAATCAAACCTGTAGTATAAAATATCATCCTAAATATCAGTTTTGCTTCCAGTTATTATATTTACATCTTTCTTCAGGTTGCAAAAGTATAAGGATCAACAAATCAGCAAAATAGTTCTGATAGTCTTATATTAGATAATACGAAAAAATCACATTTAATATATTTAGCAAATATAGTTCAAAGTTAATAATTTGTTAGTCAACTATATGAAAAATATATTAAACAGATAAGCTTTTATTTAATATTTAAATAACCCCATAAAGCCTTTTATTATTAAAAAAGCAAAAATATTAAAGAAAATAACATTTCTCACCTAAATGAAGCTCAACTCAGACAAAATAAAAATGTGTTTAATAATTTTAATAAATATATTATTCAACATTTGTCAAATTAAAGTACAGTATGACTCTGAATTACACAAATATTTTAGATAATCTTCTTATATTTGTCAAAAATAACCACATTTTTGAAGAATGACCTACAAATAGTACCAAAACAATCATAAATCAAACTAATAAAATATATTCTACTTGCAAAGTTTGTCAGTCGAGCAATGAAAATGCTTAGAATTTTCTCCGGAGTTGTTAAACATTAAAATTACCACAAATACCAATTTTCAATTCTTTTAGATTGTTAGAAATGCTTTTCATCAATAGTTGAAAGTTGTTTACATAATAAGGCATGTCTCAAATAAAAAGCAAATAAAATTGCGTTCACTTTTAAAGATATACCTTTGCTCAATTTATACATTTATTTTTTACATATATGATATCCTTAATTTACATATGAAAAATTCTAGGAAGATACAATAAGGGAAATTAAAAATACCAATTCAATAAATAGCCTTCAGAGCTCCATTACGTAGTCACAATTTTAAGGAAAAATAATAAAAAATTATAGTAGTTTAATATCTGAATATAGTATTTGTTATCTAAAATTAGAAATGCATACAAAATTTTAGAAATAATTGATTTTTCTTTCTTAGGTTATTTGGAATCTGATTATGGTGCATATATGTGAATGAACGAATAAATCCTTAACCCACCATTATCTTTTTCTCCAGTTTGCAGGCAATCACCCGTGAAAAGTATGGTGTAGATGACAGGATGATACTGTACCTGATTAGCTCTGGAGGTGGTCATGGGATCAGATGGAGAGGACTTGGTGGTAGTTGGGGAAGATGGCAATGTCTGGGAAACAAAGCAGTTCAGGAGCAAATCAACCTTTATAAGCCTTAAACTGATTATTTAAATAAAACAAAATAAAATAAAATGTAATATAACGAGAACAAAATCCTATGAACAAATTTTTCTCCTATTCATTTGAATTTAATGGATTTTAACATCAATTAAGTAACTAATGCATGTAAACATGCATGCATAAGCATGTAAAAATAAATTCATGACTTGAAATCATGATGGTGACTGATAAAAATTCACATGAGTACTAAAAGTATCCTGATCATATTCATGAATAGTAGTTTCATTTCTTTCCCTCTTGTTTTCTTGGGGGAAAAGAGATGTAAAAAAAAAAAAAAAAAAAAAAAAAAAATTCAAGAAGTTCAATGAATAAAACCAAAAGAGTCACTTTCCTATCAATGAATACAGTCAGAGATTTGAAGAAGTGGTGAAATGAAGTTTAATTTGGCATAAAATTATCCACCTACTTAATATGTTGAACATCACCAACAAGTTGATTCCACATGAATTTAGGGATCCATACTTAAAAGCAATTAAATGTGAAGTTCTGAGTTCTTAATATCACATTATCTTCTAAAATATTAATTTTTAATAAATTTAAGGCCCGTCTGAAAATGTAAACATTAACCTCATATTAATAAACAGGTAACTAATAGCATTCTAACAAATTATCATAATATTTTTATCATTTATCCTAAAGAGTAAATTTAATATAGATGAAGAGTATAATATAGCATCATCAGCTGTGTTAAAAATAAACACAAAAATGTTAGGAAACATATTTATTGTTCACTTCACTTCTAAACATATACACTTACTATATACATAATATGTTATATTAGGCCATCTACACATGTTGAACAATTCATTAAGATATTTTAAAAAGTTCTTATGTCTAACAGAAAAACCTTAAAAGTATAAGATGTTAAGAATGTTTTTAAGTGTCATATGTTCATTAAGCAAAATAGCATTGCTTATGTTACATCTTCAATAGATAATATTTCTAAGTAGGTGAAATGGGATATGTTTTTATATTAAAGATACAATTGTATATGGGCATTATGTTTTACATTATATTAATATATATTTGTCAAAATTACTCAGATATGAGCAAAAGCATAACTTTAAAGGTTCAGCAGTGTCAGGAAAAGCAGAAGAAATTACTTGAAGTCATATTTTTGCATTTAACATTTCAAAAGTTGTAATTTGGGTACAATAAAGCCATTAAGATTAAAAAAAAAAAAAAAAAAGAAATTAGCAGGCTTCTGGTTAATTCACTGCCCTCCAGTAACAAAATACTACTGGTTCTAACATCATACCATGTTTTATATAGTCCACTCCTCAAATAATTCCCGATTCTTCTAAAGTTAAAACCTAAATACTTCTAGGAAGGCTACAACTAATAGTGAGTCAAACCAAGATTTTTACCAAATCATATAAAAAAAAGGGGTAGGAGAACTATAGTAATCAGTAAATCCTCAAAATTTTAAAAAGTTTTACATCTTTTATTTTCTATTTTTGCTTTTTAAAATTAATTCTTGCTATTTCTCAAGAGAGATTTCATTTTCAATAATTAAAAAATTCCCTAGTATTTTATTTTCCATGCAATACTATGCTGAGACATGTGCTAATGACTCCATGCTAAGATTTGTTCTATGAATTGAATAGTAAAGGTTTTATTTTTCTACCGTTGGTTACAACTGTTCCTACAGAGGATACCTGGGAGGAGTTAACATACATGTAAAAATCTGTTCTGTACTAATCTCAGATGAATAATGAGTCTGGTGACTAAGTATGTGTTAAATAAATCTAGAGATCATTTCTCCCAATATAGCTTAGAATCCATGTTGATTAACCTACAGAAGCATGATTCTATGTGTGTTGAGCTCTTCTACTTCCATTAGAAGTACTGTCTAATGGAAAATCATTCTGAAGTACTATAGGTTTTATATGACATCCACCTTGTCTTGGATACAAATTCTCAACAAGGTCTTAATTGCTAAGAACTATGTAGAAAAAGTTTAATTGCAAATTAAAATTAAAATTTAATATCAAATCACTCAGAATTTGTAATCACTTAGATTAATATGATCTTCTGTCAATTTTTATTGCCTTTCTGTTTGGCATATATATAAAATATCGGACATGTATTAATAATTGATACAACTTACATTCATCTAAATTGTCCTTAATAATTGTGATGCTGTTTCTTTTCAACAAGAATAAAATCAATGATTTTAAATTTCTAGATAACATTAATGTGCTTAAGATAATTAAAATTTTGGTTGGTAAACATCATAATCTGTTAAGAGGTTACATTTTAATATATTTAATAAACAAGTAAAAATTATGCAAGTTTGGGTTTCAAGTTATAAGACTGTTGAAATGTTACAGTAAGTTGTCGCTATATTTTCTTACTTTAAATTCTTAAAACAATGAAAATGTAATGAAATAAAGATGTGACAAGTTTTCCAGCTATTATTCATATAAATACTTTTAAGCACAAAAGGATCCCTGCTTTATAAATTCAATTTATAACAATAAAAATATTCTGGAAAGTTTCATTTGAGTTGATCATTTTTTAAATACTAGGAGAAAAAGTGTTCTCATAAACAGCTAAATGTAAACATACTAAAGTAATACTTGTAAAAGATTATTAAATCAATGGAACAGGTGTGATAGTTGTTCTCAACCATATAGATAAAACCATACAGATTTCTTATAAAACAAAAATCCATTAAGAAATATTTCAATGTACATTTGTACATTCAATAAATGTACAAATTTTTTATTTCCTTAATATTTTATTTTCTTCTTATTATTATTATGTTATACAGACAGGGTCTCACTTTGTTGCCCAGGCTGGTCTCAAACTCCTGGCTTCAAGCAATCCTCTGCCTTGGCCTCCTAAGGTGCTGAGATTACTGGCAAGAGCTACTGCTCCTGGCCTGTTTCCTTAACATTTTATAAGCAAACTGTTTACATCCATTTACTGTGCAGAGTTAAAGCTTAGCGGTTTAATGTTAAATATCCTTTAGTAAAATTTCTGATATACATCATGAAGATGTAATTAACTGAATATCCACATAACATTATATATTGAAGTATTGGTTAGAACAACGTACACATTCCTACGAAATTTTTTTCTACATTTTTCAAATAATGAATGTGAAGGACAGTCATTTCTTAGCGCCATTTTTTCTTTCGAATGGAAAAGCATAATATATATTTTATCTACATTAATTGAATGGCTGTTGAATAATTCTTTAGACATTGAAGGGTGAAAATACTTATTACAGAAAAATTACCAACAATTTTAAAACAGTGGATCTTTTGGAATAAAGTTTTTTTAAAAATCAAGAATTTAACAGTAGGTACTTAATTAAATGTAGACATAACTGGGCTTTTGGAAATAAGTTCAAAATTATTACAAATTATGAGATGAATTCTTGTTAACAAATGACAGTTTTGCTGGGCCAGATAATATTATTATTAATAAACACTGTAATAAACAGAGCTTGCTTTCAAGCAAGTCTGCAGTAATAGACTGTCAAGAACCTCTGATATTTATAGGCAAAGTGAAAACAGCAGAGAACAAATCTCCATTGTAATTCAAAATCTATTACTAGTGAAGTAACATTACTGAAGTAATCACCTTCCCAAACCCCTATTTTGTGTTGTTAAATAAATCTGTATACTGTATCATTTGTATACATCCTGTACCAAAATGAATACAATATTTAAATATGTAACTGTCATCTTTAGTTTTTAATTTCTGACAAATATCCTCCTTTTTTTCCAACAAGCAAACTGTCTTCCAGCATCCAAAGTAGTCAATTCACAGTTCTCTTTTTCCTATGAATAGCTGTACCTACAAGCACTCTAAGAGCCTGTCTGGATTTTCAGTGCAAGAGAGAACAAACCGCATAAGTGACTTCTTTTTATTCCCCCACAGTCTTCTAGATAAATTAAAAGGGCTCTTTAGGAAAATGTTTGGCAAATCTGTATTCCATAGGATGTCCTTTGACTGGACAACAAAGGTTTTTCATTATCTGGCTCCATACCATCTATCTAACATGAACTCCCTCTCAACTGCAACATAAATGCCCCACTTCTGCCAATACAGTCTCCTTACTATTCAACAAATATGATACTCTTCACTCCAAATTCATATCGTTTCACCTTCCTAAAATAAATGTTTTTCTTTCTTCTCCTCTAATTAGGCTATTCCTATACATTCTTCAAGGTCCAGTCAAGTTTTCATCTATTTACAAGACTATTAACTGTCACTCTGGCCTGTATTTCTTTCACATGGCTCTGATTTTTTTTTTTTTTTTTTTTGGAGACGGAGCTTCGTTCTTGTTGCCCAGGC
This sequence comes from Chlorocebus sabaeus, assembly GCF_047675955.1. Classification (NCBI taxonomy): domain Eukaryota; kingdom Metazoa; phylum Chordata; class Mammalia; order Primates; family Cercopithecidae; genus Chlorocebus; species Chlorocebus sabaeus. The sequence goes on from NC_132927.1 coordinate 2,723,074, forward strand.
TGGAGTGCAATGGCATGATCTCGGATCACTGCAACCTCCGCCTACCGGGTTAAAGCGATTCTCCCGCCACAGCCTCCCCAGCAGCTGGGACCACAGGCATGCGCCACCATACCCGGCCACCGTACCCGGCTAATTTTGTATTTTCAGTAGAGATGGGGTTTCTCCATGTTGGTCAGGCTGGTCTCAAACTTCCGACCTCAGGTGCTCTGCCTGCCTCAGTCTCCCAAAGTGCTGGGATTACAGGCGTGAGCCACAGCACCTGGCCACGCCTCTGAATTTTTATAGCATATTGTATATATTATAGTTTTGGTATATTAATACAATTTTAATTTTTTTTTTTTTCTTTTGAGATGGAGCTTTGCTCTTGTTGCCCAGGCTGGAGTGCAATGGCACGATCTTGGCTCACTGCAAGCTCCGCCTCTCGGGTTCAAGCCATTCTCCTGCCTCAGTCTCCCGAGTAGCTGGGACTACAGGCGCCCGCCACCATGCCCGGTTAATTTTTTTGTATTTTTAGTAGAGACGGGGTTTCACTGTGTTAGCCAGGATGGTCTCGATCTCCTGACCTCGTGATCCGCCCGCCTCGGCCACCCAAAATGCTGGGATTACAGGCGTGAGCCACCGCAACCGACCTACAATTTTAATTTTTATAAGTTATTTTAAGTATTTATCTCACAAACTGGTCTGCAAGGGCAAGGGCTACAATTTAGTATATTTTGCTACTTACTAAGAAAGCATTTAGTAAATTCATAATTATTCATGTCCATGAATAATGAACAAACAAATTAACAAGTGCTATTTTTGTCAATTTATCATGATAACAGTAAAATTCTTTGGGTTAAATGAAATATTTTTGATATCTTTGATTTTTTTTAAATACAAGAGAATTCTTTAAATGTCCGTAACCACTTCTTCCCTGATGTAGCTTTTAGAAAAAAATACATATATGAATTAAGAATTAAATATTCCACAAGATCTAATATATCAAGTTATATATAAGGCTGTTGTGTTAAATTTCATTATTCTAGTATGTGAAAGACCTGAGAGACCAGTAGGCACTACTTTCCCAAGAAATTATACTTGTCTGAGCACCCACTCAGTAAATAAGGGCAGTTTTCAATTGGGTAAAATACCTAGTTCATTCAATTTACTTAGTTTAAAACATACATAAGCAACATACAAAATATATTTTAATCTATTCTATTGCAAAATGATTTTAGACATAATTATTTTATACTGAATAACAGCATAATTTTTCAGAAGTACAATTAAGGTCATTTAAATTTATATACTTATTATTTAGAGAATAATCCAGCAAAGAGTACTACATTGGTAAAACTGGATACCTAGAAAGTCAGAGAATCCCAAACTTAGAGCAAAAGATCTGACTGATTTATAATATTTTGGAAATACATTTCACTGCTTTACTTGATTTTCAAGTAAAATTTTCAACTTTTATAATATAAAGAAAATATGTAAGTGTTAAATACAATGTCCTATTAGAGTTAGTGTTGTCTTTTTAATAAATCCTTTTAAATGATACACTGTCACATACATTATTGATTACATGAAAATATTAAATAACCAATAATACTTTTAATTCCATGAATACCTACAGGGCTTACAAATGGATGCAAATACACAAACTTCAATAAATCATTATTATTTTTTATACTTATCTTGAATTTAAATAACATTATCCAAAAAGGCAAATAAAAATAAAGCAAATATTTTAAAATTCTAGTCTTCATAAATCTATACTGGCACTGGATATATGATAGCCTGCAAATCTCATACTGCCATATAGAAAACTGGAATTATAACAATGATTCATAGACCATTATTTGGTGGTATGAGATATTTGTTCTTATAGAAAATAATAATTCATATCAGTATCCTGAACATATTGTCAATGGTATCATACTACTAAATTTTATGTTTTACTTAGGAAAAAAATCAAGATATTGGCTTCTATCCCTAAATGTTTGAATTTTCTCAAAGAAATTAAAAAGAAAAGGAGAAACTTACAGGCTGGATTAAGGCAGAAAGCCAACAGACCTTATACTTCAGTGCTTATTCTGTAAACTCTTAGCCCCAGGTGATTTTAACCCAAGTCTTTAACTACACTTCTACTTTTAAGCTCTGGATAAAGTCACAGTATTACTTTCAAGAATTTAGTCTTCAAATTATTCTTTGTATTCACTGAGGGTAAAAAAAATAAACACAACTATAAATGGCTGTGAAAAATAAAATATCCACTGATATTTACAGCTTTAAAATATTTATATTCTCCCATGTATACATTAAGGGATACTTCCTTTAAGACTTATGAAGGGTATAAACTGAACCATTTGACACTGACAACAAGTATAATATGAATACTTTTGTATAGAATAACAACTACCTACTCATGATTTAAACATAAAGGGATTTTTTTAAAAAAAGTAATTAGTATAAAATTAGACATTAGTCTATAATTTGAAAATATATTACCTAATTATCAATTTCTATGTTTATATTATTCAATATTATATTTATCTATATATTGCTAAAATTGTAAGATTCATAACACTGTTCAGTATAAGAATACTTTTTAAATTCAGAAACATGAAATTAATAAGACTTTGAGCTACATTTCAAATTTATTACAATGAACATGAGTATTCTGTAAATTAAATATTCTGTGAATTAATGAAGAGTAATACATTTGTTTTGAAGCCATAGTCTGTGATAGTAAAATTAAGTCACAAATTAAGATACTAATTATAAAACGGCAAAGGTAGAAACAATAATTATGAACATAATAAATTTATAGATGTAAAAGATTTACGGTGGAAGAATCCACCTTATTTAACATGAAATAATGTCATTTTCCCCCTACATCACGTCAGCCATTACTCAATCTTAAAAACTCACATGAGTTTTTCCCAAGTAAAATGTTTTTACAAAAAATCTCATACATTAAAAATGAACACTGGCCCTTTATGACATATGTTTAAATACTACATAAGTTACACAAAACACAATAACTGATTTGTAACAAAAAACTGTATGGTAGGTACATAAATTTACTATACATTTTTTTGATAAAATATATAGAACATGACAATAACAGGAGCCGCTATGCATAATAACTATCCTGAAAACTACAAATATCACTAAAAATAGGGTATTAGAAATTTTGAATGTGTCATTGCAGTACTTATACTTTATTTAAAAAGTGATATAATTTTAAATAGATTCAATTCCTATAAATTAAGTTTGTGTCTATAAATTTAAAAAGGGCAATCACTAAGAGTCACATAAGTGTTCCTCAATGTAACACTAATAAATGAATAATTCAATTGATCAATAAATTAATTGATCAATCTAAGGATGAGACCTTGATAGTCTTTAAATAACTAAATGACAACTCTGGTATGTTTTATGTATGCTTAAAATAAAAGTTTTATGCTAAGACTTTAAGGCTTCTTTTGTAAGGAACTTATACTATGCTGTGGATATTTCCCTTTGATTTCTCAACTAAACACTCACTTGTTTGATGCGATCTGGATTAACGGTGGTCTGGGGCTGTAGAATGCTGACTGGTTCTGTCTTGGCCACATTTTGGGGCATTTCTCGAATTTTTTCTGCAATGAATCCATGAACTGCATTCAGTGCTTCAACTGTTCCCTGGATCAAGCACACTCGCTCAGTAGTACCTGTGGATAAAAGATTGATTTTCAGAAAATATTCCATATTTTGCATTAAAAAAAACTCTGAAAAAGGATGATATCATAATGCCAAAAAAATGTAAAATGCAGAACTCTAATTTAAAACATTTAATTGCACCAAACATAATATATACATGTCTCTTCTCATGATTCCTTTTATAAATTCTTTTCTAGTTGTTTTAGTCTCAAAATGGGCATTTGGATTCCAGCTGAATCAGAGATCCAGAGAAGTTGTGAACATATCGCTGATTCATTGACATAATAAATATTTATTGAGTACTTAAAAAAGAACTTAGGGTTAGAAACTGGTAACATGCCAGTAGAGATCAATAAACCCAGTTTTCAAAGAGCTTACTCTTCTGGGAGAAAAAACCAGAGAATTGTAGGACATTACAATCTGAAAATAATGGTGGTAACAACATAGATAGTACATTTGTTCCATCACTTACCACGTTCTTCCTTTAATCACAGCAACACTCGTTACCTGATATTTTACATTTACTTTTTCACTTTTTCACTAGAATATAAACTCTAGGTGGAGTGTAAATTTGTTTTGTGCTGTAGTATCCTCAAAGTTTACAATAGCTTCTGATGCATAATAGGTACACTGTAAACATTTGTTGGATAAATGAATCAGTGCTGTCTTTATTGATGATATAATTTTAATAAAAAATATTAGGACTAAACATGAAATTTAAATAGTTTATGAAACTTGAAATTCATAAATGTTAAAGATATTAATAGTATTTATTTCATATCTTGTGAATAAAAGGTAAATATATGATGCAAGACAAGACTAAGGTGAAATTGGGTCTAACACACAGGTCCTATCGCCTATTTTATACTTTACTGATATACATTAAGGCAATAAAAAAAAAAATTAGTTTTTCAGACTATTCTGAGGCTTATTGTAGAAGCCTGGTATTCCACTGTAATCTTCTCAGTGTCCCAACATAACATACGAACTTGCTTCTAAGAAATAAGTATTTCTTTTCTAAACAGTTGTTAAAATGTTAAAAAAAAATGGGATTTTAAAATTTATAAAAGATTTTTTGAATTAATGGAAACATTTTCAATTACCTAACATATTTCCTTTTGGTGCTACTGTTTCAAAATTCCAAGGTACTTTGTAAAATGTTTTAAAATGCATTCTGAAGGGCAAATTTGTGAAACTACAAATATTTAAAAAGTCGTAAGGAGTTTATACTGTTTTAAAGATTCTGACACCAAGACCAATTTTCTAGTAGTTTTGAAATTAAAATAATAGTAAAAGAATATCATTAATACCTCTAGAAGACAGAATTAGATTACAGGAATTAGAAGCAGAAATAAAAGAAAAACTTAGAGATATACCTAAATAAAATTGTCATGTTTTAAACAATGAAAATTCAAATCTACAAAAAACTAAGTCTTCTGGATTTTACAAAATATTTCAACAGAAAATATATATGGCTTTCATTTGTAAGGGTGGATAAAGCCCGAAAGACCTAATGTGAGTCTGTGGGTTTAATTTTTCCAGTTTCTCTTAATCAGCTTTTCTCATTCTTATCTATCTTGATGTATATTGTGGTTCCTGCATAAAATGATCTAATTTATGGGGATACTCTAGGGAGTCTTTACAAGGCAATGTATTAAGTGCCCAATAAATGACTAGAAAGGAACTGATCAATGTAGCTAATACAAAGTGTGCTTATCCAGGTCAGCAGACAATATGAAACAGAGATCAGATTACATTCTTGTTTTTGGAGACAACTACAGAGTGCTCTTTTGTGGATGCCAAAACAGTCTAACTTAAATAGAGGTTAAAAAGAAAGAAAGAAAGAAAGAAAGAAAGAAAGAAAGAAAAGAAACAAACAAAACATGGCACTAAATAACTAAAGAGATTATAAATCTATGTAGTCAATAAAATTCTGATAATACAAACAATGTCAGAGCACACAGTGGCCCCTACACTTTTCAGATTGTATAGACTAACAGATAGTGAGTGGAAATTACTAAGCCATAAAGAATTATGATTGTCTAAAGCTAAATTTCACATATTAGCATCTGTGGGACACTTGAAAATAGTTCACGGGTTCACAACTGCAGTACATATTGTTTGAAAATTAAATTACATAATTTGCATTAGAACTATTAACACAAAAAAAGGAAAGAAAAAAGGAGATTCTATATCTGCCCACTCAGAAATGCTACAATCCTCAGAAGAGATGCTATCATATTCTTCTACTGAACATATGGCCTTTTCACTCAGAAAACACAAAACTGTAATTTTTAGGAGAAAGTCACAAAAAAGGGAGACTGTCAGGTGTATCACCAAAATATGTTAAAAAAAAATGAGTCTATAAATCATAAAAGTTGCTGGTTCTGTCATTTTAAAGGCTTTTAGGCTCAATTAGTGTCTAAACTAAACTGCTTGTTGTTTATCATTTTATTTAACAGTAGCATTTATTTCTCTTTGAAAGAGACTAGCAACAAGAGGTGAAAACCAGTTACATAAAATTACAAGTGTATATTTTGTATAAGATAGAGGTACATAAGATACCATTAATTAATTATTTAATTAATTAATGTTTTTGAGACAGAGTCTCACTTTGTCACTCAGGCTGGAGTGCAGTGGTGCGATCTTGGCTTACTGCAGCCTCCACCACCTGGGCTCAAGAGCGATCCTCACACCTCAGCCCTCCAAGCAGCTGGGACTACAGGAACGCACCAGCATGCCTGGCTAATTTTTTGGATTTTTTGTAGAGACAGGATTTCGACATGTGGCATAGGCTTCTCTCCTGAGCTCAAGTGATCTGCCCACCTCAGCCTCCCAAAGTGCTAGGATTACAGGTGTGAGCCACTGTGCCCGGCCTAAGAGACCATTAATTTAAAACAGTACTTTTAAGAAAGAAATCACAAAAAGTGTAATAAGAAGGGGCAATGCCAAATACAGGCACTGACATTTACAATGACTTTAAGTTTTGATTTAACATACAATATCAAATGTTAAAAACGCACAGGTTTCTAAAATCACATACATCTATCAGTTTTAATAGCAAAGTTTTCATAGAAATTTAATAAAATATATTCTGTGCTACTATAAGTTTGCGTAAGTCAGTTACACAGTTCCTGTTTCTACCTAAGGTGAACCATCACTTATGCACTGGGCCCTGTACCCCCTTAACTACCAAGTCCACTGCTTCTCCAGTTAGAGTTATTTCTTACATCATATTTTTTTTCTATTGAATTATTCCCATCAGTAGGAAATATGTTGCAATTTCTACAATTTTTAAAGACATTGACAGAGTTAGAAAATTACTCTTTTGCAAACCTAATGACAAAATTAAGTTTGATAAAGATCATAAATGGATAAAATCATTAGATGAAAGGTTAATATAAAATTATCAACAAAAACATCAGGTATTGCCAACTGACTTCAATGATCAACATTAGCATGATGAGCATGAAAACCAAACATTATATGCTTCTTGATGTGATGTAATAAAAAGCACACAGAACCTATTATGATGTACTCAAAAGTAGTTGAACCTAAATCTAATCAAACAGCACTACAGATTAATACTGAAAACAGAAAAATAAATGATACCATAACGAAGCAAAGACACAAAAACAGTTTACAATACAACTGATGCGGCTTCGTCAATAAAGAAGAGATTACTCTCCGGACAAAAGAAGACTTAAAATGTACTACGACTTAATGTAAATCAGAATTTGGTTGGGTCCAAAATTAAACAATTTTCACTTGAAACAAAATTGAGGCAATGACAAGGACAGAGTATTAGTATCAAATAATTACTGTTAACTTTAACATGTGAGATTATGGCATCAGTTTACAGAAAGTGTCATTTTTTTTTTCTTTTCTGAGATGAATACTGAAATAGGTACAGGTTAAATGTGACTGAACTTGCATCAAAATATTTCTGCAACAACAAAAAAGGAGTAAACTTTTTAGGCATGACAAATCTTGATACTGTTGATATAGATGAAGGGTATAAAGAAATTCATTGTACTATTTTATATATGCCTCTTCTAGTTGCTGCTCAATTTCCTTATCCCTCAAAATTCCTTGAATGAGTTTTATAGATACTCTCTTTCTACTTCCTCATCACCTAATCTTGAATATACTCCAATATGGCTTTTTTCCCCCCCTTGAATTTAGTAGATTCTACAACTCTACTGAAAGTATTCATCACGGCTGTACCTGGATAAATCTAATCTTCAAGTCTTCATGTTGTTTGCCCCATCAGCAGCATTTTATGCTGTCAATAGGTGACCATTCTGTTCTAAAAGCACTTCACTTGGCTTTCAGAATGCCACATGCTCCTGGCCCATGGTTTTTACTCAGTTCATTAACTCATTTGATAAAAATGTATTCAGTCCCTACTAAATAAGTATCATATTAGAAGCTGAAGAGACAGCAATGACCAAACAGGAAAAACAAACAAACAAACCCTGCCTTCATGGAGCTCATATTCTAGTTCATGTGGACAGACACTATACATAAGGGAAATAAAACAGAGAAGGAATACTAAAAGAAAATAACAGTTATGAAAAACATTGGGAGACAATGACAGGCTCAGCAGAGACAACAACAACAGTATGAAAAGGACTTTGTCATGTTTACTACTGTATCTCCAGTGCCTAGAACAGTGCCTGGCACACTACAGATACTCAACAAGTTTTTTTTTTTTTATTTTTTTTTTTTTTAAATAAAGAACTTACTGAGTCTAAAATTTCTCGTCTGTATTTTGAAACATATTGTGACTGATTTCTAAGGCCTTTTTAATCTACAAAATATCTATAAAGCCAGTAAGTCTCTTGGTTTATAAGTTCATTCAATGAACACAAAAAGGAGGTATATTTTGGAAAATGATTTAAAAACTATAATAAGTTGCAATTTATCATTTAAAAAGGGCACTTGGTAAAAGTGTTTTGAGAAAGATACTAGGAGAAATAATGGATAATTTAACTTTTTTTTTTTCTTTTTCCTAAGGTAGAAAAAAAATAGATAAACTCTGAAAACGAACTCTACCTAAAATAATATCGTTAGGGAGAAAAACAAATATTTTTTGTTGTGGTCTAAACTGCTATTAAAAACTATTTAGATACCTGAGACATTATTCAAACCACAGTAACATTATTCTAGAATAATGAACATATGCTAATGATTTGATCCACATAGTTCCAATTGCTATCTATAATGAAAATTAATGAACATTCTGTTCATATAAAAGAAAATGCAACAGCTTATATTCCTACTGGAAATATAACTCAGTATTTTATGAAATAATACAGACATAATTATTTAGGAAATATTAATGTTAGTGTACAGTAAGTCATTTGGTCGGATGACACTGAAACATCACAAAATAAAACAATAATACCAAAATGTAGTAGAAAATTTATTAACATTCTACAGCAATAATTTTGGCCTCCAAAAGAACTTAAGAAAATGTAAATACCAATTAACTCCAACAGGTAAAACCTGATATTTAAAACAACTTGATATATAGATAATTTATAGAGATAACTGCTACTTATGCAGAGAAATTACTAATTTTGGATAGCTAATATTTTGATGAACATGGATTTATTTCATTCAAGTAAACATTTAGTTTCTATCATATCAAGAAACATCTTGCAATATATATTTTCAAATATATTTAAATTTCCTTGCTATTTGTAGGTATGTATGTCTATTTACTCTTATATAAACAGTGCATTGTGAGTGGCATCCTTTTCGTTTTCATATTTTTCCTTTTTGCCACTTACTCTTGCTGTTTGCTAAAATATCTGATTACAAAAGGCTCTTCTCTTATAATTTGCTGTTTCTAGTCCTCAGCAACCTAGTAATACACAGTTAAAGAAGACTGTTAAAATTATATAAATTATCAATAAGTAGGTTCTGGGCTAGGAACGGTGGCTCACGCCTGTGATCACAACACTTTGGGAGGCCGAGGTGGGCGGATCACGAGATCAGGAGATCGCGACCATCCTGGCTAACACAGTGAAACCCCGTCTCTACTAAAATACAGAAAATTAGTCAGGCGTGGTGGTGGGTGCTTGTAGTCCCAGCTACTCCGGAGGCTGAGGCAGGAGAATGGCGTGAACCCGGGAGGCGGAGCCTGCAGTGAGCTGAGATCGCGCCACTGCTCTCCAGTCTAGGCACAGAGCAAGACTCTGTCTCAAAAAAACAAAACAAAACAAACAAAAACAAAAACCAAACAAACAAAAACAAAAGAAAAACACGAGTAGGTTCCTAGTGTTCCTAGTTACAACCATAAGGAATATGTGGCCTTTATGAAATCATGTTTTATTTCATTTCTCTTTATTTCCAAGTTCCGGGTCAGTGTGAATAGATAAAATATTACTTTAATGCTTTCTTCTTAAAAGATTTAAAATTCTATATAGGCATCTTAATTTTTAAAACTAAAACATAGAGTATCCTTTCAACAGACTATGTTACCATTTATTTAATAAAAATCACCCATAATAGTCTATATATGAAAATCACTTTTTATATTGTCTTTATAAATAGATGATTTACATTCATTTCTTAGGTTACCAAATTTATTTCTGTAATTACATAAGCAAAAGTCTCATTTACCAGTATTTAAGGTACTGTGTCAGCAGAAGCTCCACTGAAGAACATTTAAGGGTTTTCTAGTTGTAGCAATACAGTATTACATTCTTTCAGGGGAAAGTATATACTTAACCAATTTCAAGAAATGAAGCAACTCAAAGGTCTTCTCTGAAGCTCACAACTACAGACCTTTTCTTTGTTTCTTTTCTATGTCCCTATACGCATATGGAATAACTTAAAATTTGAACCAATTTTACAATATGCATCTCAGAATATTCTTTTAAGTGACTTTAACAGTAATCATGCTTCCTTATGTTTATAAGCTATTTTGTGATTTATAAAAGATATATATTAATTACAATACATATATTTATATATTGTTAGTATAATTTATCTACACACATAAAATTTCATTTAACGTTCACAATAATCAGGACAGATATCTCCAACTCACATGTATGGAAATGGAAGCAACTGCTCAAAGACATATAGCAAATGCAGAGAATAGTAAACGTCTTGTCAAAAACAATTTTTTACCATTAGGCCACATACCTCCTAAGAATGTAGTATTAGGCCAGCTAGCAAATTTAACACATTTAAGAAAATCACATATGTTTCAGTTGATTGTGGAAAAATGATTTTCATGTAACTTTGATATTTCTTTAAAAAGCATGGTCTTAATACCATCAATATTTCTCCAAAGATTTATTCCAAATCTGTCATAAAAAGAAATGATTGATCCTTCTTGCAGAGAACAGACCACCACAGGAGATGGTTAATAACTATGTGGGCTATTAGTAAGAGTTTTTAGGACACGTTTTCAGATCAACAAAAGTACTTGATAAAATTACCATTAAAAGTAAGTTCAATTTGTAATTGCAGCTTTTATACCATTGTACAGTTACGCACATTTGATAATACTTCCTCCTACCTTACAATTACTGAGGAGAAAATACACTATTTCAAGAAAAGGCCATTTAAAAAAAGAAATCACAAGAATTGACATCTTATGATGCAATGTAATAATTGGTTTTCTTCTCCAGGTGATTAACTCTACACAACTATATGTTTACTTTTCAACTGTAAAAATTTGCAAAAGGCCATATAACATGCTTAATTCAAAGTCTACATAGTGAAGGCCTGATTCTGTTTATAGAACATGTTTTGACATTAAAATATAATAAATCAAGTCAAAGGACGAGAGTATATTTTTCAGAAAAATATAAAAATATTCATTCTTCAGAGAACTTAGGAAGAGAATGAATGGCAAAGTAGATGTTCTCTAGCTTGTCATTCATTCATTCTCTGTCTCATCATGCAAATGGCATACTAATTTACTTAACTAGCCATTCCCATAAAGTAGCATCTGCAAAGCTGAGGAATCTAACTTCTGAAGAACCCTGAAAACAGATATATCTGAAAATTTTACATAACAACTGCAATTGTTCTCAAATATATTGCAATTTATTTCTAGTTTTTAAATTTTGAGGCTATGCAAAAAACAGTTATGATTACTAGCTCTTCATTCACCCTTAGCATAGGTTTATGCTAAATTTAGGATCACTATAGCAATCCTAGTTATATCAATAGTATAACCTTTAATTTCCATAATTACAGAAATATGAAACTGCCATAACACATTTTTATTAAAGTGCAATTACATGTTATATGTACATAATAAATAGAGATTTGCTGACTTGTCTCCACTCCCAATCAATATCTCCATTTTTGACAGTAATTTGTACTTTAAAATTTTTGCTATAAGAAAAATGGCGCCTGTAATCCCACCACTTTGGGAGGCCGAGACGGGCGGATCACGAGGTCAGGAGATCGAGACCATCATGGCTAACACGGTGAAACCCCGTCTCTACTAAAAAATACAAAAAACTAGCCGGGCGAGGTGGCGGCGCCTGTAGTCCCAGCTACTCGGGAGGCTGAGGCAGGAGAATGGCATAAACCCGGGAGGCGGAGCTTGCAGTGAGCTGAGATCCGGCCATACACTCCAGCCCGGGCGACAGAGCCAGACTCCATCTCAAAAAAAAAAAAAAAAAAAAAAGAAAAATGGCACTTGAAATTCTTCTATCTATTCTTTATGTATTAACAGGAATTCACTTTTGCAAGGCTTGATTTGATATGATTTGATTTGATGTCCCAGCTGGGAAAAGTTTGCAGCAAACATGTGATATCAAGTCAAGCTCAGAAACTAAGAAGTGTGACCAGTGGTGGAATGCATAGCAAATCAGAGTCATGTAAAGGTAAGGCGAGCAGCATTGCAATGGACATGCAGCATGGTAACGAATCAGAGATTGCTTATGAGGTGACAGCAAGAAAATTAATGTCTCTGACATTAATTTCTGACATGTAACAAAGTTGTCAACTTTGAGACCTAATATAGATTAATGCATTAGACAAAATTAAGCAGCAACTTTATGTCATATTTTTCAAAAAAATAGAGCTGTTTATAGAATAATCCATTTTTTTAATCACTAGCCTATAAATTCCACTGAAAGCAAGGCCTGAATTTGTTGAAATTTCAAGGAGTGAATTATTTAAAAAGTGACTAATCAATGAATATCATGCCATTGAGTACATGTAATATATCAAATAAATGTAGAGGTAGGATAAAGAATTTTGACTGTTTAACTTGGTGGGAGAAGCAATATAGGAGAGTAGATTGTAGTTGAAAAATCAATAGAAATTTAAGAGTATGTGTAATCTATTATTAAAAAGTATTAAATATTAATATTAAAAGGTATTTTTATACAGTTTTATGATGCTAAGACAATAGAAAAATGGCAATTCAAAAACTGTACATATACCAAGGCGAGTGGATGACCTGAAGTCAGGAGTTTGAGACCAGCCTGGCCTACACAGCGAAAATCTATCTCTACTAAAAAAATTTTGTATTTTTTAGTGGTGCAGGCCTGTAGTCCCAGCTACTTGGAAGGCTGAGGGTGGAGAATCACTTGAATTTGCGAGGCACAGGTTACAGTAAGCAGAGATCATGCCACTGCACTCCATCCTGGGCGACAGAGTGATACTCCATCTCAATAAATAAATAAATAAATAATAAAAATTGTGCTACATACAAAACTGGCCCTTTTACCCATCTTTAGGTGTACAATTCAGTGGTATTAATTAAATTCAAATGTTGTACATAAACTCCCACTATCTCTTTCTAAAAGTTTTTCATTATCACAAACTGTAACTATAACCATTAAGAAATAAATTTCCATCCCTTCCTTCCTATATCCCCCAGTTACCTCCAATCTACTTTTTGTCTCTATGTCAAAATTCTAGATATTTTGTATAAATGGAATCATACAATATCTGTCTGGTGTCTGGTTTATTTTACTTAGGATAATATTTTCAAGATTCACTGATGTAGTATATCTCAAAAATTCATTCCCTTATTACAACTGAACAATATTCCACTGCATGTTACATACCACATTTTGTTTCTCCATTTACCTGTTGGTGGACACTTGGGTTGTTTACACCTGTTGGCTTTTGTGAATACTGCTGCAATGAACACTGGTATACAAGTATCTGCTTCAGTGCTTGTTCTCAATTATTCTGTGTACAAACCTAGGAGTGGAATTGTTGGCTAATATGATAATCACAGCTTTTTGAGGAACAGATAAACTGTCCCACAGCCACGGCACCATTTTACATCCCCAATAACAATGTAAAAGAGTTCCAATTTCTCTACATCTTAGCCAATATTTATTATTATTTTTTGATAATAGCCATCCTAATAGGTGAGAAGTGCTATCTTCGAGTTTCAATTTGCATTTTACTAATGACTAATAATGTCGAACATTTTTGCATGTGTTTATTGTTCATTTGTATATTTTCTTTAGAGAAATATCAGTTCACATCATTTGCACACTTTTCAAATGGTGTCTTTTTTTGTGTGTGTACGAGACAGGGTCTCACTCTGCTGCCCAACTGTGAGTGCAGTAGTGTGATCATTGCTTACGTCAGCCACAAACTCCTGGACTCAAGCAATCCTCCTGGCTCAGCTCCAAGTAGTTGAACTACAGGTGTGCACCACCACACCTGGCTAATTTTTTTTAATCTTAATTTTTATTTTGAGATGGGGTCTCGCAGTGTTGCCCAAGCTGGTCTCCAACTTCTGGGCTCAAGTGATCCTACTGAATTGACCTCCCAATGTGCTGGGATTACAGGCATGAGCCACTGGGGTTTTCTTTTATTTGTTGAGTTTTAGGAGTTGTTTATATATTCTTGATATTAAAGTTATTGTATAAATTATTTTCAAACATTTTCTCCCATTCTGCAGGTTGCCTTTGATAATGTCCTTTGGCAATGGACGTTAATAATGTACTTTGATGCACAGAAGTTTTAAAATTTTGGTGAGGTCCAATTTATTTTTTGTTCCCATTTTTGTTACTGAATAATCCATTCCCAAATCCAAGGTCATGGAGAACTATTTCTACATTTCCTTCTAGAGTTTTATGTTTTTAGCTCTTATATTTAGGTTGTTGATCTATTTTGAATTAATTTTGATATTTTAATATGATATGAGGAGGGTTCTAACTCCTCTTGCATGTAGAAATCCAGGTGTTCCAACACTTGTTGAAGAGACTGTTCTCTTCCCATTGAATGAACTTGATACCCTTGTCAAAAATAAATTGGTTATAGTCATGTGGAATTATTTCTAGACTCCATTAATTATTGTCTATCCTAATGCCAGTACCAGACTCTTTTGGTAACTGTATCTTTACAGTAAGTTTTGAAATCAGGAGTGTGAATCCTCAACTCTGTGCTTTTTCAATATTGTTTTATCTATTCCGGGAACCTTGCAATTCCGTATGCATTTTGAGAATCAGGCTTCCCATTTCTGTAAACAAACAAACAAACAAACAAAAAAACCGAACCACTTAGAATTCTGATAGCAATTAGGTTGAGTCTGTATACTTTGGGTAGTACTGATGTTTTAACAACATTAAGTGTACTCACCCATGAAATGGGATGCCTTACCATTTAGTTAGGTCTTCAGTTTTGTACCTCCTTGGTTAAATTTATTCCCAGGCATTTTACTATTTTAGATGCTACTGTAAATGAAATTTATTTCTTAATTTCCTTTTTGGACTGTACACTGTGGTGTACAGAAACAAACTGATTTTTGTTTATTCGAAAACTTGGCTTAATTTATTAGCTATAGTGGCTTGCTTGTTGATTCTCTGGAGTTTTGTATATACAGGAGGATGTCATCTGCAAATAGAGATAGTTGTACTTCTTCCTTTCCAATTTGGATACCATTTTTGTTTTCTTGTCCAATTATTCTGGCTACAAGTACCAGAACAATGTTTAATAACAGTGGTGAAAGCAGGCATCCATGTCTTGTTTCTTATCTTATGGGAAAAGCTTTCAGTCTTCACTATGAGTGTGATGTTAGCTGCGTCTTGTCCATAAATTCCTTTTACCATTTTAACAAAAAATGCATATTTCATCAAGAAAAAAATTACAAACCTATCATTAATACACTGTGGTAATCTATATTTTTCCTGTACATTAAAGCTATGCTATGACTATAATGCTGAGAACAAATAACAAAACACTTAATTAAAATAAATAGCAGCTGGGCGCGGTGGCTCACACCTGTAATCCCAGCATTTTGGGAGGCCGAAGTAGGCGATCACTTGAAGTCAGGAGTTCGAGACCACCCTGGCCAACATGGTGAAACCCCCATCTCTATTAAAAATTATAAAAATAAGCCAGGCATGGAGGTGTGCACCTGTAATCCCAGTTACTCGGGAGGCTGAGGCAGGAGAATCACTTGAACCCGGGAGGCGGAGGTTTCAGTGAGCTGGGATTGTGCCACTGCACTCCAGCCTGGGCTACACAGTGAGGCTCTGCCTCAAAAAAAAAAATAAATAAAATAAAATAAATAAATAAATAAATAAATAAATAAATAAATAAAATAGCTTCAGCATACACAATATATTTAGAAAAATAATGTGACTTTGGGTATGAAGGCAAAGCTCAGAAATTCTGCAACTCATTTGCTAAAAATTATTTTTGTATTCCCTGATGTGAACAAACAATGGAGTATCTTATTACCCATTTTTCAACATTAATTATCATAGAATTGTAAATTAAAGAATATCAGAATATCTTAAGAGTTATAGGGGCTAATAGTGACATGTGAAAATAGATAATACATCTGTCAGACACCTGCTTGAGTACAGGTCAAAATAGGTAGCTACATTTCAGGTACGTTTCTGTGACACTATGAACAAAATCTGACTTATCCATTACAAACTTAGTTTTAAAAATACAAGTCTCAGAATATTACAGAGATCTATGTTTCCACAATATATTTCTGTTAATTCCAATCCTTCTTCTTTCATAAAAGTCTCTCTCCTATCCTTGTCTCTTTTATTCTGAATTATTAAAATGCTATAGATGAGGCCTGACAACTGGCAGAATCCTAGAGTAGATATTACCTGGATGTAACAGAGTGTGATCTTTGTCAGGTATATTCATGCGCTATTACAGGAATACACAATTATCCACAGTCTCAAACCTAGTCTTCCTCTGGACTGTCCTTCTGACTTCTAATCCATTTGAAGACAGATCCTTGGACTTTTGGTGACTTACTAGCCTCTAATCCATGTGAGGACAGATGACTGGCTCTCTGTCACCCTCTGGCCTTTCCTTTAGAGGGGAATCTCCGAGTCTTTGGCTTCCTGTATACTCTCCTTGCAGTTTTTGGTTTCCTGCCCTACTCATTAATCTGCCTCCTGTAAATAAGTACTTGGGTATCCTTCAGTTAGTTCATTTGAGCCAACTCTTCCCCTAACCGTTAGTGACTTCAGTATTTAACTACCCCTGCTCCTCTCCCATCAAAACTCACCACATAATTACAAGGAGCAGAAAAGAAAGGTCAGTGGTATCATACCCTTAAAACAACAAGCTGGACTATAACCCTAACTGCCCATCTTCCCCTAAGAGACTGCTATTCCTCATATTTCTAAATATCGAAGTTACCAGAAGTCTGTTTCTCTAGCCATCATCAGACTCTTATCCACATAGTAATCCATATATCTCTGAATCTCACCCAATTCTGTATCCTTCCCTGTCCTTCTAAATTTCTTCATAATGCTCTTGATTATCTCAAGTTTGAGCATATGCCTCATATCCAAAACCTCTTTTATGAATGTTCCTTTTAGCTTCATCTCCTAGGCAAAATTAGACTGTGTCCTTAGCTCTTTTTGTCCTATGGAGCAGGTGGGGAAGCTGTTGTTGTTGTTTTTCTCTTCTCTCTCAAATCCCAGGTTTTGCGGGGCCATGATATTTTGGCTCTTTTCCTTGGTCCACTTTGCCACTTCTTTGTTAAAGTTGTCACAGCTTTTCCTCTTTTCTTCAAAGTGTTTGGAAACACAGGCTGAACAGATGTATAGGTGTATAGGTGTAGATGTACAGGTGTAGAGGCAGACATTAAATCAGTTTTCAGTCAAAAAGGCAAAATGACAGAGATACTGGTAAACTATAGCCATGAGGAAAAATATCAAGTGCTATAGTATTACGGCATTTTACCTTTCCTTTTCATGTAGTGGCTTCCATTAGCCACTTCCTCCTTATGGAAGTAGTTTCCTCTTCTGGCTTCTGTGTTGCTACTCTCTTCCCAGAATAATGTTCATTTAGTCCCCTTGGTTGTAAATACCATAAAATACATTCTGAATTCACTCTCTCTCTCTCTCTCCCCCCTGCCCTCCAAGACCTCCCTAGTGCAAGACACTATTTGCTCTAAACATGTCCATTACAATAGTCTGCTAATTACTGTCCATCTTGGTTCACTATTTGCTCTACTACAATCCACTCCTCTCTCAGAATAATATTTTGAACGTGTAAATATTATGTAATTTACCTGTTTATAAACTTATGGCTTCTCATCTCATATTAAGAGTTAAGTCTAAACTCTTTACTATGGCTTTCAAAATCCATCAAGATTTGACCTGTGCTGAGCTCTCCTCAGTCCCCATCTCATATTACTCTTTCTCTCTTTTTCTACACTCCAGGGAGTTAGGTCTTTTTTAGTTCCTGGGGCTTGCCACACTTATTCTCTCTTAGGCCTTTTATTCCCACTGATCTCTATCCTGGGAACACTGTTCCACTGGCTTTTCCCATAGCAGCCCCTTTCTCATCATAAAAGCCTTAGCTCAATAATATCTTATCAGAGGCGGCTTTCTTAACAGCCATAAACAGCCTCTTCCAAATCACTATCACGTTATACTCCTTCATGACCCTTACAATTTTCTGAAATTCTTGTTTGTTGTAATTTGCTTACTTTATTGTTTACCTCTCTCTGATGGAACAAAAGGTCCAAATGAACAGGAACTTGGACTGTTTTGCTCACATGTGTATCCCCAGCCTACTACTTAGCAAGCTGTTAACAAATAACTATTCATTTAATAAAATAAAACTATGACCTTGGATGAGCCCTATTAGAACAAGCTTTTTAAATCCAGAATTATTGCATTAAAATCCAATGTAAATGTCAAAAGAAGAGGGAAAATATATATGAACTATCAATGGCCTGAGGTAAAGCAAAGATCATGATTAGACCTTTCTATTTACTAAGAATTATCACATAATGCTCCCTTACTGAAATGTACTAATGAATATACCTACCATACATTTCTATTCCAAAAGATTCTATCTATCCTTTTAGAAACACCCAGGGATTGAAGATCAGCTCAATGCTTCCTTATTCAATTATCTTCCGACTACATTTTCTATTACATATCCAAATCCAGAGAAAAATTGTGAATGGAAAAAGATTCCAATAAACTGATTTCCTGAACTAGTCAAGTAAGGAGTACAAATCAAACTTCCTAATTAAACTTAGTCACCGTAATAAAAAAATTAAATCTGACCACAAACTGAGGCTTTCTTAGAATATTGCTGCATATCAAACCCAGACATACTAGGAATGGCATTTACTAGAAGGCTAGTAACTATATACTGTTAAGAAAAGAAATAAATATCTTTATCAATTAAATTATCTGACCAAATTCTACTATCTTATACTAGAACTGTTACTATATTGATTGTGACTTTTTAATGTAGAAATTCTGAAATACATGATGTTGAATAAAAATTCTACTAATAGATTTAAAAATAAAGTGTTAATATGGGATATTTCTATAAACAAATTTAAAAACAAATTAAATATTTACTGAGCATTAATCCTTATGTCATTTATCTACTCAGTAAATCTCTAATAAGCCTGTTATTTTACAAACATCTATAATCAACTGACAAGAATATTCAATAAACAAATGCCACTTATTACTATGATATTAAAAGAATTATGTTTACAGTAAAACTATTTCTAGTCTTTTCCTACTGTTAAGCCATGATTACAGACATTTGTATATGTAGTAGCAGGTATAATATATTATCTAACTTACCTATCACAGAAACAAACACACACAACCCAATTTGACATTAAAAGTGAACTTGTCTGAGAATTTCACAAAGAGTCTTATTTCTGAGTAAGACCTTCAAAAGTATCCTGAAGCGTTGGTTCTGAGAATATTAAAGAAAATTTTCTTTGATTGATTTGAAACGAATTAACATTCTGAAAATTTACCTGCAGTCTCCTTATAAACACTTTAAAGCAGATTTAAAAAGAGGGCATCCTGTCATTTGCCACAACTTGGGTAGACTTGGAGAATATTATGCTAAGTGAAATAAGCCAGCCACAGGAAGGCAAATACTGCATATTCTTACTTAGATATGTAGAATCTACCAAAAAAGAAAAGGTCAAATATATAGAGATAGAGAATAAAACAGCAGTTGCCAGGGTGGGAGTACATGAGGAGATGAAGGGTAAATGATACAAAGTAGCAAACAGGTAGGATGAACTATCTAATGTACTACATACAACTATGGCTAATAATAGTATATTGTTTCCAGGATTTTTGCTAAATGAAATTACAGCTGTTCTTGCCACAGGAGGCAAAATGGGTAACTATGAGAAATGATAGATACGTTAATTTGCTCTATTATAGTAACCATTTCACTGCTGAAAAACCTGTATATATGTCTTATAACATTATGTCATATACCTTAACTATACACAATAAAATTTATTTAAATAAACACAAATAGGTAAGAAAAAATAAAATTAGAGACCAACAGTCTAAAAGTATACATAAAACAATGTGAATTTGTATGATGCAGCAAATTGGTTTTCCTTCGTGTCTAATACTTAATAATGCAGGGTAGATATCCGTATTGAAAAGAAACTTTTATGCTATAGGCTACTGTTCTTTATGTGTAACTCAAGGAAAACAGGAAAGTGATATAGAAACTCTATGGGTAACATCAGTGTGTAGCCTGTAAAAAATTTTACAAGGACTTTGACCACTCAGTCTGGACAAAATATATATGGACTTTAAGCACTTCCGTATTTCTCAGATCTGGAAAAGAGGTACACAAATAATCTATCCAACCTTGTTGGGAATTTACTCTCTTATGGAAATTTAGGTGGGGCTTTCTTTCCATTGTAGTGTTATATGGCTGTGGCATGAAAAAACAAACTCAATGTGTGTGATTTATAAAGTGTTTTGTACATAGCAGAAGCCTTCTTATTAGCCATAGTCAATTCCAGCATGGTCTCAAAGTCCAGACTTAGAGTTCTTAAAGCCGTGATATTTGTTAATACTATAAATGCTATAACACTTCTCCTACCACATATTATCAATGTCTTCCTGGCTATTTCCCTAGTAATTACACTGGTTTTCATTTATGTCTATCCAAGTTTTTTACACTTTTCTTAGGTGTTCTGATTGCACACTCATCCTTTTACTTCGCTAACTCCTATTTATCTTTCCAATCTTTGCCCATTTATCAGTTTACCAGAGAAGCGTTCCCTAGTTTCCACAGTCTAGATTATGTGTTCTGTGTACCTACTCATAACAGCAATTATTGCCTGTTCACTAACCTGTAGAGCTCATAAGAATGTAAGCTCTTTACATATTCATATTCTTATATTCATACTCACAGCATCCTGGCACACATGTGCATACATGTCAAATACTGACTAAATATTTGTGATTTAGTAACAGATTAAATGAATGAATAAACAGATGGCAGGAAAAGCTTACTGCTTGGCTTACTGAGTGGGTCACACTTAACCAGAGTTCTAAATCACAAAAAGCTCTTGAGGTAAGGGGCCATCCCAGGAAAAGAGAACTACATGTGTAAAGGTCACTTCAAAGCATATTTAAAAGAAGAGTATCCTACCTCCCAGGAGAAAAAAAAAAAGAGAAATCAAAAGGATTTTCAGAACTATGATGTCTCTTTCAAGAAGAGTATAGCTGAGTAAAAAGTTCAAGGGGAATATGAAAAGAAATGGAGATAGATAGGAAAAACTCAGGCAATACACAGTATGTGGAAGAAAAACAGATATTATTATCAGTTGAAAAAATGTGACCATATTCATAAAATTCTGAAGTTATCACTTCAAGAAAATTTAGAAATTGCAGAAAGTATTGTTTACAATAAAAAATATAATTGTGTCTCTAATCATTTTAAATTGAAGATACAAGATTTTTTAAAGTATTAAAGCTCCCAAATATTTGCCTAACAGTTCTCAAAGTATGTTCTATAAAATATTTGTCATATAATATGCTTTATGAAAAAAAGATATCTCTGGTCAAATACTTTTGAGGGAAAAAACTGCATGTATGTCCTTGCCTCTAAATGATTCACAGTGCTCATCAGCAGATTAAAAAATAGAGTCCTATAATAAACACATTTAATTTTTTATCAACAAACTTATGTATGCCACATTTTTGCATGTCAAACTTCTTAATACCCTTACCAAGTATTATTTTATAAAGCATCTTCTCCAAAACTAAAACATCACAATCAAATTTACTTGAGGTACTCACTTCACAATTTTACGAAGGTAGCAATTCAGTGCTATTTGTAGAACTAAATCCAAGATGTTAATAAAAAGAAAAAGAAGATACAATATCACCTTAAGGTTAGGTAGGACCCTCATTACTTGAGATTTTGACATTGCTGAGATAACATCATTCTTAGTTTGCTAGTACATCAGGGGCCAAAGAAGATAAAGGGAACACGGTGGCATACAGTTGCATAGGTGCTAGGGAAGAAGAATTAGACGTGGATTCAACTGCATATGAACACACATACAAACTCATCTTCAAATATATGTATGTGTGCAACAAGCAAAATTAATAGGTGGTATACAGACAAGCTATTATGATTGTCTTTTTAAGGAAAAAAAATACTGGAAGCATTTTTATTTGAAGCAGTCGACAGATTTGTTTTGAATGTTGGCAGTACATTTGAAGTATAAAGAAATAATATTTTATCTTCTCATTAATACATCTATAAATGTAATTTTAAAATTGTTATATTAGTTTTAAAAAAACACAGGCATTATTGGTAAGGAATCAAGGTATTGTCCTTTTTGTTTTGAGAGTTCCGCTTTGGCAAACTTCCAGGAAGACTGAAATTATAATTGGTAAAAAACATTTTAAATAATAACTATTTTGAGGAGAAAAAAATTTATTACGCTCTTCTAAGATTTTCAGCTATTAAAACAATCAATCATAAATCAAAGTGCCCATTTACTATGAATCAAAGTATTCTCTATTATTTTCTCAAGTTTCTCATTTATGGAAATAAAGATAGGGAAAAAACTATTATGTCTGAGGATTTTATATCATTAAATGCTACAAGAGAAATAGTTTCAGCAAGGACTATGTATAAATACTTCAGATTACACAATGTGAGAAATTTAAAATAATCACATTAGCAACTAAAAGAAACAGAATCAACTAAACAAACCCATTTCTTAAATACTGTAGATAAAAATGAATTGTTTGGGATATTATTGAAACTGTAAAAGGAACTAACTACTTCCTTCCTTTTTTCTTGTCTCTCATCATTTTATTTTCTTTACAGACCCTGATGTTGGACTGAATTTTATTTGCTTTACTAATCATGGATATTATATGGATCATGTTCTGTCTTAGAACATGAGCCTTTCTATATTTGTAAGTTTCTTGCTAACATGTCACGGAATGTAAAACCTATGGGACTTTGGGACCTTAATTTAAGCCTGTGGTGCTAAAGATGCAGCTGTTCTTTTGCAACTAATTCCAGCTATTAAAGCCATAGTAAATTTAAAAATATAAATCCATTTTTTACTTTTTTTCATTGTATTTCAATATACAACAGTTAGAATTAAATAGTATTAGCATTTTTGTTAACTTGCTAAGACTATATTTTAAAGAGAAGACAGATATTTCGGATATAGCTTTCATGAAAAATGTAAATCTAGTTACAGGTTATGCATATAACTGCGTTTCAACATAACGTTTCCAGAAAAAAAAAAAAAAAAAAAAAAAGACTCCTTATAGTTAACTATATTGCAGAAACTGGAGAGGTAAAAATGTGCTAGTTCACTTTTAAAAATTCACTTGGCAGCAAAGTTCAAAAATAAACAATTGGATTTTGTAAATAAAACATTTTGACAATTATAACTTTTCCTGGTAAACTCAAAAAATCAAACTGTGCCATTGTTTTCTCACCTTATTTAAAATATGATGCATACAATGATAACACTATTTTCATGTTTTTTGCTATAGTTCTCGAGGTGACATTTTAGGATAAGATAAATCTTTTATTTCTACATAAAGTGCTATGTTAAACAATGTTCTTCATAGCTGTTGTTTCCTCCTAATTGAGGATCAATCAAGGATCATAAATCATATTTCTTTCAAAGTCTGTTTGTTTTCCTTTAGTCTCCCACCAGCAAAGTATAAGAGGATTCTTTTCCACACAGCATTTAACAAACACATACTTTATAATTTCTATAGATCCAAAACAAAGGGAGAAAGCTATGATCAAACTGGGGGAACTTGCAACATATGTAATAAATGTTAGATTGAATGTAGCATTTATTCCCTAATATATGAAATGTTTTTAAAAATCCTTAAGAAAAAAGTAAACATCAACCAGAAAAGAAAATGAGCTAGGCATATAAACAGCAATTTCACTGACTCTCACACACACACCCACATGCACACATACCATGGCACAATCACGCCAAAGGAAGAATGAAAGCCAAAGAAAGTGGAAGAAGGGAAAGGACTGGGAAAAGACTAATGTAATCATCTAATGCAAAAATATTCATTTTGAATTGTATTAAAAAAATCAAACCAAACTTCCATCAAATATCACCATATAGCTCTGATTGGCAACTAATTATAAAAGTTTAGTATGGACATGTAGAATGGATACTCTAGTACAGTTCTATTGGAATGATAAGTTAGCATGCTCTTTCTAAAGGGCAACTTAGCAATAAGTAGCAAATGTATTTTGACCCAGTAATCATTTTTTTTAAATTAAAATTCACAAGCAAACAATTAGAAAAGTATACAGTTTAAAATACAGAGTTATTCATAACTACTTTTTTCTAATAGCAAAAAATAAAAAATTAAACTTAAGGTTCAACATCAAGAGGTTAACTAAACTGATTCATCATGAAAAACCAAAATTAAATTTATAATGTAGCCCTTTATTTATCGGCACAGAAAGAGGTTCATGATGAATGAAACGAAAAAAATTTACATAACAGAACAACAGGCACAAATCGAAACATGAAGTGCCCTGGCATGTTTGGTGCTTCTTTAATAACATCCCTTAAATATTTACTCAATGTTTAATACTGTAAAGAAAAGCTGATTCTTCTTTAATAAAATCATAAATCTTTTTTTATACTCAAAACATGACATTGTAAAACATGACATTTTCTGAATCAAAACTTCCTAGAAGGTATATTAACCATTTAAAATTTAGATAAAAGTATAAGTCCTTCATAATTTATAAATAGCACCCTATCATGTACCATTCACTTGTAGAATTTCAATTGGCTTTTCTGATGTCAAGTAGAAACCAATGAGCCTATGGTCCACAATACAGCCTAAAACTTTACTAGGTAGCGTGCATGTGGACACCATAAAATTATTCAACTGATGGTTTTTCCCATTAAATGTATACTTAACATGTATATTTTAGCAATGGGACTTTATATTTTCAATATACGCACTTTTAATATGTAAATATGGAAACCTCAATTGATCAAATTTCCAATATTTTGCATACTAAAAGTACATGTAGCTCAAGAGAGTAAAGGCATTTCAACACCCTTATCTCTTCCCTTTTTGTCTCAAAATCTGAGAAAACTATCTCATTAGAACAAAACCTATAAAACATTTCTAAATAAGAAAGATGGGTGTTCTGCGAAAGCAGGTAGTCCTCTGTCATTTGAGCCTCCCTTTTGATCTAGAGAGCAGCTATATTATGCTTTTGTAAAATCTTACTTATGCTATACATTATTTATTCAATTATTTCACTTCCCTTCAGGTCAGTGACCTTATATGACTTTTTACTATGATATCTTCAGTGCTTTGAAGTATGCCCAATACACAGTAGGTGTCTAATACGTAACTGCTGAATGAACAAATAACAATAAATAAAGAAAAAAAACATGGCACCAAACTCACAGAAAACAGGCTAGTTCATGCTCTTAGAAAATATAACTGAGAGAAGGTTGCTAGAGGAAGAGATAGGGTGGTTCTTTGAAATGTGTGTACAAAGGGAAAAGGGAATTAATTTTTTGCAGTCTCTCTTCCTTAACTTGTGCTAAGCAAGTAGAGGGCATGGACCTTTGATCTCAGGTGGTGGCAGTGACGGCAAAAATTTTGTCTTGAGAGTCTAGGGGTAGCTAGCTAGCCATACTCAGGTAAAACAGATGAGTAAAAGCATACCAAAGAGAGGCCTGTAGTAAATCACATTCAGATAGGTAAAATATGAGCTCAAATATAAAAATAAACACAGAACCAAAACATTACAATATATGTAAAGGAAGCAACATGAATGTTGAGCAATGTTTACCTATTTATAATTTCTTAATGAGCTAAACAGTAAATTGAAGACGGCTGATACAATTTGGTACTGTGGCCCGACCCAAATCTCATCTTGAATTGTAAACCCTATGTGTCAGGGGAGGAACCTCGTGGGAGGTGCTTGGATCATGGGGGCAGTATCCCCTATGCTGTTCTGACAATGGAGTTCTCATGAGATCTGGTTGTTTTGTAAGTGTGTGGCTCTTCCCCCTTATCTCTCTCTCTCTCTCCTGTTACCATGTAAGATGTGCCTTGCTTCCTTTTAGCCTCCCACCATGACTGTAAGTTTCCTGAGGTCTCCCCAACCATGCAGAATTGTGAGTCAATTAAACTGATTTTTTTAATAAATTACCCAGTCTCAGGTAGTTCTTTATAGCAGTGTGAAAATGCACTAATACAACACCTTTCCTTGATTTACTTCTACCAAGCACAGTCCCATTTTATTAAAATAATACATACAATACACACATATATGCCTGATAATATATAAACTGTATAGGAAAATGTTAATAGTATCTCTGAACGGTATGATCTAACTTTTTATTTTTGCTAAGCCACATTTAAAAATATTCCTATTATAATAATGTGTTCCTTGAAATTCATTAACACATGTTAACAAATAAAATGGTAACACTGTAAATAATTAAAACATAGTGTTTGAAATATTTTATTCCATTTTGTAATTTATAACTCATTTAGAAAAACAGGACTGAAATTTAAACAGCCTTTTAAAAAATCTAATTTTCCTTATTTCATTTGTATTAAAATATTTAAAAATCTTAAAAATGATATATTCAATGAAATTTAAAGAAACTAATTTAAAAACCAGTTGTACATAAAAATAGATGCTTATCTAAAACACTAGTATTACCAAATATTACAACCAAATAGCACTGTCAGTTAAAAATATGTTAACAGAGACAGAATATAGTATTTAAAGCCTTCTAATAATGCAATGTTACTTATCATTTCTTATAAAATAAATCTCATTCTTAGGCCCATGCTAAATTACCAACACCTGTATAAACTACTCTTTCTTTAGCTACAGATATTTTTCCAAGTTAGGAATTTACAGAATTTTTAAATTAGGCTGGGTAATCTTCCAGGGCATAAAATTACTCCAGCAGACCTTAGTAGTATTGTTTGGATCTGGAGTTAAAAAAGAGAAGTAAATTCAACCCTAGTAAGACAATAAGACAAACTTGGGGAACAGATTTGCTATTTCGAAAGCTCAAAAACTTTTCATGCTTAGTCAAAGTAAGGCCACGTTGCCAGAGTAAAAGAGTGAAATCATAGTCCTCTTCTTTCATGAGTGTAGTCCCCGCCAATCAAGAGAATCTTAATCAGTGCAGACCTTAAATCTGAATGGCCTCTGCAGATAGAAAGAACAACAATTGTTCTTTTTTTTTTGAGATGGAGTTTAACTCTTTGTTACCCAGGTTGGAGTGCAGTGGCATGATCTTGGCTCACTGCAACCTCTACCTCCCGGGTTCAAGAGGTTCTTCTGTCTCAGCTTCCCAAGTACGTAGGAATACAGGCACCTGTCACCATGCCCAGCTAATTTTTATGTTTTTAGTAGAGACGGGGATTCACCATGTTGGCCAGGCTGGTCTCAAACTCCTGACCTCAGGTGATCCACCCGCCTTGGCCTCCCAAAGTGCTGGGATTACAGGCGTGACCACCGTGCCATGCCAATGACTGTTCTTTAAGGACTATCAACACATGATTGGTATCAGATATTTTATACCAAATAAAATACAATTCTAGAATGATTTTATTTAATCATTCAATAGTTACTTGAAATTTCCTGAATTCAATTTTCAGTTAATCCAAACCATATTATTTTATTTTTAAACTGGATTGTATCCTGGTTGCTATGTGCTAAGATGAACAGCGGCAGAAATGTAAAATTCCTTAAGTATTAATTTATCATAAATTAGCATTTGTTTTATGCTATAATAAACAAGCACTTAGCACAATTCTCAAACATTAACAAATCAACTTAACACTCAGATAAAGGGCACACCTACTTAATTGGGATGATTGTTAAAGAACACTGTAGTGTAATACATGTAACTCATTGTAAAAAAAATTAATTCAAAACTAGGTTTTAAATGGCATGACTGATTTCTGAAGATTTTATCATAGTAGTTAATAGATGTGAATTGATAATTGAGGCATGCTTCCTGCTATGCAGTCTTGTTCATGATAAAGCTGCTACTTTATATATTAATGTGGCCAAACAAATCCATCCCAGCTTTGTTGAGGTTTTTATAAAGAGTGTTTTTTATGAAGTTGTCCAAAACAAATTTTGAAAGTCAGTAAAATAGATGTTGAAAAAGTTTTGATTAATCTGTATATTTCATTATTTTTACTGCGTTTCATGAATTCCATCCTTTGGAACAGACATTTTCAAATAGCCTTAGTTTACTTCACACAAAATCACTGTGTTCTTTAGTTTGTTAGATCAAGTATGTATCTAAATAATCATGCAACAGATTGAGCAAGAGTACAAGTTTCCGGCTGTTTTTCCACCTTACTATAGCCATGTGTTCATCATGTTAACCTTTACACCAGAAAAACCATAAACAAAATCAAAACATAAATGTGTATGACTTTAATTATAAATTCATATCTTAAAAAAATACTCAAAACATCCTTAATAAATATCCACTCCTTTCATCAAAACAAAAACAAACAACAAAAACAAAACAAAAAAACAGGCTACTGAAAAGAATAAAAAAATTCTGTCCTAAACAAGACCATCAGAGTTACATCAAATAGAAGAGGAAAAAAGCAAAAGTTTCTAGTAAAAAAGGTGATCTCTAAAGTTTTCTATTACTTACAAAGAAACCATGCATTATATTAGAGAGTTCTGCAGTTTTTGAATAGACATAGTAACTGCTATTGTTCATATTACTTTCATTACTAACACATTAGTTTATTAATAACTAATATGGTGCTGACTGTAAGAGATAAGGTCATTGGTTTCTCCCAAAAAGATGAATACACCATTCTTGTATTAACTTCTTTATAACATTTTAGATTTTTAAGATTGAGCATAAAGTAAAATGTTCTTACAGAATTAGGATATAATTTTCCTAAGTGTTGTAAAAAATAGTTTGATATTTCTTGAAAAGTTAAAGAGTAAGTATGTTCTTGCTTTCAGCAGCTTCATGAAGAAAGAAAAGGAACTGGGTCACAAATTTCTATAAATGTTCATGATAGTGAACATAAGGTTTATAATTAGGAACTCTCTAATTGAGGATTTTATGTAAAAATAGAACAACTCGATATCCTACATGATTTGATAAACACCAACATTAAACAGAGAAATTTTTCGCATGCACACACACACACCATTTATTCCCATACACTTAAGCATACTTCACACTAGACAATATAAACATTATACACACTTAAGCACACACAGCATAGTCCATGTAATGGAAATAACTGTCATAGAGTTGATGAAAATTATAAGGCAATAAAGGATTAGTAGAGTATTCAGTGCCTAAAAATCACTTGTATTTCATACAAAACAGAAGAATCCCAAGAATTTAATAAATAAAAGGAGCAACATGATTTTTAAAAATCTTTATATTTTAAAAATGAATTTTAAATATTAAAATAAAAGAAAAAAGTTAATACAAATGTGTATGTTTAAATATGCGAAAGATGAATAGATAAGCAAAATAGTCCGTCTAGGATAAAATGAACTTGGAGTAAATATTAAATAAAGGAAAGAAAAGAAGTGAAGAGAGTTACAATTAAATTGAATGTGTAGCAAAGAGTATGTCTAAGGCGGCTTGCTAACTGCAGTAGTGTTTCTTTGCCTTGAAAGAATTTCATATCTTTCAAAGTAAAGAAGACATCCCAAGAAACAATTCACATAGAATACGGCCTTATCCTAGGCTGGTTCTTAAAAGATGAGTACATTTTTAGATATTTCTAGGTGCATTTTTTAAGAGAATAGTAAGCAGAAAGCCTCAAATACTACATTAATGTGTGTGAGTTTAGTGCTACACAACGAAAGAAATGTTTTAAACTGGAGTATGGAATAATCACATTTATACAGGATACATGGAGGAATGAGATTAATGATAAGAAGATTATGAAAATATTCAATAACCTAGGTAAGACTCATTGAAAATTAGAGTAGTGGTAGTGAGACTGAAAAGATTGAAATACATTTTAAAGATAAAATTGTCAAAAGTGAGCAACTAAGTATGAGAAGCAATGAAAAGGAAGATTAAAAGTTACCTCCAAATTTCTCAAGCTTCATGATTAGATCATTGTAATGCTACTGACAGAGCAAGACAGAAAAAAGGGAGATTTTATAGATAAAATTTATAAAATTTACAATGTGCCTAGGTTTAATTAGGCACACTGTACATTTGATACATTCTCTAGATGTAAAGATGGAGAAATACAGTTTTAGTGCTGGCAATTGAAAGCTTTTATTCATACATATGGGGTTCTTTTTTTCTTGAGACAGTTTTCCTCTTATTACCTAGGCTGGAGTGCAATGGTGTGATCTGGGCTCACTGCAACCTCCGCCTCCCAGGTTTAAGTGATTCTCCTGCCTCCGCCTCCTGAGTAGCTGGGATTACAGGCATGTGCCACCAGGCCTATCTAATTTTGTCTTTTTAGTAGAGATGGGGTTTCACCACGTTGGCCAGGTTGGTCTCGAACTCCTGACCTTAGGTGATATGCCCACCTCAGCCTCCCAAAGTGCTGGGATTACAGGCATGAGCCACTATGCCTGGCCAATATGGGCTTTTATTAAGAGCACGCAGTACAGACATAAAAGACTAGAGTCAAGGCTAGATCTCGAGAAAACATGAACCAATAAAAGGCAGGAAAAAAACTGGATAAATGGAAAAAAGGAACTTCAGAAATACTCACTGAAAGAAGGGGAATACAGGAAAAAGACTTATCATTTTAGCTTTATGGTTGATTCATTAAGTCATTATTTATTTTATTGACTTCCTTCTATAGAGCACACACAAGAAATATAAGCTAAGCAAGTATTGGCCCCTGCCTTCAAGTAGCTCATAACCCATTTATAATCTAGTTAGCCTCCCTCAGTGGTCTTGGTTATTGTTGATAGAAGGTTAAATGGTGAAACAATAAAAGATAAAACTATCCATTGTTTCCAAACATAATGTCCTGGGTATAAATAAATTTCACAAGGATCTGGGTTAATAAGTAATAATAAACAGCATGCATAAGGGGAAGATTAAAATGAAATACTTGATAAAGGAAACTTAAAAGTTGCAAAGGTTAAGGATACAAATTATCTTTTAAAAGGCTCCCAAATATTTTGCAGAGAGAAAATGAAAAATACTGAGGGTTGGGGATGGTGGGTGGCATTAAAAGACAAATAAAGATTATGGAGAAGGTGAAAAAATCTAAATGAAGAGTCATGGTAGAAAACGTGTTTCAGTGCTTTATCTGAACAACATGAACAAAAAACTAAAGGCAAAATGGGCATGTGGACAAAAGGCTTTAAACACTGTAGTTCATCACAAAAACCTTTTGGTTTCTCCTCTTCAGTCAAACATCAAATTAAAGACTATCTGTCAGAGTTATTATAAATCTATTTTATATTTTCATTAATAAGATGGTAAAAATTTAGATAAAATTACATTTTAAAAATTAACCTAATATTCAAATAATATTTCTCTTTGGTGGATACTGATAAATGGACAAACCAGACTGGTTACTGTTGGTTTAATGATTCAATAAACAGATTAGTTAGGAAAAGCTTTCCAAAATCATCAAGTCTAAAAGTAATTACCATACTATGCTGCAAATACATATTCAGTTAACTGTACTGTGTCCTCCATAAGAATGTAGCCCCATGAAACTACCATTTAGCACAGTATCTGGCACATTGAGATGATCGATCCTGTGGAATAAATCAACAAATATTAGAAAAATTCTTTTTAAGGTTCACTTTTGTCTTCTAACAAAATGGTTGCTAATACATACAAGGCTGTGCAACAGGCATGAGTAAGTTGCCACAAGTACATGGGGTCAAATTAATATTTTTTATACTCAAAAAATAAATTATTTCAGATTATTTGATGAAGTAGTTAAATATACTAACATAGAGAAAAAATAAATACCTATTTGTATATTTTTCACATTAACTTAAAATTCAATCAATAGCCAAAACACACAATGCATCTATTCTCATTATATCATTAAATACTCCTTAGATTTTAGTTTAATCATCTAGAAATGTGTAGATAGGGTATTAATTTAGAGAAGAGTTTCCTGGCCCAGCATGGTGGCTCACGGCTGTAATCCCAGCACTATGGGAGGCTGAGGCGGGCGGGTAGCAAGGTCGGGTAGCAAGGTCAGGAGATGGAGACCATCCTGGCCAACATGGTGAAACCTTGTCTCTATAAAAATACAAAAATTAGCTGGGCGTGGTGGTGCATGCCTGTAGTCCCAGCTACTTGGGAGGCTAAGGCGGGAGAATCGCTTGAACCTGGGAGGCAGAGGTTGCACTAAGCCAAGATAGGGCCACTGCACTCCAGCCTGGTGATAGAGTGAGACTATGTCTCACAAAAAAAAAAAAAAAAAAAAAAAAAAAAAAAAAGAGTTTCCCAAAGTTTTAAGGTGGGTTAAGTAGGCACAAAGATGAAGACTGGGAGGGAGAGAGGAAAATGAGATTTTGATTGAAAGATGCTTTCATAGTCTAGATAGTCTAGTAAATATAGGAAATACTGACCGAAATATCATTAAACAAAACTATTTATCAGCTCTCTGAACATTTAGTACAATAATATACACCATGGATTGTTGGGAAAAATATGATGTTAAGCATTTTTCAAATTTCAAACTTGCTAAACTATATAGAACATTTTTTCATGGAAGATCTCATTCCAACTATGATTCCACAGACCATATTCTGGGAAATACTGTCATATAATGTAAAGAAACCTTTAAAAAGAATACATTAATGCTTGAATAAGAGTATATATCTTGCTTTAAATCTGTCTCACTGAAAAGCTATATATTTATTCCTGAATTACTCAAAAATATTTAAGACTTCTTTTAAACTGCTTTTAAAGTCAAGTTTATGAGCTAAACAAAATCGGTCCTATTATTTGAATTGTTGAAGAATGCTTTTCACACTTTTTCACATTTGTATTTCTAACTACAAAGGAGTAAGTAAAAATTGGAATAAGGGAGGTGATTCTGAGGGAATAGTCTAAAGCAGGGGTCAGTCAACTTAAGGCTGAATGCCAAATACAACTCACCGCTTGTTTTTGTGAATACAGTTTTATTAAAACACAACCACAGACATTTCTAGTTAGCTTCAACAATTGTAATGTAATATTAAAATATCTGTGATTTTGATTAAACTCTTAAATTGCAACGTTTTAAATTATGTAATGTTACAAAAAAGATACTAGTCAAACCATCTTATTGTTTGAATATACTACCCATACTAAAAGCTTTAGATATTATAAATAGTTGTAGTATGTATGCAATGACTATGACATAATAATAAATTTTGCAATAGCAAATTCGTTCTTCAAATTGTGGCTTCACTGGCTATACATGCGGCATAATTTGAAAAGAAGAAAAATATATGAAAATATTATAAAACTTTACTTGAAGTGCTAAAAAACGCACTACTTCCAATTTACATATCATAAGAAGGTAATCAATACATTTTTAAATATAGTCACCTCATGTTCAAGAGAACTATAATATAAAAGGATCTATTGTTTCTCCTTTCAGGTTACTGTTACCTGCAATTAATTTTCAAGTGCATAAAAAATACTTTTTAAATGTCCTAATATTAAATGTCTACTGGTTTCAACATCTAGAAATGTATATACATACTTTGCCAACTGCTAAACATTAGAGATTGGTGTAAACTTTCCATCCACAAAACCATTAAAAGACATTGGGAAATTTATATAATGCTTTATACACTTTGCCTTCTATATTTTAGCAATTAACACAAAATGATCCTATAATGTTTTTATAAAAGTGATTCAGCATTTAGCAGAAAGGGCATTTTATTATTTTGTTTTAAAATGAATGTAATAGGCTCAAATTACCTCTGTAATATTGAATGAAATATATTCAATTTATGGATATTCATTAATAAATTTCTTAGAAAAATTATGCAAAATTAGTAATTTTCTAGTAATAAGAGTATGCAATGCTTTGAAATTAAGTAGGGATACCTGATAAAACAATTGGCAATATGTTAACAAAAATTATTAACATATAATTAAAATAATCTGAGTTTTTAAATCATCTGAAAGTATGCATGAGAAAACCTGTTGTCATGGAAACAGACTGTGCAAATGGCAATAAATCCAGAAGAAAATGTCAGTGCTTCGGAACAATGAATGAATACAAAATAAATGTTGCTTAAAAATTTTTAAAAATACAATGAAAGAAAGTACAATGTTTTTAAAATGCTTTAAAATTCTAAATTACCTTCTCTAAATTTTATTTGATAAAAAAATCAGGTAAAAATACTGATAAATATTAATACTAAAACAAATGACAAGTATTCTCAACCCAACATTAATTGGGAACTAGAAATGAAACTATTATTAAAAGGAACTTTAATTTCACCAGTTATTGTTCTAAAAATTACAAGTCCAAACAGATTATGTGTAATATGCTAATACTATATAAATTCTACTTTAAAAATACACAATAGGTAGCACTTGCACAGAGTAACTCTTTTCGAATAGCTAACATTCTTTAATAAAATAGTGTATTATAATAGTGTTGCACTGGTTTTAGCTAAGTTATTTTAATAATTTGTGAATGTAACATTCAAAAAGAGAATTAAATGTTAAAAGATATCTCTAAGTTAATATGAATGTCAATAACTTATTCTTAAAGTGCAAGAAAATTATTTTATATTTGAAAGTTCATGGAATCACGATTGATCACATTAAACATTAGATAAATACTTAACCAAATTATACCAAAATCATACAGTTAAAAATTTATGTCAGTGTATAGGCACAATATATAGATTTGACTCTCACATTATCTTGCATTTTGTCATTTCAAAAAAAGCTTCAGACACAAAAATCGACTCTATTAAACATATCTGCCATCCATGTGTACCTCTTATCCTTGAGGAAAAACTGATCTACATGTTCACACTTATGGTAAATCTGTATTCTCACAGAATACCAAATATTAATATGAATGTTACAACAAAGTGTTCAGATTAAAGGGAGAAATGCAATTCCTCAACATATAGGCATTAACTTGTTAATAAAATATTAAGATGTTAAACATTTTAAAGTAAGACATTATATATTTATAAGCAGGTAATGCTTAAGGTTCATTCTTCTGAGTAACGGAATGTGTGCAGTTCTTCAGACAGTTGACAGAAGTAGTACTTTGCCTTTTTTTCCTAAAGGAACACTGGATCAAATACAAACTGCCATAGAAATATATAAACAGGTATTATACCAGTACAGCCTTGCTACATAAAAACAGACTTCATTTATTTTATTTTTTCTTCAAAGTTTAAATATT
The DNA here is from genome assembly GCF_047675955.1 of Chlorocebus sabaeus. NCBI lineage: Eukaryota > Metazoa > Chordata > Mammalia > Primates > Cercopithecidae > Chlorocebus > Chlorocebus sabaeus. The sequence continues at coordinate 2,758,902 of NC_132927.1, forward strand.
TCAAATCAGTTTTTACTGATGAAAATGTATTCTTTTAATTAAAAATACATATGAATTGAGATACACTACAAACTATACACATTTGTTTTATTTATCAATTTGCTATTATATTTGTCCTTATCTTCAAAAGTAAACCCACATCCCAATAGCATATTTCTTTCATTTTCTTCTATCATTCTACCTATCTGAATATACAATTTCATTATTTTAATGTTTATCTTTTTACCTACATCTAATAACTTTCCCACTTTATCTTATCAACTATATACTTATTATTTCTTCCAGTGTCTCTACAAACTTCTAAAGTGTAGTCCAAAAATGGCCAACAAATAAAAGTGGACAATAATTATGACATTTACTACACTGAACCATGAAAACCATTTCAACAGAAATTTTCATTTTATTCCTTATTCCATAATTAGGTTGATGACTTTTGAAAATTTGCAGGCTCACAGGGCCTCTGTTTAGGGTTCCAGTTAACAATGACTGTAATAGCAATATGATTGTTCTGAGCTTATATTTATATAAAGAAAAAAAATACCTAAGTTTAAAATTTTCAAAAATGGGTGCTATACAGGAAATATCCTAAAACATGTATTATATGTGCATTACTCAAAGTTAATAATTGCACAATATAAACTTTCTTATATTCACTAGGAGTAGTCAATTGTCAGGCACATAATACATACTATATTCAATAATCAATTTATTCATAACATATGCATATAGAGACTCCAAATACTTTGTTTAATAAAAGACCAGACTCAAAGATTAGTGTGAAACTTTTCACTTACAAAACTTAACAGTACCTATAGTCTATCATGGTTACTTTACATTTTTACAAAAATACAAGAGTTTGGACATGTATCCTATGCCTACTAAAAAGCATGATAAAGAAAAAGGATGAAAGGAAAAGCAAGTATTGGTTATGTTATTGACTTTTCCATGACAATTACTGTATTACTTTATCTGTAAAGAAAAATAGATCCTAGTGATCTACACTTGAAATATTTTAGAATGCCTATACATTTCCATTCTTAGATTCATAAACTTCTACAAATTATGTTACTTGCTATTTTAATACTTACTGAGGTATGTGTATATATATACATAAAAAAGTACAAAATCATAAGAGTATATCTTACATTTTCAAGAATACAAGTGTATGTTCAACTTTATAGGATGCTTCAAAATGATTTTCTAAAGTTATTTTATCCACTTCCAATCCTTCCAGCTGTTTATGAGAGTTAATCCACATTCTTGCCAACACAGTATTGTCAGTCTTTTTCATTTCAGTTATTCAGGTGGATGAACAGTAGTATCATGTTATGGTTTTAATCTGCATTTCCCAGATGACTAATATATTTGTAATGGTATTTAGTATTTATTGGCCGTTAGGACATCCTCTTTTGTAAAATTCCTGTTCAGTTGTTTGGCCAATTTTTTATTGGGTTATATTTTTTCCTTATTGATTTGAAGGCATTCTATGCATACTGCATTGCAAATATATGCTCTCACTTTGTGCCGTGTCTATTCACTGTTAATGGTGTCTTGATGAGCAGAAGTTCTTGATTTTCATGTGTCCCAATTTATGTTTTTTTCCCTTTACGCTTGGAGCTTTTTGTGTACCACTTTAATAATGTTTGTCTAATTTAAGATCATAAAGATACTCTATGTTTTTTTTCCTCCCCAACAGCTATGTTTTCTTTCCATTGGCATTTAGTTCTGCAATCCATCTGTGACTGATTTTTGAGAACAGTGTCAGGTAGGAGCCAAGATACAAATTTGTTTACATATTTCCTAGATGGCTACTCAATTAACTCAGACTATGCTTTCACAACTATACTATGAGGTAACCTTTGTTCTAAAGGAACTGACTGTATACATTTTTGTTTGTATTTACACTCTATTGAACAGTGTTTTCTCTTTCCATTGGTCTACTTATTTATCCTTGCAGCAACACCACACTGTCTCAATGGGTCTTTGTAATGTAAATCATCTAGCTGTGGTTGTCTTTAATTATGTGTTAAAGAAACGAAGAAGAATAAAATCCAAATTCCTTATTATGGCCTACAAGCACCTTCATGTTCTGGCCACTGCCTGGCTCTCCGACTTTGCCTCTTTTTTTTTGAGATGGAGTCTCACTCTGTTGCCCAGGCTGAAGTGCAGTGGCACGATGTTGGCTCACTGCAACCTCTGCCTTCTGGGTTCAAGCGATTAATCCGCCTCAGCATTCTGAGTAGCTGGGACTACAGGTGCTTGCCACCACGCCCAACTAATGTTTTGTATTTTTAGTAGAGATGGGGTTTCACTGCATTAGCCAGGATAGTCTCCATCTCCTGACCTCGTGATCCGCCTGCCTCGGCCTCCCAAAATGCCAGGATTACAGGTGTGAGCCACCACACCTGGCCAACTTTGCCTCTTAATACTGTTTCCTTGCTCATTCTGCTGCTGCTACGCCAGCCTTCTTGAAGTACCTGGCTCTTTTTGCTAGAATGTTCTTTTCCCACCATGACTTATCTCCTCAAAAATACCACTCCTCAGACAGGCCTTTACTGACCAATCTGCCTACAAAGCTTCTTTTCTTCCTGAAATAATGCTAGTAATTGATTGCTTATTATTTTTCTTGGCCACTAGAATGTAAACTGATAGAAGCAGGAATTTTTACAGATTCTGTTTTACTGTTTTATTTCAGGTACCTAAACATGTAGTAAGTGTTCATTAAATATTTGTTGAACTAAGTATTAAGAGAGTCTGTATAATATAGTAGATAGAATACAAACTATATGTTGAGAAGACTGAATGGACTATGTATTTTAAAAATGTTAAAATAATTTAACAATTTTATTAATTTTATTATAAATAACAATTTTGCCATTTGTCACTTTCCAGATAAAATTTAAAGAATAATCTTATCACAAACAATAAATATCTGAAGAATATATCCATAAGTGAATTATATATACCATGCCATGGCATAGTCATATGTAAATCACCATTTCCAACAAGGACATCCTTTGAACCACAAAAGGTTTATAAACTATAATTTCCTCTTCCTGAATTTCAGAATAAAGATAATATGCAACTGTTTTAAATTCTGATGAAATATACTTGTTGGAAGAAGTATACAAAATCTGGGCTGGAAGTAGAATTGGAAAAACACCAACTATTCCAATGAAATGCAAACTACAAATGAGACTACAGTTAATTGCACTTACAAGTTTTAATCTCTATCATAAATATGAGACAAGTAGAGGTCCAATACTGTTATTTATGTCAAATAACTCATTTCAAAGGGAAGATAAATCATAGTGTTATTTTGTAATAAAATGTTTAAGGATATTATATCATCCTAAAATGTCCCTGTTCAAGACGAAGAAAGTATTTTAAATATAAATTGCTAACTCTATTTCTGAAAAAATGTTTCAATTTCACAAACACTGTGTTGGGATAATGAGTTATGTTTCTTTTCTATAGTTTTCTATGTTGTCTAACTTTTCTGTAGTTTAGTACACTTATATATAAATACAATAATTATGGTAAAAGCATTTTAAAAGTATTGCCATTATTATTATAAATTAGACCGAAGATATTAGCTTGTTTTATATAGCCCTCTTTTATCAATAACACCTTCTTTTATCACTTTAATACTATGACAAATCATTTGAAATTTCACATTTCTTGCTTTAAAAAGTCCAAATCTCATTTTGAAGTTTTACTCTGAATTGACACATACTAATTGTACATATTAATGAGGTATAGTGTGATGCTTCAAAACATGTATACATTACATAAAAACCAAATGAAGGTATTTAGCTTATCACTTCACATATTTATCATCTCTTTGTAGTGAGAATATTTGAAATCCTCTATAATTTGAAATATACAATATTGATAACCATAGTAACCCTATTCTGCAATAGAACACCAAAACTTATTCCTCATTTCAATTTCAACTTTTATTTTAGATTCAGGGGGTACACATGCAGGTTTGTTACAAGGCAATATTTGCATGACTCTGAGGTTTGGGACACAAATGATCTCTAGTTTTTTAATTGTATTTGGCAATAAGGAACTATTATGATGATTTTTCATGTGTAAAATATGATTACTAAATTATATCCTTTTTCATTTTTATTCCAAATCTAACATTCTGTGGTACTACAGAGTTGCTTTAGAAGGAAATATCTCGATTCAAAACTAAATAATCTTTATCAAAATTTTGTACTGGATAAATTAACCTACAAAAAACATTTTCCCCTTGAGATTCTATTTTAAATGGAAAACATTTACTCAAATCTCTTCTCATGAAATTAATATTTTTGAAATATATTTCAAATCTATATTTCCTCCAATATAACTATACAACATAGAATTTTAGAAATAAAGATATTTTATTGTCAATGCCCTTAAAAATGATCAGATAATAATATGATACGTTACACTCACAAATGAAGCAATCACAGTACAACTTGTGAACTAAACTCTGAGTTAGATTCATAAAGTTATTGGGAGGCACCATGAGCACTGGGAAAGGTGAGTATGTACAGAGCAAGTGAGGATACACAGTAAGGGTATAATCACTGTAATAGCAAGATATGCATTAGAGAATCAACAGCACAAACTAAGAATAGGTAGAGTAGGGCCAGATTATAAAGGACTTTGAAATTCATACAAAGGATTCTGGATTTGATGTTGTGGTTCTTAGGTTAGTGATGCCATGCAAATTTGTTTTCATAGAATTAGACTGTTAACACTTATGCAAAGGAAGTAGAAAAAACAAGGTAAAATAATTGAAAGAGAAATAGGAATCACAAGTAACTCTTGAAATGACAAACTAAAATAGAATATATCTTCCTAATATATACTTTGAACTGTTTTTTTTTTTTTTTTTTTTTGGTAATTATAATGGATTTGCATGATTCGATTTCTCTTTCTGTGTATTCCTTATAAATAATAAAATATATTGGTAAAACCACAGACAGGATGCAAGAATCATCCTATGACTGGGAAAAACAAAAACTGCATGACTTTGAGAGGACCAGATAATTAGTGAAAAAATAAGATAGAAAAATAAATTTTCTATAACAAGTAGAAGAAATTTTTTTCTTAATTTATATTCCTATCAGTGTGATCACAGAAAACAATTATATTAAATAATGCATGAATTAATGAAGAATGGGTACATTTTCTGTTGATATACACAGGCAGTTGGTTTGCATTATTCAAGGTAGTTATGATCTATTAAGTTGCCACAAACACTGAATTAACAAATACTGAACATTATTTCTAGGGGAAATACAGGGTTAGGTCCCTATGAACTTCTGGTTACATTTAAAAACACCTTATTTAACATATATTGTTGATTCATTAACATTTAACTCATGGCCAACAGCCTTGTAAATTCTGCCTGTATGAAGATCACCTAACTCATGTAAAGTTGACCCTTCAATAACATGTATTTGAACTGCATGGATTCAGTTATGGTGCATTTCTTTCCACCCAAACACAGACAAAAACACAGTATTCACAGGATGCAAAACCCATATATGGAAGGCCAGCTATTCCTACATGCAGGCTTCCCAGGGTGGACTGGGGGACTTTAGTGTGCTTGGATTTTGGTATCCACGAAGTTCCTGAAACCAATCCCTGGTGTATATTGAGGTATTTTCTCCATAGGGAACATCATTTCCTTCTGGCACTTAGAAACACTAATTGAGACAGCACTTCAGCACTGCATTTGGGGGCCATTTTAAACAACAAAGTCATTAACAAAAAGCACAAAAATAAGCCGTGACATTAATAAACTGTAAAGGACACTTTTTAACAGTATGTCAGTTAAAACAAGATGGCAGGGCATTGCACTGTTTGACCTAAGCTATGAAAATATGTGTCAGGTGACTCAAATTTTTTTTTATCACTATCCACATGCTTGTTAATGATTGTAAAAGCACTTGTGAGTATTAATTTTGGAGTTTTAAATAAATTTTAGTGAGGGAACACATTTGAAATTATGGAATCCAGGTATAATGAAGATAGACTGAATTTAATGGAATGAGACTTACATGACCAGAGTTTTAACTCCCATTTTAAAAATAATTAGCTAGATAATCAGGAACAAGGCACAAAATTTCTTCTCTGAAAAACTGAAATGTTATACAAGTTTATCAACTTTTCTAGCTCAAACACTGTATAACGTCATAATGTACAACTCCCAATCTCCTGTCATCCAATTCTCAAGCATATTTGACAGTGTTGATGTTAGAGTTCTCTGGTAGAGAACACGAAGGTCTAACCCTGGATTTGGTAAATTCTATCCATATCAAAAAATAAAAGTATGGTCCTGAAGTAGATTTGATATATCAGTCAAAAATACTAACTTTCCAAAGAGTACAATCTGAAAATCAATGCCCATTTGAGGTAGTTCAGCATGAGTATCTTAGGTCACAAGCTGAAAAGGTGTAAAGAAAAAGTGACATGCTTTGTAAATTTCCCAGCAGAATTAGGTTGAAAACTGACATTTTAATATATTTCATACCTTACAGTGAGTTTCCTAGACATATTACTCTAACATACATGAAAATTATGAATTATCAGTAAACTCAAAAGTAAAAATTCAAGTTAATATAAAAAGTTAAAAAGTGACATAGTTTTAAAAAATTTTTGATCGTGTAATTGCTATTATAAAACAGAGAGAAACAAAACAGATTCATGAACTCTGTTACAATATTGTTTGCCTTTGTGTTTTTTAACTGAGCATTAGGTTTTGTTTGTTTTTAAATGGCATGAGAAAACTAGTAGACTGGTGCTTTTCCTTTTATAACAGATTTGTCTTTGTTTAGGATTTGGTTAATTGGTCATCGTATACATATATTTCATTCTTTGTAAACTTAGTTCTTAAAATTACTCTTTATCTTTCTATCTTAAAAGATAAGTAATCAAAGATATAATAGTATGAAAATATTTATCAAACAATTTAGTTATAAAAGTAGATATGTTAGAACAGAGTTCAGCAAACTTTTTCTATTAATATATAGCTTAGAAAGTAAATATTTTAGGTTTTGCAGGTCAAGAGGTTAAATCAAGGGTATTATGTAGGAATTTATACAAGAGAAAATAAATTTCTGCAATTTTTATATTGACAAAATTCAAATAATACCGCTACTAATAACCAAGAACAGCAATGAGATCTACTAAGGAGAAAGATGAAGTACAACATTTTCCTTAATCAGACTTCAAAGCCAGTGTTCCTTATCATTAAATCAATTGCAACTGTTTGTCTGTTAATACTGATCTAGAATGAAATTTTATGTATATGATTTTTGAAAATGAAATGTCTTTCACAAGATAGTTATTGCCAAATATTGATATCAGTCAATGTGCATATAATATTTTAGAGTCATGTGCATCACTTGGGAGGCATCTATAGAATTATAATAGATTTTTCTCTTAATATTTGCTTCTAGCAGGCCATTATATTGCAGATTAATCACTGTCAATTGAAGATTAGGCAGAAGCTCAACTGCACAGATAAACGGATTTCGAAATATGAAAATTTCTTTTGAACTGCATTGAGGTCTGAAATATGCTGCTGGAAGTACAGTTTGAACTCATAAAATACATCTGCTGCAAATTTGTATAGGGTTGGAGATCTTGTTTTAATTTTTGAGACAACAGGAAGTGTAACTTGTGATTTAAAAAAATTATTGTTGACATGACTTCACTAAAGTTTAAGTTTTGCAAGTAAATGCTGTTGGCCTGGTAACACTGGGTTGAATTCATTGTAAATCTTATCAAGTCTACACAAAAAGCTAATTTTCATTTAATGTTGATAAATGTGGGTTAGAGTCAGATTCGTTATTTTCATTCAGAAAAAAAATCCATGTTGGTCTTAGCTAAATTGCAATAGGCTTTATTACTGTTAAATTATTGAACTGCTATATAGTAGGGCAAATCAGAATATTCATCTTCTATTTCTGACAAAAATTCACAGAACTGATGCTGTGAAACTGAATAAAGTTTACTATTCATACTACTGGTTCAGTAACATGATAGACTCAAATATATTCCACAAGGTACTTGGTGAATAATATCACTATGAATAACCACAGATTTCAAAAATTTCATAAATTTCTGTAACTAATTACACAAATTAGTATGCTCCTAATATCACAAATATTTTTTGCCACCATTAGCTGCATCTCATCACATTAGATTCTACTTCCAGTTGTTCTAAATTAGTGTTTTCTTAACTCATTGGAAAATATTCTCACCCGTAGTTGTTCCAATCAGACTATTCATAGAAATTTCCCCTCAGTCACATTAGTTCTTTGAATAAACAATTTGGCCTTAGCCCCTTCAGTAAAGTTTATTTTCTCTGGATAGGTTTTAACTTACTCACCACTGGGAAATGACTTTCCTTATTTGGCCAACAAATTAGTTATTCAGAAACTCACTGTGGTTGCAGCCTCATTTTTTATTTTTGTGAATAAGATGTTTTATTTAAAACGTTTCTGACCATTGCTTTCTCATGTGTTGGTAATGCTGCAATGAGTGTGTAATCTGGTAATGTCAACATTTATTATTTTAGTGCAGCTATAGCGTCACTGCATAACACAAAACTGTGCCACCTTATTTATAACAAAGTAATTCACACTGCATGGTTCCTTAAAACCATATTAGAAGCTCACATTCTCTTCTCTTCTTGTTTTGACATGATTAATATGTACTGCTAATAACACATAAGTACAATTCCATGGTATGGCAAACATTGCCGAGATATTACAGTGTCACTACAATTGAGAAGCAATGTAAAGTATTAAGACCTCCATATGCGATCTCTGCTGCAACTACTCAACTGCCATTGTAATGTGAAAACAGTCATAAACATTCAGTATGGTTGTATACTGATACATTTTTATTTATGGGCACAGAAATTTGAATTGCATATAATTTTCACATTCCTTGATATATGATTTTTTTTCTTTTTTTTTTCTATCCACTTGAATTTTTTTTTTTTTTTTGGTTTTTTTTTTTTTGTTTTTTTTGTTTTTTTGAGATGGAGTCTCGCTCTGTCGTCCAGGCTGGAGTGCAGTGGTATGATCTTGACTCACTGCAAGCTCTGTCTCCCTGGTTCACACCATTCTCCTGCCTCAGCCTCCCGAGTAGCTGGGACTATAGGCACTCATCACCACACCCGGCTAATTTCTTTTTGTATTTTTAGTAGAGACGGGGTTTCACTGTGCTAGTCAGGATGGTCTCGATCTCCTGACCTCATGATCTGCCCGCCTCGGTCTCCCAAAGTGCTGAGATTAAAGGCATGAGCCACTGCGCCCAGCCCACTTGAAGATTTTAAAACATTTCTAGCTTTGTGGGCGGGGCAAAATCAGGCAGTGGTCAGATTTGGCTTACTGAACAAAGTTCACCAATCCCTGTGTTTGAGTATGGATACAACTTATCACCCCAAAAATAACAAGGAGGTTTTCTAAAACCTAGCTATAACAGTTTGATTAGCTAGAACAGCATGGAAGACAACCTGTTTGTGGATCTGGTGCCTGCAGGATCAAATATCTTTGGAGATTAAGACCAATTGCTTCTTAAATGATGACTGTAAGTCTCACTGCAGGAAGACCTTTACTTGTATTTGTGGATATTGACAAAGAATTTTCTTGTCAGTTCACATAGAACAATGTAATCCATTAGAAAAATGGCTCAAATGACATGTTCCACTAATGCTTCAATATTATTATTAATTATATAGTAATAATAATATGAATTCTACTCAACATTAAAATGACTGCGTGTTTTAGATCTATCAAATTATAGGGAGATACAGAAGGATTTCTTCAGTCAACTTATCAAAAGTAGCCAACATGACCTAGCAGTCTATATGTAGGTCATCTTCCAGGATAAATAACAAAGAATGTCAGAATATTCAGTAAGTTCTTCAAGTTGTATTTGGAACTCTTTTCTTCCCATGCAAAATGTGAAGGAGTCAATGATGTGAAGATTTTCTCTTTAATGTGGTTTTCCATATATGGTAGAGTCAAGAAGAGCCTCCAAGGGCATAACTCAAGTAATCACTTCATAAAAGGTAAAAATTTGAATATGGAGAAAGTATTAAAACAACATAAAAATTTTTAAAGCAGGGTATTACAATTTTTTAAAACAGGGTATTACAATTTGGGTAGTAGTTTTGTAATTATCTTGTTATCAGAAATACTACAGCCCAGAATGTAATTAACTGCAATTAGTAACATGTGTATTCAAAACTATAGTTCAGAAATTCCAAAAACAAAAACAATTTCACATATATTTCTTGGGAAAGATAAAATATTTACACGGTTTAACAAAACATGATTTCAGAGTAAAACATTCCAATTCTGAGGATTAAGACCAGCTTAATTTTGTAAAAATTTCAACTCTTACCCAAATACATCTGTCCAGTGCTATGTAATAAGAAAAACATCTGTCTGTTTTACATTAGCAATTATTGTACTTTTATTACAAGCCAACTTATTTTGTGTTGAATGTCTCAGCTGCAAACAATAAAACAGATGTGGCCAATTCCTACAAGAGCTTTTATCTATAATCAACAAATTACTCTGCCAACTTTTCCTCCACTTTCTATATAAAAATGAAGGTTCTTAAGGTCATTTACTGCCTTATGTTAAGACACAAATGTTTTATTATATTATTTACAATGAGGAAAAACAAACAAATAAGATTCACAAAATAACCTGTGACAGTCTTAGTAAAAACACTTTTGTGAATAATACTTATACTAAATGACTATGGCACACCTCATATAACTGTTACATATCTGAAAGTTATTTGTGAACTTATTGAAAAAGAAACAATATTCACCCATTTATAAAAAGTCCACATTCTCACCTTCCTCAAAACATAGTTTGAGGGGCTGCCATTTTAGTAATTTCATATATTTATTAGTGGATGAACAGCCAAGTGGCAACCTCTAATATTCCACTGGTCTAAAGCTCCCTCTTCGGGGGGCATTATAGTATTCTCCCTTTACAAGTTTCTCGACATTCTCACTTCATGTCTCCTGCATTGTTTCTCCAGTATTTTTATCTCTACTCTTTTTCTGCTCTCTATCCCACAAAGAAAAAAAATAATACATTTGTCTTGAGGGGAGTCAGGGATCATTTTAAATATAGTAGTATGGCCAATAATACACATTCTTTTACTTGAGATTCTAAAATCAAATGTGTTATTAAATAGCTTTAAGTTATAAGACAAAATTCTTTCCACCTGGTAGTTTTAGCTTCCGTTATATATTGGAAATATTATATAATTTTTACTTTGTTTTTCTATTGTTGCTTATTTAAGTAACAGTTCAATTTTAAAGAACTGCTTGCTAATTTATAATGTACTCAATGGAAAGTCTCTCAATATGCTAATAAATAAGAGATTAAACTCATCTGGCAGTATTAATTGAGGAAATCACCTCAAATATGTTAAGTAAACATAAATTTGAGTAATGTTAAATATGAGAATATGTTTTTAAATCTGCAAACTGGTGTAATTTATTGATGACTAACATGGTTCTGTTTTTCATCAATTACTGAATTCCGAAAGTCTTACAAATTTGGATCAGTTGCTTTCCTGAGTATTCAGTCATTCTTATAATTTCAAAGCTGATGTTGCTTGGAAACCTGCATAAACACTCTATGCTTTTTCAGAGAAGAAAATAAAAAACTCCTTGGCACTATTTTCTTTTTAGATGGAAAGAACTATAAAACTAGACAAAATACACTTTTATTTATTTAAAAGCTCAGCACTGTTTACAAAAATCTTGTAGATATTTTTTAAAAGACAGATTTGCTAAATTTTAATGTTAGAAAATAAAAAATACCTACTCTATCAGCATATGAACCATATTATCATTTTATTCCTTCATAATTAGCTATATTTTATCTGAAAGAAACACTAATACAGGGTGGTAAATTGCATGTTTCAGTTTTGCCTTGAATTTAGAATCAAAGGGTTATGAGCTAAAAACAATTTGTTGCTATTTTTCGACAATACCTGTTACCTTCAAGTGGTCCAAAATAATTTATGGGCAAATCTACTCTTTAAGGCAATGTGGTCTTGCAAATGCATGATAAACCAGTGATATGTATGTTATTAAAGAAAATCATAGGCATATCAGCTATATGAAAAAGTGGCTAATAACTCCCAAAATATGGCCATCCCAAATGCAAGAGTGTCTACCAGAATCCAGACATCTTGGAGACTTCAGAACTTTGGGGTTCCTGATAATGTCTGGGTCTGGCTCATAGAAGAATCACCTAAGGAAAAGTCCAATGAGATGCTATGGGCCACTGCAGCTGTGTGGCCCTAAAGAAAACTGTTTAAAACTGTGTATGGAAAAGAGAACTCTGCTCACTAGGTGAAGTCATGAGCTATGGTGCTTTCCTGGAAAACACCCCCAAAGTCTGTTATATTTTCAATGACTGATACCAGGAGTCAATGGGCTAGCTAGCTGTGTGGTCTGAAGCCTGGTAGTGGGACAATTTAGATGACCTCATTCCAGTTTCTATGGAGATGAGCACCATAGTTGCAGGTTGTACAAGTCTCACATTTCCTGTTCATGATTCATGTTGATGCCTATGGGAAAGTACCCTTTGAGGATGAGCATCACCAGAATCGATAAGCTGATCCGACCTGCACTGCCTTAGTAAGGACCACAGCTACCTGAATACATCATTGCCCAGAGCATGGTAATTCATCGCCAATTCAGGATACGGCCAAAAAAAACCAAAACAAAACAAATTTAAAAAAAAAAAAAAAAACCTTAGTGATTCTCCAACATGTAAGGTCAAAGATATGTGTGCTCTTGACTACCAACTACACAGTTAAGTAGCAAAGAGAACTCTGGAGCCTATAGCCAGGCGTACCAGACATGTCTGTCAAGTAGACCATATAGATCTTAAGGATACTACTCGGCACTGACAGCAGTAGACACCTTCCTAGGTTGTCTATTGCTATCTCTATCCACACAGTAGAAGCAGGCCATACTATTCAAAGACAGACGGACTGTTTCACAGATATCGATTTCTCAAATGTACCCAATCAGACAATAGTGCGGCCTTTAGAGTAAGACTACCCAGCAGTGAGCAGATATTTGAGACATTCACTGCATCTTTTATGTCCCATATCATCTTCAGGCAAGAGGTACAATGAAAGACAGAATGGACTCTCAAAGGAGAAACTAAAAAAGGTAACTAGAGTCTAAAAACAGCTTGGCTCCCAGAGGCATACACACTTAAGAAAGGCAGTCTGGGTTGTAAGTGTAGCAATTCCCCAGAAGGACCCCTTTGAGCTAAACAGAATGTTTAATTACGAGGTTTGAGGGGAAAGGAGAAGGCCTAGACTTGCTATCGAAGACCAAAACCACATGGTTAATCTTTCTCACACCACTTTCTCACATACTGTATCCCTGGAAAATTAGGGTGCTGTAATTTTCAAGTAGTAAAGTACTGGGGTTGGAAGATTCTAACCTGTTGACTCTCTTACTGTCCTGTTATGCTTGCTAGGTTCAGGTAGTTAGGGATAATCATGATGATGATGAATATGAAGTCACAACTCCTATGGTATTTCCGATGTGGCCTACATTTCAAGGAGCAAAAGATGTTCTAAGATAGTACAATGCATATTGTATATAATGAAGAAACTGCTAAGCCACGTAGGGCCAAGTCCAGGCCATATACTATGGGTAAGGTAGAGGGTGGATTAGAAAAAGAGTGAAAGAGGGACATAAACACATGGCTGAGGGAAGAGACAGTAACACTGGCTGTGGAAAAAAGAATACCTTAGACACCGGCACACCTGGGGTGGGTAGAAGAAACATTATTTTTTTCTCAGCTCTTAGCTACCGAGCCAGAATTACTCAGACTACTGCTTTCAGCTCAACTGTTGACCAATGAAGAATCTTAATCTAAGGAAAGCTGCTGATTACAGGAGTGAACAAGTCACATCATAAGATTAATTTTGGGGACACTGTTATGATTCCCTTTAGCCTAATCCTATTATTATTGGTGCCTTGTGGTCTTCTTCGAATACTTAAGGAAAGACAAACTCTTTTGTATATTCTTCACATATTAAAGTTGATCACTCTAAACTCTGGTCCAGTGGTGATGAAAAGTCTAGGAAGTCCTGGAGTTCCTGCTGGCCAGTTGAAGTGAGATATGTGTGACTGCCAACACCACTTGCTGTATCTCAGTTTACAACGTGAATGGCTTGGCTCTGGATGAGGAACTTGGCTAAGTTCTATCCAACAAATACACCCGATCACCCTACTAGGAGGCATATTTGCTCTCAGCGCCTACAAGTACAATTAAGCATAGTATCTGATGAAGTGGTTATGCTTTTTTTTTTTTTTCTTTTTATACAGAGTCTCTGTCACCCAGGCTGGAGTACAGTGGTGCAATCTCGGCTCACTGCAACTTACACCTCCTGGGTTCAAGAGTTTCTCCTGCCTCAGCCTCCCAAGTAGCTGAGATTGCAGGCACCCACCACCATGCCCAGCTAATTTTTGTATTTTTAGTAGAGACAGGGTTTCATCATGTTGGCCAGGCTGGTCTTGAACTCCTGACCTCAGGTGATCCACCCACTTCTGTCTCCCAAAGTGCTGGGATGACAGGCATGAGTCACCATGCCCAGCTGAAGTGATTATGCTTTTGAGGAATTGTTACCTGACATGAGAAAGGTCAGGGGTTGGAGATGTAGGGGAATGGCTTTATCATGATGGTCTAGCAATGGTGAATGTATACTTGTAGGCCACATAAGTGAATGGCTTCAAATGCAGCTAATCTGTATCTTAGCAGAATGGTTCATGATCCTCTGGAAAATGAGAGAATGGGAGACTATCTTAAGGCAGTTTCTCATGGTCTCCCAGGTTCTAATGAGGTATGAAGCTTTCTGCCTCACCCCCTTCAACCCCTTAGGGTATAGCGGCACACTATAAAAGTATTTAGCTGTACTCTAGAATTGAGTCTTTAGCAATGGGGAATCCTAGGACTCACACTTCAGTCATGCAGCCTTTTGTTTTTTTTCATGTTGTCATTTTCCTGCATGTGACGAGGACCTGGAGACATGATACTTTTAGCTTCCCTTCCTTTTGCTGTCTATCTAAATAATAAACTATCTGAATCTAAACGTGGTTCATTTTATCTTTACCAGCTGATTCCGTCAGTCAGGCTTGACTTTGCACTTGTCTACTTGCTGCATGCCTGAAAAATAAGTAAGTTATGGTATATTCATCCTATTAAATAATATACAGCTGTAAAAATGAATGAAGAAAGTATCAACCTGGAAAGATTTATCAAACATTCTGTTAAGATCTAAAAAGCAAGTATAATATGTTCATTTAGGCTTACAAAGAAAAATACACCTACAAAAGTGCATATATATAAAAATAAATATATATCAGTATAAATGTATAGATAATTATCTGAAAGCAAGCAGATCAGATCTATAATACTTATCTCTGGGAAAAGACTGGAAGTGTAGGTAAAACATTACTTGCACTGTTTATTCTACATCTACTGTTTTTGAACTTTTCAAAAAATTATTCAGGAATTATCCATGCAAATAAAAGAGATCATTCAAAGGATGTTAAAAAGACTGCTTCCTATCACTTATGTATTAGAACCCATTAACAACTAAGTTTCTTATGTGTGTGAGGGGTTGGGAGGGCAGAAAAAAAAGATAAAAATTATGAATACTATGTGTAAGTACTAAGTAAATACATTACAGAAACCAAACCTATTTTATCTAAATATCATCCTTTCTAAAATTCCTCAAGGCAAGAATCCTAAATATAATCATTATGACAACACTAATGACATTAACAATAATGAACATTAAAAAACAAGAACAACACTTACTGAATATTTTGTATGTGACAAGTACTGTGAAGAGACATTAATATGTACATTCATTCTATACAGAATGTTATCAGTCTCCACCTAAGCCCACGACTAAGGAAAGCCATTATTTTACAAGGCATGTTTCATTTGTTGGATGGGTACAAAAACTAGAGCAGTATTTCATACACAAGTCAGTACTAAATCTATCTTTAACTTCAGTAGGAAAAAATCCATCTATTCCTTCTTCATTTAGAGTCTGTCAAATGTGTGATGACAGCAATTTTAGATTTCCCTTAATTAAGCATACTTATTGATCAAAATTTGTTTTCACACAATATGTAACATGACCTCCAAATGAACTATAGATCTAACCATAAAAATTAAGCTATAAAACCTCTAGGAGAGGCCGGGTGTGGTGGCTCACGCCTGTAATCCCAGTACTTTGGGAGGCTGAGGCGGGCGGATCACCTGAGGTCAGGAGTTCGAGACCAGTCTGACCAACATGAAGAAACCCTGTATCTACTAAAAATACAAAATTAGCTGGGTGTGGTGGCACATGCCTGTAATCCCAGCTACTCGGGAGGCTGAGACAGGAGAATAGCTTGAACCCAGGAAGCGGAGGTTGCAGTGAGCTGACATTGTGCCATTGCACTCCAGTCTGAGCAACAAGAGCGAAACTCCATCTCAAAACAAAACAAAACAAAACCTCCTGGAGAAAATTTGACATTTGCATGCATTTCTTAATACACAAAAAGTAAAAAAGGTTTTTAAACTGTGTTTACAAACTGGACTTCATGAAAATTAAAAATTTCTGCTCTTGAAAGGACATAAACAAATAAATGAAAAGGTAAACCACAACACAACACAACACAGGAGAAAATATTCACAACACATATACCTATGAAGGACTTGTATCCTGAATATTTAAAGGACTCTTACAACTGATTAGTAGAAAAACAATCCAACAGAGATGACCAAAGTTTTGAAGAGTTAATAAAAGAAAATAAAGCAATGGTCACAAAGCACATGAAAACCCACTAAGAATACAAAAATTAAAACCACAATGAGATACAATTACACAAATTGCAATGGCTAAAATTTAAAAAAGACTGACATCACAAAGTTTAGTAGTGGTAAGGATGTTGTCATTTTTCTGCATGTGATGAGGACCTGGAGACATGATGGACTAATTGGAGTGCTAATGAAATAGTGGCAGGAATGTAAAATGACACAACCCCTCCTGGTGGTTTTTCACAGAGTTGAATATTCCATATGACCCAGATATACCATTCCTAAGTATTTACCCAAGATAAACGAAAGCATAACTCTGCACAAAGACTTGTACTCAAATATTCATAGAAATTTTATTCCTAATAGTCAAGAACTAGAAACAACTTAAGGTCCATTAATAGATAAATAAACTATGTATACACATACCTAGACAATGACTACTACTCAACAATAAAAAGAAATAAATTATACATGCAAAATCAGGGATGGATCTCAAAAACATTATGCAGAGCAAAAGAAACTAGACACAAGGCTACATAATGTATCCTTCTATATAAATGACACTCTGGAAAAGTCAAATCTATAGTGACAGAAAACAGATCACTGATTACCTATGGCAGGAGGGGGTTAAGGAAGGAAAGTTGAAGTGAGGATGGATGGGAAGGATGGTCTGGCAAGGGGCACAATGCAATTTTTTGGCATGATGGAAATATATCATAGCTTGACTATGGTGGCAGTTGCATGAGCTTGTATTCCTGATGTATGTAATGGGCAGATACTTGAAAATCACCTTTATAAGACATGTTTTACAAGACTTTTGTACCTTTTGAGGGCAGAGGGTATTTCATTTTGATATCCATAACTTATGGATGCCCAGAACACATTTGTTGAGAAACTACTTCAAACAATATATCTAAACTCTTTTACTATAAAATTCTTTATTTCATTTTTCCAAATGAAGATGTACTAAAAACATCATAAATAAAATGATTTTTAGATCACCATGCTATATAGTTCAGAAATCTTATTAGAACGTCTATTTTTTCTCTCCTAGCTATTAGATATATTGTCTACAACAGATAACTTTGGTTTCTAACTAAAAATGTGATCCTGACATTGATATTCCTATTCACATTTTCATGTTAATGATATAGTCTATGTAGAATATAATAAGCCTTTCAAATGAAATTAGAGCTATCATGTCTGAAATAAAGACAAGGGAAACATTTTATTCTAATACAGCTAATAGGAAGTTAGAAGTCATCTTGACTTCTCCATCATTTACCGTATCCAATCAGTAAACTAGTCTTTGGTCTATTTCTTTAGCATTTGCTTATACATATAGTCTTTTCTTCATTTCTATCTCTATTTGTAGTCCTCACTTAGGAGCCACTTACGCATTTTTGTGGTAATGCAATGGGTAAGCGGTTCCAGCATTAACCACTCCCACTTCCTTCAGTAAAGCCCTCCCTATTGCCATCAGACTAATCTTCTAAAAATGTGAATATACTGAAGATAAACCCAGAATGAACATTATTAATAGTCTATCAATGAGTATAGGAAAAGGTACAAATTCAGGAAGAATCCATAATACAACTTCTAATCTTTATACATTACTCCTTTCGGGCCAATACTTAAACTCAAGCTGTAATGATCTACTTGTAAATGTCTCAATTGTCCACGTATTCAACCATTTTTTATGACTTTGTACATGCCGCCTGTATTCATGAGGAAATCGTTATCAGAAGTTCTGTTTAGATGTTAATTTCTTCTTTTATATTTCTTACATCTCTACCCTAAGAAAATTAACTTCTCTCACTACATGTTTCCTGAGATTAAGAATCCTAGGAAATTCTTATCTTTGCATGTACAGCACCTAGCACAATCCTTAATACATAGCAGGTGTGCAACAAACAGTCCTGTAAAATCTTGATATAGTGGACAACTCTCTAAGAACAATGTAAATTATCAAAATTCACTCAAAATAACCAAGAAATGAAAAGGCCTATCAAATAAATATATTCAAATAAGCTCTGTGCTCAGATTGCTGTATGTGATATTTCAAACTATAAATACAGAGAGAATTTTCATGCTACAAAAAGTATTCAATACTGAATATAAACTAGTCTATAGAGGAAAAATAGAATGTCTTTAAATTCACTTTATTAATAACTATTATAACTCTGATAATTAAAATGTAAAAGAAAGTCAGACACAAACTCAGCCATACACAAATGTATGAACGAAGACATTAAAAATCATAACTAAATATCAGCAACATAAATCCATCTGTATATTGAAAAACTGATATACTATAGTTAAATACAGCTTAATACAGAAATGTAAGTGTGGGCCAATATTTGGTAGTACATAAATACAACAAAACATATGTCCAAGATGTATGTTAAACATGTTTGTCCAAGCTGACTGTTAAACAGCAAGAAACAGATTATTTCTCTATGATTAGGAAAAAATACCTATCTGAAAACAATACAAAATATGATGAAGGAAAACATTTTTGGCATTTGCATTAAAATTGAAACAAGCAATAAAATATGAAATAGAAACAGGTATAAAATCACTACTGTAAAAAGAAAAACATGATCACATAGGGATTTTATAACTGGGTAGAAAACGAACTAAAAGCAACAATACTTAACATAACGTTCAATAAAATCAATGGAAATAAAACAGTATAAAAGTAATAATTATTCTATATGTGGCAGGCTGAATAAAGGTCACTCACATAATACACACACCCTAATCCCTAGAACCTAGGAATGTCACCTTATATGGCAAAGGAGACCTGCAGATGTGCTTAAATTAAGGATCTTCTGATGGGGAGATTATCATGGATTGTCTGAGTGATCTAAATATAATCACAAGAGTCCTTGTAAGAGGGAGACAAGAAGGTTAAAAAAAGAAATAGAAAATGTGATGACGAAAGCAAAAGGATGAAGTCATTCTTAAAAGGGGCTGAGAGTCAAGGAAAGGTAGAAAAGACAAGGAAAGGTAGAAAAGACAAGGAAAGGGATTCTTCCCTGGTGCCTCCAAAGGAATCAGCCCTGTTGAGGCTTGATTTGGCTGATTTTGAACTTTTGGCCATCAGAACTGAAACAGAATAAATCTGCATTCTTTTACGACACAAAATTCATGTTAATTGTTATAGTGATCAAAGGAAACTAATACACTACAGAAGCACAATAATCAGTTAAATACATAAATTAAGAGATACTAAAAGAACAACCAGGAATAATATTACATGAAATAAACTACTAGTAATTGCCTTAAGTGAAATATTCAGCTATCTGTATAGAAAAAGAGCTTTACTGAGACAGAAAATAATTTTTTAAAAATCTCAGTTCTTATAAGAAATCCTGGATATTGCAAGAATATCTCGTGCAAACAGTTAATACTTTTAATGTCACTTCACTAAAATAAAAATAGAAATGGTTTATTTAGGAAGGATAAAGTGGTAAAATAGTTTAAAGTTTGTAGAGAAAAAGAAATGTTAACAATATACCAGAATAGTTTTTAAAATAAAGGACAACTGGGCCAGGGAATTATTATTCTAGTAGATACTTTACAATAAAAAGAGAGTAAAAAAACCAATAAGTCAAATAGGATTAATATAACAATGGACTAGAATAAATAGCCCTTTTTCAAAAACCCCTGGCATATGTAAAAATTAAGCAAAAAATGTAGCATGATTATAGTATATGATTTTTCAAAAATTACTATCAGCAGATACGGATGACTGGATAAAGAAAATGTGGTACACAGGCCAGGTGCGGTGGCTCACGCCTGTAATCCCAGCACTTTGGGAGGGCGAGGTGGGTGGATCATGAGGTTAGGAGATCGAGGCTAACATGGTGAAAACCCGTCTCTACTAAAAATGCAAAAAAAAAAAAAAAAAAAAATAGCTAGGCCTGGTGGTGGGTGCCTATAGTTCCAGCTACTCAGGAGGCTGAGGCAGGAGAATGGTGTGAACCTGGAAGGCGGAGCTTGCAGTGAGCTGAGATTGCACCACTGCATTCCAGCCCGGGCAACAGAGTGAGACTCTGACTCAAAAAAAAAAAAAAAGGTGGTACATAAACACAATGGATAATTTAGCCATAAAAGGAATGAGGTCCAGTCATTTACAATAACACTGCTGGAACTGGAGATCATTATGTTAAGTGAAATAAGACAAGCATGGAAAGACAAAGACTTCACGTTCTCACTTATTTGGGGGATCTAAAAATCAAATTTATTGAACTATAGACAGAAACAGCAGAAGATGGTTACCAGAGGCTGGGAAGGGCGGTGGGCAGTTGGGGAGAAGGCGGGGATGTTTAATAGGTATTAAAAAAAAATAGAAAGAACAAATAGGACATACGATTTGATAGTGTAATAGGGCTACTACAGTCAATAATATCTTAACTGTGTATTTTAAAATAACTTTAACAATGTAATTGTATTATTTGTAACTCAAAGGATAAATACTTGAGGGGAAGGATACCCCCTTACCAATGATGTGACTTTTTTCAGATTGCAAGCCTGTATCAAAACATCTCATGTACTCCATAAATATATACACTTACTGTGTAGCCATAAAAATGTTGAAAAATTTAAAAAATTTTAAAAGATACAGCTGGCATAACTAAATCACTATTTGGAAAAAATAAAGTGAGAACTTCTACTCTCAAAACCCTTCAAATCTTAAGTTCTATATAAATTAGAGACATATAACATAAAAAATAAGATCAAACCATAAGTGAGCATATTCATAACGTCCTAATAAGAAAAGTTATTTTAAGCAAAAATATAAAAGGGAAGAAAGGGGTGAAAGATAATAGACTTTACTATGTAAAAAATGTTAAATTTTAGGCCGGGCGCGGTGGCTCAAGCCTGTAATCCCAGCACTTTGGGAGGCCGAGACGAGCGGATCACGAGGTCAGGAGATCGAGACCATCCTGGCTAACACGGTGAAACCCCGTCTCTACTAAAAATACAAAAAACTAGCCGGGTGAGGTGGCGGGCGCCTGTAGTCCCAGCTACTCTGGAGGCTGAGGCAGGAGAATGATGTAAACCCAGGAGGCGGAGTTTGCAGTGTGCTGAGATCTGGCCACTGCACTTCAACCTGGGCGACAGAGCGAGACTCCATTTCAAAAAAAAAAAGTTAAATTTTATATGTGATAAACATCCTAAGAGTTTTTCGAGAAAGTTTTAGAGGGAGAGGGCATTCATGGAGAGGAATGGGCCAAGTTTTTAAAAGCACACAATATCGGGAATTAGAACATTTCATAAACACACACATACATACACTACTACTAGGAGAGTAAACTGATTTAATTTTTCTGGAGTATAATTTGGCAATGAATATTCAATGTCTTAAAATGCTGTGCATATTATGCTCCTAATGACACAGGAAATCCACTACTTTATGTTTAAGAATTTATCATAATGGAAGTATTGTAAACGAACACAATAACAAATACAATAACATGCCCTGCGTTATTTGTATATTAGAAAAAAAGACTGAAACAAATATATAAGGGATTGATAAATATATCAAATGAGCAAGATGAAATATTGTGTCAAAATTTTTAAAATCATGTTTGTGAAAAAGGAAGTGTATATTTTTTAAATATGCACATGGTAAAGTATTAAGAAAAAAATTATATATAATTTATATTTTATAAAATATGTAATCAAACTAGAAATAAACTTATGAGTTATTTTTTATCTTCAAATACTTTCCCTAATTCATAAAAATAAATAACTCTATATTCAAAAACATTTCAATTAGAATATTGTTAAATGGAAGATCTCAAATGGAATTTTTTTTTTTAATTTCAAAAGCTTCATTGTTTTGATTCTATTAAAGTGCAAAATTCTACATATAAAAAAGCCATAAGCAAAAATGAGAGACAATTGGCAAAAAGGGAAAGAACATAAGTATAAGAAACAAATGGTTAATACCCTTATATCATCCACTCCACTATATTTATTACCCACCATATGCCCAACAATAGCCCCACATAGTACAGCAGTAAACAAATCAGATTAGATACCTGTCCCCATGGTTCTTCCATTCTTAATGGAAAGAACAGGCAATAAGCAAGTAATAAATAACTTTAGACGGTGATAAGTGCTGTGAAGACCCTAAAAGACTATGAGGGGAGAACAAACCAAACAAAACAGAGACAGTAATGTAACAGAATGTGAAAGATGTAAGAAGGGATATTATATTAAGAGATTGGGAATAGCTCCTCTATGGGCATGGCATTTGAACTGGAACACGAATGATGAACCTTCACTCAGAATCATGAGTGAAGATGTAGAGGAAGAGGGATCCAGAGGGAGAACATGTGCAAAAGCTATGAGGCAATACAAAAGTTGCTTGGTTGAGAAGTGTCCAGATCGTCTAAAGCATAAAGGGCAGGGGGACACTGACATAAGAGAATCAGAAAGACTCAGAGCCAAATCACGTTGGAACTTTTAGATTATCTCAGGAAATTAATAAGGCCTTCCAAATCAATAAATACCCAATATCTCCAAATAATCAAGACTAGAAATAATCCACAACTGAAAAAATATAGTTGGTTAATACACACATTAAAATTTGAATCTAAGTAGTAATCAAAGGCAAGCAAAGTAAAATAGCAAGATAGAATTTTCTACCTTTCAAACCTGGAGCCATCAAAAATCATTATTATATTCAATGGCAGAGAGGTGAGAAAATGATATAATGTCATTTATTTTAGTAAAACTGGCCGGGCGCGGTGGCTCAAGCCTGTAATCCCAGCACTTCCGGAGGCCGAGGCGGGCGGACCACAAGGTCAGGAGATCGAGATCATCCTGGCTAACACCGTGAAACCCCGTCTCTACTAAAAAAATACAAAAAAAAAAAACTAGCCGGGCGTGGTGGTGGGCGCCTGTAGTCCCAGCTACTTGGGAGGCAGGAGAATGGCGTGAACCCGGGGGTCGGAGCTTGCAGTGAGCCGAGATCGCGCCACTGCACTCCAGCCTGGGGCACAGAGCAAGACTCCGTCTCAAAAAAAAAAAAAAGTAAAACTAAGGAAAAAAACTAATAATCAAAAATAGATATATTAATTTTAAAAATGAGACATTTTTACCATGAAAAAGTTTGATTAAATTATATTTCCAAAGAATATTTAATGTTTAATTATGTTTGATACTCCTGATTACCACATTTCTAATCCATTTACAAATTCTAATAGTGCTCCTCCAAAACATCATTCCTCTCACTATTTCTACTACCACAAGACTTACACCAAGACACCATAATTTCGAGCTGGAACCATGGCAATAACCCCCAATAATGCTCTTGCCCTTCACTCCTTTCCTTTGCTCATCTTCCAGACAGCAGGTAAACTGATTTCCTCAGTGTTAATCAGTTCTAACATTCAACTACATAGTGTCTTCAAATTGCAATTATGGTAAAATTTTAACTCCTTACTATGATTTACTGATCTGGCCCATACATTATCTTAAAGACACCAACTCCTGCCACATTCTCTTTCACAAGGATAGCCAACCCACACAGCATTTCTTTCTGTTCTCTGAGCATGCTAAGCTCATTCTGATCCAAGGACAGTTTTCTTTACTATTCCTGATGACTAGAATGTGACTTTCTTCCTCCTCATTCTTTAGACTTCAACTCAAAAGATCCTTCTCACTATCCTAGCTAAAATATACCCCCAAGATATTTTATACTATGCCCTTATTTCTTACACTGTTTTATGCCTCTCTAAAATTACCTATTTATTAGTGTTACACATCTCCTTCTTCTTTTACAAGAATACAAACTCCACCAACATAGAGACTTTCTGTATCCCCACCATGCAGGACAGTGCCAGGCACATAGTATTACTAAATAAACACTGAATGATGAAATGAATAAATGAATGATGAATAAGAATAACAGATTATACAAATGACAGAATGTAAATTACATTAGGTTCACTAAATGCCACAAAAATTGTGATAGATATAATATGAAAGCAACATACACCAACATTAATATAAATACAGACAAATCTGGAAAACAAAACACACAGGCTTCACACTTTGTTTCTAAATAAGACAAAATAAAATTAAGTTGACCTGAAAAGTTCTTTTCCAAGAAAATAACTGAGACATCAGAAATCAAAAAGTGGATTTATGAAATTAAGAGCTCTTATGTATATATGTATTTACAGATAGATGATATATGTAGATAAAGATATATACACACATACTAAAAGAAGAAGAGGAGAGAAATGGGAAGAAAACAGGATTATATTAATCAAAACATTCAAAGTTATAGACTGAAATAATATTTTTAAGAGACTGTATTTAAAATGTTATCTTATTTTTATATAACACTGACAACTCAAATAATTTAACTAAACATTCTAAAAGCAAGGATAAGCATATATTCAAATCCAGTCTGATACGACAGTTCTTTCATAATAAAAATTTTCAGAAACTAGTGATTATCTTCAAAGACTATAATAATAAGAGGCAAAGGAAAAAAAAAAAAAACAAAAGCTATCTCTAAAGTTATAGCACAAGCAGCAAAAATAGCCTGCTGCAGAATTACTCTTCTTAGGAGGCCATTGTGTCCTCTTACTAGCATAAATCAGATCCACCCTCAGACTAGTAGTTGGGTTTAAGACTTTTGTAACATTTCAAAGGAAGCTTGTTTCCCATTTGTATTTTATCTCTAAAGGAATCCACAAAGGGACTAATGTAAAAAAAGGGACCTAAACAATCAGATCAGGGGTCCCCAACCAGCCGCCCTCCCTTCCCCCATACCCCTTCCCTGACCTGTTAGGAGCCTGACCACACAAAGCAGGTGCGCCACAGGTGAGCAAGCATTAAGTATTACCACCTGAGCTCTGCCTCCTGTCAGACTGGCTGGGGCATTAGATTGTCACAGGAGTGCAAACCCTATTATGAACTGCCCATGAGAGGCAGTTCTAGGCTGCGTGCTTCCCATGAGAATCTAATGTCTGATGATCTGAGGTGGAGCAGTTTCATCCTGAAACCACCCCCAACATGGAAAAACTGTCTTCCACAAAACCAGTCTCTCGTGCCAAAAAGGTCGGGAGCTGCTGAATTAGATGACTTTTGCCACAAATATTTCCTCAAAATGGCATGTAACCATATTTTAAAAAATGAAAACAAAAAGACAACTCAGTTCATCTAAATTATAACAAGAGCCTACAAACCTGCATGTATTAGCATGTAAGTAAAATTTGTTTTCACATTAGTAGCAAACCAAGTGTTCTTAATAATTATTCAGAATTTATTTAAGGTTCTTTCCTGGTGGTGTTAACACTAACAAGTGTATCATCAAGTTGGAAAAATGTATGATTAATTTTAAACTGTGGAACTGATCTGACTTTCAGCAATCCATTCAATATTTTTAAGACTTAAATACCAGGAATCAACTACTTCATTAGTTGAGTGAACTCAGAAATAATTTACGAGAATATCCTCCATGGAAAGCACAAAGGTGAACAACACATGCTTTCCACTCTGAAGGAAATACAATGTACAAAAAGGTAAAACTAGTGTACAAAGCTATTTTTAAAATCTTATCACTTCTCGTGCTAAGTAATGGGCCACAGTTTTATCAACAGAGATAGAATAAAGCATACCAATTCAAGACAAATCTTAAAGGCAAAATAATTAGGATCCAGAAAAAAGAATTGGATGGTATTTAAGTAAGAGGAGAAGAGAGAGTCACAAGTATATGGTGAAGACATAAGCAAAGAATGACTGGGGTTGGAAGGCAGAATGAAAATAGCGAACTTCTGATTTGGGTTTATTTTCAGGCATGCTGAATCTGTCATACTTTGAAGCACAGTAGGAAAATGTGAAGTTGGAGTTGCAAAGAGAAGTATAAAAAACAAATATCAATTGATGGCTATTTTCTTATTTGCACTTTCCCTGTAACATGAGTAAGGTATTTTGTATAGGAACATAATCTAGTATTAGTCATATGAAATAAAGAACAAGGCATATGAAAAAATTTATAGTTAATCACTTATTTAACATTTTACTGGACCCACTAAAAGAGGGTTTCTAAAGTCCTATACAAGATCACAATTCAAAAACCGAATGAACCATTTATAAGGAAAGAAAGGGAAAAAGAAGTATTTAAAAGAAATATATTTCAGGTGGCATATTTTAGGAAATTATATTTTTAGGTATCACTTTTCCTATTTATAATTGATACATACTAGATGCATGCCAAAAAGTCTATTGCATTTTAGTTTCCCCGAGTATGCTCACAAAAACAGAAAAATAGAATTTTGTTCTTCCTAATCTCAAAGTTCCATCCTAAATCACTGTTCACCTTAAACTAAGTGAAAAATACAAGAAAAATGTATTTTGTTGACGCTGTAAATAGAATGTTTGAATTATTGCAAGGGTGGAGGAGCAGGGAAAATCACAGGAATAAACAATGTTTCTTGATACCTAAAACTGAGAATCACTTGGCCATATTTTGTAGTTTGTTTCTTCTTATGAAATACTAACACAAAATGTTATTGCTATAAGAAGTATGACTGCACATAAGAAATCATATATATTATATATTATAATATCTGGCACCTTATTTAGCTGATCCTGAGATCTGCCATCTATAACATTTAACCTAATGTAAAGATCAGAATGTCCATTCACTAAGATTTCCAAGTCAGTAAGTGCTAACAGATAAAATTATCAAAATTAAATATTAAAATGTCACCAGTCATATTGGTGCAAGTTAGTAGGTAAGGTAAACATATCTATTAAAAACTTCATATTTCCAACAACATGAAAATAAGGAAGAAAAAAGATCACTGGGCTGTTATATGGCAAGTTGATTTATCATCTTTCAGCCTTTAGCAATGTGATTTGAAGGGACAAAATGTATTCTCTTTTCTTAGTGTACTATCTGTACTCATCTGGAACTTTCTAGGTAAAAGAAAAGTTTTAAATAGAGGGAATTTTTCAATTTTCTCTACTTAAAATGATTTTTGGATTTCTTGGTTATCTGATTTTTACTAATTTGCCTGATTATATGTATTAAATAATTCTACTTTTGACTAACTTTCAGTAATAAAGACTGAATTATTATCCTCTTGAGGAATGGCAGAAATTTGGTACTGCATTTCAAATTGAGACAATTTATTTAGGGTAATCACTAAAAATAACAGGATAATGTCTGAATGAAACAGAACTTTACTCCCAATAAATATAACAATTTAATTTTCTGTTATAGGAATATTATTATTTTACAACCAACCCTTTTTATGACCAATAACTTGTCTTTTCATCATTTCTGACTGTATCTAAAGATGGAATCTGAAACCCTGAAGAATTTAAAAAGGAAACAGAAAATTTTGTAATGGCCAAAAAAAAAAAAAAAAAAAAAAAAAAAAGTAGTAATGAGGTGACAGATCATTACAGCTATTAAATTAAATTAATTATTTATTTTTACTTGCAACTTGAAGCTGCTTGAATTATCTAGTTATCTTTATTTATCATAGTTAGTTACAGAGATTGAAGTTTAAAGAGAAAGAAAAATAAAGAAGTCAGAGGAAAATGGGAGAAAATTAATTTAGCCCAAACCAGAACTAAAACCTAAAATAAATTTACCTAAGAATAAATATGATTGAGTTAAAAAATAATAATCATATATTTCAAAATAACTAGAAGAGTGGAATTGGAATGCTCCTAACACAAAGAAATAAGTGCTTGAGGTGATGGATGTCCCAATTGCCCTGATTTTATCGTTATGCATTTTACGAATGTATCAAAATTTCACATATTCCCCCTACTTATGTACAATTATTAGGTATCCATAAAAATTAAAAATTCAAAAAGCAAAAAATATGATAAAAGGCATAAAAACTAACAGTTGCTCCCTCAAACATGTTTTGGAACAAGGAGAAAAATAAATAAGGAGATAGAAGCATTAATTACTTAACAATTTTACAAACTTCAATCTGAGTGTTCAGAAGAGATTAATTAATTAAGCAAATAATGTCCTAAACACATAACAGGAGCTAACCAATAAGGAGTTCATCAATAAATAAGTCAGTGGTTGTCTCAAAATCTGTCTCATAATCTGGTCAGAGAGACAGACATATCTACAAGTAATATAACACATGAAACAAAGTATTAATGAGAACACACTAGAGAGAAATAGTTATTCTATCTGCCAAGACTAATAAAGACTTTACCTAACTTGGACATTGAAGACTGGGTAGAATACCCCAGAAAAAAAAAAAGGTAGAAAAGACATCCCAAAATCAGAACAGCATAAGACAAGGCATGGAATTATAGAAATGGAGGGACATTCATAGAAAAGCAAGCTTCCTATTATGGCCACAATGCCACAATGGTAGTGTAACAGGATATTAAAACGAGAATTTTCTTGTTATCTCACTTTCAGCCGATGATCCAAAGTTGAGAACAAGTTCAATGTACTAGAAATGAGGTGACAGATCATCTAGGCAACAGTTGGTAAGACTGTGGCCAAAAATTGCTCAGGCTATCTTTAGCTCACCATTCAAATAAAAACTATAAACATATACTGAGGGAAGGGAGCCTATAGATTGATTGAGAAGGAAGTAGCACAATGACGCACTCAGAATTGGGCACTCAAGGACCGGTAACTAATTAAAGACTCCTGTCCTCAGTCTGGGCTACTATTTTAGAATTGGCCAGTACTTCGGTAGGTTGGTGGAGTAAAGAAATATGTTTTCCCATGGGACAGATAATCCCCAGGAAAGGAACTAGCGCTAATCTATTTTTAAAGGAATTTACCTAAAGGACTATGGGGAAAAAAAAAAAAAAAAAAACAAAAAACAAGATAACTCCAAAACAAATAGGACAGAGATAAACCAGAAAGTCAGAAACTAAGGAAGGTAGTCAAAAACAGACAAAGAAGGTGTGAACTGCATCAAGGAATTATAGTTGGGTTATCTCCAAATACTAGAAGTCTTTGATGAATCCAGAAAAGCAAGAGAAGAACCCATTAAGACTTCCAACATATCTTTACTACCAATTAGTTCTTCCCTACTTCTAATCCCCAAACTTCAGAAAATCTAGGTGATGTACAGTGAGGAGGGTGAAAAGATGAGGTAAATAATAATAATAATAATAATAATAATAATAATAATAATGCAAAAGCCTACTAGCTGACCAACCTATTTCCTTCCTTATTCAGGTTTTTAAACCCTCTTTGAGCAAGGTTGATGTAGAAAAGACATTTTACATTGGAGGAGAATTTAAAACTTTATCAAACATTTTCTTCATTACTTGAAAATTTAGTCTATTTTAAAATGCCAGAGTGAGAAAAGGAGGAGTGAAAGAATGAAAGAAAAAAATTGAGAAGAAAAAAAGCAAGCAGCAGCAGAAAAGCAAGAATAGAGAAGATATGGAAATAACAACACTTAAACAGAATTTTATCAAGGGGTAGAAAACATAATATTCAGAATGGAATTGTGTGTAAAGTGACTAGAGAGAATAAAGTAACTTTGCTTGCACGCTGAGTCTTTCTAATAAACCCATTAGAGTGATAAATGGTGGGCAAAGGAGACCAATTATATGGCCATCATTTTGTTATGATTATTGTGGGACCGGAAATACATCTTATAAATATAGAATCCAAATTGCTTTATTTAAGGAGTAGTACTCATATTACATATGTTGCAAATTTGTTTAGGGGAAACACATCTATTTATAAAATGTTCAAATATTTCCTGAGTTACAGAAACTCTTAAGTAGTGGAGGAAAATGGCAAATAAGACAGGCTCCACCCTCTCCAAGTTTACATCTAGTAGAGGAAACAGACAAGTACAAAGGCAGTTACATTACATGCAATAATTGCTGAAAAGAATAAACACAGCCCATAGGATCACATAGAAGGATCATCCAAGAAAATATATAAGTGAGGAAGAAGGGACAGAAGACATCTTAGTGCAGAAGAAATAGAAAGCAAAGCCTGAGAGATGAGGATGAGTTATACAGAGGAGAGTAGCCTAGGGATAAAGGGGAGAAAGTGAGTAGTTTAAAAGAATGGTGCATTCTGATAAAAGTCAAAAAGAAAGCATGATACATCCTGGGAACTATAAAGACTATAGTATCAATAAATCAATATGTGCAGTTTGCAAGGAAAGAAATGGGGCTGAAGACATAAGGGCAAGCCAGAACACACACCATGACACAGAATTTGGATTTTATCCCGAGGACAATGGGGGCCACTGAAGATCTGGTAACACTCATTTTCATACACTGCACATCTATCATATGCTAAGCACTCTTTCACATATGTTTTATTGTTTTTTCCTCACAACAACCCTGTGAGGTAGGTGAAATGATTCCCAATTAACAGATTTAAAAAACAACCTTAAAATTGTTAAGCAATTTACACTTGATTAATACCTACAAAGTGGCAGTCAGGATTCGAGACCACACTTCAGAAAATACATTAGAAAGATGATATACACATATATACACACACACATTTACCCACAAGACATACAGAAATTTCAGAATTATAGAAAAATTTTAAAGTAATAAATGCTTAATTCAGTTAAGATTAATTAAAGATAATGAGGTTTCTGGCATCAGTAGTCTTTTATGCAAACTTATACATTTAAAATTTTCAATGAATTCAATTTATATTGAAAAATAACTGCAAAATTTATAAAAATAAGCATAAATCATTTGATATATAAAATAAGAAAAGCAAAGATATGAGTATTATATCTCCACTAATCTACTGGAAACCATTTAGAAAAAAATATTTTTCATTTTTTAATTCTAAAACATTTAAATTCAAATTCCATATATTAGTCTGTGAATATAAATTTTATTTTGGATAACAAGAAATGATGTATGAAATACTAAAGCTTGATTATCAAATGAAGTAACTCAAATACTGACAACTTAGGATAAAAAGAATTGTCCACCTAACCCTACATTGAAAAATCATCTCCCTATTACTTACAGTAAAACATTTGAAGGTGTTTCGTCTAACAAATAAAATTTGTTCAGATAAATCTGATAAGAAAAATAATTTAAAATATAATCTATTTGAGATGGATATAAAAATATGTACCTAATTTAAAAGAGTATTTTGTAAAACTGAGAACATCTGAGAATTAAAAATTATGGACTAAAATTCTATTTTTAAATGTATGTTCTTTAAAATTAGTTTAAATTGAATAAATTATGCAATGAAAAATATACTGCCATATAGTTTCCTATTTCCTCACCAATTTCACTATTTCTTCAGCTGGTTCTAGTAGCTCTTCTTAAAGCCTCTAATGGAAAGCTAGATGTTGCCAGGACATTATCACAAGAGGTCTAAGTATATATCATTCATACATAAGTACTTAAAAATTCATATAACTTGGCCAGGCGTAGTGGCTCATGCCTGTAATCCCAGCACTTTGGGAGGCCGAGGTGGGCAGATCATGAGGTCAGGAGATCGAGACCATCCTGGCTAACACGGTGAAACCTCGTCTCTACTAAAAATACAAAAAATTAGCCAGGTGTGGTGGTATGCACCTGTAGTCTCAGCTACTCAGGAGGCTGAGGAAGGAGAATCATTTGACCCCGGGAGGCGGAAGTTGCAGTGAGCTGAGATAGTGCCATTGCACTCCAGCCTGGGCAACAGAGCGAGACTCCATCTCAAAATAAATAAATAAAATAAAATAAAATAAAATAAAATAAATTCATATAACTTATGCATTTGTTTCATTTTTCCTCTTACAAATAGAAAATTATAATGAGAAAGGATGGAAAACAAATATTTCATTAAACTTTATTCATAACCTATAATTTATTTCTGAATTCCAAAATTATTAAGTGAGTACTAATTAAGTAATAATCCTGCTCACAATTCTGGCCTTTCAAAGCATGAGGAAGGCCCTTTGAAAATCACCAATAGAGATAAGAGGTATCTATTTTATGAAATGGTGATAATCTCTAAAAAACTAAACAAACGTTCCAAATAAATAATTTAACTGAAACACCAAGAGTTTATTTTTGATTACACAAACAGTATATTTTCATTAAATTCAATAATACAGAAGTATATTCAATAAAAAGTTCCCATCTGATTCTTTTTCAAATCCCATACACTATGGGTATAATAAAGTACAAGATTCATATGACTAAATATTGAATCAAGTAAGTTGCCAAACTTATATCATCCACATAAAGTCTAAAATATAAGAAATAACTTGTATAATTTAAAAATAGATACTAGGACACACAAAACAGGTACAGTTTGTACCTTCTCAACCAAAATTTAATATATAAAACATACAATCTATTCTGTCAAATAATGATGACTTCAGTAAATAAAATGAATGGGATTAAGTAATACTTACAATAACACTGTAGAAAGTGCCAAAGAATCAATTATAGCAATTCAAATATTTCCTATATTGATAAAAATACTCTCTTGGCTAGAGATACATAGGTACATTATGTGTAAACTGTAAATATTTAAGTATTGATATTTACTTCCTTAGTGCTTTGACTATTAAATGAAATAATAAATCTATGCAAGGGGGTAAGCCTCATTACAATATGAGTTTTTGGTAACCTTTAAGTAAATTTCCACTTGGTGTAAGTAAAGCCTTTTATTCTTACTCACTTTATGCTTCCATGATGAATAGGATATTAAGAACTGTGCTGTATTGTCCAAAAATTACATTTCAAAACAGTGGAGTTATCTACACTACAAAACTAGATAGATAATTGAAAATCTTTGTAGGAAACCCAACCCCCTCTATTGATTCTAAAACATTATCACTCAGCATTTAATTAACACAAATAATACTCTATTAGAACAAAGTCACTGAAGCCCAAACATTTCGGTAAGGTACAATTCTAAATACATATACTACTAACCCTGAATTAAACAGAAAACACTTTAAATGTCCCTAGAAAATCATTTCTTCTACCCAACTCATTTTACAAGTAAACAAACTGTGGAATGAAGTTATTTTTTATCTGTTTTGACTAAGAATCTATAAACATAGATATGTGCACAATATAATTTCACTTATGACACATAAAGTTACCTAAACCAAATGACATTATATTTAATAAGATTAAGACTCTGTGAAGTCTGAGATTCTAGTTTTTTTTTTACATAGAGCAGTCTATAAATGTAGCAAAAAAGAGATAAAATGTCATACTGTTGACTAAAAAAACCCTAAAATAATAAATATAATATACCGTATCATATTGTGTAACAACAGACACAGCTGTTTCTAATGATATTTTCTCTATTTTATAAGGCATAAACATGCCAAACTATTACAAAAGATAGCACTCTTATAAAAGTGCTTTTACAAAAGAAAACCTCATTAAATAATTAAATGGGAGAGACTAAAACTACATTAAGCGGAAGTTCAAATATTTATTGTTTCTTCTCTCCCCTGCTTTCCTCCCCAAATGTTAAAGAAAAAAAAAAAAAAAAAAAATGGGCAGAGCACAGTGGCTCACACCCATAATCCCAGCACTTCAGGAGACCAAGGTGGGAGGATCGCTTCAGGCCAGGAGTTCCAGATCAGGCTAGTCTCAAACAGTGAGACCCTATCTCTACAGAAACTAAAAAGAAAAAAAAAAAAAGAAAAAAGAAAAAGCCAGGTGTGGTAGTGCATGCCTATAGTGCAAGCATCATAGCTGGGAGGCTATCTTTGATATTTGGGAGGCTGAGGCAGGAAGATCGCTTAAGCCCAGGAGGTTGAGGCTGCAGTGAGCCATGATCACATTACCATACTCCATACTGGGTGAAAGAGCGAGACCTCATCTCAGAAAAATTAAGAATAAAAATAAAAAAGAACTCAAATTTGGTGTTTCCAATCCTAAGAATCAAAACTAGTTCATAATAAACTGGCTTTGCTGCAAAACTCCAAAAGAAAGTATTAAAACCAAGACATAAAACACTGGAAGCAAAGCTAATTAAGACGTTCCTGTTGAATTACATTTTTTTTTTTTTTTTTTTTTTTTTGCTATTTTAACAACATGGCTCTGAAATTTTGTAACATTGGTTTGGTTACTTAAAAATATTTAAAAGCAATATGATTAAGTTCCATTCAAAGTGAAGAATATTGATAAAAGCATTTTAGTTTCATTTGCTTTTAGAATAAAAAGGAGTGCATCCATCTATTTGTTACTTAATTTCATACCAATCAGATGATCTTAAAATAAAATTTAGAGCCAGGGAGAGCAGCACTAAGTTTAACTGACCTCAATACATTTTTAGATGATGTTTCCCAGTTATTTGTTATTTTCTCTTATTGGGTTTTCCAGTCTAGGGCAGGTACACAAGAAACTTACAGTCTATGTAGTACTCCTAGTCAGTTTCACTCTGCAGATGGCACAGTGGAGAAATACCTTCTGTACAGCATCATGTACAATTTCTTCTGCAGCTGTCAGCACCTAGGGGAAAGTGCGCTGTTAAACAGTTGCTGCGTTCCACCTCAGAAGTGGCTGCAATTCGGTGGTGGGTGAAGTGACTCCTGTACATATATACAGGGATGAAAAGTACTATAGAAAATGAAAATATATAAGAACAAAGTGGCTGTCTGAAAACTTTGCCACAGCAAAACAGAATACATCACTCAGTCACAGAGACCTACGCAGATGGGCTATCATTCATTTAAAAATTGAATGCTAAGAATGATTGCAGGAAAGGCAGAAATACACTTACTCAATTCACAACATAACTATAAACCAAATGTTAAAACATATGTGTATGTTAAAAAATAAAACCCAAATACTTATATTGATTTATAACATTATTTCTACAGAAATTTACCTAAAACCAGGCCAACATATACAACAAGATTCTTTACTCTGCTCAGCTAATTAACATTTTTGGTTCTGATGAGAATTCAAGGGGGAAAAAAACAAAATAGGTAAGATATCAAAACTGAAGCACAAGTACATTAAAATATCTAAAACGGATTTTTAAAAAGCTATTCTGAAATTCCAAATGACTTTATATTTTAAAAATAATTTTATGAAATTAGTCCTCAACTGATGTCTTATAAAAATACAACTTTTCTTCTCCAAAATCAAATTAAGATAGACCCTAAACACAGTCTTCGTCCTTAGCACATATAAACAATGAATCAACCAAGTTTAAGATCACTTTAGTTCATTAGTACAGAAAATTATTACCACATTCTGCTTTTACTACAACAACCCGTCCACATAATTTATCTTTGATGGAATCAGAAAATCAAATTCAATAATTATTCTCTGAGAAATATCACTGAATCACAAGGCTGTAAGGTACTATCTCATCACCTAGCTTGAGGCACAGCTACTATGTACATACTACTCTGAAGAGGTAACTTTACATTATTCAAAATATTCGCACCTAGGTTTCTTTCTGAAACAGACTGAGGATGCTTTGTGCCAAAGTCCAACAAACCTGACCATTAGCATACCATAAGTCAAACTTTTCTGAATCTCACTTGCTAATTAAATAGAATTTATTTACTTTGGGATATACTCAGTGGAGTTAGAGAGATAGCTGACAATTTTCTTTCAGCTTTCTTAAATTCTTTCTATAATAAAGCATAGTGTAAATATGTAAATTATTTTCCTTAAGTGACAAGATGTGGCTCTTTATTTTAAAAGATATAGAACAGAGATTCCCAATCTAGAGTCCACAAACGAAATTTAAGATTTCTAGGAATTCTAGGAAACTGCATAGTAAAATAAAAATATGTGAGTCCATATACACATTTTCAGGGGAAATGGGCCATAACATTTTGTTAGGTTTTAAAGGGCTCTGTGACCTCTCATGTAGTTTAAGAAACTGATAAATTATACTCAAGAAACCCAACTGAACAAGCAGAAGTAATCCTTCTAAATTAAATGTGTAAATGATCAGCTGTTTCTTCTCATGTAAAATGAATAATAGTAACTTGAATGGATATTCCAACTACAAAATGAAATAATGCATATCAGACACATGATATAATACCTGGCCTATTATTACTAGTAATAGCAATAATTGTTCAAAAGAGCTACCTCAAATAACTATGGGATTCTACCTTTGTTTACTGCTACATAATTTCATAATATTATTTTTTATTTAGCCATGTCTTCTAAAATAGATCAATATCACAAACTATACATTTCTGCATTATTTTCAAAATAAAAATGTTAAGTATAAGTTTTAGAATCCTGCCACATACCTCTGGAGTCTGCATTTCTCAAAAAGACACACTGGTTCCTTCTCACACACTGTATTTACTTGGAATAGAGTCAGATATAGTAAACATTTTGCTTTAATTTTTATATAAATAATGTCATTTCATTTATCAGTCTTTTATTTATATAACAGTATACAAACAAAAAATCTAAATTTGAAGAATCTAGCAGGGGATCACATTTTTTTAAAAAGTAATGCACATAATACTTTTATTTGTATGAATCATTTTCTCTACTCCTTTTAGGTATTTTTCTGTAGATATAAAGATATAATAACCATTCATACATACATATCCTCCAAAAAGAAAGAGATTATCCTCACCTTTAAAATAATTCACAATATTACAAAACAGTATTACAAAATGGTGTATGCTCCTCAAGATTGTGGTAACTTAAATACTCATTTATAAAATGACAAGTAAATTCTTAACAAATCCTAAAGATACTCAGTGAGGAAAAAGACTTGCTAATACATATAAAACAATAGCATACAACAACTATACAGGTGGTTCCTAATGACTTCAAATGTAAAGAGTGTTTTCTACTCTTCTCATAGAAGTTACATTTATGTATTCACACAGTAAAAAATATATATATAGCAGTAGGTTTTATGTAAAAAGGCACAGAAGTAAAGAGAAGCATAGTTTAGCATTCAGAATACTGCAATGGAAAGGATGTGAGTGGAATAGAGTCCATGTAAGAACCATGAAGAGAAGGAGAATAGGCACAGGACCAATTATGTTAAGTAATCTTCTAATGTTTTACCCCAATAGTGGCATTTAAGTAAATATTGTGTAAGAAATAATTCTAACAGCATAGAAAATGAATTATAGGTATGGATGATTCAACTGGGGAGATGATAATGGGAATATACAGTTAGAAATAATAAAAGTGATAAAAATTAAAATTATACTATGTAGAACACTGGAAGAGTAAATAATGAAGGATAAGTTAAATATATTTTCTAAAGATTGAATCTAATAGCTAGAATTCATTGATTCATTTATTTACTCAACAACAAAAAATCCATTGTTTCCTATGGGTCAAGGACTATTTTAGGCACTGGGTAAAGTGGTGAACAAAGAAGTCAATGTCCTGTCCTCTTGAGAATCATGTTAATATAAGTGATATAATAAACTATTAAATATACAATGTAATGTATGAAAATTAGTGTATAAACCAAAAATAAAGCAAGTGATGGGAAGAGAACAAATAAACTATTTTAAGTGTATTCAGAGAACACTAAGGAAGCAGCATTATTTAAATGAAGAATGAAATGAAGTGAGTCTACTTTCTGGAGTTTTAGAATACCACATACAGAGGCAGATGGTAGAGTGATAGCAAAGCTCTGAGATAGGAACATGTGATCAAAAACTTAACCTGCTGTCAGATCATCTAGGGCCTTCCAAGGTTTAATATGGACTTTGGGTTTGTTTTTTGTTTTTACTGTTTTAGAAAGTCACTACAGTATTTTGACTGAGGGAATGATATAACCTGTTTAAAAGGGTTACAACAGCAGCTGTAGTGGAATGAACTTCACTGTAGCTAGGAGGAATAAAACTACTAGGCAAGACTGGTAAAATGTATACAATGAGATATCAGGTAGCACTTTCCCCATTGCCCAGGGGCTGGCAATTAGAACCCAAGGCTAAGGACAAAGGCATCTATCAAGTATTTTATATTTGGAAGGCAGACTTAAACAAATGAGAGCCAACTCCACCTCCATAACTTTAACATCTTTACCTTCCTTAGTTCCTCCTTATCCAGAAGTGCCTTCTCCTGTCCCCATTACGAGGCAATCATCAGAGTTTGCTTCACTGACTTAATGTAGCTGAATAGTGCTGTTGCTGAGAGTCCAAATCAAGTGAGAGTTCATCTAAAAGATTAGTAAGAAGGGAAGACTGGTATCTTATCTCTCAGTTGGACCTCTGCTTGTGTGTTAGACTTGCTTATTATCCCATGCCCACTTCCCTTCTCTGTGCCTATTTGAAGAGAGGGAGAAAAGACATGGAGTTGGAAGACAGGGTACAGATAATTGGATTCCCTCTCTGCAAAAGCAAAGAGTGTAGTGAATGTGAAGTGAAAGCAGCTGGACTTGAGCCTCCAGGTGATGGGGACTCAAGCAGCCAGAAGCTGTGAATGTACTGGAGAGGTAAAAACGGAGAAAGAGTAGAAAAAGACAATTCAGAAATGGTTGGTATGACACTCCAAAAACAACCCCCACACTCCCCACCAAAGTTGTGTACATGTGCCCCATCAGAGAGCTAGTAATCATCTCCTGTCCTCGTAGAAGGAGGACTTGGCCCGGCCTGGTGGCTCAAAGCTTTAATCCCAGCACTTTGGAGGGCCGAGGTGGGCGGATCACTTGAGGCCATGGTTCAAAACCAGCCTGGCCTATATGGTGAAACCCCATCTCTACTACAAATACAAAAAAACTGGCTGGGCATGGTGGTGTGCACCTGTAATCCCAGCTGCTCAGGAGGATGAGGCAGGTGAATTACTTCAAACTGGGAGGCAGAGGCTGCGCTGAGCCAAGACTGTACCACTGCACTCCAGCCTGGGTGAAAAAAAAGAAAGAAAAGGAAGAAAAAGATGGAAGGAAGGAAGGGAGGGAGGGAGGTAAGGGAAGGAAAGAAGGACTAGTCAGTGTGAGGCAATGGAGAAGAAATAGAAAAAAGGGAATAAAAGGTACTACTTACATAAGAAAGTCTTTTCCCTTTTTACCTTTCCCCTTACATCATCAGCACACAGGAGGAGAAATAGGTATATGAGAGGGAAAAAAAAACAGAAACAAAAAAAAAAACCACAGATCATTCTCCACTCACTGGATTGAGCAAAGGGAATGACTAGACTTCAACCTCTCCCAACACTCTATAATCTCCCAGAAAAGTCCAAGTTATATTGACTGAAAGAAGAGAAATTGAGTTATAAGTTGGCTATGAGGTTAAAATTCAAGTTAAACTGACTTTACTACATTAAAGTCAGATTAAATTAAAGTGCCCAGGAATCTATGACATCATCTTGAGACAAGTAAAAGAAACAAAAAAGAATGATTTGACTAATCGTAAACAAAAAAGGTCACACTGGAGAAAAATAAAACCACTCCATGTTCCCATTCCCACTTAATTCTCCATCCCAATTCATACTGTATTATAAAATGGTTAGTACCAACGAGGTAGTGATTTTGACTATTCATTTCTCTAAAACATTCTATGAATACTAGGCTGAATACCTAAATTATCATATTCTTATTTATTATTCTTATGAACAACCAGCAATTACCTAACTATGGCTATTTTGTAGATAATTTCTTAGCGTTTTTCCTTGTGTATAAAAGCTACAGAAATATTTGTCTATTTGTAAACAGTAATATTAAGCAATTAAATAACATGAATATATTTTGTGCATTTGTACAAAATACTAGGTTTTACAGAAGCTAAAACATAATATCTCCTAAATAAGACATCAAACTTAGAAGCTTGTAGATAAAAAAGGCTCTACAGAAGGAAAGACTAAAACAGAAAGAAAACAGAGTTTAGATGGATTCTTGTTTTATAGGAACACTTTCAATATTCATGTTGCAGTAACCTAAAATACAATTTTAGAGACTATTTTGCTCTGACTCATAGTTTAATAACAGAATCTTCCACAAAATGGAATCATGCTCTTTCCAGGCATTTAAGAGTTAAATTAATATTTAATGGGCATTCTCTTAAAAATCAGGCAATTCCTTTTAGATAAATTAAGGTATCAGTATTTTACATGACTAAATTATGCATGGCCTTATCTCGTTTTAAATGTCACACTTTTGAGAATACAGAATTCTATTACATTGATGTTTATAACTATTCATGTAATATTCTCATTCATTTAACAATTACTTATCATCCTGAATTATGACACGTATATTCAACACATATTTTATCATTTCATCAGTCATTCCTTCTCAGAGGTACAACACACAGAAGATGAAGTGTGAGTCAAAATTACAAAACTAAGTTCTAAATTTATACCTTTTTTCTACTCTACTTTCTCACAGGATGTAGACAGAAATATCAGTTACAAGTAAATTTAAAAGTGTAAGAAAACTCATCGAAACTCAGTTCATCCAAACTAACACGTTAATTCACTGTTACTTAATAATATCAACCTACATAACTTGAAAAAAATCAAGTTGTGATGAAATACCTCTAAGCTTTTCTAGCATAAGTAATATTTAATTCAACAACAGCTATCACTTATGTCAACCAGGAATAAATAATCTGCTACTATAATTTGTTATCATACAATTATCGGGGCTAGTTCTAAGACTTATGTTAATGTTTCTTATAATTGTGCAAAAAGTAGTTGTTCTAACACCAAAAAAGGATAAAAAGTTCAATATAAAACTAATGAAATATGCTCATGATCTATGTGAGAAGAACCACAATATTCCAATGAAAGAAATCAAAGATGATCTAAGTAAATGACCTATTCCATGTACTCAGAGGAAGATTCACTGTTGTTAAGATGTCAGATCTTCCCTACTTGATCTATAGATGCAATGCAATACCCATCAAAATCTCAGTGAGTTATTTTGCAGATACCAATTAACTGATTCTAAAGCTTTATACGAAAAAAGCAAAAGGCCCAGAATATTAAAGGAGAAGAACAAAGCTTGAAGACTGACACTATCCAAATCAAAACTTTATAAAACAATAGTAATCAAGACAGGGTGGTATTCATAAAATAACAGACAACTTGATCAATGGAACAGAAATAAAAAAAGCCCAGAAACAAACCCATATCAACATAGTCAACTGATTTTTCACTAAGGAGAGGAGGTAATTAAGTAATTTCACTAAGGAGAAGAGGTAACTAAGGAGCAATGATAGTTTGTTTCAACAAATAGTGCTGGAACAACTGTATATCCACATATCAAAAAATAAAATTTTAAAAAACTAATCTAAATACAAATCATAAACCTTTCACGAAAATTAACTCAAAATACACCAAAGATAAAATTATACAACTCCTAGAAGATAACATAGGATAAAATCAGGGTGACCTTGTGCTTGACAATGATGTTTTAGATACAACACCAAAAGCAGATCCATGTAAGAACAAAATTGATCAGCTGGACTTCATTAAAATTAAAACTTCTGCTCTGTGGAAAACACTATTAAGAGAATGAAAAGATAAGCCACAGATAGGGGAAAACACTTACTTCATAAAGTACTAGTATCCAAAATATCAAAAAAGCACTCACAATTCAACAATTAGAAAATACGGACAAAAGGTCTGAAAAGACATCTCACTGAACAGATAAAATGATGTTAAAAAAGCATATGAAAAGATGCTCAATATCTTATGTATATTAGGACTGTCATAACAAAGCACTACAAACTGGGTGGCTTAAGTACTGGAGGTTATAAGGGGCAATAAGGTGTTGTCAGGGGTGATTTCTTTTGAGGATGTATCTTTCCAGGCCTCTCTCCTTGGCTTGTAGATGGCAGTCCATGTTCCCATGACATTCTCTCTGCATGCCATCTCTGTACACATTTCTCCTTTTATAAGGATACCAGTCATAATGGATTCAAACTTACCGCTATAACTTTTCCTTAACTTGATTACATCTCCAAATAAGGTCACATTCTGAGGTACTGGGATTTAGGATTTTAACACATCAATTTTGTGGGGATATAGTATCTCTTTAGGGAACTGCAAATTAAAACAACAATAAGATACCATTACACACCTATAAGAATGGCTAAAATCCAAAATGCCGACATCACCATATGCTGGTGAGGTTGTGGAACAACAGAAGGAAATTACTGGTGGGAATGCAAAATAGTAGAGCCATTTTGATTTTTGTGACAGTCTCTCCTTGTTGCCCAGGCTTGAGTGCAGGCTGCTCACTGCAGCCTCGACATCCCGCCCAGTCACAAGCGATCCTCCTACCTCAGCCTCCCAAGTAGTGGGTACTACAGGCACATGCTACCATGACTGTCTAATTTTTTATGTTTTTTGTACTTTCTGTAGAGACAGGGTTTTGCCAAGATGCCCAGGCTAGTCCTGGATTCCTGAGCTCAAGCTATCTGCCCACCTCTGCCTCCCAAATTGCTGGGATTACAGACATGAGCCACCATGCTCGGCCCACTACAGCCATTTTGAAAGACAGTTTAACTGTTTCTTACAAAACTAAGCATACTTTTAACATACCATACAGCAATCATGCTCCTTGGTATTTACAAAAATGAATCAAAAACATATGCCTACAGGAAAATCTGCACACAAAAGTTTATAGCAGCTTTATTAATGACTGTTCAAACATGGAAGCAAAGATGTCCTACAATACAGGTGGATGGATTAAAAAAATGGTGATACATCCATACAATGGAATATTATCTCATGATTAAAAGACATGAGCTAACATGCCATAAAAAGACAAAGAGGAACCTTAAACCTTAAATGAAAAAAAAAAAAAAAAGGTCAATCTAAAAATGCTGCCTACTGTATGATTCCAACTAAATGATGATCTGGAAAAGGCAAAACTATAGAGACAGTAAATGACAGTGGTTACCAAGGGTGCCTTGGAGGGAAACAAGGGGGAATGGACAGGTAGAAAACAGGGAGGTTTTCTTTTTACAAATATATAATGACATGGGTACGTGTCATTATATATATGTAAAAACATATAAAAATGTACAACACAATGAGTGAATCCCAAGATACATTATAGACTTCAGTTAATAAGAGTATCTCCATTTTGGCTCATCAATTGTAACAACTGTACCACACTAATTGTCCAAACTTGGAAGCAAAGATGTCCTTCAACACAGGTGGATGGCTAAACAAAGTAGTTAATAATACGTTGTTAATAGTAAAAAAAAAAAAAAAAAAAAAAAAAACTGTGTTAGGAGCAGAGGGAGTTGGGACAAAAAGAAATATATGGCGACACTTTGGACTTTCTGCTAAATTTTTTCTGTAAACTGAAAACCGCTCTAAAAAGTAGTCCATTAATTAAAGAAAAGTAGTTCTTCTACTAAGAGGGTCAGGAAGCAAAGGATTTAGGATAATTACATGGAAATAGAAGTAAATTTTAAAAAATTTAAGTGCAAAAATATTGTTTTTTCAGTAATAGTCAATAATCCACGACATACTCTATGACAAACTATGACATAAAACTCAATAAAAGTATAATTTCTATATAGGAAGGTTGTTTTTAAAAATGGTTTAGATAGGCCATTTTGCAACATTTAACAAAATGCTATTTTCATTTCAGAAAGCCAGATAATGCCTTGGACGTAACAATATTGATATGTAAGATTATATTTTTAAAAATATTCAAACTGTGTTTATATCATTCTAAAATTCTCCAGCCTACATAATTATATTAGGATGGAATAAGGTAATATTATTTGAGCAAAGTAAAACAGAACACTTTTGATTAGAAGAACACAAGGATAATTTCCCCTCCTTGCCTACATATTATGCACCTCACTTGGATGCAAAAGAAAACTTATAGGGAGAAGATAGTTTTATATTAACTTTGAGATAAATTTTCAACAAGAAAGAAGCAGTTTTCCAAGTTAAAAAAAAAAAGTAGCAATTATTTCTCTGAAGTATGTAGATGCCTCCATACTCCTGGTATAATCACTACTGTATATAATGTTCCTATTTAATTTTCTTTTGTCGCTTCTGTGGCTATAATGCATCTTTCCTAAAAAAAGAAATAGTAATCAATTTTAGAAAAATATAAAATATACTGGTAGCCACATTAAAGAGTATCATTAAAGTCCCTTTTGGAATCTAACAAATGTGGAATT
Organism: Chlorocebus sabaeus; assembly: GCF_047675955.1. Classification (NCBI taxonomy): domain Eukaryota; kingdom Metazoa; phylum Chordata; class Mammalia; order Primates; family Cercopithecidae; genus Chlorocebus; species Chlorocebus sabaeus. The sequence goes on from NC_132927.1 coordinate 2,803,858, forward strand.
TATTCTTACTGTCATCGTTTATCAAACACTGGTTAGTACAACTCTGGGAATGTTATTTAACCACCATTTTTTAAAATGGGCTAACTGTAAAGGTTAATGCCATTCTAAAATGATGTAGACAGGTTTTTTTATATGAGATCCTCTTATTATTAATTGTTATTGACATTTACAAATCCAAATATCAATGAATGATATTCAAGATAGATTCTATACGACATATACGTGGAAGTTTATTCAACAATAACAAAGAATGAAATCCTGTCATTTGCAGCAACATGGATGGAACTGGTAGTCATGATGGTAAGTGAAATATGCCAAGCACAGAAAAAAACAAACAATGCATGTTCTCACTCATATGTGAGAGCTAAAACAGTGGATCTCATGAAGACAGAGAGTAGACTGGTTATCAGAGGCTGGGAAGGGTTGAGTGGGGGGATAAAAAGAGGTTGCTTAATGGGTACAAATATACAGTTTGATAGTGGTTGACAGATCAGTAGAGTGACTTTAATAACCTTTTGTATATTTCAAACTAGTTACAAAAGAATAGTTTAAATATTTCTAGCATAAAGACAAATATTTAAGGAGATGGATATCCTGATTACACTGATATGAACTTTACAAATTATACAAAATGTATTAAATTATTGTAATATATTAAATTGTATGCATTAAATTATTGTAATAAATTATTGTAATTTAATACATTTTGTATAATTTGTAAACATGTACATAATGTATATACTGAAAATATGTACATCTACTATATATCAACTAAAATATAATGTTTCAAGACAGATCATATACCAAACTTATATCATGACTCTAAGACTATCTCCCTACTTTAAGGGTGCCTGAAAGGTACATGAATTTTTTAGTACTCTTTAAAAATGTCTATAACATGATTTGTCATATTTAATAATGCATGTCTTTAAATAATTTTCTCAGAGGAAAAAGATTATAGTTTGATCTGCCACAAAGTTGTGGAAATGTGTTACTGAAATCAGTGATTATATAAATTTAGTAAAATGAAGGTTTTATTGAATAAGAAAATATAAATTTGCTTTCTGTCTATGTCACATAAAGAAACTGTCAAAGTGGTGTTCTATAATTTCCTGAGGCTTTTGGGGATAAAAATCAAGTAACAGCAGTCTTCCTCAATTAGTAGAAAAATTAGCTTAAGGGATAAAATTGCCTCATTTTGAGATTTTATTTAATTTTCAATATTTGATAACTCCCACCAGTTGCGTATACTATAATAGAATCTATCAGATTTTGTATAAAATTATATTTGCCTAACGTGATAGTTGTAAGCACAGACTTTAGGGATGGAATGTAAGGAAAACTCATCCCTGAATCTAATTGTATAGATATTAGAAATATATATACTTACACACATAAACATATATACATACCAGACATACTCATTCACATATATAAAGGAATACACCCACACAATGTGGGCAAATTCATCTTTGTGCCATCTTTTCGTCATATATTTATTGTGTGAACTAATTCAGCTGATATATGAAAAGCGTGTCGTTTTAACCATCTCTGGCTCACAGTAAATTTCATATAACTATTATTATTATTACTGCTGCTGCTTCAACCAGTGTTAAATTTAATATACTAACACGTCCAGTGTTCCGAAGAATATAATTTCCAAATGCTCTATTACAGCAGAAGACAACACGGTGCAAGGTGGGGTATAGTTTCGGGATGAAACTGTTCTACCTCAGAACATTGGGCATTAATTGGATTCTCATAAGGAGCAAGTAACCTAGATCCTTTGCATGCTCAGTTCACCATAGGGTTTCTGTCCTGTGAGAATCTAACGCCACTGCTGATCTGACAGGAGGCGGAGCTCAGGTGGTAATGCTTGCTGGCCCCACAGCTCACCTCCTGTTGTGTGGCCCAGTTCTTAACAGGCCACAGACCGGACCAGAGCAGGGTTGGGGATCCCTGCTCTATTACTTGAATAAGCTGAATAAGTTTGAGGACTACTAACACTGAAACATAAAAAGCATAACATTTTAAAATATGCTTGGAATTTTTTGATCTTTTTTTACCAAACACTTTGAACTCTCTTGATTTTGAAATCTATTTGCATGTCATATAAGATTTGTGAGTAGAGATAATAGAAATGCATCCTACCACAAACCTTCTTTATTCTTTAACAGCAGCAGCTGACACAGGAGAATAATTTCCTGCTTCACTGTGCTGACAGCACATCGTCTAGATTCAGAAATTATACCTTCAGCAGGAAGGCAATAGGTTTCTATCTATACTAAAAAAAGAGAATAGAAAAATTACACAAAATAGAGGTGACTTACTATTATTATAAAAAAAAAAATTGTACTGAACAGAGTTTTTTTTTAACCGGTGAAATGAACACAAATTATAACCAAGTTTATATTTTGAATTTCACATATTTGGCTAGAATGCTTCTTAAATAAATAAAAGTTTTGTCTACTTATAATGTTTAATATTTCCAAACAAATATTATATTTCTCCTACTCTCAAATTTTTAAACAAAAAAAATTCTAAAAAGATCAACTAAAACGTATTAGTTTTCTGATTTTAATCAATCCTAGTGTGTTAGAACACTACGTCCTAGTTCAGTCAGTAAATGCCAATTCTTTTAAAAAAATATTTAGGAGAATGACGTTAAGTGATAATCGTTTATATTAAAGTTTTGTTCTGTTACCAGAAAAATTACTCTTCACTCCATAAGTTATAATTTCCATGTATTTGTATATGCTGCATATTTATAAGCTGCTAGGTTTTTGTTTTGGTTATATGAAAATCTAGTGACTTGCCTTATTAGAAGTCATTTTTAAGGTATCATATTAGTTTAAGTAGCTCTAGATGTCTGAAGAAGTATGTATTGTAGGCTTCTGGTCCATATTAATAAAGTAAAAGTATCAAGACCTCAGGTTCCAAAAGCAGTACCTGGATTCAAATCTTTCTATCACTTACTAGCCCTGTGAAATTGGTGAGTTACTTGTTCTGCTTCCTCATTTGTATAATAAAGATAATAGTAGTATACGTCTAATGGGATTGGTTTGAGTGTCAAATGAAAATCTATACAAAAGCACTTAAAAAAAGTCTAGCATATAGTAAGGCGCTCCACAAATGCTAGCTAGCTGTTGTTTTTGCTGCTAAGTATGGCAGATGAGAACACATATTAAACTCCACTCCCTTCTGAAACATCACTAAAATGGCAAAATAGTATAAAATCAAAAAGGCAAGGAGAGGGGTGAGGGAAACAACAGCAAACAAGAAATTCAACATCATTTTGGAAAAGGAAAAACTGAAGCAGAATAACTAGGAGTACACTCTGCACAGAGAGGCAGCTGAAAACTAGGTAACAGAAAATGCTAATATCAACAGCAAAATAATTTGCCTAATGAAACCCCGGAAAGACAGTGATAACATTAGCACTGAATACTGAGGGAAACTCTAAAAATCTACATAGAGAAAATTTCAGCATATAGGTTTACTACCCTACTTTACATATTCCCTTTTCTCACTGGAAGTTCAGAATATTCGAGAGCTTGACCCAGAAATGTTCCTGAACTACAACTACCAGGCAAAACAGAAAGGAATCAAGGGACAAGGTTAAATTGGACTGAAGTGGTTCCTAAATGTTGGCAGGCAGATATATACCATGCAGAAAGAATATCTGAAAATCCAGTAGTGAAAGTTTAAGAACTCAGATAACAGACATATAGTTACTATCATACAGAATCCCCAGCTTTTTCCGCGATCACACTAATGAAGCTATCTAAGCAACAAGTCTCGCACCAGACACACAGCTTTCAACCAAATATGTGGCACCAGACTAAGCCAAAGCTTTGACAAAGTCTACAACACAAGAGACTAAAACCGAGGGAGGGAGGGAGGGAGGGAGGGAGGGAGGGAGGGAGGAAGGAAGGAAGGAAGGAAGGAAGGAAGGAAGGAAGGAAGGAAGGAAGGAAGGAAGGAAGGAAGGAAGGTAGGAAGGCAGGCAGGCAGGCAGGCAGGCAGGTGGGAAGGAGGGAAGGAGGGAAGGAGGGAAGGAAGGAAGGAAACTTAGAGGAAATACAACACAAAGAGCAGAAGCAACCTTAAGGCAAAACAATTAACATCTTCACAGACATTAGAATTGATGGTTACAACCACAAAATAAGAAAAATACATCACGTTAAAAAAAAAAAAAAGTAATAATGGGGGTGTGGGAAGCAAAAAATCAGAGAAACAGTAAGAACTGGTAGAAAATTAAAATAACTGAAATGAAACATTCAATGAAAGAAAAAGTTTAGTAAGTCTCTGAATAACTACAATTTTAAAATTTTTAAATGAAAAAAGAGAATGAAAATAAGAAAATCAGAAGACAAATCCAGATCAACATAGCCCTGTGATCAGTGATACAGAATAGTAAAATGAGAGAACAGAACAGAATGCCTTCATAGTTCTGAGGCAAAATTATTTTCAGCCTACAATTATATACATAAGCTTATATTCAATTAAATGTGAGAATGATGACATATTCAAGTATGCAAGCTTCTATTACTCCTTTATTAGGATGTATCTGAAAAATATATTTCTATAAAACAAAGGATTAAGAAAAGAAAAGCAAGCACGGGATTCAGGAAATAGAGGATCTAGCACTGAAGAAACAGCATAAGCTCCAGCATAAGCCCAAGTACGGGCTTTATGAGCGTTTTCAGAGAGTTAATCTGTTTATATCCAAAAACTCAAATAACTTTAAACCTAAAAAAGCCTTCATCCAGTGGTTTTCAGGTTGTATCTGAACTAGTTTCTTCTAGTCTTACATATAAACTTCAACTCTGTGAAGTATGCACTATTATTTTCATCACTTTACAGATGAGAAAATCAAGGTACAGAAGACAATTAAGTGGGTGTGGAAATTTTAACCCTGGCAATTTAGTTCCAGAACCCATGGTCCTTACTGTTTTGCTCTACTATATGTATTATAAACCTATTGACACAACATATTGTCTTTAATTATTTGGAAAACACTTCAGGATCTCATAGGGCCTAACGTACATAACTTCACCGTTTCATAAAAATTGTGTATCTTACAAACCATGGTACTTCAGATTTGACGAACCGGTAGCTAATGGTAGCTAACAGCATAATAGCACTTACAATGCATCAGGCACTATTCCAATTGCTTTATACATATTTATTAATTCAATAATCACAACAATCCCATGAGGTGGGTACAGTTATTATTCCTACTTTACACATGAAAAAATGGAAGCACAGGTTAAGTACTTGCTGGAATTCATGTGGATACTAAGTGGCAGAAAAAGGATTCAAACTTCAGGAGCAGGTTTGGCTCCAGAGACTGAGTTTTTAAATATTATACAGACTGCTAAAGGTTTTATATACACCATCACCAGTTACTGCTCCTTGCGATAGACAAATTAACATATCCATTTTTAAATCAGGAAATTGTAAAACAGAAAGATCAAGGAACTTATACAAAATTCACAGAGTTTGCAAGAGACAAAACAGAAATTCAAACCTAGTTCTGCCTCACTTCAAAGCCTTTGAAATTGGCAATAACCAACCTTATTTTACTATATAATACATAAACAATATGATTAAGGACTTTTTTATTTGTAAAAATATGTCCAACTGGTAAGTCTGGTTTAGTGTTTCTATGAGATAAACAGATACAATTAAACCTTTAAGTACTCTACCCAAATTTTAAATACATTTATGGAAATCTTTCTAAAATGTATCACACATATACCTAACTTCTTAAAATGTAATGAATACAATTCAAACATATCTTGATGAATCTGGTTCATCACCGTGATGAGCAGTAATGAGACTGTGTGGGAAAGTAGCTACAGATGTAGAGAGTATAAGATAAAACTTAAGAGCTATTGAAGTCAACAGGAGTCCTGTAAATTTGAAAAAGACCATACTGAGAGAATTCACTTCTGTAGCTGGTCTTTGTTTCAGAAAGAAAAACACAATAGCTGCTTCACTTCACTTCCTATCTACACTCACTGTACTCTTATACTCGTGCACTTTTGTAAGACCAAAATGTTACCCTTTTTGTAATCTAGGGTAGGTATTTGAGTTATCATCAGCCCCCAAAAGAGACCTGTGGAACTATCCTATGACTTAATGGATTTCTGGTACCTCTCAGTGCCTAGAGGTCTGTTAATCGTCCATCCCATCCTTCAAAGTCAACAAGGCATTCTTTCTTGTCCCTCAGCTGACTCTTTTCAGTTCTCTTGTACCCACTGCTGTTCCAGTGTATTCCCTACTTTTACAGTTCACCACTCTCTTTCCTTTTGTCTGTTTCACCATTTTTCATTTTTTTTGTGTGTATCCAGTCTGTCATTTCTTGGCTTCCACGTAAAAAGACCAAAAATTCGGTGTGATATGATAGCCAAAAAGTGGCAACAAACTTGATAGACAAGAAAAAGGTGGACCACGTTTCACTTATTTTTGTAATCTAGCCATGAACACTGTGCCATACTATAGACTAAATGATACTGTGTGGAATCAAACTAATTACATAAAATACAAGCAAATCACCAACAAATGGATAAGCTAACACCAGTACCACCACATTCTCTCATTTATTAGTTTTCTTTTTAATCTTCTTTAATACTTGATTAGTACTGAAAATGTGACGAAAGAAAAAAGCAAGAGAATGCAAACTGAATGGCATTCTTAAATAAATACATTACAAAATAGGCTTTCATATAGAAAAACATATAATGATTTAGAAAAGCGATCTATGGTCGTTTTAAGGGTATTTAAATGAGGAGAAAGAGAATGTGATGCAATTGAAAGATAGGCAAAAGTATGTTTCATGGTAAACAAAGGGATGAAAATATAATTTGGATGCTAAAATTATATGAATGATGAAATATTCCTTCAGCGTTGCTGTAAAATAAAAGACTATAAAATGTCCTAGGGAATGCATAACAAAAGAGCTTAGCAAAATCTTAGAAATGCAATGACGAAAGAGTTCAAGCACTGTTTAAGGTTACTAAAAGACATCATACATAACACCAGTCACAATTTCTAAGCAAATGTCATACTTGTTTAAGGCTATTAACAAAACTATCTTATCACTAACTTCAAATTCCAGTTTTAATTTGTCATCAAAATAATATGTACCATTAAAAAACAACCATACACAGAGTATATTTATATACATATATACTAGTTTGGCTCCAATGATTATTAGTGAGTACCTTGGAAAGTGATTTAACTTTTTGTGCTTCAGTTAAGAATAGATCCTTCTTCATGAAAGTTTTTGAAAAGACTAACATATAATACATGGTGTGGTGAATATGGTTTTGCAAATAGTAAATGTTCATTAGTTAACCATTATTATTATTATTATTATTATTTCACTACATCTTCCTTATCGTCTATTAGCCTACCTCTCAACTAATAAGGCGATAAATCCCATAATATGGCCAAAACTGTGAAACTAAAAGTAAAATAACAGATGCTAAGAAACAGAACCCACCATAATCTTCTTTCTCACTTGGCATTTCTTGTTGACAATGGCAGTTTCTGTCATCAACAAAAATTGTGGAAAAACGGAAGTCATCATAATAAGGAAAACATGTTACTATGTCAGAACACAGCAGAAATAAATGCATTTACCCATTTTTTAAAAAAGCTAAATGCTACTTTTTAAAATCTTCCTTAAGAAACCAATCCTTAGATAAACATTGCATTTTCTCCCCATCCCCTGCAAAAAGCTAGAAGCTGGGAATACAGTTAATATCTTCAAAACTACTTAGAAATACCTTTTACATAGGATGAGCACATAAAAATGGAAGAAATAACTTTCATTTCCTATAAAAACACTTGCCTTCAATCAAACTCACCTTTCCCTAAAAACTGTACAAAATGATGCTAAATTATAATCCAAAAACCAATATATTAAAGCACATACTTTGGGTTTAAATTTTGAAATCCTATAAAAATAATGTAGAGTATAATCAAATTTAATTGTAATTCATAAAAACTGCCTTCAGAAAAATTTATAGTTTCTGTTATATGTATTATCTTATATTTAAGTGTCTTGTTTAAATTTTTTTTTTTTTTTTGTTTTTTGTTTTTTGTTTTTTTTTTTGAGACAGGGTTTTGCTCTGTCACCCAAGCTGGAATGCAGTGGCACTATCTCGGTTCAAGGCAGCCTCGACCTCCTGAGCTCAAATGATCCCCCTACCTCAGCCTCCCAAGTAGCTGGGACTACCAGCATGCATCACCACACCCAAATAATTCTGTGTATTTTTCATAGAGGCAAGGTCTTGCTATGTTACCCAGGCTGGTCTTGAACTCCTGGACTCAAGCGATCCTCCTGCCTCAACCTCTCAAATTGCTGGAATTATAGGTATGAGTCACTGTACCCTAAACTGTCTTACTTGATTTAAATAGTTTGCCAGTGGTTAGAGTAACCCAATCTGGAGAACAATAATATCACCTCCATTTTTTATATGATTATTCTCCTGCACCTGTTTCATTTCTAGTTTTCTGCTTCATTAACTTTTCATTTTCTCAAATATATTAAATCTGAAATAGTCACCTCAATATGCTAATGATCTGAAAACATTTTAAGCAACTTTTTTCTTACTCAAGATAAACTAGTTATGCTTTTAAAAAACAGTTTTTCCATTTGGTTATCAACAAAGCTCTCTGAACTACTGTACCTTTATAAAGCTTACCCAATATTATGGTCATTTCTGCCTGTATATAAACATCTGAAGAGTTTCTTGATATTTACTGTGTGATACCTCCCAAACAAACAAAAATACTAATAGGACTGATAAAGGATAAAATCAAGGAAAAGGTAACAATGAAAATGGAATCTTGGGACTGCTGGGATCTTGGAAAAAGGTAGGCCAATATATTAAGATAATAAGAGAGATTTAGGTAAAACAGAAAATGTTTTACAGTAGGTTTTTAACACATATTGTTAACTACTCTTTACAATGTAGTAACTGCTATTTCATCTTCTTTCTCAAAATTCCTATCAGGTAGTAACTTAGAATTCCATTTCTTTATATACACAATCATTCATATACAAAACGAACACTACCCTGGAACTCAAGTATTTATGAGTGAAGAATGTAAACCCCATAGAGGCAGTGCTATACAATGTACAGCATGGACTCTGGAGTCAGATGGACTTGAGTACAGATCAACCTTTTCACCAGCTGCATGATTTTGGTCAGCTTACCTGTTTCTGAAATGGTTATAATAGATGTATATATTTCCAGGGTAGCTGGGGGAAATAAGAAAATTTTGTAAACAAACAAAAAACCCTAACATGCTTTTATGTCTGACAGTATACGCAAGGAAACCCAGCCAATTCTCCTGCCTGAAACAACTAAACTATGTCAGAGAAAAATATTAAAAACACATTCTTCAATGGCATCTGTTAGCTGACCAGAAACTAATAAACCTAAATAAATGCAGGAACCTGGAAGAGTAACTAGAGCTTGTAAGGGGACATTTACCTTGAAGGCATTTGATAAACCAAGGTAATCTGATCTTTTGTCTATTGACCTTCCTGTTGCAGGTGGGTAGCCTGATGAGAATCCCCAATAAATATTAACCTCAACCAGCTATGCTGTCATTGTAAGAGTAAAACATGCCCTAATCCTCTGACAATTCCTCACATACACTTAGAAGGCAGGAAAACATTATCTGGGAACTCATAACCACAAGTTTGCCTTCAAGCAGATTTTCAGCATGAATTCATACATGATGGTTAAAATAATCTCAAGCCAAGAATTTAGTTTCAAATTGTTCCCAACTATAAATGACAACTAAATGCAAAGCCAAGTCACTCTGAAGGAAACCACCTTTAACTCAGGATTCAAAAAATTCCCTCAGGTAAACTGCTAAGAAAACTTAACAACAAACATTCACCAAACACACAAGGAAGCAATGTGGCAAGAGTGAGAACCAGCGGAAACAACACAGAGCACAACCGTCAGATGGAACATTTTAAAATCAGTATTCTTAATACATTTCATAAGAGGTTTGAACATTTACAGTAAAAAAAATCCCAGAAAGGGTCAAACAGCACTTCTAGATATAAAAAATATAACTGAAATTAATGAACCTTGTATTTTGAATATAGAATATCATAATATATTTTAATTCATTTATTTCCCATTTTCCTCCTCAAAACACAAACATTTTGATTAAAAAGGAGCAGCAAATCTGAATTATTTAACAATCTGATTTACAGTATGCATTTGTGTGGCTTATTAAATATTTCCTGACAACAAACCAGACCATTAAAATATTAACAAAAACAAAGAAGTAGTGTGAATGATATGTCATTTAGGAAAAGTTTCCAATGTAATTTTTTAAAGTTACATGTTTCTTGAAATCTTATTTGCTTTCTTTATCCAGAAAATTCTGTTTACCACAGAAAATAATTAGGTAATCCTTAGACCTATATATACAATTTATCAAAAACTTCAAAGTGGTATAATTAAAGAAGCAACAGTGGCCCATTACTGACAAATAATCATACCCAATTTCAACTTTTATAAATTTGAGAGCACAGTTTAAAACAAATTTCTAGTTGAAAAGAATCAGTGCTAGATTCCTTCAAATCTTTACTTCTTCAACAGCATACTATTCCTTAGTTTATATTATGATCTTCATTTTCACTATCATAAATAAAACAAAGCCTAAATAATTTTGAAGTTCTGATTCAATGCATACTTAAACATCTAGCTTTTGCTAGATGATAATTCTGTATTTTCAATTTCTGGCTCTTTACCTTAAGGAGTCTCTAAAAGTAAATGCTACAAAAGTTAATAGAAGGAAACTATCTGCTTACTCAAATAAAAGTATATACTAAGTCCGGATGCAGTGGCTCATGCCTGTAATCCCAGTACCTGGGGAGGCAGAAGCAAGCAGATCACCTGAGGTCAGGCGTTCGAGATCAGCCTGGCCAATATGGCGAAACCCTGTCTCTACTAAAAATACAAAAATTAGCCAGGGTGGTGGTGGGCACCTGTCATCCCAGCTACTCGAGAGGCTGTCAGGAAAACAGCTTGAACCCGGGAGGCGAAGTTGCAGTGAGCTATGATCACGCCACTGCACTCCAGCCTGGACGACGGAGTGAGACTCCATCTCAGAAAATAAATAAGCAAATAAAATGTATACATAAACTATTAAATTTAAAAAAAACTTCACTGAACAAAGTAATCTATCCTCAACTGCTGTGGTTATAGTATTAAAAACCCTATCAATGGCAAAATCACAGTTGTCAATATGAATATCTCATGTGAAAAGATTAAGGAGAAAACAAAAAGGGCTATCTAGCATCTATATAACACTTTTGTATGTGTCTATATGTGTATGTGTATACATATGTATATGTAAACACACATGTATATATGCATATATTTAAAACCAATAGATAAAAGTTGCAGAAGGCAATTATTCCTAAAACAACACATAAACTACTCTGGTAGGTCAATCATTTCCTGAATTATCTTTTAATAGTTCATGAAGCACTGCTATAATACTGTAATACGCTGAAGCAGAATCTTCCATAAATTTTATATTACACAGATAATTCACCCCTAATAAAGTATTCCAAACCAACCTTTACTCTATTAAGTTTAAGGGATATCATTTATATTTCCCTTTGCTTAATTTTCCTAAATTCTATGAAATGTTTCTTTCGTATATTATTAATATGTCAAAGAAAAGTATTTTTTCTGGTTTAACCCACTGTCCACATATATGCACAGCTGCAAGAATCACAAAGTCTGTTCTTTCTTTACTATCAACCCACAGACTTCACTTATAAAGACGGGTGAAGAGCCATAATTGGTGATGTGTTATTTCGGTTTACAGGTTAAATAATATGGATTAAAATATTTTGAATTAAATAATATGGATTAAATATATATACATATATATATAAAAAATGTGTAATGACACTTTTCCTGTTACCTAGGATTTAGAAACGAGGACCCAGAAAAGAGATCAAGGAGGAAATAAGTATCCTCATGTTCTAAAAAGAACTGAAAAAAAATTGAGGCCACCAGTCTCTTTTGGAAGTATTCCTCCCCTAAGGTGCTGCAAGCCAAGAGCATGATTCCTATATACTGAGAGTACTCACAAGAAGATACTATCTTTTCACTCGGGCTTATATTAATACTCAGATATCAGACTTAACGATGCTCTGTTCCTAAGTGAGTACAAAAAATAAAGAGAAGTAACACGAAAAACACATGACATGACAATGATGCAGTTACCTCTAGCATCATATGATATGAATCACATGGGCCTACCTTAAAAAAGATGTCCAAAAGAGTGACGAGGCTCCAGCAACCCCAGGAAACTGTCTACCCATGTGGCTAGAACAGAGGGCCTACAACAGAGTTAACTAAGAATATCTCACATCAGGTTTTAACTGTGTAGCAGGAGACCTCAGCAGAGTCCATCCCAGATGTAAAGCAAGCAAGCAACCTATGAGAGAGCTAGCATTCGGACAACTGTCATATAGAGGAAGGCATCAAAACTCAACAGAATATTATTACAAGACTAGTTAAGTAAAAAGAAAGTTTTGTCCATTTCCTTCTGTCTGGTCCCTAAACCTAAAATCAGAACTGGGGGAGGAGAGAGACATCTTAGAATTAATCTATACATCCTTACTTAAATCTAAATAAAGAAGCTTGTGAAAGGATAGACTACAACAGCTTTCAAGTTTCAAGTTCTTAGGCCCCAAAGCCTGACTATTGCTGAGATGGGGAAGAGCTTTAAATTAGATATGAGATTCATATATCACATTACCCTATACTAAAGGCTTGTTTTTGTTTAATAATCAAAATGAATGGGATGTTATGAAATACACCACAGTATTATTCTCTGCTACTCTGGTAGAGTATATACGAAGTATAGTTGTAAGTGAAACAACCCACATTAGGGAAAACATCAAGAACATAAAGGGTAAGATTAATTCAAGGTACATGTTGTGAGTAAAACAGACAATAATTGGCAACAATTATAGAATAAACAGAGAATAAAAAAGAGAAAAAGATTAAAATTAACCAATTTTTCCAACTTGAAAATCACTGGTGCTAATAACTGAAACAGGAAAGAAAAAGAAAGGCAAGTTTATCAATTTAAGAGAATACATTTTTTGACATTCTATTTATCTACTCGCTTATTCATATATGCAGTAGATACATATTGAGCATCTACTATGTGGAAGACCCTATAAAAGTATTAAGGGTACGATGTCAATAAAGGTGACATGGTCTTCATCATTTTTGTAGCACTTATAGTCTAGTGAGCTAGAAAAGATTCGTAATTACAAGAAGCATTAAAAATATAGGATGTGTCACATGAACAAGGGAAGGGTCCCTCAACCAGACTGAGGTGATCAGCAAAGACTTCCTAGATGATTACATATGCTGAAATCTCAGCCTTATATGCGAATCGTTGTGTGTGTGTGTGTGTGTCTGTATGTTTAAAACATTAATACAGATACATAACCGAATACCTGTGGAAGAAGTAACATGCCAAATTATGTGAACATACTATGTGTACTTTTAGGGTAAGGCAATTTATAGAAAGACTTTATGTAAGGTATAAACAATCATATTTATTTTGATATACATTAAATATAACAAGGTGTACATAAAACAAAAGATGAAAACAGTTTCGAGCTGAACATATGACTTACGTATCATCTACATAAAGGGAGTAATTAAAGCTAAAGGGATCTACGGGGCCAAGGACAGAATCAAATGTAACCCTAACATTTACGTGATGATTTCAAGAAACAAAAGAAACTCATAAAAATGTTTGAGACAGTACAGTTAGTTAGAGAAACAATGAGAGAAACTGGATCATACAATGTCAAATAAACCAACGGAGGAAGAATAGTTATTAATATTGAATGCTTTAGAAAATTACAAGAGGATGGCTACATGACTGAAAAAGATAGTTCAGTTAATTAATCAACTAGTAAAGATACCATGAACTCTGAAAGAGTTGGATAACCAGGAATAATAAAATGCTGAGAAAAAGAAACTCAGTTGACTACCCTTTCAAAAAATGTTGTTGGTATGTAAACGGGAGAGAAAGTGACCACAGCTATTACCAGAATCAAAGAAAGGTTTTAGTTTTTGGTAATTTTGTATAAAATAAGAACTGAATATATTATAAAGCCAAAGAGAAAGATCTAATGAAAAAATTTAAAAGATCCAAAAGAATGAGATAAGAGTATGAAAAAGATAAAGGGGGATAGGATAAATGATTCCTAAAAAGAAGAATAGAGAATTCTCATTCTATATATGTAGACAAGGATTAAAGGTGAAATTAAATTGTAATTTGAAGTATAAAAGGAAGTTGAGGGAGGTCCTTAAAGATGACCTAAATAAACTGTGAGGCAAGTACATTTACAGAGTATAAATGTGTTGGGGTGAGTTTCTGGGTTGAAAAAAATGAAAAGTTTAAAGAGGCACAAAATGGAAAGCTAATCAGAAATAAAAAGATAACAGCAACAGAGGTGGCTCAATTGAAAAGATATGTTAGACTGAGTAGCAGAATCAACTGGCCTGATTTTAGTCTTTATCTACGGATGCACAGCAACCCCAGAGCAAAAGCACACATAGTGCAAGATAATAAAAACATAAGGCTGAGCCACATCAGATCTTCCATTTTATCTTAAATACTAACAGCTCAAGAAAACAAAGATTACACCTTTTTTTTTTTTTTTTTTTTTTTTTTGAGACAGAGCCTCGCTCTGTTACCCAGGCTGGAGTACAGTCACGCAATCTCGGCTCACTGCAACCTCTGCCCGCCGGGCTCAAGTGATTCTCCTGCCTCAGCCTCCCAAGAAGCTGGGATTACAGGCACCTGCCACCAAGCCTGGCTAATTTTTGTATTTTCAGTAGAGACAGGGTTTCATCATCTTGGCCAGGCTGGTCTTGAACTCCTGACCTTGTGATCCACCCGCCTCAGCCTCCCAAAGTGCTGGGATTATAGCTGTGAGCCACCGCGCCTGGCCAAGATCACACAATTTTAAAGATTCTCAGAAATAGAAATGAGTATCATAAAATTTGGGAAAAAAAATGAAATTATTAGTGTATATTATAAAGCTACCTTGGAAATCTCATTCATACTTAATTTAAAATAATTTCATTCTGTTAATTTCCCCATATATCCTTCTCTCCCATGACATCTTACCATAAAACAATATTTTATTAACAAATAGCTTTAGGTTTCTGCTTTAAATAGAAAGGCATAAATGAGTGGTCACTTAAAATTAAAGTGTTATCATAAAACACTTACTTTAAAAATTTCAAATGTTTTAAGTTAATGGACTACTCATTCATATTGTCTCCCTCCACCCTTTTTGTTTGTTTTAGAGACAGGGTCTTGCTCTGTCGGTGAGATCACAGCTCACTGCACCCTTAACACGTGGGCTCATGTGATCATCCTATGACAGCCTCCAGGGTAGCTAGGAATACAGGCTCACACCACTATGCCCACTAATTTTAAAAATTCTTTGTTTGTAGAGACGGAGTCTCACTCTGTTGCCCAGGCTGGTCTCCAACTCCTGGTCTCCCACAGTCCTCCTGCCTCTCAGCCTCCCAAAGTGTTGGGATTACAGGCGTGAGCCACTGGGTCCAGCCTATACTGCCTTTTTTGTTGAAAAAAAATCACATTGTGGGATATCTTCTAGGTAAATTATAAGTAAATAATTCTTATCTTAAAACTGCAAACACATACAACTGTTTAGGAGTTTTATCATCAATATAGGTTTTAACATGTAATAACCGCAGAGTTAGAAAGTCCTTTTAAAATGTATATAATTCAATTTAAGATAAATAAAAGTTCAAGCTGCTTGACACTCACTAAATGCCAATTCATAATTTAGCCCAACGTGACAAACTCTATAAACAAGTCGAACTGGGGAAAAGTACTTTCAAATAAATTTTTCACTTCATAATAAAACGTGGTGAAAAGGAGCTTTGCAGTGAGATAGATCTACACAAAATCTGTCTCTACCAGTTATGTGAAAATATAATGTAGATATTTCCAAAATAATACATAAGAAAGCTTTTAGCAAACCCACATCATCTTCCATAAGTGAACACTAAGGGATGATTTAAGAAAGAAATATGTAATTAATAACCACGAAAAATAAAATGTTTTAGGTCACAGATTTTAAGCTGTAATATTAAGCCATATAATTAAATTTTAATGTTAAAAATGAAATCAAAAGTATACACATGTTCTTGTCCCTATAATCCAGGAAGCCAAAACTACTACAGTTTTCCTTTTTCACAACAGAGATTAAACAAACCTCCTCTACTGTATCACATATGTCAACAAGCCTACAGATGTATTTTGTCTTATTCTGGCAGAGTATTTACAGAGATCAAATATCATTTACCAGTAAGACACAGTGATAAAATGTATGATTAGAAAAAAGTCATAATTGTTATTATATAATTATTTCAAATATTAAATCTATAACAACTCATTTTTTCTGCTTATGTGGAAAATAAATGTTTTTAATAATTGAGTACAAAATGAAAAAAAACATTAAATAGCAGAGTTAAGCCTAAGACATTTAAATTAAAAGAGATAAATGAACTCTATCAACCAGAATAATTTTTACGGACACTAAAATGAGGAAACTCCCAGTTGACAGGCATAAATATACAGTATCTCAAAATATTTTACAGGTCAACAATGACCATTTTGATAATACATTTTTAAATATATAATTTCCTTAAGGTATAATCCTCAAATAGATGAATTATTGATTTAGCACAATATTCTAAATGGTTCAATATATATTTTATTATCCACAATGTGTGTGTGTGTGTGTATATACACACCACTTGATATGGTATACATTTTAAGCTAACTGTGTCTTCTAACAATGACAGATTTTATTTTTATATAATCTGATGAACAGGTATTATTTAGAACTTTCTTACTCTTCTTGCTTCTTTTTTTAATTATTGTATATACTTAAGGTGTAAAACATGATGTTTTGGCATGCATATACATAGTGGAATGATTACCACAGTCAGGTAAATTATCTATTATTTTCCATAGTTACTTTTCTCATGTGATAACAGCATGTAAAATCTACTCTCTTAGTACATTTTAATACATAATACAATATTAACTATATCCTCATACTGTACATTAGATCTCTGGACTTATTCATCCTACATAGCTGCATGTTTGTAGCTACTTTTGACCTACTCTTCCCATTTCCTCTTCCCACCCTGGTAACCACTATTCTATTCTCCATTTCTAGGTATTCTATATATTTCTAGATTCCACATACAAATAACACACAGTACCTATCTATCTGTTTCTGGCTTATTTCATTTGGTACAATATACTCCAGGTGCATTCATACTGTTGTAAATGTCAGTAAAGTATCTCCTTTTTTAAAGTTAAATAACATTCCATGATACATATTCATGCTTATTCTTTAACACTCAATTCTCCCAGGTATAAAAATAACTATGTTACTATAATGGATATATTGATACCAATATTTCTTAAATACAAATTTCCTACAGGGTTCCCTATAACACAAAATTAAACATGAATCTAGCTTTACCAATGAATTATCTTTGAAACTGTAAATAGTTTGTGAGCTTAATCTGGTCAGTCAAGTAACTAGGACAGGCTACTTTTTTTGTCACTCACCAGAAAGAGTTTTAATACTGAATTCACAGCCAACCACATCTTTAGGTTAATTCTTTACCTGCCTAAATATAGCAGAATGCATTTTTTTTGTAACATTTACTTTTGTTTCTGTTATCTTCTTTTGGCTTGAATATTTGGTTTTCCTTTAAGGCAAGTATCTTAAATATAATCAGAATTGCGACAGATTGGATGTGAAGTTCAACAGAAAGAGAGAAGGTAAAGATGACTCAAATATTTCTGTCCTCAGACCCTGAAAAGACGAAGCTGCAATTAAGATGCAGAAGACTGAGAGAAATTGACTTGAGGGAGTCAAGAGAAAGATCAGAATATTTAAATTCATATTTAATTCTAACATACATATCAAACACAGAAGTGATATAAAGCAGGCAGCTGCATCATTAGTGTAGAGTTCAGATGAAAGGTCCAGAATGGACACAAACATTTGGTAGTCATCAAAGAACAGATGGTTATTTAAATCCATGATACTGGATTGGATCACTAAGGGAGTAAGCATGGACAGAAAAAATGAAGTCCAAGGAAATGAGAAAAAAAAAAAAAAAAAAAACAGCGAAGGAAATATAAGGCTGCAACCAATGAGATAAAAGTGTACCAGGAGCAAAATGAAATGTTTCAAAAAGGAGACAGTGATCACTGTGTCAAATGCTGCTGACGGTTATATAAAAAGGAGGACTGAGAACTGACCATTGAATAAAAAGTATACAAGCTACCAGTGACTTTAACATGAGCAGATTCACTGGAAGGATGGGTCAAAGCCCTAATTGGAAGAGCTTCAAAAGAGAAATGAAAAGAGAGGAACCGGAGATAACATAAGTATGGGCAACAAGTTTGAAGAACACCATTAATGGCATAATTACTGGAACAGAAAGTGAGATAAAAAGAAACACACTTTTTTTTTTTTTTTAAGTGGGAGAAAGAACAGCATATTTGTAGGTAAAAATAATTTCCAGTAGAGAAAGAAATTGGTAATGCAGGAAAGTGGAGAAAGAATTGCTAAATGATATCTAAGTAAGTAAGATGGAATGGAACGAAATACAGAAAAAAAGTAGAGATAGGTCTTTGCTAGGCATATAGACAGTTTATCAAAATAGTAAGAGTATTCAGATACTCATATACTTAGGTAGGTACATCTGGTAGTAGGAGCTTATGAAATTTTTAGAATTCTCTCAGTGACATAGAAAATAAGCTCATCAGTAATGATGATGAAAGAGCTTTTATAATTGGGACTTAATTTCATCATATACTGTGTAGCTTTAATTCCAAAGAAAAGTAAAAAATATTACAAATGAGAAGGAAATCTGGGTTAATGTCAGAGTTCACACCCAAAACCACACCCTAATATTAATAAAGACAGTTATAACCTTTAATCATTCCTAATCCAGACTAATACAGATTCATCGTCTATAAACTGAAAACATATAATGTAACCCTCACTCCAATCAGACTTCACTGTCATCATCTCTACAGATTCTAAAGGTGTAAGAATAAATCCATTACCATAAAGATTAGGTCTATAATATTTAATCATTCTGGAATTAAATGGTCTTTAGCAAAGTTTCTCAGTTTATTTATTTATTTTTTTTCCATAGCAGGTCATATTCTTTTTTCTTTTTTCTTTTTTTTTTTTTTTTTTTTTTTTTTTGAGGCGGAGCCTCACTCTATCACCAGGCTGGAGTGTAGTGGAGTGAGCTCGGCTCACTGCAACCTCCGCCTCCCAGGTTCAAGCAACTCTCCCGCCTCAGCCTCCCGAGTAGCGGGGACTACAGGCACGCGCCACCATGCCCAGCCAATTTTTGTATTTTAAGTAGAGATGGGGTTTCGCCATGTTGGCCAGGATGGTCTCAATCTGTTGACCTCGTGATCCGCCTGCCTCGGCCTCCCAAATTCTGGGATTGCAGGTGTGAGCCACGGCGCCCAGCCGTCGTATTCTTACATATTCAAAGTGTACCCTTCTCAATATAAAACTGAATTTACACTATGACAAATACAAAGATATTTTCCACAAAGCAATCTAAGAATCAGTATAATCTTATTAAATTTATTGTCCTCCAGGTCATAGTCATGCAAAACAAAATCATACTTACAGTTAATCTTGCAATAGTATTACATGAAACTTAAATATTTAGCATGTAATATTTAATTTACTATATGAGGCATGTGAATACAGCATTAAGTTTATACAATAATTATGACAAAATACAAACAAATAATAAAAAACAATTTTAGCATAATGGCAATCAAGAATACGTGTAATGACTCACAGAAAATACTTGCTAAGGAATGGAAAGGAATAAACCATGGCCTCTTTCAAATACGTTTACTAAAATTATGCCACTAAAATTTCTTAGATCCTTTATGGAGGTTGCAAGAACATGAGTTAAAATATTTAAGACCTTGACAGAGCCAATATTTTAAAACTTAAAAAAATTAAATTACTTTTATTTACTTATTTTGTCATAAATAATTATACTGCAAAATGAAATTATTTTTAGAGACAGGGTCTCACTATATTGCCCAGGCTATTTCCAAACTCCGGGGCTCAAGCAATTCTACCATTTCAGCCTCCCAAGTAGCTGGGATGAAAGGTGTACACCACTGAACTGCACCAGCTAAAAAAATCTTAGTAACAGCAAAAAAAAAAAAAAAAAAAAAAAAAACTGAAAAATAAGCCTGATGAATTATCACCTATATTATTATATTATTAAACATTTAGGTTCATTTCATTTTTGCTTATAGGAAAAAAATTTCATAAGTCTTAGTATCCTGAAAAATATCATGAAAGACAGTATTAAATATTCTATATGCCACCTGATCTATTCCTGTTGAATTCCAATTAAGACTCTAATCAATAATTTTTAATGTTTTGTATTTGAATATACAAGGATGAAGACAGAGGCTGATTAAGGTAATTTTAGTGAGTTACAAAACAAATAAATCCATATGTTTCACATGAGATTATTATAATGTGCTTTAATATTACAAATTCACATCCCTAGTTTTCTTCTCTGCTATATAGGCAAAAAATAAACAAATAAAAAAAGCTCTGCATATCTTCAGGGGTATCACAGAACACTTATTTAGGCTATGCAACAAAAACACCCACAAACCTGAGACTGGAAAGACACCTTACAGTATTTAGAAGCTCCATAAACGCATTAATCAACATAGGTGGTTTGCGGAAAACTCATTCTTATCTATAAAAATGATGATCACTTATAATTACCACTAAAAACAATAACTGCTATTTTAAAATAGAATGTTTCAAAATATATAAGAAATTATTCATATTAACTACCTTAAAGGTGTGGGATGAGGATAGGTCACAGCTTTGGCATTCTATCACCTGTATTTTTACAACAATTATGAAAAAAATAAACTTCAATTTTTAAAAATCCTTATATAAATGTTTTCCTTTCTGGGGCCACATTAATGTAATTTATTCTACATTAAAATCTCTGCTATAAATTTAGTATTATTAAATGAAACAAGCATAAACAGGAGATGAAAAATGATAGGGTCATAATACGCTTATTATATGCCAACTATTATGTGATATGCTTTTACAGTTTTCCTTTTTGGTACCTAGACCAATAACTTATAATTATGAAAGAGGTACAGATACCACATTATGCAGATCAAAAACTGGAGGTCCAAGAAGATTAAATGACTGATTAAAACAGTACACCTAGTAAGTGGCAGAGCTGGGATTCAAACTCTGGTCTGACACCACATGTTCCCTAGAAGTCTTGTATTCGTCGTACTTCCACAGAAGGCATTAAGAAGTACTGAACTGATGTGATAATTGCTTAATAAACTACTATATAATATCCATTGCATATTTTCCTCATAAAACTTTTTACTATACTGAGTACTATATCACAGTGATCTGAACAGAGTTTTCTAACCTTAAATCTATAATTCAACAAATCTTGAAAGTAGACATTACATATAATTTAAAAAGTGAGAAACAAAATCTCACAGTAAGCAATCATTTCACGTAAGCAATCTCAAAGTTTACATTTCATGTAAACAATTTCAAACTATCTTAATGATCTAATGTCAATAGAAAAATAGAAAGATATCAAAGTTCTATATATATACACAAGTCTGGTAAGCTGAAAAAATAACTTTTGTATGTTTCCATGTTGCTTAGTTATTACTGTTTTCCTTTCAATTTACATATGAATTGGAAAAAAATGTATAACCTATCAAAAATATCATTATCTCCCAGTGATGGGCTAATGTGGCAGTTTGATAAATCTTACCTAAATTTTGAATACTCTATTTCTGAACTCAAATGTATAAGCAATCTGATGCAAATAAAAAATAACAGAATGTTGTTACACAATAACAGAAAATAAACAGGTTCATTATTAACTTGACATATCAGGAATAATTTTACCTTTCACTATCTTATATTCCTCATCTGTAAAATGAAGACAAAAAATTCTGCCTACATTGATGTTTTAAGAATTAAAATCCTATAGAAATGTAAGGTCTCTTTAATCCATAACTGATCAACAAGTAACTTTTAGTTGTATAGTCTAGAGAGTTTAAAAACAAGATAATCACATTTTCTATTAACTGTGGTAGAGTCAGTTTAAATGAAAACATAATGAAATTCAAAGTCTGGCTTTTCCAAACACAGAGTGTGCAAAAGATATTGAATTTAGATAACTGTTAGTTGAAACATTTCCCAAACCTGAAACTGTACTTATTCTGCATATTTTAAGTAGTCAAAAATGTTTACATTCTTTTTTATATTACTTATAACTTAAATTTAAATTATCTAAATTATCCCCATTGTATTGCAGTTTCTACTTATTTTTAATGCAATCTGCTGACTGATTGGAAGATGCTTCAGTAAAAACCTTGGATAAAAGCATAATTTAAAAAATAAAAAATGAACATTATGTCCATGAAAACTGGAATATGAATTTAAAGTTGTGCATTCTGTCATAAAAGAACATTATTTATTGCAGTTTGCTTTTTAATGGCTTCACTGCCAAGACTCCATAGGACCTCAAAGCTTTTCCTATGCACTTTTTTCTAAAAATAAAAATATTGTGAATAATTCTCAATTATGTACTTTACTAAACCGTTTTTGGCAATACTGAATATGTTAGCATTATTATTCCTTAACAAAATATACATAATTATTATTTACATTTATAAACCTATCAAACTATATATGTTTTCTAATACTCACTAATCTTTACAAACTTCAGATAATAAGTTAATCAGCCAGACAGATCTTATGTAGGTAATTCCAATAGTAAAAAGATTTTTACAGAAGTTGAAAACAGATTTTGAGTAAAGAGTCCGTCAGACTTATAAGCCCAGCAGCAGGAGACTACATCATAAAAGTAGCAGCCTTCCACTGTAAAATTACTAATCCTAGTAATACAGTACATTAAACATGCCATTTCAGATATATGCCAACCTAAACTGCCACATATGGCATATCTAGCTCATTATCACAGTTTGTGTTTTCATATGCAGAGACATTCTAGTTTTTAAACAAGATGTCAAATACACCAGCATAACTCAAAGTGTGATAAAGCTTTGAGGGGAACATACCTTTCCTTAAACAAACAGGTATACACTTCAGAACAATTAGTTTAAAATACTACTGTAAAGAAACCATGGTTTCAAATTTTCAGTTGAGAAGCTAAAATACAAAATAGAATATCATTTTAAAGGCAGAAATAGTAAAATAGTTAAATTCAAATAAATACTATTTTGAAATAATTCAAAATTTCTTCAAAATTTTTCTCAAAAAGAATTGAATTTGACCTGCAAAAAAAAAAAAAAACCCCAGTGTGCAACACTTAGCTAGATTATTTCTCACTTTAAAAACAAATCATGAATTCATACCATAATATAGATATCAATTTTAAAGAAATTAGACTTTTCTTATGCTTCCTTTTTTATATTGAATTCAACCTTGAGTTATACAACTGGTATTACCAAATTATGAATAGCACTTAAATAAAGATTACACAGTGAATATTTTTATTTTAAATCCCCATCTGTTGCTTAATGTCACTTCAGCTGTTCAATTTTTTAATGTTTCTCTACACAAGTAGCCAATAATTGCACAAATCAGTATAAAATGCAAGATAGATTTTTAATCTCATTTTCTAAATGAAAAAACAGTACCGTATTTTTCAGTCTTTTAAAAGTTCATCTCAATTTTATAAGGGTATTAATTAAGATTCATTCTTATGTGAAATATTTATAAATGATGAAAAATCCTGCTTTATCTCAACAATCAACCAAAATTCAGCAAAAAATTACATAACAGAGAATCCACTAACAAATAAATTGTAAGTTTTAATTTTCATTGACATAGCATAACAATGTTTTGACAATATACCTAACTTTAGTGTTTGAACAGCATTAAATTCACACACACACATTGTATAAATCACTCATGTTTATCAATCACTCATGTTTTCTTTCATATGCCAAGAAAGCAAGAAAGGCCTACATATTGAATGAATTTAAGAAACAAGATACTTTTTTTCTAGTATATGATCTGAACTGCTATGAATCAAAAGCAAACTGGTTAAAGATTTTCCCTGCATATAGCAAAACATTCTTCATAGACACCTGTCATTCATGAAGTGCCCTCCACCTTTTTTTTTCTTCCATACTTGGCACATAACTGCTCAAACACAACTCACATTTCTTAACATCTCTTTTCTGTATTTCTAGTTGCCCCATCTTTCCCTTTGCCTTTTCCTTTCTAAGTAAATTGGGTCTTTATAAAATCCTATTTCAATTTCCTAAGCAGAAAGTCAGAATCCAATCTAATACTCAACTATACTTTTGGACAACTGGGCAATCCATCCGCCAGACTATAAGTGTCACTATATTTACACAAATGTATATTTTTTAACTACAGTACCAGTGTCAGTCATTTTACAGACACAGCAGATGTAGATTTTAAAAATATTCTTGCTAATGAATATACCCAAGATGAATTTTTTCCGCCAGGCTTTTCTTCTTTTTCACATGCACTAGATTGTCTCCACCTGTACAGATGTCTGTAGTGCCTCCTACCACCACTGCCCCCATACCAACAGCAATGTCCACCTTTTATCCAATCAACACCAAACTACCTTTAGACCCCTGAATATAACAGAATTGCTGCATACCTTTATGTCTATATACACTTCAAATGACCTTCCACCTTTGTTCAACAAGCAAATTAAAATTCAGTCCCCCAAACCCTGTCAGTTTCTCTTTGAAGTCTTCTTTGAAGTCTTACCCCTCCTCCCAAGACCCTGATACTAACAGAGATAATTTCAACTTCTAGATATAATTCTCCATTATACAGTTATCAAACTTATAACCTGGTATCCACCTAAGATTTCAGGGCATTGTACACTTAGTTCTAAACCCATCAAAGCCCACTCATGTTCATAAAACTTAAAATCTGTGACAAAGCAGGGCACGGGGAAACAGACAAGTAAAGAAACACTATGATAGGGTTATTTTAACCCACTGTTCTCCACCACTTTTCAAAATATAAATAAAATTCACAAAAATGTGGAAGACTAATCACAAGGCATGAAAGAGTGTATCTATTAAATCTTAGATGTTTCACTGGTTTATTATGATAAAAATCAAACAATGTATTAATACAAGAAAAACACTCTTATTTCATGTGTCTCTTTAAATTGCATGTATTTACAAAGTATGTAAAGATGCAACAATATCCCAAACTCAATAACTTCCCTAAAATTTTGATTTCAAATAAAGTAACATATACTAATACCTTGATATTTAAGTTGGTCAAACTATAAGCAAATAAGTTCCCCTCTACTATACAGCTGGTATTTTTTTCTTTTTCCTTGGCAAATTAGAAAAGCAAATTGTCCAGTTTCTAAATGTAACAATGTAACCACCCCCAACAAAGTCACATGTTAACTTCCCCACTATAGTTGGGAAAGAAGATATTAAAATATATTACAAATAAAATATTTAGTAAGCATACTTCTAATACGTCACTTTAATTTGATGGTTAGTACTCAAGAAAAATCATGATTGGTCTTTGTTCCTCATTGAACATATGGCCATGTGGCCATAAATAAACTGTAATGTGATACAGCTATAAAATCTTGTAGTATATATACCTTTAATTACTTTATTAATAACTAAATCTTAAACTCATGTTGCTTAAGTTATTTTAAAGGTAGTCTTCATTTCAGAGGTGGCTTTAACATACTCTCCATAATACTGGATTTCAGTTTCTTTCACGCAGTATAGCATGCTAAACAGAACGCAAAATTCCCCTGTCATACTGCACTGTACCTAGCCAATACCTACCGTAACACTCCTATGCATTTCTCGTTCATTTAAATTTCTTAAATCATTACTAAAGTAAACTAGAAGTGTAATGAAAAACTAAAGATGGACTGCCTTCTATATCCACCGTATTGGTATTACATGAGCACTTCACAGAAGAAATCTCAAACTATTCATTCAGTCATTCATTCATACATTCATGTAAATTTCCAGTGCCACCTATGGTTAAACAATTGGGCTGTATGTTAAACACACAGCAGGCAAGAAGGATGCCATAAACTCCCCCACATCAGTGGACCTTAATCCAGTTACTCAATTGATGTGAGTAAAGACTATCACAAAAATTTTTTTGTTTTAATTTAGCACTGTAGAAGGAAAAGTCTTCAAAATCACACTAAGTACTTTTATGATTATATTAGAAAGTAGTCCTTAAGCCTATAACACAATGAAAATAGTATCAGAATTCTAATTAACTAAGTAGATCAACTTAATGAAATGAACAGCTAAGAAAGAGAAAACAGTGATGTTTTCAAATTAATAATTACTGGACAATACAACTACATTTCTACTTACGTTGCCTTACAATTAGCCTCATACTTATTTTTTAATCATGACATTTTATATATTAAACCAAATGTTATGAATACTCACCTAAATACGCTATATTTAAGGGTGTTACTATAAAAGTCATAAAAACATTGAAAATATATATATTATTAATTCTTGAAAACAAAATTTAACTTAGAGAGCCTACTTTTTAAATGAAAGCCAATACTCTAATCAAAAATTAAAATTTAGAAGTATAGCTAAGGAATGGTGAAAGGAAGAAAAAAAAGAGTACAAATGAAGAAAAATAACAATGCTGCAGAAATCTAATCACCTTAAAAACACTGCCACTTTCAAACAGTATAATTAAGGGATGAGAGAAAATGACCAGGCTACATGTTCCAGGAAATATAACCTATGATATCCTAAATTTCTAAAAGAAATTTGCTAATGACCAAAGAGCACCTTGCCTATGTTCCTTCAGTGTAGCACATGAACTAAAATAATAATAATAATGGCAAAATAACCACGAGGCCATCGTGACAGTTTAAAATATATATATATATATATATTCATTTTAAGACTAGGAGAGAGAGGAGGTAAGGACTTATTTCCTCAGAGTCACATCCAAAAGGGAGGGGGAAAAAAAGTAGAACAAAACAAGAGAATGAAGTACCTACTACAATTGCACCACAAATTCAGAAAACACATTTCAAAGCTACAGGACAATTACTGGCATTAGAGAAACCGTACGTAAATCACTTAATATCTTGGTACCTTGGTTTTCTCAACTGTTAAATCAAAGTTTTAGAAGAGATCATCTGAACTTCATCACTTTGATCTATTTGCACAACTCTATGATTTTCCAAATCCTTTAAATAAAAAGTCTCTCAGCTATTCCTAAGTGTTGTGCTAAATCTTTAACAGAGATGCTACAATATAAAAAAAAAAAATTAAAACAAAAATCTAAGGAGAAAATAGCAAAACAAAAATCTGAGGAGAAAATAGCAAAGCAAAACTTCTCAGGGTAAAGCAAAGTATGCCTATACTCCTTGAATGGAGAAAAGATACACTGTAATAATTCTAAGTAATGATTACCAAATTGCTGCCTACACCAGGGTTTATAGGAAGCATCTGATAAATATGCAAAATAATTAACAAGAGAAAGCTTCCAGGCCTACTTCACACTAAAGAATGAAACCAAGTTTAAAAAAAAATTACTTTCACCACTTTTTAAAGAAATCATCATATATTAGTTGTAGAAAAATAAAAACACAGGTTATCCAAAGAATAATTAAGGACTAAGTATGTGAATGAGCTCTCCCAGTAAGAGCTTACTTGCCTCCAACACTAACCACTTTAAAACCAGGTATTTCAAGAATTAATATGACCAAAATTAAAAAGCTACAGTTCTTCTAAAATATTCAGCAACATAAAAAGAAAACAAAACCATGTTTTTGTTTTTGTTTTTAAATAGCAGGTACCCCATTACCTACTATTCTGTGTTACTGAAATGCACTACTATTGGTTCTATTCTGCCCTTCCCCCCAGATTAGATCTTAAAATACAGTCTCATCTCAGTCCAGTCTATTTTCTACAGCAGCAAATTACTAACAATTTAAATGAAGACAATCTTCTTTAATATCAGATTGATTTTTTTAGACCTAAGTAAACTGGGAGTGAGCATTTATTGTATCCTAGAAGAAATGCAAGATTTGAAATCCTATTTAATTAACAAACTTCTCTGAAAACTTACACTGTGAGTAAAATTATGGAGCCATGAGAGTATAACTATTCTCAAACATCTTTAAAATGAACTGAAAATTTCTTCCACAGAACTTTGAAAAGTATGCTCAGTTTCACAAGGAAGGTAAAAAAACACTACCATCTAAAATTTTTAAATTACTGAGTTTGCAATACAGTTTATCAGAAATTAGAAATATATTGAACATCATTATGACATAAACAAGTCTTGAAACAAAAAATAAAAATATAACATCAATTTTCAGTATAACCTATTGAATAAAATTCATTGAAAAATTGACAAAAATGTTTTATTTTCCAGACCAAATAATCTTACCTTAATCATTTTGCTGTTAAAAACCTCAAGACATTAATTTCATTTTTCATCTGTTCCTGCCAACAATGCTATGACAGGCCCTGCAGGAAGCAGCAAAATATCAGTGATGGAGTGCAGATAGTAGGTGTTTTCATGATCAAGATTTGTCATAGAAAAGGATATCCATACAGTGGTGTGAAACTTGGAAAATACTGAAAACATCTCAAAAAGTTTATCAGTGTAAATAATTCTCTTTTTTACTTGTAGTCTTAAAATGTTTATTCTTATTCAATGTCTTATTAAACAAAAAGTTAAAAATTATAGTAAAAGTATATATGTGAAATTTTAAAGTATTTTTATATTGATAAGAATTGATTAAAAATAGTTAATCAGGTCAAAAATGAAAAACTTTGATTAGAGAATAAAATAATTTATGTTTTAAAGTACTGAAATGAATCTCTTGACATCTAGATAGCATAGCTTTAATCTTATTTCTTTTAACTACTATAATTACCATCTATTCATAATTAAAGTAAAACTTATTTTCTTTTCAAGTAGTATCTTCAGTATCAATCAGTTATTACCAATACTGGTAAATACTCCTTCAGGAAAAATACATAGTTTCCAAAAATGTTAGAAAAAAAATCTGTGAAAACTCCAAAACTTAATTACTCTTTGGTAAATAACAAATTATATTCAGTGGATACCAAAAAAATCAGATTAGTAAAGTTAGTAGAAAAGTCAAAGCTGTAAAACTGTTTTACAAAGACTTCAAATGGTTTTTACATTCCAAATTATTTTGAGATAATACTGATTTTGCCAGATTTCATTTAAATGTATTTTTACCTTTGAATATATTGCCTATTTAACGGCTGATTAACGAACAGGACTGTGATATCTATATTCACTGGGAATACTATTAGAACACACAAGAAACTTACATATGTCATAGATGCATACTCAAAGTCAATACTTCAAACAGATTGAAAAGTTAAAAACAACAGAAATAAATGACAGACCAATTTTTTGAGATTTTGACTAAATTTTAATTTACTTGTAATTAAATGTGGGAAATATTTCAATAGGACTCATTAAGTTCAAAATCTTAAAAATAGTTTTAATATGCTACACCTGTCCTGTTTGTTGGAACACTTCAAACTACTCTGCAAAGTTTACTTGCCAAAGCCATCAATATTCTAAAAAGATACAACTTAAATATTACATTTTTTTAACTTCTTATAAAAAATAAATGGTAATCTGAGATAATATTTTTTAAAAAACTACCAAGTACTTCCACTTATTTCCACTCACTCATGTTTTAAATATGTACTGGTGGAATCGTGAAATGTAAATGCTTCTCACTTAAGGTTATTTTCTTTTTATTTCTATACCTAAAGACCCTATCCTTGTTTTATGTACATTCTATCAGACTCATGAAAAATCAATTCAGTTGAAAATATTTCCATATTAAAGATATGGGAAAGCTGATGCCATACCTTTAAATAAGATGAGGAAAATGGAAACTTCATCAACCCAAGTATCAGAAAGTATTGAAAACCACTACTTCATTCCTTGCGTGTTGCGTCTTATACCATGACACTTCAGTCTCTAAGGGTCAGGATAATTAAGCTCCATAGCAGCTGCAGTGCAACGTGAGATTATACACTGTTGCAGCTCCCACCAGTCCAGTCCAATTACCTGTAGTATTCCAGTACTGAACAAGTGACAACTAACCTCTTCTCTCTAGTCACTTGCTCCCACTGGTCTACTGATAAATGTTAAAACAAACTAACCTCTTTTTGGAAAAGACTGCAAAGCTGAATGCACCTGCTGCAGGCTGCAATGATGAGTCCCAGAGAGATGTTTGTCAGTCAGATCTCTGCAGATGTTGTTTAACTTTATGCTAAAGCTGTATCCAAAGATGGAAATGAGATGGCAATCAAGCACAAATCTCCCACCTTCATCCCCCCAGTTTTATTTTGAAAAGCAGCACTTATTCATAAAAGTTGTGTTTTAAAATACAGTTCCACTAAACTGGACACAACTAAGACTCTATAGTTAAAAGTTCTATGGTAAAAAATGTTTATTAGGCGCTGAAATTTAGTAACAAGTGGCATAATATGTAGTCAATAAATGTAATTTGTATCATTTAATAATATTTTTTAAAAATTAATTGTCTGAAGCCAGAGCAAAAAAACCCCAAATAATACAACTATAAAATACATAAGTTTTTAATTGATGGTTGTCGGTCAGGTTTTTAGTAATATCACATACTCCTTAGCATTTTCAAGACACAGATAATTTTTCCTCTTGCTGTATGAAACATCTTCAATACATAAGTATTGAACTATATCACCAATTGTGTTCACTATGTTTAAACTATTCCTGAAATCCTTTGGGGAAGCATTTGCAAGACAATGTTGTTAGATACATTTCATTACAATGACACAAATTTTAAATGAGCTATTTTTCCAAAGTCCAGAAAGCATCAAAAAGCAAATTTCAAAGCGACATTGTGTATATGATTCATGAAAACACCAACACTATAAATTAATGATGTCTTATAACTTACTATATCAATATCAAAATGATACAAAAAGGAATCAAATAAAATGTACAGCTAAAATTTTTAGTGCTAATTTATCTTTCTAAAAACCCCACAAAACATTTGCATATACAAGATAAGAATAAAATTGTATCTTTTGGAAACTGTAATGTTAATATAGATTGTGCTATGCCAGTAATGTTCCTTCCTATGTTAAGATTTTCGTATTGCTTAAAGTAAGAAAATAAAGTATTAAAAATTAAACCAAAATACAGCAAATTTTCAGATACTAATGTTTAAGTAAAGGATTATGTTTCTCCTTCAACTTTAGATATAGAGATAAAACATAAAAGTAACCCTAACAATAGGTAGTGTGTCAAATAAACATTACAACTTTAAGATTCAAGGAAAAACACTTTAGCAACTCTTTGAAGATACTAAAATCAAAGGTATGACCTAGTGTAATGATAACTATCCTATTAAACCCACCCAACAATGTTGCAAATTACACTGTTTTATTTTCTCTACTTGTTATAGTTCTATTTATCACTAATTTTGCCTTAACATATATACCAATAAATGTCCAATATTCTTTGCATCTAAGATCAAAGTACAGACTGCAACTTTTAGAAGCTGTAAGAGATTCACATTCATATGTACTACCAATATCATAACACTCTTCCTTCAATGATGTAAACAGAAATAATGTTTTAAATTCATTATCTCCTCTGATTTGCAAAAAATTATCATAATTATACAATTCTAGTTCTAAAGTTTAATTTGGCCATTATATTTTCCCCTTTTAAAAATAAAAGCAATGTTGGGTCTTTCCTTCCCTATAAAAAATTTCACTTACATTCTGCTTTTTTATGATTTAAAAAAACGTATAATGGTTTGTGTTTTTTTTAAAAAGCACCACCCAATTTCAACAGTAAGAAAAATTGAAATATAATGAATGTACAAATAATAAGTTCAAATTTTAAATTAGGAACCATAAAATGAAATATTTTTTATTAAATGTGATCTTAGTTTTATAACCACAAATACAAAAACAGTGTAAAATAGACACAGATTCCAACACCATAATGAAGGATTCTGTTTGACTGATGTAATGAATATCATATAATAGAATAAAAATAAGTATACTATGATATGTTCTAAAATCTAAGGAATATAAGAAAATATTTATTGCATACATCCGTTATCATTTCCAACCAATAATGCACTCAGTAAGTTTTTCGGATTACCTACCTGAACCATCCATTAAATAATTTCTACAGATAAAAATCAGTATGTTTATTAACAAAACCCAAACATATCCTTATGCCAAATAAAAGAATAAACATAAACTATCATCATTCTGAAAAGGAATACAATAATATATTCCTCAAACCAAGAAAGCTGTTTTTTTACTACAAAGTAACTTGCTATAAACTAATTATAAAAAGATATATAAGTAAATCAAATTGGCTTGCTCTAATCATGTAAGAAAAAAAGGTATATTCCTAAACCACCAGAATTAAGTCAGTACTCTGTAAGATTTGATTTTGAAATAGATAAATGGATTATGTAGTACAGCAAAAATGATCTACTTGCAGATCATTTTATCTGATTGCAGTAATTGAAGAATACATTTTACAATTCCTCATCACACAATTTTCTCGTTTGTTATTTAATACATGACATTGAAAAACACAACGCAATATCCAGCTGTACAAATTGTCAAACTAATGTACAAAAATGTTTTCTTCATTTCAACCATAATTTTAAAAATTACTCATAAAGGCAGGGTTGCTTAAGATATTTTCTAATGAAATAAGAAAAACAAATAAGCATACAAGGAAATTATATTGGCTATAATTTTTTAAAGCACCTATCGTTTGAGTTAAAATGTATTAAAATGTCCCCAAAGTGTGTCTGTATTCGGTGTTATACATCCTGAAGAAAGTTTTCGAAAACACACTAGTATTTTAACTAAACCTTACAAACACAATTACATTGTTTAAAAACTTGGGTAATTTGAGAAAATCCATTAGGTTATACAACTAAAGTAGACTTTTCCCCAAATATGCTCTCTTACCAAATAAGAAACAGAAAAGGGCTTCATGAAATAAACACTAGGCATATTTATTCTAGTAGATTACGACAGTCATAAATATACATATATATAGCTTTAAGAACTTCATATATGTATGAAAGACACAAAAATGGGATTCCAAATGATTTCATTAATCCTATAAGAAATTCTTTATAACTTGGTGATAAGATCACAGTTTAGTTCATCTGAGATGTGCAAGGTAAGTGTCCCTTACATACATCTGAGTAAGAGAAATTGAAAAGAGCTCAGAGGCTATGTTGAAGAATACCGGGATCTTAAATTATTCTGCAGACTTATGGTCAAGTGTGAAGAGAAAGACTATTAAAATTAAAGTCTATCTGA
Source organism: Chlorocebus sabaeus (assembly GCF_047675955.1). NCBI lineage: Eukaryota > Metazoa > Chordata > Mammalia > Primates > Cercopithecidae > Chlorocebus > Chlorocebus sabaeus. Next base: position 2,837,509 of record NC_132927.1, read on the forward strand.
AGCAAAGAGATTATCTGTCCAAACAGGTAATAATCTGGTTAAAATTGTATTTTAATACAAACTGTTCAGAATTCTTTAAGCTTCTTATAAACTACAAGGCTTTATTTTATCCTTAAAATTGATCCCACACTGTGTGATTGGTTTCCACCTGTTACCGGCAAAGTATAGCCTTCTTTTATCCGACATTTCAACTCACATTTGATCAGGTTACGTCACTACACACTCGAAATTTTATTCAACGCATTCCAGCTTTCCATTTTTTTCCAACAGATATTCTTGCTCTATACAAATAACATGCCTCAGAACTATAAATAAAATATTCAATTTCAATGTAATAAGCAAAAAATGTACAACTAAGTAGACTAAAAACAAAAGATCTAATTCTCAGTGCACCCTTTCTAACCCACTGAAAATAAACTATATTCAAATTAAAAGGCATTTAATTTACTATTTGGAATATCCTTGATAAACACTAATTTTCTGTAACATCCCTGCACATCTGATACCACCTCATGTATAATGCAAAAAAGCTATTTCATTTTCATCTATTGACAGTGAATTTAATTTTCCATTGCACCTCTTTTCCTAGAACTATCACATTATTAATTCTGCAATCAAGCTCTTTTGAGTGCTTTTATTTGTACTAAGGGTTTTCACAATCCCATATTGATTTTTTTTATCATAATATACCTTTTAAATATATGAATGGGAATATGTTAGCAAACTTTCTTAACGCATAAGGGAAGTTTCAGAGACAAGGACAGCCATCTGCAAAACTACACTCATAGGAAACAAACTTTAGAGGAACATCGTGTCTAATATATTACATTTTAGTTTAATAAGTTTAATGTTTACAAAAAATACTACATTAAATTTATAAAACTGAATGAGAGTTTCAACCATTCTAAAACCTTCTTATCCAGTATAATGGTCTGTTTCTAACACCAAGTGATTGGCTATGAAAAAGAAGTCCTCCAAATGTTCTGCTTACATTCATGCCAGATGTCTTTGCTGTATTAAAGAACTCTTACTGAATTAGATCACTGAAAGCAAATCAGCTTTTCTTTTCCACCAGGAAGAAAAAAAATTAAAGCAGTATTGGTTCCCTCAGCACTGAATTAACGTTTCTGATAGCCATAAAGATAAAATAACCTTTAAAAAAAAATCGCAGAAAGCTAGATTTAAATAAAAGCAAATCAGCTGATAATGTTTTATCTAGGAAATGTACTACTCAATTACAGAGACTTTTCTCTTAAACCTAAAATACATACAGTGATTAGCAAAATATAAAAAAGAAAAAGAAAAAGATGGACATGCAGAACTATTTAACACTTAAGAAGGCATACTTGAAAGTTAAAATCAAAAAATTTATACCACCTAGGAAACTTCCCATATTCCAGTAGGTTACTGTACTACACTGTCAACATATTTAATCAAATTTAGCTCTTAAGTTAACATGAATTCTGAAGCATTATTTTACTTCTTGTATAACAGTATAAATTTCCTTATATCAATTGCATTAAAACTGAAATATTTAAAAAATCTGAAGAGGCAACATTTGTCCTCTTTACTTCACTCTAAGGCCAACAAACAAAGCAATGAAGCAGAAAGAGGTACATAATGGATTCAGAAGTAAATGGTCCATTCTTTAAGAAGCCTCCCTACCCCCCTCTTCGGAATTCACTCTAAGCTAATTGTCATTACAATGATGTCTGAAAACTTCAGAAGAACCCTATTTCCTGATGCCAGATGTCCAGGTTTCTATCTTGAAATTTTTGAATTTTTTTGCTAATAAGAATTATTCAGAAATACCCGAATCATCTTGCAACTGGTCTAATCACATACACAGTACAACAATTATAGGAAAAAGGCATAATCAACAATAGAAATAATCTGAAAATTTTTCCACAACATACTCCAATAAAGCAATATCTAAATAAAGTCTCCAGTATTGTTTAAAAATTCTTTCAAGACAGCATACAACACATGTAGATCTTTCCTTCCTGTGGGGAGCTCATCAAACAATCTCTTCACCATTGCACCTACCTGGGTAAAAATCTTTGGACTTAGACAGCTTGATGGTGGCTCCAGTTTCTTTTTGCAACTGAACAATTGTCTGTCCTCCCTTCCCAATTATAGATCCAGCAGCATAACTAGGTATGAGAACCTTTAGAAAATACTGGCCGTCTTCTGAAAAATGCAAAGAAATATACTCGGTTAACACAGTATTTCAAACTTTGTATCCCCTCTCCACCCTCAAGAGAGAAAAACAGCAACTAAAGCACTGGGTATATAACTGTAGGAAATACGAAGTTAAACATGTTTTGAGAATGAAAATAAGCCAATTACACTGAAAAACAAATATGTACAAAATGTTTCCCATTTTATAGGATTTATACTTTCAAAGCTTGGAATTAAAATATAAACATATTCTATTATTTTGCAGCACTGTAAAGACTGGTGACTAAATTCCAGTTGTTACTCCAAACATGGAAATCTTCCAATTCTATCTGTGGCAAAATGAAATGAACTGACCCTTTAACAAAACTTCAGAGATTTATAAGATGACGAACCTTCACTTAACATATTGAAAAAGAAGAAAAGCCCAGGACTGTAAATAGTGATGAGCTGTATTTATTTGTCATTAACAGACACATAAGGACTACAATTAGCCATTGCCTATATCCTACTTAAAGTCCGCAAAACAACCATTCTCCTACCAAATAATCCACTCAAACTGTGGGGTGTATTCCAAGTCTTCAATAACTGCCAGAAAATAACTCAGTGTGGTGGACTGGCAAATCTAACTAATCCTAGTGCATTTCTTTAGCAGTTCTTAGTCTACTGTGAGCTCCTTTAAGCTCATTAATTAAAGGACCTTAAGAAGAATTTTGCCAATACTAAAAAGCTTAGGAGTCATTTATATTAAATACTATTAAAAGTGACAAAACAGATAATGTTCCTTTCCCAAAATAATCACAACTTTTAAAACGGAGAGGGAGTCGAAGAACCAGGAAAAATAAAATGAAATGTTTTCGAAAATAAAGCCAACTCCACAAACTTTAATTTCCATCAACTTGATCACGTCTTATACAGGAGACACCCCGGTAAATCCAGCTTTCTTAATGTGAATGAATGTTCCAAATGTTGCGGTGTGCCACTCAAAAGACCCCCATCCGTCTACAATGCATATGCTGGAGATAAATTCACCTCTGCTTCGATGCATTGGGTGCATTGTTAAGATGACTCCAGTGTAAATGAAGAAGCGATATCGGTCCCGTTAAAACTCATCTTCCAAGGAAGCGCAGTATGTTAACTAACAAGTCACCGTTCCAGACACCCCCAACCTCGTATGCACCCCCCTGAAGACAAATCAATGAAATATTTGCACCGACAATCTAAGTGCGGTAAGGGCATGCACTCATCAAGATTTTGCATACTACTTGTGGCCCAAAGCAAGAGGATGGAGAGAGGAAAAACTCTCCGGCGCCCCAATCATTCGCAATCCGCTACCCAAGTGCCATTTATTTATTTATTTTATCAGACTGTTAAACGCAGCGCGCATCTTCGGGCGGCCATCACCTCACTCCGGGGTCATCCTCCTCCTCCTCCTGAATGGACCGTCTTGCCCAGGTCTAGGATATTTACATGGTCAACCTCTGGACCGATTAAATGGAAAGATAGGTCTATTCCGAAAAACTGGTCGCCATTTTGATGAATGATAAACACAGAAATGGAAATGTGTAGGGGACAGCTAGGAGCGGGGCAGGTGCAGGGGAGGGGGCGCGGGGCAGGGGCGCAGGAGTCGCCGGGTTCGGGCTGGAGGTGTCCGGGCCGCGGGAGGGAGGGAGGGAGGACGGCGAGAGGGAGGGAGGCAGGGGCGGGCGGCGGGGGATGGGGCCAGCGGGGAGGTGGAAGCGATACCCACCGCCCGTATTGGTCCTCTTGGTGCTGCCGGCTTCAGGGGGGGCTTCCAGCGGCCTTTTCCGCGAGTCCGGCGGGTCCAGGTCTATGGGAACCCCAGTGTGGGTCCCGTTCTGCTGGATGGGAGCTGCCGCCATCATGTTTGCAGTTCCTGCCGCTGCTACCGGGAGAAGGTTCTCCCTTTTGTTTTGGCTTTTTCTTTTCTTTTTCTTTTTTTCTTTTTCCTTTTTTTTTTCTTTTTTTTTCTTTTTTTTTTTTTTTTTTTTTTTTTGCGTTTGGGGTTTCTTAAGGTTTTTTTTTTTTAATCGGATCAATATAAATCTCTTTAAGAAAAAAAGCAATGTTGCTGGTTTGTTCTCACTGGGGAGGGGGCAGGGCTGAGGAGCAGCTGCAGTGCAGTGTCAGAAAGGAGACAGGGGAATGGAGGGGGTGTGAGAGACGGAGGGTGAAAGAAGAAGAAGAAAGGAGAGAGGGGGAGAGAGTGGAGAAGGGAGAGGGGCGAGTGAATGAGCGGGAGGAGGGGACCGGGGAGGACGGGCAGAGGGAGTGGGAGAGCGCGAGGGCTGGCGGGGCGCGGGGAGAAGCCGAGGAGGAGGGGAGAGTGAGGGAAAGAGTGAATGAGCAGGAGGAGGGGAAGGAGGTGGATGTCGAGAAAGGAGCGAGCGGCAGAGGAGGGCAGGAGCCGGGAAGGAGCGCGGCGGTCCCCGCGCCGCGCTAGCGCTGCGCTCGCTCCCGCTGCTGGTGCTGCCGCCGCCGCCGCTGCCAGAGCGGTTCTGCCGTTGCCTGGGCTGCTCGGCGCTGCTGCTGCTGCCGCCCGGTCTCGCTCATTATTTCTCCCGCTTGTTGGGGGGGGCTGGCGGGGAGGGAGGGGGGTGGCTGTGAGGGGAGGGTAGAGAGGGGTTGAGTTCGTAGACTCCCACACACTTCGCGCTCGGGTCCCTGCTTCTCAGCAGCGCCGCCGCCTCCCAGCGCCAGTGCTTCAGCCGACGGGGCACCTGGGGGGTGAGGGGGAACACCGCGGGCGGGGGTGAGGGAGTGTGTGTGCGCGGGCGTGTGCGCGCACGAGGGGAGCGCGTGCGCGGTGAGGGCGCGCGCCGGCCGTTGGGGCGGGAGCGGGGGCCGGGGCGCTCCTGTGGGAAGGTAGGGGTGAAAGGTCGCCGGTCCCCGGCAACACGGCTCAGGCAAACGTAAGCGGCTTGTCGCAGAAACCAAGGGGTCCACGAAACGCGCTAGGCTAGAAGGCGGGAAGGAGAGATTACTGACAGCCGTGCCAGCCAATAAAATGGAAATGTGAGCAAGGTTCCTCGGGCCCCTTCCCAATCAGGAAGCCTGGGTGATGAGGGGCTGTGAAGGGGCGGGGTGGGATCTTGGTCCAGCTGGTACTGGAGCGGCGATAATTTTGGCTGGTCTAAGAAGGGCATTCGAGTGACCGTTGACAACGGGTGGGACAGCGTCAGAGCTGGAGTGAGAGCCAGCACTGTATGCTTCCAGGACTTCTAGCTAGGTGCATTAGTTTTTATTTTTAAGAGTTGGGTGAAAGACATTAATTAGTTAGCATCTCACTCATCGGCGATTTTCTACGGGATGGTTTCATCCAAAGAGGATTTCATAATCGCACTGTGTGGCACCATTAGGGGACTTAGAGTGTCACTCGCCGCCATAAATCCTTTGGGGAACAAGCCAGGATATAAATAAATAAAGCTAGGTGTGGGTCTTCCCTTCAAAAGGCTCTGGTAGGCAGACTAAAGACAGGCAACAGCTGAGTGTGCACACAGAAATACGAGTGTCGGAATAAAATTCATTGCCATGTGCACAGCTTATGATTATACAGATCTTGGACATATCACGGACCTGAACGTCAACCCTACAACACCGAATAAAACATCTAATGCAGCTGGAATAGACTCTGAAAGGACATTAGGCATTATCTAAATCAAGTCCCTCATTTTACAGATGAGTAAACTGACTCGGTGAAGTATTTTGCTCAAGGTCATTCATCAAGTTAGTAGTCTAATTAACTCAGTGTTCTAGGAAGCAGGGTGGTAGAAAAGCATGGGCTTCGGAGTCTGAAATCTTTCTTGGTTTCCCGTCCTTGTAGGCTGTTCTACAAGTGTATCTTGGGCAAATCCCTTAACGTGTTGCCATTTATTAAGTGCTTACCACGTGGCAAACAATCCACTTTGCATGCTGTGCCAATTACATGCAGTATGTCGCGTAGTTATTACTGTACCCATTTTATGAGGTAGTTTAGGTTTAAAGATATTAGAAATTTACCCAAAGTTACACAGCTCTAAACACTGTAGTAATTTCAAACTCAGGTCTTCCTGACTGCAAAGGCTGCTCTCTTAAATGTTGCAATACATTAGAGCTCCGGATTCCCTCCCACTCAAAACAGGGACTGAGACTCCAACCAATTTCCACCATTCTTGAGAGTCAAACGAGAGAGACTGTGGCAATGTATTCTAAGCTGTAAAAAGGATAAACATATTCACTAGATTTGTAGAATGAAGATATTCGTTCCCTATACTTTCCACTACAACAATTGAACCAGAAAGATGGCTTTCATACTAAGCTAGCATAAGAAGGAACTTCACTGTAATTATGATATTCTAACAAAGAATATATGGATATCTAAAGCAATAACCAAAGTGAATAGAATAAAATTTAATTCCTGATAGATTACATAGGCAATAGCAAGGAATACTAACGCTCCTCATAGCGTCCTTATTGGAAGAATCGTCTAGGAGGCATTGGGATTTCTGGTGCTTTTTATGCAATGAGTGGTATCAGTCCACTGAATGAGAAAGAGAATAGCGTTTAGTTTGGAACTAAAAGTTCATCTGGACTACGGAAAAAACGTTTGCCTGTATCAGTGAAGAAGGTATGCTGAGAGCTGAAAGAAAAGGAAAGCAGGTAAGTTAGTGCATATTGGAAAAGGTCTATTAACCGAAGTCCAAAATTTCCATCTGATGTGTAATGTAATAGGAAACCACCATATAGCCTTCATGACCAAAATAAAGAGGAATTAAACATACAATTGGGTACAAATGGAACTGTGATGAGGAAAAAGGGTTTGGGATGAGTATGTGGCATTCAAGATAGTAAAAGGCTGATGCCAGACGTTGTACAAAGTGTTCAGTGTATAAAATTATGTAAGGACATTTTTAAATGAAAAATTACAAAAGGGCTGATATTTAGCACTGGATTTGTTTTAAAATAGTAAACGACAGTGGACAAAGATAGTTGAAGGACAGATAATTCAAACATATTACATTAAAGCCTGAGCAAAGTATTCAGTAGAACGTAATTTTGAACTGGTGAAAGACTGAAGTTAGAATTGGAAAACCTTAGTTTAACAAATCTCTAAAAATAAAATATTTCTGACATAGTTTAGAAAATCTTTGTCATTGCCATGCATCAGTTAAGTTGAAAAAGAGCTTATAAGTTAAATTGCTTTACAGATACATGCTATTACATAAAAGTCACACTGTATTCTTGTAGTATTTATTTGACCCTTCTCTTATTTCTTTCTTCAGACTTAATGTTTAAATACTGTTATACCTATCACTCCATGGGGCCCACAAATGGTAGATATAATTTTTAATGTGGATGGGATGATGAATGGTAACTTAGGTATGATATGCCAGGAATCACAGAGACTATCCCAAGACCTAGTCAGACATCAAAGTATCAGTCAGCTACGAACTATTAGTAATTTGGACAATGAAGATTATCAGAGAATACATTCTAATTAACCTTCCATTTTTTAGTATATTTTTTAAATTATACTTCTACATCATTCTTATTGCCTGTCTCTATAATTCTGATTAAATGGACATAACAAACATTTTACCCTTTGTTTTCTGCATTTTGTACCAGCTAATAAAACTGAATAAATAAAAATGTATAGTAGATCTAAGTTTATTAATATTTGGTATGATATACCTTTTATGCTACAAATAAACTGTTAGAATATACTTTTTAAAAATATAATAGAAGCATTTGACCGTTTACTTCTCCCAAAAGAAATATAATTTTATTTTTTAATTAACAAAGCAATTCAGCTCTACTAATTTAATAATATTTATAACACCTTAAGACAGCATACAACTTGTGTTAGTTACAAATATAAGCAACCATGATAGAAAATGATATTAAGATAAAGAACAAAATCCTTGGTCCTTATTGTCTTTTATTGAGAGAGTTCTTTTTCTTCCTGTTTCAGACTAAGTAACATAGACATAAGATTTTCTATTTTCAGTAACAATGATTGGCTTTCAAGACAAAAGACAGATAGTTGATATCCACAGATAACCCTACTCTCAATTTGTCTCCATGCTCCTGCTTTTTCTACAATCGATCCTGTTACTACTCAAAACATAATACAAAACATAAATACTCCCACTACTTGAATGTCTGTTGAATGCTTTGGGAAAACATTTTCTGAATTTGTGTCTCACCAGAAGTAGACCCTGACTTAAAGATTCAAGTGCAAGTAGTGTATTTTGGAAATAATTTCAGGAAGAACAGTAGGACATGGGAAGTGAGGCAGGGAAAGGAAGGAAAGCAAAAAAAAAAAAAAAAAAAAAAAAAAAAAAGTTTAAATTACCAAGCAAGTTGTCATTGTTTTTAATCTCACTGTGATTTTCTTGAAGCCAGTTTAAAACACTAGCCCTAGAACTATCCCACTGGAAGTGTGAGAAAGCTGAGGTATATATATACTAGCTCCCTTCAGCCATTGGTCGAGATCTATTCCTGGTGGCCTTAACTCAGTTCATGCTGGCCAGTCTTCAACTGCGAGCACTGCATCTTTTTCTGAGCACTTTCTGTGGCCACTGGAGTCTGCTCTGCCCCTACACAGGCTGGAAACGCTGGGGCATTAACACCTCCTGGTGTCAGAACATCCCCACGGTGATGGAAAATCAGGCCAGTGGGCACGAAAATGATAGAGCACAGACATACGAGTGAGGCTCTACCAGTTTGTTAGAAGTATCGACCTAAATTTAGGGAAAAAGAAAATAAGAAGACTGTTAATACAAGGTATTTTTAGGAATCAAATAGTAAGGATAATGAAATAATTTGGAAAACTGAAAGTACTAAAAAAAGAAGGCTTTATAATTTCTATAATTCAAATATTGTAACCAAGCACTGAGTGTAAAAAGCCTGAATAATTTGTTTTCTCTGGGCTCTTCACAAACAAATTTTTAGTTTTTAAAGATATAAGTCATGAAGAATCAGTATTCTGATTTTGTTGTTGTTATTGTTGTTGCTGTTGCTGTTCAATGTAGCACAAAGAAAATGGGAACCAATATAATCCAAAAGATACATGACCTATCCCAATTCTTTTATAACAAGTTCTCTAAATAGACATATTGATACATATTGATTAGAAATAATTTTCTAAGACTTCACTAATGGAAAAATTATTTATTGAACTTTAACTTGTTAAAAATTAAACAGTTTTTATGTTTCTGTACTCAATAATAATAATAAATTCTCTATTGGTGGATATGTTTATAAAAGTATGAAAGCTCACACTAATTTATATAGAGACATAAATGTGTTCTATACTATCTCAAAGTCCTCAAATCTTAATATTCCATTTGTAAACATGTCATCCTAATAGATATGTTAGGATTAGAAAGAATACTAAATTCTTTGGCACTGAATATGCTTCCCTGGTTTCTAATGGATCATTAATTTTTCTAGCACTTTTTCTAAATATTATGAAACATATCATTTCATACTTTACACACTTGACTTAAAGGCAATAAATCTGAACTAAGATTACTTCATAATAATTGTATAATGGTTATGTAAACATTAGGGGAAGCTGGGTGAAGGGTACAGGAGAACTTCTACTATATTTGCAACTCCTTTTTAAGTCTAAAATTATTTCAAAATAGTTAAAAAGGGAACCTTGAATTGATGATCTGGTTGTGACTCTTCCACACACTAACTTTGTGACTTACAGTAGCTTAACTTCTCTGAATTTTAATGTTCCCAATAACAGGAGACTTGATAAATGCTATGTCAGTTTCTTTTTCTTGAAAAAAAAAATAGTATTTTTTCTACCATTTGTAGAATCTAACAAAGAATATTATCAAAATCAAAGTACATACTATGTACCTTACCATGTATTTTTAAAAGAGTTGGCAGTACACATTTTGAAGATGTACCATTAGGCACAGTGAAAAATAAATACAAAGGAAAACAAGATTAATATAAAGAATATATTCAATATACTTATTGTCTTTATTTTTGCATTTTAAAAACAATAATACTTATTAAAATCTACAGTTGAAAATAAATTTACTTGGAACCACAATTCAAAATGTGATAGTTGCATCTTTTAAACCATTTGGATGTGAAAAATTTCTGGAGTAAAACAATGAAAGATAAAGAGGTTAAGATATAAAAGAATAAGAAAAAAAATCTTAAAAAAGAACTACAAAAGTAGACTAACAAAGCAATAATTCACTAGTATTTATATGTTTTGTCAACCTAGTTTAAATCACTTGGGCTGTATACCATATATACTGTATTCTGATAAAGCCTAGAGTGACTCCAAGTCCAATTGCCCCCAGATGGTCCTGGCTTATGCCAGATGTCCCAGAACAATTGTTAATACCCTCAAAATTGTCCTAACTTAGATTATTATATGATCACCCTAATAATACTCAAGAGCTATGACTTTTTGTTGTAGACCTTTCCATTGTAACCATAAGATCTTGTGGATTCATAAGATTACCTGACGTTGCAATTCCTCTATGTCTAAATAGTAGAAATATTTATCACAGTTCACTCTTATGCCATCGTTGTGGTGTAATAAATTAGTACGTCATCACATCTTCTACCTTCCATGATGTTCTTAGCTAGAGCTAAGGCCAGAGATCAAAAATGGACATAGGAATTGATGGAATATAAATTTTTTAATGTATCTTTTCATATGTAAACATGGAAACAATCATTTTGATAGGATAGCTCCTTCATTAAAAAGTACTATATATAGGAAGATGCAATGAATTGAAGAAATAATAAATGAGATGTTATAAATATAATGAAATATATTATTTATTAAAATGTAATAATTATAATGAAAATATAATGTTGAAAATATAATGTTAAAATATAATGTTAAAAATATAATGAAAAAGCTTCAAATGATAAATAGTAAACACACAGATGGCATCAGGGAATAGTTTGCATTATGGATTATTCAGATTTCTTATCTGTTTACTTCCTACTACTCAAATAACCAATAGTATTTCTTGACTTCTTGATAAGCTTTTAATGCCTCTGGTCAAGCTGCTTTCTAATGTAGTTTGCTATTTCAAGTGTTTATTACAGGTCAAATAATAAAAAGTTATAACAAGATTATTCGTGTTTATAAGTACAATAACAAATTGGTATCCTTGTATATTTAAAAAAATGCATTACCATAAACCATTGGGATGTGAAAAACATAATCACTCCTAGATTTTGCCTTAAAATTTAATCTTTTGGTTTCCCTATGTAGTCATAACTATGCTAAGTTGTGAGTGTGTAATTTACATAATATAATTCTAAATTATTGTATTCATGTATCATTTCATATAATTGAGAGAAAATTGAGCTTACTTATTAAAAAATACCATTTACATGTGAATGTATATGTGCATATGTATATATACAGAGGGGGTGTGTGTGTGTGTATGTGTGTTTATTTGTATGATAGAATGAGGGAGACTAAAAGAAACTGAGCTGTTCTAATTCTGTAATAGCGGTAGAAAAATTAGTAAAAAAAAAATTAGTTTTTCATTTTACCTTCTCATTATAGAAAATTTGGAATACATTCAAAAAGGTATAATGAGTCCCAGGTACCGTATATCCACATTCAAAACTATCAACTGACCCATCTTGTTTCCTTTGTAACCCTTACCTCAGGATACTTTGAAGCAAATTCTGTCACATCATTTTTCTTCAAAAGTATTATATACTTTTTTGAAAAACTAAAATACTATTATTAGATTGAAAATAATTAACAAAACTCCTTAATATCACCAAATATCTGATCTGTATTTAAATTTCCTTGACGGTCTTATAAAGTTACTTTACATTTTGTTCAAACCTCTCCCCTAATAAAATACATGTATTGCAACTGTCTGGTATGTCTCAAATCTTTTTAGGTATACATCAATCAAGTTTCAACTAGAGAAACCAGAGAAATAGAACCAATAGATATATACACATATTTTTAATTTTTATTTTTTAATGTAGATAAATAGTAACAGAGTAATAGTAAGGGAACTCGACTACACAATTGTGGGCACTGACTAAGCAAACTCAGTGTCAGGAAGATAGAGGGGGAGTGGAGAGAAATTGCAGGCCCAAATGTGCTTGGAGTCTCCAGCTTTCAAGAGGAACTAGTCACTTTGGTAACTAACTCTTTAAATATTTTCCTTCCAGGTACTTAAGAAAACTTTCAGGGTTTGTCCAGAATTTAACAGGAGCTGATACAGTTTGCCTTTGTGTCTCCACCAAAATGTCATCTTGAATTGTAATTCCCACAATCTCATAATCCCCATGTGTCAAGGGAGAGACCAGGTGGAGGCAATTGAGTAATGAGGACTGTTTTTCCCATGCTGTTCTTGTAACTGTGAGTTTTCACGTGATCCGATGGTTTTATAAGGGGCTCTTCTCCCCTTCACTCAGCACTTCTCCTTCCTGCTGCCTTGTGAAGAAGGTGCCTTGCTTCCCCTTCACCTTCCACCATGATTGTATGCTTTTTGAGGCCTCCCCAACTATGCTGAACTGTGAGTCAACTAAACATGTTTTCTTTATAAGTTACCCAGTCTCGGGCAATTCTGTATAACAGTATGAAAATGAACTAATACAGCAGCCACGACTTTATTTTGATAATTCTAGTCAAATTATTAAAATGTGTGTATTCACTAGACCTAGAATTTTCTACCCATAAAGATCAAGTAAATTTAATACACTACCTATCTCAGGAACATTAAACATATAGTTTTCATGTGAAAAGTTAAGTTTGGATCTTTTCTATACCTTCCAATAATCTACTTAATATGTTCAATAAATCCTCCACCTTCTTGAGCTCATGGAAGACAGTTACAAAAAATTATCATTATTTATTGATTCTGCCATGTGTCATTTCTGGTATGATTTTGGCTATTTCCTTTTTCTCTTTAACATGGATCAAATTGTCCTGCTTTTCTACATGTAATTTTTTTATGAGATACCAGTTGTTGTGAATTTTATCTTGTTAGATGCTAGATATTTTTGTGTTCCTATAAATATTCTTGAGCTTTCTCAAGGGATGTGGTTCTTTAGAAAGTGGAATTTTGGGGTCTTCTAAGCTTTATGAGGTGGGACCAGGTCACCATTTAATAATGGGCTAGTTTTGCTGTATAACTGAGGGAATATCCTCTGAATACTACAGCTGACGCATAATGAATTATGAGGTTTTTCCACTGTGGGTGGTGGGAACAAGAACAATTTCCAGATCTGTGTGAGCACCAGGTGCTGTCACCTCTAATCCTTAAATAGTTTTCTCCATTGCATGTGCTGATTAGTACTTAGCTGAAGACTCAAAGGGACTCGTTCAGATTTCTAAAGTTTTCTTTTTGTGGAGCTCTTTTCTCTCAGTGCATTGCTACCCTGTGTATTCTAGCCATCCTCTTTGGTAGTTTCCTAAAAAGTTAAACATAGAATTCTCATATGACGTAGCCATTCCATTCCTAGATATACACACAGAATAATTTACAGCAGGTTTTCAAGCAAATACTTTTACATAAATTCATGTAACAGCATTACAATAGCCCAAAAGTGGAAACAACCAAAATCTCCATCAACTAATGAGGGAATAAGCAAAATGTGATAGTCATCGACTGCGAAATCATTGAACCATAAAGAGGACTTAAGAACTTACACGTGCTACAACATGAATGAACCTCAAAACTATTATGTTAAGTGAAGTCAGATTCAAAAGGTTACATATACATTATTCCATTAACATGAAACATACAAAATAGATAAATCCATAAAGACAGAAGGACTGTTTCTAGGGGCTTGGGGAAGTGGCATATGGGAAATGACTGCTTAATGGATTTAAGTCTTCTTTTTGGAATGATCCACATGCCTTAGAACTGGATAGAGGTAACAGTTACACAGCATTGTGAATGTAAAAAGTACCAATGAATTGTGGTATACCTTAAAAAGGTTAATAGCTAATTTCATGTTATCTGAATTTTACCTGAGTAAAAAAAAAATGCAACTCCCCCCAATACGCTGCACCATCTTTCCAGAATCCTCTAATTATTTATTCTCTACAAAGAGATTATACTGTGATACAAGTATTTAGGACAAGCATTTAACATGTTTATAAAGGTTACATCCAATGTAAAACACATAATTTATTAAAGAAAATATTAATACTTTTCCTTAAATAATATTTTGACAGGAATTAAAAGCTAAACAGAAGCATTTTGTGTGTGTATGTGTATGTAGTATTCTTTCTTCTATCATTGTAGAATGGCCAGATAAATACAATAAATATGTTTTCTTTGAACACAAAATGTATATCCTCATGATGCATTAGTAATGCATTTGTGGAAATTCTTGAAAGATTATTTCTTCACTCATTTCATATTTGAAGAAGGATGAATTAGGGAGATGTCAGAAAGATGAAGATGAGAAGCAGTATTATATACCATTACCATTTTGTAGAAAAGCTTTTGTAGCATGAGGTAGTAGGGTGTAGTAATTAAGTACACACCGTCAAATCAGATTATCTGGGTTTGTGTATTGTCCTCTTACCTACCATGTGATCTCGGACAAGATGTCCACCCTTTGTGGCTCAGTTTATTCACCTGTAAAATCAGAATAATGTCACCTGCCTTTGCTACATAAAATAAGCAATCTATCAAAATTTATACTTTCCCTTGCACAGTGTAATGAAGGATGGCTGCCTGGTCAGGCACTAAGTTTCTGAGCTTTCCATGCATTCAGGTATGACCACATGACTATTTCTCACTAAGGGAATGGAAGTTGAATTGCTGTATACTACTAAAGGCTCATGGTTTTAAAGAAATTATTGTGTCTTCTTCATAATATTTTCTTCATAATATTTTCCCCTTCATAATATTTCAATCAGCTGGAAGTAGTGAACAATAAATAAGGCTACTAGTCCCTGCACCATAATATGAAAGAAAGCTGCCTATGACCAAAAATGCCTTCATTGGACTAGTATGTGAAGCAGGGAGGGGGAATATCTACTATGTTAAGCTACTAAAATTTTGGGGGCTGTTTGGTATAGCAGTAGGCGTAATCCTAATATTATGTATTAGGGTTATGAAGATCAAATGGGTTAATGTAATAGTGCTTGCTTATAACTGAGCTTGGCATATTTTAAATGTTTGCTAAATGTTAGCTATGGTATTCTCTTTTTATTGTGACAAAATATGTATACCATAAAATTTGCCATTTTAACCACTTTTAAGTGTACAATTCAGTGGCGTTATTATATTCACAATGTTATGCAATCTTCACCACTTTCTATTTCCAAAACCTTTTATCACCTCTAATAAAAATATCTACCCTTTAAGTTATAACTCCTTATTTTCCCTTCATGCAGACAAATTTGCCAATTCTAGATATTTCATACAAGTGGAATCATCCAATACTTGCAAATTTGTGCCTTGTTTGTTTCAGTTAGCATGATGTTTGCAAGGTTCATCCATGTTGTAGCAAATGGAAGAACTTCATTTCTCATTATGGCTGAATAACATTCCATCATAGGTAATATCATGTTTTTGTTTAACTGTTTATATATGTTGATGAACACTTGAGTTGTTTCTACCCTTTAGCCATTATGAATAATATTACAGGGAACATTGGTATGCAAACATCTTTGTAAATGTCTATTTTCAATTTTGGGGGATATATACATACTCAGTGGAATTGCTGGGTCATATGGTAATCCTATGTTTAACTTTTTGAAGAACAAACTGTTTTACACAGAAGCAGCATCATTTTACATTCCTACCAACAATGTACAAGAATTCCAATTTCTGTCCATCCATCATTAACACTTGTTTTTGTTTTGTTTTTGTTTTTATAACTATAGTAGTAGGTGTGAAGTGGGATCTCTATGGATTTTGATTTTTATTTCCTTAGTCACTAATGATGTTGAGCATTTTAAAATGTGTTTATGTGTTTATTGGCCACTTGTATATTTTCATTGAAAAATATCTATTCAAGTTATTTGCCCATTTTTAAATTGGGCTTTTGACTTTTTGTTGTTCAGATGTGAGTATTCTTTACATGTTCTGAATATTAGTGTCCTGTTGGATATAGGATTTGCAAATATTTTCTCCAAATTTAAATGTCTTTTCATTTTCTTGATGATGTCCTTTGATATATAAAAGTTATTAATTTTAATAGTCCTACTTATTTTTCTTTTGTTTTGCTTTTCATATCGCATCTAAGATTCCATTGCCAAATTTAATGTTATGAAGATTTACTCCTGTATCTTTCTAACAGTTTTATGATTTTAGATTTTATAGCTAGGTCGTTGATTTATTTTGAGTTAATTTTTGTATATGATATGAGGCAGAGATCCCATTTCATTTATTTGCATGTGCCAGTTGTTCCAGTACAATGTTAACTATTCTTATGAGTTATGGAAGGTATCAGAGTCTAGTATACAGTAGTTATAACTTATTAATGACTTGAATATTAGCATACTCTATTTCTTTTATTTTCCTTTTATTTTCTTCTTTCTTTGCTCTTTTAGCATACTCTATTTCTAAATTAAGATTTAGAAAAGGTTTTTATTGGTACTAGGGGAGGAAGACAAAAAATGGAGAATAAAGATGACAAAAAGATGGTAAGATTCTCTTTTATCTTGAATAACGTTATTCATGTCTATATGAATGGTATGTTCCAGAGCCTCTAAAAATTCTTGGGCACTCATAGGAGGATTCTGATATATAGTTTCATATACCCTCTTTATACACTGTTCCCCAGAAGTCCTGCTACCCTACATAAGGAAAAAGCCTGGGATGACAAAGGATAAATATTTTAAGTGTTCCAAACTTTTCCATTCTACATTTTCACCTCCGTGTTCTATTAGCTCTTTCTAAAATGCAAAGCCAAAATGAAAGTTACTCCCACCATACTAAACTACACAACAATTCACATTTCTCTTATGCCTGGCCTTTGGTCTAACAAAACATTTTGCCTCTTAAACTAAGGAAAGATAGGAATTTTTAAAATAGAAATTAGATAGAAACTAACAAAAAATGGAAAGCACAGAAAAATTAAAATTTAATCTCTTCCCTATATACTAACAACTAAAATGTATCCATGAATTGGCTTAGTTAATACGTGTTTATGAAACACCAAGGCATGCTTCCTATTTCTTACTTCAAATATGCCAAGGCAGCATGCCTATCCAAGTTTTGTTAGCTGGAGATAGACTTGGGATATCCCCACATCTAGGTAATAAGTTTCTCAGTTTTATTTGCAAATTTATTTCCAGCTCTCCCTCCTCAACCCCAGTTTCAATCTATATAGTTTGTATACTTTAAACCAATTATGTGAGTCATAGACATGGTCCTATATTCCCTCAACCAATCCCAAAGATTGCATATTTTGTTAGCACAACCCTTCATCACACCCCGATCCTATGATCTCGTTTTTACCTCTCACCTACTTAGCTCATCCTTTGTCTGAATTATTTTTACTAATTGGTTGTGAAGCTAGTCCTACATGCTGGAAAAGACCAGCCTCCTAGCATTGCAACTCCAGAGCAGTGCTATAGGTGTTTGTGGCTGAGCATATATTCAGCAAGTGCTGTTACCATGGTGGAGTTAACGAGCCTGTCAGGAGACCAGTGCCCAACATATAGTAGAAGACTAGCCTTAATAACACCATCATGTAGCATAAGGATTAATGGTAAAGACACAATTGCCATTAAGTAAAGACCAGCCCATATCCTCATCCTTACATTCAATTTCTGAACAGGTACTGACTACAACTCCACTAAATCCTTGGATATCTCTAGGGAGAAAAAGAGTCCCCTTCATTAAATACAAAAAGTATATTTTTTTTCTACTCTAAAGAGAGGGAATTCAAAATATGATTTGAGTCTTTTTTAGAACACAAAGCATGCAACTTAGTATGTGGAGCAAATTCACACTGGCTATATTAATATCCAGTCCTGGTCTCTCAAGCAGCTCTGTGATTCTGACAGAAAATGCCATCATTCCCTGCTGGAACCCGTCTGAATCCTGTCAGCTCTTCTGACAGCCAGAAGCAGAGTTCTCATCTTTTACAGTTTCTAAAACCCCTTTTCTATTGAACTGCCCAGTAAATTCCCATTTCTCTGTCAATGAGAAATCTCTGAATTTCTCAGCTTATTTGCAAAGCTGAGATGAATGACAGATTCTGAGTTTAATTACTACTGAAGTTCAGGACACTAGTTCTGTCTACCACCACAGGCCTTTTTGAAATTCCCCAAATGCTCACAAACAGTACCCATCTAGAGTTCTTTCGTTTTAGGTTAACAACTTGAAAACTGCTCTACCAATATATATAATAATAACCAAAATACTGGGAGATATCCAGTGAAAATAAGGGCAAAGTTATTTCAGCAGACCTCATAGACCTAAATTAAAAAGTTATTTCAAAGACTTTTAAAGACTTCCTAGTAAAGTTCACTCAGGGATGTCTGTATCTATACCAGTTGTATATATTTTAACATTCTCTATATAGTATATTTTCCAACATGGTCTTTCTGTATTTCAATCTTTTCGTAACTCAATTTGGAATATTAAATGCTATGTCTTAACTTTATGCTCTTTGCATTCTCAGCCCTTTTGTTGAGTATCTCTGTGACATTGGACAAGCACTTCACCTTTTGGGATCTTATTCATCTATAATATAAAGGAGTTTATTAAACCGTTTTGAGAATACTTATAGTTCTGACTTTCTATAACAGTAATTTGAAAATATTATGAAATATGGGTAAGAAGTCAAGGAAATTTTATCTCTAATTCTTTTCTGAGGAATTGAAGAGTTAAGTTTAAATCTATTGCTTTATGGGAGAATACTAACAATAATATATTAATTTTAATATATTATTGGCGGTCAATGAAAGAAGAATAAAGTGTATTGAAATAGATATTTATCAAAAAATTTGTAAATACTTAAGTGACTTACACATAATGTGTGATGCTGGAATCTTTATGTAGATTTAGATATTGAATATATTCTTTCATAATTCAGACAAATTATTAATATGTCCCTGTGATACATATAAAATAAAATTATTTGAAATAATTGAAAGCCAGAATCAATTACATAGAGGCCAAAATGTATCATTATGTTGATTCAAATCGTTTTGCCAAGGCAATTTTGAGGTAGAAGCAATTTTGAGGGAGTTAGATTTATACAGTTGATAGGTTACAGGCTGGCTGCCTTGTTTTATTTTACCAGCACTGTCTCCATCTTGAGAGCTAACATTTAAACATAGGTAGATTTTATATTTAAAAAATATTGTTTTCAGTGCCCTTATGAAAAGTCACATAATCTAGGCACTCTGGTTCCACATTCACATGTAGCAGTGCTTGGCCAAAGCTGAATAGCAGCTGTCTGTTTAGTCAGGGCATAGGCTCTGGGCCTTGAACTGATTCCTACCACTCACACTTCTAATGGGTTACTTCACTCATTATGTTGTCTACCTGCAATTTCAGTGAATATGTTTATTCCATTTGTTAGGACTGTTAATATCAAATGAAAATAAATTTTTCCTCTGGATTTATAAAAAAGGCTTTGGATTCATTTTCACCCAAATTTAGCATCCTGTTTTTAAAGTATGTTTATTGGAATTTGTACATTTTTATAGTTTTAGATCCTTAAGCTTTCTGAAGTGAGTAAATGTCTACCCTTGATTGGTATAATGTCCAAATAAAGACAAGGACAAGCATTGGGTTATATATTTTTCGCAGAGAAAATACAGAAGAAAGTATTCAATTTAAATTTGAATACCAATTAAATGGAATATTTAATAAGCACCATTATTAATAGTTAAAATTCCTCAAATATTTCACCCTAACACAAAGAAAGCTATTTAGACATTTAAACACTGAAGATAAAAGTTAAATTAGATAGATGTGTTATGGTTTAAATGGAACCCCCTTTTTCAATAAAAATAGGAAGTTATAAAATCCTTTTTTTTTTTTTTTTTTTTTTTTTTGCTTTTTGTTTTGTTTTGTTTTGTTTTGTTTTTGAGACGGAGCCTCGCTCTGTCGCCCAGACTGAGTGCAGTGGCGCGATCTCGACTCACTGCAAGCTCCGCCTCCCGGGTTCACGCCATTCTCCTGCCTCAGCCTCCCGAGTAGCTGGGACTACAGGCGCCCACCACCATGCCTGGTTAATTTTTTTTGTATTTTAGTAGAGACGGGGTTTCACCATGTTAGCCAGGATGGTCTCGATCTCCTGACCTCGTGATCCGCCCGTCTCGGCCTCCCAAAGTGCTGCGATTACAGGCGTAAGCCACCTTTCTTTCTTTTTTTTTCCCTTAAAGATTAAGTCTTGCCCTGGCTCCCAGACTAGAGTGCAATCATTATCATTTCTCATTGCAGCTTCAGCCTCCCAATTAGCTAGAACTATAGGTGTACTACCAAACCCAGCTAATTTTCTTTTAATTTTATAGAGCTGGGATCTCACTATGTTGCCCAGACTGGTCTCAAACTTTGAGCCTCAAGTGATCCTCTTGCCTGGGCCTCCCAAAGTGCTGGGATTACAGATCTGAGCCACTGCATCCTGCTTTTAACATGTTAAAATGAGGTTTATGACATACACTCTTTAACATGACTTTGAAATGATAGAAATATTTTTACTCAAAACTCAAAAATTTAAATCCAAAGTATGCAGAATCCCAGAGGCTCTTCTGCAAAGTACTAGGAAGTCGCATACAGTAGTTTAAAAACTATTGTTCAATTACCAACTAGCCAAAGATGACAATACTTAGAAGATTAATAAACAGTTTACTTAAACTAGAGATTACTTTGCTGTTTGTTCCCTCCCTTCTTAAAATATATTTAATTCTGAAAGAGATATATGGAACTATTGAAGCAGGAAATTATCTTGATGTATACTTATACTCTTTCCACCATGAAGTCTCAGGTGAATGGTAGGGTAGAAAATAATATGTTTTGTCCATGGCAGCTGCTGTAGGACAAGAAAATAAAAATCTCTACCTTAGAGTAGAGATTCCAAGCTTTCTGGAATTGCATTACCTAAAAATTGCAAATATCTTTTTTATTATTTTATTTTTTTAGAGAAAAGTTTTTACTCTTTCACTCTGACTGACTGGAGCAGTGGCACAGTCATGGCCCACTGGAGCCTCAAATTCTTAGGCTCAAGTGGTCCTCTCACTTCAGCTTTCCAAGTAATGGGGACCACAGGCGTACCACCATACCTGGTTAATGTATTTTTCTTTTCTTTCTTTCTTTTTTTTTTTTAATAGAGGTGGTGTCTCACTGTGGTGCCCAGGCTGGTTTCAAACTCCTGGCCTCAGTTGATCCTTCTGGGCCTCCCAAAATGCTGAGATCACCAAAATATCTTTTATTTTATTTCATAACACATATTATCCAGCCTCTGGGGTAGACTACTTGGCATAGACATTTAATTTTCTGAGTTTCATCGTTCTGTTTTATTTTGTTTTGAGAATTTGGTAGAGATGCTAGAGATCATGAAAAATATTGAAATGTTCCCAACCAGATGTGCAAAATTTTACCTTATGGTATTTTACAAGGTTGCTTCTTTCTTGCATCTTAATTCTGATAAAAGTGTCCTCAAAAATGAACATTGGTCTGGCCAGTAAATACAGTTCAGATAGATTAAGAGTGCTTCCACAGAAAACATGCTAGACATTTAAATGTATTACCACTATTAGATTATAAAATCCAAGGTACCAGAGCTTGTATCTGGCTAGGTCATCATTTCATTTCATTTTTCAACATAATACATGGCCAGAATATATATCTGAAAAATATTTGTTAAATGAATCCCTACTACTTTTTAATGACCTATTAATTGCATCCTTAATATGTAAGAATTCAGAAGCTTTCAAGTATACATTCACTGTAATTTAGACAGGTGCAAACTGCTTGGGAAGTATCAAATATGCAAAGTTTACAGTGGAGCCAGCTATATCATGATGTGTAGCCCTTATTTTACTATTTTTAGATCAGTGTTTCTCAATATCTTCAAATTAAATGTACCCAAGTCACCATTTTTGCTGAACTAATAGTTATAGTACCCTTTAGTATGTTGTTTAATAGTCCATATAGAATGAGCAACTATTTTCAGACAGGTGCTATACTTTTGTAGATGAAACAGAATGAAGTTTTAAAATATTTTTCAAGTAGTGGAATTACTACATATAATATGGAAAGATGTTCAACCTCATTATTAATCAGGAAAATTAAATTTAAGTCATAGTAAGAGAGTTCATATCTATCACATTAAAGCAATGTAAATTTCTGATAATAACAGATTTGTCAGGATATGAAGCAATGGTACTCTTGTCCTCTCTGGTGGGTGTATAAGGCCGATATCCCTGAAGAACATAGATGCAAAAAGCCTAAAGAACATAGATGCAAAAAGCTTGAACAAAATACTAACAAACTGAGTCTAGCAGCATATCAAAAAGCTAATTCACTAGGATCAAGTAGGCTTTATTTCTGGAATGCAAGGTTGGTTCAACATATTCACAAATCAGTTAATGTGATATACCACATAAGCAGAACCCAAAAGAAAAACCATACAAAGATCAATTGAGGCCAGGAGTTTGAAACCAGCCTAGGCACCACAGTGATACAGTAGATACAGAAAAAGCCTTTAATAAAATGTAACATCCCTTCATGACAAAAACCCTCAACAGATTAGGCATTGAAGGAACATACCTCAAAATAGTAAGAGCCAACTATGACAAACCCACAGCCAACATCATACTGAATGGGCAAAAGCTGGAACCATTCCCTTTGAGAGCTGGGACAAGACAAAGATACCCATTCTCACCACTCCTATTGAACATAGAACTGAAAGTCTTAGCCAGAGCAATCAGGCAATAGAAAGTAATAAAATACATCCAAATAGGAAAAGTAGTGGTCAAGCTCTCTCTCTTTTTCAAAGATATGATTGTAGAATTAGAAAACTCAAAAGTCTCTGCCAAAAAGGTTCCTGGAACTGATAAATTAAGTGAAGTTTCAGGATACAGAAAATGTACAAAAATCTTTCACATTTTTATGTGCCAATAATGTTCTAGTTGAGGGTCAAATCAAGAATGCAATCCCATTTACAGTAGCCACAAAGAAAATGAAATACCTAGGAATTCATCTGACAAAAAAGATGAATGATCTTTATAAGGAGAACTACGGAATACTGTTCAAACAAATCAGAGACAACACAAATAAATGGAAAAATATCCCATGCTTGTGGATTGGAATAATTAAGAGAGTCAAAATGGCTATATTGCCCAAAGCAATTTGTAGATTCAACACTATCCTTATCAAAATACCAATATCATTTTTCATGGAATTAAAAAAAAATCTATTCTAAAATTCATTTGGAACCAAAAAAGAGCTCAAATGGTCAAAGCAATTCTAAGCAACAGCAACAACAACAACAAAGCCAGATGCATCACATTGCCTGACTTCAAACTATACTATGCGGCGACAGTAAATCAAAACAGCACTACACTGGTATAAAAAGAGACGCATAAACCAGGGGAACAGAATAAAGAACCCAGAAATAAACCTGTGCACTTACCATAATCTGATCTTTGAAAAAAATCAACATAAATCAGCAATGGGGAAAGGACTCCATATTTAATAAATGATGCTGGGATAACTGTTTAGCTATATGCAGAATGAGACTGGACGCCTACTTCTTGTCATATATGAAAATTAACTCAAGATGAGTCAAAGATTTTTTTATTTTAAATAAGACTGCAAACTATAAAAATCCTAGAAGAAAATCTAGGAAAATACTCTTCTGAACATAGGCTTGGGCAAATAATTTGTGGCTAAGTCCCAAAAGGAATTACAACAAAAACAAAAATAAACAAGTGGGACCTAATTAAACTAAAGAACATCTGCACAGCAGAAGAAACTACCAACATAGTAAAACAGACAATCTACAGAATGGCAGAAAATATGCCCAAGCTATGCATCTGACAAATGTCTAATATCCAGAATCTACAAGAAAATTAAATAAATCGACAAGCAAAAAAAAAACAAAAGATCCAATTAAAAAATGGGAAAAGGACATAAACAGACACTTCTCAGAAGGAGACATGCAAGCAGCCAATGAACATATGAAGAAATGCTGAATATCACTAATCATCAGATAAATGCAAATCAAAACCACAATGAGATACCATCTCACCAATTGGATTATTAAAAATTACTAAAAATTCAACAAACAACGTGTTGGTGAGGCTGAGGAGAAAAGGGAATGCTTATACACTGTTGGAGGGAATGCAAACTAGTTCAGTCACTGTGGAAAGCATTTTGGAGATTTCTCAAATAACTTATTAATAAAATAGAACTACCATTCGACCCAACAATCTAATGGGTATATAATCAAAGGAAAATAATTCATTCTATCAAAAAGTCACATATACTCAAATGTTTGTTGCAGCTGTATTCACCACAACAAAGACGTGGAATAAACCCAGATGCACATCAACAGTGGATTGGAGGAAGAATATGTGGTACGTATATACTACGCAATACTATGCCATCATAAACAGGAATGAAATCATGTCCTTTGCTGCAACACGAATGGAGCTGAAGGCCATTATCCTAAGCAAATTAATTCAGGAACGAAAAACCAAATACCATGTGTTCTCACTTATAAGTGGGAACTAAACACTGAATGCACCTGAACATAAAGATGAAAGCAGTAGACACTGGGGACTACAAAACAGCAGAGGGAGGTAGGAAGGGAGCAGATGTGGGCTGAAGAACTCCCTGTTATGTACTATGTTTACTGCCTGGGTGATAGAATGGTTGGGACACCAAGACTCAGCATCATGCAAACCTGTACATGTACCCTTTAATCTATAATAAAAGTTGAAATTAATTTAAAAAAGAAAATAGCTCATAGTAGACATTCAGACTATTCACAGATACTTCTTCTTCTTCTTTTCTGGGCTTACACTAAAATGTTTACCACACCCTTAAAGTTAAATGTGACTATGTAACCTCTATACTTTTCAAGTGGGAGACTTTAAGAGCGATGAGTGATTAAGGAGGTGTTTCCCCACTTTTTGGGGTGACTGGCAGCATATTCTTAGGGAGGATGATGTGAAGGAGAGACTCTCCCTGCTCAACCCCCTATCTAAGATGAAAACATAACATGAGCAACAAATAAACTTTTGATGTTTTAACCACTAAGATTGTGGAGGTTGTCCAAGCCCATTCCCACTGCTCTAGCATTACTGAATAAAGTGAAACAGGAAAAAAAAAGGAAAAAATGGAATATCCATAAACTATAAAAGAATAAACTCTAATATATTCATACAACAGAATCCTGTAGAGCAGAGAAAATTAATGAAACATAGCCAAATGCATCAACAAAGACAAATCTCTCAGTATACTATTGAATGTAAGAAGCAAGTCAGAATAGTATAATTTATGTTAAACGCAAAGTGTGAAGAGTTGATGGAAATTATAAGAATCCATGCATAGGTTGTAAAAATATAAAGAAAACCTAAGAAATGATTAATATGAAATTCAGGATCATGATGTTCTCTTCTCCACTATCTCTGTATAATGGAGAAGAAAGAGAAATGTACTCAAGAAATAGAGGGCTTTTAACAGGCAGCGTTTTATTTCTTAACCCAAATAATGGATATGTCTGTGTTCATGGTAATATACCATAACTTGTCCTTACATGTTTTATATATTCTTCTCCGTGTATTCCATCTTTCACAGATAAAACTATTTTTAAATCCATCAACAATAATCCTGACAAAGAGCAGCCCATAAAATAGGTTGAATAATATTTTGTGGAGTAGCCTATATAATTCCTTAAGAAAAGTTTGATTTTGTTGTTCAGGGTCACAAATGGAGATGAAATCAGTGATATCCTAATTTTGCTTTGGATGATTTTTGTGAGAAGTTGGGCAATGTTTTATTAGCTCCATTTACATTTTTAGGTTTATGAAGTACCAGTATATTTGAAGATTAATATTTACAAAACACCTTGCATCTGAAATAGTACCATATTCTGTATTAAAATATGATACTACTATTGGAAATAATATATTAAAAATACACCATAGCTTCTGACTAATGAGTGTTCTTGAATGAGTAATGGGAGAATTGGCAATCTAGATCATTATTGGGTTGGTTCTGAGTGATGATATGAAACATTTAGCTTAATGGAAGAGATAAAAAATGATAGTAATTAGATAGATTTTTGAAAGCTGAAAGTTCAAACGTATACCAAACTCTGAAAACACTTTCATAGTGCTTTTTACATGATGAAAAAAATGCCAGGGGCATACAAATCCATAGGAAGAGTGTTTTGAACAGAGAAAAAAAAAATGTAAGCTTGCTTAGGATGTTAGCACCAAATGTCAAATGCCATGCTGCTGGCTTTTGGTGTTAACTTTTATAGATTACAGGTAACCCTCCATACAACATTAGTTTTTCAAAAGGTCGTGAAAAAAATATGGTCCCTGCCAACAGCACACCTAAATTAACAGTTTTCCATTTTTTTAAATGAGCAGGATTGAGTACGGTGCTTTCCGCAAAGGCAGGTCATTAAAGACAGGTGATTAAGTCAGGCCTGAATAAAAGAGGGGTTTGAGATGTGACTCCAAGGTGGGTGAACACAGCATCTGAAGCATGACAGTATCAGGTAGGAGTTGAGTTAACAATGCTATCCATGGAGAGTAATGTGACCGCTGAAAGCACTCTAGTAGTGGTATCCAAAAAATGGCCAAATTTAATGTCAAAGTTCATCTGAGTTCAAATTAGACCTCAGTCAAACCCACGGGTATAGGTATGTTTCTAGAAAAGAGAAGTAGATTAGGATTAGGTAAGCTGCAAGACTGAGTAGGATTTGCTAACAGGAAGTTAGAATGTGAATCTGAACCCAAAGCAGATTACTAATCATAAAGAAAAAGTACACAACGTAGCTGTTTGCTCCATCTGAGTAACATAAACATCTAGGGCATTCATACCAAGAGCATTATATATATGTCCTAAACTCTTCTCAGCTAGGAATGGAAATTTGAGTAGTCTACCAGGTTTGTGTAATTCCCAGCTTTTGAACCATATAGAGTTAAATTTGCAGGATTCTGAAGGACTTCTGTACTTGTAATTGGCCACACCAAAAATGAAGGGACCGATTATAAAAACCATCTTTTTAACTGTTAGAGATAGTCAAAACTTTTGATTCTACTTGCTGCTTCCTAGAACTCAGCCTGCATGCTGTGAGAAGCCCAAGGCAGACAGAGGAATCACAAAGATGAGAACAGAAGCATCCTAGGTATGTTAAGCACTGACAACCCCATGAGTGGGTAATTTTGGTAGCCACCTTCCAATATGGCATCCAATAAAGGCTGCTTCCTGGTATTCACATCCCTGTGTATTTCTCTTCCACATTGTATCAGTGTTAGTTTGTTTGAATACCACAGAGGTGATGATTGTCACTTTCAAGATTACATTATCAAATGCACTGTGGTTTCCATCTTGGTAGCCCTCTCTCAGATCACTCCCTCTGGGAGAAGCCAGCTGTTATGTTCTGAGAATGCTCAGGTGGCCTGTGGAGAGGTCTGTCTGATGAGGAACTGAGGCCCACCTACAAATACATGAAATGAGTCTATCTTACTTCAAATGACTGCAAATTTAGCTGATAACTTGACTCAACCATAGGAGAGACCCTGAGACAGAACCACCCAGTTAAGCTTCTCTTCGATTCTGGATCCACAAAATCTGCGAGATAATAAATTTTTGTATTCTCAAGCTGCCAAGTTCTGGAGTAATATATTGTACAGCAATTAATAACTAAAGCATACATATTAAGCATTTCAGGTCAATTGAGCCTCCAGATGATTGTAGCCCCAGCTGACATGTGGAGTAGAAGATGCCATCTGAGCTAAGTTAACCTTAAGTCATGATAGACAATAAACCAATTGTTATTTTAAACCATTAAGTTTGGGGATTTTTTTGCAGCAATAGGTAACTATAACAGAAATTGATAACTATAAGTGGGGCACTGCTGTAACAAAAACCTAAAATATGTGACATTGACTTTGGGACCAGTCAGTGGCTATCAGCCAAAGGAGCCTCAAAGAAACAATTAATAGCAGCTGTAAGATAGCAAGGAAATTGTTATTGGAGCTTGAGGGAGAGGTGACTTTGTTCTGCCCTATTATGGAGTGACAGAATGTTTGACAATGCTTTAACTTGCAGCAATATAAAAGATAGAAAATACATCTAATCTAATGAACCTCTGTATTTGGCTAATAAGATTTCTATACAGAATGTTGAAAGTGCCAACTGGTTTCTTTTGGTTATCTATGATCATTAATAGCGTAAAATAAACTAAAAAAGGAACTGTTCAGTTTTCAACTAGTGTCTAGAGTATGGGTCTGCAAACGTCTTCTGTATTGGACCAGATAGCAAATATTTTAGGCTTTTCAAGCTGTATGGTGTCTCTAGCAACTACTCAAGTCTGTAGTTATAGCATAAAATAAATCTAGACAATGTGTAAATGAATGGGTATGGCTGTGTTCCAATAAAACTTTGTTGACCAAAGCAGGTGACAGTCTGCATTTTATCTGTGGGCTAAAGTCTACCCACCTCTGATCTAGAAGAAACACATTTGAACCAGTATTTATAGGTTGAAACATAAATTATTCTTTTATCTAACCCCTTCATCCCACAAAAGATTTTCAGAATAAATAAAAACCTGGAGACAAAGATCAGATTCAGAGTGGTACCAGAAAAACAGCCTCAGAGTGAAAGTGAAGATTAGATAATTGGAAGACCCTTTGTACAGTCCTCAGAAAGACAAAGGGATTATCCCTTAGACTCTGTCATATACTTAATAGGGCTTTTAAATAATCTTAAGGACTTGCCTTCTTTACCCTCTCACCTAGACAATAGAGTTTCTCACAATCTTAAGGGAGTGCCTCTTAATCACAAAAGGGATTTTTAAGAATGTAAAGGTATTGTCCCCATAGAACCCTGATTCTAAGGCCAAGGTAGAGAGGAGTGTGTCCTGAAGAGTCTGTTTTAAAATAACAGTATAGACAGGAGGTTAAAAATTTTTAAAGAAATTTTAACAACTTGGACTAAAAGAGACAGAAGTAGTTCAAATTGAAATAAGACCTCGTGTGTTATTAATCTCCTATGAGAACATGATTTAACTACAAACACATTCCATTTCTTATGGAAAGAGAAGGATGACTCAGAAGGCAGAGCTATGGGGAACCACTCTAATGTAGCAGAAATTGACCCTAATAAAGAAATATTTTCTGTCCCTTGAAACAAAGAAAATGGTGACAAGTCCTGCTTGATCTCAGAATTACTATGAACTAATAACTGCTATGGGACTCCTGTTTCACTGTTTGAGATTGGAGGTTTCTACTGTGGCTACCATGACCCTTTTCCAGTCTTGTATATTGTACAGGTCAGATAATTATTTTATTGGTGTTGTTTCATTTTTTAGTTCACAGTTGCTCCTGAGGTATGTGAAACGTCTCCTGCATCTGCGTCCAGCTCTGTCAATAGATGGCAGGAGTGTTGGATATGAACTGATACCATAATGGAATGGGAATGTGTGGGGATCGTGGGATATGGTGAGTGTACTTGGTATGAGAATTGTTACTGCCAGAGGGCAGAATCCGGAATGCCTCTCCAAATTCTTCCCCTTCTTATACATGTGTGTTAGTCCTAGTAGCAATGGGTGGAGTTTATCTCCCCTTTCCTAGACTATGGGCTGCTCTTGTCACTAACTCTGATCAGTCAAATGGCTATGAAACTGATAAAATTGCTGCTTTGGAACTCACAGGCCCAGAATTTAAAAGGATTGGTAGTGCGGTAGATACAAAATATGCTGCTCAGATCCCCTCCTTAGGAAAGAACTTGCTGTGCAGCAGTGAGGAATGAAGACAGCAAAGAGCCTTCAGTTGTGAACTCCTTTAACATGTACCTCAGCTGTAGAGACCTGGCTCACCTGAAATCATACTCTTAGGACAAAGGGAGCATATAAAGGTCTGAACATTTTGTCCTAATGTGTGACAAGCATGCACGTTAAACAGCTACATCACAGTTTGACTTCTCTCTCTGCCTAATCCTGCTCTGCTTTTTTTCCTTGGGTGGTGATTCCTAATAAACATCTTGTACATAAAACTTTGCAGAATATTCCTGAGAATCCAACCTACAACAGGTAGCTTGTACTTCCTGCCCCTTAGAATCTGGTAACCAGGCCGTGGAAAAGCCAAATCTGTATGGAAAGGCCATATAGAGAACACTCCGGTCCATGAAGCTGGCTGAGTCCCTTGTCAACAGACAACACCAGCTGGAAGTCATGTGAATGAGCCATCTTGAACTTTCAGCCCTGCTAAACCCCCAGGTGATTGTACCCCACCTTGCTGACATCACACAGATCAGAACCGCCCATCTGAACTCGGTCAAACCACGGAAACATAAACAACAAGAAAATAATTGTTTTGAACCACTAAGTTTTGAGGTGGTGTATTATGCAGCAGTAGTTAACGAAAACGTCTCCCCAGCAATCTCCTTGCTAAGCAAAAGTTTTTGGTAAATTGCCCCTGCAGTCACTTCCTCTTTTTACTGTTAACTGGTAATGTATTCCCCACCTTTCTATCCCCGGGTTATTGTGCACTTATTATAAAACTTAGTATTCCTTTATCTTTTTGCATCTTCATCTATTTGGGAAACTATCTCCCAAATTTTATAAAAATATAAAAATCAAAGTCAGGATTTTTAAAAAGAGGAGGTTTAAGCAGAAAACTTTTAGACATTGTTCTTTCTCCTTTCTTCTTGCAGATACATATCTATTTTTAAAAACAGGTACTTTGTCTTGCCCTTTCTTATGAACAATAAGCAAAGAGTTAAGGTATATTCATCTCTTTTTACTTTCCATAAAAAGAAAAACATTTTGCTTGTCTGTATCAGAAGGTCTTAGCTCCACAACAGGATATTTTCCTAAGATTCTTCTGTAACCAGTAGTATTTGACAATCTGTTATGCCTTGAGCAGACTTTGAGAAATGTGGTCTTAAATAATTAATTTTTAATGGTAGCTTTTCAGGGAAATTATTAGGTAGATAAGTTTGGAATAGGATAACCTTTGAAAGACTTTCAATATATTTCTAAATTGTTCTATAAGATAAGAAAAGTTGGCTGCCTTATTTTCAGTTTCCGACTCTTTATTAACAGAGTAAGATAAAGTTGTCACTTTTAACTAAGTGAAGATCTGTACATTGGTAAATGAATTATTAAGAATCTACTATACATAATAGAAATATTATTATATCTGTATCAGTGGTGCTGGGGATTTCATAACCTTTTGGATATTTTTGGTAATGTTTGTCTCTTGCTTTTTTGAATTAAGGTTAGGTTTAACCCTTTGTGCAGATTTGCCCAGGATAGACTGCTTTATGTCCATTATCTCATGATTTCTATTATCGTTATTATTACTATTGTCTTCTTTTTTTTTTTTTTTTTGAAATGGAGTCTCATTCTGTCACCCAGGCTGGAGTGCAGTGGTGCCATCTGGACTCACTGCAAGCTCCGCCTCCCAGGTTCACATCATTCTCCCGTTTCAGCCTCCCAAGTAGCTGGGACTACAGGCACCCACCACCACACCTGGCTAATTTTTTGATTTTTAGTAGAGACAGGGTTTCACCGTGTTAGCTAGAATGGTCTCGATCTCCTGACCTCGTGATCCACCCACCTTGGCCTCCCAAAGTGCTGAGATTACAAGTGTGAGCCACCGCACACTATTGTTTTCTTTTATTCACGAAACTGTGCTTCTTTGGATGGTAAATTATGTGGTTACCTTATCTCAAGTGATAGTTGTATCTAAGACATAAAACTCAGCATACTTATGTCAAAAAATAATTAGACATATTTAAATATTTTAAAAGTTAGCATTTTTTGGCCACATAATATGATCGGAGTATTTAAGTGTATTTGAAAGTTTTTTTAAAAAGGTTAGTATACATTTTAAAAAGAACCTACATAATTTTAGGCTTAATTGGTTTAAAATGCCCTTTCTTAAGTTGAAATAAATTATACTCCATAAGTTGACTTCTATAATTTTTGTATACAGAATATTTTCCAGTTACTTGAAGAAGGCAAATGAGGTTTGAAACCACAAGTAAATTAGAGGTTTTCTTGATCAGCAGTTACATAAATTAGAGAGAATGTCAGTTTTACATTAATATTTAATAATAAGTTGATTAAACTTTGATTGAAAACTTGTTTGTTTACATATTATGTAAATTTATTTTGAAATAGGGTTTATAGATTTAGATGAAGTTTACATATTCAGTTTCTAAGTTTACACGTACCACATAAATTTTAGTGCCTATATGACAGCCCCTAAACAAATTTGAATTTAGACAAAAATAGCAAAATGGTAGAATTAGGCTGGGCGCGGTGGCTCAAGCCTGTAATCCCAGCACTTTGGGAGGCCAAGACGGGCAGATCACGAGGTCAGGAGATGGAGACCATCCTGGCTGACACGGGGAAACCCCGTCTCTACTAAAAAACACAAAAAACTAGCCAGGCGCGGTGGCGGGCGCCTGTAGTTCCAGCTACTCGGGAGGTTGAGGCAGGAGAATGGCGTGAACCCAGGAGGCAGAGCTTGCAGTGAGCCGAGATTGCGCCACTGCACTCCCGCCTGGGGGACAGAGCAAGACTCCATCTCAAAAAAAAAAAAAAAAAAAAAAAAAAAAGGTAGAATTAGTGATTAGAAAGATTTTCTTTGTTTTTTAAAAATAACTTTAACTTTTGTTTTAGATTCAGAAGGTACATGTGCAGGTTTGTTACATGGGTATATTGTGTGAAGCTGAGGTTTGGGATACGAATGGCCCTATCACTCAAGTAATAAGCAGATTCCCTAACAGTTTTTCAACCCTTGTTCACCATCCTCCCCACCCCCTCTAGTAGTCCCCAGTGGCTACTGTTGCCATCTTTATATACCTGTGTACCCAATGCTTAGCTTTCACTTATAAGTGAGAACATGTGGTATTTGTTCTTCTGTTCCTGCATTCGTTTGCTTAGGAAAATGGCCTTCAGTTACATCCATGTTGCTGCAAAGGACACGAATTCATTTTTTTTATGGCTTTGTAATGTTCCTTGGTGTGTATTTCATGTTCTTTTCTCAATCCATGGTTGAAGAGAAAGATTTTCAAACTTAAAATTTAAACTTTGTCCCTATTAGTTTTATATTTTTAATTTTAAACAAGTGTCATACATAGTGGCATGAAAAAAAAATCTCTATTATTGTCATTCTCTCCCTTGGAACCCTGTTTGCTAGCCCTATATCCTAGCCAGATCCATTTTCTGATCTTCTTTGCCTTGTGAATCTTATCTCTGTAAACTTTATGATGTGGCTTCTTTTGTCTTGCATGTCAGTTAAAGAATTAGTATCCAAAATATAAAAAAAATCTTAAAGCTCAACAGTAAGAAAACATAACCCATCAAAAAAGTGGGCAAAATATCTAGACACCTCACCAAAGAATATAGACACATGAAAAGCACATGAAAGATGTGCATAATTATTTCTTATAAGGGAATTCCAAATTAAAACAACAATGCAACACCACTTTATAACTATTAGACTGACTAAAATCTCTCAAACTGACAATACAATTCTGATGACAATGAAGAGCAACAATTCTCATTGTTAACCTGACTTCAACCTATACTCTAAGGCTATAGTGACCAATACAGCATTCAGGAATGGAACAGAAAATCCAGAAATAAAGCTGCATACCTACAACTACCTGATCTTTGACAAAGTTGATGAAGATAAACTATGGAGAAAGGACTCCCTATTTAGTAGATGTTGGTGGCATAACTGGCTAGCCACATGGAGAAGAATAAAACTGGACCTCTATCTTTTACTGTATACAAACAGTAACTCAAGAGGAATTTGTGATTTAAATATAAGATCTCAAACTATAAGAATTCTAGAAGAAAACCAATGAAATACCATTCTAAACATTAGCCTTGGCAAGGAAGTCATGACTAAGTCCTCAAAAACAGCAAGTGAAAATTAACTAGTGGGACCTAATTAAACTAAAGGGCTTATACACAGCAAAAGAAACTATCAACAGAGTAGACAGGCAGCCTACAGAATGAGAGAAAATATTCCAAACTATGCATCTGACAAAGGTCTAATATCCAGAATCCATAAGGAACTTTAAATAATTCAACAGGCTAAAAACAACTCCATTAAAAAGTGAGCAAAGGACAGAACGGACATTTCTCAACAAGACATACAAATGACCAACAAACATGTGAAACAATGCTCAACATCACTAGTCATCAGAGAAATGCAAGTCAAAACCACAATGAGATACCATCTCTCATCAGCCACAATGGCCATTTTCAAAAAGTAAAAAACAAAGCAAAACAAACAAAGAAACAAACAAAAACAAGAACAGGTGCTGGCAAGGCTATGGAGGAAAGAAAACATTACATACCCAATGTTGATGGGAATGCAAACTGGTTCAGTTACTGTAGAAAGCAGTTTGAAGATTTCTCAAAGAACTTAAAACAGAGCTAACATTCAACCCAGCAATCCCATTACTGCGTATACACCCAAAGGAATGTAAATTGTTCTACCAAAAACACATGCACTTGTATATTCACTAAAGCACTATTTACAACAGCAAAGATATGGAATTAACCTAGATGCCCATTCAGTGGTGGATTGGATAAAGAAAATGTGGGCTATATATACCATGGCATATTATGCAGCCAGAAAAAGGAATGAAATCATTTCCTTTGCAACAACATGGATACAGCTGGAAACCATTATCCTAAGCAAATTAATGCAGGAACAGAAAAACAAATACCACATGTTCTCATTTATAAGTGGAAGTCAAACACTGGGTACAAATGGACATAAAGCTGGCAACAATAGACACTGGGGACTACCAGAAGGAGGAGGAATGGAGGGAGGCAAGGGTTGAAAAACTACCTACTGGGTACTAAGCTGACTACCTGGGTAATAAAATCATTCGTACCCCAAACCTCAGTGTCATGCAGTATACCTGTATAACCAACCTGCACATGTACCTCCTGAATCTAAAATAAAAGTTGAAATTACTTTCTAAAAAAGAGAAATCAAAACAACCTAGTCACTTTGAAAGACATTTTGGTAATATTAAAAAATATTTTCAATATTTAATATATTTAAATTTAAATGTTCAATTTTTTAAACAAAGTTAAACATAGTCTTACTATATACAGTAATTGAACTCCTGGGTATTTACTTAAATGATATGAATACTTATATACATATAACTATGTGTGTACTTATATACGCACATTAATATGAATTTTTAAACTAACTATTCATAATTACCAAAAACTGGAAGCAACCAAGATACACTTCAATAGGTGGATGGATAAACAAATTGTGTTACATCAATACATTGGAATATTCTTCAGTAGTAAAATAAAAGAGCTCTCAAGATGTGAAAAGATGTGGAACATCTTGAAATGCAGTTTGCTAATTGTAAAAAGACAGGCTGAAAATGTGCATACTTTGATTCCAATTATATGACATTCTGCAAAAGGGCAATCGTATAGAGACAGTAAAAGGTTTGGTGGTTACCTGGGGTTCAGTCAAAGGGAAGGAGGGTCAAATAGGTGAAAAAAAAAATAGGGTACTTTTTTAGGTGATGAAATCATCTTGTGTGATACTGTACTTATGGGTACATAACGTTATGCATTTGCCAAAAACTTATAGTACTCAGAACTTTATAGTACAAGAGTTAAACTTAATGTATGCAAATATTTTAAAAAATCATCTAGGACATCAGAGGATCCCAGGATGGAATGCAGATTGGGACAAGAGACTCTAACTATATTACAAGTGTATGGGAAGAAAATATTAATGAAGGAGGTGGGGGGAAGGTGCTGATCTAATAACTTTGGAAAGGAATGGATCACACAGTACTAAATGCAAAGGAAACATCTGATACATACTGTATTTATTTGATAAAGTTGTTTCCCATGGGGTTTTGAGTTAACAATGCTGATGCAGTCATCCCTTGTCCATGGCTATTCATGGGGGACTGGTTCTAAGACTCTCAAACTTTCCAAAATTCATGAATTTCAAGTGCCTTCCAGTCAACCCTCTGTAGCCATAGATTTTGCATCCATGGTTGATTGAATTGCAGATGTGGAACCCATGGCTACAGAAGGCCAACTACATATACATATTTCTTTTTATTGTATATATGTGTGTGTATATATATAAAATCAAAAAAATAAATATATATGTAATCAAAATATCAATGCCCAGGAATCCATATGGGAGATATGTGTGTGTGTATATATAAAATATATCTCCCATATCTACATATATCCATATATAGGATATATACATGAATACCTTTTGTCTGATAAAGCCTTATATTTAAAGGCTTTCCTATGTAAATCCAAAGTTTCGAATGATTATGGACCAGAAAGTATTCCTGAACAGAAGTCTCCTCACCAATAAAGTCATGATCAAGCCAAGCACTAACTGCTCACAAATGAAGGTAGTGTTGAAGTGTTTATATGTCTTTAATTCTTACTGTCTCTGGCATTTCTTTATACAGTTTTGAGTCATTAAAATGATGTAGTCATTCTAATTACTTATAACAGGAAAAAGCTCTATTATTTCTAGGAACCTGTGCTCCTTTTCTTCACACATTTTCCATCTATGTCAAAAATGGTACAAATGTTAAAATAATAGTATTCTAAGTAGATGTCACTGTCCACACTATGACAAGAATAAAACTTACAGAAAACCTAACCCATTTTGAGCCTGCTTGCCTAATAAACTGATTTTCTTACGTAGCATAGATAAATTTGATACATAGGTCATCAATATCTTATAGAAATTTAATATCATAAAAGAAGATACAAGTTGAAGGATGGCCAATTCTAGTCATCCCATTGTGATAGTTGACTTCTGCCTATGCAGATGATGATAGTTATTAAATATTGCATTGAAATTCATGTCTATGATAAAGCAGTCTTAGAGATTATTGGGGAATAGAGGAATTCTCTAAGAAGAAAGATCAGCAATTCAAAATATTTTCTGTTGAAGCAAAGCTTCAATACATTTAGAAATAAGTCACAAGAAGGCTGAATGTCTAAAGAAAGAAATGCATGCCGATTCAGGTTTTCAAGCTAACCATTTTTTAATCCTCTCTGGTGTAGAATTTAATTTCATGTACTAATTTAATCATACAAACTTTTACTTGTACTTTGAATGCATCTATAATATATGGTATATATCTATTATCTTTTATGTAGTTTAGTTATTAAAGTAACTTTCCATAGCTCATAAAAGTAATGTTTTTTAAAAAAGAAATGTAGAAGACTGACAAGATATATTTATAACATACCATTGTACCTCTGCTGCACAGATTGTCATCCAGATAAGCCAAAGGTAAAATAATGTTATCTATGAGCACAATAACTCAATATATAGGAATTCAAATGTTTTTTTATTTGGTCATCAAGGAAGCTTCATTTGTCTTCTCTTTTTTGGCCTGTTAGATTACTCCATTGCTTTTTAGTGCTATCTTCTGTTACAGGTGTTTCACAATTAAATCAAAACCTCCTTGTCAAATTATTTATTCTGTAACTCAACTAATGAAAAATATCTCAAATAAATTAATTGCATACTTAAAGAACACATCTAGACATATTGATCTGCTGTCCTGCCATCCTGAATTGTGAAGATAAGCAGTTTTCAGCTAAGACTGTTAGTGTCTTTCCTGCATCAGTGGAACTTTGGAGAATGGATCAATGGAGGATGTGGCCTATAGTTTTCAGATCTGTTTGGCCAGGGTCAGTAAAATTACACTTTATTTACAATATTCTTATTTTCTCTTGCAGATTATATGACAGCATACTAAATCAGGGAAATCATAGTGTTGTTGCTTAGTTACAATGGATTTTCATTTTCAGTAATTCTTCAGCAAATAAAAATATTTTAACTCTTTTTTTGGTATTTTTTGTCATTAAAACAAAAGGACTATCAATGTCTCCTCTTAAAATTAACTCCATTTTTTTTTTTATTCACTTTTGTTTTTGCTTTTTTTCTGTAGTTAACTGCCTTTCCTCATTCTAAAGTTAGCTCTTCTAAATTTGAATATCTTCTGCAAAAATACTTTCTGGCAATCTACCAATGTTTTCACCACTGATATGTGTCAGCATTCAGGATTTTTCAGTCTGTTGGTTTGTTTCTCTTTGAATTCATCTTTCTTCTTTCTGAATAGCTTCCGTATTACACATTTCTGCTTGATTTTTACTGTGGATGAAGCAATGCTTTCTACTTAGCAAAAATAAATTAAAGAATTCCTTCACTTCCAGAAGCCAGAGAGATCAAGATGCAATCTGAAGAGTCTGATCATCACTTAAACTTGAGGGCAAACAAACCAAGCAGAAAGAAGCTTGGCCGGTTCCATTAAATTTTATTCTTGCACACTCATTGAACCTGGAAGATGATTTTACATTTTAACTAACTAGGCTTTTTATTATTTGCAAAAGCTCCAATTTAATGTCTTGACTGAAGTTTCTTTAATTCATGCACAAACCACAAAATGGATTTTTTTTCAGCAACAGTGAGAGCTCAGAAATTCCCAGACTGTTTTGATGCCCAAGAACTTGGCATATGATCCATCACTACTAGACCCCAACAACTGCATTAGATTTGTTCAGAATTTTCATATAATTTCCATAACTGGCTAAGGTAGGTGATACTAACACAAAGTCCTAGCATATATAACATCAGATTTGTTCTTTACCAATATTTTACGGGATCTAAACCTGCTACTATATCCTTCTTTATATTATTATTATTATTATTATTATTATTATTATTATTATTATTTTGAGATGGAGTCTTGCTCTGTCGCCCAGGCTGGAGTGCAGTGGCCGGATCTCAGCTCACTGCAAGCTCCGCCTCCCGGGTTTACGCCATTCTCCCGCCTCAGCCTCCCGATTAGCTGGGACTACAGGCACCCACCACCTCACCCGGCTAGTTTTTTTTGTATTTTTTAGTAGAGGCGGGGTTTCACCATGTTAGCCAGGATGGTCTCGATCTCCTGACCTCGTGATCCGCCCGTCTCGGCCTCCCAAAGTGCTGGGATTACAGGCGTGAGCCACCGCGCCCGGCCCCCTCTTTATATTATTACAGTGTTGAAGAACACATTTCCATTAGACATTATCTTTCTCATGTTTGAAGAACATTTTCTCTTGTTCAATATTTAGAAGTAGCATGACATGGTAGAAAAGCCTCTAGGTTGATTATTAAGAGGTCTGGTTTTCATCCTGTTATGTCTTGGCTCATTTTTAATGATACTTTTGTATTATTTAAGTTTCTTTTGTTATAAGGAACAGAAGCTCATCCTAGCCAATGTAGGAAAAAAAATAATTTTTTGGAGGATATAAGAAGATACGAGGATAGCTTACTTAAAAAGAAACCAGAAAAACCTAAAAAATAAAACTCAGGGCAGCTTTTGGAATCCTGGTAGCAACAAAAAAGAATCTCATCAGTTACTGCTGATGGGATAAAACAGGTCCAAACTCTGTCTTCTTTTTCTTTCTTGTTTACTCCTTGCTCTGTCACAAATTTCAGATAAAACCTATCTTATTGATCTAAATTGAAGAACATGAAGGGAAGTAAATCCTCTTGATTGATCTCCTAACTAGATTGGACATAATGAGAGAAGACCACTTCCCTCAAAGCAAAATTCAAGGGGTGTTAATGGGAAAAGATAAAAAGATATTGACAAAATAACAAAATGCAAAAGAATGTGGCAAAAATAGCAGGTTGTTCACTCAACCTTTATGCTTCCAAAGATGTCACCCCATATTGCTATGGTTTGTTTTATAGGAAATATTAGGAAAGGACCATAATAATTCAACTTGATAATTATATGTGTTTAAATGGGAGCCACTTTCTAGCCATTCTTTCACTGCTTTGGGCCATTTCCTTATTCTCTTAGAGTAGGCTATAGATGTAGCTTTCAAATTGACAACATGGCATCTAGTTTTATTCATCATCCTCCTAACTGCTCATCCATAACTTTTAGAGTTATTCTAAAATATAATTTTGTGTCTTAGAAGCTTTCAGTGGCTTCAGCATTATCTATAGATAAACATAATACTGTTCTGTAGCCATGTTTGGCAGAATTACGTGCCCACTCTACTTAGCTATTACAGCATTCTGTCTGTATGCTGTAATATTGAGAACTTCTTTAAAGTTCTCAAATCACGGAATAATTATTGTAGGACAGAGAAAACGTCTGTTTAAAACAAAAATATTTCAGATAATTATATATAATTCTGGCTCTCTTGCTGCTCCTGTTTTCTAAGACAATTCATATCTGCTTTAAAAAATTTGTGTAGTTCTAGCCAGGCACTGTGGTTCACACCTGTAATCCCAGCAGTTTAGAAGGCAGAGGAAGAGTTCAGTTCAAGTTCAGCCTGCACAACATAGCAAGACTTCACCTCTCAAAAAAAAAAAAAAAAAAAAAAAAAAAAAAAAAAAAAAAAAATTAGCTGGGCATAGTGTTACACGCCTGTAGTCTCAGCTACTTGGGAGGCTGAGGTATGAAAATCACTGGCCGGGCGCGGTGGCTCAAGCCTGTAATCCCAGCACTTTGGGAGGCCGAGACGGGCGGATCACGAGGTCAGGAGATCGAGACCATCCTGGCTAACACAGTGAAACCCCGTCTCTACTAAAAAATACAAAAAAAAAAATAGCCGGGCGAGGTGGCGGGCGCCTGTAGTCCCAGCTACGTGGGAGCCTGAGGCAGGAGAATGGCGAAAACCCGGGAGGCGGAGCTTGCAGTGAGCTGAGATCCGGCCACTGCACTCCAGCCTGGGCGACAGAGCAAGACCCTGTCTCAAAAAAAAAAAAAAAAAAAAAAGAGGAAAAGAAAAACTCATTATACCTCCTTGTCACAGAGGTTCATAGAGGAAGAATGAAAATTGATACATATTTAAGGAAAAACAGCAAAAAATTTCAAAAACTCTGTAAGTTCTTCCATTCAGTTAAAAGGTTAAAACCTGGAGTGAACACTTATTCATTTAATGGGCCACCTTAATGAATTTGTATATATGCACAACTGACTTGAATTTCATTCCTCTGTACAGTCAAGTGACAAGTGATGTGAATTTTTACTTTCTGGTGGCAACATGGGATAAAGTGGTTTAAGGAGTCTGCAAATTAGAATGAAAAACAAATTTGAAAAAGGTTTTAAGGAACAGAAAGTCATGCACTGTGGAAATACTTTTCGGTTGGGGAATCTTCATAGTAAAACCAGTCAGTGAGGATTTCCCAGATAGGAATTGCCAAAAGCTTGTGAGAATAGTTGCATCCAGGTTGGGTGCAGTGGCTCACACCTGTAATCCCAATATTTTGGGAGGCCAAGGTAGAAGATTTGCTTGAGTCCAGGAGTTTGAGACCAGCCCAGGCAACATGGCAAAACCACATCTCTACAAAAAAATGCGAAAAACATTGGCCGGGTGTCATGGCACAAACCTGTAGTCTCAGCTACTCCGGAGACTGAGGTGGGATGATCAATTGAGTCCAGGTGATAGAGACTGCAGTGAGAAACATAAAAGTTAATCTATCATACTAAAAGATCATTGAAATTGTGTCACTGCACCCCAGGCTGGGTGATAGAGTGAGACCCTCTATCAAAAAAAAAAAAAAAAAAAGGTTGCATCCGGTATTTAATTTTAGGTCATTTGCTTTTCCATTTTTCCATGCATTTATTTTTTTAATTATACATTAAGTTCTGGGATACATGTGCAGATCGTGTAGGTTTGTTAAATAGGTAAGCATGTGCCATGGTGGTTTGCTGCACCCATCAACCCATCATCTACATTAGGTATTTCTCCTAATGCTATCCCTCCCCTACACCCCACCTCCTGACAGGACCCTGGTGTGTGATGTTCCCTTCCCTTTGTCAATGTGTTCTCATTGTTAAGCTTCCACTTATGAGTGAGAGCATGCAGTGTTTGGTTTTCTGTTCCTGTGTTAGTTTGCTGAGAATGATGGTTTCCAGCTTCATCCATGTCCCTGCAAAGGACATGAACTCATTATTTTGTATGACTGCTTAGTATTCCATGGTGTATATGTGCCACATTTTAATTATTCAGTCTATCACTGATGGTCATTTGGGTTGGTTCCAAGTGTTTACTATTGTGAACAGTGCTGCAATAAACATACGTGTGCATGTGTCTTTATAGTAGAATGATTTATAATCCTTTGGGTTTATACTCAGTAATGTGATTGCTAGGCCAGATGGTATTTCTGGATCTAGATCCTTGAGGAATCACCACACTGTCTTCCACAATGGTTGAACTAATTTACACTCCCACCAACAGTGTAATAGCTTTCCTATTTCTCCACATCCTCTCCAGCATCTGTTGTTTCCTGACTTTTTAATAATCACCATTCTAACTGGCATGAGATGGTATCTCATTGTGGTTTTGGTTTGTATTTCTCTAATGACCAGTGATGATGAGTTTTTTTTTTCATATGTTTGTTGGCTGCATAAATGTCTTCTTTTGAGAAGTGTTTGCTCATACCCTTTGCATGCTTTTTGATGGGGTTGTTTGTTTTTTAATTGTAATTTCGTTTAAGTTCTTTGTAGATTCTGGATATTAGCCCTTTGTCAGATGGACAGATTGTAAAAATTTTCTCCGATTCTGTAGGTTGCCTGTTCACTCTGATGATAGTTTCTTTTGCTGTACTGAAGCTCTTTAGTTTAACTAGAGCCCATTTGTCAATTTTGGCTTTTGTTGCCATTGCTTTTGTTGTTTCAGTCATGAAGTCTTTGTCCATGCCTATGTCTTGAATTGTATTGCCTAGGTTTTCTTCTAGGGGGGGTTTTATGGTTTTAAGTTTTATGTTTAAGTCTTTAATCCATCTTGAGTTAATTATTGTGTAAGGTGTAAGGAAGGGGGCCAGTTTCAGTTTTCTGCGTATGGCTAGCCAGTTTTCCCAACACCATTTATTAAATAGGGAATCTTTTCCCCATTGCTTGTTTGTGTCAGGGTTGTCAAAGATCAGATGGTTGTAGATGCGTGACATTATTTCTGAGGCCTCTGTTCTGTTCCATTGGTCTATGTATCTGTTTTGGTACTGGCACCCTGCTGTTTTGGTTACTGTAGCCTTGTAGTATAGTTTGAAGTGAGGTAGCATGATGCCTCCAGCTTTGTTATTTTGGCTTAGGATTGTCTTGGCTATAGGGGCTGTTTCTTGGTTCCATAGGAAATTTAAACTAGTTTTTTTCTAATTCTGTGAAAAAAGTCAATGGTAGCTTGATGGGGATAGCATTGAATCTATAAATTACTTTGGGCAGTATGGCCAGTTTCATGATATCGATTCTCCCTATCTGTGAGCATGGAATGTTTTTCCATTTGTTTGTGTTCTCTCTTATTTTCTTAAGCAGTGGTTTATACTTCTTCTTGAAGATGTCCTTCAAGTTGTATTCCTAAGTATTTTATTCTCTTTACAGCAATTGTGAATGAGAGTTCACCCATGATTTGGCTCTCCGTTTGTCTATTATTGGCGTATAGGAATGCTTGTGATTTTTGCACATTGATTTTGTATCCTGAGACTTTACTGAAGTTGCTTATCAGCTTAAGGAGATTTTGGGCTGAGATGATGGGGTTTTCTAAATATACAGTCATGTCATCTGCAAACAGAGACAATTTAACTTCCTCTCTTCCTATCTGAATATCCTTTATTGCTTTCTCTTGCCTGTTTGCCCTGGCCAGAACTTTCAATATTGTTTTGAATAGAAGTGGTGAGAGAGGACATCCTTGTCT
The DNA here is from genome assembly GCF_047675955.1 of Chlorocebus sabaeus. NCBI lineage: Eukaryota > Metazoa > Chordata > Mammalia > Primates > Cercopithecidae > Chlorocebus > Chlorocebus sabaeus. The sequence continues at coordinate 2,881,585 of NC_132927.1, forward strand.
TGTACTGGTTTTCAAAGAGAATCTTTCCAGTTTTTTCCCATTCAGTATGATATTGGCTGTGGGTTTGTCATAAATAGCCTTGTTATTTTAAGATACGTTCCATCGATACCAAGTTTATTGAGAGTTTTTAGAATGAGGGTGTGTTGAATTTTATGGAAGACCTTTTTCTGTATCTATTGAGATAACCATGTGGTTTTTTGTCATTGGTTCTGTTTATGTGATGGATTACATTTATTTATTTGCATATATTGAACCAGCCTTGCATCCCATGGATGAAGCTGACTTGATTGCAATGGATAAACTTTTTGATGTGCTGCTGGATTCTGTTTGCCAGTATTTTATTGAGAATCTTCACATTGATGTTCATCAGGGATATTGGCCTGAAATTTTCTTTTTTTGTTGTATCTCTGCCTGATTTTGGTATCACGATGATGCTGGCTTCATAAAATGAGTTAGGGAGGAGTGCCTCTTTTTCTATTGTTTGGAATAGTTTCAGAAGGAATGGTATCAGCTCCTTTTTGTACCTCTGGTAGAATTTGGCTGTGAATCTCTCTGGTTCTGGGCTTTATTTGGTTGGTTGGCTATTAATTACTGCCTCAATTTCAGAACTTGTTATTGATCTGTTCAGGGATTCGACTTCTTCCTGGTTTAGTCTTGGGAGGATGTATGTGTCCAGAAATTTATCCATTTCTTCTAGGTTTTTAAAATTTATTTGTGTAGAGTTGTTTGTAGTATTCCCTGATGGTAGTTTTTATTTCTGTGGGATCAGTGGTGATATTCCCTTCATCATGTTTTATTGTGTGTGTTTGATTCTTCTCTCTTTTCTTTTTTCTTAGTCTGGCAAGCGGTCTACCTATTTTGTTGATTTTTTTTCAAAAAAACGGCTCCTGAATTCATTGAGTTTTTTCAAGGGTTTTGTTTTGTGTGTCTGTAGCTCCTTCAGTTCTGCTCTGATCTTGGTTATTTCTTGTCTTCTGCTAGCTTTTGAATTTGTTTGCTCTTGCTTCTCTAGTTCTTTTAATTGTGATGTTAGGGTGTCCATTTTAGATCTTTCCTGCTTTCCCCTGTGGGCATTTAGTGCTATAAATTTCCCTCTAAACATTGCTTTAGCTGTGTCCCAGAGGTTCTGGTATGTTGTGTCTTTGTTCTCATTGGTTTCAAAGATCTTTCCTGCTTTCTCCTGTGGGCACTTAGTGCTATAAATTTACTTCTAAACATTGCTTTAGCTGTGTCCCAGAGATTCTGGTATTTGCGTCTTTGTTCTCATTGGTTTCAAAAAACTTCTTTCTGCCTTAATTTCGTTATTTGCCTAGTAGTCATTCAGTAGCAGGTTGTTCAGTTTCCATGTAGTTGTGTAGTTTTGAGTGAGTTTATTAATCCTGAGTTCTAATTTGATTGCACTGTGGTATGATAGAGTGCTTGTTATGATTTCCATTCTTTTGCATTTTCTGAGGAGTGTTTTACTTCCAATAATGTGGTCAATTTTAAAATAAGTCTGACGTGGTACTGAGAAGAATGTATATTCTGTAGATTTGGGATGGAAAGTTCTATAAATGTCTAATAGGTCTGCTTGGTCCAGAGCTGAGTTCAAGTCCTGAATATCTTTGTTAATTTTTTGTCTCATCGATCTGTCTAATATTGTCAGTGGGGTGTTACAGTCTCCCACTATTATTGCGTGGGAGTCTAAGTCTCTTTGTAGGTGTCTAAGAAATTGCTTTATGAATCTGGGTGTTCCTGTATTGTGTGCATATATATTTAGGATAGTTAGCTCTTCTTGTTGTGTTGATCCCTTTACCCTTTTGTAACGCCCTTCTTTGTCTTTTTTGATCTTTGTTGGTTTAAAGTCTGTTTTATCAGACACTAGGATTGCAATCCCTGCTTTTTTTTTTTTTTTTTTTTTTTTTTTTTTTTTTTTTTTTTTTTTTTTACTTTCTATTTGCTTGGTAGATCTTCCTCCATCCCTTTATTTTGTGCCTATTTGTATCTTTGCACATGAGATGGGTCTCCTAAATACAACACACTGATGGGTCCTGACTATCTAATTTGTCAGTCTGTATCTTATGTCAGTCTGTATTCTGTTATGTGTGAATTTAATCCTGTCATTATGATGCTAGCTGGTTATTTTGCCCACTATTTGATGCAGTTTCTTCATAGCATGGATGGTCTTTACAATTTGGTATGTTTTTGCAGTGACTGGTGCTGGTTTTTCCTTTCCATATTTAGTACTTCCTTCAGGAGCTCTTGTAAGGCAGGCCTAGTGGTTTCAAAATCTCTCAGCATTTGCTTGTCTGTAAAGGATTTTATTTCTCCTTCGCTTATGAAGCTTAGTTTGGGTGGATACTAAATTCTGGGTTGAAAATTCTCTTCTTTAAGGGTGCTGAATATAGGCCCCCACTCTCATCTAGCTTATAGGGTTTCTCCAGAGAGATCCACTATTAGTCTGATGGTCTTCCCTTTGTGGGTAACCTGACCTTTCTCTCTGACTGCCCTTAACATTTTTTCCCTCATTTCAACCTTGGTGTATCTGATGATTATGTGTGTTTGGGTTGCTCTTCTCAAGGATTATTTTTGTGGTATTCTCTGTATTTCCTGATTTTGAATGTTGGCCTATATTGCTAGGTTGGGGGCATCCTCCTGGATAATATCCTGAAGAGTGTTTTCCAACTTGGTTCCATTCTCCCCATCACTTTCAGGTACACCAATCAAACATAGGCTTGGTTTTTTTCACATAGTCCCATATTTTTTGGCTGCTTTGTTCGTCCCTTTTTATTCTTTTTTCTCCAAGCTTGTCTTCACACTTTATTTCGTTAAATTGTTCTTCAATCTCTGATATCCATTTTTCCACTTGATTAATTTGGCTATTGATACTTGTGTATGCTTCACGAAGTTCTCGTGCTGTGTTTTTCAGCTCTATCAGATAACTTGTGTTCTTCTCGAAACTGATTATTCTAGTTAGCAATTCCTCTAACCTTTTATTAAGGTTCTTAGCTTCCTTTCATTGGGTTACAATATGCTTCTATAGCTCAGAAGAGTTTATTGTTACCCACCTTCTGAAACCTACTTCTGTGAATTTGTCAAATTTTTTCCCTGTCCAGTTTGTTCCCTTGTGGTGAGGAGCTGTGATCCTTTGGATAAGAGACATTCTGGTTTTTGGAACTTTCAGCCTTTTTCCGCTGGTTTTTCCGCATCTTTGTGGATTTATCTACCTTTGGTCTTTGATGTTCGTGACCTTTGGATGGGGTTTCTGGGTGGATGTTCTTTTTTGTTGATGTTGATGCTATTCCTTTCTGTTTGTTAATTTTCCTTCTAGCAGTCAGACCCCTCTGCTGCAGGTCTGCTAGAGTTTGCTGAAGGTCCACTCTAGACCCTGTTTGCCTGGGTATTACCAGTGGAGGCTGTAAAACAGCAAAGATTGCTTCCTGTTCCTTCCTCTGGAAGCTTCATCCCAGAGGGGCACCCGCCAGATGCCAGCCAGAGCTCTCCTGTATGAGGGGTCTGTTGGCCCCTGCTGGGAGGCATCTCCCAGGCAGGAGGCATGGGGTTCAGGGACCAACTTGAGGAGGCAGTCTGTCCCTTAGCAGAGCTCGAGGCTGTGCTGCGAGATTTGCTGCTCTCTTCAGAGTCAGCAGGCAGGAACATTTAAGTCTGCTGAAGCTGTGCCCACAGCCACCCTTTCCCCCAGGTGCTCTGTCCCAGGAAGATGGGAGTTTTATCTATAAGTCCCTGACTGAGTCTGCTGCCCTTTTTTCAGAGATGCTCTGCCTGGAGAGGAGGAATCTAGACAGGCAGTCTGGCTTTGCCGAACTGCGGTGGCCTCTGCCCTGTTTGAAATTCCTGATGGCCTTGTTTACAGTATGAGGGGAAAACTGCCTACTCAAGCCTCAGTAATGGTGGATGCCCCTCCCTGCACCAAACTCGAGCATCCCAGGTTGACTTTAGACTGCTGGGCTGGCAGTGAGAATTTCAAGCCAGTGAATCTTAGCTTGCTGGGCTACATGTGGGTAGGATCCGCTGAACTAGACCACTGGACTCCCTGGCTTCAGCCCCTCTTCCAGGCAAGTGAATGGTTTTGTCTCACTGGCATTCCAGGCACCACTGGGGTATGAAAAAAACTCCTGCAGCTAGCTCAGTGTCTGCCCAAATGGTCACCCAGTTTTGTGCTTGAAACCCAGGGCCCTGGTTGTATAGGCACCCAAGGGAATCTCCTGGTGTGTGGCTTGTGAAGACTGTGGGAAAAGCGTGGTATCTGGGCCACAGTACGCTGTTCCTCATGGCACAGTCCCTCATGGCTTCCCTTGGCTAGGGGAGGGAGTTCCTTGACTCCTTGTGCTTCCTTGGTGAGATGACTCCCCACCCTGCTTCTTGCTCGTCCTTTGTGGGTGGTACCCACTGTCTAACCAGTCCCAGTGAGATGAACTGGGTACCTCAGTTGGAAATACAGAAATTGTCCACCCTCTGCTTTGATCTCGCTGGGAGCTGCAGACTGGAGCTGTTCCTATTCAGCTATCTTTCCCGTGACCTTTCCATTCCTTTATATTGGACATTGTGTCTATCATTACAATACCCTTCCCCTCTTCCCTGATTATGTGGCAACCATTTGGTTTAGATGAGATGAACCTTCTTTCCTCCTCCAACAGTGATAGCAAATTAGTCTAAACGATCAGGTAATCTCATAATACTCTACATAGCAATTAGTTTGAAAGTAGTCTAGGCTTAATCCAGTCAACATTTTTCCAGCATGTTCTGAGACAGTGCTGTTTCCTCTGCTTAGAACTCCCATCTTTCAGATGTCTATATGACTTACTTCTACAATTTCTTCAAATTTCTCTTTAAATGCACCTTCTCCATGAAGTTTTCTTTTACTCCCCTAACTAAAAGATAAACTATATCTTGTGCCCTTCTGTGATCACTGCATATTTCTATTTATTGACTTCTTTATTATCTATCTCCCCAAAGAAAAATGCAACTGTGTGACAGCAGAAGTTTCTGAGTATTTTTTTCACCGTGAATTTCCCAATTCTTGGACCAATAACTGTTTGTTGAATGAATGATTTGTGTAGTTAGAGATTTATTTTTCTACCACATACAACCAAAAATCCTAAAGGCTACAGCTCTGATTTAATGTCCATTCACTATACCATTATTGTTGTTATTATTTTTAGAAAACTCAGTTAAATATGAAGATCTTATATTTCTGGGTACTTTGGGAAATCTGAGATAAATTATTTGTATTCCCTTTTAGGGTAACTTGGTCACAAAAAATGAAACATCGTAAGAATATATCAAGGAAAGTGGAGCAAAAGGCCAGTAGGAAAACTATGACTCTCCGGAGAAGTCAACAAGTGGGAAAGAAGGCTATGATTTTAAACATATACAGAATAGGAAAGTTGGCTGCTTAAATATTAAGGGAAGTGTGACAACCCAAGGCTGAGACTGGGTCTTTCCATTTATCATTGATCCAGTACACAGAAAAGGTGTTCAATAGATTGTTGTAGAAATGAAATGGCACTGGAAAAGAGCTTGGAGTTGGGATTGCCACTAACTAGGTGTTAGATGTGTATTTAGTCTGCTATTGCTAGGCCTTAGTACCTTCATCTATAAAATGAAAGTGTTGGACTTCATAATTAAGTCCTTTCCAACTATAAAATATCCTATAATTTTAACTGCTTATATATGAGTGGAGACATGCACATACTTTCATCTAATGGAAATAAAGATATAGTTCTTAAAAATTTCCTTTGCAAATGTATTTTGGTTAATATAGCTGCCATCAATTTGGCTTATAAAATAGTGTTTTCAATGATCTTTTAGCATGATAGATTAACTTTTATGTTCCTAAAGCCATTTCCTCTGAATGCTGCTGAATTCACACTTCACTAATGGCAAGGATCCGATTAGAACTAATTTCATAGTGATTCTTTGACATTTTCAAACACAAAAATGTGTGTGCTTTTCTGAATAAAAGACAGAGCATACCATAAATTGTAAAAGTTACTGTTAAAGTTCAGTCTAATATTGGATAGTAGTTATGAAAGTAAAAGTGCCTGAAAGGCTAAATGCTTGCAAAATGAGTTTCTTTAAAGTTTTTCCATCCTTCATTTCTTTTAGTTTTATCTCCCATAATTCTGTACACCCAGATCCACTGGACCTGTTTCCAGACTTCTGTCCCTGTCATTACCCACTTTGTCAGTTCCTCAGCTTCACTATTTGATAAAACTTAAAGAAGCTGATGGTGTTTAGCAGCATAGGCCAACAAGTCAGCCTCTCTCACTCAACAAGAGTGAGAAGTCAATGCAGAAACTCAGTCCTGTGGATAGGGTCTATATAGGAGAGAACAGAGAGAACAGAGACTTCTAAGTGATATAAGCACCAGCAGTTTTTCCCTAAGTCCCAAATTAATGAATCTAGTACAAGGAAATCTGGGGGAGAAACATGGTATCTTAACATTGGTGACTGGACCACTTGATTATATTACTAGGAAGTATGACAATTTCAAATCTACTTCAATGACAGAGTTTTGCTTCTGGAAGAATTCTTCCCTTGGCTGGACTTAATTCAGAAACTAAATGATGGTTCTGTTCTACAATAAGAATTCATTAGTGGAACAAGCCAGAGAAAGTAAAGGCAGGAGGAAGAGGGGAGCTAAAATGCCTTTACTTTTATCCTAAGGAACCAGTGAGGCAGACATAAGAAGGAACAATAAGGTTTAAGTGAGAGTATAATTGTTGAGGCTAAGGAAGTTGTTTAATAAAGAGTATAGTTAATAATTTGAGTGAATTTCCATTTTATTCCTGAGTTAAAATTTTGATTTATGGTATGTTAAAACGGTATAAATTCAAAACTATTTTACAAAATCTATCAGAAAGGGGTCAGATTTCATACTGACACACAGTTGTTTTTTAAAATAAAAATTCAACACAAGTTTTCTTTTCCTTCCCCAAACTGAAATAGATCTTCCTTTTCTCCCTCTTTTTTTCTCTTCTTTCCTCCTTTCTTACCTTCCCTTCTCCCTTTCCTTTGAGTCCTGTAGGGCATAGCTGAATTTTATATAGGGGCCATGTTGAATGTGAAAGACAACGTATTCAAAACTGCACTCATATTCAGTGAGTAAGTAGCTCACACTATGAGAGACTACTGAGCTGATGGTGGATTCAGGTCTCCCATCTTGTGTTCATTTTGGAGTACATTTTTAATGACTGGAATAGCACATAAATTACCTGATTACTTTTGTATTTTTTTCTTTTTCTTTTTGTCTAAGTGTTCATAACTGAAATTTCAGAAGTTCAGTGCTATATGATATGACTATTTTATCATGCTGAAGAGAGGCTAAGAATATGGACTAGGAAGAGGCCATTTTAATACCTATTTAGGTGGTTATAAGTGACATCTGAATAAAATTTATAGATAATATTGAGGAAATGTAAGCCAAATAACAGAGCTCATTAAGAAGAAGTTTCTGGATCTGTTAAAGAAAGAGGCAATTATTGACGGAATTTTTCAATAGCAGTGTTCCTTAAACTTTGGAAAGCCTAATTATCTCGAGCATTTGGGTAAAAATACAGATTCTGGGCCTCATTCCAGTAATTCTGATTCAGTAAGATCACAGTGGAAACCAGAAAAGAGAACCTTAAATGAACAAAAGGTATTTTGGGTGCTGGTGTCCTCCAGTTTCATTTTGAAGATCCAGGTCTTAGATGGAAAGAGAAGAAAAGACAAGGATCATACATTGGGGTTAGTTTTGACAAGGTAAATGGTGAGTTTTCTCCTGAAGGAGAAGAGAAGATTTTTAAAATGAGATTAAGAAAGAGCTAAATTGAGGTTAGAAAGAAGACAGTGGTGTTAATTTGGAAGATGAAATAGGCTGGAAGATGATCTTTCAGTAGTCAGAGAATGGTAAAGAGCAACCACGGGAAATGTGAAAAGCATGGATAAGGTTTGAAATAGCTCTTACAGGTGAGTGATTATGGCAAGGCACTAGGTCTGCTTGGGTCTTCATAATTTTATCTGTTAAATGATGAGATTGGAACATCATAAACTTTGAGGCCCTTCTCAACTATAAACAATTGTTCAATTCTTCTATGTGAGAAGTGTCCATCAGCACATCATCACTGAGTATAAAGTACCGCTATCCATAATAGTTGTGACAGCGGCTATTTTCCTCCAGGCTCAGAGACAGGTCCTCTGAAAGCAACAGATTTCCATCTGAAGGAAAAAAGATTTCAACTCTAATCTCCATACTGCCTAACCTCCATTTTGACTCTAAGAATTATTTTCCTAAAGAGTGAACAATAAACATTGTTAAACAGCAGTGATTAGCCAGTTTAAAACTGAGTCTGTAAGATTCTACAATGCTGTCCCATTTTGGCAAGCAAATCAGTCAGTAACTTGAAAGGCAATGATCTACCTCTAAATTCTGAATTTTTATTTTTTCTTTCTACTGCTCTTTTTCACTACAGGCATGGGGTTTTTGTTGTTACTCTTGTCTTTGTTTTTCATGTCTCATCTCTTAACTTGACTCTCCTTATTGATGTTAACCAGGAATGTTGGGAAACCAGTTATACAGCATATATCATATCCTTCTTGCACAGAAATAAAGAGATTTCGATAAGTACTTAGTTAAAAATTGCAATCCATTCTACTTTTGACTTAGTTATGGTAGGTGGCAGCTCTCTGATCTGATGCTGATGAACAGATTGAATTATAAATACAAAGCTAATATTTATTGAATGCTTACTATGATTCAGGCCTCTCTAGTAGCAAAAGAGAGTGCCCAAAGGGTGCCCTGGTATATAGAAAGTGTGATATTTAATTTTGTTAACTTGACCAGGCTATGGAGCCAATGTTTTTGTCAAACACCAGTCTAAGATGTTACTATGAAGACATTTCTTCAATGTGATTATCATTTCAATAAGTGGACTAAGTAAAGCAGTTTACCATCCATAATGTGGTTGGGCCTCACCCCATTAGTTGAAGGCCTTAAGAAAAATGACCAAAGCTTCCCGAAGAAAAAGGAATTGCGCCTCCAGATTGCCTTTGTATGCAAGACTGCAACATCAGCTCTTGCTGGAACTTCTAGCCTAACAGACTGCCCTGCCCTGTGAATTTCGGACTTGCTAGCCCCCATAATCACATGAGCCAATTGCATAAAATCTCTCACTCTGTGTATGTTTATACATATATGTGTGTGTATATATGTGTGTGTGTGTATATATGTGTGTGTGTATATCTATATATACATATATATGTGTATGTGTGTGTGTATATATATCTATCTGTGTTTATAGTATATATGTCAGGGTTCTCCAGAAAAACAGAATCAATAGGAAAGCATATATATATATGGGTATGTATATGTGTGTGTGTGTATATATAATCTATATATCTCCTGAAGAACCCTAACACAGAAGGCAATTTATAAAACATGGAACCTCCTAATGGGTCAGTGGCTTCAATCTATTCGGGATGAAGAACATTGCCAAGACTCAGATGAAAGGCACAAACATTTTACCCAGGAAAATGTGTTTGTAGGTACATACATATGAAATTTTGCATACCTGTTCATGCAAGGTATCCGAGGATTAATCTTTGTACTGGGTTTAGATATCAAACTAATTTGTTTCTAAGTAAAATGCAATGAGACCTTCTAGGCTGGAGATCTTACTGATTTTCACTCAGATTGTAGATAGAAGTTAAAGGCCAAAAATGTGGTGGGCAGACAAGAATATTATTTACAATCTTCTTCTGGAAGGACCTGCAACCAAAAAAAAAAAAAAAAAAAAAACTGCTTCTGTTGATGCACTTTTGAAGGACATTAAAATTGCAAAATGCACACATCCTGAGGCAGTTTCCTTGCCGGCATAGGGTATAAAGCCAAAAAGTTAATGGGAAGGGAGGGCTCCCGTATGACAGTTGATTTGACACAATAGTTTTACCAAACACTCAGAAACTCAACTACAGGAATGAGCATGAGAAATAGGTAAAAATAAGAGCAACCCAAATAGGCACTGATTCTTAATCCCAAATTGCCAATGGAAGATTGCATAAATTCCTCCCAGAATCTAGAATATGCTTATTCTTTGTTTCTCATTACTTTATAGAAAATTATTCCTTTTAAGATGATTTTGTAGATATTTCGAAGAAAATTTTACAGAGTTGATTTTCAAAGGACTACTATCTCAAGGGATGATCTTTGACCCATAAATATGAGCAAAAAGTGGCTGCTAGGGATTAGTACAAAGAGGACTCAGATTCTGTAAAAGTTTAGTAAAACAACAACCAAAAAAATATATAAAATAGAGCAACACAAAATATGAAGGATATCATATGTTATATTTAAAAGATCAGAGACCTTCTAATTTAAATATTTTGTAGGTTAACTCATTTTTGGCATATATCAAAAAAATTTTGTCCTATCATCTCAACATATATATGTATGACTTCTTATTAAGTCATTGTACTTTAATGTAATGCTGTACTGTTATCAAAAATATTCAAACCCTCGCATATGAAAATTATAAGCTGAGAAAGAAAGAATGCTATCATAGCATTGTGTATAGTTTTGCAATTAACTTAATGCTAGGCAAGTTCAGGCATATCTAAAGGTAGAGGCTGAAATTATAGAGTAAGATTTTGTTAAGGATTGGCAAGTCATGTTATAATAAATTCTCTGTATAACATGGTACAATGGTTAATTTTATGTGTCAACTTGACTAAGCCACAGGATACTCGTATATTTGGCCAAACACTATTCTGGTGTGTCTGTGAGGGTGTTTTTGGATGGGATTAACATTTAAATTGGTAGAATGAATAAAGCAGATCGCGCTCCCTTTTGAGGGTGGGCCTGGGTCAATCAGTTGATGGTCTGACTTAAACGGAAACATCAGCTCTTCCTGGGACTCAAATCTGTCAGACTTCAGATTGGAACTACACCATCAGCTGTCCTGGATCTCTAGTTTAGTGACTTACCCTGCAGATCTAGGGACTGCTCAGACTCTATAATTGGGCCAATTCTTTATAATAAACCCCTTTCTCTGTCTATGTATATACATTCTATTAGTTATGTTTCTCTGGAGAATAAAGGCCAATACACATAGTGTTAAAATAGTTTTAGCATTTCTTTTAAATTTTGGATGCTTCTATGTTTTCTATGATAGTGGTATTGTAGGCTTTATATTCTTACACAACGTTCACATTTATAAAGATTACGTTTTTCAAATGTTTAAAATTATTCTTAAAACTAAAATTATTGGTAAAATATGAAAAACATGGAAAGAATCTTGTGATAAGATTGATCTGGTTTAAGATGATGTAAGATGTTGTATTATGTTAATAAGGTTATTCAGTTGATGTTATCTGCATTAATAAAAACATAGAGTAAAATATTTTGCCAGAAATTCTACAAAATCACTAGAAATTTAAAGACAAAATATGGCAAGAAAGATAAAGACAAGTTATTTTTGTTGGGATCATTTTTATGGCAATAAAAATTACTCAAATCCTTGATGTGTTTATGCAGTGAAATTTTGAAAAAGAGTTTTACAATCTCTGCCAAGTTACTACATCATGAAACAAAACAAAGTGAGCATAAAAATAGGCTTTCAAATTCTTTCAGAATAAATGAAACAGCTTAATGTTATCGAAAATTTATGCAAACACAATTTGAATCTGATGCTGAAAATGCACTTATTAAATGACATTCTATTATATTGTAACAATTAAATTAGATTAGCAGGCAACTACAAAAATACAATTATTACATTGTCTGAAAATGAAGCTAAGAGAAGAATGTGCATACAAGTTATTTGACAATTAGTTTACGGACTGACATATGTGAAATCTTTACAATTCAACTGGACAAGAGAAAAAATAGTTTAGAGTTCCCTATTTGCTTATTTTTATATGATATATGATATAAGGAAACATTACTTTGCAAATCACTTGGCACAAACAGAAAAAGAAATTTGGTTTAAAATTGTTAGAAAATAATTCATTAAAAATCAGCATAAGTTCTCCAAATTTTAAAATGTAACACAAATGAATATTTTATTATGAAGATTTAAGTTTCAATCCGTTTATCTATGCTTTTTCAAAATGAACACAGCTATATTTATATGCCATACTCTAAGCTAATTCAGGTGGTATTTGTAAATATTATCTCAATATCCTATGAGGTAGATATAATTAGCATTACTAATTTACATCTCAAGTAAACGGTTTAAAGAAGTCAAGGTCAAATAGCAATTAAAAGGGGGAGGCAGAGCTCTAGGTGCAGGTCGTTCAGTCTTCAAACCTTATGCCTTTAACAACTATTATATTATAACTTGTAAGAATTCAACTTTGAAATAATAGTTTTCTCTAAATCCTCTTTCATGCTTGTGGATCAGTTAAATTAAAGTGTGTCATGAGATTGCAAAGCATGTCATTCAAAACTATTACATTTAGAAACTAATTTTCTATGTGAATTCAGACCTCTTCTAAAGGTAAACCAAATTAAATAAAGAAATTAATTAAATGTTGATGTTGAGGCTACTATGATATACATAAAAATAATTTAAAAATTTATAGAAACACTGTCATTGTTCTCATGTAATTACTTTCCATTAAGTAACTATTTTAAACTTAGAAAATGTGGTTGTACTAAAGTTAACACTTTCATCTCTTCATTGAGTTCAGCTTAAGATTTGACTTGAAAAATTACAGATTTTATACAAAATGAACCTTTAGTTATGACAGCTTCTCTATTGTCTCATATTTATGACAAAGACCAGAATATATCCCAAAATTATCTCACATCCAGGTCTTCAAACTGAATCCTGAATTCTTACCAATGAAATGTGCTGTTTACAGATAAGTTAGTCTCAAGAAATCAAAGTAAAGATAATCAGTAGTTTTTTTCAAGAAACAGTTAACTTTAGATTATCAGTAAGAGTATATACATTTTTTTTTCTTTTTTTCTTTTTTTTTTTTTGAGATTGAGTCTTGCTCCGTCGCCCAGGCTGGAGTGCAGTGGCTAGATCTCAGCTCACTGCAAGCTCCACCTCCCGGGTTTACGCCATTCTCCTGCCTCAGCCTCCCAAGTAGCTGGGACTACAGGCGCCCGCCACCTCGCCCGGCCAGTTTTTTGGATTTTTTAGTAGAGACGGGGTTTCACCAGGTTGGCCAGGATGGTCTCGATCTCCTGACCTTGTGATCCGCCCGTCTTGGCCTCTCAAAGTGCTGGGATTACAGGCTTGAGCCACCGCGCCCGGCCAAGAGTATATAAATTTTTTATTAGAGATTTACTAAGCTATCAAAAATAAAAGTCTTTCTGTTTGGTTTTTATTTATTTAAATTTCCTATGTAATTTGACATGTTGCATTTCAGTTTTGCTGCAAATGTAGATAGATAAAACTTTTGGACATTTTGCTTATTTGATAATTATTTTTAAGAAATTACCTTCACCTGCATTGTGTTTCTATTTTACTATAGAATCATATCACTCTCTACCTCAAAAATAGCTTCTTTCCTCTAATCTATTCTTTCACAATTATAGTATCTGGAATTTTATACTTTTCCCTAGTGTTTAAAGAGATTATTTTCTTGTTTTTCAATCAGATAGTGCATAAAACATTTCATGAGCCTTTAAACACTGCTTTGTTCTCAACAGCAGGTTATCAAAATAGAAAGCTCTATGATTAGTGGTATATATCAAATCCAAATAACAAAATACATGCAATAATTTCTTTTTTATCTTCATAATACTACATGGCCAATTTCACATTCAACCATGTCAGAATTAGCTGTGACTAAAATATGCAGAACATCAATTTGTAATGGCTTGTAAATATAGGTTTACATGTTGTGGGATTAATATTTTTCATGCACAGCAAATCAGAACAAACATTATCTTCAGTCATGTCAGACCCTGACAATGTCCTATTCACATGCCCTTCACAACCAAGACCAAGACATTCACAGTTTGTAAAGAGACTGAGTTGATAAGGGACAGAAACTGACAAGCACCAGATTAAGATATCATTTTAGAGATCCTGCATTTACGATTTATATAAAATTTATAAATCAGTGTATCCAAAATTACATTTTTAATAACAAAATGATAGTATGTGCATCTCTTTCAAGCCACTAAAGAAAATAAGCCTATTTACCTTTTCCCTACGTAATAATTTCCTAGTTAATAATTTAGGCATTTTGTAATATTTATTATAGTTTAAGCTTATTAATAATGACCAACATAGTCAAGATACCTGATTTAAAGTAGAAAAGAGGGCTATAAAAAGATACCTTGGAGCCAGATAAACTTATTAGCTGGATGACTTTGACAAGTTTCTTAATCCTGTAAGTAGCAATTTTTAAAATCTGAAATCTAAAATATGAGAATATTCAGGACTACCTCACATGTTTTTATGAGGATTAAATTTTTAATCAGTACAAAACTGCTAGTGCAGTCTGTCTGGAAGTAGGTACAGTACTCAGTAAACATTCATTCTCTGCCCTTGTTTTTTCAGTGTTTTTCTCTTGATAACTATCTAGAATTATGTTACCCAATATGGTAACCACCAACCATGTGAGTGTATTGAGCACTTGAGGTGTGATTATTCTGAAATGAGATGTGTTGCAAGTGAAAAACATATACTAGATTTTGAAGACTTAAAATAAAAAATGTAAAATATTTAATTTAATATTTATATTGATTATATGTTGAAATGGTACTATTTTATATATACTACTGTGCATGAAATATAGTATTAAATAAATTTCATGTTTCTTTTTATTTTTCTTAATGTACTGCAAGAATATTTTAAATTACGTATGTATTTGTGTCTCACATTTTATCTCTATTTAATAGTGCTTACCTAGAAATGAAAAGATTTTAGAATTTTAAGATTTTAATAAAATTCCCAATTTATAGAAACAAAGTTTATGCTTTCATATTTTAGATTCCTTGTAGAAACAAATAATATATTATTACAATCTTATAAAAAGCAAATCAAATCATATCAGCTAACAAACATGTAGAGTTATAAGGTGAAAAGGAGTTTTTGTCTACTACAATTTAAAAAATGGGAATAAAGTAGAAAAAATCATCATATTGTTATCCTTGTTCTCCCCGCCTTGAATATAATGGCTGTATAGGGCATCGCTCAAGCCCATATTCTTTACAGCCAAAGAAGTCAAGTGTTCTCCCAAACTACCTAAGATTTATTGAGGTCTTGACCAGTCAGATTCCTTAACCTAGAAAGGGCCATAGCCAATTTCTCAGAAGGTGGAGAGAGTGACAAGAGGAACTGCTAGTACTAGCTATTCTGAGCAATTTCTACACACTATAATAAAGCATGCTTTGTAAAAGGCAAGTCTGCTCATGTCTTTTTCCTTCTTAAAATCTTCAATTACTCCTCACAGTTTTTAAGAGAAAGTTAGAAGTCTAGTTTCTTGAACAGAAGTTTCCCTTGTTAACATATAAAATTGTTTTTTTCTCCTTGTCCCTATAAAGGTGTGGAGCGTTACAGGGGCAGGAGTCCTCTCTGCCTCATGCCTGCTTTAGACCATGCATTCCAGACTTACCTGGCCTAGCCACACTTGTGGTGTAATAAGAGCATGTGAAAAATGTTTGCTTTGCTATTATTCTGCTTGTAAGTTTTCTTTCCCCCACAAAAACACTCCTGTTCTTTATACCTGTCCTCTTGGCATGTATGTTCCTGAAGAGACAAACACATAGTAAATAAGAGAGATATCTTAAATATACAGATTTAGATAGTGATAACTGCTAAGGAAAAACAAGTGTTGAAGAGAAATAAGAAGTGCTCATTATAGACGTTTGGGTTTTAGATGGGATGGTGCTATGGTCTGTATGTTTATGTCCCCTCACCAAATTCATATGTGGAAACCCAATCACCAAGGTGACGCTATAAGTAGGTGACACCTCTGGTAAGTGATTAGATAATAAACCCACAGCTGTCATGAGTGGATTAGTGTTCTTATGAAAGAGGCTCCAGAGAGCTGCCTTGCTCCTTTCACCATATGAGGGCACAGCAAGAAGGTGCCATCTATAAACCAGAAAGCAGACCCTCACTAGACACAGAGTCTGCAGTCAATTGATCTTGGACTCCTCAGCCTCCAGTACTACGAGAAATGATATTTTTGTTCATAAGATATAACATATTGTACTGACAAAAAACAAAAAACAAAATGAAAAAGTAGAATAAAAAAAATATCATTTGCTTCAGCAACAATAGGAATTATTTCAAACTCATACACCCACATTCAGCTATGTGTTTACTGGGAAATGATATACAATGTTTCTTAATGTGGGTCATGTACAGAGAATTCGAAAAATACTGTGCTAGCTGATAAGAGGACTTCTCAAATGGCATCTGCTATAGAGAGGTGAAGGAAATGAAGGCCAAGAAGATGTGATAGGCTCTTATCTCCAGGAAGAATGAAAGCCTAGGGCTAAATGAAAGTAGTAAGGCATCCATTTATCCCATCTATTGAATTAGAGATTTTTAAAAACTGCATTTAATGACTAGAGTTTCTTGTTCTTTTTATTTTGATGTCCATTGTATGCATTCGTGCAAGTGTATGGTTGTGTGTATTTCTGTGATTTACCATAGTTGCCACCAGTAAAAGCCTGAAAAGAAAATATAAAGAGCCCATATACTTATTTTCAGAAGAAGTAAGGAAAATGAGCATAGAAGCCAGGCATGGAGGTGCATTCCTATAGTCCCTTCTACTGGGGAGGTAGATGTGGAAGAATTGCTTAAGCACAGGAGCTAGAGGTTGCAGTGAGCTATGATCACACTACTGCAGCCCGGGCAACAGAGCAAGATCCTATTTCTATTAAAAAAAAAAAAAAAAAATTGAGAACAGAACCCCAAGAGACGGAATGATAGTGGAGAAGGCTAAGTCTGTGAGAGCTGCTGCACGGTGAGAAGATAATGGAGAACAAGCTAGCAGAGACCTGTGGAAAGAATTAAGAGCTGAGCTTTATGAAGGCCCATGTTAGATTTTCAAACCCAGTCCACATAGGCATATTCTAAGACTCAGTCTTGGTTCCTTGATAAATCTCCCTACACTACCTTCCTCATTAAATATGTCTCTTCTGATTCTGTGGTTATTCTTTTAATGCAGATGATTCTTAATAAATCTCTACCCATAAACACAGTTTTCCTGAGTTCCAGTGTAGCATCTTCAAATGCCTGCTAAGCAGTTCTTTGAATATCTCTTTCATTGTATTATCTGACTCCTAGCCTGAGAATCTAAACTGCATTCAGGACTATCCATATACATCTGGAGAGCTGGCAGTTCAGGCCTATTAGGGATAACTGTGTATGAGAAAAGTGAAACATCTTTTAGTCTCTCCTAAAGGTATAAGTAGGGAAAAATCAAACTCTTTAAAGTTAATTTAAAAAATAAGAATATAAATACCTCTACAGTCCAGATGGTGGGCCACCATGAACCTACACCAAAAGAACAACCAGGGCTAGAAGGCGCTATCCTCCTCTAAGCTCTGAGCAGGAGGAAAATAGAGGGGAACCTTAAGGAGATTTCCTAAACAAAGAAAGGAAGGCTTTTTTCTCGAATCCAATGGTATGTGTTTGTGTTTGGACATTCCTGTGTTTCCTTGTTTTAAATTTTTATTTATTTTCTATAGAGACAGTATCTTACTCTGTCACCCCAGCTGGAGTACAGTGGTACAACCATAGCTCACTGCAGCCTCTACCTCCTAGGCTTAAGTGATCCTCCTGCCTCAGCCTCCCAAGTAGCTGGGACTACAGGCACATGCTACCACACCTAGCTTTTTTTTTCCTTGTAAAGACAGGGTCTCATTATGTTTCCCAGGCTGGTCTTGAATTCGTGGGCTCAAACAATCCTTCTGCCTTGACCTCCCAAAGTATTGGGGTTACAGGTGTGAGCTACTGTGCCCAGGTCCCTGTGTTTTCTTGGAAGAAGTGCTTAACTATTTCTATGTTGTTTCTACTCTGTTGTGCCTACAGACTGTAGTTCTTTGGAGAAACATGAACTACTTTTAGATTAACATTACTTCAAACATTTTGAAATCTCCATCAATTTCCTAGTTTTGTCTTTCCCATTTGGATCTATTGATGCCCTTCAATTCTAAGGAAGGTACACTTTATATTATTATTTTCATTTTCCGTTGAGCAGAGCTAAGAATTACATCAAACTCTCAAGCCCAGAATCAAAGCTCCAACCCTGATTTTCTTCATAGCCAAACATGATGTGTAAACCAGTGATTTACATGCCTGCCCTCAGTGGCAAATTGAGTTGATTTTACCTTAGACCTGATTGGAGATCTACACCTGCCCAGACGGCATTAGAAGGAAGTTTTAGCAAGGCCATCAGAAAGCCCTTGAGACAAAGTCACTTGTCAGAGGAGTCCCACATCTCCAAGGAACAGGCTTACCTCGATATCCCTGCCAGGCTCAGCAGTTGATTGAGAGCGGCCCTTGGGAACTGTGACCTCAGCACAAGCACACACATAATTTTAGCATAACAACTGGAACTTTTTATAAATTATAGTTTGGTAAATTATACTTAGTGTTTGGGCTACACTCTTATGGGCACCGCTTACCATTCTGTTTCTTCTGGTTAAGCAAGTCTTGTACAATATTTTTCCTAAATAAATTTCATCAGAACACAGCACAAGACAAAACTCTGTTCCACTAGAAATATCTTTCGGGATTATAATATTTATAACATATATTTAGCACAACCGTTTAAATCACTTGAGCTTTATAGTAGGATTTCATCATTTGTTTTTTGGCCATGAGTATATCACCTAAGAGTATATCCGATGATTTGCATAAATTGAGTTATATGTCTAGAAATCACCTGACGTAAAAATGGGCGAAGTCTGCCAACAAAGGCATAAAATAAAACATACATTATTTGCATTTAATGAACCCATGTTAATTCCTATTGATCTTTTGTTTCCAATTGGTCATAAACTACATTTCAAATATTTATAAATCCTTTATGGAATAATTTCAAATTCTCTAGTATATTATAGAATTCTTTGACTTTTAATTTGAAAAGAAACATTTTTCCCTTCTTCAACATTTTGGTTGTCTTTATTGTTACTTATAATTTCTCAAGAAATAATTCAATGGTACAGAAATTTTATTTGAAACTTCTTTTTGTAACCATATATATAGTTCATCAGGAACAAAAAAATATGAAGTAATTTTGGGAAAGATTTGCTTTCTTATAATCTCACAGTTTCCTTTTACCAACATTATTTCTGCTATCCTGGACAGTAAAGATGAAAATAAAGTAATACTTGAGTAGTATGGCTTTTTCTTTGCCATATGTTACAAAAAATGTAACTCTGAAGTAACCTGTTTTTTTTCCTCTGATCCTAACTTCAAAATTCTATTTTCTCTGTCTTTAGCATTTTTGGTAAGCCTCACTGCATTGATTATTGGTCTTTTAAAAGTAATTCTTATATTCTTAGTCACGTTTAAATATTTGTTGTTGGTTACATGCTTTTATTCTCTTTTTTCTACATGTTCTCTTTTACAGATTAATTCAACTACCTTTTGTCCCTCTCATGACCCAGTGATGGTTGTAGCTGGGAAATGTGAATTTAAAAAATTTTTATTTGTTTGTTTGTTTATTAGAAATTAGATCTTGCTCTGTCATCTAGGCTGGAGTACAGTGCTGTGGATTGTAGCTTACTGCTGCCTGGAACTCTTGTGTTCAGGTGATCTGCCTCAGCCTCAGCCTCCCAAGTAGCTGGGATTACAGGTAGGCACCACTGTACCCTGAAATGTAAATTATGATCAGTTCAATTCTGTGCTTCTGTGTTGTCATGAAAAAATTGGGAGGGAGGGAAGGAGAGGGAGAAAGGGAGAGAGATATCTTTATCATCAAAATATTAATTTCAATATAAAAAGTTTATTACTGAATGTTTCTATCCTGATTGTTCTTAATTTAGCAAGAAGAAAAAATCATATTCTCTGTGGAAATAACCTCAGATTTGTTTTGCTATATTAAAAGTTAAAACAAATTTGTGATTTTTTCTATGTTTATGTAATTTTCTCAATAATGCAGATTTTTGTTATAGTTATAAAATAGAACTGGATTTGGCTTATTATCCAATGGAGTGGAATTAGGAAGTTCCAAATGGTGTAGAACATTATTTATGTGATAGGAATGAGATTGACAAACTACATAGAATTCCATATTGTTCAGCAGTGTCAGGGAGATGAAGAGAAACGTAGACATATTGAAGAGGACTTAGATATATCAACTATTATTTCCATTATACAGGTAGGAAGTCAATGCTCAGAAAATTTGGATATTGATTCATCCATGAGAGTAGGACAGCCTTCAAATTACTGCAGAAAATTTTTCCCAGAAGTCAGCTTTTAGCCTTAGAGATGTTTCTTAATTCCAAGCCATTTGAACATTTGTTTGTTTTTGTCTTTCCACAGTTCCCACGAATTTAGTTTTCTTTATTTTTCTGTATATATCAGTACATATGTTTCTACCAGGGTTCCTCTTCCCCACTGGAAGATATCCTAGAGTCAGTACTGTGGTTAAGAGAATGTCACTTGTGTAAGTTACATAAAATTTCTAAATATTTTTCTGAACTTGGAGCATCAAATGAGCTCATGTATTGATAAGAATATTAAGCCATATAAAGCAATTTATACACACAAAAGCTATTTTGGGGGATTATGCAGAGTACAGACTCTATCTGAACCAAGTTGCTTGCATAGAAAAATGCTGAAGAGAATTTCCAACCTAAAAATGAGTGAAAAACCAATGTGTTCAGAAGGCTGAAACTTGGATAGGCTAAAGTAGCCAATAATTGAGTTATGAGAATGAGAAAAATAAGAGGGGGTAATAATTAAATAATCTCCCTGGTGATTAAAGCGATTGATAGTGAAATGACTAGCCCTGTTTTCTTTTTAAATCTATAAGTAATTTGCCTTTTTGGCCCCTTCTCTTTCTTTATCTTATCTTCATCTTTCTTTGTAAACAATGGCAAGTTGCTGAACGCAGAGAAAATGCCAACAAAAGCCAACTGGGAAAAAGAGAAAGAATAAATTTTATTTTATTTATTTCTATTACTCTTTAAATCACATAAACTATGAAGCTCTACATGAGACAGCTGCACCTCTGAAATATTAGTTGTCATTAGTTACACTTTTAACAGAATTGTAGCCATACAGTTATCCTATTGCCAAACAGCACTAATGCCATGCCATTCTGTGGTCCAGAAGTTAAACTAAGATATTACATAGAAATTGTGGAACTAAGTCAACATTATTATACAGCACCTACTAAACACACTTACTAAACACCTACTAAACATACTTAGTATTATGTATACTGCTATTTTCAGGATCATAAAAATGACTTCTTATCTATAGTAACACAATTTTATATGAGACAACATACTCATAGATATGGACAAAAAATAAAATCACAAATACATTAAGCCTTCTAGATTTTTAAAAATCTCACTAATATACTTTTAAACTAATGTTGTGTGAGAGTTAAAACTCAGCATTAAAGAAAGAACTTATTGTTTCATCCTTGGGAAGTTCATCAAGTGTGCTTAATACATCTGTTATAAGCCCTCTACATCAGGCAGAAATTAGCATTAAGAATTTTAAAACATGTTCATCCTTTCAAATTGTTTAAAATATGCTTATGTACAGTTACTAAGAATAATCAAGTATTTTTATTGTAATAAGTAATTTGAAAAATACCCATCAAAAATGATCTAAAAACATTCTTGCTGAAAACACAATTTACCATGAGCTTGAAAATGTACTTTTACTTTTCATATTCTTAGTTCTATATTTTGATTTAGGTTTTTAATCAGACCTTTTTCTATAGATCAAACTTTACCCTAGCTCTGCCCAAGGTTATGCAATTTAACAGAGGACAGCATTTTGTACTCAGCAAGTTTTACAGGGTAGAACGAAAACATGTTTGTAGATTAATGATGTAGTATTCTTTATGATTAAATTTTCAAATGAAGAGTCATAGCATCAAGTAGTGGAAATAACACTGGGGCTGGAGTTAGAACTGAATCCGAGCTCATTTATGGGTGGAACGACCTTGGGAAGCCATCTGCTCTCTGCGAGGCTGTTTTTCTCTTCAGTATAAGGGGATGATAAAATCCAACTAATATTGTCATGGAGAGTCAGCTTTGCAAAAGCCCATAGTTTAGTGTCAGTTTTCTACTTGTTAGTCAATAAATATGTGTTTATTACTTTTATAAGAAAGAAGAGAGGATTTTATACTCCAGCAAGATATATTCAAAGCTTTACTTAGTTCATAACTCTTTTTAGCTATTTAGATACATTAATAGGTCTAATTTACTCCTGAAATAACAGGGTAAGTTTAGTTTTGGAAGGATTACTGCATTTATTTGACAGAATGATTCCTAATTTTATTGTTTTACTTGGTGAGAGAAAAAGTATATGGCTACTTTATGTATACACAGCCAAGTTTAGTACATAAAAAAAAATCTACAGGTTTATAGAACCTCTAAAATTTTAGTTGCTTTCTGTTTCAGCTGAGGAAAATACACACTCACACACATACACTCACACACACACACACCCACACACACCCCTCCCAAAAAACATTACCCAGGATTTTTTTTTCTTTCTAGCAAATCTAAGGCAGCTCAGCAACTCTATAACTTTAAATGTTTTCCCTTGGGATTTCTTGGGCAATTGGTAGAAATCATATGGAAAATTATAGCTTGGAAGTGACCTCTAGGTTTCTTCTGCTGGAAGAGGGATGTATTTGAGAAACAGTATGTTTAAGCTCCAGGAGATTAGGGTGTGGGTATGAGCCACGACAGTGTTGGTTGTTGTTTGATGAGGTGACTTATTTGTGAAGTGGGGCCGACAACTTTGTTGGAAGCTAGGTGATCTCAGCCTGAGGGTCCGAGCTATAATGGTAGACCCATACAAGAAGAAAAATGGGAAATCTGACTTGACAGTGTTGAAGTGTTAAAGAGGGAAATCAAAGACCCTGTTCATCTGGATTGATTTTCAGGTTGAAACTAGGTAAAGTGTGCTACATGTTTGTTTGCCTTGAAGTGCTCCTCGGTTATACAGAAAGATAGTTTTTTTTTTTTCTTATTTGAATCAATTCTTTAACCTAAAATGTTAACAAAAACATCTAGCCTAGGGTTTAAAAATGTATTCAACACAGAAATCTTGAAAATATTTAATGCATCAAATAATTTTTCCTAGCCTGTGAGATATCTTGCACTAAAAATGTCTTTCTGCTGAAGTATTTTCTGAAATATTAGTTTCTACTTTTACTTTTTTCTCCCAGGACATCCATTCCTCTGAACTAAAACAGCTCCCTTATTTTATTTTTTCCTTTTTTTATTTTTTCTAGTTCTGAAATAACCCATCTTGAAGACATAAACAACCTGCACTGATGGCTAGCCAGACTCTGTCCTGTCACAGTTCTCCTCCTACTCTTCATTTCTTACCCCAAGGAGTAGTAAACATGAATCCTGACCCACCAATGCAGTCCCAGAACTGAGAAAAGATTCACTGCAGCTAAACAGTAGGTAGAAATAAAAACAATGACTCAATTCGATAATATTAAGTGTGTTGGGAAGACAGTCTCCAAAAGAAAGGATAAATAACCTAACCTACATAATGAAGAATTACTTAGCAGTGTTATGTAAATATTGTAGCAGCATCAATGAGGAGGTAAGCAGAAGTATTTTAAGACACTATATTATACAATACACTATGCACTGTTTCCTGGTGATAAGGTTTTTAAAGCATCTTTATAAGCTCTTCTTCTCTGTTGTGACAGGATTATTTTTGCACCTTTGGAAAGCAACTGAAAAATGAAGCCTGGAAAAAAATGCTGCCTAACAAAGCAGCAGTACTCAAATAGCTCTAGCTATAAGAAAGAACTGATTCAAGATACGAGAAGAGATTTAAGATATATGATTAAATATAAGTGTAAAAAAATCCTCATTTTTATTGAAATGCTGCGTATTCCTATTATTTCAGTGAAGTGCTAAATGGCAAAGGAGAAATTTTTTAGATTTTTTTTCACCTAATTTTAAATAGTCTTTGAAGCAGATATTTCATATAACAACATCCAGAAACAATAACACATATGTGGATAAAGTTGAGTGGTTGGATAATGTATTGTGCAAATTATCAAGAAGAAAACCATCTTAAAGAAATATTTTAGCTTAACAGCATCAATAAATAGGACATCTAGTTCACTTTTTAAAATGACAACAAATGTTTTCCTCCTCATACCCCTGAAGGTCTTAGGTTTGGAATGACAAAATATTCAAATATTTTGAAATTATCTACATTTTAAATATTTATTCAAGGAGAATTGAATCTTGATTGACAATGGTACACAAATCACTGAAATTCAAAAATTCCAAGTCTCATGTTAGATATTAGGAAATTTTAATTTTTCATTTACTCAAATGGTAAAAATGTAGACACTAGAAAAAATGAAGAAATTAGAATTCTTAGATAATCAACAAATTGAATAATTAGGTGGAATTACTCAACGCCTGTATTAGTCCATTTTCATGCTGCTGATAAAGACATACCCAAGACTGGGCAATTTACAAAAGAAAGAGGTTTATTGGAATTACAGTTCCACATGGCTGGGGAGGCCTCACAATCATAGCAGAAGGCAAAGAGGAGTGACTCACATCTTATGTGGATGGCAACAGGCAAAGGGAGAGAGAGAGCTTGTGTAGTAAAACTCCCACGTTTAAAACCATCAGATCTCATGAGACTTGTTCACAATCATGAGAACAGCATGGGAAAGACCTGCTACCATGATTCAACTACTTCCCAGTAGGTACCTCCCAAAACATGTGGGAATTCAAGGTGAGATTTGGGTGGGGACACAGCCAAACCATGTCATTCCACCCCTGGCCCCTCCTAAATCTCATGTCCTCATGTTTCAAAATCAATCATGCCTTCACGACAGTCTCCCAAAGTCTTAACTCATTCCAGCATTAACTCAAAAGTCCACAGTCCAAAGTCTCATCTGAGACAAGGCAAGTCCCCTCCACCTATGAATCTGTCCAAATCAAAAGCAAGTTAGATACAATGGGGGTATAGGCATTGGGTAAGTACAGTTGTTCCAAATGGGAGAAATTGGCCAAAACAAAGGGGCTACAGGCTCCATGGAAGTTTGAAATCAAACAAGGCAGTCAAATTTTAAAGCTCCAAGATGATCTCCTTTGACTCCATGTCTTACATCCAGGTCATGCTAATATAAGAAGTGGGTTCTCGTGGTCATGGGCAGCTCCGTCCCTGTGGCTTTGCAGGGTACAACCTCCCTCCTGGCTGCTTTCATGGACTGGCATTGAGTGACTGTGGCTTTTCCAGGCACACAGTGTAAGCTTTCAGTGGATCTACCATTCTGGGGTCTGGAGGACAGTGACCCTCTTCTCACAGCTCCACTAGGTGGTGCCCCAGTAGGGACTCTATGGGGTGTCTTCAACCCCATATTTCCCTTCCACACTGCCCTAGCAGAGGTTCTCCATGAGAGCCCCTCCCCTGCAGCAAACTTCTTCCTGGACATCCAGGCATTTCCATACATCCTCTGAAATCTAGGCAGAGGTTCCCAAACCTCAATTCTTGACGTCTGTGAATCCACAGGCTCAACACCATGTGGAAGCTGCTGAGGCTTTGGGCTTGCACCCTCTGAAGTCACAGCATGAGTTGTACCTTGGCTCATTTTAGTCACAGCTGGAGTGGCTGGGATGCAAGGCACCAAGTCACTAGACTGCACACATCATGGGGACTCTGGGCCTGGCCCATGAAACCACTTTTTCCTCCTAGGACTCTGGGCTTCTGATTGGAGAAGTTGCCATGAAGACCTCTGACATGCTCTGGAAACTTTTTCCCCATTGTCTTCAGGATTAACATTAGGCTCCCCCTTACTTATGCAAATTTCTGCAGCTGACTTAAATTTATCCTCAGAAAATGGGATTTTCTTTTCTATCACATTGTCAGGTTGCAAATTTTCCAAACTTTTATGCTCTGCTTCCCTTATAAAATGGAATGCCTTTAACAGCACCCACTTCTTGAATGCTTTCCTGCTCAGAAATTTCTTCTGCCAGATACCCTAAATCATATCTCTCTCAAGTTCAAAGTTTCACAAATCTAGAGAGCAGGGACAAAATTGCCACCAGTCTTTTTGCTATAACATAACAAGAGTCACCTTTGTTCCAGTTCCCAACAAGCTCCTCATCTCCATCTGAGATGACCTCAGCCTGGACCTTATTGTTCATATCACTATCAGCAATTTTGTCAAAGCTGTTCAACAAGTCTCTAGGAAGTTCCAAACTTTCCCACATTTTCCTGTCTTTTTCTGAGCCCTCCAAACTGTTCCAACCTCCGCATGTTATCCAGTTCCAAAGTTGCTTCCACATTTCCAGGTATCTTTTAGCAGCACACCATTATACTGGTACCAATTTACTGTATTAATCCATTTCACATTCATGATACAGACATACCTGAGACTGGGAATTTACAAAAGAAAGAGGTTTATTGGAATTACAGTTCCACATGGCTGGGGAGGCCTGACAATCATGGTGGAAGGTGAGGAGGAGCAAGTCAAATCTTACATGGATGGCAGCAAGCAGAGAGAGAGAGAGCTTATGCAGTAAAACTCCCATTTTTGAAACCATCAGATCTCGTGAGACGTATTCACTATCACAAGAACAGCATGGGAAGGACTTGCCCCCATGATTCAACTACCTCCCACTAGGTCCCTCCCACAACATATGGGAATTCAAGGTGAGATTTGGGTGGGGACACAGCCAAACCTTATCAACCCCTTTATACAGCCAACTCTTCATTCTCTAGCTATGTTTATATAGTTTGTAGACTCTCTACAAAGACTGTTTCATGGAAGGATGCCTTCTTCCTTCTGGTCTTCCTATTGCCATTAGTTATTGCATACTCAGAAAAGGCAACATATTTTAATATTATATTTTTTGTAAGAGGCCACCAGAGAAGGAACGTATCTAGGAATAGAACCCAGAGGCCTACATATGCTGAATGAAAGTAAATAAAAACAGATATAAGGAAGATATT
Organism: Chlorocebus sabaeus; assembly: GCF_047675955.1. NCBI lineage: Eukaryota > Metazoa > Chordata > Mammalia > Primates > Cercopithecidae > Chlorocebus > Chlorocebus sabaeus. Next base: position 2,908,692 of record NC_132927.1, read on the forward strand.
TAGGTTGAAATTAGGTTAAAAGAGAGAGTAAGTCAAAATATAGAAATGCAGATACAGGCTAGAATCTAGGAGTTGCATCCTGGTTACGAAAAACAGTGAACAGGGGACAGATGAGCACAGAATTCATTTAGCAATGGCAATCGAGTGTCCAGAAATAAATTAAACTTCTGAAGGTCTAAGAGAGAAAGGTCAAGGGCTTACATTAAATAGATATATAGATTCTCCCATATTGGAAAAAATCCTGCTTCAGACATTATTTACAATCCCAGACCCAAGAGCTGTTGAATTCAATTCAGTTTATGAATGACCAAGATATGTCAAGTTAGTCTCTCGGTATGTGCTACCTAGCTGTTTGCAGTTGGTATTACTTCTTACTTCATTGTGATTTACAACATTGTAAGACTCTCTACACAGTGAGGAGGAGTATTAGCTTTCCAAAATCTATGTCTCGGTTCATCACCAACCTATTTTCCAAACCAAATTAACTGTAAATAGGTAAATAGTAAAGCATTACAGGAAAAACAGGAACAAGGTAGAGGGACTGTTGAGTATTTGTAAGCTGGACTAGAGGTGACATAGTTGGAACCTGAGATACTGCAGAGCCAGCTGACTTGATTGACATTTTGACTGAGGTAGGAGAGGAAACTGGAACTGAGAACAAGATCTATACGTTTGCTTTGCTGGCTCAGGAACTAGGATTTGGGAGACATTTGTAAACAGCACTGCTCTTCAAATCTTTAGGAAATAATTGAATTTAGGGTTAATTCTACCTTACAACTTCTCTTGTAATGTGGAGTGGGACCTAATTTAAAAGAGCAGACACAATCAGAAGAAGCCTGTTGCAATCAATATTTCTATGGAATGAAAGACTCCAGGAAATAACAGTTCTAAAATGGCTACTCTACGAATGTCGAGGGTTTTGTTAAAATCTAAATATGTACCACAGTGTTGAATTTTGAATTGTCAACAAAAGATTTAAAATGGCAATTAATTTGAGCAAACTCCCACACCTCTGAGACATCCAATTGTGGAGAAAAAGTTTTAAAAAACCCAAATTATTCATGGAATAGATGGTATCTATTTAATATTTCACTTCAGGTTTCATCTCAGATTTTTTTTTAAAAAAAGCATTTTTTTTTTACATGAAGAATATTTTAAACACAGTTTACTGTTAATCCTCTGGAAACTAACCCATGGTGACTTGTCATATAAACCAGTCAGTCAAAGCTCTAGAGACTGATTATATCCTCAAAATGAAAAATTCTTAAAAAAATAAACAGGTCAGTACATAACAAACCTTACCTGACAGGGGACTATGGCTAATCATAAAGAACAATTTCAGTCACATTTAGTTTTCAAGAAAATGTTTCCTGAAGTGTTCAGTATTATTAGCTAATGTACTCTACCTCTTCATTATCAGATTTCAGATAACTTTTCTGAATTTCCTAATAAAATATAATTGCATTTTTGTTTTATAATAAAATATAATTATACTCCTGGGAGTTTGGTTTTAAAAACAAGATCTTTTTCTATTAAATCAATTCATTAAGTTCATTAAATTAACAAATTAAATATATTAATTAAGCCATCTTTCCAATTTTTATTTTCACCCCTTTTCTCCATCTCTGCTCTCCCCATTCAGTGGAGTTTTCCTTTCTGTGCTAAAAGAGGCTATGATGGCTCCTGAATGATTTTGGCCTAGAGATGGGCACATGATGTGAGCTGGATCAATTAGAAAACTTCATTGAGATTTCATTTAGAGCCTCTGGGAGATAAATGCTCTCTCCTTCCTCTGGTTCGTCTAAGCCAGGATTTGTGCCTTCCAAGTCAACTACAGGCCATGCTTATCTCCCACTGCTTGCAAGAATCAAATCATCAAAAAGAAAAAAAGATAACATAAAAGCATGTAGATAAACAAAGATGAGGCGAGCAAAATAAAGGAGAGAAAGAGGGAGGGAGAAAGAAAGCAAGAAGGTGCAGAGCTCAGGGAGGAAGAAAGAGGAAGACCTAATTCAGAACCTAGATCCAGCCATATTCTTTCCACTAAACTGTATAGACCCCCTTTTTATTTTCTTTAGGCTAGTTTGAGTTGGGATTTTGTCATTTGAAATTGAAAGTGTTCGAACTAAAATACTGTTAAACAGATTTCTTCCTGGTATTACGTGTGCCTGTGTTTCTTCAAGATTCCAAGATTTTGACATTTAATTAAAAAGCTCCTAAGTGATCTGGTTGGCTTAATTTTAAGATCTGTGCTTTTCAGGAATTGATTTAAATAAATAATGGTGTTGACAATATCCCAAAAATAGCTTATTTAGGGTCACTATTATGGAATTTTTGGAATTGAACTAATCTAAAGAATACGTTGAACCAATTATCTATATTCAAAATAACCTATGTCTCATAAAATTCATTTAAGGAGTTGTTTAACACTGAACATAGCAAAGAATAAATTAAAAGCCTAATATTTTGGGGATTCTAAACATGGTATTATTTAAAAAACTGTTTATCCTAAAAAATCCAAAACTACTCTGTATGATAGCTTGTATTAGTCTGTTTTCATGCTGCTGTAAAGAACTGCTCCAAGACTAGGTAATTTATAAAAGAAAAAGGTTTAATTGACTCATAATTCCACATGGCTGGGAATGCTTTAGGAAACTTACAATCACGGAGGAAAGGGAAGCAAACACATCCTTCTTCATATGGTGACAGGTGAGAGAAGCGCAGAGCAAAGAGAGGAAAAGACCCTTATAAAACCATCAGATCTCGTGAGAACTCACTGATTACGTTGAGAACAGCACGGGGGAATTGCTGCCATTATCTAATCACCTCCCATGAGGTCTCTCCCCCAACACATGGGGATTACAATTTGGATTACAATTCAAGATGAGATTTAGGGTGGGGACACAGCCAAACCATATCATAGCTCAATTTAATTTTTAAATTTAAACGTGCTTCTATATTTTTAGCGAATAAAAGCTTACATTTTCTGAACTCAGGTACCTTACAAAATATGAACTATTTTTTTCTAGAGCAGTTTTAGGTTTGCAGCAAAATTGAGTGGAAAATAGAGATTCCCTATATTTTTTCCCCCACGTATGCCCAATCTTGCCCGCTATCAAAACCCCACAGTATATATCCCATATAATTTCATAATAATCTACATTTAAGGTCCCTTTAAGTTTTTTCATGGCCAAATAGATCATTTCATTTTAGTGCTGAATGATATTCTATTGTCTGGATATATCACTGTTTGTTTATCCATTTGTCTACTAAAGGACATCTGGATTGCTTCCGAGTTTTGTCAATTATCAAAAAAACTGCTATAAACATTCCTGTGCACATTTGCACATATTGTGTAGACAAAAATTTTCAACTCATTTGTGCTGGAAAGTCCTGTTCCACCCTCCTGCTCCAGTGGCCTATACTTCTGTGACATTATCCACTCTGAGAGGATCTTGTCTTAGTTTTACAGATGAGACCTAAGGTTATCTGTATATAACATGACCCGCCCAGATATGCCAATCATTTAACTTCTTTCCTTCCTCCTTTCAGAGGTCTGCTTTATTGAAAACCTCATTTACAAAAAAAATCTGAATTTTTATAGTGCTACATAGATCTGTTTACTGACTACTTGGGCAGTGTCACACTTTTATAATTATCATAACTTTATAATACATATAGAAAGAATGGCATGGTTTCATATTATATAGAAATATAACATCAATAGCCTGTAGAATAAAGACAATTTTCAAAACTTTCTGGCACTTATCTCCAAACAAAATAGTGTGTTATTCTTCTTCTTTATTTATTATAAAATGTTAGATATTGTCAGCTGGTTTTGTACTGAGTCTTAATTTTACTACATAAGCAAAATTACAATATTGGCATTTCAATATGTATGTTGCCTAATATTTCCTTTCTTGAACTCTGAACACACTTTGAAAAAATAAACCTGATGAAAGTGTTCAGACTTATAAATCAGTGAAAGTAAAATATTTTAAATATAAAAATTCATAAATATGTATCCTCTGTTCTTTATTCCCAATGACTTTCTTTGATGTCAGCTCTCTCTCCAAAGATATCCTAAGAATTACTTCTGATAGTACTGGTGTTTTGGAGAGAGTCTCAGAATCTTCCAACTATGTTGAGCTGCTCTGAGTGGAACTTTGAAGGTCATCATCTCAGAGAAAGCCCACTGCCTTTTACAGTAGCTCTAAATAGCAGCAGTCTTGATTTCTCTTTCAGATAACGCAGGAGGGTTGGTGTTACCTGTGGTCTAAATCCCTTCCTTCTCACTGGGGAGATTAGTTCACTTCAGAGGGCTTCACCCAGCATGTCCATGCATCTTTCAAGTAAAGGAAAATGGGAGGAGTTAGGGGAGTTGCAGGAGCTTAACAGCAAAAAGAACTGGAATGGCTGAGGTAGTGTCAGGTTTGGTAGGGGGGAAGTCAGGGAGGAGGGAAAGAGGAAGCACTGATCAGAAAACTGAGAAGAGTGAATAAAACTGCTGATGAATATATGAAATAACAGCATCTTAGTATTTGGAAAAGGCACAGTGTATGCAATTCCAGAAATGGATTTTGTTAGTACTACTACTATGAAGATGATGTGTTGGTCCTCTTATAAACCTTCCTTACACAAAACACATACTTTTTAAAATTTTAAAAATAAGTTTTTATTTCAAAATAGTTTAAGACTCCCAAGAGTTGCAAAAATTAGAGTTCTTGTGTATTCTTCACCCGGCTTCTCCCAATAGTAATATGTTACATAACCATAGTATATAGTCAAAATCAGAAAACTGAGTATTATACAATACTATTAGTTAGGTACAGGCATTACTTGGATTTCACCAGTATTTACATGCACTCTTTTTGTCTATTTGTCTATCTGTTTGCTTTTGGTTTACAGTTCTATGGCATTTTACCACATCAGTAGACTCAAGTCACCATCACCATTATTTAAGACACATACTTTCCCCCTCATTCTCAATTTGGAATTTTTGTAGAGTTAACATTCATAATTTACATAGTTAGGACCATAAATACTGTTCATTGCTGAGCTACATAGTGACTTATACATGCTCTAGTACAACTTTGTTTTTTCTAAAGTTTATGTAGTCTATTGCTGTTTTTTGTTTCTATTTCTATGTTTCCTATTACTTCTTTCAAGCCAGAAGGAAAGGGAAGCAAGTCTGCTAGAAGTGTAAGACATCTTGTCATCTTTGCTGTATTCTATTGGTGAGAAACAGGTACCAGAGTCCACCCAAACTCAAAATGGGGATATGATAAAATAGCAGGAGTTGAAGATCACAGGGGTCACCTTATAGTTGGTTTGCCACATATTTCTTTCTTTTATTCTTTTGCTTGATGTTTGACATGTCTAATTCATTCAACTCTGTATTAGCTAACATACTAGCCAATATAGTAAAGCATTCCTTCACCCAGGTTAAATACATCAATTAATTTTACTACTACTTCTTTCTAGAACTCTGTCAGCTTACTCCTCCTCTTATTCCAAGTTGGGCTGTTGCTTTCTAGGCCTGCTGCACAACTGTTATCCTAGGATTTTCACTTACCAGCTAACATGGGATTCCCTTTGCCTAATACCTGGTTTGGATCCCCTTTTTCCTGGACTCTATGCTTTTTCTCTTTATTATTTCAGTCTCTTTAAGTTCAGCTTCTGGTAGTTTCTTAAAAATTAGTAAGCGAATGAAAATGAACATTTTTAGATCTAACATGAGTAAACATGTTTTAATTTTTACTTTTCATTTGATGCAGTATTTTGGCTACATAACAAATTCTAGGTTGGAAGTAATTTTGTCTCAGACTTTTGAAGGCATTTTTCAATGTCTTCAGTCTTCCATATTCCTGCTGCAGAGAGTGATTTTGTTCTGAAATCTGTATCCTTTTATGTAATCTCCGTAAGCTTTTGATATCTTCCGTGTGTTCTATTTTGAATTTTTACAACATTGTGCTTGCTGTATCTTTTTTCATTATCTCTTCTTGTCAGTCTGCTTATTTTCCAATGTGGAAATTGTTTCTTCATTTGTAAACTATTTTCTTATATTGCTTCTTCAAAAACTCTTTTCTCTTTGTTTTGTCTCTTCTCACTTTGTGGAACTTTCATGAGAGGGAGGTTGGATCTCCTAAACTGATTTGGTTTTCTTACACTTTATTTCTTATTTTCCATTTCTTTGACTTTTTGTTCAATTTTCCATAAGATTAGCTTGATTTTATTTTCTACCTCTTCCTCTGAATTTTTAAATTTTTTACTATGACAGTGTTAATTTCTAACAACTGTTTTGTTTATTGACCTCTTATATTTTCTTTATCATATCCCTTTGATATTATTTCATTGATTCAATGTTGCATGATCTTTCTAATATCATTAATTGCTTATATTTTTGAAGTTTATTTCTTCCTAAACTTTCTTTTGCCTTTTGTTGGTTTTAGTCTGTCTTTCCTATTAGGGGCTTTCCTTGAATATGTAATGATCCTAACCTGACAGATTTTGCCTGTTTAAAAATTTTTAATTTTTGTCAGTGCATAGTAGGTATACATATTTACAGGCCACATGAGATGTTTTGATACAGGCTGAGAGTTTTAAGTGTGAGATATTAAAAATCTTTTTGGAAATTGTGTGTGTGGCGGAGGCTTGTCATTAGAGGGCAATATAGGGTGATTGAGTGACAGGTAGACTTTCTCATTGGAAAAAACAAAAAAATGTTAGTATTTATATGTCTTTTCTTTTGGATTGGTTTTTTTTTTTTTTTAGAGTCAAATCCTCCATTCTTATTCTTGGGGTCTGTCTTACTTTCAATAGCCTGGGATCACAGGGTAGGTTCTCTTTGCTCCTGAGACAAAATTTTATAAATTCCCTCGTTCTTAGTAGGGCCACATGTTGGCCTGCAATGTTGCCTTGTGTACCTAGGTCCATAGATCACATGTTCAAACTCTCTAATTGGTTATTCTTCCTAGGTGGGGAATAAACAGTCCTGACACAATTCTGGTCAATGAGATACACTCAGAAGTTGCTGTTTAAGGGAGAAGGGGCTACGTAAAGGGGACAGTCCTGCTTGCTTCTTTGGCCTTTGTCTTTTGCCCTTTATTCTTCAACTTTCCTGCCCAGAAGATAGACACCCTTGGAGATGGGGTAGCCATCTTTGGACAGGAGAAAAGACTCCAAGACGTAAACACTTTCTTGAATAGTTGAATCCACCCTTAATTTCCTTTTTATATACTTCGATTACATGAAAAAAATAATTCCCCATTTGGGTAAGCTGCCCTTGTAGGATTTTCATTAACTACTGCTGAATTTAATTCCTAACTATGGAGATATTCTCCATGGTTTCTGAGGAGAGTCGTTTGCATGTTGCTTACATCCTATACTGCTGAGTGACACAGACTTCTGTGCTAAACTAATTTCCAGTGAAAACTATTTAGTACGATCTGTATCTCCTGAAGGAACAGTGGTTTTTATCTTTCATCTTACTGAAAACTTAGAAGTAATTGAGAGTCTTAAGTGGCTACATGACAAAAGTGAGCTTCCTGCCATAATGCATTCTGTTCTCTGTTGTAGGTGGATAATCAGAGCCATAGATGGAGGTTTCTTCTTTCATTAATGAAAACGTTAGGGGTCATGCATGTAAAAGGGCAAACACCTCACATCTCACCTCTAACTAAATTAGGGCAATCTTCCAACCTTTATTCTTCCAATCCTTGACACTGTCTTCCAATAGTAAGCCTGCAAATCCATTTCCACCATGATATGATAAAACTGATGTTTAAAAATGAACCAATTATGCATTTATATATATAACCATTTAATATCATTATCAATTTCCATAATTTATTCTACCTTTCTTTGGAACACTTGAAGTAAAAGTCTAATGGAATTTAAAGATGATATTTTCCAGAGTAAGATGTATATTAATAATTATTCAGTGGTGCTGAACTTAGTGGTGTAAATGCATTCTTAGAAATGGCAGGGCTAAATGAATTAGTGCTGTCCCCGTTAACATGGCATGGTACTTACAGAATTGTATTGTATCTACAATGTCATTTATTCAAATCAATACAGTTAAGGTTTGTTGGTTGATGACTTTATGTTTCTGCATTCTTTACCATTGTTTTAATGGTGGATTTTACTAGGACTTGCATATGATTTACCTTAACCTGAGAACTTACTCACTCCACTCAGTAAAGCTGGCATTTTAATGCAACCCATGCAGTACCCATGACTGCTTATTCTTTGCAAAATAATGAAAGTGTCTTCAGATAATAGGATGTAATCGCACTAAAAGGGACTTTTGTGGAGTAAACAAAATAAGGAGATTAGAAAGTGTAACGGAAATGGAAGAAAGTGCAATAAAGTGGCTAAGTATTCATTTGCATGAGAGTAAATTCTGCCATACTGGCTGATCAGTGCGATGAAGAATCATAACTATGTAGCTATGCTAAATAAAGTATTGCTGCAGTCAATCAAATGTGCTTAATATTTTTAAAAGCATTTTCACATTCATTTACTAAGACCCTTTTTAAAATTCCAAATATGTGTACTTCAATTTAATTTATGTTCATTGTATCTGACTGTATTTTCATGTATTAATTTTACCTTTAAATACATACTTGATTCTGCTTTTAGCCAACACAGAATAACATGTGGCAAAATTACACTCCCACTGTGAACAACTACAAAACTGGACAAAATATATGGCGCATCTGTTTTCTAGGATTGGACTATAGGCAGTGTAGATGTTTCATGGTGTCTTGCGCAGGGCAGGACTGTGAGGCCTAGCTGACAGCACCTGCTCCAGGGCTGATGGCTAAAGGGAAATACCCGAGGTTAGGCAGTGCAGGAGATTTTAGTATTTAGGACCAGGCAGAATGACAAGGCCTTCCACACCTGAGACATTTAGCTGATACCCAGAAAGGCCATATTTAGGAATAACCACTAGAAAATAAGATAGGACCAACCTCTAAGTGACAATGGACCCTCTTTAACAAAGCATAAAACAAACTCTGCAGGATCAAGGGGGATCTGCCAGTAGTTTAACTGCTAGCCAGATCACAGCTCAACACCCTTTACAAGAAGACAGTAAAATGCAAATAATTCAATCAAAACCCATGAAGCAGGTCTGAGTTCTGATGGTAGCTGGGGGTAGGGGTCAAGGGTTGAATAAGGAAGTGACTCTGTGTGAAGTTTTGATTCCCAGGAAGAACGTACATAAAAGATAGCGGCATGACAGAGGTTGGAACCCTCATGAGAAAGGCAAATTCTCAGGGAAGCAGTTTACTCCAGCACTCCTGGACTGAAGGAGAGACTAAATACACATGACAACTAGATAAAACATGTGACCCTGTATTGGATCATTTTGTAGAGGACATTACTGGAACAGTCACTAAAACTCGAATAGGGCTTCTAGGTGAATCAAAACGGGCAATTCTTGCAACCTTTCTGCAAATTTAATTTTTTTTTTTCAAAAAGAGGCAAAAATAAAGACACATAACTTGTCATTTTTTGAAAAAATAAAACCACGTCCTTTTTGACAGTATCAGATCTGATAGTATGCAGAACTGTTATATAGATTATGTCATTTCTCAAGTTTTTTTTTCCTGTACTATGTCATTATGTCATAGCATAATGTACTATGTGCAGTTATTCTCAATGAGCATGAATTTTAATCCTACATCTTAGAAATATGTCTTTGTTGTGCAAATATAAATGTTTGTTTTAAACAATAGGTTAATAAAGTCAATAATTCATTTAGGGCTGGCACATGGAAGAAAATACATTTGTAGCCAAAATGAAGTCACATTTAATGGCCACCCAGGGGGAGAAAGGAACATAAATCTCCCCAAAACACAGTGAATTGATGCCCAGGTGCTTGTTGATGCATTGTAAGCAAAGCTGGCAAATGCCAGGGAGGATTTTCTTAGAGGTTTCTAAGCCCTTGGAAGATGTTGCCAAAACTTGACTCAAGTCGCTGGCAGAAAGACCAAGCTCTCAAAAACTACTTCTTGCCACTCCAAGGGCCATTTTAGGTTATTGGTGCTTATCCAGAAGATTCTCCTGAAGTGACCTGTGAGGTACATGAAGCCCTATACTGCCCTATTCTGAGCATTTGTGCAGCCTTCCCCTGCACAGGAAATGTCACAGTGGCATTTTACAATGTGGAGGCAATGGCAGTGGCTGTGATAGTGTGTATGTGTGTGAACAGGGACATTATGTGGGGGAATAATATAATTTGATTAGAATAACTGAGAAATCATCTGCCTTTGCTGGTACCTACCAGATAGAAGCTCTGAATCCGGGAGCCTCAGGTCTTTCCCCATTGATTTATTTACCTCTTTCTGTGCTGAAACTTACCACACTTATATAAAAAAATCATAATGTAACTTTTCACTAATATTGTTCAAAGGGCAATATAACTATGAAAAATTTCTGAAGAAACAGAAGACATTTTAATTAATATATGTAAAAAGAGGCATAGGAAAAAAGAGCCAAACAATAAATGCTGCTAAAAACTCTAATTTGAATACTTTTGGACATGAAAATATTTTCATTTTCAACTCCAACATTTCGATCATGCATTGTTAAAGTAAGATTCTCTCAGAGGGAGTCTCTCATGGGTCCTAAGCCAGCTATCAGATGAATTCACAACACAGCATCCTTCTTGTTCTCGTCTACTTCATTTTTGTTAGTTCATTTCTGATTTCTACTGAGTATGGAGGCTTCACTGATGTTTATATTCATCATATAAAGATCAGTTGCTGTTTTCATTGCTTTCAAACTCCAAATTTTCAAAACACCCGAGCAATTCATGGCTCTCTGTAGAGTATGGGGAATGGCTACCTTGCCTACTTTATTTGCCCCCTGTCTCCTAGGTCACACATTTCATTTAATATATACCTCTATGGAATTGATCCCTATCATGAAAGCAATACTTAGTTTATGATGGAATAACTCTATAATATGAAAGAAAACAATGAAATTTCAATTATGTTAATGGGCCTCAAGTCATCTTTTGATTATTTTTTCATTTTAACTTTAGGTGCAATACGTTGTATTATTCATTATTACTAGTTCATAACATATTACTTTATTATTCTTACACGTAAACACTCATACACACACACAAACACCTATGCTTTTATATAAAAACAACCCAAGTTTAAATTGTTTTCAAGTAGTTTGGCGACAATGTCCTCCTTGTCTTGTAACTCACTCCAATTATGTTTATGCTTAGGATTCTGTGATTCTTTTATGCTAAATCCCGAGTGTACATTGTCCCATATACATAACCCAAATATTCTAGGCCTTATAGCTTGTGACTCTAAGGAAGAGAGCACTTTCTTTTTATACTCAAAGTGTAATGGGATGCTTTCCCATTGGATGGCTGCCTACAAATAGCATCCTCAAAGTGTCTCCTGATAATTTATGAGATTCCCTCAAAGGGAGTCCATCATGGGCCCCAAGCCAACTATTAGATGAATTCACGACAGTATCCTTCACGTTCTTTTCTACTTCAATTTTTACTTGTTCACTTCTGATTTGTACTGAGTTGCTTCTGGAGGCTTCACTGTTGTTTATACCCATCATGAGAATCAGTGTAAAGTTCAAAGTCATTGTTTTAATTGCTTTCAAACTTCTAATTCTCAAGACACCTGAGTAATTCATGGGTCCATGTGGAATATAGGGAATGACTTTCTTACCTACTTTATGCCCCACTCTGTCTCCTAGATCTAAAGCAGCTTTACTTGTACCCCAAACTTGAAGATATTTTCAGATCCCACCTCAATCTCTCTATCCATAGAAGTACTAAAATAATCCCAAATAATAGGTTGGGGGTAGAACCCCCATGTAATCCCCTGCATCCTACTCCTTCCTCTCCTGATGCCCTGACTCCAGCCGAAGTTCCTCTCTCCTTTTCCACTTATAAAGTGAAAACTTCTGCTTGTCAGTGGAATCAAATGGATGCTAGTCATTGAGAGCATAGGTGTTCTTTACATTAGTAATTCCTAGCTGTTAGCATGGTTTCCAGTTTCTAGTGACTCAAGTAGCCATTCAATGCCAGCTCAACTAGCTAACAAAACTGCCTCTATACAAAATATTTTCAAAGTGTGATTCAGCAGTATAAAAATTTAAAAATAACTCTAATTTGTCATTCCTAGAGAGAATGTAATATCCTGACAAGACAGCCAGAAAGAACATACAGTTTCTATATTTCTGTGCAGGATTATACCTCAATAAGCGTCATAAGAGTAAGGTAAATACTGAGTACAATAAGTTTAAATTTCATCTTACTCTAGGAATCTCTATGGCACTGCCCTGCTTCCCTTCTACTAGGTTGTAACAGATAAATGAATGAAAGGATCCTGCTGCCTTAGAGCTTTATCTCCATCCTGAATGGCAGCTGGTTTGCATAGTTTGAGGATCATGGTATTGGGCAAGTTGCTTTCTTTTTTTGAATCACTGTGCTTATTCAGGACATGCCTCTGCAGGATTAGAGCAGAGCAGATATCCCAGCTCAGTCCCTACATCCAAACTTCTCTTAAGATATCACATTTGAAACCTGGAAGCTTCTGGTTACATTAGAAGTATTTCCAGCTCACAGGGGAAAGAGCAGTCATGGCTGATCTGGCAACTTAATATCAGAAAGTTGTAGATGGGCAAAGAATGGGATATCTACTAAAGACAAATGAATTCAAACTGGTTCATGAAAGTGTCTGCATTAGCTGAGCATTTCTTGTTGCATATTTACCTAGTGGATTACAATTACTATGTTGCTACTATGTACCAGGTACTGTCCAAGGTAGGGACAAAGATGACTAAAGTGAAACTTTGTGGCAACAGTATGGAAAGTGGAAAGAAAGAGTGTGGTGAGAGAGACAGGAAGATCTAGCTGGCCATTGCAATAGCCAAACAAGTAGTGCTGAAGGTGAGGATGAAATGTAAAAGACAGAAGAGAATAGAGCTGAGAGATAATTCAAAGAAAGTGTTGACATAATCTATTAGGTATGATGAATAAGGAAGGTGAAGAAAATAAGATGGCTCCTAGGATTTTAATTTCTTAACTGAGTAGCTAGTGATGTCTTTTCTTGAAATAATGCTTTAGGAAGTAAAAATGGTTTTCGGTAATGATTGTGGTTAAGGCAATTTAAAAACATGGAATAAATAGGTCAATTGTAGGTATTGTGAAAACAAATAACTTGGTAATTGTGTATATGTGTGTGTGTGAATGTGAGTGGCAAATATAGTGACCTAATTTCCTATTGTTTAATGTCAATTTATGGAGGATAGCTTTAGCATTTGTCTAAAGCTCAGTAAGGTTTAGCCGCTCATGGAATATTTTCCTAATGGTGTTAAACTGAAAGCAATGAGCAGTGAATGGTATGTGTCTACCTGGAAATAAGCCCCAAACCGAGTTAGTAACATAGTATGATATCTTGCTTGAGTCTACCTGTGTTACCCGTAGGACTAGGCAGGTGCATCAGGAGATTGTACAGAGAGAAACAGATGTGTAGAGAGTGAGGCACATGTGTATGGTCAAATTTTGTATATATCACAATGTGTTAGTGAGATTGTTCTTTAATCCTAACCTCTATTTATGTCTGAGTCCTAGAGGTTCAAGAAAACTGAAAGAATGTATCTACTATGCACTCTAGAGAGTACTGACAGCATATGTGTCACTCAGAGCAAGGGTGCAAGAAATGTATATGCCTCAGCAGAGAAAACAGCTCTGGCCTGGATTGCTTTTGGTATTTGCTGGCTGAGCCAATAGCTTCCATGGTAAGTAGCTCCAGAAGCTTTGGCAGGAGCAGAAGACCTCTACTGATGCAGATATCTGTTCTCTTGGGGTTGGAAAGAAACACCTTGGCACATGCTGGCAGCCTTCACACACAGTGTGGGCAATGGCAAAACAATGTGGATAGGTATAAACAACAGTGTCACACCATTGCTGCTCATCACTGCAAGAAGCCTGAACCAGTGAGGGAAAAATGGCCAATACTGCATGATGATTGAGAAGAGATGGTTAATGAGCACATGTGATGTGCTTGCTTTCCTGATGATTCTTTTACATTGGGGTGAGGTTTGTGGCTTTATATAGTGTGTGTGTGTGTATATATACACTATGTATGTGTGTATATATATACACTATGTGTATGTGTGTGTATATATACAATATGTATGTGTATATATACACACTATGTATGTGTATATATTTATATATACACACTATGTATGTGTATATATATATGTTTTTACTATGACATTGTTAAGCACATGAGGCCACATAAAATTGTGAACACTTTGTACAAGCTTATTCTATGGAAAGTATTTCACTAGTTTCTGATTGTAGCCGCAGAACAAATTGGAAGCAATGTTTTACAAAAATTATATTACACATATTAGAATTGTAACATTTCTTCTAATATCCTGAAGTAGCAGGATTTTACAACTATGTCATATTCCTTCCTGTATACAATTAGGTGATACTACTATTATTTTTATGTGATGTCAAATCTCAGTTTTCTTGATTTCTGTTCACACCAAAACTATCAAAGGAATGTTATAATGTATGAGTCACTTTTAGAAATGTCAATGGCCATAAATACTTTCAAAATGGTGAAAATTTTTTTCACTGAGTAAACCTTTGTCTAGGGAAAACAAAACCAAAACTAAACCAACCAACCAACCAAATAAACAAAAACCCTACAAGGCCGGGTGTGGGGGCTCATGCCTGTAATCCCAACACATTGGTAGGCCCAGGTGGGTGGATCACTTGAGGCCAGAAGTTTGAGACCAGCCTGGCCAACATGGTGAAACCCTGTCCCTACTAAAAATGCAAAAATTAGCTGCATATAGTGGCACATGCGTGTAATCCCAGCTACTTGGGATGCTGAGGCAGGATAATAGCTTGAACCTGGAAGGCAGAGGTTGCAGTGAGCAGAGATCGTGCCATGGCACTTCACCCTGGGTGACAGAGTGAGATTCCATCTGAAAAACAAAAACAAAAACAAAACAAACAAACCAAAACCCTTAAATAAAAAAAAAAAACAAAAACAAACAAAGAACTCCTAAGATAATTATGCCCCAGTGAGGCATAAACAGTTTTGACTATCCACCTGGGTCTTCTGCTTCTTCTGCTTTGGTGAAATCACACCAATATGACTTCTCATGGCCATTGACGTGAAGATACACCAGCGTTGTGGATCCAGCCAGAAGTTTTAAAAAGAATATTGTTTACTGTTATGAATGATATCAATTTCCTCCAAGCCAGGTTTTTAAATCATTTTCTTTTCGATAAGTTTTGTCATCAATTCAAGCATAACAACAAAAAAATTTTTTTAAGTCCCAAGAAGTCTGCCACCTCTCTAAGTGCTTGATTCCATTTTAAGTAGAAGTTTCACTTTTGAGAGAATGAGAAAGTTCATTCACAGAAGAACCTCACAGGGAGAAGTATATTCAAGGGTTGGTTTACTTGGTAGATATTTTGGTCCAATGAATAAGGCATTATCTTCTGATTTAAGGTCCTGCCATTTGCCTGTAAATGCTTTTGAAAACAAGGAGTTCTTTTGGTCCTTTTTATTTCTGCAAGAGTAGGATAGGAGCTGTGGAACATATACCCTTTTAAATTTCAGAAGTTCTTCTAGAGCCTGGAGTTGAGAGTGACAGTTTTGTCATTTTATCCATTGGCAGAAATCTTTGGATATATCAAAGTACTGAAAAAACGTGTTTGGAAGTTACCACTGCTCTGATGACCTTAACTTTGAAATATGGATTTATTTTATTTTCAAGCTGAAATAGACAGGATCAGTGATGCAGTACTTGGCAAAGATGACCTTACTGACTGGGGAAAGTGATGTGAGTAGAATTTATCAGAAGGGTCCTAGAGAATGTGTTGTGTGTGTGTGTTTTTTCTTCACAGATCTCTATCTTTGAGGGGCAAAGAGGGTAATGCTAATTTTAATTCTGTATAATATGACAATGTCATCTTATTCAGGGAGCTAGATTTTTCACTATTTCTTGCTGCCAGGCAACAGCAAAATCAGAAATCCATTGAGCATCCAAGATACATTCTCTGTGCCATGTCAAAGAAAACTAAAACTTTTAAATCAGCTTCTTTGAAATTTCATATTGAGGAGAATTATTTTTCTTTTTGTTTCTACAATACAATTTCTTTCCATTTTATTTCAGAAAGCAGTCATTAGTTTTTGCCTGAAAAATGAGAAGAATTATTTATTCATAAAGTAAAAAAATTGCTTAAGTGAAAAAGCTCATAATGAAATAAAATATATGCATAAATATATGTATATGTGCTCATATTCATATTGTCGACTAAGGGGCTCTGACTTTCATAAATTTTACAAATGAATTTAGTGACCTTTGCAACAATGAAAACAGAAAACTCTACACTACTAAATGATCCCTAAAAAATTTCCAGCTTTAATATCCTATGATTCTGTTTCATAATATAGAATTAAAACCAGACTTCAATCGGAACTTAATCTGTGTTTGGTCTAACACACTCACACACACAAAATAAGCATTGCATCAGTTTGCTAGAGCTGCTATGACAAAATACCACAGACTACAACAGATATTTCTCACAGTTTTGGAGGCTAGAAGTCCAAGATCAAGGTCTTGGCAGGTTTGATTTTATTCTGAGGACTCTCTCATTGGCTTGCAGATGGTCACCTTCTTGCTCTGTCCTCATGTGGCCTTTTTTTTCCTGTGTATCCACACTCCTTGTGTCTCTGTGTGTGAATTTCTTCTTCCATAAGGAGGAAATTAGACTGGATTAAGGCCCATCCTAAGGACCATATTTTAACATAATCACATCCTTGAAGAACCTTATCTCCAAATATAGTCACATTTTGAGATACTGAAGGGTTAGGACTTCAACATATAAATTTCAGGAGGATGTGATTCAGCCCATAACAAGTATCCTCTCAGTGCAAGGTGAGGATGGCTTTGGTGAAATGAAATCTCCAATCATGGACTTCCTTGGATAGGAAAGAAGAAAGTTTATGCGTGGTCTGAATAAGAATGCCAGAGATGTAAGACGAGGTCAAGAAAGTTACGGAAGTATACAAATTAAAAACTTTCAAGCAGGAAGATTCAATTCTCCATGTAAAATGATGAGAAGTCAGGTAAGCTAAGCGTAACAATTGTCTACTATTTGATAAATGTCATAATAAAAATAACACATCTTAAAGCAATAAAAAGTTTTCAGAACAACCCAGCTTTCCATTTATTTGTCTAATATTATGGAGGGAATTTATAACCACACCAAAATTTCTGAACTTCTTGTCCACTTCTCTCAGTATATCTGCTCCTTTTTGAAACATCCTCTCAAATTTCCTTCACCATCTGTAGCTCTTTGCCTTTCATCTTACACTCTGTCTCTTTCTCCCTGACCTTACATCATAAAATCTAGAACTCTCTTCAAATGAAAAGTAAGAGAAACAAAGAGGTCAAAATTGAAAACCTTTGGTTGGGGAGGGAGAATGCCTGATAATACCTGCAAGTTAATTGTTTTGCATTTGTCACATGAATAACCAACATTTTGGAAAATTGGAGATCGTTACTGATCTTCCCAACAATGACTTCAGTGAACAGGAGTAGAGGCTTCATTAGAATGGGAAGAGTCATGCTGGAACTGAGGCATTGAAAGAGAATAACAATTATTCTTTCCAGATGATAACTCCTAAGGAACTCCTGGATAGAGAAATTGCCAGAGGGAAGCTAGAGGGACAGGCAGGGTACAAGTTTTTATGCTCAGAAAGATTTGAGTAGATTTGCATTCTGAAGAAAAGAGTTTATTGAAAAGGAGATGATGGTCATTTGGGCAGGAAAGGGAAGACTTGATGGATTATTATCCCTGAGAAGCAGATGAGATAAAATTTAGCTAATCTGAGAAGGTCTGAAATGAAGATAATTTTTTTTTTTTTTTTTAACAGCAGGAGTGAAAGTTTATCAAAAAGTTTTAGAGCAGGAACAAAAGAAAATATACTTGAAAGAGGGCCAAGTGGGCCACCTGATTCACATGTGTGATTTGAACTTTGACTCAGGGTTTTATATGATGGCTTGCTTTTGGGGGTTGCACCCCTTCTCTGCTGATTCTTCCCTTGGAGTGCGCTGTCCACATGCACAGTGGCCCGCCAGCACTTTGGAGGGGCTGCATGTTCAGCGTGCTTACTGACGTTGTGCATATGCTCACTTGAGGCATTTTTCCATTACCAGTTGAGTGTTCCTAGAGAAGGTCATACACCAGTTAAACTCCATGATTTTGCCTCTTGGTATGCATGCTTGAGCCCACTCATCCAACTTCTGACTTTTATTCAGAAGCTGCTGATCACCAGTTTCAGAAAACCAAACACTGCATGTTCTCACTCATAAAGTGGGAGTTGAACAATGAGAACACACGAACATATATTTTTAAGAAGCAAATTGAGGCACTTAACTCCTGGCAGATTGTATTTTTCAGGGAAGTAGGAAGAAAGGTTCCTTCCAGCAGGAGGAAGACTAGAAATCTTGGGAAGACTAGTGAAGATTTGGAATATACGGGGAGACCAATAGGAGAGGAAGTCAAAGTTTTGACTCTAAGTAATTTTAGTTTTGAAAGTAGAAAATAAAATGAATCCAGCCATCTTAGGGCAAGAGTTGCTTTTCTAGTCCTATAAGGCACTGAAAATGACACTCAAGTAAGAAATAGGAACAAGATGAACTACATTTTCATTATGAAGATCTATTTGTCATGTATAAGTCCTTGAATTAAACTGCTTCAACATGAAAAGCAAGGAGGTATCTTAAGGCTCAGCAGAGTTTGTCTCCCCTTTTCCTTTGTTAAAAACTACCAAATGTAGTAATGTTAGTTGCCATAACAATTGTGAGAGCTTCTCATTTCCTTCAAGTGTAGGCAAATGGAGGGTGTCTGCTGTATTTTATTTTTATGGCCCTACTTTCAGGCAGTGTCAGCTGTTTTTAGATTGACAATAAAAATCCTTATTGCTGGGAGAATTATATTCCGTAAGTTTCTTTTCTCAGCTTTTCCATTTTCCTCTGTAGAACTGTTAGAGAGAGAGAAAGAGTTGGAACAACTCCAATGAAGCTTAAGCATCCAGTGTCATCAGTGGAGAGCGGGACACAGACCGCAGATGCAAACAAATTATTGTTTGTTTCTATTGATTTCCCGGTGTTGCCAGAAATATGGCTATAGAGTTGTTAGTTTTTGTAACTACTTCTTATATCAGTAATGTTATTCTGTAAAATTCTCAAGCATATGGTTATAGTATTTTTAACATAATTTCTCTATCTTTTGTCATAAAGAATAGCATCAGAAATGTACGTAAGTCTTTACCCACTTTTAGACATTTTGGAATCTTAAGCAGACCACTTAATTATCAGTGTGCAACATCATTCTTCCATCAGTTGATCCGTTCCTCAGCACCTGTTTATTGAATGCCCACTGTATGCCAGGTCTTAAGCTGAGGTTTTGGAGATGTAGAGATGAATGCATAAATCCAGTTCCTGTTTTACAATGTAGCCACCATTTCCTCCACAGGATAGTCATGTATAATGGTACATATGTACTCAGATTTAATATTACAGTTAGCTTGGGAAAGTAAATCAAAAGTGTCTTCTATGCATCCTCAAAGAACCACTTGGGGAAGCAAATCAAAGGGTCTTCTATGTACACCAAACATTGCATACTATGAGAAAGATGCTGTTCTTGACACATCACGTACATTAATCACTTCATAAACACTATGAAGTAGGCATTACCAGTCTCATTTCAAAAATGAGGTAAGTTACCCAAAGTAATTTCCCAGTGGTAAAGAGAGATTTCACCCCCAAAACACTGACTTCAAATATTGTGCCCTTTACAGCTTCTTTATGTGTTACTTTGACATATTAAAAAGATAAAATTACAAAATTTAAGATTTACAGATAACAGAAGAGTGGTTCTCAACTGGGGGAGATTTTGCTCTCCATGGGACATTTGACAGTGTTTGAAGACATTCTAGCTCATCACTACTGAAGGGGTTGAGGCCAGGGGTGCTGCTAAACACCCTGCAATGCACAGGAGCCACTTTAGCAAAGAATGATATGTTTCAAAATGTAAATAGTGTCATGGTTCAAAAATTCTGCCTGAGAGAGTACAACCTGGGGACTAGGCCTCAGAGAGACACGATTACCTCCCCAAGTCAACAAATCATGTTGAGGTCTCCTGATTCCCGGTCCAGTTTCTCCTTGTCTCTCTGTTGCTGGTTTTGTGCACCATAATGCACGTCAAACTTAGTGGGTCCTGAGTTCTTGAGAAGTGTTTGTTGAGTGCTGTGCTTCATTTAAAATAGGAAGAGGGCCAGGCTAGTCGTCAGTAAAATCTGAACCCTTTCACCCACGGTTCTCTCTTCTTTTACTATTCCTTTCTGGTCATCTGCAATTTTCTCTTCTCATAAATGCCTTCTTGTTGCCTTTAGCTGTTCAGTGTCTTATATGTATGCCCTTCTATCTCTGTAGTGTCTCCAGTTAAAAATTACCTTTTCTTTCTCCAGTACCTTTCATCAAAATTCTCTCAGTGAAGTTTAGCTAAATATTAGAAGTTTAGCTAAACAAAGAAAGAGATGTGCAGGGTTTGTGCTCAAAAGCAGGCTGACGAGTCCCGCCGAGCTTGGAGCCCAGTTCTGCCTATTAACCTATGTCGACATGTGTCGATGAAAAGAATCAAACTCTGTAAAATATTTGAAGAGACTTACTCTGAGCCAAATGTGAGTGACCATGGCCCATGACACAGTCCATACGACGTCCTTGAGAACATGTGCCCAAGGTGGCCAGAGCGCAGCTTGGTTTTATACATTTTAGAGAGGCACGAGACATCAATCAAATACATTTAATAAATATATTGGTTTGGTTTAGAAAGACACGACAACTCAAAGTGGGGGCTTCCAGGCTACAGGTGAATTTAAACATTTTTCTCGTTGACAATTGGTTGAGTTTGTTTGAAGACCCGGGATCAATAAAAAGAGAATGTTCAGGTTAAGATAAAAGACTGTGGAGGCCAAAGTTTTTTGAAATCTTATAGTGGCTGCCCTTAGAGACAATAGATGACAAATATTTCTTATTCAGATCTTAGTTAATCTCTTTAGGATTGGGAGGGTCTGGAAGAAAGAGATCTAGCTATGTTAATAGAGATTGTTTACAGATGCAAATTCTCCGCCACAGAGAACAGGGGGGCCACTGCAGGGCCATTTCAAATATTTCAAAATGTGGAAAACAAACACGTTTTGGGGTAAAATATTTTGATTTTCTTCTTTGTCTCGTAGTGTTATGTCAGAGTCAGATTGGAAAGTAAATTATGATACACAGGGTTAAATAAAACCCATCTGATATGAATTTATGATTTGTATGGCATGACTCCCCAGACCCTTCAGATATGAATTTGGGCAAGATAAAAATCAGAGTTTAGTCCTCACATGTTTTGTAACCTCTCCATATACCAACCCCTTAATCTATCCTATAATTTTATTTCAACTTAATGATTATTTGAATTTGTATGGTGGAAACACTGGGAGGTGGGAGCCTC
Source organism: Chlorocebus sabaeus (assembly GCF_047675955.1). NCBI lineage: Eukaryota > Metazoa > Chordata > Mammalia > Primates > Cercopithecidae > Chlorocebus > Chlorocebus sabaeus. The sequence goes on from NC_132927.1 coordinate 2,930,284, forward strand.
CCTGTTTTCTCTTGAATGATACTATGTGATGATTTCTTTCATAGGTAATGTTTGCTTTAAAAGTAAGCACTGCTTGCCTTGTCAGTCCTTTCCCATCCAGGGGAGTAACTATTCTCTGCTTTTCCTCATCAGGAACTGAATCTTCAGTCACCTTGATTTTGGACTACGCAGCCTCCAGGACTGTGAGAAATAAATATCTGTTGCTTAAGCCAATCTACAGTATTTTGCTATAGCATCTCATGCTAATTCATACATGATCCAAGAGGGTTACTCATTTCAAGGAATATCTAGAAAAATTGGGAGACCTTTGTTGCAGGAGTTCTCTAGTTTATGGATTTCTTGAAGGACTGTTAAGTCTTACCTACTTTAATGGATGAACAACAAATGATTTTTTTTTCTCAACCTATTTGGTCTTTTTCTTCCTGAGATCACCATTAGCCTGATTCTCTGCTTCCCTAGGCTTAATATCCAACTGAAGCACAACCCTGGCAGAAAAAAAAAAAAAAGAAAAACAAAAACAAAAAAACTCTGGTATTGGTACCACTGTCACTGAGCCCACTAGATGAGAGTTAAATCCTGTGACATCTGGGCAAGATTAGAGTAACTGGGCTATCAAAAAGAAAAGCTGAGAATAAAAAGATTTGTTTTTAACACTCCTCTTACCCCTATTATGCCTAAATATCAGGCAGTATTACTCATACTTTATTTTAGTTTTAATTAAATTTGTTTTATTTAATTATAAGTCTCAACTCATTAATATAGGTGATTGTCATATTATTTTGCTTGCATGCCATGATCATCTAACTTTTTACAGGTAAAAGTCTTGGAGGGAATATGACATTAATATACTACTTTCTTTTAGAATTCAGTGTCTGCATTTTGAACTCAGACAACAAGTCAGATCATTTGGGTTCTGTAATGCAGATATGGAGGTAAAGACAGTTTTAACTTAAGAAGGGACTGTCTATAAAAGGAAAGAGTGCCACCAATAAACAATATTTATTTGGCGTCTGAAGCAGGAACTTAGCAGGCTGCTAAGACATGCTAAGTTCCTGCTTCAGATGCCAAATAAATATTTATAATTGAATAAAATTCATAACTGGTAGACATAAAGCTTTCTATACTCCTTTTAATGCTAAAATACTTCAATTACAATTTAACAAGGTGCTAAATTTTATTGAGAGCTTGAACAAATTAATCTTGGGCATCGGTTTCCTCATCTTTAAAATGGACAAGATGAAACAAAGGTATCTTCCAGGGATGAATTACAAATTCTGGTGTTCTATGATTTTTTTTTTTGTTGAGAACATACAATATATTACATTATTTGAGGTTCCTTTGCTGACATTTTGCTATATGGGGTTTTGCGAATATAATAGAGACAAAGATTGAACTCTCTAATCATACAAAAATGCAAAGTTGGATTAGTAAAAATCTTTGGGATTTATGTCATGGTTACTTTACTCTGTTTTTCAACTGGTTTTTCTTAGCCGTTCTTTAAATGGAAGAGTGTTACCAGCTCAGTGTAATCCTGCATATAAATGGGAGACAAACCCAATCCTTTCTTTCATCCCTTGGATACTGGTTGTGACAGCAATGGGAACGTTTGCTTTACTACTAGTTCTGTTGCTAACTAATGTGAGACTTAGAGTGAGTCATTTCATATCTCTGCTTCTTGATTCCATGTACTGAATACAATCTCTGGTTTCTCTCTCTTTTTTTTTTTTTTAGTTTATCTGTTTAGAAAGGTAAATATATGCTCATTGTAGAAAATACAAATGATACTAAAAGATATAATAAAGAAGAAAGAAAAATAAAACAAAATTTTACCCCCTGGGGAACACACACACACACACACACACACACACACACACATTTACAAACAGAGCTGCAGGCAATAGCATGAATAAGGATGAATATATCTTTACATCCTTATTCTAATCTCTACTTTGAATAAACTTCTAGGGACAGAATTGCTGGGTCAAGGCATACTTCTTTGACTCAAGATGTCATGTTTTCCACAATGTTGTCAATATTTTGCATACCACCAACTAGCTGTTTCCTCACATCCTTCACCACACTAAATACTGGCAATATTTGTACCTTTGCAGAACTGATTCTGAAAGCTTATCTCACCAATACTGGTTATTGCACGTATTTGATATTATAATATTTTGAAAGATAATATATTTATGACATTGTTATTTTTAATTTCTGCTGATAATAAGATTAAGCTTACGTTGTCATGGTTGGGATATAATTGTTTTTGTGTGTTTTTCTTTTTGTGGATTCCTTTCAAAGGCATATGTCCTAGCAGTTTCATCCTTTCCAAGGATTCAAAAATGCATTTGCTTCCTTCTGTCTATGGCATACAAGTTCAAGATCTTTTCCAAAATGCATTTTCACATTGCCTCATGGTGTCATAGCACCACATGATCAGGTTGTGTTCCTGTAGAGATAATGTCACACAATCTGTACCCTGATCTGTGGAAAAACCAGATATAGCTTGTTTAAGTATATTTTTTATTTGTTAGCCTATAAAAGCTTAAAAAAAAGTTCATTTCAGCTTTAACAATATCTAATTAGTGACATTCCCTTCACCAAAGTTTCTATCTTTTTTATTGGCTCTAGTCAAACTGTTTTATACATCCTGCAGAATGTCTCATCTTTTTTATTTCTTTTAAACTTCATTATCTTTTTGATGACACAATAATTTTCTTTCCATCTTTTATCTCCCTTTAGCTGACATCTTCACTTTGTCTTTCTTTACAACTATGCTAGCTCTTATGCATTTGTTTTCGTAACTTTTAATGGAAAATTCAATTTCTATGAAGTATATGCTAGTATCTTTAGAAGTACTTAATTAAGTTCTCAAAAGGTTAGGTGAGCAGATTAAACAAAAAAATATAAAAATGTGGCAAGACAGTTTTCTCATGGGAATCTGCCAGAGAGGGTTTGGGGTGAAGAGTGACAAATTGTATTCAACTGATAAACTATTTTTCATTAATGTCTTCCCAAGAATGATCTAGGGAATCTGTTATATGCTCTTTATACTTAAGATTCCGAAATATTTATGCATACTGAAGTATGAGCAGGCAGTATAAGTAATCAGAAAAAATAAATATTGAAAATTGATAGGATTCAGAACTCATGATACTGTCTTGGTTTTATGAACAACAATTAAGCAACCTTAAATTTATTTTTTTCAGAATTTTGAGCCCTATCAAAGATATATTTGATCTGTATAGTTATTCATATTCTCTAAGCACCTTGCTATTTTGGAAAACATACTGAGTTGAGAACTAGGAAAATACTATAAGTCATCCCTCATCTGATCTCTCATCTGTATTATTGCTGCCAGAACTGTAGTTCTGCGACAGTCATCTTTCCCCGTTTGTCTTTTCTGTTTTTTTGCTCATCAGAGTTGTACCATTTTGATAAGAGAAGACAATCATACTTGGTTACATTTGCAAATATAATTATATTTCTCACAGAAAAACACAATTTTTATTAAATTTAAACAAAAAAGAGAATAGAAAGGAGAGGAGGAATAGGTGCAGGATTTCCTTTGTCCTGGCACAATTTAATATATTCTGGAAGTGACCTTTTGCAATAGATAGTCACCTAACTAAATTAAATGGGAATAGAAAAGCATCATTGAAAGCAGAAGTAATTTGAAACTAAGTGAGGGAAGGTTTACTGAGCATATCAGTACCAATGATGAAATGTGGGAAAGGGAGTATAGCATAGTCTTAAGAATTTGGGTCCTGAAATTGCAAAGACCTTGTTTTGAAACATGGCTCTGTCATTTACCAGTAGAGTGTACCTCTCTAAACCCCAACATCCTCACCTATAAAATGAGGATAATAACAGTGCTTATCTCATAAGGTTATTGTGAGAATACAATGAAATAGCACATGTAAAGTGGTTAGTATGGTGACTGATACTACTAATAACAAACATTCGTTCATTAATCACTAGGTGATAGTCACTTTTCTAAGGGCTTTCTGTGTATTAACTCAATAAATGTTTAATTCATGTTAGCCTTTTTATCCTTACACTCGTTATTGGGAAATAAAAAAATTTATTATAGGGGCTCCCAAGCTTCCATCTAACTACGTACCTACCTACCTACCTACCTACCTACCTACACATATGCTTGCATAAAATGTATATGTGTTTATCTATATCTACCTGTATCTTTGTAGAAAATTAAAAGCAAGGATGACATAAAATTATCTAAAATAATGTAATGGGTTTTGGTTCTCTATTGTGTTTGTTTTCATATTTGAATATCTTTTTATAATATTTAACATTTATATGTTAAATATTAAAAACTGTATGCCTACAGTTTTTACTATCTTAGCAAGTGCCCATTTGTTGTCTGTTAGGCGAAGGCCATATTTCAAACTTTTATTTTCAAACCAAGACATAGAACTGCCTCTGAAAGGAAAACTAATGATTATACAAGTAATTACATATACTCATTATTTTTATATTATCTCATTGAATTATACTACCTCTATGAGCTTAAGTATTGTTATTATTCATATTTACAAGAGGGAAAACTGAGGAATAGATATCACACATAATTTGCCACAATATGAGATGAGCAAGTGATAAAGTCAGGGCTTGAAGACAGAATTTTAAATTTTAAATCTCATTATTGTTCCATTACTAGTGCTTCACCTAAATATCCTCAGAGTAGAGAACACTGTACCCTGGAATTCCAGAAGTATGGTCTGAAGAAGGAAATTACAGACAAATATGTTCTAGAGTCACTTGTATATCTTCAAATCATGCAAAATTTACATTCTATTCATAATATTTCCATGCTAATTTTAAATAAAACCAATTATTCTTCTTATCTATTGCTGAGGCTTTACTATGTCCCACACTCCCATTCACATGACAAAGTATTAGCCCACAGGACCTCAGAATGTGACTGTGTTTGGAGATGAGGTCTTTAAGGAGGCAATTAAGTTTAGATGAGGTCCCTGAGGTGGACCCTAGTTCAATATTAGTGGTTTCATTATAAAAAGAGGAGCTAGGGCCGGGTATGGTGACTCACGCTTGTAATCCCTGCAATTTGGGAGGCTGAGGCGGGCAGATCATTCGAGGTCAGGAGTTCGAGACCAGCCTGGCCAACATAGTGAAACCCCGTCTCTACTAAAAATACAGAAATTAGCCGGGATGGTGGCAGGTGCCTATAATCCCAGCTACTCAGGAGGCTGAGGCAGGAGAATTGCTCAAACCTGGGAGGCGGAGTTTGCAGTGAGCTGAGATTGTGCCACTGCACTCCAGCCTGGGCAATAGAGCGAGACTCAGTTTCAAAAAAAAAAAAAAAAAAAATGAAGCCAGGACACAGATAGGTATACAGAGGAAAGACCATGTGAAGATACTGGAAAAAGGCCACTATCTCCAAGCCAAGGAAGGATGCTATCAAAAGAAACTAACCCTGTCAACGTCTTGATCTAGGACTTTCAGCCCTAGAAATGCAAGTAAATGAATTTCTGTTGTTTAAGCCACCTTGTCTGTGGTGCTTTGTTATAGTAGCCCTAGCAAACGAATATGCTTACCATTTGGTAAAAATGATACTCCAGAAGGATGTGGTATGCTTATCATAACTTCATTTATCCTCAATTATACCACCATATTATACCACCATAGTCTCCTAGGAGGTAGAGAAAGAAATTCTCTATCTCCTAGGCCTTGTTGCTTTCCTTGGAAAAAAGACTCAATATGGAAAAAAAGATAACAATATTTTGAGGCACTATTCAAAATGCACGTTAGGTTAACTTTCTATACTAACTCGCCATTGATAGTAATAAATGTTTGATTTAGAAATTAAGACTACCATTATCAGAATTCTGAGTTTATTCTTTTTTTTTTTTTTAATTATTATACTTTAAGTTCTAGGGTACATGTGCATAACGTGCAGGTTTGTTACATATGTATACTTGTGCCATGTTGGCGTGCTGCACCCATCAACTCGTCAGCACCCATCAACTCGTCATTTACATCAGGTATAACTCCCAATGCAATCCCTCCCCCTCTGCCTCCCCATGATAGGCCCCGGTGTGTGATGTTCCCCTTCCCGAGTCCAAGTGATCTCATTGTTCAGTTCCCACCTATGAGTGAGAACATGCAGTGTTTGGTTTTCTGTTCTTGCGATAGTTTGCTGAGAATGATGGTTTCCAGCTGCATCCATGTCCCTACAAAGGACACAAACTCATCCTTTTTTATGGCTGCATAGTATTCCATGGTGTATATGTGCCACATTTTCTTAATCCAGTCTGTCACTGATGGACATTTGGGTTGATACAAAGTATTTGCTATTGTGAATAGTGCCGCAGTAAGCATACGTGTGCATGTGTCTTTATAGCAGCATGATTTAAAATCCTTTGGGTATATACCCAGTAATGGGATGGCTGGGTCATATGGTACTTCTAGTTGGTGGGATTGTAAACTAGTTCAACCATTATGGAAAACAGTATGGCGATTCCTCAAGGATCTGAGTTTATTCTTAAGCAGATGCCGTGATTCCTGTTTAAAGCTCAAGAGCATGTACCAAGTACTACTGTCAGCCTCTTAGGAGTAGACTGAAGCCAAGAAACCTAGGTGATAAGGAGAACAAAGCTATACACCTAGTGGAGAAAGGAGCCTTTGTTCATTTAAGATAAAAACAATTCATTCAAACGTCTGTGTACTTATTTTACTTACTGGTAAACAGTCAGAACAGAATATTTCATTTAATAACTAAATTCTTATTTTCTTTTTGTGGGCTAAATGCAATGACCATAGATTTTGGGCACATTTGTAGCCTGAATATATTGGACACATACAAAAATAAATCTAGTAAATTGAGAGATGAGTATAAAAATATAGCCTGAATTAAAATAATGCTCAGTGTTATTAAAGTGAGTAAATGTTAGTGCAACAAATATGAGATATGTCATTTGTACATTTTCAGAAAGCATTCACAGACTATAGACATAACTTGATCAGCACCTCTCCATAATAGACTGAAAAATCTAACTTTCCTGCAGACTTGAGAAATTATTCAGAATATAAATATAGCAATTTATTTATTGACTTTGCATCCTAGGAAATACCAAGAAGAATTGTCTGATATAAATGTAGACCTTGGGCTTGCTAAAATCAATATTTATCTCTTGGGTCAATCAATTTATTGATGTTCACCTTAAAGAGAAGTCAGTATGTATGTAATATCACTGTGGACAAAATTTCAACGTAGAAATGTTAAAATCCTGAATTTAGTTTAATTTCCCTGAAAACTTGTTTGTCCTGTCTGATTTTATGTGGTCTCTATCAGGTTCAAACTAAGAGAGTTTAAATCTATTAAATATTTTAGACCATTGTTTCTCATATCACTTAGCAAAAGCAAAAAAGTATTGCCTTAATGTTTTTTAAAATTGAATAAGTCCAAAGTAACTCTTACCAGTTTAATTTCTTATAGTGACATTTTCATTGGATACATAGAAATCATTTAAAGCTATGAATTGTAATTTCAAATTTCCCAAAGAAACAATGTCATAATTTTAAAATAAGTAAGAGCAAAGAACTATGGTGAGTAGAGGTAGAAACTTCTAAAATTCTTTTATATGGCAATCATCAACTGATTAATTGTGGTAATGTAGAAAAGTACACATCACATATGAACACAGAATTCAAGTTAATGTCACAAGCTAATGAAAAACAGCAAATTTGCTGCCCATCTACTTGACATATATATTATTTGAGATAATCATTTCTACTTTGCAGCAAATGTCTATCTTCATTACAGAAACTTATGCCTGTTTTTAAATATATTTGATTTATTTTCCCAGGACACTGAATTCATATGTATTTTTCTTTTTACAGGAGTGAATCAAATATATTGAATATTTTTATGTACTCTCCTTGCAACTAATATATATATCTTGCTTAAACTATATATGGCAATCATACAAAAATAATCACATGTGATTGATTAATTGACTGCTTATTTTTCTTTGCTGTGGATAATTCAACTGTTAGCTCTAACATACCTAACAAAACTTTTTCCATCCCATCTTTTCTATGAAATTATATTAGTTGTTAGAAACAATCAAAATAAAAAGGTTTGTAAAGGCAAATTCACTCTCAAGAGATTTTTATATATACAGAATATGATATATATTACCTAGGCCTATAGGTGAGGCCAGTGGATTTGGCATTTACTTTCATATTTCAAGCCATAGGGCAGGAATACATCCACCAAGCTGATTCAGACCCTAAAGTTCTTCTTCTATGCTCTAATCTGCAAGACTGAAACATGGCTATTTCTTTCTTTCTTCTATCTCTTGCCTCTTGGCAATGTGATTGAAGTACAAGGAAATCAACCCTCTTGACTTAACTATGTGACTCACATCCTACTTACTTGCTGATTTTGACCACTAGCTTAGCCTAAACTTGCTTTCTTTTATTTTCTGTGCTTCATTTAAAACCTGAAACTTTGAATGATTTGATATTTGGGTTTTCACTCGGCTTGTGGATTATATAATAAGTAAGCCTCCCAAAATATATTGGCATGGAGAGCTAAAATCCTTTTCCTGACATTTCAGACATTACTGCAATATCTACATGACAGATATTGTACAAATTAACTATAATTGTCCTTTTCCCTCTCATTGAGTCTTTTTTTTTCCTTACATTTATATATTTGGCTAAGGTAGCTTCAGATTGTATCTTCCACAAAAACTACTTTGATTACATCTGGTTAAAACATGTAATACTAATTTAAAGGGCTATGTTATTTTTTGTTAACTTTTTAAATGGAACGTACTATGTTTTAATTGGTTAGTTTGTTTTATCATAGAAATAATCTTAAGCTCTAAGCAAAGATTTTTCTGCTTTAGTTACAGAAATTCTGATAGGAGTATAATGTAAGGCAATGCACTTAAAATATTAACTGGTTGAAATAAATTTTGGATTAAGTTTTTGGAAAATCAAGTAATATTTATGCTTTCAAAATTTAAGAGTTTTATACCTCTACTTAACCATCAGTTCTTTGGAAAGTCCTTCCCTTGCCCTCACATTGGAATCTTTATTTGTATTATTTGCTTTTCTTGTTCTATACTATTTTCTTCAATGAACTTATCACAATTTGTAATCCTATATTTATTTATATTTTTAGTTGCTCAGTAAAGAATTGTATTCTGGGCCTGGTGTGGTAGATCACGCATGTAATCCCAGCACTTTGGGAGACCGCGGCAGGCAGATCGACCCAAGGAGGTAAGGGGTTTGAGACCAGACAGACCAATATGGCAAAACCCTGTTTCTACTAAAAATACAAAAAGTAGCGGAGTGTGGTGGTGCCTGCCTGTAGTCCCAGCTACTTGGAAGGCTGAGACACGAGAATTGCTTGAACTGGGGAGGCAGAGATTGCAGTGAGCCAAGATTGAGACACTGCACTCCAGCCTGGGACAAAGTGAGATCTGTCTCTAAATAAATAAATAAATAAAAATAAAAATGTCTTCTTAACCAACTCACCAACTCAAAGCGCTCAGGAATCATATAGATTTTGTTCATCAATGTAAATCCTGGGCATAATAGAGTTTTATAGTATTTGACACAATAAATGTTTGTTAAAGGAATTAAATAAGAATGTTAGTGAAGTAACAGAAAGAAGATGAGAAAGAAAGAAGGAGAAGGGAATGAAGAGGAGGAGGAGAAGAGGAGAGGAGCAAGGAGGTGGCATTGAGGAAGAGAAAGGAGGAGGAGGAGAAGGAGAAGGAGAAAAAGGATGTAAGGAAGGAGGGAAGGAGAAGAAAGAAGAGGAGAAGGTGGAAAAGGAGTAGGACAGCTAGAGGAGAACAATGGTAATTTTTATGAAGTGTATATGCACTAGCTATGTAATCTTCACAAAAAAACTATCAGATAGTTTCCATTGAAGAAAATATTAGCATAAAAGTTTAGTAACTTACTTATGGTGACATCCCAAATGGCAGAGCTGGATCTTGAGTTCAGGCATAATGACCTCAATCTGGCCAGTTGTGCCCTGTTCTGAATGGAAAGACTATGAAATATTTCGCAAGCTGTTTGTGGCACTCATTGCATCTTTTCCCAAGGCAGTTATGGTGTAAAATTAGGTTTACATGAAAGCTGTAGTATAATGTTGTATAGTTCCATAAGCCACGTGTAGAAGTTGAATTTTTCAGGCACTAAACAGATTTACTTTATTCTTTTAATACAAATATATTTCTTCAGAAAACCTAGTTGCAGTGGCTGTGATTGTTCTTCTTGGGGTTTATCTGTAACTCCAAGTCTATGAGTTGTACCCTTACCTGTCCAGCTATGTCAGATAGAATTCTATCCAAAGTTTTCTAAAGTTTTGAAATTCTTATATGAACCACTAATAGGATATAGAATAATTAAATCTATATATTACCTTAAGCTATAGGGTTGGTCTGTGCTTTGCAAGTAAAGAAACAAGTCAACATACTACTCTTAACTTCCCTCCCTTCTAATAAACTGATTTGTGTCTTGACTTCCACTCAATTTGTCCTGTCTTTGAAGAAAAAGTGCTCCTGGTTTCCAAAGCTAGCCATTCTATCCTTAATTGAATTCATTCTTATTATTGATTGCATTCATTATTATTCTCAGTTTCATAATTGTAGTCCCATAATTTATTACTCAATTAATATCTTTCTTTATATTCACCAGATTTTCTGAAGTCAGCACTCATATTTCAAATGTAAACAAATAAAACAAAACTCTTTTATCATGCCCTGCTTCCCTCACTTCATATCTTTTCTTAAGTTTACTAAAGTTTTTGGAAGACTATTTTACATTGCTGTCTCCGTTTCTTTACCATCCATTTATATGTTTCTTTAGGGCTTCTGTCTCCTACACTTTATTGAAAGTACCAAATCAGAGATCATCAGTAATGTATTTTTTGCCATGTCTAGTCATTCCTAGTCCTCATTTCCCCCAAATTTTCTGCTGTATTTGATAGTTATTGGACACTCTTCATTCTTTAATCTTTCTGTTCCAATGATTCTCTGACATTGTTCTTTAGTTAGTTTTATCTTATTTCTTTAACTCCGACCAAAGAGGTAAAAAAGCTATGTTTTGCTACTCTTGCTTTTAATGTGGGTCCTTGTCAATTTCACCATTGAGTTTATTACCTTTCTTTTCACCCCTTACATATCACAGTTTTCTGGGGGGGGGGGGAGTTAATTAATCCTTACATATAAAATCTATCCCTTTCTGGTCTTGGTCTTTTTATTGTTTAATGTCTTTCTTTCCCCTCAGAAATATCATGCCCTGACTTCTGAGCAATAACTGGCAACTCTGCATGTGTTTCTTGAAATTTGAATTCTAATTCCCAATAAGTTGCATGTCTTAAAGCCAAATTGAATGCAATCCAGTATAGTTAATACTTCATCTTTCCGGTCACTCATGAAAAGTAGTTATCCTTAAGTCATTCATTGCCATTATCCTTGCAACTGTTAAATGACTACATTCAATTTGTTCTACCTGCGTGATGGTGCTTCACCAGTCTATCATTTAATTTTTTTCTTCCTCCTGTAGAGCACGCAATGACATTACCTCATACCCCGAATATTCTTGTAGTTTTCTAATTGGTATCTCTGTCTTCAGACTTTCAATATACTACATTACCTTTTACATAGGGTCCAGAATTAGCTACTTAAAATGTAGGTCAGAGTGCATATCACTTTTTTTTTAAATAAAGAAAAAAAATGACAACTGCCTATGGTCTACAGAATACAGTCAAAATTACCTAAAATGACATTCATGGGCTACTACAACGGATCTCTGTATGCTTGTTCAGATTACTTCTGAATGCATATTCTTTCATTAAGCTTAACTTTAGCCATTTTCTCAGTATACCATGTACTTTCATGCACTTATTATGCTATTGGTCCTAATTAACTTGGAATATGTTTTTCTTACTTTCTTCCCTGTCACTGAGAGACCATCAGTACTCAAAGTGTTAAATTAGTTTATTCCACCTTATATTGTGATCCTCTTCCTTTCTATTTTGTTAAAAACTTCTAAAGCAGAAATAATGTTATTACTAAGTGTATTCTTCACTTCATCCCCCACCACATACATAACACACACACACACTCTGTCTCTGGTACATAGACAGTGTTTATTAAACATTTTTTGGAATGTTACTGTAAAGATATGCGACTTTATAGACCCATGAAAATTAGTTTGGCACTTTAAGGTCACAATTTTTCATGCAAGAATTTTACGTAGAATAAAGTATAATTTGGAAAAAAAAAAAAAAGACTAGTTATCCAAAAAGGCTCCATTCAATAACCTTCTTTTACAATAGCCTGTGTAACATGCCTGATATTCACAAAAAAACTGGGCTTCATCCTCAGGGCTCTTCACCAGATCCTCCACTAAGGCCATTACTTTCAGAATGTACAACCTGCAAGCGAATATTCATGATAAACTTAATTACTAGGACCACTGGAATCTAGGTAGTTGTTGCCACCACTGCTTGTTCTTTGCTAGTGAGTAGTGGAAGAAGTAGTGAGAGTAGAGTGTTCAGAAAGGCAAGCATGGAATGATTATTTAACAGAACATTTGACAAATGTCAGAAAAGCTGTTACATATATAAAGCTAAAAATGAAGAAAACCCTCAAATTTGCTTGTAAATCCAATGCAACTATTATTAATAAAAACTCATATGCAGCCCCTACAAATATATGTTTGACCAAATGCCTCTGAAATGTTTAACTTAATTATTCAATAATTTTATTTAAATTAGTAATAGGAAAATTTGAAAATATACATAAACAAAAAAATGGAAAAATAAAATCCTGTTTTTAAAACTATCCAGAAGGTAGCATACTCGGCTACACAGTTGCATATTTTTTAAACAGAAAATTGGAACTTAAACTAAATTTGTTCTTTTTGCTTACAACATATTTGGAACATCTTCTTATGCTATTAAATGCAATATTTATATTTAATCATTGCATATTATCTAATTGCAGCAATTTGCTCTAGTTTATTTAATCAACCCATGAATGTTCAGTTTCTAAAACTGCTTGCACATAAATTGTAAAAATTTTGACCAAGAATTTGGTAGAATATATTTGGGAGGAAAAGAGAAACAAGGAGAGGGAGAGGATTTGAGAAGGCACACTAAATCCTGTGTCCTCCCAGGGCATATTTCTAGCTCTAGTATCCCTGCCTCACAATCATACTGAAAAAAAACAAAAAACAAATATATATATATATGTGTGTGTGTGTGTGTATCCATCATATATATCCATCATATATATATTATATATAATATATAGAGTATATATATATTCTGCCTGAAAATCCAACTGATTTAAAGTCTTTTGATGCCTCAAAGTACAGTTCCAGACATCAGAAATGAAATCTCAATCTGTGCCAGTTAAATGTTAAATAACTGTATTTCATTATTAATGCAAAACATATTTTATTCATTACACATACCGAAGAGATCAGAGTTCATTCATTCTTCCATTCATTAAACACAGCTATGACAGCCTTTCTGTGTCTCTAGGATGGGAAGAAAAGAGAAAAATGAATATTATCATTTTTAATATGTGAAGTAGGAAATGGAGGCAATTTGGGTGGTCAAGTGACTCAATCCAAGTAACTCCTATAGTTTCTCTTTTAGTGCCCAGTTGACCAGAGTTGCTTTAACTCAGTCTGTTTCTTCTCTCATCGGGCCACTCACCTTCCTGTGCTCCCTGTGTGTCCTGCATTCACACCTTTGATCCTGCTGGTCTTTCTTTTTTTTTTTTTTTTTTTTTTTAATTTATATAGAAAAGAAGTTTTATTGACTCAGAGTTCCACGTGGCTGGGGAGGCCTCACAATCATGGTGGAAGGGAAAGAAAGTGAAGTCATGTCTTGCATGGCAGCAGGCAAGGGAGAGAGAACTTGCGCAGGGGATATATCATTTATAAGACCATCAGATCTCATGAGACTTATTCACTATCATGAGAAGAGCATAGAAAAGACCTGCCTCATGATTCAATTACCTCCCACCAGCTCCCTACCACTATACATGGTAATTGTGAGAGCTACAATTCAAGATGAAATTTGAGTGGGACATAGCCAAACCATATCAGTAGTGATCAGACTAGTTATAAAATACTACTTTAATATTTATCTGCTTATACTTATGCATAATGTATGTTTTTATCATAGTTATTCTAAGCAATCAACTGCATTTAATTGTATAGTATTTCTTGCAAAGCACTTAATAGTGGATACATAAAATTAATTCTTCCTGAGCAGAAATTGATACATTTCTGGTAGCCTTTCAGTTAGCCTTTCAGTAAGTTGATTTGACATATGAATTTTAATTGTTTCATTACAGTATTTCATTTTTACCTAATTTAATTAATTTTAATCATAAATAAATATTACAGCATTTTGTTATATGCAACAAATAATTTAGTTGTTGCACCAGATCAGTGGGCCTTTGTTTTTCAGGTGGCTACTTGTGGTCTCTAAGTATGAAATAAATTGTCAATCTTTCTTTGTAGAAGGGTGAAAACTACACGCTGACGATGAAGACTCAACTACTTATTAAATTTTCCCTCATCCCTTTTCTGAGAGTTTTCCAAACTACATTCCAAGATTTGCTCTTTACAAGTAATAGACATTTCGTGGGGGAAAATAAAAAGACTTACACGCTTAAAAACACCTGACAAGTCTTGGAAACTCTTATTTACATAATTCTGATAGGGTTCACTAGAGTAGCAGGATTTGAAAACACCAATGTGAGAATCACACAGGAGCTTGTCAGGCTAGATTAGTCTAGTTTTACACACTCCTAGCACCTTCTGCTATTCATTCACAACATTTTCTCAATTATAGTTCAAACAATTATTTGTTCACGTATTCCGCATAGAATGTAAGGTTCTTGAAGGCAGGGACCACGTTTTTTTTCTTTTTTACTTCTACATTCCAGAGTAAAACACAGATTAAAATGGCACAAAGCAGAAACTATAAAATGTAGGTTGAATGAATAAATAACTGAATGAATCTTCATGAGAAGATAGAATACATAGTTTTCTCAGGTATATCTGACCAGAAAACCCTTCTTTTGTGGACTACCTATTAACATTTCATCCCATTTACTTTTCTACTTGAATTTGTTGGTGGAACTTCGGATTATCTTGTGTACAATACCCAATTGTCCTCTTTTGTTTTCTGTTTGGAGTGGGACCACCCCAGTGTACCAGGTGTCCAAATCAAAATATAGAGATCGTCCTTAACTGATCTCATCCATGTCTAATTTCATTAACTCCCAGCCCTTTTTGCTTCTACCTATCTTCATTTGCTTTTTTTTTTTAACCCAGTTTTTGAGACCCTAGCGTACATCTTTTACAATAGTATCAGAACTGTTTTTTCTTGCTGCCCCACAATCACTAATCCATCATAAGAACCAGTTTTTGTCATACGAATCTCCTGTTTAAAATATTTTTAGACTTTGAACAATTTGTACAACTCTGTACTTACATCTTGTTTTCCCCATTACACTGCCTGATTCACTCTATACTCCAGTGCTGTTGAACGTTGTTGGTTCCCTAATGGCAGCATATTCATTTTAGCTTCTGATTTTAGGACTGTCATATAGAGCCTCACAGCTGTGCACTGCATGAGTCTAACACTATGATGTGAGTGGGGTTCCCTAGAGATGTGCAGCACAACGTCCCTACCTGATGACTCTTTTTTCTTCATCATGGAATCCTTTGTGACATTTTTTCTTGTTTCTTATTCTTCTGGTTTTTGATTAGTCATCTCATGCACACTCCCTGATCATTGGGCACCTCTGCTTTGTACCTCCAAAGCATACTTATATTTATTCTGTCATAGCACTTGTCACTGTCTTCTAGCTATCTTCTTCTCCATCTAGACTGGAAGAACCATGGAAGCCAGGCCTCTGCTAGTGTACATGTTGCATACTGAACATCTTCCCAGTGCCTAGAAAGCCCTGCATCCTCAGGGCCTTTGTTGTTGCTATTCTCCCACCTGCAGTGTCTTTCCTAGACAGCCACAAGGCTTTCTCCTTCGCCTCTTTCAGGTGTTTACTTGGGTATCAACTTCTTAGGTCCCTGACCACCTTATGGTAACCCCACCTCTTCTGTCCCTACTTTTCTTCCTTTCTTGCTTTACTTTGTCTCCATCCCAGATAAGCTGAACTAGGTACCAGCTTTCAGATTAGTCAACCAGGACAACAAACCAAAAATGAAAGTATTAGACCTTTAGATCACTTGCTGCTGGAGTATAAGTGAAAGAATAAATTAGAGAAAGTGTAGACTCCCCCTCCACCCCACTTCTTTCCATTTTCCCCTATGGAAAGACACAGAGGTTGAAGGTCAGGAGGATGAACACAGATGTAAAGATTGTCTCACTGCCAAGGAAACCTAGAAAAAAAGGTTCCTGTAGTTTAATGGACATGGGAACTATGGGGAGAAGGAAAGAAAAGGACCAGGAGTGGGAAATGTATTGAGAAAAGATGGTCCTTGACTTATGTTGGTACAGCTTATGATTTTTTGACTTTAAGGTGGGTTTATCGGAGCATTCAGTGCATTTTCCAGTTATAATATTTTTTACTTTTATTTTCTACTTAGAATGGGTTTATCAAGACATAGCAGCATTGTAAATCGAGGAGCATTGGTATTGAGTCAGAGTGAAAAGGATCTGTGAGACTCATGATCTTTACACTCCACAAGGAGTTTTAGACAGAGAACTCTGGAGAAAGCCTTCCATAGAGGCCTTGAAATGAAGGTTTCTGGGCTAGGGATTTGGGTATGCACAAAGCATGGCTGGCTAAGGGGGTCTGAAACTGTGACTGGAACTCCCTTCAGAGATGCAATGCTCTGGTTGTAGCAAGTCGTCTGTGGGTATAACAGCTTTCCCATATAAGACCTGGCAAATAAAGCCTTGATAATGTCCTGTGGTTGGACCCGAAGTCACACATAGGTTTTTAGCCAGGAGCCAGTGTTTCATTAACAGTTACCACTTTTATTATACTGTATATTACAAATACACATTTTATTTGTTTTCTGTATCTTTCACTAGCTTCATGAGGGCAGGGGAATTTTGCTGTTTGCTATTGCATTGCTAATGTATAGAAAAGTGCCTGGTACATGGTAGATCATTAAAAATGTTTATTCAATGAATGAATTAGTTTTACTTTATATGTGCATTTTTGTCTTTGCAACTAAACTATAAATTTTCTTGAGGATCGAGACCTTGTCACATATTTCTTGCTATACGTATACCTTTTCAATCAGATAGTATAGCTTAAATGTTAAAAATATTATTCACTGGATTCACTTGTAATTTTCACCCTGTATCTTAAAGTAACACTTTAGAGTTACAGGGACAAAGTCTAATATTTTCTTTATTTCAAAAATGAAAAATTTTAAGACAGGTATCATTTATTTCCCTAACTTTTGTTTTTTCCAAGTTAAATCTCTCTCCTCTCCTTAACCATTTAACATATAGCAATGGAATTGTGATGGCTAATTTTATTTGTCAACTTTTCTGGGTCACTGTGGGCAGATATTTGATCAAACATTAGTCTAGATATTTCTGTGAAAGTAATTTTAAATAAGATTAACATTTAAATCAACAGACTTTGAGTAGAGTAGGTTACCCTTCATAAGGTGGGAAAGTCTTATTTAATCAGTTGAGGACCTTAAGAAAAAGATTGACCTTTCCCAAAGAAGAGGGAATTCTGCCAACAGACAGCCTTTGGACTTGAATTTCAACATCAGCTCTTCTCTGGATCTCCAGTTTCTGTAATTGTGTGAGTCGGTTCCCTCAATTCTCCCTCTCTCCTCTCTCTTCCTCTCTAGGGTAGAGAGAAATTTGAAGGAATTGACTCAAATATATATGTATATATGCACACATATACCAGACATACGCACAGTCACACATAAACACAGACACCCACACAGAGACACACACACACATATCCTGATTCTTTTGCTCTGGAGAACCATGACAAATACAGGAGTTCCATTTTTCACCCTCCTATTAGTTCGGGAACCACTACACCCCATCAGCGTTCCACCTAATTGATATTAATATCTGGAGCAGACACAGTGCTCCAAATACAGTCTTATCGATGCAAGCTACAGGGACATTGTTGACTCCCTTGCTAAACACTGTTCTATGAAAATGCAATATATATTTGTTGGCTCATGTTAAATCTGTTATTAATTAAAATTATCTAATGTAAGCTTTTGTGTTGTGTCAGGAATTGCGTTAGGAGATGTGAATATGGAGCTACAAGGTAGGGTCCCATTTATCCAAGGACATGAACATTTCTTCCTATTCACAATCTCTGCCATCCTGTATCTGTGGTTGACTTTTAAATTTAGGTGTTAGACTTTATATTTATCTTCCAGAATTCCTTCTGGCTCAATTTGATCTACTGTTTCAAACTTCATGACAAAAAAAAATTGATTTTTTTCATCATGATTCTGTCATCCGATATTTGACTACCTCTCCAAATTGATACACATCCTTTCTATGTCTACATCTATTTTTAAACTAAAATTGTGAATAAGGCTCACAATTCAATTCACAGATTCAAAAATGAGCCATTTAATCATCATCATTTGACAATAATTGTTCAACTAACACATATCCACATAATTTACAAAAATCCTCTGTACATCTATCTTGTTCACAAAGACATCAACAAAACACTGCATTAAGTGCCTCATTGAAATGCAGATTCACTATGTCTAAATAATTTAATTAATTTGGCATAATTTATTCTTAGTGAACTCAAAGTGGCTCTCAGTGATTGCTTCTTCCTTTTCTAGGTGTTCATGAGCCATCTGTTTAATTATATGTCTTGGAATTTTGCTGGGAATTGATGGATTGCTCCATGATATATAATTGTGGTATGTCCATTTACATTTTACATGAGAGAAGCAGAAAATATATTGATCTGTATACCATTTTCTAGCACTCTTTCCATTCACTACAATTATCCACATGCTGCTTACATTGATGCTGTAATTATATAAGAAATAGGAGCTGCCTCATGGAACCCAAAGGCAGGAATGTATTTTAGAAGTCAACCACACATCAGTCCACTTGAAGAGAGCTCAGTAAATTCTCTTAATCTGTTGTCTCTCCTCTCCTTTTCACATCTTTTTTTCTCATCCATATTCATTTGTACAGAGAAAATTTATGTTTTCTAGTTAAAATAGTAGATAATGACTAATATGAATAACTCTAAAATTTACAACCACTCTATTTCAGAAAGTGGCCTATAAGCTGAAATCTCTTATTTCATATTCTATGCAGAAAGGATTTTTGATTCACTTGGCTGAGGTTTCAATGTCTGGATTAACTAATGTTGTCAAGGAAATGGAATAATGCTGTATGAATATGACTGTCCTATTTTCAAGCGGAAGTAAACTGTAGAGTGGAGCTTTCAGAACTAGAGATGATGTACAGACAACCCAGTAGGTATACATCACATACAATGTATCATTCAGATATCCAAGGACAAGAAACACAGGGCAACTTACATACACACTAGTGAGGCCTGGAATTGGAAGCCGGTATCTGAAACTGCTTTGTGTCTTTCTAGGGAGATCTGGCTTCTCATCTATACTTTTCTTTATACACATTCCTCATGGTCTTTATGCTCCCAGAATACTTGGATTCTTTGGCTACTCATGGTCATGAGTCCTCCATAACTTCACTGTGCAAATAGCTTAGAGTTACGATGCTGATCCTTGCATAACCGAAAATGACTCTTCACTTCTGTTGCTTACCTTCATCTGACTAGCTACTCTTTCTGAGGTTTTGAGTTAAGATTATATAGAGAATGAATCTGCTTAGTTACTAGTAGTTAGTCGATTGGTTCAGGATTTTTGTCAAGATTCCCATTGGCGAGAAGGGGACCAAGGCAGGGCATTTTGATGGATGCTTTTGCTAAAATAGAATACAAATTGTCTATTCCTAAACATATTTACCTCTTATAATAGGTAGAGTCATCTAGATATCTTTTCTTTAAACTTGGTTTATCTTTAGTAGTATGAAGAAAAGTTTTCACTGTAGATGAATTGAGGATTAAATATACTTGCCTACTATTTTGGTTAATATGAAATTATCGGCTTCAACCACTATAATTAATTATCTTTTTGAAAAGGTGCCTTGAACATGGGTGATACATTTTTATTATCTTCAATTATCTTAATAGCTCTATGCTGAACTTTATATTTCTGGAGACTCCTTAATCTCCTTGAGCCTAACCTCAGTTTTCTCTTCAATAAAATAGTTATAGAAACACCTGTCATAGCATCAACTATGGGAACAACCAAGCATCTTGTTTCCACATAAAAGATGTTCAAAATATAAGAATCTTGCTCACACCTATAATCCCAACATTTTGGGAGGTTGAGGTGAGTGAATCAACTGAGGTTAGGAGTTTGAGACCAGCCTGGACAATATGGTGAAGATGGTCTCTACTAAAAACAAAAATTAGCCGGGCGTGGTGGTACACACCTGTAATCGTAGTGACTCAGGAGGCTGAGGCAGGAGAATTGCTTGAACCTGGGAGGCAGAAGTTGCAGTGAGCCAAGATTGAGCCACTGCACTCCAGCCTAGGTGACCGAGGTAGACACCATCTCAAAACCAAAACAAAAACGTAGAAATGTTTTTCCTTTCTCACTATTACAGTGCAGGAATGTGTATATAGCTATGATAGTTTCTTTTTTTCTTTTTTTTTTTGTTTTTTGAGACGGAGTCTCGCTCTGTCCCCCAGGCTGGAGTGCAGTGGCGCGATCTCGGCTCACCGCAAGCTCCACCTCCCGGGTTCACGCCATTCTCCTGCCTCAGCCTCCCGACTAGCTGGGACTACAGGCGCCCGCCACCTCACCTGGCTAGTTTTTTGTATTTTTTAGTAGAGACGGAGTTTCACCGTGGTAGCCAGGATGGTCTCGATCTCCTGACGTCGTGATCCGCCTGTCTAGGACTCCCAAAGTGCTGGGATTACAGGCTTGAGCCACCGCGCCCGGCCTAGCTATGATAGTTTCTTTCATGTACTTTTCTCTCTTGTTTCTACCTCATTGAATTCATTTATAATTTTCTTATCAGAATTTCTTTTTCAAAATCTCTAATTTTTTTATAAGTCTAAGGTGGTAGAATCACTCACATCTACTCTCTGAAATTTTTGAAATCTGCTTTTCTAAAGTCCTAAGTATCTGTCAGACTGCGCCAAGTGTTTCCTTTCCTTGCTATTTCAAGCACTAAGATGACAACTTGACTTTCTCCCAAGGTTCCTGTCACTTGAATTTCATGAACCAGTTTTTTCTTTTGGTCAAAGTTAAGTCCAGAGAAACAGTTGTCCTCATTGCTTCATCAACTCGCTGAGAGACAAAATTTTCAACAAAATTCATTGATATTTCAGCTATAGCCTGCCTACTTCTAGGTCATTCTCACATCAAAATCATTTATGCCTCTCCCTCCTATATTCCTGAGCATGGTATAATTCACTGTTTCTCAAACTGTCTTTAGAGAATAGAATGCAGTTTTATGGTATGGGAGTACTCTATAAGAATTTTAAATGTGGATTTAAAAAAAAATTTGCTGATAAAAATACAAATTAATGTAATCACAGTCTGGATTATTATTTCAATTCCTAGATTTGCATGCATATTTATGATTTTGTAGATGCTAATTATCACCTAAAATGACACTGAATTTAATATTACTGTACTGCCTGTAGGGATGGCATGTCTTAATATCAAGATTAAAACAATAATTTCATGTATATTGTTGCTGAATTATCCGGCCTGTTGTAACACATAATTCCTTTTGCAAAGTAAATTTGCAATTAAAAGACATTTCCACAGCATAAAAACTTTAGTTTCTTAAGTTTTTCAATAGATTAAAATGTTGATTTGACCTCATGAAAAAGACAGTGCAGTATGAGTTCAATTGTCACTGGCTAATGAGTAAAGAACAGAGGAGGTGAACTCAGCATATAAATAATGCATCTCCATCAAATGCAGACCTTGCTGTACTGTGGGAATAAAGGTGTAACAGAGTTCGAAGAGAAAGAGTGGAGGAAGACTTGAATTATCACATGGAACACATTTTTTTTTTAAAAAAGCAGGTCAATACATTTTATATTTGCCTTGTTTTAATTTTAGAAGAACAAATTATTACATAGAATAATTTGAATGTTTTTGGTTATGTTCGCCATTGCTTTAATTTAGACTATTCCTTATACATTTTAACTTTATAGTTGTGTTAGGATAGGGTAGGTGTTAGAGATTCAGTGGTGTATATAAAAATTCTTGTTCCTGTCCTGGTAGAGCACTGCTAGCAAAGTCAGGAACATCATGAAACCTTGCGACTCCTGCAATGCTGCTTTTCACCTCAGGACATTGGACTATCTGCTAAGATGACACATGAATGAAGCAACATCTTCTCATTGCCTTCCCACCACTCATATAGCTGCTCTGTGTGATGGAGTCTAACATCAAGCTTTGTGGTTGCAGCAAAAGGGTTAAATTAGAAATATAGCTACCTTTGAGTATAGGTTTATTTAAGGAAAGTCTTTAAGCAGTGAGATGACTGTGTGGATAGTCTCAGATTGTGGGTGAAAGTGAAAGAAGGTGAGGCGAAGATGAAAAAATAAAAGATGTGCCTGGAAGAAAAAGAAGAGGAGAAGGAAGAAAAAAAAAAGAAGGGAAAAAGGAAGATGAGAAGGAAGGAAAAAAAGAAGAAAAGGTGAAAAATATAAAGAGAGAACACAAAGTCCATATGAAGTTGACATTAATAATGTAACCTAAAATAATTCTAAAAATACAACACAATTACATCAAAATAGAATATATACTTGTTTCTTAATATTTCATTTTCTTCCATCTCCTTGATTTTTTATCATTGAATCATGTGTTATAGTAATTTATGTTTGAGCCATAAATATTTAGATTATAAATCATTACATTTCATGGTATATAGACACTCAATAAATTTTTAAAATACATACATATATGGTAATAAAATTTGATGCAAAGACAAAATTTTAGGATTTAGTATGTGAAATTTATTGTCAAAAAAGCAGCTTATTGCCTTCTAAGGGGTTAGATGAAAAAATAAGTAAAAAGAAGAAATGCAGGTTTCAATAAATACCAATTAACACTTGATTCTGATAATCATTTTTAAAATGTTATTTACCATTCCAAGTAATCATCAATAAAATTAAAAACAAGATATAATTTATATTTAACACACGGGAGAATGTAAAAGTAGAAAAAATGTAGTCTATTCAGAAAAAGTTGACTGAAATAAGATAAAATATATGAATTATAATATGAATGAGATTAATGTCTTCATTAAAATACATAATAATTGTTCAAGTCAAACATTTAAAAGAATATGACCACATGCTGTTTACGGGAGATGCTTGAGAAACAAAGTAATTAAACATATAAATATTTTAAACAAGTATAAACTATTAAAAAGGGAATGTGTATTAGTAGTAACAACATCAAATGGGTAAGGCTATTTTATCTTGGCTGCAGTTTAAATCAAAGGATCACTGAAATATGAATAAGAGTTCTTATAAAGTAATCTGACAAAGGATTAATGTGTAAAACCTAAATAAAAGAAATCAAAACCAGAAACTCTATAGTATACATATAGAAAAAATGCCTTTGTTAAAGACAATGAAACACCTATAATACAAGTCAAATATGCTGAATAAGAAATGTAAATATTTTATTGTAAATGGTTTCTCAAATCCACAGAGAAAAACATGATTTTGTGAGAGGTAATCATTTGAAAATAAAATCAACTCATACCTGTTTTCAAGCAACTTACAATATAAATTCAATTTAGAATGAATTAATGATCTAAAGTTGTCAAATAATTTGAGGATAAACTACACATAATATTAGACTCTAGGAAATTCATAATAAGTGTTTGTCATATTAGAACTCCTGGGCCTTTTTTCACTAGTGAGGCTTGCTTTTCTCTATGATCATAGAATATTCTTCCACATGATAATATCATATTAACATGGAACTAAAATTTTGCTGAAATAACTTTGGCAAGTGCTATGCTAAAGACAAAGCTGATTACTGTCATTATTATTCATTATTTTTTGGAAGACGTAGCTAATGCTTTAAAACAAAATTTTAAAATGTATAGATTTTGAAATAAATATTGCCCAAGTCATTGTTGGTTTGTAGATAATAAGTACCTACCTGAGAAACCCAAGAGGATCAACTGAAATTCTTTTTTATGTCCTTCCAGCTTTTGTTTTGGGTTCAAGGGGTTCATGTGTAGGTTTGTAACATGGGTAAATTGCTTGTCACTGGGGCCTAGTGTACAAGTGATTTCATCACCCAGGTAGTGAGCATAATATCCAAGAGGTAGTTTATCCATCCTCATGCTCCTCCCACCCTCTACACTCAAGTAGGCCCAAGTGTCTATTGTTCCCTTCTTTGTGTCCATGTGTACTCAACATTTAGCTCACATTTATAAGTGAGAACATGTGATATTTGGTTTTCTGTTCCTGCGTTAATTCACTTAGGATAATAGCCTCCAGCTGCATTCATGTTGCTGCTATGAACGTGATTTCCTTCTTTTTTATGGCTGTGTAGAATGCCATGGTGTATATGTACATGTACACATTTTCTTTATCTAGTCCACTGTTGATGGGCATCTCAGCTGATTTCATGTCTCTGCTATTGTAAAAAGTGCTGCAATGAACATATGTATGCATTTGTCTTTATGGTAGAACAATTTATATTCCTTTGGGTATATATCCAATAATGGAAACTGCTGCATCTGTTTTAAGTTTTTTGATAAATCTCCCAACTGCTATCTACAGTAGCTGAAATAATACACATCCCCACCAACAGTGTACAAGCGTTCCCTCTTCTCTGCAACCTTGCCAACATCTATTATTTTTTGTGAGACAGTATCTTATTGTAGTTTTGATTTGCATTTCTCTGATGATTAGTGATGTTGAGCATTTTTTCATACGCTTGTTGGCCACATGTATGTCTTCCTTTGAGAAATGTCTGCTCGTGTTCTTTGTCCATTTTTTAAATAGGATTGTTGTTTTCTGCTTGTTGCTTTCTGAAATTCTACTGGACCTAATGCGTGAGTTATATTAAATTTTTTTAAAATAAAATCAACATACAAAATCAATATTTTTATATACCAAAAATAAATAATTAGAAAATCTGATAAACATGCTTTATTCATGATATCACTGGAATTAAACTTTGGAGGAAACCTTGAGAACCCTCATATTAAAATAAATACTAATTTTTACAAAACTACGTTTAAAGTCATTCCAGATATTAACAAAACCTTACTGTAACAACAAATTTCTAAAATCCTATTCTAATTCTTCCTCACTCATGCATGCCTAGTTCACTGAAATTAACACGAGGCATTTAAGGAAAAGATATTCATTAGATTGAGTAAACTTCCCTCAAATTTCTTCCACCAGAAAAGGAAGATTTGTCTTTCATTGCAATCAGTCAGAGGAGTAGGGTCTTGATATGGTTTGGATTTGTGTCCCCCATCAAATCTAATGTCAAATTGGAAAAGGGGTCTGGTGGGAGGTACTTGGATTATGGGAGTAGATTTCCCCCTTGCTGTTTTCATGATAGTGAGTGAGTTCTCATGAGATCTGTTGGTTTAAAAGTTTGTGGCGGGGGCGCGGAGCAAGATGGCCAAATAGGAACAGCTCCAGTCTCCAACTCCCAGCGCGAGCGACACAGAAGACCGGTGATTTCTGCATTTTCAACTGAGGTACTGGGTTCATCTCACTGGGGAGTGACAGACTATCGGTGCTGGTCAGCTGCTGCAGCCCGACCAGCGAAAGCTGAAGCAGGGCGAGGCATTGCCTCACCTGGAAAGCGCAAGGGGAAAGGGAATCCCTTTTCCTAGCCAGGGGAACTGAGACACACAACACCTGGAAAATCGGGTAACTCCCACCCCAATACTGTGCTTTAAGCAAACCGGCACACCAGGAGATCATATCCCACACCTGGCTGGGAGGGTCCCACACCCACGGAGCCTCCCTCATTGCTAGCACAGCAGTCTGTGATCTACCGGCAAGGCAGCAGCGAGGCTGGGGGAGGGGCGCCCGCCATTGCTGAGGCTTAAGTAGGTAAACAAAGCTGCTGGGAAGCTCGAACTGGGTGGAGCTCACAGCAGCTCAAGGAAACCTGCCTGTCTCTGTAGACTCCACCTCTGGGGACAGGGCACAGTAAACAATAACAAACGCAGCAGCTCTGCAGACGCAAACGACTCTGTCTGACAGCTTTGAAGAGAGCAGTGGATCTCCCAACACGGAGGTTGAGATCGGAGAAGGGACAGACTCCCTGCTCAAGTGGGTCCCTGACCCCTGAGTAGCCTAACTGGGAGACATCCCCCACTAGGGGGCAGTCTGACACCCCACACCTCACAGGGTGGAGTACACCCCTGAGAGGAAGCTTCCAAAGCAAGAATCAGACAGGTACACTCGCTGTTCAGAAATATACTATCTTCTGCAGCCTCTGCTGCTGATACCCAGGCAAACAGGGTCTGGAGTGGACCTCAAGCAATCTCCTACAGCTACAACCTACAGCTGAGGATCCTGACTGTTAGAAGGAAAGCTATCAAACAGGAAGGACACCTACACCAAAACCCCATCAGTACATCACCATCATCAAAGACCAGAGGCAGATAAAACCACAAAGATGGGGAAAAAGCAGGGCAGAAAAGCTGGAAATTCAAAAAATAAGAGCGCATCTCCCCCGGCAAAGGAGCGCAGCTCATCGCCAGCAACGGATCAAAGCTGGACAGAGAATGACTTCGACGAGATGAGAGAAGAAGGCTTCAGTCCATCAAATTTCTCAGAGCTAAAGGAGGAATTACGTACCCAGCGCAAAGAAACTAAAAATCTTGAAAAAAAAGTGGAAGAATTGATGGCTAGAGTAATTAATGCAGAGAAGCTCACAAACGAAATGAAAGAGACGAAAACCATGGCACGAGAAATACGTGACAAATGCACAAGCTTCAGTAACTGACTCGATCAACTGGAAGAAAGAATGTCAGCGATTGAGGATCAAATGAATGAAATGAAGCGAGAAGAGAAACCAAAAGAAAAAAGAAGAAAAAGAAATGAACAAAGCCTGCAAGAAGTATGGGATTATGTAAAAAGACCAAATCTACGTCTGATTGGGGTACCTGAAAGTGAGGGGGAAAATGGAACCAAGTTGGAAAACACTCTTCAGGGTATCATCCAGGAGAACTTCCCCAACCTAGTAGGACAGGTAGTAGGACAGGCCAACATTCAAATCCAGGAAATACAGAGAACGCCACAAAGATACTCCTCGAGAAGAGCAACTCCAAGACACATAATTGCCAGATTCACCAAAGTTGAAATGAAGGAAAAAATCTTAAGGGCAGCCAGAGAGAAAGGTTGGGTTACCCACAAAGGGAAGCCCATCAGACTAACAGCAGATCTCTCGGCAGAAACTCTTCAAGCCAGAAGAGAGTGGGGGCCAATATTCAACATTCTTAAAGAAAAGAATTTTAAACCCAGAATTTTATATCCAGCCAAACTAAGTTTCATAAGTGAAGGAGAAATAAAAACCTTTACAGATAAGCAAATGCTTAGAGATTTTGTCACCACTAGGCCTGCCTTACAAGAGACCCTGAAGGAAGCACTAAACATGGAAAGGAACAACCGGTACCAGCCATTGCAAAAACATGCCAAAATGTAAAGACCATCAAGGCTAGGAAGAAACTGCATCAACTAACGAGCAAAATAACCAGTTAATATCATAATGGCAGGATCAAGTTCACACATAACAATCTTAACCTTAAATGTAAATGGACTAAATGCTCCAATTAAAAGACACAGACTGGCAAACTGGATAAAGAGTCAAGACCCATCAGTCTGCTGTATTCAGGAGACCCATCTCACACGCAGAGACATACATAGGCTCAAAATAAAGGGATGGAGGAAGATTTACCAAGCAAATGGAGAACAAAAAAAAGTGGGGGTTGCAATACTAGTCTCTGATAAAACAGACTTTAAACCATCAAAGATCAAAAGAGACAAAGAAGGCCATTACATAATGGTAAAGGGATCAATTCAACAGGAAGAGCTAACTATCCTAAATATATATGCACCCAATACAGGAGCACCCAGATTCATAAAGCAAGTCCTTAGAGACTTACAAAGAGACTTAGACTCCCATACAATAATAATGGGAGACTTCAACACTCCACTGTCAACATTAGACAGATCAACGAGACAGAAAGTTAACAAGGATATCCAGGAATTGAACTCATCTCTGCAGCAAGCAGACCTAATAGACATCTATAGAACTCTCCACCCCAAATCAACAGAATATACATTCTTCTCAGCACCACATCGTACTTACTCCAAAATTGACCACGTAATTGGAAGTAAAGCACTCCTCAGCAAATGTACAAGAACAGAAATTATAACAAACTGTCTCTCAGACCACAGTGCAATCAAATTAGAACTCAGGACTAAGAAACTCAATCAAAACCGCTCAACTACATGGAAACTGAACAACCTGCTCCTGAATGACTACTGGGTACATAACGAAATGAAGGCAGAAATAAAGATGTTCTTTGAAACCAATGAGAACAAAGATACAACATACCAGAATCTCTGGGACACATTTAAAGCAGTGTGTAGAGGGAAATTTATAGCACTAAATGCCCACAAGAGAAAGCAGGAAAGATCTAAAATTGACACTCTAACATCGCAATTAAAAGAACTAGAGAAACAAGAGCAAACACATTTGAAAGCTAGCAGAAGGCAAGAAATAACTAAGATCAGAGCAGAACTGAAGGAGATAGAGACACAAAAAACCCTCCAAAAAATCAATGAATCCAGGAGTTGGTTTTTTGAAAAGATCAACAAAATTGACAGACCACTAGCAAGACTAATAAAGAAGAAAAGAGAGAAGAATCAAATCGACGCAATTAAAAATGATAAAGGGGATATCACCACCGACCCCACAGAAATACAAACTACCATCAGAGAATACTATAAACACCTCTACGCAAATAAACTGGAAAATCTAGAAGAAATGGATAATTTCCTGGACACTTACACTCTTCCAAGACTAAACCAGGAAGAAGTTGAATCCCTGAATAGACCAATAGTAGGCTCTGAAATTGAGGCAATTAGCCTACCAACCAAAAAAAGTCCAGGACCAGATGGATTCACAGCTGAATTCTACCAGAGGTACAAGGAGGAGCTGGTACCATTCCTTCTGAAACTATTCCAATCAATAGAAAAAGAGGGAATCCTCCCTAACTCATTTTATGAGGCCAACATCATCCTGATACCAAAGCCTGGCAGAGACACAACAAAAAAAGAGAATTTTAGACCAATATCCCTGATGAACATCGATGCAAAAATCCTCAATAAAATACTGGCAAACCGGATTCAGCAGCACATCAAAAAGCTTATCCACCATGATCAAGTGGGCTTCATCCATGGGATGCAAGGCTGGTTCAACATTTGCAAATCAATAAACATAATCCAGCATATAAACAGAACCAAAGACAAGAACCACATCATTATCTCAGTAGATGCAGAAAAGGCTTTTGACAAAATTCAACAGCCCTTCATGCTAAAAACGCTCAATAAATTCGGTATTGATGGAACGTACCTCAAAATCATAAGAGCTATTTATGACAAACCCACAGCCAATATCATACTGAATGGGCAAAAACTGGAAAAATTCCCTTTGAAAACTGGCACAAGACAGGGATGCCCTCTCTCACCACTCCTATTCAACATAGTGTTGGAAGTTCTGGCTAGGGCAATCAGGCAAGAGAAAGAAATCAAGGGGATTCAGTTAGGAAAAGAAGAAGTCAAATTGTCCCTGTTTGCAGACGACATGATTATATATTTAGAAAATCCCATTGTCTCAGCCCAAAATCTCCTTAAGCTGATAAGCAACTTCAGCAAAGTCTCAGGATACAAAATTAATGTGCAAAAATCACAAGCATTCTTATACACCAGTGACAGTCAAACAGAGAGCCAAATCAGGAATGAACTTCCATTCACAATTGCTTCAAAGAGAATAAAATACCTAGGAATCCAACTTACAAGGGATGTAAAGGACCTCTTCAAGGAGAACTACAAACCACTGCTCAGTGAAATAAAAGAGGACACAAACAAATGGAAGAACATACCATGCTCATGGATAGGAAGAATCAATATCGTGAAAATGGCCATACTGCCCAAGGTAATTTATAGATTCAATGCCATCCCCATCAAGCTACCAATGAGCTTCTTCACAGAATTGGAAAAAACTGCTTTAAAGTTCATATGGAACCAAAAAAGAGCCCACATCTCCAAGACAATCCTAAGTCAAAAGAACAAAGCTGGAGGCATCACGCTACCTGACTTCAAACTATACTACAAGGCTACAGTAACCAAAACAGCATGGTACTGGTACCAAAACAGAGATATAGACCAATGGAACAGAACAGAGTCCTCAGAAATAATACCACACATCTACAGCCATCTGATCTTTGACAAACCTGAGAGAAACAAGAAATGGGGAAAGGATTCCCTATTTAATAAATGGTGCTGGGAAAATTGGCTAGCCATAAGTAGAAAGCTGAAACTGGATCCTTTCCTTACTCCTTATACGAAAATTAATTCAAGATGGATTAGAGACTTAAATGTTAGACCTAATACCATAAAAATCCTAGAGGAAAACCTAGGTAGTACCATTCAGGACATAGGCATGGGCAAAGACTTCATGTCTAAAACACCAAAAGCAACGGCAGCAAAAGCCAAAATTGACAAATGGGATCTAATTAAACTAAAGAGCTTCTGCACAGCAAAAGAAACTACCATCAGAGTGAACAGGCAACCTACAGAATGGGAGAAAATTTTTGCAATCTACTCATCTGACAAAGGGCTAATATCCAGAACCTACAAAGAACTCAAACAAATTTACAAGAAAAAAACAAACAACCCCATCAAAAAGTGGGCAAAGGATATGAAGAGACCTTTCTCAAAAGAAGACATTCATACAGCCAACAGACACATGAAAAAATGCTCATCATCACTGGCCATCAGAGAAATGCAAATCAAAACCACAATGAGATACCATCTCACACCAGTTAGAATGGCGATCATTCAAAAGTCAGGAAACAACAGGTGCTGGAGAGGATGTGGAGAAATAGGAACACTTTTACACTGTTGGTGGGATTGTAAACTAGTTCAACCATTATGGAAAACAGTATGGCGATTCCTCAAGGATCTAGAACTAGATGTACCATATGACCCAGCCATCCCATTACTGGGTATATACCCAAAGGATTATAAATCATGCTGCTATAAAGACACATGCACACGTATGTTTATTGCAGCACTATTCACAATAGCAAAGACTTGGAATCAACCCAAATGTCCATCAGTGACAGATTGGATTAAGAAAATGTGGCACATATACACCATGGAATACTATGCAGCCATAAAAAAGGATGAGTTTGTGTCCTTTGTAGGGACATGGATGCAGCTGGAAACCATCATTCTCAGCAAACTATCACAAGAACAGAAAACCAAACACCGCATGTTCTCACTCATAGGCGGGAACTGAACAATGAGATCACTTGGACTCGGGAAGGGGAACATCACACACCGGGGCCTATCATGGGGAGGGGGGAGGGGGGAGGGATTGCATTGGGAGTTATACCTGATGTAAATGACGAGTTGATGGGTGCAGCACACCAACATGGCACAAGTATACATATGTAGCAAACCTGCACGTTGTGCACATGTACCCTACAACTTGAAGTTTAATAATAATAAATAAATTTTAAAAAAAAAGAAAAATAAATAAATAAATAAAGGTTTGTGGCACATGCCGCTTGGTTCTCTCTCTCTCTCCTGCTCTGTCATAGTAAGATGTGCTTGCTTCTCCTTTGCCTTCTGCTGTGATTATAAGTTTCCTGAGGCCTCACAACCATGCTTCCTGTACAGTCTGCTGAATTGTGAGTCAATTAAACCTCTTTTCTTCATAAATTACCCACTCTCAAGTATGTGAGAATGGGTAATTTAGACTAATACAGTTCTAAATATTTACTCATTTATTTTTATTTTACTTAAGGACCATAGTTCAATAATTCAAACCATGTTTTTCTTGGCTAAGTTGTACTGCCTGGTAAAATTTGTCATTTATTTATAATATATTTTGAGCCAGAATATTATACTTCCTAAAATTTCCATAGGCAATACAACTTTTTGTATTTCTTTTCCAAAAGCAAAAAAAAAAAAAAAAAAAAAAAAAAAAAAAAAAAAAAAAACCCAAAAATCATAATATATTGCAGAGGGAAATCCATAATCAATAGGGCCATTTCTGCCTTATTTTTATTTTCACCGAAGTTAAACAGCTTAAAATTTTCTTGTAAATTTAGCCAAAATTTAAATATAATTTTATAGGCAAAACTTGATAAAATGATTATAATATATATTTAGAAGAATAATTAAGGAATAACTGAAGAGTATTTTGAAGAAGAACTAAAGAAGCTTTGAAACATAAGGGTATTAACACTAATACTTATGGCTGGGTGTGGTGGCTCATGCCTGTAATCCCCGCACTTTGGGAGGCTGAAGTGGGCAGATCACTTGACGTCAGGGGTTCGAGGCCAGCCTGGCCAATATGGTGAAACTCCATCTCTAGTAAAAATACAAAAATTAGCCAGGTGTGGTGGCACACACCTGTAATCTTAGCTACTCGAGAGGCTGAGGCAGGAGAACCACTTGAACCAGGGAGGTGGAAGTTGCAGTGAGCTGAAATCACATCATTGTACTCCAGCCTGGATGGCAGAGTGATACTCCATCTCAAACAAAACAAAACCATTAATAGTTTAACAGTATTCAACAGAACAAGCAGGTTA
Source organism: Chlorocebus sabaeus (assembly GCF_047675955.1). Taxonomy (NCBI): domain Eukaryota; kingdom Metazoa; phylum Chordata; class Mammalia; order Primates; family Cercopithecidae; genus Chlorocebus; species Chlorocebus sabaeus. The sequence goes on from NC_132927.1 coordinate 2,963,267, forward strand.
GTGAAAATAATAGGACATTAAATAGAATCATGTATGTAGAGAACCTAACTATATAATAATATTGATCTCTCAAGTCAGAGGAAAGGATAAAATGCTGAATAAGTACTGTTGGATCAACTGGTTAGCCATTTGGGAAAACAGTACCTATGACACCTCGTATCTTAGTCATAAACATAAAAGTTACACAAATTAAATTATTTTCCAAGAGAGCATAATCAATTATAAGGTATGATGTCATAAACTCATAGGCTGTGTGTTCAGTTATTTTATAACTAGCTGTTTTATTTTTAGAGAACATGTATAAAATAAATAAATACAAATGCATGCACAAATTGTGGTCTTTTATTAAGTGTGACACATAAGGCTGTGGCATTGTACACAGTTGTACAATTTTATGTTGAAGTCAAGTGCAAGCCCAAATCTAAAATACACACTTGTGAACTACAACCTTCCTAATCAATGACTCTATCATAAGAACTTCAAATATGTGGTTTATTGTGAAAGTAGTAAAACAAATGGATCAACTTAGATACTCAAATCCATCATTGTTGCTCCAATGTATTCATATTTTAAGATATTGTAGGACAAATTTTGTGTTTAATTAAACAAGTAATAACTTCACCAGCTTCAGTAGTGTAGCCTCATCCATATAATACAAATAATAAAACCTTCGTCATTGAAATTAAATAAAATTGCATATATAAAACACAGTGGCATGTAGTAAGCACTTAAATATTAATTTTCTTCTATTTCCCTGTTACCTGAATGCCTGTGCACTGCCAGTGAACACGTACTACACAGTAAGATTAGGTTAATCTGAGTATGATCCATGCAAATAATGGGATTTAAATCTTTGATATGGGACAAATGGAAGTTAATGAAGTCATATGTTTTTCCTTTTGTTGATATTAAATTATTACAACAATTAACCCAAAGAACCCACACAGAGAGTTATTTCAAATGCAACTTTGGGAGATGCCCACATCCAACATTTCATTTTGTTTTCCTATAGCTCTGACCTGAATGCTCTAGCTTATTGACAAGAATGTTGAAAATCCAAAAGTTAGAACATTCACTTTTGTATTTCTGTGGACTCAATTTTGTTTTACCACAAAACTAAACAAAATATCAAATCGTTATTGCCTAATGGTCCTGCTTTAGTCCTTCACAAATGCTCTTCTCTCTTCTTCTTCTTGTTTTTTTTTTTTTTTTTTTTTTTTTTGAGACGGAGTCTCGCTCTGTCGCCCAGGCTGGAGTGCAGTGGCCGGATCTCAGCTCACTGCAAGCTCCGCCTCCCGGGTTCACACCATTCTCCTGCCTCAGGCTCCAGAGTAGCTGGGACTACAGGCGCCCGCCACCTCGCCCGGCTAGTTTTTTTGTAGTTTTTAGTAGAGACAGGGTTTCACAGTGTTAGCCAGGATGGTCTCGATCTCCTGACCTCGTGATCCGCCCGTCTCGGCCTCCCAAAGTGCTGGGATTACAGGCTTGAGCCGCCGAGTCCGGCCGCTGTTCTCTCTTCTTGCAGCATTCTTTCAACTCTGTCTCTCTCCTCAGTCCAGCCACCTGAATCCTACTTAACCTGAAGTTTTCACTTAGACATAGTTTTGCTGGGATATCTTTTGTGATTCTACCAAACAGGGGTAATATGTTCAACCCTTTTATGTTCTTCCACAGCATATTGAACTTCCCATGTCATTTCTCAAATTACATTCGAATTACTTTCCTTATATATCTGAAGTATTGATATGTGCTAGGCAGTAAGCTCCCTGAGAACAGAAACCTCCTTTATTGATTAACATTGTGTCTCTAAAGGTGTGCATAGTACAGGGTACAATATAGGTATTCAATTAATATTTTTTGAATTGAGGCTAATTAGGAAAAGAAAATGGCTAACTTTGGGATTCAATTCAACATAAAATCTAGAAAGAAAAGTGTGTAAATCTAAACTATTAATTCAGCACAGCATTTGAGAGCCTGCTATGAATTTTAAGCTATTAATTACATTCATTCTCTGTAATGAGGATTTGCAGTTCTGAAGAAAAGCTAAATGATGCCTTGTGAAAAACATTCATTGCTCTGTAACTGTTTAATGAATAGTTTTATCACTAGCAAAATTATCAGCTTATGATATCTGGAATCAAATCTTAGACTATCCTGTGATCCCTTACAAACACACTCAGGAGCCTCCAGAAGTATTATACTCAAGTTTTCATGCTTTTTAGTAACAGAGATTAGCATAGCAGGCTGAAACAAAACCAACCAGAAAGACACAGAGGTGGAGAACAATCTATCAGGAAGCCATGGACCAGAAACAGTAGTGTCTGAGGGGCAGTTGTTCAGATCTTGCTGAACAAAACCTTGTCTTTAAAAGAGATTTGATTGCTTGAAGAACAAATGATTTTTAGCTTTTCCAAAACTTGAGTATGTTTGATTTCTGATCTAGGACACAAACGCCACTATATTTAGACAAACTAGCAATTCGATTATTGCAAAAAATTCAAGAAGGAATATTAAGAGAATTAGAAAAACACTCTGTAACCACTGGACTTTAGGCCCATGGATCACCACTCTCAGTCACTTTCTGTTTTGTCTATGTAGGGAATAAAGCTGTTGAAATATTGGACTAATCTAGCAGGTGTTTTTTTGCTATTTCAGTTGACATACCAGTTTTAGACAATTGTATATAAAATTTTCTATAAGCACTGCATGTATTTTGCTGCTATTGTCCTTTTCTATATTTGTAATTTGTGAAGATAGATGGTAAAATTAAAAGTTGAATTTTTTGTACTTGGACTTATCCTTTTCATTTTATATGTGCCATAGTAAAACAAGTTGTCACTGAAATATTGAGGCAAAATAATAAAATTGAATATACAGTTGGAAAAATGCTATCAAACATGAAATGTTTATGATTTTTAACATCAATTAAAGAAGAAAATGAACAAGTGACCAGACAAGTTCAATATCGCTTAAGTGCAATTTCAGGTGTGTTAAATATCTATTAACCATGAGATGTATGTTACTAAGTCATTATCTGTAAAACAAAATTCTACTGTTTTTGCTGTTCACCTCATTTATTGACGTTGGTCAACATTTTCTGAATTAAAATTTTCTGAATTAAAAATTCAAGAACCACATTTGTATGTGGTTCTTGAGAGAAAAAAAATTCAAGAAAAGATTTTTTTATGCCTTTTGAAGCTTATAATCTAATTAGGAACATTTTAAATACTAAAACTGATTTTTGGTAATTTAATTTGCTATTACTATGGATTATTGCAGATTACCCTAGTAGACTGCAGCTTAACAGCCAAGGAAAGAATAAGTAGGACAGAAAAAGTCAGGTGGTTTCAAGGATAAAAGTCTTCCCAAAGAAGATGAAGTTTACACTATGAGTATGAGATAATATACTCTCCATTGCAAGAAACAGAAAGTCCCACTTGGATACAAAAATAAAGGGAATTCATTGGCTCCTGTAACAAGAAAGTTCAAAGGTAGATCTGGCTTCTGAAAAGAATTGATCCTGGGATACAAAATGTCATCAAGGATCTGGCTCCATTTGTTTGTATCCTTTTGGGTCTGTTGCCCTCAGCACGTTGGCATCATATTCAGGCACCTCTCTTCTGGAAACAACAATGATTACAGAATTCCAAACTTCAAACACTCTTCTCACTCTCCAGAGGCTGAGTTATCCTGGGAGAATCTCTGAATGAATTACTGTGGCTAGTGGGTATGGAGTGCATATGCCCCATCTCTGACTTTGAGAGAGAAGTAAACTCCTCAGAAGCTTCTATATCTCAAATGCAAACAAGATGCTAATAGGAAGGGGGAAGGGGAAAATTGGCGCTGAGAAGGCAACCCATAAACATTGGCTGCACTTGGCTTTGAAGGAAGTGAAGAACACAGACTTACATTCTTGTATCTAACTCGTAAGGTTAGATTCCAGGCAGAAGGAGTGATGTGGCAATCAGTAAGCTATATTGGATCATGGAGATGATTTTTAGCCAGCATGTAAAGAAATAGTTACATATCGATGAATTATGTGATAGAAAACTTTTATATGGTCTTGAAGATTAGCTTAAAGATGCTAAGTTTAGAAGTTATATCATGTAATGGATAACCCAGTACAAAATTTGCCCGTTGAGACTAATCATTCTCCCCCTCCATCTGCTGTTCATGGATATAACAGCCAGTAAAACCTACTCCAAAGATATGAGCAAAATTACCAAGACCCTTGTAGTTATGGATACAAAAAGCAATAGTCTTCGGGGTGGCTGAAGTTACCTGAGTGCAGATGTTGTAGACTAGGAAATTAAGTATAGCTTTCTTGGTGTGCATTGTAACCATATTGGTAGTTTCATGCGCAATTTCTAAAACTCCCACTATGGAAGAACTGTCATGGAACAGATCTCCTCTTGGCATAGCCATACACAGTTTGAGTTGTTGATGTTCACAGCTGGCAATATGTTTAAGAATGAGTAATACAGAATTTGTTGACATTAGGTTCTGTATTCCAGTGTAATTATCTTCTTGAAATCAAATTAGAACATGTTTCTGTGACAGGTAGAAGGGCTTTGGTTGAAAAGAATACACTGTCTCCCTATCATCTAAGATGGTCTCCTGAAACAGAAATAAGGTCTAAGGATATGTGTTACACCCTGTTGGGGGAAAACAAATACAAGTTTTCTTGTTATATCTTGTTTTATTCTGGACTAGGAACTGTGCATAGTCAAAGTATTCCCACTGGTTGGGAGTAATTTGGTTTTTATCTCATTCTGAAAGCATTGGAAATGGATGGGAAGAAGGCCTGATGAGAATTACTGAGGAAGTCTCTTAGCCTATGCGCTCTGAGAGTAGTGACATCCAGTAGTCTTTGTAAATACTTCTCTGTTTGCACTTTACCTTCATTTTACCCAAATGTTTAGTAAAAACTATGTATCTTAAATATATAGTTTCATCTCTGCTGAACCATAGGAAATAAAAATGGGTGTATAGCTTATGCCAGGCCAGTGCTAAGAAAACCAATAAACATTTAGGGATCATTCTGACTAATCCTTCGATGCCAGAGCAGTGGTCTAGTGGTGGCCCCAGTTGAGGACAGCTGTGCAAAATGGAGGCCTAGTCTTAGGAGGGTCAATAGCAGCAGTGGGGCCACCTGGTGGAGACACTGGAGAGATTGAAATATTCCAGAGTACGATAAAACACTCAGAAATATTCCTGAGTAGAAACAAGGCTTTCTGAAGGGATATAAGTAATTGGGACATTCTGCTGGGGATTATTAAACCAAAATGTAATTTATATCATACTCAAAGGCTGGCAAGGTAAGGACATTTGACTAATATTATAAGGAGCCAGGGTAATAATAGTATAAAAACAGTATTGGAGGAGCATCATATAATACTATTAGTCATGTATAAGGTAGATCAGAAGGCAGAATAAACTAAAGCTCGGGGGACCGGTGGAAGAGTGAATGAGAAATAAATACCTTTAATGGGTTTTCAATTCTTTTGTTTCAAAAGAATCTGCAAGCTTTAGGGTTGAATAAAAATGTGTTTTGTGTGTGGCATGACCCAATGGTAGCCGAAAATAAAATAGTTGAGTTTGGAAAATAAAAATAAATTAGAGAATAAATTCTAAGGTCTAGATCTCTTTTCCATTTCTTGTCCACCACAGTTCAGTTTGGATCTGAAAGTCACACTGAGTCCCCTCGTTCAAGAACATTGGCATGATTCACTAACACCACCATTTAATTTGATCTCTCTTTACTTAGAAGCAAAGTTTGATCAGAAAAACAAAACTGAATGTTTCCTTATACTGGCCATGTTTGTACATCTTAAACTATGGAAGTAATTTTAGGAGACACATAGAGCATCCAACACCATTTCCCTTCCTTCCCTCCCTCCCTCCTCCCTCCCTCCCTTTCTCTCTCTCTCTCTTTCTTTTCCTTCCTTCCTTCCTTCCCTTCCTTCCTTCCTTCCTTCCTTCCTTCCTTCCTTCCTTCCTTCCTTCCTTCCTTCCTTCCTTCCTTCCTTCCTTCCTTTCTTTCTTTCTTTCTTTCTTTTCTTTCTTTCTTTCTTCTTTCTTTCTTCAGTGTCTCACTCTGTCATCAGGCTGCAGTGCAGTGGTACAATCTTGGCTCACTGCAACTTATGCCCCCAGGTTCAAGCAATTCTCGTGCCTCAGCCGCCCAAGTATCTGGGACTATAGGCATGCGCCACCATGCCCAGCTAATTTTTGTGTTTTCAGTAGAGATGGGGTTCTTCCATGTTGCCCAGGATGGTCTCAAACTCCTGGCCTCAGGTGATTCAGCCACCTCGGCCTCCTAAAGTGCTCCAACATCACCTCTTTCCCCAGTTGTATTTTGATAGGTATGATGAATTTGGGCACAATAAATTATATTTCTAAATGTCAAGTTATATCTGTCTCTCTTAATAGGAAACAGAAACCTAAATAAAACAGTTTATATTTCCCATGGAATAATTGTATTAGACCCTAAATGGTTTTTTAAACTTTAAATTAATTAAAACTTAATTTCCAAATTGAAAGATAAAATTTTATGTATTTATCATATACAACATGATGCTTTGAAATATATATATATAATGTGGAATAACGAAATTAGCAAATTAACATGTGTTGCCTCACATAGTTATTTTGTAGTGAGAACACTAAACATCCACTCTCTTAGTGTATTTCAAGAATAAAATCTACTACCTATAGTCACCATGTTGTACAATATATCCCTTGGACTTATTCCTTCTGTCTAACTAAAATCTGTACACTTGGAACAATATCTCTCGAACCCCTTACTTCACCCCAACTACCCTAGCTCCTCATAATCACCGTTCTACTCTCTGTTTCTATGAGATCAACTTTTTAAGATTCCACATATGGAGATATATTAGTCTGTTTTCATAATGCTATAAAAAACTGCCTGAGATTGGGTAATTTATAAAGGAAAGAGTTTTAAGTGACTCCCAGTTCAGCATGACTGGGGAGGCCTTAGGAAACTTATAATCATGGTGGAAGGCAAAGGGGAAGCAAGGCACCTTCTTCATAGGGTGGCAGGAAGGAGCAGTACCAAGTGAAGTGGGAAGAGCCCCTTCCCTTATAAAACCATCAGATCTCATGAGAACTCACTCACTATCATGAGAACAGCATGGGGGAAACCACTCCTATGATTCAATTACCTCCACCTGGTGTCTCCCTTGGCACATTGGGAATATGACTGTTATAATTCAAGATGAAAATTGGATGGGGGTACAAAGCCTAACCATATCAGGAGATCATGCAGTTTATCTCTCTGTACTTTGCTTATTTCACTCAACATAATTTTAATATGTATGTTAAATTGTGTCTTAAGTGTTTAGTAAGTTCAGTGCTGAACCAGAGGGAGAACCAAAGATTTAGGTGGCTTTGCTATGACAGGATGACAGAAATTTGATGTGTGGTGTTAGCTAAGGTTTAATATTACCAAATACTTTTGACACATTTTGAATTACTGGTTAATTTATAGCTGCCCATGTGCTTCATTAGCTAGAGAATATTTAGCTCCAATTTCAGAGATCATTTTCAGTTTTAGTAATTATAATCCCTCTATGATTTAATTTTGATCGTTTGTCTGTGGGTCCATGACACAGAAAAATGGACAAAATATTGTGTGCAATTATGGTAAAGTGACTTTTAAATAATGTAAAACACAATGGAAAGTTAACACATTTTCAAATAGGAGAAATCCTTGTGTTATTATTATAAGAGTTTTGTTTTTTTAATTAGCCTAAAGTCATTAAGAATTTCAGATAACATGCTTTTTTCAAATACTACTTCTTTAGAAGAATTCAAATTATTTTTGCTAAATATCTTTATTAATGATCTAATCTTAAATTATTTAAGTTGCTAAGTGATAGTAGATAAGTTAGTGGTTTCCTATTTCCTCTAATGCTAAAGTTAAGGGTGATAAAAGATATTTCAAAGTACTTAAACTTTAAATTGTGCAGGAACATTTTTTGAACAGCTTGACAATATTGTATATTCATAAAATAGTTCTTTAAAAAACAAATTTGAATATTTCTTTTGCTAACTGCTTTTGTGACTTATATTTGGGAAATGTTTGGAAAATTCAATAAAAGCAAACATTATTATAAACAAGTTTCACATAAAACTTGGTAGCATAATTATATTATCAGAGGTAAAGTTTTTCTCCTTTCTCTTTTTCCTTCTCTCCTCTTCCTATTAATGGAAATAACTCCATTTGGATTGAGAAATAAAAATGCCAGTCTACTACAACATTATAGTGTAGAGTTTATCTTAGATATATGACAGTTTTTTAGCTCTTGCCATGTGAAAATGAAGAGAAAAGCATGGATGATAATTTCCTTGAGGGCAAGGTGCCTATAATAATCTCTGTGCTAATACAGTAGAGCATAATAGTCACTTCTATTGTGAACTCCAGTAAAATAACCATATAAAAATGACCCTGAACCTCTCTTCTGATTGCCGGTTTATACTTAAGAAACAATTTAGGCCAGGCATCGTGGCATATGCCTGTAATCACAGCACTTTGGGAGGCCAAGGAGGGCGGATCATGAGGTCAGGAGATCAAGATCAACCTGGCTAACACGGTGAAACCCTGTCTCAACTAAAAATACAAAAAAAAAAAAAAAAAAGTTTAGAATTTCAGGATTCCTTGACTCCTTTTATAACATTAGTTAATTTTATAGTATTTTTCTTGATCATTCAGATTAGTTATGATGTCCATTATTTCTCATTGTTTTCTGTTAATACTTTATGTCCTTTCCAATACAACCATGCAGTTTCCTGGACTTAGCATCTGGAAATAAATTTCAAAATTTTGAAGTGATTTTCCACCATTTTTTTTAAAGAAACATTAAAGTTGACTTTTAAATGGAGTTTAATTTCTTTCTGTGACAGAAGACCAATTAAATTATCCTAAGGCAATCGATGTGAACAAGCACTTTTCAAAAGAAGACATACTTGCAGTCAACAATCATATGAAAAAAAGCTCTACATCACTGATTATTGGAGAAATGCAAATCAAAACCATAGTGAGTACCATTTCGCACCAGTCAGAATGGCTACTATTAAAAAGTCAAAGAGATTGCAATGAAAAAGGAATGCTTACACACTGTTGGTCAGAGTGTAAATTAGTTAACAACTGTGGAAGACAGTGTGGTAATTCTTTAAAGACCTAAAAACAGAAATACCATTTAACCCAGCAAACCCATTAGTGGGTACCTACCAAAATCAATATAAATTTTTCTGTTATAAAGACACCTGCATATGTATGTTCATTGTAATACTATTTGCAATAGCAAAGACATAGAATCAACCTAAATGCCCATCAGTGATAGACTGGATAAAGAAAATATGGTACATAATATGCAGCCATAAAAAATGAATAAGATTATGTTCTTTGCAGGAACATGGATGGAGCTGGAGGCCATTATTCTGAGCAAACTAATGCAGGAAAAGAAAACCAAATGCACCATATTCTCACGTATAAGTGAGAGCTAAATTATGATTACACATGGACACATAGAGGGGAACAACACACATTGAGGCCTATTGAAGGATTGAGGGTAGGAGGAGGGAGAGGATCAGGAAAAATAATGGGTAATAGGCTTAATATTTGGGTGACAAAATAATCTGCACAACAAAGCCCCATGATGCAAGTTTACCTATGTAACAAACCTGCACATGTGCCCCTGAATGTAAAAGAAAAGTTTAAAAAATGTCCTGAGAATATATCATTAAAAATGTTCTTTGAATATCACATCTTCTTGTATATTGATTATGGTATGAAGTTCCTAAGCATCATGACTGACGTTAGCTTTTCTAACAAACTTTGATGAGGTTTTCACAAAAGTTTTTATGTTCCTAAGTTTCATATGATTTCAAATGAAAGCATAATTGTTTAGCTATAAACTAATTTCCATAGATATATGATAATAGATAAGTTATTTTCCAAAGCCTATTTTGTTTATTCCTTTGCTGAAACAAACACCCAGGCAATGAGTCAATACAACCAATAAGAATGTTCTCTTTTTCCTTATAATTTTTCAGTGAAAATATTTATAATAAGGAATAATTTGGAAAAATTCAGCTCATAAATTAATAGCAGTTGACGTATCCATCACTTGCCTTATATGAAACCAGTTTTTCAAAAGTCTATGAAGTTTTGGCAAATATTTGACAATCTGGATGCATAGTTGATGATCTCATTCCACATTAAATACTAGAAACATTTCTACCTTTTAAAATTTTATTTAAAATATTCATACTTGCAATTTATTTGGAAGGCAGGAACATCTATATGCTTTGACTTTAAGTGCTGTCAAGTTATATTCATTTTTACTTCAACTGCTGGAAATTCCTAGCACAAGAAAGGTAAATACTGGCACATATCCCCCTCAGAACTAGCCTAAATGCAAATGTGATTATTGTGTAAGGCCCTCCTGACACCAGGGCTGTTAAGTAATACTTGGTGTTCAGTTTTGGGGTTGCTAGTATTGAAAACATTTAAAGAACATGAAAGTCTCTGAAAGCCTTATAATTATAAATGCCGAAGGAGGGATAGTTTCCATCATTCAAAATCAGGAGTGTTAATATTATCACAGTCAATATAATTATAAATATGAGATTTGTGGAGGTCTTATTTATGAGAAAAAGGTCACAAAATCAAAGATTGAAAATTCTGCTATGAAAAGTTGAGAGTCACCTGAATTCCCTTTATCCAAGCAATAGCTAAAATACATACTACAAAAGACTCCCTTAAATTTTTATTCACATTTAAAATTGATGGGCAATGTAGGGAAAACATTGAGAGAATTACGAAGTGAATTATAAAAATTAGCTGCATTGTGTCAAGTCATAATATCTTGAGGGTAAAGAAGATGACAAAGTTATAATTGCAAACAGGTGTTATCTAAGACTTTTATGTATAATATTATTCACTGAAAAAGGATATGCTTTTTCTAAGGGGATAAAAATTATGTGAAAATATAATATTTCTTTATTTTATCTATGCTGAATAGCACCCCAGGCCTTCCCACAACTTATTTTAATGGATTAAATTTCTGTAGCTCTTAAAATCTCTGAAATAGCATTTTGATATGCTGAGGACAATCATTATTTCTTGGTTGATGTGGGAGAAAAATAACTAAGTTTTAAATTTAGATTTTCTTGGTTCATATCCTGTGTTGAAAATATGGCATAAGGTGGCCAAGACAGAAATAGGAAGAAAATATATGCTCAAACCTGTAAAGGCTTCTGATAGGATGTGCCTGTGTTTTGAGATAGTGCTTTAGAGTCTGCTGGTGGGTGCGCGTGGTTACAGTTATGGAAAGAATATTGCTGTACACATTAGGTAAAGTAATTTCTATTTGGAGTACAAATTCTGATTACTTACAAAGTGGAGAACACAAATAAACATGAGCTGGAGCCATAATTCCAATAGAACAGGCTATTTATCTAATTGTTTGCGAAATTAGATAAATGCAGGAAACAGCAAATGTGTTAGACTTCTATTAGCTTCTCCCAATAAGTGCTCTTTTTAGACAAAATATGTTGCTATAAATTCTAACCACCTCACACTCTTTATGCTTTGTGTACTTTCATGCTTTCTTGCTGTTCCATCTGCCTTAAGTGCAATTTTTTCTGTATTTATTTAATAATCACTTACATATATTTCAAATAGGTTTTTCTTAAATAACCACCCTCAATCCAGTCCCAGGCAAAATTAACCACAGATCTCGATTTGTTCAGTTATTACAAAATCATTTCCCTATGCCTCTATTTCTACTTTTAGATTATATTTTTCACAAGGACAAGACTATGCCATTTTCTACTATCTCCAAGTCCTCTCTTAAATATTTATTGAATTGAATAAAATAACTTAATGTTTAATAGTTTTGTATTACTTTGTAACTCTCACACACACATTGTTAATTTATTTCTGTGCATTGCCTGATATTCACAGTTTTAATATCTTCTCTATAGCAAATTTCATACTGTTTTTAAATGTTCAGTTATACTTTTTTATTTTTGAATTCTTCCTAGATTTTGCTTCAGACTTTTGTCCTTGAACTCCAAAATATAAGAGGAAGACTTTTATTTGATAATCCATTTAAAAGAAAAGTCTTCCATAGTGAGAGCCTACAAAAGTTTTTGTATTAGTAGGTACTCTGTATTTTAACAAAAATTCAACATTAAGAAAGATTATTTGTCTCTCTTTTTTGTATATTTGTACACCACCAAATAGGTGGTGTATATGACACGTTTCAGCTGTTTCATACTTTCATGATCTAATCTCGGCTGTAGTCCCAAAATCAGTTTGTCAGCAGCCTGCTGCTTAAATCTAATGCCCTTTTCTCCCATTCATCTTAGTTGAAATAGAATTATTGACAGAAATGATTTCTGGAGGGAAATTAAGAATGATAATTAATGTGGTGCCCCTTACAGTTACTAAATGGCATGTCTATCTCTGTTTGTGTTGGGGGAGGTGTAGTAACTTCATCCAATTTAAATGAATCAGTATAAAATTCGGCACCAAGACACACAACTCAGAGATCTTATTAAATACAAGGATGATGCTACATTACATTTAAGCAATACCTGTTGAAAATTAACACCTAATAGGGTGCAATTGCTTCACGGTTTCCTCAAGAGGAAATCTGCCTTATCTTTTTAATTCAATTCATTTTGCTTTGAAGAATTTGATGTATATTATTCAGCTTCTGGCTCTAAACAGTGGCAAAAATATGTATTCGTTAGAAAGTAAGTGCCTTGGTTGTTAAGCAGTCCTCTTACACACCAGACACATTTTCCCCTGCTATAGACTTTTGCTTCAAATACCTACTTGCATTTTATTTTGTGGATATTTCACATAATGAATTATTTAGCATCAAGTTGATCAGCTGGGAATAAAGGAGTAAATATAAGCAAGTATATTTATATTTTAAATTAATTTTAATTTTTATTTGACATTGATATGATTTGGATCTCTCATCCATTTGTAATCCCCAGTGTTAGAAGTGGGAGGTAATTGGATTATGGGGACAGATTGCTCAAGAATGGTTTAGTATCATCCCCTTAGTGCCATCCTCACCAGTGACTGAGTTATGAGATCTGGTCATATAAAAGTGTGTAGCACCTCCCCTCTCTCTCTTGCTTCTGCTTGGGCTGTGTGATGTGCCTGTTCCTTCTTCATCTGCTGCCATGATTGTAAGTTTCCTGAGGCCTCCCCAGAAAGCCTAACAGAAACCAGCATCATGATTCCTGTACAGCCTGCAGAACTATAAGCCAATGAAACCTCTTTTATTTGACAATTACCTAGTCTCAGGTATTTCTTTATAGCAATGAGAGAATGGCCTAATACAGATATAATTTATACATATTGTTTAAATGGTCAAATAGCATTTCAAGGTTTCACTCTTTCCTACTAAATTCCCGTCCCCAGAGCTGATGTTTGGTGGGTGTATCCTGGAGCAGTCTTACTGATTGTTTATGGACAGAGACTATTGCATTAGTTGGCATATACGTAAGTTACTGGTTGTTAAATATTTTAATATTCAGCCTTACTTATCCTCCTCCCTAGTTCTCATTCCAAAGGAACTTCTATGAAGAATTAGAGATACGTGATGGATGAAAAAGAAAAAATGAGGCCATTATTATTCCAGAAAAATGGCAAAATGTTACACAAGAAAGGAAATACATTTGCAATAAACTTGTTTTAGCAAGTAACATTATTTATATAGTCATGACACTATTAAAGCTGAATACTGGTTTACCTCAGAGCCATGATATAACTATATTGGGAAGGACAGAAGAAAAGAAAATGGTGTGGTCATGGTGTTAAAAGTGGTTAGCTCACATAAAAGGCAAATAATTGATAGTGTCTAAAATTGATCAAGTAGCCATATAAACAGACTGCTTAGAAATATGAAAATATATAGCAGAAGAAACAGCTAAAGAATTTGTTTCCTCTCTGCTCAGTTAAAAATACACTTTTTCTATTCTTTGGGTGATAACACTAGAAATCAAAATTTGCATACTTAATTCACTAAATCCAAACCTACTCAATACTTTTTTCTTCCTCTCAGATAATGTTAGAACTGTAGAACATTTTATTTGCACTTAATGCCCCTTTCTAGATTTACATGTTATTGATTTATATACTTTAATTTTAATATTTAACTACAAAACATATTATTGTTTTATATGACCATTCTTCATTTTTCACTTGCCTTTTTCTCCATTCCTAGGATTACCATCTTTCTACCTAAAGTACCTCCTTTACAATTGCTTTTTATGAGACAAGGTATGCCTTAGCTTGGATGAAAGACAGTGTTTGTGCTGGGCACTGGTGATCCTTTATGCAGAAGAAACCTTACAAGACAGCCTTTTAAAATAAAACATAAATAAGTAGAGCTTTCCTGATGGAATTGAGTTAGGCACCTAAAATCTTGTTTAGGCTTTGGTTTACTCATTTTTAAATTGAAGCTACAACACAAAATGGCCATTGTTTCTCATCTACAATTTTCATTTCTTCAGCTATCTAAGATCTCTTCACTCTTCAATATGACCTATCAATTTACCATTATCTACAAATTGAATGACCTATTTCTTTCTTTCATATATAACTCCTTTATTTATTATTTTCTCAAATAAATAGCCACAGGGTCAAAAAGGGAAGGAAGCATAATGCCATATCATGGATGTAAAATGTTGGCAGTGACTTCTGTCCTTATCTCAGATTGTTGGTACTTTCAGTGGTGATGGTGAAGCTACTTTCTTACAGCTTCTGTTTTTCACCGGAGCCCAAGATTTGTGGGGAGGCTTCATGCAATACTATTGTGTCCCTAAACCCTAGGGGACTGCATTAACATTGTTTTCTGGGTGAATAGTGCCCTATGGAACTCCAGGAACTTCAAAACATTTTTATCCAGGCTTTTGCTACATTTCGATGAATAACCCTTAATGTTGTACAACATGGCACCCTAGTCCCAAATGAAAATCCACCTGCCCAAAGGTAAAGTCCTGCACAAATTATTTTTTCTCCTTAAATGACAAAAAGAACAAAGGAAAGATGGTAAACAAGACACAGGGAAAGAGAAATGAAAGTTGTTTTGCTTCGTTTTTAGTTTTTGCTTTGTTTTGTTTTTAAAGATGGGGTCTATCTATGTTTCCCAGACTAGTCTTGAACTCTAACTTCCTGAGCAATTGGGACTCCAAGGGCATGTCATCATCAAACAAGCATCATCCATGACTCCTGGTTATAGTTCCAGTTATGACAGCAGACTTTAGGAAATCACAAGATGCAAGCTTAATTAATAGCATGGTACTCTCCTAAAATCATCAGAACATCAGCCATAACAATGGGGATCTATTGCCTACTGCAGCGGTTTTATTTCTGGAAGCTCACTTCACTCCCAAATGGGGAAAAAAATACAACACAATTGCTTGACTTCCCCTTCCATTTCCTGTCTAAAAATTTTTCTTTTGCTTTGCTGAAAGAAAAAAAAAAAAAAAAAGCAGCATTGATTGATACAGCTGTATGTTCACAGTAGGTGATGCAACTGAGCTCATTTTCGCTAATAATACATGCATCCACTGAAGAGGTATTTTAAGGAAGAAAAGGCATTTTCACAATCAATCAAATTCTGCTTCAATTTTTTCCTATGTAGTAAAGTTAGAATAACAGATATCCTGAAAGACTATGTAAATGACATCCTTTTTTTCTATTTGTCTACCTATAGATTTCTTCACAAGTGTGGGCTCTTAGGAATAAATAAGACAACTATGTCATTGGTTTGACTCCATTTTTTCCTTTAAAAATTTTGATTATCTCTCTGTAGAAAGAAAAGAAATAATTTGATATGATTTATTATAAGGAAAAGTAACTTTCAAAATCTTCCAATGAAATTTATTATTCTGAGCTTTTAATCCTTTTAGGGGACTGAGGCACTTACTTTTATGCCAGCTTTCACTGTTGCTGCCTGCATTTGTAGCCCTTCCATCCTTAATGATACTTCATCTTATTTATCATTTGTCCATTACTGAGGCACCTTTGGTTCCTTACTGTTTTATGTAATACATTTTGTCACCCACCTCTTCTGATTCTACACGTATCCATTTTCATTTGAACAGTTAATATGGTTAAAAATCTCACACAACTGCTACTGAATTTAAAGACAGAGAAAACATACACACACTTGTTCTAACATTGGTAAACAAAGTGAAATGGACATATTGTAAAATGTATGCGTGTACTTAATTTTCAGATAGGACAATGCATTTTGAAGATGAAAGTAATGAAATGGTCTCTGTTAACTATCTACATTAATTAATCTGAAAGGTACCACAGATTCAAATATGTGTACAAATATCTAGATTTATTCCACAACCTTCCTCACTAGTTACAAAATATTTTAGTGACTTCTGTATCAAACTAATCATGTAACCTTCTAGTGTTTAAAATTTTAACCTCTAATCTAATAGATCTTAACCACTAATATGACTTGACCCCTAAGTTATATTTCTATCCACATTTTAAACATTTGCAAATATAAACTATGCACCCATTTTCTTTAAAAGTTATAAGAATATTTATAAGGGAGCACTAAAAATTGTCTTTTTTCATGGTGTAACAAATAATTGTTAACTGTCTTCTAATCATCTATTTCTCTTTTCTCAGTTTCCAAAAGTCCTTAATTTTTATTGAGTAATACTTGCAGTGTTAGAGCAATTGCTTCCACCTTGGACTACAGTAGTGGAATATGTAGACTACGGTAAGTATCTCATTCCATATTCCTACCCTAAGTCAGAGTAATGTGTGATTTAACCTGTTCTAATTCAGATAAATAACAGAAATTCTTTTGGGTGTATTGGGGTTAAGATGCATACACTTTATCTCTCATTACTGTTATTTTTTAAATAAGTAATATAGAATATGCAGAATTTTCTCATCTGAAGATGTCGACTGGGCTACAATGAGGACCAATACCACTTGTATTAGTCAGCTTGCATTAGGTTATGATGCATGGCGAGTATCTCTTAAATCTGAATTGCTTATGACAACAAAGTTATGTGGTTTCTCTCATTACATGTCATCTGTAGGCCACAGCTAAACAGAGATAATCCAAGTATACTCTTTTTCTATGAGTCTTTTTTCATTTGAGGATTCAGGTGGAAGGAGCAATCTCTATTTGGGCCATGCAGCTCTCATGGAATAAATAAAATAGCTGTTAAGTGAGCCCAACCACTCGAGTGCTCAAAGTTTCTGTTCGGTCATGGCATACTTCACATCCATTCACCTTCCATCAGCCAAAGCAAATCACACAGTGAACTCTAAGATTAACTGGGCAGGGTAATTAAGATGTTAATAAGTAAAGTCAATTTGCCTTTATGTATAGCTGGTATAACTTTCTGAAATTTTGTACCTACCAAGAGGTAATGGTTATTAAAAAGTAAAGTACAGTTAAATGTTATTAAAAGTTGGATTTTAGTTTTAATTACTCAGAGAAAAATGATGTCACTTTAAATAATGGTTTGCCTTTGGTTTTAATGAGAGAAATTTGCAGTAAGAAGTTCTGAAACATCCAGTGGAACTTCTCTAAATTTACCAAACGTTTCTCCAGATGTCTATAAGTGTCAAATTAAACTTGCAGATTATTTTGCTTCATGTGGGGTTTTTAATTGAAGAATCACTCATTTTCTTCTTTCTTCAAAACTTGTGACATTTGGTAGTTGATAGTATTATACAGGAAAATTACTTTCAATAAATTTATCTTTCCAGTATAATCAAGAAATACTTTTTTTTTCCCAGTATAATCAAAGCATGCCCTTGCAGCTTTCAACATGTACATGTGGTGGTGAATGACACCTATTTTAAATAACGTTTCCATGTTGCTTTATCAACAGATTATATAAATTAAAAATTATTCAGTTAACCACATATTTTATTTTAAAATGAAAAGAACATTGCTATGTATATTACAAAATTCTTAAGGCATATGTGAGTCCAGATTTGTTTGCTTGTTTAAATATAACTTCCTGAAGCAAATTTGGCAAATACGTGTCTGAAAATTATACCTGAAATTTTGCCATACAAATTAAAGACAGAGGTAATAAAAGAATATATTTTGTATTGCTTTATGTATTAATTTAAAAACTAACAATTATATGGTCTGTTATATCATCTATCATCTGATTATAGAAGGCTTAAAAATAAGTAAAAGTAAAGAAAGTCATGGAACTAAGCCAGAAGTGGAAGTGCAGACAGACAGGGGTATCAGGTGGCTTACATAATCAACAGGGAGGATGAGAACCAAGACTGAGGAGGATACTCGTTGTGCAAAATACTCTGCACAGCTAAGATTTTGTTATAAGAAATGTTTGCTTAGGGTATCACTTTTGGCATAATTGTCTCTGGTCATGTGACATTTCTGACCCTGATGCCACTGGACAATTAGTTGATACGCTGCTTTCCTACATCTTTGAATATTTGATTTACATCATGCTATTAGGCTGTCAACTCTTGGTAGCTGCTTCACAGATCCCCTATTTGGCCCTTTATCTTTATGTCACTCCCCCAGTTTTCTTTTTCTTCCGTAGCAGCTACTAAGTTGCTGTGTTGACGCACATGCCTAACTCTAGCTGCTAAATCATGTTGAGAGAGACATATTTTCACACACTGTAGAGGTGGGAGGAAATTGCTTGCCATACTGAATATTTGCATGCTGGGCAGACAAGACAATAATACACTGTCTACCACTGTCACTTATGACATTATCACACAAATATGGATCATTAGCATTTTTGTTTATATATTTCTAATCGTTTTTATTATGATTAATATACCAAACAAAACATTTTCTTAAAATCTTAGTTGAATAAAACAAAACGAAGTTAAGAGATTAAAAACTGGAGGTCATCTGCACCATATATGATAAAAATGTTAATGATCTTAATATACACAAAAATTTCAAAATCAATAAGATAAAACAAACATTCTAATTACAAATTGACAAAGGACATGGACAAACAATTCTAAAGGGAAATGTAAAAAGCTATTAAACATGTGACAACATGTCAACATAAGTGGCATTCAAAAACACATACACAAAACAATGATTTTTCACGTTTTTGTCAATCTATGAAATATTAAAAAGATTGACAATATTCAATGTCAGCAAAGACATGAGGAAACCAGCATTCAGATTAAATTGGTACTTTCAAGGAGAAAGTTTGTTAACAAATGTAAACTAGTAAAACATAAATGTGATATCCTATTTTCCAGGAATTTATAATAAGAAAAACGTCAAATAAACATGGGATAATACATGCCAAAAATATTCATTATAATATTGTTTATAATAAAGAATTAAGCTAAATGACAAACAAAAAATTTAGGGGAGAAGTTCTAGCTAGAGCAATCACACAAGAGAGAGAAATAAAGAGCATCCAAATTGGAAAGAAAGAAGTCAAATTATCCTTGTTTGCTGATGATATGATCTTACATTTGAAAAATCCTAAAGACTCCATCAAAAAATTATTAGAACTGATAAAACAAATTCAGTAAAGATGCATAAAATCAACATATGAAAATCAGTAACATTTCTATATGCCATCAGTGAAAAACCTGAAAAAGAAATCAGAAAAGTAATCCCATTTAAAACAGTCACAAATAAAATCAAACACTTATAAATTAACTTAACAAAAGAAAGAAAAGATCTCTACAATGAAAACTGTAAATCATTGATGAAATAATTGTAAGAAGACACAGAGAAATGGAAAGATATTCCACGTTCATGGGTTGGAAGAACCAATATTGTTAAAATGTCCATACTACCCAAAGCAATCTACAGATGCAATGCAGTCCTTATCAAAATTGCAAATAACAGTCTTCACAGAAATATAAAGCAATCCTAAAATTTATATGAAACCAAAAAAGACAGATAATGGCCAACGGTATCCTGAGCAAAAAGAACAAAACTGCAGAAACAAATCACCTGACTTCAAATTATACTGGAGAGCTATGGTAACCAAAACAGCACAGTATTGCCATAAAAATAAGCACATAGACCAATAAAATAGAATAGAGAGACCAGAAACAAATCCGTAGATCTATTGTGAATTCATTTTCAACAAGGGTGCCAAGAATATACATTGAGGGAAGGACTATCTCTTCAATAAATAGTGCTGGGAAAACTGGATATTTACATGCAGAAGAATGAAACTAGACCTCTATTTCCTGTCATATACAAAAATCAAATCAAAATGGATTGAAGACTTACATCTAAGACCTCAAATTCTGAAACTACTTAAAGAAAACATTGGGGATACTCACTAGGACATTGGACTGAGCAAAGATTTCTTGAGTAATACTCTACAAGCATAGGCAATCAAAGCAAAAATGGACAAATGGGGTCACATCAAGTCAAAAATTTCTGCACAGCAAAGGAAACAATCAAGAAAGTAAAGAGACAACACACAGAATGGGAGAAAATATTTGCCAACTATCTGTCTGACAAGGAATTAATAATTAGAATATATAAATAACTTAAACAACTCTAAAGGAAAAATCTGATAATCCAATTTAAGAATTAGAAAAAGATCTGAATAGACATTTCTCAAAAGAAGACATGCAAATACCAAACAGATACAAGAAAAGGTGCTCAACATCACTGATCATCAGAGAAATGCAAATGAAAACTACAATGAGATATCATTTCATTATAGTTAAAATTGCTTTTATGCAAAGGACAGGCAATAACAAATGCCAGTGAAGATGTAGAGAAAAGGGAACACTGTACACTGTTGGTGGCAATAGAAACTAGTCCAACCACTATGAAGAACGGTTTGGAGGTTCCTCAAAAAACGAAAAATAAAACTACTAGATGATCCAACAATCCCACTGCTAGGTATATATCCAAAAGGAAGGAAATCAGTATATCAAAGAGATATATGCACTCCCAATGTTTATTACAGCACTATTCACAATAGTCAAAATTTAGAAACAACCTAAGTGTCCATCAACAGACAAACAGATAAAGAAAATGTGGAACATATATATAATGGAGTATTATTTGGTCATAAAAAAATAAGAGCCTGTCATTTGCAACAACATGGATGGAACTGGATGTCATTATGTTAAATAAAATAAGCAAGACACAGAAAGACAAACTTTGCGTGTACTCACTTATTTGGAGGAGCTAAAAATTAAAACAATTGAACTCATGGAGATGGAGGGTAGTATGATGATTACCAGAGGCTGTGAAGGGTAGTTGTGTGGAGAGGGTAAAGTGCGGATGGTTAATAGGTACAAAAAAGAATGAATGAGATATAGTGTTTGAAAGCACAATGGAGTGACTACAGTCAACAATAATAACTAAAAGAGTATAATTGGATAGTTTGTAACTCAAAGAAAAGATAAACGCTTGAGGGGATGGATACTCCATTTACCCTGTTGTGGCTATTATATATTGTATGCCTGTATCAAAATATCTCATGTACTCCATAAATATATATACCAACTATATACCCACAAAAATTAAAAGTAATTTTTAAAGAAATATATTGAAGAGAGAGAAAGAGAGCAAGAGAGTGTTTACAAGCTGGTTCAAAGAAAATATACACTGGTTACTTTCAGTTAGTGGGGTAGCGAGGGAATTTTATTTTCTTCTTTGTATCTTATGGCTTAAATTTCCTAAGGAATATGTGTTCTTTTCATAATTAGAAAAATGATCTCTCAATTTTATCTAGAATTATGGAAAAGATCATTAAATTACATTGAAAATTTGGTTCTCTCTCTGTTTCTGGGTCTTTATTTATTTGTCTCTAAAATGAGAATTTGAGGATATATGATGAATTATTTTCATGGCCCCATCAGTCTCCAAGACATTTACTCTATAGACTGTTTCAAACCCTAGTATGTCTTCTTCAGAAGGAGGGATGTAATAAAATGTGGTAGGATTAAAAGAGGCTGTTCACTTGGAAGGTGACTCCTGATTATTTCTAGAAGATCCTGTATGTGATGTGAAATCAGACATGTTAGTAAGATTGGGGAACACAAGGTACCTCTTAGAATTGCAGCTCTTCTATAAAATTTTGGAGGTGATATTGAATGGCTACAGAAACCTGAAAGCCAACATCAATAACATTTTTTTATTGTCAGATAAACTGCTGAGGAAAAAATTGAGGTGGAACTCAAGACTCCCAGAGAATTTTCAAAAGACGTTAAGTGACAAGAGATGAAATCCAGAGTTGATAAACATATAAACAAAATTCTCTAATTTAGCCACTTCTCACATGACTTTTACCACCCAAATTTAGGAGCCTCTATTTTTGTAAATAAAATTTTACTGGGACACACAACAAAACTCAAACCATTCTCAGCCTCATTAGTAATCAAACACATGTAACTTTAAATTATAGTGAGCTAGCCTAACACATGTATTAGATTGGCCAAAATTAAATAATCAGAAATACCAAGTGCTGGTACAAATATAAGGCAATGGGAACATGCATACTTTGTTGGTGTACTGTAAGCTGGTGCAATGACTCTGGAAAACAGGTTAGTCATTATCTAGAAATCTGGAAAACAGGTTAGTCATTATCAAGAAAAATTAAAGATGTGTATATCCTATGACTTAGCAAACCCACTTCAAGTTGTATACTCTAGAGGAAAACTTGTATGTCTACAACACGTGTTTATGGCATTTTTAAAAAAACAATAGTCCAAACTAGAAACAACTCAAATTTGCATTAGTAGTAAAATTTAACATTTTGGTATATTCATAAAATAGAACACTATATGATACACTCCCTAATATGAATGAACATATAAAAACTACTGAGGAAAAGAAGAAAGTCAAAAGGGTATATTCAGTATGATTTAAATTTTATATTACTGAGAAAACAGAAAAATTAAACTTTATTGTTTAGGGATTCATACATAGGAAAACAATATTAATTATTCATAGAAAGCATAATAACGATTATCTCTTGTGGGAAGAGAGGGAAATGTAACAAGAAAGGTCAAACAGAAGGCTTTAAAATACTGACAATATTCTATTTCTTTTTTTTTTTTTTTTTTTTTTTTTTTTTTTTGAGACGGAGTCTTGCTCTGTCGCCCAGGCTGGAGTGCAGTGGCCAGATCTCGGCTCACTGCAAGCTCCGCCTCCCGGGTTCACGCCATTCTCCTGCCTCAGCCTCCCGAGTAGCTGGGACTACAGGCACCCGCCACCTCGCCCGGCTAGTTTTTTGTAATATTTAGTAGAGACGGGGTTTCACTGTGTTAGCCAGGATGGTCTCGATCTCCTGACCTCGTGATCCACCCGTCTCCGCCTCCCAAAGTGCTGGGATTACAGGCTTGAGCCACCGCGCCCGGCCCAATATTCTATTTCTAAAACCTGGGTTGGTTAAAATTGCTTTTATAATTTACTTATGTATACATTTCTGATTTTTATAATATATTTTAAAATTAAAAACCTTTAGCTAGGCATGGTGGCTGTGTGTGTAATCCCAGCTACTTGAGAGGCTGAGGTGGGAGGACTACTTGAGCCCAGGAATTCAATACCAACCTGGGTAAAATAGCAAGACCCTGTATTTAAAAACAAACACACACACACACACACACACACACACACACACACACACACACACACATTTAAAATAGACCTATGGAGAAAAAATATGATATTTACTTCTACATGCGCCTCTTATTTTATTTACTTATTTTTTTTCAATACTGGTGGTCTTTAGTAGATACACAAGAGTTGTAGGTTGGCGTGAGAGTATGTGGTTAAAATATAGTAAAATATAGGTGAATGGTACAGCTAAAACACAGTGCATAGGTGCCTCAACTCAGTTGAGAAATGTGTAGCTAAAATTCTAATTTTCCAGCATCAGAGAACACATGTAAGAGGCACAGAGCAAGATTGAAGCTGCAATACCTAGTCAAAATAAAAATCAAGAAGGCTTGTAGGTGAGGGATTTTTCAGAAGCATTTTGGGAAAAGGAGTGGGGCTGCCTAGGCAGTGGGTCCTTGCTGCTGATAGGCCGCAGGAGAGATTAAATCATAGCAGGTCAAAGCTGTCCTCTTGAGCTGGGTAGTTCATTGGTGGGGCCACAGGAGTGGCTTGGTGGGTCCAGGTGGAGCCATCAGTGTCAGACATGCAAAAAACTTGAAAAGATATCTCAAAAGGTCAATGTACAATAGTGATGTTATCTGCAGGAGTAACTGGAGAAGTTGCCTGTCTTGTGACCAGTCTATACCTTAGCAGAATTGAGGCTCGTCTCTTCCCCCTAGCCGGGTGGTCTTTCATTAGCTTTACAAAGGCAGTTTAGTTTTGGACAAGGGCTATTATCATTTAAACTACAACTTAAATGTCTTCCAAAGTTAGCTTGGCCTAAGTCTAAGAATAATTAAGGCAGCTTGAAACCTAAGGCAAGAGTGGGGGTTGGTTGAATCAAGTCTCCCCCACTGCCATATTTTCTCTCCGATATAATTTTTGCAAAGGCAGTTTCATAATCAATCTTCCTGCATTTCTACTTCAATGATGCTATTGTAGAGACTCAGTATTGAAGTAAATATTACTGAAACTTAGTGGGATGGGAATTAAGACTGAAATTTCCAGTCCTTCTAAATGTTTTGAGTCAGTGTATCTGGACTATAGC
Source organism: Chlorocebus sabaeus (assembly GCF_047675955.1). Lineage (NCBI taxonomy): Eukaryota > Metazoa > Chordata > Mammalia > Primates > Cercopithecidae > Chlorocebus > Chlorocebus sabaeus. Next base: position 2,987,963 of record NC_132927.1, read on the forward strand.
CTAGTTATCATACGCATTTAAAATTATCTTCCCAGATAATCTAAACTTGGTGGTCTAAGAGTCTACAGTATAAATTCTATAGAAATGGGTAAAAACATGTATAATATTTAAAAACATTATCAGAATCACCTGAAAATACTTTTTACAAGTATAAACTTAATGCCTCCTACTACTTCCAGTGCATTAGAATTTTTAGTGATGTGCTCCAGAGATGTCATTGTTGTTGCTGTTGTTTTAAAGGTCCTCAAAGGATACTGTGATTATCTAGATTTGAGAATAACTGCTTTATATTATCTTCTTAGAAATTACTAGTTTCTTTTAGGAGCTGTATAATTTTAAAAAAACTACTACTTGAGATCACTGGGGAGTAATAGATATTTTGGATATTTAATTAAATGGGGAAATTAATACATTAAATATATAATAAGAAAATGATGCTTTATTATGTGAAAGTAAAAAAAAAAAAAAAAAAAAAACTTACCATTTTCTTGTTCAAATAGAAAGCATTCCATATTCACACATTATAATAAAACCAAATTGTAGCCAGGAGAATATATTTTGTTTACCATTTTGCAAAAATATATGCCTTCACTTCATCCATTTTACATACAAAATGATGGAGTTCCAACTTAAAGAGGATGAGAGTTAAGAAACATCAGTTTTCTTCATGTATTTATATCTTTAATACTGGAATCTTGTCAGTCTTCACTTGGGATGTATATAGTCATAAGGGTTGAGACTGGGTTGGTGCCATCCATCTCAGTTCAAAGAATTAATTATTTCTAGGGTCCCTTAAGCTTTCATACCTAGCTATGAAACTGAGCTATCATTTGCTAGATTAAAACAGAAAACATTAAAACAGAAATTCAAAAAAACACAAAAGGTAAATAAATTAAGAAAAGCTTTTATCTGTCATAGTGGCACAAACTAAAAGATTGATCATTTTTTTGACAAAGATATAAACAAATGGACATAGTCATTAACATTGGTTGAGGTATAATTCCATATTATTTTTTCAAGGGCAATTTGGCAGTATGCATTAAACCTGAAAATATGCATAATTTTTGATTCAACAATTCTACTTCAAGGAATTAATCCTACAGAAATACTGCCAATATTGCCTAATAAATTTGTACGTGGTAGTATATATATTACATATATATACTATATTTTATAACAGCAAAATTGTAAGTAAAGTAGGTTCACCAGAAAAAGATGAAATAAATTGTGGTAAAACTATATGATGGTATACAATGTAACCAGAACAGAATAAAATAGCTTGAAATGTTCGAACACAGAGGCAAATAGGCTAATGATAATTTAAATAAAAGCATTTGTAGAACAATATTTACCATGTAAGCCCACTTTTGAAAAATATGAATACATACAATTATAATAGAAATAGGCAAATACATCTATATAGATAAATATGTAACAAAACATTGAAAACTGTTACTTTTGGAAAGTAGGATTGTAATAGGACTATTCTGTTTCTAATATATCCGTTCCTGTATTGTTTAAATTTTTATAGCAAACAAGTATGAGTTTCATAAGAAAATACTTACAAAGGAGAAAAATAGACAAAAAAGAAAGAAAGATTAATGGCTTGCTGCCATCTGGGAATGCCACAAGGCTCTGTCTTCTGCCTTCATAGTGTTGAAAAATGTTATCAATTATTTGGGTGAAGTCATATATGACAAGCTTATCATACTTTCAGATGGAAAAAAATTGGAAGGGATAGTTAATAGCATAGTTGATTGAGTCATGTGTTTTCATAACCAGAACTAGAATGTTGTATTGAAACTAACAAAAAATTAACATGAGCAAATATAATTTACTCCATTTAGGCATAAGCAATTGGTTGATTTAGTTTAAGATATAGAAATATCTGGCTTGTATTTCATGTGGAAGGAGATTTAGTTTCCCTTAGCTCACCACAAACTGAAGATTGACAGCCTTACCTTACAATTTTAGGTTATCTAGGTCTCAGGAGTGTTTGTGGTGTTTTGTGCTGGTCCACCAGGGTGATCTTGTTCTATTCGGAGTGTCATATCTTTAGAGAAACATTGCAGAATTAGAGCATATACAGAGAACAGGGATCAAAGTGGTGAAGGATCTATAAAACTCTGCCACAAATTTGAGTTATTTAACTTAGAGAAGAAAGAATTAAGGTGACACGGGATGGTGGAATTCTAATATTTGGAGGTTACCTTATGATAATATTTTTCTTTGTTGAGGAAAGAGCAGAAATGGTACCAATTAGAGAAACAACAATGTGAGCTCACCTTATGAAATAAGAAACTCATTAGCCGGGCATGGTGGTGGGTGCCTATAATCCCTGCTACTCAGGAGGCCGATGCAGGAGAATCGCTTGAACCTGAGAGGCGGAGGTTGCAGTGAGCCAAGATTGCACCACTGCACTCCAGCCTGGGTGACAGAGCAAAATTCTGTCCCAGAAAAAAAAAAAAAAAATCCCATTTCTTGGATGGAGCAGAAACTAGATGATGTACACAGACTCTGGAAAATGTATTCTGAATTTGGGTAAGGGTGTTGAATTAGGTATTTTCTAATTTTTTTTTTTTAAACTGCAATCTAGGATTCTAAAAGAATTATTATGGAATATTTTATGTAAGTAAAATAGATGGTTAAAATTGTAGTGTTTTTAGAAACATGTATTTTGTAAAAATATAAAAATATATATCAGAAATAATGAATGAAATACAGTTGGAATACAGTTCACAGTTGTTTAAATTTATATGGGTACATATTAGAATCACAGCATTTGAAAAATAAGCTTTGTGCAGATGAGTAATTTCTTGTGTATTACTACATGTAAGACAGTTTCTAGAGTACAGTAGGCACTCTACTTTTTTTTAAGGATAAAAAGAAATGGCCTTAGTATCAAAATCAGAAATGGAGTGATGGAGGGAAAAGATAGATGTGACAACAAAGGGAAGGGAATATGTTGGAACATTTAAGATTAGAAATCTAGGTATGTCCATAGTATTAGATAAAGAGTTTATACCAGGAATATGGGAAATTTAAACACAAGTATTTATTAAAATTAAATCTAAATTGATAAATTTAGTTTATGGAGGAAAATATAGGCAGATTTTGAGGATTAGCCAATACTCTGATTTAAGTTCAAATCAAGGGTGTCAGTGCAGTAGGAAAGAGAATAGATTATAACTTTGATGATCTAGCATCTGCTTTTTGATATTCATCTAGGAGAAGATATTACATATTTTTCCAAGGGACAGTCAAGCTAAAGATTAGGAAATCCAATGTCTTAGTGTCTTAAAGTACCAAATACAGACTAAATCATCTCACAACCAGTGAATCAGCTATTAAAATTAAGAGAGGCCAGCAGTCAGGAGGGTTTAATGATAAATACTGACCCAAAGCTTCTTACACTAGACCTTGCCCTAAAAAATGGGGGTGAGGCAACTAAATATTCATGGGAATGTTAGTAATTCTAGTTTAGACTTAGAGAGCTATAGGTGCAGGGAATTAAGCAGACTACTATACCCCCATTTTAACAATGAGGATTGTTATATTCAGAGTATCAATGGTTGGTTGGGCAATAATAGTTCCTGGGATTTTGCTTTGTTTTTCAATATGCAAAATAGGGTGACAATTGTATGTAGTCTTTTGGTAGATTTTAAAAATTAGGTCGGGCATGGTGGTTCACACCTGTAATCCTAGCACTTTGGGAGGCCAAAGCGGGTGAATCACCTGAGGTCAGGAGTTTGAGACCAGCCTGACCAACATGGTGAAACCCTGTCCCTACTAAAAAATACCAAAAATTAGCCAGGCACAGTGGTGGGTGTCTGTAATCCCAGCTACTCAGGAGGCTGAGACAGGAGAATTGCTTAAACCTGGGAGGCGGAGGTTGCAGTGACCCAAGATTGCACCATTGCACTCCAGCCTGGGTGACAAGTGCGACACTCCATCTCAAAAAAAAAAAAAAAAAAAAATATATATATATATATGTATATATATGTATATACACACATATATAACTCAGATAAGAAAAAGAATTTTTCTCTAGCTTTCTAGTCAAGTTCACACAGAATATTAGTGACAAATTTATTATTCCAGTGAAAATTGAGATTATTCTAATTAAGTACTGAAAAAAGTAGAACAATTTGGTTATCAAGAGAAAATAAGACAGCATTTATGTGCTCCCTCCAATCTTAAAAATATAATGCTTTAATAAAAAGAGAAAATATATCATTGAGCATTTTTTTCCTGAAGGAACTAAGCTATGCAGTGTTTAGAGCCCAACAATATTAAAACATACTTTAATATCCATAGTAACCAGTGACCTATGGCATATTTTTGTTTGAAGAATATATTCAAAGTATACTCTTTCCAACTGAGACAGCAATTATTCACTGCACTAGAAAACAAACAAAAACACTAAGAAAAGGTAGCAAAAAGGCAAAATATATGAAGAGAAAAACTATAGAAACAAAACTTCAAATGTGTTTTCTAATTAATACCACCTATATTAAATTGCTATGAATTTTTGATACTCAAAGTATGGTTCATGAAACACCCTGGACCTATTGAATCAGAGTCCACATTTTAACATTATCCCCAATTGCATGCACATTTAGATTTAAGAAACACTGCTGTAAACAATTTATATTATTGTGAGATCTCACTCAATTTCTGCCATCTTAGAGAAGCTGTTTCAGGCTTTCCCTTCATAGCTAGAAATTGTGGTACAACTGTATGATAGATAGAAAACAAACAGTGCAACTTGATTGAGTTCCGGATTTCTAGTTCTAATACCATGCCTAATTTGTAGTAGAGCTTACTAAATAATTTTCAAATGAATAAATAAATAAATGAACACTCTCTTGGAGAATCTAACCATCTGTTGTATCTCCAGCACCTTCAGAAGCTGTAGACACTAGAAAGTGTCACACTACAGAAATATAAAGGATCATAAGCAAATACTAAAAGCAATTATATGCCAACCAACTGGATGACCTAGGAGAAATAGATAAATTCCTAGACACAGACAACCTACCAAGACTGAATTATAAAGAAATGGAAAATCTTAGCATATGAATAAAGAGTAAGGAGATTGAATAAGTAATATTCTCTCATTAAAAAAAAAGTCCAGGATCTTACAGCTTCACAGCTGAATTCTATCACACATTTAAAGGAAAACTAATCCCAACCATTTCAAACTCTTCAAAACAACCGAAGAAGAGGAAATACGCCCGATCTCATCTTACAAAGCCAGTGTTATTTTGATACCAAAGCCAGGCAAAGACACTTCAAGACAAGAATTTTGGAGGTCAATATTCTCAATGAACACAGATACAAAAATCCTCAACAAAAGATTAGCAAACCAAATCAAACAGCACATTAAAAGGACCATTCACCAAGATCAAATGGGATTTACTCCAGAAATGAAAGGATAGTTTAACATACACAGATCTATAAATGTAATATACTGCATTTGAAAGACTAAAACCATATGACCATCACAATAGGTGAAGAAAAAGCATTTGACAAAATTCAACATTCTTTCGTAATAATAACTCAATATATTTGATATAGAAGGATTGTACTGCAACACAATCAAGGTCACATACGACAAACCCACAGCTGACATTATGCTCAAGGTGAAAAGTTGAAAGCTTTTCCTCTAAGATCAGGAACAAGACAAAGATGCCCACTGTCATCACTTCTATTCAACATACTAGTTAATATTCATACTGGACGTCCTAGCCAGAGTAATTAGACTAGAGAAAGAAAAAAAAGACTTCCAAATTGGAAAGGATGAAGTTAAATGGTCACTGTTTGCAGATGACATTATTTATGTATAGAAAATCCAAAAGACTCCAGTAAAAAACTGTAAGAACAAATAAAATAATTCAGCAAATTTGCAGGATACAAAAATCATTAATGTTTCTTCGCAACAACCAAGAACTACAGAAAGAAATCAAGAAAACAATATTATTTACAATAGCTACAAAAAAAAAAAAAAAATACTTACAAGTAAGTTTAACCAAGGAGGTGAAAGACTTGTACTCTGAAAGCAATAAAATATTGAGGAAAGAAATTGAAGACACAAATAATTAAAAATATATCCCATATTCATGGGTTGGAACAATTAATACTGTTAAAATAGTCCATACCACCTGAAGTAATCTACAGATTCGATGCAATCCCTGTAAAAATTCCTATGACATTTTTCACAGAAGAGATAATCCTAAAACTCATACAAAACCATAAATGACATTGGCCTGGGCATGAATTTTTTGGATATGACCCTAAAAGTCCTGGCAACCAAGGCAAAAATAGACAAGTAGGATTGTTTCAAACTAAAAAGCTTCTGCACAACAACCAACAGAATGGAGAAATAATCTATGGAGTAGGAGGAAATATCTACAAATTGCACATTTGATAAGGGGTTAATATCCAAAGTACATAAGGAACTCAAAGGACTCTACATTAGTTCGTTCTCACACTGCAATTATAAAGAAATACCCAGGACTGGGTAGTTTATAAAGGAAAGAGCTTTAATTGACTCACAGTTACACAAGGCTGGGGAGGCCTCAGGAAGTTTACAATCATGCTGGAAGGCGAAGAGGAAGGAAGCACCTTCTTCAAAAGGTGGAAGGAGAGAAAAGAGCAAAGGAAGAGCTTCCAAACACCTATAAAACAATCAGATCTTGTGAGAACTCATTCACTTTCAGGAGTACAGCATGGGGGAACCGCCCCGATAATCCAATTACCTTTCTCCCTCAACCCGTGGGGATTACAGGTTTCTCCCTAGACACATGGGGATTACAATTCGAGAAGAAACTTGGGTGGGGACACAGAGCCAAACCGTATCAAACTCAATAGCAAGAAAACAAATAACCTGATTGAAAAATGGACAAAGAAGCTGAAAAATTTCTCAAAAGAAGGCACTCAGATGGGCCATACATGTATGAAAAATGCTCAACATCACCAATCATTACAGAAATGCAAATTAAAGCCACAATGAGATATTACCTCAAATCTGTTAGAATGGCCATTATCAAAAATATGGACGATAATAGGCACTGATGAGGATGTGGAGGAAAGGGAACGCTAGCTCATTGGTGGTGGAAATGTAAATTAGTACAGCCATTATGGAAAATAGTATGAAAGTTCCTCAAAAAAATTAAAAACAGAACCACTATATTATTCAGCAATTCCACTACTGGGAATCCAAAGGAATTAAAATCAGTATGTTGTAGAGATACCCGTACTCTCATATTCATTGTAGCATTATTCACAATAGCCAAGATATATACTCAATCCTAGTGTACATCATTGGATGAATGAAGACCGTCTGGGATTGATACATAATAAAATATGATTCAACCTTTAAAAAAAAGGAAATCTTGTCATTTGTAACAACATAGATGAACGTAGAATACATTATATTGAGTGAAATAAGCCAGGCCAAGTAAGACCAATAACACAGAATGTCACATATGTGGTATCTAAAAAATTGAATTCATAGATGTAGAGAGTAGATTGGTGGTACCAGGAGCTGGGGTGAGGGTGGGAGGTTGAGAACATGTTGGTCAAAAGATACAAAAGTGCAGATAGGAGAATAAACTCAAGAGATCTAATGTACAACCTGGTGACTACTGTTAGTAATAATATATTGTACTCTTGGAAATAGCTGACAACAGATTTTAAGTGTTCTTATCACCAAGAATATGTATAAGAGGTAATGCATATATTAATTAACTGGATTTAGCTATTCCCTAATGTACATATACTCTAAAACATCATGTTCTATACCATAAACATATATAATTTTAATTTGTCAATTACAAAGTACGTTTTTAAAAAGAAAACTAAGTGTTACAGAACTGATAGTCCATACTTAGCCATACTAAGAATGTGATTACACATACTGAAGGTATGAGGCTCATGTTATACACTTCATAATAATATGCAAATAGTAGTCATTTGTGAGTGCTATGTGCTGTAACAGCATCACATATGGGGGATACAATGATGAAAACCACTCTAGTCTTCACCATTGTCAAAACTGCATTTTGAGAATCCTGTTTCTAATCTCTAGAGTTTAATCCCGAGACCTTTCCCCCCAGGTGTTAATCTCTCAGAATCATTTATAATTTTCCTACTGTTAATCTGACAATATTGTCTTTGCATTTATGAATAATACTAGCAGTTTCTTTCTGAATTTCCTTCCCCCTTCTTTCTTGTATGTTGGATTTTAATGTTTAAAACACTGTCTATAGTTTCATTCAGCAAGTTGTTTTGTCTGAGTCTACCTAACGATGAATAAAAATGTCTTTAGGGGTTTTTTATTTCTATCCCAACCTCTATTTGCATAGAAAAGGACAAATAAGATAATAAGTATGGGGAAGAAAAGAATACATTTCTTTGTTCTGGTTCTTGGATCAAGTATAAAGCATCTCACTGATAATATGGCTGTTCAAACCTTCTGCTGACTGTGATTTTTTTTTTCTTGTTGACTCTCCCAATTGGCTTACATCTGGGATAGGGAAGCAAATAATGAAGTTCTTCAATTTCTTTAAACCTGAATACTTCACTCATGCCTGAGGTCCCTTTTCATGAACAATTCTATTGCCTGACTGTATTCTGTACTGCATATTTTGTGTAGGATCCATTTCCCTTAAGTGCTCATGGTCTTGCTTTCAATGATTATTCTCATCCTTCTACAGACTTTCCTGCCCCCACCACAATATAAACATTTTCAATTCTCTCTAGTTTTGGAAAAAGACACACTCCTTTTACTTTTCTTCCTGAGACATATTTTTGAATATTGTCTCAATTCAAGCAGCTTTGCTTATGGAAAACTACAATCATGCATCGCGCTGGTAACTTTCTGAGAAATGCAACATTAGGCGATTTTGTCATTGTGTCAACATCACACAGTGTACTTACAAAAACTTAGACCAGGCGTCCCCAACCCCTGGGCCACTTCCGTGGCCTGTTAGGAACCGGGCCACAGAGCAGAAGGTGAGCAGGGGGCAGTGAACCAAACTTAGTCTGTATTTGCAGTCTCTTCTCATTGCTCGCATTACTGCCTGAGCTCTGCTTCCTGTCAGACCAATGGCGGCATTAGATTCTCATAGGAGCATGACCGCTATTGTGAACTGCGCATGCGAGAGATCTAGGTTGTGTGCTCCTTATGAAAGCCTAATGCCTGATGGTCTGTTACTGTCTCCCATCACTCCCAAATGGGACCATCTAGTTGCAGGAAAACAAACTTTGGGCTCCCACTGATTCTACATTATGGTGAGTTGTATAATTATTTCATTGTGTATTACAAAGTGATAATAACAGAAAATAAAGTTCACAATAAAAGTAATGTGCTTAAATCATCCCGACACCATCACTACCCTCTCCTCTGCCCCCACTGCGTGCATGGAAAAATTGTCTTCCACGAAACTGGTTCCTGGTGCTGAAAAGTTTGGGGACAGCCGACCTAGACAATATAGCCTACTGCACAGCTACACTATATGATATAGCCTATTGCTCCTAGACTACAAACCTATACAGGATGTTGCTGTACTGAATACTGTAGGCAACTGTGGTACAATGTACATATTTATGTATCTAAACATGTCTAAACATAGAAAACGTGTAGAAAATACAGTATGAAAGATTTATCCCAGGCATGGTGGCTCAAGCCTGTAATCCCAGAACTTTGGGAGGCCAAGGTGGGCATATCAGTTGAGCCCAGAAGTTAGAGACTTGCCTGGGCGACATACGAAACCCTGTCTCTACAACAACAACAACAACAACAAAAAGAAAGTAACTGGGTGTGGTGGCATGCATCTGGAGTCCCAGCTACTCAGGAAGCTGATGAGGATAACCTGAGCCTGGGAGGTGGCAGCTGCAGTGAGCTGTGATTGCGCCACTGCACTCCAGCCTGGGTGACAGAGTGAGATCCTGTCTCAGAAAAATACCAATTAAGAAAAAAGTTAAAATTCAAAAAAAGTTTTTAAAAATGGCACACTTACCATTTTACCATTAAAAAATGTTTATCATTTTACCATTAAAAAATGTATAAGAAACCATGAATGGAGCTTGTAGGACTGGAAGTTGCTCTGGGTGAATTAGAGAGTGGTGAGTGCATGTGAAGGCCTAGGACATTACTGTACACTACTGTAGATTTTATAAACACGGTACACTTAGGCTATACTAAATGTATTAAAACTATTTTTATTTTCTAATAATAAATTAACCTTAGCTGATGTAACTTTTTTACTTCATAAACTTTAATTTTTTAAAACATTTGTAATAAAACTCAGCGTAAAACACAAACACATTGTACAGCTGTACACAAATATTCTTTCTTTATATCCTTATTCTATAAGCTTTTTAATGTATTTTTACATTTTTAAAATGTTTTTGTTAGAAACACACACACATGTTAGCCTAGGCTTACACAGTGTCTGGCTCATCGATATCACTGTCTTTCACCTCTATGTTTTGTCCCACTGGAAGGTCTTCAGGGACAATACCATCCATGGAGCTGTCATCTCCTATGATAACAATGCTTTCTTCTGGAATATCTCCTGAAGGATCTGCCTGAGGCTGTGTTACAGTTAATGTTTATATGTGTGTGTGTGTGTGTATGTGTATGTGTGTATATATATATGAAGTACACTGTAAAATAATGATAAAAAGTGTAGTATGGTAAATACTAGGTGATATAAATTTTTCAGCTCCATTGAATCTTACAGAACCACCATCATATATGGAGTGCATCATTGACCAAAACCAAAACATCTTTATATAGCACATGACCATAAGAGTTAGTCTCCACTCCTCTGCACTTCATTGCTCATTCAATCCTCTACTCTTGTCAGCCTTGGGTTGGCTTTCACGCACCCCTGAAATTCTCTCACTCTTGAAACCAAAAGACCTTTAGACTGCTAAATTTGGTAGACTCTTCTTAGTTGTTTTAAATATCTCTAATGTGCCCTTCAATTTATATCTGTAATGCAATTTTGTCCTCCAAACTCTTCCCAGAGTAATCTCAGCAAGCACGTTTGATCATTTAAGTGTTCATGAAATCTCTTAAATGTTTCAAGGATAAAATTTAAGCTCCTCTGGCTAGTATAATGAGCCTTGGTTATCCAGCCCTTTCTTCATATCCTCTTTTCCTCTATTTCATATTAATGTGTGTACACCAGCTCAAATATGTCAAGCTGTCAATGCTTTGCATTTGTATGGACTTTTAACTTTGTCTAGAGTACCCTTCTGCTGTTTATATGCCTGGTTAAATTCTATGTATTGCTGAGGACTCAGGTCAACTGTCACCTCTTTTGAGAAGTCTTTAATCCCCATCTCTCCCTCTAATCTGGGAAGGGACTGTTTCTCCTCTGGGCTTCCAAAGCATCTTGTGTGTATTTCTATCACATCATTCATTTCTGTGTATTTGTTTGTTTATTTGTTTACTTTTATGTCTCTTTCACTAGAGGACAGGAATTATGCTTTTCATGTTCTGTATCTCTAAATCAATCTGAGGACTTGAGCATATATAGCAGGCATGGTGCATTGGAGAATATGGCACAATTATTTAAGTAAATGAATCAAACAAAAGATGAGATTATTGGCTTCCAGTATCAATTGATGACTGGTTTTTATTATTACCGGATTCTAGAGGAATATCATAGGAAGAATTGGTTTGCCAATGTTACAGCTTATTAAGACAAGCTTCTGTCCTCAACTCCAACTTATTTTGTATATATGCTGCTGCTTAGTTAAATCTGCCCCAAAACTTACCATGGTTGGCTACTTAATAACTTACAGAAATTTTAGGCTGCTAGATAGCTTTTCGGTTTCTGTAGTTGTTATCTGCATATTGTTTAATCAAACATCTCTCATATTATGCCCCAGCATGAGCCTCTGCTCCAGAAACATGATTTATTTGGATATGTGGTATATCACTTAGGATAACTAAGGTCAGCATCCTTATACTAAAACCCGTATCAGCAATGTTTTACAATGCTTAAAATGAAAGAAGTGCATTTCCCTATCGTGTTGAACTTTATTATGAGCTGGTTTAGACACACATGGTGGTTGCTCAAAATCACAGGAACCCAGATTATTTTCAGTGTGTTTCTTCCTTATCCCTAGATGTCTTACCAGAGCTAGCCAGTGACTTCAGCTCTAGCCATCACAGACAACTTCTGGACAGCAGGACAGAGGCAGGGCATAAGACAAACATGTCTCCTCCCTCAAATCAATCTTCCTGTAAGATCTACAGGACACTTTTACATTTCACTGGCTAAAATTGACAATGAAATGTTAAAAAGTGCTGTTCACTCTCATAAGATTCCTACTAACTGTGTGGTTTAGAGAAGTGACTTTATCTCTTTGAAAGTCATGTTCTTCATTTCTAAAATGTAATTAACATGCTCATCTCATAGAAATATTGTAAAGATAAGTGTGCATTTGAAACTCTAGTCCAGTGACAGGCACATAGCAGGCTTCCAATAATGATAGTTGCAGTTGTTAGCGTAGGTGAGATTACTGATTCAGAGATATCGTAGCTCCTGCAAGGTCTCATAACTAATGATGGTTAAGCCAGTATTCAAACTTAATCAGCCTCACTCTGAAACTTCCTCTCTTGTAAATACAGTGAAATATGGCAGGGACTTGGACTTCTATTTTCCAGTTCAATCCTCTATATCATAAATCATGATATACTTTTGGTCTGAGTTTTCAGAACCATTGAAAATAGAGTTAAAATAGAAAGATTTAGTTTCTTTGCTTTGACTTATCCAAATAATTGCCTTGCTTTCACTTATTTTTGTGGAGACTTGGCTGAAATCAACAGCATTAATTGAGTGTGTAATTCTGGAACCATCTAAGAAGCTAAAATCATTTAAAATTAGTTGGGGTTTAGTAACTAGGTTGAACTTTGCCTTTGTCAGGCAGTTTCCAGCTGACTCACTGCAGCTGCAACAATTGACATCATTTTGTGCCTTTCATGCAAAGACTAATTTGGCAGGCAGCACTCCCAGTGGAGTGGGTTTCTGAGCCTCGGTGAATCTCAGCGTTGGAATGGACTTTAAAGGTCATGAAAGCTAAACCTTAATGTAATGATTGAATTGGCTTACATCAACCCCATCAAGAGGTTTTCTAACCTACACTTGGATAAGTCCAGTGACAAATAAATAGTGAAGATTTCCACATGGGCTGAATTGCATAACCAAATCTCTATTTGAATAGCTCTTACTTCCTTACATTGAACTGCAATCTGTACTCTTAACCTTCCTGCCACCAGTACCACTTCTATCCCTAGTACAAATATTCCTTTTTGGAACCTTACAACCTTTCAAATGTTTGAAGACCATGACCTTGCCTGGTCTTAGAGTTTTCTCACTGCTAAATACCTCCAGTTTCCTTTAACTTTTTCTCATTCAATATGCCTTTAATTTCCTTCACAATCCTGAGCTCACAGAGAAACCCGTATGGCTTGGCTAGATTCTTCTTAAAGTGTTCATTCTCCTCTTATCCCAGGAATAAATGAAACCCTGCAGTGTAAATGGAGGGAATGACCTAATCAAACTCTCCTGGTGAAGTAAAAGGGAGTTGCTTGAAACATGATGGAGAACGGTGAAAGTTTAGGGGATCATCAGATTGTTGAGATTTTATTGGCCCTCCCTACAACAAAGCGAACGTGACAAAATAATTTCTTGCTGTAAAAAGCTCAAAGGCATAACAAAGTCATGGTACTCTTTAAGCACAAAGTAAGTTGGGTTACTTATTGTGATAGTTCAGACTCCATTAGCTTTATTTGTATGGTTCCTTTATTTTAGTGCTGAGTAATATCATTAAGATAAAAAGGATGAACGAATGGATGGATGAATAAATTGATGGACAAACTGCTCAGGAACAAATGTTAGTTATACTTCAATAGATACAGATTTAAAGGAAAACAAACCAAAGCTTTTTCTCTGAATCTGACAAAATTTCAGGTTCTGTATGGAATTAAAATAGCAGTTTTGATTTATTCAATGATGTACCTATGTAACCCTTTAGTAGCCTCATAAATCTTGTTCTGCTATTGAGAAAGAACATTGCACTGACGTAAAACTTAATAACATTTTTGTCTGATACTAAATAACTGTGTGCTATTTGAAAAATATCACTTAGCATCTCCCTTATGAAATACTAAGGAAAAAATATCTTCATTGTGTCACAAATATGTGATCATTAAAATCGCATATTTTAATTCATTCTATGGGGATTTATGCAGTGATTTTCATATTTTATTTAATGTTCTGAGCAGTGAAAATTCAGTGGGGAAAAACTTAGAGAAGGTGTATGTCCTCATAGAGCTTATATTTTATAACAAAATTTAAAATCAAACAGTTTTAAAAGCCTCGAAATACAAGGTACTTTTAAATGGTTGTGAATTTTTGATTTTTAAATTAATGTTGTTTCTTTGTGGTACATATTTTTAAACATTCCCAGTTTTAAAACTAGGTTCTAATACATTTAATGCAAAATTTAAAAATTACTTATAGTCTTTTTTTCCCTACACAGACGGAAAAAACAACTTATGTTAAAGTTTTCATTTCACCCTAGAGGTAGATATTCTTTCGCTTTGTTTTGCAGTTATTCTTAATGTTTGATTGCCACTATTTACTAAAAATATTGTCTCTTTCTCAACCTCATATTGCTTCCAGAAAATATGCTAATGTGCTTAAAATGGATTGTATTTTACAGAGTTTTAGGGTAACATTGATTATGTCAGTCTTGTGGATGTGGAGGCCTAATATTGCCAAACTTGATTGATTTCTACTTAAAATCCTGGAAAAATTCTTATCAAAGAAGAGCCACAAAAAGTGATTGTTTTTATTTTCTACTTGGTTGTCTGGAAATACTTTAGTATTCTAATGTATGGACCTTGTATGTTTCCTTCGTAAAAACAAAATTTTGTGTTTGGAAATAAAAGTTTATTTTTATTCTTATTGAATTAAAAAAAAATATTTACAACCTTCAGAGCTTTGAAGGCCCTTTACATAACAGTATATAACCTCCTTAAAGCTTGTCTAGTTCTGAAGATAATTCACTAGTCAGAGATATCCTGAAATGAAGATAAGAATTGGGATAAAGTATGTCTTAATTCTTACAATTTTTCTTTAACACAAATAAAAAGCATTAGTGCTGCTCTCTTACCATATGTGTCAGAATCATATTTTGTAATATATTAGCTTCTATGTTACTTCTAGGATTTTCTGTTACTCAGAATTACGCTCCCTCTCATACCTTGAGGTTGATGAGGCAATTACTTCCTCAAAGAGAGTCTTCACAGGTTTTGTACACCTGAAGCCTCTTTTAAGAAAAAAGAATATGGCCGGGCATGGTGGCTCATGCCTGTAATCCCAGCACTTTGGGAGGCCGAGGCAAGTGGATCACCTGAGGTCGGGAGTTTGAGACCAGCCAGACCAACATGGAGACACCCTGTCTCTAGTAAAAATACAAAATTAGCTGGGCGTTCTGGCGCATGCCTGTAATCCCAGCTACTTGGGAGGTTTACGCAGGAGAATCGCTTGAACCTGTGAGGTGGAGATTGCGGTGAGCCAAGATTGCGCCATTGCACTCCAGCCTGGGCAACAAGGGTGAAACTCCGTCAAAAAAAAAAAAAAAAAAAGAAAGAAAGAAAGAGAGAGAGAGAGAAAGAAAGGAAGGAAGGAAGGAAGGAAGGAAGGAAGGAAGGAAGGAAGGAAGGAAGGAAGGAAGGAAGGAAAGAAAAGAAAAGGATACTTACTTTCAAAAGCTTAAGCCATGAAGAACGCTGGGCATAAAGTTCACCCCATGAAATATATATATTTGGGGAAGACAGGTTCTGACTGTTGCCCACGTGGGAGTGCACTGGTGCAATCACTGCTCACTGCAACCCCCACCTCCACCTCCTGGGCTCAGGTGATCCTCCCACTTCGGCCTCCTGAGTAGCTGGGACTATAGTTACACACCACCACACCCAGTTAATTTTTTGTATTTTTAGTAGAGATGGGGGTTTCACCATTTTGCCCAGGCTGGTTTCGAACTTCTGGGCTCAAGGGATCCACCTGCCTCGCCCTGCCAAAGTGTTGAGATTACAGGTTTAAGCCACTACGCCCAGCCTCATAAACAATACATTAAAAATATATATATATAGGCTGGGCGCGGTGGCTTACGCCTGTAATCCCAGCACTTTGGGAGGCCGAGACGGGCGGATCACGAGGTCAGGAGATCGAGACCATCCTGGCTAACACAGTGAAACCCCGTTTCTACTAAAAATACAAAAATTAGCCGGGCGCGGTGGGGGGCGCCTGTAGTCCCAGCTACTTGGGAGGCTGAGGCAGGAGAATGGCGGGAACCCGGGAGGCGGAGCTTGCAGTGAGCCGAGATCGCGCCACTGCACTCCAGCCTGGGCGACAGAGCTAGACTCCGTCTCAAAAAAAAAAATATATATATATATATACACACACACACACACACACACACACATACACACACACACACACAAAATAAGTCAGAAAAAATTTCCTTCCTGCCTACTTTCTTTCCAAATTAAATAAGACTTCCATTGCTCTGAGAAAAGCAGAGTGGGAGTAGATACAGTAAGGAGACTTAGTGAGGAGAGACTTACTTATATATTGAGGGGTGTGTGTGTGTGTGTGTGTGTGTGTGTGTGCGTGCATGTGCACCAACACGGTCTTTGCCTTGATCCTCTGCTATACACCAACAAATTGCCATAATAGATGTGGTCTTCTCATTTTTCCTTTGATGAAGAGATAATAGAGGTGGACACTTGGTATAATCCAGAGGGGTGTGTCCGAGGAAGCCAGAATTTCAAATGTTTTCTGTGTCCAGGAGATATGTAGACATAGCTAAGACAAAGCACAACTCAAGAGGCCTATGTTCAGAAATGTGGAAAATACATAACTAGTTTGGACAAGAAAATGAGTAAGAAAGTGTGGGACCAGAAATATATCTCTGTCAGCAACTTGCAAGCGTTGAAGGGTGAGTGCAGGATGGAATAATTGCTAGATTATCATCTACCTGACTTCAAGCTGTATTAAAAGGCTACCACAACCAAAACAGCATACTGGTACATACTGGTACAAAAACAGACACATAGACAATGGAAAACAATAGAGAACCCCCAATATAAAGCTGCCTACCTACAGTCATCTGATCTTTGACAAAGTCAAATGGGGAAAGGACTCCCTATTCAGTAAAAGGTACTGGGATAACTGGCTGGCCATAGGGAGAAGAATAAAACTGGACACCTATTTTTCACTACATACAAAAACTAACTCAAGATGAATTAAAGATTTAAATATAAGACCTCAAACTATAAGAATCCTAGAGAAAAACCTGGGAAACACCTCTGGATGTGGGCCTTAGGAAAAAAATCATGACTAAGTCCTCAAAAGCAATTGCAACAAAAACAAAAATTGATGAACGGGAATCTAATTAAACTAAAGAGCTACTGCACAACAAAAGAAACTATCAACAGAGTAAATGAACAACATACAGAATGGGAGAAAATATTCACAAACTATACATCTGAAAAACTATGGATGCAGGTGGAGGCCATTATCCTAAATAAATTAATGTAGGAGTAGGAAACCAAATACTGCATGTTTTTACTTATATGTAGGAGCTAAAAATTGAGTGATCATGAATATGCAGAAGGCAACAATACTGGAGACTACCAGAGTGGGAAGAGAAGGAAGAGGGCATGGTTGAAAAACTAAATCTTAAGTGCTGTGCTCACTACCTGGGTGACAGGATTGATCATACCCCAAACCTCAGCATCACGCAAATACCGAGGTAACAAGCCCGCATGTGTAACCTCTGAATCTACAATAAATATTAAAATTATTTTTAAAAAGAAAAGATGAATAAAAAAGATAATAATAAAAAAATTGCTGAATATTTGGAATTGAATTTACCACACCTCAATATTTACAACATATAACCAAATGTTACATAGAGAGAAAGATATTGACTTAAAAGTTACCTGATGTGATGTCATTACACCAGAGGGACTGAGATAAATGAGCTGGGCATTCAACCCCAAAATTAATGGAAAGAAACACAGAATAAATCCAAATAATGTAAAAGAAATGAAGAGTAAATATAATGTTAGACATTGAGAAATTAAGTAAAAATATACAAAGAAGCAAACAAAGAAAATTATTAATACAATTAAAATACATCTGCTAAAAATACTAAGAAAAGAGGTAAACATTTGAAAAACTGATCAAAGGGGAAAAAAGAGATATTATAAATAAAAATATTAGGAATGTGAAGAAGGACATGACCCCACAAACACTACAGATTAAAATAGATGACTGCATTATTTCGGCTAGATGAGTCTGAAGTCCATTAGTTTCAGGCATGTCCTATAGTGTGCTAGGAAGAAAAGTCAAGCTCCATTTTTAAAATGTAAAAAAATACAGAAAGTAATAGAGTTGAAGTATTTTCTAACTTTCACATCAAGGAATATGTATCTCCCGAGGGGTACATATTTGATGGATCACTACTGACCCAGCAAAAGATCACAGACGCCAGAATCTCTTTTATGATGCTCCCCAGAATAGAGTGAAAATTCTACAGCAGTTTGCTATAATGAACAGTAAAAAGGAATTCACAGCAGCATCTTGGTAATTGTTATTTACAGTGCCTTCTTCCACCTAGAACAATCTCTTCAACCATACCTTCATATATCCTTGAATCTTGAGTACTACTTGTTATGTGAACTAAAGATTAAATGTTATCAAAATTAAAAATTCAATTTCATATCAGATTATCATATAATTATAGTTATCAATCCAATCTTTCTAGGTTTGATAGAGGCTTTCTCTGTTTTTAAACCTTAGCTGTTTCATTGTTTTAGATTAAACAAACAAACATTATTGTTGAAAAGGTTGAGGGGCATATAGGCCTGGCCTTTGAAAGTATAATAATCAGATTTTCTTTTTTTTTTTTTTTTTACACATGAGAATACATGTATTAATATAATTTAGAGGGAAACATAAGATTACATAATAATTTGCCTGAATGATGAATCGGATTTTAAAAAACAAGAAATATACCTATTGTAAGAGCAAATACACTACTTCAATATATATGTTTCCTTTTTTTTTTTTTGAGAAGGAATCTCACTCTGTTGCCCAGGCTGGAGTGCAGTGGCGTGATCTAGACTCACTTGCAACCTCCACCTCCCTAGTTCAAACCATTCTCCTGCCTCAGCCTCCTGAGTGGCTGGGATTACAGGTGTGAACTGCCACTCCTGGCTAATTTTTAAATTTTTTTTAGTAGAGATGGGATTTCACCATGCTGGCTAGGCTGGTCTCGAACTCCTGACTTCAGATGATCTGCCTGCCTCGACCTCCCACCGTGAGCCACCGTGCCCATGCTTTTTCCTGTTTTTTAATTAACAAGGGCAAAAAAATAAAATAAAATAAAAATAACCAAAAATGTGCCCCCATAAATCAACCGTGTTTTCCCGTTAAAAATAAAGCCTCATTTCCTCAGCGTTAGTGAAACAAAGACTTTGAGAATATAATTGCTATTTCTTCAAAGTTAAAAGAACATTTGTTAAAAGAACAATTTTGATGCATTAAAATGTTGTAATTCAGACTTTTTTATTAGTTAATTTCAGGGTAAGTGAAAATACAGCATCAGTTCCAAAATATTCAGACTAATGGAAGAAAAACAGACTCAATCAATAATTCATTAAATCAATACAAAATTAAGAGTCTGTTGTATGGTAAGGTAGGCAAGGGCACAAACTGGAATGTTAAGTAGTGGCCAGAAATGTATCAGAAAAGGAAAATTTTGAAAAATTATTATTATTATCAATAATTAGTTATGTATAGAGCTGATGTTTGTTTCTGAACATTAATAGATTGCATTGTCTCTTTCATGCTTCTCAATAATATTCATAATTTCTCTTTTAATTTACTAAGTTTCCTGTGGTTTGTAAGAATAATTGTTTTGTTTTTCTCAAAAGCTAGGTAACTTGCTCTTCTGGAGTGGCTTGGGTACTAGAAGATTCCACTGTATTATATAAGAAAAACCACAGGGCAAATTTATTATTACAAGACCCAATTTGCAGTTTTACTTTATCAATTTTTGCATAATTTTGTTACAGCATCAATATCATTCTTGAAATAATTTTAGAGGACTACTAGAAAAGAGAAGAATTTGTTTTTTATTTTTTATAATTTTTATAATTTTTAACTTTGATGAGTACATAGTAGGTGTATATATTTGTGGGGTACATGAGATTTTTTTTTTTTTTTTTTTTTGAGACGGAGTCTTACTCTGTTGCCCCGGCCGAAGTGCAGTGGCGTGATTTCTGCTTACTGCAATCTCTGCCTCCCGGGTTCAAGCAATTCTCTGCCTCAGCCTCCCAAGTAGCCGGGATTACATGCATCTGCCACCATGCCAGGCTAATTTTTGTATTTTTAGTAGAAACAGGGTTTCACCGTGTTGGCCTGACTGGTCTCGAACTCCTGACCTTGTGATCCCCCTGCCTTGGCCTCCCGAAGTGCTGGGATTACAGGCATGAGCCACTGCACCTGGCCACATGAGATATTTTGATAGAAGCATACAATGTGCAATAATCACATCAGAATAAATGGGGTATCCATCCCCTTAAGCACTTATCCTTTCTTTGTGTTACAATTTAATTATGGTCTTACAGTTATTTAAAAACGTACAATAAATTATTGCTGACCATAGTCACCCTGATGCGCTATCAAATACTAGGTCTTTTTCTTTCTATCCAACTATATTTTTGTACCCAATGACTATCCCTGCTTCCACTCCTCCACTACCCTTCCCAGATTCTGGTAACCATCATTCCAACACAAACATGAATTACAATGTTCTAATGTAACTTTAGAAATGCTTTCCTTCTCAGTAATTTTGTGATGCGAACAAACATTATAAAAAGACTACTATTATTTTTTTCTAATATAATATCCTATGGTAGAGTTTCAAATATTATATTAGATTCTTTTCACGTTTATTTGGATAAAAATAAGGCATGTTAAGTAAGTGTAACTATCCCATTTTTAGATTGATTGTATACATTCTTTTTTTTTTTTTCTTTTTTGAGGTGGAGTCTCACTCTGTCTCTGTGCAGTGGTGAGATCTCAGCTCATTGCAACCTCCACCTCCCGGGTTCAAACAACTCTCCTGCCTCAGCCTCCTGAGTAGCTGGGACTATAGGCCTGAGCCACCATACCTGGCTAAGTTTTTGTATTTTTCATAGAGATTGAGTTCCACCATGTTGGCCAGGCAGGTCTTGAACCCCTGACCTCATGATCCACCTGCCTTGGCCTCCCAAAGTGCTGGGATTACAGGTGTGAGCCACCACTCCCGGCGATTGTATACATTCTTGAGAAGGTCAGAGCTATTTCTGCTCTTATAAAGACAATGACATTATATATACCTTCACAGATAACAAACACCCTCATGGGAGGTTATTTCAATGAATTTTTTTCCCTTCTCTTATTAGAGCACATTGCCAAAATGAACAAGAATTTAGAAAACAACAGCATTTTGCTGGTAGGATCATTTCTAGTGAAAAACAAACAAATAACAACTGGATATACCCAGACTGCTGGGATTGGATATCTTATTAGTAATTTGCAACATTTGTGGACTATGAGATTTCCCTGATGTGGCATAATTTACACTGTAAAATACTTGCTTTTGTTTATTAGGAAATTGACATTGGGTTTTTTCAGCTCACTTTACCAAAACCATCTGGATTTTGCTGCCCAGGTCCACCCACATGACAAAAATAAATAGATTAGAGTAGTTTTTATTTCCTATAAAAGAATTGTGTAAGGAAATACTTTGGCAGACGGTATGGTGTAGTACAGATAATGTGGCTGAATCTCACCACAGTAACTGAAAGCTATGATATTGCAGGTGAAGATGTCCGCGAGAAACAACACAGGAATTCCTGTGATTCACTTCCTCTCTTCCCTAACTCAGGTATGATTCTGAAAGGAGGTGGATTCTGTCATTTCCATAAAGTCATTTTTCCATTTCTATGTTTATCAATTCTAGTCTAGGTCAGCAGAAAATACTATTTTTAGTGAGTTCTTCTATATTGCTGCAAAACAAAAGGAGACATGTTATTTATCTTATAATACAAACACACTCATAAATTCCTATGTAATTTCTTTGTTAACAATAAATACTTAGGTGGAAAATAGACATAATGAAATATTTGTATAGGATATATTAGGGTAAAATATACATTTCTGTGATATATGTGAAAGAAAAATTCACCGGCAAGGTTGTCTGTAGCTGGATTTTATATTTTATTGTAATTCCCATTGAAAACAAAGAAATAAACAATCCTATTGATAAAGTCCACTTTTATTCATTTATTGAACAAATATTCTGTAGTACTTCCTCTGTAAAAGTCAATATATTAACTCCTGTGACAGATACAGAGACAAATAATATTCTATAGGGCAGTTCTTATAGTGAAGGAATAAACGGATTGTATGTGCTACTGCTATGTTGGAGGTGTGTGCTGTGGAAATACAAAGGCAGAATATTTATTTCTCTCTGACATGTGATTTTTGGTCACTAAAGTGATGTTGGAGGTAAGAAGTAGAGAATGAGAATAATCTTGGAAAAACCATTTTTATATAGAAAAACAGCTTCATTTTTTAAAAAGGCACTGAGTGTGAATATGCACAGTATATTTAGGGGATAACAAACAGGTGAGAGCTGTGTACTCCAGTGGAAAATCTCTACTGGGGCTATATTTTTTCCCGGGACCCTCTGTCTTACCTGTAAATAGAACTCTTTTTGTAAAAAAAAAAAAAAAAAAAAAAAAAAGCCCTAAAAGATTGCTGAATTTTTCTGTTTCTGGCTCCTACCTTTAAATGAATGATACAATTATTTACGGGAAAGCACATCAATTAATTAACAGTCTTAAGGAATTAGCATATTTTATCAGGAAAAATACTAAAGAGAAAGCAACTTAAAAGATCAGTTAAAAATAGAACATTTTGATAACCACCATTTATTCGGACCCAATAGACAGAAACTTTTTACGGGATTCAATACGAGTAGTGTAAATGGGGCATGAAGGCTTCAGTGTATATATATAGAATTGGAGATGCTTTCACTTTCCATTTGATGAAATTGAATTTCTCAGAATGGACTCTATATCTTTTTAATTCCATGATTTTCAGCAAGCAGAAGGACCATATCCTGTAATTTATGAAGATAGTTTATGATTATTTTTATTAGCTCTCAGCTTTAGCAACCACTTTCTTCCCCCTCCCTCCCCAGCCATGTTGCTGCTGGTGATCCTTATAAGGGAAGTTGCTTTTCATTTTCATCTTCCTCAGCACAGCTGGTGCTTACACTACCCTAAACATTCATTGAGTCATTTCCTGCTGGTAAATGTCTATGTGTAGTCACGATTGTCACCTATGCGTGTGATACTAAACTGTCCTCTTTCTTTTTAAACCAAGATAGCATTTGTACCAGCCTCTAATCTTATGTACTACTTTCTCCCCTTTCAGAACCAAGCTGGCAATTCTCGTCTTGAATAGCTTTAAAATTGCTCATAGCAATCAATGACAACTGAGGCATCACTAAAGAATTTCTTTTATCTCCAAGCTCCAATTTAGATCTGTCATTAAGCTTGAGTAAGCTTGAACTGTCAGAACATTTTCCCTCATCACATGCTCTAAGCACAAAAAGTCAACTTCAAAATCAAATTTGTTCTGTCTCTTACTCTACTTTGTAATGGTTTCATGTGAACAATAAACTTCACTGAAATAGTAGTGTCAATCTTTAGTAACTCAGAGCACTATGGCTTCAAAAAGTAGTGAAATGCTGCCAAAACTCAAGCATGATGTGTGGTAAATCATTCACTCACATTCAGTTGCTCTTTGTTGTGCTTTAATATTGGGGGAAAGAGGACTTGACAGTGGGTATGGAGATGAGGAGTCTCTTTCCTCCTTTTAGAGGAAAGGTTGTGTCATCTTTTTGGCAAGTCACTTTCCCTCCCTATGCCTTCGTTTTCATGCCTGTAACATGAGATAGTTTTATTACACGAATTCTAAGTCTTCGCCCATTCCTAATGTTGGCCTCTTAATAAATACAACTTTTCATTGTGTGGTGTTATTCTTCTTCAAGAAATGGATAAGAAACGTTACCATACAGAGCTAGAAGTCATAAATTAATTAGGAAGCCCATAGTCCAAATCTAGTTATAAAAATGCCTTGGTTTCATCTTTTGGGACAAAGTGATGTTTTGTTTGGGTTCTGCTGACAAACAGAAACTGTCTTTTAAAGATCACAGTTTCCATCTTGGAGATCTTTTCCACTGATAGATACTTCAGCCTCATCCACATATTTAAATGTACTTTGATCTTTCTTTGTTTTGCAAATTTCCTTTCGAAACAATCTGTGTGAACATTAGAGGTGCCAACCTGAGATTAAAGACCACTAAACTCTGGCATGTGAAGTATTCAGCAGCTCAAATATGTTAGTTTACAGAGTCCATGTTCAAAACAAGTGATTGCTTTTTTACCATTTCTTATCAACTCCAAATTGAATTGTATTTCTTCTTTTATCTCTAAAGCAAATAGGAAGGTTGTTCATAATCACTTTTTAAATTTTGTAAGTACTGCTGTGTTAACATGAATTCTTTTCTCACCTATCTTCCTGTTAAAAGATGGCCTTAACAGAAATATAATTCAGGTCATTATTACCATGATGTATTAGAGTGAGAAGAAAATTGAGGATACTTTTTCTTTTTCTTAGAGCTGGAGATCTCACTCTATTGCCCAGACTGGAGTGCGGTGGCACGAATATGGCTCACTGTAACCTCGACCTCCTGGGCTCCAGCAATTCTCCTGCCTCAGCCTCCCAAGTAGCTGGGACTACAGACACACACCACCACGCCCAGGTAATTTTTGTATTTTTTGTAGAGATGGGGTTTTGCCCTATTGCCTAAACTAGTCTCGAACTCCTGAGCTCAAGTGATCTCCTCACCTTGACCTCTCAGTGTTCTAGGATTACAGGTGTGAGCCACCATGCCCAGTCTGGGTGATCTTTTAAATCCAGAAATCAAGATCTTAATACAAATATTCTAGCAGATGGCGAGTAAAGTCGAGGGTACCATTCTGTGAATTTTTTTCTTTGCTTTTCATTGTCAGATCTTGTTCGTGGCAGTTCTGTACTTTAGCCCATCTGTTGGTATACCTGAAGCTTTCTCATCACTCATCCTTTACTGATATAACTCTTAGCCTGACTAATGTATTAATGTCAAACTCTGACGGGAATTTTTGCAATCTTTGCTACATTTCCTTGCTCCTAATCAAAATGTGTGTTGTTCTTTAGAGAGTCATTTGTTAATAGCTAACAATCTTTATTTTATTTTATTTTATTCTATTTTATTTATTTTTTATTATACTTTAAGTTCTGGGATACATGTGCAGAATGTGCAGGTTTGTTACATAGGTATACATGTGCCATGGTGGTTTGCTGCACCCATCAACCCATCATCTACATTAGGTATTTCTCCTAATGCTATTCCTCCAATAATCTCGCACCCCCCAAACAGGCCCCAGTGTGTGATGTTTCCCTCACTGTGTCCATGTGTTCTCATGTTCAAATTCCACTTATGAGTGAGAACATGAGGTGTTTGGTTTTCTGTTCCTGTGTAGTTTGCTGAGAATGATGGTTTCCAGCTTCATCCATATCCTTGCAAAGGACATGAACTTCTCCTTTTTTATGGCTGCATAGTATTCCATGGTATATATGTGCCACATTTTGTTTATCCAGTCTATCATTGATGGGCATTTGGGTTGCTTCGACGTCTTTGCCATTGTGAACAGTGCTGCAATAAACATATGTGTGGTTGTATCTTTATAGCAGAATGACTTATAATCCTTTGAGTATATACCCAGTAATGGAATTGCTGGGTCAAATGGTATTTCTGGTTCAAGATCCTTGAAGAATTGCCACACTATCTTCCACAATGGTTGAACTAACTTACACTCCCACCAACAGTGTAAAAGCGTTCCTATTTCTCCACATCCTCTCCAGCATCTGTTGTTTCCTGACTTTTTAATGATCACCAATACTTAAAAATGGATTTTGTGCTGGAAATATTTTCAAATTCAGCTTTAGTTATACTAAGGCAGGCATACTTTTCTATATTATATGCAGATGAGAATTACTTGCATATAATACTATACATTATATATTAACTCTGAGAAGTTCTTTGTAAGATATGAATGGCATTAATATTAGTATTAGTATTGTTTTCCAATGAATGACTACTGCTCTAGTTTATTTCAATATTCATATATAGCTCTCAAACTAGAGAAACAAGAATTCAGTGACACAGAACAAATCTTTGTAAAAAGAATCTAAATTTGGGGGGGAAAAACAATGTTTATCTACATGGGAAATTTCTGAAATGTATGTTATTATAAAAGTTAATTTCCCTTCTGAATAAATGATATGTGATTTTCATATTATCATACTAGTTTGAACAGCTGTAAAGAAGTGCTTAGATAAAAATAAAAAAAGGTTTCAGATCCAAATTTTGCTTTCAAATTAACAGGTGCAAAAGATTCCAGGATATGCACTTCTGTTTGAAGAAAGCGTTTAGCTTGGGATACATAGACTGGCTATGATTGAAATGCATTTATTGATAGTAAAAACTTTTACAAACAAAGTTTTTACATATATTAGAAAGCGGGAAAAACTTAGCCCTCTTTACTGAGCAATATTAGTAATTGCAAGGAGCAAGTCACTGGACAAAAAACCTACCCCACAGGTGGTTTAGGTGCTGTCAAAGTAGAACCTCCCATTTCTTTGTCTTTGAGTGTGTTTTAGAGAAGTGCTGATTGTCAAGGAGAATTAAACTTTAGTGAATGTTCTTTGTCTTTCCTGTGTAGAGACAGGAAACACAACCATTTGGGGTACGTAAAACATTTGGAGTTTAAAGATACAACTTCCCTGTTTAATTTGACTATTGATTATTGGCTTATGTAAAATGGTAAAAGTACTGTATTTGTAATTTGTTACTAAGAAGCATTGTTTAGACCATATAATAACACAATACAATAGTAAATAATAGTATTTGCATTATATAGTAGAGTGAAATACATTTAAAATACAATTTGTGAAATGAATTAGAAATCTTTCAAATATTTAAATATTTGATCCTATGATCATCTATAAATGCTTACATTTTATGATAATTTAAGGTCTCTTTAAAAGTTTATAGATAATACAAAACTTTGATTTCATTTGGCTGCCTTTTTGTGCTTTGCCTCTTGAAACTTAGCAAAAGATGATCAAGAAGAGCATGAAAAAAATCCCCTGAATCCATTGGCTTTCTTCTCTATACTGACAACAATTTACATGTGTGAGGTAATGCTCTTTTGCCTCTGTTGCCTTGCTTTGCTTCTCCTTGCTTGACACCATTCTTAAACAATTTATTTATTCATTCATTTTCTCATTCACATATTTATTGTTTCAACAAATGTTTATTGATTCTGCTATGTGTCAGCTACTATGCTCGACTTTAGGGATACAGAGATGAGTAAGGCAGATATGAAACCAGGCTCTCATGGACTTTCTGGTTTTTGGAGAAGAGAGATGACTAAACAATTAAGTTTCGGTGTATGTGAGAGATGCAGTGAGAGAGGATTATGCTATGCTGTGAAAGTACCTAATCAAGTTTGGAGGTTTTGGGAAAAGCTTTAGTTTCTGTTCACATACTCAAATTATAAATTATTTAATCCTCAGTTGCTATTTGGTTAGAACATTTCTGACTTTATTGGTTTCCCATGGTTGCTGTAACAAATTACCACAGATTTAGTCACTTGAAACAGAAATGTATTCTTTTATAGATTTGGAGACCAGAATCTCAAAGTGGGTTTCTTTGGGACAAAATGAAGGTATTGCCAAGGCCACGTTCCTTAGGGAGGTTCTCTGGGAAAATGTGATCCCTTACCTTTTCCATTTCTAGAGATGCATGCCTCAACCCAGGTCCCCTTCTTTCATCTGCAAAGTCAGCAGCACCCTCACATCATCTCCTGCAATAAACTCCCTCTGTCTCCTCTGTATAAGGTCACTGAGGGTTACGTTATGGTCCGTGATATAAGGTAAGATAATTGCCCCTCCTCAAGATCCTTAATTAAATCACATCTGCAACATTCCTTTAGCCATGTAAGAAAACATCCAAACATTCTAGAGATTAGTATGTAAATATTTTGAGGTGCTATTATGTAGCTGACCATAGTGATCCATCAAAAATTAGTGTCTATAAATAGTTATCTGAATATGTAACCTAAGAGAGTTCTTGTATATGATATGAACAAATATTTTATATTCATTTTTGGAAAAGAAGTTCAAAATTTCTTTATGAGGTACTAAATCTTTATAGTAAAGTTATAAAATCATATTTTATAATATTATAAACTGTTTTGTATGAAACTCAAGAAAACCAGGCTACCTTCATTTAACTATTAGAAGGTTAGTGATAGCATGTGGACAGGATCAAATCTTTGAGATTTCTACCTGTCTCATACAGCAGTTGCAGCCACCCTTGACCATCTCAACTTGAGTCCCATGTGCACAGATATCATTTCACAAAAGGAAAGAGAATAATTACTGATTTGGCTCTGAAATGCTTATGTGTCCATCCCTCCAGAGAACAAACCTGTACTTCATATGTGTCATGAGGACTACCTTGCCCTAAAAAATGTGTGGGCCTCACTATCCTGTCTCTTAGTTCCTTTTTCCTGAACTCTTCCTCCAGAGTTGTGAGTGTTTTTCTTCCAAGAAGAAAAGAAACCTATTAGCCACAAGGAATTCTAAGGGGAAGAGTATTTCACGGGAGACAGGAATGTGTTTGCCTGGGTCTAGCTGTCATTATGATTCCTTTATTCTTCCCAACAGAAATTCCACCTTCTGGTACAATAGCCTATTCTTATTAATTCCATTTGACTATTGTTCTGTTCTTCCTCCAACCCTAGAGGAAGAATGGAGTGAGGTTGTGGAGACAGAAGGTCTTGAGGTATTTCAAAAGATATATTATATGGGTCAAACTGATGAACACCTTGAGATAAAAGTAGAATATACAAGACTGAAGGCAAAATCGCACAAAGCGACTGAAGTTTTTGAACAGTAGCCAATAGCATAAAAATAGAGTGAAGATAATATCTGAAGAAAGTGAGATGAGTGAACAAATAATTATTGAATGCCTGTTATGTTTCAAAATATTTGCTGGGTACATGCCCTTTGATGGCTCTGTTTGTGTAGTGAATTCTCTTTCTGTAGAAAGAACTAAGGCTGAGAAAAGTTAACTGATTTTCCAAGGTAGCTCATGTAGTGTATGGCTATGCTTGTACTTAAAGTCTGGTTTGTCTGAATCCACAATCTATTGGTTTTTGATATTCCAGGCCTTCTCCAGGATGCCTGAATTTGTTGTTTCATTACAGAATTACATGGAAGAGATTGGAAAGATAACTCTTCAAATGTCAAATCATTCTCCTATAAAAAATTTTGCCACAGCTGTTGAAATATGGCCTTAGGATTTATGATAGAATTTGAACCCACCCCATGGAAAATTCATCTTGACTTTGCTTTTTTTCCTTTCCCTGCTGAGTTCCTAATAGAAAATGAATGTCTATTGCTTTTCTCTTGATATTCATGGCACCGCTCCTCTCCATCCATAGGATTATCTTATATAAGTAATAATTCTTTCAAATTTTGGGTGGATTTTAGAAGGACTTGCTCCAATAGGGTTCACTCTTCTAACTAACACAACCTCTGAGTAGGTTTCAATTCAATTAGTTTGGCTAGTGCTAACATGGGATCAGCTATTAATGAGTGGTCTGAAGATTTTTTTTTTTTTTTTTTTAAACTGAAAGGGCGATTCTGTCATTCACTTCCTGAAAATTTGAAAAGCTCTTCTGATTTCATTTTCATGTTGAGATTTTCTATTATGACTTGTATTCAATTTAGCACACTCAAATATGAAGCAAATCTATTCATTTAATCTGCTGCCTGAGCCAGTATCTCTGCAGCAAGAGCTATCCTACCTTCGTGTGTGCATGTGCTTGAGAGCAATTGTTTGGCTGTAGCTCTTATTAATATAAATCAACATCTACAAAGAAAGCCTCCTCTATTCCTGAAATTCATATTGATATAAATAGAAAAGTAATGGATTTCAAAATGGGTCCAATAGGTTTGAGCTTCTAGAATTATCCCAAGAGTATAGACAGGATTGAAATATTTCAAGGTGTTTTGGAGAGGGGTGTTGATAAAGTATTTTCATGTTTGCTGAGTGCCTCTGAGCTGGCAGATTCATACTAATAATGGCAGAAGCCAGGAATAGTTATCACACGCTTAATTAACTCTAAGCTTATTTAATGCCATGGTCCAGATGAACTCTAGATAGGGAGACATAATACATATAGTTCATTAAAAAATAATTTGGACTTTTCTAATCTATATTTGCATAAAGTTCAGGTCCTTGTCCTGAAGGTATTAATTATTTTTCTAATATTATTGTTGAATAATAGATGCCCATGAAAAAATGGTAATTAGAGAAATGCTGGCTAACATAATTCAATTTCACATAACATGCTCATGCCAATTATGCCAGGAAGTTTCTTTGTCTTGAGGAAATACCCTTTTAAAAGAGAGTTATAGTAAAAAAAAAAAAAAAAAAAAAAGTGTAAATGAGATCCTGGCTGAGAGCTGTTAAAAATAAAACAATAAACAAAATTAACCTATTTGTCTCTGTTTATATGAATTAGAAAGGTATTTGCTAGACACTTTGGGCTTCCATCAGAAACAGGTTATTTTTGCTTTGATCATATTTTAGAACTCATTTTCTTAAGGATACTATGTGTTATTTTGAGAAAATGTATGCAGGGAATTAAAAGAATCTGATTAACTGTTATATTTGATGAGATCTTTTATGACACACTTCTTGAATTTTATGGTGAGTTGCTAGCAGCGAACAATTCTAGAAATCAACATTCTAGCAAAGAAGCTATAATAGCATCCTAAATAAGAACAGCAAGTTTAACTGAATGTACTACTGAAATGTTTTCCTCTAATTTCAAGCATGGTGTTTGTTTTTATGCGTACTCTTTTTTATATGCATATAATGGATCTATTTTGTGGAGAGGCACAGGTCAGTGGCTCCATCATCCAATATCCTTCATGTGTATAAACAAAATAAGGAAAGATGAAAAGGTAGGCAGGGAATAGATTGCAAAGTTGTAGGGTTAGAGAAGCCAATGTTTAACATTCATCCCCATGTTCTGCTGGGGCTTTTCTCAATTCTACATCTTAATTCATATCTTGTTTTTTCTTAAAAAAAATTATATGAAAAAACCAATATAAACTAAGCTTAAAAATGACAATCAATAGTTTTCCGTATCTTCTTTAATTTCTACTGTGGAAACTGTAGGCCCTCTCAAAGTTCCACCAATTATTTTGGGACCTCTGTGTAACTTTTAAAATTTTCCTTTTTGCTCTCATTGTTGGTCTATACTTCTCAAGTAATGTATGCTGCTAAAATAATCAATGTCCACACAATCCTTCAAAGGAACTCTAAGGCTGCTGATATTGTCATAGTCTCTGGATAAAAATCACTGAAACTGAGTAATGTCAATATTCTATTGAACTGAAGCTGCTTTGCTGCACCAAAACTAAAGTTATTGTTGAAGCTGAGGAATCACCATGTGGCCATTCGGCTCTATGCTTAGGGAAAGAGAAGCCCTTTCTCCCACGTTTGTGGTGTGCTTGGATACATATGTCCCAGATAAAGCAACCAGAGTAGCCACTTCATATTGGACTTCATGGTCGCAATATCTCATGGAGATTTTGGTGAAAACAGCTTTTATTTTCTCTGGAAGTCAATTTTCCTACAATACAAATGTGAGGCCATGAAACTCACATAAAGCACCTATTGATAACTGCCTTCTCTTTCTAAATTGGTATCATTCTCAAATTGAGCTTGCATGCCTCATTCTTTTGGATAAACTGCTTTCGAGGTGGACATGTCAATGAAATAAATTCCTAGTGAGGTCAACCCATTGGCTCTCTAGGGAGTTACAGTAGCATCTGAATATTTGAGCATGGTTTACAGCTAAGCTGGGAACAAGCTTCTCCTTTCCCTCCTAATAACTACTTTGTATGTCATACCACTGATTTACTGGACTAGATCTAATAGTTTGCCAGTTCCACTTAATTATTGTTATTGTTATCAAGAAATGGAGTTAAGTCATGTTAAAAATGGGATATTTGAGTGCATCCTTTTAAAATTTATTGTATGCATGTTATTTAGAAGCCCCACACTTTAGCTTGGAGATTTCTACCATCTATAGTTTAGGCAGAGTTGCCATAACCAAACGACTTCCAGAAAGTGCCAGATATGAAATGCACAAAGCAGAGTGTGGTTGTCTGAGAGTTAACACTGTAACAAGGTTCAAGAAAATGTCTTGATTTGAGTGCTAAGACAGAGGTACAAAGAAAATATCTAAGGTCAAAGCTGTGTGTACCTAAAGTCATGAAAATAGGGAGTAAAGAGTTAGGGGTACCATTCTGACTAATATGAGACTTCTGAGACAAGCAGGGAGGTTGTTGTCTGTAAAGCTCAGATAAGCACCTAATCAATGTGGCAAAGGGTACTTATTAATAGCAACAGATAGGATTTTTGCTGGACAGTGACACATATGAGACTGTCAATAGTGATGAATATGAGCCAATGCATGTCCAGCATAGAGGGAGGCTTCAGATGAGGTCTCCCTGGCAACAATCAAAAGGAGGTTCTTTATCTAGAATACTGAAGGCTGTTTTGGTTTTTTGCTTTTTTTCTTTAATACAAACTTAGCTGATGAAAGTTTATAGGAACCTTTAAAAACTAATTTTTATGCATCCTTAGAGAAGAGACAAATCAACCTCAGGTTAAGTACATGCATAGTCCACACACCTGGAGATCAAATCTAGTTATGTAATCATGGAAATAGTACTCAACAAATGGGGCTTTTAGAAGGTGAAATTTTCAGGATGGAAGTCTTCCTGGCCACTTTCATCAAAGAAAACATAAGGCAAACAATAACCTTACTGCAGTTGAAAATTTAAACCACATTTTATAGATAGCATCTTCTTGTCTGTATCTAACCCCCACCCCCGAAAAAAAATAGCACCTCTACTTTTTGTATACTGTGTGGCAGTACTAGAAATATTTCAAAACTTGCTTGAAAAATAAAACTTGTGTAAAAATATCCGCTGCATGCCAAGTATTGTGAAAATACTATAAAAATAGAAAAAAATGCAGAAGATATTTTGTAAAATATATCTGTGCTCGCTCGCACTTTTAACTTTGGAGGCTGACAGATTGTATTATCCAAAGATGACCAGAGATCTCCCATCCTGTGTACTCTTCTGCAGTGTGACATTGCCACTCTCTCATCAAGACATAGAGTTTACTTCTCTATTCCTTGACTCTGAGCAGGCTTTGTGACGACTTTGACCAACTGTATATGGCAGAAGTGGTTCTGTCCATAGCTAGTGGTCAAGGGATATCTTTTCAACCCCGTATAAGAGTTAATCTAGGAGAAGTGAAAGAAGAACTTCTTAAAACATTTTGGCTTCCATCATGGGCATTTTTATGGCAGACAATATTGATCAGTTGAAGTCTTGAGAGTTACAGATCAAATACTGGTTGGGAAAAGTATGTTAGAGAATCATCTTATCTCATTTGTGTTTTGGTTTGAACTTTTTTATGACTAGTAGCTTAATGTACTTATTTTGATTTACATTAATGAACTAAGAGGGAACTTTAACGTACCTGAGAGAGATGATATTATCTTATTAAGTGACATTTTTTCTCTTAAGCTAAGTACTGTTTTAAAATATTGACTCATGATGGGGAAAAAGTTATACTTAACAAAATATTAGCAGTAAGATGAAAGAGTTGGAACAGATTAATATGGTTCTGAAGGTTAAAAGTTCCGAGCTGTTATCCTGGTTAGATTCTAAAGAAAAATTGACTTGTAAATGCTGCCCAGCAGAAACACATACATTTTCTTTACACTTTCCCATTGCATTATTAAGTTATTTCCAAATAAGAAGTAAACATATTTAGATTTCCACTTATGATGGGAGTTCATTGTAGGTTTACAGGAGAAGAGGGAAAGTACAAGAAGCTGCTTCAGTAATCAAATCTGGGGTCCTCAAGGAGTTCTTTGTGTCTCCCCAGAAATTTTCAGTTGTCTCATTGTAGGCAAATGCCCATTGTTGCCTTTACTAATCACTCTATTGTTCCATTTGTTTCTCTGCTTTTACTTGTGGCTACTTTTTGCTTTTCTATTTTTACCTCCTGTCTTCTTCTTATTCATGATGTGCACTTTCTCATGGCTCTTATTTATTTATTTCTGCAAATCTTTTAAATCCTTCCACTATCTAATCCTTCTCTAATTGGTTTGGATAGTCACTATCAATTTTAATATGACCTTTTAAGTTCAGAATACTCAAGTGAAGACACCATTTACTCTGCTGGCCAACTGGCAACTTCTGGCCAGCAGAAGACAATGGGTATGGAAGAAACTCAGGGTTATGGTCAGCTCTCCACTATGCAATTCATTGTTAGGCATTCTCAGGTGGTATATTATGACTGTAAAAAGTGATAACTGAATATATGTTTATTATTTCATAGTAGGAGGGAAAAAGAACCCTTAAAGAGGTGAAATTCTGATGCCACAAGATCTTCCTTCTTCTGCTTTGGTTAGAGTCTGGCTACTCTTACCTGGAGGCCTTGAATGGTATCTGCATGTGTACCATTTAAATGAATGTACGCAGGTTATTGAAATTAATATACATTTAATATGTATATTGTGTCTTACTTTAAATTTCTTCGCTTCTCTTGTGTGTAAGTCCTCATTATTAAGAATATCGTTGGGGAGTTATCTCTTGAGGTAGAATAAAATTTTTAATGATTTATTGGTACTCCTGAAGGCAAAAATCTTCTTGTTCCAGTACTTGGCCCATCTATTGTAAAAGTTGACATTCTCTCATTCTTTTGGCTCATCAGGTATATGGAAATGAAGGACAGCATTAACACTGGCATATTTTCGTTATTGACACATTTAGTACCATCTGGAGAGCTGACTCTGGCAGGTTCTATAAGACTGACTTACCAGTCATTTTATACATCTGGAGAGAGCTCTAGGAAGTAATCACTGATTGAAAAAGAGTAAGTGGCAAATTGCCTGGGATATCGTTTAAGAGAGTAGAGGAAAATTCAAGCTTAGTCTATTTTCTTCTGTCTGTTTTATTTAATATCAAGAGAATATATAACATGTATACTGGGTATATGTGTAATGTTTCCTTTTCACCTGGAAACTGTACCTACCACCTGTCTCTGAGTTTATTCAGACACCAAATCTGTTGCATGCTAGATTCTGGGGTTAGAAAGATGAATAAGAAGTCATCTTAATAAGGTGAGAATAGTCTATAAAACCATAGTCTATAAAACCAAAGACAGATGTAAAGCAATAGGTGCATTAATGTACTACAGCTGTTATGATAAAGGTCTACACAGAATGTAGTGGAGGCATAAAATACAGAGTGAGAAAGGTACTCTAGGTCATTTAGAAAGGGTTTCAGATAGATGATGGTCCTTGAACTGAGACCTGATGGATACATACCCGATGTATTTGTGTATTTTTACAGTTGTGCGTTTTTACACAAATATGTAAACCAACATTTAGACCAAAGGACTATACTAAAAGAGTTTAGTTCACTTGCCCAAATTTAAATAGCTAGTTAGTGATGTAGCCAGGATTCAAACTCGGATCCTCCCTATTCCAAAGTCTATGTTTTTATTGATTTCCCTACCCCAGTTGTGTGTGTGTCTCTGCATGTATGTGTGTTTATGTGTGTATGTAATATATATATATAATAAATATGTATATATATTTTATATATATTTTTTATATATATATATATGAGACACTCAAATCAAATAAGTAGAATCAGCCAGGCTTATTGAAACAACACTAAATTATTCCAGATTAGTATTATCATAATTTAGGGGTACTGTAAGAAGGAGCTAAATCACGAAGGTCCTCACATTCTATGTCCTACAGGCACTGGGGCACCATTGAAGATGGTGAGCTAGGATATCCCATGACAATGTTCATTTTAGAAAGGTTATTCTGGATCAGGTTAGAATAGAAAGAGAAGTAAAATATTTCAGTAGTTATAAATGGTAAAGCATGAATCAGTATTGTGACAGTGGAAACAGAAAAGAAAAATACATAAGCAAATATTACAGAGGTAGCAGTCATGGGACATGATCCATTGGAAAATGTAAAGAGAGGGTAAGCAGGAAGAGACCTTCCTATTTTTCTGGCTCATTTGACCTGGCACGTGATGGAATCAGTTATAGAGTAGAGAGAATAAAGAAAACAGAAGGAAATATATATTGGTAACAACGTGATAAAGGGTGATGAAATCAGTGATGAAAATGTTAAGAAACCTGAGAAACACATAGGCAGCTGAAATAGATTTCAGGGTGGGTGGGGAGGTGACCCAGGGAAGATGATTGGGAACTGCATATAGATAGATAGATACATAGATACATAGATAGATAGATAGATAGATAGATAGATAGATAGATATAGATATAGATATTCTAATGAAACCATGTAGAAATGTCCCTAAAGCCCTGAGAAATTTTTTATCTAAGAATGGTTGATGGTGTATCTACCATAAACTGCAGGGATAGCCTGAATTCTTCATCCCTCCTTACAAAGGGATCTCTTTGCCATGTGGCTTTGTAGTTACTCTCATTAAAAGGTGGGGTTTATTTCTCTGTTCCCTGGATTCTACCTTCAACCATGTAATTTGGTTTGGTCAATGGGAAGTTAACAGGTATAATGCATGAGGAGGTTTGAAAATATCAGTTATAGGATATAGAAAATCAGTTATAGAGTATACAGAGTAAAGAATACAGGAGAATAAGATATCAGTAATGATGTGGTGAAGAAAGAGGAAATCATTGATAAAAATGTTGAGTCAAGAAACCTGAGAAACATTTAGGCAGCTGAAATAGAGTTTGGTGTGGATAGGGAAAAATAGGCAGTGACAGTTCTGCCTTCTCCTTTTTTTCTTGAAACCATTTACTTATTTATTCTTTTTTTTTCTTTCAACTTTCATTCCTCTGCTTTTGCCATGAGAATACAAGTACGGATTGCTGGCGAGAGGTGAGTGAAGCAGAGCTGATTTACTCTAGCCAATAACCAGGCAATCCGGATGTATGAGGCCCCAATCTAGGACTGCAGAACCCCAGATATGCGGGTGCTCTCACCTGAGACTAGAAGAACTATGTGACTAAGTTCAGCCTCAATCATCAACTTGCGGACTTGTGAGCTAAGTGAATGTTTACTGCTATAGGTCATTGAGGCTTTCTGTTGTTTTATAGCCTTATGATGGCAACAGATAACTGATACAGTAAGAAAAAAGATGAAATTGCTTCATTATGGGCATGTTCTGCAAACAATCCTAATTCTCTACCCTTCTTCCCTCAACTAGCCATGGTCATAGCCAAGAGTCATCATCAAGAGAAGAGTCATTGCCAAATTTTAATGTTTTTGAATACATCAAGTAGCAAACTAATTCAATACAGACTATGTGGTAGTTTTGTTAAAACAAAACAAAACTTTCTGTCAGAAGAGCATAGACTATGTCACAGTACATATTCAAACTTAAGGGCAATTATGATTTGGGTATTTGTTTAAGAAATATTTTGAACTGATTTCTAATGATTGCAAGAATTGACCCCACATGTCTTTTGAACCACTTTGACCTTGGTCTCTCTGAGCATAAAATTACTTTTTGGAAACTGGAGCACATACATTGTATCCATAGTTAGATATATCCCCAGATTAATATGCCTAAATACACACTAAATTGTGGATATGGGAATGGTGATAAGTTTATAATAGATAAAAAAGAAGATGACAATGGGATGGCTAGTGAAAAGTGGGGAGTATTGTGCTAGAATATGGGTTGGTAAGTCCTTTTTGTTCCAGATTGACCATGTATTATTTTATCTTTTTACCCAATTGAGTATTAGGCAACAGTCTTTCTAGAGACAAAACCATATACTTTTATATATATGTTTTTTTTGTTGTTGTTGTTTTTGTTTTTGTTTTTTTTTTTTTTTACTTGAAGAAACACATAAACACACTAAAAACAAAGAAGTCAAGGTAATCTCTCATACATCCAGGTCTATGTTGATGAAAATAGTCCCACATCTTGATTCTCTTTTTCCTGTGTTCTCTGTGTCCTCTTTTAACAAAAGTCAAAATGGGCAAAGCAAAGGCTAATAGTCTATTCATTGCTGTTTTTATAGTTTACTTTCTTTTTTATTATTCTCCCTCTTCTCATTCCCCAACTTCCCTTTCCCCGTAATAAAAGTATAAAAAACATAGGATACTAACACATCACCATTTACATGTTCCAATGCCCTTGAAGACTTGACTGGGAAGTTTATGAAGTACTTTTACAGTTTTATCTCACTTCACCTTTCCTCCTCTCTGAACTTGTAGGTTTTTCAATCATTCGTCCTTAATTCTGTAGTATATTCAGATATGCAATCCTTAATTCAGCTTTTCTGCTTTCACCTTACTCATATGAATCCTCATGGAGAAAGTACAATAATGAGAAAAGGGTGGTCTGGAAGTGAGAAGCTATGGCTCCTAGAGAGCACTTCTAATGTTGTGGATAAGGCCTTTAAATAAACACATTTAATTATTATGCTGTCTATTTATCTCTTTGATTATAAGAATAATAACAACTACCATTCATATGATGCTTAAAGGATTTTAAAAGCGTTTAGCCAGTATTTCATTTGATTCTTTAGGACACTGAAATAGGTAGGATGGATATCATGCTCCCCTATCCACCCTATTCCTTTGATATGAATGAGGAAAGTAAGGCTTAAACAGTTTAAATAATGTGTACAAAGTCTCAGGACTAACAACCAAGTGGGGACCAGAATTCTAATATTATTTCTAGTCCAGACTTCTTTCTATTATACCTTGATGACTGTTGAGATTAAATGTGGGAATTTGAAAAATATTACAGGAACTCTTCTTCTTTCTCTTCAGAACCTAGGTTGTATTATCAAGTGCTATGACTTGGATCTGTGTTCCCACCCAAATTTCATGGTGAAAGATAATCCCCAATGTTGGAGTTGGGAGCCTGGTGAGAGGCAATTGGATCACTGGGGTGAATTTCTCATGAATGGTTTAGTACCATCGCCTTGGTGCTGTCCTGGCAATAGTGAGAGAGCACTTGAGAGATCTTGCCCTTTAAAAGTGTGTGGCGCCTCTCCCATCTCTCTCTCTTTTGCTTCTACTTTTGCCATGTGATGTCCCTACTCCCTCTTTTCATTCCGCCATGATTGTAAGCTTCCAGAGGCCTCCCCAGAAGCAGATACCAGTGTTGTGCTTTCTGTACAGCCTATAGAACCATGAACCAATATAAATCTCTTTTCTTACAAATAACCCAGTCTCAGAGAACAGACTAATACATCAAAGATAGATAAAACAGAATTTGAGATCTTTCAACTTCTCTTCACTGGTCAAAAAGGAAAGAGGTTGAATGCGCAAGTATGGGGAGGGGATGATATCTATTGAGGATGGGAGACCAGGTCTTCCGAACCTCAAATACTTGCTATTTGTGTGGGTTTATACACATGTGGTGGGAGAAGGGGCTATAGTGATAGATGATCACATCATACACACTGGGATACTTTTGATTGTCATAGGGGATGCTAACCAGACATACGACTGAGAAACAACAGATATAACCTGGGATAGTCCTTGGCAAATTGGAACATATGGTCATTCTAGGGAGTAGAAACTAGGGTCCAGCAAGAAAGCCCTATTGGTTTGTAAGGGTTGGTAAGCCTTAGGCTAGTAATTAGCATTTGAGTTTGCCTTTCCTCCCAAGTTCCCACATCTATCTTCTGGGAGTTAGATTTCATTTGTAGCCATATACAGCAATTGGTTATTGCTCAGTTCATACCTTCCCCTTCTCTTCTCTCAAGTAGGTTGTGAAACAACTTTTTTCCAGCAGAGTGTCCCTTTATTTTTATGGTATAATATCATGACATTAATTTGTTGTTTTTGCAGTTGATACAAAGCCTACTTTTATTGATTACACAATTTTCTTGTACTGCTTGCAAATTTATTATAGTTTCTGAATATCTAAAGACCTCAAGGTCTCTCCCTAATATATTTCCAAAGAAATAAAACCTCAGTTTTTTCAAAATTCCATTTTTAACTTTGTAGGTTTCTGCGGCCTTGAAGATGAAAAACTAGTTGTTGTGGGCTGAAATGTGTCTCCCCAGTTTATATGTTGAAATTCTAACTCCCAGTATCTCAGGATGTGATTGTATTGGAGATAAGGCTCTTAGAGATGTCATTGCATTAAAATGAGATCTTTAGCGGGGACCTAATCCAATCTGACTGTTGTCTTTACAAAAAGAAGAAATTTGGACACTCAGGGAAACACCAAAACTCGGTACAGGAATAGAGGAAAGAATGTGTGAGGACACAGGGAGAGAGTGGCCATCTGGAAGCCAAGGAGAGAGGCATCAGAATAATACCTTGATCATACACTTCTCCAAAACTATAACCAAATAAATTTCTGTTCCTTAAGCCACCATTGTGTAGCATTTTGTGTGTGTGTGTGTGTGTGTGTATGACAGCCCTAGCAAAATGAATACATTAATTTTCACATATTACTTTGTTACCAATTTGTGAACTTTTTCTTTCTTTTTGTAAATCCATGAAGTTCTTCCTAGCCTAGTTACTGGAGCAATCCTTGCTATTCCCTCCATGTTTATCCTCATACTATTAAAGTGTACTCAGCAGAAGTAAAGCACTTAAAAAATTTATATAT
The DNA here is from genome assembly GCF_047675955.1 of Chlorocebus sabaeus. Classification (NCBI taxonomy): domain Eukaryota; kingdom Metazoa; phylum Chordata; class Mammalia; order Primates; family Cercopithecidae; genus Chlorocebus; species Chlorocebus sabaeus. The sequence continues at coordinate 3,029,002 of NC_132927.1, forward strand.
TAAACAAACAGCCCTTGAATTATGTCTCAGGTGCTTTTCAAGCATTATGGTGAATTCCAGGATGTAATATGACTTTTAAATTGTTAAGATAACAATATCTAAAGATTAGGTATATATAAATATTACCACTTTTTTGATACCTGTTACTTAGCAAATGAGAGTAATTTCTTCATGATGCTAACTTTTAAGAGGGGAAAAAAGCGCTGTATTTAAAACAATATTTACTTTAAAGTTAAATTTTTAGAAGTATTTAGAAATGCATCTTTTTAAATATAGAAATTACTACGTTCATTTAACGGCTAATATAAAATTAGTCTCTAGATAGGTTGTTTTATATTTTTAAAAGTCAGCCAGTTGTGGTGGCTCACACCAGTAATCCCAGGACTTTGGGAGGCCGAGGCAGGCAAATCACAAGGTCAGGAGTTCAAGATCAACCTGACCAATATGGTGAAACCCCATCTCTACTGAAAAATTAGGTGGACGTGGTGGCATGTACCTGTAGTCCCAGCTACTCAGGAGGCTGAGGCAGGAGAATCGTTGGAACCCAGGAGGCGAAGGTTGCAGTGAACCAAGATTGAATCACTGTACTCCAGCCTGAGTGACAGAGCAAGATTCCATCTCAAAAAGAAAAAAAAAGTCAAAATTGGAGACTCAGAGTGCTCTGTTTTAGGCACTTTCTGATGGTAAGTGCTTCCCAAATTTTGGTTGAAAATATGAACATCAACTGTCCATTGACATAGTTAAAATATCAAAACTTTGATGAGGCTATCAATGACTTGGTGAAAATTGTTATAGTGTGGACACTCCCCGCCAATCCTCCATTTAGCTCACAATGACAAAATGAGCCTTAAGTTTGTAGTTTGGCACTTTCAGGGATGCAATGATTGTATATGGTACTCTTCTGTTGTGCTCTGCAAAAAGTAAAGTGTGAACTAATCCTCCGGTAGTCTAGTAGTACTTTAGCAGCTACTGGATAAAATGAGTTTCTAAGTTAATGTTCTTATTAACAAATGTCAGAAATTAAGATATGGAGGAAGCCTGAGGTTGGAATTTTCCTCTCATAGAAATACATCTCTTAGCTCTTATGGGTTTAACAAACTTTTAATATTTTAATGAAGGCCTTTTATGTGCCTATGCTACTTAATATTTCAAATTAGGGTCTGTTCTTCTCCTGATATGCACATGTCACTCCATTATGAACCATCAAGAGGAGTGTGGTAGGAAAGCCTCTATCTGTATGGAACAGCACATGCCTTAAGCACAGAAGGTCAACAATTGCGCTTTGACTAAGCGAGGGCTACTTAATGAGAACTTCAATGCTTCAGCAAAAGTGTTTTACATTTTAGTCAAAGCACCAGAGTTGGATAATGATAAGTTTCAATATGTGCTCAGTCAAAAATATTTTCATAGTTATTTTAATGTCATTCTCCACTTTTAAAAGAACAACACATGCAATCTGTGGTGTGAGGGTTACCTCAGGATTTTCAGAAAAGCAGATTTTAAGCTTTAATGGGTAGTATAACTTGGTTAACTGTCACAATCTCTTTCCATTCAGAGATTGTGAAAAGATCCAATCTTTTCTATTGCTAATGACCAAAATTCACTGGCTTCGTTCCTTTCGCTAAGGGTCAGTGATCTACCACTAGGAAAGACAGATTTTAAAATCTGAAGAAAAACAATATTTAGCTATGTAACAATAACTAAATGAACAAATAACTAGGAATGCTTGTTTAAGAAAGACAGAAAAGTGAGAGTAATTTCTTCACTGCACTAACATTTAAGAGGGGAAAAGAAGCACCTGTATTTAAAACAAAATCTATTTTAAAGTTAAATTTTTAGAAATATTCAGAAATGCATCTTCTTTAATATAAAAATTAATATAGGAATTAATGGTGATATAATGCCATTTCTAGTGATGAACAAAAGAATGCTTTGGGACAAAATACTGCTTGAGTAAATCTGATCCTTAGGAAAGTTTCCAGTCATTTTTATTTGCCTTCCAGAGGAAATAACTAGAAATATTTCTGGCCCAATATTACAGACACTAATGGCATTAATATGGTCCTGAGAGAACTGCTTCTCTGAATTCCTGTGGAGAAGGAAAGTACCTGGATTGTTCATCAAAAATCACACATCTTATTTAAGAGTTAATTAGGGAAGAGGTGTAGAGGTATACTGCTCCCATAAAAAAGTGTTGAATTGACAGTCTCTAGACTAGAGTTAGTGTCGGAACAAACTGATGAGAATGACAACCTAATGATATATTTGAGAGATTCTAAGCTAAATATTTGAAAATTAAATTATGCACCCACGAGTGCTACCACTGGTGCTTTATTCTCTAAGTTAAGGCACATCTCATGAGTCCTACAAAGATCCAAAGTGAAAGGAGTCTAGGAGACTATATAGCACATACTCCTGATTTAATAATGAGGAAGCTGGAGGCTCAGAGGCTTATATTGGGTTATCATCTATTAACACCTTACTGTAAAGTTTATCACATCCTTTACATATGATAACTGGCTGTCAATGTTTTGTTAATGAAGACGTTGTTAGGGAATCAAAAGAAACAACTAAAGCTTTGAAATGTGGGCCAGTTACCTATTTCTGTGTAACAAACTACTGCACAAGTCAGGTCTACAAAGCTATAATCATTTTATTATGTTCATGGAATGACTCCGTTACTGGAGGCAATTTAAAGAGGTTAAGGCTGAAACAGGGCTGGAGGATACCCTTTAAAAATGATTTCTTTATTCACATCTCTAGCAGGTAGAGTAGATGACATAATAATTTACACAGTTAGGAATGTTGATGGGGGAATCTATACGATTCCACCCCAGGTCGGCAGTTTTACACTGTTGTTTAGGGCTCCAAGAGCAAGTGTACCAGTAAGGAAGGTGAAAGACTGCATAGATATTTTTATGACCTAGTTGTGGAAGCCACATAGTATATTCTAGTGGTACAAACAGTTATGAACCTGCCCAGATTAAAGGAGAAGTGCTGTGAACCTCATCTCACAATGGTAGGAGTGTCAAAGAATTTGTGTTTTTAAACTCTATCAGTGTGGGATAGACTGGAGAAAGAAGACAGTGGTCTAGGTGAAACCCCTATGAGCAGTGACATTCATCATATGCTTTCTCAGCTAGTATCTCTGGTTGTTATTTTTCATTTAGAAGTAAGTGAAAAGGAAAAAGAAAAATATCAAAAAGACAAAATCTATTTCTTAAACTTCTGTTGTGGTTTTTGTTAAATAATGTGGGATGTTTTTTTCCCCAGCTTTTTTTGTAGAAAGCCAGGATCTACTATCTCTTGACAACCAGTGGTAATAACAAGAAGATGAACATTTAGGGGAGAAAAAAAGGGAGAATATTTTGATCATAGTGATTTAAATATATATATAAAACTCAGGATATCTTGCCTAAAGATTTTACATTGCTGTAAGTGAAAACTGGGCAAAATACTTTTTCTTTGTTGAGCTTGAAACTTTCTTTTCACCTTGCCTTTCCATTTCTTTTCCACTATAAACACAAGGTTATAAATCTTATAGTAAGGTAAAATAAATTGGCATAGCTATTTAGAGAGAATGAATGATGAATGGGACAAAAGAATTGATTTAATTAGAATGAATCCTTCAACCTAGTCAAGATTCCTTTTATTGCTTGAATGAGTTTGGATGTCCATTGGCAGTCTGCTGAACTAGGCAGGTTTTTTTTAAGTAGGAGATTTAGGCCTATAGTGAGGGCCATTTAAATGGTTAGGAAAAGACTTGACTAAAATTTGATGGGTTAAATTTTTATGGTTTTCATTATATCTAGGCCAAAGCCCCTAAAACTGAAATGGTTCAAGTGTTACTTGAGGGGGAGTTAAACTAGGAAGCTATGGATAGCCATCTTTTGTTATATAAATATGAAGAAGCAGTGAAATACTGTATGGAGATGGATTAGAGAGCAAAGAGAAGGGGTGGAGAGACAGACATAAATGAAAAAACAAAAATGTGCAGACAACCAGAGATGAAATATCTGGCTCCACAAAGATGTAGACAGGAGATCCTGTCTCACTTCCCAACAGCATTCCAGTTTCCTGGTATTAGTTGTTTATTAAATATGGAAAGTATACAGAAAAATTTTATTTCATTTCTGTGAAATAATTATGTACCCAAAATTAATTTACACCATTTACAAACAGTTAATTTGTTTGAATTTGTATTTTTTTTGTACCAAAATTGTACTATAACTTACCTCTCATGTGCAAAGCAAGATACTGAATACTGTGAATGCAGATGTGGTTAACAAAAATGAATCAGACACTGATAGTCTCCTCATGGAGTCCAAAAACTGAGAAAGGAAATAAGCTATACACAAACAATAGTACTACAGTGTGTATTGCATAAAATAATTTAAAAAAAGGAAAATTTATTTAACACCAATGTAAGAATTTGAAATACATTTGTGATCATAATGCATCAAAATACCTGCTCTTGTAGATCTTATATTCTAGTAGAGAGAGATGCAAAAAACACACAAAAGTAAATTATATAGCATATTAGAAGGCCATTAATACCATGGCTAAAAAATAAAACAGATAGAGCTGATCAAGCGTATAGGATAGATAAAGACACATTTTTAAATAGGATGGTCAGAATAGACCTCACAGAGAAGGTGGCATTTATGCAAAGACTTGAGGTGAGGAAATTAACTATGAGGATATTTTGAAGGACATTCCAGGCAGATAAAAACTAGTCACTGGAAATGCCTGTAATGGAACTTAACTTGGTGTATGGGAGGAATATCAAGGAGACAAGTGTGGCTTGAGTAGAGTGAATCAGACAGAAAGGGAAAACTATGAGATGAAAGAGGCAATGAGAATGGCAGATCACATATGCCTTTGCAGACTATTGGCTGCTGTATGACAAATGGCAAGAATAGAATCTTAGCAAGTAGTTAGAAGGATTTTGCAAAAATCCACACCAGCAGATAATGGTGGATAAAACCAAGTGATAGTAGTGGAATTACTGAGAAGCAGTTTGATCCTGGATAAAGTTTGAAGGTAGAGTCAAAAAGATTTTCTGATGGATTGGACAGGGTTTGTGAGGGAAAGAAAGGCAGATAAGAGGTTACTGCAAGTTTTTGGCCTGAGTAACTGCAAGGATGATATTATCACTTGAGAGAGGAAAGAGCATTTGTGGATGGAAGATTAGGAGTTCAGTTTTGGACAGGTTATGTTTGAAAGGTTTATTAAACATTCTGGAGGAGATAGCAAGTGTTGCAGGAAGTCAGGGACCCCGAATGGAGGGACCAGCTGGAACCACAGCAGAAGAATATAAATCGTGAAAATTTTATGGACATTTATCAGTTCCCAAAATTAATACTTTTGTAATTTCTTATGCTTGTCTTTACTGTAATCTCCGAACATAAATTGTGAAGATTTCATGGACATTTACCACTTCCCTAATAATACTCTTATAATTTCTTATGCCTGTCTTTGCTTTAATCTCTTAATCCTGTTATCTTCATAAGCTAAGAATGTATGTCACCTCAGGACCACTATTGTACAAACTGACTATAAAACATGTGTGTTTGAACAATATGAAATCAGTGCACCTTGAAAAAGAACAAAGTAACGGCAATTTTCAGGGAGCAAGGGAAGATAACCATAAGGTCTGACTGCCAGCGGGGTTGGGCAGAATTGAGCCATATTTTTCTTCTTGCTGAGAGTCTATAAATGGATGTGCAAGTAAGAGAGATATCACTGAATTCCTTTCCCAGCAAAGAATATCCTGGGGAAGGAATGCATTCCTGGTGATAGGTCTATAAACGACCACTCTGGAAGTGTCTGTCTTATGTGGCTGAGATAAGGACTGAAACACTCCCTGGTCTCCTGCAGTACCCTCAGGCCAACTAGGATTGGGAAATTCCAGCCTGGTAAATTTTGGTCAGACCAGTTCTCTGCTCTCAAGATGTTTTCTGTTAAGATGTTTATTGAGATAACACTTGTACAGAGGGACATAGACCCTCATCAGTAATTCTAATTTTGCCTTTGTCTTGGGATCTTTATTGCCCTTTGAAGCATGTGGTCTTTGTGACCTACTCCCTGTTTGTACACCCCCTCCCCTTGTAAAATCCCTAATGAAAACTTGCTGGTTTTGTGGCACAGAGGAAATCACAGTCCTACCGACATGTGATGTCACCCCTGGAGTCCCAGCTGTAAAATTCCTCTCTTTGTACTCTTTCTCTTTATTTCTCAGACCAACTGACACTTAGGGAAAATAGAAAGAACTTACGTTGAAATATTGGGGGCTGGTTTCCCCGATAATCAAGTATACAGTTGGTACCATAGGTCTGGAACAAAGAAGAGAAGGCTGGGTAGCATAAATCAACTTTATGAGACATTGCAAATAGATATTTAAGGCCATTAGGTTGGACGAACTCACCAAAGAAGTGAGTGCAGATAAAGAAGAGGATTTATCAGGGATTCAACACTAGGGTATCCAACATTAGGAAGTTGATTCAAAGAGAGATGGCTGCATGTGCAGAGTATAGAGAAATAGTTTTATGTAAAGTAAGATAGTTTTGAATAGGGAACAATTCATGTTATTTCATGGAAGAAATAACATTTTAATTAAGTCCTAAGAGTAGGAAGGATTTTGAGTGAGTACAATTTGGGGATTTAGAGTTATGTCATAGAAAAAAAAGAATAGAATGAGCAGTATTTGAATGAGGAACAGCAAATATGTCACCCTAACTAGTTAATAGTATATATCAAGGTTTTGCAGTAGGTTATATAATATAACATATATAATGTAGACCATGCTGAAACCAGTTGAGAAAAATGAAAGGTCTTTGCACACAGAGTGATAAGGTGGGATGGTGCTTTAGAAAGACTAATCTAGCAAGCAGCATGGTATGGGTTAGTTTAAAAGGGGTTGAGTTTTGTTTTCAAAAGGTGGATTAAAGAATAAATAAAACTGTTAGAGGAAGTAGCTAGTTAGGTATGAGCAGGGCAGGAGAGGACACCCGGCCAAAACACACCTGGAGTGTTGACCCTCAGGTGATGGTCAGGCAGTTGTTAACCATTTCTCTAAAGTAATAATTGGTTGTAGCCAGCATCAGGGAAAGGCAGTCTCCTGATAGATAGAAAACACCTGAAACTGATCAGCAGCTTCCCAATAAGGTCTCAGGAGTTGGGAGAAGTAAGGCAAGATCCCAGAAGCAGGCCAACGTATAAAACCCCAAGTCACTTGGTTTCTCAAGCTGCCCTCTTGGCCCTCTTCCAAGTTGCACTTTCCTCTTTTCTTTCCTTTCCTTACTATTCTAAAACTTTTTAACAAACTTTCACTCCTGCTCTGAAACTTACCTGTCTCTTTTTCTGCTTTATGCCACTCAGTCGAATTCTTTCTTCTGAGGAGTCAAGAATTGAAGTTGCTGTGGACCTGCATGGATATGTTGCTAGTAACTCGTGGTAACTCTGATCTCTGCCACCACTAACAAAAAGATATATAAGAAAATGTATCAATTAGCTAGAAAAGCAGCCTGGAAGTCAATATAAGAGGCATAATTTACCTCTGCTGTTCATTCTGGACAATTGCAGGCTGTGGTCTACTTTGTCTCATTATTGAATATTAACAGTGGGATAAGGTGTTCTATTAATACATGGATTACAAAGACAATAGCATTAATTGATAATGTCTGAATCCACAGTTTTGGTCAGAATGATAGATATTAGATACATACATACATACATATATACATAGAGAAAGAAGAAAGAGAAAAAAAAGAGAGAAGGAGACCATTGGGTGCTCATATATTTCATCAAACATTATTCTGGGTGTGTCTGTGAGGATGTTTCTGGACGTGATTAGCATTGGAATAGGTGGACTGAGTAAAGCAGATTGCCCTCCTAATGTCAGCAGCATTATCTAATCAGCTGAAGGTGTGACTAGAACAAAATGTCGGCCCTTCTATGAGTAAGGGGGAACTCCTTCTAACAGCCTTTGAGCTGGAACCTCAGGTTTTTTTTAGGTCTTGAACCTGGGACTACACCATCGTCTCTCCTGGGTCTCCACCTTGCCTATTGCAGATATTGGGACTTGTCAACCTTCAAAACTGCATCAGCAAATTCCTTATAATTAAGTTATGTATCTATACATCTATATATTTTCTACTGGTCCTGTTTCTCTGGAGAAACCTGACTAGTGTACTCACTAAAAAATTGGGGAAATTATCAAATAGGTGTGATCAAAGGAAAAGTTATTCTAGTAGAGTGTGGCGTTCACTAGATGATAATTTAATGCCAGTGCTAAGTGGTAACTTGCACACTAGCAACTGAGAATTACCAGTCTTTCACTTTGTAATTGCACTAAGCTTGCACGTGAAGTACAGGCTCTGTTCTATAGCTGTGGCTATTATTTTAACTTGTGTTCTACTGTGTTATGATGTGTAATGCTGAAACTAAAGAAGTGTTTTTCTCATTCAGTGTGTGGCCTATATGATTCCTGCTGTTAACAAGAAATCAGTTTCTCTCTAGGCCCTGTGGCATTTGTCATTTTGGACCCTATCTCTCTCCTATCTATATTGGACTGTGGTGGAACACAGAGTGTTGTAGGTAATCTTTCCATTACTTATTTTTTGTTTACTCCCTCACTACCCCTAGAGTATAAGGATAATTAGTTCAAGCAGGTTGTCTATTTTGCTTAGTAGTATATTCCCAGTGCCTAAAACAGTACCTGATACATAGGGAGTACTCAACAAATATTTGATGATTAAATGGCTGAACAAAAGAAAGACTGAATGTGAGGGAATAAGGCTTTCAAGTTAGATGCAGCATGATAAAAGCTTTTATACTATGAAGCTATTTTTAATCGTAAACTACATCTAGTTTTGCATGATTAAGTATTGCTCCTAGAGATGACAATCATAGTTCCATTTTAAAGTTTTTTTTCCTCTTCCTCTTCTTCTTCCTCTTCCTCTTCTTCTTCTTCCTCTTCCTCTTCTTCTTCTTCCTCTTCTTCTTTTTAGAGATGGGGGTCTCATCTTTTTGCCCAGGCTGGAGGACAGTGGTGTGAATGTAGCTCACTGCAGCCTTGAACTCCTGATCCTCCAACCCCAGCCTCCAGAGTTGCTGGGATTACAAGCGTGAGCCACCATGCCTGGCCCATTTAAATGTTTTCGTATTATCTTTAAGATATTGTAAATTAAGAGAAGATTAAACTGTTTAAGTTATGTGTTCAAAAGAAAAAAGCCAGGACCAAGAATAGACTTGAAAAGGTTTTTACTATAATAAAGTGAACTATTTATACCAATATTGACAAAACCTAATATAGTATAATGGGACGGAGATAATGACGGCAGTATCGGTGAAATGTGGTACATGGGGTAGATATTAAATACTGCAGTTGGAAAATCAGCATGGTCTCCCAACTGACTATATTGATGGAGGCAAGGTCTATGAAGTTTAAAAAAAAAAAAAAAAAGAAGTAAAAGGCTGGGTATGGTGGCTCAAGCCTGTAATCCCAACATTTTGCGAGGCTTAGATGAGATAATAACTTGAACCCAGGAGTTCGAGACCAGCTGGGCACCATAGTGAAACTCCATCTCTACCCAAAATAAAAAACTTAGCCAGACACTGTAGTGTGCACCCATGGTCTCAGCTACTTGGGAGGCTGAGGCAGTAGTATCCCTTGAGTCCAGGACTTTGAGGCTGCAGTGAGCTATAATTGCACCATCACAGTCTAGCCTGGGTGACAGTGAAACAACCAAAAAAAAAAAAAAAAAAAAAAGAAAGGAAAAAAAAATCAAACTCTAAAAACTCTTTTAAGTGGAAAGCTTGGATGAATAGAGAAAATATCCAAGCCATTAACTGAAGTAGGGAATTAAATAGGATAATTCATTTTAACTAGGAATTTGGGAAGTTCAACTTTGTGAATGTGGCCTTTGGGATTCTGTTATAGTCTCAAAATAGATTAAACAAATAGGTAATTAGAAATGAGAAAATGAGAATGAAGGAGTAAAGTGATGGATGTAAACTTGGTGGTGGGCCATAAAGAAATCCCCCCAAATTTTTTTTTTTTTTTTTGAGACAGAGTTTCGCTCTTGTTGCCCAGGCTGGAGAGCAGTGTTGCTATCTCAGCTCACTGCAATCTCTGCTTCCTGGGTTCAAGAGATTCTCCTGCCTCAGCCTCCTGAGTAGCTGGGATTGCAGACACCTGCCACCATGCCCGGTTAATTTTTTGTATTTTTAGTAGAGATAGGGTTTCGCCATGTTGGCCAGGCTGGCCAGGCTGGTCTCGAACTCCTGGACTCAGATGATCCACCTGCCTCAGTCTCCCAAAGTGCTGGGATTACAGGTGTGAGCCACTGAACCAGGTGGGAAATAATATTTAAAGCCACAAAATATTTAATATTTGGTGAGAGAGAGCTGGAGAAGAACAACAATAACAAAATAAAGAGGAGATACGGGAATAGGGGTAAAGACTCATAGACTGAGGAAAAGAAGCCAAGAGAAAAGACAGAGAAGAAATGGCTTCAGAAGTCAGAGGAGAACAGAAAGTGACAGGGTCAGGCAACCATAATTGGAAGGGGAATCTTCCATAGTAGCTCTCAGGTCATGGAGGAGAAAAAAAAAAAAATATATATATATATATATATATATATATATTTGAGTTGATGACTATGTTATTGTTAAACTTTAAGAGAACAGGTTAAATTTTGTGGCAAGAATTACAAAGGAACAAAGAGCAAATAACAAGAAAAAAGAGAGAAAGCTGGGGTAGATAAATCTTTATTGAAATCTAGCTGTACAGGCTGTAAATGATGCTGGAGGTATGTACAAAAATACATTCCTTGATGAATCCCAGTAATTCTTTTGGAATTATTACCAGCTTTTGATTTGAATCTGTGCTAAAATACCTGAAATACTTTAGGCCTTTTTGACTTCTTGGTCTATAAATTCCTTTGTCTCAAGGAAGCTTGTTTTTGAGAGTCTCAATCAATTGTCCTCTTTGGTCAATTTACAGGATAGCACTGCAGAATCCATCTGAATACACAGACAATATGTATGAGAGTTAATTAAGGAAAGTATTGATGAAAACATAATTTGTTTCTGAAGCTTATCAACTGAAATGGATATTAATCCAAGGTCCTGCAAAATAGCAGACTTGGCACATCTATTTCCTGGGAAAACAAATTATATTTATTTTTGAAATATTATTCATAAGACTTTACTTGAACTCGAGAAATGTAACTGTCTTGATGGTATTATCCACAAACATTTTTTTGTTATGTGAGAGACTATACTGATATCTAGGCAATGATATAGACTTATATGGGTTATCGTAGCATGATAGAGGCTGGGGCCACCAGTAAGCAACTCAGTTTTGCAAGGTAACCTATTGTGCATCTGTCTGCACGGACAAGTAAATTTTTTTGTAGATTTTAAGTATTCTTAAATTTATGTTTTCCATTTATTCATCAGAGCAAATATTTATTGTTCAAACTTTCATTTTTCTATACCATTACATTTTCTTAATAACATCTGGAAGACATTTCTTAATGTTAAATTAAAATGTTAGCAAGAAGCTTACACATGTATGACCTAAACTGGAAGGTAAGGAAGTGAGTCCCATTGCAGTGAGTAATATTTTGTGCATTGAAGTGAGGATTTATTACTAAACTTGAACATTCACAATGAGTGATGTCAACCTCACTGGCTGACATATCCAGCTATTTTTTTTGGATTTTCACTTAGCTATAAGTTCAATAAGAATTTTTCATACATCTTCTGTCAAGAAAAATAGAGTAATCTCATCAAAACTTGGCATAGCAAGAATTTGAAGTGTTGTTATTTTTTGACTATTATAGTAAATGAATGACAGAAATAATATATGTTGTCATGACTGTTTTATCTTTGCTTTTGAGGTAGGAAAATTTTCTTTTATAATTAGGTTATTTTAGCTAAACTATTTGCATATAATTGTTTGTACAACTGACTCCTAAAATACATTCAGGGAATTCTTAAGTCATTATTAATAAAAATGCTTCACAAAGATACAGACATATGATGTGAACCCTCATAAATATCCTCAGTCTGTATCCTGATAAAATAAGCAGAGAAGGATTAACAAATACATAAACTTTACATAACATATACATAAATTTTATTTTTTAGCTCTCAAAAATCTATGGATATGCATTGTTTTTATGAGAATTTGTATTCAGAAAAAGATGCTGTGAAAGGTACAGTTTAAATTGATGTTCCTATAGAAACCATGTTACCATAGAAAGTCACTTTCCTGACCAAAGATGTGATGCCTAACTTCTAGAAGAAATGATTACTGACACCACAGATAACAAATTAAAAATAATATGAACTACCGTTTACTTGGAAGACTTTCCAAAGACATACACGTCAGCGAAGCAGAGTGGTGCAATAGCTAATCTTACATCTAATTAATGAATTAAATAATCAATAGAAGTGAGTATGCAGGTCAAGGACAGAAGGTGGGGACAAGAGAAAACAGCCAAAGTTCCCCCGGGAGTGAAAGTCAGACAGTTTCCAAGATGGAGCCAGGACTTGGCAAGGCTTCGTGGAAGCAGCATGTGGGCAGACGGCATGAGACCGTTTACAAATCACTGCTGGTGGTGCCTTTAATATTGTAGACATTTTTTAATCTTCGATGCACCCATGATGTTGTAGATGTGCATGTGTTTTAGAAAAAATACAGTGACATCTTTATTTGTCTGTATGTGTGATGATCCCTTTTTCTCTTTATCTAAATGACATTGTGATTTAGTTACGTATTTTTCGATTTCCATTTTTTTTTTTTAACTCCACAGTACGTTTTTAAGATTCTTCCACAGTTTTCTCAGTAATCCAGTTCATTGCTTCTACTAGCTGCTTGATATATTAGGATATTGATTTAATGCCATTTACTCTTGCCTCCATGGTGTAATCAAGCTCTGGAAAGTGAGGTTTTTTTGTTTTGTTTTGTTTTGGTTTTTTTTGTTTTGTTTTGTTTTTTTTTTAACTTCAATGAATATCTGGACTGTCTTATAAACCTAACTAATAATTGAAAATTGTCTTACTCTTAATTCTCCTAAATAATATTGAAATACAGTCAGTCCCTGACTTATGATGGTTCAGCGTACAATTCTTTTACTTTACAATGGTGTGAAAGCTATACACGTTCAGTGGAAATTGGACTTTGAATTTTGAATTTTGATGTTTTCTTGGGCTGTGAATGTGTGGTACAATACTGTCTCTTGATGTTGGGCAGAGACAGCAAGCCGCAGTTCCCAGTCAGCCAGGCAATCATGAGGGCAAACGCCAATACCCTATGGTGTACTGTGTTGCCGGATGATTTTGCCCATCTGTGGGCTAATGTAGTGTTCTAAGCATAGTAATGTACGCTAAGCTAAGCTATGATGTTCAGTAGGTGAGGTATATTCAATGCATTTTCTACTCATGATATTTTGAATTTATGATGGGCTTCTCAGGATGTAACCCTATCAAAAGTCAAGAAGCATTTTAAAATAGGGACTATTTAAATAGAGTTTTAAAATATTTTGCAGCACTTGAAGTTACACAATTTAAGTTTCTAATTTACTGAAATTGATTTAGAACCATCTGCATAAGATCCACCTTGCTGGTCTTTTTTTTCCAACTTTTATTTTAGGTTTAGGGGGCACATGTGCAGGTTTGTTACATAGATAAATTGTGTGTTGCGGAGGTTTGGTGTACAGTTTTTTTCATTACCCAGGTTATGAGCATAGCACATGATAGGTAGTTTCTGATCCTCAGCCTCCTCCCATCCTCAACCCTCAAGTAGGTCCTGGTGCGTCTCCTGCTACCTTCTTTGTGTACAAGTGTACTCAATGTTTAGTGCCCACTTTTAAGTGAGAACATGTGGTATTTAGTTTTCTGTTCCTGCAGTAATTCACTGAGGGTAACAGCCTCCAGCTGCATCCATGTTGCTGCAAAGGACAAGATTTTGTTAATTTTTATGGCCGTGTAGCTTTCCATTCACCTTGTTTTTATATTACACATACAAACAAAAGCATCTCTAAATGATGTTTCTCAAGATACAAAATGAACTACAGCATGGAATCAACAAAGGATTTTACTGTAATCTATGTTTAGAAAGCACAGGAGGTTACTTATTAAACATATTTGATATAAAAGCTGTGAAAAAATAACAAAACTGTTAGCACCAGAGTGGTGCTTACGAACATTGCCCTATAGTAGTTAGATTCTACAAACCCAGGTGGAACCTTGGTTCATATCTTGGCTCTAACATTTGCTACCTGTCTCACATTTGGCGAGGTTCTCTGCCTCTGTTTCTTTATCATTAAAGATTATTAATGATCTTTAACTAAATTAAAATATGTTGCTTTTGGTAAAATTCTTAGAACATTACCTGATACATTATAAACCATACATATATGGATGATGAGTATAAACTCATTCACAAAAATACCTTTAACCTATTGTGGTTGATTCTAATATTGTTTTACTCAGTTTAATTTTCCTATGAACAATGATGGTCATATGTACTACATTGATATAATGACTCATGATATATAATTTTAAGAAATTAACACAGATTTTTATCTTCTTGGAAAATAATAATGTACAGAAACCATTTAAAAATGTGGAGATATCCTGCAGAGAGAAGAAAACCCTACTTATCATTTCTTAGACAGTACTTCTAAAGTTTACTTGTTCATAGAAATCTTTTCATCTAAACCAGGTTGAGCAGATCAAATTCTAAGATGGACTCCCCACAAGATTTCCTGCCTTAACCTTTTGATTTGTATATCTGACAAAATAGTATGCCCTGGTTCTGTTATCTTACACTGAAAATGTGGTTTTTCGGATATAACTAAAGTTATTGAACAGTTGACTTTGAGCTAATCAAAAGGGAGACTATTCTGGTGGGCCTAACCTGATCACATGAACCTTTTAATAGCAGAGAGTCAGTTTTCTCTAGCTGGTGGCAGAAAGAAAATCAGAGAGATTCAAAGCATAAGAAAGATGTTGCATGCTGTTGTGTTTATGGCTTTAATAATGGAAGGAGCCACATGCTAGGACCAAACAATTGCCTTTAGGAGCCTCGGGTAACTCCCATCCAATAGCCAGCAAGGAACCGCAATCCTACAGTGGCAAGGAACTGAATCCAACCAGCAACCTGAGTGAGTTTAACAGTAGATTCTTCCCTACAGCCTACAGATTGGCTGATACTTTGATTTTGGCCTTGTGAGGCCCTGAGCAGAAAATCCAGCCATGTGAGCCCAGCCTTTTGAACTAATGAACTGTGAGATAATAAAGAGATGTCATCTTCAACTACTAAATATGTGGTAATTTGTTACACAGTAATAATTATACACTAGAACACAACTCTAAATCAAAATACACAAACAATAAGAGAGTAAGTGCAATTTCAACAAGAAAAGGAAGATTTAAGAGAGGACTTCATGTTGATTTCAAGTTTGGTTATGCCTTACTGGTACAAGCAAACAAAACTGTCAGTTTGTGAAGGGGTAGCAGTGTTTTATACACACTGTGTTTTAAATACAGAACCCTATAAAAAGTAGCAGCAATAAAGCAAGGGAAGCACAAATAAAATGACTGACTTCTTTTTGTGGACTTACTCTGTTTCTTGTGTCTGGGAAGACTTTTCCACTATTCCATCACCTCAAAAAGAAGTCCCATAACCCTTTAACTATCAAACCCTTACTCCTTTTTCCTTTCTTAGCTCGAAACAACCACTGTCTCCATAGATCTTTCTATTGTGGACTTTTCTATGAATAGATTCATATCATATATGGACTTTTAAAACTGGCTTATTTCACTTAGCATAATGTTTTCAAGGCACATCGATCTTGTAGCATATATCAACACTTCATTTTTTATGGTCAAGTAATATACCATTGTATGGATATACCACATTTATTTATCTATTTGTACATTGATGAACATTTGGGTTGTTTCCATCTTTTGGCTATTATCAATAATGGCTATAAACATTTGTGTACAAGTTTGTGTATGAACATATGTTTTCATTTCTATTGGATATATCCTAGGAGTGAAATTTCTGGATAATATCTGAATTATGTTTAATCCATTCAGGAACTACTTGACTTCATAGCAAATTAACCATTTTACATGCGCATCATCTCT
Source organism: Chlorocebus sabaeus (assembly GCF_047675955.1). NCBI lineage: Eukaryota > Metazoa > Chordata > Mammalia > Primates > Cercopithecidae > Chlorocebus > Chlorocebus sabaeus. The sequence continues at coordinate 3,045,172 of NC_132927.1, forward strand.
GTATTTCATTCCAGGATATTCTTACCCCAGAATTTACTAACTAGGTTTCCTTTCTTTTGGAAGATTCTTAGTCTTCAATAAACAGCATCATGACTTTTCCATGGTACTTTTCCATCTTGATGCAAGTGCAGTTATTCCATAACTTTCCACTTTATGACCCCCATCCATTTACCTCCCTATCACACACATAGTTCTATAGCACAATCATTGTGTTAGTTCAGGTTTCTGTTCAGAAAAACCAAAACTGTGCAGAAAGAGGCTTTCTACAGGAAATTAGTTTTTTACAAAAACATTGCAAGCAGATTACCATTAGACTTTTTGCTATAAGATCACAAAACCCTGCTATTCCCAGGGCTACTTCCACTGCCATCATATATGGTGATGGTGGATGACAAGGGATCAGAATGTTCAGCCTGTCTGAGGCAAAAACCTTCCTGTCAAAACTTGCTTGCCAGCCACCACTGCCCCAAAATGCCATGTGAAGGCAGCTAATTCACATCTAGAAACCCAGTTTCCAAAGGAGTCTATGTTGCATGAGTTTTATCCTCCTAACCTCTCCAAATAAGAGAGTAAAATGATGTATGATAAAACAAGTTAAAGTAACTACCAGTTTCTATGTAGTTGAGTTCATTTCTCTGTTTGTTCCTCAGTGACTTTGGAGTGTCTCATCCTCAAACTCCACATCCCTTCAGACTTGGCAATAGCAGCAGTTCTACCTTGGTCTGTTAAGAATTGTGCAGGTGGTGGTGGGGGAATGGGGGAAAAATGTGCCTCATCTTATGGAACAGTATCATTGACTAAATTGCAATTCCTTTATCTCCTCTCAGTCAAGTTGGTATGTATCTGCAAAGGCAATAAAAACGAGTTCTTACATATGCATATTCTGAAGAAGTATGTTACCCTTACTGAAAAACTTATTCCAATATATATTTGATCAATCATGAGAAAAATAAAGAGATATCCATAGAAATGGAGAATAAAGTCCTCCGGGTTGTTTTCTAATTTCCCATGTGAACGAAAAGCTGTATTATTCTAATTACAGTGTTTGTCAGAAGGCAATTGTGTCGGTTTGAGTGCTTTGTCACTGTGACACTAATAGAATTCCTATCTCCAATTGGAAGGTAAGTTGATAGACAGATTCTTGCCTAACTTTTGGGCATTTGCAAAGTATCTACATATTCCAGGTTACAATTCTCATAGATATGCAGGAAGAGTTCAAAACTACCAAGGCAGACATAGAAACGCACCATTGAGCTCTGCTATTGAAAGCCTCTCATGGTGGCCCATTCTGATGAGACATTGGACTTCTCTAGTAGGAAAGTTTGGTTTGGGAACTCCTATCTTTCTGGCTGAGATTTTCTCAGAGCTGCACTGAAGTCTGAGACACTACCTACTCCACTCTCTTTCTTTCCCTTTCTTGTCAAAAACATCAGATCTGCATTGCAGTCTGAAGAATTTCTCTGCCTCATCCTGCTTCCTCCCCTTTATTCTTTGCAGTTGTTTCCAACTGAAAAATCTCTTGAAAGTCTATTCCCATCTTGCTGTCTGCTTTTCAGATGACCTAAATAAATACTTTAAAAATTATAATTGGTGAAACCCCATCTCTACTAAAAATACAAAAATTAGCTGGACATGGTGGTGGGTGCCTGTAATCCCAACTACTAGGGAGGCTGAGGCAGGAGAATCGCTTGACTGGGAAGTGGAAGTTGCAGCGAGTCGTGGTCATGCCACTTCACTTCAGCCTATGCAACAGAGTGAGACTTTGTCTCAAAAAAGTAAATAAATTGTTTTGAAGATGGTGAACATGGTATTATCACCTCACCTGAGAATAAGAGTGAGATAAATTGAATAAATATAGAGAAGTGAAGTTATTTCAGTAAGAATTTTTAAATACAAAGTCATGTAGATTCTAAGGTGAGATCATATTAGAAGGCAATTTAGAAATAGACTACTTAGAGAGCTTTGAGAAAAGAGTCAACCTCTGGGTACACATCAATAGCGGCTAAATCTATGAGCATTCTCCTTGAATGATGAAACTCCATCTTTGTTTCAGTCATGGAATTGTGCTGTTGAACTTTTTGTGTCCTGTCCAGGTCAAGTCTTAAATGCGTCAGCCCTCATTACAGGTTAAATACACCCAAAGTCCCTAATCAACATTAACTGCATGTGTTTGTAAGTAAAAGCATTTGTGTTTCAATTATGGAAGAGCCTTTATTATAGTATGTAGACTATCTGAGCTTACTTTTGTTATTTCTGTAAAAGTAAGTTACTAGCCCAATTTATCTATTAACTTTTTGCAATAATTAACTATAATTTGTGAGCTTATTAAGAATGTGATTGTTTTTTAAATATTTGGAAACTCATTCTTTCTACAAAATACTAATAGCTCAGATGGGAAATGTTTTGACTAATTGTATATTTTAAGTATAATCACTAAAATAAATCAAATAGATTTCAATTCATAAAATTTTTCATTAGATAACAAGGTTATAGTTATGTAAACTTAATATAATTTCAGTGATAGGTTATATTTGTTTTTTCTTCCTATTCCCTTAGTTCATCTTGAAGTTCATTCTGGGTGTGTAACTGACTCCAAAGGCAATTTCACTTCATCCTCAGTTTTAGGAACTCCCAGGAACCAAAGCTTAAATATCTATTTTCTTAGGAAGGCTACATTTGTATACAAATATATTAAGCCTGATCCCTCTCTGAAAGCAAATATAATTACATTTCTTTTTCCCAGTTTGTAATAAAACTTTAAATAAAAATCTCTAGATAAAGGACTTCCCCCACCCCCACCCCCCCCACGGTTAAAATTTGCTTTCTTATTTACTTAACATTTGGTGGTGATGCAATGTATAAGATATCAGCCAAAGAATGACTCTGTCTTTCTCCGTTTTTTTTTTTTTCCTTCTATATGTTGCGTTTCATGTGGATGTGGGTATAGTATGCCACAGCAACATGACATCTTGATTATGTGTATCTGTCAAGACTGTTTTGAAGAACAATCTCACCTCAGAGTTCTTAGGTCATAACATTATATTCTTGGTATTTCTAGCCTATTTCTAGCCTTCCATCCATTCTCATGCAGATGGAATACATTTTGCTTTCTTGGTGATCTGTGGTAGAGAGGATGAGTTCCAGTTACCATGGGAAACGTATTTGTTTGTTGGCTTGTTTCTTGTCTTAATAGTGGTTTGTATTAAAAGTAAAATCAGAAAAATACATAAAAAATCTATTGAGATGGTGGCAAAGATTATGAATCTTAACCTTCTTATTGAATACCCAAAGAACATATCTAAAGAATTTCAATAATGACCATAGGTTATGTCAAATAGTACATTAGCAATATATATCTGTAATAAATAATATTTTGATTATTTGATTAATTTTCCACCAGATATATATATGTGTGTGTGTGTGTGTACATATATATGTAATTTTCCTAATATATATTGGTACCAAATCTATACATTTGAACTTTCCCTTCCAAACATTTTTGTATTTGGATATAGTTATTAGCAGTCATCTGTAGCAGGTCAGAGTGCTGGAGGAGAGGCTGGTAGACATCAAAATAAATGACTTCTATGCCACATCTGAGATGTCCTAGAGGCTGAGATCATGATTCCCTTTGGCAAATAAACTAAAAGTTCTAGAATTTTCAGACTCCTGTTAGTTTCTGCTACCACTTAAGTGTTAACTAATAACTAACAATAGAGCAAGCTTGACTACTAGCTTGGTGTCCTAAAACGTATGTTGGCCTGCCAGGTAATGTCCCTCCATTTGCATCTTGTTTTTTCTATCTGTGTAGCCATGGAGAACACGTGCCATAATTTACAGGGATGGTCATCTTATCTGTAAAATAAAGTGTTCCTGTCAGATGATCCCCAATATTCTGGGTTGTGTTTCTTTGGTATTTTAATTAACTAATTATTATTATTACTGTTAATTTTGTGTCTGATGAAGTGGTAAAAAGGAGCTCTACCTGCTTTGGTTGCCAACATTATCATGAATATTTTTAAATAGTATCAAAGGCTGATGAGTGGCTGGATTTTTTTGTTTTGTTTTGTTTTTTGTTTTGTTTTGTATGAGATAGAGTTTCACTCTGTCGCCCAGGCTGGAGTGCAGTGGCATGATCTCGGCTTACTTCAGCCTCCACCTCCCGAGTTCAAGTGATTCTCCTGACTCAGCCTCCCAAGTAGCTGGCATTTCCGGCAGGCACCACTACACTCAGCTAATTTTTGTATTTTTAGTAGAGACGAGGTTTCACTGTGTTGGCCAGGCTGCTCTCAAACTCCCTACTTCAGGTGATCCACCCACCTTGACCTCCCAAAGTGCTAGGATTACAGACATGAGCCACCATGCCTGGCTGAGCTGCTGTTTTTTTATTACAAAGTCTATAGTTGTTTTTCCCTTTTTTTCTTATTTTCTACTGACTTCCAGGAGGCATGAGCGTGGACTGAATGGAATACTAAGATTTCTTCCAGTTCTATGATTTTATGAATTATTACTTGACAACTATAAATTGGCAATGACATAGATGAGAAGTTTTCCTGATTTCTATTCCACTTTTTTTTTTGGCTTCTCTTTCTCCTAGGAAAACAATATTTTTTCCCCAGTTTACCATGTCTTACTGTAGTAAAGTATAACTAAAATATCCCAAAGCAAAGTGTCACTGGCTGCCAAGGCTCTTAAAACTGCTCGAACATATTTTAAGTCTGTAAAGATTATCTTTTCTCATTCTTCATACAACACTAAAATATTAATCCTGATCATAGTGTGAATATATTAGTTTTAGTAGGAGTATTTTTAGATGCTTAGTAATTAGTTCTGCAAAGGACTGATAAAATACACTATCATATCTATGAGAATTTGAGAATCATTACTTTTCTTCCTGTTTTAAATGCATGCTTACATAGCTAAAAATATTTTTAAACTGTTACCAGTCTCATTATTTTTAGTGAAAAATACACCTTTCTCCAGATACATATACCTTTATCTGGGAAATATAGATGGAATCAGTGATATATGTGTTGCTGAGCACATTACTATATCATTAATGCTTATATATTTTGAATTGTATGCATATTCTCCCCAGGGTGATTAGATCCCTTCTACAGTTAGGGTAATGAAGGCTTTATTTGCCTGAGGGGACACAGGGAACCATTTAAGAGAGTGAGGCAATTAAGCAATTATATAACATTTTGAAAACATTCAATACTTTCCACCATTTGATTCGTACTTCTGGAGAACTGCTTTTCTCATACTAGCTGGTTAGAATAGTTAAAATCTGTATAAGATATCAACTGTATAAGATAACAACCGCCCCTCCCATCTGTCATTTTTTTTTTCATGAAATTATACCTCATTTTACAAAATGGCATTTTTCTGAGAAACTAATGCTTACATTGAATTTTGCAAGTTTAATAATAAAGGATCGGGATGTTTTATTTAAAATAATTAAAATTATTTTTTTAAAGTATCATGTGTGAAAGTAATTATCACCCCAAAATTGTATTTTGCAAATTGTGCCTATTTTATCACTACCATACATTTAGGATGAAAAGAAAAATAGTTGGGGGTGGATAATCTATCATAAAACAAAAAGAAAAACTCTTGAGTCTGTATTACTTTTTGTTGGGGAAAAGGCAGGTGGGAAAAATAGATAAATACAATTTACAGTTAATCCTAAAATCTCATTACAGCCTAAAATATCAATCTCTAGAAATACAAAACATTTGCCAAAATCATTGTTAATATGTGCAACACTACCCAAATTAAAAAATGCTGTTCTCTCTTCTGCTAGTCCTCCTTCAGTACAGATATAATTAGCAATAAAATTGAAGGCAACAAAAACAAGAAAAGACATAATGATCCTGGAAAATCCACAAAATGGATTATCATTTTCTAACAATTGTTAATAGACTGTATTTTTTATGTGGTGGTGTGATACCATTTTTTTTCCTTGCTTTCTTGTAAGTTAGGTACTGTGTTATATTTATCTTTGTCAGGGCACCTAGCATCTGATAGGAATTCTAAACAGCAATGATAGTATAATATTTTTATTACCTATGCCTCTTAATAGCTCTGGCCAATAGCAAATAACACCATTTCCGCCTCCCAGAGGAGAAAGAGAAATATAAAAGGAGCTTAAGTGGATAAATTACATAGTACGGACACAGAATGTTTTCTAAATAAATAGCCTATTAAAATAGAAGTTGGCACTCTTATAAAAAGAAAATAAAAGTTCTGATGAGGAAACCTGGGTTTGTTTCTCAGCTCTAACTACAAAATAAACATCCTTGAGAAATTGCTGAACCCCTTTGTGCTTGCTTAATGTAAAATGAGAGGGCAAGATAAATGATCTCAAAGCTCCCTTTCAGTTCAGGGAGACGGTGAGATAATATGGTACCTTAGGCTGACTTAGGACCTTGTCGGGCACTAGCACTTTAAGAGTTTTACATGGATTGTATAATCATCAAAATAATCCCGCATAATAGACACCATTGTTTGTTGCATTTTATGAAGAAAGTGAGGCTTAAGGATTGAAGTATTTTATACAATGTCATATGCTTAAGGAGCAGCCAAGGTGAAGTTTTCAACCAGGCCGACTGACTTCAGAGTCCACTGGCTTCAAGACAGTGCTTTACATCCTCCTTCCAACATTATTCACAAGCCAGTCAAGACTGAGAAAGTCACAAGTGTGTGAAACCGGCATTCTTTCTGAGTTCATTTTCTCTGGTAAGATGGTTACTTGCCCATCAGTCTGGCTTATGCTACAGTGAAACACAGTTTCTTTTCGGTTAATGTTTTTGTTTGTGCTCTTTCCTTAGCTGTGATCAAGAGGGTGGCACATCTTCCAATAGGATATTTATTCTGTGTATTTTCCAAAAACTGGCCATGTAGTCACTAAACATGGATCAGAGGGAGGTTCATGGAAATTATAAATGAACAGTCAGGAGAGAGTCTTTTGTGGCAAATTTACAGGAATGTCTCCTCAGGTCAAAGTCAAAGTAAGGATGAATTAACTCCCGAAGCAATTTTGAAAAGGTGAAATTCAATGATATTGCAGTTGTTGGACCAGGTGTTAAAATGTTATTGGGTGTTAATTTAATTTTCATCCTGTCAACACTCATCTGAACTGTAACAGCTGCTAAACACAGTTCCACAAGAGCAAACTATCCTCACAGAGGAAGCAGATGCCTAATCAATAGGGCCAATAGAAATGTATGGCTCAGCCAAGCAACATACACAAGGGGGAATGAATCCCACAGGGCTCTGTCTAACCTGAATGAAAAAGAACTTTAATGATGGTGAGACTATTGAAGCAGTAAGAACAGGAGACTGAAACTCCTGGATTGGCTTCCTATTGACTCTTTTTTTTTTTTTTTTTTTTTAAATTCTGCATGACCTTGGATGGGACAATGCCTTAGTTTCTCTGTCCCCCTGAGCTTGCAGAGGTATTGTAGATGGAGTTTCAAATCTATTGCTATTTTTACTGCTATTATCATTTCACAGCTCTTGCACAATTCTGAGTAAAAATCAGCTTTTTCTTAACAAAATGTAACTTTCTTGAGCTTCTAATGTTAAAAGATAATAATGATGATGTAGTAATAGTTAATAGCTGTCCTTCATTGCAACCTAGGGTGGAAAGGAATAGATAACTTTTCACTGAGAAAGAGAATTTTTAGATTTGAATACTTTGTTGAGCACTATAATTTAAAATATGCTAAGATATGTTACCTCCCCTTCTAGAGATTTTCAAACAGAAAGTAGATTGTTATGTTTAGACCAAATATAATCTTACCTAGAAACTGTGGTTTGATTATATAACCTCTTAAGGTCAATTATAGCATGCATTTAATAATTTTCTACAAGCCAGTGTACCTCATCCAGAAGGTCACCTTTGTTTATGCATCTCAAGGTTGGTTATGGATCCCTCTGGGAGCATATGGTGGTGTGGGGCTGAAATATTACCAGAAGGTTTGGAATTTTTTTTTTTTTTAAAAAAAAGGAGTTTTGCTCTTGTCGCCCAGGCTGGGGTGCAATGGCGCGATCTCGGCTCACTGCAACCTCCAACTCCCTGGGTTCAAGCAATCCTCCTGCCTCAGCCTCCCGAGTACCTGGGATTATAGGCATCCGCCACCACGCCTGGCTAATTTTTGTATTTTTAGTAGAGATGGGGTTTCACCGTGTTAGCTGGCTGCTCTTGAACTCCTGATCTCAGGTGATCCACCCGCCTCAGACTCCCAAAGTGCTGGGATTACAGACATGAGCCACAGTGCCTGACCAGGAATTTTTAATAAGTGAAAATAAGTTGGTATTGTTTTAAGGAAGTAAAATGAAAATTTTACATGAATATTAAAATAATGCATATTTCAAATAATTTGAATGTTGAGATAGTCCCTTTGGCCTATGTACAGACACTTGGCAATTGTTCTTTCTTGAGGGGTCATCAGGGAGAGGTTCACTGTGGCTACTTATGTAGGATGTTCTATTGGAGAAGAGATTTTTCATTTTCCTGGACTTATTAAATGTCATACCAACCAAAACAACAACAACAAAACACCCGTCTTTGACTTAGAGTTTCACAGTGCTTCCCCTATTCCTCCTCTTCTGCTCTCTACTTCTATATAAAGTAAAATATTTAAGGAGGTATGCAGTAGATGTTATTTCAGAATATATAGAAACAGTAATCCAGTGACTTTATGACAAAAAAAGATTAGTTTTGAGAAGGTAAAATAATTGTGGCATATAGCCTGATGAACTGTGTGTGTGTGTGTGTGTGTGTGTGTGTGTGTGTAGATATGCCAGTGTTTATTGGGGAGAATTCAAAAGGCCATCAGGTGCATATTGAGGATTTTGTATCATAAAATTCTTATTCTAAAATATAAATGCAAATAAGGGTGATAAGAGGAACAACGCCAACCTTTAAAAAGAGCAATCATTTTGAAATGGCTCTTTGGAGCTCTTGTAGGAAAACAAATAAAAAAAATAAGGTCATGAATTGTATTTCTTAGCATTTAATTGAAACTGGGGACAAGAGCCATCATTTGTTGTGTTTAGTATGACAACATACTAGATGGTTTATCTTTTCTGTTAGGTATTTGAAAAGCTTAAAATTTGGCACAGGGCTATAACACCAGGAATTCCTTCATTCCTACCTCTCTTATCTTTCTTCTTCTATCCCCTTTTCTCCTTACCAGTGGGAAATGAATTTAGATGAAACAATTTGATGAATGGATTTTGAGCAATTTCAGTGAATAAATATGTACTTATAGGTTCAATTGGGTTTCTAGTGTGTTAACACTTTATCAGAGTCATTTATAAACTGTATTCTTATGGCTGTAAATTAATTTCATTATATAATTTATATAAAAAAGATAATAGATTGATGCATGTTATTATTTCCTTACCTTCACTAATTAGGTTATTACTAAATGAGATCAGCTAAATTCTGAAGCTTTTAATGGAAAATTGATGTAGCTATTGTGAGCCCTGGAAATCTTATTTCTTTGTTCTATCACTATAATATGTGTATAAGGACTCATCACAAAAACTTGATATTTAAGTCAAATTAAAGGGCATTTTTTACTGTAATGATCAACTTTATACAATTTATAAAAATTTGTTTTTAAAAACAAAGTTCATAGAGAAATTAGTATTTCACCTTTTCTCTTATAACTAGATGGCTTCTGGAGAGACAATTGCTTACAACTTATTCACTCTGTTCTCAATGACTTCAGCGCAAGATGAATAATTTCAGGGGCCACTTTATCTTGACTATGCTGTTTAGTAACTAGTGTGATTGTTTGTAATGAAAGGAGAGAATGAAGAATATAAAAAATGAGAAACTAAGGAGGAAACAGGGAGAAGGTTAATAACTCGTTCTGAAAATACCTGTAAGATTTAGCCATGCCCTAAAGTTTTAATAGGTTGGGCCACATTTTATTCAGGAATTTAGTGAGGAGCATATTAACTACCAAGACTTCATTTATTTTCATATATATTATTTATTTGAGATTTGGGGATTGTTCTATATCTTCCGATATGATATTATGATAGTGTGACTTTCGCTACTGTTGTTAGACAAATACTGATTGCCATTCTTCCAGGGAACCTCAAAGAATTCAAATATGCTACTTAGTATATGCACTAATATTTGCTCACTCTTCAAGTGTATGCTCAAATTTTATCGTGGCTTATCTTCTCCAAAAAAACGGGTAGGTCTCCACTTTTCTAACATGTATAATGAATTATTTAGTGTTTGTCTTCCTTGATGCACCCCCATGCTTGTCACAATAGCTGGAATATTAGGAATTGAATCGGATAGAAATTCTCAAAACTCCTCTATATTTATTTGAAAAAGCTTATCCACATTTGTTAGTTGGAAGAAACCAACACAAAGAGATTCGAATTTGCTCATGATCTCTTGAATCTCTAGAATCCTCATTTACTGAATTTTATTCTAATACTCTTCTTGAGGTAATACTATAATCTTTAAAGTTAAATGTAACCTATGGCTAATGAAAGCTGAAAGCTAAGGCATACATCTAAGCACAAGCCTAGAATTAAGAAAATGCTAGGTCTTACACTAATCCTGCTACTAGTAAGTTCAGAGAAGTTACTTGTATAAGTATGTATATGAATTATCTCCTGAAAAGTTGTTTTCTTGTTGTTTTTTAAATTCTAACAATGTTATAGTGAAGCCGTTTTAAAGTATATTTTCAAGAGATGTGGTACAATATGGTCGTTTGAGAATGTGATATATTGCTTTTCCTCATAACACTTATCACTACCTTAAGTTAAACTATCTATCTATCTATCTCTCTATCTCTCTATCTCTCTATCTGTTGAGGAGCTCCTCCTTCTCCTTGGCTTCCTCTAAAATGGAAGAACCATGACAGCATGAGAAGGACTTTGTCTATGTTTTTCGCTACTGTATCCCATGACTAGGAACAGTCCCACAGTGAGCAATGGTTCATAGATAGCATTGGGTTTGTCAGTGAGTGAATGAACCATAAATATACGTCATCAGCACCTGCTCTGTAGCTTCGTCTCAGTCTTAGTGAACTCTATGACCTACGTTAAGTGACCTTATCAATAGCTTGAACCACAACTTTAATAACAGTTCCGGTAGTATCTTTGCTCTGCTTTTGGCTTTGATTGTTTCTTTACTCGTGTATTTTGTCCAAATGGATTAACTATTTGAATGTATTTTTGCTAAACATTAATGTAGAATCTCCTTAAGGTTTTGGCATTTATTGTTGTTTATAGGTAGAAATTTTTGTAGAATAGACAAATCAAGGACAACGACTTCTTAAGATGCAGTATTCAAGTTCAGAAATGTATACTCAGATGATCTTGCACAGGTCATCTGCTTCTGAGGTTTACCTCACCAGTGCTAACTGAAATGGTATGAATATATAGCACTTCAAATAAAATGATAGTGTCATGAACTAACCAGTCTCTGAGAAAGATATTTTTTGGAACAGCCATCACTCAAATATAAATGAAATAGCTTACTCTAAGGTGTAATTATTACTTATTACTGTAATTTAATTTTGACTTCAAATCCCAAGTCTGAGTATCTTACTCATCCTGAATGTTTTAATAGTATTAGAAGTTTCTGAGTTTCCTAAAAAGTAAGACTTTGTTGCACATGCAGATATTGAAAATTTATGTAATAGGCCAAGTGACTGAAGTGTTAATTTCTATGTTTTGATATATTACAAGAATCATGTAAATATGGCATGTTTCCAAGAGTGAATTGGGAATAGATTTTATTGAACAAAATCTATTCAGAGTATGTGGCCGCTCTGTAAATCCCGGACTATTGTAGTAGAATGTGTGTTGGTTTGCAGATGTAAGGAAAAAAAAAAATCACTGCTATGCTATGGTAGCAATAAGTTCCTAGAAGGAGAGCAGGCTAAAAATAATTTATTGAAACTGCCCTCGATTTCTAAAGACATTTCTGAATTCTATTTAGAACATAGTCATTGATTACAAAGTGTGATTTGAGAAGGCAAAAGAGGCCAACTTTCCTGCAAACAAATTAAGAGATGCATATTGACTGCAGGAAAGTATGTCATCATTGAGAAATCGGAAGCAATGGGACTTTAGGAAATCAACCAGCGGTCCAGTCAAATTAGATTTTTTTTTTTTCCTCATACTTGCTGGAACCCTATGTAGAATGTACATGTTTTCAGCAGACACAAACTTTTAATTTTTTTAGTAAACTCAGTTCAACAAAATAAATAGAGGATAGGTTACAGGTTCTAGTTCATTCATATTGCATATTTTCAGAGCCCTAATAAAACACAGAAGTCCCTTGGAATCCTATGTAGGTGTATATCATCTTATGAAAATTTTTGTCCCAGTAACCCATTTTTCTTAACGGTCTAGTTTGAATGTCCCTTGGGAAGATATGACTCTAATCTGAGACCAATAACCAGCTTGCCACATTTATTTTGACCCCTTTTGGGGACTAAAAAAAGTGCGTATCTTTTCAACACGTAAAAAGACAGTAGCACTACATGCTAGTCAGCTCTACTTGATTCTCTATGTTTATAAGGTCAAGGTCATTCTCCTTTCTGAAATAATGATAGGAGAATATTCCTAAAAGTAAAAAGTCAAATAATGAGATCAGTTAGATCTCAAGCATATAATGATTCATGGAAGCATATGTATATCCTCAGAGAGTTTTTTTTTTTTAAGATAATAAACCAGAGAATTTATAATAAATAAGAGCAATGTATATCCCAAATTTATTATTTTCAACATAATGTTATAGAATATTTTCAGACATCTTTAAAATATTTTTAGATAATTGAAAACATATCCTCTAAACATATCAAACTAGGATATGATTGATAAAATGGGGTTGAAGTGGATCTTAAGTCAGTCTTAACTACTTGTGTGTTTCATTGTGTACTTGTGTAAGGCCCTATGCTAGCCACAAGGAAGGATATAAAAATGCATTTAGCACAGTGTTTATTCTCAAAGAGGTTATCCTCTAATACCCTGTGCACTTAACACAATCTCTGTGGAATTTTTTTTTAGAGAGTTGAAAACATGTCCTCTACATATATTAAACTAGGATGCATAAAAGCGTTAATAAAATGGAATTCAGGTGGACAGTAAGTCAGTCTTAAATACTTGAGTTTAATTCAAACTTGTTTAAGTGTATTTCTTACTAGAAAAATGTCCACTTTCTTTCTCTAAGTGATCTAAGACAATAAAAATGAAAGTATTTCAAAAATACTTTTAATTTTTCTTCATTTTACCAGATATTGTTAGGGATATTAAAAACAGAAACAAATAGTATAGATCTTAGGATTGTAAAACAATATATGCCAAGAATGAACAATTTGGATAGCATGGATTTACTCAAACAAAAAAATAAAAAGCATTCATAATTCCATCACCCAATCATGAACACTGCAAACACAGAGATAAGGCAGTCTTGACTGCCATTGCCAAAATGTCTCCAGTTTTGTTTCAAGATTACAGAATAAATGCATACTGTAGCTTTCCTTTCCAGCTTCAAAACCTTAGCAATGGAAGGTATTATAAAATGAATAAATGCATGTATATACATAAACATGTTGATAAAAGCAGTGGGAAAAAAATTATAATTATTCCCTTGAAAAAATTATCAAGAATCAGATTGAAGAGAAAACCATGAACACAGCAATACATGGGGCAGGGTGGGGGTGCAGGTGGGGAGTTATGAAAGGTGGAGGTTGCTCAAGGAGTGTTCCTCAAATAAGGTCGTGGAATTGCCCTCTTCATTCCCGTCTTGGGAGATTTATCTGCCCCTAGGTGGGAGCAGTGAGAGTTTCAAACTTTTCTTTTTCCTGTATGTAAAAATATATGTAACTATATTTCCAGAGTATTTTCAAAATAAAAATCATTATAACATACATACCATTTTTGTAACTTATCTAAAAAATTATTGTTAAAAAACAACTTGCCTACAAAATCATAAACTTCAGATGCAGTGTAATGTATTATGTAAACAATTACATCTTTCTCTGTTTTAAACAAGGCTGCATTGAACATCATTATAGTAAAATCTCTTATTTGCCTTTTTTCAATATGTGCTTTGATAAATTAAATTTTAGTATTATTTTATAAGTAAAAAATTGAGATTTTGATTAGATTTGCTTTAAATCTAAAAATTAATCTGTAGAAATGTCTTAAATCTTTACAATATTTAAACTTATGTATGGTAATGTCTCTTTATTCAAGTGCTTATATTATTCAATACTTCTGAAGTTTTCTTCAGTTTAATCCTAAATATTATGCATAAGTATTTTTATGTTGTTCATACTTACAGTTCTTTTTAATTTTCTAAGATATTGATATATAGATATGTACAAGTTACTGATTTCTGCATGTTTATTTTTAAGTATTTTAAAAATTATCTTGTTAAATTTAGTATTTTTTATTTGACTATATTCATTATAATTCTTCATGGTACTTTCAGGTTTTTTTCTGATTGCCAAGTGTTCTTTTTCCCCCCAACAGGCATCCTGACTCAAGCTGTATACATTTGCAATATCTGATTTTTAACCACACACTCTTCATCCTATTGACCCAGAGTGAAAATTGATACTCTTATCTGAAGGACTGTTCCCTTGAGTATATTTAAACCAGACCAATCTCTGTGTTTAATCTGGGTTCATCAGGAACCATTAGCCTTGATTGGTTAGTTTTTCTCCCCCTCCATCTCAGGACTTGATTCTATTGAGTTAACAACTATTCTCCCCAGAGAACAGCTACCGCGAGCCTGTTTCAAGTAATTCCAATATCTGGCTCATAGAAATTGAACTGATCTTTTTTTTTCTTTAGTTTTATGTGAAAAACTGCTGTAATGAATTCCGAATTTGTTCAAATCGTTGAAGATCTGTGAAGACAAAACATTCACTCAAATCTCTATCATGTTAGCATGTTATTTATCATTCCTCTGTTCTTCATTGTTGAATAATGCAACTCAGTTAAAAAGAATAAACATTATTTACCGAAGACTCATATGTTGATATCCAGTAAATCCTCATTAATCACAATTTGACAAGCTTGCGATTTCTGGTATTTCAGGAAAGAACTAGGTATATGTTTATCTGTGCAAAATATCAAAAAATGCATTAGTAAGCATTTTAGTAATGTAAATAAGACTGTGGAAGAATTATTAGAGCAAACTGTATTTTGTTTAAAATATTCCGGCGTAACACGTAACTCAGAAAATAAGACAATCTATCGAAGCCTTACAAATTACAATCTGTGAGGCCCGTCATAACTTTCATAAGAATGCTTGATTACATTGTGCTGCTAATATAAAGAACCCATCTCTAAATACAGTTAAAACGTTCATCCCGATTTTCAAACATAATTTCAAGGGGGATAATAAGTAGAAAAACTATTGGGTTATTTTTCAGATCATGTAGTGCTACTCCTACTTTTGAATATCTGTGACTCATGACCTCAAGTAAATATTTTACCTCTTCTGAATCTAATTGCTTATCATTTAAATAAAAATACATCATTGTGCATATTTCATGGAGTTGCTAGTGAGCATAATGAGCTTGAGACTGAAAGTGACCTTGAAAATTATAAATCAACAAAATTCTAAATACTCATGTTCTGGATTACTCTTATTACAAATTTGCAAAATAATTTTGTCTTCAGTTTTTGAATTCTATATGGCAAGGAGCACAATGGCCTGTGCTAACTTGTCTATAAAATCATAATTGGTATAAAACAGCTTTGATAATTGCCTCAGCTACAATATTCTGAATAATTTTCAGTTTCATTTAAATTTTAGAACAAGTGGTTATTCATGAATAAATATTACTGATACATCTTGAAAGAAATAACAAGATTCCTTCTTTAAGCTCTTAAACTCTTTCCATTCTGTAAATTAAACATATCAGTAATAGTTAAGAGAGAATCCTGATACACCATCATTTACCACTATACTACTATAGCACAAATTTTGGATGTGACAAATTTTAAATTAGTAGATGTTATTTCCCCAAATAAACAAAAGGAGAATATAACATGAAGCAAATTCAAACTACATCTTTATAAGATGTTTTATAGACATGTAACATAAAGGCTAATACTAAGATGTCATTAGTTAAATGATTAAGTTTGGAAAACTTATTATTGATGACTAGTATTGCAAAGCGTTAAAGTATTAAACATTACATCTCCTTCTGTCACTAGGTACTTTCCTTCCTTATTCCAGGCAGCAACACAAGAAAGCATTCATTATTTTAGGGGAGGACAGTCTCGGGAAAACATCAGAAGAAAGGCATAGACCTAAAATTCTTGCCTTTAACATTTGAAGTGGTTCTCAGGTAATAGACAACAAGATTTGAGAAAAACAAGCAAACAAACATGATCACACACAAGGAGTTCTTTCCCAAACTATACTAGAACAGAGACTGGAGAAAGACCATTACATCTGAAAGAAGGAGTTTAGCAATCCAGAGTCTGGTATGGGTTTCTTACTCTCTCCTCTCTTACTTGAGTTAATTCTAAACTGATGGGGACAAAGTGGAATCTCTTAATAATTTTAGAGATCTGCAGTTAGAGAAAATCTGTGCTACTGACGTTCTATGTTCCTTCTTGGCAGTAGAGGATAAAATGAAATGGCTAAATCAGTTCCGCATGCACCAAAAAGACTTACAGTATAGACAGATAGTTTTTCTGGATAAGGTTGGAATAGCTTTGCCAGTCAACTTGGAGGAGAGTTGCAGTAGCATACGTGGCCTGAATAATATAAGAGACCACATGAGAACTGTACACCTCAATTGACATAATCATGAAGGTAAAAATTCCAGAAAGTAGATGGAGGATATATTTTAGTGGATGTCACGATAGGCATGCAGTGATGAAGGACGAGATGCCACCTTTCACCTCATGTCACATTTCACCTCAGTGACCTTGGCATTTACATACAATACAAGGAAGAAAGGGAAAGGGAAGAGGAATCCTCTAGACTACTTTGAAGTGGCAAATTATGTTTCTGTTCTCCTGAGCAGAATGGAGTTAGGGTTAAATTAGACTGAGTTGTAGAAAATAAAAACTACATTTTTTCATAATTAAGTTTGAAATTATTGTACCAGATACACTGGTCTTCCTATCATGATGATTGTGTTCTCTTCCTAACATGACATTTACCTTAGTAACTCATTGTTATATATGTAAAACACAAAACAGAAAGATAAGGAAACTGGTAAATTGCCTCAGCTTTACAAGTGTCCTCTTTGTTTTCCTTTGACTTACGCTGAAGTTATCTGCAAGGGATGTCCCGGTTCTCTCTAGCTTCTCTAGTTTTAATGTCAAGCACAATTTATTTTCTTTCTGTCTTCTTATCCACTTGAAGTGGTAGAAAGAAACTTTATTCATAAACAAAATCTCTCCAGGTAATAAATTTTTGGTTTAAAATACTTTTAACCATTGGCAACTCCTAAATTTCTCTTGATAAAGAGCTTAGGGGCAGTAATCTGGCTGGAAGTGGTGACAGTGGCTGCATTATTTGAAGGGAGATAATGGGAATGTTAACAAAGTTTACTAACCATCCCCGCAACAGCACCCACAGATCTGATCTTGGTGATGCAATCTTTACTGGTAAGCTCTCCTTGTATGCTGCCTTCTGCTTATTGCTTGCATATTTTATTTTATTGCTTGTCCATTTGCTTTAAATGTGGTCAAAAATTAGATAGAGATGATGATTCTCAGTGGTTTTATGTTGAGAAATAGGCTAACAAAAAATTCATACAAAATCATTGGATGTGTTAGAACTTTTATGTCTAGAAGTCACAATAGCAGAAATAAGAATTGAAACCATTTTGATCTTTCATTTTTACTTTCAAGCTGTCTTAAATTATGTCCCAGGAGGAATTTTGGATCTACCTTTCACTGCTCTTCAGTGCCTTGTGCATTCCCAAATCCAGCTCACACCCCTTATTCTTCACTTGAATGAAACACAAGCATATCAATGCATTTAATCTTAACATGGCAAGACAGCATTCCCCTATTTCTGTGCTTGTCTTCTGTAATTCCAATTCTTAGGCAAGAATATATAGTAAGTTCTAGAAATCACGTAACTTAGTGAAATGGATTTAACCCTTTAAATGAAAATACTGAGGATTATGATCCAAGTAGTAAAAGTTCACCAACCTGTACAAAAAAAAATATTCATATAATAAATATCTATTAAATACATGCTATCAAAAGAGCACTGTTCTAGACATAAAGATGTGATAGTAAAAAACACTAACTCTCTCTCAAGATGTTCAGATTCTAGTGGAGTGAACGGACAGCAGATAATAAGCTAAAAAATAGCCACAAATCATATTGATCATTAAGACTGATGGTCAATGAATGTCCTTCTGAGAGGTCAGCATTTAAGCTTGTTCCTAAATAATAAACTGAATATAGCCATGTGAAGATTGCGTGGCAGAGCTTTGGTGGCAAAAGGAACACTAGATGACCAGAAATTTCAGTGTTTCAGGGCTTATTGGGTGAAGGTGATAGCAGCATGAGAGAAAAGGATTTAGAGAGGTAGGTGTGGGCTGACACTATGGGTATCAGAGAAATTAGACTTTATTCCCGCAGCAAAGGGAACCTATTGCAGGGTACCAGGAGCATATGGTGATTTGTTTGATGATTTAAAAATATTATTCTTTTTATAGTATAATACCAGTGATGAAATGATGTGATATCTGGAATTTGTTTAAAAAGCTGTTGGGGAGGTAAAGTGAATGAGGTTTAGTGAAACACGATTGGCCATGAATTTGATAGTCATTAAAGTTGGGCACATAGAATTCATTATACTATTCCATCTACTTTATATATAATTGAAAGTTTTCGTAATACAAAGGTTTAAAATTATATAAAAACACGACTTCCCTCCAGTATAATAAGCAATCCAGTGCCCAGATTTGACTCTGTAAATACTAGCCTTTACTGATAGGATAAACTGCTGGGGTATAGTGCTTGGCAACATAGACTGGATAATAATGAAATTTACTGCGCTAGGAAAGACAGGTCAGTGAATTGCAGCTTCGAGGGGGCACTGGAAATCAAAGTTTCAATTTTGGACATGGTAAGGGCAAAATGTTTGGTAAACATGCAGGTGGAGTTATCAAGCAGCTCTAATGTCCATATGAACCTTGAGTTCAGAAAAAGCGTAGTGCTGTAGCTGGCATTATTTGTTCACGAGTATTTGTCTCCTTCCCTCCCTTGCCACATTTATATACAGAACGTGCTTCCTAGCCCACGCGAATGGCTTTGGGTAATAGAATATGAGCAGACTTGACATTTGCTGTGTGTAAGAAAAAGCTTTAAATTGGCTTGCACGTTTTAGTTTGGCCCCTTTTTCTTGCCCTCCACCATGAAAGTGGTATGTTCCAGTGATTCTCTGATCCTTAAGCCTGGTATCTGAGATGAGAAGACACATGACACTGAGCTGTTTGAGTCAAGGCCATTGGAGTTGTAGCACTGGAGTGCGGTGCACAAGAAACACATGTTGCTGAAATCCACTATGTTCTATTTATTTGTTATCCTAGAAAAGTGGACTTAAACAGTCAAGGAGGGAGATAGAGATAGAGGTTTGGAAGTCATTGGCTTATTGGTTGTATTTAAAGCCATTGGACTAGATGAGATGATCTAAGGGAGATGATAATCTAAAATTATTTTTTCTGATATGGACAAATGGGCTCAAAAAACCCAAAACAAATCAGCAAACAAAAATTGCCCTAAATTAAGAAGTTCTAGGAAATATATGGGTAGAACATTAATTTTCATTTCCATAACATTTGAGTTATATTTCAAAAATTGGCAAATAAGTACTTTAAATAAGCATTTAAGAAATATTTGTTCTTGATTTATATGCCAATCAGACCAAATGTGAAAGGCCTTACTCAAATTAAATATCACCATGAGAGAGAAATTCCTGATAATTTTTCAAGTTTTAACAATGTAGCTGAAACTGGAGAAAGTTATCGCTTGGAATGAGTTGATCTATTCCATCCTAAAATAAGTCACTTGCTTTAAAACATAATAAATATGATTTTAAATTGTATCATTTCCTGGTATAAATTTCCATCATAAAATGTATTAAGCTCTGTTTTAATTAGATGAAATAAGGCATTTCTAAATTGATGATAAATGTTGCTTTAAAATGCATATGACATTGCCCTGGTGGTAATTTGTTAAATTATTATGAAAATTTTATACTTCCACAATAATTTGCTTTTTATTTAGGGTAAGGGTTCTGTCATAAACTACCCACTTGCTCTCCATACCCAGTCTTTCTTCTCTCAGCACCTGCATGGACATCTACACACACTTGTGTTTTCCCTAATCATGAGGATCCCAAACAAATCATAGTCAAGGTAGCTTGGTGGGGTTAGCAGAAAACTGTTCTTCTACCAAACACATCTCTTTAGAATTTTCATGCTACATTATTTCCTTTTGAGTATGTTTTCAACTATGGTTTTACATTTATTATTATTAATTAGTATGCCTCTTTAAGGCATTCCCTCCTTTTAATCATTTTTATAACATAGTTTGGATTCTTTTTATTTCTCTGTTTCCATGCAGTTTATTAAAGTCCCAGGCTTAATACTAAAATGTGGTTTTATACTGCTATAATGCATCCTGTCCAAATCTATTTGACTAAAGTCATGACTTGCCTCAATCCTTGTTCTCACATACAAAATTATCATAAATATTTCATTAAGGTAAGGAGAGATTGGGGGTGACCCTTATGAATTGTATATTTTCAGCTATTCAACTATTTAGCAACAATTGTAACTGCTATTTTTAGGCTTTTACTATGCTTCATATGTTATTGTAAGAGCAACGTGTTATTTAATCCCCACATAACCATATTAGGTAGGTTCTGGTAATATTTTCTTTTAATAGGCAAAGGAGATAGCTAAGTAACTGGCCCAATGCTATGTAGTTACTGAATGTGGAGCCAGGATCGAAGCCTTTTTCTGTCTCATGCTAAAGCCTGAACACGTAATTCTATTACTTACAGCCCCTTATTAGTTGGAGTAGTCTAACAGTTCCGTGAAACAACCTCCAAATCTCAGTAATTTAGCAAAGTAGAATTTCATTTCTAGCTAATATCACAGTTCAATTAAATGATTGGCGTGCAACATTTCAGACTCCATCTATCTAGTGTCTTTGCCTTCCTCAGAACTGCCCAGTACAACATGGTAGCCATTAACCATATGAAGATATTAATTAAAATGAAAAATTCAGCTTCTCAGCTGCAGAAGCCACATTTGAAGTATTCAGTAGCTTCATTTGCCTACTAACTATTTTATTGATGTGTAAAGTTGTAAAACATTTCCATCATCACAAAAATCTAGCTGGACACTCTGAACTGGAGCCTCTGGGTCTTCCACTAGGACCTCTGTTTCAAGTCTGCAGATGAGAAAGAGAGAGCATGGGAGATTGGTAGGGGGATTTTTGTGAGCCAGGCTCAGCCCAGTATATCATGTCTGTTCACTTTCCATTGGCCAGAACTCAAATAAATGGCTGCATCTAAATAAAAGAGAAACTGGGAAATGCAATCAAGCTATGTGCACAAGAACAAAAGGGAAACGGCTGGTGAACAACCAAACCAGGTTCTGACTCATAGTTACACTAAATATCTCTCTTCTCTAAGCATTCATGGAATACTTACTATACATCCCTATCTAAGCATTTGAAGTGCAGTTTAAATCCCTCACAAGACATTGGTAAAGGTTAGATTATTGTTTAGATAATGATTACTGCCTTACCACCTTAACGATTTCCCCTTACCACCTCATGAGGAGGAGTTTCCTTCCACATCTCCTTGATGTTGGGCTTGGCATATGACTTGGTTTGGCCAATAAAATGTGAGCTGAAATGACATTGTTGTATCGAACTTGAGTCACTAAAAAACAGTACATTTCACTCTTCAATCCCCTGGAAGCTTGCGAACTGTATTATGAGAAAAACATGTCGCCAGGTAATCACTGTACTTCTAACCCAGGTCCCAGAAGGCTACACATGGAACTGACCTGGACTTAATCTACAAGATAGATACCCCCAGCTAACCTGCAAACTCACACAGTGATGAGTGACAAAATAATGCTTCTTCATCTATGCCTGTGTGATTTAGTCATTCTGCTATGCAACAAAAGTTAATGTAATTTTTTAAAGCAGAAGCTATTGTAAAGAAACAGACTCAGAATGGTTAAGTAAAGCATCCTAATTCACGTGATTATAGAACAAAAGAACTGGGACTCAAACTAAGGCCCTCTGATTTCAGTACACATATTTGTAACTGTTATGCCATACTGTCTCCAAGTAAGCATATTATTAATATTATTATCAGGTACAAGAACATATTATGTAGAAAATGCCAGGGTTGTTCAATGCTTCTTTTCAACATTTCTGTTATTAATAGCTTAATTTTCTCACTAGGCTCTTTAAGTTCTCTATCTATAAACCTGTTTTATATGTGTATGTCTGTACATGTACATGCAGGTAACAATGAATGAAATTTTGAATTTTTATAAATAACATAATTTCAGCCGGGCACGGTGACTCACGCCTGTAATCCCAGCAATTTGGGAGGCTGAGGTGGGTGGATCACCTGAGGTCAGAAGTTCGAGACCAACCTGACCAACATGGCGAAACCCTGTCTCTACTAAAAATACAAAAATTAGCTGGGCGTGGTGGTAGGTGCCCGTAATCCCAGCTGCTTGGGAGGTTGAGGCAGGAGAATCGCTTAAGCCCAGGAGGCAGAGGTTGCAGTGAACCGAGATCGTGCCATTGCACTCCAGCCTGGGCGGCAAGAGTGAGACTCTGTCTCAATAAATAAATAAATAAATAAATAAATAAATAAATAAATCATTTCTTCAGGTGAATTGTTAGACTAGTTTCCAATAAGTTCCTTTTTTTGATAAGTCATTTATTCAATAGGTGATCTTTATGGATAACATTGTGGCAAAGATAAAGAATACACTACAGGAGATCAGGTGGATATTCATCCAAGTTAGGTTTGAACAATGATATCAAAAAATTGGCCCCTTTTGGTGAGACCCCAAGAGAGATACTTTTAAGGATGCTCACGTTTCCATGTGTGCAAGCAAACTCTGCTATTACTTAAGTGGCATATGGCTGTGAAATCAGAGATCGAGTCTTGCTAGGCTGCCAAGATTACGTGTGGACACTGAAAATATGAAAAATCAATAAATGAGCAAGATACAAGGAAACCTTGTGGTTGAGAGAGCGTTAGCATAGTTTGTGAATTGCTAGTAGAGTTGAGAAGTGTTGACTATTGAACTAGCTTGTTGCACAGTTACAATATGCAAAACATATTTAAAGAGTATAAAAGGGGTTTAACATGTTTAAAATTATCCTATTTCTGTGTGTACTTCCCTTTGTGTGATTTTTTTTTTCTTTTTGAATATTGTCATTTTAGGTTAATAGTATACAGCTTTATAGTCATTGAAGTCAGTATAAATTTAATAAAATGAAAATTGAACATTTACCTGATGTGACTGCAATTTGCTATTCCAAGTCTGGTCCACAGACCAGCAGCACTGTCATCAACAAGGAGAGTATTAGAAATGTATAATGACTGGCCCCACCCAAGCCTGACTGAATTAAAATATTTGTTTTAACAAGGTTTTAAATTTTAACCAGAGAGAATAACAGAGAAAATGTAAAGTTATTGTCTAGAAGCCACCAAATTGCAATCTTATTATTAACCAGGTTGACTTTTTAAAATACTGTCAAAGAAAGTAATTATGTACTAAAATAAAATGGAAAATAAGATGAGAGTAAACTCATTTAATATATATCTGACTTGCAGTTAATGTCCCGAGCAGTGTGAAGAGAGATTTATTTTTTAATGTTCAAAATAGACGAGAGGATGTAGTAAACCCACTACTATTTTTCAGTTGATAATCCTATTCTCAAATTAGCATATTTTTGGTATTTAATGCATTTAAAAGGGAGATATTACAAACCTAGACTGAACCATTAATCAAAGTGTAATTAGCAAATGAAATAGCTTTGGAAATAAGAACAGAATGAACATTAATATCAGTAACGTGCTAATTGTCTTTCCTTTCTGTTGACTTTAGGAAGATTTGGGCCATAAGCTATTTATAAGAATGAGACTTAGTGCTGCAATTTGATGCCTTAATTTCATATCTTTACAATAAGCCAAAAAATATATTTGTTCAAATTACATTCAATTTAAAATTGATATTAATTTACATAAATTTTGATAGGATTCATGTCTGGTGAGATATCTATGGTGAATATGCTGCCCAAAATGCTAAGTATAATAGAGACTATGATGAAGTCCTTGAACATTTTCTTTTGGAGAGGATTTTTATGAAACTAGTTGTCATGTCTGTGTTCAAATGGCTTTTAATTTATTGTTTAATTAAATATAATTAATTACAATTCAGTAATTAATTACTAAATTAATTACTATTGAGTCAAAGAATCCTCTGTCAAATAACTTCTTAATTTATGTTGTTGTCTTTTTTTCTCTTATTTTGATGGGCCAGCATAAGGAACTTAAGTCCTGTTAGTCTAAATTTGTGTGTGTGTGTGTGCGCACACAAAGCTTTGCATTTGATCCAACATCATGCTCAGTGTGGTTCTTCAGTGTTGCGACTTCTGATATGTGCTTATTTCTGTGTTTTAATTTCTATGATCATTGATACTCAGTGACTGAAGAAGTTATCTTTTACGGACACACTCTGAAGGAAGAGTGTGACCTACTGATCTTTCCAAAATGAGCATGCAGTTGGAAGCTTCGCAGTTTTTCACAAAGCCAGTCACTACTTGATATAATTTTTCCAAACTTGGAGGCTGCCTGGGCAATTGTTGTGTTCCTCAATATCTAATTCCTAGTATCAGAGACCACCTTTCATCTTCTTCAGTGTCATCAGCTTCCCAACATCATGATTTTAAGGATACAGGAAAGCCCCTTTACTTTCAGGAAGCTTCTCTACTGCTTACCAATAGATAGAAGTTTTTTTTTTCTTTCAATTTAACATTTTTGACTTTAATAATATATCTAGTTAAATGCGAAACTTTATATAATTAGGAATGAACCTTAAAATGACAAATGTAATTATTAATATTCACATGTATATAGCATCTAAAATCATTTTGGTTACTGCAATTTGTGAAACATTGACTTCTGTTTTGGAGAGTTATTTTTCTGAGAAAAAAGTTGTGTAGAATAGCTTGAGAGCTCAATGGACTGAATAAGCTAAATGCTCCTAGTGTGTTGAATTGGGGGAGCCTAAATCCAATGGCAAGTGTCGTTGGAAAAAGTGTCCAATGAGAAGTGTCTTCTAAAAAAGCAGAGGAATATTTGAGATGCACACACAGAAACAGGGGAGAAGTCAATGTGAAAAAGGAGGAAGACATAGGACTGATGCATCTGCAAGCCAACAAATGCCAAGAATTGCTAGCAGCCACCAGAAACTGAAAGAGGCAAGGACGGACCCTTCCCTAGAGTGTCCCTCTTTGGAAGGACCATGACCCTGCCAAACCCCTTGCTTTCACATTTCTGGCCTCCAGAGCTGTGATAGGATAAATTTCTGTTTTTTTTAAGCCACTGAGTTTGTGGTCATTTATAATGTCAGTCCTAGGAAACTAATACACTGTTGTACCAATCGATTCCCAAATCTAATGAGTTAACAAAATACATGTTTATTGCTTACATCATAATCTGATGCCTTAACAGGTAGGACTCTGCTCCATGCAGTCATTCACCGACCCAGGTTATGTCCACCAGGACCACCTCAAGAACTAGCTTCTAACATCTCTGCAAAAGGGAAAAAAGAGAACAGATGATCATACAGATGTTTTTTTGACCATGTGTGAAAGTGGCATACATCACTTTTACTCACAGGAATACTCGGATGGCCAGGATTCAGTCATAGAACCTCAAACTAATCAATATGATGTATGAAAAATGTACTCTTCTTGAAAGTCAAGAAAGTTGCTTTTGGTGAACACATAGCATTTTCTCTGCCAAAGTCTGTACTTCCAATATGAAATAACTACTTCACTCTTACTTCTACACATAGAAAATATTAACGAACTCTCCATTGAGGTGGACAAAATTCATTCAGTCACTGCCTCCAACTCAAAGTCTAGAATCTTCTGACGATGTGTTGTCTTTTTCATTGGGTCAGCATCCTACAACCTGAAAAGACTTTTTATCTGATTCTATCCCTAAAACCCAATAGCATGATAACATTGTCATGTGAAAAGGTAAAAAATGGGCTCCATGTAACAGAAGCTGGCATAGAAAAATTCTAAAACTTGCTTGATGAACATTGTAAAGACTATGTACTTTGTAAGAGGGAGAAGTTTATTGATTAGATGCTAATTCCACTCTCTGCAAGAAACTCTCCTAGGGGGTGCCTGGCTCTGCCTTCTGTGAGGACTGCACAGGTTTTGCAGACTGCCTCTTAGTTTGATAATGGTTAACACTACCCCCAAATCCTCCAATGTTTTAGACTAAGCTCATTATTTCTTATTTAAAAATAATAGTTTTGTCACAAACAGTATCTTCTAATCTATCTTTCTTGTCATTTATATGGCCTAGTAGTCACACCTAAAGTTCTTTCTGGGATGTAGTTCACAAAGATACTCATTCTTTTAATTCCTCATTCAAGTCTCTCACTCTCTGCTTAATGCCAGCTCTATTGAGGCTATCAGGAATTTTAGGAAGGATGGATCCCTCATCTGAATTTGGGCACAAAGCTGAGTCACTTTGTTCAACTGAAAATTTTCACTGGGTCAGAGACTTTCCTCAATTTTATTTCTTACACTTTGGGATCTAGAAGGGGTTAGCAAGGCTCAAACATTGTAGGTTCTCATTCTCATTTATTTCTGCTTGCAAACTTAGCCACTTTTTTCTTAGTCTATCTCTTTCTTGCAACATATTACCAAACACAACAGAAGCAAACAACATATACATTAATGGCTTTGTTTTCTAATCTCTTCCCTTAGACCAAGTTCTGCAGGCACAGGCTATAGGTGATAGTTTACCAAATGTGTTCAATGAACACTCTTATGCCTGTCATGAGTCATGTCCCAGTCAATGTAAGCTGCCCCACCTAATCAATTCAAGACCTAGCCTTCCATCTTCAGCATGCAACTCCAGGAGACTGCAGGAGACTAGTAGTGAGAATGCAGGATTGTGGAAGAAGATTTCTGGCTGAGTCTGGAAATAGTATATGTCAATTATACCCAAATTCCATTAGCCAGAATGCAGAAATATCTACCCAATATAAAAATAAGAGAGGCTAGGCATTACAGTCTTCTTGTATGACCAGGAAAATGACATGGTTTGGGGAAGCACACAGCATTGTTTCAAACCTAGACTCCAGAAATCCCCCTTTTTCTCTGTAGCTAAACAGTCTAAGGTAGTTCCAGTTCAGAGACTGGGGCTAGAAAAGAGTCACGATCAATTCATTCAGACATTCAGAGACCAGGCTGCCAGAAGTCATGTTATCTTCCAGGACACCCTAGGCTTTGACATGCAGCCAATAGATAGTAAAAGAGAAGGGAGAAGGCATGTTTATTTTTCAAATATCTGGACCATTAAATAATATACTTTGCTTCCAGCCATTTTATCCCATTAAAAACTAGTCATACAACCCCATTTTGATGCAAATGGAACCTAGAAATGAAGTCCTGAAATGAGTGCCTGCTTCCTAGCAATTATTCCATATGATGGAAGGAGGAGTATTTGAGGCGGGACAGACAAAGGGCCAAAAGTGCCTAAACATGAGTGAAGTATCAAGAAAGGAGAAGACAGCAAGGCTGACATCCTTGCCCACTTTATATTTTTGGCTAGGATTTGTGATTGATTCTTACAAAAGTAATATATTTTAGTCATTATTTAAGGCTGTGATTACATGGATTAATGACATCAATATATTTAATTATTTATTTAATTATCTAACGTTTTTATAATCACATTGCCTCACTGTTTAGATGAATGGGTGACTTGCCTCATCAATTAGCCATGGGTGTGCCTTCTGGTGACCTGGGTGTAAGTGTACATGGCAATAGTGTGGCCTTTTTAGAGCACACAGTGAATCATTTTTTCTTTGCATTTTATTTTGTAAAATGTAAATAATGATGAGCCTTTTCTGGGACTGAGAGTAAGATTCCCAGCAGCCATAAATACTAGCAACAGTGGCAATTTCCACTTAAAAAATCCCCACAAGGTTAGCCCATGGTCTTAACTTCATTGGTAAACATAGCACCTAATGTCCAAGGCAAGCAGAAATCTTGATGATTCATCTGCCTTAGCCACCCAACCAGCTAAATTGTATATTTACCAAGAGTCATATCTATTTTTAAGAAATTATTTTGTATACAGTTGAAATATTGCAGAATGAAATAAAGTTGTTGTTTGAGTTGTTAGGAAGATTTATTATAGAACATTTCCGAAAAGCATTCTGTAGAATTTTTTGAGGGTAAAATGGTTGTAAAGGTTTGGGAAAGTTTATAAAAGTATGAAAAAATAAATCGCCTAAAGGATTCTACACTTTTCTTTCCAAGTATCTTTAATTTCTTACTTCATTTTAAGGGAACATACAATTATATTTATCAAAAATAGGGAAGAGCTGTGGGTTAAGCAAGAAAAATGATGAGAAATTCCAAACAGGAACTCCCCTCTACTACTCATAGTAGTAGCAGACACTGTTGACAGTTCATGCTCCATCCACAGCTTTTCCGTGTTCACCTGCACTTTCAGTAGACAATGCCCAGCAGTTTTATAGCATGACATGCCACACACCTGCATTCCTTTGACTCTCTGCCTGATAATTTCTCTTAGAGATACAGAAGCTTGCTCAGTCCAGCGCCAAGGCCACCTAAAGTGCTAGGGGTTTAATGCTCCCAAGTAAAACTCTGATTCAATGAGGCATGGAAATCAATGAATAAATATACAGCCAGCTTTCTATCTTTTTAAAATTTCTTTTTGTTATTATTTTTAGGATAGTTTTGAAATACCACACAGTTCCTCAGAGAATTTCAAATGAGATTGAATTTTAGTTTTCACAGCTAAACCTATACCTTGATGACTTTTCTTCCCTTCTCTAAATCATCTTCCCTATTTTATTTGTTGTGCTTTCTGGGACCACTTTCAAACGAGTCACTTGCGCTTTATACTTATCTCAGTGTGTGCTTTGTGGGGAGCACAAAATAGGATACCCAACAAAGAAAAAGTTTGGCCATATATGAAAATATCTAGAAATAAATCTGTTAATATATCCATTTCTTTCTCCATGTCTCTCTGTCCTGTAAACTGTTTAAGATAATTTCTTACCTTAACTGATTTCTTAGAGTAAATGATCAACTTCTAGTGCCAATCATGTTGAATAAGGTTTTGTTCAAAAGCTTTGTGAGATTCAGATGAGCAAAATGACTAAATACTCAGGTTCTGAATTCATATCCCAGTCCTGCTATTCTTAGGAAATATAATTTTGGACAAATTACTTATCCTATCTGGACCCAATTTATATTTGTAAAATGGAAAATAACTAGTGATTGGCTCTAGTTATTAGTTTACATTATCATGAAGGGTAAATTGGCTAATGCAGGCAAAAATACCAGTACGATTTAGTTTGTAAACTGCAGACAGTAGATTGTTGGGTTTGACTTTTGAAGATGCCTTGAGCCTTCCAAAATGCATATTGACTTACATACACCAGATGGATCTTTCAGAGCCCGTGGTACATATCATAGCATTTTAGGACGGCAATCAGCTTTAAATTCCAGAGAGACATTTGATGAAAAACACCTGATTAAATGAATGTCTGTGGGCAATTAATTATATCTGCTTTTTGAAATCTAACAGAATATTGTGGGATGGTCCCTGAAAAGCCTAAAAATCATTCTTATTTCCTTTTTTTTTTTTTCTTTTTTCAAACCCTCTCATTCTATGTTTTATTTTCCGGTCAGTGTGAAAATCAGCGTATTTGACTTCCTTCTCAACTTCTAGATTTTATAATTTACTGACATAGAACTTGATAAGTGTATTTGTTGTAGTTTTGTTGTTTAAAACTATGCATTAACAACATGAGGCATTCACTTCGTTTGGCTAGTGAATCTCTGCTGTTGGTTTAAACCAAGTATAATCACCAGCTCACCCAATTTAGCTCCAAGTCTCTGCAAACTTTTGGATATTGTGCTGAGCAGATTTAGTGCAAATTCTATAGCGTGCTGTTTTTTATGCCACATGAACATTTTCTATGGGATCCACAGAATTATTTCAAAATGATAATGTCCTTGATCTCAAGGTATCTCAAATGAAGAGAACTTTTATGGATTAACATATAAAAGAACGTGGTTATATAAAGCCTAAAAAGTCACCATCTATTTTGGATGAAGCATTTATAGCTCATTTTATGCAAGCACTGATAGGAAAGTGCTAAAGTACAAGCACTAATCCAGGAGTGGTTTTGCTGTATAGTAGAAATGTGCTAGTGAGAAAAAACTTAAGGGCAGAAAGATTAGCTTTCTTTCTTTTGTATTTCTTCGTCATAGAAATCTGTATTAAGAAAAGAGATTTCAATAGCCTTTGAACAAGAAGAGAGAGGAAGAATGACATAACTGAACAAGAGAGATGGCGAGCAGGGTTTCCTGAATGCTGTGAGCAGAACAATTGGACAGATGAGGGAAGTCTGTGACAATCCAATGGAATCACAGAGTGTGTTTAAGTAAAGCTTCCTTTGCTCAAAATAAATTTTAAAAGGAAATTAAATTCTAACCACGTCTTAGGCATAAAATGACCCTCTTTTCTCATCTAGCCTCATTCTCTGACGGTATACAAGAATGTTTCAGGTACCTGCAAAATTGAAAGAGCTGACTATACTTTCCTTGTCTATTACATGTTGATTTTTACACAAAAATAAGAGAAGAAAGCCTTCAAATTATCACAACATTTCAGTTAGTAGTTTTTGATAGTCTTTGGGTGGGCTATTTTGGAACAGAAAGTAGACAGTTTTTCCTCAGGACGATTACAGCCCAGAGCAGCTAAGTTCTTTTCAAAATTTCAAAATGCTGGATTGCTTTAGGTAAGTTATCTAAGCTACCAATTATGTTTTAAATGTAATAAAAGTCAGTCCTTCTACTCTTGGAGGCAGAGATGCTATAGCTTGTTTAAAAGTTCTTGCCTTATTAACGAATGCTAATTATGAGTAATGGAAGTCAAATTAGTTTTCATTTCTCAAATAGCTGTACTGTATTTGCAAAGAATTTTAGAGAAATTGAATTAATTTAAGTTTGTTTTAATTATAATTTGTTTTCATAACAGCCAACTGACAGGTGATACTTGCACTTGCTTGAATTACATCCACAGTTAATGTTTTCATGTTCGTAGCTGTATAAATTATTTTAGCTCAATGATAATATTTAGTCATAAAATAAAACATATAAATACTTTTAAAACAGACTGAAGTTGTTTATTCCCTAAATAGATTATTACCTATTGGGCACGCACTTAACATCTGTGATATCTAATATAAAATCCAAATTACCTTGAGTACTACTGCTGCATTTCATAAAGACCTTACATTTTCCTCTTGTGAATCAGATTGCCTCATTTAACAAATAAAAACAAAAAATGCCACTATATTTTCCCCCTACCTCACTGTTCCTTCAATTGTTATGTTACATGTATTTAGTTTCAAAAAATGGTAGAATCTTAAAAATAAAAAAGGAAATTTACTTTTCCTGTCAACTCACCATAAAGCTACCCAGGGGTAGATATGCCTAATCCTAGATTTAAAAATAGAATCTCTCTTTGGGAGGCCCAGGTGGGAGGATGGCTTGAGCCCAGGACTTTGAGGTTATAATGAGCTATGATCACACCTCTGCACTCCAGCCTGGGTGACAAAATTAATTAAAATAACAATAAAGAGTCTCTCATTGGATATACTATGATTGCTTATAGATCTAGTTCCAGCTCTATTCAGGTGAAATGCAGTGGAGAAAGTGGAGAGAAGTGTAATTATCATGAGGGAATATTACATGCTTAGAACTGGCAATCTGAAAGGTTCTTTGCTTCTTTTTAAACTCCCCTGGAAGCAGTATCTCATGGAAAGAAAAAATGAAATCTTAGGTTATAGGAATTAAAGGGGGATATCTGGTTAGAGATTGTGGGATAAATCAGCACTCATCTTCCTTGAAGTTTAAGTACTATTTCTGGGGTTTCTAGGTATTTTTCTTAATCAACATTTATTGTTTAACCCATTTCTATACCAAACTGGAAGATGCTTACAAAGACTCAATCTTTATCAAGGGACTATAATTGATTTCTAATTCTAATACTGCATAATGAAATCCCAATTCTGCCACATAGTAACTATATGACCTTGGATGGGCCTTGATTTACTAATCTGTGATACTAGACTTGATTAATTTGTTTTTAACTAGAGTCAACACTTCTTGCTGAATTAGAGTCTCAACACGAAGGAGATTTTTAGATGAATTACATTGACATTTATATCAACTTATCTTTGGGTTCTCTTTTTGTTTTTTCATGTCATTGTTTCATCTACCCATTTTAAGATGTTACCTTGATCAGATGTGTGAATACAGAATTGATAAAAATATTGTGAAATTTGCTTTTCCCATAGAGTAGATATTTGGCATACAATAGCTCTATTAAGCACTTCTGAAAACTTTGTTCTCCTCCATCTTATTTTCCTTCTTCAAATTCTCTTGTTTGTTTAACCTCATACTCCTAAATAAAAGATTACCAGAAGGTCAGTGGATTTTATTATTTTTTGCTAAATGTTTATTTACTTATATATTTTTTGTTAGTTTTCCCTGACAAGTAGGAAAGGAGCTCAAATGGAAGTCCTGCTATAGGAGTTTTCCCTTTTGCTTAGCAGATCTTTCTTTTGAAAACATTTCATTTCGATACCTAAATATGTTTCAAAATAATACTACATAAAAGAAATTGTAAACCATTAACTGGATAAGCATGTAATATATAAATTCATTACCTATAGAGCTGGTATAGTGTAGCAGTGTGTAACACTTTGACTCCAGGTGTATACAATATTGCTTAGTAATTTGGACATAAACAATTTTTGGATTACTTACAATAGTCAAATAAAAGACATTTCTTGACATTTCTTACTTCTAAAATGGTTTCATTATTTTAAACAGATGGTATATGATAGCATGAAATTCTTTTTCTAGGAGTGCTACTTTCCAATCTCACATGATTGTTAACAAAATATTTCTTATCATTCCTTAGAAGATAGTTTTAGTCTCACTCTCCCTAAAGTTTGCTTCTGACACCTGCAGGGAACATCAAGAATATGTGTTTTTTGAAGACAAGAAATTGATCTCTTCAGTCTATGCTGTGGTTCACTGCAGGGTCCTTACTTACATGGTTGGCTAGACACATTCCCCTACCCATGTGAACACCAGGCTTCAAGAATTCCTGTCTGAGCAGCATTTGCCTTTCGCCAGAAGAAGGAGTGGATAATGGTTAGGGACAAGAATAATGGAATAATGTTTAACGGTGGGTTACTTTAACGAATGAAAACAAAACTTCCTGGAGAAGAGATTTTAATAATGTTTTTGTTTCTAAGTTTCTGAGGCATTTCAAAAATATGAGTGGGAATTGTCTTCCCACTAAATGCTCTCTACCCCCTCCATGAAGGCACAGTCCATGGGTTTTATTATCAACTTAATTTCATGAGAGACAACAATGTTAAAAATAGTCAAATTGTTTGTCCCCATGTTTTTCCAGGTCTATCAGAATCTTATTTCATTTCAGACAAAAATATGTCTCAAATATATGGCTGTTTCATTAGGGAAAAAAAGATAATATGTTATCATTTTTGGATTTCTTTATGATTGCAAATTTGAATAGAGAGCTGAAATTATAATCTGGGAATTCTGCCAAAATCCTATTCTTGAGACAAATATTTGCAACCTGAGTTATTTCTATTGGCTGCCTTTATTGCTCACATTCATTTCACAACTACTTTTCTGCCATATCATTTTTCTTGAATTGATGTATACTTAAAGACATTCTTATAAGAGATAAATGTTTCTTTCTTAGTAGCTAGCTTTCAGACATAGTACTATGTGCTTGCACATTCACCTAAAAGCCTGTTTATGAAAATAGGCATTCATAATACATTGGACTACCATTTTTTTTAATGCTACTATATGGCAATGGGATATTTACTTTGCTGGAAAAGGTTCTTGAATACTATTGAAGTTTTATCAGTTTCTGTCTGACAAGAAATAGCTTGGGTTGCCTATGAATGGAATGGGCCAATAACCTACATAAAATCAGATAGTATGTGAACCCTTAAGATACTTTTGAGATCTGATAAAACATGTCAAGGTATGAAGGGAAACTATCTCAGTAACCTTTGAACCACAGAGTATTAGTTTTGAAAGATTAATCTTAATAGATTTTGAATCAATTTACGCTATTTGAACACACAATGAGACAGCAAGGTGCTTCTCTATTCTATTTATACTTCCTGAAGGTTAACTTTTGAAATGTGTGTGTACTTTGCATTTGGAGAGCTGTCAGATGATTTTTAAGACTAGAAAACAGATTACATTTTGAGATTGTATTTCCTATCCCCACAGAGAGTTTACATTTGAGCAGAAAGTTGAGTTTTAGAAGTAAAAGTGAAAGAAATTTTACGTTTTTATTTAATAGCTTGTGGAAAGTTAAGTAACACAGATTGCATTAGCTAAGCCACAGGTAGAAAAATAATTCTTTAAAGTATTTAACTACGTCTTAAAAACTGCTATTCTCCCACATTACATTGGGTGTTCAATTTAAAATACATGATTTTTAAGTTGTGAAAAATATTCTGGGGCACATATTTTTACAGAAATTCTTGAGTTCAGCTTGTATGTTTTATGCATGAACACTTGCAGTGGCAAGCCAAAATGACTTATTAGAAAGGGTGAATTTTCTGTAAGCACCTGGGCATTTGGGTGATCTATGTTTTTGGAACAGCACTAGCTTAACTAGATGTGAGAGGGTTAGATATTTTGGGAAGTAGGGTCATTAGCATAATGTGGGTTCTTCTGAAGCAAGGGGAATGTAGGTGATCTAAACGCAATCAAGGTCACGAAGCAGCAGCTGATGTTCAAGTCAGCTAACATTCTTTTTGATTTAGGCCACCTTGATAGAAGGATTTTTTTTTTCTTTCAAAATGTGTGTAATGATGCTAAGTCCATTCCCAGATTATATAAGCAAAGCGATCATTATACTAGCAAATATGCCTTTGTAGAGCCTATTTTGTGAATGTTTGTGATTTCACACATATGCAATTAAGATAGCAAATAAGCCAGTTTAAAGAAAAGGCAAATTCACTGTCACAGTATGAAGTCAATCTTTTTAGTTCCTAAAATTCCTTTCTAAGCAATGATCCTTAATGACAGTGGGTAAGATGTTGTCTTTTCTAAGAAAGAAGCAGTGACAAGATAAGATGGCTATGGCATGATTTGTGATATTTTCTTTCAGGAGCTTTTATAGTTAATAAATAAACCTAATTATAACTCACTCACAAGAAATTCTGACAATATGAAGTTGACGACTGCTAAAACTCAGCAGGTTTGTAGTGTTTTCCAGCAGCTATTTTGGGCTACTTTATGAAGGGTGTGAAACGAAGATCAGTTAATCAAATCAGGGTGACATTCATTTATAAGACTTGTGAGAAGACTAAAGATAAGGTTTAAAGTGCAGTTCAATTATAAAACTGATTCAGAGAAACGATGTGGGCTAGACTATTCATTTTCACTCCTTGTCCTCTAGGTCAGACGTGGTTTGATGTGTAAGTCCAGAGCTGCAATAGGCAAATAAAAGAATTACTAATACAAAATCACAAAGAGTGGAAGAGCCTAGTTTTTCACCTCTGCCCTCTGACATCATCGTGAGAAAAACATAATTTATGTCATTACCTTAAGATAACTTGCATGATTACATCTGAGGCTCATACAAAAATTAAAGATTTATGTGGATATAATATGTCAGAGAGGGGTTCAAAAGTTCCCTGAAGCCTGTCTCAGATTGATAAAACTTGCTTTAGAGGAAACTCAGCTGTAGGCTATTCTCTATTTTTTTTTTTACCTGAAACAGTGTATCTGTAATTCCATACAATTTTATTTCTACACCCATATCAATTCTTTCAGTCTTTCTCATAGATCCTCTTTCCCAGTCATTTCCATTGCTCTACTTTGTACGTGTTCCAAGGTTTCCACAAGCCTCTTAGTAGTGGAGGCACAAGCACCAATAAGGATCTTTACATGAGCCAAGTTGAATGGAATCCCACTTGTTTTTCCCTCTGTTGCAACAACTCTGTGGGACTGTCAAGGAGAAAATAAATATTTGTTACTTTTGGTAATGAAAAAAGTATGTGTGACTCAGCGACACATGGGGAGCAGATGTGTTGAGTAAGAACCCACTCCTGCGCAACAGACCTGTCACTAAGTGAGGCTATAAATAGAGAAAAATTAGGAGAGAATAAACTGCATCTCTGATTCTGCTCAATCACATTTAAACTAGAATTACTAAAGTTTTTGTTTCTGAGGTAAGAAAAATTCTGCTCTGTATAGGTGTCTGGTCAACATGTGCTTAAATGAACCAGGCAGTCCCTCCACCCTTACCACCCCACACACAGGCAGTCTGAACAACGGGGGCCCTGGGGATGTTGAAATACATAAAAGTTCAAAGGGTGGATATGTTG
Organism: Chlorocebus sabaeus; assembly: GCF_047675955.1. Lineage (NCBI taxonomy): Eukaryota > Metazoa > Chordata > Mammalia > Primates > Cercopithecidae > Chlorocebus > Chlorocebus sabaeus. The sequence continues at coordinate 3,081,975 of NC_132927.1, forward strand.
CTCTAGAAATTGCTGGATTGGGCTGATTATGTTGACCACCTCTTCCTTTTTCATTCTAGTAGATGAGAGCTGAAATTTTACCTTGGACTTGCCTGGGCGTTTTTCACAGGGAAGGGGACTGAGCTCCCAGTTGGTAAAGTAAATGCTTGTAAAAACCATGTTCTACTAGATCAAAGTCAGCCCTAGAAAGTTGGCCACCTCTTTTCCCAGCTAAAATTGTTCAGCCTGGGGGTTGGTAAGAAAGCTGGATTTGGATTAATAAATAACTCTAAGAAAGCAAATGTGTAGAGTTTACTAAAGAGCTGCCACTTGGACAGTAAGTATCCTTTTTGCAGGTGTAAATTTCCTAGAAATAATTCACTTGCAGTTTTGCAATATGACTTTTTCAAGCTCATATTTATACTTTGATACTTATGTCGGGGAATTTTTTTTCATCACATTTGTGAAAATTCAATGGAAAATACCTGTTCCTGTGTCTTATAATTTGCCGGGTAAATTATCTGTACACATAATGATGGACTAAAAAGAAGGCAGGACAATTCTAAAGGTCCTAGGACAAGGCCAACTATACTATCATCTCTTGAAGTCTAGAAGCCAGCCTTAGTCATCTCCATATATGACAAAACAATATAATATTGTCTAGAATATAATCTATGCTCACTGTATATTTGTAGGATGACATGAACAATTCTCTCATAGCTATGTACTATTAGAATGTGATTTTGACACTCTCCCAAAACCTAATTCTGGAGTGTTCCTGTCTCAAGACAATTCTTGGTTGTTTCACAAGGAAGTACTCCTTAGAATTAAAACTTGAAAGGAAAAAAAACTGAGAAGGCTGAATATTAAAATGATATTTTGTTATGGCATCTCATAAGGTACGTTCTTTTATTTCAAAATAAAAATAGCGTTAAATGAAATAGCTGTGGTGGCTACATTGTGATGGAACATATTCACTGTCTGAAGCCAATCAGTAATGGAAACATTACTTTGATATCTGTACTGCAATAAAAAATTGACAATTTTTTTTCTATATACCGCGCACAAAATGCTGATTAACTCTCATGTTATTTAGGTAGGAGTCTCCGCTCCAAGGCAGAATTGATTAGAGTGGCATTCTTTGCTTCTGCCCTCCCCTCTCCTCCTGCTTTTTTCTTTTATACTTGATTGCCAAGACTGCTTATTCACTGAAAATTACACTTGTTTGAGAATGCCTTACTGATAGACATAGCAGGAACAGATAATTTGCAGAATCACTTAACTAAACTGCGTTGCAAAGAAATCTAGCAGCCAACTTTTGTCAATGGCAGACACCTGAGTTATTACCCTAGGCAGAATTCTTGCTCCTCAGGCCTGTGAATGATAGGCATTTTATAAGCTCTTTATCCAAATGCTGTAAAGCTAAGGTCAATAAACCTTTGGGTGAACTACAGTCAAGAATAATTTTATTTTCATGTACTTCATGGAAATCAAAACAAAAAAAATACTCTTTCTTTATAAAAGCAAGTTTCCCTTGTTATGTTTTACTGGTTTTATAGTCCCCAATTTTTCAATCCCCTTCCAATATCTTGAGTTAACTTCCAGTCTCCCAGAACCTCACTCTTCTTTTCTCTCTCTTTCCTCATTTACCACAGGCACCAAACTGTCCTATATGAATATCTCTTTCTCAAAATTTAATATACAATTCCACTGGCCTTACTTACAAATATGCTATTTTCTTATTGCATGGAAAAATAATAGGTCTCTCATTGAGTAATAATGCAAAATAATTATCCATGTACAAATCACTTACATGCATTATGGAAACACACTCCACCATAATTATTGCTTATTGACATAAAATGTCAGTTCCAAACCCAAAGTTCCACCTGCAATTTTAATGGTTGTTCTAATTTTCTCTTAAGAATAAATACCCTGTTTCCTCACTGCTTCATTGTTAGCTCAGTTTTATTTTCAGATGTTGATCTCTTACTGAACCTTGCTGACATATGCACATGTGCTCTCTGATACCCCCATATTCTGTGGTACATAATATGTGACATCACCAGTTCCCCATCTGTCTTCTGTCTTGTCCCAAACCAAGCCTTGCTCATGATAAAAATTCTGTAACTGCCATCATCTTGGAAATGTCATGACATTCATGGATCAATAAAATCTTTTCACAGGGAGGATGAGAAATATATGAAAAGAGCTTACTAGATACAAACAATTTCCTTTAGAGGTTCAATGAATGAGTAAGAAATCTGTGTGAGAGTAATTTCAGGAAGGGGGTGTTGGATGACTGCAGAAGGGGACTGACAAAGTGAGTGATAGGAGTGAGGGTATGGGGAGAAAGGGAGTTCAATTTCAGTTGCCTGCAAGACTTCTTCATCTTAGAGATTATTTTCCTTAAAGAAGTGCACGTGAAAGGATGAAGAAACTGCAGAGGCTCTTTCTTCATCAGGGACTGTGAAGTGCAGAGGCTCCTCAGTGGCCACCACGTCTCTGCAGTTTACTAGGCCATACCAAGATATAATGAGGTGCTTTGTATGCGCTGTGCATGAGAGAGAAAATCAGCTCACCAAATGACTTTTTTTGTGGGTAATGACTTACAGTCAGGGGGCAGTTTTGCGAATTTGAGGGAACATAAGGATTCTGGAAGGACTGCTATGTGTCCAGGGAATGGAATAGAAAACAAAAAAGGATTGTGATATTCATACTCTCAATGTCACCCTAGAGCAAATAAAGAAGGGGAAGAATTGTGTTATAAAGGCTGTGACATCAGAAGGATGAGCAAAGCAATTTTACAGTTATAGTTAGAAAATCATTAAACGCTGATGTTTAATAGGTAGCTGAAATGAAGAAGGTAAGCAGAATGTCAAGGTCCTTTTAAAGAGCTTAAAGATTACAAAACAAATAAAAGGTCCTGGCAGCTTCTCAGACACTTGCAGGCTGGAGAATTCACAGAGCAACAAGGTATATGGGGTTTTCCTCTTTTCCTTTCCTTCAACACAAACAAATGTGAACAAAAAGGGTACAAGTGTGTGCAGCAACAACGTGTCAAATGTGCCTAATGAGATCTTTCAAATTGACACATTTTCTGGAATTAAAGTATTTTAGCTTATTACTTTCTGTGAATTTCAATACAAACAATTCAGTTAGATGTGTTTTGTCGAAGAAGTAAAAAAGAGTTAAGGTCAATCAAAGTCATAAGGTAGTTCTAAAATTCAACAAGATTTTCTCCAAGAGGCTAAGTTAATATCTTGTACTTACATGCTAAACATTACGAAATACATACACTCCTATTTTTGTATTATTGATTAATGATATATAACAAATTAATTTCTAGAGTAAGAAAGAAGTTACAAAACTAATAACTGAACTAAAATTAACTTTGATTTTCTCAGGGTAACATAAATACAGATAAAATATTTGCTTTTCTATCACATGGTAAGTGGCAGTATTTTTATTTTGGAAGAGGGTCTAAAATTTGTAAATTTTGAAATTTACATGAGTGGAAGGGCTATATCCTATCCTTTGTTTCTTTGTTAAAAATAAAACTGTAATAAATTATTGCTTAATTTTATTTGAAGCAACAATATAAATTATAAATGAGAATATGTTTGTAATTTTATGTAAGACAGAGGCACTTAACTTTGATAGGTACTTTGGTGTATTTTGCTTCTTGATTAATCTGGGAGCTACATTTCCAGAATCCCTTTCTGCTTATGAGTCTGGTTAAGAGTTGGCAAAAAAGGGAACTTATGCAAAGTTGGGAAGGTGGAGGTTAAACTCTATGAAGGTGGATGTGAAACTCTCCAAAGGTCATTCTGTGGTTAGATGTCCTTGCAGACAGACACAGGGGGACCCGATAAGTTGTAGTTTGTCTTTTCTTTCTCCTGCTAACTGAGCAGTTCTTTTCATCTATTATTGACTAACAGGATGGGTCTATGGCTACTACCACATGTATAGCTGTGGACTCACGGAGGTGATAGCTATACAAAATACACAAGTTCTCATACATTTCCCCATAACTTTCCCCTTGGTGGACCATCTTATTCTTAGAAGTACTTGGCTTAGCAGACTGTTTTGTTAGTCACTCTTTCTCCGAACCTCTGTCTCCCATATCCAGTCTTTACTTCTCCAGGTTCTCCCACAATTATGGATTATGTATTTGAAAATAAGGTGACCAATATTTGCTTTGAGTCTGAATAAACATAAGCTTTTTATTAGCATGTAGACATTTTCTGTATCAGTTACCATTTTTAGTCCATATTTTAATTTCTCCATCTATTTCAAACAAAGTACTTTGTGATTCTAAATGGCTGTACACCAAGATCTTCTCACAGATAGTTTTGTTCACCAAGTTTGTGGCTTTTACTACAATATATGTAGAATTGGATATTTAGAATATCATTCTGCATGGATAAATTTTATATGATCAGAATTGCTTTGAAGTGAACTGGTGTCCCCCTGTAAACCAAGTACTTGTTTTGGGTAAATTGGAGCCTACTACTATTTTTTTTAAATAACAAATGAAGCAATTAAGTAGGCAATACTGATCAAAATTCTTAAAAATCTATTTGTGCACTAGAAATTTTTACCTTTTTCAAATATGCTATTTGTCTCAAAAGGGAAACATATCTGAGTCATACACAGTCATTTTACTTACATTTTGTGAAATTTATTGTTGTTTATCTTTGTCACCTGTGCATTCCATGAACTATATGAAATCTATACTTTTCAACATGATAAATTGTGTGTAGGTTTTACAATACACATGGAGCTCTAATAACACCTAAACTAGAGCATCTTTACTGACAAGAAGTTGCCCTTATTCATGTGGGAACATACACTGTTGATGCAACATCACTGGGGTTCCATTTGAATCTTTGTGGTAGTAAGTATCAATTATTTGACAACCCTAATAGAATTTCTAAGTTCAAAGTTAATAGGGTTATTGTACACGTCTGAAAGGCCTTTAATAGATTTCATCGTATATCTTAACCATTCTTTTAAAGTTACAAAATAGTACATTTTATCCAGCTATGATGAGATGAATGAAAATTTGCTTATTAATGGCTATAAATGCTTTCAGATTACTTTTCTCTGAATGACCAGTTCTATGTAATTCTCTCCTCGGTGGAGTTCAGCCTCTTTCCTGAGAAACTGGGGAAATAGGAGGAAGATTTGCATTTTATTAAAAATAAAAATAAAATTTAGATGCTAGAAGCAGACTTACATATGATCTAGATATAAAAGTTGGCAAAGACTTTTAAGCTAATTGTGATGGAAATATTAAAAATTGAGAAATATATGAACAAAAATCGGTCTAAAAGATAAATAATTTCAATAAAAATAGCAATCAATTAGATATAAAAATTAAGTAACTCATAATTTTAAAAATATTATATAGAATTGAAGAACTCAAGAGATGAGTTTAATAGTTAATTGCACAAAGTAAAAGGCAGGATGAATTAATTCAAAGATGAGTTAACAGATAATACTGAATGCAGAGGAAACAGAATGAAAAGCAAAATAAAAAAAGAATAGCGTAAGAGACACATGGGCATATTAAACACCTTAATATAATTATAATTGGAATTCCAGAGAGAGAGATTAGTCTCTTTCTCTGTCAGAGGCAATATTCAGAGAACAAACAATAAAGAATTTTCAAGATTTGGTGAGATATATTAACCTATTCCAAAAACTTAGCAAATCCCAGGCAGGACAAATACAAAGAAAACCATACCAAGAGCCATCATAGTAAAACTGCTGAGAATCAAAGGCACAGAAGAAACATTCAGAAAAACAAACAAAAAGGCATACGTGGCTTTTGAAGGAACACTAAACTGATAGCTGATGTCTTAGCAGAAATTATTCAAATCAGAAAAAAATTAAATGATATTTCAAGAAAAAACTCTCAACTAAGGTTTCTATCCCAAAATATGTTGCTCAATAAATACGGTAAAATAAATTTTGAAACAAACAAAACAAGCAATTTATTATTAGCAGACCAACACTAATAGACACACTTTTCAAGGGAGAGATGATCTAGATGGAAATGTGGAAGTGCTGTATAAGAGAACAAAGAACACAAGGCAAGAGAAACATACAGGCAAATATTAAATTCTACAGACTATCAAAAAATAATAGTAACACTCTGTGGGTTAAATTATATGTGGAACTAAAAAGTATGATTCTAATAATATAAAAGGTAAGAAAGGTCAATGTAATTTACAAGTTCTATGTTTCCAGGTAGTATCAAGAAAATAGTAGGAATATAAATATTATTAGATTATAAACCAATGATTTGTGTTGTGATATCTAGCATAACCACTATAAGAATAGTAAAAATCGAAACAAAAACAAATAATCACACTACTTGAAAGACACAAAAGAATAAGTAGAAATATTTGATCTTATCCAAAAGAAGTTAAGAAAGCAAAAGGAAACCTAAAGTAGTTGAACTAAACACAAAACAAATAATAAGTGTGTAGATATAGGCCAACATGTAATTGCATTTTATGTAGATGGACGACATAGTCTGAATAAAGACTGTTCAGGTTGGATTTTTTTAAAAAACACAATGACTGTAGTATTCTTATAAGAGAAACATTCTTTTTTTAATCAACTTTTATTTTAAGTTCCGGGGTACATGTGCAGGATGTGTAGGTTTGATACATAGGTAAACGTGTGCCATAGTGATTTGTTGCACAAATCAACCCATTGCCTAGGTATTAAGCCCAGCATCAGTTAGCTATTCTTCCTGATGCTCTTCCTCCCCACTCTCTGCCCAGACAGGCCCCAGTTTGTGTTGTTCCTCAACATGTGTCCATGTGTTCTTATCGTTCAGCTCCCACTTATAAGTGAGAACATGTGGTGTTGGCTTTTCAGTTCCTGCATTAGTTTGCTGAGGATAACTGCTTCCAGCCCCATCCAGGTCCCTGCAAAGGACATGATCTCGTTCCTATGGTGGTGTAGTATTCCGTGGTGTATGTGTACCACATTTTCTTTATCCAATCTACTTTTGATGGGTATTTGGGTTGATACCATGTCTTTGCTGTTGGGAATAGTGATGCAATGAATGTAACACGAGCATGTATATTTATAATAGAATGATTTATATTCCTTTGGTTATATACATAGTAATGGGATTGCTAGGTGAAATAATATTTCTGTTTCTAGAACTTTGATCTTTGAGGAATCACCACACTGTCTTCCACAATGGTTAAACTACTTTACATTCCTACCGACAGTGTAAAACTGTTCCTTTTTCTCTGCAGCCTTGCCAGCATCTGTTATTTCTTGATTTTTTAATAGTCATCATTCTGACTGGCATGAGATGGTATCTCATTGTGGTTTTAATTTGCATTAAGATAAACATCCTTAATATAAGAACACAGAGAAGTTAAAATAACCAAATGCAAAAAAAAAAAAAAAAAAATGTATCACAAAAATCCTAAATAAAATTAAGCAGACCCAGAAATGCTATCAGACAATCTTAAAAGCAAAAATTGGCAGAGCCAAGGCGAGATAGTCATAACAATATAGGGGCTAATCCAACAGAAAATATCACAGTCTTAAATCTGTACATTGTCAAAAACATATTTTCAAAATTTACAAAACACAAATCGACAAAACTGAGAGGATAAATTAGCAAGTCTACTATTATATTGGGAGATGTTAACATATCTTTCTCAATGACTAATAAGGCAAAAAATATCAAGCGTATAGCATGCTGAGCAACACAATTAACAAATTTATCCTAATTGACAAACATATAAAAAGTGTCAACGAATAATGACAGAATTCACATTTTTTTAAGCACACATGAAACATTTACCAAAAATTGTCCACTTGCTGCCACAAACAAAATCTCAACGAATTTGAAAAGGTTAAGATAACACAGATGATGTTATATGACCATGATCATATTACTGGAATAAATAACAAGAAGACAACTATAAAAACTCCCTGGAAATCATACAATATACTTGTAAATAATTCGTGAGTCAAAGAGAACTTAAATTCAGAAATGTAAAGTAGTTTGAACTGAATACGAATGATGACATAGCATCATAAAACTTATGAGATGTAGATAAAACAGAACTCAGGGGTAAATGTATAGCCTTATAGCTATGCAAACAATAGCGCTTCACAGGTAAGGAAAGACCTAATAAGCATAAAGGCAGAGAACAATAAAATATCACATGCCCTTTCTCTTTCTCTATCCACTCACCGCATCTGCCAAGAATCACTACCCTTCTAACACTGTATGCTAGTTTTGTCTGTTTTTGAAATTCATAACCAGTGGGATACCATATTTACTTATGTGTTTATGACTTCTTTGCTCAATATTATGTCCATTAGATTCATGCATGCTTCTGTATGCATCTGTAGCAGTATCAAAATGATAAATTAAAACCATATTCTTTTCTAATGTTCTTTCTTGAATTCCTAGGATGCTCTCAATTCAGTTGTGAGGTACTCTTTTGTACACTGAAAGAATTAGGTAATTTTTCAAATGTTATTTTAGTTTTAGGGGTACAGGTTGTCAAACTGCATGTCACTAGTGTAAATTACATGTCACTGGGGTCTGGTGATTTCCTCACTCAGGTAGTGAGCATAGTACCTGATAGGTAGTTTTTTGACTCTCGCCTTCCTCCCACCCTCTATCCTCAAGTAGCCCCCATTGTTTATTGTTCCCTTATTTATGTCACATGTACTCAATGTTTTGTTACCACTTTTAAGTGAGAACATGAGGGATCTGGTTTCTGTTCTCATGTTAATTTGCTTAGGATGATAATCAACAGCTATGTTGCTGCAAATGACATGATTTCATTTTTTGTATGGCGCATAGTATGGCATAGTGAATATGTACCATATTTTCTTTATCCAGTCCACCATTGATGGGCATCTAGGTTGAGTATGTGTCTTTCCTATTGTGAATGTGCTGCAATGAACATACGTGCGCATGTGTCTTTATGGTAGAACGATTTATATTCCTTTGGTATATACTCAGTAATAGAATAGCTGTTCGAATGGTACTTTTGTTCTAAGTTCTTTGAGAAATCTCCATACTACTTTCTGTAGTGCCTGAACTAATTTACATTCCCACTAGCAGTGTATAAGTGTTTAAAGAATTAGTTTTCTAATATTAAGAATTTTTTCTTCCATTTTAAGAAGTCACACCTACTTGTCATTTTTCCCTTATGTAATTTTCACATTAACGTAAGACCCATTGCATAAAATAAATTCTCTCTTGAGTCTCAGGGACAAGTTTTTAAAGGAGGAGGTTATTTGTTAATTTGTGGTTTTGGAGAACTTGTACAGGCACACCTCAGAGATACTGCGAGTTTGGTACCAGACCACCACAGTAGACCAAATATCACAGTAAAATGAGTCATAAGAGTTTTTTGGCTTCCCAGTGCATATAAAAGTTATGATTACACTGTACTATAGTCTAAGCGTGCAATAACATATCTGAAAAAATAATGCACATATGAAAAAGGGCTAATAATCATCTGAGCCTTTTGCAAGTTGTAATCTTTTCGCTGGTGGAGGATACTACCTCAATGTTGATGGTTGCTGACTAATCAGGGTAGTGACTGCTGAAGGATGGAGTGGCTGTGGTCATTTCTTAAAATAACACAACAATGAAGTTTGCCACGTGAATGGACTCTACCATTCGCGAAATATTTCTCTGTAGCATGAAATGCTGTTTGAAAGCATTTTACTCACAGTAGAACTTTTTTCAGAACTGGAGTCAATCCTCTCAAACCCTGCTGCTGATTTACCAACTAAGTTTGTGGCATATTCTAAATCCTTTCCTGTCATTGTAACAATGTTCACAGCATCTTCACGAAGAGTGGATTCCTTCTCAAGAAGCACCTTTCACTGCTCATCCAAAAGAAGCAACTCTTCATCCATTTATGTTTGACCATTAGATTGCAGCAATTCAGTCCCATCTTTAGGCTCCACTTGTAATTCAGTTCTTTTGCTATCTCCACCACATCTGCAGTTACTGCCTTCACTGAAGTCTTGAACCCCTCAGTCATTCTTGAGAATTGGAGACAAAATTATGGAAACTCTGAGTTTGCTACAGACATCTAGTGAATAGGGACCAGATACGCTGCTCAATATCCCACAATGTATACGGCAGCTTCTGAAAACAAATAATTATTAGTCCAAATCACCAATGGTGACAAAGTTGAGAAACACTGGTGTAGACCAATTCAATTTCTCTAATGGAAATATATATATGAAATATATTTGCAAGTTGTCTTTTTCTAGTAAGTCTTTTAATTAAAAGTTTATATTCATTGACTAACTTTGTTCTTAGTTTTTTCTTAGCATTGTAAGTCTCTGCTATAATTGTGTCACTGTTGCTATTTATCGTTAGTATTGTTCATTTTAGGTGTCTGCATTGGCTTATGCCATGTGCTAAAGGTATTGTAATCAAACTGGTGCTGTGTTTTAATATGAATTTTGCACTTTAAGCACCATACAGTTTGATATTTTGATTTGAACTTCAAATCCATGTTAAGTTCAGCACTATTTTGGATTCTCAGATCAGTTCTTTATTCACGTAAATTTCAGGGAAAAGCATAAGTTTACTTATCGTCCATAGTTACCTACACGTGTCTACCCTTTCACTGAGGGTGAGGGTCTCAGCTTTGTGGGAGGCTATCACTAATAATCCATTCCTTTCTCAGACACAGAGTATTAGCTACAGCTTGGCATTAAAATTCGAGATCCTTTGTTAAGGAGAGGAATTAACTGTAGCCCACTCCACCCCAGCAAAATTATCAGCCTTGTAGTTCTCCCCTACTTTTCGTTCCTTTTCCAGTTTTGGTTTCTGAGGATATCTCACAAGTATAATTTAAATAGTGGCTATGCAGTTAAAATATGCAATAAAATTTTATTCCCATTTGTAGCTGGTTGGTAGCAGCTGAGTTTTCAGATTATTTTGATTATCATATGCTGGAAATGGGAATTATATCATCATTTAAAATAAATATTTGCATTTTCATGAGTTATTTAAAATAAGTTTATAATAATTCTGACTCAATTTATATTTGGCATGTTACATGCCATTTAAAGAGGGTTCTTTGATTTTATTATGTATAGCTTCTGTAATAAAATAAGAATAACATCTATGAAATGTTTGTTGGTGGAAATACTTTTATTAATGTTCTAAAACAAAAAGAGTCATCATCAGGTCTTATTCATTTTCTTATGTTAAATAAAATATTCAAGTAAGTTACCTGATGTTGAAGCCTTTGTTTTTTTAACTTGTTTGGAGAAATTCCCATTGTACTAGGCAACTCTCTTCTCGTTGTGAATTTTGATCGGTCCTGAAAAATGCAAATAATGATAAGATATTTTGCTATTCAGTGAATTTATTTAGAGATTGAAAAATGAAGTCCTTATCATTAAGGTTTTTGAGTTACCAGCAACAGAAAATTAGTCACTAACTTAAGAACAAATGAATGAAATTAACTAACGTGTATTAGCTCAACAGAATAAAGAAAAATCTGAAGTCCTGGAAAAGTCAAGATTCTTGGCTGTTTTAGGAATTTGGATTTTAAGAAGTATTGCATAATCTCTGCAGAATTTCCGGGATGAAATAGCTTCAACTGTTTTCTGTCTTTGTTACTCAGGTTGATTGGAATTCTTAGGAGAGAGAGTTAGATTGACCTAACTTTGGTCATATGCCCATCTCTTTTTAGTGGAAGAAGATAATCTTTACTGAAAGTCTTGCTAGAATTCATAAGGGTAAGAATTTGTTTCTGTTATCACTCAGATATGGTGCCAATGATATTGAATAATAGAACTACAAACTATTATCCTTGCAAAACAACAAGCAATTATCCCTTGCTCATATGTCCGTGGGTTTCCTGGGGTTTGACTGATCTTAGCTGAACTCACCCTGGCTTGGCTACAGGCGAGGTGTTGTTTTAGTTCATCTCCACATGTCTCTCATTATTCTAGGGACTGTGTGCCACCAGGGATATCTTCTGTTCATAGCAATGGCTAAAGAACCCTGGAGGCACTGGTTAAAGTACATTTGAAGCCTCCGTGTCATGTCTGCTCACGCTCCCATTGATCAAAGCAAATAACACAGCCAATCAACGAGGTAGGGAATTATAATCTGCTACTGTTGAAAGAACTGCAGAAGATATAAATATGGGGGGGGGGAAGATTGGGAATAAAAACATAATGTAATCCAGTTTCTTGAAGGGAAATCTATGTGCTTTAACAAGAGATGGACAAAAAGGTATATTACCAGAAAAAATAAAAATAAAAAATAACTCATATGTACACTGCAGTGTCTAAGAAATGACTTAATAAGCGCATTTGATTAAAAAGTGAATATGGACAAAATTGGGAAAATCAATTTTTATTAACTGTATTTTAGAAAAGGAAAACATTTTATTTCTTTTTAGTCACACATAATTTAATTGTATAACACATACAGGTTTCAGTTAAGCCTCTTTGTATAAGAGAATCTGGTACTAGAATTATCAAAGAACAACTTGGCACAGATAAAACTGAACATAGAAGGCATCAGAATACTTTCGCCTTTGTTTTATCCACATGACTTCCTTTATTTTGAAAACATTTATGCTGAAAAAATCGGATTACAATGTGTACGATTTCAATCATAATGGGGAAAAGGGTTGTTATTTATTTTAGGAATATCTGAGATACAATCTTGGAGTTTCTTCACTCAATAACTTTATCAACCAAGTCTCCATTTTGCTTTAGTTTTCTAATCTTAATAACACAAAAAAAACCATGGGGCCATTCTAAAGAAGCTGCTTGTGAAAAATGGCAGGTTACATTTAAGGTAATATGTAGATACTTATCCCTTAAGGGAAGTTTTTCAATTAAGTAAGGCAAAGGGAAATAATCTAAGAGTTGAGGTGGGGAGGGATGAACGAGTCAGAAATGTGAAGACTAGCACTAAAGAGTATACTCCTTTGACGAGAAAGCAAAAATCTTACTTTCTTATAAATGTATATTCTTCTAAATTCACTTACATACTTATAAATTAAACCCATGTTAGTTCACTAAACGGTGCCTTAGTTGCCTAACTTCTGCATGTTTGAGATGTGTTACCCTTATTAGAATTGTTCTCTATTGGACTTCTTGTTCACTCACCATTTCCAAAGTGATGTGGTTCTTCCTAAAACAATTTCTTATGGGTCTTCTCCTCTTAGTCCACCAATATCTGGGATCTAGACCTAATGTCTAGGAAAGTGCATAGCACAATTAAATGTGCTCTTAAATTTTAGACAAAGAAGAAAGCAGAAAGGAAAATATCCATTTACAATGTACTGTGAAGGGAAAACATATGCCACAAATGCCCATCTGTGGAGAGTCTGAGTTTCCCCAGGAGTTCACAACACTGTGCACTGTTAGATGAGAGGACTTGGCAGTAGCGTCTCATTTCAGAGATCCAGAGTTCTTGTTTGTTGTGACTATCTCCTCTTGGGCTTGTCTGCCTTTTCCTTCTCCTAAGCATGACAGTGATACCAGCTGAATTTCATTCCAACTCTTCTGAAATTGGACAGCTTTGTATTTCCCCCTTGGTTCCAAGGATCAAATTTAAATGCTATTTTAGCCTCTTGCTGCATAGGGAGCCTACAGGATATATTCTGCCTTTGCCATAGAGAACAGGCCTTTTAAACATGCGGTAGAAAACCTAAGGGGGTTGGTTGTACACTGGAATTGGCCAGCGTAGCCAGCAGCTTGCCTCAGCCCTTGTAGCAAACATGTTAATTCAGGCTTAGTTATGCTAAACCTCAAAGGCTTGTTCTTTAAAAATTAAATTGATACTTCCACACAATTATTGGCTGAATATAATTTACACTGAGGTCCCAACTAAAGCTTCTCCATAGCTATGAGAATAGGTAAGCACAGACCAGCTATCTCAGTCTGAAAAACTGCCCCTGGCATGGGAGAAGTAGAACTTTTGTTTGCATGTGTTTTGCTTTGCCATATGCGAAACTGCTGTTATGGTAAAAGACTCTTTCCTGAGTAACATTTCAGAGCTCTGGACTACTGTCTTTTGGGAATGTTTTACCTGCAAGCTGGCATATCAACTTTGGTCAGAGAAACTGTGTGGGTCAAAACTTGTATTTCACGTGATCCAGAGTTATTGGCATGTTTGAATTCTCATTATTTTGGTCTTCTCCTATGTTTGGATTGGTGTTAACAACCTAATAGGTTGAACCACACTGAATTGTCATTATTCATCCATTTTTGATCGACAAAGATGACATTTTCACATGGTTCAACCTAATAGCTTTGATTTCTAAAATGATTTAAGTCCTATTTTATTATAGCAATCTAGATATCAAAATCACTAAATTATCAATAAGCTGAGGAATATGAGTAGTGAGAAAACTGGTTCATCTTGAATTTTCACTTGTTGAAGCCTTAGAGCTTTAGGCCACATTTTTGTTTTGACTGCTGGAGTCTTTCAGAGAGAAAGGGGGTTTTCATGCTCCTGGTTTTTTTGTTTTGTTTTGTTTTGTTTTTCTTTATATTTACCAAGGCAAGCATCCTTTGAGTTAAAGACCCGTTTCCTTTCCCTTTCTCTGGCTTCTCTCTTTCAAAGTCCCCCTTCTGTTCTTTTTAATTGATAATTTTGAAATGGATTTAAAAAGTGATTTTTCAAGACAGAGTTCTGAAGAAGAACCTCGGTTTCTCTTTTCATAAACCCCAGAAGCCAGAATAAGCCCAAGCAGATGGCTCTTGCTCGAGAGCCAGTCTACTTCAGTAGACAGTTCAGCAAAGGCTGCCACTGAGTCAGACAGAGATCTCTTTTCGCTAACAGTGTAATCTTGAAATGTTACCTAACCTTTCTGAGTGTCAGTTTCATCATTGGTAAGATGGGATAAGTACCACCTACCTCACAGGACTAGTGCAAAGATTAAATATATAATATATAAGCCATAAAGTGCTGTGTTTTGTTTGTAATATACACTCAGTAAATGTCATCTCCTTTTTATTTCCCTAGGTTCTTTAGACTCAAGAAATATCTCAAGGGGAAAGCTATGTAATTCCAGACTCTGTCTTCTTTTCTGTTACTAATGGGGAAATTACAGGAAGTCGTATCTTCTGCACTATTTTTCTTTTCTTTTTATTTTTTTTGAGATGGAGTCTCACACTATCACCAGGCTAGAGTGCTATGGCATGATCTCAGCTCACTGCAAACTCCACCTCCCGGGTTCAAGCAATTCTCCTGCCTCAGCTTCTCGAGTAGCTGGGATTACAAGTACCTGCCACCATGCCCAGCTAATGTTTGTATTTTCAGTAGAGATGAGGTTTCATCATGTTGGCCAGGATGGTCTTGATCTCCTGACCTCATGAATCGCCTGCCTCGGCCTCCTGAAGTGCTGGGATTCTGCTCTCTTTTGATGAAAAAGTTCATTGCCCTAGTAGTAGGATTGTGTTCTAAGATGGTTATATTTTGTGCCCTTGTTGTTTTCCAGGGACTTCTCTGAAAAATTTGAAGTAGATTGTGGAGTGTGAAGGAAAGGGGACTCCCCATACTACTTTCAAAAATCAGGTGCAAAATTCAAGACAGAGTATTTGTGAATATGCGCACTCCCTTATTTTAAAACACTTTGCAATATAATACGTTATACTATTAAATTGAAACTGATAGTTGTAAATATTACATTTTCCAAATGCCTGGGGTTGTACACAAATGCTGATTTGCATGTAGATGGGTGTGGGTCTGTCTAGTTTCTAAATTTGAATGTCTTCTTGCAGATTGTTAAGGACAAAGGGAGATGAAAAACTCCTATTCAGTGACTCCGGTTATAGAATGTGTAAGATATGGAATTTTAAAAAATTAATTAATTTAATATATTTTTTTGAATGTCTATTAAGAGCCCAGAGCTATGCTAAGAGCACTTTTTCTCTTATGCTGTTCCTTGTTCTGGTCTGCAATTACCTGTGCTTCCTTACACAATCTCTTTTGGAAAAGCTCTGAGACACCTCTGTTGGCTATCTGGAAAGTGTCTGCTAAGAAACAAAAAACTTCCTGTGTTGTACCTCTAGGGAACAGAAATAGAATGGATGATGGCTAAACTGGGTATAAACACGGCTATGGAGCTGAGTGAACTGTCAACTGGAAGTAGCTCCTTCCTAATTCGAATGAACTTCTTTATTTGTGGAATATTGCCTCAACTACCAGTATTGCTTTGGGAAAATTCTATTCTCTTTGGCAACACAAAGGAACCTCAGAGTACAAAATGTAGGGATGGAAAGTCCAAAAATCTATTATGTTTATTGTTCGTGTCATACTTTTTTTTTCCTGCAGACTTTTATTTTCTCAGCCCACAAGAAGAGCTGAAGAGAAGCAAATTTTTCAATTCAAGGCTCAAGAATACAATTTACACATGTTATATATAACATTGCCAGAGGCAGGATTTAAACACTCTTGGATTTCTGTAACTGGTGTCATGGTAACATAGTGGAGGGCTTCTGTGTAGTTTCAGGTGTTTTACTTTATTTGCTTTTATTTTTATTTTTCTCACAATGGTAGATTCTTGTGAAAAGTCCCCTTGTTAAATGAACTTTGGTATAGTATTAAATTTACTACCCACTTCTTCCCCTAGAAAATACAGCAATTTTGTCACTATGCAAGTACTATTGCCAGGATATACCTGCTAATTTGCTGATGGCTCATTTTTAAAGATTCCATAATATACATTCCATTATTGCTATTGAATATAATACTGTGTCTCTTACATTTTACATAAATGACTCGAGAACATCCACTTTGGTGCAATTATTTTACTAACACAATTAACTACAATATATGACATAGAAATAATCTTTTTACATAAAATCAAGGGTATATTTTCAATCAAAATCATTTCTACATTTTGATAATTGTATTCTAACCAAAAGATAATGGAACCAATTGTTACCTAATACTCTTACCTAATTCACCAAAATATACCTTTTGGATTAATCATTTTATGTTCAAAAAGTAAAATAGTTCCTCTGTAGACACTTTCATTACTGATTGTTGTTTTGTAGAAACTCTTGGTACTATTGTTGATCTCATTTTGTTACTAGTGCATTAAATGTATATGGAAATTTGCAAGTTAGCTAAATGTTGCTTGGTGGATTTATGAGGGTCAGGTACTAGAATACCCACACATATCCTTCATAGGAAAACATTAATTTATTCTACTTCATTCCTTTCAGATTATTTATAGCTATTGTCTATTGAACAAAATACAAATAATTGATTTTTAATTTTACCAAAACGATTCATAATGGTTTTGGTAAAATTGCATTCCTATATCTTCAGTGTCTCTGTAGCTTTTATTGTGTAACAGTGGTATTCTCAGGAATGGGAATATGAAGGTCAAGATGATGAGAAAGAAAAAATGTCAAAATGATCTGTGGAATGGTTTTGATGTGGGAGCAAAGATAACAAGAAGGCTATTTTACTGACAGAGTTACAGGATGGATGCAAATAAGAACAAATTTTGTATTTGCTATGGACAAATAGTTGAGAATGATGAATCATAAAACATTAATTAAGTAAAGCAATGGGACTCAAAAGAAATGGAAATTTCAGAGAGAAATGAGCAGATATGTGTGGTTCCCTGGTCTCTTTTCTACTTTGTTATGGTTGCTTACAACGATTCCATTAAATCCCACTGAGAAATAAAGATAGAAAAAAATTGGGTCATTTTGTAATCTAATAATACTCATTTTATTTTGGTATCTAGTATTCTAGATCTAGGTCTTGGACTAATTCCCAGTGGACATTCTACATACTTTTGTAAACTCTCTATCATTCAGCAAGAATAGCCTTTGTGCAGCTAAGGCCGAGGACATAGTTGCAAAGGTATATGACAAAAATACATGTTGGATTGGTGAGGCAGAACCTCTAGCCATTACTAATTTCATTTAGAAGAGGAATTCCTCCAAAGAGTTCAATCTCAGTAGTTAGGAAGCAGAATCAAATTTAAGCCATAAGTACTTGAAAAGGTTCTATTAAACATGTTATTTATAAATAAAACAAAAAATTGGGTGGAAATAGCTGAGTACATTGTATGAAATAGTCTACATGTTGATAGTAATGTTGATTACTAGGCTTTCATTACAAGAATGTTGCTGAAGTCCCTGTTCAAGTGTAGCTGAGACATGAGTATATGGGAACCTGGTTCCTTTTTTGGTTAGCCTCTGATACAAATTGTCTCTTAGCATCCCATACTATTTTAAGCTTGTTTTTGTCACTCCTCAATATGATGCTAAATTATCTATCAGAGACAGCGTAACACCTTTAAGTGTCATCTCTATAGGCATTTACTTATCAATAGAGGTTTCATAAATTCTATTAATATAGTTTAATGTTTACCAATGCTGTTTGCTATTTCATAAATTCATATAGTGCAAGAAATGCTGGAAGTATGGAGGACTGTCTCTCCTTACCAGAAAATAGACTAAAGCTTACTGTAAAACATTCTTCTAAAAAGACTCAGTGCTTGTGGTTGTAGTCTGAAGCAGGAGTTTTAAGAGACTTTCCTGATTTTTTTTTTTTTTTAAACACAATGGAAGTTTATTTCTCATTCGCATGAAGTCCTACCTCGTGTTTCCTAAGAAGCTTCCCAGATGAGTTTTGCAGACGCAGGAGACTTTTCTTTAGTGTCTCTACCTGAATTTTCGTGGCAGAAAATAGCCTGTAATTGTTGTATGACTCTAAAGATTCTCATTTATTCAGATATACATTATATTGTATATCCATGATTCCTTGCCTTTTAGTTTAAGCTGTTATTTAAACAATAAGGGCCAGGGTTAAAAATGCTCTTTTTACAGCCCAGTGGTGTCTTATTTGGCTTTTATTACAGAACTATTTTATTTAAGCTTAATTACAAATATTTATTAATGGCTTACCTATGTGCCATTTGATGGCCAAAACTATATTAAGGAGGATTAATGTGAATTGTATAATATAACAACTGGACCTACTAAATGAAGCATGATAGTGAGACATATCCAAAAGAGTATAGCAGAAACAGACTGGAGTTTGTTGGTAGTCTCGTTAGGGAAGCATGTGTTTGTATCTTGTAAGATTTCTATACTCAGTGTGGAGTGTCACAACTGAAATGATACCAGGCTCTTGTAAAGCACAAGAGAAAAACCGTTAAGATGATAAGCTTAAAATATAACACATGAGTTAAATGAATATGTAAATAGAGTTACGATATCTGGCCTTATATTATTTTATTAGGCAATAATTTAGTTTGGCAATAATACAAGAGACTGAGTAGCTATATCTTGACAGCGACGTGTATGTTTCTATAGCAGAACTCTCAAAGATTCTCATAATACTGGGAAAAAAATGTGTTTTTTTCTAAGTTTGAAGGATGGGCAAATCAGTAACCTCAAACAAATGAGATTGTTGTTGGACTCCTAACACTTGCAATTGTTGTACATGAAGCTGAAAGAGAGGCCAAAAGACTCATATCTTGTTTCCTCTTCCCCATGATCCACCTCCTTGTTCCCACTCACCTGAGAAAATACAGTTGATCATATCTGTAGCAAGGAGAGCACTGCTAATATTTTGTTCACAATGGCTTCTTAGTAAAAAGTTGCTGATGATAAAAATGAGATCTGTTAATGCAATGCAAATTGCATGGAAGGCCTGTGTTCTTGGTGGCATTTATTTATTTTGGCAATGATTGTTCAAGCATTGCTGTTATAATTAATTAAATCTCCATTCAGAAATATTTATTACAAGTTTTGCTGCCAACAACTTTTTATTATGATTATTTCAGCTAAATAAAGAGGGCTTATGATCTAAGATCACATGTTTTGAAATCACTTATATAAATTAATTTTATAAATACATACTGACTGCATGTTCTAATTTGTAAATAGGTCAAATGATTCTTATCTCTTGAAAGCTCAGATTTACTATTCTAGATTGTAAGTTTTCATTGTTTGTGTTTTATAGCAGCTATCAGATGAACTCAAATGTTTTCTTTTACTGGATATTTGAAAAGAAAATTGTTGGTTTTCCCAAGTAAAGTAAGCAAAGTCAGTATCATTTAGTATTTTTAAGCTTCTATGTGAGGTTGAGAGTTGTACAATGGTGTTCTGAAATCACGATTTCTGCAGCACGTCATCATCATAATCATTCATATTTACTAAGCACTTCTAATGTAACAAGCTGTCAATCTATCTTCACAGTTATAGCTATGTGTTGAAACCAGACTTTATATAATCACAAATTAAGTAGATAAGTGATAGAAAAAAATCATCCCAGGAAGAGATGAGTAATAGCACAGTGGTTGATACTGTGGTCAGTCTTAATGATTCACTTTCCTCTTTGGGGCCTTTGAGGTCTGTGGGCACGTGAACATGCATTTTTACTTTCTGCTTTCTCGATTTATCACTATAATGGGAACAACTCTTAAAAATCATGGCAATCGGCCCACAGCAGTGGCTCAGGCCTGTAATCCCAGCAGTTTGGTGGGCCGAAGTGGGTCACTTAAGGTGAGGAGTTCGAGACCGGCCTGGGCACCCTGGCGAAACCCTCTCTCTACTAAAAATACAAAAATTAGCCGGGAGCGGTGGCGCACGCCTGTAGTCCCAGCTACTCCAGAGTCTGAGGTGGGAGAATTGTTTGAGCCTGGAAGGCGGAGGCTACAGTGAGCGGGGATCCGGCCCCTGAACTCCATCCAGCCTGGGCGGCAGAGGGACTTCGTTTCAAACAAACAAACAAACCAACAAATAAAAAATCATGGCAATTTTTTTTTTCTACAAAATAAACTTACTGAAGAAACAGAATAAACAATTACAATTTTTTTTTTTTAACTTGTGTTTGTAAGGAGTGAAAGAAAGAAACAACATGAGATAAGAGTGCACAGTGCATAAAACGGAATCAAAGTGATTATATTAAAGCAATGGAGCAATTGAGGCCGGGCGCAGTGGCTCACACTTGTAATCCCAGCACTTTGGGAGGCCGAGGCGGGCGGATCACGAGGTCAGGAAATCGAGACCATCCTGGCTAACACGGTGAAACCCCGTCTCTACTAAAAAATACAAAAAACTAGCCAGGCGAGGTGGAGGTCGCCTGTAGTCCCAGCTACTGGGGAGGCTGAGGCAGGAGAATGGCGTGAACCCGGGAGGCGGAGCTTGCAGTGAGCCGAGATCGCGCCACTGCACTCCAGCCTGGGCGACAGAACGAGACTCCGTCTCAAAACAACAAAAAAAAAAACAATAAAACAAAGGAACAATGAGTAACAACCACCACGACAATGGTGAAAAGTTAAATCCATGAAGAAGATGAAAAACTGGAGAAAGTTTCTTCTAACTGAAAGGGAAAATAAGTGATGTGGAGAGCAGACACAACATATATGATTTAAGTATATTTTTTAAAAAAATTTTGAGTGACAACACAGAACTGATGAAGGATTAATGATAAATTCTAAACCTCAAAAGACTTAAAACTTTGGATTGAAAAAGTTTACTGAACATAAGTGAAAATCCACCTGAGGAAACATATTTATACCTGTGCTAGATTTTTATTTTACATTTAAAAATATGTTTAAAATGTTTTTCAACTACCTAGATCAGACTAAAAAATAGGTTAACATAAAAAGTAAAAGATAATAATGCTGATTTCCGATTTCTCATATCAAAGATATTGGATTAACATCCAAAGAGTTTCCTCAGATCTCAGAACTCTGTATCTGTGTTTGGGGACCAAAGAAGCACATTCCATGATTACTCACATCTTCTTCATATAAAGTTATAAAAATCACACCTCTTTTGGCTTAGGATTGTCTTGGCAATGCGGGTTCTTTTTTGGTTCCATATGAACTTTAAAGCATTTTTTTCCAATTCTGTGAAGAAAGTCATTGGTAGCTTAATGGGGATGGCATTGAGTCTATAAATTACCTTGGGCAGTATGACCATTTTCACAATATTGATTCTTCCTATCCATGAGCATAGTATGTTCTTCCATTTGTTTGTGTCCTCTTTTATTTCACTGAGCAGTGGTTTGTAGTTCTCTTTGAAGAGGTCCTTTACATCCCTTGTAAGTTGGATTCCTAAGTATTTTATTCTCTTTGAAGCTACTGTGAATGGGAGTTCACTCACGATTTGGCTTTCTGTTTGTCTGTTACTGGTGTATAAGAATGCTAGTGACTTTTGCACATTGATTTTGTATCCTGAGACTTTGCTGAAGTTGCTTATCAGCTTAAGGAGATTTTGGGCTGAGACAATGGCGTTTTCTAAATATACAGTCATGTCATCTGCAAACAGGGACAATTTGACTTCTTCTTTTCCTAACTGAATCCCCTTGATTTCTTTCTCTTGCCTGATTGCCCTAGCCAGAACTTCCAACACTATGTTGAATAGGAGTGGTGAGAGAGGACATCCTGGTCTTGTGCCAGTTTTCAAAAGGAATGCTTCCAGTTTTTGCCCATTCAGCATGATATTGGCTGTGGGTTTCTCATAAATAGCTCTTATTATTTTGAGATACGTTTCATCAATACCGAATTTATTGAGAGTTTTTGGCATGAAGGGCTGTTCAATTTTGTCAAAGGCATTTTCTGCATCTATTGAGATAATGATGTGGTTTTTTTCTTTGGTTCTGTTTATATGTTGGCTTACGTTTATTGATTTGTATATGTTGAACCAGCCTTGCATCCCAGGGATGAAGCCCACTTGATCATGGTGGATAAGCTTTTTGATGGATTTAGTTTGCCAGTATTTTATTGAGGACTTTTCATCGATGTTCATCAGGGATATTGGTCTAAAATTCTCTTTTTTTTGTTGTATCTCTGTCAGGCTTTGGTATCAAGATGATGTTGGCCTCGTAAAATGAGTTAGGGAGGATTCCCTCTTTTTCTATTGATTGGAATAGTTTCAGAAGGAATGGCACCAACTCCTCCTTGTACTTCTGCTAGAATTCGGCTGTGAATCCTCTGGTCCTGGACATTTTTTGGTTGGTTGGCTATTAATTATTGCCTCAATTTCCGAGCCTGCTATTGGTCTATTCAGGGATTCAACTTCTTCCTGATTCAGTCTTGGAAGAGTGTAAGTGTCCAGGAAATTATCCATTTCTTCTAAGTTTTCTAGTTTATTTGCGTAGAGGTGTTCATAGTATTCTCTGATGGTAGTTTTTATTTCTGTGGGGTCGGTGGTGATATCCCCTTTATCATTTTTTATTGCGTCTATTTGATTCTTCTCTCTTTTCTTCTTTATTACTCTTGCTAGCAGTCTATCAATTTTGTTGATCTTTTCAAAAAACTAGCTCCTTGATTCATTGATTTTTTGGAGGGTTTTTTGTGTCTCTATCTCCTTCAGTTCTGCCCTGATCTTAGTTATTTCTTGCCTTCTGCTAGCTTTTGAGTGTGTTTGCTCTTGTTTCTCTAGTTCCTTTAATTGTGATGTAAGGTGTCAATTTTAGATCTTTCCTGCTTTCTCTAAGCCAAAAGAACAACGCTGGAGGCATCACACTACCTGACTTCAAACTATACTACAAGGCTATGGTAACCAAAACAGCATGGTACATGGAACAGAACAGAGCCCTCAGAAATAACACCACACATCTACAGCCATCTGATCTTTGACAAACCTGACAAAAACAAGAAATGGGGAAAGGATTCCCTGTTTAAAAAATGGTGCTGGGAAAATTGGCTAGCCATAAGTAGAAAGCTGAAACTGGATCCTTTCCTTACTCCTTATACGAAAATTAATTCAAGATGGATTAGAGACTTAAATGTTAGACCTAAAACCATAAAATCCCTAGAAGAAAACCTAGGTAATACTATTCAGGACATAGGCATGGGCAAGGACTTCATGTCTAAAACAAGAACAATGGCAACAAAAGCCAAAATTGACAAATGGGATCTAATTAAACTAAAGAGCTTCTACACAGCAAAAGAAACTACCATCAGAGTGAACAGGCAACCTATAGAATGGGAGAAAAGTTTTGCAATCTACTCATCTGACAAAGGGTTATATCCAGAACCTATAAAGAACTAAATCAAATTACAAGAAAAAAAAAACCCATCTAAAAGTGGGCAAAAGATATGAACAGACACTTTTCAAAAGAAGACATTCATACAGCCAACAGACACATGAAAAAATGCTCATCATCACTGGCCATCAGAGAAATGCAAATCAAAACCACAATGAGATACCATCTCACACCAGTTAGAATGACAATCATTAAAAAATCAGGAAACAACAGGTGCTGGAGAGGATGTGGAGAAATAGGAACACATTTACACTGTTGGTGGGACTGTAAACTAGTTCAAACATTGTGGAAAATGGTGTGGCGATTCCTCAAGGATCTAGAACCAGAAATACCATTTGACCCAGCCATCCCATTACTGGGGATATACCCAAAGGATTATAAGTCATGCTTCTATAAAGACACATGCACACGTGTGTTTATTGCAGCACTATTCACAATAGCAAAGGCTTGGAATCAACCCAAATGTCCATCAGTGACAGATTGGATTAAGAAAATGTGGCACATATACACCATGGAATATTATGCAGCCATAAAAAAGGATGAGTTCGTGTCCTTTGTAGGAACATGGAAACCATCATCCTCAGCAAACTAACGCAAGAACAGAAAACCAAATACTGCATGTTCCCACTCATAGGTGGGAATTGAACAATGTGATCACTTGGACACAAGAAGGGGAGCATCACACACCGGGTCCCATTGTGGGGAGGGGGTAGAGGGGAGGGATAGCATTAGGAGATATACCTAATGTAAATTACGAGTTAATGGGTGCAGCACACCAACATGGCACATGTATACATATGTAACAACCTGCACGTTGTGCACATGTACCTTAGAAGTTAAAGTATTAAAAAAACAAAAACAAAAACACACACACCTCGATGAGAAATAAGTTGTGCAGGTGAAGTACATTAAAGTCAATTAAATTGAGAACTATCTTTGAATTAATGCAATTTTAAAAGAAATCTCTGAACTTGAAAACAGATCATTCTATAAAATAAATTGTAAGATGCTAATATTTCACGTTTATAAAAAGGGAGTGAGAGGCATCTATAGGGAAGAGTATCCTAAATATTAGGTGCTCTACTTGGAGATTTAACAGATTATTAACTAGGGAAATAAAAGAAAACAAGTCGGAAAAATGTATAAAATGATATAAGGTGTCACCTCAAATTTACAGAAACCTTTTATGCAAATATAAGTATAAATTATATTGTATATATTTTTAACATATTCCAGTGAAAGGCATATTTAGTTGTTGAATGACAGATTAAATTCCTTCATGTATTTTTATTTTACATATTTTCAACGATGACTATTTATCAGCTACATAACACAGAACAAGAAATAATAAAATAATGATTTTGTATTAACATAAAATTTAAAATATTTTCATATGCATACAATGACATTAGTTAATTTATCTAGAGATTTTTAGCTAATAGAGGATTTTCAGTGACAAACTTGAAGATATAAATTAAACCTGATTATTTTTGAATGACAAGTCAATTATTATATATATATATAATAAAAGTGGCATTTATTAAGGAGAGATTTAGTTGTATATTTATTATACATTTAAATTAACAAAAAAGTGGAAATTGAGAGTAATTAACATGGCAAGTGAGAGAAATAATAGCCAAGGTGAGCCTTAAATAAGTGTCATAATAGAAATGCATGTGTTTAACTTTATCTTAAACAAAGGTCTCAAAGAATGAAACTTTTGGGAATAAGTATATCTGATTTTTTTAATTTTAATAATTTTCATCCATAGATTAATGATTGAGTGAGATATGATGCTAAAAATTTGTTCTGCTGTTGCAATTTTAATGGGAAGAATTAGAGAAGAGATAACAGATGTCTTTGCACTTTTGGCAGGAAAGAGCTTATTTCAAATTCTGTGCTGATTTAAGCCCTGTTTAAAGCTGATTTGTCACCTGTATGATGATTTTTTACTAAAAAGTAGAAAGCTCATCTTGGGGGAAAAGTTAATCTGATGTACTGGCTGTAATTGAAAATCAGAATACGTTTGTATTTTGAAGTTATGTTGCAATGGAAACTAGGATTATATCTCAATCTTTGTAAAAGTATTTTTTTTTTAAATTTATTTATTATTATTAAACTTCAAGTTGTAGGGTACATGTGCACAACGTGCAGGTTTGCTACATATGTATACTTGTGCCATGTTGGTGTGCTGCACCCATCAACTCGTCATTTACATCAGGTATAACTCCCAATGCAATCCCTCCCCCCTCCCCCCTCCCCATGATAGGCCCCGGTGTGTGATGTTCCCCTTCCCGAGTCCAAGTGATCTCATTGTTCAGTTCCCGCCTATGAGTGAGAACATGCGGTGTTTGGTTTTCTGTTCTTGTGATAGTTTGCTGAGAATGATGGTTTCCAGCTGCATCCTATATTTTTTATTAAAAGAAAACTTTGGTAAATATTTTTTCTTCCAAAATTTCCTCAGAAAGTTAAATAGAAAAAATCTTAGGAGCTAAATGTGCCAGAACCTATTTCAGTCCGTGGAAATTGCCTTTGTCACCCACTTTTCCCTTTCCAGCACCCACCCACCACAAGGCTGACTCAATAGGTGGAGCAGGTGTCACGAATTCCAGTGAGCTCATGAAGTGTTGAATGTTTTCCCGTTGCAAGTCACTTACTATGCTATTATTCCTCAATCCCTGTGGGAGCTCGTTCTTCTGTGTTTACTTATTTTAATGTATTTGACTTACAGAAGAATTAAAACAAAACTCGTCTTTACTCGGTTTATTTTGACTTTTTCTGATTACAAAGGTAAATACGTGGGAGGTTAAGAGAGATGGTGGCTCTTTCTGACCAAACTTCAGACACAGAAGGTCTCTTGCGATTTGTGCTGTGTTACATTGGCTAAATAGGTACTTTGCACTTACTAAACTTAATAGTTTCTAAAATTGGAAACTGTTTTTTTCAAAATTGTATCATATATGTTTCTCTTTTTTCCCAAATGTTTTAGAAAAAGATTAGGAGATTTTTTTTGCGGGGGGGGGGGGGGTGATTTTCTTATATTTGTTTATAAAAAGTTGTAGTGAATTAAGGACTTGAAATCAGTTGATTTTTAATTCTACAAATGAATCTCTTCCTTCTTCTGTTAAACTACATTTATTAATTATTTTATCTTAGGTGGGCTAAACATTACTGTTAAATTTTATTGCAAGATCTAGAAAATGAAGCCAAGTTACAAATGTCTGTATTGTCAGTAATGTATTTTTCTTAGTCATCCCTAAACTTACTTTTTGCAGTGTTTTATTAACTAAAGTTTCTGCATTTACATTAATTGTGGAGACAGTCCGGTGTAGTGGATGAAATGTGGACTTTAGAGAAAGATTCCTTCAGTTTTAAGCTGAGCCCTTCAACTTTATAACACATTAGCAGAATATAACATTAAAAATTTAGGAAAAATTAAAAGGATCAGATTCTTCATCTGTAATTGGGGACAAGTATAAATAATGAATGGAAATATTTGGAGGCTTTTATGGGGCAGTATATTTTAAATGCCTAATATTATCTAGTTCATGATTGGTGTAAAAAAAATCTCTGCTTCTGATCATCCATTGTTAAAATTTCAAACCAGCTGTGAAATAAATGTTGTAATGCAGGCATCAAGGGAAGAAATCTAAATAATTTATAGACACAAAGAAATGAGTCTTTAGTTGATCATCTACAGTTATAGTAGTTGAATAGATGCTGTGTTTCTCAGTATTTTGCAAATGACTTTTGGAGAATTGTTAACCTCTCCAAGATATATTCAGTTTTTAAATGAGCACTTTATGGCATTTAAGAACATATTATTTAAGAGAATACTTGGAAAATGTGGTAAAACAACACCATGTTATCCAGGTTACAGTTCATGGTGTTAACTCGTTTTGCTATACCTGATTTAATTAAGAGATTTCACAATTTTCTCAATATTTATCCAAAAGTATTCCTATGCAGGTGAAATATTCTTTTAAAAACGATATACAGTGAGGTCCTTTAAAATTATAATTGCTCAGAGACGCCGGCTGAAGCAGAGACTATTATGTGTCTGAATCAGTTAGCTACTACTACAGTAATGATATTTAACAAATTGTGTCTCTCTGCCTCTATTCTGCATCTTACAGCAGCAAACAGATTCTCACCTACCAGGCCAGCAAGCCACCTGTAGTTTAGCTGATCTAGGATGGTTTACACTGAGTGGCTCTGTCTCAGAATGTGGGTTCACTGGATGTGGCTTCAAACTCATATTTGCACAAGTTTTAGTCTACTTCACAACTTTCTTCCTTCCTGAGGCATGTTCTTTTCAAGGTTAAGGGAACAAATTGCAAGGGAAGGTGAAACTTGCTCAGGACATTTTAAACGTTTGCTATTGTCAATTCTGCTAATTTGCCACTGACAAAGCAAATTTTATGGCCAAAGCCAGTATCAGTGAGGTGGGGAAAGAGATATTGCTCACTCTCCTGAGAAGTACTGCAAAGTCACATGGCAAAGGTAGGGGTGCATAGAGAGAATGAAGAAATTGAAAGGATGTGATCTACTATGGTGTTCACCAAACTTTCCTTCTTAAGAAAATACTTAAATTCTGTTCTTGCTGATAGGGTGTCTTATGGGAAGGGGTGATGCCAATGAAATGTAGTTAGAAGTGATACATGCCAATTCCAGGCTTGGTTCGTAAAACCTCTCACACTATGCTTCTTGCTCTCTCCTTATTAATTTGCTGGCTGAGTCTGGAGGACTCTTGGACTTAGAATAATATGTTCAAGCTACACAGTCACAATGGAAGGAAACTGGACCCTAATTTTGTACAGTAGAGCCTCTAAGTAGTCTCACATTGATGTGTGACATTAGGACTAAATAAACTTTTGTTGCATATGAATCTTCTCAGATCTTTGGCATTACTTGTTATAATAGCTAGCCTACAATACTAGACTCTTCAACTTCTTAACATCTATCCTAAATTTTCAAGTGTCTAAAATAGTTCCACTGAAGAATCAAATACGTTGTCTGGATAAGAGATCATCCTCAACACTTCCATCAGGACTCAGATGAATCTAAGTAGGGCATATCTATCAAGGCACCTCATTTGGAACATTGAGGGGGAGATTATACTTCTGAACTGAGAAGGCTGTTATTTAAAATGGTAGGATGGATTTCAGTGGATGTGTTTGAATAGTGAAATGTATTTTCAGATTGAGGTTTTTGAGAGAAATTACCGGGGAAAAATTGAAAAGCTGTGGGCAAACTTAATTTTTATTGTTTACTACTTCTAACAAAACCAATGCATGCACATGGCAATAAATTCAAATTGTATAAAAGGATATATAATTAAAAACTAAATCTCCCTGTCTTCTCTCCAGATACAACTAAGATAATGGTTCCCTATGTAAATCCTCAAGCATTTTTTTCTGCATGTATGCTCTACATAGGAGCTGTTTTATGCTGGTTCTTGATGCTGGTATGAGTACTGATTCCCACACTTTTAAGAACTGGGTGCTAGGCCTACACCTTTTCTATCCACTGCTGTATAACTAATGCCAGATGGTACCTTGACAATATCTGAGGTGATGCTGTGTGACAGTACCTATTGTGATGATCAGAATTTATGCTTCAAAGATTTTATGACTTGCAGAAGATGCCAAATTTCTATCTAACCAAAAATATTATGTTCAGTCTAAATGTAGTGTTAAAATATTAGAGTTTAATTTATTTCAAGTTGGGATTGCAGTCTGGAATTTAGGAGTTTATGTTTTTCGGTAGCAAAATGATGCATGGTGTCAGGTGAAGTGATGTAATTTCTCTCGGTAAAGGAACAAAGGTGTACAATCTGCATCTAAGCTATTCTACTCACTTTTCTGTAAGTACCTTGGATTAGAGCATTTTTTTTTTTTTTTTTGAAGTGATGGGGTCTTTTGTGTACCTCTGCCCTTAGTAATTGTAATTGTGTGGGGCCCTGAGAGTCCAGTTTCCTGAAGCTGAGAAAAACCATACTTTGTATGAGGAGGGATATTGAGAGGTCATTTGTACCAACGGTGACCAGATGGCTTTGAAATTTTGAAGAAGCTCGGTGTGGGGGCTGTTTGGAATCAAGGGCAGATTTGAAACCATATGGGACTGTTTTAGTCCAGAGAAGTTAAAATTTATAAAGAAGAATGGCTAAAAATAAACCCAGTCTTGGGCAATGGCTAGAGGACAAGCAATTCCTCAGAGTTGGGAATACTGAGTTATTGGCTTCTTGCTACAAATATGTGAATCCCTCCTCTCTCCTCCCCATTCTTTGCCTCCTGTGACCCTCCATCACTTTGTTTCCTGTTTGCCTTTTTTCTCAATGGAGACTTTATAATTTTGTTGTTTACTGTCTGTGGTGCAGGGACTGTTACTGTCAGGTCTGTTGAAAGGCTGCCATGGAAAGGGTCAGCCTCGTCATTTGTTTTTTTATGGAACCTCCTGCTCTAAGCTAGCAAAGCCCTAAATCATACCCTTGTTCTGGGAGACAAAGTAATAGACGAAATGGTTATTTAAAACAGGGGAAATAAAACGTCACTCAAATATCCCTAACAGAATTGTTTATTTTACTCTCACCTTTAATCACAAGTAGAATTATTCTTTATTCACAAATACAGTGAATCTAAGCTTTTAGCTGAGCATTTAGTGGAACATCTACCCAGTAAGCCTTGCTTATGTTGCAGACAGCTACCCTGAGGAGTGATTTGAATTTAAATGTGATTCCCTTATTAGTTTCTGCTAACTGCAAATATCCCAGGCACTTAATTAAGTGGCTGAGTAATGTATGAATGCTCACTTCTGCTTGTCATGCAGAACAAAGTGATGTATTTATATTCCATGCACAATATGAAATTTAATGACACGGGCAACAGTAATTTAGAAAACCTTTGTTTTATTGTCCTTGTTTTTGCTTAAGCAATTTCTTCGCTTTGTCATAGTTTGGCCAGGACAGTGATATAAGACTTGGTCTAAATGTTAGCTTCTGGCAGGTGACATTTCATAATAAACCATAGGTTCTTTTATGCCATCTAATGACTGTAAACATCGGTGGGTTTTCGTAAACTATACTACTTTGGCTTTTGTTCCTAATTCTAATTTCGATTTACGAGCAGAGAACAATTAGTTTACCTGGCTGGTTAGCCATTGAAACAAACAAACAAACAAATATGTAGATTCTGCTTGGATTTGAACAAATGCATTGAGTTGTAAAGTAAACAAATATAAAAACAATCAGTACTTCTTTTTTGAACACTAGATCATGGAGAGCAATAATATTGAGGCTAAGTCTCCTGATAAGTATCAGGGGATGAGTTTCACATTTGTTGTTTTTCTAATATTGATATTTATTTTTTACTTCAGGAATGCAAAAATCCAAGATATTTTTGTTTGTTATTCAAGATGAATCCCAAAGCTTTGGCACCAGTTTTTCCTCTATCCCAGTCTCTCTGGATTTCCCTTAGGCTCGCATAATACTTCAGATACCTCTAAATTAAGTGTGTATATCTTGTCATTTTAAAGTGGGATGTGCATATGTTTGGTCATTTGGACAGATGTTTGACTTGTCAGATGGTGCTATTGTCGTGCACAACAGAAGGAATTCATGTCCTTTCTGTTTCAGCTCCTTTCCTCCACGTGTGGGGTTAGGAGGCTTCTTTAATTAGAGTCTCAACTCTTTCTGTTCTGGAAATCCTAACCCCAATTAGTCTAGGCTCTTTATTTAGACTGTTTCATTTGTTTCCTAATGGATTTAGGTGGGTGATGAATTGGATCAAATTTGCAATATATTACTTCCTGGTATAAAATGTATTTTATATGCTGAATTCCGTGCCACAAGAAAGCTGCAACCTTCATCTGAACCATAATTCCTGACTCCATGAGGAACTGTGTGCAAATTATGTACCCTTACTTTCACATACCTACATAATCTCTTTCCTGTCAGCCTCAGCCACACTCTGCCCAATCTCACCCCAACCAATGCAGAATGACGTCAGGCTGCTGGGAGAACATTGCTGCGCAGTTCCTGTCAGAGAAGCCCTACTGCTCAGTAAATTCTTGGCAGTGCTATTCCTTGGTGCCTTGATAACCATAAACTGCTGTTCTGTTTAAAACAATTACTGCGTTCTGCAAAATTCTTAGTCGTATTTGAAAATATTTCAGTCTTATTTTTCTGCTCCTCTCTTATCACACCCTCAATTCTAGGTGTGCTGACAAGACACTGAGCAAGGGAATGGGAAACTGCCGGAAATGTAGCAAGAAATGCAAAGAGCTGTTCTGATCTCCTAATTTCTGTGCACCTGCATTTGATGGGATTACTGTCTCTGGCTCTGAAATCAATCGTCTTCTGTCTCATCCCCTTCAGCCATTGTGACCTCACCATATGCCCCTGACTGGAGAGAAGCCCAGGTTGGCTGCCTACAATCAGAGTCCACATATGTTCGGGGGAGGGACCCCAGAAGGCGGCTGACAGTATTCCTTTAGCCAGAAATCCCTTCAGGGAAGAGAAAGGTGCTCCCCTTTGCCTGCTTTTATACTACAGACTGTTTTTAACTCCAGCTAGAAGTGACTATTGCCGATTATGGTTACTTACCTTTACCCTCCAGCTGTACAGCTCAGCTGGTGGATCTTATCCATCTTGGCAAAATAAATATCTTCCTTTATTTCTCTTCTTTTTTTCTTTGTTTACAACTAATCAGTAGTGACAAGCTCCCTTTGACTGCTCACTTCTCCAGTGAGGCTTCAAGCTTCTAGGCATCAAGATTAGTAAGACTCTCTTCTGGGTGGGCCAGTTTGTTTCTCAATGACAAGAAAACATTGCCTGGAGTGTGCACTGGGTGAGGCTTGTCAGTCAAGATATGATTTTGTACTTCTGATGGATTTTCCAACTATTCACTACAAGTTAAAGATACTAAAAATATACATTTCCCTATATCTCTTCTCCTAACCACATTGAATTGTTTTTTATTTGAACAGTTGAATGTAGCATGACAGCAGAATATTAGGGTTGGAAATACACTTAAATGTTCAGTCTATACATCCATCTGGTGCTTAGATTCTAGCCACAGTTCCTGACTTTCATCCAGCCTAGATTTGAATCCTTTCAGAAAGAGGAGACTCACGTTCTTCCAAAGCAACCAATTCTGTCCAGCACATAAGCATGCATGCACGTATTTTTACATACACATTCATATACACAGACTGAGCCCTTGCCACTACATCACCTCTGTCCTTTTCTTGAGTTGTGTAGTTGAAGTTTGGAGCATAGATGTAGGATAGGGCAATTACTGATTCTTGGTGAGGTCCAGCACCATCTTCCATACCAAGCTATCAAGGTATTTATTCACCTGCCTGATTTGACATCTGCAAGTTTAGTTAAGCATACACACACACACACACACACTTAAATATATATATATACACACACATATATATATATAGAGAGAGAGCATACATATATTAGAGAGAGAGAGAGTGTGTGTGTGTGTGTATATCTATATATATATATATAGAGAGAGAGAGAGAGAGAGAAAGCAGTGTAGACTATTACTCAAGTGACATTATTGTAAGATGAACCTGGATTCCAAACCTAACAATAGCATAACTAATTGTTAAGATTTGGAATTTGTTACTAAACCTCTCTGAGCATAAATTCCTTATCTGTAAGAAGTAAGGATAATTGTACCTATTTCATAGAGTGGTTATCAGAAACAGAGAGATAATACAGAAAAGACACTTTGCAAAGTGCTGTAGCACATAGCTGAGAGTTAATAAATACCATTATTATTGCTGTTATTACTTCTTAACTTATATTCAAGTTGATGGCCAAAATGTTTATTAAGAGTGAAGCAAGGCCAGGCTCTCTTAATATATATGGCTTGATAGTTTTCCTATTGGTGTGGATCAATTTAATAACAACTCATCTGGGCATTTTTTTTAATAGTAAAGAACACAGCTAATTGCACTAACATCCAGATATTTTTTTCTCCATTATGCTCACATAGTTATTCTGGGAGTTTTCAGCAGGCAGTGAGGATTTATAAGTGAATACAGACTGTTACTGTTTGCTCTTTAGGTACCTAGATTATTAGGACTCATATATTTTTGCATCTAAGTATTCCTTTTATTAATTTCCCTGCAGTATTTTCCAGAAAATATTTCAAGTTTTGAAAACAACTAGATTGTCCATCTCCATTTCTCTCTATCATCTACTGTATTATTCTATGGACAACTACCACCCTAATAAGGTATTTTGCAAGTCCTTTCTATACTCTTATGGCATTTTAAAGCTTATCCTTCATGAATGTTGTTTCAGGATTCTGATAAGAGCGTTGTTAAACTAATTTGGTTGTTTTAATTGATAAGAAGACAGATGCAACAATTCTATCTCAAGATCCAGACTGTACGTCTTCAGAACCTGAAATTTACAGAAGACATTCAGTTAAATAAATGCTCAGAAATGGAAAATAAATTTATGCTAGCCCAGGACATACAAGTACAAGCATTACTTGTCAAGTACCCACTTGGCATATAAAACAAAGTATGGAAAATGTATTGCATCCTATATGCCCTGTACTACTTGAGCTAATTTTATAAACCTTATTTTGTTTGCTTTTCAAAACAACCTCATGATGTAGAATGACATTATTGACATTTTATACACAAACAAACTGAAGTTCAGAGCAATTAAGCAACTTGCCTGAGACATTTATGTAAGTCAGTAGCAGAGTCTAGATTCAAACTACGGTATCACATATTTCATTTGGTATTGCTGCCATGAAAAAAAAAAAAGTGAAACTTATATAAATGAATCAAATACAACATACATATGAATTTGATATTTCATAAATTAGTATCTGCAGTTAATTTCATTTTTACTAAATCCTCTGGGGAAAGCATACTAAGCATGTCAAATATCTTTAGGTAGAAGTTACTTAGAATCATATATATATATATGTATATATATGCCATCAATATGCCATCAATTTAGGGAAGTGGTTCCTTTTTCTTGGCCTTTTTGAGATAACTCTGGCTTAGGAAATTAAAATAGTGTTGGTAATGGTGGTGTATGTGATGTTAAATATTTTAGAAGAAAGTGATGCTTATATAGCAGAGTGTATTAGCTTAAATACAATTTCTGTTTACTGAAACATTCCACATTAAACATTGTAAAAGTCAGATTGGTTAGTGTTGTGCTGAATGACAAAGTGTTTGATAGTAGTCTACCTAGTTTTGATCTTCTCTGAAGAACTTTAGAGAGCAGACTAAATTCAGAATTATGAATGCCACTGGACTAAGTACTGCAAGTATTTTATCTAAGAAGACTACACCTTCACTAATCTAAACTTTCTGTCTATTAGAGAGAGAAAAATGGTAAAAAGGCATCCTATCTGCTAGGCCAAGTGTACTCTACACCCCTGAGATATCTCTGCAGAAATGTCGCTAATCGCATGTTGGTGAAAAAAAAAAAGCAATCCTAGCAACATTGCTTTTCCCCCTTCTCATGATGCAACACTCTTCATTTTGAGTAGCTTATGGGGGTAGAATACAAATACCTGGTCTTATTTAACATTTATATAGATATATTTTGATACACTATATTGAAATTGCTAATGCATATCCAGTGTTAGCAAATTGGCATGACCCTGATGGGTCTTTATATTTGATGATCCAAGAGGTACCTCATATTGCTATAGAGAAACATGAGTTTGCTTCTCAAGATGTGGAAAGGGCTGAAGATTTTTAAAAAGGTTTGATTGTTCCGCTTAGTACAGGTACCTCTGACGTCGTAAGCCCAGTTAAGTTGCAAGTTAAGAGCTCAGTATGAACTCTTAACTTGGAAGACTCACAGACTCATAGAGAGAGAAAGCTTCATTTCTCCTTCTCATAGCTTTCTTCTTCTAGTAAGAAAACAGGGATGAGGCCAGTCAAGCTATACATTTTACCAAACATGATTTCTTCTTGAGGATTTTGAAATTTGTTTAACTCCAGTATGACAGACATATACTGTAGAAGTGTCTTAGTCACTATGTCTGTCAAAACTCCAGCTTTTGTGCTCCTATCACATTAACAAAGATCTGAGGTGAGGACCATCTCATCCTCCAAATGAATTTGGAATTTGGAACTCTGACCCAGTAATGTTATTACCTAATCTAATGGGTACGAATCTGGAATATTAGAAACACCTGTGAATCTTTCTTTTAAGAACTACTCAGATTCCTAATTCTGTGGATTTTATTCTGGTAATCTGTACTTTAAAGAAGCATATCAGGCAATTCACATGAGTAGTTACATTTTCAACCAATAGTTAGACTGAGTTGGACAAATTTATCCCTATTCTCTAGCCAAGCATCAGGAAGGGATTTCTCTCTCTTTTCTCTCTGTCCCTAACTCTCTCCTTTTCCCCTCCGTAAATACATTTTAAACACTAGTGTACACCAGGTACAAGAATGCAAAATTAATAAGATCCTCTTCCTACCCTCAAAAAGATTATAGCCTTTAAAAAAATATGCGTTATCAACTTCAGGAAGAATTTCCATTCCGTCATCCTGAATAAAACTTCCTTAGTCTGTATGAAGAGTGACAAATTAGACATACAGCTTTTGTGTCAATCAAGTCTTTCTACATCCCAATTTCTCTGTTACCAAACACAGGAGAAAACAAAACAAAAACAGCTCTACTGAACCTTTTTATATGAACTATTCCTTAGCCCTGTAATCATCTTTTTGGTTTTATTCATGACCTGTTCCATATGCTACAGATGATTATGTGGCTGATAATTAGATCCAAGATGCATATTTATAATCATATTTTAAGCATGTTAATTGTCATTACACAGCTAAACAATGAGAGCAGTGTTAGCGTATTGACTTCAGCTCAGTTGCTTCATATCTGCTTTCTCCATTTTTTCCCAAGGTATTTCTAAGTTGTTCATTGTGTCATCAAAATCTCTTTTTAAGCTCGTGTCTATTCCTCCACACAATAACTGTTATCATTACTTAAGGTGCACTAACTGTCAGGTACTCAATTAGGGCATCTCACAAATGTGTGGAGGAAAGAATGGAGGAGATGATGCATGTACATCATAGATGGAAGTGTTTCAAACATGAAATACAGGTTATGGGTTAATACCACTGATTAATAGCTATAATATTTAAGAACACTGTATTTTACACTTTAAAAAAAGGACTATAAATTAGTTATAGTACCAATATTATAGCTAAGCAAGTTGATTGGCAGAGAATGTTATTTGTCTATTGACTCACGGCTGATAATTGTTAGTCTTGAACTGGAACCCAGGTCTTAGCAATTCCACAGTCTGTGTTGCAAAATGATATAACATATCGACTTGTCATAGGACTAATAATTATGACATATCTGCTTTTAGAGCCTTCAAATTTACACCAGCTTTTTTGCAGTGGCACAATCTCAGCTCACTGCAACCTCCACCTGCTGGGTTCAAGTGATTCTCATGCCTCAGAATCCCAAGTAACTGGGATTACTGGAACATGCCACCATGCCCAGCTAATTTTTGCATTTTTAGTAGAGACAAGGTTTCACCATGTTGGCCAGATGGGTCTTGAACTCCTAACCTCAAGTGATCTGTCTGCCTCAGACTACCAAAGTGCTGGGATTACAGGCATGAGCCATCACTCCCAGCCTACAACAGCCTTTGAATATCTAGAATTAGTTTCATGAATCTTTGCATTTTATTAAAAAAAAGACAACTTAGGGTCTAACTACACATATACCTACCCTAACACATATAGTATTGATTTCATAAAGGATTTCATAAAGAAATAGGGTAAGTTATATAAAGATGAGAGATGCATTTCCATCTCTGATGCTGTTTATCACTCATTTATCCATTTATTTAAAAATATGCCTCAAATTCTTACAATGCAGAATAAACTACTCTACAATTAAGTTGATAAGGTTACTTTTGCATGGAAATAGGTGAACTCAAACTATTTTTACTTAACTCTCACTGTACTAACTATTTAATCATACTGAAAACATTCAGCACACACTTGACTTCCAGGTGTTGCATACATAAAATATACACTTCTTCAGATCCCTGCCCTCTTCCCAATGACCTTGTTAACTTTTCATAGCGAGTACATTTCTAAATATATTTTATTTAATTCGAAATGGCAAAGAATGGCCAAAGAATTTTTTTCCCAATAACTTTTAAAAAGGATTGCAGAACTGTCT
Organism: Chlorocebus sabaeus; assembly: GCF_047675955.1. Taxonomy (NCBI): domain Eukaryota; kingdom Metazoa; phylum Chordata; class Mammalia; order Primates; family Cercopithecidae; genus Chlorocebus; species Chlorocebus sabaeus. The sequence goes on from NC_132927.1 coordinate 3,120,220, forward strand.
TCTTTTGTTAATTTAAGAGCAGACTTGCGTACAAAAAGAAGGGGAAGTTAAATGTTTGTTGATATCTTTTCCAGGCCTGGTATAGTATTGCTGGGTCTATTAGAGACACCTTTCTGTAAAGTTCAACAGGTAATCACACATAGAGTTCTGCCTGAATATAGAGATATTAAACTTATATGATCTATCTACTTGCCCTCTGGGTCAAAAACAGTCTCTCTCTCTCTCTCTCCCCCCCCACCACATTCTTCTCCAATCCCCTCATTATGTAAAACAATCTGCAACATAATTCTTCAAAGACTGACAGAGTTCACATTGTATATATTTTACAGAAATATTTTATGCATAGCTAAATGTTTGTTCTTAACCAATCAGGTATACTACAATAATTTCTCTACTTCCTAAGTCTTTCTCAAAAAATGTCTAGGACTGGTATCCTGGAAACCATTTATTTTTAACATGGTTCAGTTTGCTACTCTGTCTTACCAAGGTGTGACTGGGTAAAATAGAAATGCTTGGTACCTCATGTGACTACTACTGTGACTGATGTAGAGCGCCAGGTAAAATACTATCCATAGTTTTGTCCTTGCTGCTCCACTGTCATGTACATTTCAGATGTGATATCCTTGATATGCCTTTAGAAATCAAATTATGGCTCTGTAGTATATTTTTTGTTTCATAAGAACTTAACAATTTCTTTGCATTGGCTCGTAACAAACTTGACAATTTCCTTGTTCTTTCTCTCCCACTCACTCTCTTTCCTTCTCTACCTTTTAATCCTGAGTTACATAATTTGATTATTTTGACAAAGACTTCATCAGTCAAAATATGCTTCAATTTGACATCAAAATATTAAAGATGGCTGAGCGTGGTGGCTCACGCCTGTAATCCCAGCACTTTTGGAGGTCGAGGTCGGTGGATCATGAGGTCAGGAGTTTGAGACCAGCCTGGCCAACATGGTGAAACCCTGTATCTACTAAAGATACGAAAAATTAGCTGGGCGTGGTGGTGTGCACCTGTAATCCCAGCTACTCAGGAGGCTGAGGCAGGAGAATTACTTGAACTTGGGAGGCGGAGGTTGCAGTGACTGAAGATTGCACCATTGCACTCTAGCCTGGGTGACAGGGAGAGACTCCATCTTGAAAAAAAAAATATATATATATATATACACACACACACACACATATATACATATTAAAGATATAACTGAAGTACATTATTCATAATTTTAAGCTGCCCTCCCCAAATGAATGAAATACATTTATGGCTTTTACCTGAGAACAAACAAAACAATACAAAACAACTTCATGTCCAAAGACTGTTCCATATTGATTCAAGTTTTCAAAAACACATGTGAAAGTTATGGTTTTAAATTTTTATTTTTAAGAATACAACGTTTTCATTTTTTTATCTCAAAGTAACCGTGACTTTGAAATGTAAGTTTTTTCACCTTACGTTCCTTACATTATAGAGAAATAAATATAAACTTTAGACTCCTTCTTAAACAAATGGGTTATTTCCCTTTACAATAATACATTATTTGTTGTTTCTGTTTAATTCATAGCTCAAAGGAAACCATGAGAGGGTGTATAACGAGACTTTTTGCTTCTTACTTTCCAGGACCCAAGAGCAGGAATGAGGAGCTTTCTCCTGTTGGTTTTGTTATAGAGCAATCAATGGGCTTGCTTCCTCGTGCACGTGGAGGCCAACACCATGACAAAGGCTTTTGAGAAAAGAAAAGCTTCATGGAGAGCTGACTAGCAAGGAAACAGAAGGAAATTCTCATTTCTGTCTCTCTGAGCTGGGGTCTGGATCAGATTTTATATGTGTAGGGTAATGAGGCATGATCTGATTAGATAATCGGGCAAGATCTAGAACCCAGTCACATAAAGCCCTGGTGTCCCTTGAAAACTTTAGGATCCAGAATCCAGTGGTGACACCAGAGCTTTATCTGATTGGATTCTGGATCCTGCCATACAGTGTTCACTTTTAAAATCAGTCCCAGCACCTCAGTCTCAGCACCTGGGTTCCTCCACTGGTTGCATGCTTTGCTCATCTGGCTTTATTCACTTAGTCATAAATAAAACAATGATCATGTTATGTGACCTTTTACCTGGGAGTCCATGGCAACTGAAAAAAGACTCACTTTGTTACTTAAATGTTGAGCCAGATTGGTCTGGTGCAGTTACAGTTTCCTACTGGATATTTGAGTTCTCATGAAGAAATATTCTGTATTAATTTTCTTTCGGCTTAGAAAGAGTTTAGTGTAACTTTTTCCAAGCCTTCCAGACAAAGCAGCCATTTTCTCATACTATTTTCAATGATTGTTTTCCATAATTAAATTCATGTTTTTCTTCTCCTGTGGAGAGATTTTATAAAATAAGAGGCAGCCGCTATAAATATTTATCACTTTTATTTCATGTTAGCAAACACAAACTTATGCATTTAAATACACTTCACTCCCTATATTTTACCTCTTATATTATCTGTACTTGTGCTTTTTCACACACTATTTTACATATTCAATAGGTGGTTTTGTTTTATTTCATTTTTCCAAAATTGAATCTTAATACCCTAATATTCTACATTCTGCCTATCCAGGTTCGTGGTCACCTACTTTCTGGCAGTAAATATTTCTAAATTCTTAGAATATTTCTCTTTGAAACTCGATCAGTGAGTTTGAAACTTTGCAGCTCTATCCCTCTCACCTGGCTGTGTCCTTTCATCCTTCAAGAGCACTTTCAAGGCTATCCCTCTGAGAAGTATCTCTTCCCATTCTAATTCTCTTAGTCTCTCTACTCCTCCTTTGAATCCCTTGTGCACTTAAGACTCTGATGCACAGAATTTAATTCTTTTGTGTCTTTGGTTTAACATCAAGTAGATGGAATAATTCTGAAGAACCAATGAAATCTCTCAATGTGCTTTTGTGATCAGAGTAACAAGTGCAATGTAATGTAAACGTACTAATATTGATTGGGGTGTCACTACTTTAAAAAATTCAGAATATCATAGCATATTATATTGTCAAATACATGAAAGTATTTGTTATTTTACATTCTAAAAGATTATTTAGAATATAACTTTTTTGAGTTCTTAGAGAAGAAATAATTGAACCATAGAAAAATAAAATGATTTGAGCAAGAACTTATTGCAGATCATCATATTTGGGATTATAAGTTGCAATTTCTTAGTTGCAAGCATTTAAAAAAAAAAATCATCTCTCCTCTTTTCTTAGACCAAGCATCCATTACTCTCTAACATGAAACAAAAAGGAAAAACAGAAGAATGACAAGACAATAAAACACCAACATGCTCAGTTATTCAATACTTGCTATGGCCTGAATATTTCTGTTCCCCCAAAGTTCATATGTTGAAAACTAATATCCAATGCAATAGTATTAAGAGGTGAAGCTTTTGAGAGGTCATTAGGGCTCAGCCCTCATGAATGGGATTAGCGCCCTTAGAAGCCTGAGGAGGTTTGTTTACCTCTTTTACCATCTGTAGACACAGCTAGAAGGTGCCATCTATGAGAAACCGTCGTCTTAGACACTAAATATGCTGATGCCTTGAGCTGTGAGCAACAAAATTTTGTTGTTTATAAATTACCCAGTCTAAGGTATTTTGTTATGGCAGCTGGGGACAGGCTAAGATAATACTCACATTTCACTGAAAGGAAAGAATATTTCTTAACCACACAGTGTATTGATCATTAAAATTCCTTATTTTATCTAATATTAGTCATATTTTATAATACATATCTATTGTGAAATTATGCATTGAAATATAACAGTACTAATATATCTAAATTACCTTCTATTTTTAAAAGTAGTTGTCACCTAGTCATAAATAAAACAATTACTCTTTTTAAAAATAAAATTAATTAGATACCAATTATAAGTTTAAGAATATTATATTAGAAGTCTTGAGCATCTTCTTGACTTGGATTCAGCATAAAAACACAGTTTAAACTGAATCAGTTGGAGCTAGTTTTAAAAAAATTTTAGCATCATCTATGGCGGATAATATTTCATGGAAAAAATCCTAAATTAGATAACCTTTGTTAACTTCACCTGGACTCTCACTTGCAGGAGGAATTGGAAATTTGATACAGATATGTGCAGAAGGAAGACCATGTGAAGACACAGGGAGAAGATGGCTGTTACAAGCCAAGGAGTGAGTCATCAGAAGAATTCAACCCTGCTGACATCTTGATTTCAAACTTGTATCCTCCAAAATAAATTTCTCTGGTTAAGGCCGTCAGGTTTGTGGTACATTGTGATGAAAACCCTAGTAAGGTAATACACAAGATATATATATATATATATAGTGTGTATATATATATATAGTGTGTGTGTATGTGTGTGTGTATATATATATACTGTATATATATAACATTAAGTTTTAACTTGTCTATACTTAAAGTGATAAGCAATACAGAATTTGATAGGTGATATATACGGTAGGCAATATAGAGTTGGGTTTTGCTTTGCTATCTAGTCTGACAGTCTCTGCTGTTTATTGGATCTTTAGCTCATTTATATTTAATAGGAATTTTTATATGGTTAACCTTAAGATCATGATCTTACCATTTTTATCATTGTCCCATTTTTACTTTGTTCTCTTTTCTCTTTTGAACTGAGAAATTTTTAGGATTTAATTTAATATTTTTTGTTGGCTTATTACACATGACTTGTAATTTTAGTGGTTGCTTTAGAGTTTATAGTGCATACTATTACTATATCACTATCTGGCTTCAACTGACATTATATCACTTCACATAAATTATAAGACCTTTACAAGAGTAAACTCCCATTTCTTACTTCCTGACCTTTATGGTACTACTGTCATATATTTCGCTTTTACATATTATAGGAGATTCATATCACATGTTATTTTTTAAAGTTACATTTCAAAGAGGTATAGATAATAATAAAATTATTTTATATTTACCCATGCAGTTACCATTTTCAGTGCTTTTTATTCCTTTATGTAGATCCATATTTTTCTTTACTATCATTTTCCTTCAGCCTGAAGGATTTCTTTAGCATGCAGGCTCGTTTCAGGTGAATTCTTTTACCTTTCATACGCCTGAAACATTATTTTTTCATCTTCATTTTTTGAAACACATTCTTTATTGGGTATATAATTTTTTCACTATTTTGAGATGTTGCTCTTTTTGCTGGCATTGTTTTAGCAAGAAAGATGTTGCCGTCTCTTTTCTCCTCTGTACGTTTCTTTGGCTGCATTTAAGATTTTTCTCTTTTTTTATTATGGTAAAATATGTACAATATAAAAATAACCATTTTAATCATCTTAAGTGTACAGATCTGTGGCATTAAATACATTCACACTTGTTGCATAACCGTAAACACAATCTATCTCTAGAACTTTTTCCTTTTCCTCTACCGAAATTCTGTTACTATCAAACACTAACTTCCCACTCTGCCCTACATTTGTTTATTCCCTGGTAACCACTGTTCTACTTTCAGTAATGACTACTCTAGAAATCTCATAGAAGTGGAATCATACAATATTTGTCTTTTAGTTGTTTAAGTGAATTTTATTTCACTTGGCATAATGTCTTCCAGGTTCATTCCTGGAAGACAGTAGCCTGAGTCAAAATTTTATTTCCTTTTCACAACTGAATCATATTCCTGTGTATGTATGTATCATATTTTGTTTGTTCACTCATTCTTCAGTGGGTACTTGTGTTGCTTCCACATTGTAGCTATTGTGAGTAATGCTGCTATGAATGTGGGTATGCAAATATCTGTTTGCATCCTTGCTTTCATTTCTTTTGGTTATATACTCAGGAGTAGAATTGCTGGATTATATAGTAATTCTGTATTTAAGCCTTTGACGAATCATCATACTATTTTCTAAAGAAGGAGCACCATTTTACTTTCTAACCAGCAATGTTCAAAAGTTTCAATTTATCCGCATCCTCACAAACATTTGTGTTTTTTAGTCTTTTATTTATTTATTTTTATAATAGCCATCCTAATGGGTGTGAAGTAGTATTTCATTGTGGTTTTGATTTGCATTTATCTAATGACTAATGATATTGAGCATCTTTTTATATGTTTATTGGCCATTTGCACATCTTCTTTGGAGAAAGATTTGTTCAAATTCTTAGCCTATTTTTAAAAATCAGGTTGCTTGCCTCTGTTGTTGAGTGGTAGGTGTTCCTTATATATTATGGATATCAATTCCTTATCAGACATAAGATTTAAAAATGTTTCTTTTCATTTCATGAATTGCCTTATCACTCTGTTACTATTCTTTGATACATAAAATTTTTGAATTTTCATAATGTCGAGCTTACCTCTTTTTTCTTTTGTTGTTTGTGCTTCTGGTGCCATATTTAATAAATCATTGCCAAATCAAATGTCATGAAGCTCTTTTGTTTTTTTTTTTAAAGGTTTGTAGTTTTAGCTTTTACATTTATATCTTTGATCTATTTTGAGTCAATTTTTGTATATAAGAGTCCAACTTCATTTTTTTAATACATGGATCTCCAATTTTCCCAACACCGTTTTTAAAATTTATTTATTTATTTTGAGACAGAGTTTCACTCTTGTTGCCCAGGCTGGAGTGCAATGGCGTGAACTCAGCTCACTACAGCCTCTGCCTCCTGGATTCAAACAATTCTCCTGCCTCAGCCTCCCAAGTAGCTGGGATTACAGGCACCCACCACCACGTTTGGCTAATTTTTTTTTGTATTTTTAGGAGAGACAGGGTTTTGTCCTGTTGGCCAGGCTAGTCTCGAACTCCTGGCCTCAGGTGATTTGCCTACCTGGGCCTCCCAAATTGCTGAGATTATAGGCGTGAGCCACTGTGCTCACTCGAGCACCATTTGTTGAAAAGATTGTCCTTTTCCCATTGCAAGGTCTAAGCATCCTTGTTGAAAATCATTTGACCATACGTAGGAGGGTTTATTTCTGGGCTTTTAATTCTATTTCAATGGTCTGTATGTCTGCCTGTATGTCTGTACCATAATCTTTTGATTACTGTATATTTTTATTTTTATTTTCATTACTGTATACTTTTAGTAACATTTAAAAAAATCAGGCAACCTAAGACCTACAAACCTATAATTTTTTTTTTTTTTTTTTTTTTTTTTTGCAATTTTGGGTACCTCATATACCATATTAATTTTAGGATGAATTTTTCTGTTTCTATTAAATATGTCACTGGGACTTTTATAGGAGTTTCACTGAATCAGTAGATTGCTTTGGGTATATTGACATCTTAACGATAGTAAGTCTTCCAATATATGAACATTTTTTCCATTTATTTGCATCTTTAATTTCTTTCAACATTGTTTTGTAGTTTTCAGTATACACATCTTTAACTTTCTTCTTCAGGTTTACTTCTAAGTATTTTATTCTTTCAGATGATATTGTAAATAGAATATTCTCTAAGTTTCCCTTTTAGATTGTTCATTGTGATTGTGTAGAAATGTAACTGATTTTACATATTAATTTTATATCCTGAAACTTTACTAAATTTATTTGTTCTGCTAGTTGTGTGTGCATGTGTGTAGTCTTTAGGGTTTTTACATACAAGATCATGTCACCCGCAAACAGAAAATTTTACTTCTTCCCCTTTTCTCTATTTGGTGGCATTTTAGTTCTTTTTCTTGCCTAATTTTTTCTCTGATACTATTTTAAATAGATAATTTTGATACTATTTTAAATAGAAATGTCAACAGCAAGCATACGTGTCTTGTTCTTGATCTTAGAAGAGAAGCTTTAAGTCTTTCAGCATTGAGCATAACGTTGTCTGTGGTTTTATATACATATATATCTATATGTATTAATATGTAGATATATATGTATGTGCTTTTGTTACATTTTGGTAGTTTTCTTTTCTGCCTTACTGAATTTTTTAATAATGAAAAAGTGTTGAATTATGTCAAATGGTTTTTATATATCAATTGAGATGATCATATGTGTTTTCCTTCATTCCATTACTGTAGTAGATCATAATAATTGATTTTCACATGTGGAACCATCCTTGCATTTCAGGAAAAACTTCCACTTGGTGGACAATCCTTTTAATATATATATTGAATTCGATTTGGTAGTGTACTATTCTAGTTGAGGCTGCTCTAACAAAATGCTTCAGACTGGGCAATTTATAAATAACAGCAGTTTATTGCTCACAGTTCCAGAGTCTGGGAGGTCCAAGAATTGTTGAACTTTTGAGTTGTTCTAGCATCGACTCAAAAGTCTAAAGTCCAGAGTCTCATCTAAATATTATACAAATCAGGTAAGATTGTGAATCAAGTATATTTCATTCTGAGGCGTATCCCCCTCCAGCTGTGAGCCTATGAAATCAGACAAGTTATGTACTGTCAAAATGTTATGATGGGATAGCCATAGGACAGATATTCCCATTCCGTAAGGGAGAAATAGAAAGAAAGAAAGGGGTAATAAGTTCCAACCAAATCTAAAAATCCAACAGGGTAAACAACATTAAAACTTAAGTGTTAAGAACAATTATTTTGACTCCATGTTTTATTTTCTGGACACACTGGGGAGAATATTGGGTTCCCAAGTCTCAGATCAACACTACCTCCATGGGTTTGCTGGCCACGGCCCGTATAACAACTCTCAAGTGTTGGAGTCATGTGCCTGTGGATCTCCCAGAATGGAGTTGCACGCCAATGGCTTTACAGTTCTGGGCTCTCAGGGCAGCCCCACCTCTATGTCTCCATTTGATACATAGCAGCCTTGCTCTTGTGATTCCACTAGGCACTGCCCTGGTGGGAGCTTTCTGTGGTGGTTCCACCCCCGTGGCAAATCTATGCCTAGGCTGTGAGGTACTCTGAGGCATTCTTTGATATGTAGGTAGAGGTAGCCATGTCCCCATAGCTCATGTACTCAGCACACCTGTGAGGACGGCACTGCATGGACACTACCAAGATTTACAGCTTGTGCCTTCCAGAGGGGTGGCCCAAGCTGCAATCTGGACCCACTGAACAATGGCTGAAGCAGCCGAGTAGAGATGTAGCAGAAGGTGGGGAGTGAAGCTTTGAAATATTTCTGCCTCCAAGGCCCTGGCTTTCTGGGTCTGTGATGGGTGGAGCAGCTTGGAAGATCCCTGAAATGCCGTTAAGTTCATTATTCCACTGACTTGATGAATAGCATCTGGTTTCCTTCTATCCATACTAATCTCCATCAGCTGTTTCCTTGACTGCATCCTTGGTATTCTTTTTCAAACATGACTTTCATTCTTTATAACAGGGGCAGCCTGATGATTTTCCAAATCTTTAAGTTCTGTTTTTTTTGTCAGTTATAAATTTTATATTTATTTTGTTTCTTTTCCCAGATTACTATATGCAGTCAACAGAAGCCATGCTGTACCCAGAGTAATGTGCTTAGATATTTTTTTCTGCCAAATATTCTGCTTTATCACTCAGAGGTTCTATCTTCCACAAAACACTAGGATATGAGCATAATTCAGCCAAATTCTTTGCAACTTTACAGCAAAGATTACCTTTCCTCTGGTTTTCAGTAACATATTCCTTATTTACATCAGGAATTTCATCAAAACGGTCTTTACCATCCATATTTCTACCTACATACTGTTCAAGACCTTTTTGGAAATCTCTAAGAAGATTGAAACTTTTTCTATGACTTCTTCTTCCGAGTCTTCATCAGATTGTCCTTCATGCTCCAGTCACAGAAATGTAAGCACTTTTTTCTAGAATAAACTTCCAAATTCTTCCAGCCTCTCCGCATTACTCAATCCAAAGCTACTTTCACATTTTTAGGAATTTGTTACAACAGAACCTCACTTCTCAGTACCAGTGTCAGTTCATTCAGCTGCTGTGGGGAAAAAAAAAAAAAAAAAAAAAAAAAAAAAACCTTAGGGTAATTTATAAACAGCAGAAATTTATTGCTTACAGTTCCGGAAGTAGGGCAGTCTAAGATCAAGACACCAGCAGATATGATGTCTGCTGAGGGCCTGTTTCCCAAAGAACGTGCCTTCTTGCTGGGTCCTCATATGGTGAAAAGGCAAAGGGGCAAACAAACTTCCTCAGACTTGGAGCACTAATGCCAATCACAAGGGTTCTCACCTCATGATCTTGTCACGTACCAAAGGCCTCACCTTTTTGTACCAAAATATTATGAATTAGATTTTATAATATGAATTTGGAGGGGCACAATTGATCCTAAGAAGTAGCATTTTATTGAGATTTTTTGCATCAATATTCATAAGCCTTATTAGTCCATAGTTTTCTTTTTTTGTAGTGTCTTTGTCTGGCTTTCACATCACTGGGTAATGCTGGCCTTATAGAATGAGTTAGTGTTCCTTTTCTTCAGGGTTTTTGGAAGAGTTTGAGAAAGATTTGTGTTAATTTTGTAAATGTTTGATAGAATTCACCATTGATGCCACCTAGTCCTGGATATGTTTGGTTTTTTTTTCTTTTTTCCCTTTGGATGTTTTGTATTACTGATCCAATACCCTTACTATTTTGTTCTGTTCAGATTTTCTATGTTTTCATGATTCAGTCTTGATAGTACATTTCTAGAAATTTGTCATATGATCTGCATAACCCTGTTTGTTGGCATGTGGTTGTTCATAGTGCTTCCTTATAATCCTTTTCATTTCTATAAAATTCATAGTAATGTCCCTTTTTATTTGTAATTCTAGTTATTTTAATTTCACTTTATTTCTGAGTCAATCTAGCTAAAAGTTGGTATTTTTTTATTTTTTCAAAAGACTAATTTATAATTTCATTGATTTTCTCTATTTTTTGCTATTCTTTATTTATACCTGCTCTAATTTTTACTATTTCCATCTTGAATACTTGATTTTAGTATTCTATTCTGTCTTCCATATGTCAGTTTAACTTTTAGATTATATATAATGTAGTTATAAAAACTGTTTTGATATTCTTACCTTCTAATTCTAACATTTGTTGCTGTTTGAGTCTGTTTTGATTGGTTGGTTTGTCTCCTCAGATGTCTTTTCCTGTCATTTGGTATGCCTGGTAATTGTTGACCGGATGCCTGCTATTGTAATTTTTACTTTTAGAATGACAGATCTTGTTTTCTTCTCAGTATTTTTGAGCTTTGTTCTGTATTGCACTTAAGTTGCTTGTAAATAATTTTCCCTTTTATGTCTTCCTTTTAAGATTTATTAGGCAGGAGAAGAACAGTGTTTAGTTTATGCCCAGTTATTTTTCACTATGGAGGCAAGGCTCGCTGTAGAGTCCATCCAATGACGTACAATTTATAGGATTTTCCAGTGTGGCTGGTAGAAGCAGACATTATTTCTGGCCCTGTGTAAGTGCTGGGCAGTGTTACTTCCAATTGTTTTGGCTGGTTCTTGTCTTGGCTATCTTCACATAGTTTCCTATAATGTATCCAGTGATTAGTGTTCTGCTGAATATGTAAGAAGTACCCACCCAGTGCAGAGCTCAAAGATTCTCTGTGCAGATCTCTCCTCTCTAGCATTCTTTCCTGTGAATTCTCTCTGCCTTGGTTGGCCTGGATGTCTGCTATATCTCCTCAACTAAGGAAATCTACAGGTATAGGTTTCCAGCCCTCTTTGTTACATGTGAATGCTCTCTCAAGGTAGTAAGTTTGGTCAATCAAAGGGCACATCACATTTGGGTTCTGTCTCTCAGGGATTACTGGCCTCTGTTACCTGATATCCACTGTCTTGAAAATCACTGTTTGAGCTCTTCTGTCCTTTTTATTTGGTTGTGTGATGCAGGAGGAAAAAAATTACTTCCTGTTACTTGACCTTAGTCAGAAGAATTGCTACTTCTTTTGATTAAACTCTCAGCTGACAGGGATACTCTTTCAGTTTTTGCAAGAAAAAGGTACATGATTAATTTTATAAGCACTTACCTACATGAGCATGTCTCTAAAAACTGTCTTTACTTGTAAAAATGGAATTATTTGACTGGGCATAAAATGCTTCTATCACATATTTTTGTACTAAATATTTATTTGAGTATTATTATATTGTCTTTTGTCAGAGTATTTTTAAAAATTCTGTCTATTTTTCCCAATTTTTAGACGTTTTAATTTTGTTAGAATACCCCCACCTTGTATATGTTCCATTTTAATAGGCAATTTATTTCAGTTTTCTTAACTGTGTCTTTCAATATAAGCTCTAAATAACTTGCTGATATTTGGATACATTAGGCTGAGAGATGATCTATTTACTCTTAAAAATGTTGATATAATTCTCTTCATTCCTCACTCTAAGCAAAACTTGCAATTCTCATCTTCCTCCCTTCTCATTATTGTAATATTCTAATGCCATTATTCCAGTATTAAGTGTTTATTGTGACTTTACAAACTCCATTTACAGCTGTGCCGTGTAAAGTACTATAATTAATTTTCTTTTTACTTTCTTGCAAGACTGTTTTTGTCTTCCTGCAACATACATCATCTTTTTAATTTATATGCTTATTTGTTTACTTTTAAGTATGTATTTATCACCAATTTATCCATAACCTCTCCCCAAATAGTGTAAATATTTACTTACCATATTAAAAACGTTCAGGGATTCTATCAATTTTAACTACTTAAAACTTTCCTAGAAACTTCTGCTATATACCAATGTTGTTGGTCTCTTTTAAATTACTATTATTTTTTGATTTATGTTTTTGAGACAGGGTTTTGTTCTGTCACCCAGTCTGGAGCGTAGTGGTGGGATCATAGCTCACCGCAGTCTCCAATCCCTGGGCTCCAGTGATCCTTCTGCCCCAGCCTCCCGAGCAGCTGGAAACAAGGGTGCATACCACCGAGCCCAATTAATTAAAAAAAAAATGTGTTGTAGGGATGCAGTTTTGCTACGTTGCTCAGGCTGATTTTAAACTCCTGGCCTCAAGCAATCCTCTTACCTTGGCCTTCCAAAGTGCTGGGATTACAGGCCAGAGCCCCTGTGTCTGGCCTGATTGGTCTACTTATTTTATTTTATTTTTTAGGTCTGCTTCATGGTTGTAATCCTTCGGGGTCTCCTCTGATAAACAGTCTTGTTTTTCCTGTATCCTGTATCTTTTTAATTTTGGTTTGTTCTTTTATTTTTGTGAGAACATTCTCCAGTGGCTTTCTAAGTAATGGTGCATTGGAAGTAAATTTATAAGATCTTGGACTGATCATGTTGTCTTTATTCAGCCACTTTCTTGGTAATTTGTTTAGATCAAGAATTCCACGTTGGAAATTAAGTCTTCTACTAAGCTAGAAGGTAGGGTTGTTGTTGCAAAGTCTAATAGCATCATTCTCTTAATCTTTTTAACATTCCTTTTTCTCTTTAAAGCTTTTTGAATGGACTTTTTGCTCTAAATATAATGGAGATGTAATTATCACTAGTCTAGTTTCACTGTTTGTTTTGGGCATTTATTCAGTGAATCTTTCTGTCTACAAAGTCAACAAAATGTCTTCAAATTTATGATACAATTCTGCTAAGTTTTTTCTTTCTGCTATGTTTTTCTAATTTCTCATAAATGTTTTCTATTTTTTTCATGCTTTTTTGAAATAGATTCCTTTTGTAAAATGGATATGATATCCTTTTTCATATTTCTGAAAATATTAAAAATGGTTTTTATTACCTGGAGGTAGATAATTTTACTGCATAATCCGTTTTCTCTAATTGTGTTTTTTACTTGTATATTTACATTGTCTGTGTCTTTTATTTCATTATCTTTTCCTGGATATCTAATTTAAATCTCTGTGTACATAGATGGAGTTGACCAATGCTAGGCTTCGGTGTAGGGAGACACCAGGTTGATTCATTGGGAAATCTCCATTATTTTAATTATAATTTGCATATCTTCCTTTGGTCACATTTTTCAGAAAACATTTTAGTATCCTGCATGGGAGAATATAAACCTTGCTGTGTGCATTTAAGAAGTGAAAAGAGGAGACTACTGGATATATCAGAATTCCGTGTAAAGAGTCAAATTTCTTGTTCTCCGTATGGTCCCATTACCTTTAACTTTGCTGGATACCTAATAGTGCAGAAGGCCTCTAGTTGAGTCTCTTTAGAGAATAAATCTTCTGCCTTCTTCCTGAGGGGGAAAACATAAATACCACACATTGATTGAGGAACTCTGGCCATTCAACATCTTTTAAAATGGATTTTCAAACAATCTTGTTTATCAGGCTGATTTTCACAAATATCTGATGCCATCAAAACCAGTTTTCTTCATTGGCATCTTAAGACCAAGTTTCTCAGAACAACAAGTTACCTCTTGTGTTTTTCTGCATTTTACTTTGGAAACTTCTGTTGCTGTTTATTATCTTTCCTATTCTTTGGCCTTGCAAACTAATGATTAAAAATAAAAATACTTGGCTCTTATTTTATTGATAGTTGGAGAAGAATTGGAGGAAAGTGAGTCCAAACTTTCATTTCTAATGAACTTTCTTCTCCAAATTTTCTCTTGATCTACAACTTAATTTTCTTTTCCAAAATATGCATCTTTTATTTAATTTTCATATGTTTTATTTGAAGTATGTAGTAAGCATTGTCAGTCTTAATCTCAGAGTATTTTATGTCAGGGTATATATATATTTTGCTTTATTTATTCTGCTGTACGCTTTTATGATAAACCAATAATCCTTGGGCTAGCCGTGTGTGAAGCATAAGCCCCAATATGTACTTCTAAGAATCTTCTTATTCCTTGCCTCTACCTAAAGTGTTTTACTCTAGAGAGAAAGCATAAGATAATTAGTATGCCTATGTCTACCCTACCTTCTTCTTGCTCCTTTCTTGAAGTTTTAGTCTTTGAATAGATAAAAATATATGAAGCCAAGAGGCCTGAGAACAATGATCTAATCACTTCATAAAATTTTCCCCTCATAGTAGAGGAAGGAATTGCTATTTAGTTTTCTATTTGAAACAACCAAAAATATATTGAGGGGATATTTATAACATGCAAAAGAAAGGAACTATTCCTACCTTCTCTTATGTTACTAATGTTATTTAGTTTTGTAAGCATGAGCTGGACATTTTGTTTTTCTCAGCAGCTCCTTAGACTTAGTAAAATATCATTTCAAATTTTGAATACTTTTTGTCATCTCAGTTTTGATAATGAATGTTTTCATTTATTTATTCATCGCTGATTTTTCGTATATATATATATATTTTTTTTACAATGCCAGGAGATGTGTCTGAAGCTAATTAATTGGACCTTACTTAAAAAAGAAACTGAGTTGTTAATATGTCTTATTATTTTATCTTTGGTAATGATATACTTACATTTATTCACAATTAGAATTGTATATACAAATAATGTATATATCAAAATATCATTATATGTCCTATAGTAATTAATTCCTAAATATTCTGTAATTATTTGATATTTTCAATTGTATAAAGTATGAAAGAACAAATATTTAAAGCAATATATAAATACATATTTATATATATTATAATAAATTAAAATATTTATATCTTATTCTCATACTTAGGACAAAGTATTTATATGTTTTTGAAGTATCATGTCTGAAATATTTCCTAATTCAATATTTGAGCATGGGAGAAATGAATTTCACTGCCAGGCTAGCTTGGGAGCTTTGTGTTAGTACCTTCTGCTATTTGGTTTATGATGTAGGCAACGAAAGCCTTGCAGAGATTAATGAGGGATGATGGCTCACAGCCATTTTGAAAGAAATTATTTTGCTTATTTATATTCAACAGAACCACATCAATCAGCAAACAGAAGTATGGAGTCATTCTTTCCTTGTGCTTCAATGTCTGCATTACAGTGTCATTTACTGAAATGACCATTCACATGGAACTGGGCAAAAAAATTCTTACTCACATAATCACAGAGATAAGAACTAAATTTGGCAGATTTCCTTTGTTCCTTTTAATTGAATATTATGATGAACATTTTTGTTTTATAAAGACAAATAGCTGTGATGAACAATTACTAGGCAAATAGAAAGTGAATGCTTAATTTCTGTCTGAAACATTAAATACACAAATCAACACTTATTGATAAAGTTCCTAAAACTATTGATTTATGAAAATATCTTTTTTTATGAGTTTACCTGAATTGTTTTCTCCATTAAAATGCAAATGCCTCAACTTGTCTCTTAAAACCTTAAATAAGAAGAGAAAATCCTATTTTGGGGAGAAGAGAGGAAGAAACATGGCTACCCATGAGAAAAATAAAGGTTTTTGTTTCATTTGCAAGCTAGGTATGGCCTTGGTACTAAATTCTGATCAGTTATTTGAAATTTCCAGTACATATCTTGATATGAAAAAGATGTAACACCTTCATTTCTTTCTCATTTTTGCACACTGAAATAAAAAATGATTGGAGTTCAAATTGCTACTTGGACCAGAAGGTGGAAGGCATGCACTTGGGGTCATGGAGAACAAATGACCCCAAGAAGAAGGACTGGCTCAGCTGTGAACCACTTATCTTTGGATTTCATTTATAAGTGAGAGAAATATATTCTTTCTCTCTTTTTTTGGGGGGCAGTGGCACCTGCATCCACACTATTTCTGATTGATGCAAAGTGTTTCAGCCTTCATTCTATTTTTTAAACCTTATCTTTTTACCTATTACTACAGTCCAGCTAGATTAGATGTTCAATGTTCCTTTAGTAAGCATTATGCCTTTTCAGGTTTGACCTTTTGTTCAATCTGTTCTTTCTGCACAATACAAGATATTCCCCGGGATATAAGTTTGGAATTCTCTTCAAGCACATTTTGACTTCCTTAGATCACACTAAGATGATCTTTTTCTCAATTCCTATATTATCATTCTATGTAATTTACCATAAGTATGTTATATACTGAGTGTTTTGAGGGCCAGAACCAGTTCCCCATTGCAGCAAACTATATTGAGCACCTATTGTGTGTCACGCCTTATGTAAGAGATGGCTGAGGTAGGAAGGATGATAGAGACAGTATCCATTCTCACAAATATTTCATAATTTAGTGAAGTAAAGGTATACATACAACTAATGCTAAAATAATAACTCAGCATAATGAACAACACATTATAGAATTACAGAAGAGGAAGTGATTAGTTCTTCTGGAGATGGGATGAGCGGGAAGCTCTAAATAATTTCTCCAAGGAGAAGATATTTGGGCTAACCTCAAAGGATAAATATACATTTACTTGGGAGGAAATGTCTGAGGAAACTTAAGAGGGCTCTGGATATCCAGCTGGAACAAGGTATTGACTTTGTGTTAAAGAGCTGGAAGAAATAAATGCTACTCTTCATTAGAAAATGTGGCGCTGTCAATGAATGTAAGGATGGGACAAAAGGACAAACGTTTACGTATGTGACATTTATATGCTTTTTGTTCAAAAAAAGAAGAAAGCTCTGATGAAAAGATGAGAAATAGATTTAATGAGGAATAATTGATGTGAGTAGACTGAAGAAGATGAATCCAACAAATTGGTCAGTGGAGAAACAAATGAAACCCAGGCAATGGAAATATGTCACTAGGTAAGGAATTTTGAATGAAAGCGAGGTAAAAAGAAAGACTACTCTGACTACATTCTTCGTAAAGTTGTGCATATACATAGTTTCTAGGAGAAAGTTGCTTATATGATTGCGGGCTTGGAAATTAAGGTAAAGATGGAGAACAGCAGCTCGTGGAGACAGGGAAAGAGAGAAATGAAGGGGGCTAGTGTGAGTATGCATTTAAAGCAAAAGGCAAAAGTATTCATGTCCAGATTTGGAAGGAGGCCAAGAGATGACTAGTGGACTGAAAAAATAAGTAGAGATTAAGAAACCAGAGATTTCCTAAGAACTGATGTGGTAGGAGTATTACACTTCTTTGCTTTCCTTCATAGTATATAGCACAATGCCTTCTACTGAGTCCTCATAAATACTTATTGCATTAATACACTACAATCCATCCCAAATCACCTTCTTTATTGTTGTTTAAATGTAATGAGTTTTTAGGGAAGAAAACAAAATGGAATTATTCTGGAGAAGAGCTGTGGGGTATGTTGGCATAGGTAGCTCTATCTCCATCTGTGGGTGTTCACTAAGACCTCATGGGATAAATTTACTCAAAGTATTCCTGATTGTAGCTTTCTAATGAGGTTGACTATGTCTCTTTTTAAGGCTTTTTTAAATGTAATTTGCAGAATGTAGATTTTTACTTATGTTTTGAACAAAAATGAGCTATTTAAGGGGAAACATAGATACAGAGAAGAAAACAGTATAAGTTCAGCATTGGATAAACAATCCAGAGGTCCGAAGATTTGTCACAGTGTGTGAGGTTTCTCCAAGATCACAGGATTGCTTATTATTAGAAAAGATGTAGCATTTATAGAAAATCACTTAAAGGATTGTGTAGCTCAGAGGGGAAAAAAAGCAATATTCTGGTAGGCTGCCTTTTGAAGCAGTAAACACCTTTCATGTCATTTAATAATGGCTTGGATAGGTTTGAATAACTATGTCAAGCATTCTGAACACAAGGAATGTAAATTTGGTGAACTCTTTCAGTCATCTGAATCTTGAATCAACCAGTCACAGTATCTTAAAACAGCTTGTTTGATTCATTTAAGCTTGTGGTTACAGTAGGGTTAAGATTCTCAAGCCTACTGTTGTTTCCCATGTAGTTGTTGTGGAAGAAGAATATACACCAATTTTCTCCTTTCTAGGGCACATGTCAAACTGATATGTGGTTTTAAGCAAAAGAGAAAAAATGGCTCATGTTTTCCCTGTTTATAAGGCAAAAATCAAGCCATTTCTAAGTAATATAGAGATTATGATCCCAACTGAGCTCAAGACCAGAGACTGACGATTTCTTGTTTGAGTCACAAATGGTTGAATAGTCTATAGTCTATAGTGAATATATAATAGTATATTATATAGTGAATATACATTACATAGTGAATATATAATAGTATATAGTCTATAGTGAATATTTAGAATATGTGATTTAATTTTCAATCTACAAAGCCTAGTCAGAAAGGAAACTTTTCTTTTTCAACATTTTTTGTTAGTTTCTCATATTTGGATGGTGTTGTCTTATTTGAGGAATTATTTCTGCTAAATTCTTCCCAGATTGAAAGTAGGAAATTACATTTATCTAACCTATCTTCTAGTGGTTTTAGGTTGCTGCATTATAAACAGGCCAACTCCTCCCTTCCCATACCAACCTGTGCCTCATTTTCTTCATATTTCTTTAATGTTTTTGAAACAATCTTACTCATGATATAGATTCTTTGGGGAAATCCTAATTATATCAATCAAGCTTCACGTAACAGTAATGCTATACATCAATCATTTCATTGACTGCATTTATTATTTTTAATAGGCTTTGCAGTAAATAAACTAATTTTATTTAAAAATATTCTGGATGTTCTGAAATTCAGACTGGAGGTGAAAATTTGACTGCATGAGATATTTATTAGATTTACAGATTAACTGCTGTCATTGGAAATACTGAAATAATATTATTAGTCAATGACCTCATTGGGTTAAATGGAACACCAAAAGACAATGTTACAGGAATTTTGTTTTATTTAAGAGGATTATAGATATATTTGGAATGCCCTTTTAACAAAACAAGTCAATATTAACACCTTAGCTCATTTACTTTACCACATGTTAATCAGAGAGAATTCATTTAGCATTCATGTGGATTAAATACATCCTGTCACTAACATTGGTCTTGTCTTTGATTATTTTTTCCATTTTTTTATTTTAAACCTATGTACAAGATCTAAAATAGTGAGATTCTTGTTCGATTACAATAGGGTTAAAAAAATGGGTCTATAATAAATGAAAACTCCAGGTATATATCTCACGTAAGGAAAATAAGAATTTATGATCCTGATACTGTGAAGATAACAAAGACAAGGTATTGTGTGTGTTTATGTTTTTTGAAATATAAGTTATTAATAAATTTCCAACTATATTTCTACATCTGTATATGCTTTCATAAGGCTAGAAGGACTTTAAAATATTATCTGATTTATTGTTGTGGATAGCATGTGCTTGAGCGCATCTAGACTACCATATATTTTCCTTGGATAAGAGTCCGGTGGGGTTTAGAATAAGTTTTCCTGGAATTGAATCTCAGTTCTGTCATTAGTGATGGGTCTGAATAATTTTCTATTATTTCTGGACCTACTTTATCGTAGGTGAAAGGGACATAGTTATAAGACGGTTGTGAAGATGATGTAAAACAATCCATTTAAATGGTCTGACCTCCAAAGTCTACTCAGTAAGTAATAGCTATTATTGTTGCATGGTAACATACTTAACAACTTTGGTAAAGTAGATTTTCCCTAACACTGCTCCTATTTCCTCAAGCTAAAATCTTTTGTGAAGTCTAACTTAAATCATTTCTGCACAGTTTAAGTCAATGTTCACCACATGCAAAAATTAAAACACACACACAAAACAACTCTTATATATGCTTGTTTTTTCATGTTTCTATATAAAAGTTATCACTATTCTTATACTGTAGTTTTTACTGTTCTACTGTATCTCTCACAAAACTTGCAATTTGAGTTTGTTGCAAAGAAAAGTTAATTAAAATATATTGACCCTCAATAGTAGTGGAGCAGAAAAAAAGTGTTGGTCTTTATGCCTGTATTTAACAAGCTAGATGATTTGGACACATCTTTCCATCAACACAACTAAAAATAGGTAAAATATTTCAAGATTATATTTTTTCAAACCACAGAGACAGTGTCAAAAATTACCAGGCAGTACTCTAAAAAAAACCAGGAACTTATTAGTTCTATTGAACTAAAAAGACCACTGAAGATTTGCTGGATCTAATGAAACTGACTTCAGCTTTTGATTGTAATTCTGTTCAAAGATTACAGGAATCAAAACTTAAAGGTCAAAGTCTAACAGGCTACACATTATCCCGAAACTGAGGCCCTAAAAGACTATACTCTCATAACAAGGATGACACTAAACAAACCTGGCTCCCTGACATTGAAGTAGAACAGTACATCTTACAAATTGTAATCCCAAACCTTGTATTTTTCAAATGTAGTCAAGTTAGCATTTCCCTAATGTACTCAAAATTCTTAAACTAGAAATTCAGTTTAAATGATCCCAGAAACATGGTCTTCCCAGGTCCTCAGCAGAAGCAACATAAGTCATTCCTAGAAAAATACAGTTCATCTTTGACCTTAAGGAATTTTCATGAATAAATTCCCGAGAAAAATAATATATTTAAATGATAAATACACATAGCAAAATGGCATAAGGAGTTAAAAATAAGCAAAAGCAGCAGACAACAGAAATAGATGCATACATCTTCAAATTCTGAAATAATCAGTCACCAATTATAAACTAACAATAGTTGTATATTTAAAGTGGACAAAATTAAATTTGAAAGTATTTGTAGAATAGTAAGCTATAATATTTGACCTGAAAACACAGTAATAAAAATTAAAAACTCAGTGGACATGTTTAATAGCAGATTGGACACAGACAAAGAGACAATTAGTGAATTGGAAAGCAAATCAAAAGAAATTATTCAAAAGAAGTACAGAGAAGCAAAAATAAGAAAAAAATATGAGAAAAGGTAAAAAACACGGAGGATAGAGAGAAAAGATTTAATGAATAATGTGGAAAGAGACAACAGTAAAAATATGGCACAAAACAATACTTGATTACCTAAAATCTAAAAATGTCATAGAGCTAATGAAAGTCACTAAGGCACAAATATACAAGTTTAGAGGACCCCAAGCATGAGCTGTATAAAGAGAAATCTACACCTAGACATACTGTTGTGAAACTACAGGTAGGTAACAGCTGGGGTGGGATGGGGAAGGAAATACAGATTAGCTTTAAAATATAGCAGCTGAGTTCTCATCAGTGAAAGCTAAAAGACAGAGAAAGTAACTTCTTCAGTGTTGTGAGAGAAAGTACTTATTAATGCATCATTCTATACCCAGCCAATGTATCTTTCTTTTAGCCTGAAAATGAAATAAATAATTCCCAGACACCATCCCCTACCACCACCAAAAAACCAACCAACCAACCAAACAACAAAAAAAGCCAAATGGTTGTTTTCTTGTCTATGTAATGTTTACGTACACTTTTCCTGTGGTTTGAATGTGTCGTCCAAGGTTCGTGCATTAGAAACTTAAGGTAGTATCTTTAGGAGATGATTAGATTGTGAGGGTTCTGCCCTCACGATTGCAATGAAGTCTTTATTGCAGGAGTGACATTGTTATAACAGTGAGATTGGCTCCCCCGCTCTTTTCTTCTTCCTTCTTCCACCATGGGATGATGCAGCAATAAGGCCTTCACAAGGTGCGAGTGCTATGCTCTTGGACTTCCCATACTCTACAATTGTGAGTGAATCCATTTCTGTTTTTTTATGAATTGCACAGTCTCAGGTATTCTATACCTTTGGCAGCACAGAATGAAGTAAGACAGGTGTATTTTTTTATTAAGAATGTATTTAAATTCCACTTTATTTATATTCTGATATTACTCAAAGATTATGGAAGTCTGTCTTTTATCATAGAAATAAGTAGGATATAATAATAAAATGGTAAGTTGATGTTCTTTTCTGAGGAAAACAAGATTCTAGAGCAGAATTCTAAAGATTTGTTACTTTTCTTAATACTTCTGTATCCCCATGGAGTGTTTCTCTGGTTCCTCTGGTTAGTTTGATAAGCTATTTTAAGAGTGATGGCAATTGAGTGAACATCATGTTCTCATCCCCATGACAGCCAGTAATCTTAGTGCTTTTTCACGGCCATAGGCCATCACTCAACAATAGCTAAAACATATTGCCCAACAGAGAGCAAGGAATGGAAATGTAAACAGATCAGAATGAGCTTGTAACCTATACACCACAGCAAAATCTTCTTAAAGAGCTTTAAGTGCTGATGGTAAAGAAGCATTTATACTCTATTAGATCAAGGGACCACGAGGTAAATGCAAGCACTACAGTGTAAGTTAGAAGACCAAGCTTTTTCTGGTGTTAGATGATTTTTGGACACATTTGTCTCCAGTTTTCCCATTCAGCAATCCAAAATTGACTCATAAATAGCAACTCCTCTGTAGCACCTTCAGATTATTTCAAATGGGAATTTCTGGTGCTATACACAGTATTAAATGCATCCTACAGAGTTTGAAAGTGAATCAAATACAGTAATGAGGAAAGAGGGGAAGTCTATGAGTTTCAGAGGTTTCCTCTGAGACTTGTAAAATATGCATTAGAAGTGAGCAATTTAAGCACCATGAATTTTATTACTAGCCCAAAAGTTACCCTGAGTCTTATATTTTAGCTGATTTACATTCATGCTGTCTTCAGGGTACAATAATGAGTTCAGTCTTGCTTATATCTGGGTTCACTTTGTAAGGCAAACTCAGGAAAAGTGTTTAAAGTAATATAAGCAGAACACTAAATTATTATTTTATAATTTGTCCTCCACTTCTAAAGAAAAATGGTTGGTCAAAAGTAATATTTCTATAAAACTTCCCAAACTGTTGTCTTCCTATTATATTTTTTAAATTCTGGTTTGTTTTCCTTCTTTACTTTTGTCACACATATCTTTTACCATCTTTTGCTTTCCCACATCATCAAACAATACCAACTTGTAACACTGCATGTGTTTATTTTTATTTTATCTATATCTTTATGTGTACATATTCAATGTATATATGTATGTATCTTTCTACCTATGTATCTCCTATCTTCTTTAAGATACTATAATATATAATACCATTACTTATAGTAAAGAGTTTATGAAACATTAAAACATAATCATTGATATTATATTGTGAAAAGTTTAAATTAATGCCTTGGTGAATCATATGTATTATTTATGTTTTCTTTCACTATTTCTAAGAAGAATATCAAACAAAACAAGAATGTCAATATTTCTGAGAGTAAGCTCTTCTATTTTACCCAATTCCTCTTCTCTCTATAGCCAACATATATTCCAATCACATGCAAAGCAAAAACAAACCCAAAATCTCTGCAAAACTGTCTTTGTTTCCTTACAATAATAGATAATAAGTACTGTCGATGTTATGTGGAGCCTCCAATTTGTAATTGCTCAATTGTCACTCTTCTTTTTACTCAGCTATTAAAATAAATAGCTTACTTTTTCACTCTCAAGTCCTATAAAAAACAATAATATTATGATTTACATTATGGTGCATCTCAAGTTGTTTTAAAATCTGAACTAAAATTACCTTGAATATTTTGTGTCGGACTTCTATTACTAGCCATGCAATATTATTATAAATATCTGGGGGGTAGACCAGAAGAATAGGCCCAAGAGGAGTCATTTAGATATCAATGGCAAGACAGAAACACAATTCAAATAATTCATAATTAAGGCAGGATTTTCTTTTGGATAGTATATATATTGGCTTAATGTTGTTTTGAATTTTACTGGAAATATTAGAAAATAATACATAAAGTATGTAATGTCAGTCTAGCTAAAACTTGTATTTTTGCGGTATATCCCTCAGTCTGATTTTTCCTACTGATTTGATAATGTCCAAAAAGCCAATATTTAAGATTCTGTTTCTCCAAAGAATATAAATAATATTCTCTTTCTCCAAAGAATATAAATAATAATGACATTATAATCCCACAAAAGTAGTAGAACTAATGTGTACAATGATTTAATGAAATCTCCCCTGTGGCTGATGTTCAGCATTAAAATGTCAATATTAGTTGAATGCTTACCCTTACCAAATATTCTAGTAAGCAATTTATATGCATTATCTTATTTACTATCAATCATCCCAATAGTACCATTAATATATCTTTTGTGTTAATAAGGAAAATTCTATTTAGAGTGGTTAAAGACCTTGTGTCAGCTGCTTAGCACTGGAGGCTCTAAGTTCACTGGAATGAACTTGATTTTGTTTGATTCTGGAGTCTATGTTCTCACGCTATAAATTATTCTCTTTTTCAAGATACTATTGGAGATCCTGGAATAGGTTTATATATTTGATCTGAATAGGACAATCTGAGTTTTTAAAGTCACTTAATATTAAGTATAAAGTGAATTTTCTTCTTACACGACTGTAACTTCTCCAAGTGAATTCTCTTCTTCTCCTCTGAAATTATGCAGTGCTCACCCCATCTCTAATCATAATATCTTTGGTTGGCTTCTTAGCAATTGTCAGCATCTTTGCCACATGGTTGGAGGCCTGATATCAGTTTGTCACCACATAATGTATTTTTCCTATCTGTTTGGGAGCAGAGAGCAGGTGCTTGGAAATCCTGCTCTCATTCATTCTCCACACATGACTGGTCTATGTTCAGCTGAATTATGGTGAATATCGCTTGAGAACTGCTGCAGTAACTGTGCTCCAAGACCTGCCTGTAATCCTGCCCTACTATTTGATGTTCATTCAGCAAAGCACATAAATGAAATTGTTAAAACTATTTAGGGACTCAGATATGCTCGTATCATCTTCAAGACTTATCATCTTATTATAATACATGAGAAATCAACATAATTCTGAAAAAGTTAAGCTTGATCTAGAGTTTGGAACACAATTGAAATACCTAATTGATGGTTTGTTATTAAACTATCAATTAAATGTATTTTTACATTTAATTTTTGATGTTTTTGATCTGCTGGTTTACAATTGGGAAACTCACTCAAAAGATAAATGAAATTAAAAACTATAACGATCTATCATCTTATGTTAGTTAAAATGGCTTTTATCAAAGAGATAGGTAATAATGGATGGGGGCCAGGATATGAAGAAAGGGGAATACTTGTACACTGTTGGTGGGAATGTAAATTCATGTAGCCACTATGGAGAATAGTGTGAAGGTTCCTTATAAAGCTAAAAATAATACTATCATATAATTCAGCAATCCCACTGCTGGGTATATATCCAGAAATAAAGAAAATTTGTATATCGAAGAGATATCTGCACTCCCATGTTTATTGCAGCACTGTTCACAATAGCCAACATATGGAATCACCCTAAGTGTCTACCAGCAGATGAATGGATAAAGAAAGTATGGTACATACACACAATGAGAAATTATTCAACTGTAAAAAATAATAAAATCCTGCCATTTGCAACTTAGATTGAAATGTTTATGTAAACAGATACTCATGTAAACAAACTTTAAAAAGACAATTTTCATTAATGCAAATATTTACATTAAAACAATCAATAATAAAAGTTTGCCTTGCTTTAGCAAATGTTTTAAATAAAAATTAAGATGTAAAAATATGAATAAGAGAAGCCCTGATCACTCTGAAAAATAATTCTGTGTACAAATTTTTAAAGATACATGTGAACACTGAAATGACTTGGTTGAAATAGATTTACAACTGTCTTGTATTACATACCTATTTTATACCACAAGTGTACCTATATGTAGATTCTGGAAATCTCATGCCAAAGTAGAGATTTTAAGATTAATAGCAAAGCTCCAGATATAGGTAGATTTTCATGTATTTCAAAGGCAAGTATGCTCTGATACAAAATATGTTATTAGAGGAAAGCTTGCTTAAACTGTATAAGAGAGAAGTTTTTTCTTATTTCTAAGCACAGGTTTGAATTTTCTTCTGTTCATTTATTTCCCAGCAGGTGTCTCTATACAGCAGCGATATTCAGAAAGCACGAGAAGAAAATAACTAATTATATAAAAAAGAAAATGTAGCAAGGAGAGAAATGAACTGGTCATAAAGTATATCTATATTGACAATATGAAGTCAAACTAAAAATGTATACTCTCCATAAATAGTTATATAGCATATTTTGTTTTCTTCTTGGTTTTATTTGTTTAAACAACTTTTTGAAAAGAGATCTAGGAAAAGCTTTTAAAACAGTTTGTACTATATACAACCTATATAGGTTGGTTGTAGATATATATGTATATATATGCAGATTGGACCAAATACAGATCTCTAACAGGGTATCAATTTACTCATTGCCATCTTGATCTGATAACTTCAGCATTTCTACTTGAAGTAGAACTGATCTGTGCTATGATCATCAACAGTGATTTAAAGGTGATAGTAGACAGTAAGATATTTAAAAGCAGAAAGACAGTGTAAAATAATATCACTCAAAGATGTAATTTAGCCAGCTTTCCTTGATCAATGCATTACAAAAGTCACTATTTTCATTTAGAATGAGATGCAAAAGAGTGAATATTTTAATGCTTAATTATCAATACATAAGCTTTATAATCAAACAAAATTTGTGCTTTGATGGATCCCAGTTGAATTTCTACCCTAAAGTAGATTAAATAAAGCATTTCAACTTTACATATTAAAGGAATTCAACTCGTGCCTTTTTTATTGTAATTGCAGATTTAATGCATCACAACATTCTGAGATGAAAACATGAAATCAATACATGCTTGAAACTTAACAGCATTAACTAAATTGCTTCTAAGTTAAACTTAAGTTTTAACATGTAGAGTTATTTCGCACACAATAAACATTCACCCAGTTTAAAAAGACATAAAAACTATAAATTTGCAACATGTGATAAAATATAAACATAAGAATATATTCAACAAAATGGTTAAAGACAGAAAAAATTTCTAACTGGATGGATCTCAAAGACAGTTTGCTCAACTTTTATATTTATCGGATTTTTTATGACATTAGTAGAAATATGTAACATCTTAGAACTAAGTATGTCACAAAAATATGAGTGTATTTTGACCAGTTATAGAGAGGTTATGGAATAATTGTACTCAACGAGGTCCCAATTTTCCTTTGGCTCTGATGTTATATTTCTTTTATCTTATGTTTATTTTAAAAATTAATGTTAATCTGAGGGACCACTAAAGAAATATTCCAGGCTTCCATGATACTTTCAGAAATGGATTGAACTGACTGGCCGTGGTGGCTCACACCTGTAATCCAAGCACTTTGGGAGGTCGAAGCTGGTGGAACACCTGAGGTCGGGAGTTCGAGACCAGCCTGACCAACATGGAGAAACCCTGTCTTAAAACAAACGAACAAACAAAAATTACAAAATTAGACAGGCATGGTGGCACATGCCTGTAATCCCAGCTACTCGGGAAGCTGAGGCAGGAGAATTGCTTGCACCTGGGAAGCGGAGGTTTCAATAAGCCGAGATCGCGCCATTGCATTCCAACTTGGGCAACAAGGGCAAAACTCCGTCAAAAAAAAAAAAAAAAAAAAAAAAAAGAACTTTTCTAATTCATTCTAAACAGAAAATACATTCGTCAACGTTTTCTCACGAAGTCTTTTTTTTTAAGTAACAAAAACAAAATTATAAGAACAAATTAATGATAAAAAAACAAACAAACAAAAAAACGGCCGGGCGCAGTGGCTCACGCCTGTAATCCCAGCACTTTGGGAGGCCGAGGCGGGCGGATCACAGGGTCAGGAGATCGAGACCATCCTGGCTAACTCGGTGAAACCCCGTCTCTACTAAAAATACAAAAATTAGCTGGGCGAGGTGGCGGGCACCTGTAGTCCCAGCTACTGGGGAGGCTGAGGCAGGAGAATGGTGTGAACCCGGGAGCTGGAACTTGCAGTGAGCCGAGATCGCGCCACCGCACTCCAGCCTGGGTGACAGAGCGAGACTCTGTCTCAAAAAAAAAAAAAAAAAAAAAAACCAACTAAAGGAGGTAGTGAGAAGGCCACAAAAATGGAGAATTCCCGGTAAAAGAGAATGAGTACATCTTCAAAGAGTAATCAGAGTAGATAGGGTATATCCCAAGAATAAACATGGTTTTGTCCAAGGAGCCAAGAAGAAGCTCCAGGTTCTAAATCAACAAATTAAATGAAAAGGAGTGTGTCACAGGGCAACAAAAGTGGGTTACTGAAATGGAAATCCATGAGAGCAGGGGTTTCATTGGTCTTGTGTGATGCTGAAACTGACAGAATTTTGCCTGGCAATGAAGAGTTCAGTACCACATACAGAAATTTACTACCGCTAGAGTAAGGAGATCTGTCATTGTTTTATAGTTATTTTTTCCTCTTTATGGCTAACCAAGATATGGAGTTAGAATAAGCTCAGCTTTGTTGCACTCTCAGGCTTTATTTTCCACTCTGGGAACCTTCCAAAGGCATAAGACCAGTGGTGTGCTAGAGCTGCCTTCTATGGTCTATTAAAAGCCAACTGTTAAATTTTTAGGAATTTTGCAAGACAGGTTTTAAATGCACATATCATTTTTCAAAAAATCTACAAAATAAATCCATACTTCCATATATTATAATAAAAACATACAATAAATCTCAATAGTCATTACTTTCTAATTATTCCACTACATTTTAACGCTATTTATGATCTTGTGGTTATTTACATCTGCGTGGATGGTGGAAAAACTATACAGTTGTCCTTCAGTATCCCTGGAGATAATTGTTTCCAGGATCACTCTCACTAAAACAGAACCCATGAATGCTCAATTCCCTGATTTAAAATGACATATTATTTACATGTAACCTATAGATACACTCCCGTATACTTTAAATCCTCTCTAGATTATTTACAATACTTAATACAATGTACATGCTATGTAAATAATTGTTATGCTCTATTATCTTTTTACTCGTATTATTTTTATTGTATGCTTATTGAGTTTATTAGAATATTTTTGACCAGCATAGGGCTTTTTTACTGTTGTTCTTTCTGAATCTGCATGTGTACATATGTGTTCTTCCGCCTGCTCTACCGTATGGAAACAGTTTGCTGACATTCTTCTAGATAGCCTCCAACCCCCAATCAATACATTTAGCCCATATTATACACAGCAGAAAACAGTAGAATTTATTTGTACTTGCAGCACCCATATGCATGGAAGAACTCAATGATGAGTAACTCAAAAGAAGTAATTAGAATTTGGAGCTTATATATAATACAATTTTAATAGGTGAAAGGGAGAGAGAGAAAGGCACCTAAGGAAAATAAATGACCTTTTGGAAAGATAAATGGGCTTTCAGGAGAAAAAAACAGGAGATAAAGTTTGTGATAATTTTGTCTACATAGTTATGAATGTTTTTTTCTGTTTCCGTCAGGTCCATAAAACTCCCCTGGAGAAGGGGTTTGAGGTAGGTTTTATTTACATTGTCCCTTCTGGGGTTAGATCTGCCCTGAAGTGCAATTTATAGCAGCCTTATTTCCCATAAATTTCTACTTTTACTCAGATAAAGAAAGCTCTAGGAAGGCTTTTTTTCTGCATCTGTTGAAGTGTTTTAAATAGTTTACTTAGATACATTTATTATATTTGAATGAAAAGGTTGGTGTACTTTGCTTTTCAACGAATATACCAATTTTACAATTCTTTCTTCTTTACAGTAAACCTAATTTCTGACAAGTGGTTGGCTGTCTTAGTTTGACTTGAGATATGAAAATATAGGTAGAACATTTTTCTAACAATCATCTACAAAGATGAAAATTTCCCTCCCAGATAGGCACTTGGACTTTTTCTTAACACTTCGTAGAAATAAGTAGTTTGTTGAAGAGTATGTGAACCCTCTTTTCTCAATAGATGGTCTTGTTAAAGATATTTTTTAAATATGACAACAAAAGAACACAAAAAACTTTGATAAATTTTATTTTATAAAAACTAGAGTATTTGTTCTGCAAACCCAATGTTAAGAAAAAAAAGAAACCACAGACTGGGTTAATACGTGCAAAACACACAACTAATAAGAGACTTGTACTTGCAATATAAAAAGAATCTGAAATACTTAATATGAATATATATATTTTTGAGACAGAGTCTCACATTGTTACCCAGTCTGGAGTACACTGATACCATTTTGGCTCACTGCAGCCTCAACTTCCCTGGCTCGGGTGATCCTCCTACCTCAGCCTCTCAAGTATCTGGGACTATAGGTGTGTGCCACCATGCCCAGCTATTTTTTTTTGTACTTTCTGTAGAGATGGGGTTTCACCGTGTTCCCCAGGCTGGTCTAGAGTTCCTAGGCTCAATTGATGTGCCCACCTCAGTCTCCTAAAGTGCTGGGATTATAGGCGTGAGCCACTGCACCCACCCTTAATAAGACTAATTTTAAGAAAATAAACAACCAAATAGAAAGTGAGCAAAGGATTTGACAGGTATTTCACCAAAGATATATGGATGATAAATGCACATAAGAGTCTCAAAATCAGTAGTCATTGGGGAAATACTAGTTGACACCATGAGATACCGTTACACACCTATTAGGATTAGTAATAATTTAGGATGGCTAAAACAAATATCTGACAATTCCAAGGGCTTTCAAAGTTGCAGAACTACTGAGACTCTCATAGGTTGCTTGCAAGAATAAACGTGATATACCATTTTTAAAAATAAATTAGAAATTTCTTATAAAGTTAAACATAAGCCTATGACTCAGTAATCCTACTCACATTATTTAACCAAGATAAATTAAGACTTAGGTTCATACAAAAACCTGTATGGAAAGGTTTATAATGGTCTTATTTATTATTGTCAAAAACTGGGAAAACCTAAGCATCCTTCATCGGTTAATGAATAAATAGTGACATATGCATGCAATGAAATACCAGTCAGCCATAGAAAGACCTAATTAATAATATACACATAACATGGATGAATCTCAAATGCATGTGCTAAGTGACAGGAGGTAGAGAGAAAAATTTTATATGGTATGATTCTATCTAATGACATTCTGGAAAAGTAAAATTATAGGAACAGAAAACACGTTAGTGTTTGCTATGGCCTGGCTGGTGGGAGGTGTTTACTATAAAATGCAGCAACAGGGGTTATTTGAGGGGTGATGAACTATTTTGCAGTTTGACTGTGGTCATGGTTTTATATGACTGTAAGCATTTATCAAATTTGACAGGGTGGTACATCAGAAAGTAAAATTTATTATATGTGAATTTGAAAAGTGAATAGTAATAACAAAAATGACAACATTAATCATAAAATCCTAGATGAGTAACAATGCCAAAAAAGTGATATAAAGACAGGGAGAACTTACAGCATTAGCGCAAACCATTTTTTAAAAATTTAGATCTCAGCTTCAATGTTATCTCCTCAGAAAAGTTTTCCCTGACCATTGAGTATGAAGTATCTACTCATCATTCTCAATCACAGCATCTTAATTTAATTATCTCCCTTGCACTTAATTCTATTCCAATGTTTTCTCACTTATTTAAGTTTTTATTATTTTTTGTTGTTTATATTCCTGTGTTAAAATGTAAGCTTATTTTCTGTAATGCTTACAGCTGTGGACTGAGAACTTCGAATAATTCCTGGCATGAAGGATTACTTCATGCACTTTGGTTAAATGAACAAATGGGGACAATGCCATTAGTCTTTGAACTGAAATGTGGGAGTTCTAAGTTTTTTAATAAGATTAACATGTCATATAATAAAAAACATTCATCAAAATTGAAATATCAAATAAAAGTCTCCGAAAAGCCACAAGTATTCAATAAATATCAATTTCTTAATAATATGAGTTGGGAAGTAAAATAATAAGGGCTACAATTGACTAAAATATTTAGGTAGTATCTTTGGAAAAAATAGTTAAAGACGTATCAAGTATAAAAATGTTTTGAACTAAAAATAAAGAACACTGTTTAATATAAAACTATATATAAGATGAGAGAAAGAAAAGGCTGTGATTTTTTTGCATAATTTGGATAAGAAACTCATCATATAGTTTTCAAATACTTGGAAGAAAAGTGAATAGCTTCAAGACAGCACCAAGAAGGAACTGCAGAGACGCCAAATATACAGTTTAGGACACAATCAACTCCTTGCATTAAAATGATACGCCATCATAAGTTGATTGCAAATTCCTGATTTGGGCAAAAGAGTGGATGGCAATGTAGAAACCCCCAGTTACAAGTTACTCATTAATTTATTAACTTGTAAGATTAAAAAAAGGAAGCAGGACTCAAAAATGTTGTGTTTAGGTTTTTGTCTTAGTATACAAATTTAAGCTTGCTTGAGAACATCTGTTGTTTTATATATGGACTATTTTTCTCAATTACCTATCTGTATCAGTCTAACTGAATAAATTGTAGAGAACAGATTGATGTTGCTTCGACCTCTTTACCTAACAATATAACTGCAAAGACTAATTGTTAGATGGGAAAGCTGACAGTTTATTCTCTGGAAGTGCTGGTGATTGGGACTGTAATGAACTTGAAAGATATTGTTGCAATTGTACCACTTCCACTGTTCCTACTATTCCTTTTTGCCTTGGATGAGGTTGCTCTGAGATAAGACTTACAGCAAGGAGGTGTTAACATAATTATTATTACTAAGTTACTTAGCTGAATATGAAAAATGACTCTCTGAGGATTTTTATATCTTCTAAGATCTGAGTGAGCCGAAAGGTAATCAAGAACACCCTGCACTGATGTAGAATATGGCCTGCTTTAAGTCCACTTTAAATAGCTATTCATTTTCTCATCCTTTCATTTATCCAGAGGCACTTATGGAATATCTGTAGTGTAACTGACCTTGTTCTAGGTACTTGTTCCCTGTCTTTAGACATTTACTCGAGACCAAGGTCTTTGAAAATGTGCCAGTGCTCTTGCCACTTTATTGTTCAATTCTTGATGTGATATTTTTGACAAAATTTTAAATATTCATTTCTAAAAGATACAATAATTTTGTAGCAAATGAAAATAATATGAAAGCCTTTGCAAAATACTAAGGTCAGTGGTTTTTCTATTTGAAAAATAAAATCATAACTTAGGGATAGGATAGACAAGGTTCCCCAAAGAAAGTACACATGCTGAACTGTTAAGATGTTTGAAATCAGAAATCTTACTAGCAGAAAGCTGTAAAGAGTAGAGATACTATCTGAATATAGGTTGAACTATTTTAGAATACAGGGTAAAGAATACAATTTCTTAAAGAAAGAGATTGGTCTTTATATGTTTATATTTCAAAACGTCAAACCTAATAAAGAACCAAAGCTAGGCCCATTGAGGAGTAAGAAGTTGTCTGTTATTTTGCCAGTATTCTAATTATTCTATCTATTATATCCAACAATCACATGATAGCTATACAAAAGAAAAGAAAAAGACAATGAACAATACCTCAACTATAATTCTACATGTCTCTCTCTATATATATATAAAACAATTTTCTCTCTATAGATTATAATTCTACATGTTTATATTTATGCAAATATATATGTGTATATATATACTACAAAAAGGGAGAATTCACTTCAGAACACAAGCAAATCTCTTAATGGCATTGAATACAAATCTGAAGCAAAAAAAAAATCTTTCAAAAAATATTTGAGTCCATTAACAAGAAACTTGAGTAAAATGTTAAAACACACAAGAAAGCAGGATTAATACTCAATACATTTATCAGCCAAACAATAATACATTTGATGAGATAAATATTTTTTTCATATTAGACAATAAATAATAAAAATAAAAATTCACCAGGGGACAAAAATTAAGAAAGAATTATACCTAAGAATTCTTTCAATAGGATTTTTATTGCCAGAATTACACAGAGAAATTATAAAACTTTGAGCTATTTAATGAGCAGCATATACACATCATTATAACCGCTATGCATACATAATGTGAGTTCAATTATTTCTCTCTCTGATATTATCAACCTCCTTTCATGATGCTAGAAATTATCATAGTGGCTAGCATTTATGTTTACTTACTGTGTGTATGTTCTTTATACTATATACATGGTATGCCAAATACTCAAATAGCAATGCCACCTTGGCAATTGTGTGTGTGATTCAATCTGTGTTTCTTTACTAAGGTTCAGAAGCTTTGGAACATTCACAGATGATATACTATGCCTTATATCATTATAGATTATTAATAAGCATGTTTACTAAATGAAACAGGATAGAAAGGAATAATTTTAAAATTTGAGTCAAGTATATTTATGTATAAATTAATGCATATATAATTTCTCCTGAAAACTAGGCACTGCTCTTAACTTTAGTTATTATTTTCCTCTTTCCTTGACTCTCTCTATGCTAGATGATTCCTTATTTCTCCATAAAACTAAGAAAACATGTGCGTCAGCATATCTTATCACCAGTGGATACTAAGAGTTAATTTATTTGCACATTTCATGCAAAATTAATAAGAATGGAAGAGAAATAAGAGCCTGAGTGTATTACGTTTTCCTATTAGACTACTACCTGATTTTTGTAGGTCTAGTCATATATCTCTTGGGGATAGAGCAGGGTATAAGCCATGTTTATAGCTATTCAATATTTATATTTAAAACGAGAAAGTAAGTGCATAAGACCACTGTTAGGGATTTTAGAATTTGTAAGTTGAAATAAAAGAAACTTTAAGAAACAGCTGTTTTTGTTTATGGTTTAATTCTCCCAGGAGATAAATCAGATTTCGTGTGGATCTGTGAAAACATCATTGGAAGTGGAATCAGCAGGCCTCAGTAGGAGCTCTAAACCCTTCAGGAAACTACTGTAAGTGTAGTCAGGGTGCTTTACTTCTCTAAGCCTCAGTTTTCTTATATTTTATGCAGAAATGATTATTTTTGTTCTGAGAATCTTAGCTAGTTATTATGAATAGTGATAATAATATAAATGAATAATAGAAATGGAAACTCTTCATGCATTATAAAATACTACAGTATATTCAGAGCAAATTAAATAATAAAGCTGATTGAGAAGTTTTGCTGAGAGTGTAGCCTTCCTGGTCCAGAATACACCAGCTGAAATGTCTACTCAGAGAAGCTATAGACAGAGTAACTAAAAGGATATATATCATTCTTAGGTCAAGAAGGGAAGCCCGAAGTCAAGGCCACAGATGACACTGGAAACATCATTTCCAAAGTGGGAGTCAAAGCTGTTAACAGGAAATTATTTGTAAAGTCAAGAGCCAAGCAAAACAGAAAAAGGACAAGAAATCTATCACCTATGGGGATGAATGGTTCGAGGGAAGTCTGTTGACAATTGGAGGGTCTCAAAGGCGCTTTATGGTACTTATTTTATGACCCTGAGTCTGGAGTCTGATGATTTAAAAAGGAAATTCTGCTCTGGGCAACATTTAAGAGAGTATCTTCAGGCAGTAACTTTCGTATTAACTCTCATAAGATTGATGCCTTTCTGTCATCTAAAGTGTGGACAAAAGCAGTATTAAAGCAAAATGAAAGGATATTAATCTTTGCATAGTTAATGTACAGCAATGCGATCTTTTAATCTATATTTTTCTTTCTGGTCTCCCTTGGAAAACATGGTCATGCAGAGCAGCAGTTCTCCAAACTTTTCAGCAACAGGGACTGGTTTCGTGGAAGGCAACTCTTCCGCATCCCTGGTTGAAGATGGGGGATTGTTTCAGGATTTAAATGCATTACATTTATTGTGTACTTTCTTTCTATTATTATTACATTGTAATATATAATGAAATAATTACACAGTTCACTGTAAGTGGGACCCCTGAGCTTGTTTTCCTGCAACTAGCTGGTCCCATCTGGTTGCTGGAGACAGCAACAGATCATCAGGCATTAGATTCTCATAAAGGCAGGCAACCTAGATCCCTCATATGCTCAATTCCCCGTAGGGTTCATGCTCCAATGAGCATCTAATGCTGCCATTGATCTGACAGGATGCGGAGCTCAGGTGGTAATGACAGTGATGGGGAGTGGCTGTAATACAGATGAAGCTTTGTTCACTCGCCCACTGCTCACCTCCTGCTGTGTGGCTCGGTT
Source organism: Chlorocebus sabaeus (assembly GCF_047675955.1). NCBI lineage: Eukaryota > Metazoa > Chordata > Mammalia > Primates > Cercopithecidae > Chlorocebus > Chlorocebus sabaeus. The sequence continues at coordinate 3,156,793 of NC_132927.1, forward strand.
CCTAAGCTGTACAGGCTATGCGCTGGTACTGGTCCATGGCCCGGAGTTTGGGGAACCCTGATGCAGAGTTTCCTGTAGATTTAAAAGTAATCTATACCCCACAATTTAATTTTAAGATGAATTCTTCAAGATTACAAGCCAATTAATTTAGCTACCTAGGACACTTATTTTAGTAAGGCAAGAAAAACAAAAAATGACCAACCCAAAAACCCCAAACTCCTTTTATTTTCAGGCTCCAACAACTATAAATTTAAGTACAGAGACAAGTTTTATATTTTTATCCAATCAGAAAGTAAATTCATGATGTTGGTCCTGAGACATTAAAATTATTAGTTGTTACCAATTACATGAAATAAAAATAATATCAGCAAATATATAATGAGTTAAAGAATTATACTTTATTAGGTACTAAAGGCCATATAAAGAAGGTCAATGCAATAGTTCTGCTTCTCATATTAAAAAAAAATACAAACAATTGAAATGTCGGTTTAAGCTAAAAGAGAAAAAACACAAGACTACACATCATCAGTTACTTTGTAAAAAATGTACTCAAAATATTTTGCATTCCTAGCAGCAAATTGTAAGAGTTCTGATTGCTTTTCATTCTCATCAGCATTTCATACTATTAGTATTCTTTACTTTAGTTATTCTTATAAATCTAGTAGTGGAATCTCATTTCAGTTATAATTTGCATGTCCCCGATGACATTAAATTGATGTTCTTACATTGAACATCTTTTTATGCGTTTATTTTCTATCCATATATCCTCTTTAGTGACGTGTCTGTTCAAGTCTTTTGCCCATTTTTTAGTCAATTGTTTCCTTCCAGTAAAAAGTACAGTGAGTATATATATTTTCTAACAAGTTCTTGGTTAGATGTATGCTTTCAAAGTATATTCTTCCATTCTATAGCTTATCTTTTCATTTTCTTACTAGAGTCTTTAATGAAAGAAACATTTTAAATTTTCATAAAACCCATTTATCAATTCCTTTTCTTTTATGTGATGTGTTTTTGTGTCATCTTTAAGAGCTCTTTACCTAACCACAGATTATAATGATTTTCTTATGCTTTCTCCTAAAAGGTTGAAGTATTACATTTTATATTTAAATCTGATCTAATTTTGAAGGTTTTTTTTAATATATGGAAAGAGCTTTAGGCTGAGATTTTTTGTTGCATATGGTTGTCCAATTGTTCTAGCATGATTTATTGACAAAATTCACCATTCTCTATTGAATAGCTTTTGCACTTTTGTCAGAAATCAATTGGACATATTTGTGTAGGTCTGTTTCTTGACTCTTTTCATTGCATTGATCTATGTGTCTATCCTTTCACCAATACCACAATATCTTGATTACTATAGCATTATGTTAAGTCCTAAAATCAGATAGCATCATTCCTCCCACTTCATTTTTCCTTTCCAACATTGTTTTTGCTGTTCTATTTCTTGTGTCTTTTCAATGAGATTTTAGAATCAGATTCAGAGTTGCACCCCTTTGAGCTTCTAATCTACATTTTTTTCTTTTACCATTCTAAATTTCTAGAGTATACATTGGGTGAATTGACCACAAAATGGACTGCACTGAAAACACATCACATGATTTCAACAAGGAGATAGAAAACTTGAATCCTTACTAATGAGAAGGAAGTTAAGTCATATGAATAAAACTAATAATAAGATATCAAAGTAGTTTTCAAAGATTGCACTTAAGTATTAAAATTTATCCCAGGAGATATACTACAGAATAGTTTCCTGAAACATGAGAGTTGTTTTTTAAGAAGGGAAATTACGAAACACTTGTATGTTAGAATAAAAAGCTCTGTTAATAACAGAACAAAATGAACATTTAAAAAATGTTTGAAAGAACTGTGAACCCCTAGGGAGCTTATGTGTATGAGTAGAGGGGAAGGAATAAGAAAGGGAGGGGCTTCCAGTAAATTGACTGAAGGAAAAGTACTAGCCATTTAATCTGCCAAACTAAACAGACATCTGATGTCCAACAGCTTTGGGAACATTGATTCCCTTACTGCACTGGAGTCCTTGAGTCATTTGCAGAGATTTGATGTCTTGCTTTATCGCCCCCTGGAGACGTCTAAATAAAACAACAAGTGCTTTCTCTGAGAAGATTTTTTTTGACAAAGAAAAGCATAGAAATAATAAAGACCAGATTACTATATATATAGTTATATATATATGGTTATATATATAGTTATATAGTTATATAGAGAGAGTTACATATATGTATATAGTTATATATATTTTTTGAGAAGGAGTCTCGCTCCGTCATCCAGGCTGGAGTGCAGCGGCTTGATCTTGTCTCACGGCAATTTCTGCTTCCTGGGTTCAAGCATTTCTCCTGCCTCAGCCTCCTGAGTAGCTGGGACTACAGGCACATGTCACCATGCCTGGCTAATTTCTTTGTTTGTTTGTTTGTTTGTTTTTAGTAGAGACGAGGTTTCACCATGTTGGTCAGGATGGTCACGATCTCCTGACCTCGTGATCCGCCCGCCTAGGCCTCCCAAAGTGCTGGGATTACAGGAGTGAGCCACTGTGCCTGGCCCTACTTTATCTATTTTTTAACTATCGCACCTTTTTAGCTGTCATTCAGCTTGGTCCATGTGATGTTTTACCAGATAGACTAGGACATACAAGCGGAGATATTTTAAAGAAATATGCAAATGAATCTTTCCTGGAGAATCAAATGTTAAAAAAAAAACAATAAACTCTGAGGGTATTTTAAATTTTCAAGTACTGTAAAGCCCCCTTTACATAATGTCCTAATATATCATATCCTCACATAAATTTTTCTGAAAATCAGTGTAGGCATAATTTTGTGATTAGATTTTTTTCCCACAGGAAGTAGAAAGTACATAGTTTGTTTTTCCACTTTGTAAATACTATTATACGCACACAAACATTTTCAGGCAATGGTAGCTTTCATCCTTGTTTTTCTAAACCTCTCCTCTTTTGCTCTGCTGAGATTAGTTAGAAATAAAGAGCATATAGCCAGCTACATTACATTCCTAGATGCCTGAGTTTCTATCAATAGTGCAATTTTTTGATGAAACACATAGCAAATATCAACATGACAAACTCTGAGATGTTACCTGGCGCCCTTCCACCAAAAAGGATTTCTACCTCCTTTTCAAGACTGATTCATCTCTAGTTCGCACACAATCTAGCACTGAAATATTTGAGGTACCCACTCCTCTGAGGTCATTGTAAAAGCAAAGAATGAGACAACACTATATAAAAGAAAATTGTGTCACTTTTTCAGCAAATAAAAAGTTCAGTCTCAATTTCGTGCTGAAGTATGAAGCACAGTCCCTGAAGAGACAGCCAGTTCGGTTTGTTATAGCAGGATTTGTAACTGTGGAGGTGGAAAACTTTTTCAATCTATGAAAGATATTGTGAAACATTTACTGTGAAAAAGCTGGAATAATACCAACCAAAAGCTATAAAAATAAGAGGGGGGAGGCTTAATTTGAGAAGTTTTACACTCTTTTATAAGAACTGCTCCATTATTCTTAATACAGACAAAGGTTGAGTCAAGTTTGTGATGCAGTAAATGAAAAGTTAACAGTTCAGCTCATCACTTCAAGCGAATCCATACAGATTCACTGCATTCGTTTCTCTCCCTGTTCTTCCTTGCCCTGCACTTCTTCATTTTGATTAGCTCATTCCCTTAACTGGTGAAGCAAGCATTTGTCCTTCAAGTCCAATAAGTTCTAACTGTCATTAATCACAAGTTTCTTTGGTGAGTGCTTAAAAAGTCTAACCAGGAGAGGAAGAGTGCTAAAGAGAAAATACGTGGCACTCTCCAGAAGAGAATCAGGGTCAAAAACTAGATAGCTAAGTTTGGAAGTCTCGGATAATTGAAAAACAAACAAACATACAAACCAAAAACAACAATCAAACTATAGCTCTCATAGTTCTGTTTTTAAATAGATGTATACATTTAAAAAATCGCTTATGTTCCTTTTTTGGGTAGATTAATTTGGGTAAACTGATTGAGTGTATAAGTTGAATTCTGTCCCCTTTGTCTAGCCTGCACACCATCTTTAATGGTAGTAAAGATGTAAGAGACATTAAACAAGAGGCAATAGTTTTAGAGAAGAAATCAAATCAGAGATTTCAAGAATTAAAATGCCAAACACAAATTAATGTTTACAATTTTTCTGTATCTTCACACACAGATTATTATTTAGTAGTTATAATTCTATTAGTGCCTAAGTCTTAGGGACTGAAACTTAGGCTCTAATGGAGGCATAGTATAATTAGAGTCATGGACTAGTGGAGTTAGGATTACCTCTACTTTAGCTGGAATCTCCTCATGATATATGAATAGACAGAATAACATTCATGATCATTAATTGAAAAGGTACAAGAGGCATTTGAATATCCAAATAAAATAAAATATTTCATGTGTAGGCATATTTCTAATCCCTTTACAAGGCAACCCATGTAAGCTTCTATTGCTTTTCCCATTTCATTTCTGCCATCATTTGTTGAGGTTTATTAGGCATCAGGTAAATATCAGGCTGTGTTAATTCAAAGACAAATACAAATGCTTTTAAGGAATCTCTGTCATTAGGAGAAAGGAGTAAAAGAGAGAGGGACATAAAGTAGTGTTTTATTAAAGTAGTATTTTATTGCAATATTCAAAACGTCGTTAAAGGGTTGTATAGGGTACCATGAAAAATAGATGAATTGTAGTTAACCTTACAAAGGAGAGGTGTTAGAAGACACTCTGGAGGAAGTGACATGTGGTGCTGAGTATTAAAAGACAGGGTGTTGATTAGCAGGGGAATAGAGAATGGCATGAGTATGTCTATTTAAGGCAGATGGAAGAGTTTGGATAAAGACACGTAATCATGGCTTAGTATGATGTGTTTAGTGCTTTCTAAATAGTTGTTACTGCCAAAGTGCAAGGTATATGGGAGGAGGCAAAACTAAAAAGCAGATGGAATGAGGCCATGCAAATCATCATATACACATTAAAAATTTTAGGTTTTTAGGTAAGTTGGAAGTTTTGAAGGATTTTAACCAAATGAGTAATATCAGGTCTATGTTTCAGATAAATCAATCAATTGGTAAAGTGGAGAATGAATTTGAAGAGTATAAAAGACAAATATCAGAAGTACATTCAAACATCCTAGGCCAAAGAGGAATGAAGGTCTAAATTGGAAGACTGGACCCAGAAATAAGTGGTTGCCCAGATTTGATGCATAATAATTAAATAATATTGGCAAGACTTGTAGATTATGTATACAGGTAATGGTAAGGTCCTTATAAACAAAATACCTGTGGCTTCTCACTAGCTGTCTGAATTGTTGGTGGAACTATAAATTAACATGTGGAATTTAGAAGGGAAATTATGAGTCCCATTTTAGATATCTTGAATTTAAGAAACCCCTGAGACATAAAGTGGAGAGGTTCAGAAGTAGAGTAGATATACATGTTTAATTTTCTCAAGAGAGGTCCTGGTTAATGCCGAGTTTTGAAAACATAAGAACATACAGGTAGAGTTAAGGTAACAAATGTGATGATCTTTCAAGGAGAAATTTAGTATAAGAAAACTCACTCAGTGGAGATGAAAAAGTTGAGTGCACTAGCTTTTAAGAGATAATAGAGACAAAGTAAATTAAGATTATTTAGAAACAAATTACAGGAGTTTGGTGTTACAGAAATGAGAGAAATAAAATACAGTGAGCCGGGTAAGCTATCATTGCCACAATATTGGTTTTATTTTACCCTTTTGTGAAAGTTCATTTTGATATTGCTCATAGAGGAGGTTGAAAATAATTCTACACAATCTTGATGCTGTGCTTTTGAATTAATTCGAGTCTTCTTTTTGAAAATTTGAGGCTATGAAACCAAGCTATACTTTTTCAATTTTTATTAAATTATGTTTCTAAAATCTGGGAACTATAGCTGACTATAACAGATATCCCTATTGGTTAACACAAAGACAATCTGTTTGATTTCTTACAAGTTTTCTTTTTTTAAAAATTTTCACTTCAAGAACGTTATACTTGGCAGCCAGAACCGGATTCAGAGTAACATGTTACCTTATTACTCCCTCTGCTTGTTAATAGATGAAAGTCAAGTGCACACTTTGTCATACACTTGATACCCCTAGCTAAAGGGAATGTCATTATCCCCATTTTGCTCTTCTTTCTGCACAATTCTGTTTCTAACCCTCACTCATCACAATCCCTCTCAAATCTTACATTTAATCTTAATATTATACAATCTGTTTTAGTTCGAGTGGCCTGTTATTGTGTTTACATAACACTGCTTCAATTTATCTAAACTTATTTTTCAAAACTTGTTTAAAAGAGGCTTTTTTATACAGAAAATAAAAATATAAAACAACTTGTCAATATTCCACTATGGTCTATACTTATTTATTTATTTGGTCTGGTAAAAAATTCTTCCCATCTTCTCTGGCTTAATGTTTACTTCTAATTTTTTTTTTTTTAAAGGTTAAAGGGAATGGAAGTGACTACAAAGATAAGAAAACTTTGTAAGGGGATGGTAATGTTCTCTGACTTCATTGTTGTGGTATCCTATACATTGGTAAAACTCATTTCCTGTACCTCAAAAAAATAAATTTTAGTGTCTGTGAGCGTATACTTATATAGGCCGGGCACGGTGGCTCACGCCTGTAATCCCAACACCTTGGGAGGCTGAAGCAGGTGGATCAAGAGGTCAAGAGTTCAAGATCAGCCTGGCTAAGATGGTGAAATCCCGTCTCTACTAAAAATACAAAAAATAAAATGAGCAGGGTGTGGTTGCACGTGCCTGCCATCCCAGCTACTCCGGAGGCTGAGGCAGACAATTGTTTAAACCTGGAAGGGCGGAGGTTGCAGTGAGCCAACATCGTGCCACTGCACTCCAGCCTGGGCGACAGAGCGAGACTCCGTCTCAAAAAAAAAAAGATAGAGAGTATACTTAAATAAACCCGAATTTTAAAATTGTCTCTTAAATTTAGATAATTAATATGGATATTAAAATATTGCAGGCTATTGACAGAGAAATTGTCCTAACAAATATTAAATATATTATAAAAGTGCGATGAAAGCATTATAGATGTGACTTGTGAATTGATTGACAATAAAATTGGCCAGATAGATATAGATCTATATAAATGTAATAATACATGCAATGCATAAAACTTTAGCTTAAAATTTAAAAAATGAAAGCAAATATGTTGGGAGTCAGTTAGCCTCTGTTAGAATCCTAGCTTCACAATTTATCTGTCATGCAATATGGGGGAAAAGATTCAAACTTTCTATCACTCAGTTTTCTCATTAAACAACAATAATTCTTATTTCACAGGGACCATGTAGCGATTAAATGAGATAATACACATAAACCAAAACTTCTTAACCTGTGATCCAATGACACCCATGAGGTCCATGGGTAGGCATTAAGTGCCTGGAATTTTATGGAAAAAAATTACACCTTCATTTTAATAAGCTGTAACTGAAATGTACTATTTCCTCTATCATGAATGTAGGCAGCAAACCACAGTAGTATTAGCAGGACCTGTGGTGTTACCGTTAGAAATCAGATATTTTTATATACCACATTACTATTTTTGTAAATATCCCAAAATCTTGTTTGATATTAGCCAACATAATAGTGTTATTAGCTCAACTTTCAGAACATATGCTGTTGAATACATTAGCCAAATATCAGGCGATTCTATACCTAGTAGCAATTCCTCCACCAAGTGATGAAGTCCCATTGTCTTGTATCGGTGACCCAAATACCTACATTGTTTCACAGTTCTCTGTATACAATTATTTGTTGATCAACACAGGGAAGAAGAGATAAGTTACTTTTATCATTTGTCCAAATTTTGCAAAATTGAGCAATTTACATCAGAACCATTAATTCTGGGAAGGTGGTGTGTCATTTTTTTAAGATAGGCATTCATGTAAGCTACACTATCAGCTTACATATTTATAGCTCTGTATTTGTGATTCTTCTTCATTTCAGCTCCTGCTGATTTCTCTTCTTCCTTTCAAACTTGGTTGGTATTCATTCACTGTTTTTGTTTTACTTATGATGCATTTCCAAGTATTTTACAGGAATGGGTTGAAATATTATCTCATATTTTCAGATCCAGAAGAACTTTTATCCTTTTATAACACATACAAAATTCTTTACTGAATTTCAGGTTTTGTGGATTTTCATTCAGTTGGACTTTTTTTTTTTCTTTGAAACATGCAACTTTATGAATCCCTTGTCTTCCTTGAGGTTCGTTTCTTTTGAAATAGGTTTCCTTTTCTATTTTCCACCTCTGGTCATGAAGTGCTAACTCTTATGGGCTATTTACCCCTTTGCTGAGAAAAATATAAACATATAGGTGATATCAATTTGGAATCAGGGCATATTTGGTTTTCTGTAAATCTTTTCTTTAGCAAACAGAAACTTTGAAAACTATTATTAAAACTTATAACAATCTTTTATTATCAAACCCTGCGTAGGGCCAACTCTAACCCAGCTAACAGCAAAAATAATATCACTAACAAGATCAAGGATGAAGGTGCAGATCCCAATAAAGATTGTCTCTTTAAAAAAGGATTGGAAATTTTATATATATATATCTGCATGAGTACTTTTTAAAAAACTAAATCTTTCCAGGGTCGCAGAAAAATATCTTCCAAAGTGATTTCAGTTGATTAAAAAAACAGCATTTGGTAGTCTGTGCTGCCTTAACAACCCTAACTTGAGATAACCCTAGGAGAAAATCACCCCCACACCATAAAGATGAAATTCCGTTTTCTCCTCTTCCTTGTTCAAATTCCACTGCTATTTCACCAACACCCAAAGAATAACAAGACCCAGCTCACTTCTCCAGGCACCTATCTGATCAGACTTACAGCAAGGGTTTGTCCTTAAGTGTCTTCACCTCTACTATAGTCAGGAAATTGAGCCCTAATTTCTGGGTCAGATTCTGGAAACTTGCAAAATATCCTTATGCTTCGAGGGGCCTGAGGACTCCTTCAAAGATCAAGGGTAAGCAGACCTGGCAGAGACAGACATGCCTGCCCTGCAGGGCTGGGACAAGGGGACTTTTCTAAGCAAAAGTACCCCAACACTCGTCACTGAGAGTCTAACGAGGCAAAACCAAGGAGTAGCAGGCACCAAACTAGGGCTGTGCCTAAAAGGTGCACATCTCCCCTCTTTAGCCATAAAGGCAAGGGAGATAAAGAGAATCAAGTGAGTATTTGACCTCCTTGTTATTTTTAATTCTGTAAATCTGAGGACATTCCTAAGAAAAATATTCCTTGCTCAGAAGGCTCTCAAAGAATCCGCCGATTCTCTACATCACAAATGTACAATCTGGAATATTCATGTACCTGGTGAAGTTAGCAAGTACCCACTCCTCCCTACCAATATTCTCTGACATAGATTAGAAAAAGCAAGAATTCAGTTCTTTGAGCTACCTTGAAGTTTTTGTCTTGTGGAAGCTGACTGTGACTGTGAGAATGTTCTGAGTCATCGCTAATCTATGGATCATGGGAAGATATTTTTCTTGTTCTTTCAAGCATTTTTTCATAAAAAATACGCTTTCTTGTTTCTTCTCTCCTTTGCTGTTTTTATCTAAAATTTTCAAATCTGTGAATTATATCCTGACAATATCATAAATATGTAAATAGGTTTATAGACTATCTCAGCATTCTAAATTGTCAGGAATAAAATACCACTGACAGATTTAGCATCCCACACAGTCAAAAGCATTCTTTAGTAACAAGGAAGAATTTTACCATATGGCACCCCGCTAGGTGGTGGAATACAAAGGTCTTCCAAAGTACTTATTATAATTCATATACCATGAGAAGCTGACTAATGTTTTATTTTCTTTTTAATCAGAGATATACTCACTGTCGTGTCTTTCTTCCTGTGTGAATCTTCTAACTTTGGACATAAACTTCCTAATAAGCACCAACACAAATCTTTTCTCAGTTGCAAAAAGAAAATACATTAGGGGTCCTGAACCAATAAAAGGGACATCATGAGTAGTAGAGAAAGAAATGTGCAAGATAGATGGAGATTGTCCTAGAATGTTAACAGCCACAAGAAGACAAAAGGTAAAGAGCAAAGAGGTCACTGAACAAATATTTTAATAATGCTTTATTTGAAATTCCATCAGTTACACATTATTACCTTTACCATGCTGGAGAAACTCAGCAGGGATAACGTGAACAGTATTATTTATAATATAACAAACCTCAACATCTCTAGGACACACACTAGCTACTAAGAATTTTGCCATGTATTGCCTTATTTTCTGACTTTAAAAGTTGCTTTTCTTCAATGGCAGGTATCTTTGTGTAGAATAAAACTAATATTAATGTAATCAAGGATGTTTCTCATTGTCAGTCAGCTCAGTAGAATGAACTTCATAGTAATATTATTAACATTATTTAATGCATTCTATGCACAGATACTCTATTAAATGATTTACATGTTTTTATTTATTTCATCCTCACAACCAAATGTGACATAAATGCCATTAATTTCTCTGTTTTATAGAAGAAAAACAACTTAAAACATACGGAGTTGAAATAACTAGACCAATGTCATGTACGCAGTAAGTCTGTTTCTGGGATTTAAATGTAAATGTCATACTCTTAAGCACTGCTATACTGTTACGTTGGTGCAAAAGTAATTGCAGGTTTTTTGGCCATATAATAATGACAAAAACCTCAATTACTTTTGCACCAACTTAATATCTCTTTAATTTCCCAGTATTTAATTTAATTTTATATAAAAGAAAGGTGCAGTGAAACACCAAAGCCATTTCAAAATGGCATAATTCTGTATTATACTATAGAATCTATATTAAACACAGGAGCATATATAGTATTAAATCCTTTGCTTTGGTTAAGGCTGTACATTATCTCATCGTGAAAACAGTATTCAATTGTGACGAAGAAAAAAAAATAGGAATTAAGGATTCTTACTGTTACAAACTGACTCTGCGATCCAGGGTAGACTATTAATCCTCTACCACTTTTCATCTGAAAAATGGGATGCACACATAGGTAATTAATTTGAAACCTAAAGAGCTCTATTTTTTTCTCTAATCTAACCAATTTCCAGAACACTGTAGTGTCGTATTAGTTGTTTGCTACACAGATTGTCATGGGAAGCCACAGAAATATGCAATACTGAAAGCCTACTCACGTCATGTCTGTCTTAGGTAACCAGAACCCTTCAAGCAGAAATGCTTTCATTTCTTACCCCTGGCAGATCTCATTGCTCACTGTAATTCAGGAGGTAGAAGGGTGGACAGAGATAGATACAAGATAACATTTCTTGCACGTTTATAGTAGAAGTTTCATATCCTTTGAGATCTAAGTTTTATATCCTTTGAGATCCTATATGTTGGAGTCATGATTTATTTTATATTTTCAAAGTCTTTAACACTGAGAAATGCAGATAATTGTATATAAAACTAAATAACATGATGTTCCTACTGGGAAACACATGTACATATCAATCTGCAACCCTTTGAGGATCCCCTTCAGACCTTTTCTGTGTCATTAGGGCATCCATGGTTATTAGGTGTGAGTTACTGCTTCACAGTTCTATGCTGGCAAACAGATTTTTTTTTCATTGTTGTGCTGTGTGGATGTGGGTGGGTGGGAGGGGAGGTGGGGTGATGGAACCAACTAATACATAAGACTAGTTACGTAAAACCTCAATGACTGCAGAAAAAAGTGCGAAAAATATCTGGAATCCTGAATGTTGCCTTTGCACTATCTTTGAATGTGAATCGATAATTTGTTTAACCTAATGGTCTGTGATATAATCTGGAAGCGAGAGAAAGGTAAAAGGGCCTACTTTCAAAACATATAAAATTCTGAAAACTCTCCCTTTTATTTCTAGATACAGAATCTGACCACTTCTTATCTCTTATCTTCTTATCTCTTTACCTTCACCTGGGTGAATCTTTCATTACCTCTGACTTGTAATACTAAGCCCAATCTAGCAACCAGAGTGAGCTTGGTGAGGTGTAAATCTCACCCTATTGCTCCCCTCCTCAAAATCATGATGGCTGACATTACGTATATGTGGTATCCAAAAAAGTTCAACTCACAGACACAGAGTAAAATGGTGGTTACCAGAGGCTGGAGTGGGGTGGGAGTCTTTGGTCAAAGAACACAAAATTTCAGTTAGATAGGAGGGGAAGTGTTCAAGTGATCTATTGTACAATACGATAACTACAGTAAACAACAATGTATTGTATTCTTGAAAATTGCCAAAGGAGTAGATTTTAAATATTTTCATCACAAAAAATAAATATGTTAAATAATGCATATGTTAGCACAGTTAAGCCAATTCACTATATATGCATCTTTCAAAATACTATGTTTTATAAGATAAATATTTACAATTATTTTCAATTAAAAAAAATAAACTGTGATGGTATCCCAAGTCACTGGGGGGGGGGAAAAAAAAGCCAAAGTCCTTTCAATCTGCAGAGACAAAGCATTCATTTGCTGACTTCAGTACCTACTCATGTCCCCTCGGTTTTTGCTCCAGCCATACTGGTCTCCCTCTTGTTTCTCATATCTTTCATCTTCCTCCCATATCAGAGACTATCTTTGCTGGTCTTTCTGCCAGGAACAGTTTTTTTCTTGGATACCTGTAATGGAATAGACTCTCACCCTATTCAGAATAGGAGCATCTCTTCACTTGTTATGCCTGTATCATCTCATTTTAAAAAGTTACCCTTCCATTAAATATATTTGTATATACGTATTAACATTCTCAAAACATGGATAAGCAGCTTGAGTTAATGGTATTAAAATTGGGGTAGATACATTCTATTATCTATATTAAATATAATAGCACTATTTATTGTCCTCTTTATGACCAGTAAATCAGATAAGATGAAATTGGTATCTATTGATTTTTCCATGTTAAATGTGATACTAATTAAATCTAAACATATATGAAAATGTTTCCTTGTAGGAAATAGTCATTGTCTCTGGGTTGCGGGATTAAGAGTGACTTTTGTTTCTCTCTTTTTCTGGGTTTTAAAAGTTTATGACAGACTACACATTTATTATGTTTATTGTTGTTATATTAACAATGTATTTGTTTTTGTTTTAATAAATAAAGGGTCATTTTTGAAAAATAAAATTGTACTAAAGGTTTGTATAAAATAAATAGATACACTGTTTTCCTTTCTGCCCCATCCTTACGGTTGCTCTTCAGGAGTCACGGCTTTATTCTTTTTGTCTCGTTTTTGATTATCTCCATTGTACAAAATAATATACATATCTTGACATTTGCTGATGCAGTCATTTAAATCGCTGTTTATTGATTTCCTTTTATGAAAGAACACATTTCCCTTTCTTTCATACCACCCTTCAAATTCCCACCTTCTTTCTTTAAAAAGTTCAACAAAATTTTTTGGTTAACTTGATTGTGAATTTGTGTATTATAGGATAATATAAATATTGTTTAGTGCTAAGAAAATTGCATACAATGTTTTGTTACCTATGTCACTTATTTTCCCTGAAATTAATATTTGTTTCATGTTTTATTTGCTTAGTTTCCAATGTACCCATTTTTACTCATTATAAACCTGTCAACCTCATTATTTTGCAAAAGCTCAATTCTACTAAAGATTTTCTCATTTCCACTTTTTCCTAAGTGCCATTTTTCATCCTATCCTGCGAGCCTGAGGCATTTGTTTTCTAAAACTGCTCTGTCCATAATTGCATAACTAGATCTGCTCTGTTTTTTGGAGTTTCCTGTACTTTGGAGACTTCTCCTTCTTCTCTCTTCTTGCTAAATCTTGTTACCTCTTTTAGTTTATTCTCTTGTTTTTTGGATCACATGTTCTAGTAGCTCTGTAAAAATCAGAAAAATGGGCAATATGTTTCTTAAAACTTTACATATCCAAACATAAATTTATTTTATCATTCCAATTAACAAGCTAAATGCAGAATTCTGTTGAAAATCATGTCCTTTCAGAGTTATGAGGGCAATCCATTAATCTATTGCTTTCTGACTGTTATTATTGAGAATTTCTGAAATACTGTTAGTCCAATTCTTTTATATAAGTTCTTTTCACCCTAAAGATTTTAAGAACTTTTTGCTATCCTTGAAATGCTGAAAAATTTAAATACTATGCTTTAGTCCAGGATTTCTTTATTGTGCAGGATCCTCTGTTAGCTCTTTATGTTCAGAGACACATGTCCATAATTTATAGGTAATATTGTTGTATTATTTATTTGATAGTTTTGTTCCACCTGTTTTTATCAGTCTGATTTTCTTTAATTTTTATCATTGAAATATTGAAACTTTTAAATAGTCTTTTCAAATTTCAAGATATTTTTAATTTTTAATTTCCATAGTTTTAATTTTTGAGCATTTTTCTTGACTTCATCTTACATCCTTTCCTTTCTTATTTCAGTATTGTATTTTTAATTCCCAACAAGTGTTTTACTTGATCTAATTGCCCTTTATTCTTCTTATTTTACCAATGTAATTTTTATTTTTCTTTTCTTTTGTCGTAGCTTGGTAAGCTTCTACATGAGCTGGCATTAGCTTTTTAGATAGCTCAGTCCTTGCCATACTTCAGGTCTTAGCTTAAAAGACATCTCCTCAGTTTTCTTTACAACAATTCAAATTTGAATTTTGAATTAATAATTTTTTACTTGTTTATTACCTCTTTACCCCTGCTAGGATGTTTTATGATGACAGAAACTCTCTTTTGCTTATAACTGTGTACCCTCAGTCATGTGTAATGCCTGGTGCATGATAAATATTGGTTAGGGTTGATGAGAAAGGAAATAAAATGATGTACAGTAGGAAATAATATATTGGGTAAAGTAATAAGTGCACAAAATGAATGCTATAATAGTAGAATTTGAATGTGCTAAATTATTGGATATAGGAAAACCTATGCAGGCAAGTAAGATATTATAGATAATTAGAAAATGTAAGAAAGTAGAAATTCAAAGAGTGCTTAGACTCTTAACAACACAAAATTAGAAGCCAGAACACAGCCAGAGGTTGATAAAGTGGGGAAGTGGGTCCAGGTGAGATGGATGAACTGCCAGGTAAGATTCAGAGCTGTTCTGGCCATAAGACCCAATCCTCAGGATAATGACATTAGGATGAAAAACACTTCATTCATTAAATTAATAGTACTAAGTTATGTAATACCATTGCCTCAGGCTTGCTTCACCTTGGAATAACCTTTTGGAAAGAAATTATTGGAGGTTTCCTCAGAGCATAAGAACATGGCTTTGGTTGTAAATAAAATATACTGCACTGAATTTACAACGCAGAGAGCTTCCCGGTGCCTTAAAGCTTAAACCCACCATAACTCCTGTAGATGCTCTTGTAATCAGTATTTTAAAAAACTACATTATTTCATCTTTTTTCCTTGGTTCCTTTTTCTTTTTCTTTTTTTTTTTTTAAGGTAAGAAATCCCTGGGCTGAAACAGAATATGACTCATTGAACCCATTCTTCTGACCGTTTTGTGAAATAGCTTGGGGTTGTAAGAGCTTGTTGTTTTCTTAGTGCCTTGCCACCGCCATGGAGCATAAACCCCATGTAAAAAGCTAAAACAGGTAGGAAAGGGGAACTACCAAAAACATGTCGAATGAATTCAACATATCTTTATGCAGTTTTCCAGCAGGGAGGCGTGTGACCTTGTGAAGGTCATTTAGCTCTGAGTGCTGCCTGAGAATTTTAACATCTGCAGTGTGCTCTGTAGACCTTTTGCAGAAAAAGTGTCATGAAGGACAATCAAGTAGGATGAATCATTGCCTAGACAGAATATACAAAACAGCCTTGAAATTGATCTGAACGGGTGGCAGAAGGAGCTGGTGGTATTATCACATTTTGGTTATCATCAGTACCTGACACACAGTGAGAGGCTCAATAACATTTGAATGTTAAATTTGTAGAAATGCTGACGCCATTTTGACATGAGGGCAGGCCAGGCTCGGGGGGTCTTCCACGGTGGGAAATTGCACTACGAGGAGAGTAAAACACACAGTGGTGTGTAGGGTTGAGAAATTGTATGAAGGAGAGAAATAAAGTTCCAAAACAAACTTCTGACAGGCATGAAAATGTATAAGAAAGTTATAAGTAGAAAATCAATCAAGGAATAGGTCTAAATCATTAATCAGAATAAAAGCTGCAAGTAAATGATTACTTAGACACTTTGAAAAAGAAGAATTACTACCACTAGGGACTTTTTGAGGTTAAAGTTGTTTCAAATAGAACTATTTATTTAGAAAGTAATATAAGTTTCATCTTTTCAGAGGGCCACTGGCAGACACATTGGGTGAAAGCATTTATTCTGACAGAGTGTTTCTTTATTCTGACTCATTCATTTTATTAACCATTTATCTCTTGGGGAATTGTTTAAATATTTAATATTTCTTAATATTTATTACACAGCAGGCCAAAGACGGCTATGTTTTTAAAAGAACTACAGTATCTTATCGTTCTGATGGTCTAGAAGTTTATATTCACATCCAAGAATTCTTCCTACTTCTCTGAAAACTCATCCTTTGCTTTCTTACTCTTCATGGGAATAAGGAAACAGCTGTGCAGTATAAGTTATCTGCTCTTTCTTTTCTTCTTGACAACTATTATCAACTCGTTCTGACCGAAAAATGACTTAATAAACTTCTCTCTTCTAGCCTCTTTTAAAAGATCTATGTAGTTTCCAAAAACTCTTAAACACTGTAGGAACTTTTTCAAAGCCTATTTCAAACTGAGGTCTGTATCAGATGTAATAATCTTTAGAAAACCTGATCAATAGTAATTATTTAGACATGATATACTCCTCATTTCTAATTAGTAAATGTTTTATTTTTTTCTTTGTATTCAATATGAGCACTTTATGTACCCTTTACCCCTTACCCCAACAAATGTAAGAAAATAAATTATTGGCCCAGAAATTTTATTGATTTTAAAATTACCTTATTCATCCATGAGAAGCCTAAAAATGAGAAAGGTAAAAAACCCAGGTTATAACATATCCTAGAAATTCCTCTTTTAAAAAATCCCATTCAATGGACTCCCATGTTTCTAAAGAAAAAGAAACACCAATTTTTCCACTCAATTACAATATTAGGAAAAAAGGCAGGGGAGAATACTTTCTATGGGAAAAAGATGCCAAATTGCATGGGTTTGAAAACATTTGATTCCAGAAGACATTATGAGATCAGTCTACTCTGAGATGTCCTCAGAGCTATCCCTGAACTGTCTGCAACCTGACCTTTCAGTTGTTAATACCAGTTGTTTGTGTCCTTGTTTGATTGTTCCTTTTCCTAGCCTGTCACTTACGACAAAAGTTACATTGTTCTTAATCCTAGGATCTTATCTAAATTATTTGCCATTGCACTAAACCTCAACATTTCTTTGCTCAGGCTTTCGATACTTTGAACCCCCAACTTAAAAATTCTGTATTTTTTGTCTATCTTTTATTGTTTATTGTTATATGCTTTTATTTAGAAACCATAGATTCTAACAAGAAATCAGGATTAAAACTGTGGGTCTGAAACTAATGAGCTGTTTGAACTTGGACAAGTTCCTTAACCTTGTTGAACTTCAGTTTCTTCATCTCTAAAATGAAAAAATCAATACCTATCTCATAATATTGGTGTGAGTAGCAAGTGAAATAATGTGTATAAAGGAATAAGAATGGTGCTGGCATTGTTAAAGCTAAAAATACTAGTTTACCTTCTCATTCCTTATTGATTTCCTTTTTCAAACTAAAACTGGATTTCACTTTGTCAGAAGCAACTAGAATATAATGTGCAAACGAATATGGCTAATGCAGCTTAAATTTGTTGTTGTTATCATTGTATTAAATGATCTAAAACTGTATCAAATTGTGTACAATGAGTTTGCTTAAAAAGGAGGACTCCTAAATTTAGTTGTTCACTCATTTTCTGTCATTTAAAAAAAAAATTACTGCAAAAATCTTGAATTGACATTATTTAACCAGCAATAGCATCAGCTAGTAACAGAAAGCAGTTATAAGGAAAATGAGCATTTGGAGATTATTATTATGTCAAAATATACGTATATAAAAACATCACACACACTATAATGTAAAAGAACAAAGCCCCACTGGGTAAAAAACAAAAACAAAAAAACGATGGTGACTACTTGGCACATGGTCATCTAATCAGAAAGCACAGTTTTGATACCTCCTTACTTTGGCAAAATATTAAGTCCATTTTCCACTGGATTGTTTGGAGACCATTAGTATTCAGGACTGAATCTATAGAATAGGGACATGTATGTGTGCATCATAGACTGAAGGAAATAACGATGACAGAAACAGCCTCTGCCTCCTATCTAGTGCTGCAGAGACATCTTAATAGAGGTGAAAGAAATACTTTTCTTTTTTAAAGCCATTTTAGGAAATAGTTATAGACCTCCAGGGCAGAGCAGAGAGGTAGATCAGGAAATATTTATGCAGAGGAGGGATACCTATAAAAACCACAGAATATTGATCATAAGGGATTGCAGAATTACTCTGACACTAATTCAAATTGGAGCATGACAGTGGCCACCAAAGGTGTTTGTTTTCAAGACAGTACAGGCAAGTGGCAGATAGGCAACTGCTGGAACAGAAAACGAAGTCATTGTCTTGAGAATTTGATCTTGTAATCATGCAAACTTCACTTCTAAATAATAATGAGAGTTCTAAGGAGCCTTAAAAATTATAGCCTAATTCTTTGCCTTAGTCTCTCTCTGGGAGAAGTCATAAGTGGGTACTCAAAGAAGCTCATTCACACTTGGAGGCTAAGAGGACACTGAAGCAGTAATATGCTAAGTGCTCCCCTAGCGGGATAAAAACCTGAATGTGCTTCCCTGAATGTAAAATGTTACCAACGAAGACCTTGGCACTAGAAAGATAAAAACTTAATTGAACACATGGATATGTTTTCTTTGACTCTGATTTACAGCAAGAATGTCCGACAGACAAAATCATAAAATTCAACTTCCATACATTTGTACTATGCTCAGCTCAACACCAGATTTTCTGAGGACAGTAGCTCTACACCTCTTCCTCCTTTACCATCAAAACAAACTTTGAGCCAGCTATCACATAAAATGGAAGGTGATAAAAGAAGCCAATTCAAATTAAGGATTTAATTATACAATTGTTTGATTTGCCCTTTCCCTCCAAAAGGGGAATTTCAGGCATTAGGCATAGGCTATGGGGAAAATTTATTTGAAGATAGCTCTGAGCCACTCTGCCAAAGTAACTGCCTAAAATTTTGTCACGTAGTTGCAAATTTGAGTTAACTTGTCACAGCATCCTATTGAGACTAGTAGGGAAGTACTTTATGGAGGCAAACTTAAATTTGACTTTGCATGACCTTAATAAAAGGAATGTTCAACATAGAATAGAAAAAAACTTTGACATACCCCCTCCTCCAAAGTGCACCAGTAATACATTTACTAAACTTATATAATGAAACAGAAGTTGGTTAAATACTGAGAGATCACATCTACAGCTTATCGTTTTATTATTGATTGGAAAAGAGGGAAATAGAAACAACTCAATAAAAGCAGTATGCTTTGATTAATTGGTGGTTTACCTCCAATTTAGGTAAATAATACAGTTACTCTAGGGCATAGATTCTCGAACACACTTTCTTTCCCTTGTCCTTTGTTTCTTTTATATCAGAATCTGTTTATATGCTATCATGTAGTTTAGAACCATTACTCAAGCATGAGAACAATAAGTTTCAGATTATTTAAGTAGGAATCAACTCTTTGGAGATATTCATTACTTTAAAAAGCCTCAATGTGAGCAAATGTAATTATATTTAAAACACAAACACACATATACACAAACAAAAAGAAGGCCACTGTACAAAAATTTCCTTCCTGGTTAACTATTGCTGCATACCAAAGAATTTTCAAACCTCATGACTTGAAACAATGATCATTTGTTTGGTTTCTGAGTCTGCAATTTGGACAGATATTAGGGAAGGCTTCTTTCTTCTCCATGAGGCTGAAAAAAATCACTTTCAAGAGGGCTCACACACATCGCTAGCAAATTTGGCAGTCTCTGCTGGCTAGTAGCTCAGATGGGAGTAAAGGTCAAGAACATCAGTTCATCTTCTCTTGGTTCTCTCTAGGTTCTGCCTGGTTGACTGGTGGCATGGTGGCTGTGTCTCGAAAGTGAACATCCTAAGAGACTCAACAACTGGATGCTGCCAGTTTACTGAGGTCTGAATTCAGAATTTGCCACTGTGAAACTTTTTTCCTGATTTTTTGGTCAAGCAGTCACAGGTTCCAGTTTCAAGAATATGAAACATATAATCTACCTCTTGATGGGCAAGGTGCCAAGATTGTTGAGGCCATATTTTAAAATATTACATAGCTCTTTTAAAACCTCTCATGGTAAACTCTACTACTTGATTTGAAAAAGGATTGAATAGAGGGCAATTTGCTTTTTCACACTTCAGAAACTGTTCATTGTAAAAAAAAACTAATATGACTTCTTTAAAAAATATTTATATTATTGTTTACTTATAATTACTGATACTACATTACCACTACATAGAATCAGTGACACTGTTGTGATATCTATCTGATTTACCAAAACACAAATTAATTCACTACACTATGACAAATCACTCATCCAGTGTAAAACAAAAATTAAATTCTAAGCCCCCTAACAGACTGAATGGATCCCCATCTTGGCCAAAAGAATCCCAAAGAAACCTAAAAAAATAGATTAGGCCATGACAGAGAAGGGGGTCAGATATACCTTATTACACTATCCTCCCTTTGGAGTTTAAACACAACTGATCAACATTAAGATTAAAACAGAGCTTACAACTGACAAAACAGCTCTTTGTAGCAATAAGATACAAAATTCGAACCTGACCCTGGTGTAGCACCACATTTTTGAAAGAAAAAAAAAAGGAAAAAAAAGCCAAAGTCTGTAAAATATTTAAGGAGGTTTATTCTGAGCCAAATAGGAGTGACCATGACCCAAGGCATGATCTCAAGAGGTTCTGAGAACATGTGTCCAAGGAGACTGGGTTACAGCTTGGTTTTGAAAACCTAGGGAGACATAAGACATCAATCAGCAGGTGTGAAATATACATTAGTTTGGTCTGGAAAGATGGGACAACTCAATGAGGGGTCTTATAGCTCATAGGTGGGTCCAAAGATCTTCTGAGTGACAATTGGTTCAAAGAGTTAAGTTATTATCTAAAGACCTGGAATCAATAGAAGGGAAGCTCAGGGTTTAAGCAGGATGGAGACCATGGGTCTTACTATGTAGATGAAGTCTCATAGGTGGTCTTCTTAATAAATACCAAATGTTTCCTGTTTAGACCTTTAAAAGGTGCTAGACTCTCAGTTCATCTCTACAGGATTGAGAGGGCCTGAAAAGGGAAAGATCCAGTTATATTAATATAGAGAATAGTCATAGATGCAAATATTCCCTCAAGAAAGATGCCTTTATAGGTCCATTTCAAAATATGGAAGATATTTTGGGGTAAAAAAATCTCGATTTCTTTATGTGTTATATGATGTTATACTAGAGTCAGATTGGAATCTGATATCTTATTGCTACAAAGAATCTGTTTTGTCAGTCTTTTTTTTTTTTGGAGAGGTGGGGACAGAGTCTTGCTTTGTCGCCCAGGCTGGAGTGCAGTGGCATGATGTGTGCTCACTGCAAGCTCTGCCCACCTGGGTTCATGCCATTCTCCTGCCTCTGCCTCATGAGTAGCTGGGACTACAGGTGCCCACCACCATGCCTGGCTAATTTTTTTTGTATTTTCAGTAGAGATGGGGTTTCACCATGTTTGCCAGGATGGTCTCGATCTCCTAACCTAGTGATCCGCCGGCCTCGGCCTCCCAAAGTGCTGGGATTACAGGTGTGAACCACCACGCCCAGCCTGTTTTGTCAGTTTTAAGAACATTGTTTTAATGTTAAGGCTGGTCAGTTGTGTCTAAACTCGAAAGGGAGGAGGTTATAGTGAAGCATGACTGACATTGTAACAGATGATATAGTGAATTACTATCATGGCCTGAATTAGTTTTTCAGGTTGCTTTGGGATCACCTTAGGCAACAAGAGGGTCCATTCAGTCTGTTGGGGGGCTTAGAGTTTTATTTTTGGTTTACAACATGGCATATAGCAGGCTCTGAAGGAAATCAAAGTATTTTACCCCAAAATATATTTCTTTGACCTATTTTAAAGTGACCCTACAAAGTTGTCACTTGTGGGGGAAATATGCATTTTGTGGAGACTCTTTTTCACTTATTAGGGCTTTTTGGGGAAGTCTGACACATTTTAAGATTTGATAAGAGACATTCACCATCTATTTTCTCTGAAGTTTCCTACCTAGAGGGTTCATCTATATGACAAGACCCTTGGCTTCCACAACACCCCTTACTTTAATTTAAGCTGACTTCAATTATTTAGGCAGAACTTAACTCTTTCAACCAATTGCCAATTAGAAACTCTCTGAGTCCACCTGTGACCTGGAAGACACCCCACTTCAAGGTTCCCTGTCTTTCCAGGCCAAACCAATGTGTACCTTACATGTATTTATTTATGTCTTTGCTTGTAACTTCTGTCTCCTTAAAATGTATGAAACCAAGCAATAGCCCAATCGCCTTGGGCACTTGTTCTCAGGACTTCCTAAGGCTGTGTCACGGTCCATGGTACTTAACCTTGGCAAAATAAACCTTTAAATTGATTGAGACCTGTCTCAGATACTTTTTGGTTTACACTAGAAAGTGATATCACTTTAGCAATATTTCATATTCTGTTGCAATAACTTGAAAGAGTGAATGCACCACCTGACAAACTAACAAATACAACCATCAGGAAGGGACTTAGGTGCTGAAAGAATTGGATTCATTATGTAAAATGGTGCATGAACTCTCACTTTTTCAACTCCTGGAGGACTTTTTGAAGCAAATGGAAATTTTGTGTTTGCATTAAGTCTACCATATAGATTACTGCAATGAATGTAAAATCTTTGCCAAATGACTTAGCCAAAAATAAAATAAAAAACAAAACAAAACAAAAAAAACCCTCACACAGATGCCTCCAATTTGAAAATACAACATAAGCATATCTATTTTGTTACTCCCATTTATAGATTTTCCAATAATTTGAAAATAAACAAAACCTTCTGGCTTTACATGTCTGTGGGGAGTTTGGGACTTTAGGTACACATATTTGAGAGTCTTTTGCATAAATCTGCATATGTTTACATGCAATGACAGACATACTGCTGCTTCCCAAATGTGACTAGGGTAATTTAATCTTCTGCAACATTTTGCATAGCATATGTAGGTGTAATATGCTCAGAAAGTTTACCTGAATATATGCAAAGTACACTTAACTCATGCTTACATAGTTCTCATATCAAAAGATGTAGTTAGAGCTGAGATAACACTTTATAGTTTTACTTCCATACATTTAAAGAACTCAAACCAAATTATCTGTAGCAAGAAATGAGCTTTTAAAAAATTTAAAGATACTCCTAGATTTGTCTATTGTACATTATTTGAACTGATTTGTTTTTCTTTAACTATTTTCTTGGTTTAACTTTGTAACTATTAAAATTATTTTTCTAAATTATTCAACAATTGTAAGTTGGTGCTATTGAAAATTGTTAGAACAATGATTGTAAGAGCATTTACTCCAAAACAGTAAAACTATAAACAGTAAAAATAATAAAAATTAGTATTGGTGTAAACATAAAGAAAGTCCCTATAGATTTTTAAAAGGGGTAATATTACCAAATTTACAAAAGTTACTAAATCATGTAGAATATTATATTTTTACTTTTGTGTTGTTAGAAAAACACTTTCTTTTCTTATGAGCCTTTGATTTCATAGGCTGGCTCTTTGTTCCAAATTCTTTAATTTGAATAAATATCTAATGTTTTGTTTACCCAGAATATATATACCTATTATAATATTATAGAAATACAAGTAAGCAAAAAGAAAAAATAGCACCTATCATCCTGTTATCTAAAGCAATGTTAACAGTCCATCCAGATATTTTCTTCTATCATACTTATTTGGCTAAAGTTTATCATATAGATTTTTTCACCAAATTATATATTTGTATATATATTAAATATTTTTCATGCCATTTGAATATTATTCTTCTATAACATCTTCTTTACTGGCTACGTAGTTTCTAATCGTCACAGTTTTGAAAGCAACTTTCCTGAATTCTCTCTTTTATGTATTATAGAGATAATAATCTTCAAATGAAAATGATCTTTTTGAATAAGAATTTTTTTAAAAATCTTATTTTCTGAAAAAGAGTTAAAAACAGTTCATCACCTGCTCACTAGTGGCTCCTTTCTAGTCATCTTCTCCTCCTTCATGATTGGAGTGTTCTATAATGAGGGCCTCTCATTCATACGTCCAATTTATCTCCATCTATATCATAGTTATTTGGGATAGCACCTATGAGAGAATGGAGTGACCACACCTGGAGCATTACTTTCCCACGTTAAAAGAACAGAGCTGCATTTTTTTTAAGGCATATTATTTAGAACAACTAATGAGCCTTATATTCATGCATGATGGTAAAAATTTAAAACTCCTACCGTCTTATTTTATAATTACATCCTAAACTCTCACAAAGTTAATGGGTTTATACACACACACACACACACACACACACACACACACACACACACACACATATATAACCTGATTAGGTCATAACACTGCCTAAAGCACCTGGACCAGTCCTGTTTCTTTTGAACTAAACTAAAATCCTAAATGAGGCACAGCAGCTCCTCCATTACCAGTCCCTGCCTTGCTTTCTAGCTTCTCATTCCACCACTACTTCACCCAAAATGCTCTATTCATATTGAACTTTAGCTCACATAGAGATGTTGCTCTTTTCTGGTTGGAATGCTTCTTCTGTTTTCACTTGATCTTCTCTTCCTCCCAGGTTTAGCTCAGGCTTGTTCTCCCTAAGAAGCAGTCCTTGAACTCCCTCTTTTGAGTCAGTTTCCCTTTCTCTGTACTCATAAAGAACTGTAATACTATGTTTTGATATTCCTTCATCTGCGAGCTCCTTGAAGACAGGAATGAATGAAGGAAATTAGTTTGCTTGTGCCTTTGAAAATGATCTTCAGATGTGTGCTTATGTAGGTGGCCCTGCAGATGGCCTTTAGGATGCTCTCTTTGATCCCTTGCAAGAATAAATTGTGCATGTGCAAATCTGTTCTCTCTGCATATTGCAGAGCATATGAATCCAGAACCCAATGGCTTGCTGCTGCTGGCCATAATCTAGCCTGGGTAATAAGTATGCTCTGTGTTGTATAAAGAACCTTCCTTTATTTTTTTTATCTCTGCCTCAAATCTATGGCTGAAAGAATATGTATGTGACATTTGTTAGTGTCCCTCCCTCATTTGTTCATTTCCCCATCCATACTCTAACTAAGCACAATTATAAGCATCCAGGACAAAAATGATGTCACTATTGATATAGAGCTACTAATTCACCCACAGTTTGTCTCTAGATTTCTGAGATATGCCCTTGCCCTACCACATTTTTCCTTTTGTTGCTGTGTTATTAAGCACTCAGACATTAGGAGCCACAGAATATAATTAAAAACTTGATTTCTGACCTTGAGATCCCTTCAAAATACATGAGAGTGTAAAAGGATAATGTGTATATGGGGCACAAGAGATATAAACATTTTAGAGATCCTACTAATGTAAGCAACAATATCAACAGTATTTAATATCTGCCTCATAAAGTCTGATGATTAAATGAGTTAATATATGTAGAACACTTGGAGAGTGTCTGGAAGTATTAAGCATTTTATAAGTATTTGCTATTATTATTTACTAATTATATGATAGATGCTGTTGTAAGCATTTTACAAATATGAACCTTATATAACTCTCATTTAAATCTTCATAGTAGCTTATGAAATCAATTGTATTATCATTCCGTTTTCTATGTGAAGCAATGGACGCTCAGAGACATAAGTAACTTGACATAGGTCATCTAGAATTCAGGCCCCCTCTCTCTAAACTTACTGACCTTTCCACCGCAGACAGCTGCCTCGAATTTATCTAGCAGTTAGAATGTCTTTTATTATGCTACTCTGAAGTTATCTCTGAAATGGTTTTACTTTGTATTTACTGGAAGTACCAAGTGCCTCTTGGTTATAGATAAATAGAGGGTAATGGTGTAAGTGAGGCCTAAGAAAAATGGTACAACATTTTCCTTTTCATTTTCGACTCACTTAATTTTTTTAACACCATATAGCTCTAATATAGGTCACGTAGAGTTCACTTTTCGAGGGAATGATTATTTTAAAATACTTTACTCAAGTCTCCTCTAACTCAAAATACAATTAATTTTAGATTTCGTATTGATAATTTTCCTCTGCAGAGATAAATTAACTCTTTAAATCAAAGCTGCAGAAGTTGAGTATTGACTGCAGTGAACAGTAAGGCCTCTTTAATTCTTTCCAGCATCACCTAAAGAGTTGTAAATTTTCAAATCTCTGCTTCTGTTGGTGGGGAGCTCAGTTATTTATAAGCATAAGTTATAAATCAATAACTAGCTATTGAAGACAAATTTTAAAATAACTTCATTTTTATTTGTGTTTCTCTAGTTATATTTTCCTCCTTTAAAGGTTATTTTCAACTGTAACCTTAAGTGTTAACCCTAATGTTCCTTTGAAAGTCTCTAAAGGGACTAATTATTCACATCTGCTTCCTCTGAATTTTAACCCAATTGAGACATGAGCTTAAGAGCCAAATACAGAATGAACTATTAACATTATTATCAGTGAAATGGGCATATCGCTTGGATTTAAAGCTAAATTGGGTTTAGCTCTGAATTTACTTTTCTTGTATCATTGCACATGAGAAACTTAGCAATTCAACCTCATCTCTTCGAGGGGCAGCACTTCTCCCCGTGGGTATGAAGTAGGGGAAAAAGGGGTGGTACGTTACTTACAGGAAGGCAGGCTCTATGAGTGGCTGTGGTATCCATCCGTGCTCAAGCCCTCTTCTTAATGCTCTAATCAGATTACCCCATGGCTCTTCCATTTGGGGTGGTGGGTAGAGGGTAGAGGTGAGGTAAGTGATGAGGTGGAGAGATTAGACCGTGGAAGAAAGGACAAAAACTGTGTCCCAGTATTTCTTAGGAACTCTATTTTAGTCTGAGGTAAAAACATGAATAAGGTTAGGGTAGATTCTTTTACATATACATATTTATAAATTCTGAAAAGATCTAAGGTGATAAAGCAAAACAGTATGTCATATAATAATAGCTTAGTGGGAAAGACAGACTTTTTAAGAACCCATAACCCGTAACAATGGAGTGTATTAAATACAATAAATACAATGGAACACAAAAGCACAGGATACTATGGGAAACAGTGGAGAAACCCTCACTCAGCTTAGGAAGATGGGAATCTTGGGAAGAGTTCCCAGAAGAGGCACTATAATATCAGAATTGTCAATAGAGAAGATTGTCATGTAATGAAGAATTGCAGTGGTGATCATGAGCTATGGGGAAGAGCATCTTCTATAGAACTTTGGGCCCAGAGAAATCTTGAAATTCAAAGGAATGTAAGAACAAAGACTGTTCAGAGAAAATCACATCGTTCAGTATTGGAACATGATGAGAATGAAATTAGAGATGCAGGTAGAAGCCAGATGATGAAGGTCCTATACTTATGTGGAGAAATTCATATTTAACTGAAATAGTAGTTGCGAGTTATCATTAGACATAATGAAGGCTTTAGTATGGTCATATATGAGATCTCTTGGTATATGTTTGGTGACAGATCATAGGACTATGAGTCCAGAATCTGGAGAAGCCTTAAAGGTTATAATAATCTAGATGAGAGCAAATGAAGTTGTGGGAAGGAGTGTTTTTGAGAAATATTGAGACAGTCCAATTCATGAAGTAAGTAGAAAGGTAGATACAGCAAATTATTAGTGTGAGTTAAGGCACAGAAGGAGTTAAAAGGGTGTTTACGTACATTATTCACCATGACATGCAATACTTTGTACTTATTTCTCACATAACATTGAATATAATTATTTGTTCCTTATATGATCATTCTTTGAACTCTCATAAGTATAATATTACCAATAGTTTTTTTTCTGGAGTAGAAAGAACTAAGAGATTTTACTGATAAAACATAGTAAAATTTGCTAACTCAACAGTCTCTCTGGATCAAATTTAGCCAATATGAATGAGGTTGAGTCCATGAAGAGAATATAAGATAATCTTCATATTTTGTTTTAATCTCAAAATCCTAAAACTGTATTTGACAGATGAGAATTTTTTAGTAACTGATAAACACGTCTAACCATTAGTAAGATAAGTATTTTTGTTTCAGCAACAGGGTTTATATTTACAGCATTTACATTGCATAAAACCCATTATGTTCCTATAACCTCAAAGGTTATGTTCCAAGGGTAATTTCTGGCTTTACACTTTTGGAATCTGTGTATTTATGAGTATGAGTGAGTGTGTGTGTGTGTGTGTGTACATATAAAATTTGACTTCAGCATATATTTTAAATATATTTTAAAATGTTTTCCTTATTCTAATGATGGAAATATTTTGAGTTATTTGTATTGTTGTGTCAAATCTCTTTTGAAGACCAAAAGCAAGGCAAAACATAATAAAACAAACACAGAAACAAACAAAAGTGTCCAAATGCTTCATTGTATAGTATGGTGCTCAGTAAATTTGTTTGTCTGGCCACCCTTTCTCCACCGCTTCCACATCCTTTGTCTAGGAAGTTCCTTTAGAACCTTCTTCATCTATACAATATGATATTAATAACACAAAGATGCGTAATTTACTGTGGTAACCAGTTGTAGGGGCACCTCACTCAGCCCAGTGGGAGGTGGATGTAGGAATGTTTACCTGAAGAGATACTGTAATACCTGAATAGGGATGGTCAATATGAGAAGACCCTGTGTAATGAAGAGTTGTGGAGGTGGTGGTGGTCACACAGCATAAACCTGCACCAAGACAGAGTTAAATACTTTTCTGAAGGTTATCAGTATACTCATACTGAATTCGTTTAACTTCTTCCTTGAGGACAGATAATACAGGATAACAAATTCCGTCTCTTTCTGAATACTGTTTTTGAGCAGAAGAGTAGAGACCTGGGAAATGTTGCCAGGAAACATTTTATTTCAGATGGTTTAGAAATTGGAAAAAGCCTGCCCAAATTTAGTGGAAGAATACAGTACATCGATGGAAAGAATCAGAGATTAGAAATAGAAGGTTTTACAGCACTCTCAACCCTGATTTTAATGCATTTTTAAGATTCAGTTGCATCCCTGCTCTTGGGTTTCTTAAGACACTAAACATCCTTGGTATATATACACTATACTCAAGGAATTTTCTATTATTCCAAAACAGAAGGGTTCTATATACACAGGAAAGTTTGTTTTGCAGTTGTTGATTAGGCTCCAGAAAAGATAAAACACCAACCAAAAAACCAAATACATTTTATAATAATGTGGCCCATCTTTAAAGCTCATTCCTACATGTTTTTCATTTGACAATACTTTTACCAAAGGATTATAACTTCTAAGGTATAATATTTTTCAGTGGTTGTGCGTATGAATGCATTCAGGATTTTAGAAGGGGTAGGAAGAATATCTCAACAAAATCACTATAAATCAACCTTGTTAAGGAAAAGTCTAACCACTCAATCAAAGTAAAATTTACTAGAGTGAGAGATAACTTTGGAAAGGGAGAGAAGGATAGGAAAAAATATATACTGTTGCCCACGTCATTCTATGAAGTTCAGAGAAATATGGCAAAACAAGTTCACTTGCCTGGGATGGATGTAGACAAGATAAACATTGGGGTAAATGTGAGTTCTTTTCGGTGGAAAAAGGGGTAGGTGAATTATGTCTCCAAAGTTGAAATATGCCCAGTTTTCTTAATTTTTGTTTCTAAGATAACAATGATAGATCCACCAAACTAATTACTATCAAGGAGATTGAATGCAGTGGCTGTTTGGGATAGCTTACAGTGTAATACAGTGACTACAGCTGCTTGGATATACAAAACCTTAACCCAGAATCATTTTTGGAGTGGTAAGAATTTGATATTATAGAGAACCGATGGAGGCTGGGTTTATGAGATCTTTTGCATGATGCCGGACACAATGTGTGAGTCTGGAGAAGAGAATAGAGATATTGTTTTGATATCTTCATAGCCCTAGAAACTAGTTTGGTATCTGGCTCAAGATAGGCCGTTAATGAATGTTTAGTAAATGAATGAATGAATGTGGATGTTCACTTCTCCTTCCTATTTAGTGGGTTCTGTGTTTGTCAGATGCTTACTGCAAACAAAAGAATTAAATTCTATCTGATTTAGGCAGAAAAATAACTTATTACATTCCCTTTGGGTTATTCCAAGTATTGATTGCCAAGCTAAAAATCCAGTTCTGAGATGACAGAGTCAAGAACAAAGCCAAAAATAACAAAGCAGAACTGGCACTATGAGAACATCTTATGCCACTACAGTTGAGCATTATTTGTTGAAGCTTACCTTTCAACACAACTGATAAGAGAAAATGAATACCACTTTTACCACGTATTCTTATTACTCAGAGACCAGTTACAAGGACCATGGAGGGAGGGCAGATTTCTTAGCTCTCGTTTAAAGTCTGGAGCAGACTTGTCTGATAAGAGGAGTCGAAGACACCCTCCCTGGGCAGAAGATAGGCTACATAAATAAATATCTGCCTCTTTCAGATTTTAGGGTGAGAGGTGGGCTATGCCTCCCACCAGGAATGCTCAAATGGAGGATTTTCCAAATATAGAAACAATATTTAGAATACGAGCATCAAAAAAAAAAAAAAAAAAAAAAAAAAAAAAGTCTACCTCAAGTGTCCTCTGCAGATTTGAAAGTTTTATATACACAAGATGTCATGCATCAGCCCTGGTTCCTGATTTTATAGATAATACAGAATAAATAGAGTATTTTTTAAGGAGCTCATTTGCACTTCTCCACATAACACAGTGATTATCAGTTCACCATTAATTCCTACTTCCCCTTTCCCAATTTACATATCCATCACCAGCAGGATACAAATATTTTTCTGTTGTTAAGCATATGACCGAACACATATGATATTTGTGATTCTTTGAGTAGGTTAATCAATATTCAGCAACATAAGGTTATTGACTAGAACTTCAATATAATGGAGAATTATACTATTTTAACTACAAGATTTCAATGGAAGAACAATTCCACAGGGAACTGGGAAAAACACAAAATAAACGATAATTGTCAGAAACATTTTAGATAATCAATGATTAAAGTGAGAAGAATGACTGGATTTTAATCCCAGGTTCAACACTTAAAACTGTGTGACTGTGTCATTTACTTAATCTTTTCATGCCTCAGTTTCTTCATTATTATCTAACTCAGATGATTATCAGGTTTAAACAAGTTAATGACAGTAAAGTGCTCAGACTGTGCTTGTCATGTAGAAAGCATTTATGTTTGCTCTTAGTTTTCATACTGTTAATATTAAATCATTATTATTTAAAGTATGCGCTTCCTTAATACGTTCATCCATCAAGGAACTTGATCTGCCTCTTTGATGGACTGTTCCCTGTGGATTTTCTTCCTTACTGCTCACCTTGCAGTTGAGGACATGGCAAGAGCTTTGACACTGGCATCGGGAAGAAGCCAAGGAGGTGAAGATAAGCTACTGCTCTGAGTGGCCCTCAGTAAAATTGTGACATTTGTTTTCTGATATTTTCTGACTTTTTCTACTTGGTGACTCTGCTACCTCTTTCTTCAATGGCCAATACCCTTCATTCTTTTTCCATTTGGATCTCTATAAAAAATGATGTTTATAATTTTTCCCTACATTTTTATTATACTTCCAATTTACAAGGTGTTTGTATATATATGTTTGGTCCTAGTAAAAACTATATGACCGGTGAGACAATTTAAAGATGAGTCTGAGCTTAAAGATGTTAAGTGACTTGCTCAGGATCATGCCAATAATATCTGGCAGCATTAGAATCAAAGCCCAGGAATTCTGATGCTTAGTCCAGTATGGTATCAAGTTTTTTCACAATAGTCATATACTTTTTAAGTGGAACATTCCCTAATCTCAGGCATACTTGTACAGGTGATAATAGGCATCACTCTAGTGGGTCTCTACAGAGGAAATTTGAAGCAACTTTAAGTCCCAAAGGAACAACAGAGAAAAAGTTTTCTAAAGGGCCTCAAATTACATCAGGTAGCATGGTCCGTAAAGAAGACAAGTACCATTGTGCCTTGAATTTTCTGAAGAGTTATAAATGTGATTCATGCTATCTAATGGTGATGATCAAGAATACAACTGAGAAATTTCAGATTGCAGTTAGTGGTGGCATCATATGTGCTTATCATCCTCTTAATAAACAGCAATTATGTAAATATAAGAAATATTTAGATTATACTCTAAATGAGAATGGGCATTAGCTATTTTAATTGTATGGTACATATATATTTTTTAGTTCCATACTATTTTATTTGAATAAAGATTCTTTGTTAAAGGTATAGAACAGAATGTGTAGTATACTACTATGTATAAAATGGAAGGGATAAATTACACTAATTTTATTGTATAGACATATGTAAATTCTAGAATGGTACAAAAACTTACAGAAATAGTTACTATGAAGATGGGAAAATAATTGGGTATAGGAGCCACAGCAATTAATGCATTTTTAAAAGATTAACATATAAATGTATTACCTAGTTTTAAACTATATATTCAATTTTTAAAAAATACAGATAACTTAAAAATATGCATGTAATATAACTAGGAACACTCTGAAAAGGAGGAACATGAGAAAGAACCAGTCTAACAGATATTTATATATATTATAAAGTATTGAAAATTAAAGTGGTGTGATAATAGTGCAAGAATAGAGAGGTATATCAAGAAAACGAGTAGATATTCCAGAAATAGACAAATACATATGCGGATTAAGTACACGTTAAAGTAAGCATCTAAAATCAACTGGAGACAAGATGAACTATTTAGTAAGTGGTATTAGGAGAACAGAAAAGATGTCTAAAATAATTTATTTGGACTAATGTCACAATGCTTATTAGGATGTATTTCAAGTAAGTAAAATATTTAAATGTAAATAATAAACTATAGAAGTGCTAGGAGAAAACATGGGATAATTAACGTGGAGGGAAAAGAAATTTCAGAATTGGACTCAAAGCAAAGGACGTGAAAGATTGTTAAATAAGAGAGAGAGAAAAAAAGTACCAAAAGTCAAAGGACAAACAAGCTGAGGAGAAATATTTACCTCTCCTACCACAGACTGTGCTAATCTCTTTAGCAGAAAAAAAAAAAAAAAAATCTGAAAATCAATAAGGAAAGCCCGCAAAATACAATAGAAAGCAAAAGAGAAAAGATTTTGAAAATAGAGCTCACCATGGAGGAAATGAAAACTGGTTCACATACACAAGGAGATACTCCAAGTCATTTATGGTAAGAAAAAAGTAAATTAAAATAATTACTTCAGCAAATTTTCCGGAGTTTCACGATACTCTGAAGGAATATCTATAGGGAGATAGGCACTCATATATCCTACTGAGAATGTAAATTTGTGTAATCTTTGTGGTGGGTAAATTGACAAGATATATTAAAACTACGCACCCACATTCTTTGACCTAGTACTTTTACTCCTTTCTGAGAATTTACACTGGAATTATACTAACGTCTGTGCAAAATTGCAAATACATAAGGTAATTTATTCCAGCATTGCTTATATTAGATTGAGCTATATAAAATTGACATTGATGTGCATCAAAAATTGTTGAATGTTGGCAGTTTCATATGATTCAGCCTGTAATAGCAAAAGATTGAAAAAAATCCATTAATAGAATGTGGTTCAAAGAAATTTGTTGTATCAAGGTAAAATAATAGCCTGAAAATAAGATAGTCTGTATATACATCTATGAAATGATTGCCAAAACATGCTGTCATGTGGATAAAAACAGAAGAAAACCACATGATTTTTAATAATAGAGATTATATCATGTATTTTATGTAAAATGAGGGAAACTAATAATATATGTTGTATTTAATTGCACAAGCATAAAGAAACCCTAATATTTACAATAGTGGCTAGCTTTTGGAGGTAGGTGGGCCCGGGCTTCTGCATATGGTTATAACTTTTGGAGGTGAGATTCACATGGAACTGTAAAATCTATGGCCATCATCAGGAAAGGCAACTGTGTGGATAGAGCCAAGAGTTCAACGGGAAAGGGAATTTGCGCATTGTGTATGTTTTAATATGATTGGATATTTGAACTACAAAAATGGTCTACCTATTCACAGATAAAATATATCCAGTATTTATTGTACACAACAGTTTCTTCATGTTATCTGTGGGCCAGAAGATTTTTCCTTATTCCTATAAGACTGTGATCTCATAACAGTATTAATACAATATTCTGATGTAGAATTATTTTATAGGCATTATGAATCTTTAATGGGTTCGAATAAAAATATGTTTAGTAAGTATTTAACTTTTAAAAAATGTTTCTGCCAGACTGCTTTGGTGTAATGATAGAAGGATTTAGACTCTCAGCTCTGCCACATATGTACCTCCTTTGTGAGCTTTAGATAGCCAACACTTCTCAACCTCCATTTTTATTAGTTGCAAAAGTAGATTAATAGTTAAAACCACCAGAAAATAAAACTTCTTTGTAAAATGTTTTGCATATCAAAATGTTTATGAAGTCAACGTTTTAAAATGTTCATTTTGAAGCATAAGTATTCATAATAATAGAAGTTATTGGGTTTTGCTATGTAGACAAAGTGTCCAAAAGAGTTGTGCTATGTGAACTACCATATGTATACAAAATAGAATCTTACAGATCCACAGGGAACTGGTCAGTGGGAAGAAAACAGGGTAAATATGGGTGTTATAAAATGCATAATGAGCCACAGTACACTCCGGACTGGGGCAGATCTTCTGCTTGTGTATTCACCACCACCACCAATTATACCACAGGAGAAGCTATTACTTATTAAGTCCCAAATATTTGTTAGAGTCTGCGTGGCACATTGTACTTATTCTATCCCACTTAACTGTTATAAAAACCCTGTGAAATAAGTATTACTATTTCTATTGTACCGTTGCCTAACAGTGAATAGCCAATTAAATGTGTAAACAGGTGATTTAAAGACAGGTCTTTTTAATTCCAAATCTCAAATCCTTATTAATATTCCACTTTGTTTCAGACTTTAGTGGGCATTTAACTCCAACCACAAATGACAATATAGTAGAAATGTAGATTTCTGGACTTTGCCCCAGAGATTCTGCTTTGCTTGTCTGTACTGTACCATCTTTCCCAGTGGCTCTAATGCTGTTGGACAGTAGATACTGAAAGTAATACCATGCTATCCCCACTCCTCTTGGCTTTCTATAGCAAATAGTCTGTAAGTAGCTCTGGTTGACAAGTCACTGTGTTTTCAGGAAAGATGGCAACCACGGAGTCATAATTTCGTTACTCTTTGCTTTTGGCCTCTGGGTGTTCAATGTCAGCCTCTCAGACGATGATGTGGAGGAGAGAAGGGGTTGTAGAATCCACCTTCTTTGTTGGAATGGAGGCAGAGCAGTTAGAAATAATCTGGGCAATCTGGGTTCTAAATTCATCCTGGAGATTGAACTTCAGGTCTGCAATAGGGTGTTACAATGTGTAACTTCGAAAAAACACAGTTTGGATAATTCGCCAGGTTTGCAAACAACTGGGATAAATGCTTTCAAACTTTTTTTTTTCTTTTACATGATTAAGAGCCACATGGCAAATGTTTCCCAATTCAATGCTGTATTTCTAGGATAACTATTTCTTCATATTCTCAATAAGTAATTTTTGGATCCTTGTTTGTACAGACACAGAGAAAAGTGCATGGATGGCTACAAATCTGGATCAGGCATATGGAAGATGAGGCATAGCCACCAATGCTGTGAACCATTAAGTAGAAAATTTGCTGAGAACCAAGATACAGTGAGGATGAGTGCTGTAAGAAATTAGAAGAAGAAGGAGATCAGTGAAAGGATGAGGAAAATCTTCACAGAGAAAATATTTGACCTAAATCTTGTAGGATGGATATTATTTTAACAAGCCAATCTAACATGGAAAGTAACACCAGGCTAAAACACTGCATGAACATATGTAATAAATATGTTGAGATTTGGCCAAAAATGGTTTTGAATAAAGATAATAAATCAATGAATTTCTACATATAAATGCCACATATAAAAATACAATTAAATAAAATAATTTATACCATAATCAACTTAATACCATTAAACACTGTAAATTAGACATACTAAAGAATCTAGAAATATAAGAATAAACAAGGTCCTACCCATATACAGGTCATCGTCTAATAGAATGCAATGTAGAAACTCCTATATGATAGAGGTATTTGCCAACTACCCGGGATTGTTTTCAAAATTGTATTCCACCATGTATATATACTTTAAAACATAATGCTATCCACAACACATATATATAATTTTATCTATTAATTTAAATAATAATAATCATCTTAATAATAAAACCTGTTTTCTATACAACACAGGGTGCCTGAGAATGGGTCTGGGAATTGTTTACATGTAATTTAAAAAATTGCCTCTGGTCAATAAGTATGGAAATTGTTGGTTTAAACACATTCAGTCAACTATGTTTTCTGTGTGACTTTCCAGAGCCGTTAATATTCTAAATGAATCACGCAACATTTCTCCACCTTCCTTCAACACGGTCTCCTTTTATTTCTTTTTTATTATTGCTGTTTCTTTCGAGCACCTATTAAACATCTTGAGCATTCATGTTCTGTTGAACACAGATTGGGAAGCTAAGTACTGGAAAACACAGCAAAGGAGTCAGTCGAGATATTCTCTGGGAAAGAGGAAAGAGTTATTTCATGGAAAGCCTTTAGCTTTTTTCGATGAAAACTAAGGAAAATTAAAGGGAGGCAAGTTAGACTGTAAATAGCCATTGTAATAATAGTATACAATTTTATTTTATTCAGAAGTTCTATATTATTTAATAATGTCATACATTTGCATTTATTAAATAAAAGTTAGTCTGGTTCCTGTGAAATATAATTTCTTTATATTCTAACTATGTTTCAGAAAGAGTAAAAAAGAAATCTATTTACTGTGTGGTCATGTAGTTCCTACTATCAAAATGTGAGCATTTATTTCTCCAGAAAGCAGTATGTCAAGAAGTCCTGAAATAATCTGTGCAACAAACCTCTATGACACAAGCTTACCTATGTAACAAACCTATACATGTGCTCCTGAACTTAAAAATAAAAGTTAAAAAGTAGAAACATTGCCCTGCAGATATATATTAAGTTTTCAAAAAATATATGTACCCATTATGAAAAGTAAAGGATCTTAAATATGGAAAATAATTCCTGTAGTCCTAATATTTATTTTGAAATTTTTCCCTGTAGATGAGTGTCCTCAAATATTTCTAGACTACCAAGTTAAAGGGAGACTATACTAAAAGTACTTTTAAAAATTTAATTAGATTATTCTTTCATTATTTATTAAATGGCAGCACAGATACAGTATTTTCAAAAAGTTTTTTTTTAAGTCCATACAGATGAAAATATTCATAGAACTGTTCTTTAATCACTATAGGAATTTCCTCCCTCCTGGCACCCTTGGTTACGTACACATTGTCATTTATGGTTGGAGTTAATTTTTGTCCCCATGAAATGGCTAACCAAGGTGTAAAAACATATATAAGCTAAGGGTTCTCTACTTACTATGTAGCTAAGGAGGTTGATATGCAAGAAAAATATTGCATTAATGACATATGGTCCAGATAAAGGAGTTTCTGAAATGGGTATTAATATTGCCAACTAAAATAAAGTAAACTTGCATATTTAAAAAAACAGGCCATTTTGAAAATGAAGTGATCAAGAAAATGAGGCTAATTTCCTTTTAAGTCAGAAGATACTAAGATTGTACAGCTTTTCTGAGCAGATTTTATTGAAGGCCAGAGAAATGAGGGTATTGTCTTAAGGTTATACAACATGTTTTTGAAAGCCAGAACACAAATGCAAACTCCCTGTCCACTACTTTTTCTATTACATATATTCTCTCATCTTTTCTGATTTTCTAGTTTTAAACAGTTCATCAAATTGTGTTCTCTAAATTCTCTTTAGGGCTATGTTGTACCAAAGGCTGAGTTGCTGTCGTTTTCTTATGCTGCCTATCAAAAGATAATAAAAACAAAATAGTCAGTATTTAGCACCTACTTTGGTTGTAACAGTATGTGAGGGTAGAATAGTATAATATATTCAAGGTCATGGTTTTCTCTAATGGTAGCACATATCCAAGTCAAAAATAGTTTGGTCCTACCTTGACTGTTATAAAGTAAGTCATTATTATAAAATAATTATGAATGCATTACAGCTTTCCTTTAAATTATGTTAATTTTGATGCTTTTAAAATCAGCGACATAAATAATGTCCTAATACTTGAACTCTGGCTCATCTATCCAACTGCATCATTGACATCTCTACTCGAATGTTCAATAACTATCACAAAATTAGCATGTCCAAAACCTAAATCTTCATCAACTTGTCCTTCTCCCAATGTCCCATACTTTACTAAATGATACTACCATTCAACCAGTTGCTCAGACCCAAAACCTGGGAGTCATCTGTGATTATTTTCTTCCTCTTTTACCCCACATCCAAACGATCAGGAAGTTCTGTTGGCTCTATTGTCAGAAATTATTCAGAAGCTAACTGACATCTTATCATCTTTATCATTATCCTCCTTGTTCAGGCAGGAGCCATACTGTCTATGCTAGCGCAACAGCATGCTAACTGGGCCCCTTGCTTCTGCTCTTTCACTGTCGTAACTTTTCTCCACATGTTAGATCATCTGAACCTTGGAAAACTAAAACTGAATTATTACATTCCTCTTTTCAAACACCTGCCCAGCACACTCAGAATAAAATCCAAATTGCAAATTCTTTTCTTGGCCTATAATATCCCATAAGATCTCAAGCCCTTTGTGCCTGTTGTCATCTCACTTTCTCTGTGCTCACTCACTTCAAGCCCCAGAGGTGAGCTGGCTGGATTTTGATCCTATAAGGCACACTACTACCTCAAGTCCTTTGCCTTTGCTCTTTCCTCCGACTGTAGTTGTAACACTTTTTCCTTTACTTTATTCTGTTCTTTTTTCAAAAAGCTCTAATTAAAAAATAATTTTCCTGACCACCTTACCTGAAATAATACTATCTTCTATCCCTACCACTTACCCTGCTTTATTTTTCTTTATCACTTAACATTATAAT
Organism: Chlorocebus sabaeus; assembly: GCF_047675955.1. NCBI lineage: Eukaryota > Metazoa > Chordata > Mammalia > Primates > Cercopithecidae > Chlorocebus > Chlorocebus sabaeus. The sequence continues at coordinate 3,196,196 of NC_132927.1, forward strand.
ATATGTTATATTGCCTATTATCTGGCTCCTTTACTTTTGTCTAGAGCAGTAAATAATTGCAATTGTTGACTTTTCTATTGCAAGTTTCTAGTACATGCATGAGTCATGGGTGACATCTAGTAAGTATTTGTTAATAACTTGTAAATGTGAACAAAACTAGATACATACAAACAAGGGGCTGTAGTTCTAATTCCTATAAAGAACACTCGACTGAATCAAGGTGATCACAAAAGTCTTCCCTGAGAAGAGCATCTGTATACCTAGATCTAAGGGGACAATGCAGTGAACTAAGTGAAGTGAAGAACAGGAATCTTCTAAGTAGTGCAGGGTCATGCCAAATATGAGAGCCTAAGGCAACAAGGCCAGTGTGACTGCAGCAGAGAGATCAAGAGCATTCATGAGCAGAAGACTGTTACTCACTGAGGGATAGAGAGGTAAGCAGGAGCTGGATCATGCAAAGCTTTGTTATGTGTGATAATCATGCTGTTTTATTGTAATAATAATAGGAAGTCTTTTTGATGCTTTCAGAAGGGCATTGTCATGAATATATATATATATATATTTTTTTTTAAGTGCATATGACCACAGTGTGAAGTTTGAAATTTTAAACAGTGAGTGGAAATCAACGAATTCAGTGGTGACAGAAATCGATGAGGAAAAAATTATCAATAATTTACCAAGGGGAAGGCAGTGGGAGCTGTTCATCTTAATTCTGGGAAATACAGGGGTCCATTGTTTGTTGAAAATTTAAAAAGAATAAGTAATTAAAAGCCAATCACTTTTTTTTTTTACTATCAGAAAGTGCCAGTAATTCTAAACAATGTTCGTGAGTAAATTAGTCTGTTAACTTGGTATGCCCTGGAAATAATAGATGATCATAGCTTGGGCCAAAGAGTCAGTCATTTTTTCATTCAGAAATATTTTTAACTACCATCTATGTGACAGGTCCTATTGTAGACATGGGAATGCAGCAGTAAAAAAAATATTCTTTCCTGCAAGGAGCCTGTATTTTTGCACAGGGAAGACAGACAATATTAAATACATGTTTAGTAGCTCCACTGGTGGTAATTTTTCTTAAGATGCCCAAGAGGAAATTTTAATTAAGCAGTTGGCTATAAGCTCCAAGTGCTCAGAAGCAATAGCTGGGCTAAAGATATACTTTTTATGTCATCTGTTGGTAGGTAGCTATGATAATCATGCATGTAAAAAAAAAAAAAAAAAAAAGGAGCTTAAGAAAGAGCTTTAGAAAGGAGTGTGCAGCTGAGAGGGGAGTCTAAACCCTAGCATGTAGGAGATGCTCCAACATTTAATATTCAGGCAAAGAAAGATGAGCTTGCAAAGAAGATAGAGAAGGAGCAGTTAATTAGATATAAGAGCATATCAAGAACTGATGTAGTCATTATAAAATAATTAAAAGATCAATAGTTCAAAGAAACGTGGCCATAGTCCCAGTGCTTTAAGGGCGTGTTGCTTCTCACTTGGAAAATTTTGAAATTGCCTCTATTAAACATTTCTATTTTTCCACTAGAAAGACGAAGATGACTCTGGGATAGATAAGCTAATCTTTCCAAGACACTCATTTCCATATCACTCTCTTGCCAAAACATCTTTCAGTGGCATCTTTCTCATGGAATCAATTAGAAGTTCAAATTTCTGACACGCAAAATGCCCCATGATTTGGTCTAAACTTCTGTTTTCAACTGTGACTTCTACTTACCCCTTACATGAACCTTCTATTCTGGATCATCTAATTCTTGTTATTTCTGTTCTAGAAATTCTTCCCATTTTTATTCTTGGAATCATGAGGGTATTTTTTCAAAACTCTAATATGATCAAGGATGAAGGCTGTTATTTATGTGTTTGTGTCTACCACAACATCTAGCTCACATTTCTATTTGTTCAGTATTAAATAGATATTTATTGAGTGCATGTTTCATGTCAGGTACTGGAAAGAGCCAAACAAACAGCTGCTGGCTGAACCACTATAGTTCTTCTCTGTAAAGTGCCAGATGGCCAGGGGCAGTGGGTCACGCATGTAGTCTCAACACTTTGGGAGGCTGAGGCAGATGGATCACTTGAGATCAGGAGTTAGAGCCCAGTCTGGCCAACATGGTGAAATCCGTCTCTACTAAAAATACAAAAAAAATTTTAACCAGGCGTGGTGGCAGTTGCCTGTAATCCCAGCTGCTAGGGAGGCTGAAGCAGGAGAATTGCTTGAACCTAGGAAGTGGAGGTTGTAGTGAGCTGAGATTGCACCATTGCATTCCAACCTGGGTGACAGAGCGAGACTCCATCTCTAAATAAATAAATAAATAAATAAATAAATAAATAAATACATAAATAAAATGAACAAAAAATAATAGTAAAATAAAGTGCCAGAATGAGCCTATGTTATAGAGCAGAGAGCTCCGGTGTTCAAAGTGGTGGGCAATGACAGAGATGATCGCTAAGCTTATTTGTCTAATTTCATGCTTTTCTTGTTACTTACATAGCTCAGGTTAGTTTTAACAGTATCACTGTTTTAAAGAAAAGAACAATTCCTCTTTTCCTTTTAAAATGATGAAACCTTAATATTTAAAAACCTCTCTGTGCAAGCTGTTGGTATGAAATATCACAACATCACGTCTGATAGTTCAATTTAAATATTAATGAAAACCTTAAGCTTTATCTGGAACAGTTAATTTGGAATTTCAATTCATATTCACATCTTGTGCAAAAAGAGAAGAGAGAGAAGAAGGGGGAGGCTGTGTGTTTTAAAGGATTTGTGAATAAGATTCCCCAACAGACATACTGTTTGCAGATAAAGCAGCACAGATGTTACTTGTCTGTCACAAGGAATGCCAGCCTGTAATGAGGCTCACCTGACTTGGTGTGCGTGTGTATGTGTGTGTTTGTGTGTGAGCATGAACATGTGTATGACAAAGCTAACCTACTGAAAAACCAAATAGCGAGTGCTTGCAAATCTGCCATATTCATACCATATTGCATAGGAGAACACAGTAAAGACAGAGAGAGCAAGAAAATGAGGCTCCAGTCTGAAATCCCGTTTAAAATGGGGAGAAGCAAGTATGTCTTTCAGATGATCTAAAATCTGTGAATTTATTTTCTGATTGATAAAGCCTTCCAAAGTTTAATTCTATACATATAATTGTAAACATTCACAAAGTGAAATTGTATATAATAAGTAAAAAAATTCATAGGCAAATGGCCATTTAGCAAATGTATTTCTGTGTCCCTGTGGATCCAGACATAGAAACAGCCTACTGCTCTTCAATCTTTTTATGAATGCCTCCAAGAACGCATTCTTGAATTTGGCTCATTGTGTTGTATGAACGGTGATTGATCTTGTCAGGCGAAAGTTAACCACACTTAGCCCCTTGCAAAGCAAACAGCACGGGCAATATCTTAGTCAAGTTCTCTTTGCTGCTGCTTCAGCTGTCAAAGTCACTGGTGCAATGCAGCATTCAAGGTAATTTCCATTTAGTGGTGAAAGCTGTTTTCTTCAATTTCTTGGCTTCTTTGTCTTTTCACTTGCCCCCTATCCATCTAATACCATTCCCGTGTCATTGGCACACTTACTTTTACCTCACCTCGCTGATTTCTCCCCACCTGCGTGACATGCCTAGAGCCCCAGTGTTGCTGATGCATTATCCATCCAGGGCTTTGTTGTGTGGTGACATTCCGGAGCAGAGCTCAGCCAACGGGCATCTGCCAGTGCACAGGAACTCTCCTTTCTGGCAATTATTCAGTTTGATTACACATGATAATAAGCTATTAAGAGGCACTCATGCACGGCCCTTTATTTACCAACAGTGGAAATCTCCCCGTTTGCTTCCACTGTGTAAGAAACTAATTGTAGTGAAGTAAACAAAAGGGAAGAGCAGTCACCTGTGGTGGCAACAGTGCTACAGGGTAGTGAGTTTAAGTCTCCCAAATAACGAAGGTGTCAACAGATCAGTCACATCAATATTCAAAACTATCATGTAAATAGAGCAACTGGAAAATAAGTCTATCCAGTGTGCATGATCCTATAATCTAGTTTTCAGAAACGCTATTCCTGGTAGAAGGGGATGGTTTATACATATAGTCACACGTTGTGAACAAAATGCATATTAGGATATTGAAGAATGCTTGCACAAAGCAAGTTACCTGTAACAAACACTTTAACAACTATCGAAAATTCCATGTTTCCATTAATAATCCATAGACTTCTGCTTTATTAATTCGGTTACAAGTGTGTTTTCCGTGTCAATATTTACAGCAAATAATGCTTTGCATAGAATTTCCTACTATGAACATTTTCAAACTCTAGAAAGAGTGCCAATGTGCACTGATGTGGGAAGTGCATATAAGTACCAGTTGTTTCTGGGTCTCTTTCCACTGGTAAATTTAAACAAGTAGTTTAAATTCCAAGTGGAATCATTTTTCTGAGCAGAAAGCTATCTTTAACAAGCTACCCTAAATTCTCTCAAAAGTAGTCACCTTAAATAATTACAGACATCCACTATAGAGAATTCTATCTTGTCCCTGGTGCCAATTTTTTTTTTTTTTTCCTCCTATCTGCAATCCTATCACTCCTACCCTCTACACAGGCATTTTGGAGCCTGGAAGAAGAAAAAGGAAATTAATTTGTTTATCAGGTAGGCTTGAAAAATAAGTGATTTTCCTTTGAGGGTCTCTTTCCCTCCTTTCATTGCATTGAATTTAGTATCCTTCCTTCTGAACTTTTTCCCCCACTTGTTAATGCATTGCCTCCTCCCAGAGCAGCATCAATAAAGAGACCTAGAGATCCTATTTTGCATTTGTTTACCCTCAGCCACAACTGGGAATGTGATTCCTAGCAGCATACAATGAAATCTTGCTATTCTAGGGGGAAAACAAGAAGATGAAAACTGTGATGCTTATGGAGTTCACTGCAACAAGAATAGATTGAGCCCATGTGAATATATGCTTCACCTATGTATGTATTTATAAACTATTCTCTGTATGTCCATATGGGAAATTGGTTGAATTACGTGCATAGTCCATGCACTGTATGGAGGGAAATCTGTGAGAATAACAATACTTTTTTTTTTTTAAACACATTCACAAGTGTACGTAAGTACTAAGTTCGTGTATCTCTTTTCTAAGTATGCTTTCCAGTAATTCATCTAAAAAAGTCAGCAGGTGAGATAAATGTTTAGATATAAATAAAACTAGCTTTTAGAAGTCCATTTAGCTCCCTGGAAAAAAGATCTCTAAACACACCGAGTATATTCTCTAAGTAAGGCCTTCATCAAATCACAATTATAATTGGGTGGATACAAAAAGATAGGAATCTAGTTGGTAATTACAGAATGTTGGAGGTGCCTACGTGAAGTTTTAGTCTGAACTGCCCAACTTCACAAACAAATACGTGAAATATCTAAACATTTCTCAGAGAACTAGAGTTAAATTGCTATTATTTTGGAAATGCAAACATTATTAACCTAGCAAATCTTTTCTGAAAACCTATGAAACATTAAAATATGAGTATTGCAAAATTTGATACTTGGAAATCTTGGAAAGTAAAGACAGATCCAAAATTACTGTGATGTTTGCAATTTCTAACATGATATAAAAATATTACCACTTATTGTTTAATTCCTTCTAAACTAAGATAAAGAAGACACTCTATTGTCCAAATTCCTCCCATCCCACTATTGTGATATTACATGTCCATAAATGTCATTAACAGTGGACAGATGGGCAGAATTTCTTGTCTCTGAATGTTAGGTTTTGTTTTTTTTTTTAAATGCATTATTATTATTATTATTATTTTGAGACGGAGTCTTGCTTTGTCACCTAGGCTGGAGTGCAGTGGCACTATCTTGGCCCACTGCAAACTCCACCTCCTCGGTTCAAGCAATTCTCCTGCCTCAGCCTCCCTACTAGCCGGGACTACAGACATGCGTCACCACATCTGGCTAATTTTTGTATTTTTAGGAGAAACAGGGTTTCACTGTGTTGGCCAGGCTGGTCTCGAACTCCTGACCTCAGGTGATCCACCTGCCTCGGCCTCTCAAAGTGCTGAGATTACAGGCTTGAGCCACCGTGCCCAGCCTGAATGTTGTGTTTCATTATTAGAAATGACCCCAATTTATTTTAAAATGCTTTTTACAATTAAATATTCCAAAAGTAGCTTTAAAATGAAATTAACAGCTTTATTTCAAGAGAAATATAAGTTCATAAATTCTATCTTGAGTAAAATTCACAGAAACAAATCAATCCAGACAGTCTCCAAGAATTTTAAGAAATACACAAATATTCAGAGACAAAAATCTGCATATCTGAACATCAAACAGTGTTTTTGTTTGTGATTGTTATGCGAACTCCAATTTCCTTCATTTCTGACCAAGAGAACATTCTACTAAGTTTCATTCCAAATGGAAATTTCCCCTGATGGCATCATTTAATAAAGACCAACTGTCATCCTTCAATCTAAGAGAATATTAAATCACACTTTCTGTGTCCTAAAACATAGACAATCTCTTCAAATTGCAAAGTTCTCACAATATAATGGAAATTTTAACTTGTTTGGCTTTGTAGGCTATTCAATAGATTCCTAGGTAAGTAATCAGAGAAAATATTCTTTTATGGTTTTACACATACATCATTTCAGCAGTGTCGCTGGCTCTAAAGCAATTAACTGGGGGAGAAGAGTGAGTTTAACAATGTCCGAAAGCAATTGGTATTGGTATTAGTATCAGCTTGTCTATTACAATGACCACTCTATTAATATTCTTCTGTGGTGAAGACATCAAGCATTGTGAGAAATGGGATTATTACCAGTTATAGAAATCCAAGAGAAATCTTGGAAAGTAGATTTTTTCTACTTTATCCTTTGGTAGTTTCTGTTATAACACTTTGTTCATTAAAATAAGATTCAATCATGACTGCCATGATGATTTAAAAACATATCCTATGAAGAGTTCCTGCCTTTCCCAGGCAATTCCTTATCCTAATAATCTCCTCTCCCTGTTGGTCCACTTGACATAGCTTACTCGTCTTTCAAGAAGACCCAGCTCTTTGTGGTCTGTTATATAAAACTGCTGTCTTAGAATGTCGTTTAGCCCTTTCACTAATTAGGCTCCCACAGACCTTTGTCCAGGTTCTGGGAGAGCCATGGCTCTGTTGCATAAGAACAATTTATCTTCCAGTCTGTGTTCCTGACTGGAATATGAGCTTCATAAGGGCAAAGATTATACCTTTTTCTGCCGCATAACCTCAAGCCATATCTGACATACAATAAAGTGCCCCAGGGGGATAGAGACGAGTCCTTGGGAAGTTTCTATTTAAATATACCCAACAACAAAAAATGTATGATTATATTTCCTTCTCATTGTCTTTAAGCTTTTTTTGATGTTTGTCTGTTTTGTTTGGAGGGCTGTAGTGTTTTCCAGGGAGGTTTAGAATAAATTGCAAGCACCTGAAGGACAGGGAATTGCTTGATTTGTTTCTTCTTAGAGCCCCCATATACAAGTGGTTTTTGCAGTGAGCAGTGAGTGTTGAGTCAACACTCCAACACTCATTGCTCATCTTTAAATTAGGTCATAATGTCAACTGAAAATAATATTGTCTTATCAATTATAAGTGTTATAACACAAAAAAGATTCTCTTTATAAGTAAATTCAGTCTGATATTAGGAAACAATTGAAGTTTATTTTTAAATTCTTTTGCAGTGATAAGCTACAATTAAAGCAAATCAAATACATACACTAACAAAAGCAAAGGCATTCATTGTCTCTTTGTTGTCTTCAAGGCATTCACTTATGCATTCATAAGTTCATTAATTTATGTCCTCATTCCTTTAGTGATAATTAATTATTACTATTTGAAATTATTTTGTATACATAATAATTGTATGTATTTAGGGTATGTGAAATTTTCATACAGGCATACAACAGGTAATGATCAAATTAGGGTTGTTGGGATATTCATCACCTCAAGCATTTATTATTTATAGGAGACCTATTGTGGAGGCACAGTTCTAGTTTTCATGTGGTTTGCAGTGTAGTGATGAAGACAGACATTAAAAGGATGAATAGACAAATGATAATAAAAATACAAATACAAAAAGTGCTGATTGCTACTGGAGAAAGTATAAGGGAACTCTCATCTTTCAGGGATGGAGGAGAACTGAGAGACTGGTGTAGAACAAGGAAGAAGTCCTTGAGGAAGTGTCACAGAAGTTGAATCCAGAGGCAGGAGGAGAGCTTGCCAGTCAAAGGGCTCAAGGGAAGGAAGAGAAAATGGTGAGGCAATGTTCTAATTCATGAATGTCATTTTTATGTAGCACAAGGGCAAGGTGGGTGGGTGTGACAATGGAGAGATAAGGAAGTGTAAATTGAGGATATATAGAGATAGGAGTCAAAGGAAAATGCTTAATGAAGCATTCATGAAGTTTTTAGTTTTTTAAATCAACATTTATATTATTAGTATTCTGAAAATATTTTAGGCAAGTATAAAAATCCTAATTTTTAATCTCAAAGAACTTTACATTTATTGTAATTATTCAACCCTTTATTTATATGGACTGCTAATAATTTATTTTCCAGGGGTTATAAACATCTGTGACTAATTAAGAAGGCCTGGCTCTCATGAATGGGAAGAGGTCAGTGCGTACAGTGAAAGCTTAAAGGGATGGAGCCTGAGCTAAATTGTGGCTACTCTCAGTGTACTCAAATTTCCAGACAAAAACCATGTCTTAGAAGAGGATAATTCAAAACCTACGGGCAAGTGGTGTTGGAAAACTGACCCTATTAGAAGGATTGTACAGTTGGGTTCAGAAAATAGGAGCTGTCAGTATAAACTCCTGAAATTAACTTCTCTACGTAGATCACGTAAGTGACAAGCTGCTATCTTTTGCCATAGTGAAATGCAAAGCCTTTGTGTATCAACGAAGTCTAAAGCAAGGTATATCACTATGGCAACCATAACTCCAACCTCAAGCCAGAAAATGGACATTTTATTATGTGCAGAATTTTATTGAGATGGCGGTCTCCAGCAGTTCCCTGAGGTCTGGTATTAAAGACAGGGTCGGAGTAAGTCAGAAGTCACTCTATATTGTTTATCAGACTGTTAGGTTGGTCGTTAAAAGCAGCATCTCTGTACAGCTCATTTCCTCTATTCAGAGATGGTTATCTGTCTGACAAGCATAGTTTTGGCATTATAGGAAACTAGTTAGCTACTGACAAATGTTTTCTCATGATTTTGACTTTCTGTGTTATCTTGAATTAATTGTAGGTGATTCTGTGAGATTTCTAGGCATTACTATGTATTTGTTTTCAATGTTATTTATGAACACTTCAGGTAAAAAGTAAATACCAAATTTTTCATCTGTTGATGTTTGCCTAATTATTTGTTCATAAATAACAAATTGTAGGAGACTTAACATACCTGTAATCTAGTTTGTGGCACATCTCCATTGCATATGAATGCATTCACTCTGTTTGATTATTAATATAGAAATAATCAATATAAATTGATATTTGTGAGTGATGTTACTAAAAACCTTGTGGGGAAAGAATTAAAGAATTGAATAGCTATGTTGCTGATTATGTAGCCTTCTGAAGAAATTAACTTTTTTCCCATGTCTTTTGTTAAATACAAACAAAAATTTTACAAAAAGTCAATTTTTCACTTGGAATTAATGATATGCACACATCAAGAGACTCACGGAAAAAGCATATTGTTTTAAATCTTTTTTATTAGAAAATTTCAGATTATTTTTTCTTGTGTAGCTTCTAAGTTAAAAAAAAGACTACTTGCAAATTCATGAAAACCAGTCTTTCATTATGAATAACGTGAAAATACTGGTCAAACATATTGAACAGCAAATGAGGATATTAACAACTTTTATATTAAGAATTTAAACAGTTTTACTTCTTATTTCACATACACATAGACATAAATTATCTTAAATATCAATGATTTATTTTCTCAACACCTCTGTTAGAGGAATAAAAAAATAATATGAGCAACTTAATTCTGAGGAAAAGGCAGAGGAAGAGAAATCACTTTCAAATATATTTTTCATGAGTAGAAGTTCCTCCTTTTATTTACATTCAATTTGCACTTGATTCCTCATTAACATATGCCCTTATTCATCTTTTCATTAGCTGGGAATCATAGCAACCTAGGAAGAGACAGAAAGACATTGTAAGTTTTCTTACACAATAGATTGGAGGACAGAGTTGTCTTGTTTGTATAACTTTAGCCTTTTTTTATATTACTGAGGAGTCATAGAGCACTCTCACAGAGATCAACCCTGAATTAATGACGTTGGGATGATGAATGAGCAATTCATCTAAAGCTTCCTTTGGATAGGCAAACAGTCTTAGACGTGTGTGAACTACTCTCCAGGCAGCTGGGGAATAGGTCAAGTCAATGCCATTCTTTCCCTCAAAGTACTTTCTGTTCTAGGCATGGGGTTCTTTCAAGGCAGCAAGAAGTATCACATAGATGACTCAGCGTCATGCACAGGTGCTGGTTGGATTCAGTTCTTGGACCTGGGATCATAGCCTATTCAGATTATCTGTGAGATGTTAAAGAATTCCTGTCCAGCATCAAAAACAAAGCAGGCATTCTCTCTTTTTTACAGTTGGTTTTCCATGATACTTTTAAAGTGCAAATTCTCTATTTTCCTAAAATTAATAGTTAAATCACTGCCTTAGATTTTGACTTATTGTTTTTTTTTTCTCTTTGTGACATTACTGAACTATCTTACATAAGCTTGACTGTCCTCATCTATAAAAATGAAGACCAGATAATCTAAGTCACAGTGATATTTCCAGAGTTAAAAAGATAACACGTGCAAAATTATTGCAAAATCTTTGGGACATAGACAGTTAGTACTCTTCCAAATACATAAATCAGAAATTTAGCTCTCCTGAGTATTTTGTTTTTATCTTCAACTGTTACTGGTAGATAAATTATTAAAGATTAAACATGTAAAATTGTGACTGAACTAAAATGTCTATATGAAAAATTAGAACTCCATTAAAGAGTTTTAGATTAAAGATTTTATGATCTGCATCGACAATTTCCTAATTCTATTATATTTTATGACTCTGCTTTAGATCAGTGAAGGATGTACATCTTCACAAGAGTACAGCAGAAGTTGGAAAAGTCAGAGGCTAAGTACCATCTCTGATTCTTTAACATCAGGTCACTCACTTGTTGAAACCTCTCTTTGTCCTTGTGGAGTTAATGAGATTTTCCTTATTTCCTTTGAGTTATTAAATATAAATAATAATTGTAAATTGAAGAAGTACTTCCAGATCGCTTCATGGTGATGGATAATCATTCAGAGTATAAACCAAGTGTTTAGCCATTTGTAAAGTCACAGTGCATTTTAGAAATAAGTAGAAAAAAAATGAAAACAAATGCTCTGATGAGATAAAAGTTGGAATGTATTTTGTATCTTAAATGACTATTTTTTATTCTTTTCATTATTTTTGTATAGTTAGACATTTAATATAACCAAACTTATGTAACATGAGGCAGAGTATGGTCTGAAATATTGATTTCAAAGTTATTTTGAAAAAAATAATAGAGCCAGAAATATCATTTTGAGGTAGGAGGAATCCCTTAACTACTATTATTATATAAGCTTAATGCTTCCTAAAATTCTACTGTATCAGAATACCCAGAGTAAATTAGTGCTCTCTTATTGGTAGCTTAGGGTCTTGTACAACTAAATGAAATTTAATATCATCTAAAAATATATCATTGTAATAAAGAAGTCAAGATCACAATTTTAGTCAGCAGCATCATTCCAAGATCTGGCAAATGTTACCCAAATTGAAGGAGCCAATAATATGCATTTTTATCAAAGTATCACAAACTTATATTGTAAGGAACTGTCAAAACAAATCTTACATCCATATTCTAGTGGCTGCTAACCCTAATGTACTTATAAATCAAATTCTATTCCTTTTTTTCTAATTTTGTTGTAAGCATTAATTGTTAAGTTATTGTCAAGATTGATTATGGTCATGAAATTCTGAATCTTCGGGAAGATATTCTGGTACTTTACCAAGCTTTGCAATGAAACAAATCTTCTTCCTAATTTCCAGGAATACATCATTGTTTTTATTTCTTCTCTTGTTTCTGAGTACTCAGTTTCTGAGTACAACATATTTTGGGGGAAAACTTTAGAGTACCCACTATGACTTATTTTAAGGTTGGTGTAGCGTGAAATCTGATTGTAATTTAATCACTTCAACTTTTCTTAAAATACAAAGGCAAAGAAAAGGATAGTTGAGAAAATAAATATTACAAAAATAGCTTTTCATGGTGACCTCTTGCAAGATCTTGCTAAATTTCCACTGTCAAGGAAGAACTAGTCAATAAAATAAATATAATATTAACTGACTGTTTCATTAATGTTTAAGTTACTATCTCAGTAACTTTTACTTCTTTATTCGTTTGACATATATTCACTAAGCATTGTAAGATGTGCATATTTAGCCAAATGTTGTAAAATTATAAGTAACTATTAATTTTAGAGAGGGAGGATAAAGTTAAATTAAAACTTAGGGATATTTTATATAAATAATTCCAATCAAAATCAAAACAACTGGTGACAAAATACGAGTCCGGAGAAAAGGGAAAGGGATTTCTGAAGAAAAGCCAATTTAGGATGTGTCAGATAAGTAAGACTTCGAGAGAATGAGCATGGTTTGTATAGCTAGAAGAGAAAGATCATTCTAAAAAAAATGAATAACATAAGTCGAAGCCTGAGAACAAGAAAGAGTGTGTTGTATTTAAGTGAGAGTCAGGGAACCATGATGGTCTTGATGAAATATGTATAGCAGTGTGAAATAGGGTTAGATTGACTTTTGAAAGTCAGGCTGAGGTTTTAAAATTTATACAACAAGGACTGAAGAATTGGGGACCTTTTAGGAGAAACCTTATTCTGCTGATGCTAGTAAAAATTGGTTCAATATTTCTAAAAATTTTTAAACTCTTTGACTCAAAATTGCCACTTTTAGGAATTCATCCTAGAGGAAAAAAATCAGAAGTGATTTAAAAATGAGTGCTCTACAATATTATTGACAATATTGAGAAACTGAATTTCAATTAAATATTCAAAAATAGTGATACAGTTAAATGAATTAGAATACATCCTGGACCATGAAATGCTCATGAAACCTTATGTTTTAGAAGATTATTTATCACATAAAAGCTTAATACTCTTTAGAAAATTAGGCTGAAAGCAGATACTTGTACTATTAAAAATATTAATTATGGGCCAGGCGCGGTGGCTCAATTCTGTAATCCCAGCACTTTGGGAGGCCGAGACGGGCAGATCACGAGGTCAGGAGATCGAGACCATCCTGGCGATCACGGTGAAACCCCGTCTCTACTAAAAAATACAAAAAAATAGCCAGGCGAAGTGGTGGGCGCCTGTAGTCCCAGCTACTCGGGAGGCTTAGGCAGGAGAATGGCGTAAACCCGGGAGGCAGAGCTTGCAGTGAGCCGAGATCGCGCCACTGCACTCTAGCCTTGGCGACAGAGCGAGACTCCGTCTCAAAAAAAAAAAAAAAAAAAAAAAAAAAAAATTAATTCTGGTTATCACTTGATGAGGGATATTTGGGGCGATTCATTTCTTTGTTCTTTTCTGGATTTATAAACTTTATACATAGGGTATATATTATTTTGTAGCACATGGGTTTTTGTTCACAAAATAAATAACCATGAAACAATTTCCCACAGGATATTGTCATAAAGAGCTCTATATTTTAGGAGGGTCACCCAGTGAGAGTATAGAGTTGAGATGAAGGGAAGCAGGAGCCATAGATTATAGAACTTATATTGAGAAGATATTGGAACTCAAGGAAGAGGTGGGTGAAGGAAATGTGATTGGAATTTGATATTTAGATGGACATAGGTGTGAAGGAAAAGACTGTCAAAATTTCGAGCCTACAAATTTGTTTGTAACAAAAGTCAGTTTTTTGAGTGATAAAAAAGATAATGATTTTAGTATTGAATTGCTAAATTTTAAGATGATGACATGTGCCCAAAATATGGAGGTGGAACTTATGTGAAAAAATAAAAAGCAGAAGCTAAAATATGCATTTAAGTATCATCAAGTATTATGTTAAGCTATTAGAGATGATCAGTTACATAATGAAAAGAATGGATTGCAGAAAGAAAAAATGCCAAAACCTGAGCCTTGGAGAATAATTTAAGTTCAGAAATTAAGGATAATAAACAGCAAATAACCCAATGGGAAAATGGTTAATTGGCAGCGGGTGGAAGAGAAGAGTAAGTCTCAATGCCATTGGAAAGCAGAAAAAGAGTAAGGCAACATTTCAAGGTGACAATTGTTAGTGTTGTCAACTATTGTGATGTTTTGAAAAACATATGGCAAAAAAGTCATTGAAATAGAATATTAAAAGGTGATGGACATGGGAGAAGCTCAGGTACTTCCCTGGTAACTGCAGAATTCAAGTTGGATTAAACACTACTGTTTAAAATTTGGGTGCAACACTGAGAAGCCGTGAATATTTGGAAACTGACTTCCACTACCGACCTACAGTCTATGTGCACAATGGTTTTTCAGGAAAATAACTGAGATATAATCAAGAATTTCACAAAGTGTTCTGGAAAACAACAACAACAACAACAAAACAAAAAAAAACTCCAGTTCTATGGTATATTACTAGTGTGAGGGTTACACAAACAATGTATTCTGGAATAAATGACTTTGGGAAACTGAGTTATATAAAGTTGAGAAAATTTCTTCTTTAAAGAAAGACTTTATGTGATGCTAATTATTTTATATACACTGTAGATTTCAGATAATAAGCTTTGGAACAAAGTGATTCCTAAAATTAATTGTGGCTAGAACTCAATTTTTCAGGCAATATCGCTCAGACTAGTTTTCTGTTGACTGGACACCAGGAAATGATAGACTACTGTTGTGAGAAGCTTGGCCTTCCCCCTCACCCCAAGGACTTCCTATCCTATAGTTTCAGTTTTTATCTATGCTTAGAACAATGAAGATGCTACTTTACTGTTCATTGTAGGATATCCTCTTCATCTCTCTTCAGACTTTTTATTTGCTATCACTTGGTAAAACATCCTTCAGAAGAGATACCTGTAGTCAACACAAGACTGGACAGATGCCATCCTTTTCTTCAAAAATAACACATGACTTTTAATCTTTGACTATATTGAACATTTCAGTGCTTTTCTTGTAGAATAGCTATCATTCCACTATAGTACATAGTTTAACAATAATGTAAGAAAATTATTTTTAATACTGAGATATTGACCTGATATTTAATATTTCCTTTCTTTTTATGCATAAGCATGAGCTATGTTTTCGGTCATACACCTGAGTTGAATTACCCTTTTCCTCTTTCTCTACTTACTGACTTTCATTCCTTAAGCATCATTTTATCAAAAAGACTTCTATGATTTCTAAGCTGAAAATTCCTAAATACTTTGTGCCTACTGTTATCGAATAGTTTACCACTCTGCATTGTAGTCTTTTCCATTGAATGTGTTTTGAACAACTAACTGCAGCATCTAACATTTAGTTATTGCTTAATAATTGGTAATGAATGAGTGAATAACTGAATGCAGTCTTCTACATATTTATGAATTCTGAGAATCCATATAAAATGTTTAATTACAAGAGGTTTTAAAGCTGAAATGACTTGGTAATACAATATGTATTTTTTATTTCTTGACCATTTTCTCTGGAATTTTCTCTACACTAAAAACTGTTCTAGAATACAAGGATTTTATTTAAAGCTACAACTTACAAATATGAAACAAGGAATGCTTCTCAGTATCTCATCTCCCTTCCCTTTTTTTCCTAATTATCTTCCATTTCTTCATTCTTTAAAATGAACAGATGGGCTGTTCCAAAGTTTTTACAAATCTACTTGCTGAACATTCTTACAGACTAAGCAACAATTGAAAATGAAATCCAGTAGTTGTTTTACTGCTCTACCATCAACTGGAGCAGTAAAATGAATTCCATGAGGGAATTGTTACCACTAGAAAATGTGATAATGCCATTTTCCATTTCCATTTACTTTCATAAGTGATAATAGATAATTTCTTCTTATTTTTCCCCCTATCTTTTTCTGCATATAACGATGATTTCAAATTATTTCAGCTGCAGAAACTTTCTTTAAAAATTATCTTCTGTAGGTTTCTAGTTACACAGAAGTAGAACCCCATAGTGAAGGGTTGACTCCCACCTTCTTGTCTTAAGCCTCTGGAGTGGCCTTTGAGATATATCCATGGAAAACAGTTGCAAAAACACTGGGCTGAAAGCTTTGCCTTTCCCTACTGAGTGCCATTATCGTTGACATTTTAAGCCAAAGTTTACCTTCCTATGGCAAGACTTATGATGCTTCACAGTTACAGCCAATTTATTAATACTAATACAACTAAATTATATAATTTTTAAAGTCATTTGATGCAGTGAAATCTTGGTATTATATTGTGGCTTGCTTGCTTGTTTTACAGAAGATCTATAAACAGTGATTTGCTCTGAAAATAACTATAAAGATTTAGAAAATAAAAGAAGAGATGTCTAAATAATTTGGAGGATTAATACAAATGCAACATAAAAGAATATACCTCTAGGCTAGTAATCTGAATTCTTGACAGAACAATAACAACCAAACTTGTCAGCTCCTGACAGCTCTTTGATAGAAGATAGAAAATGTGGTAGGACTTCCCATCTAGTTCACATTATGCAGGTGTCCACCTTTTTAAAAAAATCATAATTGGCACTAATTAAGAGCATTGCTGGCAGCTTCAGCAAAAAGACCAGACACTGAGTGGGCAGGAAGATCTGCTTGGCCTCTAAGCCCCCGAGTTCCCGGCAGGTCACTGCTGAATTGAATTAACAAAGCTACTCTTACACTTTAATTCTGTGGAAAGAGAAAGTCAATTTTCTGGTACCAGCAAAATAAGCAATTCCAGTGTGTTTATTCCTATACATTTATTAAATACATTGAAAGGCCAAACCTCAGGATCATCTTTGATAATACGAATGGCTGCAAATATTTTCTATCTTGTTTGTCCCCTATAAGAAGGCAAAGCAGCAGGATCACTAGCACAAGTTCTGCAGTTAACATTCACCACCATTGACAGGAAACATAATTAAGTGTGTGATGAACTTGCACCAACCAATAACCATAAATTTTGCTTTTAGGACTTGTTGCAAGTTCCTATTTTATGGCCTTTGTATTTCAATGTAATGTGTTAGTAGTTTTTGCTACCAGATCCATCTGTGATTTTAATTTTGTTTGCACATGAAAATAAAGTTGGCAATAAAACTTATTGCCTTGGGATTTCCATACTGAATAGTATTTTTTAATATTATTTTAGTGATGATAATAAGGATGTGTCCGTGTAAGCCAATCAATGTGAAAAAGGTGCTCGAGGTTGGTTTTCAGTCAATGTGTTTACAAATTATTCAGTCTTACAGACCCACATTCAGTTTTACATTTAGATGCAGTCTTGGGTTGGGGGTGGGAGGAAAATAAAGCTCTGAAGTGGGGTACCTAATCATATGAAGGTTTTCAATTTTGTTAGGAATAATAGAGAAGCAATATTGAGAGAGCTGTGGGGTTAATGAACACGGATGTGGCTTTCATGTGCAAATTTCTTTTGATTAGATGAAACAACAATTCCCAGAGTTGGGACTGGTGTCCACACACTCGGGCCTGCATCTGCATGTAAATGGCTTCATTAGAGGCCAAATCTGTGTGCATAGATGAACTGTGTAAGGCACTCAGAGAGTCTCTGCTTCATGAGCCACTTTCTTGCTGTGTCTTTTTCCTGTTCAGAAAATTAGTGGTAAATTTTCCTTTTTGCCAAAGCTTTTGATAAAAAGGGATAGGTAGCAGTGAACTGTTAACATATTTGTCCTCTTTTTCTTATTCTTACAACTTGCCGATTGAAAACATAACTTTTTCTACTTCCAAGTAAAATTGAACTTTCTCAACTTTATCTTGCAATTATTGAGGTTAGTATTCTGTGGTTTACCATTTATTAAATGCTGACAGAAGAATGGTCCTCGTGTCAATCAAGGGCATCACTGAACATACAAAGAACTTGGCTGTCGGCTCATTCTACCTTGGTTGAATCGGACCTCTGAAACTCCCTGGCCTTTTTATGATTGAAGGCTACTAAGGAGAACAGTCTTTTCTTTGAGAGAAAAGAGTAAAATATATTCTCAATATGTGCTTAATGACAACCTGAGCATCATTTTAGTTTGAGATATTTTTGGGAAATTTTTATCCGTAATCAATTTGTTTATTAATTGAATTGGCTTGCTATCAGCTGTAGCCTACTTATTTTAGATGGATCATAGAGGTGCTAACTTTGAGGACAGTAAAGTAACAATACTTACATTGTATAATAGAGGTCTGATGTTGTGTTATTTCTGCTCTCATATTTTAGAGATGCAGTTTTAACTTTGTTATTTACAAGCTATAAAATGCATAGATGGATAGTAGCATCATATACATTCTTTTGTATCTGGCTTTTTTTCTCTCAGTTTAATGTTTTAAAGATTCATTCACATCACTGTATTACCAACTTGCATCTTCTTATTGCTGAGTAATATTCCTATACATATACCCCAATTTTCTTATCCATTTACTTATTGATATTCTTTTGGACTGTTTCCAGATTTTGGCTATTATGAATAAAGCTACTATGAAAATCGTGTATAAATCTTTGGATTTATGTTCTCATTTACTTTGAGAGAATACCTGAAGCTGTAGTTGCTCATTTATATGGTAAGGATATGCTAACTTTATTAGAAATTCCCAAGCTATTTTCTAACGTGTCTGTATCATTTTGCATCCTCACTAACAACATATGAGATTTCCAGTTGTTTCACATCCTAGCCAACATTTAATGTTGACAATCTTTTAAATTTTAGCCCTTCTAATGGGCTATATTTGCATTTCTTTGGGGATTAATAATATTGAGCATCTGTTCCTGTGTACGCTAGCCTCTTGTGCATTTTGTTTTATGAATTCCTGTTCACAATTTTGCCCATTTTAAATATTTTTGTCTTGTTGAAACATAAGATTTCTTTACATATTTGGATACATGCTCAATTTTAGAGATATTTATTGCAAATACTTTCTCCTAGTCAATGTTATGTCTTTACAGTCTTCTGGTAGTGTCATTCAAGAAGAATTTTTAAAAATAGATGAAGCTCAATTTGTTCGTTGTTTCTCTTACGATTTTGCTTTTTATTAACTCTCTAAGAAATATTTGCCTTCTCCAAAGTCACTTATTTTCCCCTCAAAGTATTATAGTCTTAACTTCTATTTAGGTCTAAATCCATTTGAAGTGTGTGGTGTGAGGTAAGATTTAAATGTTTTTCTTTATAGATATTTAGTTATCTCTGCACCATTTATTTTTTTAAAACACTATCTTTTTACCATATTATTGCTTTCAGATATTATCAAAAATCACATAAATATTTTGGGAGGTTTATTTTTGAAATTTTCCTTCTATTCCATTAATCTCTATCTTTAAGCAACTAGCATATTGTCTGGACTATTGTACCTTTAGAATAATCTTGAAATCAAATGGTATAATTCTTTCATCTTTTTTCTTCTTTTACAAAACTTATAATTATTTCTTATTTTTTACATTATCATATTAATTTTAGAGTGGCTTATTATTTTCTATTTTTAAAAATGCTTAAATTTTGAATGGAACTGAATATAGTCTAGGGGTCTATTTTGAGAAAACAAATATTTTGACATTATTGAATATTCTGATTCATCAACAATTATTTGGATTCTTAATTTTTTCTTAGTATTTCATAGTTTTCAGTATACATGTCTTACAAAATGCGAATTTCCCATAAATATGTTTTTGTAGATACTGTTTTATGTTCTTGTTTTAATTTTGATTTCCACTTTTTTTCAGAATATAGAAGCATAAATAATTTTTGCATATTGACCTTGTATTCTGCAAACTGGATAAACATATTTATTAGTTTTCTAATGATATTTTTTACTCTTAAACCAACCTTATATACTTAAAATAAACTGCAGGACACAATCTTTTTATACATTTCTGGTTTGGCTTTTCTAATATTTTGTGAAGACTTTTTACAAGTATGTTTATGAGAGTATTGGTGGGCAGTTTTATTATAATGTCTTTGCCTGGTTTTCATATCAGTGTAATGTTTTCTTTATAAAATTAACTGAATAATTTTTCCTCCTAAATTTTCTGGTAGAATGTGTAAACAACTAGCATTCTTTCTTAAATGTTTGATGAAACCCATTAGTAAAAACATCTTTTTTTTTTGTATTTTCTTTGTGGGATCATTTTTAACTAAAAACTCAATTTTGATAATAGAGATAAAAATACTCAAATTATCAATTTCTTTCTGAAACAGTGTAGGTAGGATGTCTTTTAAGGAATTAATTCACTTCATCTAAGTTTTCAAAATTATCAACATATAGATTTTTTATCATTCTTCTATTATCTTTTTAATATTTGTAAGGCTTATATATTTTATTCCCAATATTACTAATTTTGTCTTCTCTCTCTCTCATTCTTGATAAATGTACCAAGAAATTTACCAAATTTATTAGTCTTTGAAAGGTTTCATTGATTTCCATTCTTTGTCTATTTTCTATGGTATTTGTTTTCTCTCTTATCTTTAGTATTTTCTAACTTTGTTCACCATGAGTTCTAGTTTTTCTTCCTTTTTGGTTTATTCATATAAAAACTTAGATACTTGATCTTAGACTTTTTTCCTAATTTAAGCATTTAAAGTTAAAATGAAAGTTTTCTTATACATTACTTTAGCATCATCCTATGCATTTTGATATATTTGCATTTTCATTTTCAGTTGGTACAAAGTATTTTCTAATTTCATTTATAATATCTTCTTTGAAGTACTGGTTATTTAAATTTGCTTTTAAATTTCCAAATACTTTGTTTTTTAAATATATTTCTGTTATTGATATCTGATTTAATTTCATTTAAGTCAGAAAATATACTCTTACAATTTAAATCTTTAAAAAATTTATTGAGACTTGTTTTATGGTCAAACTTATCTTTGCAAATGTTTCATGTGCTGTTGAAATGAACATGTATTCTGATGATGATGGTGGTGTATTCTATGTCAATTAGATCAAGTTGGTTGACAGTGCTGTTCAGGTCTTCCATATTATTATTTATTTTCTCTCAGTAGTGTTGAAATCTCTACCTACAATGTGGATTGTATTTCTCCTTTCAGTTCTTTCATATTTTGCTTTAAATATTTTGAAGATTTGTTGCTGGGTGCTTATACACTTATAGCTGTTAGATTCTTTTAAGCTATCTATTTTTTTGTATTAGAAATGGGTTTCTCAAAGAAAGTAAATAGCTGTTGTTTCTTTTTTAATCCAGTATGTCAATATATCCCCTTTATTTGGGGTGCTTAAATCATTTACATTTGCTATTATTAGCAAATGTGTTTGGGTTCATATCCACCATCAGGTTAATTTAATTTTTTTTCTCATCTGTTGTTTTTCTGCCTTTTCTTCTATATATTGAGGACATTTTAATTATTCCAATCTGATTCTCTGATTGGTTTATTTATCATATCTGGTAAATAACATGGTTTGTTTTATTTTGCTAGGAGTTGTTCTACATTTTAAAATACGTATCTTTAATTTATCATAGTCTGCTCTCAACAGATACCATACCACTTTACATATGATAACAATTTCTGTTTTAAATTTACTCAAGTGAATTGACAACCACATAAGCAAAGTTTAATATAAGTCAAGATGTAGGTTTTGTGTGACACATTGTGAATAAATTTGATTTGAAATCCATATCTCGGCCAATTGGTCCTGGTTGATTTTTCACAGAAAAGCCATTATTGGCATCCTAAAGATCTAGACTTGTCAAGGAACATAAGGCAATTAGATAGAAAGGGTGGGGACATGTGGGCTGTGTCTTATATATCCATGTATCTACAAGGCATAGCACAAAATCCGGTCAGGTACATCTGGAGTTCTAAAAATACATTTGATTGAAAGATAAATAAGTGAATTTAAGGATGACTAGCACAAGCTGGAGAAAAAAAACCCAAAGCTCTTCTACACCATTCAATTGCCTAGAATGCTTTTGCTACAACTACCTGGGAAGAAGCATCAGACTTATTCTAATTTTATTTAAATACAATTTAATATATCTGAACATTTTTTTTGTGGGGAGGGAGGTTCAATTTGTTAGGTAAAGGATTTTATTTTATTTTCTAATAAAACTATCAAATTCACTCCTTTGAACTGATATTTTTTCTGCTCCTATGCTTCTGGAAAGCATCACGTACTTGAAAAATTTCTGAAGACTTGGTAAGTCAGAGTGGCCTCTTTCTTCATTTTTCTCTCCTTGTTCATGAGGATCATGGAAAGCTATGGCTAAGGAGGAAGATAGAGTGCTGGGAGAGGGTTTGAAGGCAGGAAAAATCCCAGAGGCAAAAAAAAAAAAAAAAAAAAATTAAAATATTCTGATAAAAATGTCTTGTACTGTATGTCTATGTATTTTGTACCTAAAACATTTTTTTTGTTGTTCAAAACTAGATGACTAATTTTCATACAATGTTGGGAAGCTTCTCTTATTCTGTTTATGATGAGTTGTTTTATTTTCAATTGTTACACCTTTTACTCTTTTAATGGAAAGCAAGTGGGAAATAACATGTTTCCAAGACGTGTTTTGGTTACTTTTCCCAAATCATGATTTAAGACATTGTTTCCGAAACATATGGTCCTTAGTTATCTTTATCATTAGGAGACAAAAGATGACATATTTATTATTCCATATATCTAAATAGCTTTGTTTCATATCCATTTTTTCTCTCTAACAAGGACAAAACATCTGGTTTCACCCAAGTTCTTTAAAGATAATATGTTTGGGCTGGGTTCAGGGGCTCATGCCTGTAATCTTAGCACTTTGGAAGATTTGATGGGAGGATCACTTGAGTTCAGGAGTTTGGTGCCAGGCTGGGCAACATAGCAAGACCCTAACTGTACAAGAAATTAAAACAAAAAAATTAACTGAGCATGATGGCACATGCTTATAGACCCAGCTACTCAGGAGGCTGAGGCAGGAGGATCTTTGAAGTCCAGGAGTTTGAGGCTGCAGCGAGCTATGATCACACCACTGTACTGATCCTGAATGACAGAGTAAGACTCTATCTCTAAAATAAATACATAAATAAATACAATACAATATATCTGTATCAATTTCTTACTTTTTAATTAAATAATTGTGCATAAATTAGTACTATTACTTTTTTCAGTTTTAAAATTGAATTTCCATAAAAGTAAGTTCTTTTTAATATTCTAAAAAGTCAACTTAACTCTTAGAAATCCGTTCTTTTCAATATCTCATTGATGGCTGCATTCGACACTATTTTAGAGATTTTATTTGCTCCAGAGGAATTCTTTTGATGAAAGAGATCAAGTCATGTGGGAATGTTCCTCCTCTCTATGAATGTAAGCTGTGTGGATCCCTTCAGAACTGTAGGTCTCAGTGAGTCATCACTTGAGAGGCAGGTAAGCTTTCTTCTGCACCTACATGAAAACATGAATTTCATTTCATGTGCTTATCAAAAATTCAAATCTTTTATAATGTTTGACTTTCATGTCTCATAATTCAGTAAATCATTCTCTTTATGGAAAACCTGTAATTAGCAAGGTCCTAGTGAGATAAAAGGATGTAGAACCACTTCATGCTTAACCTGAGTAGGGGAGCAGCAACACAAATATAGAGAATGCAATGATTTTCATAAGAGCTTTGAGGGCAGAAGAGAAAGCTTTTGGATTACAGTTGAGCCTAATACTAATGATGAGCAGGATTTTTGATGGACACTTTCAATAGAAATGACAGTTTAGACAGAAAGGGCAGAGTGAATACAAGCATGCTGATTAGAAATATAGCCCATATCCTAGGAATGACCAGTAGTGCTGTTTATGTCGGTGACACTGAGTGCAGAGAAACAGAGATGAGGGTTGAAAAGATACAATCACGAAATACTGGTTTTTAGAGGGTGACCTCAAAATTAGCTGGTCTGATCTAATTTTATAAATGAAGAAAAGGAGGAGTACAATTGTTTGGAGTCCAGGGCATGGCTCAGATTTTCTCGAATTCCATTTCGTCTCTTCAAAGTGTGCTGTCTACGTGTCATATTCCAGAGGGCCCTAATCACATTGTCATGTGTTCACATTTGATTTGGTTACAAAAAAAAAAAAAAGTGGTCAT
Organism: Chlorocebus sabaeus; assembly: GCF_047675955.1. Taxonomy (NCBI): domain Eukaryota; kingdom Metazoa; phylum Chordata; class Mammalia; order Primates; family Cercopithecidae; genus Chlorocebus; species Chlorocebus sabaeus. The sequence goes on from NC_132927.1 coordinate 3,220,490, forward strand.
TACTGAAGATTTTTGAGGAGAGAAGTAACATGATCAGAGTCACACTTAGAAAGATTTCTCTGACAGCTCTCTGGAAGATGGATTAGAGAGGAGAGAGTCTGAAGGATGGGAAATAAGTTACAATTAGATTTAACAGCCCAGAAGAGTAATAAGAGTCTACACTATAATGATGACAATAGTAATAAGAAAGAGGAGATGGGGAAAAATGTATATACACACACACACAGTCTATCTATATGTTACATATATAACATATATAGTTATATATATGTAATATATATAAAACATATATATAGTTATATATAAAACATAGATATAGATGTAGATATATCTAAGGGAGAAGTGGCTGGATTTATTATCTAACTGAATATGGGATTCCAGAGTGAAGGAAAAGTGATCTTTGACCTGGAAGTTTGGAGTCATGGTAATTTAGAGTAAGTCAGCGCTATTCACAGAAAGAGGCCAATTCACTGACCTAAGAAGAATCAGGCACACGCAGACACTCAATGCAGACACAAAATCATTATGAAAAGTTTTATTTCTTCTATGAGAAAAGCATTTTCCAAAGAGCTGGATCACCTACATGGGCTAGAAATTGTGATATGGAGACAATTCTGGAATCGTCATGCCAGAGGGCTGGGTTATATGACCAAGCATGCGCTCTCTCCCAGGGTATACCACAGGACAAAAGGAATGAGTAAAAAAGAAACTAAGATAGATTCACAGAGCTGAACTATAATTATTTAATAAATTGAACCAAAAGAGATCATACTGCCCAACCCCATATTTTTATATATTGGGAAGCCACGTATAGATAATATTATATAAAAAGAAAGGGTTTGACTAGCTGGGTCTATAGGAGAAAAACCTTGCAGTAGAATTTGTGTATCCCGACTCTCGGTTCAGTTATCTTTCCATTGCTTTTAGGATTTTGGCTGCAAATACATCAAAGGCAAAACTATGAAGAAAAATTATAGAAAAATTTAAAACTACAAGGAAGGTGTAATAGGATTAGAAAATTATGTTAGATACTTGTGAGCTAAGTTCTCAAGTGACATTGTGAGACACGCAACCCTCCTTTCCTCTGGCTCACCCAATTACTTTCATTCATTCACTCTAGTAGCCACTAGTTATTTTTACGAAACTTCTAATTCTATCCTAATTAAAAGGGGTGAAAATAAGCCACTACCATATTCAAAGCAGCTTGTATGTTCTCCCCATGCTTCTGAACTGGGGGACTGGAACATTTACAAAAGGCTGGTTTTGCAGTAAGGCTTTTCATGTTCTAGTTATATGACCTTAGGCAAGTAATTTGACTCTTCTGGTCTTATTTTCTTCAACTATAAAACTGATATGGTAATAATAAAATCAAATTATAGAGTTGCTTTTAAGACTAAAATGAGTAATAGATATAAAGCACTTAGAAGACTACCTGGCATAAAATAAATGTTCATTATTTTTCCCAGAGTTAGAAAGTGTTCTGAACTTGAACAAAGCATTACTCTCCCCTCACAGTGATCTATGAGCTGTTTATAGCTCCATGTATTGTACATTTTCTTCATGAAACCTTTTTACCACTTTGATGTCCCACCTTTGATCATTTTCTTGCTTATAGCCAAAAATACCTGATAGAAAACAGGTGCAAACGAGAGAGGATACAACAACATTTTGTCATGAACACTTTCATTCCTTTTTAAAGCTTTGCAAATAACTGATCAAGGAAGCAGTACAAATTGAGTATATCCCATATGCATCTCGTTGTTTATCAGTATAATTTTTGGTATATATTGCTCAGTATAATTAAGACGTATTAAAAACATGTTTTCTCTTTCTTCTTTTGGACTTTGGAGGCCAGAAAATTGAGACCTGAGAAAATGTACAGCATGTCAAATTATATTGAGATCTAGATGTCTGATATAATTGTAAGAAGAAGTGGAGAGGTAGATCTGTTCTGAGATTCATAATCCAGACTTTGCACTGGATGAGGACTGATGCTTCTTGTGTGACCTCCCAAGTATTCATTTATATAACACCTATTGAATGAAGACGTGTGAAGATGTAAGGATGAAAGAAAGGTTCCTCCCTTTAAGGGTCTCCATTAATGCTATATATCCATTTAAGCCTGGATGCAATTGAAATCTAATTCAATATTACTCCGGCAAAAATGAGAAAAAGAAGGGTAGTTTAATGGTAGATTAATTGTGTAGGGGAAGCAAACTAGTCAGTTATTTTGTATGTGTTCTTGTGTTCCTTGGAAAGAACAGTGAGCAATTAATTAGTATGCAGACCTCGTGTTCTCTAGCGGTATCTTGATTATAGCTAAAGAAGAATAATCTTTGGCAAAGAGTGTTTATAAATTATTTTAAAAAATCAAACATAAAATTTTAAAAAGTGAACTTTCTGGTTCCTGAGGTGGATTATTCACCTTGATTTTCAAAATCAGTGTTTTAATGGAGGGCTAATTACACAGAAGAGAAAAAAAGATGGTATGCAAGAAAAATAAATTGTATAGATAAAAGCTCTTTTTGTGTGTGGCGGGGAGGAGATATACACATTTTGGAGGTAGATTTGGACAGAACTAGAATTTCCATATATTTTGGCGTTGGGCAGCAGAGCAGCTGAAGTCTTAGTAAAACACACATACACACACAGATGTGCACACACTCACAGAAGCATGCCTCACACAACATTCCTGTTTTTTAAAAAAATTATTAAAACATCCCTGTGTTTCCCTCTATTGTCCTTCTTGGATCTCTTTCTTCCTTTTTTTCCGCCTTTCTCCCTTCCTTTCTTTTTCCCATTTAGGCTGGAGACGACTCTTTCTCTATTGAAAAACCTTCACAACTGCGGTCATTCCACATGCAACTCAGTTCATTAGTTTCAGACCATCTGCTGCCCTCTTGTGGCCATACAATCCACCTACCTGTGCCCCAACTCTCAGCCCCCGTTGGTTTTAGTTGAAAGGTTTTTTCTCAGATGAAACGGACATCTCAAATTATAAATAAGCTATTTTTACCGTCATATATTATACCATTATTTTTTAATTACACTTCTCTAAAATATGTAAAATCATATAATGTTTGTAATCATATTAAAGACAACGTATTCCTATACATCATGGGGTGATTGTTATATCTTTCAGGGATATTTGAAAGTAATGCGTTTCACTCATTCATGTGGAGGCTTCAGTAAGTATAAGCCACTTTATATTAGTAGATAATGTTCTAACATAGAATGAGCCATAACTCACCATATAGTAAAATTATACCATGGTAAAAATCTCTAAGAAAGGTATCAGGTAATGATAATTCTTGATGAAAACGATTTGTTTCAAGCATGTCTAATATAATACCTGTAATAATTGCAAGAAAGAAATGGTTTCAGTTAGAATTCTTAAATACGTCTTTTTATAGATTTGGGAAATATGTTTTTCTAACAGATTCTCAATTTCAGTACCAAGTATACATAAACTAATACATTTACCTCTAAAATCATTACGCTTCAATTTATAGTCTTCCTTTTTTACATCACGATTCCAGTGTTTCTTTTTTGGCCGCAAGAATAAAGCCAAAGTTAAAGCAAGGATAAAAAGAATCATTTTATTACTGTTGACATGCATGTCCCTGATATTCCTTATTGCGTGGCTTTTTATTTTCAGTTTCTCATTACCATTTTAAATTAAGGACAAAGATATTTAACTTATTCAATATAATGCTTTAATGGAAACCAAAGAGCTAATTCCGAGTAGCACCATATACTCAGCTACTCTGAATGCTCAGCAAAGCTGACAATTCCATTTCAGGGGAACCTTTTTTTTTTCTTTATTTGGGCTGTGGCTTAAAGACTATATTAGGTAATTCAAATGTTTCTATTACAATAATTCCTAATCAAAATATTCAAGGAGATGGAGGTAAAAGAAACAGAGATTAAATGTTAAAGTCCTGGTACTACTGGAGTGTTAATGTTTGAGACATTGTCACACTGGCACAGGTTGTGGTTAGGGCCCAGCAAAGAAGAACATTAAATCATTTTAGAAAATTATTTCATGCTTTATATTTAAAACAAAATCAAATGTTATTTTTAAATAACAAAGAAGAACATCAAATCATTTTAGAAAATTATTTCATGCTTTATATTTAACACAAAATCAAAATCAAAATGTTATTTTTATGTTAAATAGATGATTTATCTATTGGAAAAATCAGAAATCTGTTGTAATTCCTAATACTTAATGGTTTAGCTGGTTATGGTTTGAATTAAAATGTATGGGACATGTATATTCTTTATCATATTTAGGGATGCTAAAGGTCCTAAAACAGCTCTTAGCATCATCAAACCATATGATTAAACTGATTCTTTGGAGACAGAAAGTACAGACTAATGATTAAATGAGAAGCATATGGGCAATTGAAACTATTTCTAAGCTGATGACTATGATGTTTCCTTAAACATGAATCACTGATTATTGATCACTGAACATGACTCTTTACCAAAAATAAATGCCCTTTCTATATGTTCCTTACTATCCTCATCTCTGGAATGGAAAATAGACTTGTGATAGAATCTGAAAGTATCATTATTTAATTGATACCTGAATAAACCTAAATTTTCTTCTTCTTCAGGACTGAATGAAGAAGGAGGATATTTTTCACCTGGATTAAAGTTATTTAACTATTCAATGACAGTTTTAAGCTCTCTTGTGACCACTTGTGTTTACTATCTGAAAACAATCTAACCTGGATGATAGAGCCAAAGGCAGTGGTCTTAAGTTGTTTTGGAGATGATTAGCCTATATAGTATATGCAAACTTATCCTATTGTTTAAACAAAATAAATCTTAAATAACTATTTCCTTCCAAAATATCATCTTAGTTTATTACTTTAGCATTCAGTTTCACTAACTGAACCTAGATTCATGAACAACCTAAAAGAGAATATTTTCTTTGCAATATTTGTCTTGTAGAAATTAACAAACAAACAAAATTACTTTTTCTTGCTGTTGTTAAGCAGGGGAAATTCTGGCTTGCCACTCCATTCTCCTCTCAATAGTCACCTCCAGTTCAAATATGCACGTTTCAAGAAAAGGCCAGCTTCGTGTTTGGAAAATGAGCTGTAGATACTTTTCTCCACTATGAAGAAAAGATGTTCTTACCGTTTTTCCTCAGAGTTTTATGGGACAAGAAAACAAGCAATTAAAGAACAGTCACATATGTAAAGTAGCATGTTGTATGAGTTGCCGCATGGGCTAAGCAAGAAACTAAATCATTGAAAGTTAGAACATGGCTAAATTGCAAGTCTAGAGAACATTCTCACACTGAGTAACACTTGTTTGTAACATTTATAAAATAAGAATGGGGGCCTGGACTGCATTTCAAATTTAATGTGATTATTTAGAAATAAAAAATTTAAATTGTAAATTGTATAAAATCCCTCAAACGCAAATATTTTAAAATTGCAGTATTGGAGGTATGCTGCAAATCAGAAAGAACATGTCTCAAAGGCAAGATTTTTTAAAATCGATTTAGATTAATTGGAAATAGTTCTAGTAAAAATATTGGACACATTATTTAGTATACATCAGAGCTTAGCTACTTAAAAATTATTAAGCACAGCATTTATTGAATAATATTGTTATTTTTATGTTAAATAGATGATTTTTTTTCTCTGAATGAACCATGCCTTATCTAAAAGATTTAACTGTAACTTTGCTATTTTAAGAAAACCAACATGAACATATCCCTGCCTTTCTCCCTTTTCCCATTACTTTCTTCCTTCTTCTCTCCCTGTCTCCCTTCCTTCCCTCCCTTCTCTCCTTTCTTGCCTTATCTCATCGCACCTCTCTTTTCCCTTCTTTTCTCTCACCCATGAAATGGCCATGTGCACAAGCCTGATGGATGCCTCGTTCTGTGAATAAACTGGCGGTGTTGATCTACAGCTGTATACGGACCACATCTTTCTTCTAAAGCTGCAAGGCACACATTTAAACTCAAATCTCAGAGATTGCAGCACCCAGATTGCAGTACAAATTGGTATGACCAACCAGACCCAGCAACCATCGATCTTCATTCTTCCTGCCACCCTGGAAACTGAAACCTTTTGTAGCAAGAGGTAACTAAAATTCTGTGGTCGACTTGCAATAAAGGGAAGCAACAACTTTAAGACTGGACTGAAATATCTGACAGCTCTCTGAGACAAAACAAAAACAAAATGTACCCAGGTTTCAGTTACGCTCTATTTGGTTTCTCTTCTTGTTAAATAAGTGCTGGCATATAACTCATTAGACACCTTGTGGGCCGCCCCGCAAAGATGTGGGCAGTTCAATTTAGAGTAAGTGGGAGGTGTATAATTCCGAGTTTGCACTTCTAGATAAATCAGGCTTCAGCATGAGATTTTTGCCATATACTTCAGATAATCTTATTTCCATAGCTGCTGACTCAAATTTGAATTTAAACAGAAATACAAGCAATACATAGAGGGGGAAAGTTTTCCAATAACAATTTCCATTAATAATGAAAAGTCGTTTGAGGAAGTAAACACCTCTTAGAACTTGTTTTCCTGATTCATTCCTTCACTTCAGAGTAGACAGGAAAACTGTCCTTATCTAGGAGGTTGAAGACAGATCATCTGTTAGGTCTATTCTCAAGTGGTTCTAAAACCTTTTTACATAGTCTTGGAGACATGTTTAACTGTTTGTCAGAGAATGTGCTTTTACTAGAAAGAGCTTCAGCAGATTCTCTCTTCTTGGTGTCTAGTGATTTCTGCCCAACCCTTGGCCTTTCCTGGGACAGTTTGTGCTCAAATGGGATGATCACATGTCTCCAAGTATAGCTTGACCTAAGTCTGTTAAATGGGTAGAGAGGGCATTAGAAGTGGTTACGGATGTTTCTTCTATCAGAAAAATGTATATTAAAACCCAAACAATAAAAAATACAAGACAAAAGCAAGCAAACAAATAACCAGAGAACTGGAGTATCTCTTATTTGAGAAATATCCCTTCTCCCTCAAGATGATTAGAATTCTGTGACGTATAGTTTCCACAATTAACAAAGTGAGGTTTACTATTAGGCCTCAACAGACAAAATAACACCATAACACACTGCTCTTTGCCGCCTATATGGCCAAAGATTTACAAATGAGTAACTAATTCACTCAGTGCTAATTACGGTATGATGATACTAGCATTTTCATTCACAGCTGTTGCTAGTTTTCGTAGACTATTTGCAAAAAAATGAGAGAAGTTCTCTTACAAGAAAGAATCCCCCCCTTGCCATGTAACTTTGCAAATCCCCTCATCAACAGATGGAGTATCGTTGCCCTTCTCTTTAACTCGGGCTGGCCTTGTGACTTTCTTTGACCAACAGAGTGTGGTGGAAGCGATTCTTGACCCAGGCATAAAGATACTTTTAGGTCTGCATATAAAATCAGGAGAAGCTTTCTTGCTCTTCTTCTGCCCTTGTCTGTGGTGGAGAATGACCTGTCATTGCTATTTGAGATCACAAGTCATTACCTTCCTGAGGAATGAAGTCTGTTATTAAATTTACTCTCATCTTTCTGATTTAGATTTCTCCTAATACTGATTTCTCCTAATCTTCCCTCAGAAAGACTGATTTCTACTGCTTACTTCTGGGCACAGGTTACTTTCAGAAAACACATTTTGACCAAACTCTTCATAAACTGTATACAACCAGGCAAGGGTGGGGTAAGTAAATCAAACAAGGCATTACCTTGGATGCAATATTTAAGGGGCACCAAAAATGCAAAAATCAAGAGAAATAATAGTTTAGTGCAGTGTTATAAAAAGTCAAAATCAATGCAATAGTCCATAATGAACACATTATCAGAAATTTAAACAAAGACATGATCAGTATGGAACCGTGTAACATGGATTTGGGCTGAATATATCTAAATTAAATTCTTTATTTTGACAGTTTTTACTTGTGAGGCCTCAGAAAATGTATTTATATTCTCCAAATCTCTGTTTTGTCATTTGTATAATGGAACTATTATTTTCAGTGGGTCATTTAAAAGAGTAAATAAAATAAGGCATAAAGTACTTAGCTTGTTCTTACCACGTATTACTAACCCAGTGTTAATGATTTGTCACTCTTTATTCTATGTGTGTATTTTTTCCTTTTGAAGTTTTTTATTTATTCAACAAATATGTTTGCGTTCTCATCAATTATTTAATTGGTCTCAGCAAACACAAGCATAGGCCTTGACGATCCAGGAGGTTACATTTCCATAGGTAAGATAGACATTAATCAGTTGATCACAACACACGTTTTAAAATACAATTTAGATAACTATATCATATAGGGCTTATACTTAATCAGACAATGCTTCCTTGTGTAAGTACAAAGCTGTGGTGTGTGTATTAGTAATTAGGTGAATCCAGAGAAAGATAACATTGTTGAATAGAGAAAGCATAGTTCTTTGTAAAAAGTTGAATAAAAAGAGTGTTTGAGGAGAGGTCAATGATGACAATTGTTCTAAAAATGTCCATTGGATTTTGTGACATAGACGTCATTGATCACCTTAAAGAGTGCTGTGACCCCAGGTTTGGCTTAAATGAAGAAAAGAGAGAAATAGCAAATGAACTCATGAAGTAGCAGTACTTCTATTAATGAGCATTTTCCCCCCAAGGTACCAGGCAGACATAGAATAGGGAAAAGAAGGAAGGTTTTTTTCTGTTTTTTAATTGTTTCCTGATAGAAAAGCCTTGACTGTGATTAAATTTCAAAATAGGAAGTTTCCATTTCAGAGGGAAGAATTAAATATGCAATCAAGAAAAGGAATAATCACATCAATCCAGTGCCCCTGAAAGTAGAAGAGAAAGGGTTTCAAATCATCATTTATAGATAGATGGAGAGGCAGTAGATCATTGATTATGAAGCAGAGAAGGATAAGAGAGGTATAAATATAGGCGATTTGCATGTTGTGTAGTAGAGAGACGAGCAAAATATGACATTTAAAATTGGAGATGTCCTTTTCTCCCTGTGATTACCCTGTGATAGTGTAGTGAGCTCAGTTTCATCCCCAAGTGCAAGTATGGGGTCTTCTGGCTATCACTCTATTAAATGACTAGGGACTTCCTTTGGTCCTATGAGTTGTGCTGTGTGGCTCTGGGAAAAGGACTCTCAATGAAGTTGTCATGGTAGCAAAAATGAAAAAAAAAAAAACAAAAAACTTGGCATTGGTACTTGTATTATGTTTTTGTTGCTGCTCTAACGAATTACCATAATGTAATGGCTTAACACAAATGTCTTATGTTACTGTTCTGTGGATTAGAAGTCTAAAACAGATCTCACACTGTGTTGGGGCTGCATTCCTTTCTGGAAGGAGTGCAGGGAAGACTTGGTTTCCATGCCTTTTCCTGGTTTTCAGAGTCCGTCTGCTTTTGGGGGCTTATGATTCCCTTCTTCTTTCTTCAAAACCAGCAACATCAGCCTGAGTTCTTCTTGCACTGCCATCTCTCGATCCTCTAATTCTTTCATTCACTTTTAGGAACTCATTGGATTATTTTGGGCCTATTTGGGTAATCCAATATAACCTGCCTATTTTAAGGTCAGCTGATGAGCAAATTCAATTCTTTCTGCAACCTCATTTTCTGTTTTCTATATAATAATTTATTCACAGGTTTTGAGGATTAATATATGAACATCCTTGTGGGGGGCCTTATCTTACCTACTGCAGTAATGAAGTAGTAGATTGACTGAGATTAAGGCTCAGACTCTGCAATATTGCCTTAGGGAAGGTTCTTGATGAAGAGTGCTCAGGAGCCCTAAACTCTTATCTAATATTGTGAGAAATAAATGGCACCAAATGAAGCTTCCTTTGGAATACTCATATAGAATTCCTGACTAGTCATCTTTTAAATCCACTCTTCTAACTTAAGGTCCTAATTCTCTTCCACTACTTTAGAACTTCTAGAGCCTCTATTTTACTCCATGAGAACTACAATTCTGTGGTTATCTCCATATATTGCAAATTAGATTAAATGGTTGTCTAAATATTTGGAAAAAGTGTTTTTATTTGTTTGTTTGTTTGTTTTTCATGAAACCAAGAAGGGCACTGTCTCTTCAAATCCATTACCCTGGGTCTCCATAAATGTAAAGGAATGATTAGGGGTAAAACATTGGCATTCTGATTCTGTCCTGCTGAGGTCACCATTCTTTACGTAACTTTTAACACAGCAAGACAGACCAACAAAGAAAAACGACAGAAAACCAAGTGTAGTTTGATTGATCTGCTAAGGATTTTTCTTTTGTTTATTGTTTATGACATTCATGTATTTTGTATTAGTCAGCTCATGCTGCCAGAACAAAATACCATAGATTTGATGGCTTTAAAGGAATTTGTTTCTCACAGTTCTGCAGGTTGAGAAGTCCAAGTTTAAGGTGTGGCCTGATTAGGTTCTTTCCTGAAGGCTTTCTGCCTGGCTTGTCAGCAGTGACCTTCTTAGTATGTCTTAATGTGGTGAAGAAATTCTTTCTTACTTAGGTTTTTATTTTATTCAGGCCTTCAGTGAATGGGATGATGCCCACTCACATTGGAAAGGGCTATCTGCTTCACCCACTCTACTGATTCAAATGTTAATCTCATCCACAAACACTCTCACAGACACACCCAGAAATAATGTTTAACCAAATATTTGGGCACCCTGTGGCCCAGTCAAGCTGACATATAAAATTAACCATCACACATACAACCCTTATCAACTTGGCACCAATATACTTTTCCTTAAGCCTTACTTAATCTTCAAGTAAGGACAATAATATGGTCATAAAACCACTAAATGTGATACAACTACACTGTGTACAACTGAAAATGCACTGATACCTCCCCTAGAAAAGGAAGTAAAGTCCTTGAGTGATTTTTACTCTGCTTCTTTATATCTCATAACTAAAACACTATGATGCAAATCAACAAAGCTTAGATACTATGGTATAAAGTCCATGTGTCTTATACTACATATGGGAATAAGAAAGGGAAGAAAACAAAACTATTTACATGTACACATACATATGTATAACAAAATATGGAGAAAGTATGCATAAAAATTATAGTTCTCATTTACATAGCTGATCATATGGTCGTAGCTGGTATTTATAACATTCTTCCTCTACTACATATTGGTTTTTGTTTTCTTTTTGAGTCAGAGTCTCGCTCTATCGCCCATGCTGGAGTGCAACGGTGTGATCTCGGCTCACTGCGATGTCCGCCTCCCGGGTTCAAGCAATTCTCCTGCCTCAGCCTCCCTGAGTAGCTGCGATTACAGGTATGTGGCACCATGTCTGGCTAATTTTTGTATTTTTCTTTATTTTTTGGCCAGGCTGGTCACAAGCTCCTGACCTTAAGTGATCTGCCCACCCTGACCTCCCAAAGTACTGGGATTACAGGCCTCTACTACATAATCTTTATTCCCTTTGTCTTTGGCAAACATCTCAGCGGGTAATGGTTCTTTACCTGGTAGAATGATCCAAACCTTCACACCCGAAGGGTCTCAGCCGTTAATCGTTCTGCCTGGAGTCCATTGTTTTAGTTTTCCATTGGCCTGAATCACAGGAAATGGTGATACTGAGATACCCTAAGGGATTCCGTGTATTACAGACATAGATTTATTTACTTTTATAGTGGCATAACAGTCCAATTTCCCCTTGGCAGTTGGGATCAATTAGCCCATCCAGCAGTGTAATTCCCTTCTTTGCTGTTGATTCAGAGGCACGAGGATTCTAAAGGGGCCAGTCAGCAGTTCTAACTTCCAGTTCGATGGATCATTGTTTCCCCCAGGGAAGAAATTCTTCCTCTGGAATGAAGACCTCTCAGCCAGCGGAGCATAAACTTACAGGAACAAGAAGCAAACATTTTGCTAGAAGGTCACCAGGGGTGATAGCGAGTGATGTCACTCCCATTTCCATCCCTTGAATTTTGAATCTGTGAATTTTGGGCATGGGAAAAAAAGTATTATATGTTGGATATTGATCCGTAGCATATGAAGCCTACAGGAGAACTTTGCAGCAGCTGTGCAAGGTATTGCCTCCTAGATGGCACCATCGCGGAGTCTTCAGAAAGCCATTCCACTATTCTATTAAACTAGTTGCATCAGGATGGAGAACATGGTAAGGGCAGTGATTCCATGAGGATGGGCCCATTGCCACACTTCTTTTGCTGTGATATGAGTTCCTTGATCAGAAGTAATGCTCAGTGGTATAGCAGGATGGTGGATAAGGCATTCTGTAAGTCTGTGAGTGGTATTTTTGTCATATTTGTGTGTCGTGTTGGCAAACCCATATCCACAGTGTCTATTCCTATAAGAAGAAAATGCTATGTCTTCCCTAATGGAAGTGATCCCAAGTAGCTGGTTGATCTCCCCCTGGGAATGGTGCCATATCATAGACTCAGTGTTGGCTTCTGCTGCTGGAAAATTGGGCACTCAGAAGTGGGTGTAGCTAGGTCAGCCTTGATGAGTGGAAGTCCATGTTTCTAAGCCCATGCATAACCTCCTTTCCTGCTACCATGGCTAGTCTGGTCATTAGCTCATCAGAAATTGACCGGGTGGCTGGGGAAAAAGGCTGACTGGTATCCACAGAAGGTGTCATTCTATTCATTAGATTATTAAAATCCTCCCCTGCTTAGGTCACCATTTGGTAAGCATCGAAATGGGACATAAATATCATCGTATTTCTTGTACATTCTGAGAGGTCTATCCACATCTTTCTCACAAATATCCTTGCCACCAACTTTTGAATCATGTTCTTTCCAAGTCCCTGACTGTATACCGGTAACATGCCTGGCCATTCCTTCTCTCATGAAAAGATGTAATGCTGGAAGTTCTGCCCACTAAGAGGATTTCCCTTCCCCACTGTTCTTCAGAGATGTTCCAGGAAGAGGTGTTGTGTTACAGCTGTCCATTTTCAGGCAGTGCTTGTGTATTGTGCAGAACCATCTATCAACCAGGCCCAAGTCTTATCTTCTTCTGCCGATAGTCATAGTGTAATGCCCAGACCGTTTATTCCCCGAAGAAGACCACCAGAGTCCAGAGTCAAAGCTAAGCAGCAAGGATCTTTATTACAGGTTCGAACCTGGAACTCTCCCTCGCTCGCGAAACGAGACGGGCAGGAGAGCTCCCCCACTGAGCTCCGAGCAGTGTTATATAGTCTAAGAAAAGTGGGCATAGAATTATTATACAAATCAGATATATGATTGGCTAGTGTTTGAACAAGGCGATTTGGCTAACTATGATTGGTTCCCGCCATTTCTGATATTTTGGTTCAACCTTTGAGGCGGGAGAGCAGGTTTATGGCAGCAAGAGTTTATCTTACTTAAACACATCTTGTGACCTTGCCTTGGAACTTACAAAATCTCTGGTACGTGCAGAAAAACAGGTACTCACAGAACTTACGAAATCTCTGGTATGTGCAAAGATAAGAGAGCAGAACGTTTAGCAATAGGGTGTAGCGGGGGAGCGGGTACGCATTTTTTTGTGTTTTTGTGTCCTTTCAATAGGGACTCTCCATGAAACCATAGGTGCAGGATGGGAGAGAGAAGGTAGTGTAGCTGGAGTGGGAAGCATGGGCATTTGGGCTAGTTCTTCGTATAACTTGATATGGGTACTTGTGTCTTCAGACCCTGCTCAGGCCTGATTGTGTACATAGCACTTCCATTTGATGATGGAGTTTTGTTGTGCATGCCTTACTTTTTGGCTTAGTGGTTTGGATAACACCCTGTTCATCATGGGCAACTCAGGTCCCTGGTAACTTGGTGGCATTTGGTTAAGCATTCAGTGTCAACTGAAGCCCAGCATCTGGCCAAGAACTGTTTCTCAGAAGAAAAGTAGTTAGTTGCAGAGGATGGCAGAACTTTGCTCCAAAATACTAAGGACTTGCACCGTGATTTATGTTTAGGGACCCGACAAAAGTGGCAAATGGCATCCCTGTCTGCCACTGACACTCCCAACAGTTGGATCTGTTGGATTATATAGCCCAATTGGCAAAGCAGATTGCACAGCAGCCTGGACCTGTTGCAGAGCCTTTTCTATTTCTGAACCACATGCAAAACTAGCAACTTTTGAGGTCACTCAGTAAATGAGTCATAGTAACTAAGAAATATGTTGCCAATTCCTTACCCAACTAAAGAGTAAGTTGTTTCCAAAATGCAAGTAGTCCCACTAGGCATTGTGCCTCTCTTTTGTTTGTTAGCGGGTCATATGCAACAACTTATTTTTCACCTTAGATGGGTAACTTGACAAGCCCTATACCACTGAACCACTAGAAATTTCGCTAAGGTAGAAGGTTTTTGACTTTTTGTCAGATGTATTTTCCACCTTCTGACACACATATGAGTTACTAATAAGTCTAGAATTGGTGCTACTTTGTGCTCACTTGGTTCCATCAGCATAATGTCATCAATGGAATGGACCAGTGTGATGTCTTGCAAAAGTTAAAGGAGATACAAAATCCCTGAGAACGAAACCATCACATTATATTAATATAAACTTTTTTTTTGGAAATATTACAGATATCAGGAAGCTATTCAAGGTCATGTTCAGGCTAAAGCTGCCTGGCTTTAAATGCCAAAGACTAATTATAAGTAATTTATGCAAGGCTGTATGCTAAAACCTACAATTCTCTTCCAGGAAACAAAACCATTGGCAAATACTCCAACCCCTTGTGGAGTGTTAGACTAAATTATCCTTACAAATCTTTCACACAGCATGGTGAAGGGGAAGGGGCATTTGCTTATCTACCTATTAAGCCATGGGACTTGGAAGAATATTCCCTACATCTTGTAATACAGGACAGGAGGTTTGACATACTTTAAGTTTAAATTAAAGAGATTCTTTTAAAATAGAGGATATGTAAGGGAAAGCAGTTAGAATTGAGAATAGGACATAAAGATGAGCTGTTGGCTTCTGGATGCAACATCTGGAGACTGTTAGCACTTAGGATTTGTATAGATCTCTGTTTAGAATTTGGGAAACAAACATGGCCCACAGAAATCTTGGATGGGATTGCTATCCAAGGCAGAAAGACAAAGTTTGCTTATGTCTCTAGCATAATAAAAATTAATTTATGTTACAGAAAAAAATAATCACTCATTCATTCAAAAAGCATTTGTGAGATTCCTACTCTGATTCAGGTTTTGTGCAAGCGTCAGAGATTGAAAAACAAAGACTGAAACATGCCTTGAAACATTAAGAACTTGAGAGAATCACTGTGGAAATATAAAACACAATCGATAGTGAGATATTTTCTGATGAAGTTTAAAACAAGAGGAAACACCTCCCAGGCAGATAAGTGGGGATGGGGTAGTGGTGGTGGAGGAGATAATTCCAAACAGGGTGACCACCAGCATGGAAAAAGGCAAATGGAGTGCAACACAGTAAGTGTGCAAGGAATTATAACATGAGTGAAGCACAAGATTCAAGCAGAATTAGAGACAGTAAGTACTGAAGATGAAAAGATGGCAGGGACTGGCACATGGAGGATATTCTACAGCTGTGACAGAGTTTATAACTGTGGTTATTTGTGCATCAGATTTACAACTTTAATTTAGACACACATTGTGCATGATTGTTTGCTTTGATATATTCTTTAAATAAACCAATTTTTAAAAATTGTATGATTTTATTTTTAATTTCTTATATTAGTCTCATAAATAGAAAATTGGTATCATTTTCTATAAATTGTAAGTGAAAAGTAACTTCTCAAACTCCAAAAAATATTATTAAGGGAGAATCAGAGGCAATTATCTGTCAATTATAGATTTATGATTATAGAGGGCATTCACTGAATTGGTCCAAGGTAGTAAAAGAAATCCAATATTGTAGACAAGATACTAAGGTCAAATTTTGGTATGATACTTTTGCAGTGCCAGTGTTTGGGCACATAGAAAAAAGTTCATAAATAATGTTAGTGCTGGGAGTTTAGCTGAGGGCCATATCAACCTGCAGGTGGGAGTTGACACTCCAAGAGTAAATGGCTGTAAATGTTTGTGAGGTTCTTAGTCAATAAGCAGATTAGCAGTAGGTTAGACTAGGTAATAACCATTACCAGAAAAAGACTAAGGATATTGTTTTTTCTTTTTTGACTTCCTTTCCTCCTCCTTTTCCTCTTCCTCTGTCTCTTATGTTATGATTCAACTATGACAAAAATGGTTTTTCATCACTCATGTGTATAAAGGCATTTTCTTTTCTTGGTGGCATGCCCTTCTAATGGCAAATTTCTAATCCATGGTGATATATATATATATATATATATTTTTTTTTTTTTTTCATTATTTTCTTTCTTGGTGTTCCAATGTCTGTGACTGGACTTTGACTTGACTCTTTCAAGGTTAGGCTGTTACTGAGTTGCCTAACCTTACCTCCATGCTAAAACAGCCATGCACGTGCAGCTTTGCTATGATCTGGATGCTCATATTCTTCCAAAATTCATATATTGAAATCCTAACTCCCCCAGGTGATAGTGTGAGGAAGTGGAGACTTTGAGAATACTTAGGTTATGAGACTGAAACCCACATAAGTGGGATTAGTGCCCTTATGAAGGAGACTCCAGGGAGCTGCCTTTCCCATTCAGAAATGTGAGGACATAGTGAGAAGTCACCATCTGTGAACCAGGAAATAGGATTTTGCTGGACATTGAATCTGATCTTGGACTTCCCAGTCTCTAGAACTGTGAGAAATGAATTTCTGTTGTTGTGCTTCATTCGTGGTATTTTGTTATTGCAGCCTGAATGAACTAAAATATGATTCTATCCTATGGGTTCCCAAAGGAACTGCCATATATAATCCTTGAAATGACCTTTGCTCCTTTGCCTTGGTATGACATTTATGTTACATTTCCTTAATCCTTCACTCCCTCTGATTAATAAACTCATAGATGAAATACATTTTAAAACATTGTGTTAATATGATAACATAGTAGTGTAAAAGGTATTTTATAGATTAGCAAAGAATATTTAAATAATGACTTACAACAGGCAGTATCTTTACTATTCTGATAGAATCTAACATTAACACTAAGTTTTAAGTGAATTTCAGAACAAATGTGTGAGAATTCATGTTCTGGTCTTTCAGTCTGTGTTGACAGGGAATTTTAGCCCAATTTGATACTCATCTGAGGCATAAGATTTTTCCTTTTAACAAAGACAGGAGTTAGTGAGTGTGCTGGATTTGCTTGTGATAACCATCACCAACATGGAACTCACAACAAAACAATGGCAATGAAATGAAAGCTTGCTAGATGGAGAAGCACATTTTAGGGGATGAATGTACCAGGCTAAATTCAAGACTGACAGAAAATGTAGAAGCAGTATTGTCCAGCAGGCCAAAGGCCTTACAGGATGGTAGGCAAGCAGTACACAACAGCATGTAATAAAACACAGACAACTTTCACAACAATAGAGAGCTTGATGCTGGTGGGATTAGCCAATTGAAAATGAAACAGTATACAAACTCTCCTACACACTATGTCCCTTCTACACTCTGCTCTGTTTTAATTTTGAATTAGACTTGTCATCATTTATATGTTACATGGTCATTCCTTCAAAGCCTTTTCATCATTGGAATATTTTTCCCTCATATTCTAAGGTACTCTTTCCAAAGTGTAACAATGACATCTTCTTTGGTGTTTCTCCTGGAGTATCTGGCCCAGGACCTTGCATATATGCTGTGCCCAATAAATTACGGTGGCTAGTTAACTTAAGAGTCATTTTATTGTGAAGTATTAAAAATCTCACAAAACACATTAAGTAGGGATGCTGATTTGAGGGACTTAGACTGACAATAGCCAAAGCCTGTCACAATCACTGTGCTAATAAAAAAAGAGATGCTGGAATAAATTGGGAAAAATAATTTTTCCTTTGTGATGAATTAACACAGTTTTACGAATGAGACATGAAATGTTGATGCTGTTTCTTTTGAAATGCAATTAGTTAGAAGTACTGGAGTTGGTCAATAAATCAGTTTTGAACAACTAGAAATGACCACAAAAATTTGGAACATAAATTAAAGATATTTGTTGTTGAAAAATATTAGTTCTGAGATAATGGTTAATTATTTGATTCTGAATTTTAAAACTATTTTTATTCTGGGATTAGTTGATGCATTTAGGATAACATGATTTTGAATCCAAGAAATGATACTGTCATATGATATCAAAAGTGGAAATGTAAGTTCAGAAATAAAAATGTAGGGGAATCTCCATAGGCAGGAGATCCGTAGGTTAGTTTCAAGTCTCTTATTAAGTTCTGTGACCTTTTAGGCGAATCAATTTCTGTCTGAAGGGTTAGGATATATCTGTAATTTAATAATGATGAAATATTTGTTAAGTTCCAAGTTTATTCTAGGCAATTTTTGAGGCAAGTAGCTGTCAACTTAAAATATGTTTTGGACACAAAAATGCCTTTCCATCTCTAGATTTTATTACCTATTACTAAGGTTTTTAATATTTTAACCTGCTAAATCCACATTTCAAACAAAATTCAACGAGAATTATAACATATAAACCAAATCTATGCAGTGAAGCAGGGATAGAGGGCTTGGTCTCCATCTGTTTGACAACTCCCCCAGCCCCTGCTGCAAACATCCTCCTTCACTACTTCCAAGTAACTTTACAGTTTAGTCAATTACCATTTAATTTGAACCTGACTTACCTAGACCACTATTAGTAGATATTAGTTTAACAGAGGGAAAATTGTAAATAAAGTAGATGTAATATGTAAACACATACATCATTCACTTGTTCCAGATCTATCATTGATTTCATACTTTGACTATATCTAAATTATCTGCTTTTCCTGTTCTTCAAGGTGGTCTTTAATTCAGCCCTGCTTTCCATGGGTTAATTAAATTTCCTACAATGCTGAGATGTTCATAGTGGTTTCCTCCTGTCCTATGAAGTTCGTACTGATTTCTGCCACAATAAATTTGATTGGATGAACCCATTGTTTCTTGAGTGTCATCTTTCTTTCTTTTTTCCTCTAAATGTAGTTCCATTCTTGACTTATGTTTTTAACCCCATTGCTTGTTAAAATCAGTGAATTAAGCACTATATTATATATTGCTTTGCCCTACTTGCCTTTGTAATTCTCTTGATTGCTATGTATAATCCACATGAAAAATTCCTTAATTTTTCCTATTTTTTAAACAAACTGATCTAAAAACTTAAAATAACCAGAAACCTTTACACTTGCCAGGCTTAACATAGTCCTCAAGATCTGGTGGTATCTTCATTTTGAATAATGTTGGTGTTCAAAAAGTGTTCAACTGGCCCACAAAAAATGGTGGTGGCTGGCTAACTTAAAAGCCATTTTATTGTGAAGTACTGTGCCATGGATTATAAAAATCTATGCTTCAAATCTGTTCACGTTAAATTTTACCTTCAGTGCCATATTCTTTTTTTGTGTGTGTGAGATGGAGTCTCTTTCTGTCACCCAGGCTGGAGTGCAGTGGCACCATCTTGGCCCACTGCAACCCCTGCCTTCCGAGTTCAAGTGATTCTCTTGCCTCAGCCTCCCAAGCAGCTTGGACTACAGGCATGTGCCTCCACATGAGGCTAATTTTTGTGTTTTTAGTAGAGACAGAGTTTTGTCATGTTGGCCAGGCTGATCTCAAACTCCTGACCTCAGGTGATCCACCTGCCTTGACCTCCCAAAGTGCTGGGATTACAAGTGTGAGCCACCGCACCCAGTCCCAGTGCCATGTTCTTTGCCTATGCCTGGAGTATGGGCTAAGATATTGAGTTCTTAAGTCTATAAAGATACTCAAACTTCTTTTACCCTTTGCACATGTTGTGCCCAATTTTAGAGAAAACTGTGTCTACAAATTGTGGTGTCAAAGGCATAGATTTGATGGAAGATAGTGTTAATATCCACAAGAGTCAGGTTTGCTGTCTGGATCCTAAGAAAGAGAATTTTTAAGGGTCTCTAGTGCTCTCAAATAAGAAAGACAACAAATGGGACAATTTGCAGTTAGAAGATCTGAAAAAGATAGTGGATACCTTAAGAACTGGGAGCTGGTGAGGGCAAGGCAAATGTCTAGGTCCCTACACACCAGTAGGGTTTTAGCTCCAGAAAAAGAGTTTGAATCCAAACCAATGGTGAGACCAGAAGCCCATATATTTGGACTGGGAAACAGAGCACAGATGTAAAAGGGAATACAAATCTAGGGGTAAAAAGGAATCCAGAACCCAGACCAGGACCTTCGATGCTCAGTTTACAATGAAATAACTAATTTAAATCACCAGTACCAATGTCTTTTTATACAGTTTCTGCATAATAATCAGAGCTTCTCTGAACATCTACTAAGCATAATTGATGACATGTTTGCATTTTTAAATCTTAAATTAAACCAGTCAGTATTATTTCAAAGTTTGTCTTTTAAGAAGATATTTGTATTTTCATCTTAAACATCAAAAATTACATCATTATTTTATTTCTTCTTCTACAAAGCAAATTTTTTTTCATTCTCTATGTTTAACAAATGGTATAGATTATAGTTTCAGCATACTTTTTATCCATGACAGCCTATGTTCTGAATGCAATAGAATAAAATCCTATAGGCAATATAGTAAATTTATTTTTTTATACATAAGTACCATAGATGTTAAAATAAGTCTAAAAAGCTTTGAAAATGGATGTGCCACTTGTTAAATTTTTTGATAAAGAAATTTTGAGAGCACATGGACACAGGGAGGGGAACATCACACACTGGGGCCTGTTGGGGGCTGGGGGAGGGATAGCATTAGGAGAAATACCTAGCGTAAATGATGAGTTGATGGATGCAGCAAACCAACATGGCACACGTATACCTATGTAACAAACCTGCACTTTGTGCACATGTACCCCGGAACTTAAAGTATAAGTAAAACTTTTTTTTTTTTTTTTTTTTTTTTGAGACAAGGTCTCCCTTTGTCACCCAGGCTGGAGTACAGTGGTATAAACATGGCTAACTGCAGCCTCTGTTTCCCGTGCCCAGCTAACTTTTCTTTTTTTTCCTGTAGACACAAGGTTTTGTCATGTTGCCCAGGCTGGTATCAAACTTCTGGGCTCAAGGAATCCTCACCTTGGCCTCTCAAAGCACTGGAAGTACAGGTGTGAACCACCATGCCCAGTAAAAGAAAGTTTAGGTATTCAGGAGACAATAATTCAATAGCAAATTAAGTCAGATTTTTAAATTTCCTAGAGTCTTATTTATTTTGAAAAACATGATTACTGACAATGTATCTTATGCAGATAAGTAATAATAAAGTAATTTTTTTCAAAGAGCAGCAGAACTTTTATTTCTGAAGAAAGTTTGAAGTATTATGGTGGAAGCGCAGTTAAGAAATCAGTTACTAATGATGCTCATGTCATGGCAATTTTATTTCAGATCAATACTATGCAAGTATAGACAAAATTTGTTCTGTAACACTAAGAGATGTTCTAGATCCATGGGTGACCATCTAAGGGTTTCCGCGCTCACAAACCCTGGAGAAAGCCCATACTGTACATACAAAGATACAACGAACTGTTTGCAGAGCCCTTTAAAATGTACAGTGCACTTTCATTGTGTCCTTGGATCAGAACTTCATAAAATTCTGAAGGAATGCATTATCATACTTGCTACAGCAATAGAGAAAATAAGGCTCAGCAATTTATTTAATTGATTTATTTCAAGTCATACTGAATTGCAGATCCTATGCTCAGGCTCTGGGTTTCAACTCCCAAGCATTTTTTTTTTTTCTCTCACAATAGCCTGCATCCATATCCCAGGCGGTAAAATGTTGTAGAGGTGAGGTAAACTGTTATGGAAGAGCATGCCAACAATATTCTAGGCTCTTAAATATATTATCTGACCAACTTCACTTTTTGGGGTTCTCTATTTGTACTGACAGAACATAACTTGTGCTAACCATAGTAGGTAGCTAATTATTAACTAACTAGATGATTTTGTGTGTGTGTGTGTGTATGTGTTATATTCTGAGCATTCCTAGATCCTGGGAATATATGCATGATGCAAATGAAATTTGTACAGCATTGAAAACTAGGATGTTAAATATGAGAAAAGGTTACATGTATAAATCTAAGAAGTCAGCATTGCAATAATCCTTAGGTGGTGTGTGCATCCCAGGACGTGAAAGAAAGCATGAGGAGGATTCCTGGGGTTATGATTACATAGAGATTGTCAGTGTTTGAAATCCCATCAAAATGCATGCGTTTTCTAAATGTATGTTATGACGCAATAAAAATTTAAAAATTCACTGTTTATTATTTTGAAAAGAAATAGGTTATAAACATTGTTTTATGCATATTTGTTGGTTGGTTATTTAATATTTGAATATATTTAAAATGCCTATATCCCTTCCAAGTGACATACACACAGAAAAGAGCAAAATATAACGAAAGCATTGTACATAATATCTCAAAGACTTAGAAGTGTTTTGGAGGGAAGATAGAACTGTACATTATAGACAAACCGAGAACTAAATGCCAAGGAAATTAATGTTAGATAACAAATTCCCATGTTGAGCTACAAATACTAACTCGAGGGACAAGACTAAACTCCTAATCTGAAACATGACATAAAACATTCTAAAAAAGGTCTTGAATGTTGTAAAACAGTTGTTTTATACCTCTGAGGATGATTTAAAATTCATTTACATCTTGCTGAGATATTATATCTATCATATATAAGAAACATAAGCCAAAAATGCCTTACTTACCAAAAAAACACCCTTTGTGACAAATGTAAAACCAATGTGAAAAGTCAAGGTCTCAAGAACATTGCGCTCAGAAATTAGATAGCTTGATAGCATTTATTGAAAACAAATTATAAGCAGATAGGAAAAGAAAAGGCTTTGAGTATTGATGGCTGATCCTGTTAAGAAATGTACATGCGCACACACACACACACACACACACACATTAGACGGGCAAAAGTTTTGTTAATTTTAGTACTGATCCAAGATTTGATATTATAAATTTAATGTCTATGTTCCTAACAACAAAACTGCCTTGCTTGTATATTAGTTTTTACGTAAATGTGATATTTGCATTAAGATTTTAACACGTGTGATGTAACACAGAGCATTTTATTTTACTTAAGAATCAGTGTATTCACAGAAGGTATTGTAAGCATAAAGCAAAACCTTGTGCATTTACAAAAAAAAAAAAAAGATGGTGATCTTTTGGGTTATTCTGTTTTTTGTTTGTTTGTTTTTTTTTTTGGAAAAAAAAAACATTATTATTGAAATTATCTCCTCTTAGCAAAAACAAGCAATGAAGAAAGAGACATTATAAATGATATGGAAATGTAGATCTTATTTATCTCCAGTCTTTTTGATGAATTTGAGGGGAGTAAGCTCTTTTCTGAGCCGCATAGATGAATGAGCAGTGGTAAGAAAATGTGAAGACCTGATTAAGGCTCTTGGGACTTTTCTTAGTGCCTTTGATGAATAAAGGTAACACACCCCTCCGTTAGGTTGTTCTTTTCTACCTAAAACACAGAGGTTGAGAAGAGAAGGAATCATAGAGTTGAACGGGACTTGATCGTTTGTTTTGTTCACTCTTACCCACTTATCAGTTCCTTCTGAGAAACATATTAAAATCACTTAAAAATTGTTTAAAATTAAAGTTAAGTTGTGATTATTTTTATTGCTGTTAGGTGGACAATGAGTGCAAAATACCTGAGTTCTTCCAAATACCGGCATCCAGGGTCACTACACGGCAGATTCTTTTGGTTCACTATCAAGAAATTGATAGTGTTTGGATCTTATTTCAATTTCCATGTTTTCTGATGACTAATTATTAAAAAGTGATACTTATTACTCATCTTAAGTGGTTAAAAACAGAAGAAACTGGCTTCAGGTGTAGGAGAACTCTGTACTAGCTTCTCGAGTTTTCTATAAATGTAAAACTGTTCTAAAACAAAGTCTGTTATAAAAAAGTGATTGCAAAACACATATCTGATAAAAGACTGGTACCCAAAATGCGCATAAAACTCAACAAAAGGGAAGAAACCACTTAAGTTTTAAACAAAGCAAAAGATCTGAACAGACATCTTACCAAAGAAGATATACAGATGGCAAGGCCTGGAGTTGTGGCTCACGCCTGAAATCTGAGCACTTTGGGAAGCTGAGGTGGGAAGATCACATGAGCCCAGGAGTTTGAGACCAACCTGGGCAACATAGTAAGATCTCATCTTTACAAAGAATCAAATATTAGCTGGGTGTAGTGGTGCAGGTGTTGTCCCAGCTATTTGGGAGGCTAAGCTGGGAGGATTACTTGAGCCTGGGAGGTTGAGGCTGCAGTGAGTCATTATTGTACTACTGCACTACAGCCTGGGCAACAGAGCAAAATATTGTCTCCAAAAAAAAAAAAAAAAAAAAAGAAGATATACAGATGGCAAATAAGCATAAATTAGCATAGAAATAACCATCATTTTTTATCAGGTATTTGCAAATGAACACAACAACAGGATACCACTACAAACTGAAATGACTGAAATTTAAAAATCAACACTATTAATGCTAACAAGGATGTGGAACAAGAACTTTTATTTCTAATGGAAACTCACAATAGTGCAGCTTATTGGTATTAATCTAAGTGAGTTGGAAACTTATGGACACATCAAATCCTGCACACAAGTGAGTATAACAGCTTTATTCATAGTTGTCAAAATTTGGAATCAACCAACATGTCCTTCAATAGTGAATGAATTTTAAAACTATAGTACATTCATACAATGAAATATTCTTCAGCAATGAAAATAAATAAAGCCACAAAAGATATGAGTGTTCTTAAGTGCATATTCCTAGGTGAAGGAAGACAATCTGAAATGGCTACTGTGTGAGTCCTACTACATGTGGTATTTTGGAAAAGGTAAAACCATGGAGTCAGTAAGAAGATCAGGGTTTGCCAGGAGTTCCTAGGGAAGGAGGGATGAGTAGATGGAGCATGGAGGATTTTGAGGGCAGTGAAAATATTTTCTCTGATGCTACAATGATAGATACATTTCATTACACCTTTGCACAAACATGGAGTGCACCACCAAAGAGCAAGCCCTAACATAAACTGTGGATTTTAGTTAATAATAATGCATCAATATTGACTCATCAATTGTAACAGTGTATCACACCAATGCAAGATGTTGATAATAGGAGGAACTGTGTATGTGTTTGGAGGGGACGGAGTATATGGGAATTCTCTGCATTTTTTGCTCAATTTATCTATAACCTTAAAGCTTCTCTAAAAATATATTAATTTTTTAAAAATAATTTATTATCAGTAAGTTCTTTTTGTTCCTCACTATCAATGTCAACTATTATGAAGTATTAAGTAGAAGCTTTGGCTGGATGTATTAAATAAAGGCATAAAGGCATAAAATATGAATTGCTAAAGACAATACCCTAAGTTTTCAAGATTTTTTTTTTTTTTTTTGAGATGGAGTCTTGCTCTGTCGCCCAGGCTGGAATGCAGTGGCCAGATCTCAGCTCACTGCAAGCTCCGCCTCCCGGGTTCACACCATTCTCCTGCCTCAGCCTCCCGAGTAGCTGGGACTACAGGCACCCACCACCACACCTGGCTAATTTTTTGTATTTTTTAGTAGAGACGGGTTTTCACCATGTTAGCCAGGATGGTCTTGATCTTCTGACCTCATGATCCAGCCGCCTCGGCCTCCCAAAATGCTGGGATTACAGGCATAAGCCACCACGCCCAGCCTTGAAGAAGTTTTTAAATTAACAATAGTTAAAGAAATGTCATTTCTCTTTTTGATTGAATCTCTTAATCATTGATTTCAGGGAAGATTCATATTGACTTACGATTCATGTAAGGAAGAGAGCTTTGTTATTTATCTAGAAATCATGCATCATATATTATTGGTATTTTTATGGTTAGCATCATGCTGATGATACCATTTGTACTAACCATTTAATTATAATCTTGGGCCTGGAAACATGCTTAGTTCCCTCTGACACCTTCCTATTGCCAACATTCCTAATCAGAAATTTCATACATAGCGATAAAGCTATATGGTCCAATTTTTATTATGTTATATAAAGATTATTCCAACATGAAAAATATAAGAATGCTTTATATTTTTAATAATATATGGGAAGAACAAAAACACCCAACTGAAAAATGTAAATGAACATACATAGATATTTTTATAAAAGGACAATTTACTGTCTTGAAAGTTTTCCAAAGCTTGAGTGTGTGATGTAGGACATACAGATTTAAGAAATTTAGGCCGGGCGTGGTGGCTCAAGCCTGTAATCCCAGCACTTTGGGAGGCTGAGACGGGCGGATCACGAGGTCAGGAGATCGAGATCATCCTGGCTAACACGGTGAAACCCCGTCTCTACTAAAAATACAAAAAACTAGCCGGGCGTTGTGGCGGGCGCCTGTAGTCCCAGTTACTCAGGAGGCTGAGGCAGGAGAATGGCATAAACCTGGGAGGCGGAGCTTGCAGTGAGCTGAGATCTGGCCACTGCACTCCACCCTGGGCGACAGAGCAAGACTCCATCTCAAAAACAAAAAAAAGAAAAAGAAATTTAGAGTAATAAAAATGCATTGAAGCTTACAATTTTCCAGTATAGGTTTCATAGAAAAAGCAATTGTTGAGCAAGAGCAGTACATAGAAACCATAATTATGCAAAATAAAGTTAAAAACAAAATAGGAATCATGGTACTAGCAGCTACCACTCACTATTCAGTTTTCATTTGCTAAACCCTTTATGCACTTTTTTTTTTTTAATTCTCTTACAACTTTATGGAGCAGGTAATAACTGTTGTCTTACAGATGAGTACATAGGCAAGAAGCTATGTTACAGGCACAGGCAAGAAGTTAAATTATCTGCTCAAGATGTACAGCTATTGAGTGATGATATCAGAATTAATACTAAAGAGAGTCCTAAGTGGTGTGTTGTCAGAGAGGAGGGGTTGAACCATTCCAGACAGTACATGAAAAGAGCATATGGAAAAGAGCTTACAATTTTAATTAAGTGCATACAAAGGAACTGAGTATATTCCCAGTTGAGGGTAGAGGGACAATTTTTTTTCGAAGAAGAGTAATTCTTACTTAAATGAGCATTAGAAGACAATGTTAGCATCTGAAAGCTAATATTTCTTCTTAGGTCCCATTAACCTGTTAAGAATATGTACAGTAAACCCTCACTTAACATCATCAATAGGTTCTTGAAAACTGTGACTTTAAGCCAAATGACATATCAGAAAACCATCTTTTTCTCATCAATGTTATAATCAAACAACATTAAATGAAATGATGTTATTTGAGGACAAGTTGTATGTCATTTTGCTTAAAGTCAGTTTCCAAGAGCCTATCAATGATGTTTAGTGAGGACTTACTGTACTGTATTTTCCTTTTCTGTTAGCTCTTAGGGATGAAGCAAATAAAAAGAAACATAGACAGGAATTGTTAGAAACCTTTCCAAACTCTTCCCCTTCCCTCATAGACTCCTTCCACATATCTATACCAAACTCTTCCAAATCTACATTCAAATGCATTTTCTCATGGAAAGTAAAAAGCATTGATTCTTGTTTCCTTGTACAACATTATTTCTTCTGACATGTTTTGAGTTATCTAGGAAGGACAGGGGTCCCCAACACAGGAGTCCCCAGCTGTAGGGCCACTGAATGATACCTGTCCGAGGACTGTTAGGAACCAGGCCGCACGGCAGGAGGTGAACGGCCTGCAAGCAAGCATTACGGCCTGAGCTCTGCCTCCTGTCAGATCAGCAGAGGCATTAGATTCTCGTATGAGCACCAACCCTATTATGAACTGCGCATGTGAGGGATCTGGGATGTGCACTCCTTAGAGAATCTAATGCCTGTTGATCTGAGGTGGAACAGTTTCATGCCAAAACCATCACCCCACCACAGACCTCCCCCCGACCCCAACATTTCTCCCCTCATCCCATCCATAAAAAAAAAAAATTATCTTCCACAAAACTGGTACCCGGTGCCAAAAAGTTTGGGGACTGCTGAGGAAGGGCACCCATGCACAAATACCTGGTGCATTGGAGTCATACCGTAGGAGTAACAGTAAGTTAACATTTATTGAATACTTAGAATCTGCTACAATGTCTAAGAGATTTTTACATGGACAGTCTCATTTAATTTTGTTCTCTCTTATTCTTGTCATTTAACATGTGATGTAAATAAAACATAAAACACTTTAATCTCTTGAGGAAGTCACACAAGTAGTAAGTAGAACTAGGATGCAAATTTAGGTAGTTTACCTCAAGAATTCACATGCTTAACTGGTTTTTTTTTTTTTTTTTTTTTTTTTGCCTCTTATATTCCACTTGTCTGCAAAAGCTTGCTCCATTATGCCTGCCAGTGCTGAATCAGTTAAACCTGTGTTATCAAGTCACCTAACTATGAATGTAGAAGAAAAATCTTAGGAGGGAACCTGCATTAGTTTTATCGATCTCCTTTTGCAGAATTGAAAACAAAAAGCCATCTTGAAGTACATCAATAGAATTATGGTTTCCCCTGTGAGAATTTACTGTGTTGTCGTTCTGATTTGTTCTCTTCTAAAGAAGGAGCACAGAAAAAATTATTAGGTGCTAAAATAGGCTGCCCCTGATGAATTACTGACACCTCCACATATCTTTCTAGGGTTTTGCTTCCCTCAACTCATGATAACATTACTCATGCTGCACTTTAACAAATTATAAAAAGTTTATTCAGGTTTACTTTTTTTTTTTTTTAGATTGAGGCAATAAGACATCAAAGCATCATACAAATTACAAGTCGTTAAGTGAGGTTCTAGGATTAGCATGTATTTTAGAGTATAACTTTTCTTTATTTCTTCTCTGCCTTGAATCCATCTCTGTTCATGAGACGGTTCACTATGATCTATTAAGCATCCTAGTTAGGCAGTGATGGTATTGAGACTCAGATGGTGAAATACTACTGCTTTTGGGGAAGACTTTCTGGATGTAAAATATACATATGTGTATAACACATTACATATATGTGATTTAAGTATATATTACACATACATGCAATGTATACTATACATGTTTGTGTGTATGTATATATGTGTGTGTGTGTGTGTGTATATATACACACATACAGATAGACACACACCCATAAACACACATGAGTGAGATATTTCAGAGCCTAATGCAATGCTTGCTGCAAGTCAAATGTCTTTGCACAGATCAGTTTTAGTGCTTTTTCTCTGAGAAATGTGTTTAGGAAATGTAGCAATTCAAATTCTCACATGTTTAAGTCAGTCTGATCCTCTCTAAAATGTACCTTTCTCTAAGCAGTTTGAAGAAGATTTAGCCCCTATCCAAAAACAAAACAAACAAGGTTGTATCCTAAATGTTTTCTTCTGCCATCATCTGTTCTATCAAGGGCACTTTGCCACTTTGTTAGTTTGTCCTGTGACAGAAAATTAGAAAACTTGTTTGCAGGCACAGTTTGCTGACTCCTAAGTCACTTGGCTTCAACGGTCAAGCTCCTTACATGTCCTGTACACAGCTTGCCCAGCTCTCACTGCTATTTTGGAGCATTATTTTTGCTAGATTCTGGAAGTCATCGTTTCCACTGGGAACAAAATATCAGGCCGAGGGGACAATGCAGTCACTGACTGAGGACTTCAGATATTCAAGGTCCTTGTTCTGACTTGATGGGTCTTAATATGCCAAAGAGAAATGGAAGAAGCATCATTGCTTAATTGGAAAATATTGAGAGACACGAGCTTTTGAAAATTTTGTATCACATAATTTCTTTAAAGTTCTGATTCTTTATTTGAAATATATTTATTCCTTGATGTCAAGTCAACCACTCCATTTTAAGCCTTAGAATAGAACTGAAAAACTGGTCCTTGCTTAACTTTTACTTTATTCAAAACAGACTCATTGAATACGGTCAGAGATTAGTTTTGAGAAGAGGCTATGAAACTGCAAGTCTTTCCAAGTTGACCTTTCTGGTGAAGCAGTGATCTGATGTTACTGGATAAGAGTATAACAGTTTATGTTTTGTGCTTTTAAAATGGATTATAAATGACGTGGATTTGACTTTATTAAATTAACTTTTCTTTTTTAACAAACACCATCTGTTTAAGCTTGGCAAGTCTTCCACAGCAAAAAATTTTAAAAAATATATATCCTGAAATAGAAAAAAGAGTATAACTTTTTCCTTCATAATTGACCCAGGGAATTTACTAAGTTTAGGTTATGCTGGTTCAGAAATAGCTTGTAAGTTTGCAGAACTAATTTAGTTATTTAGTACAAAAGTTTGTAAAGATTTAGAAACTTTATTTGGAAAGTCATTCCATGTCCATTATCTTATTTAATTTTCCCAACAAATGTGAAATATTAATGACTTTAGCATTCTATCCTCCCACTTTTAGACTAGCAAATAGAGGAAGAGATGTTGCAGCTTTTTTTTTTCAAAGATGATATAGGGAGCAACGATAGAGGTGAGTCTTAAATTCAAATTTTCTGGCTACCAATTCTGTATTATCTCCATTCTACTACAGTTCCTAGGCAAGTGAAAATGACATGAGCTTTTCTGTACACCATAAAGATATGACCTTTAGTGACCTGGAATGCGGAGTTGGATTAAGAAGTATTAGCTGCTTCACAACCAAGATCTGTGCAGCACTTTCTGCACTCCACTAAGGAACAGGTAGAAATGGTGAAGGGATAATGGCTGAGCAAGCTGCCCTCAAATAGAAATCTGCTGAGACTACATGATGGAAACAGTCCAACCATTTTGAAATGTTTTGACCAGTAGCCTGGATA
Organism: Chlorocebus sabaeus; assembly: GCF_047675955.1. Lineage (NCBI taxonomy): Eukaryota > Metazoa > Chordata > Mammalia > Primates > Cercopithecidae > Chlorocebus > Chlorocebus sabaeus. The sequence goes on from NC_132927.1 coordinate 3,251,253, forward strand.
ATAACAATCACAAAAGAGTCAGCAAATGTAAAATCTACAGCTGCTCAGGATTTTGATGAGATGACTTCTTTCAGCATCATCAATTATTGGGGATGATCAGACTCCACTTCTGAGAGAAATGATGCTGAAACTAAATGAAATTAGGAGCAGGCAAAAGGGCAGTTCAGATGAAAGGAGCAATCCGTGGTGCTATCATAATCTTGATGACTGCTGGCTTGATGTATTTTACTTTGTAAACAGTATAAAGTAATCGTTGATGGCTTTGCCTGAGGTGCTTATGACAACAAAGTTATACCTGGCTAGAGTTCAATATTGCCAACATGGAGTTTTTGTCTCTGGGTCCAAAAAAAATCTGATGGAGATACAGGGAGAACGAGCCTCACAGTGATTCTGTACCTGTCTGTGATACATACTGGAAATCTGATTGGGATAGGACCAAAAAACACAAAGATCTATTGTCACCCAAACTGGCATTGTGCTGATTCCCAATAAAGTATTTTCAAATTAAAGCTGTTCCAATATTTGATGTTAAATGTTAAATTTGCCATTCTGAGTGCTGCTTCTGGAAGAATTGAAACATGATGTATAGAAGGTCCTGAGTTCCCAGGATATGAAGCATTCATGTCTTAGATTTTTATCTGAGTCTGCTGAATATTCACAGCTAGCTCTGTTTCTAATTCTCTAAAGTGTTCATAAAGTAATCTCTCTTTAAGTCCTTTGCTCCTCTTTCTAAATTCCTGAATGAGCAACATAGAGCCCTGTAATAGTATCTAAAATAGCCCAAGAGGAAGTAAAATGGTTTATGTGGGTACAATCTCTGCTTCAAGGACAAAAGTATATTAATTAATAGGAACATATTTCAAAGTTCACTTCTAAAGCTTGCCATTTCATTACTGTCTTGGCCAAAGTACAAAATGATGATGGTCTTTATTATTTAACTACAATGAAACGGCCATAAAAGGTTACTGATATTGAGAAAAAAGAGTAGATTAGCCTGTATTTTTTCCGATAGCTCCTTTGAAAGACAAAGCGTTACCATTTCTTCCTTTTTGCTGTCCATTCTCTGGTTCTTTTTTTTTATATTCCCATTCCTCTTCCTTTTACTTCTTTACTCCATCCCCTAATCATTCTGTCTCCTCCTCTAGTTTCAGCTCTCTGGACTTTCCTTTATTCTTTATATCTTTGTAATACTCACTATGTAGGATCTAGAAAATGAGATTTCATGTTTTTAAATAATTATGATATAAACTGGGTAATAATCTCAAAAGAAAAGCACGGAGAGAATGCAATGGATGTTCAGAGATGAGAGAGAAGTCCATTTCAGCTTAGTGGTGGGGAAAGGAAAGGTCAGTATAAGTTTGATGGATGGAGATTCTTTAAATTGAGAGTTAGAGTAAGGGTAAGATTTGGCCATGTGGGCACATTAGGACAGAGGAATTGCATGCACATAGGCATGGAAGTGGAAAAAAGTTTCAATAGTAGCAATTAAGTTTGTTCACTTGAGTATAAAATAAATGGAAAGAATGGGCAATTAAAATATAAGGTAGGACACAAACAATCAGATCAAGGTTTCAAATCCAGCAAGGAGCAATTTGAAATTTATTCATTAGGTAAGAGAAACTTGATTTTTCTTGAGAAGATCTGTTTTGTGTCTCATGAAGATTAATATGGCAGTGATGTTTGGGATGGTTTGAAGGTGGCTTCTGTAATAGTAAGTTATTTATTTATTTATTTACTTATTTATTTTTGAGACTTCGTCTCGTGCTGTTGCCCAGGCTGGAGTGCAGTGGCACGATCTTGGCTCACTGCAACCTCAGCTTCCCGTGTTCAAGCAATTCTCCTCCCTCAGCCTCCCAAGTAGCTGGGATTACAGCGCCTGTCACCATGCCTAGTTGATTTTTTGTATTTTTGGTAGAGACAGAGTTTCACCATGTTGTCCAGGCTGGTCTCGAACTCTGGACCTCAAATGATTTGCCCACCTTGGCCTCCCAAAGTGCTGAGATTATAGGTGTGAGCCATTATGCCTGGCCTGTAACAATTATTGACATGGTTTGGCTCTGTGGCCCCACCTAAATCTCATCTTGAATTGTACTCCTGTAATTCCCACGTGTGTGGGAGGGACCCCTCCACAAGTGGGAAATAATTGAATCATGGAGGCATTTTCCCCCATACTGATCTCGTGGTTAGCAGTAAGTCTCACGAGATCTGATGGTTTTATCAGGGGTTTCCGTTTTTGCCTCTTCCTCATTCTCTCTTTGCCTGCTGCCATCCATGTAAGATGGGACTTACTCCTCCTTGCCTTTTGCCATGATTGTGAGTCTAATTAAACCTTTCTTTTGTAAATTGCCCAGTATCAGGTATGTCTTTATCAGCAGTGTGAATACGGACTAATACAGTTATTGGTAAGTTAATGAAGTACTCTTTTACATTTATGACTGCATTTTGAGATTCCTGAGAAATAGTTTCAGTAATAAATATCAGCACACAGAGGTTTATTAGCGAGTGCTCTCGGAATCTTTACCTGTGGAAGGAAAGTGAAGAAAATACAATTAGATGGAAAGAGATATCTTAAACAAAAGAAAAAAAAAAAAAAAACTCAGCTGATCCTAATGGGAGCTCCAAATCTGGTATAGTTCTTCAGAATTGGGACAGTCCTTGAATATGAGCTGCCCCAGGAAGGGGCCATGGCCTTAGACAAGGTAGTGGTGATAACTCTTGAAATAGCTTGACAGTTGAGTGCTGTCTAGCAATAATACTTCCCATAGCCAAAGCAATATTTCCTGTAGTCTTGCTGGGAAATTTGGAAAACACATCATGGTATCCACTACAATGTTTCTTTTATCACAACCTTTTTTTTTTTTTTTTTTTTTTTTGAGACGGAGTCTCGCTCTGTCGCCCAGGCTGGAGTGTAGTGGCGCGATCTCAGCTCACTGCAAGCTCCGCCTCCCGGGTTCACGCCATTCTCCTACCTCAGCCTCCCGAGTAGCTGGGACTACAGGCGCCCGCCACCTTGCCCGGCTAGTTTTTTGTATTTTTTTTTTCAGTAGAGACGGGGTGTCACCGTGTTAGCCAGGATGGTCTCGATCTCCTGACCTCGTGATCCGCCCGTCTCAGCCTCCCAAAGTGCTGGGATTACAGGCTTGAGCCACCGCGCCCGCCCTATCTCAACGTTTAAGATATGTCCCAATATGGCCTTGACTGCTTCTCTCTCAGAGCACTTATAGTTATAGCACTTGTAGAGTGAGCACTCTCACACTCTGTAGTTATTATAGAATTACGTTATCTTTGTAACTAGGAAGTAATCTTTGTGTGGGCCAGAATTTTATCCTACTCATTTTTGTCTTAATAGCATCCGGGACTGTAGGAAATAGGTGTTCAACAGACAATTTTGAACAAAATATATATTTTTTAAAAATTTGCTTTAATAAAATCTAACTTTCTCCAAATTTAGAATGATAGAACAAGTGTTTGTAAAATAGTAAAACTACATAATGATGCTATTTCTCAAATCAACCATGAGTGTTTCAAATAAAATACAGTGGAAATTTTTCCTTAAACAATGACTGATAGATTCCAACCCTTCTGTTTTGTTCTACATTCATTTGGGGCATGTGATAGGAGCAAATAGAAAATATCTGATTCAAACACTGATGGCCAATTCAGTTTTTTTTATGAATTAAAAACTCTTGTCCTGTTATAAAAAACTCTCTTTCCATTTTTAACCTTTTTAGGGGAAGTCTTGATTTAATCAGGCTGTCCTGAATGCACGCTTGTGTCTATCATGTGTTCCCTAATCTCTGACACTAGTATTATTTTGTAAAGTTACTAACCATTATTGCCAAATGCGTATGCATTTTTGTGAGACCCTGCTAAATATTTAAGCATATTGAATAAATCTTCCATGTGTCAGGAGAGACCAATGCTGGGAATTTTTTGAAGATACAAACGAAAAGAAGATATGATGATGTACTCTAAAATTTACTGTAGTCTTACAACGCTTTACAAAGTCTAATAACTCCAGAATAAATATAAAGCAATGCACAATGAGTATTGAGTAATGCTGAATAATTAAGGAATAAGAAGCATTAAAAGAATGTAAGGATAGTTTGTGGAGAATATGTGTGGTATTTTAAATACGGCCTCAAAATTCTTTAACTCTACCTGCAAAGAGAGATGAGGCCTATGCCTTCTCTCCTTGAGCCTGGGTGGCTTATGACTGCCTTGACCTAGGAGAGTACAGCTGATGTGACCACCAAGTGACACAGGAGGCTCAGTCAGAAAAGGTCATGCCACTTCCACCTGGTTCCTTTGGAGCACCAGCTCTGTGAAAGTTCACTTTCAGGGTATTCTCTATCAGAACCCAGACACCATGCTGTAAGGAGCCCACGTCCTACGTATAGGGCATGTTACAGTGCTCTGTTCAACAGCCTCAACTGAGCCACACTTAAATGTGGAAGATGCCTTGGAAGTGATTCCTCTAGAACAGCTGTTAAAGCCCTGGATCGTCTGAGTCCCAGACATTGTGAAGCAAAGGAGCCAATCCTGTTGTGTACTTTTGTACCCACTGATCTGACCCACTGATTTTGTAAGTTATGTTTGTTGTTTTCTGCCACAAAGTTTGGAGTAATTTGTTGAGCAGTAAAGATGAAGATTAAAAGGGCTTTTTGAAAAATTGTATTTAAAAAACTCTTAACTCTCATTGTATTGTTTTTTTTATTACTATACTTTAAGTTCTAGGGTACACGTACACAACATGCAGGTTTGTTACGTATGTATACATGTGCCATGTTGGTGTGCTGCACCCATTAACTCGTCATTAACATTAGGTATAATCTCCTAATGCTATCCCTCCCCGCTCCCCTCACCCCATGATACACCCCGGTGTGTGATGTTCTCCACCCTGTGTTCAATTCCCACCTATGAGTGAGAACATGTGGTGTTTGGTTTTCTGTCCTTGCGATAGTTTGCTCAGAATGATGGTTTCCAGCTGCATCCATGTCCCTACAAAGAACATGAACTCATCTTTGTTTATGGCTGCATAGTATTCCATGGTGTATATGTGCCACATTTTCTTAATCCAGTCTATCATTGATGGACATTTGGGTTGGTTCCAAGTCTTTGCTATTGTGAACAGTGCCTCAATAAACATACATGTGCATGTGTCTTTATAGCTGCATGATTTATAATCCTTTGGGTATATACCCAGTAATGGGATGGCTGGGTCAAATGGTATTTCTAGTTCTAGATCCTTGAGGAATCACTACACTGTCCTCCACAATGTTTGAACTAGTTTACAGTCCCACCAACAGTGTAAAAGTGTTCCTATTTCTCCACATCCTCTCCAGCACCTATTGTTTCCTGACTTTTTAATGATCGTCATTTTAACTGGCATGAGATGGTATCTCTTTGTGGTTTTGATTTGCGTTTCTCTGATGGCCAGTGATGATGAGCATTTTTTCATGTGTCTGTTGGCTGCGTAAATGTCTTCTATTGGAAAGTGTCTGTTCCTATCCTTTGCCGACTTTTTGATGGAGTTGTTTGATTTTTTCTTGTAAGTTTGTTTAAGTTCTTTGTAGATTCTGGATATTAGCCTTTTGTCAGATGAGTAGATTGTATTCTTAAACTATTTAAGTTGCTTTAACTATTCTGGAAATGTCATACATTTTTAATTTCTGTTGTTCAGAGGAGAAAGTGACTATAAGAGGGTAAGCTACTCAGGCACAGTTTTCTCATACTAGAAGACAACAGAGGTGTCAGTTTTTATAATTAATTAAATATGTAATGACATATTTTAGGAACCTCTGCATGTCAGATATCATGTTATCTGCCTTATATGAATTATTAATTTATTTTCAATAAATTAAATTCACCTAAATTCTTTAAGGTAGAAACCACCATTATATTTTATACATGAATATAATGAGGTTAAATATTACATGAGCAATTGGCCCAAGGACAATCATTCTTTCCATTCAAAGAAAGTTGGGAAATGAATCTAGGTTGAATTAACACTAAAATCTATATTCTTAACTGCAATGAACTGGGGTTTTCATTCTTGAGATAGAGTAGAAAAATTTACAAGGGGAAAATAGTATCAAATTGTTATTGGTATAGTAGTTTCCTCTTCTCTATGGAAAATAATGAGTGTATCATAATATTGTAGTAACTTTTTACACATTAATACAAAACTTGGTGCAAAAGATTCTGGCTTAGTCTCTCTATGGTATTTAGAGTAAGACGAGAGTATTGAGTTACTATATGTGCTGCATATAGTCCAGAAGACAATCTGAAAAGAATTCACTCAAGCGGTTGCTCTTGAAAATAAAGATTTTCTCATCAAGTAAAATGAATTATTGTCCTCTCCCATTGCACTAAAACTCTAATATGACAGTAACCAGAAAGCTGAAAAACTCATTTCAAGTAGGTCCTGTTTTGTGGCTCTGGCCCCACAGATTGATTTTATATGCAGGTTTAGCACTCGGAAGCTGCCAAAAGCCATCAGTGCAATAGCCCATTCAGAGGAAAACAAAATTTGAAAAGAGGTCAGCCAGCAAGGACATGCTGTAAAAGGCAAAGGATAGATATGAAAAAGATCTGCTGGTCCAAGCTCTCAATCTGGACATTTACAATATCTTAGAATAGAAGAGAAGACAGGGGAAAGGCTAATATCATGTTGCAACATATGAAATAATGATCAGTTGCTCATTAAATCTTATGTATTTCCATGAGAGTGGGACTAAAGACAACTAGCTGAAATTATTTCATTTCAAGTAAGAAATCCCATTTAGTGTGGATGTGGAGCCTGGGAACTGAATACATATGAGAAATGATGAAACCCCATGATAATTTGAAAATAGCCCTCTTTTAGAGATGGCTTGAGTCTGTGGGGTAGCGGGGAGCAGATGACTGAGAGTTATGTCAGGATAATTTTAACACCTTTGTCGATGTAAAGGTGTTAAAAAGTTATGGTATTTAAGTGTTCAAAGTGTTCAAGTGTTCAAGAATAATGAAGTACATATGTATTGAGAGAATGTTGCGATCCTAACTTGGAATCTAACAGGGTGTTTACAACATAATTTATTAAATACAGCATTCTCGGGTAGCTTTATATTTCCTGACTAACACAACTTCTCAAGGTAACTCAGCATGTAGCTTCAGAAAGGATCCTTTGGATTTACAGAATCTGCTATGAGATAAACATCAAATTAGATGCAAGATTTTGAAAGAAAATGGGAATTTGAATACATATTATTTCCACTTTTATTTCCATAAACCAGAGGAGTTTCCCCTAACATTGTTGGTTTTATTTGACAAGTCATCAGTAATAGCTTTGAGAAGAGATAATTCAATGTAACTGAAGCTCAAAACGACAGTGGACTTGACAGTATGTAACTGTGCTGAGTGCTGGTGTACTGGTCAGGGTAATGTGATGCTGGAACAGGGACCAATTTCTGTGACAGGTCTGATGTTTCACAATGTGGCATCCTGGTTGTATACCTAGGTGGCATTAGTAAAGGGACTGTAGAACCTCTGATATGGCTTGTATCCCACCGCGCTCTGCAGGCTTCCAGCAAAGCTTGCCAAAGCATGCTGTCTGCACAGAGGTTCAGATGTGCTTAGAGACATAAGTAGTGTGAGCTCTGGAGTAACTCTATTGCAAAGTGGAGTGCAAGTTACAGATTTCCTTTTAGTGATTCCTTGTTTGAATTATTTTACAATATCTTGATGCTAGCCAGTTCAAAATCAGCTTGAAGATCAGTCAGTAAGTTGTTCAACTGTTTGAATCAATATAGCATATTAATTGAATAATCACAGTACTTTCTGAAGACGGTGAACAACATGGATTTTGAGTGATAAATAATGACTGGTACTTACTTTGAACAATAGACAATACTTTCAAGGTGGTGGTGGGATATTGTAATAGGGAAGCCTCTAGCAAAAATATTAAGCTAAGCACATTTCCTCTTTTAATTGCAATTCTAGATCAAGGCAAGAGAAAAACCTGACATCAAAGGAACACATTCCAAGACTGAGTTTATGTGCCTATCTGGATACTGGTAATGGTCCTTTTAAACATTTGACCACAGGTGGAACTGTTTTCCTTCAGAGCTTTCTTAATTTTGGTTTGGCAATGAGCAAAACAAAAATATGCTTGCCCAGTGTCTGACAACTCTCAGTTGACAAGCTAAATGATTTCTTGTCTTTGATAATGTTATAAATAATTGGAGTGTTAACCCCTTTTCCACCTAACTGAAGTTACTTTAATGTAATATAACTGACTATGCACTGTATTGTTAATACAGCTATATTGTAGCATTGAACAAGGAACATGTTTTTAACACCCTTATAGATTCTCTTTGGGAAGCCTTGAGTTCATAGGTATTCATTTTAAGTGGTTATTTTAATCACCCCTTGTTTGTAGTCAGTGTTTTAGAAATAGAGCTCAATATTTGCTAAAACATTTAAGAGATCATGATTCCCCTTAGTAATCTTTTCTTGTGTGTTAAAACTCTATAGGTAAGACACTTTTCTAAAAAATATTTGCCTGCAATTTCAGTCCTTTTATTTAATTTCCATTGAAAGAGAGAAAAATATGTTCACCATTTGTACAAAATCGTATACTCTATCTGAAAAGATAATATACTTTCTTGGCTAAAAATGGTGAGTTTGAGGTCTATTTCATAAAATTATTTCTCAACCCATGTACAATTTTGCTTTCCATATTATTTGTTGTCATACTTAAATTATGAGATCATTGGCAAGATATATACTACTTAAAGGACTAATCAATACTGAAGAATGTGTTTGGAAAATATATATTTAAAATTTATTTTCATGTGCACCCAGATTTATATCTGTAGATGAGAAATACTAAAAAGACTTGAAGATAACTATATGCTGACTAGGATCATGGTAAAAAAATTCTGATGCAACATGGGGCAAGGGTTCCCAGTTCACGGGTTCAGGACCATCTGCTCACTTACAATTGTACATAATCATTCTCTCTACATATTTCTGTTCATGCCATTCTTCTCTGTAGTGTTCTGGCCTTTTTTTTTTTTTCCTGGACAAATCCCACCCGGACCAATGGTCTGCTCTCTAGTTCACTTCTTCCTAGGGTTCTTTTCTAATTCCTAAAGCCTCTATTAAATCTCCCCTCCTCTGCAATTCTTTGTCACACCAGTAAGTCTTTAATAAGCAAGATGTTATCTTACACTCTTAAGAAGTTTATATGGTATAAATTTCCAAGCAAACTCTTAAACTGTTTGAGATTTAAGACTTTATCTAAAAGTTCTCTTGTATATTCACAGCAACTGAGCATAATGTTAAGCACACCTTAATAGATGCTTATAAACCCTTGTTGATTCAGTCACACAACCAACTGATAACCTGAGTTTCATGGTTAATTTTGCAGTTAAATTTTGTGATACAGAGAACACTACGGTCACTCTGAGTTTCAGAAACTTTTTGTCAGAATTCAAGTTCTAGGACTCCTTAAGACCAGGCTGAGTTAGGATTTGGAGAATAGATTTTTTTCCAGTTTGATTTGTTGCTCTAGATTTTTAACAAGAAAACAAGCAAGAAAGCCAGCAAATAGACAAACACACACACACACAAACCTGCTATTTTTTCAGGCTTTCACATTCTAATTCCCACTTGTGGGGAAAAGAAAGAGAGATCAGACTGTTACTGTGTCTATATAGAAAGAAGTAGACATAAGAGACTCCATTTTGTTCTGTATTTGAGATGCTGTAAATCTGTGACCCTACCCCCAACCTTGTCCTTGCAAGAAACATGTGCTGTGGTGACTCAAGGTTTAACGGATTTTGGGCTGTGCAGGGTGTGCTTTGTTAAACAAGTGCCTGAAGGCAACTTGCTGGTTAAAAGTCATCACCATTCTCTTAATCTCAAGTACCCAGGGACACATAACACTGGGGAAGGTCACAGGGACCTCTGCCTAGGAAAGCCAGGTATTGTCCAAGGTTTCTCCCCATGTGATAGTCTGAAATATATGTGATAGTCTGAAATATGGCCTCGTGGGAAGAGAAAGACCTGATCGTCCCCCAGCCTGACACCCGTGAAGGGTCTGTGCTGGGGAGGACTAGTATAAGAGGAAAGAAGGTCTCTTGGCGGTCGAGATAGAGAAAAGCATCCGTCTCCTGCCTGTCCCTGGGCAATGGAACATCTCGGTGTAAAACCCGATTGTGTGTTCTATTTACTGAGAAAGGAGAAAACCGCCTTAGGGCTGAAGCTGGGACTTGCTAGCGGCAATACTACTCTTTATGCACTAAAAATGTTTATGGAGATGTTTGCATATGCATAGCAAGGCACAACACTTTTCCTTAAACTTATTCATGTCACAGAGATCTTTATTCATATGTCTTACTGCTGACCTTCTCGCTATGATGATCCTATTATCCTGCCACTTCCCTTTTTCTAAGATGGTAAAGATAATGATCAGTAAATGCTGAGGGAACTCAGAGACGGGTGCCGGGGTGGGTCCTCTGTATGCTGAGCACTGGTCCCGTGGGCCCACTTTTTCTTTCTCTATACTTTGTCTTTGTGTATCATTTCTTTTCTCAAGTCTCTCGTTCCACCTAACGAGAAACGCCCACAGGTGTGGAGGGGCAGGCCACCCCTTCACCCACTCAAAACTGTTAGCAGCAAAAACTTTCTAAACAATTCTATAGAATAATTTTTTAAATTCCATTATTAATCAGCACCTGTGATCTTTGGGAATGATATTCTTTTCAATAAAATGATAAGCTTACCCCCATATTCTTTTGTACCTTATAATTGGAAGATTCTAAAGAATCATTATTGCTAGTTTAAAATCCTGGTACCCAAAGAGTTCTTGTGAAATAATTTGTTTGATTCACTTTTTTGGATTTCAGATAATTCGTATCTGAACAAAGCATAAGTATCGCTTAAAGTTTGTCTATACAATTTCATAAATACTAGTTTAGAAATTTCTAGAACTTCATATTTTGATGACTGAATGTAAACTTTAGAAGGGCAGGGCTCTTAGGTTTTGCACTGTTCCATTTCCAGTGCTTAAACAATTCCGAACACAACACAAATATTTGCTTTATGAATGTATTTATTTAAACTGTTTTGAAATTCCAATGATATTTTAACTTTGTGGTTTTGTTAGGCAAAGGTAGAGCCAATGAATCTAGAGAGGGAATAACCGAACATCCTCTCCTGTTTCAAGCTGACCCTAAGATGATCTTGGGTATTATCTTTGATCAACTAATACATTTAAAAATAATGTAATTTTTGAGGCTATTTTGAATCTCATAGAAATGTAATTTTATATTTTGAATGTATATAAAAATTTGAATGTATTAGGTTTATCTGTGTTGGAGAGTGTAATCTTCTACCAACTTTACTTTTTCTTTGTTAACATCTATACTGTTGACTGATGCCATTAAAGACCAACATATTGCCTAATAAAGGCCAACATACTCCAAATGTTGTATTGAACAGTAATGAAACCAGCAGGCAATTAACACATCTCTTCAATGTTTTCGGTAGAACTTGGTAGAACCTAGCAGCCAAGCTTTAACTTGTTCTTTTTCATAATTAACGACTGTGCATTTAAAATATATATATTTTTTCTTCTACTTCAAACTTTTATGAGCAGGGAATTCATTGCATTCAGAGGATAATTGTACAATGTCAATGAAAGGACAGCAATTCTCCCCATATTCTCCATTACCTATTCGTCACAAGACGTATCAAATAAAAAATGTACTCTAAGCAGAAAATGTGCACTTACTATGCAGCTACAGTTTCAAAGCATGTTTACTAAAATTCCTCTTGGAAAAAGACTTCTTTGCCTAAGCTCTAGTTTAGAAATTTCCCAGTGGGCAATATGTACACGGATAGTGCCGTCATTGATTTGTAATAATAATAATAATAATAATAATAATAATAATAGAATTCTTTGTGCTTTATGCAAAGCAGCTAGCATAAGTGATCATGTTTTAATATCTTCAGTGGCCTTTAGGGATGTGTTATTTTTTCCATTTTTAATTGTGCAAGCCCAGGCTTAAAAAAGTAAAGTAACTTGCATTAGCTCATAGAATTATTGTGATATAACTGCTAGCTGGGATTGGAACTCAATGTGTTTTACAATTAATCTGTGTGTTCTGCTCTTAACAGCAATACCATATTGCCTCTTTCTGCTCTTGGCAATTATTTTACACATCACTAACTGAGGAATGCAAAAGGAATATGTTGCTGAGTTTACTTGTTTGGAGAAGGAAATTTGACAGACAAAATCGCTAAAAGATAAGAGGCATTTAAAACTTTTATCTCTCTTTGAAAAAGAAAATTGATGCAAGTTAAAATGAAAGATGATTTGCCTGGTAGCATAGATTTAAGAGATTTTAGAAATTGGGGAACATTATAGTCATCTATTCAGTCATTCAGTGGGCAGATATTTTGAACACCTACTAGGTGGCACTGTTGAAAGGCACTGAACATACAGTAGGATACGCTTGAAGTCAAGATTTCTTTAGTGAAAATTATACAGAAATAATGTGACTCATCACAGATGAAAGTTGTAGGGACTTACGGAAACACCATATTAAATATTTCATTGGAATTTTACACAATATAATGGAATAATGTATTGCTAATGAAGGACAACACATTAAATATATGTGATATCATTGAGCTTATGTCTTACAATGTAATATCAATAAATGATTTGTTATGTGTATTTGTATGTGCTTTCAGATTTTATGGCCAATCTTCACATTCAGCAATCTTGTTAAATTCATTTATTACTTCTAATAGCTTGCAGATTTGTCTGAATTTTAAAATATACACTCATGTTGCTTAAAATGGTGAGTTTTCAGCCTTACATTTAAAATTCTTATAACTTTTATTCATTTTTTTGTACTTCCACAATGAATAGGGCATTCAGTGTTATGTTCAATAAAAGGGATAAAACAGACATCCTAGACTAATTTCTGATCTCAGAAGTAGAACTTCCAATCTCACCACTAGCTAAAATATTTGTTGTGTGATATTTGTAGATGCCACTCACCAAATTAAGAAAGTTTTTACCTATTTCTAGTTTGTGGAGATTTAGTCATGAGCTATTTTTAATGTTATCAATGTTTCCTACATCTGTTGCATTTATTTTGTTTTATATTTTGTATATTTTTTTCTATATTTTATTAACATGAATGATGACCAACAATTGGTTTTACATACTTGGAACAAATCGAACTAATTTGTGGTTTAATTTCTTATTTATTTTTCTGAATTCGATTAGCTAATATTCAAATTAGAATTATTGCATCGGTGTTTATGAAGGATCTTATGTTAAATTTCCTGGTATTGTGTAGTAGCAAGAATGTTATGACTTCATAGAAAGAGTTAGGAAGTGTTTTCACCCCTTATAAAACAGGTTGTATAAGGCTGGTGTTATTTCTTTTTTTTTTTTTTTTTTTTTTTGAGACGGAGTGTCGCTCTGTCCCCTAGGCTGGAGTGCAGTGGCCGGATCTCAGCTCACTGCAAGCTCCGCCTCCCGGGTTCACGCCATTCTCCTGCCTCAGCCTCCTGTGTAGCTGGGACTACAGGCGCCCGCCACCTCGCCCGGCTAGTTTTTTGTATTTTTTAGTAGAGACGGGGTTTCACGGTGTTAGCCAGGATGGTCTCGATCTCCTGACCTCGTGATTCGCCCGTCTCGGCCTCCCAAAGTGCTGGGATTATATTTCTTTCTTAAATATTTGCAGGAATTTGCTTGAAGTCATTCTCTGTCCCTGAAGATGTGTGTGTATTGTGTGTGCGTGTGTGTGTGTGTGTTTGATATGGATGACAAATTACAAATTAATAACTTCAATATCTATATAATTATGCATTAGCAAAAAGTTATTCAGAATAACTTCTTACTCCTTTTTCATGTTTGAAAAACTTGTATTGATATTCTTTATTAATTCTCAACATATATGATTTATTATCTTCCTTTTTTCTTGTTTCTCTTTAACAGGGGTTTTTAAATTGTATTAGACTTTTCAAAGGAACAACTTTTAAATTTGTTGATTTTTTCTTCAACATTGATTTAAATTTTGATTTCTGCTCTTATTTTTAGAATTCTGACTATTTAATTAAAAAGCATTTTTCTAGAATCTTAAGATGAATGCTTGATTGATGATTTTCTGTCTTCTAATCTAGGCATTTAAACTCTATATCTCTGTATATGCTTAGCTTTAGTTGCATCTCTCCAAGTTTTGATATGTAATGCTTTCATTTCATTCAACTCATGTATTTCTAATTTTTCATTATTAGATCTTTTTTGACCCATAAGTTATTTAGAAGCATGTTGCTTAATTTTTAAACATTTAGGATTTTTATTTAATTATTTGTTATTGACTACTACCTTAATTCTACTGACATCAGAGAACATGAACTTTATGATTGTAAAATTTTGCAGTTTGCTGAGACAATATTGATGAACCAGCATATGGCTTATTTTGGTAAACCATCCATGTGCAGTTATAAATAATGAGTACTATGGAGGTGATGAGTTTAATAATCTATATATGGTTAATTGGTTAAGTTTATGAATGGCATAGCTCACATCACTTGTACCTGTAATAATGTTTTTGTTGGATTGCTCTTCAGCTATGAGGATAGCATGTTTGCATGTTAAAGTCGTTAAATACTTCTCTGTTTAGTTGTGTGATATTATGGAATGTTTCTTTGTCCGTAGTGCCACTTCTTGTTAAACTTCTGTGTTGCTTAATAAAGTATAAACTTAATTTTGATTTTTAGGCGTGGCACGTATTTTGCATCCTTTAACATTAACATTTTCTATGTTTTCATGCAGAAAATATAACTCTAGTACACAGCAAATAATTAGATTTTTAAAAATCTAGTCGGAAATTTTTGTGTTTTAATTAGATGACTTTGTATTTTCCAAAGTAATATAGTTAAGTTTAAATCTAACTTCTTGCTGTTTACTTACTATGATCAGTCATATCTCTTTTTTCCTCCTAATATTCTTTCACATTTTTGACATTTCAGGAAATAGACAAAAATACATTTTACAGTTTCAATCACGTTTATTTTCATACATATATTTCCATTATACTCATGTACATTTTACATAGAAGACATAATTTTATCAAGACACTCTTAAAAATGGTGAAAAAATTTTTAAGGTGAATAATGAGAATAAATTTCTATTTTTCTGAGATGTGGCAGTAAAAGTTAATGTTATATTTAACTATGATAAAATTATTTAAAGATTTATGCATAATTATTGTAGATATTTTAAAAATACAAATAATTCCATATAAATTCATAACTAATACAAAGTTATGAAGGCTTCAATCACCTATTTTCACACACAGATGCGCACACAGCAGAATGATCATAAATATAATGTTGAGAGACTTGCTTTGTTTGCCTACAATATATTATTAATGCTTTTACTTGGCCATGTATGCATTAATAGCATTATTTACAATTACTACATAAGTCTGAGTGTTTACTTTGAGGCATATCCTGATTATTTTAAATTAGAGAAGATTCTGAGGATCAGTGAATAGAGAAATAATATGTCAATAGCAATGAGTGAATTTCCTCCTTGAGAAGTTTTAAAAAATGAACACATTTTTATTGCTTCTTATCAATCAGTAAAGGTAATGGAGGTGAATTCTATGATTCTTTCAATTTTGAAATAATGCCAATGTTTCTGCAACTGAATATGATAGATGTATACTTTTTATCGCTCTTCCCAGAAATTTTAACACACATTTTCTTTGCTTTATGATTTCATTTATTTCATTCAGAGAAAATACTTCAAATCCCAAAATACAATTCTGTGAAAACTTCAGAGAAGTTTATAGAAGTATGCTGGTTTGTTTAAAATTTAATTTCAAACATAATGAAAGTTGCTGCTAAATATTTATTTTCTAAATTAAATAAAAGCACAGGTCTTTTAAAAATAAGAGATTATTACAAAGAATAGTTGATTGATTCAACACCATTTAATCATTTACTAAATTACAGTATCTGAAGAGAAAGACCTAGATTCTGGCATCCTTTAAGTGATTTTTTTATATTTAAACAGATAAATTTGTGGAAGCGATGGGAATATTATCCTTTAAAAAAAAGTGGTAAGCATATAAACAGGAAAGGTACAACTAGCTCTTCAAACATTTTACATTAGTGATTTTTAAATATTTATTTATCTCTATTTTTTAGAGACAGGTTCTGTTCTGTCACCCAGGCTGGAGTGCAGTGGCACAATCATAGCTCCCCACAGCCTCAAACCTTTGGGCTCAAGCAGTCTTATCACCTTAGCCTCCCGGGTAGCTAGGACCACAAGTGCACACCACCACATTCAGTTAATTTAATTTAATTTTTTTTTGCAGAGGCAGGGTCTTGCTATGTTGCTCAGGCTAGTCTTGAACTCCTGGACTCAAGTGATTCTTCAGCCACAGTCTCCCAAGTCCTGGGATTATAGGTGGGAACTAATTAAAAATAAATATAAAAATAATTTTTTGAAATTTTCGTTCTTCATGCAAGGAGATAAACCTGCATTGGCTCATCCATACATTCATCTATTCAGTCATTCTTTCATTTATTAGTGTTTAGGCATCTAATATGTACTGAGAATACAGTAGCCAAAAAGACATTCAGATTGCATTCTGAATTAGGAGCAAGAGCCTAATTAAATTCAGTTAAAATGGCATTATTACTTAACTGAATTACTTTAAATAGGAAGTTTAGGGGCAAAAGATAAATGAAGAAATAATAAAGATGTTGAAGAAAAGGTAGTTAAAAGCTATTATGTGCAACTTTATTAAATTGAGTTTGAAAATTTAAACAGGTTTATTCCTGGAATTCTAAGAAAAAACTTAATTTTTCAAAATAAAGATGAAAAATAAAATTTAAATAATCTTATAACTATTAAATAAATTGCAACTGGCTTAAAAATAGCTGTATCTGGCTAGGCACAGTGGCTCATGCCTATAATTACAGCACTTTGGGAGGCTGAGGCAGGCAGATCACCTGAGGTAAGGAGTTGGAGACCAGCCTGGCCAATGTGGTGAAACCCCATCTCTACTAAAAATACAAAAATTAGCTAGGTGTGGTGGTGGGCACCTTTAATCCCAGCTACTCGGGAAGCTGAAGCAAGAGAATCACTTGAATCTGGCAGGTGGAGACTGTGGTGGTGAGCCAAAGTTGCACCACCACACTCCCGCAGTCCCTCCTGGGTGACAGAGTGAGACTCTGTCTAAAAAAAAAAAAAAAAAAAAGCTGTAGCTATAGGATCTGATGGGTCCAGAGTTAAATAATATGAAATATTTAAGAAAAGAAAACAATACCAAACCTTACCATGGAAAAGAAAATTATAACTTATTTTGTAAGTTATAATAAGAAATGTATTTTAACTTATGTAGTAAGAAAATTATAACTTACTACATTCCAAGAAAAACAAAGAATATATATATATATATTTTAACTTTCAGGAAATCAGATGCAAAACACTTTTGAAACAAAATGTCAACAAACTAAATGAAATATTATGTGAAAGGATACAATCTTGATCAAAATTATTACACCTGAATGTGATGGTATAGCATGCAGCAGACCAACCTTCTTATTCAGAACAAGTAGCAAAAAACAGATACAATAGAAATTATATGTTCTTAAAGGCATTGGAGAGAGAGCAACCAGGCTTGGAGGAACAGGATTGCAAAATTACGAAGCAGATAAAAATAGAGAGGGGTGAACCCACAGTCTGCAGCCATCTTTTCCCTGGGGGCATTTGCTTACTCTAAAAGCAAGACAGGAGGCTAAGAATCCAGGCCTCATTTTCACAGGGCCCTCCTGAGAAGAGAAATCAGAACTAAGAAAACAACAATAACAGCAACAACAACAACAAGACGACCAGCGTAAGCATTTATGGGCCATGATACTAGGATATACAGTAATGGAGATGGAACAATACTGATCCAGATATAAGGCTGATATTTCTTCTAATGTATTTGCCAAAATCGGATGATGCAAAGAGTATAAGACTAAGCAACTGAAAGTAAACCAGTTGTTCTGATTATTTATTACTTTATTTTATATTTTTGTGGGATTATTCAGAAATTACAATGTTCAGATTTTAGAAATCAACAGAAGAGGAACATCAGTGAATACACCAAGCTTTCAATTTGAAGTCCAGGAAAGCTTCACCCTAACTACTTTACCCAAAGGCTGAGGGTTTTCAAACTTTAATTCAGTGCATGCATGGATCAAGGTCATATGCACATTCTATTTGCCTAGGAGATCAGAAGTTGAACCTTCCCTGGTTGAAAAGTAGCATCAGCTGGAGCCTTAATAATTTTTTTTATACAATATAAAAATTTGACAAAAAATTACAAGACATTCCAAGATAAAGGATCATATAATAGAAAACAAAGAATATAGACAACAGAAACTATCAAAGATCTTCCAGATATTAGAGTAAGAAGTCAAAGACTTTAAAACATTTTTACCATGTTCACAAAAAAGGATTAAAGGTAACTGATGAAAAACTGGAGAATTTTACCAAAAATTAAAATAATATGAAAAACAGCATTACTGGAAAATCTGGAAAGGAAAAGCAAAAAAGTTTCAATGGATGATTTTATCAACAAATAGATACAGCAGAAAACACAATTAGCAAATTGTAAGACAGAAAATGTAAAACACCTTAATTTAAAACAGAGAGGAAAAAATAAGAAAAGAGCAAAATATATGTGGGACTTCAATTGTTCAAAATAAATGTAATTAGAATTTTAGATAAGGAGGATACAGAGACAGATGAAAAACAGTATTTGAGATCATGAAAATTTTTCAAAACTGGCAATGAATAACAATTTGAAACATCACAAAGTTTCTATAAACTAAGCAAAGTGAATACAAAGAAAATTAAAGTTACAGATACCAAGGTCTAATGTAAGCCAGTAAGATAAATAGAATACTTTGTATTCCAAAAATTAGTATCAGTAGTAACAATTGACCTTTAAAAAATAAAATAGAAAATACTTTTTAAATTACTTAAAAAATAAAGCAGAAAATAAAAGGGTATGTAAAATATGGAAACTTGAATTCTATACCCTGCAAAGCTATTCTTTAAATATAAATTAATTTTCCAACAAAAAAGAAAAAGTTATCACCAGAAATTATGCATTAGGCAATAATAAAGGAATTTCATTAGGTAAGAGATGATATGAGACAGAAACACAAAAATTCAGGTAAAAATGAAAAGTAACAGAAAGAAAAATATATGGTTAAATCTAAACGAGTATTTAATAATAATTACTTTGGATGTAAATATATACATGCATATATATATAGAGAGAGAGAGTGCGCGAGAGAGAATTATACAATATATAATTCTTGCAAAAGTCAAAAGAGAATTAAATAGCTTAAAGAGTCTTAATGTTCCAGCATTATTTGAAAAGTGGTAAAAACAAATAATTTCCACAGGGTTGTAATAAATCAAAGATATATAAAACATCTAGAATAGCCATTAAAGGAAAAATAAAGAGAAGTAACAGAAAAAATAGCACGATTAAAAATATTTGACTAATCCAGGTAAAGGCCATAAAACATCAAATATGCAAGCAAAATGCAAAAAAACTGCCACATTTTATACATATACATATTGTGTATAAAATCTTACAATGTGTATGTATATATGTATATTGCATACATATGCCTATTACATTTACATTAAATGTAATTATACAATTGTGTTTAAATCTATTATGCTGCTGTCGGTTTTTTCCTGTTGTTGTTGTTGTTTTTTAATTTTTACTTTACGCTATTGTTTTCTCTTTTGTGGAGAGAGAGTTTCTCTTTTGTTGACCAGGCTGGAGTGCGATGGCGTGATCTCAGCTCACCACATCCTTCGCCTCCCGGGTTCAAGCTATTCTCCTTTCCTCAGCCTCCTGAGTAGCTGGTTACAGGCATGTGCCACCATGCCCAGCTGACTGTATTTTTAGCAGAGATGAGATTTCTCCATGTTGTTCAGCTGGTCTTGAACTCCTGACCTCAGATGATCCACCTCTTCGGCCTCCCAAAGTGCTGGGATTACAGGTGTTAGCCACCATGCCTGGCCTACTTTTTGATTTTTATAGGTAAATAGTAAGTGTATATATTAATGGGGTATATGAGATATTTTGATACAGGCATTCAATGGGTAGTAGTAGTAACATCAGAATAAATGGCGTATGCATCACCTCAAGCATTTATCGTTTATTTTTATCATAAACATTCTGATTATTCTCTTTTAGTTATTTTTAAATGTACAGTATCATTGACTGTAGTCATTCTGTTGTGCTATTAAACACTAAACCTTATTCATTCTCTTTAACCATATTTTTGTACCCATTTACCATCCCATTGTCCCCCTCTCCCACCCAATCATTACCCTTTCCAGACTCTGGTAACCATTCTACTAGCTCCTTGAGTTCAATTGTTTTGTTTATTAATTTATTTTTTTGAGACAGGGTCTCCGCTGCACTGCCTTGGGTTGGGGGAGGGGTGACAAAAGTACTTCCTTGGCTACCTCAGCTGGTGTCCCACTAGGTTGTTCACACCCCAAGTTCACTTGGTCGAAGCCTGGGACAACACCGGGACTTGCTTAGGAGTGGCAGTCTTTGAGGCTTAGACTGCCTTTAAAATTTGTTTAGAACCTTAGAGCACTTTGGCCATGGTGTTGGGGCTGGCTGGAACTTAAGTTTCTCACCACTGAGATTCTCCTTTGCCCAGGAGTGGTCTAAATGTTCCCACTGTGAACACAGGCTGAATTCTGCCCTGTGTTCCTTTCCACTGTGACAGGGCAGTACTGAGTTTCAAAGTTAATTTTCACAATTACTGCGCTCCCCGGTCCCGAGGATTCTGTTGCTGTGTCTGGCAGCTACTGCTAAAACATGAAGAATGTGTAGGTGATTCAAGGCTGTCTTTACTATCCTTTTCAGTGCCTCTCTCCTTGATATAATGCTAAAACTAAGTACTATGATTGATCAACTAATTTTTGGTTCTTATGAAGGGCTTTCTTGCGTGAATGGTTGTTCAATTTGGTGTTTCTGTGGAAGGGGTGATACTGGAGGGTTCTGTTTGGCCATCCCTCTCTGTCTCCTTCCTCTCTTTTTTGTTTTGTTTTGTTTTGTTTTGTTTCTTTATGGCTTCTTTCTTTCATTCTTCTGCTTTAATCAAGTATTTTAAAATTCCTCTTTCTCTTGTATTATCTTCTTGTTTCACATTTAGTATTACTTTATTACTAATTATTTTAGTAATTACAGGAGAACTTAAAATATTTTATATGTATGCATGTAATGATTTATGCACACGCATACATACAATTTAAGGTAGTGTACAGATAATAAATTAAGAATGAACTTATAATAGTGACTAAAATAATCACATACCTGGAGGAAAAATACAGGAAAATATGTTCCAGTGTTCTACACTGGAAACTACAAATCTAATTAAGAACAATTAGATGGACCTAAATAAATGAAGAGATATTCTGTGTTTATGCATTGGAAGACTAAATTTTACAGTGTTAATTTTCCCCAAATTTGTATATAGTTTTATTACAATCCCTATCACAGAATTTTTTTTTTTTTTTTTTGCTCTATCTTTAAAATATATGTAGAGTCCAACTTATCACCACCCCCACTACTAGAATTTCCGAGTCTACCATCTTATTTTTCTTTTTTTTTCTTTTCTTTTTTTTTTTTTTTTGAGATGGAGTCTCGCTCTGTTGCCCAGGCTGGAGTGCAGTGGCCGGATCTCAGCTCACTGCAAGCTCCGCCTCCCGGGTTCACGCCATTCTCCTGCCTCAGCCTCCCGAGTAGCTGGGACTACAGGCGCCCGCCACCTCGCCCGGCTAGTTTTTGGTATTTTTTAGTAGAGACGGGGTTTCACCATGTTAGCCAGGATGGTCTTGATCTCCTGACCTTGCGATCTGCCCGTCTCGGCCTCCCAAAGTGCTGGGATTACAGACTTGAGCCACCGCGCCCGGCTAATCTGCTTTGTTTTTCTTGTAGCGTATTCTCATCATAGGCACTACAGTGTTAAAAAAAAACAATATATTTCTACTTATACAAAACACTCCAATTCTTGCCAAATTATAGAGTAAAAACTGGTATTCATAGCATCCCACGTCAGTGCCTCTCTTAATCTCCCCTTCCCTTAACACCTGTGATTTCATCTCCTACTACCCTCTCCTTGTTTATACTGTTGCGGACCAATTTTCCTCCTTCAATAGCTTGAACATCCTTAGCACAGTCCACACCCGGGTCTTTCCATTGCTGTAACCTCTGCCTCAGTGTTTTTTTCTCAGTTAACAACATGCTTGCCCCCTCACTTCCTTCAGGAATTTACTGACTACAAGTCTTTTGGATGACCACATTTAAAAATGCAATCCTTCAACACCAGGATCAGTACCCGACACAGTGTTTTTAATAATGTACATGCAGTTCTGCATTCAGTAAATGATTGGTGGACACATCTAATATACCCATCCTATGGCTTGAAGGATGCCAATGTGGATAAGATTTAATATTTACTTTAAAGCAGAGGTGTCCAATCTTTTGGCTTCTCTGGGCCACATGGGAAGAGGAGGAATTGTCTTGGGCTACACATAAAATACAGTAACACTCGTGACAGCTGATGAGCTAAGAAAAAAAAAAATCGCAAAATAATCTCATAATGTTTTAAGAAGTTTATAGATTTGTGTTGGGCCACATTCAAGTTTACAAATTTGTGTTGGGCCTCATGTGGTGGGGGATATAAACATAATATAACAACTACCATCTATATGATTTGCAATTTATGCAACACATTCACATACATTTTTCATTTGAGCTTCAGTAATAAGCTCAAGTGCACTGTAGAGAAAGCAGATGTTTTACAGATGTAAAATTGAAGAGGTTTAATATTTTGCCAAAATGGAAAAGCTGTGTCTTAAAGCCTGATTTTCTGACTTTGAAACTTTCTTTGTTTAATCATATAAGACTGTATTTTGTTTAGAACTCAGAGAATTTGACGGAAGAGCAAAATAAAATCTATGCCCACTGTAAATTTAAAATGTTTTGTGGGTCATAGCTGTGGCATGAGAAACAAAATGGAAAACTATGATACCCGGTTCCCTCAGGCCAGTTTACATTCTGTAAAATGGAAATCATGCATATGTAATTCTCTTAAGGGACCTTGAGAAAATTAATGAGGCGAAGTTTGTAAAATATTTTTTACATTATGTAGAGAAGAGAATTACCTTCAGGAAAGAACTATCAATAATCCACATTTTCCTTGTACATAAGCTCAGCATATGGATTCTGACAGGAAATCCATGACTGTTTAAGTCTAACTTTGAAACTTAATATACTGATTTTAAAAGTGTCTGGTTTCATAATTAAAACATTAAAATATTTATTAAATTATTTAATTAAAAAAGGCAAGACAAACTTATCTACCAATGGCATGCCAATCTGTAGACCATTCCTTCTATGATTAGGACACTAAAAAAATTAAGGACTTTGAAGTTATTAACTTGATAGACATTCAATTTTGAAAGAAGAACATAAAATATTCCAAGGAAAAAAAATTAAAATAATACTAAACAAAATAATTAAAAGATAATTATTTTGTATCTAAACTGAGATGCAGAGATTGTAAGGTTTGAAAGACTAATCTATGAAAAATGGCATCTAATTAATAATAACTATAAAGTGACTATGAAATAACCTCCTTACCAGCATTTTTAATATAACTTTTATTATAAAGTGGATTTATAAAACATGATAAAGCAGTTATTTATATAAAAATGAAATATATATATTTGTTTTGTTTTGTTTTGAGATGGAGCCTCACTCTGTCGCCCAGGCTGGAATGATGTGGAGCAGTCTTGACTCACTGCAATCTCCGTCTCCCGAGTTCAAGCGATTCTCATGTCTCAGCCTCCCAAGTAGCTGGGACTACAGACGTGTGCCACCACGCCCAGCTAATATTTTGTATTTTTAGTAGAGGTGGGATTTCGCCATGTTGGCCAGGCTGGTCTTGAACTCCAGACCTCAGGTGATCTGCCCGCCTCGGCCTCCCGAACTGCTGGGGTTGTGGGTGTGTGAGCCACCGTGACTAAAAAAAAAATATTTTCTAAAGTAAAATGCTAACATACAACAGAAACATCCATAAAGTGAAGTCATGATTAATAAAGTTTAAAATAATAATAATCAAAGTGCAAGCATTGGTTTGTAAGCTTACTAAAATATGCATATAGTAAAATAAAATATTGATTTAGCTACTCATTCAAAATTGATACTTTATGTATATAGCCACTAAAGTTTAATTTTGTAAAATCTATGAAAAATTAGGATATGCAAAATACATTATTAAAAAATATCAGCTTTAACAAATTTTTTATAAAATCAAGTCAGTGTTTCAGCGCATTTCGTAATAAATATAAGTTGATTTATCTCTCTTACAGGAATTTTCCTGAATTTTCTGCTTGGGAAATACTACTGGCCATTATTTTTCATTTTGATTAATTTACTTAAAACAAAGTTTAATTGAATAATAGATTCTGAATGCATGGTCCCCAAGTATTTCATATCACTTCATTTTTATAGTAGATAATGATGCAATACAATTCAAATGGAAAAGTTTTCTGATGATCTGAAAAAGCAAAGAAGGAAACTGTGGTAAAGAAAAATGTGATGGTCAGAGAAATGCAAATCAAAACCACAATAAGATACCATCTCACACCAGTTAGAATGGCAATCATTAAAAAGTCAGGAAACAACAGGTGCTGGAGAGGATGTGGAGAAATAGGAACACTTTTACACTGTTGGTGGGACTGAAAATTAGTTCAACCATTGTGGAAGACAATGTGGTGATTCCTCAAGGATCTAGAACTAGAAATACCATTTGACCCAGCCATCCCATTACTGGGTACATACCCAAAGGATTCTAAATTATGCAGTTGTAAAGACACATGCACACGTATGTTTATTGCAGCACTATTCACAAGAGCAGAGACTTGGAACCAACCCAAATGTCCATCAATGATAGACTGGATTAAGAAAATGTGGCACATATACACCATGGAATACTATACAGCCATAAAAAAGGATGAGTTCATGTCCTTTGTGGAGACATGGATGAAGCTGGAAACCATCATTCTGAGCAAACTATCGCAAGGACAGAAAACCAAACACCACATATTCTCACTCATAGGTGGGAATTGAACAGTGAGAACACTTGGACACAGGATGGGGAACATCACACACTGGGGCCTATTGTGGGGTGGGGGGATTGCATTAGGAAATATACCTAATGTAAATGAGTTAATGAGTGCAGCACACCAACATGGCACATGTATACATATGTAACAAACCTGCACCTTGTGCACATGTACCCTAGAACTTAAAGTATAAAAATAAAAAATAAAAAAAAAGAAAAATGCGATGGCTTAGTTGATGTGTCAACTAAGCTAGGCTATAGTACCCAACTATTTAGTCAAAAGCTAGTACAGATTGTAGTAAAGTCATTTTTTAGGTGTGATTAACATTTAAATCTGTAGACTTTGAATAAAGCAGATGATCCCCTATAATGTAGGTGGGCCTCAACCAGTCAGTTGAAAACATTAAGAAAAAAGACTGGAGTCCCCAGAAAAGTGAGGGATTCTGCTGCTAGACTACCTTTGGGCTCAGGACTACAGCATGAACCCTTGCCAGAATTTTCGGCTTGCCAGACTGCCCTAAAACTTTCAAACTTTCTTACTCCCACAATTGCCTGACCCAATACCTAAGAATAAATAAATCTCTATTTTCAGTTTTTTTTTTTTTTTTTTTTTTTTTTGAGAAACTTGTAGAGCGTTTTCCATAGTGGATACACCACTTTACATTTCTGCCAACAGTATACAAACATTACCATTTCTCCACATCCTCACCAGCATCTCTTAACTTATTTTTTCAAAAGCAGCCATTTTAACTGGGATGAGATAATATTTCATTGCAGTTTTGGTTTGAATTTTCCTGATAATTAGTGATGTTGAACATTTTTTCATACACCTGTTGGTCATTTGCATGTCTAATTTGGAGAATTGTCTGTTGGGGTCTTCTGCCCATTTTAAATCAGATTTCTTTTCTTTCTTTTTTTTTTTTTTTTTTTTTTTGGCTATTGAGTCGTTTGAGTTCCTTATGTATTCTAGCTATTAATCCCTTGTCAGATGAATAGTTTGAAAATGTTTCCTCCCATCCTGTAGGTTAACTCTTCACTTTGTCGGTTGTTTCCTTTGCTATGCAGAAGCTTTTTAGATTGATGTAATCTTATTTGCTTAATTTTCCTTTTGTTGCCTGCACTTTTGAGGTCTTACACAAAAAATCTTGCTCAAACCAATGTTCTGTACTTTCTCAAAAAAATTTTCTTCTAGTAGTTTCATAGATTCAGGTCTTACATTTAAGTCTTTAATCGATTTTGAGTTGATTTTTATATATAGTGGAAGATGTGAATCCAGTTTCATTCTTCTGCATATGGATATTCAATTTTTCCAGAACCATTTATTAGGAAGGCTGTCCTCTCCCCATTGTGTGTTCTTAGTGTCCTTGTCAAAAATACATTGGCCATCCATATGGGGATTGATTTCTGGGTTCTCGGTCCTATTCCATTGTTCTGTGTGTTTTTATGCCAGTGCCATGATGTTGGCTTTGTATTATAGTTTGATGTGAGATAGTGTGATGCCTCCAGCTTTGTTCTTTTCACTCAGGATTGCTTTAGCAATGGATGAAAGGATAAAGAAAACGTGGTATGTATGTATACAATGGAATCATATTCAGTTACAAAAATAATAAAATCCTATCATTTGTAGCAACATGAATGAAACTGAAGTCATTATGTTAAGTCAGATAAGGCAGGCACAGAAAGGCAAATATCACATGTTCTCACTTATATGTGTGAGCTAAGAGTGGATTTCATAGAGGTAGAGTAGAATGGTGGTTACCAGAAGCTGAGAAGGGTAAGGGATAGGGGGGCTAAGAAGAGAAGATGGTTAATACCTACAAAAATTATGTAAGATAGAAAGAAAAAGTTATATTGCTCCATAGTATGGAAGAGAGACTATACATAACAATAATTTAGTATGTATTTCAAAATAGCTAGAATAATTTGAATGCTCCTGACACAAAGAAAAATGTTTGAGGTGATGTATATTCCATTTACCCTGATTTTATTATTACACATTTTATTCATGTATAAAAACATCACATGAACCTCAAAAATATGTACAATTATATATAAATAAAAATAAATTAATGAATCTCAATCTCTATGAATATACATATAAATATATACACCCTTTTATGTACTATATATGTATATATGCAATGTACAATATGTGTACAATATGTGTGTACAATATGTGTATATATACTATACATTGCATATATACATATATAAAATAGAAAGCAGATAATATATGTATAAATATATATGTATATATAGGTAAACAGTATACATATGCATAGTTTTTAAAGGCATTTTCATATGGGTAAGATTTGTTATTACCTCCCAGGAAAGGAAGTGATAATTTTTTTCATGTGGTTTCAGAGACAGCTAGTTAGGACCCTAGAAATATTTATGCAAAATGGATGGTGATATCTTAAGCAGAAAGAATATGAATCTGATTATATGGCTTGAAGTTATTGTATGAGAACAGCTTTGATTAACTAAATACCCTTTTCTCCTCAAGACTAAAGAGAAACATAAAAGCCTATAGACAGAGTGCTTAAGAAATACTTAAAGTAGATGAAACTGTATGTTTTCCAGGCTTCTGCTGCGGTATCTCAACAAGTCTTTTTGTTCATTCTTGAAGATAACCACTCAACAATGAGCTTGAGTAATGTTTAGCTTCTATATCTAATGAAATAAAATAGTCATTAAGGTTGCCAGATGAAGTTTACAAGTGAAGAGCTATGGAAAAGAATGATGACCAGATGAGTGAACATTAGAAAATGTGATCAGACTACAGAATACAGGATTTTGTTTCATCATAAACGCAGACATTTATCAGCACCATTTCTGGCTATGAAAACTTTAGGGCAGGTAAGAGAGTGGATGATCTGATATTTAGGGATAATTAAATTTTTCTTTTAAAAATAAGATTTGTTAAAAATTTTTTCTTTTACAAAAAAGGTTTGTTACACAGGTAAACATGTGTTATGGGGGGTTGTTCTATGGATTATTTCATCACCCAGGTGTTAAGCCTAGCACCCATTAGTTATTTTTTCATTTCTCATAATTCATATGCTGTTTACTTGCCTGCTTGGTTGCTGGTCTATTTCTCACATCCCTTTCTTAGCTCTGTATCATAAATTCTCATAATGATTGACTTCTAGTTACATTCAACGCATGGTAGGCATTAGTAGGTGTGAGTAGGAGGCAAGTCAAGGTATCACTCCACTCTTGTTCTGCCTACAGTGGCATTTCTTGCAGAGCCCATTCATTCATATTGGTTTTAGCTCCTTATGGAAAGCTTTTTGCCATGGCCTAAATATTTTGTGCTCTTTTATCCCTCCCCCCCAATTTATATTTTAAAACCTAACTATCTATGTGATGTACTAGGATGGGGCCTCTGGTAGGTGAATGATTACTGCCCTTATCAAAGATGCTCACAGAACTGCCTTGCCCTTTCCAACATGTGAGGACACAGTGAGAACGTGCCACCTATAAACCAGGAAATGGGTCCTCACCAGACACTGAATCTGCAGGGAACTTAATCATGGATTTCCAGCTTCCAGAACTGTGAGAAATAAATTTCCGTTGTCGCAAACCTACCTAGTCTATGGTACTTTGTTATGGTAGCCTGGGTGGACAAAGACACCCCTATTTCATGGTCCCTACTTTTGCCTGCCAAGAGGTGGGCCTTAATATCTGTTAGACAGTCTTACCTTCCTGCTATGGTAACACGGTCATCTCTCATTGATCTTTTGTCCCAGGGATGGTGGTGTCTTCCTGCAGTTGCTAATTTTTGGGTTGCTTTATAGTACTCACTTATACTACTCAATTTAATTGCTTAACTAATTATCCATCTCATATTTCCTTTGCATAAAAAATTAAATAGATTTCTGTTTTTCTAACTTCATATTGTTCTTAAAGGTAGTCATATAATTCTCTAGTAAGAGAACAGAATTTCTCCTATATGGTAATGAGTTTAGGTATGGACCCATGTGCGTGTTAGGTTTTCTGGTTATTATTCAGTATCATTCCAAGAATTTTATGACACGTTTCACTTTTGTTGTTAAGTACAATCAAATGTATTCATATTTTTGTGTGGAATTTTGCATTTCGTCACTTTTATAACAAATGCCTCAGCATTACTCACCAAAAAAACCTTTTACTGTTATTTTAGTTCTGAATTGACGATTTTAATGTGTCACGTTGTTGTTGATGAAGTGCAATTGCAATAGGGACTCTTCTACTTTTGCTATAGATTTTAGCTATTTTAAGACTAATTGCATCTTTTGTGTAACTAGTTACTTTAGAATATCTCTAGTCCGAGTGTGAAAATCAGCATTAGGAGAGAATTTATGAAGACATTGTATGTCCCAATTAAACAATTAAACAATATTTCCCTAGACACTAAGTGAACACAGCACAGGTTCCTTACTGTACTGCCTTTGGGATCCTTGCCATGGTCCCACCTAATAGGTAAGGCTGAAAAAAATAACAGCTTTCTAACAATTAAGTAACTTGAATTATCTCAAATTATTTTAATGGTTAACTTAGAGGACAAATCTAGAGAGAGGCTTTTTAAAATAATGAAATCCTGGGATTTATTTATCTGATCTATATGTGGTTCACAACTTTACCCATATATCAAACATTAATGTAGTTCACAATATCCTCATGGGTGTCAGAAATCTGGCTACTGTGCTGAACTGGACTTTGAGTGCAACCCAGTTAGACCCTAGGGAGAAAGTGAATATTAAAAGCAGCATGCACTAAAAAGGAAATCCATTGGGAGAAGGGCAACATTCTGTTCTGCCTGGATCAGAGCTCAGTGACCCAGATGCAGCAGAGTGACCTAAGAGCTCCCAAAACAATTCTCTAGCTTCCAGAGTGAATGACACCTGGGACTTAAAACTCAGAAATTCAGAGTTTACATGCTGAAATGATACCAAATTGTGTTTTTAAAAATCTGTGTATTCAGTGTTCTTACACATATATTTGAAAATTTAGGTAAAAAACAAATTTATATATGGTAAGAAAAGCAAACATATATATATATGAGTATATATATAAGTATTTTAATGTTTTCATATCAACTCACCTCTGAGTTAATTAATAGTATATTCTCAACATTTCAGTCTACTTATGACATATATACTCAGATCCTACAATCAAATATACCATATGCCACAATGTTATGAGTTACCTCAACTTCAAAAATCAAAGGAAATGAAATATTCCTCTTTATATATTTCTCCAAATGGTTAACAGTTCTTCTTTTGGTACTTACTGACCCTATTCAACATTAGAATTCTTCTCAGCAAAGTAGCTGAGAATCTCCAGACTTTTGTTATAAAAAGTATTTCAGATATGATATTTCTTTTATAACACAAAAGTAATCAATAAGAGTCAGCTCTTTAGGATGAGAAGATTCACCAAATGCTGAAGGGATTTGAAGGAAAGATATTGTTCCATTCTCACTGCCAGAAGGTCAGATTCAATTTGATGCCACACTTTTTGTTTTTGTTGTGGTGGTTATCTCAAAGCTTTCGCGTAGTTGTAACACTGAAGTGGAATTCTAAACGGCAAAGAAATAAGGAAAAAAAAAAAAAAAGTTCCACAAGAGTTCTAAAGGTTCTTATGAAGAAAGATTTCTTAAAGGAAAATAAAAAATAAAAAATGAAACTAGGGCAAGGTAGTCTTAGAAGTTTTGGCTTTGAGTTATAAGCACCACAGGGAAAATATAGTTTGTCAATTTAGGTCTAAATTTAACAGGCGATATGCAGGTGGTAAAGCATTTTGTCAACTATCTATGGGTAATGAGGCTTCTCTTGACTTCATAAAAGTTTGCAGATCTCTAATTATGTACTAGAAATTCCATACCTAAATCGGAACTAGTAGCTGTTATGTTACTGGTTATCAGCCATAGTTTGGTAACTAAACCCTAAGGAGAAATTTGCTTGCATTTTACAAATCAAAGACAATTGTTAAAATAACTTTTTGTTTTTTTGATGTATAAAGGCCAAGTAATGTATAATCAGAAAATTTCCTTATTACAGGGGTTTATTTAGTGTTCTATTTACTCCTTAGGGATTATACTTAGTACAGTAGACAGACCTCAATAACACAGACAAGACTAGGTGTTCAAAATTATATCTTCGTAACCACCATATGACATGATTGTCTCTAGGGAAGTAGTTCTCTCTCTAATTATCTTTTTTAATCAGTTGCTATAGTTTAGTGCTCATGAAATAACATTATAGTTTGTCACTACATTCTGCAAAAGTCAAGATGTCCTGTTGATTCAAACAGTAACAGTGGTATCTGGATTTATCTTATGTCAAGGTCAGCTTTGTTCCACAAGGCAGCAATGTTCTGAGATCATTCCGTAATGATAGCAAAGAGTAGCACAGAGTTATTCAGCTTAATTTGGCTCAAATGAAACAGAATGAAAGTTCAAAATGTCCAAATTGAAAGTTGCTCTCTTTCTCTAAAGAACTACTCCATCCTCTACAGAACAGTTGCTGGACTGGGTGCCCCAGAGTCACAGTGCCTGAATTTGATTCCTGACCCTGTCAATAGCTAACTGAGTGACATAGGTAAATTATTTGCTTCAGTTTCCTCATCAATTAATCTGAAATAATGATACAAGCCACCACATAGGGTTGTTATAAGGATTAAATGTGTTAATATATTCAAACTGGTATTGTTACTCAGTGAATAACGGCAGCATTATTCATCTTGTCTTTCAAGATAGGAATTTTACTATTTGCCTTGACTTTCAAGACAAGAATCTAGGGTCATTCCATATTCCTCCCTTTTCTCATCATGCTCAAGTCCTGTCATTTCTATTATGTTAAAATTTATCACATTTTTCTCTTTCACTTCTCCTTCATTAACGTTGAACTTAGCTCATTGCAACTGATATCTTTTTTTATTTTACATTCCTTACAAAGTATTTATGGAATTTTCAAGCATAAATTTGTTCGCTGGTTTCCTGTTGATTGCTGCAGTTCTTGTCAAGTTTTGTGAAAAGAGTTTACATCTTTTTTACAAAAAAAACTTTCATGAGAGTCCCATATGTACAAAAATATCAGCACTGAAATTCTCTAGTTGCAGTGGCAAGCAGGGATTAGGAATCTTTTCATTCACTCTGCAGTTTACTATGTCTGAATTGTAGTTTTTCTTTTACCTCTGCAGATTCCTATGCTTACTACTATTCTTTAGTCAAATACTTTCATATGTTGACTCAGAGAACTCATAGTTTATATTATTTAAATTATGCTTATGTTTCTACAATTATCACATTTACATATTGCTGTCCTGTATTGCTATTGTCCTTCTTTAACTGGACTCTACACATAAGAAAATGAATTGAGTTTACCTGTCTCATGTTCCTTAAAACTTCTAGTGTACAATTTCGTGTACTACAGATGCTTAATAGTGTGTGAACAATAGATCAATTATGTTTCATGTCTATTTTCTGTTCTCTCCTCACTTAGGATAAGATCCACCCTGCTCCTGTTTATGCCCCATACTCCACCTTGTGTTTCTTGGCCATCTAGTGCCTCCCCAGAGTAGTTTTCCACTTGGTCTATGTTTCATTCCTGGAGGATGAGTTTGTAGGAACTACTTCATTCTGACATCAAAAATCTTGGTGCCTTTCATATTCGTTTTCCATTTCTTCTATGATAAATTATCGCAAACTTAGTGACTTAAAATCACATATATTGACAAATTATTCTAAAATTCTGCATGGATATCACTGGGCTAAAATCAAGATATCAGAAAGGCTGCCTGGAAAGACCTCTTCATGGAGGTCTACAGGAGAATCATTTCTATCTTCTCTACCTTCTAGCAGCCATCTGCAATTTTTGGCTCATGATCCCTTTTCTGCCTCTCGAAAGCTAGCATTGGTGGGTTGAGTCCTCACATCTCATCATGCTCATGTCCTCTTCCACCTTCCTTTTCCACTGTGAGGGAGTCTTAGGATTACATTAGATCCACACAGATAATCCAGGGTAATCTCTCTATCCCAAGCTCTTTAATTTAGTCCTATCTACAGAGTCCCCTCTTTTCATGCATGTAACATATTGACAGGTCCTAGGGATCATTAGGATGTGCATATCTTTTGGAAGCGTAATTCTGCCTGTCAGATCTGGGATTATTTAGTAGGATGATATTGATGATAATACTGTGCAATTGCATAGTATGTGTATGTTTTCAAATTCCTTTCTTCTCATTTAGTCTAAATAACATTTGTAAACGGTATTTGTCATGTCATTTTTCTCGCACTAATCTTACAAACTTTCATTTATGTATCTAGTGTCATAGACATAGGCCTAATTACATACCTGAGTCTCCACTAGATCAGAACGTGAAGGTGTAGATTATACTTTGTTTATTTCTGGACAAACTATAGCTTGTATTTAGTTTTATTTACTTTGCCAAATCAGTGACTGAAAAAGCTATGTTTTAAAGGGAATTATGTGACTTATCCAATCCAATATTTAAAAATATTGTAGCCACAACTAGAACTTAAATCTTTTAAACCAAAGTTTGCCTTATGAACAAAAATTCTTTCCAATGTACCCCAGTGCTAGTAATACACTAGCCGATTAAATGTTTTCCTTTTAGGATTACGTATCTTCTATATAGGGATGATAAAAATTATGTTTACAAACATACCAGAAAATCTGTAGTGCTATAGTTTGCATACCACTGTTATGTCATGTAAATTTTCCAGGATTGAATTTCCCAGAAAGAAATTAGAGTGTTTGAAAACGTGAAATTCTCAGTAGAAAAATAATTTGTTGCCGGGCGTGTTGGCTCACACCTGTAATCTCAGCACTTTGGGAGGAGGGTGGATCCCTTGAGGCCAAAAGTTTGAGACTGAACTGGGTATCATGTCAAAATACCATCTCTACTAAAAATACAAAAATTAGCTGGGTATAATGGTGCACACCTGTAATCCCAGCTACTAGTGAGGCTGAGTCAGGAGAATCACTTGAACCTGGGAGGTGGAGGTTGAAGTGAGTCAAGATCACGCCACTGCACTCCGGCCTGGGTGAAAAAGGGAGACTTTGGGGGGTGGGGAGAGAGAGAGAGAGAGAGAGAGAGAGAGAGAGAGAAGAAGGAAGGAAGGAAGGAAGGAAGGAAGGAAGGAAGGAAGGAAGGAAGGAAGGAAGGAAGGAAGGAAGGGAAGGAAGGAAGGAAGGAAGGGAAAGATCATCTGTTGTTTGTTTTAGAGTAAATTCAGCTGTTACCAGCATCAAAGGTACTGAAACATTATTCATTAAGGTATATAAACATGTGATGTAAGTAAATGAGAAATCAAGAAAAGGATTCAGAAGTGTTTTTTTTTTCCTCTTTTAATAAGTTGATAATATTAAAAATAATTATTTTCTTATTGGGGAAATTTGTGCTTTTAAAGAAGAATGTAGCTTTAGAAAAACTGGGGATAGGATGTTTTCAATAATTTTATGAAAGCTGACAAGTAAAAAGCAAGAAACCTTTATATTAAAGATATCCTTTGCATATAATCTTTGTTTGTACATGTTCATTAATTATGGGCTAGAAAAAGCATAATTTGAAGTAGGAAACCTCTGGGGGATGTTCTAAAATCCCAACACCTTTGGTATTGGTGATTTGAATGTCACTTGCTGGAACCAGCTAGTGACCTCTGTTCTATCCTGTCTTTGGCTCAATTTTAATCACACAGAACAATTAGACGATAGAGAGGTGTGTGCCTTTTCTGTAGTCAAATAAGACTGGCTTTTATTCTAAGAAGAATTCTCCCTGGAGTTCCATTTAACCTGTGTTTTTCATCAGGATGCTACGAAGACCTATTAGGACCCAGGATACAACAAATTGGGCATAATCACCTCAGGCTCTACTGCTTACAGCAAAGATGTACCTCCTTGTTAGCCTGTTTGGAAGGATAAATGTTTTTGGTGTTTAAAAGAAAAAAAAAAAAAAAAACTATTAATGTTGCATTATATGCCACCAAAACAAAATGAGTAGAATATCTCCAATCTGCTATACCCAGGTTCTTTGCCTGAATTTTATTGACTTTTTACTTTTGAGATTATAATTTAAGTTCAATTTATCTTGCTACCTAATTGTTCCAGTACAAAAGAATTAATTCTCAGAGAAGTATGTGTTGAGGTTTCCTGAGTCCCCAAAACTCTTGGGAAATTTTATATCCAATAAGTAAAAAATCCCTTAAAATGTTTAGCAAATGTCTATAGTTAAGTACAATACTTAAAGTACAGTTACTGTTGTTCTCTTTTTCTTTTTCTTTTCCCTTACTGGGAGTGATCCAAAATTAACTCAGGAATAATCTTCAGGAAGGTTCTAGGAGACTAGTAGAGGACTCCATCCACACTAATATGTGGGAAGGATATTAATAGAAAAAACAATGAAATGTCATTGTCTCAATAGAGTTTAGAAAAAACACAAGATTTTACAAGCTTCTTTCTTTTTATTTTTCACTTGTGCTTAGAGGGAGCATATAAATCTGCAGTTCTCTGTAGACTAGTTTCAAGAGAAACTTAACATGGAGGGATGCATATCAAGCGGAATTTAAGATCAAGAATGCAATTTTTATAAACCCAATAATGCCATCATTTGTTTGAAACCAAGTTGCTCATTTTCTGTTGCATAGATTTTATTCTGACCTTAATAAGAAAATAGCATATTCTCGTATGTGTGTGTGTTTTCTTCTCTGAAGCTGTAATATTAAAAAAACATAAATCAAAGTTGTTTTGACAGATGAACAACACAATTTTGTACGAAGATGGAAATTTTAAAAAAGAAAGACTGAATAGCTGATAAAAGATGAGTTGGACTGGGAGGATTGATGTTAGAGCTGAAGGCAGCATTAGAGATTAGATGCTCATTGGCTTTTCAAAAAGACTGGTGACTCATTCTACATAAATGCAGTTTGTGGTATGTAATGAAAAGCTTTCTATCTTCACTGCAAGCAAATTAGCAGGTATTTTGTGGCAGGAATGTTAATGTTATCTTCCATTTGTTTCTGAGCAGGAGCACATTAACAGAGCAGGTTTGAAAAGAATTTCACTTTTGTAACATCAGGTGCCGAAGGTATTAGAACAAGGTCACCTCTGTAAAGTAATGAGGGAAAATTAGGTTATAAACATGCAGTGCCTAAAAATATATTCAGTCTGCTCTGCAGAGTGAATGCAATATAAGATCGCCCCAAATTGCTAATTTTCTTTTACTACAAATGACACTCAGACCCCAAGCTGAATTCAAAAAGTTAAATAATAAAGCTAGACAGGGTAGAGGAGGGTTACTAAGGCTCATAATAGACAACTAATTCAAATCAATAGGGTCCAAATATCTGTACACAGATACGAACTGCTTCATAATTTATAAACCAGAAAGCTTGGAATACTTTATGCAATAAGCCTCAGAGATTCATATTATCTGCTTGGGAGAAATACGATGGCGGAGAGAGGCAAATGAAAGAGAAAGGTAAGACATTGCTCATTTTGGATGACATTAAAATGTAG
The DNA here is from genome assembly GCF_047675955.1 of Chlorocebus sabaeus. Lineage (NCBI taxonomy): Eukaryota > Metazoa > Chordata > Mammalia > Primates > Cercopithecidae > Chlorocebus > Chlorocebus sabaeus. The sequence goes on from NC_132927.1 coordinate 3,288,032, forward strand.
GAGAAAGCTGAATGGCTCTCTGGATTGAGAAATGAGCTAGAATATAAAACAACAATAAAGTTTTGAAAAGTAAGGTAATAGAATTGTGAATAATTATTTTCCTTTTACCACTAATATAAAGATACAAAATGAGTAATATGTGTGCAGAAGGTCTACCAGATCTGAGTAATCAGTTCTTGGTCCACCTTCTATGATGGACCGTTAGGTATCAATGACTGACTTGCAGGATCTGGGTAATCATACCGGTGGCTTTCCCTGGACCAGAAACGGACATGCTGATGTAAGTCTCTCATCTTGCCCTAAATATCATCAACCCACTTGCCTGACCTCCTATCTCCTCAGCCATGGTTTTCTGCTTCATTATTATTTCCTATGCTAAATTAAGCTTGTTGTTATCCACTTCATCCTGTCCAAATATGGTAAAAATGTATGTGGTGGTTAAAATGTGAGAAATCAACCCTGATCTCCATCTACAAAAATTCTTCGAGTTATATAACAGCTTAATTACTGGATTGAGCAATTAACTGTAAGTAGAATGGTGAAATAAAAGAATGTTTGGAATAACAGTCAATAAGGTTTGTGCTGAAGTGGAAGTTTATTATAGTAAGGATTTAATTGCAACTGAAAATGCACTGCCGCTTACTTACAAACGCCACTTAGAAGACTATCAACTATGGTCATTGTCGGATTCATATTGGTTGTATTCCAAACTGAAGCTATTGTGCCTAGAGAACTTAGAAGGTAATATGGAATTTTTTAATTTTTTAATTTTTTGTTTTTTTGCCTAACAAAGGATTAAATTATCTCATCCAAACTTTTTACTTTATAGGTGAAAAATCTGACACCCGGAGAGGTAAAACAATTTGTCCAAATTCACAAGGTAATTACTGGTAGAGTCATTAGGGACTAGAATCTAGATCTTTAGATTCTTGTTTTGTTAAAAAACACAACAGAACAAAACAAGAATATGTATTTTATTGACTGGTGCAGCACTTCTCGAACCTGTCTGATTATTGGTATCGATGTCTAGGCACTACTCCAGGTCTATTAAATTCAGAGTATCTGAGAGTAAGTTGCACCATAAATATTTTTCAAACTCTTCTCAAGTGATGTAATGCAGATCCAGGACTGAGAAACATTCAGGCATTAAGATATTTCATTAGAAAATGTTGCAATTCCTTTAGCCTAGGACTAGAGTGTTATTTTACCCAAGGTCATCTTGAGGAGAAAATCATCTAGGATCAATGAAATGATTAGAACAGAAAGTGCTCTGTGTGTGTTTGCAATGCTCCTGACATGTATTCAGTTAACAGTAGGACATGGCTCAAGCGAAGAGCCAGTGTTAAGGTAAACTGAGCCTCATTTTTGAAGCTATCTTTAAATTGAGAGGTCTGACAAGACAAAACTCAGAAAATAAATCAATGCTTTTCTAAAGTTTATGGAGTAATGTGGGAACTATTTGAGCTCTAGTGATTACAAGATCAGAAGATTTAAAGAAAAGAAAAAAACCTAAGGGTGTGCTTTAGGTTCCATTTTCTCTGAAGATATGTGGGAGATTTGTGAGTGAGTTCAAATTATTTTTGATTTGAAATAACTCCAATCCAGAAAGAACATTAAGATAAAGTAAAAGTGGTGGGAGGAACACTGTCAGAGAGAATAGGTTATTTATGCACATTCTAAAGTCTAACCATTTACTACAGAGAGAATAAAAATAGATAATAAATTAATGCAACAACTAACAGGAAGCCTAACCACCAAGCAAGTTCTTACTATAGTCAAGATGGTGCAAGGGATAAGATTAGACTACAAAGAAGACCAAGGTAGTGCTGGAACTAAACACAAAACAAAACAAAACAAAAACCACAAAAAAATTAACCAAATTTGACAAATACTTGAAAAGTTAAATAAAACAAGATACAATTTTCAATCCAATGTATAATATATGGTCAATTATAAAGCTTTTATAAAGTCAAATGAATGTGTAGAAAATAAATACTTTTGGGAGTTCAGGGGCAAAAGGAAGAAAGACTCTGAAATAACTGTCTTCAAGACAAAATCTAAATAGTTGGACATGCAACATATGTGCTGGGGGTGAAGAAGGAAAAGGGAACATTAAAGGTTAAAACTGGCTTTTCTTAACAAGCTTTCCCAGATGTCCACAATAGAAAAGATACATGTGGTTGCCTCTCTATTCACTCCAGAAAAATAAATTCACCAATATTATTTCCAAGCCCCTTCCTGTCTGGTTAGAATCTTCCCTCTAAAAAGGAGATATGTTATTGCAACTGATCACAATTTAAAGGTGTTTATTACTGAAAAGTCTCAAAACTTTATCTTTGATAGAGGATGTCTAGAGAAGACAAGAGTGAATAAAATAGAATACAATGTGATAGTGTATTTATAGGCCTGCAACACTTGGCTCTTTGCTTACTCATTTTAGGCTAGTGTAAAGTAATTACTATGATTACTTTTGCACCAATCTAATATTTGGTTAGTCAGTCCAAAAAACGTGGGCTGAGAACAATAAATACTACTAAGATCTAAACATGGTGACTCTAAAATAAGAATGAAACTCTTAAGTATTGATCTCTCACTGAATAGAGCAATAAAAATTATGAGTAAAAATAATAAAAATGCAGAGTTAAGGAGATTGCAAGACATACTATTAGCCATAGGAGAAGATAAAAATGTTCAGTGCCTCTTAAGCTGGTCCTTCTTCAATATCCTTTATTAGAGAGAATGTAAACAAATCATTCAGTTTTTGCATGTTAGTTACATAAGAGGTAACAATGTTCCATTGTACCTCATCTTTGATTCTTATCTATTGACAGGTTATTCATAATTTGTATTCAAGTTTTCTTCCTATCTTTGCCAGTTTACATCATCTCACCTTTATCTTGTCAAGTTAAACTTAGGTTTGTTCCTCTCCTATGCTATTTAAGTAGCCACCTGACTAGTCTTCCTGTATGTGCTCCTGGTAGTACTACAATCTCTTCTCTAAAATTGATGGGAGTGATCTTTTCGAAAAGCAAATCTGGTCATATCATCTTGCTATTTAAATTTCTGCAAAGGCAGAACCTATACTAGCCTATGCTATAGGACCTATAGTATCCCTGGTAGCTAATGTAGTTTCAGGCACAAAATAGATGCCTAATACATATTTTGAATAAATAAATATGAAGTTGGAAGAAATATTTTGATATTCTCTAATGTCATGAAACTTTAACCCCACTAAGAATGTCGTAAAACTTTGACCCAACTAAGAGAGCCTTTTCTGCCCATTCTAGAGGTCACTGACCACACAAAGACTTCTAGAGTTTAGAAAGCTGACAAAATACCTCTTGCCCATGTGCCCCATATGTCCTAAATATATATACTTATATATATATGCAATCCAAATATTTATACAGTAATTGTTTTTATGTGTGTATATGTGTATTATATGTATATATATAGGATCTATTACATATGATTATATGTAATATTTATATATGATTATTATAATCATAATATTCATATCCCCTTGGACTATGATTTATATAATTATATGTAATTATTTTATATGGATATTTAGGGTATGTAATATATATAATTATATATGAATATAGAATTATTTTTATTACTATGAGAATTTGTAAATAAGACTGTTAGGACAATATTTTCTACATAAGTATATGTGCAAATTCTATCTAAAGTCCACCTAAAGGGAAATAGATGAATATTAAGCTACAAAAAATGTTATTGATATTGCAGCAAACTTCTAGTAGAACAAAGAAATTGCCCTATTTGTGATATAGCAGTCACACAATTTTGACCATTATTTTACACTTCCTCTTTGCCTCCCAAATAGGACTCCAGCTTTCTCCAGGGAACCATCCTTCTGCTACTTTAAGACCTGGCTAACTTTTTTTTTTTTCTTTCTTTTTTTTTTTTTTTCCAATTTTGGAAATTAGGCATTGCATACTCTTGGCCACAGTAACTGTTTCAGGGAGGAGCACCTGAAATAGTCAGAGCTAATGAGTTGTAATCAGATATCTACTGGGACTATACAACTTGAAGGTCAAAGAAGATAAAGCTGAAGCTGTTGCATTCATCTTGGCACCACGAAAAGAATGCCTATTAAAGAATGGAGGCAACATGAAGAACACAGAGTTAAGTGCTTCAGTTAAATCATGTCCTGGTGGCATCATATGAGCACCAGGAGCAAGGCTAGCCTTACCCAGAACTCTTCTGTGTGTGAACTAATAAAATCCCTTCTGAATATCCTTGTTTGAATTGGTTTTCTGCCCCTGGTAAACAAGAGGGCTGGCTGGGATAAAAGGGTTCATCCCAGGCAACTGGAGTCAGCCTTGAAATCTGATAGAATGACTTATGGCCTAGGACAGCATAGCTTGGTGAGTTAGGACAGGCTAATGAAGTGCAAACTGCAACCACAGAGATAAAACTAGGCTCTGCCTTGCAAACTGCTAATGGAACCTATCTAGTTTCGCTTATAATAGGTTGCACCTGTTACGAGAAAAAGCCTCATGGCCAAAGAGACTTCCGAAGTGGGCACCTGCCCAACGTAAAAGAAGTGACAGAAAAATCAAAATTGATGACACATACCACAGAAACCATTATTTTCATGACCTTTATTTAGTAAACACTCAAACAAGGGCCTCTGTGCACATTCAACAATTGTGTGAAAAGCAAAGTATAGGTTTTAGAGCAAAAGTCCATTAATCTTTTATGATGCATGTTACGTAAAAAATCCAACTGCCGTTTTATATTTTTTTAATCCTTTCTTTCCTGTTGAATATTTTTTCTCCTGTGGAAAAAGAAGGGCCAGCTGGGGGCAGTCCATGCTGTGACATGAGGACCAGAGGAAGGCAAGAAATGATAGGACAGCTGCTTAGCTAATCTGTCGACTGCCATTGACAAGCTGAAGACAGCAGTTATGGTACCATATCCTATAATAAGTGCTTATTTATGAGTGAAATGGTGTCTAAAGAAGGCTTCTTGATCAAAGGAATTTGGAACGTGACTGAGTGAGGAAGAAAAACCTCAGGCTTGTGAAAGAGTAGACGCCAGAAGTTTGGCTGTTTGTTAATTGCTCTATCCTGGTTTACTGATTTCTTAGATACATACGGAATACCTGTGACCTGCTCCTGCCAGTGCCTCCTCCAGACTGGTATCTGCATGAGCTTTGGAAGCCATGGACCTCATTATGCCACTTCCTGCTCAAAGTATTGGGAGTACAGTGAAACAATAAGCATTATTACTATCCTCACGGATCTTATTCTCAAAATATAAATGACAATAAAAATAATGTGATCTAAAGCTAAACGGCAAATACAAGAAATGTGTTATGAAATCAAGAAACTGGGTGTTTCAGTTGGTGAATTTTTCATGGGAGAGGTTAGATCTAAACTGTGGCATAAAAAAGAGTACAGATTAAACACCTTGAGAGGAGAAGAAAATGATTTCTCTCTGGATCCCTGTGTAAATAAAGCTCAGGGAAATACAAGTAAAACATTTATCAAATGGGGGAAGGTAAAGAAAGGAATTTGTGAAATAATTCCTCTTTACCAATTCTGTAATTTATCTTTTGAAAAGAATCACGCAAGTGTTTTTCCATTATAAATCAACTTCATACTAATCATATCTTGTAAGTTAATTACCTGGGGGAAAATATATGTTTTAATTCACACTTGTAGATTTTTAGAATTTAAAAAAAATATAGAGTTAGTTTATCATTTTTGATGATCTGTAAAACTTACCAGGCCCAAAGGAATTCCAATTATTCTATTAAATTACTCTATAATTGAACTAACATCTCCACTCTTAATAAAACAGGTTCTTATTTCCAAAGCAGTGTGTGAGCTATTGCTGAGTGTCTTAATGGCTCCTATGTTTGCCTGCATATTCTTATACTAGTCTCCAACTAATTACTTTGTAAAGCACTTTGGGATAATTTGGTTGTGAATAGTATTGTATAAAGCAAACACATTTCTTTTCTAAAGCATTGGCTCATGTTAGGAGCTGAAGAACTACAAGTAATTTCTTGTGTTTTTTTTTTTTTTTTTTTTTTTCTCCTAAGCAGTAGCTATTTTATGTAAGATATAAATATATTCTGAAGTCCTCTTTTAGAATGACACGTTTTTAGAGACAGGCAAAAAAGACCTTCCTAAGGAAGTTAGAGAATTTGGGGGACTATGATTATTAAACAAACAAAAATCCCACATTATATAATATAATAAATGAACCTATTTTGCTGATATTGTCATGACACAAAATATTTGCTTTAAAGTGTTCTATTAATGAATATGAATGTGTTAGTCCATTCTTACACTACTATAAAGAACTTCCCTGACACTGGATAATTTATAAAGAAAAGAAGTTTAATTGACAGGGGAGGCCTCAGGAAACTTAAAATCATGGTGGAAGGGGAAGCAGGCATCTTCCTCAAAGGTGGCAGGAGAAAGAAGAGAGTGTGAAGGAGAAACTGTCAAACACTTATAAAACCATCAGATCTCATGAGAACTCACAAGAACTCACTATCACAAGAACAGCATGGAAGAAACTGCCCCCATGATCCAATCACCTCCCACTGGGTCCCTCCCTCAACACATGGGGCTATTAGGATTACAATTCAAGATGATATTTGGGTGTGGACACAGCCAAATCATATCATTGATGTATATATATTTCTCATATAATAATTGTCTTTTCAAGAAATAACTAAGATCAGAGCAGAACTGAAAGAGACAGAGACATGAAAAACCCTTCAAAAATCAATGAATCCAGGAGCTGAATTTTTGAAGAGATTAACAAAATAGATCACTCGTTAGACTAATAAAGAAGAAAAGAGAGAAGAAGCAAGTAGACACAATAAAAAATGATAAAGGGGATATCACCACTGATCCTACAGAAATAAAAACTACCATCAGAGAATACTATAAGCATCTAATGCAAATAAACTGGAAAATCTAGAAGAAATGGATAAACTCTTGGACACACACACCATCCCAAGACTAAATTAGGAAGAACTTGAATCCTTGAATAGACCAATAACAAGTTCTGAAATTGAGGTGGTAATTAATAGCCTACCCACCAAAAAAAGCCCAGGACCAGACAGATTTACAACCGAATTCTACCAGAGGTACAAAGAGGAGATGGTACCGTTCCTTCTGAAACTGTTCCAAAGAATAGAAAAAGAGAGACCCCTCCCTAATTCATTTTATGAGGCAAGCATCATCCTGATACCAAAACCTGGTAAAGACACAACAAAAAAAGAAAATGTCAGGCACATATCCGTGATGAATATCGATGAGAAAATCCTCAATGAAATACTGGCAAACTGAATCCACCAGCACATCAAAAAGCCTATCCACCACGATCAAGTTGGCTTCATCTCTGGGATGCAAGACTGGTTCAACATATGCAAATCAATAAACATAATCTATCACATAAACAGAACCAGTGACAGAAACCACACGATTATCTCAATAGATGCAGAAAGGCCTTCGATAAAATTCAACACCCCTTCATGCTAAAAGCTCTCAATAAACTAGGTATTGATGGAATTTATGTCAAAATAGTAAAGAGGTATTTATGACAAACCCACAGCCAATATCATACTAAATGGGCAAAAGCTGGAAATATTCCTTTTGAAAACCAGCACATGACAAGGATACCTGTCTCACCACTCCTATTCAACATAGTGTTGGAAGTTCTCGCCAGGGCAATCAGGCAAGAAAAAGAAATAAAGCGTATTCAAATAGGAAGAGAGGAAGTCAAATTGTCTCTGTTTGCAGATTACATGATTGGACATTTAGAAAACTCCATCATCTTAGCCTCAAATCTCCTTAAGCTGATAAGCAACTTCAGCAAAGTCTTAGGATACAAAATCAATGTGCAAAAATCACAAGCATTCCTATCCACCAATAATAGACAAAGAGAGAACCAAATCGTGAGTGAACTCCCATTCACAATTACTACAAAGAGAATAAAAAGGAATCCAACTTATGAGGGATGTTAAGGACCTCTTCAAGGACAACCACAAACCACTGCTCAAGGAAATAAGAGAGGACACAAATAAATGGAAAAATATTCCATGCTCATTGATAAGAATAATCAGTATCACTTAAATGCCCATACTGCCCAAAGTAATTTATAGATTCAATGATATCCCCATCAAGCTACCATTGATTTTCTTCACAGAATTAGAAAAAACTACTTTAAATTTCATATGAAATCAAAAAAGAGCCCGTAGAACCAAGACAATCTTAAGCAAAAATAACAAAGCTGGAGGCATCAAACTACCTGACTTCAAATTATACTACAAGGCTACAGTAACCAAAACAGCATGGTACTGTTACCAAAACAGTTATTATATAGACCAGTGGAACAGAACTGAGGCCTCAGAATTAACGTCACACATCTACAACCATCTGATCTTTGACAAACCTGACAAAAGCAATGGGGGAAGGATTTTCTACTTAATAAATGGTGTTGGGAAAATTGGCAGGTCATATGCAGAAAAGTGAACTGGACCCCTTCCTTACACCTTATACAACTGATGCTGGAGAGGACGTGGAGAAATAGGAATGCTTTTACACTGTTGGTGGGAGTATAAATTAGTTCAACCATTGTGGAAGACAGTGTGGCGATTCCTCAAGGATCTAGAACCAGAAATATCATTTGACCCAGCAATGTCATTACTGGGTATACTCCCAAAGGATTATAAATCATTCTATTATAAAGAAGCATGCACATGTATGTTTATTGCAGCACTAGTCGCAATAGCAAAGACTTGGAGCCAACCCAAATGTATCAACGGGAGACTGGATAAAGAAAATGTGGCACATATACAACATGGAACACTATGCAGCCATAAAAAAAAGGATGAGTTCATGTGCTTTGCGGGGACATGGATGAAACTGGAAACCATCATTCACAGCAAACTAACACAGGAATAGAAAACCAAAGACCATGTGTTCTCACTCATAAGTGGTAGTTGAACAATGAGAACACATTAACACAGGGAGGGGAACATCGCATACCAGGGACTATTGGTGGGTGGGAAGCTAGGGGAGGGATAGTATTAGGAGAAATACCTAATGTAGAAGATGGGTTGATGGGTGCAGAAAACTATCATGGCACAAGTATACCTATGTAACAAATCTGCGCGTTCTGCACATGTACCCTAGAACTTACAGTATAATTAAAAAATAATAATATTAAGATAAAACATTTAAAAATTGTCATTCTTGTATTTATTCCTACCCATGGCAGACTTTTAAAGAAAGAAAAATGCTTCCATCACAAAATAAATGTAAGCAAAGTAAATTTTCTGAAAATTATTTTAAAATTAATAACTCTTGAACTGCATCTCATCCCACATCCAGGTTATCTTCAGCAATCTGTGACTATATATATATCTATATATATGTATATAGGATATATATATATATATCCGTCTCTTATTTGATAATCCTCTTCTCCAAGTGCTGGAAATGGGATTTAGAATGTTTATCTGGAATTGTTTTTTGTGTACATACATAAGAAAACACTTATGTCCTTACAACTGTATAGCATCTATGGACCTAGTGCTGGTTCCAGGTTGTAATCTGCTTCAATCTTCTTTGCATGGTTGATATCTCCCGGAGACTGGAAGAAAGCCCTTGCACCAATCTTTCATTACAAGTATTCAGTATTGTGACTTCTACCTCAATTTTCTGTTATAAAAATGATTAACAACTTTGAAGAAACGGGAGTGTAATCTATATCTGCAATCAGAGCACTTGGGAAAATAACTTATGCTCTTAAAATTTACAGATATTCTTAAGTGCATCATGATTTATTGATAAAGTATTAAAAATATTATCCCCCTAGAAACAAACTGAAAGTTTGAATATAAAGAAAGAAGAGCAGGATGGAAATTGTGCCCTTTAAATGGAATGGCCATTACTAACGCTGAATGATTAAAATGCATATGCATGCACATTTCTCTCTCATCCAGACAATGGATTTGTGGATTTGCAAATCTGCATGCCCAGTGAGTCCATTTGGAGATGGAATTAATGGTTTTGTCCCTTTGATAAACCACTAACTGCCTTAAATTAAGTTTAATGATCCTTAGTGAGTTATTAGTGAATTGTTCCATGGTGTAATGGTTAAATTAGTGAATTCTCACAACAGTATAGTAGCTGTATCCAAAGGAATCTGGACATTGATGAATCTGTAGGAAAAGAAGTAATTTCTTTATTCTTCCCAATGTGTCTCACTGTATTCTTGCTTGTAAAATGCAGTTAAAATTATTGAAAGAATATGGGATGTTATGTAATTACCAAATAGACTACTCCATGTGAATTGTTTCAGTATATGTGCTTACGCTATGCTGGTGCATAATTATACGAAATTCTCAAGTGTCTTGTGTATTTAATGTTAAAACCCTTAAGAATAAAAATTTTAATGTAGTTTCATTTTATAAGGTTTTATATTTGTGGAGGTGAAGGAATTCTCATTCTCAGTGAGGTTTCTCCTGTAGCAATTTGTATTTGGGTACATTACAAATATATGATAATTGGAATTGAGGGCTTTTTATTGACTTCAAATTGCCTGCAAACCAACTGCTGACACCGTCAATAATCTATGTACATGATTTGGGAGAAAACCATCTTCATGAGCCTTTGATGTTATATGTCACCACTAATTGCAGTACAGGGGATTCACTTAGAACAGCTAGGGGTTTCTTTGATTATCTTGATTTGGAGACCTAAAATTTCAAGGTATATTTTTATTGCTGTACATTTTTATAAATTTGACTACTGACAGTTAACAAAACATGACATAAGTTAGAGAGGAGAACCAAAGTCATCGAATGAAAAAAGCAAGTCCAAAAATTCTCTCCTCCATTCACTTTCCAATAGCCTAGAGACTGAATTGCAGTGCTGAGAGGCAAGTTGGGATTTTTAACTCAGTAAGCCAATATGGCAAATGTCCAGAGCATGATCACAAAACAGCTGTTTTCCTCCATAACAGGGTGAATTATAGTGCATAGTGGAGCCAACAAACCTCTTAGCATTTGTGCAAAAGGTTCTTTTGCCAGCCAGGGAGCAAGCATCAACAAGCATTGGCTTTGGAAAAGTTGGCATCATTTAACTATTTGCCCATGACAAAAGTCTTACCAGTGAGAGGTTTTGTTAAATATTTCCTTAAGGGTTTAAGATGGTGATGAGGAAGAAGACATCGTAAGTGAAAACAGGTGTGGGATTTTCACAAAAATGCCTTTACGAAATATCATGACCTTCGAATTCTTATTGATAATGATAGAAATGCAGTTCTCAAAGATAACATTATTAGTGTCTGAAACTTTTAATATGCAGATCTACAATCCAGATCTGTGCAACCAAGAAACCACTGGGATCCATCACTATCAAAGTCAGAAAATCTGGAGGTTACATGAAGCTATACTTCATCCCTGAGCAGGAGACTTAGTGGCCTTCTATAAAATATGGTTAAGAAACAGAGGTCATGCTTATTATGATTCAGAATATTTAAAAAATTATGCACAAATTGAATAAGAATTTGGTTATTAATCACAGTGAATTTCAACTAATGAGAAGAACTGAAGACATTTGACTGTAAAAAACATATTCTTTCTATAGAAAAATTTGTGAAGAAAAGCTAAAACTATAGCCTCAAAATGTAGGACATTATGATTTTCCTTTTGGCTAAATCTAGTCTGTGAGCCCCTGCCTCAGAGGCTGGGGCTTATATTTTTATATTTCCAGTCACAGTAACTAGTGTTACTTAAGGTTACATTCCTAAGTGTATATATTTCTCAAAACTCTTTTCAATTTGTGACTCTGGCACATAATCCCAAAGCAAATACTCTAATAAAGACAGGATTCATATAATGGCATTTTCTTAATTATTAACCTTTTTAATCTTAAAACAGTAGTTATCTGGGCCTTCTATGAAATTTTGCAAAAATATGTATAGCTGATTTCTACCTTGTGGAGATCCTAATTTAGAAATTTGAAGGTAAAATGAAACATCCTTATTTTTCAAAAAGTAAATCTGATATTCACAGAATTTTGAGAACTACTGCATTAAATTATTTATGAATTGTAAAGATCACATATTTTCCTTTGAAAACTCAATCTCCTTAAGAGAAAAGATTGGTTTTGCGCACAAAAGTTTTGACCTCTGGAAGAGCATACTGCAGCCCCATTGAAGCCAAGCCACACATAGAAAAAAATAAAAATAAAAATAAAAAAAATGTGCAGTTCGTGCTTATTATATCTTTTATGTACACTTAGCCCAAATATACTTCAAAGTAGTCTCGATGGTTCCATTGAATTTTAGCTCTGCATTATGGTCTGAATGTTTGTGTTCCCCAAACTTCATATATTGAAATCCAAACCCCCAGTGTGATGGTATTAGAAAGTCAGGTCTTCCAGAGGTAATTACGTCATGAGGCTGAAGCCCTCATGAATGAGATTACTGTCTTCATATGAAGAGACATAGATGCTTTCTCTCTCTCTCTCTCTCTCTCTCTCTCTCTCTCTCTCTCTCTCTCTCTCTCTCTCTCTCTCCCCTCCGGGTCATGTGAGGATAAGATGAGAAGAGGGTCGTCTCCCAACCAGAAAAAGTGGATCTTCCAACTCTTTGATCTTGGACTTTCAGCCACCACAACTCTGAGGAATAAATGTTTGTTATTTAAGCTCACAGCCTGTGGTATTTTGCTTTTACAGCCTGAACTAACTAAGATGCTCTGCTCATTCATTAACTGGAACTTGGACCCTTTGGCTCAGTGAACTAATAATTTGCCTATCTTGGATGCCTACTCTATTTTCCTCTTGGAGTCGTAATGAGTTTTTTCCTCGTTAGATAACATTTGGAATGGTTTCTAAGTAACTGATTATTTTGTTCCGTTTTCTTGGGTGCTTATTAGAATAAGGACAAGACTTTTCATCTCTTATTCATTATTATAGTCCTATCACCTAGAAAAGTTTAAGTGTCGTGGTATGGCTTGCATAGTATCCCCCCAAATTTCAGATCCATCTGGAACATCAGAATGTGATCTTACTTGGAGTTAGAATCCTAGAGATACAATTAGTAAAGAACCTGAGTATGGAATTATCCTGAATTAAAGGTGGGCTCTAAATTTGATAACTCAGGCTCTTATAAAAGAGAAAGGGACACAGACACAGAGGAGACAATGTGATGATAGCAGCAGAGATTGGAGTGATGTATCTACAAGCTAAGTTATGCTAGGAGCCAAGGAATGACTCTTTCCTAGAGCCTTCTGAGGCAGCATGTAACTGCTGACCCCTTGATGTTAGACTTCTAGGCTTCAAAGCTATAACAGAATACTTTTCTGTTGTGTTAAGCCACCTAGTTTGTGGTACTTCATTACAGCTGCTCTAGGAAATGAACACAGCGAGTGCTCAATAGAAATCTGTTGAATGACTGTAAATGGATGAATACATTCTGTACGCTTGGTCACTGCAATAGTTTACCTTCTTTGTGGGGACAGTTCTGGGAGGAACTTATAATACTTAAACTTTATAATAACTTACAGATATTTGTAACCCAACAGCAGATATTTTAATGGATTTTTAGCAGTAATTTAGAATACAACAGAATACAATATTATATAATTCAATATAATAAAATTATTACAGTTTATTACACACTTTAAAGGTAAATACTGTGCGAAAATTTTGTCTCAGTTTTGTGTGCTTATGTGTGTGTAGATGCACTGTGTTGTAACATTAAATATGTTTTACTTTGGGCTATAATAAAATAAAAATATTTGAAAACCACTGGTCCAGAGATACGTTACTCATGTTTAGTGGAGCCAGTATAGTGTATTTTATATTACTTATGAAAAATATATAATTTTATTAGTTCAGAGCATTGAAAATTTACTGTAATATTTTGATAAATACCAGGAATACATAATGAGAATAAAGGAGTAAAGTTTTATGAAATAGTTTTATACATAGAAATAAGGAATCTTAAATAAAACAACTGGAAATAATGAGTTTACAAGGCTGCAGAATACAAGGTCAATGTACAGAGATAGACTGTGTTTCCCTACTGACAGTTGAAAATTGAAATATTACAAAATAACACTTACAATAACCTTCAAAAGCATTACATCAAGCAGAATATGCCGAGATCTTTTTATTTAATACTAAAAACACTGCTAATAGAAATTGTAAAATACTTAAAGTGATATATCATGTTCATGAATTGAAATAATATATGTTAAGATGTCAATTTTCTGCTAATTGATCCATAAATTCAATACAATCCTAAACAAAATTTCACAGTCCCTTTGATTGACATTTAGAAGTTAACTTTCTAAAATACATTTAGGACGGCAACACATTTAAAATAGCCAAAACAATTTTGAAAAAGAACAAATTTGGAAGACTTTACCTGATTCCATATACTAACTGATTCCTCTCAGTGACTTTGGGGTGAGGGTTTTTATTTTGAATGTGTGTTGATTTATGTAAAATGCTTTTCCTATACTTGTTGAAATTTTCATATTTTTAGCATAAATCTTTTCATGCGAATGATATTGACTTTTAGAATGTTATACCGACTTTGCATTCATGACGTATATTCCATGTGGATTTGCTGTACTATTCTTTTGATAAGAAGATAGATTGTTAAAATTTTCTTAAGAATTTTCACATCTAAGTTGCTGAGGAATATTGTTTTCTAATTTTACTATTTAGTATTTTCTTGTTTACTTTATTATCAGTGTAATGAGGACTCACATAATAGGTTGAGAAATGTTTCCTTCTATTTTATATGTATATGGTATTGGAATTAATTCTTCCTTCATAGTTAGACAGTATGAGAATTTGGAATTTTCTTTATGGGAAAGTTTTAATCATAAATTTGGTTTAAAAAATAAATATAGGGCTGTAAACATGTGTGTGTGTGTGTGTGTGTGTGTGTTTGAGTTGGTTCCAGCAACTTTTGTCTTTTAAACAATTTTGCCACTTAAGTTGTTTATGATATGTTATATATATTTTTTAAATATTTGCAAGATCTGTGGTGATACCCTGTTTCAGCTGGGTAGATAGACATTTAAGTTCATTAATTAAAAATACTGGCTTAATTGATTTTCTGTGTCGTTATTTTGTGTTGTGTTTCACTGATTTATCTTGCTTTCTTTTATATATATATATATATTTATTATACTTTAAGTTCAAGGGTACATGTGCACAACATGCAGGTTTTTTACATAGATATATATGTGCCATGTTGGTTTGCTGCACCCATCAACTAGTCATTTACATTAGGCATTTCTCCTAATGCTATCCCTCCCCCAGCCCTCCACCCTGCAACAGACCCCGGTGTGTGATGTTCCTCTCCCTGTGTCCATGTGTTCTCATTGTTCAACTCCCAATTACGAGTGAGAACATGCAGTGTTTGGTTTTCTGTCTTTGTTATATTTTGTGAGAATGATGATTTCCAACTTCATGTTTTTATTTTTATGATTTATTAATTTGGAAGTATTATCATTGGCTTGAGGTTTTTCTTATTTTTTAATATTAGCATTTAATTATTTGTATTTTAAACCTTGCATTATTTAGAAGTGTGCTGTTTAATATTGACATACTTTTTAATTGTCTAGAGGTCTTTCTGTTATTGTTAGTTTATTCCATTGTCACAGAACATTTTCTAATTTTATCATTCTTAATGTCATTGACAATTGTTTTATTACTCAGAATTTCATGAATCTTGGTGATTATTCCATGTATGCTTGAAAATAATGTAAATGGTTCAGTTTTTTGGTGCGTTCTGTAAATGTCAATAAAGTCTAGTTGATTGATGGTGTTGTACTCTTTTTACATTGTTCTACCAATTCATGTGAGAAGTGTGTTTAAACATTCTACAGTTGTAGAGTTTTCTATTCTTTCAGTTCTATTTTAATTCGTGTATTTTGAGTCATTTTTGTCTTCATACACGTTTGAGATCTCTTTGATTCTTTGATGAACAGGCCCCTTTCCTTATCATGAAATATTCTTCTTTATAATAATATTTTTTCTGAACCCTGGTTTATCTGATCTTAGTACTGAACCTGCTTACTAAATTCAGTACACTCCCACCACCATGATCTCCTTGAACCCCTCTCTCTCCCCTCAACTCAGTGAGAGTTCTAGGCTCGGTTCGGGTCCTGCCTCTTTGGTCTGAAGCTTAGAATATGTCTCCAAACAGAAAACCTGGAATATTAGAAAATTTAACTTATTTAACTTTATTCTTTCAGGAAGCTTCATAGTCCTATACGGCCAGAAAATAGTTGTTTACATATACTATCACATGCTCTAGGTATTTACAGTGGGAAGATAATTCTAGTTCCTGTTACACAGTACGGCCTAAAGCAGAACTCAAGATATACTTTCTTTCATATCAGTTTTTCATTATTCTGGAACTTTCTTTAAAGGTTATTATTTTCTCACTATATTGTAGTATCCCTTTGTCATAAATCAGATGACTATATACATTTTGGGCTGTTCCTGGAATGATTTTTATGCTCAATGGTTCAATTTGCTCATCCTTATACCAATATCATGAGGTCTTACTATAGATTTCTAATGATTTTTGATATGTAGCAATCTAAGTTCTTAACAGAAATCTTCTTCAGGAAGGTCTTGTACATACTGGACTATTTGTATTCCCTGTGAATTTTAAATTCAATGTATTTTTACAGAAATAAGTAACATAATTTTTAGTAAACTTACATTTAATCTATAGATTATTTTGTATAGAACTTTTAAGATAAGTGTTCCAATTTATGAATGTAGCATATCATCATTCAGGTGTTCCTTACTTTCTCACAGTAACATTCTAGTGTTGAGGTCTATTGCATCTATGGCTAGGTATGTGGTATTTTTCAGCATATTATTTTAACATTTTATCTTCTATTAGTGTACTGCTG
This sequence comes from Chlorocebus sabaeus, assembly GCF_047675955.1. NCBI lineage: Eukaryota > Metazoa > Chordata > Mammalia > Primates > Cercopithecidae > Chlorocebus > Chlorocebus sabaeus. The sequence continues at coordinate 3,304,989 of NC_132927.1, forward strand.
ACATGTAATTATTAAAATAATTTTGCATATTGAATCTGCATCCTGCAATTACAAAATCTACTTATTTGTATATTCTGTTCATAGATTTCGTTGGCAGTTTTATTTATTTCTTTATAGTTCTTGTATTACTTATATTTTTCTTTGGTCTTACTGAACTGACTAGTATTCTCGATACAGTTTCAAATAGAAATGATGAGAGCATGTTTCTTTGTTCTCGTTACCAATCTCAGAGAGGACACTGTCAAGATTTCTCCATTATGTATAATATTTTATTATTTCTCAGATAATCTTGTCTATTTACAAGTGTACAATATTTATTTTATTCTACAGTCTATCTACAAAACAACATTGGGAACTGAAGATGGTAGTATCTTTCAAGAGAAAAAGTTATTTCCTTTTTCTGGCACGTTGATGACCTGATCATCTCAATCCATAAAGATAAGCTGAGTGGGAGCTGAGTAAGCGTTTGAGCAGGAATAACTCTACATCTGAATTGCCCTTGTTTTTTGTGTGTATCTATTTTGATTGTGAGCTTTGTAAATCTATTTCTGCTCAGCTTTGAAATATTGGCACAGCCCTAACCTTTAGAGCTTTTCAACCTCCCACCCTATAGGGCTGCATAATTTGGGCAGTATTTCGAGGTGAGACTGGTTGTGTGTTTGAGGTTATTGAAATTGTTCATTTTATCACTTCAACCTCCAGTGAATGCCAGCATTCCTGCTGCTCTCTCTGTCCCCAGCACTGGTCTCTAGGAGGGCCAGCCTTGGGTTGTTAGCCTCCCCTTGCCCCCCAGAGTTGGACCAAACTGACATATGTGAAGAGGCTGTGCAAACTCAGGGACAATTCAGCATCCCATTCTAGGCTTTCATCTCTTGACTATTTTGTTTCAGGTACACTTCCTTTAGCAATTGTTTCCCCAATACCACATGTGTAGAATGTCTTCTAAACATGTAAAATATGAAGACTTTTCAAAACTCTCAGCCAAACGTTTTTTCCTCTTACCCAGCCTCTGAATTCAGTGTACATCTTCAGTCTCTGTGTGGTCTTAAGGCTCTCCAAGTTTCCAATTCTACCACTCAAGGCCATGGCAACTGTTGAAAGCTTTGCTGGATGCTTCTTTCCCCAGAAGATACCCTCTACCTAGTGTAGGCATTGATCCACAGACTGCATTCAGAATCATCAGATGCCTCCTTCTGCCCATTCTGGAGTAGGGAAAATTTTCAACAAAAAGAAACAACAGCAACAAAAGGTTGCTAAGTTATCAGTTCACTTCTGACCAGTTTTTCACTTTCTGGAAATTATTTAGCTTTCATTACTCCACAGCACTCTGATGCCTTTAAAAAGTTTTTTGTTTTGCTTGTCTGTAATTTATACATGCTTTACTAGCTCTTGCCAGCAAGAGCCATTGACCTGCCCGGGCTTACTGAATCCTAGCCTGCTTTTTATTTCAAATGAATAAGCTTTCCTTTGCAGATAATGATATGGCAATAATTAAACACAGCACATTAAAAGTGGGACAAATTAATATTATGGCTTTCTAATATGATGTTATATGTAGTATTTTTGCCAAAAATATTTAACCTGAATCTAATTAAGCCTTTTGATATAACCACAATGAAACAATCAGTGAAATGTATAACGGGGGGGAATTTCTATGTAACTGGCCTTGAATCTTCACACACAAAAAAACTGTCCTAAGTAAAAATTAGAAAACTACTAAGACACTGAAGATACATTATGAACAAATGTAATGTGTGAAACCTTCAGTATTGCTTAAAAATAAATAAAAAACAGAAATTATTTTAAATGCAATGGAATTGCATTGAATTTATAGGTCAATTCAGGGAGCATGAAAATCATTACAATATTATCATCCTCAACTGAGCACTGTATTCACTATTTTTCTATCTCTTTAAATATATCAAGACTTCAAAATTATCTTTATATCCAACACAAATATGTCTTCAGTTTATTTCTGGATGTTTAAATATTTGTCTTGCTACTGTAAATGGGAGAACACCTTCTGGCACATTATTTCACATGAAAAATATATTATACATAAAAAATAATTAATTTGAAAATGTAATGGATCATTAAATAAACCTCAATATACTTCAATTCAGATTAAAATGCAATATTAGCAGTATATTTAAGCCCTCCTTTTCCACTTATCTTTTGTTACATATCAATCCTCTTCAAAACTTAGGGATTTAAAATAACAACCTTTTGCTCATGAATCTGCAATTTGGAAGGGCTTGGCAGGGACATCTTGTCTTTGCTGCACTCAGTGTCAGCTGGTGTGACTTGAAAATTAGGGGTTAAAGTCAGTTTAGGGTTCATTCACTTGCATGCCTGGCTGCAGCTTGGGACTTTAGGTGGGTCTATCAGCCAGACCACCTATGTGTGCCTTGAAATACACGATATGGCTGAGTTTCAAAGGTGAGAATGCCAGTGTAATTTTTCCTGCTCTAATGTGTTCATTGATTCCTATAACACAATTTACCTATGGTGTTATTGATGAAAATCTAGGTAATTTCCAATTTTGTGCTCTTATGAATAACACCCCTATGTGTTTTGTCCTACATAGTTTCTGGACACATATGCAACCATTTTTCTGGGGCAAATATCTATGAATCAAATTGTTTGCTCATTTATACATGCTCAAATTTGCTAAATAATCACAAATTGTTTTACTTAGTGGTGGTGTCAATTTATGTAACTACCAATAGTGTAAGAGTTCATCATTAGACCCCCTACTTGCCAAGAAATGATAATGTCAGACTTTTGATCTTTGCTAATCTAGTGGGTATGAGTGGTGGCTCATTGTTTATTCTCTGTTTGCTGATGATTTTGAGTGCAGTCTGTGTGTGCATTTTTTTACATGTTTCTTGTATATTGTTGATCTTTTTCCAATTGATATATGAGAATTAAAAAATATTTCACTTATTAATATTTTTCAGTGTAAATGTGTCAAAAATCTTCTTGTTATGGGTTTTCTCATCCTTTACTTTACTGTGTTCTTGACATATACAATTAGAAGATTCAAATTTAGTAAAATAAATCACTCTCTGTACTATAGTTTGTGATTTTTGTGCCATTAAAATATTCCCTGCCACAAATTCTTAAATATATTCTCACATAATATCTTCACAAAGTTTAAAAATCTTTCCCCTTACATGTATCACTTTATCTGGTAGAAATATATTTTTTAAAAACTATGATGTCAGGAAAACAGCAATATTCAGTTTTATTTTGTTTAGTCCTCACAAATGTTCTTGAAAAGGATTCATAGACTGCAGTCTTGGGAGCAGTAATTTTCTGCACAATGACTGGATTAAATTTGTTACTTTGCATCATTCTAATCATTTATGAATTTACAGATTACTTGGCTGATTGACTAATTGTTAAAATAGGTTAAACTGTCTTTCTCTGAAGATGAATTTCTCATTTACTACTTTTAGTTTTGTCAATTTTTGCTTTATATATTTGAAGTTGTTAGGTACAACATTGAATTTATTAGATCTTTCAAGTGAATGTAATTTTCATCTAAATTGTACACACTATGTAAAGCACTTTTCTATATATTTAATGTTCTTTCCTATCTTCCCTGATAACTACATATCACCTCTTCACAGGTTACTCCCTCATCTGTATCCTAAATCCTTATCTTTCCTCTACATACATTTCTGCATTTCCACTTGCTAGATATTATTCATCTGCATATTCAAATACAGTCTGCCCCAAATTAAATAATTATGTTTCTTCTTACATCTGCTTTTTTCTTATTTTTTCTGCTTTATTTAATAGAGTCATTTTATACAAGGCATGCATGCTTAAAACATGACTCACTTGCTCTCTTTTGTCTTATATTTTCATGTGTAGCTGATTTTTCAAGTATTATTGACTCTACCTATACAGTGTAATCCTTATCAGTCCACACAGACAGCAACAACAGTTGTAAGTCCTCAGTACTCTCTCTTTAATCACTGTAAATCAACCTGCTTTCCCCATTTCCATTCAGTATTTTTTATACATTGGCTTGTAGATAAAACTTCTGGAACAAATATTTAGATTATATATGTTTCCTTTTAAAATGGTTTAATAATAGTGATTTAAAATATGAAACTCAATGGTCCTCTTTGGGACTCAATGGTCCTCTTCTACTGAATGTCTTTTATTTTGAATTCTATTCAGATTCAACATCTTCTCATTTCCACTCTGCTATTGTCTGCAGCAAAAGGCTAAAGTATCATGGACTACATTCACATCCTTCAGTTTCTTGTACATTGTTTATTCTCCCTGCCCTGTCCTTGCAGCCTTGGTCTCGTTGTGTCCCACTGCTGAAAGTTTACAGCTCTTGACCATGTGGTTTTCTTTATGGAATGCTCTCCTTCCAATTTCCGGTAACATCTCCTTACTCTTTCAGATGCAGAAGTTGAACTAGCCCCTACCCCCTTACTATCTCTGGGGCATTGCACTAATCCTATATTGATATTTTTATAGATTATCCCTTTATTAAACTCTCTTGTATTATACTAATTTTGTTGTATCATCTTTTTCCTGACTGAAAATCTATTTCCAAGTCCTGACCCTGCCATTTACTACTGGGTAAACTTTGCAAATTTATTTAATGTTATTTTTAATATTTATGTATTCATATACATTATATCTTTATGTAATAATGTTATTTTGGTCCTCTAAAATGTAGACTACATAGAAATACCTAGAAAAGTTTTTGTGACATATATAGTGCTCAACATATACTATTTTATTATTTATAAAATGAAATTGGAATTCCTTAGCTTGGTATTAAAGACATGCTAGAAGAAGAGGAGAGGTAAACATATACTCTCCTTTCTCTATAACAGCAGAGAATCCTGGGAAACATTCTGGGAAACAATCAGAGCATCCCTAGTAGAAGTAAGCCAGAGTTGCTCATGATGGAAATCAGCTTAATAAAGGACACTTGAATTTGCATTTCCTCTTTGTTTCATTACATTGTCCTCTCACTTCTCTACTCTCAATGCCTTTCCCAAACAAACACTTTATGTTTGTCTTAGTCTATTTTGTGCTGCCATAGCAAAATACTACAGACTGGATAACTTATAAGGAAAATAAATTTATTTTGCACAGTTCAGGAGGTTGAGAAGTTCAAAATCAAGATCCAGGGGCCTGTATCTGGTGAGGGCTTTCTTGTTTTGTCATCCCGTGGCAGAAGTCAGAAGGACAAGAGGACACAAGAGAGCGAGAAGAGCCAGCCAAACTTACTTTTATAACAAACCCACTCTCGTGATAACTAATCTCACTGCCGTGAAAATGACATTAATCCATTCATGAGGGCTGAGCCTCTCATGAGGTTCCACTTCCCAACACTGTTGCTTTGGAGACTAAATTACCAATGCATGAAATTTGGTGGATACATTCAAACCAGAGCAATATTTAAATCCTTACGTAAGGCTCTGTTTGCAAAGGTATCACAAGCTAAGACAAAATTACTGGGATTAACTTTTGAATGCTGTGGTTAGAAGATGTTTTTGCTGTTAGATAAAGTCTGAGCTCCAGTCACTAGCATATACTGAGAATTGGTGAAGCTAATATATTAAACTCTTTTTCAAAAAGCATTTACTATTCCTTAAATCTGTATTACCAGCACTTTATCAGCATTTATCACCGACTTTTGGTACCAGGAGAAAATAACAATTTTATATATACATACACACACACACACACACACACACAGAAACACACATACACACACTATATATATCTCTATATATACAAATACACATACACACATATAATGCTGTATGTGTGTATGTGTAAATATATTGTGGTTTATAGTGTATATGTATAGCAGTGTATGTATAGTGTGTATGTGTATATATATGTAGTGGTATATGTGTGTATGTAGATGTGTGTGTGGTGTGTATATATATATATGTATACACCATTATACACGCACCACTATATATGTATGTTTGTATATATATGTATATATACACACCAATATATATTCATATACACACATATAATACTACACTATGTATATACACTCATAGACCACACACACACCCACATGCACACACATATAGATGTGTGTGTATGTAATGGTATTGATTTGGTAAAACATGCAAAGGTGGTAAAAGTATAAAACCTCAGTAGGAAACTACACTAATCAAAAGATGGACTATTTTGGTATTGACTGTTAATGCTTAATTTTGTTGATATAAACATAGGTGTTTCATTTGGGAATATCTCCCTTTGATGATATAAGTCCAGTTTTATATTGAGTGCATTCATTATGTAGTACATATTTTTCTTACTGTATGAATTTTTATGCATACTAAAAAGCAGAGTGCCCTAAATCACAGTAAAAATTCTATACTAAAATCATTACTTTTCTCAGAATTTTTACCTTATTTTTGCTAGTTTTGACTGCATTGCACTATAATATAAATTTAATTTAGCTTTAAATGTATTACAGACTTACAGTGAAATGTAACTGGGTGCCCTTACTTTAAGATTCTTTATCCCTGAACCCAATTAATAGGTTGTGAAGATTGAGCATTTAGAGATATTATTGAATGTCAGAAAAGCATAAAGCTTGGATACTCTACAGCTCAGTATTTTAAAAGTCTGATGATATAGTCACAGGTGAATGTAACTGTGATACAGCAAATTAAATTAATGTATCAGCTAGACCTTAAGTACTTACATGTTCCCCTTCTCAAGCCTAATGGTATAAACTACTCTGAGGTCCTTCATTATAGCAAATCTTTCATTCTATACAGACTACATTCCTCATCAAACTATTAACTCACTCTATGAACAACTAGGTAGCCATTGAGAAGCTGCTTTTATTTACTCATTCATAGTTTTTGTAGTGTATCTTTTTTGCTGTTTTTTTCCTGGGTCAATAGCAAATCAGAGTAAAAGCAATAAATAGTCACTCCTACTTGTCTTTGTGGTCTGGTCTAGCCAAATAGATATAGTCTGATTTCAAATACGTGATTACCTCCGTGTATAAAGAGAGGAAAATATGACCATTGGGAGAAAAATGATTTGATGGCATCTGAAATATTTGTTTTGCTAAGTAAAATGCAAAATGTGGTAAAGATTAATGCTTAAAAATTCGATGTTGACTATATAGGGGCAAAAAATAGGATATAATCTAATATAATGGAAAAAATGGAAAAAATGTATAGTTTGAAGTCAGGTAGCATGATGACTCCAGCTTTGTTCTTTTGGCTTAGGATTGTCTTGGAGATGCGGGCTCTTTTTTGGTTCCATACGAACTTTAAAGCAGTTTTTTCCAATTCTGTGAAGAAACTCATTGGTAGCTTGATGGGGATGGCATTGAATCTATAAATTACCTTGGGCAGTATGGCCATTTTCACGATATTGACTTTTCCTATCCATGAGCATGATATGTTCTTCCATTTGTTTGTGTCCTCTTTTATTTCACTGAGCAGTGGTTTGTAATTCTCCTTGAAGAGGTCCTTTACATCCCTTGTAAGTTGGATTCCTAGGTATTTTATTCTCTTTGAAGCAATTGTGAATGGAAGTTCATTCATGATTTGGCTTTCTGTTTGTCTGTTACTGGTGTATACTACAAGGCTACAGTAACCAAAACAGCATGGTACTGGTACCAAAACAGAGATATAGACCAATGGAACAGAATAGAGTCCTCAGAAATAATACCACACATCTACAGCCATCTGATCTTTGATAAACCTGACAAAAACAAGAAATGCGGAAAGGATTCCCTATTTAATAAATGGTGCTGGGAAAATTGGCTAGCCATAAGTAGAAAGCTGAAACTGGATCCTTTCCTTACTCCTTATACGAAAATTAATTCAAGATGGATTAGAGACTTAAATGTTAGACCTAATACCATAAAACCCCTAGAAGAAAACTTAGGTAGTACCATTCAGGACATAGGCATGGGCAAGGACTTCATGTCTAAAACACCAAAAGCAACGGCAACAAAAGCCAAAATTGACAAATGGGATCTAATTAAACTAAAGAGCTTCTGCACAGCAAAAGAAACTACCATCAGAGTGAACAGGCAACCTACAGAATGGGAGAAAATTTTTGTAATCTACTCATCTGACAAAGGGCTAATATCCAGAACCTACAAATAACTCAAACCAATTTACAAGAAAAAAACAAACAACCCCATCAAAAAGTGGGCAAAGCATATGAACAGACATTTCTCAAAAGAAGACATTCATACAACCAACAGACACATGAAAAAATGCTCATCATCACTGGCCATCAGAGAAATGCAAATCAAAACCACAATGAGATACCATCTCACACCAGTTAGAATGGCAATCATTAAAAAGTCAGGAAACAACAGGTGCTGGAGAGGATGTGGAGAAATAGGAACACTTTTACACTGTTGATGGGATTGTAAACTAGTTCAACCATTATGGAAAACAGTATGGCGATTCCTCAAGGATCTAGAACTAGAAGTACTATATGATCCAGCCATCCTGTTACTGGGTATATACTCAAAGGATTATAAATCATGCTGCTATAAAGACACATGCACACATATGTTTATTGCGGCACTATTCACAATAGCAAAGACTTGGAATCAACCCAAATGTCCATCAGTGACAGACTGGATTAAGAAAATGTGGCACATATACACCATGGAATACTATGCAGCCATAAAAAAGGATGAGTTTGTGTCCTTTGTAGGGACATGGATGCAGCTGGAAACCATCATTCTCAGCAAACTATCGCAAGAACAGAAAACCAAATCCCTCATGTTCTCACTCATAGGTGGGAACTGAACAATGAGATCACTTGGACTTGGTAAGGGGAACATCACACACCGGGGCCTATCATGGGGAGGGGAAAGGAGGGAGGGATTGCATTGGGAGTTATACCTGATGTAAATGACGAGTTGATGGGTGCTGACAAGTTGATGGGTGCAGCACAGCAACATGGCACAAGTATACATATGTAACAAACCTGCACATTATGCACATGTACCCTAGAACTTAAAGTATAATAATAAAAAAAAGAAAAAATAATAAAAAATAAATAAAATAAAATAAAATAAAATACTGCAGTTTCTCAAAAAAAAAAAAAAAAAAAAAAAAGAAGAAAAAATGATGTAAAAAAATGGACACCAAATACAGAAGCTGAAAACACAATGGAAGTTTATTTCTATTTACGTAGTATGCAGTGTAGAGGCAGGAAGTTCTGCACAACAAGGTCAAGATGGGGTCTCACTTTCTTCTGTCTTAATGTTAGCTCTACCTTTCAAAAGGGTGTTTGCCTGACACGTGGTTGAGCTGCTGGTTAGCAGCACATCCCCTTCTGGCCTTGGGTAAGGGAGCAGAGTGGCAGAGGAAAGTAAGTAAATTTTTCTTCGGGAAATGACATGGAAGTTGCAGATATCACTTCCATTCATATTTCTTTTGCAAGGACTTAGACATATGTCCACATGGAGGTACAAGGAGACTGTGAAATATGATCTTTAACTGTGCAGCTGTGTGCACGGCTGATGCTCTGAGAACTGGAGCTGGTTTCTATTACAAAATGGAAAAAGGGCAGGATAAAATCTAGGTGAAATTAGACACTGCACAATGCATGTTTATTATCTTCTGTTATGTTATTTATGCAATGTTGTGTTATATTATGTTTAAAATTTAAAAACCAAAGAAAAATTATTTGTTAATCACTTAGGAAGTTGAACAAATTTAGTAAGAATAAATCTTTACAAACCATGTTTGTGGTTGTTGATTTTCATTACTAAAGTGATAGAAGAGGTGAACAGTGTGGATATAATATATCTGATTTCTGTAAGTCATTAAATTCTACTGCAATATATTTAAAATGAGAGATGGTAGACTGAATGAATTATAGATTGGCACATGAAAAGTTAATTAATCACCATTTCCAAGTATATTGTTGATAGATCACGATGAATCTAGAGGGAAATTGGTGGTGGTATCTTATAGCTTCATCTTGAAGGCTGCAATAAGTGTAAGAGATAATGAAGAGTGGGGAGAGGAAGGAAATAATAGCTATTGAAGGTCTGCTATGTAGGCACTGCTCAACTTTAAACTATTATTAATGACTTACAGATATTATTATTACAACTTTACAGATAAAAATAAGTACATAACTAGCATAGGTTATTTTATTGAATTTTGAAAGATGAAGTTTGAAAGAATACCCAAAATATTGGATGAATAATCAGAATTATGAAATGAAATTAGCATACTAAATTAGATAAAGAATTATATAAGGCACTACGTTTACACAGAAACATTTAAATTAAAAATTGTTACTGCAAATAGGATTTTCAAAATATTTATTATGTGTACAAAAATGTAATGTTTAAAATCAATTGGTAACATTTTTTGTTAACCATAAGGCACACTTCCCAACCAGAAATGATATTATGAATTTGATCAGTAGAAGTCCTGGTACTATCCAGAAGATGGGTAGTGACATCTCCACAATATTCTGTGTTAATTACATAGTCTTGCCTATTTTGTTCACTTTGGGAATCTGCATATTAATAGACAAATTGACTGCTTGCCATTTATCTGGAGAAAAGGGATCTGAATGGAGAAATATCTGGAAATGATGTTACATGTGGGATAATGGAGGAACTGGGACTATTTAATAAATTAGAGTGTTAATTGTTTTAAAGTTTTGAAGGATTATCTTGGAAAAGGTAGACTATTCATTCTACGTGACTCTAGGTATCAAAATTAAAACCCTTTGTTTATAAATAAGTAGATAATGGATTGTATGAGGAAATTCCTTAAACAACTTTAACATTTATAGTTTTTCAGAAGTATAAGGGTACTCTCAGAAAAAAATTCACATAGAGAATAGATCCCTCTGTGAAGAGTGTTTGAATTTACTGAGAGGTGGGCATAGTAGTAATAATGTTCTCTTTTGATTTCTATATTCAATCACATATTTCTATCTCACTCCACGTATATGCTACATCAGCCATTGTTAATTGTTATTATCCATAATATATGTACATATGTAATATATATGATATATGATATTCATTAGCCCTTCTAGATAGTTGTTTTTTAGTTAATTTTGCAGAAGAAAAAAAATGAACAAGATTGATTCATGGAAACTCTGCAGTGTTTTCCCAAGAACATATCAAGACATAAAAGTAGAAATTCTTCTTTTTTAGAAACATTATCCTTAGCAAACGAATGCAGAAACAAAAATCCAAATATGGTATGTTCTTACAAACAAGTGGCAGTTAAATAATGAGAACTCATGAACAAAAAGGAAAAACAGACACTGGAATCTAGTTGAGGGGAGACAGCAGGAGGAGGGAGAGAAGCAGAAAAGATAATTATTGGGTACTGGGCTTAATACCTGGGTGATGAAATAATCTGTACAACAACTCCAGAAACTCAAGTTTCCCTATGTAGCAGCCCTTCACATGTGCCCCAGAACTTAAAATAAAAGTTTTTGTTTTGTTTGTTTGTTTAAAGAAACACTGGATAGAGGAGAATTTATCAGGCATTCCATTCTATTGATCTAATCTATGGCACTTGCAAATGTGAATCAGATATTTTTTTGTATCAGATACTTTTTCCTTGCAAAACAACCAAAAGATAATACTAGAATTTATTGGGCAGGAGCCAGGGATTTAAATATCCTGCTTCAAATGCTAATAGCGTCACCCAGCCTATTAAAAAACACTGTAGGGGAGGCTTCACTTTAGGAACTAACTTTTACTTCAGGAAAAATAATATTGACTAGTTTTGCTTCAGTTATGCATTCTGATTAGCAAGTCCACAGCTCATTCCCAAGACAGATGCGTGGTGAAGGTGGGGTGGACTTGGGAACTGTATAAATATCCTTTGGCAGTGTCAAAACTGGGCTTCTTCACGTCTAGTGGAAAGTGTCCTTCATGTGGTTGGAATGCTTTCTTGGGAAACTTTGGGGGAACTTGGAAATTAGTACCAAAACCTAGTAATGTGCTACATAACCTCCTTTTTTATTTAATGATCTATATTTCTTTGCACTTTTCCTTAAACAATTATTTCTGATAGTGTTTTTCCATTATCATATCACTGTACCTTTAGATGTCCTGTATCATTTATAGAATAAAACCCACCAGAATCGATATAAAGGCATTTTAATAGGCAAAGTCTTCTAAATGTATGTAAAAGTATTACTTGAAAAAACAATTTAGTAAATTCCAGTTATTTGTTCTGTTCTACCTTGTAGTTCAATGGAATCAAAACGAGGGCAGAGATTCAAGAAAAGTGTGTCTACCACTGTCATTTTGATCTCTTGGAAATTATTGTGATGTCTCTTTGACTCAGTCATATTTGACAATAAAAATAACTAATTATTGTTAAATATTGTTTTATTAAAATTAAAAACATTTTATAATGGAGGAAAAAGCTATACAAAGAGCTTGACTTTATTTTTAAAGACAGACAATTTCAGATTATTTAGTGTAAGTAAACAGATGCTTGGTAGTTTTGCTCTCTCATTTAAAGATGTCAAATGTGTAAACAACTCCCCAGAATTATGCGATTATCCCATAATCATTTCAGATATTGTTATGTAAAAAACATATATCTCTGATAATACACATAAATGAGTCTAGTAAAACAAGTAAAGAATAATGAATATTAAACCCACTAACCTTAGGCTTTCTCCCCTCACTCACAACACATACACATCTTGTGACACTTCAAAACTCTCATTGAAATTCAGGTTACAATAGTAAACAGTACAAAACAAACCAATGGAATCCATTCAGAGCACACAAAACAAATCAACAAAAACATTAGGCTCCAGCATTGTCAAAACTGTACTGCTGAGTTAAGAAGCCAGGCAAGAAAATCAATTTTCTCTAACACATGAATTAAATGAATAAAAACTCAATATAAAGACAGAGGAGAAATAACCCAGCATTCCTAAGCCAACCTGAAAATGCTCCTATACGGGGAGTGGGAAACAGTGCTTATGTGCATAGTTTTACTTATCTATTCAATAGACATTTATGAAGCAACTACTAATTATCAAAAAACAGTATTGAGCATTTGAAATACAGAGATATTAATTCACATTTCCTGCCTTTGTTAGGCAGTTTCTATTTCACTGCAAGTGCAAGCTGTATTTCAGTATTACTGATGTTTTCATTATAGGCATGATATAAAGTTGGAAATTGAGTTCTTCATAAGTACTGACGCTGCTAACACAAACCTTGTGGTGATGGCAAATATTATACTATTAATTACTCATAATTTTACTCTAGACCATCTTACAGCAAGGGAAATTTACAATTCCACATGTATAATTTTTTTTAGTCATATTTGTTCTCTGTCAATTGAGAAAAGCATTGAGATTAAGATGACAATGACTTTCAGCTGACTATTATAAATAGACATCTCAGAAACTAAGGAAAATGTGTTTACTGACATAGATGTATTCATAACTTTAAAACTGGCTGAAGTGTACCAGGTGTACAAATATAGCCGATCCTCCCACCTGTTAGGTAAAATGCATGGTGAAGCCTACATATGCCTATTTTGGGGCCCACTGATCTACGATAAAAAAACTTCTGCAAATATTGCTTTGGAGTTCTGAATAAAAATTTCTAATCACTGTGTTTGTGACAAGGTCTTTGTATGCAGAGTTAATTACTGAAACAGCATGCATATCTCAAATAATAGAAATTATATTTAAAGAATTGTTTGGAAGAGCTAAAAAATAAACAAAAGAAAGCAAAATAAAATAGTCTGTAAATTCACCTAAGTCTACTGAATTCTTTGCAGTTTTATGTTTTTTTCTCACACCAAGATCTCTTCTTTCTCCTTTCCATTACTCCAGGAAGCTTTGTTTGATCCTCCCAGGCACAGTTAGATGCCATTTTCTTGTTCCTGTCTTCTTAGAAGACCTATTTCTCCTCCCTCTCTAGACCATGCACTTCTTAAGAGGTATTGTCTACTGTGAAAGAAGGCATCACCAGAGTATGTATATGCTTAAAGTATTTATGGAATTGAACTTGATAAAAAATATATATCTCTCTTCATGAAAAAATAGTATAACTGAGAATTACCAGCAATGTTTATTCCTTTTCATGTCATTTTTCAAAGACAAACTACCACTTGTCAAAGTCTAAGACACATAGTGGGAGACTCAAATCTCATGCATTCGAACTACTGTTTCATTAGTTTTAAGGAATATTTGTACTTTGAGACATGCCATGTGCAATAAATCATGGCTAACCAGAATATTCAAGGAAAATAATTTTAACTATTAGAATCCCTATTTCCTTATTCCTCCTCCAAATAATACACACAGTGCTTTTGTTTAAAGTCTTGTAGAGACATGCTTTGAAATTTTGTCAGTTTTTTCTGTTTCAGTCTGTACAGGATAAGACTCTACAGTGAAGTCTTTTCTTGACTATTCACTGTCTGATAGGACTCATGATTTGAATATGAGAGATTGGGCTGAATCATGTTGAACCCAAGACATACGATTCTTCCTTCTATAGGAGGAACAACTGAATTTGTAGTCATTTGCTTGTCTTAATTTTGCCTATTCTCTACATAATTTTTGCATTAATCTACAGTTTCTAGGTATATTTGTTTCTATGGCATATAGATTTGTTACTCAAAGTAGTAGACACATAACTTGCCTGTCTTTATGTAAGGGATTCAAGGAGAGCTTGGTAGCCTTATTTCAGAATTGCTGAGACATCACTTGGAGTTAACAAAGTTTGCTTTCATAGATGGTTTCTGTGATTTAAGATGTAAATCTGCACTGAATTTGTAAATTGTCTTTTCTTTTCTTTTTTTTTTTTTTGAAACGGAGTCTCCCTCTGTGGCCCAGGCTGGAGTGCAGTGGGGCGATCTCCGCTCACTGCAAGCTCTGCTGCCTCCCCGGTTCAGGCCATTCTCCTACCTCAGCCTCCCGAGCAGCTGGGACTACAGGTGCCCGCCACCACGCCCGGCTACTTTTTTTTTTTTTTTGTATTTTTAGTAGAGATGGGGTTTCACCATGTTTGCCAGGATGGTCTCGATCTCCTGACCTTGTGGTCCACCCGCCTCGGCCTCCCAAAGTGCTGAGATTACAGGCCTGAGCCACCACACCTGGCCAAATTGTCTTTTCTTAAGCAGAAGAAAGAATATGTGTAGGTCATTTCTGGAGTAAAACGTATTATTTGTCTTCTTTAGAAAGAACATTTTTAAAATCAGCTACCAATCCCTCTTCAGTACCTCTTGCCTTGTTTTTGCTATCCTAGAACACAGAACATCTACATAGCTGCTATCTGAGATTTTCTAAAGTGACATTGGCTTCTGTGTTTGAAAGTACTGAGTCTTTTTCCATGAAAATGCATTTTATTTACAACCACAGCACTGGTGGTATGACATCTAAAACCATCTAATAATTATTGTATGCATACTTTACCTTATTTTTATTTCCAACAGTAGGAGTCAGATCATCTCATTGTACTATTCCCTTACCATCACTAGTTTATTTACTTTAAAGATGTGCAAAAGTGCATGAAGGAAACAAAGAAAAGAATTTAGGTCAATGAAACAACAATATTCTGCAAAAGTCAATTTAAAATGCCAGTAGGGACTCTGAGAACAAATAAATTATTTTTTCTTTGCACACAACTGATAGCTTAAAAATGTAGCTAGATAGAGATATTTCCCAAGTATCCTCACCCTTTTTAAAAGATTGCACTTGTTACTTTGATATGTGGGAACTAGAGAAACTTATCCCCAGATAGATAGAAAGTTCTCTCCTATAGTATTTCTTACATGCACAGGTACTAAATGATGCAGTGCCTAACGCTGAAAGATAATAATATAAATTTAGGGCTAAGCAGAGACATAATTTAAAAGAGCAATCAAATTTAGTAATTTTTTAAGGGAACGAGAACCATGCCTCTACCAGAAAACTAGTTCATCATGAAAAATGTGAGCTTTTTTTACTCTACTCACATAAACAAATTTTATCATTCATAATAAAATATGCAGAAAATATATGATGAGTGCTGGTTCATTTTGAAAGAGCAATAAATAATCTAACATTGTGCAATAAAAAATGAGGACAGAGCATCAAGAAGAGGTACTTTCAATGGCATATTGCGGAAAAAGAATAAACAAACTTATTTTCTAAAGCTACTCCACATGCTACAGACTAATTTATTATTACATTATTATTTCCCTCTAGAATTGAAATAGTGTGGTTGAATAAGATTTTATACTTATCAGGAGTTCTAAATCCTTAAATTTTCAGTGCTTTGCATTTTCAATTTTTTATATACTAAGAGGAATAAAATGTTCCAAGCTCTCTCCTTATTTTTATTTCTGCTCAGAGATGTTGCAGAAGCGGTCACAAAGAGGATTATCTAAACATGTGCTGAACCTAAAGCATGTATATGGATAAAGAGATATATGATTCGAGATAAAAAAAATCTCCTGTGTGAATGTGTTTTTATTGCTGTAACTGACTCTATATAATGATTCTGCAGATGTGTTGGAAACAGCTGAATACTGTGAGTATCTAGCACAACATAATTAAATAAACACATTATCCTTTGTGTTTCCAGGGAAAGGGTTGTAGAACTGCAGCTTTTGACTGTTCTCCAGGACTGGTGGGCAACTGTGGCAAGGTATTTTTGTCCCCTGATGATTGAAAACTATATTTGACAAATGATCTCATACACTAAAACATGACTGAAAAAAATAGACCTGTGTGTGTTTATATTAGTTATACATTAAGCATTGTCACATTATTCCAATAATACTTAGTGAAATGTCTCCTCCGTATAATGAGGTGTGTTTGCAGTTGTCATACCATATCTTGCAATATGGCAAAACCACAGTGTAAGGGTGTGTCTACATCAAAATTACTTATTAGTGTCTGAATGTGCAATAATTGGGACAAAGTAGGAAATCAGATGAAGAGTTGAATGTGAAACTGTGTTGGAAGCAGAAAGCAGGCTACAAAGTGGGGGACATTTTGTAGGGAGAGAGCAGATTTAAAATTCCAGGGAAAGTTCAAACAATGTGACCGAAAAGTGTTCAGTCTTTAGATAAGAGGAAAGAGAAAATCTTCTAAATAATGGCCAGCTAGTCACATGAATATAGAATTGTTCTCAGTGATTTATGTGAAGACATGCAAAATGCAACATAAATCAAATAAGAATAACCTTGAGTACATGTAAATGGTAAATCTTTCACCTACTCTTTAATCTTCTTAAAACTGCGGCTGCTTGACCATTATTCTGAACAGAGTTTTTTAACCTTGATGATATTGACATTTTAGGCCAGATAATTATTTGTTGTGAGGGGCTGTCCTGTACACTGGGAATGCCAGTAGCACTCCTGCCTAGTTATGACAACAAAAATGTGTGCAGACGATGCTAGTTGTTTCTAGGGGACAAGGTCACCTGCAGTTGAGACCATTGATGTAGTCTCTGTCTCAGATATTAAAACATTGCAGCAATTGACAGGATTAATGTATTGTATGTCAACATTATTTGTTGTAGCATCGAATTATACTTCCTCATAGACTGGTCTTGACCTTCAATCCAAGTTCATGAGAACTAGACTCCAATTTGTGCTGCATTTTTCTAAAAAAGTAAACTGCTGCCACATCCCATTTGCTTCTGCCTCTATATTGTTAATACAAAAACTATTCCATCACTCTATTAACAGATTACTCCATGACTCTCGCTGGTGTCATTCTTCTTTCCTTCTATTCATACAGTAGCTTCACTTTTCCCCTTGCATTCCATTCTAATAGTTGTCATTTCTAAATTCATGATAAATTCAGCTAAGCTAGCTTGTGTACCTAGGATTCAAAGTAAGAAAAACAATCCACAGCTATGACCAAGACTGGAGGTTTATGCTTTCTGCAATGAGAAAACCGCAGAGTGTCGTCGTCAAGCACACAGTGAAGGATAAAACTATCCACATCTGGCCTAGTCGAGGCAAGGTCATTCAAGACAGAGATGGCATTAGGTTGCCCATGCTCTGTTTTAAAACTAAAGTTATTGAGGTAATTTATAAATATAATTTTTTTCATATAATTTATGAATACAACTCTATGAGTAGTTTACCATACAATTTCCATGTGGTAACTCTCATCCTCTTTATTAGAAAGACTATAGAAGAACAATATATATGTTATCACCATGAGCCCTTAACAATATTTTCATCTGCAGTTATTCCTTCTGTCTGTTGAATCTACATCTTCTAAAAGGACATCTAGGGGTCAAAGTGGATATCTAAAACATGTGTTACCAAATTCGAAAAAGAATAGGTTTAAGAAAAAGTTCTGTTTCACGTATCTTTTAGGATTTACAGCTTTTCCTTCTGCCCATTGAATCTACATCTTCTAAAAAGACATCTAGGGGTCAAAGTGGATATCTTAAAGCACGTGTTACCAAATTTGAAAAAGAATGGGTTTAAGGAAAAGTTCTGTTTCACGCATCTTTTAGGATTTACAGCTTTTTGCTTTGTGTAAAACATTCAGCAGGTCTCAAGTCAACCACTGATGTTATTTCTTTCTCCCTCTTCTATTCCTGTCTCTCTCTTCGCTTGACCTTTTACTGATGACGAAGCTTTGTATTTAACTGAGAAATCAGATTTAATCAGACATATTCTTTTGCTTTCCCATTACCAAAACTGTCAACTCACCTGCATCTGTAACTATCTACATTAATTTTCCCTCTGTTACTTTGAAGGAAGTGTCCCTCTTCCAATTAAATCAATAAGGTGTGCCCTGAATTCAACCTCTCAAACATGACCTATGAGATTACCCATCTCTTTCTATTTCTCTAGGGAGGTAAGGACAGCCTGAACTAAGGTATCCGTAGGATCACAAGGAGTATATAGATGAATGATGAGATGGGGCAATATCAATAGGAGTTATTAACTGATCTTATTTGGACAATAAAGGAGGATACACTGAAGATTATAGCACATTTTTGGAGCAAATAGAGAGATGTCATTGACTGGACCTGAGGAAGCATTAATCTTATGATCATTGATGGATTCACACACACACAAATTCTTTCCTCCCTTTTCCAAGTGGAGTGTGGAGAAACAACCATAGCTTACAATGCATTTAGGAGCATTGTCATGTATCCATGGATTTTCCCGTGATGTTATTACTGGAAAATTCATTTTACCATTCTTAACTTTGGTAGAACCTTCTTCATATCCTAGTTAAAATTGTGCTCTGTGTGTAAGGATGGTTTATATATACCCCTTGATAATGAAATCTCAGTGTTTTTTCCTCTCATGATGCTAGTGATTCTATCTTCTGGTACTTTGTAAACATAATGACTATAAATTCCTTGGAGAGAGAAATTTAAAAAAATAAAAAATGAACACATATGATTGTGATTAAACATCACATATTCTAGTTATTATTAATTCTACTAAATATATGGTCAGATGATATTCTCTCCATCCCATTGAGTTATTTTATCACAATATTAGATTTATTTCCCATTTTCTTAGGGTTTTTGTTTTTACAGAATTTACTTAACTGTGTACAATTTTTTTAAAAAAAATTCAGTGTTATCGTTGAAATCTACTGAATTGTCTTCTGAACTCTAAAGTCAAGTTTTAAAAGCTGCTAAAATAAAATGTTTTAAATAGAGTTTCTAAAATAATTAGAGCTAATTGTACACTTTAATAAAGATTCTAAAATGTGATGAATGCATTTTCTTAATTTCTTTACGTTATAATACTCACATATGCTGTTCTCAATCTGCAACCAAAATATAAAAGTCTGAATAACTATCTTTGTAAAAATCATAAAGAAAAGTGATATGACTTGAAATTACCAACATTATTAAATAAATGGCATTAACCTCCAGGCTTGCTTGGAGTAGAGATGGTTTTATCATGGATAATGAAATTTTCCAGGTCTTGTATCACCTCTTTACTGGTTCCTCTAAGCTTTTCATTACTCCTCTGACTGTATGTTTAGGAACATTTATATATCTATAAGTTTTAGAAGTATTAATGCTCTAAATTATCCCAGAATTTTAAAATTAATTTTAATTGCTCTTCTTTGAAGAATTTACAATAGCAATGAAACATCTACATCTTTGTCAAACTAGATTTAGTCTTAAGTTTTTGGCTCTTAGTTTGACATAAAAACTTTCTGTAATAAGTGCTCCCTAAAACATTAATCCCTTGGGAGCTTTCTTAAGTACAATGAATTATAAACAATAACTTCAAATTATGCTACAATGCAAAGAAGAGATGGTTTGAATTTTCCAGTGATACAATACACATATTTGGTTATAACCTTATAGGATTCTGCTATAATAATATGTTCAAAGAATAAAGATATTTTAATAAATACCTTTTTATTATTAATACCTTTATTATGATATTAATTATACTGATATTATACAGGTATTCTAATAAATACCTTTATACCTTTATTCCTTATAAAGGTATGTATTAAAATAGGTCAAAATTTAATTTTTCTATTTCTTTTGTAATTACTAAGAGGCTGTGGTACTTAGTACTGATTTTTATTCAAAGAATGTCTTGCATGCCTAACTCAACATAAAAAAGTATCAAAAATATAAATCCTATTCACTTTCATCTTCTCATTAATCATGTTAAAATGACATAAACAATCCTTACAGTTTTCTACTCAAGGATCATCAGGCACACCTGTTGATCTAAGCAAACCAACATGAGGAGTTAGCATGAAGCAGTGATCTAGCAATTAGAAGATAGAGATTTAATTTCTGCCAACATCACTTGTTCATTTTGTCACTTGGACGTTACTCTGTCTCTACCAACCTGGAATTTTTACTTCCACAATTGTCTTGTTTACTAAAATGTGTACAGAGGAACTTCAGAAAATATTAAAAGGTGATAGCTCATAATGGTAAACCTTGCCTTTTACCTATTGACTACAGAAAGTACTGTATGATTGAGTAAATGAAAGGTTTTGAAATTGTGAATGAGGCTCTTTTTTGTTTTCTCCTATCACTATTCTGTACAATATTTTTGTTTAATGATGGGCTGAACCCAGAGGAAAATATACTGCTGTACACATCTATATATTTCCCTATTGCATTTACTACTTAAAGCAGTTTATTATTTATCTTTGCAACATTTCCTAATGTTTTCCAATGTTTATTGGCAATAGCAAATAAAAGTTAAATATATTGTTACTTCTCCTGTATTGTAAGGTTATTCTAAAGTTGCCGTTCTCTAATAATAACACCCTGGAAACTTGTACATTTTAAATATCATTTATCTCCAGATGTACCTTAATTATTGCACATTTTATCAGATTTTATTTATTTGTTTATGTATTTATCACATTTCTCCATGGCAGATAAAATTGCATCCCAAATGGACTGCAAAGGTAATGCTTCTTCCCAAAACAAGAACTGAGCCCATATTTGATGAATATAACTGGCTTTTTCAGAAATAAAGTAATTTTAAGGGTAAGTTGCTGGGAAAACCCTTAAACTTAGCACTTCTCAGAAATGTGGCCCATGTTTTAAAATAAGTGTATTCACCTTAGAGTTTGAAAATATTTAAACCTATTAAATTAATGATCTACAGAATTTTTCTTTTTTAAATAGCTCTGTTATTTTGCACTGTTTTATATCAAGCAATTCTTCAGCCTTACTTTGCACTATCAGTTTATCAAGACGTTGGTTTTGCCTTTTTAGTTGATCTCAATTCTTATTTTTTTTAAATGAGCTTTGTATTCATTGATTTTTTTAACTTTTAGGTTCAGGGGTCCATGTAGAGTTTTGTTATATAGGTAAATTGGGTGTTGCAGAGATTTGGTGTACAGATTATTTCATCACCCAGGTAATAAGCACAGTACCTGAGAGGGAGTTTTTCAATCCTCATCTTCCTCCCACCCTCCACCCTCTAGTAGGCCCCAGTGTCTATTGTTCTCTTCTCTGTATCCATGTGTACTCAATGTTTAGCTCCCACTTGCAAGGGAGAACATTTGGTATTTAATTTTCTGTTCCTGTGTTAATTAGCTTAAGATATTGGCCTCCAGCTCCATCCATGTTGTTGCAAAAGACATGATCTTGTTTTTTGTTCGTTTTTTGTTTGTTTGTTTATTAATGGCTGCGTGGCATTCCACGCTGTATATGAACCACATTTTCTTTACCCAGTCTTCTGTTGTTGGGCATCCAGGTTGATTCCATGTTTTCACTATTGTGAATAGTGCTGTGAGGAACATAGGTGTGCGTGTGTCTTTGTGATAGAATAATCTATATTCCTTTGGGTATATACACAATAATGAGATTGCTGGGTTGAATGGTAGCTGTATTTTAAGTTCTTTGAGTAATCACCATACCGCTTTCCACAGTGACTGAACTAATTTACATTACCACCAACAGTGTATAAAAGTTCCTGTTTTTTCTCTCTCTTTTGCAGCCTCCCCAGCATCTGTTACTTTTTTACTTTTTAATGATAGCCATTCTGACTGGCATGACATAGTATCTTATTGTGGTTCTGATTTGAATTTCTGTAATGATTGGTGATATTGAGCAATTTTTCATATGCTTTCTTGGTCATGTGTATGTCTTCTTTTGAAAAGTGTCTGTTGATGTCCTTTGCCCACTTTTTAATGGGTTTGTTTTTCTTGTAAATTTGTTTAAATTCTTTACAGATGCTGGAATATTAGACCTCTGTCAGATGCGTAGTTTGCAAATATGTCTCCCAGTCTGTTAA
Source organism: Chlorocebus sabaeus (assembly GCF_047675955.1). NCBI lineage: Eukaryota > Metazoa > Chordata > Mammalia > Primates > Cercopithecidae > Chlorocebus > Chlorocebus sabaeus. Next base: position 3,327,725 of record NC_132927.1, read on the forward strand.
CTCTGTTTATAATTTCTTTTGCTGTGCGAAAGCACTTTAGCTTAATTAGGTCCCATTTGATCAATTCTTAAATTTTTATAGGAATTTATTATTTTGACAACAGCAGGGGAGAGCCATTCTGGACAAAAATGCACCTGTCTGATGTTTATTGGAATAAGCATGTATTTCTGATATGATGTGTTTTGGTATCTAAGAAAAATAATCACTCTTCTGCTCTTCTTTTTCCTTTTTTTGGTGTGTGAGAAAGACAGTGCATTTTCTCATTTTAAAATCAGTTTTGAAGTTTCCTTCCTGACCACTAATACCCATACACGGAAATAATAGCATGTTATAAGAAAATCCAGCACCTAGTGTAAAGATCGGGAAATCTTCCTGGAAAGTCAGTACATGAAAACTCAAAAATAGTTAGATCCTGCGTTTAAGAGGCATATTTTCCGTTTTCCAAACTGTCTGAGAGAGGATTTCATTTTGTATGCACAGAACAAAGTATATTGCATATATTAAGAGAACTTTATGACAACAGGGAATCTCTGTGGACTTGAAAAATCAATAAAATATTTATAAGAAAAAATAGCTACTGAGAACATACAATCCCTGGTTATCATCTCATGTTACGGGTGATGGCTTCAGCTATCTTCAAGTTGCAAAATATAATTTATTACTATAAAATCATCCCTACTACAAAGCTGAGCTCTTTCAAGTTGATACAGGTTATTGCTCTGCAAGGAGGTAATGCCCATCCCCACTCAGAGCTCAAACAATTAACATTCATCACTTGGGACCAATTTGGCTGACATGAAAGAACACCTGGTGCAGTAATGGCTCTTTACTGGTGATCTGTATATCACTACACTTAAGTTCTAGAATGCCAGAAGTGCTTCAGATGTGAATTTATTTTGTTACTGGCTTAATGCACCCACTAGCATATTTAGATGAGTCACTTTTCTGTCAAGTAAATTTGTCTTTTGATCATCAACCACTTTAAAATAATGTTGACAAATAGGCAATGGATACAACTGTGTCCTGTTTGATCAGAGGTTTTCTTTCTTCCACGTATGCTGGAACCACTAAGATTCAATAATGTTTCAAATCCATCTTGAAATGAAACAGGTATAGATAAATATGAATTATATAGGCTAGATAGAACAACTGACCTTGGTTTTACATGGCTGGGTTCCCATAGCTGTCATGCCTGGACATTCAGAACACTGGTCACAGTTAGTCTTTGTAAAGGATGCCCCTCTGTGCCTGGATCGTGCATAATGGACACAATGTTTTAGAAAGCAATGGCACCCATATGAGATGGAAGGATGGAGTTTGGTTAAACTATCACTGCGTGCACAATTGGCACCACAACACATGGGGTCACTGGTACAGGTAGATACAAAGCAAGTGAGGAGTTTGATTACACTATCGTTCTCGAATTGCATAAAGTTTTTGTAGTCAGTTAACTGAATAAATCATACTCTTGCCTGCTTTGAATTTATGACTTTTCCCTAATGATATTTAAGAGCTAGAATTCACTTAAGAGTTCCTCTAGTCCAAACTCCTTACAGTATAGGAGAAAACTAAATTTCCAATTCATCAAGGGGAGATGGTAAGCTACATAGTATAGTAGTGTGTGTCAAAACTATATCTAAAATAAAAGTATACAAATTTCCTTTGCAGTGATCCCTTTCCAAAATTCTATTTAAATTCTCCTTAGCTTATTAATATGTTGACAGCCACCTCTCACCTGATGATTATAAGAAATATCATAGGGAAGTGACCTTACAATTATGGAGTTCTGGTTTTAGTCTCTCTTCAAGTCCATTCTGCTTTAGGGATTCCACAGTTTTGATCTTGGCTTGTTAACCTCATTAGCATTGATTCTCAACACCTGTGCTTGTGGTTAGTCGGAGACCTAAGGTACATGACTCCTTTGTACCAGGGACCACCACCAAAAATCATTTCTCTCACGACCCAATGGAATACATGGAACCAGTGAATCTGGAATCAAGTATGAATGTTGGACAGAATATTATAAATATTTTGCGTAGTCTATATTTTATGATATTTCATGCAATAGAGGTTTGGACAACAGGCAAAGGAAAAGCAAATGAAGCTATTTTCTTTTGTCTCTTTCTTTTTTGTATACTGAAGTTGATGGGGTTTTATTTGCTTTCCTAATGAGATGGTGATTTACATGTTTTGGAGAACTGCTATCTCTGTGCCCTCTGTGCATGGTTTTAGTCTTGCAAATCTGAATCAGAGGCATGTGTGAGTCCAGAGCAGATGTGTGCAGCTGGGCAAATCTCTTTGCCATTGCTCTTCCTTGGAATGATAATCCACATGCTGAGATTTCAAATGAGTTTAATACACATTTTCTTGATTAATGGAAAATGGCAGAGTTTAGGAGACTGAAACAGTTCGTGCTTTGCTTGATTAATTAATAAGGGACTCTCTTTTCCCAGCGTCGACTCATTATGCTAATGAAGTGTCATCAATTAAGGCTTTCCCTTGATTATTGAATTTGTCAGGTAGTGCTCAGTGAAAATGTTGCATTCCTTTGCTGTCTGGGTGGAATTGCCATTACAGCTTTTTATGAACTGCTCCTGCCATTAGCTGCTGTTTGTTCTATTTTCTCATTATTGTATCTTTTCCTTGACCTTGAGAGAAGTGACTGTGGAAAGCCTGGAATGAACTGAAAAATGTTATATCTGGGAGTACAAGTTGAGAAAATATGTCAACAGAAAGATATACACCATTCTTCATTCAGAAACCACTTGTAATTATTAATGATGGAGTAAAAAATGAATCAAAAGAATGTGCTGTAATTTCTGAAGTCGTTGGCATTGTCATAAGTAGTTCAGAAATAAATTATCATTAACCATTTCTTATCCTGCTCTTCACATTGTATTTTAAGAGGAAGAATTTTTCCTAAGGGAAATAGTCTGCGAACAAAAGAGTGCATATTACAATTTTTTTTTTCCTCAGGTAAAGTTTTCCTTTTTTTTTTTTTTTTCTTTAAAGCAAATATTACTTGTATATGGAACCAAGTAAAGGTGACAGAAGTGTAAAAATAATAAAACATAACCTAGGAAAGCTTGTGGGTTAGGCTTAGTAAACAAAATTTTTGTATGTCTTAATAGCCTTTTCTCCCCAGCACTGAAGATCTGAAGATGAGGCTTTGAGTATGAACCAACCAAGCAACAGAAGTCAGCTCCTGTTGCTTAATACACCCATTAGGGGACATCTTACTTTGGAACTAGGGTAGTACTCATTAGTGAGAGACTCTTAAGCCATTTAAAAAAGTTGTATGTAGTAGAATACTGGAGTAAGACACAAAATCACCCATCCCATTCCCATTTTTATAACTGACATCTTAGGGGAGCAATAATAATGAATTAATTTAATTTTTTTCTTTACCTAAAGAACAAAATAGTTTTATGTTTTTATGGTATATCCCTGGACCTAAAATAATTATTTTAAACTAATGGTGTCATTTGTTTAATTAATCCATCAATGACTCAGTTTCCCTAAGCGGAATGGTAATATAATGTTTATTCATGACTACTCTTCTGAATATTTTGGATATAAATCAACGAAAAAGTAAATGGGATACTCTACTACTTTCTTTTAGGGAAAGAAAAAAAAGTACACTATTTTGCTTGGTTTAAACTCCAAAATAAAATGATGTTTTTAGAGACGAGATGTTACATCTAACTGATTAATTTCAATTATTTCTGGTAAAATAGACTTCAGGGTGTGAATGTGTATGAAGTCGCCAGATCAATAAAAACAGTTATTTTTTCGATGGACAATATGTGTTTAATCTATAACCAAGAGTTTTAAAAAAAGGAAATAGAATACAATCAGTTTAACAAACATGACTTGCAAGTCAACATTTTGCCCATTCTCATGCCATCATTCCTCTAATAAATTTTATTATTGGTAGGAATTGAACATGAGGAGACTCAGCCTTTATAAGTATGTAAATACACCAATGGTGGAGTCAGGTAGGAATTGAACATGAGGAGACTCAGCCTTTATAAGTATGTAAATACACCAATGGTGGAGTCAAACAGCCTGAGCGTGAATCTTAATTCTCCCCTTCACTACTTTTGTGAACATGAACAATTTACTTAACTTTGATATGCTTCATTTTTCTCTATCATAATGAAAGGAGTACCTGCCTCATTCAGTTGTGTACTAAATGAGTTAATAAATGTAAAGCTCCTAGAAGCATGTTAGTACAGATTAAATGCTAAAAAAATTTGGGAAATGTGTTTTACTGATAAATCTTACTAAATTTTAGGATCACATAGGTGTTTAGAATCTATCTCTATGGACATCTTTACTATTTTATTTTTCCATTTGTGGATCTTGAGTAATGAGATTGTGTCTGGAATTGCTGCGTTCTTGGTCTCTCTGACTTCAAGAATTAAGCCACGGACCCTGGTGGTGAGTGTTACAGTTCTTAAAAATGGTGTCTGGAGTTTGTTCCTTCAACTGTTTAGGTGCATCTGCAGTTTTTTCCTTCTGGTAAGTTCGTGGTCTCACTGATTTCAGGAGTGAAAGTGCACAGCTTCGCAGTGAGTGTTACAGCTCATAAAGGCAGTGTGGACCCAAACAGTGAGCAGCAGCAAAATTTGTCATAAACAGCTAAAAAATAAACCTTCCACAGTCTGGAAGGGAATCTGAGCGGGTTGCCACTGCTGCCTCAGGCAGCCTTTTATTTCCCTATCTGAGCCCACCCACATCTTGCTGATTGGTCCATTTTACAGAGAGCTGATTGGTCCGTTTTGACAGAGTACTGATTGGTGCATTTACAATCCCTGAGCTAGACACAGAGTGCTGATTGGTGCATTTACAATCCTCTAGCTAGACATAAAAGTTCTCCAAGTCCCCACTAGGTTAGCTAGATACAAAGTACTGATTGGTGTATTTACAAACCTTGAGCTAGACACATGGTGCTGATTGGTGTATTTACAATCCCTTAGCTAGACATAAAGGTTCCCCAAGTCCCCACTAGACTCAGGAGCCCAGCTGGCTTCACTCAGTGGATCCCACACCAGGACTGCAGGCGGAGCTGCCAGCCAGTCCCATGCCATAAGCCCTCAATCCTCGGCTCTTGGGCAGTTGAAGGGACTGGGCGTGGTGGTACAGGTGCGGGGGCAGCGCTGGTTGGGGAGGCTCGGACCAGGCAGGAGCCCATGGTGGGAGGGGCAGGGAGGCTCAAACATGGAGACTGCAGGTCTGGAAACCTGCCCCTCCGGGAGGTGGCTGAGGCCCTCTGAGAATTTGAGGGAGGTGCATGCGGGCCAGCAGTGTTGGGGTACCCGGCGCAACCTCTGCAGCTGCTGGCCCCAGTGCTAAGCCCTGGACTGCCTGGGGCCAGGGGAGCCAGCCAGCCAGTCACTCGAGTGTGGGGCCTCACCGATTCCACGCCCACCTGGAACTTCTGCTGGCCTGCCAGCGTTGGGAGCAGCCCTGGTTCCTGCCAGCACCTCTTCCTCCACACCTCCCGGCAAGCAGAGGGAGCCAGATGCAGCTCCGGCCTTGGCCAGCCCAGAGAGGGTCTCCCACAGTGCAGTGGCAGTCTGAAGGGCTCCTCAAGTGCACCAGAGTGGACACTGAGGCCGAGAAGGCACTGAGAGTGAGGGCTGCTAACACATTGTCACCTCTCAAGGTGATATATTAAGCCTCAATTTTCTTTTCTCTTTTTTCTTTTTATTTATTTATTTATTTATTTATTTATTTATTTATTTATTTATTTTTTGAGACAAAGTCTTGCTCTGTCCCTAGGCTGGAGTGCAGTGGTGCGACCTTGGCTCACTGCAATCACCACCTCCTGGGTTCAAGAGATTATCCAGCCTCAGCCTCCCAAGTAGCTGGGACTACAGGCACACACCACAATGCCTGGCTAATTTTTTGTATTTTAGTAGAGACAGGTTTCACCAAGTTGGCCAGGATGGTGTTGATCTCTTGACCTCCTGATCAGCCCGCCTCACCTCCCAAAGTGCTGGGATTACAAGAATGAGCCACCGCACTTGGCCATCTCAATTTTCTTATATGAAAAATAGGCATAATGATAGAATCAACCATATTTTATTTTACAAGGATTAAGTTCTCATACATAATCAGTACTTAATAAATATAATTATTATCGCCAACTTTTGTTTACACATGGAACGCCATTGCCACATCAAAATAGTTTGTTTTCTTAAACAAATTCAGTATATAATGAAATCATTTTCTTGAAGATGCTTCAGCTATAAATAGGTAATGTCATGTACTCTAAGATTTGGTATTCAAAATACATTATTGGGCATATACTTTGCAGTCTAATGTTCTCTTCTTTTGCCACAGCAAAACCCTGAATTATGTCAGAAAAGCAAACATAACAACCTTAATAGAAATGGATTATATAGAAACAGAAAATCCCTCCTACTGTTAAAATATATTAGTTTTCTTAAAAAGGAAAGTAATGTTTACTTTTGACTGACATAATTATAGCTAAGGCACAGAGAATCATAATTTCAAGTTTTATTGAAACTCTAAAGTTTACTCCATTTTCTACTAGGTTTTTGCTTTTTTTTTTTTTTTTACTGTCAAAATAAAAATTACTCTTTCAAGCAAAATATAAAAACTTTGAGCCTAATTTTAAGTCTTCTTCAGTATAATAATAATAATAATCATCATCATCATTATCTTCATCATCATCACAACACATAGATGTGAAGCGATTTGGGTAATATGTATTCATTCAAATAACTGAACGAAGAAGTCTTTTCTCTCAATGTATAAAATGAAAATTATGAAATGACTGTAAAATAAGAGGCTACTGTTGGTCTGTCCTTAGAATTTATTTTACTTTTACTATTCTTTTTATTTACCTATTTTTGTATTTTCATAACATAACATTTGCTTCAATAGAAACATTTTTCCTTTATAAACCTCATTATAGAAAATCAGCAATATGGAAATTAAGTGAATGTATCTAAATATTGGATGTTATTCTAATATAGATATAAAAACATGTAAAATTAATAGTTTTGTGTCAACAGCACACAAAACATAACAGTATGTTATGTATGCCATAATATACTTGGTGTTTTATGAATTATGCAACCACTTTTGAGAAATTCAAAAGCGAAGTAAACACTTGCCCACCTGCCCTTTTTACCTGGGCACATAACTAAGCCTATATTCTCAAATTCCCCTGAGGATTGCCGTGACCATGTGACCAAGTATTCACCAGTGGAATGACAGAGAAGGTAGTATGCACATTTCCGAGTCTATTCTATAAAAATAACTCATGAGCACTCCTTCACACTGCTTTTCCTTCCTTCTGCCTTAAATAGAAACCCCCAGAGTGCCTCAAGCTTGATCATTGACCTGAAAGTTCACAGTTACATGAGAATGTTATTGTCTTGAAGTATTATATGTTTAGTTCTACCGTCTGTAGCCCAGTTCACCAAAACTAGCAGAAGAAATATAATATTGAAATGGAGTGCTGACTTAAAAAAAATAACATGTGCTATAACATAAGCAATGTTTTGCTCTAACAGCAACAACAACAAATTTGGAGACTATGTAATATATACAACAAGTTGCAAAGATGTACATTTGGGCTATGTTTGGAGGCAAAGCATTTTGGAAAGTCATCCATAGTTACTTGGAAAGCAGACCAAGTGGCCCCTGAACATTTAGCTAAGGGAAAAGCTGAAACAAGTAAAAATGTTAAGAAATATGTGACTGTTATTTGCTGCACTGAGCCATGAGTTATAAGAAAGAACTGAGCTTAGACAAGAATTAACAGGTTTTAAACAAAGATTGAAGGGAAAAGAGAAAGCCAGAGATTAAAGCGTCATAGGGCTGGAAAACTGAACTACTCTGAACCCTGAATAAGGGGAGATAAGACTGGAAAATGCTTTGAGAACCAAAGGCATATTAAGACAGTATAACCAAAGGGCTTCGGTTTGTACAAAAATCAGCTTAAAATGTCTTGTCTTCTCATCCAGTCCTATTGTTTTATATGTTCTTAAAGGGAAAAGAGAGAGGGAGGACAGACGTATGTGGAGGGAGGGGAAGAGCAAAGAAAGCCAACTTGATAGAGTCATTTTTACAATGATATCTAGGAAAAAATATTTGGCAACATTTATTGGAGCATAGAAATAACTTGAATATGGAATTTATCAGAAATATGTACATTTTTAATGAAGTTGTATGCTTCAGGCCATAAAATTATTAACAATTCAGAAATTTGAGTGATGTGGATATGAAAAATTTGTATTATTTTACAAATTTCTGTAAGTCTGTTGTTATATTAAAAGTTAAAAAAGTCCCTCATCTCCAATAAAGAACAAGAATATGGACATAGGGTGTGTAATAATAGATATGGGAAACTTGAAAGAGTAGAAAGGGATTAAAGGGTAAAAAGTTATTTAATGAGTACAATGCAAATTATTTCCGTGATGGTTACACTAAAAGCACAAACTTCATCACTAGGAAATATATCCACCTAACAAAACTGCACTTGCACCTCTTAGAGTCATACAAATGAAAAAATAAAAATTTTAAAAAGAGCAAGAATAATAGGACAACAGCAAAAGTGTGTGTGTATGTATGTGACATATAGGAGAGCATGTGTGTGTATGAGAGAGAATGTGGCATGAAAAAAGCCTAGGGTACAGGAATTTCACCAGCAGGAAAATGACTGTCCAAATCATGAAATTCCTAAGTAGGGCATTCTTGACATTACCCATGTCGTATGTGGCCATTGAAAATAATAAAGAATAAAAAGAGGGACATTCCAAATGTCAGAGCAAAGGGTGCAGTTGAAGAGAGGAATATGCCCCTGGAGAGCAGACTCAACTAAAAAACAAAAACAAAAAACTATTTCTCCATGTCCCTGGGAAGTGGTTTTCCATGATGCTTGTTTTGCAGGATTTGTCCTGCCAAGATCTAGGAACTGACCTGTTCTATATCTCCTTTTCCCCTTTCATGAATATGACTTTTCATCTTGCTCTTGCTGTGTTACTGAGCATGGTGGGAGAGAATCCTTAACTTCTTTTTCTATTCATAGGTCATTAGAACAAGCGGAACAAAATTTAAATCTAATGGACTTTGAGCTGACTTCTGTAACTGGAGAGTAGCTAGGTTGCCTCACTTGGCTAGGACTAGGTGTTTTCTCAATGGAAAAAGTTGCACACATGGGTGAAGGGGCCAACTTGTGTGCTGGCTACTTGCAGTTCTCTCAGGAACAGATTCTTCTTTTTCCTGGACTACATTTTCCACTTTTCCTTTCAGATAGATAGGTGCATATGATGGTACTCCCTTTTAGCAAATATGGGCCTCCCCTGGCCTTCATCTCCTAAATGTAGTCCTTCATGCTCATTTCGCCTTCTGACTGACTTGGAGTATGATTCCCAGGGAAATCATGCAAACTCCACACTGACATTAGAGGAGCTGCCCTCAGTCTTGATACTTACATGATTTTGTGAAGTAGACAATCCCCATATATTGGGAAATTCTCTGTACTACAGAAGCAATGAATATCTTTTCGTTGTGTTGATCTATTATGTATTTGTCCAGTTGTTTTCCTGTCCTATCCTACACTAAATTACCACAAAGGATAACATCCATTTGGAATTGTAAGGATCTAAGAAATGTATTAATCTAAATTTGTATAAATAAAATTGGTTTAGGGGTTATTTAAAAACCTCAACTTACCTCCAAAATATTTCCAAATTTATGTAGTAAGTGAAAGATAAAATTAGGCTAAAACACCATTAGAAATGATAGATGGTCTATATTTCCTAACATTGTACTGATGGCACTGAAAATTATGTTGCATTTCTTTGTCCTAATGTTAAAAAGGAAAATAAATGGTGAAAAGTCTCCTCAAATCATTTTGTAACTACATCTAGAATGGGCGGACAACACTATTACTACTTGTCACCTTGCTATTATATTCTAGGATACTAAAGTGTTAGAAAAATGTCTGTCAACATGTCATTTGAAAATAAAATTTTTACAATTGATTCTTTATAGCTCTGAAAGTAGAATTTTGTTACATTGATTCTGAATGTATATTAGCAAAATATTTTTGCAAACCAAAAAAAGAAAGAATAAAGTTGACTATTCACATTTGCTTCAATAGAAATATTTTTCCTTTATAAGCCTCATTATAGAAAATCAGTAATGTGGAAATTAAGTGAGTGTATCTAAATATTGGATGTTATTCTAATATAGAAATAAAAACATTTAAAATTAATAGTTTCGTGTCAACAGCACAAACTGTAATTTGAATTTCTGATATGTTAGCATTGTTTTTAGTTTCATGGGAACCCTTTACATTTATTTTACTTTTAGTTGATCTGAATTGGAGTCTCAGGTGCTGATTTTTGTTGTTGTTGTTTTTTAACTCACTTTGTTTTTCTTGATACATCCAGGAAATTGCAAAGTAAAGTAGGAAACATAATGTTCTGATAAAAAAACAACGGGACTTCTTGTGCTGAGGTAGGTGCAAGCAGTAATTCTGCATTGCAGTTATTACTACGAAATCAATAAGTATAGAACTAGAAAACAAATGTGTCTCGCTGGAGGTTTAATCAACCAGCAATCTCCGGTAGTGCCCTTCTGTGAACATAGTATCATTTTTATGAAGAATTTATTAACTTACGCTTTAGTTTTGAATCAGGGCATGCAATTACAATGTCATTATTTAATGGTTATACAATACTCTGCTGATTTATGTATAGATCATGTTTTAAAGGCACATTCAGGAACGGGAAGACGAAATGGAGAATGGGCTGACTTCTCTTCAAATCAAATACGTATTAAGGTTTAAATTTGTGCTCTTACTCTTCTAAACAACGGTAAGATGATAGATTTATGCAGTAAAATGCATGTCCTACAGGTTTACAACATGTTCTTTTTTAAATAATGCAACTAATACATGTTTATTATACAGAGTAGAAAGAAGAACATCAACTTTACCCATCATTCTACCAGAAAATAGTTACTTTTCTGTGTAATTACTTCCAATCTATCCACCCATCGTCATTATCATCTATCTATCTCTGTCATCTGTCGATTCAGACTCTTTTAGCTTGTTTGCATGTGTACATGTGATATGTGTATTTCTTTGTTCTTTTAATTTTTTGTCAAATTGCGTTATACCATTTATGAAATTTTATTTTCTCCTTTTTGCACTTTACATGCATTTTAGCATTTTCCATATCATTAAATATTCTTCTAAAATAAAATTTTAGATAGCCACATGGAATTCTTTATTTAGATGTGCTATTTATTCATTTATTTATAGTCAGACATTTACGATTTCTAATTTTGCATCTAATTCACATCTTTTCTACAAACATCTTAATATCTCTTACTCACAATTCATGAGCTCAGGTTTTATTATTTTATTATTGTAGGCTTTTAGAGATATAATTTCCTGCTCACAAAGAGGAGGTTCTTTGAAAGGCCCTTGCATTAACTGCCAAATGGTTTTAGAATAGGTGTACTAATATATATTCCAACCTACAGTGTGCAGGAGACTCTGCTTACTAGCAAACATTAAGAATTATTTTTATTATTAAAATATTTGATATTTTACTAAATTGTATTTTAGTACTCTTTAATTAAATTTCAACTCAGATAATATTTATTATATCTTCATTTGGTCATCAATTGCATTTCATTTTTACAATGTATATTTTTAATATAAATGATACAAACCATAACACTTATAAATGGAGGTAACACTAGATATTTTTTCCTTGTTTCTGAATGTAACAGACCTGCTCATATATTTTAACTGTAAAGTGTAGTGTTGAATAAAATCATGAGATTTTAAACATAGCCTTTAATTGAAGAGCAAAAGGAACATAATGTGCTTATTTTTCACGTTATTTTTTCCTTGTAGTTCTGCTCTGCTATGTCACTACATCATTTGTTTCAGAGGAAAATGGTTCAAAATAATAATTTATGTAAAACTGAAATTATCTTTTTCTGTAATATACAACCATATGAAGCAAATTGCCATTAGGAATATTTTTCCTGACTAAAAAATATGTATTTGGTTTAATATAATAAAAATCATCTAAGTTAGACCTCAATAAACCAGGGTGTGGATTTAATTACTCATGTACAAGATGGACCATATTTGACATTTAATCATCAGTTTTTAAAGGTCTAGATATGCAAATTGTTGTGAATTTTAAAGCAAGTAATTCTTAATCTACCTAAGATAAACTATTTTTAAGAATTTTAAAAATACAATTTGCATGCAAATATATTATGTGCTAAGTTCAGCTGTTTCTTGTCTGTGTAACAAGCAGGCTTGACAAAAGAGGCCTACTCAGCAATACTGTTGGCTGCTAGTATGGTGTTATACTATTGATTTTACTTCTAGATCAATTATACTTTAAAAAAATGATGTAACGTATCCAAGTAAGTATTACTGCCTTCGATACTGTAACTCTGAAAGTTTTTTTTTCTGACTCTAATGATACTATCACTATTTAAAACCTATTGAAATATCCTCCTTTGGAAATATTTTAACGCCCTCTACAATACTCTAAATATCTTAACTAGTTGCAACTTATTATTCATTTTGCAAACGCAAAACCTGTAGGACCAAAGAGTGTATAGGGATATATGAATTATGCAGTGTTGATCCAACATTGCTTCACAAAAAGTGCCATGTGAGCAAATGATTTACTGATAAAGCACATTGTCATTGAGCATTCAGATACACTTCATTAATCTGAATCAAATATCATCTTTCAAGTTTCTCAGATTTTAAACATAATAAACTTGATTGATCATGTGACATTTTAAAATCAATATTGAATGACCACTATCAATTATTTAAAGTCTTTGTTTCAGGTTTTGACATATGATCACTTATACATCCTGAAAATGAGAGAGTATTCCATGACACGCCAAATTTTTTTTCAAATACATTTAATTATTATTAGCATTATTTTTATCTAGCATGTCTTGAGCTTTGGACTTTCTGCTCTGCACTCAAAACATATATGTCACCATCTTAGAAGAAACTTTGTTCTTATTCAATAATTTTTCACATCAAAATTATTTCCACACTTAATCAGAATTCAGATTTTAATTCCATATATTAGATGTCAGACATTTTAAACAATGGCTTTGTCCCTGTAAACTTATTCCTTTGTTTGTTGTTGTTGTTAGTTATTCTTCCCACAGCCACCAACTCTATTCAGATTCACATCATTTTACAAGTTCTATCACAATAGTCATATATACAATACCAGACAAGGACTCACTGAATAAAATTCCAATATTATAAAGTGAAATCGAGACCTCTCCCTCTTTGAAATGCTTTCTTCCTAATCCTACCCCATATCTGCTACTTTTTCATTAGAGAGGCCTCTGCTTTACTCAACTTTCCCTCTTTAGTTAATTATTGCCTGTAATAACATGCATTCCATTTTTTGTGTTCATGCAATCTCAAAGAAGACTCTCCATGTCACCTTTCACTTCCCCATGTTTCCAACCTATCTTTTTTGTCAAACTTAGGTAAAAAATACAACTGAGCACAGTTTGAAAAGTGAAATAAAATAGGGTTTAACTCTTGACCCAGTGTATGTGAAACTATTTTGTTGTAACTAAAGAGTTATGTAATTGAGTGGCTTTAGCAGCAATATTAAAACTTTACTAATTTTAAAAATGATGATATTATTTATCAGTTAATTATGATTCCCTGCTCAGGCATACAGGCAGGATTAAAGATTGAACAAGTGGCCTTAGGAACGCACAGTTTGGAAATTCTGGTTATTCAGTAACCCCTTGCTTCTTAGATGAGGTACCCCCGATATGATTGGGAAGATAAATCCATACTATGAAGACAGGGCAGAGCAAATATTAAAATTGTTGTACTATTATTTTCCTGACCTTGACCCTTAAAAAAATGGTTGGTGCTAACATATATAAGAGATGAAATCCTCAAAAGCCATTGATAATCTTGATAATACTACAGGAGTGAAATCTTTAGTTAGAGAAGGGGTTAAAGTTATCTCCCCTAAACAACCGTTAAAATATCTGTGTTTTCTAAAACTGTTTCTTAGTCAACAGTTGTTTTTTCCACTTTCATTCTTCACTTCTTTCTTGGGTGATTTTATCCATGCCTAAGAATACATAATCTTTACCTAAATATTGTTGACTTTAAAGCTCATCTCTAGAGCCAGATTTTCTTGAGAACTGTATATTCTTTTTTTTTTAATCAAACTTTCTACTAGATATCTCCACATGATTGTTCCAGAAACACCTTCATGTCAGTACGTCTAAAACTCAGCATCATTTTTCTTTCACAATGTCTTATTTTGTCATTGCCCCTGTCCCAGTCTAGATCTTTAGTTTATCTGTTATCCATTTCTCACCAGGATTGCTACAATTGTTTCTCAACTGGTTGTCCTGTTTCTTGTCCACTAACCAACTTAATATCTTTACTGAGCTAGGCTTCTGATTCCCACGTGAAATTATGCCATTTCTATGCTTTGATTGCTTAAGTGGCCCCTCATCCTAATATGATAAATTATACATTCATGACACTCTGGAAGACTACTTCAACTAGGAACACGACACTATCACCTTACCAAGATACTGTAATATTTGCTCTGCTCTAAACATTCCAGCTTTCTCATGCCATTTGGCTTCTGCACATACCTTTCTCCATACCCAACTCTTGTCTGACTAATAATTTGATAAACGTTTGTTAAGTCTCAGTCATGACTCATCAGTAAAGTGATCTCACTTCTCAAGGTACACTTCTGTTTCCCTTCTGCCATGCACCAAATGAATCTGCTACCATTAAGTTGCACTTTATAGCAATGACTATCTTTTATGTTAATTTATTAACTATCTTCCCACTAGAGTATAAGCTCCCTTGAAGTAAAACAGCATGTTTTGTTATCTTTTATTTGTATCATTAAGCATAATGTTTAGCCTGTGAAAGACTCTAGTGCAATAATATCCAGTCTCTCTGGGAGACCACAGTGGTGTTGGACATTCAGATATATTCAGATCTGTGGTGGACCCCAGTGCATCCATCACAGTTTCAACTTTAGAAATGACCCATTTATCTGCTTTACATGTTGCTCTAAAGCAGAATATAATTAAAGGCAAAAGTTTTTAGATGAAACAGATTTTTCCAAGAATCCTTCTCTAGTATTTTGTAATTAATTAACTTTAGGCAAGTTACTGAATATTGAATCTTTAAAATCAGAGTTAACACCTATACACTGAAGAATTGTGTTGCAATATTTGGAAATATTGGAGAAACTGATGCTTGCAGTAAATCTGAAAAGTCTTCACATTTAGTTGTGAAATTAATTCTTCAAAGCAGAGCTCAGAGAGATCTGCAAATGCTATCATGAAGGTAAAGTGAGTTTGTACAAGGTCTGCAAAATCCCCACATGGGACAGAACCATGCATCTTACCACTATGACCTTCCAAAAATAATGTCTTCTGCTGCATTTTCCTTTTGCCCTCAGTATAGACTGCAGCTGGTAATGATTCTTTGGCTAGTATTATAAAAGTGTACTCTGGGTACATGACCACAGAATGAATTGTAGGATACACTGGCCAGAAGACCAAGATAACTGCTATTTGCTGGAATAACCTCCCCACTTCCAACCAACTTTGGGAATGTTTACTGTATTATAGGCGAAACAAACAATTCCTCTAAGTAGAAAGTAAATAAAGAAGAAAACAGATAGATTAATATGCCATCAGTGACTTTGTTTTTTGTTTTTTCTTTTTTCCCTTTTCTTTTATTTCCTTTCTTTTCTTTTTCTTTTCTTTTCTTTCTTTTTTTTTTTTGAGATGGAGTCTTGCCATATTGCCCAGGCTGGAGTGCAGTGGTGTGATCTCGGCTCACTGCAAACTCCGCCTCCAGTGTTCAAATGATATTCCTGCCTCAGCCTCCCGAGGAGCTGGCATTACAGGCATGTGCCACCATGTCTAGCTAATTTTTTGTAGTTTTAGTAGAGGCGGGGTTTCGCCACGTTGGCCAGGCTGGTAACTCCTGATCTCCAGTGATCCTCCTGCCTCGGCCTCCCAAAGTGCTGGGATTACAGGTGTGAACCACCAGGCCCAGCCCCCTTTTCTTTTCATACATAGTGTAAGAAACTGACAGACAAGCATTGCAAGTATGGAGATCTAGGTTGTCTTGCTGCCACCCAAGACTGCCTCTTATGTAAGTTTCTCCCTAATGAATGTTTGACTACCTACCCACTGTAGTGGCCTGCCTCTTTATTTGCTCCGAGCTTGCCCTCCACTTAGACAAGGCAGTTCTCAGTTTAGCAGGGAGTTTTCCCAACAATTGGTGAGCTAGTCAGGAGCCCACCAAAGACACAGGCCTGGGGAATACAGAATCTGTGAGGGGAAATCCAGATTGGCTAGCTGCCTCCATGCTGGGACCAGTGATCCATATGTTTAATGCCTGTGGACCTTTGCAGGAGTACAGAATGCTCTAAAAAGGCCCCAAAGGGTAGTCACCCAATTTTTTTTTTTTTTTTTTTTTTTTTTTGAGACAGAGTCTCGCTCAGTCGCCCAGGCTGGAGTGCGGTGGCACGATCTTGGCTCACTGCAAGCTCTGCCTCCCAGGTTCACACCATTCTCCTGCCTCAGCCTCCCTAGTAGCTGGGACAACAGGCGCCCACCGCCACGCCCGGCTAATTTTTTGCATTTTTAGTAGAGACGGGGTTTCACCGTGTTAGCCAGGATGGTCTCGATCTCCTGACCTCGTGATCTGCACGCCTCGGTCTCCCAAAGTGCTGGGATTACAGGCATGAGCCACCGCGCCCGGCGAGTCACCCTATTTTAAGGATAAAAGCATATCAAGGCAGTAAAGAAGTCAGTTGCAGTCAGGTGGCCCCTGTTATGGGCAGTGCAAGAGACAACAGATAGCAGTTAGCACCAGAAGTGAAGATACGGAACTCGTTGGAAAGTAAGACATGTTTTTGATGAATTAAACTATGAGATACAAACTTGTGTTTTGTTAAGGGGAAAATAGTAATTTTTGCCCCAAAGTAGAAAGACTTGCTTCAAAATGATAATTTAATATTTAATACTAATTCAAGATGAAATTAATACTAGAAGAAACAAACAACTTTTATCTCCATTAGATGTTTAAGAGTTTAAGATCATAAAACTATGAGTTCAACCAAGGGACAAATGTGCATGTGGGAGTGCTGTTTCCATTACTTTTACATATCAAACAGAAATAAAACAAAAATGAAAGCAAAACCTCCACAATCTTGTATTTAATTCATTAGGATCTTGCTTTCTCAATGACTGCTTAACAGGAAACATGCTGTAAAAATAGTTAACAGGAAATAACTTGATGATGGCTAGTGTTGTTTTGTATTACAATATGTCAACTTAAAAATAGCTTGCCACATCTCTTTGTTAGCTTACAGTCTTGGAGTTTTGCTAAGTTAAATTAAATAATGGATATTCATCAAATATCTAGATAGTTTCCAAAGAAGATAAAATACTAAAACATTAATCGCTGAGCATAGTTTAATTTGATTTACTTTTGGTATCTTATTTTTATATGGTGTAGAAACACTAAATACTGTATTTTGGGATCTGTTAATTAACATGAAAAATTGAACTTTGTGGAAGCATACATTTCTGGAAGTTATAAAATGATGTTAATCTACAGAATGCAAGTTCAAGATTGTTAGGAAACAAAATTCTAATTAACATATGGTAATTAAAACTAGAAATAATAAGGGTGCTTTGTCTTGGGACATAGAGGCCAAGAGATAGACACACACACACACACACACACACACACACACACACACACACACAAACATGTGGGAATGAAAGTGTACGTTTAAAGAAAAAAAACAAGAGAAAAAAAAAGTAAGAGACAGATGTGAAGCAAGTAGAAGCAACCCAAGAAAGACATTGGAAGAAAGAGGTGGGAGTACAGGAGCCAGGTCTGGACTATCAGTGTTGGGGAATCTTAGATGGGCCAGGTTTTTCACTCTAGGTAGGGGTTATAGGAGGCTGAATGACCAGAGGTACTATGGCTTGTGCTTAAAACCCCTGTAAGGTCAATGAGCTCATATTGGCTGCTGCTGTTGTATCCTTTCCTCTTCTATTCAAATACCAGGTCAAGAGTCCACATTCACCAAGGACCAGTCTGCAGGATCAGTGGCAATGCCTACCCATTGCCCCAAAAGGTTTCACAGGGCGTGCAGCAGGGTCCTCGACACTATGCTTCACTGATCAAGCCCAATCACGTAGCACTGGGAGATGAAAAAAGCAAAATAAAACCAGAAAGACACAGCTCTACAATCTGCCATGGAATAGTAGCCCAGGACTTGACTCTGTTTTCTCCCCTACCCCACCTCCAGCATTGCATGGTCACATTACATCGATGATATTATGTTAACCTCTGAAGATTTATTTTTTCTACTACAGACCACTCTGACCTCAACGTCTGACTGGGTGGATAAAATGTTGCCACAAGCAATTAGCCTTATAGATGAAAACTCAGTGGGTCCTATTTCTCCATGTGGCAGGATAGATAAGCCAACGCTAAATGGCAAACATTTTATGGCGAACAAAG
The DNA here is from genome assembly GCF_047675955.1 of Chlorocebus sabaeus. Taxonomy (NCBI): domain Eukaryota; kingdom Metazoa; phylum Chordata; class Mammalia; order Primates; family Cercopithecidae; genus Chlorocebus; species Chlorocebus sabaeus. The sequence continues at coordinate 3,346,344 of NC_132927.1, forward strand.
AAAGTCATGTTCTTGGCTCAGTCAGCCTCTACTAATTGCACTATGGCAATGAATACCTCTTGGGACATCCAGCCAGGAGACAGCCTGTTGTAGTGGAGACTGACTAGCACAGTACTACCCTGCCAGGCTGGATGGGATACTTTGTCTCGCAGTGGAAGGAGGACTTCACCTTACTGACCTGGACTCCTGTCACACTGCTAGATTCTGAGCCTGAGGTAAGGAGACACCAATGCAAGGCCACTCGCATTTTGCGTAAGGGAGAAGTGATCAGGCTCCTGATCTGGCATATAACAGTCCAGGAAGAGTAATCACATGGGAGACACTCCTACCTCTCCCAGCAGGCAAGTATGATATGCTTCTCCTGGGAAGCCTTCCCAGGCAGCTGCTGTTTTGACCACTTGGAACAAATCCTCCATCGTAATATTTGGAGGAGACAATCTACCTTTACAAGTCCCTACTGGATTTTTACCTTTCTATCTCTAGCTTTCTCTCGTTGTATCACATGGCATCAAAGAGAAATGATCCCACCCATTATAGGAACGGTTATTGTCACATTAGTTTAGAGATTGGGGAAATCGGTGGGAACATTTGTTAATATGCTTACTTCTTTTGCTTTGCATTTTCTCCTGTGTGTGTCTCTATTGTTACTGTAGACTCATCATGCAATAGGGCACCAAGTTTGTGAAGAATACATCCATCCTCCCTATAAAAACCCTCAGGGAAGCCAGGTACTCTCATGGAAGAAGGGTCTTGTAAGAATATAAGGCCAGGCCGGGCGCGGTGGCTCACGCCTGTAATCCCAGCACTTTGGGAGGCCGAGGCGGGCGGATCACAAGGTCAGGAGATCGAGACCACGGTGAAACCCCGTCTCTACTAAAAAATAGAAAAAAATTAGCCGGGCGCAGTGGCGGGCGCCTGTAGTCCCAGCTACTCGGGAGGCTGAGGCAGGAGAATGGCGTGAACCCGGGAGGCGGAGCTTGCAGTGAGCAGAGATTGCGCCACTGCACTCCAGCCTGGGTGACAAAGCGAGACTCCGTCTCAAAAAAAAAAAAAAAAAAAAAGAATATAAGGCCAGTCAGGAGGGGTGGAGTGTTGTGAAAATGTATTCTGGGTTCATGACCACAAAGTGAGTTGTAGGATGCAGTCATCAGAAGACCAAATAACTGCTACTTCCCAGAACATCCCTTCCCTTACCCTCCACTCCCCACTTAGGAATGTTGACCAGATTGTGGGAAACCCAAACAATCCCTTTAAGTAGAAAGTACATAGACTAAGAAAGCAAACCTATGACTTATGATCATCAGTGACTTTTTTTTTTTAGTCCTTTTCTCTTTTCTTTTCATGGTATAAAAGATTAGACAGGTATGCATTGCAAGCACACATATTTACCTAGTCATCACCCTATCCCACCTCATATGTAAGTTCCCAACTAAATAAATCTTTGGCTACTTAACAATCTGAAGTGGTCTGCTTCTTTCTTTGTTCTGAGCTTGCACTCCGCCTACTGAGGGCGATTCTGAGTTCCAGGAGGGAGTTTTCTCAGCAGTTGGCTAAGTGATCCAAATCCAGATTTTCATTTTTATAGAGTCGAAGTCATTAACAGTCCTTTCTGGGCCATTAGCACTCTTACTTGTATTAGTTATTACAGTTTTACATTAAATTTACCACATGATATCAGAGAACTAAGACGAGATTCTCATGGGCTCCAGACACATTCCTTCCTGCCTGTATTATATAGTTGTAACCCAGCTTTCTCTTGATATTCACAATCAATCACTACGTCCAATACATAAAGAGACTCAACTGGGAGCTTTTAGCCATCAGCACTCCCAGAAGATGAGGAAATTAATATTTCAGTCCCAATGGAGTGGTCTGAGCACCAAATAAAACATTTATTATTGTTCAGATTTTATAATACTCTAATCTAATTATTTGATATCTTAAGTTCTGTGAGCAGTTCTGCCATGATTCTTATTGGTCTCTTTTCCTAGAAAGTAAGAGGAAGATTAGTGAGAAGAACCGCAGCCCCTACTGCAGCTGGACTCAGGGCTGAATTTAATAATCATTGTCTTATTTACCATCTATTTGGGTGTATACCAAGATCTTATCCCTTATAGGTCTGAACACCTGGTTAACCCACCCTTCTCAAGCCATAGCTATTGCACTTGTCCATTTACTTTCAAAAGCGGCCAAATGGATACCAAAGTCTATGCAAAAAAAGATGTGGGTACCAAACACAAACTTTCTAGCCCCTATATCTAATAATAATTCTACCTTCTCCTGATGACCAGGGTCAATTATTCCTTCCAGACTGATGATTCCTTTCCTTGTTTGCTTGTCGTTTCACAAAAGAAGCCCTAAGTGGTCATGCGATAGAATAGCTTGAAGTTTAGTGGGGCTTATACTACTTTCCTCAGGGAAACTATGTCTCTAGGAACAAGGAACTCTAAACTCATATTTCCCAGATCATGAGGATGGAAAGTACAAATTCCCCAGAAAAAGGCCACAGAGTTTGGAAGTGAGTGGGGCCATTATTACTTTTGTCCTTGGTGACCCAACCCATGTTTTAGTCTACTTATTGAAGATAGAAGCATAAAATGGTCATAGATTCAGTATAAACATGGAGTCTTGAAAAATGTCTTCCCATCTTTGTAAGTTATTGTACCTAAGCTGGTGTCTCAGTTATACCTTTGAAGGGTAGTTTCATCCCTCTTTCAGGTGAACAGTTTTTCAGTGGTGAGAAAGATAATAGCATTAAAAGGTCTTACGGTCATATGCCAAATCTCACACTTTCTTTGCTCTAATGTCCATTAGGTTACGTAGGGACTTGGGTGAGTGGATCAAGCAAGCTATAATTCTGTCTGAAGCCTTTCAGTCAGTGAAGCTTATCCTACTTATTGTATGTGTTGATTCCGCTTGAGATGAAGCACTGGTCCTTTCAATATGGAAGGTATGCAATGTGATAAACTTGCTATCAAGTAACTGATCCTAAAGGATAGTATATCAGAGACTCGGAGTTAGTCTCCATGGCTGACTTTATCAGCAGTGGGGGCTCCGTAAACTTTGGAAATTGGGAAGCCATACAGCTGGGTTCATACATGGTTTCTATTCCTGCCTCCATGGCTACTGCATTTATGAGTCCATTGTGACCATCTTGGGGTGGACAATGACAGAGTCTGGCTGCATTTGACTATCTTAGTTTAATGTGTTTTTATAAGTAGATGTTATTTGGATAGGTGTTTTCATCTGATAGGAAGCCCTTCATACCTTGTGCCCTGCTTTCATAGATCCATCAATGCACACCTTCCTCAGAACTCTTCGTTCCCTATCTTTCAACATTCATCTTTCCAGGCTCCTGATCAACTAGCTAAGCCATTTGACATTTCCCATCCATTCATATATTCTTACCTTGGGTTCTCTCCTCTCACATACAGTGGATGCTCGGTTGCCTTACCAAATGTTCTTCCATTGGTTTGGCATATAGGGGCAGTTCACTTACCTCTGCCTTTGGTAGCTATTTCAGGTGGCACTGTAGGACTTTAGCAGTCCATTTTTGACTAGCATACATATACAAGTTCATTCATCTTTAATTCGAGCTTGACCTCAATTTTTCTGGTCCTAAATTACTGCTCTACTCCCAATTCCCCATGAAACTACAGGTGTTATCTGAAAGAGAGGCCAGTGCAATAGTGTTGGCTGTCAATGGAACTCTGTACCACCTTCTTTTGCAATCTGCCTGTGTTCTCTGTTGCCGCTTTTGCAAAATTCCTCTTAGTGCTGCTAGACCTGCTCGTCCTTATGCTTACGTTGGTCTGAGAGAACTCAGCTAAGTATAGGAAGTTTTGCTCCATGATCTCTTAATGCTCATCGTCAGGTTTTCCATTAATACCAGGGCTCATTAGCAAAACCTGTGTTTCAAATTATGTATAATTTTTGACTGAAAATAGCATAAACTTCATCCAGAAAACAAGGAGTCTTCATTCAGATTATTTTATTGGTGTTGGGTATAAATATCACATAGCACCTTTCCTTAGTGTCAATACCTTTAACACCATAAAGTGTGTGGGGTTCTGTGACCCAAACAGTAAAGCCAGGAGCACAGACTGAATACCCTGTAGAGTACTTTATTGCCCTGTATCTCATGAACTAGTAACCTTTTATGATACCAAATAAATTTGTTGGAGTAATATTTCCAAATATGAAATATGCTATGTCTCGAATCTGAAAAGGTTTATTTTCTAGTGGTGGAATGCGCAAATGGCAATAATTTATTTTCTCACTTTGAAGATATTATATCCGCATCTGGTCAGATTTACATGATGACATCAATATAGTGAATAAACATGACTCACTATAGTGTGATCCTTTGTTCAATTATTGAATATTCACTTTTGTCCAGTGTATCTGAGTAATTGGCTATACGTCTTTTGGGGGAAAGAGTGATAAATTCATTTTTCTATTCAATTTCTGTGGTATTGCATGGTCTTTCTTTATAGGGACTCTGTCTTTCCTGTAGTAAATGGGTTTCAACTGTGAAACTGGCTCAAGTCAAAACCTGAGAAAAACAGTGTGATATTTCTAGGGGCAGCGGCCTTCAACAAACTGGCTTTCTATCCTTCCTGAACCCCAGTTTTAGATTGTGCAGTTTTTGTAATGGAAGCCTATTATTTTGTGTGTAGGAATATAGTAATTTATTATTTCCATAGCTGTCAAAGAGTCAGGTTTCTTTGGCTGCCACTTTGACCTCCACACCTGAAGCTCTGCCACCCGGCCTCTATTACTCAGGATTTCTATCATTCCCTTTGCTATAAGGGATCCCTGTTTTGAAACAGCATCTCCTACGATGTCTTACACCACTGAATCACCAGTGAGATTCTCAGAAGTGGTGCTGCACCTTTCCCTTGAATGTTACTTATTGTTTTGGTTAAAAAAGAAAGTGTCTCCTAATCACGCATGTCCACTTTTCTGAGGCTTTTAATCTCTTATTTCACTGTTTTTTGTGGAAATTCTGGCATTTTTATTTATTAACTGTGAGCCATCACTTTCTCCAACTTCCGGGAACTATCCTAAAAGGGTGTAATTATCACATTCTGGAGGTCTTGCTAAGGTAATACATTTGTACCATGAGGGAGTGTCCCATAACTATAAGCTCTCCAGTATCCAACTCTGAGTTTTACTACTGTTGATCCAGCATCCTCACGCTTCAGGCCATATGCATTCCCCAGGATCCTGCCAGTGTGGGATGGATGCATCTTGAAGCTTTCATCACTTACATTTCCTTTCCTGTCTTAGTAAGTCCAGCTCTTACCTGATCATAATCTATAATAAAATGATATTTCAATATGGAATACAAGTTGATAACTTAACTGTACTTATTGGCCTAGTAGCCCAGAGAAATGATGAGGGTAGTTTCTGGGGAGAGAGCATGCTTTCTTGCAAGTCAGAGGTCTCTATTTCATCTTTAAGCAAGAGACTGCACTCACCATTAATAACAGGAAGTAGTGGGCCATTTTGAGCACTCCCAGGTTCAGAAGAATCCCAAGATTCAGGATTTTTGAAAGTATTAACTTAGATACCTCATTTCTCAATACCCCTCTCCCTCCCTATTAACAACCTGAACTTGGTAGAGCATACTTAATGAGGTTGAGAATTCACACTTCTCCAGTAGCTATTCTTCTAGATAATATCACAGATAATTCCTAGGTCAAATCTTTATCTTTTCCTGCCCTCTGGCTGCTAAAGATGAGAGGCTATTTGCATGTTGCCAAGAAAAGTCTTGGAGCTTTCAGACTAAGCCTTTAATGTGTGAATATTCACTTTCAGTCTTTATCAACTTTCTACGATATATTAACAGCACCCAGAGAGCCATTCAAATCCATAGATTCCATAATTTGTACTTATCTAAGTTTTTCAAATGCTTGGATATTGCCCCTACCAGTACCTTTCCTTCCCTGGCATTCCATTTCAATTTATTACCAATGAAAAATTTTTAAAACTTGCATGACTACTGTATTTTGATAACTCTTTAAATTCCATTCATTTCCAGGGTTTGCTAGCTGGTCACATAGCACCAAAATCCAATTTTCATGTCTGTTTCTTCACGTCACTCCTGGCACCAACTGTCTTATGTTGTCTTTCAGAGTCTGAGACTGAGTTTTTCTTTCACTAAATTAATTGAGTAGTGCCCTCAGGGGCATATGTCGGGGATGAAGATAGTAGTATTGAATAAAAGAGAAATTGAACTGTGACAATTTCTCAGCAAAAGTCTATCTCAACAAAGGTCTTTGGGAATATCTGGAGTTTTCCTGACATACACCAAAGTTTATACCTCTGCGTTAACCAGCCATTGAATACTGCCTTCAAGGATAGACAATGACCTTGGGAAAGTTTGTACACTTTTGCTGAGAGCCATTTCTGGAAAGTGACTCAGCTGAGAGCCTCCAGCCATAGAAATGCTCAAAGGACAGGAAAAAAGCCTTAGTCCTCAAAAGGGTATCTGAGCAATACATCACAACATGTACTATAAAGTTTTTAGGATGACCAAAAAACACAAAACAAAAGGTCGTAGTTTTTTTTTTTTAATGTATATATTTTCTAATCCTCATCATGAAGCATCCATTCCAGAGAAGGCACACAAATATCATTTACACAAAATGACTTGTCAGATGGGCAGAAGGTAGTCTGTCTTCTTAGCCATTATAATATTTGCACAATAAATCCATGAGCAGAGTGGCAATGGTAGATGGAGGCTATGTATACACCTAGTGGCCTAGTCCTCTTATTAAAGCTGATTGAGAGACTGTCTTTGGTGATATATAACCTGTCATCAGAGGAGAACTAAATCCACCCCTCAATATTGAACTGTTTATTATGGATAACTAGTTGGCTACTTGTAGACAAATTAATTACATAGGCCTCTGTCTACCCTGGAGAGAATTGCAATTCAGTCTTACTAGAATATACCCTAACTCTGAATGTAGGTTATCTTCTTAGTATATAAAACTGCTGCCAGCATCATTATCTCAGTACTTAAAGAATGCTAGATTTACTTACATGAAATTCCCATATAATGTTGCCTCTATAAAGGGACCATTTTACTGCAAAGACATGGAATAATGATCATATAACCACAATATAAAGAGGTTTTACTATGCAAAGCACCAACTAGAAGTTGTCAGTGTGATAAAATACAGTGTGATAAAATAATAGAATGGCCTACTAAAGGCTCAAAAAGTGTGCCAACTTGGAAAGAGCATCCCGATGAGGTGGACCACTCAATCCCAGGATATATGATGTTCATTGAAACGATGACAAATATATGGTGCTGCATCTCTAACTCCTAGAGTCAAGCAACTATAGACCAAGAGATAAAAGTGGTATTGATACTTCTCACCATCACTTCCAATAACCCACTTGTGTTGCGTTTTTCATTCTTATAACTTTAAGCTTAAATTAATTAAAGTATCCTAGAATGGTAAAAAGAAAGGGCTAAATATATAGTAAGATATACTTTCACCAATGAAATGAAAAACACATATATTTTTATTACTCTTGAAGGACATTTGGTGCAAATATTGTGTGAGACAACCATCATCAAAGTAGAAGTGTTATTATTGGCTATTACTAATTACTATTACAAATATATATCTCGATTAATTACCTTCTTCAAGTAGGACAAATTACTTCCCTATTCATACTGAAAAGGACCCAGTGATTTCAACCTACCATCAGCTGACTGGAAGATTCCTTACTGTTGGTGCCATGGGGAGCTCAACATTGGTGTCTGCTCATAGCAGAATATAATGAGGGGGATTTTATGTTGAATTCCTCAGTGGGAGGAATTATTATCACTGATGAGGGGAATTCTATGTTGTTAAGCTCTTCCATAACCAACATTCCTACCACCATGATATGTTCCACTTCAATCCATTAATCTCCTGTTAAGTGGATATTATGTGACTGGTAAAAAAAGTAGTCATGTATAAACTGTGCCTGATTATGGAAAACCTCCTCTGCGGTGGATATTCTCTGGTGAATATTTACATGAGAAATAAATATATTCACAAGCTAATCTCATCTTGAGAGATCTGCCTACATGTCCCTACTTTAGTCTTGCTAGTCTTAATGTTCCAAACATATTTTTCTCTGACTAAATGAAAGCAACAACAACAACATTAAACACTACCATAAAGCAATGTATTATACTTTTATTTAATGATACCTACAGTAACAGTGGACAATGAAAAATATCACTTCACATTTGTCTACTTTTATAATGTTCCTTCACTACTGTCCTTCCTGATCATGTGAAACCTGTACTGTCACAGCATATTATGTATAACCATCAATAAATCAGGCCTGATGTTTTTCCTTAGTCCACCAACCTGTCATAGGGAACTCTTCACAAATTCATCAGTGTGAGTTGAAAGCAAGGTGGCAACACAGTGGAGTCTGAGCCATGTGCAAATTTCTTCTATCCTCTGGAACTACTCAAGTTCAGTCTCATTTCTACTATGTTCTCATAATAATTGATTGCTTCTATACCCTCCCGATTTTATGTTCTGGTGGCACAGAAAGCAAGCAGTTTATGATGGATCGGCCATTTTTTTAAAAAAGAAACGCATAATCTATAATAAAATGATATTTCAATATGGAACACAAAAGCACGGCTCTGCTGGAAGACATAACAAAGCAGAGACACTCTGTATGTGTCTGCTACAAATCTAAACTAATGCAGGTATATTGTATTAGTGACAAAAATTATGAGCAACCTTTACATCAGTAAAAAAAATTTTCTGAAATATTGAACAACTCTTACTACAATCAGAACGAAATAATGCACAGTTCTATCATTATTTATTTTTTGTGTTTTGTTTTAGAAGGTAAAAGATAGTTATGTCTGTTCCTAGTTTGTAACCTAAAGTTGACTCTTGAAGGTTGAAAAGAAATTCAAAATATAGACAGTGCTCGAGTTCAGAGAGGTTGAAGAAAAGAAAAGGAAAAACTGTGTGTCAAGAGACATGTGTACCTGAGAAACTTTCTGGGCACCATATGCTAGTTTGCTTGATGTGGAAATCTCCATTAAAAGGCCATGTGTTAATAAGACATCATAGTGTCTTCAGATCAAAAGGAAGTTGTAATATGAGTTTAAATCATTCATGGAAAACCGAATATCATTGACACTAATTAGGAAAGGACATATTATTAATATTAACCGGCGATAAAGTAGTTAGAATCTACTAAAGTTGGAGGTTTCCATTTGTATAAAAGTAGTCAAGAAGAAACATCACCTCTTCATTCATCGGATATTGTTTGTTCTATATGTGTGATCATGATGAACAGGTCTACATGCTGAGGCTGACAAAACAAACAAAAAAGATAAAAGAAACATGAGTCTTTGATCTTGACAATGGCCATAAATTAACCAACATTTTAATCTGCCTGACATTTTGATTTCTTGTTTCCTGAGATAATATATCCCATTGCTGTTTATGTCATTTGATTTATAATTTCTATGACTTGCAACTGAGATCATTTTCAATAGTATAGCAAGTGTGGAAAAGTTGTTTTAGTGTTTCATTTATCTTCAGTGTCTAGCCTAGGATATAACATCAAAAAGTGCTCACGGATGTATGCAAAGTAACCAATAAACAAAATATTTTCACCATCAAACCTGAGCAGTAACCCTGTTTTATTAATAGATACATGGGAAGAGGCACATTTTTCTTTTTGTCCCCAGAAAAACTCAATCCACAGGGAATAAAAAAGGGTGGCTTATTCCATTTAGTGTGTCTAAGATTAAATACTTTTCTAGTATAGAGATGATTGAAAAAATCATCTCTACATTATTCACAATTCATATGTAATGCTATTTTTAGAGTGATTATTAATGAAGATGACATAGGATTTTATCTAAGGATTTGCATAACATTAGATTTAATTCCTGGTGATAGTGAAGATTGGTTTTTCAGATTTTTAACAGATTTTCTAAAAATATAAAATGCAATAAAAGCTCACATTTCTAACTGAATTTTATTTTGCAGTGAAAAATAGAACTTATGCACTTCTTGAAAAATTTTCTTGGATGGCCTTCTATTGGTTTTCTGGTAAGTGACCAATCTTAAGAAATATTGGAGAAAGGACAATTAATAACAATTAATAAAAAAGAAATAAGAACTTCTTAATACTACATTGGAAGTTAATCTTGTTCTTGCCTACTGCAGGATAATCAACAAGTGTTTTTATCAGAGAAATTAGATGAAGATTTACTCTAAATTCAAAAATCATCATTCAATATACTGTTTAAATGAAATGCAAAAGAAAGTAGAAAAAAACTTAGGAAAGAACTCAACATATGCCCCCAAAAAAGTCTTTTCTCACACACACACACACACACACACACACACACACACACACACACACAGGAATGGTCCTGTCCTAGCATGACAATGTTCAATATCATTGAACACTGAGTTCAATGACAGAAGAAGCCGAAGGTATTAGAAAAAATGTTTCGGCATTGAATAATTCAGTTCTACATTCATACAGAAGTGTAAAAGCACTAGAAATAAAAACCTGTTCCATACTAAAATTACTAATGGCATGTATTAAGTGCCAACCCCCTGTCACATTTGGCACTGTCCCTTATACTGAATGAATGTAGTTTGTTTCTTGGATGCATTTCGTGTACTTTGTTTTGGATGTCATATTAATCTTCCCAGAAGTACTTGGAAAGAGGTAATTTGTATGATTAGGAGATAACATGAACATCAGAAGAATGATTTTTTTTCAGATTTTTGTTGCCACTGTTCTAAGTGTGAATTAGGCATTAAGTTTTAAATGCATGCTTGTTAAAAATTGAACATCTTCTATGAGAAACAACAACTACAAAATTTATCATGTTTTCTATAAGAAAATTTGTTTCTAAACCCAAAGAGTGCAAATTATTAACAGGCCTTAAAAAAATAACTATTCATAAAGCTTTGTGGATCATCTTGTGTTAGAAATGAAGGATACTAATATCTTATGTATCTTTTTTTGTTGCTGCTTTACAAAATAATTTAATAATGTTGTCTTGAATTCTGCTAAAGCTCTCTGTCTCTCTCTGTCTCTTCTGTTAAGGTAATATATAGTTAACAAGGGTATTAACTGAGTTGTCATAAAATGAATAGGATACACCATAGATGAGGTTTTTACTTGTTTTCTGTTTTGCTTTGTTGTTAAAGAATGACTTGTGATTTCTGATTGCTAAGTTAATTTAAAATGAGTAGCTATTGGCTTATCATACTGGCATTGCCTACATATATACACATTATCATCACCAGTTATAGTTCCAACTGGATGCTGGAAATTTTTATTTTTAATTGAAATCTTTATATTTAATGTAATTTAAAGCAGTGAAAGGTGAAAAAATATTACATATAACATACCAGGAAACATGTTATCAATAAAAGAATACAGTTTGCCTTTAGGTAAATGAATTGTGATCTTAAATATAATAATTTAGAAATAATTTATGTATAAAAATAATTTCTCACTCATAAAATAAATAAAATGTAAAATTTTATACATATAGCAACTTTACACCATTTTTTCATTGTCTGGAATGAAAATACTTAGAAGCTGAAATAATTAATTAATCAAATTTCTTTCCACTTGATTCTATGTAATGATCTAAAATTTAATTTCAAAATTATAAAGCTATATCACTGCACATCACATAGACAGTAAATAGTAATAAGGTAAACCTTACTGAAAATAAATATAAAAACTGGATGCAATGTACATATATCTTAAAAATACAATTTACCAAAACTGACACAAGATGAAATAGAAAACCAGAATAGTTCCATATGTATAGAAATTTGAATTAATTATCAAAATGCTTTCCACACAGAAAATTCCAGGTCCAGATGCTTTCACTGATTAAGTCTACTAAACATTTAAGGAAGAAGTTTTACCAATTGTACATAATGTTTTTCAGAAAACGGACCACCAGAGCCCAATATTAAAACTTGACAAAGGCCGGGTGTAGTGGCTCATGCCTGTAAACTCAGAACTTTGGGAGGCCCAGGAGGGTGGATCACCTGAGATCAGGAGTTTGAGACTAGATTAACCAACATGGTGAAACCTCGTCTCTACTAAAAACTTAAAAAAATTAGTTGGGTGTAGTGGTGGATGCCTGTAATGTCAGCTACTCAGGAGGCTGAGGCAGGAGAATTGCTTGAACCCGGGAGGCGGAGATTGCAGTGAGCCAAGATTGCACCACTGCACTCCAGCCTGGACAATGAGAGCGAAGCTCTGTCTCAAAAACAAAAGCAAAATAAAAACAAACAACTTGACAAATACATTGCAAGTTTAAGAGTATACAAAAAAAGTAGAGGGCAGCAATTAAAAACACTTTATTTTGTTGTGAAAATACTAACTAAAATCAAGTTTTACTAAAAATATGCTTCCTTGTTGTCTGGTATAAATTCAAATTATTTTTAAGATCTCCTGGCATTCTATTATTTAATTTTTGTGAAACTGATGAAGAAGAAAAATGAAAATTTTGATAGCCCTGTACAAAAATACAAATTATTTGTATTTTTAGTTCTGCTACTGTTGTTTTAAATGAGTATTGAGCATTTGCAATTCTAGTCTTACAAAAATGCACAGAAGACACATAAGCCAATTATCACACAATGTCGTCGGTTTTTTTTTTTTTTCTGTTTTAAAGTGTATAATCATTCTCTACTTATCTGCAAGTTAAATTGCTGATCACTTCCACCATTGTGAAAATAATTTTCTCCTTGAAATATCTGAAAAACTTTTGTAGTAGAAAGTATGTAGGACCATTTAATGTGGGTAAGAGCTAAGGAAAGCTTCCTAGAATACCATCTTCATAGTATGTAAATTTTTATTGTGACAGAAAAAAATGTTTATTTTATATCTGTTATTTAATAAATATATTGAGTACCTACTATATTCTACAAACATAAGTTTGGGGAATAATTCGTATAGACAAGGATATCAGTATGTTTGCATAGGACTTCTAGATCTTTTTCATGCTCTTGTGCATTGTGAATCACCAAGAGGGTTGTTAGATAGGCAACTATGGACAATATATGATTTGTGCAATTTCAATGCACAAAATTTTCCAGTTAAGATTGTATGTGGAAGCTAAAATTCAACTTTATTGTACTTACCAATCCATATGCTGTACCCTATTGAAAAAGGGACAACTATAAGCTAAAATTCAACTTTGTTGTACTTACCAATCTGTACGCTGTGCCCCACTGAAAAAGGGACAACTATTTCTAACTAGTTTAAAGTCACTTGCTTTGCCTGACTAAACTGGGGACATTTTTCCAATTGGCTTATCCTGAGCTATTATTTTTACCCATTTGGAACTTAGTTAAGGCAAATATTAAAAATCAGAAAAACATATTTATGTGACCATCTTTAGCATGGCAAATAAATAAAGTATTTGGTTTTTAAGTTGGTCATCATTAATGTGTGTATGTGTGCGAATGTGCTTCCATGTATACATTTATTTGTTTTATCAACATTGACTACCATAAAAATAGTTGGAATAGTAATTTATTAAAATCAACTCAAATATTATTTGTAGTAATCCTTAGATTGAAAGGATCCTCGACTCCTATTAGGTACTGATGTGCTTTGGCTGTGCCCCCACCAAAATCTCATCTTGAATTGTAGCTCCCATAATCCCCACGTGTCATAAGAGGAACCTGGAGGGAGGTGGTTCTATAATGGGGGCAGATTTTTTTCTCATGCTGGTCTTGTGAGAGTGAAAGAGTCTCATGAGATCTGATGGTTTTATAAAAGGACCATTCCCCTGCACATGCTGTCTTGCCTGCCTCCATGTAAGACATGCCTTTGCTTCTCCTTTGCCTTCTGCCATGATTGTGAGGCCTCCTCAGCCACGTGGAACTGTGAGGTCATTAAACCTCTTCTCTTCCCTTTATAAATTACCCCGTCTCCGGTAGGTCTTTATTAGCAGCATGAGAAAAGACTAATACAGGTACCATATTGTATTTATATTAATTTTTAATTCTCTAAGATTGCAGGCAATTTTACAAACAGATTAAGTGTTTATTTAAGCTGCATTAAAGTCATTCCATATTAATCTTATGTTAAACTGGGTGGTAGCTAAAAGATAATAGCTTTAGAATGATTTCCATTATACTCCTTTGTTTGAAATTTCCTCATGCTTACTGAAAGCTTCACATTTTTAACAAATGTTGAGTTTTTCCACCACATTCTGGACTCAACTTTCTCAATTATTCTTAAGTCTCCTGTCTTCAACACACTTAGAACAAATTTTATGTATTTGTGTATACACATGCATACACATTTTACATATACCTAGCTGGTAATAATTTCTATTGAGTCTGGAATACCATTCTAACTCTCTGTCTATCTATCTACCTACCTACCTATCTATCTATCTATCTATCTATCTATCTATCTATCTATCCATCTATCTATCTATCTATCTATCTATACCTTTCATATTATTATTTTAAGATTTCATAAAAATTTTTCTGTCTACTACAAACCCTATTAATCTCACGTTACTCAAACTTTATGATTTTTTAGTGCTTAATGATATGCTATCTTATTGAGATGAGTATCACATAATTATATATAAAACTTCTATAATATTATATAATTAAGATAAATATGATCACTTTGCAATTAAAATGTCCTGGTATTGAAATATTTTACTAGGATAGAGGGTATCCACATAAGGATATCCAAAATGTGTGTAACATGTAAAGAGTAACAGTTCAAAAAGCACTCATGTAGCCACAAATTTTTTTAACAGAACAGACATTTATCTTTGACGTCCACTAGTAGCCTTACCTAAGTGTAACAAGAGGTAAATACTCTCACAAATTTTGTATTTTTAATTCTCTTTTCTCATTTTATAACACCATCCCAGCTATACTGTTCCCAATCATAGAAGAAAAGCATTTGATATTTCCCTATTAAGTATGTTTTTGGTGCTGCAGGATTTTTCTTGTGGGGGAATTGTTTTCTTTTGTAGATGCCCTTTATCAGGTTGAAGTTTACTTCAATTATTTTGTCAATGTTTATTTTTTCTTATTGTTTTAAAAAATTTAAAATTCTCTCCATTGTGGATACCTAAGTTGAGACTTATCAAGAAAGATTTAGTCAACTGATTTTTCTAGGTCCATTGAAAGGATTATATGGTTTTCCCTTCTTATTTTGTTAATCTAGTGAATTATATTAAGTTTTAACTATGAAATCTGAGTTAGATGCTAATGAAAATTATTCGGATAGAATTTACATACAAAATATGTATTCACTTTAGGTTAGCAGTTAAATGAATTCTGCCCCTTTTTAGTTACAATCCCAGTGAAGTTTTAAAATATTTAATTTCCCCCAAAGTTCATTCTAGATCCATTACAGTTAACTCTGTACACAGAAAACTCCTTCCCAGGTCAGCTTCTGTTATGATTTCTACTAGTATAGACTAATTTAATCTGTCCTAGAAATTCACTTAATTAGAATTATACAGTAGCCTTTTGTGTCTGATTTATTTCACTTCATATAATGTTTTAGAATGTTTTAATGTTGTTTTAGTCATCTGTAATTCATTCATTTTATTGATGAATATCATTTTTTTGAGTACTGCAATTTGTTTAACATTTTACCTGCTGATGGACACTTGCATTGTTTCCACTTGCAGACAATAATGATTAAAATTGTTATACACATTGCTATGCAAGTCTTTGCATCGATATATATCTTCATTTTTCTTGGGTCAACACCTGAGAGTAAAATTTCTGAATTATATGTGGTCTGAGCATGAAGTAGATGTTAACCTTTATTAAAAATGGCTAAGCTGTTTTTCAAAGTGGTTATCATTTAATTTTTTCATCAACAATGTATAAAATTCTAAATGTTTCACTTCTGCCTTAGATATTGCCAATCATTTTAATTCCTAGACATTCTAATGAGTATGTACAACTATCTCATGTTTTTAATTTTGATTTATCTGATGTCTAGTAATGTTGAACATCTTCACATGTATTTACTGGCCATTTATACATATACTGATTCCTGAATTATCTGTTTAAATATTGTGTCTCTTATCCTGGTGGGTGATTTATCCCTCTGCTGTTTAGTAGAAAGTGTTCTATATGTATTTTGAATTCAGACCTTTTGTCAAGTATTTTGTACAGCAAATATTTTCTCCCAGTGTGTGGCTTACATTTTTATTGTTTTAATAGTGACTTTTGAAGCACAAATTTTAAAAATTAATTCCAATTTATCTTTTTTCCTTTTGATTTGTGCCTTTTTGTGTATTGTCTTAAAAATATTGTCATACCACAAAGTCATGATGAATTTCTGTGTTTTCTTCTATGTATTTATTTTATCATTTTAAAAATTTGTATTTGATTTTTCTTCTTTCTACTTGTCTTCTCAGATTTCCAAGGTTTTTTTTTTTTTTTTTTTTTTTTTTTTTTTTTTTTTTTTTTTTTTTTTTTTTCTCATTTTATTTTGTTTTGTTTTTGAGATATGATATCACTCCAGGTTGGAGTGCAGTGATGTGATCAGGGCTCACTGCAACCTCCACTTCCCAGGCTCAGGTGATTCATTTTTATTTATTTGTTTTTCTTTCCAACTTTTCTGTTAGCTTCAGGGGGAACACGTGCAGGTTTTTTACATGAGTAAATTATGTGTCCCTAAGGTTTGGGGTATAAAGGATCCCATCACCCAGGTAGTGCACCCAGTGCATACTCCCCACTTTAGTAGTCACCAGTGACTATTATTCTCATCTTTATGTCCATGTATACTCAATGTTTAGCTGCCACTCATAACTGAGAACACATGGTACTTAGATTTCTGTTTCTGTGTTATTTGCTTGAATAATGGCCTCAAATTACATCCATGTTGCTGCAAAGAACAGGATTTTGTTCTTTTTTATGGCTGCATAGTATTCCATGCTATATATGTGCCACATTTTTTTTAACCAATCCACTGTTGACAGATAACTAGGTTGATTCCATGTCTTTGCTATTCAGAATAGTACTGTTATGAACATATGCTTGCATTTGTCTTTATGGTGGAATGATTTATTTTCCTTTGAATGTATACCTGGTAATAGGCTTACAGGGTCAAATGGTAGTTCTGTTTTAAGATCTCTGAGAAATCTCCCAACTGCTTTCCACAGTGGTTGAACTAACTAACATTCCCACCAAGTGAATAAGCATTCCCTTTTCTCTGCAGCCTTGCCAGCATCTGCTATTTTTTGACTTTTTAATAACTATTCTGACTGGTGTGAGATGATGTCTCATTGTGGTTTTAATTTGCATTTCTCAGATGATTAGCGATATCGAGCCCTTTTTTTTTTTTTTTTTTTTTTTTTTTTTTACATATTTTTGGATGCATGTATGCCTTATTTTGAGAAGTGTCTGTTCCTGTCCTTTTCCCATTTTTCTAATGAGGGGAGTAGTTTTTTGCTTGTTGTATTAAGTTTCTTATAGATTCTGGATATTAGACCTTTGTCAGATGCATAGTTTGCAATTATTTTCTCCTATTTTGTAGGCTATTTACTATATTAACAGTTTTCTTTGCTATGTAGAAGCCCTTTAGTTTAATTAGGTCCCATTTGCCAACTTTTGTTATTACCACCATTGTTCTTCGTTACTTAGTCATAAATTCTTTACTATGACTGATGTTCAGAATGGTATTTCTTTGGTTTTTCTTCTAAATTTTTATAGTTTTAGGCCTTTCATTTAAGTCTATTTTATCTTGAGTTAATTTTTATATATAGTGAAATGTAGGGGTCCAGTTTTATTCTTGTGCTCTCAGCTATCCAATTATCTCAGCATCATTCATTAAATAGGGAGTTCTTTTCCCATTGCTTGTTACTGTCAACTCTGTAGATGATCAGATGGCTGTAGACGTGCAGCTTTATGTCTGGGTTCTCTATTCTGTTCCAATAGTCTATGGGTCTGTTTATGTATCAGTACCATGCTGTTTTGGTTACTGTAGACTTGTAGCATAGTTTTAATAAAGATAAAGTGATGCCTTAGGCTTTGTTCTTGTTGCTTAGGATTGCTTCGGCTATTTGGACCCATTTTTAGTACCACATAAATTTTAGAATAGTTTTTTTTGTTTTTTTGTTTGTTTGTTTGTTTTTAGTTCAGTGAAAAATGGCATTGGGGATTTGATAGGAACCACGTTGAACCTGTCTATATCTTTGGATGTTATGACAATTTTAATGAAATTGATTCTTTTAATTCATGAGCATAGAATATTTTTCCATTTGTATCATATATAATTTCTTTTAGCAATGTTTTGTAGTTCTCCTTGTATTTTCACCTCCTTGGTTATATGTATTCTTAGATATGTATATTTTTTTCTGGCTATTATAAAGGGGATTGCATTCTTGATTTGGCTCTCCACTGGAATGTTATTGACACAAAGCAATGCTACTAATTTTTGTAAATTGATTTTGTATCCTGAAACTTTACTGAAGTAGTTTATTAGCTATAGGAGCCTTTTGGCAGAGTATTTAGGGTTCTCCAGTTATTGAATAATATCATTAGTGAAGAGAGAAAATTCGACTTTTTATTTTTCTATTTTGATGTCTTTTTTTTCTTTCTCTTACCTGATTGTTCTGAATAGAACTTACAGTACTATGTTGAATGGGAGTGGTGATAGTTGGCATCCTTGTGTTGTTCCAGTTCTTGGTGGGAATGCTTTCAACTTTTGCTTATTCAGTATGATGTTAATTGTGGGTTTGTCATAGATGGAACTTATTAGTTTGAGGTGTGTTCTTTCAGTGCCTAGTTTCTAGTGCCTAGTTTCTAGAAGGTTGTTTTTTTTTTTTTTTTTTTTTTTTTACCATGGAGAGTTGTTAGGTTTTATAGAAAGTTTTTTATTCATCTACTGAGATGATCATATGTGTTTTGTTTTTAATTCTGTTTATGTGGTAAATCCCATTTATTGATTTGTGTATGCTGAACCAGCCCTGCATACCAGGAATAAAGCCTACTTGATCACGGTGATTTAACTTCTTTATGTGCTGTTGGTTTTGTTTTGATAGTATTTTGTTCAAGATTTTTACATCTATGTTCATCAGGATTATTGACCTGTAGTTTCTTTTTTATTGTATCTTTGCCAGATTTGGGTATTAAAGTGATGCTGGCTTCATAGAATGAGTTGGGGAGGAGTCCCTCCTCAATCTTTTGAAATAGTTTCATTAGAATTGATATCAGATCTTCTTTGTATATCAGGTAGAATTTTGCTGTGAATCCATCCTGTCTAGACTCCTTTTCATCTAGTAGTTTATTAAATTATCAATTCGATTTCAGAACTCAATATTGGTCTGTTAGGGTTTTGATTTTTGCTTGGTTCGGTTTTGGGAGACTGTGCGTTTCCAGGAATCTATCCGTTTCTTCTACATCTTCTAGTTTGTGTGCATAGACATTTTCATAATAGCCTCTGAGGAACTTGTATTATCAGTTGTAATGTCACCTTTGTCATTTCTAATCACACTTATTTGGACCTTTTCTCTTTTTGCCTTTGTTAATCTAGGTAGCACTCTATCAATAATTGGTGTATTTTTGATTCTATCTTTTTCCTCTGAAGATTACTACTTCCTTTCCTTTCCACTCCTCTCCTCTCCTCTCCTCTTCACTCTGATGCTCAGGTCATAGCTCACTGCATCCTCAGCCTCCCTGGGCTCAGGTGATACTCCCACCTCAGGCTCCCGAGTAGCTGGGACTGCGGGTGCATGACTTCATGCCCTACTAATTTCAGTATTTTTTGTGGAGACTGAATTTTGTTATGTTGCCCAAGCTGATCTCAGATTTCCGGATTCAAGCTATGTGCCCACCTCACCTTCTCAAAGTGCTGGCATTACAAGCATGAGCCATGATGTCTGGCCATTGTCTTTTTGTGTGCATTTGTAGGTGTTTTTCTTGGCTGTAATTGATCTTTAAGTTTTGCTTCTTGGGAAGCAAATCTGGTCTGATCGTTTCAGGTCTCCTTTTCTTCAGTCAAATTTCCTTGAATCTGTTCCACACAGGGGCTTTAAGTGCCAGTCACAGCTATGGGTAGAAAGAGTCTGGGGACTCCTGTCTCTGGTTTTTTCCCATTTATTATTCCATTTCTATATTTGTAGCTCCTGGCTTCAGTTTTCAGTTTCCTTAGTCCAGAAAAACTATGTTCATTTCTAAGATTTCCTTCCTCTCACCAGCATGTATATTTTGTAGACTATACTTAAATCTAGGCTGCAAGTTATGGAAATTTTATCTAGCTATTTTAGATACCTATATTTGATCCTTCAAGGAAACACATACTTCCAGAGCATTTCTGCTTCTGTTCAAATAGCTGTTTTCAGTATTATGTGCAGATTTTATATTGTTTTCTAGTTTGGAGTTTATCTGAGAGAGTCTTAGTGCATCATGATCAGAAGCGGTGATTCAATTATTTTTTAATTTGTTCATTTTTTAACTAGCAAATATTATAAATTCCACTACTTATTTCAATAATCTACTTGTGAACACTGAGGATTCTGAATAGAAAATCATCTGGTCTGGAGTTAAGTCAGTTGCATTTATTTCTATCAATATTTATACAACTAAGTTAAATCTTTACTTTTTTTAATGAGTAGGTACTCCAATACAATTTTGAATAAAAGTCATGAGAGTGAACATTTTTGTCTTGTTCCTGATCTTAAAAGGAAAGTTTTCTATATTCTACTATTAAATATAATGCTGACTATTTTTTATGTATGTTTTATTTTTTATGTATGTTTTATATGATTAAGAAAGATCCTGCAATTCTTCATTTGCTGTGTTTGTAAAATTGTGAATATATATTAAATTGTATCAAATATTATAATAAATTATTAATGATAAAATTTTTATTTTTTCTATTTATGTTCCAAACTATACTTATTGACTATCTAGTTATCTCCTTAAATTTATCATATAAAATTAATATTAATTTATTTGTAATTAGTTTTAATTCATTATTTGTTAATATGGTTTTTTACATCTAAATGAATGTGTGATTTTTCAATATGTTTTCTTCTTTTTAGGGTTTTGTTATTGGTATAATACAAGCCTTCTAAATGAGTCAAGGAGTTTCCCTGATACACCTCTCATATGTAAAGGTGTTTTTGATTTGAAATTATTTATTCCTTGACTATTTGGTCATTCAATTGTTTTATGTTTAGTATTTTATTCATTCATTTAATAATTGTACATTATTGCAGCTTTTTGTTAGCCTCAAGTTGTGGAAAAATATAAACAAAAAAAAGACATTATTTTTGCCATCAGGAAGTTACAGTCTACATGTCTGTTTCCCACAGTACAATGTAAGGTAGGTGAAAGTAAGAACACAGCAAATTATTTATAGACATTTAGAATGAAAGGATAATCCCTGAAAAGATTTAAGTGAATTCTACCTAAAGAGAAATGATGTTTTCTTTTTTCTTTTTTTGGACATCTAACTTTTGCAATGTAGACAGTCTAATAGACCTCGAACAAATTTATATTTTGTTTATTTCATTCATCAAATAAAGAGTGAAATCATTCTCATTTTTTTCTCATTAAAATATACTAGGTAACTGTACATTGGAATAAATAGAAGTGAGTAATATTACCTGTACTAAAGAAGTGAAGACCTGTGGAAAATGACTCTTTCTGTGGCTTCGGCAGATTTGTGATCACATTGATTGTCTTGTTCTCAGCTGTAATATTTTGTTCTGTGGGCTTGAATTTTCGCCATTTTGTCACAGACCAATTATTATTTTATTTTGAAGCTTATAAAAAGTGTTTTATTTTTCTTTAATTCATCTTGAAATATGAACAATCTTCTAATCACAAAATTATCTAGTTTGCTATTTAAATCTTTGTTGTTAATTCTAGTGTGGGTTACAATTCAACTTACTGATTCTTCTGAGTTGATTTTGATCGTAAAAGGTGTATTAATCAGGGTTCTGTAAAGGGACAGAACTATTAGGATATATATATAGAGAGAACTAATAGAACTATATATATTTACTAAGTATTAACTCACAGGATCACAAGGTCCCACAATAAGCTGTCAGCAAGCTGAGGAGCAAGAAGAGCCAGTTTGAGTCCCAAACCTGAAGAACGTGGAGTCCAATGTTCTAGGGCAGGATGTATCTAGCACAGAAGAAAGATGTAGCCTGGGAGAATAGGCTAGTCAAGTCTTTTCACATTTTTCTACCTGCTCTATATCCTGGCAGTGCTGGCAGCTTTGATGGTGCCCGCTCAGGTTAAGGGTGTCTTCTTTTCCCAGCCCACTCACTCAAATGTTAATCTCCTTTGGCAACACCCTCACAGACACACCCAGGATCCATACTTTGCATCCTTCAATCCAGTCAAGTTGACACTCAGTATTAACCATCGTAAGTCCACCCCTTGTCAACTTGAATCCACACACATCTCCTGAGACTATACATAATCTTCAAACAAAGACAATAACAAGGTCATAATTACACCTATCATAATACAACTATCCTTCGTACAACTGAAAATCCACCAATCCCCAACCCAAATGCTATTACATAAAGTTAACAATACTTAAATCTTAATATGAAGTCAATAAATCTTATGTCACATGATAAAAGAAAAAGGAAATTAAATGAAAGTATTTTCTTAGTACATGTGTATACATGCACAAACATGTTTTTAACAAAAGAAGGAGGAAATACTCATGGTAGTTACAGTCCTTGTTTCTGTACCTGGTCACGTGGTCATAGCTGTTATCAATGATAACAGCTACCTTCTTCTACTACCCATTCTGTATTCCCTTTGTCTTCAGCAAGCACATCAGCAAGTTGTGGTTTCTTTCCTGGTGGTGTGACCCAAACCTTCATTCCTGAAGGGTCTAAGCCATTTGTAGTCCTGCCTGATTGTGCTTTTGTAGTTTCCCATTGACCTTAATGACAGGGCATGGTAATACTAAGAGACACGCTGATGGATCTCCTGTATTCCATGCATACTCTTCCTTAATTCTGTTGTGGAGTAGTAGACTGATTACATCTTGATAGTCTGGGTCAATCACGCCAGGCAACGCTGTAACTTTCTTATTAGCCTGTTGACTTAAAGGTAGGAGGACCCCAAAGTGTCCAGGGGTCAATCTTAACTTACAGTTTAATGGAATTGTTGTTGTGTCTCCTGGTGGCAGCGTTCCTCCCTCTGGAACTAACACCTCTAAGCCAGCAGAAGGTAATGTCGTGGGAACAGGAAGCAAACATTTTACTACTGGATCACCAGGGGTGATGGTGAGTGGTGCCACTTCAAATTCCACCCCTTGATCCTGGATCCATGAATCCTGGCTATGGGAGAAACAGTACCATATATTGGACTGTGATTCAGAGCATACACTGCCTTCTGGTGAATTTTGTCCCAGCCCTGTAAAGTGCTGTCACCTAGTTGGCATTGTAATTGTGATTTCAAAAGGCCATTCCACCATTCTATCAACCCAGCTGCTTCAGAATGAAGAGGATCATGGTAAGACTGGTGAATTCTATGAGCATGCTCCCACTGCTGTACTTCTTTAGCCATAAAGTGAGTGCCTTGGTCAGAGTCAATGCTGTGTGGAATAGCATGATGATGGATAAAGGATTCCATGATTCCATGGATGGTAGTCTTGGCAGAAGCACTGCTTACAGGATAGGCAAACCCATATCCAGAATAAGTGTGTATTCCAGTGAGGACAAACCTCTGCCTTTTCCATGATGGAAAAGGTCCAATATAATCAACCTGCCAACAGGTAGCTGGATGATCACGAGCCAGAGGAATGGTGCCATATTGAGGGCTCAGTGTTGGTCTCTGCTGCTGGCAAATTGGGCCCTCAGCAGTGGCTGTAGCCATGGCAGTCTTGGTGAGTGAAAGTCATGTTGTTGAACCTATGTGTAACCTCCATCCCTGCCACCATGGCCACTTTGTTCATGGGCCCATTGGGCAATGACAGGGGTGACTGGGGAAAGAGGCTGAGTGGTGTCCACAGAATGGGTCATCCTATCCACTTGATTATTAAAATCCTCCTCCACTGAGGTCACCTGTTGATGAGCACTCACATGGAATACAAATATCTTCACAGTTCTTAACCACTCAAAGAGGTCCATTCACATACCTCTTCCCCAAAATTCTTTGTCACAAATTTTCCAATCATGCTACTTCCAAGTCCCTGACCATCCAGCCAAACCATTGGCTACAGCCCATGAATCAGTATATAATCACACATCTGGCCTTTTCTTTTTCCATGCAAAGTGCACAACCAGGTACACTACTCAAATTTCTGCCCACTGAAAAGACTTCCCTTCACTGTTGTCCTTCAGGGATGTCCTAGAAAGGGACTATAGTGCTGCAGCTGTCCACTTTCGGGTGGTGCCTGCGTATTGGGCAGAACCATCTATGAACCAAGCCTTAGTCTTCTCTTCCTCTGTCAGCTGATCATAGGGAACTCGCTATGACACCAGCAGTGCAGGCTGGGGGAGAGAAGGCAGGGCGGCAGGAGTGAAGACCATGGGCATTTGAGCCATTTCCTCTTGCAACTTGTGCCTTGTACTCGAGCCCGATCACATATATACTATTTCCATTTCATGATGAAATGCTGCTGTGTATGACCCACTTTATGACTAGATAGGTCAAAAAGCACTCAGTTCATGATAGGCAGTTCAGGTCACATGGTGACTTGATGACCCATAGTCAAATGCTTACTACCAAAGACAAGTAACAAGCCAATAGCTGTCTCTCAAAAGGAGAATAGTTATCTGAAGAAGATGACAGGGCCTTGCTCCAAAATCCTAGAGGCCTCTGCTGTGATTTACCTATGGGGGCCTTCCAGAGGCTCCAAACAGCATCCCTATTTGCCACTGACTCCTCAAGCACCATTGAATATGCTGGACCGTATGGCCGTATGGCGCAACTTCTTCCCTCTCACAAGCGGTGAATCAGCAGTGTCAAATGCACTTATTTCACGTAACTCTCTAAACAGTTTATACCAAGGACTATCAGTGTTCTCCATATTACTGGAAGTTGAGTCCTTAACATTTTGAGGTTTAACCATGTTAAGCAGCCAACCCCAGAAACCCCAAAACTAACAAAATAACTTCATCCTTAATATTCTGTTCCTCTAGAGCCACCCCACTTCTGGTGCCAAAATTAGTCAGGGTTCTCTAGAGGGATAGAGCTAAGAAGATATATATAATAAACTTATATATATGTACATGTATATGTAAACTTATATATATATGTATATGTATATAAGTTTATTAAGTATTAAATTACATGATCATAAGTTTCTACAATAGGTAAGTTGAGGAGCAAGGAGGCCCAGTCTGAGTCCCAAACCTGAAGAATGTGGAGTCCAATGTTCAAGGCAGGAAGCATCCAGCATGGGAAAAAATGTAGGCTGGGAGACTAGGTCAGTCTAGTTTTCTCAAGTTTTTTTCTTTTTTTTTTCCTGCCTGCTTTATATCCCAGCTGCACTGGCAGCTGATTGGATGGTGCCCACACAGATCAAGGGTGGGTCTGCCTTCCCCAGCCCACTGATTCAAATGTTAATCTCCTTTGGCAACACCCTCATAGACACACCCAGGATCAATACTTTGCATCCTTCAATCCAATCAAGTTGACACAGTTTTAACCATCATGAAAGGAAAGTACATTTATATTTACATAAACAATTTTTTTATTTTCCTCTTTTTACAAAACACGTTTTTAACCAGGACAGACATCTTCATTAGCTCTCCCTTTTCATTTCTTGTATTTTCCCACTGTCATTCTTTTTCATTTTGCATGTTAAATTGTGTGAATAATTAAAGTTGGACTTTTAATTTTCTTTTCTGGGCATGGTTCCATTGTTTTATTTTATGAAAATTCACAGTGGTTAATATGGCAAAAATATCCCTAGAGTCTAAAAATTAAAATCAAACAAATCCTATCAATCTTGTGCTCTAATCAAACATTGAACTCTAGCAATTGCTTCCTTCTAGCAGCAGCCTAGTGTATGTCAGGTGTGTTACAATTTTATTATCCTCCTTTTCAAACTCTGATGGCTGTGTTTTGACAGATAAGTGAACTTGGTGTTATATGTTCAGCAAATGATGTATTCTTCATGGGAGACACTCACAAGTTGACAGTCAGTGTTGGGTCACATGATGATACTTTCTACCTAAATAGAAATACAATCTAACTGTTTCAATAAAGTGAAATGATTTGATTCTATCTAAGCCTTCTCAAAACACTGCTAAATATTCCAACTGAAATAGTATCTAGTTTTAACTCACCAAAATGCTTTAAGGAGTACTACTTAAATGCTAAAATTGATATCTCATTGTAATTATTAATCACAGATGAAGTAAATTTAAGATATCAGTTAAAAGGTCATAAAATTATCTACTGTGATATCTGTACATGAAAATCATCATTGTAAGCCTCCTATGGGGCAGTAAAATATTGAAGTTCTACTATCACACAGGTGAAACTGTTAATATGATCCGAATTGAAACAATTGTAAATATATGGAACATTTTTCAGAGTTAGTAAGCAGATAATTTGAGTGACAAATTATGTATAAAAAACAACTTTTAAACATTTTTAATAAAGGTCATTTACTACAGTCCTAGAAACAAGATTATTCAATTATATCCAGCAATCAGAAATATGATCATGGTCATCATTATAATCAGTAAGATAAGCACTTTTTTTTTTTCTTTGACAAGGAGTCTCATTCTGTCACACAGGCTGGAGAGCAGTGGTCCAATCTCGACTCAATGAAACCTCTGACTCCCTAGTTCAAGCAATTCTCCTGCCTCAGCCTCCCTAGTAGCTGGGACTACCAGTGTACACCACCCCGCCCCACTAAATTTCTGCATTTTTAGTAGAGACAGGGTTTAGCCATGTTGGCCAGGCTGGTCTCGAACTCCTGACCTCCGGTGATCCACCCACCTTGGCCTCCCAAAATGCCGCTTTGGGTTTAAGTGGGAGTGTAAGGGCAGTTAAAACCCAGCACATTCAGTAAGTCCATACATTTGTACTTTATGTGTTATTTGTGAGTATTATTCCTAGGAGTAAAGCCTCTATTTCCGAAACATTGTTATTTGCCCTATCTTAAAATTGATTGATTCTTTTTTAACTTCTGGGGCAAAGTGCAAAGCATTAAATTAGCTGATAGCGTCTATTTGTCTTTTAAAAATCAACTTTATTGCTTTAGATTGTGTATAATAGAATGCACCCATTTTCACTGTAGAGTTCAGTCACTGTTGATACAAACATACACAATTTTAACCATTACTTTAATCCAGATTTAGGTAATTTCCACCATCCCATACAGCTTCCGATTGCCCCTTAACTGTCTTCTTCACCCCCTACCCTCATGCTTTTCTACCCTAGGTGACTATTCATCTGATTTTTATTACTAGAGATTCATTTTCTTGATCCTAGATATTCACATATGTGTAATCGTAATTTGGCGATTTGTGTCTAACTACTTTTGCTTAGTGTAACATTTTAAAGATTCATTCATTTTTTCTGCATGCACCAAATGTTTGTTGCCTTTAATTGCTGAGTAGTATAAATATACCACAATTTGGTTATCTATGTTTGTCTTCTGTTTCATACAGTTTTGTTTCTCAACTCGCTCACTTCTCTTTGGCATCTTAGACTGAACATGTTTTAAATTTGATTTCTAATCCTTCTGAAAGCTCAAAAATTTGTATCCAATTTTGTACTTGAATTCCCCCTTGAGTCTTCCTGCTCCTTCACCCTTCTGACAAATTACCAATAGTGCAGACTAAACCCCTTAAATCTGTATCAAACATGTGCTCTATTTCTCAAATATCGATTGAGACAATTCCAATTTTAGCTACCAGCATGTCTTACTAGGTATTTGGTAACTGTTTTATAACCAGTCTCCTCAAAAATAGTCTTGGGACTACATTGGAGACCCAATCTATTATTTCTCCATCTACCACAGAGTAGGTTTTTAGAAAGAAAATATTTCCCTGCTTACAGTTTTCAATCATCTATTTTAACGATAGAAGAGAGTGAATATCATGAATAAGGTGTATATAGCTCTTGATTAATTCATTATCCTGGCGGACTGTCATCCTTCCTTACTAAATTTCAGCTTCAGTTCCCTTATTCAGTACTTTCTTCCCACAGGACCATTGGGCAAGTTTCCTACCTTATTTGTATGCATAATTCCTACTTACTTTTTAAATTTCAGCCAAAAATTGCTTTGTCAGCGAGACCTTTCTTGAGATTGCTGTTTACGTGAGCCTCTTTTGTGAAAGGTCACATAGCATTCTGCATCTTGTTTTTTCCTCATCCTTCCATTTGGCCATAACACAATTATTAATGAATTTGATTAATGTCAATGTCCTTATATAAATGCTTTTATCTATAAGGAGAGATGTCAGGTTCGTTTCATTTATCTCTATATACATTGCACTTAACAAAGTACTGAAGTATTTTTGTTTCTTAACAATTGTTTGTTGAATGAACTGTGATGGAGATGGGTATTTGCCATTGGTTATATCAGCAACCTGTGCTGAGAGATCATGGGAGAATGAAAGAAGACCTGAAGAAATATGGGGAGGAATACAGAGAGAATAGAACCTGTGGAGATGAAGAAAAAAGTGTTCTTCTGCCTTTAAATTAAAAAAAAAAAACCTCACCTTCATTTGTTACTATCATCACATGAGGGAATGCTCATGTGATGTGGAAAATATCCACATCAAAGCACCCCCGTCATCCTTAATAATGGTAAACTAATAATCTATGTTATTTAGAGAATAATGATATCAGACTTTATAGTTAAATAATGAGATAATTGTTCATGTCTTAAATAGAGCATGAACATTATCCCATTTTGAACAATAAAACTAGTGGAGACCAGCACATGGGCTAAACTATAAATTAGATCTCTGATAAACAGTACTACCTGTGAAACATCATGTTTTTACACTGCCATTTACTAGCTATGTGATCTAGGATTGTTATTAAGCCCCTCCCAGACTGAGTTTTATGATTTGTTTAAGATTTGTTTATGATTTGTTAATTTTCATTTCATAACATTGTTTATGAGGTTTAGGTGAGGTAATATCCTTATTAAGACCATGACATAGAAATTTCACATATATATTCAGAAATGCAAGGCTACTGATGCTGCTATTGTCATTGGTAGTATTACTGTGTAGATGTTCCTGTTCTGTCACTATCATTGCCATTATCACTAGAACACTTGGCTAAGGATTAAGAAATTTTGTTCTTTCTCAAAAATGGACAGACGAATTGTTGGGTAAATTAATTAACCTCAAATTCAATGCTATTATTTTATTTTATTTTTTTGAGACAGAGTCTCTCTCTGTCACCCAGGCTGGAGTGCAGTGGCGCAATCTCAGATCACTGCAAACTCCGACTCCTGGGTTTAAGCAATTCTCTGCCTCAGCCTCCCGAGTAGCTGGAACTACAGGCGCCCACTACCATGCCTGGCTAATTTTTGCATTTTCAGTAGATACAAGGTTTCACTAAGTTAACCAGGTTGGTACTGAATTCCTGACCTTGTGATCCACCCGCCTCGGCCTCCCAAAGTGCTGGGATTACAGGTGTGAGCCACCGTGCCCAGCCCAATGCTATTATCTTTTTTAAAAAGTGATTGGTAGTATTGGTTTTCTCAAAATAAAAGTTTTTCGTGCGTGTGAATAAAATGAGTAAATGAATGTGAAGGCAATTGGAATATTGTACGTTAATACTACTAGGATTAGACCACAGCTTGGAATCACTAATTTGAAGCAAAGTTCTAATAAGAACAAGTTCATACATTGAATCCATTTTGTCCAGTGGCCTGGAAGGGTGATCTTAACTGGTGACTAGCCACTGTGCATTTTTTTTCTCTAGATTACAGAGCAAAAGTGATACTTTTAAAAAATGCATGTATTTATTAGCACAATCTATAAACTGTTTTGGATGAAAACAATATTCTAATAGAGAGGTTGTGAAAGAAATTAGTTACCTTGGCTTTAATGTGCTAATTTTATTACCTCCATCACTTCATGTAAATATTGTGTTGCCATCTACATGTATTTTTTTGTAAGGGGATCCTCAAGTGTTTGCAGGCCTAACTTCAGTCTGTAAACCACTGCCTGGTTACCTCCCTGATTGATAGCTTTGAAAACGTGTCAACACTTTTCGTGTTTTACATTTTATCATACTGACAAGCATAATATAATATTTATACTCCCTGTACATACAGGGTTTTTTTTCCTTGTAGAAAAGAAAACAAAATCTGGTTTAGTTAATTTTGCTTTTGCAGAATTTAATCAGTTTCACATGGAACTTCTTTACTTATTTATGGGAGATAATGTTTTGTGATGGAAAAATATGGACCTGAAGTCAGTGGAACCTGTGTTTGAGTACTAGCTCTGCCCCTTAATGATTTTGGACCTTAGGGAAGTTACCTATGCTTTTTAAACTTTTGATTCTTTCTCTGTAAGGTTGGGATAATAATAATAGCCACCTTAAGCATGGATATTATAAATAAATAAATAAAATACTATGAGACATTCAAACATTAATGCCACACAGGAACTGAGACTACTCAGGAACAAGAGACCTAGATTCCATTGTATCTTTGCTTGGTAGGACATGCATACCGAAGGGAATGGTGGGCAAATGCCCACACCCATTTACTTATAGAGCAGTCAAATGCTAGCACAGTAGGGATTGACTATTTAGTTCTAGAGATAAGAGAGTGACATGTCACTTTACAGAGCACAACGGCATCCACAGAACAGGGAGAGAGAAGGTGTTAACTGATATACATAAAAGTTATCTGAATGCATGCCAGGCAGTTGGAGTGCTTGAGCTATGTAGAGCAATATATTTGTGAAAAGACTATTTACAGACATACGGGGTCTTGTAGTTTGAGTCTGCAATTTAAGATATACTGGAACTTACTGCTTTTAATGCGAAGAGGGTGCAATCATTATTATAGTAGTACTTCAGTGTTGGGACAAGACTTACCTATCTGATCCTTGTAGAGGAGCCGACAAGCAGGTGTTAGAGAAAAATATCTGTCTACTGTAAGGGGAGGAATGGAAAAGGATCCATTCTGTAGATCCATTCAAACGGTCATGGCCAGAGCCATACATGCTATTAGAGGATATACTTAAAACTTAATATGTAACGATGAATTTATCTCATGTTTCAGAAGACTCCTGAAAGCAAGGGCATTAATATTCACACCTTATTTATAGAACACTTAAAACTTGCCAGGAAGTGTGGTAAATATTTTTCATGACTTTTATAATTTATAAAATTTGAGATAAAATTATAGCATTTTTACAGAAATGTAAGTGGATTCTTACATCAATTTATAATAATTTACATATATTTCACATGGTGGAACCTGGTGGCGCCAAGATTTGAACTCAAGCAATCTGGCACGAGATCCTGTTCTCTTTTACTTGACTGTCAGGGAAGAATTCAAATGACCTGGAATGGGACGTCACCATAAGCAAGAACACAAAGGTGGACTGGGACTTTGTTGTTTCTGAACATATCATAAGCAACAATTTAAATAAGTCAGAAAACATACATAATATTCTAACATATCAACTCCATATGCATTCATATGGATCAACATGTAAACCGTATTTCAAGAAAAAAATACAAGATGTAGTTTCATGTTAAAATTTCAGTGAAATAACATTTGTGCATGCATATACTATTTCTGGAAGTCCCTACATGAAGCTGATGTGGTAACCTGTATAGAACAGTATTACATGGAGGGTAGTGGGGGTGTACAGAGGAGGTCCTGGCTTTTGTTTCTTTCCTTCAGTTTATTATTTATACTTAAAATAGTTTAGCCTAAAATTGTTTAGCAAAGAAAAGTATATTTTAAGATTGAGAGAGTACTTTAAACCTTATCTCAAAGTGGTCTACGTTTTTCAAAAACCTTTGTGTTTTATTTCTAAAGAAGATTAGTAATATGGGTAGAGGCAGTATTGATTTATGCATACTGCTATCCCCTTAGTATTCTAGGTAATCTCTTGGTTTATTCTATCTTTGTCAGCAGAAAAGTATGATTAGCATTTAGTCAAGGTATTATTTTTCATCTGGAAATTTAACATGTGAATTATTTAAAAAAGAAAAGGAGAGACCATTCACCTATTTTACCAAAGCAATTTACACTTGCAAAGTGGCAAAGAGGCCAGATTGATAACATTGAACTTGTACATCAAATAATTAAGTTTTAATCTCCTATTCAAAGACTTCAGCTTAGGGGTCAGAGGAATTAAGAAAACTTTTTCTTTTTAATCACTCTTGGATGATTAGTGACTTTGTTTGTGGAATGATCATTTTCCAAGTAGAGCATTGCAGTGTTAAAATAAAATGGGGGAAAATTAAGAAGTTCAATTTACTTGGCATTTTATGACTATGTTTATTAAAATACTAAAAATTATGGCAAAACTTTATCATTTGTTAATATTACTCTTGCCTCAATAGGGGTTATATTGAGAAAACAATATTCTAGACATAAAGGCCATTGTCAAGCAGTATTTTTCTTAAAATTTATTTTAATTATTTTTGTAAAATAACCCTCTGGGTACTTAAAATGAAATTTATTTCTTTACTGAAATGTAATTCTTCTCTCACCCTCAATAAGCTTTCTATCTCTAGTTTATTATGGCAGTGTTGTTCATAATAAAAAGACATGTTTGGAACACTGATATATTAATCAGCATGCCCTACCCCATAAGAAATAGGATAAAGGTGACTCTGTATTATTTCTCAATAAATATTATTTTTATATAATGACACACTTGGGATCCTCCTTCTGGATTTATAAAATTAACTGAATTTATCAAATATAGGCAGAAACTGTACTAAATGTAGAAATACATGTTAAATTATAAGAAACAGTACTTTCCCTAAAATAGAATTGAAGTTTTTATAAGAAGATCAATGATTTTAGATCACCAGGTCTTACAATGCTTGCCTTTTAGGAGTTTGTGCTATCTTTTTAAGAATCACTAGGTAATTTTTGGTTTCAAAGCATGAAAGTCAACAGAAAGTTAGTTTTCACATGGTTGTAAAATAAATACCAAAGAAATATAGAACGTTTTCTAAACTTTTGTCATGATGGTGGTATATTATGTAATAATACTACATGATGTAAGCTATCTTTGCTAGGAGAAAAATAGTACTATATTTAAAAAGGACAAGAACATGTTTATCAGGCCCAGAATAATACTTGCTACCTGAGAGTTTAAAAATGTGCTACACTGCTTGGACAAGGATCTCTTCTATGCTTCCAAGCAGCAGCTTATATTACCAGCCTCCTACTGAGATCTCTGCCCTGTCTAGTAGGATCCATATGTTTTTGCTGTATCGAGAGTTTTATGTCATGTAGTAATTATACGAGACACATATCTTGTATTGGATTAATTACTGCTTGTTAGTATTTCCCCAAGTGACCAGATAGATTACTTTGCACATTGGAAAAGAGCAAGGTGCACACACCAACAAACACAGGACTAAAATATAGGTCTACAAGGAGTATGGCTTCAATTGTCTGTTTGCTTTAGTCACAATATTCATAAAGTCATTGTGATCTGGGGTATAACAGATACAGAAATCAACTTTAAACAAAAAACAAGATAGTTTCTTTATCTTCACACATTGTGAAGACCACAGAAGGATTATATAAAAATTCCTTAAGTCACATTATTAAATAGGATAAATTTACTCTATGTTATCTACCCTTATATTAACTGAATATAATTTTTGTAAACATATTTATAAAATATAAACACTAGATAGTTCATTTTTACTAAAAGCTATATGTGCACACTTTAAAAATTCAATCATGACTGATGGGGTAAGTACAAAACTCTTCCCATAATTCCTCAGGGAAAGCTATTTTTCTTTTTTAATTTTCTTGATTACTTCAATATTTCTAAATAATATAGGTATATATTTTTTAAGTTTTATTTTGGGCTCAGGGGTATGCGTGTGGGTTAGTTATATAGGTAAATTACGTGGAGTTTGGTGTACAGATTACTTCTCCACCCAGGTAATAAGCATAGTACTCAATACGTGGTTGTTCAATCCTCAGCTTCCTCCCTTCCTCAAACAGGCCCTGGTGTCTATTGTTCCCTTCTTTGTGTTCATAATGTACTCAATGTTTAGCTACCGCTTATAAGTGAGAACACGTGGTATTTGGTTTTCTGTTGCTGTGTTAGTTCATGTAGCTCCATATTATTTCTCATTCTAAGTCAAGTTTATACAACCTCTGCTGACTTCTTATTCTACTATTTCCACATAAGATTTTTTGTTCTCATCATTGATAACATTTAATCATTTATGTACTATGCTTGAAAATTCCCATTAATTTTAATTTATGTATTTTAATTTTACATGCATTAGAATTAATTCTTTGGGATATAAAGTTCTTCTATGAGTTTTGACAAAGGCATAGAGTTGTGTATACCACAATAAGAAAAGTATGCGGCAATCTCTCACCTAGAACGTGTCCTAGTGCTGTCCCTTTGTAATCAACCCTTTCCCCTGTTTCTGAAACCTGGCATCTATCATTTGTTCTCATTCCCTATAGTTTTGTCTTTTTCAATATGTTATACAAATGGAATTTTGCACCATGTAGCTCTTTGAGCCTGGCTTCTTTCCCTTATCATAATTCATTTGAAATTCATGTATATTATTATTTGCTCCTTCTTATTGCTGAATAGTATTCACTGTATGGATTCACCAGGGTCTGTTTTACTTTTCACTGGCTGAAGGGTATTTAGACTTTTTTTTTTTTTAAATTGTTGGAGCTTATAAATTAAGCTACCTTAAAAATCCCTGTAACTATTTTAATGAATTAAAGTGCTATTTCTTTTGGGTAAACTCCTAGGGAGAAAACTCATGGCATCATAAGGTAAGTATATGTTTAGTTTAATGAGAAAATGCTGAAACCCCGTCTCTACTAAAAAATACAAAAAAACTAGCCGGGCGAGGTGGTGGGCGCCTGTAGTCCGGCTACTTCGGAGGCTGAGGCAGGAGAATGGCATAAACCCGGGAGGCGGAGCTTGCAGTGAGCTGAGATCCGGCCACTGCACTCCAGCCTGGGCGACAGAGGGAGACTCCATCTCAGAAAAATAAATAAATAAATAAATAAAAATAAGAAAATGCTAAACTCTTGGCTGTATCATTTTTGCATTCTTACCAGCAATCTACGAAATTTCTGGTTGCTCTGTGAACTTGCCAGCAAATGTAGCTTTGTCAGGTTATTCTTTCGGTTATTGTTATTTACCAAACTATTGTTATCTCTTTATGGTTTTAATTTGTATTATCCCAATGACTAATCATATCAAACACCTTTTCATATGCTGATTTGCCACTGATATATCTTCTTTGGTGAGTGTCTCTTCAAAATTGTACTCATTTTTTCATTGGGTGGTTTTCTTGAGTTTTGAGAATTCTTTTTATACCATGGATAAAAAGTTCCTTGGGAGACACCACCTTTGTAAATATCTTTCTCCAGTATCTAGCTTGTCTTTTAATTCTCTTAACAGTGTTTTTCACAGAAAAAAGAAATTAAATTTTGGTAAAGTCGCATCTATCAATATTTTATTTGGGGAATCATGCTTTTGGTATCATATCTAAGAACATTTTTCTGATTCAAAGTTCACTTAAACTATCTCATATTTTCCTTTAGAAGTTTAGAGTTTTACATTTTACATTTAAATATGTCATCTGTTTTGAGTAAATTATTACATAAAAGGCCTACTCCAAGATATTTTATTTTTAGTTTTTAAATTTGCATATGGATATTCAAATGCTCTAGCAACATTTGTTAAAAAGACTTGTTTTTTAAATTTTATTTTTGATTGTACATATTTATAAAGCATAGTATGATGTTGTGATAGGTGGCTAACTTGTATAATGATCAAATCAGGGTAATTAGCATTTCTTTCACCTCAAGCATGTATCAGTTCCTTATGGTAAGAACATTTAAATTTCTCTCTTCTAGCTTTTTTGAGATACACAATACATAATTGTAAATTATAGTCATCCTACTGTGCATTAGAACCCAAAAGGTTTTTCTCTTATCTAACTGTAACGTTTTACCTGCTGTCCTACTTCTCCCATCCCCCTTCTCCTTACCCTCCCCTGACTCAGATAACCTCTATTTTACTCTCTACTTCTATGAGCTCACCTTTTAAAACTTCCACATAGGAGTGAAGTCATGTAGTATTTCTATTTTTGTGCCTGACTTATTTCAGTTAATTTAATGTTCTCTAGATTCATCTATGTTGCACAAATTCCATTCTTTTTTATGGGTGAACATTATTTCATTGAGTATAACATATTTTCTTTAACCATTCATTTGCTAATTGGACAACAGATATCATTGATGACACTGCTACCACGGGATAATGCATACTATATCACTACAAATAGAATGACTTGTAGAATAGTGGATGAATTGCTACATTACCCCAAGAATCACATATTAACAGATTTCTCAAATGAAGTATAGAAGTTTCAGATGCTGAAAAAAAAAAAAAGACAACTACAGACAAAAATTTTAAATATTTTATATTTTTCTAGGTACCTTCTGTCTTGCTACCAAGGTAGACTGATTTCTTTGTAGGCTGCCTATTCCCATCTAGGAATATTTTTTATCATATGTAGAGATGATATCTGCTGTTTCTTTGATATTATGTTGTACACATTCATAGGTTACTTTTAATGTTTGACTGAGGGACATCTCCAAGTATTTATCATATTATACATGGCTGATATTGGTTTTCTTTGTTTTTCTGTAGGTCAGCTTCCCCCAATATTTTTATCCTTTGCATAGGAGGACTAGCTCTCAGCATTTCCTGTAGTGGCATGTGAGTAAGAAGTAGATAGACAAGCTATTTTTCACTCTAGTTTCTGAAAGCAAAGAATTACACTAAATTAATAAGTGGAAAAATTCTGACATGTTAATACCTCCACCAGGATCCCTAGCTCTCCCACATATACTGTTCAATTTCTTTGGGGAGCAGTTCTTCAGCTTTGGTCTGGAAGTAACCAGTATCTTTGTCAGTGCTGGGCTTGCATATGAAGAGTAAAGATTGCCTAGTTGTGCAATTGCATAGAAAGGCTTTAATAGTATGAACATTAAATTAATCACTTTCATAGTTTAATATTATTGATAATATGATTAATAAAATGATTTATGTTTCATCCAAACTCTCAGATCATGTGATCATTTTTGGTAGGCTCGTAATCTCTTTGGACTTCTTTTTTTCCCACTGAAGGGAATTACTGTCATCTCTGCTGTCATCTTGTGCCTTTTTGTGAACTTTGCTCATTCTGTTTCATCAGTTATTGGAAAATTAGATAGCCACATGCAGAAGAATGAGGCTGGATCCATGTCGCTCACCATATACAAAAATTAACTCAAAATGGAGTTAAGAATTAAATGTAAGACCTGAAGTCATAAAAGTTCTAGAAGAAAACCTAGCAAAAAATTATTTGGGACATTGGCCTAGCCAAATAATTGATAACTAAGACCCCAAAGGCAAATGCAACAAAACTAAAAGTCACAGGAAGTAATTAAACTAACAAACTTCTGCATATCAAAAGAAATAACCATAAGAATAAGTAGACAATCTACAGAATGGGAGAAAAAAAATCACAAACTATACATCTGACAAAGGGCAAATGTCAACAAGGGGCTCAAACAAATCTGCAAGAAAAAACAAATATTCCCATTAAAAAGTGAGCAAGTGACATGAAGAGACATTTATCAAAGTAAGATTTTCAATTGGTCAAAAATATATGAAAAAATGTTCAACATCACTAATCTTAGGGAAATGCAAAATAAAACTATAATGAGATACCACCTTTCCATAGTGAGAATAACTATCCCTGAAAAGTGGAAAAAAAAGTAGGTGTTGGCATGGGTACGGTGAAAAGGGAATGCGTATACACTCTCGGTGGAAGTGTTATACACTGTTGTTGGGAATATAAATTAATACAAACTCATACTGTCATAAGTATGAAGATTTGTCTAATAAGCAATAGTAGATCTACTATTCAATCTAGCAATTCTACTACTGGGTATCTACCCAAAGGAAAAGAAAGTCATTATATAAAAAAGATATCTGCACTCATATGCGCAGTTCACAGTTGCAAAGATATGGAGTCAACCCCAGTGCCCATCAACCAATGAATGGATAAACAAAATGTGATATATATTTATACACACACACACACATATATATATGCATATATACCCACATACACACACCGTGGAATATGACTTAGCCATAAAAAGGAATGAAATAATGTCTTTTGTACAAACTTGCATGGAACGGGAGGCCATTTTCCTAAGTGAAGTAACTCAGGAATGGTAAACTAAATACTGCATGTTCTCACTTATAAGTGGGATCCATGCTATGGTTATGCAAAGGCATACAGAATGTTATAATGGACTTTGGAGACTCAGAAGGGGAGACAGTGAGGGGGTTGAGGGATGAAAAATCACCTACTGGGTACAGTGTATACTAAAGGTCCAAACTTCACCACTATACAATTTATCCATGTAAGCAAGAACCATTTGTACCCCTAAAGCGATTGAAACTTTTTAAAAAATCATATTAACTGTCCTGATATCTATCTCTTATCTTATTAGTTCTGTTTCTCTGGAGAATCCTGACTAATAGGTTTAATTTGTCTTCCAAACTGCCAGCTCTACAACAGGACAATAGCTTACGGACAGGGAGAACACATATCAATCCATAAACTCCTCTAATTCCCAAACTGGAAAGTACCAAGGTGCAGCTGTAGCTCAGCCTCACTTTTTCACACATGCTAAAGAGAAACCCAGAGGCTAAGTGATGTGCTGGTGTGCTTAGTAAGTGGAAGAACTACAACTAGGTCTCAGTTTTCTCATTATCATCCCCATTGTTTTTCTAAGACTTCTATTTTCATTATTTTTCTTTAGAAAAAGCAATAGTAAACAACAATAAACCATACACTTTTGCCTTTTAAGTCTATTACTGCCTTCTGTATGGATATACTAGCATCTTGCTACTAGTTGTTTGAGGGTAGGTAACTAAATTCAGGCCCAGGTCTCAAGTAGTTTGGCCAGGAGTGTGTAAAATGCTAATTTATGTTTGCATAAAGTATTTCCAATCTAGTGGTTTTCTGAATAGCGTTAGAATCTGTGTCACGCTTACATGTTTTAGACTTTATGAATGTGTTATTTGCAAATGTTTGAGCAATTAAATAATAAAATTATAAAATACCTTCTGTCAGAAGCACTATGTATATATAATAATTACTACATTATAAAAATGTAATAAGCAATCACCCACTAAGATAAATTTAGACGGAAAAAAGTTTAGGATAGTGTTACATAAATGTAAAAAGGATTAATTGTAAATTCAAAAAATGACTGCAAACATGATTAAATGCAAAGACAAACACAAATCAAGCCAAGCACATTTGTCTTTGGAAAAGGAATTATAAAAATGTTTGGCAATAAAATGAAACTGCTTATAAGTCATTTGAAAATAATGATACACCTTGGGTGATTTTATTGGTTCTATAACTTTAAAGCTGTGACCCAGTGCCTTGTATGTACTTTCTTGTAAAGTTATAACCTAATTATGAAGTGACCAGATATGAAAGAGTTGCTATGAATCTGCTGCAGCCTCCATGTGTTAAGTCTGATGTTTAAAACTCTTCTAATGAAAATTGCATGGAATAACTATCAATAGAAAAAGATTAGATACTATGGTGCAGTAAAGTGAAATAGAAATTGGTTTTACTCCCTGTCAAGGTTATGATTGGATTATCATGGACTCAGTACTGGAACCAAATAAAATTATTTCTTTCTTTAAATATACAATTCAATAATTGAATAGACAAGGTTATTCTTGTTAGTTAAGGAATTTTTTTTTAAACCATTGGAAATAATTATATATTGTACCTTTCCTTCTATTCGAAATGTCCATTTACCTCTATTGTTATTTTATGAAAATACTTTACAATGCTGCAAGGGGAAAAAACAAACAAACAAACAAAAAAAACCAAAAAACAAGTTTCTCAACTCCAGAAACTCTCCAGGATATTGTCTTGTATTTCTACGTAGACATTTGTGTGTGGGGGTTTGTGGGTAGAGAGAGGGTGGGGTGGATGTTTGAGTAATTGATAAAGGAGGGAGTCAATCTAAGAACCAGTTAATGTAGCCAGCTCAGTACTATAATTTCCAGCTGATAAGAAAGCTGTTTTACTTTGGGAGGCCAAGATGGGCAGATCACGAGGTCAGGAGTTCAAGACCAGCCTGGCCAATATGGCAAAACCTCTTCTCTACTAAAACTACAAAAATTAACCAGGCTTGGAGGCATGTGCTTGTAGTCCCAGCTACTTGGGAGGCTGAGGGAGAAGAATTGCTTGATCCAGGGAGGCTGAGGCTGCAGTGAACCGAGATTGCGTCACTGCACTTTAGCCTGGTGACAGAGCAAGATTTCATCTCAAAAAAAAAAAAAAAAAGAAAGAAAGAAAGCTGTTTTATGATTTGTCAGATACTCTGTCCAATTCATTCTACTTTCTAACATCTCTTTCCAGAGTGCCACATTTAAGTGTTCCACCCAGGACTCTCTATAATTTTCTATAGGGAAATAGTTGTCTATGGTATAAAATTACATCATCACTTAATATTTTCATCTCTATATTTATCATTACTGAAGTGCAAAAATGAGTTCTTAAAAGGTGAGATTCTGACTATAGAAATTCACACTGAAATGTCAACGTTAATAATAACCGTATTGACATGTTTAGGAATGTTTGTCTAATAAAAGAATATACCTACATATTCTAATAAATATACCTTTGATGATGACATTTCAGACAAGTTGGGTACAATAGGAGAATTGTATCCCAAGAAGATTCTACATCTTAATTCCCAGATTATAAGTATGCTATTGTACATGTGCAAAATAATTTTGCAGATGTAATTAAACTTACTAATCAGTTGAGTTTAAAACCAAAAGATTGCCCTGGATTATCCAGCAGCAGGGGCCCAGTATAATCCCAAATACCTTAGACACAGACGAGTAAGACATAAAGGGAAGTTAGAGAATTTGGCAACACAAGAAGGATTCAATGTTTTTTGTTTGCTTAAATATGAAAGGGACAATATATAAAAAACAACAACAACAACAACAACAACAAACAGGAACCTCGTCCTACAGTCACAAGAAACCAAATTCTTCCAGTAACCACCAACCTTGGGAGAAGCTGATATAGAGCCCTAGCAGACAAGTGTAGTACTGACCAGTACCTTAATACCTGAATAGCACTGCTCTATTCATTCCTTTAAAATATTACTGATTAAATTATTGCAATTTAAAAAATAAAGCATATAAGCTCCTGTCCATAAGAAATTTCTGTAGGAGCTGAAAAGATAAAGTCCCTGTTGAATTATATGGACTGACTAAAAGATACTTTTTTTCATAAAAGATATATGAATAAATTGCTCTGAGACATCAGAAAAGTGAAACATCACTCATAGTTGACAATGATATGTTGGGAGGTTTCTTGGAGCAATTGGCATCTAGTCTGCTGAGTTGACTCAAATTTCACCATCTTATTTTGACAAGTAACTGAAAAGTGTTAATTTCTATATCAATGGCACAACTAAAACAGACTTTTTACTTGACTAGTAAATAGTTACATTTAATATTTGTCTTTTTTGCATGTGTGATAGTTTCTATTTTGATCCTAAAATAAGATTCTAAAGCTATTGTCCTTACTAATATGTATGTGTGCTCTTGATAATACATAGAACAGTGAAGTTTTGGGAAAAAGTAATAAGGCACATGTGGATATATATCGTTAGTCTTGAGTTGACAAAATAAGACATTTCAATACATTAGTATTCTTTATTAATTTGTACTAAAATATTAATGTTAAAGAGAAAGTGGCATTACTAGCTAAACAATATTGAGTTGAAAAAGGAAACTGGTCATGGCATATCCATAAGATTTTTTTAATTGATTAATCTCTTCAAGGCAGATAGTCTAATTCAAGTTATTATTCAGTAACTGGATATAGGAGTAATGAATTGAAAATGTGCACAGAAGACACATTAGCCAATTCATGACTTCTATCCCTTTTTCTTTTTTAATAGAACAAATTTCCCATAGCACCTCAGGTGTGAAGGGAAGCAGAGCCAGGTGAATTTCCCTGATAGTCCGTGCCTATATGTTTAACTCCTATTTTACCTGTGGAACACAGTCAGTGTTGATACCATTGTTCATGTTTTCTGGATTTATCTCTAACATGTTTTCATGTGCAAATTTCATACTTGTGTCTCTTGTCCAATATTATCTTGGCCAGGAAGTTTATTCAATTCTGAAATATACAATGAAATATATAAATGTTGAGCCTTTGGTTTTGCCAGCTCATCATTATTAATCTATTTGTTTTCCAGCATCCTTTTATGCTTTTTTTGCAACTTTGTTACTTTTCTATTTAGCTGTAAAGACTTAACAAAATCAGAAGGCTGATGTTTATAGAACACAGGGTTTTCATACTACTCGTCTTCCTGGCAGCATATTTTCAAATTTTATGCTTCATCTGCCAAAATCTCTCTCAGCATAAACCCCTACTGGGCAGCTGTATAAATCGTGTGTTCCTGTGACCAGGTGTGCCAAGGATGACTGTGGAGATACCCCTGTTAAGTAATCCTCCCACTGGAAGAGATACTGATAACATTGATTTTCAGATGTTGACAGGCTGTCTGACTTAGGAGTCAGTCAGTTCAAGACTGTTCCAGAATATTTTCATTTGAAACACGATGGCTAACGGTGAGCTATCAGCTTGGGAACAGTGGGAGCACCTTTTCTGTGCTAAAACTTACTGGGAAGCGTTGCCCTCTGCAGACTTCAGGAATCTTTAAAACGTGGGCTGCTCCTACCCTGCTAATATTTTCGTTTCCCTTCTGCTGTTGCCAAAAGAAGCCAAACCATAGTTTCTGTCTAACAAGCATCAGTTACTCCACGCAATCAAAAGAAGATATTGATTGATCGTGGAGCTGCCTTGAAGTCATCAGTGATGCAAATTATTATCATTATTAATATCGTTTTGGTTTAGTTTTACAAAATGATGCTTGAGAAGTGGTTACTTTAAGTGTGCCTGTGATGACCGCATTGAAGAGAAGAAAGACCTCCTTGAGTTGAGAAGAAATAGCTGGCTTTTATTATGAAAGAGCAATTTATGCTAGCTCTTCTTATACTTAAAATCTAATATGAAAAGCAGTGTTATAGGTATATTTTAAATCGCCGTCATAGAAAAGTACATGTTATTCCAGCAGTTTGATTTTTAGACATATATTACTTACTTGCCCTTCAAAAGAGTGGAGAAGTAATAAATGTCTTTTGTTTTGTTTTCTGGGTATTTTTAGCCAATGTATTAGCACCTTTGTTCATGTCTTTTATGTAATGTTGTTTACTCTAAAGTGCTGAGAAGTTAAAAAGAAATAATGTCTTTCACTAGCAGCTAATCATCTGTCCAAAAATAGCAGAATACCACCAGCAAAATGTGAAGTATTCAGTGAATAGGGAGAAGAAATTTCAAACATTAGGTTTTTATCAGTAATGCAAGCTAGAAAATAGATTAATAAGTTACAATTTGCAATTGCTTGGATTCTTATTTTATTTCAGAAGTCATTGAATTTCTGTGTGAATTTTAGCAACTCTTATCCACTATTAAACAGAAATAATACCATCTATTTCCAATTCATATCAGAGAAATATTGTTGTGAGGATTAAAGCAATAATTTCTATGAAGATACTTTGTATAAATAAAATGCACTGGGTGAATACAAGGTAGTGCTATTGTTATTATATAGTGAGGGGGCATTCTGTTCATTTTGTTTTGTTTTTGCCTAGTTGTATTCAATTTTGTTTGTTTGTTTGTTTGTTTTTGAGACGGAGTCTCACTCTGTCGCCCAGGCTGGAGTGCAGTGGCCGGATCTCAGCTCACTGCAAGCTCCGCCTCCCGGGTTTATGCCATTCTCCTGCCTCAGCCTCCCGAGTAGCTGGGACTACAGGCGCCCGCCACCTCGCCTGGCTAGTTTTTTTGCATTTTTTAGTAGAGACAGGGTTTCACCGTGTTAGCCAGGATGGTCTTGATCTCCTGACCTCGTGATCCGCCCGTCTCGGCCTCCCAAAGTGCTGGGATTACAGGCATGAGCCACCGCGCCCGGCCTATTCAATTTTTTAAATGCCCTATTTCTAATTTTCTTTAGCCTTAGCTTCTTATGGTCTCCTTAATTCAATGGTAGATTATTTTCCCTTATGTTTATTTCTGTTTTTCTACCTACCATTTCTTGTTGAAACAGACCTTACTCTATATTCGACAAAATGTTGCATCTGTAGGCTTGGAAAAACCTTTACAGGTTATCTCAGTACAATAAAGAACATATGAAATCTTAATCATGCCCAACAATATAGTATATGGAAACTTGCAATTACACTTGTATGACTGGAAGCTGTTGGTAATTTCAGAAAGCATAATTTTTCACGAAATTTATTATGTGATATAATTCCAGTATAATAGTTAAAACCTATATTTTTTGTTTCCTACTTATCAATCTATATCTTAATTTATTTATAGTCTTCTTCATAATTCATGTTGAGAAATAATGAACTTTTTTGTTTTAATAATTGTTCTTATTGTTCATATGCTTAAAACTAAATCTTACAAGCTACTTCCAGAGCTGTAACTAGGATTTTTGTACTGTAATTTGTGAATGTTAAACAACTCATTATTTTCTATATTGGCATATTTGTTTACTTGTTTTGAGAGTTGGTTAGGGAAAATTACAATTTATTGTGTATATTCTTTCAATGAACAATAAGA
Source organism: Chlorocebus sabaeus (assembly GCF_047675955.1). Lineage (NCBI taxonomy): Eukaryota > Metazoa > Chordata > Mammalia > Primates > Cercopithecidae > Chlorocebus > Chlorocebus sabaeus. Next base: position 3,391,313 of record NC_132927.1, read on the forward strand.
GGTAATATTCCATTCATTCTGTTGAAAATACTGTTATTTTGATCAAATAAGTTTGTAATCTACACATTAACATTTATATTTATATAAGAATTTATGTTTTAGTAACCAGTAACTTGAGATTCTTTTTTATTAAAAGATTGGTTTGTAGGCAAAATCTTAAGAAATTTATTGTTATGTGGTTTCTCACTTAATTAGTCCCAGAATAAATTGTTATAATTTTTATAAGCCACATGTCCCTAATCTTTTCCCAATGCAGTGTCCTGCCATAGCTCTGTAACCACTCATTTGTAAGGGACGTAATTATTGGGGAGGCGTTGATGCTGGGGGTGTTTCTTTGAGTAGGGTGGGGAAAGATTAACAGGTGACACTCAGCTACAACATTTGCCCTTTTATTGTGAGAGGTTCCTATGCATCGTATTAACTAAAATATATGACAAACATGTAGCTTGCTAAATAATGTGACACATTAAAACTTCTGTTATCTAAACTTTATATAAAAGTTAGGGATAATATTCTTTGCCACCCTTTCTGTTCGCCTGAGCTCTAGCTGACTTTAAAGCCTAGACTTGTAATTAGGATATGTAATTAGGACTGAAAGAAACAAAGGATTGGGCATTCATGTTTTTCAGTGCTAAAGAGCCTATTCTGAAACTCAACAAAAGCAGTCTATTTGAGTTTTTTTCCTACATTTGTATACATTAATTTTTATATGGATATGGCATGTAATAAATATTATTTCTTATGATAATAAAAATGACAATGAGGATAATTTCTTAGCACTTGATAGTGCTAAAATTTGGAAGATGCCTTCGAGTTCATCTATTTCAACCTCTTAAACACTGAAAAGTGTTTTTTTCTAATATGTCAGATAGCTTTTTCATAAAAGGTACACTTTCATAAACACACATTCATGAATAGAAAGCTCATTATCTGTGGAGAAAAATATATTTTTTAAATGTATTATTAACTCACCCAGGTCCTTATAATTTCCCATTACTTTAAAAAATTCTTCTCACTCAGGAAAATTTTGTACTTATTATATAAACATAAAAGTGATTTAGCTGAAACAAACTCAAACTACCAGGGTTAATATTTTCCTGTCTTTTTCCACATTTTCTATTTTACCATAGGCCCAAAATATAGTCAACAATGATTCTCAGTAATTCTGCAATGATACTGCTTTATTTTCTTACCTCTCAGTTATTTAAGTAGTGTTGGTATAACATAAAATACCAAGGTAATCTTTTATTAGGCTCTTCTCTATGTTGGAATTGTTAATTTTCCATGCTGATTTTGCTATTTTCAGTTTAATGTTTATTTGAAGAAGATACAGATAATTTTATCCTCTCTGTTCTTATACTGGTAATAAGCTAAGGTATGCCTTTTGGTTGTCTTAGCTTTTCAAATACTTGCTGACTTGTTCTGTTAACATAAGAAGTCATTCCAGTTTCTGCCTTTGTGCCTTGGATTATATGATACGGACTTCAGAAGTTTTAGATTCTCCCTAAAATGTGTCTATAACTGGTACCAGTTGTGTAGAGCTAGCTACTTCTATTTCTCTTTTCTTGATGTAAGCTTTTATTTGTCAATAATTTAACCGAGATTTCTACTTTAAACTTCAACCTAAAATAAACTGGTTCACAGTCTGACAAAGTTGGTTAGAGCCACTTAAAATACAGTTCATTGACTTTATGCACAGAAGTTTTTATTGCCAAAGCAGAAATTACATAAGTAGAAGGCAAAATTATGAGACCCCATTACCTGTTACTATTCTAGATGTACCCACTAATAACACTGTCTTTGACCTATGAGAGATTATTGGTTTTCATTTCAAACCTAAATGCCCTTCATTTTCACTTCTTTGACAGGTACAGCAATCACCATAGACACTGAACAGTTAAGCCTCAGCCCCACTCATTCCTTTTTGTGGGTGGTAATATCTCCTTATCTTTATTCTTTATCTATAAGTGGCTTTAAGTCTGGCTAATATTCGCTAGTTTCATTTATTAAAATAACAATGGGCTGGGCGCCATGGCTCACACCTGTAATCCAAGAACTTTGGGAGTCCGAGGCGGGTGGATCACTTGAGGTCAAGAGTTTGAGATAAGCCTGGTCAATATGGTGAAAACACATCTCTGCTAAAAATACAGAAATTGACTGGGCATGGTAGTGGGTGCCTCTAATCCCAGCTACTTGGCAGGCTGACGCACAAGAATCACTTGAACCCAGAGGTGGAGGTTGCAGTGAGCCAAGATGGTGTCACTGCACTCCAGCCTGGGTGACAGAGCAAGACTCCCTCTCAAAAATAAATAAATAAATAATAAAATAAAAAATAAAATAAACATTATTGGGCAATTACCTGTAACACTTTACTGTTCATTTTACTCATTTAAAACATTTCTTAACCATGTGTTTTAAAAACGGACTTTATTTTTTGTCAAAACTATAGAAACTGCACCTTTCTTTGCTTTTTTTCTTTATCCTGGGAATATTTTTCAGCCCTTTGTGCAGAATTTCTTCTATCTTGTTAGGATCTCTGCATACTTTATAATAAATCAGAAAATAGAACATTGTCTTTTAAATCTGTTTACCTCCCGTATCAGAGCGACAAGCTTGTATTTATGGCAGACATCATTGATACCCGCCTCAGGCAGGAAAGACTTATGCAGTAGATATCTTGAAGGTCAATGTAATAATAATCTCACTGTTTCCCTGTGGGTGACATCACACTACAGTCCTCTGTGGCTTCCCCTGGAGGTCCCAGGAAACATTTTCCCCTAAATCTTGTCAGGGCAACAACTTAATCACTTCAACTGCTTACTGGAGGCTTTTGGGCATGCTGCTTTTACCCTACCCTGATCATTTTTCTTTCCGTTTCTACTAACTCTGCTAACCCTTTATGTTTTAGAAGTTTGCAGCCACTTGCCAATGCAGACTAATTATTAATCAGGGTTCTTCAATAGATACCAAAAGCAAAGAGCATACAATCATGTGGTGCATAATTAGTTTTGGTTAATGATGGACTTTATATGTGATAGTGCTCTACAGGATTATAACCACTGTATTTTTCTGTACTTTTTCAATGTTTAGGTATGTCTAGAAACACAAATATTTGCCATTGTGTTACAATGGTCTACAGTATTCAGTAAAGTAACATACTGCACAAGTTTGTACCCTAGGAACAATAGGATATAACAAATAGTCTAGAGGTGTAGTAGGCTATGCCATTTAGATTTATGTAAGTATGCTCTATGATGTTCACACAATGATGAAATCATTTAATAACACATTTCTCAGAACATACCCCTGTCATTAATAGCACATGACTGTATAGACTAAATTACAATTCTCTTCCTTTGTACAAAAATGTCTGGATTAAGTTCTTGTGTATGTTATACTAGTCATGCCATTTACTATTTTTTTAGTCAGGCCATTTCAACTTTTATTTTAGATTCAGGGGTAAATGTGCAGGCTTGCTATCTGGGTATACTGCATGATGTTGAGGTTTGGAGTATAATTGATCTTGTCACCCAGGTACTAAGCATAGTACATAATACTTATGTTTTCAACCTTTTGCCACCCCGCTTTCCCACTTTCTACCTCTAGTAGTCTCCTGTTTCTATTGTTGCCATCTTTATATCCATGAATACCCAATGTTTATCTTCAACCTATAATCGAGAACATATGGTACTTGGTTGTCTATTTGTATGTTAATTCACTTAGGATAATGACCTCCAGCTACATCCATGTTGCTGCAGAGGATATGATTTCATTCCTTTTTTTTCGGCTTCATAGAATTTCATGGTGTATATGTACTCCATTTTCTTCATTCAATTCACTGGTGATGGACACATAGGTTGATTCCATGTCTTTGTTAATGTGAGTAGTGCTGTGATGAACGTACAAGTGCATGTGTCTTTTTGGCAGAAAGATATATTTTCTTTTGGATATACCCAGTAATGGGATTGCTAGGTCAAATGGTGTAATAGTTCTCTTTCACGTTCTTTGATAAATCTCCAAATGGCTTTCCACAGTGGTTGAACTAATTTATAATCACATTAACAGTGTGTAAGCGTTGCCTACTCTCTACAGCCTAGCCAGCCTCTATTGTTTTTTGACTTTTTAATAATAACCATTATGACTGGTTTGAGATGATATCTCATTGTGGTTTTGATTTGCATTTCTCTAATAATTAGTAATGTTGAGTATTTTTTTATATGTGTTTTGGCTGCTTTTACATCTTCTTTTGAGAAGTATTGGTTTATATTTTGCCCATATTGTAATTGGGTTATTTAGTTTTGCTTGTTCAATTGTTTAAGTCCCTTATAGATTCTGGATATTAGACCTTTGCCGGAAACATACTTTGTGAATATTTTCTCCCATTCTGTGGGTTGGCTATTTACTCTGATAGTTTCTTTTGTTGTGCAGAACCTCTTTAGTTGAATTAGGTCCCATTGGTCAATTTTTGTTTTTGTTGCAGTTGCTTTTGGGAACTTAGTCATAAATTCTTTTCCAAGGTTCCCTAGGTTTCCTTCTAACATTTTTATATTTTTAGCTCTTACATTTAAATCTTTAATCCATCTTGAGTTAATTTTTGTATGTGGTGAAAGATAGGGGTCTAATTTTATTCTTCTGTATATAGCTAGCCAGCTATTTCAACACCGTTTATTGAATAGAGAGTCCTTTCCCTGTTGCTTATTTTTGTCGACTTTTTTGAAGATCACATGATCATAGGTATGTGGCTTTATTTCTGGGTTCTCTATTCTGTTCCATTGGTCTTTGTGTTTGTTTTTGTACCAGTACAATGCTATTTTGTTTACTGTAGCCTTACAGTATAATTTGAACTCAAGTAACATGATGCCTCTGGCTTTGTTCTTTTTTCTTGGTTGGCTTTGACTATGCAGGCTCTTTTTGGTTCCATATTAATTTGAATAGATTTCTCTAGTTCTTTGAAAAACAACATTGGTAGTTTGATAGAAATAGCACTGAATCTGTATATATCTCTGGATGGTATGACCATTTCTATGATATTGATTCTTCTGATCCATGAGTATGGAATGTTTTTCCATTTATCTGGGTCATCCATGTTTACTTTTAGCAGCATTTTGTAGTTCTTCCTATAAAAATCTTTCACCTCCTTGGTTAGATGTATTTCTAGATGTTTTATTTTTTTGTGTGAGGCTATTGTTAATCGTGCTTTTGATATAGATCTCAGTTTGAATGTTATTGGTTTAGAGAAATGCTACTAATTTTTGTACATTGATTTTGTCTCCTGAAACTTTACTGAAGTCATTCATCAGTTCCAAGAGCCTTTTAGCAGTCTTTAGGGTTTTCAAGTATAGAATCATTTCATCCACAGACAGAGATAGTTTGACTTCTTGTTTTCCTTTCTGGATGCTTTTTATTTCTCTCTCTTGCCTGATTTCTCTGGCTTGCACTCATAGTATTTTGTTGAATAAGGATGGTTATGGTGGCATCCTTATCTTGTTTTAATTCTCAAGGGAAATAGTTTCAGTTTCTGTCCAACCAGTATGATATTGGCTGCGGTTTTGTCATAGATGGTGTGTTGAGAGTTTTTATCATGAAGGGATGTTGGGTTTTACTGAAAGATTTTTCTGCATCTATTGAGATGATCATATGGTTTTTGTTTTTAATTACATTTATGTTGTGAATCACGTTTCTTGATTTTAGTATATGAACCAACCTTGCATTCAAAGAATAAAACCTATTTAATAACGGTGAGTAAACTTTTGTAAGTGCTGCTGGATTTGACTTGTGAGTATTTGTTGGGGATAATTGCATCTATGTTAAAAAGAAATAATGGCCTGTAGTTTTCTTTTTCTCATTGTGTATCTGCCAGATTTTAATATCAAGTTGATGCTGGCTTCATAGAATGGTTAAGGGAAGAGTCCTTCCTCCTCAATTTTTTTGAATAGTTTCAGTGGAACTAGTACAAGCTCTTTTTGTGTGTCTGGTAGAATTTGGCTGTGAATGCATCTGGTCTAGGGATTTTTGATTGGTAGGTAGGACTTTTTAATACTGGTTCAATTTCGGATCTCAATATTGGTTTGCTCGGGGTTTCAGTTTCCTTCTGTTTCAGTCGTGAGATGTTTTGTGTTTCTAGGAATTTATTAATTTCCTCTAGATTTTCTAGTTTGTGTGCATAGATGGGGTTCATAATATTCTTTGAGGATCTTTTGTATTTCTGTGGGATTGGTTGTACTGTCACCTTTAAAATTTCTGATTGTGCTTATTTGGATCGTCTCTCTTTTTTTCTCTGTAAACCTAAATAGTTGTTTTGGGATCTTGTTTATCTTGTCAAATGACCAATTTTTTGCTTCTTTGACTCCTTATAGATTTTTGAGTCTCAATGTTGTTCAGTTCTTCTTTGATACTAGTTATTTCTTTTCTTCTGCTAGTTTTGGAGTTAATTTGTTCTTTAATTTTTAGTCCCTGTAGGTGTAATGATGGATCATTAAGGTGAGCTGTTGCTAACTTTTTGAAGTAAGCATTTAGTGCTATAATCTATACTTTTAACACTGCTTTTACTGCATCCTGGAGATTTTTGTATAGTGTGTCTCTGTTTTAATTTATTACAAATTTTTTAAATTTCTGCCTTAATTTTGTTGTTTTGCCAAAAGTCATTCAGGAGTAAGTTGTTTAATTTTCATATAATTATGTGGTTTTGAAAGATCTTCTTTATGTTCATTTCTATTTTTATTCCACTGTGATCTGAGAGTATTGTTGGGAAGACTTCAATTTTTTTTTAATTTATTAAGGCTTGATTTATGGCCAAGCATGTGGTCAATCTTAGAATATGTTCTGTGTGTGAGTGAGAAGAATGTGGATTCTGTGGTTGATGGGGTGAATGTTCTGTCGATGGCTAATAGATCGAATTGTTCAAGTGTCATACTTAGGTCCAGAATTTCGAGTTTTCAGACTGGATAATCTGTTTAATGTTGTCAGTGGGGTGTTGAAGTCTATTATTGTGTGCCTGTCTAAGTCTTTTCATAGCTCTGGAAGTACTTGTTTTATTAACCTGGGTTCACCAGTGTTTGGTGCATATATATTTAGGATAGTTCCGTCTTCTTGTTGAATTGAAACCTTTATCATTATTTAAAGCCCTTTTTTGTCCTTTTTACTATTGCTGATTTAAAGTCTGTTTTATCTGATATAAGAATACCAATCCCTGCTCTTTTTTGTTGTTTTGTTTTATTTTGTTTTCCATTTTCATGGTAGAGCTTTCTCTAATCCTTTACTTTAAGCCTATAGATGTTATCACATGTGAGATGAGTGTCTTGAAGACAGCAGATGGATCAGCCTTTTTTTTTTTTTTTTTTTTTTTTTTTTTTTTTTTTTTTTTTTTTTTGTCCAACTTACCCTCTGTGTCTTTTAAGTGGGGCATTTAGACCATTTACATTGAAGATTAATATTGATATGTGAGGTTATGATACCATCATGAAGTTCATAGCTGGATGCATTCCACTTTCTGTTTGTGACTGCTTTATGGTGCCTTTGGACTATGTACTTAAGTATGCTTTTATGGTATAAGGTGTCATTGTTTCATTTTCATGTTTAGAACTCCCTTAAGGATCTCTTGTAAGATTGGTCTAGTGGTAATGAATTTCCTTAGTACTTGCTTGTTTGGAAAAGATTTTATTTATTTTTTGTTTATGAAGCTTAGTTTGGTGTGCTATGAAATTGTTGGTTGGAATTTCTTTTGTTTTTCATTTTTCAGTTTTTGTGTGTACCTAGTAGGTATGTATTTATGTGGCACATGAGATATTTTGATACAGGCATGCAATACATAATGATCACATCATGGAGAATAGGTTATCCATCCCCTCAAGCGTTTATCCTTTGTGTTACAATATATTCTTTAAGTTATTTTAAAATGTAAAATTAAATTATTATTGACTATAGTCATCCTGTTGTGCTAGTAGGTCTTATTTATTATTCCTAACTATTTTTCATACCCATTAGCCAGCCCCACCTTCCCGTGATCCGCCACTACCCTCCCCAGCCTCTAGTAAACATCCTCTTACTCTCTATCTCCATGGGTTTATTTTTAGATCCTACAAATAAGTGAGAACGTGCAATGGATGTCTTTCTATGCCTGGCTTATTTCACTTAACATAATGATCTCCAATTCCACTCATGTTGTTGCAAATAACTAAATGCCATTCTTTTTTACAGTTGAAGAGTACTCCTTTGTGTTCATGTATCATATTTTCTTTATTTGACCATCTGATGATGGACATTCAGGTTGTTTCCAAATCTTGAATATTGTGAACAGTGTTTCAACAAACACGAGAGTGCAGATATCTCTTCAATACACAAATTATCTTTATTTGGGGTATATATCCAGCAGCAGAATTGCTGGATCATATAGTAGCTCTATTTTTTAGTTTTTTTGAGGAACCTCCAAACTGTTCTCCATAGTGGTTGTACTAATTGACATTCCCACCAAGCGTGTACAAGAGTTCTTTCTCCACATCCTCAGCAGCATTCATTCTTGCCTGTCTTTGAGCTATAAGCCATTTTAACTGGGATGAGATGACGTCTCATTGTAGTTTTGATTTGCATTTCTCTGATGATCAATGATGTTTAGGGCCTTTTCATATGCCTGTCTGCCATTTATATGGCTTCTTTTGGGAAATGCCTATTCAAATATTTTACCTATTTTTGATTGAATTATTACAATTTTTTCCTATAGAGTTATTTGAGATCCTTATGTGTCCTAATTATTAATCTTTTAACAGATGGAACGCTTTGAAATATTTTCTGCCATTCTGTGGGTTGTCTCTCCACTTTGTTCATTGTTTCCTTTGTTGTGCAGAAAGTTTTTAACTTAATGTGATTCAATTTGTACATTTTTGCTTTGGCTTTCTTGTTTGTGGGGTATTATTAAAAATATTTTCTCAGAGCAATATCCTGGAGAGTTTCCTCAATGTCTTCTTATAGTAAGTACCTTCATAGTTTAAGGTCTTAGTTTTAAGTCTTTAATCCATTTTGATGTGATTTTGATTTGATTTTTGTTTATGGCAAGAGGTAGGGGTCTAGTTTCATTCTTCTGCATACAGATATCCAGTTTTCTCAGCACCATTTATTGAAGAGATTACCTTTTCCCTAGTGTGTGTTCTTGGGAAATTTGTTGAAAATGAGTTCACTGTAGGTGTGTGGATTTATTTCTGGGTTCTCCATTCTGTTCCATTGGGTTTTGTGTCTGTTTTTCTGCCAGTACCCTACTGTTTGGGTTACTATAGCTCTGTAATTAATTTGTAGTCAGGTAATGTGATTCCTCTGATTTTGATATTTTTTCTTAGGATATCCTTGGCCATTTTTGGGTCTTTTGTGGCTCCATATACATTTTAGGATATTTTTCTATTTTTGTGAAAAATGTCTTTGGTATTTTTATAGGGATTGCATTGAAACTGTAGATTGCTTTGGGTAGTATGGACATTTTGACAATACTTATTCGTGCAATGCATGAACATGAAATATATTTCCAATTTTTGGTGTTCTCTTTCATTTCTTTCATCAATATTTTATGGTTGAAATTTATTGTTTCTAAGAATTCTGAAAATAGGCCCTCAATCTCTCCTGGCTTGTAAGGTTTCTGCTAAGAAGAATGCTGTTAGCTTGATTAGATTCCCTTGGGGCATCATCTGAACTTTCTCTCTAGCTACCTTGAATATTTTTTCTTTAGCACTGACCTTGGATAATCTGGTGACTAAATGCTTTGGTGATGTCGTGTAATATCTGGCAGAAGCTCTCTGCATACTTCAGTCATTTTTTAAAATTCTTCTGGCTTTATTTTTGTCTAACTGAGTTAGCTTGAAAGATTTGTCTTCGAGCTCAAAAATTCTTTCTTCTGCTTGGGCTAGTCTATTGATAAAGCATTCAATTGTACTTTTAAATTCTTTAAGTGAATTTTTCAATTCCAGAAGCTCTGAGTTCTTTTTAAGATGTTTATCTCTTCCTTCACTTTCTGAATTGCTTTAGAAGTTTTTCTGCATTGACTTTCAACCTTTTCTTGGACCTTGTTAATCTTCCTTTCAATTCATGCTTTGAATTCTTTACCTATAATTTCTACATTTCCATTTTGGTTAGTGATCATTGCTGGAGAATGAAGGTGATCCTTTGGTGATATCCCTACATTCAGATTTTTCATGGTGCCAAAATTCTTGCTCTGTTTCCTTGTCATCTGGAGACACTGGCACTTCTAATTTTTGTAAGTATTTTTGTGCAGGTAGGATTTTTTCCCCTTCCTTTTCCTATAATACTTTTGGTATTTTTACTTTATCATTCCCTTATATTCCCTTGCTAGGCGCTGAGATCATAAAGAATTGTAGGACCTTTTGGCTTTACTTCTCCTCTATGCACTCTGTCAGCAGGTTTTATTTTGGGCTGTGCAGTTTGACCTACGAACCGGTAAATGGTGCTTATGGGTAAGAGCCAGCTGCGGCCACTGTGACTGGGTATATACTAGATCCTTGATTACTGGAAGAAGCTCTCTGTTGCCTCAGGCAATTAGCTGATTCCTGAAGTGCACAGTGGCCTGAGATCCCTCTTCAGCCCTGGGGGTGGGGGCCAAGATGGGTCATGCCAGACTGCAACGGGCCACCTACAGATCCTTCAATGGCAAGCACAAGAACCAGTACCAAGGGAGAATCCAGTGGGCAGCCACCAAGTGCCCACAGGTATGCCTAGGCAAAGAGCTGGAAAACCTCATTGTTTCGAAGTTATCTGCATGGAAATGAGAGTAGCTACCCTCGTAATCCAGGAGAGCATGTGCTCCAGATGCCTGAAGATCTGCCTGGATGTTGAGTGGATAGGGCACCCCTGCACCCAGATCTCTGCATATTAAGGGTGTGAGGAGCTCAGGCTGCTTTCCCAGGTGAGCAGATGCTGTGAATGCCTGGATATCTAGCTAGTTAGGGAGCAAAGAGGGGACCCCTGCATCAAGATCCCTACACAGGAAGGATGAGGCAACTCAGGCTGCTGAACCAGGCAAGTAGGTACCCTGAATGCCTGGAGATCTGCCTCGGTGCAGAGTGGAGAGAGCCTTGCTGCATAATAATCTATGCCCAGATGGGAGGGTTGGCTCAGGCTGTTGATCCAGTTAGAGGAGTGCTATGAACACCTGAATTTCTGCCTGGAGGTTGGGGAGCTAGGACCCCAATGCACCACAATCTCAGGACAACAGGCTGGGACACCCAGAAATGGCACACAGAGACAAATTTCAGGTCACTAAGCTGGCCCTGGCTGCTAGTCTTGATGCCCAGGAGAGACTACAGCTGTAGTACTTCTCCTCTCACCCCAGGCCCGTGACAGGGGAGAACACAAATCCAGCACCTATTGTTGAGGTGCTTTCCACAATCATGCACTCCAGTCTCTAGCCCAAGACTAAAATGCTTACACAGCCACACGACTGGGTGGTCAAAGAATGCCTGAGTTGTATGTACCTGGATTAAAAATATTGACCTGCTCTTGGTCCTGGGTCTGGAAAAATGTCTGCAGCTTTTCCAAGTGTCTTTCCTTTACAGCATCTCAAGTCCCTCCCCAGATTAGCTCCACAGCTTGAGCGAAACAAAATACTCTACCTTGGCTAGAGTTCCTCGGCTCCTCAGTGGAAAGATGAATCACAGAAGGAAGCTCTCTGCCTCTCTCACATATTGGGGCTTCACCTATTTTTACCAGTTAAATGTCATCATAAGGGATGTTTGCCTACATTCTCCTCCCTAGTATCTGGGGTTTCCTTCATGATTCTGGTAGATTACCTTTTCCTTCTTAAAGTGAAGCCTACAGACTTGATCTTTATGTAGCGTTTTGCTATTTCCAAGTGGCTGAGGCATGTTAAAAGCCTCTAATCTTTCCTCTTGGGGAAAAAACCCAAACAGTTACTATTTCTAATTTTCAAATTTCTTTTCTGATTAAAAAGTGTTAGTGAAACTGTACAATTTCTAGGTATGTAGTATAAAGGAAGTGCAAATTTTTGGATCTATAAATATATCTATATATGAAGCTTGATGCAATTTATGAATTTTCTGTCATAAGAAACTTAAATGGCTTTTTTTTCCATTTTAGGGATGGTAATACTTATGTCATAAGTAATTAAAAAATTAAGCTGGGTAATATTTTTACAGTGTGGAGGACTGGCTCTGAACATAAATTTAGAAAATATTAAATAGTATAATTCTCTTAATATCTCCTACGGCTGTATGTATTCCCAGATGTTCACTCATTTGCTCATGTATTTGATATGCAAGGATCTGCCAAGCACTGTGCCAAGTGTCATCATACAAATGCTTCCCATATGAGGTCTATGTATATTTAAATAAGGCAATTGAATATATTGTGGTAAGTGCTATAACAGGGGTATATAATGATCCATATGGAAGGGTGTACATTTTCTACTTAACAACACTGATTGACCATATGATTGGCTTCTAAATAAATATTACTTGTTAATTCTGATTTGAGGGTAAACATCTCATGCTGAATCTCCACAGCAAAGTAACACTTTTTGCTTCTAATCATTTAGGATACCTTCAGACTTTCTTTTCTATGCAGTATATTTTGCTCAGTAATTATGAGCTAATATATCTAATTTACTGATGTGAAGTATATATATATTAGTTTATATTGTGCAAATAATCACATTTGCCTGAGTAATCTTGATGTAATCATCTATTCTTTAGTTAATTCTATAAATTTAATTAATACAATTGTTGTTTCAGCATTAATTTTTAGGCCTGATGTAAGTTATTTGCTATCCAGGTAGACCTCACTACCTCTAGCCTAGTTAAAGCTTCCTCTCCCTCTGTGGTTGTGATATAGCCCATCAATTCTTCGTCCCAGAGACTTAAATCCCAATACATCCCATGGCTTCCAGCCATGGTAATACCAGAATCATGTAAGTACGTTGCCCCTTTTCTGATGTTTTCTTTAAACTGGCCAATCCACAACCCCCAGAGGAAGACCTAAGAGGTAACGCCCATGGGCCTTAATGAAGAAACAGTTCTACAGGATCTCCCTGTCTCTCCTCTCAACCTACCCAGACATACCTCTGGTCTCCTGTTGGCACCCTTAACAGCACTAGGATCTGTAAGTAATACATTTCTTCTATTTTATACACATTCATTTCACTTCCTTATGTGTCTCACTTAATTCATACACTTGAATCTAACATTCCCCTGGTCAGAGCTCTCCTAGAAAGTGGCTATCTTGGTTTATGGCCACTCTTCTCTTGACAGAGAAACCATAGCACCAAATTAGAAAGAAACAACAAAACATAAATCACAACAGTTAGCAATTAGTTTTCTTTAGATATTGTTTAGAGCTCATCTGAAATGAATAACCTTACCTGAATTACAATCCATGATTTTTTTTTTTTGCTTTTGTTTTCTATCTATTTTGTAGTGTAATTCATATTTTTAGTAGTAATCTGGAATTTTTAAAAAAGTTCTACCTATGATTTTAGGACATTCCTCTATTTTAACATTTACTTTGAAATTTTTGTCACCTGTAACTGATTGTACCCAAAGCTAACCCTTTATATAATTATCTTGCAAAAATTTTAATTTTTCTGTGCCAGCACTGTTAAAATAATGTATCATTAGAGTATTCTGCTTTACTTTGTAAAAATGTATGTACTTTATATTTTGTAGCAGTTTTTACTCACGAGAATATTACAGAGATTTCTTATATATCCTTTTCTCCCACTGATCCACTCTTTACCGCTATAAACATCCCACATCGAAAGCACACATTAAAAAAATCTGAGCTACATAGACTCCTCATATTCACAAATGTCCATAGTTTACATTAGGTTTCACTCTTGGTGTACATTCTGTGAGTTTTCACAAATGTACAACGACATGTATCTTCCATTATAGTATTATACAGAGTAGTTTATCTGCCCTAAACATCCTGTGTGTTCTGTCTATTCATGCCTCCCACCTTACCTCTAGCAACCGCTAATCTTTTTACTAGTCCATAGTTTTGCCTTTTCCAGAGTATCATGTTGGAATCATGCAGTTATGTAGACTTTTCAGTTTGGCTTCTTGGCTTCTTTCACCAGTAATATGCATTTAAGTTTTCTTCTTGTCTGTTCTTGACTTGATAGGTTTCTTACGTGTTGAATATTATTTAACTGCCTAAATGTACCACAATCTATCTATTCACTTACCCACTGAAGAATGTCTTAGCTGCTTCCAAGTTTTGGTAATTATGATTAAAGCTTCTATAAACATTGGTGTGCAGATTTTTGTGGGAACATACATTTTCAGCTTATTTGGTTAAATACCAAGGAGTGTGATTGCTGGATTGTATGACAAGAGTGTATTTAATTTTATAAGAAACTGCCAAACTGTCTTTCAAAGTGGCTGCACCATCGTGCATTCCCACCCCCAGTGTATGAGTTTCTATTGGTCCATACCCTGGCCAGTGTTTTGTGTTGTCAGTGGTTTGGAATTTTGGTATTCTAATAGATGTGTGGTGATATCTCATTGCTGATTTAATTTGCAATTCCCTAATAACATATGATTTAAACAACATTTTATGTGTTCTTTTGCCACCTAGATATTGTCTTTTGTGAGGTGTCTGTTCAGATATTTTGCCATTTTATAATTGGATTCTTCATTTTCTTATTATTGAGTTGGAAGGATTCTTTATGTAGTTTTGATGGCAGCCCTTTCTCGAATAGAGCTTTTAAAAATATTTTCCCGCAGTCGGTGGCTTGTCTTCTCATTCTCTTTTCAGTGTCTTTCTCAGAGAAGAAGTTTTAAATTTTAGCAAAGTTCAAATTATTAGTTATTTCTTTTATGCATCATCGTTCTATCTAAGAAGTAATTGCCAAACACAAGGCCATCTACATTTTCTCCTATGATATTTTCTAAAAGTTTTATATAGTTTACATTAAGTGCCTATTTTTAGTTAATTTTTGTGAAGGGTGTAAGGTCTGTGTGTACATGCTTCTTTAAAATATTATTTTTTTGTTCATGATGTTCAGTTTTCCTGTATCATTTGTTGAAAAGACTCTTTTTTCATTGGTTTGCCTTTACTCCTTTGTCAAAATCAGTGTTATACTTTGATCTGTTTCTTTTTATTTATTCTCCGTATCCCAAATACCACTATGTACTGTATATATATATTATAATTTTAGCTTAACAAACTTGTTACTGTAGTAGCAGTAACTATTCAAAATAGCCAGCAGTCTTGCTGTTTGTATTTATTTTATTCCAAATTCATTTAGATTCATTAGGTTCAAAACATCAGCTAACTAGTGAAAGAGGTGAATGGAAAAACCAGCCATGCCTAAAAGGAGAGGAGTCTTGTTTTTAAATGAAGAGTCAGATATTGGTTACTATCTTGTAATAACTCTGAATATTTCTGAATTAAAACTACATGCTATAATCTAGAATGAATGTAGTGCATTAGAGAGTGAAGAGTAAACTGAAAACTATGGGGGTTGCTGAGTTTTCATATAATGGCATGGGAAGTCTCTTCCACGAGATGCATTTTAAAGTGGCAGTGAGAAACCAAAAACAAATTTCATTTGATATCATCCAAAAGAAAATCATTTTTCAGTGTTACAAAAGAAAACTAAATGTGGTAATTTTGTCACAATTAACTTAAAGCCAGATAAGGTATCAGGAACATTTAATGTGACTGATATGGAATGCATGTCCAAGATCGTTAAAAATAAGACATGTAAATAGTGAAATGTGATGTGGAAAAGGAGTGGTCTGGGAGTCAGTAAATCTAGGATCTAGAACCAATTATCTGTCACTTAGAGTCATCTCTCATTTATGTTATGTTTCCTCAACCATTAAATAGAGAATAAATAAGTAGGTTTTTTTAGTCTTCTTCAATTCTAAAGTTCAAAGTTAGTAGTACAAGACAAGTCAAACACAGTTCTGAGTTAATCTGGTTCAACTAGGTGTCTTAAGTGAATAAATTTAACACATGTTTAATTCTAATTAAATACATTCTAATAAAATTATATATAAGAAATGAAAATCTTAAGTGGATGATAGAAGCAGACTTTTCCCACTGTTTAATTTTTTAAGTCAGTAGTAAACACACAAGCAAGAGATTGCAATGATTTGAAAATGTTCTTCTTATACAAATTCATTATTTTATATTTTGCCTTTATTTTTCAACTGTAACTCAATAACTTGGAATTATAGGATTTTAAAGTTAATAGAGTTTTTTTTAAGTTCCATGCCATCCCAACCTCAATTTAGGAAAGAGTAAACTAAGGTCCAGAAAAAAATTATTTGTACAGGATCACATAGTTAATTTATGGCAAGGCTAGAAGAACAAGCTGGATTTCCTGAACTTTGGCCCAGTGACTTTTCCACAATAAGTTTAAAGTTCTCAGCAATCAGTACATTTCAATAAACCATTGATAAAATATTTTGTTTTACTTTGTAGAAGTAAGTTTTGACACCCATTAATTCATTTTATCCTGTTAATATTTTTGCAAAGTTGTTATTATTAGTGTCATTATCTTTATTACACATGCACTAGAACAGATTAAGTAATATGCCTAAAGTCATATAACTAATAAAGAATGAAGTGTGAATTTAGCTCCACTTTTGGGGGACTCCAGATTCCAACTTATTTGAAGACATTATGTTAACTTCTTGAAGTTTCCATTGAGCATTAGAATGATAACATTCTGAAGCACACCTTACTTACATCTTTGATATTGTCTTTATCAAGATGTGGTATAAAGACCACCAAAATTTATGATTCTTTTTGGTACTGCTTCATCATGAGGCTTATGCTAGGATATATACCACACTAAATGTTTGAGATGCGTGTAAATGATTGACTATGCTTTGTATGGTTGATTACTTCAGAAGTTATTCACTCATTTTTTCATACTCTGAATAGATTTTCATTGTATTTGTGTGTGTGCACACATATCAGAATTGTACTGATTTCCTTTTTACCCTATTAACAATGTCTTAAATGCCAATCCAAGGCCCAATGTATAACTTTTACTGGAATCTTACCATCAACTTTCAGAATCAAAAGTTGTCACTAGAGGTTTCTCAATGCCTATCTACTGCATTTCTAAATTAACAACAAATGCAGATTTGTCTGTGATGGCTCTTTTATTGATGTATGCAGCTGGAGAAAAACCAACTGCCAAGGGAACTCAATTTTCTTTATCATCAACTTGACATTCGTTAACAGATGGCTTCTGGATACTATGGTAGTCTTCTTAATTTGTCTCTTTATATAGTGCTGCAAACATCCTTGGTTAATTGCCTGATTATTACATTTAATTCTTTGTCAACAATATACAACCTTGTTTTGGAACATATCCTAGAGGATAAGTTATGAAAGGCAGGGATTTGAGGGTAAAACTGCTACCAGCCTTTTGAAACATAAAGTGGCACACCTGAGGTTAAGCAAATATGCTCAAATATCCCCTGACTTAAAATCCAGTAGGCTTTCTCTGAAGTATTCCATTTATCCAGAATACAGTGGATTAGCATGAGCTAATGTTATACAAAAGAATAGTTTTAAAAAGTCAGCAAATAGGTGAATAAATAAATAATAAATAAATGGTTAAAACACTCTAAGACAAAACATCTTTCCAATTGAGCATAAATCTAAAGCTAACAGCAACTGAAGTCTCTTTTTTCCTTTTTAATATCTAAGTAAGTAGGATTTAAATATGACACTTGGGAGAGTGAAAATTTCTCCAATGTTTCCAAGGGGATGCAAAAATACGCTTATAATTGATTGACTCTGTTGGCATCCTTTTAAGTGCAAGCATACACCTTTCTTTTCTTTGCTTTGGAAATCCAAAGAAATGAGCAAACTTAAAATATGTATAGATCGGGGCTTTGATTCAATTAGAAAACAAAATACATAGTATTATATATAGTACTGTGCACATGTACATACTTTTATATACACAAGATGTAGAATTCAATGTACAATAAGTGAGTGCATTTATCAATATAAAATCAGCTCATGTTGTCAATCTTAAGAGTAGCATATTGACCACACAAACATATCAATTAAAACCACTATTAATTTTGACTTTTAATCTTAGTTCTTTATTTTCATTTTTTCATTGCTAAGTGGTATGGCTATCTTGAAAAATAATATGAAATTATAGTCCTATCCTTTCAATAAAATAAATTACTCATGACTGTCCTACATTAAGAGTTTTAAATAGATTCAAAAGATGGACTCAGTGGACTCAGAAAACCCTCAGAATAGTACTTTTGCTGTTATTATAGAGGAAGATCTGAGCTAATATTGCTAGTAATGAATATTCTATTGAAGTTTATGCTGCCACCTATGGGGAATGAAAATTCTTAGTAATTAATCTGAAATGTGGAAATTACTGTTGCCAATTATGAATGAAAATTGAAACATCTAAGTGAATTTTATTACTCATGTGACTGTCAAAGGAAAACCTATTTGGAGAAAGCTCTATGTTCTTTTATTGTTCCTTTTAAAACCCAAATGTGATATGTACCCATGGAAATTTATCTACATAATCAAAAAGGTTCATTTCTAAGGGATAACTTAAGTGTCTAAGTTGAGTATTTGCAATCAAGTAATTAGATGTAGTATAAACTGAATTAACTGTACTTATTGTGAAACCTTATGTGAGTTGATTTAATATCTCTGTCCATTTTTTCATATTCTTTTCATTTTTGCCTCTTTTAACATGTACTGTCTTGTTCAAACTGGGGAGTAAATGAAACTAGTTTGTAACCCCCAGTCTATTAATACAGTAATATAGTAAAATAGAAAGAGAAAAACCTTTGGATTGAGGAAGGTCCTTGGTTGAAATTCACACCCCAGAATTTGCTATTTATATCACACAAGAAAGTATAATTGAGTCCAAGTTTTCATCAGAAAGTAGAACTTGTTCTACACATTTTCTAGGAATGCTGTAAGAAACATGAGTTTCTTCTAGTGCTGACCAAAAATGCCTGACACAAAATGATTCTAAATGAATATTTGTATTCTTTTCTTCCAAAATACAGTATCTGCTACACCATGAAGATCCAGAAAACTGAGTCATAACTCATCTGGTAAGATATAGGGTAAACCAGAGTGTAAGAAATCTGGGTGAGTAGGATGAGAAGTAGGAATAATCTTGTTGAGCTGTGTCAGTGGGTGCAGCAAACAGACTCAAAGGTGGCCCACCCATGGTTCCCATGCACATCTTTGTGTGACTCGCTCCATTTGAGTGTAAAATGGTACCTATGACTTTCTTCTAATCAATAGAATAGGATAAAGGTGATGAAATGGAAATGTGATGTTTGTCATTATGTTATGTAATACAGCCTTTCTGGCTTTGGAGAAGTACAGAGCCATTTTGGGAGAACCAGATGGCAAGGAACCAAGGGACACTTACAGGAGCTGAAGGCAACTTCCAACCAGCCTCTAGGAAGAAGTCAGGCATTCAGTCATACAGTCACAAGGAAATTAATTGTTCCGTCAACCTGAGTGAGTCTTAGAAGGTGACTCTTCCCTAGTTGACCCACCAGAGAATCCATCTTAGGTCAATACAGTAATTTCATCCTTACAGAAGACCTAGTTAAGATGTACCTGGTTTCCTGACCCACAGACCCTATAAGATGATAAATGTATTCATTTTAACCTTCTAAACTTATGCTACAGATTAGCAATAGAAAAGCGAATCTAATGGGTTTTCTTGAATAAGTTAGATTTTCATTCCTTTATTATTCTGTACACCTTAAAAATTGTAAAACTCTAATTTATGAGTCTGAATTTTTGAAAAAAATTACAAAACTTTACATAATATAAATGAAATATTCCTCCTACTCTACAAACCTATATTATGCTCCCTCAGAGGCAATTTCTATGTTCCGTATCATGTTTTCACCCTGGGTGAAATGATTTTCCAAACTCATAAGTACACACGAAGATTTAAAAGTGATTTAATTTTATGTCTTTTATAATATTTATAATATACAAAAGTGAAATATTTATTAATTGGCCCTTAAGTTTGAAGAGATTTCAGAGCTAATTTAACAAACTGTATTATATTATGTATATCTTACATTTTATGGTCTATCTATGGAAACTGAAGGAAAAGGAAAGCATGAGCTCAGCCAATAGAAGACTAATTTTAGTAAATCTAGGTAATTTTGCAATATTGCTACTTCCTGGCCATGTATCTTCACACAAACCACTTTCTCTGTTTAGACTCTTAATTTACACATTGTAGTTTTCAAATGATGTGTTTTTAGACTTCTGCATGTTATCCTTTGTGTGTGTTTTGCGTTTCACAATGTTGACTAGTAATTTATAAACCTGACTGATCATAAAATCGTACTCCAAGTTTGTTATTATTATTATGATTTGTATTCTTAATGCAGATAACTAGCCATCATGCCTAGGTATTCTTCTTCAATGAATTTGGGATACGGTTATGGAATTTAAATGTCAAGGTATTTTCACAGGTACTTCTCACTACCTTGATTGGAAAACAATAATTAAGGTATATGTATGTTACCTAAATTATAAATACAAATACAAAATATCTAAATTATAAAGTATAACTTACAGTGTTATTTTTATCAACATACATTAACATATGTTTAACACTGCTTGAAGGAGAGTGATGTGAAATTCACCATAAGCTACATGACAAGGACAGTAACCACTGCAGCTATGAGCTATATTAAGAGTCTGTTACAAAGGAGCACAGTGTAGGAAGTCTTTATTTAATTTTGACCCCCATTTTCCATTTGCCTCGTGTTTTATTTGTTCTTCGTCTTGGTATCCTTAACAAAACATATCTTTTCTTCGTATCATATCCATAAGTCTTTCTGGTTCACTTGAAAGGCCTGATACTGGGAAGATATGAGAGTTCTTTGGAATTGTTCAGAGGGTAAGTCTTCATTCCTTGTCTTTGGCTTCTTTTCCCCTTGGTGTATCAAACCTGGGAGCCGACAGCTTCATCTGGCAGCCTAAAGCAATCAAGTTCTTTAGCAGTATTTTTTGCTCAAAAGCTGTTTTTTGACTAATACATTGTTAATGTATGTTAATTTTATTTCACAAATACATTCTTCAGACAAAGTAAGAGTGCCTCCATTTTGTCATTAATATGCATTTTTTTGACTATACATGGCCAAGGAATAAAGGAGGGAATGAGCTATTCCATAGTTACAGAGACCGAAGCAATGATAGGAGCATCTCACCTGGAATGTAAGAGGCTGTAGCTACCTTTCTTTCATCTTCCTGAACCTAATTCCCTTAGTTAGATAGGTAGCTAGATTGCTAGCTAGATAAATATAATGCAAAAACTGCAAAATTCTCTCTTTTAAGTGTAAAACTTTTTTATTTTTCAGTATACTCACAGAGCTGTGTAATTATCACCACTCTAATTTTAGAACATTTTTACAACTCCAAAATGAAACTCCATATTCATTTGTACTCAGTCTCCAACTCTCTCCCCCAGCCTCTGGCAACCACAAATATATACACTGTCTCTATAGGTTTACTTATTCTGTAAATTCTGTATAAATGAAATCACACAGTATGTGGTCTTTTGTTAATGCCTTAGTTCGCTTACAATGTTTTCAAGGTTTATCAATATTGTAGCATGTACTAGCACTTTACTGCTTTTTACAGAAAAATAATACTGCACATCATGGGTATATCACATTTTATTTATCCATTCATTAGTTAATAGGCTTTGGGTTATTGCCTTGTTTTTATCATTATAAATAATGTCATGATGACTAGTCATCTGCAAGGTTTTATATGGACATATGTCTTTATTTTTCTTGAATATATACCCAGGAATGGAATTGCTTGTATAAATGGTAACTCCGTGTCTAACATTTAGGAGAAATGCCAAACTGTTTTCCAAAGTAGCTATACTATTTTACATTCATAGAAGCAATGTACCAGAATTGTAATTTCTTCACACCCTGTCGAGACTTATTTATTAACTTTTAATATTAACCATTTTACTGAGTGAAATTAGTATCTCATTGTGGTTTGTATTTGCAATTATCTAATATTTAAAATCTTTGCACATGGCCACGGATCATTTGTCTCTCTTTTTTGGAACTTACGGTGATATTTTTCTTCTTTGGAAAACCATCTATTAGAAATATTTGTCCTTTTTAAATTGTATTGTACTTTTATTGTTAATTTATAAGAGTTCTTTATATAATCCGGATATGATTCTCTTGTCTTTTCTCATCTTCAATGGTTCCTTTGAATAAAAAAAAAAAAATTGATGGAATTCAATTTATTTGCCTTTTCTTGCATTACTTGTGCTTTTGGCATCATATCTAAAAATTCTTTGGCTAATCCCAAATCATAAAAACTTACAGCTATGGTTTCTTCTCAGAGGTTTATAGTTTTAGCTCTTTCATTGAAGCCTGTGATCCATTTGGACTTAATATTTCATATGATATGAGATACAGGGTACAGGTTGATTCTTTGGCATGTTTGTGTGCAGGTCTCCCAGGAAAATTTGTTGAAGAGTTATTCTTTCATGATTGAATTGTCTCAGACTCCATGTCGAAAGTCAATTGTTCATAAATTGGTATGTATGTTAGCTTTTCTATATTTACCACCTGTATGGTCCTTTCTATGTGTACCAAATTTTCTTGATTACTAGCTTTGTAGTAAGTCTTATAATTGAAAAGTATGAGTCTTCAAACTGATAAACGCAGGCAAGGGTGAGTACCTGGTGAAACCCCACTATCAAGCCAAAAAGCCTGAAACCCTTGACCCAACGTGAGAACTTCTATCCCTGTTTGCCTGCTCTCTAACAATTAGCTCTTTTTCAATAATGTCTTTTTACGAATCAAATGTTGCCTTTTCTAAAACTACCTATGGCCTGCCCCACCCCCACATCCTGTGTCTAGGAAAGACCGCAGACTCTGTTGCTAGAAGAGAGAAGCAGCTTGAGTAGAGAGAGGCGACTGGACTTCACAGGTATGGCTTGACTTTAGAGGGCAGATGGCTTAACTTTGGAGAAGAGCTGTCTGGACAGAGCCGAACTGCAGGAAAGATTAACTGCCCGTCCCATCTCCTCTCCAGCTCCTCTCTTCCCTGAGAGCCATTTCCACTGCTAAATAAAATCATCCTCCTCCACCATCCTTCAAGTGTCCACACAACCTCATTCCTTTTGGATGCTGGACAAGAGCTCAGGACCCACCAAATACAGGTACCCAAAAAAGGCTGCTGTCACATCAGTCCTTTATTCTTGCTGGGTACCTGCATTTGGTGGGTCCCTCATCACATGAGGCAAGGGGCCCACTAAGGTGATAACACACTATTGTCCATGGACAGTGGAGGTAAGAGAGCACTTTAACACAAACTCTGAGGTTGCAGGGGTCACAGGCACCCCTACCTGGGTGCTGCCACAGGGCCCACATGGAGCTTGTTCCTGCAGGCACCCAAAGCAGCCAACCAGATCCTGCACTCGCTTGCTGAAGTGCTCCCTCCTGCAAGAGGTTGAGTGCTGCGGGTTGAGTAAACTGGGCACCCCATTGAAAGACCAGTGAAGAGGTTGAGAAAAAATCCTGTATCAAAACATTGTTATTCTTTATCAAGATGGTTTTGGCTATACTGGGAACACTCGAATTGCCACATAAGTTTTAGGATAAGTTTTTCAATTTCAATTAAAAATACAACTGAGATTTTGAAAAAGATAGCTTTGAATGTATAGATTAAGTTGGGAAGAAGTTGTCTTATTTATCAATATTGAATTGTTCAATCCATGAAGATGGATTGCAGTTTTTATTTAGATATTCTTGATTTCTTTCTTCAGCATCTTATAGATTTCTTTTTTCTAGAGATACTGTGCATATTTTGTTAGATATGAAAGCAATAGAGTTTTGTATGTGGACTTTGTATCCTGGGACCTGCCAATACTCAATAATTAGTTCCAAGTTATTTGCAAATTTATTTGGAATTTTCTGCAAAGAAAATCGTATCATCTACAAATAAAGACTTTTATGTTTTGCTTTTCAATATGCATATGGTTCATTTCTTTTTATTGTCTATTGCCCTAGTTTGGACTTCCCGTACAATATTAAATAGGAACGGTGAAAGAAGAGACCATTATATTGTTGTCAGCTTAGGTGGACACTGTTCAGTTTTATATTAAGTATGATATTAACTGTAGGTTTGCTGTTGATGTTATAATTAATTTAATAGGCTACTAAATTTGGTTTGCTAGTATTTTATTGACAATTTTTGAATCTATGCTCACAGGAGAATTGGAGTGTAGCTTTCTTTTCTGTGATGTCTTTGTCTGGTTTTGTTATTAGGATAATATTAGCCTAAGAGACTGACTTGGGACATGTTCCTAGTGCTTCTACTATTTGAAAAAAAAAAAAAAAAAACATGTAAGAAGACTTGGTAATAATTCTTCTTTAAATGTTTAGTAGGAGCCACCAGTGAAGACATCTTGGACTAGGGTTTCTCTCTAGAAAGCTTTTAAATTACAAATTTAACCTCTTGTAGCGTTATTCAGATTTTGTTTTTCTTCTTGAGAGTGTTTCAGTTGTTAATTCCTTTCTAGGAAACTTTCTATTTGACTTTGTTGTCATATAATTGATCATGTAATTATTTTCTTGTAATTATTTTCTATTTCTATAAAGTCAGTAATAGTGGCTTCTCCTTAATTCCTGATTTCAATAATTTGATTATTTTCTATTTTTTCTTAGCAAATCTAATAAAAAATTAGTAAACCAACTTTTGATTCTGCAGATTCCTCTTTTTTAAATTAATTATTTAATCATATGTATTATAATCTTTATTATTATCTTCTTTGTCCTTGCTCTGGGTTCACTTTACTCATTTTTTTCTCATTTCTTAATGTGGAAAGTTAAATTAATTTGATATCTTTCAATTTAGATGCATGCATAAATATAAATTTTTCTCTAAGCAATATTTTAACTGAATTTCTTAACTTCTGGGATGTTGTTTATTCATCTTCATACATCTCCAACTATTTTGTAATCTCCTTTTTGTTTAACCTATTGGGAATTTGAGTGCATTGTTTAATCTCCACATATTGTTTAAATTATCAAATTTGCTTCTTATTTCAATTTGTTTTGGGGCTAGAACACACTTTTTGTGATTTCTCTTATGTTAATTTGTAGGATTTCTATCATTTTAATTTATTAAGATTTGTTTTATGGCCTAATATATGTTTTTTCTTAAAGAATGTTCTTGGTGTACTTCAGAAGAATGTGTTTTTCTCTGTTGTTAGGTGGAGGGTTTTAAAGATGTTTGTTGGGTATTCTTGGTTTATGGTGTTGTTGAGTCTCCTATTTCCTTGTAATCTTCTGCCTAAGAGTCCTATTCCTTATTTCAAATGAGGTATTATAGTTTCCAACTATTATTGTAGAATTATTTATTAATTTATTCACTTATGTTAGTTTTTGATTTCTGTATTTTGGGGGATCCATTTCTAGTTCTATATATGCTACTTCTTAGTCCATTTGTGCTTCCATAGCAAAATACCTAAAACTGAATAATTATAGAGAACATGGATTTATTTATTTCTCACAATTGTGGAGGCTGTGAAGCCCAGGATCAAGGTGCCAACATTCCTGCCTGATGAGAACTGCTCTCCGCTTCCAAATTGGAACCTTGTTGCTATGTCCTTACATGGCTGAGGAAGAAGGGCAAAAGAGCATCCCTGAACATTGAGCTATTTTATAAAGGTGCTAACCTCATCCATGATGGTGGAGTCCCTATGATTTATTCGCCTCCAAAAGGCCACATCTCTTAATAATGTTACACTGAGGACTAAGTTTCAATATAAACTTTGGAGGGGACACGATTATTTTAATTGTTATGTCTTCCCAATGAATTATTCACTTTTCATTATAAAATGTTATTCTAGTAAAAGTTTTGTCTCAAAGTCTATTGAACCTTGTATTAGTCCATTTGCACATTGATGATAAAGACTATGCAATTCACAAAAGGAAGAGGTTTGTTGGACTTACAGTTCCACATGGCTGGGAAGGCCTCACAATCCTGGTGGAAGGTGAATGGCAAGGAGGAGCAAGTCACGTATTATATGGATGGGGACAGTCAAAGAAAGAGCTTGTGCAAGGAAACTCCCATTTTTTTGTTTTGTTTCATTTCTGAGACGGAGTCTCGCTCTGCTGCCTAGGCTGGAGTGCAGTGGCGTGATCTCAGCTCACTGCAAGCTCCACCTCCTGGGTTCACACCATTCTCCTGCCTCAGCCTCCCTAGTAGCTGGGACTACAGGCGCCTGCCACCACGCCTAGCTAACTTTTTGTATTTTTAGTAGAGATGGGTTTTCACCGTGTTAGACAGGATGGTCTTGATCTCCTGACCTGGTGATCCACCCTCCTTGGCCTCCCAAAGTGCTGGGATTACAGGCGTGAGCCATTGCGCCCAATTGGGAAACTCCCGTTTTTAAAACCATCAGATCTCATGAGACTCATTCATTATCATGAGAACAACACAGGAAAATCCTGCCCCCCATAATTCAATAACCTCCCACCTGGTTTCTCCCACAACATGTGGGAATTCAAGATGAAATTTGGGTGGGGACAGAGCCAACCCATATCATTCCTCCCCTCACCCCTCCCAAATCTCATGCCCTCACATTTCAAAACCAATCATGCCTTCCCAACAGTCCCCTAAAGACTTAACTCATTTCAGCGTTAACTCAAAAATCCACAGTCCAAGGTCTCATCTGAGACAAGGCAAGTCCTTTCTGCCTATGAGCCTGTAAAATCAAAAGGAAGCTATTTACTTCCTAGTTACAATGGCGATACAGTCATTTCAAATGGGAGAAACTGGCCAAAACACAGAGAAACACAGAGACTACAGGCCCCAGGCAAGTCTGAAATCCAGCAGGGCAGTCAAATATTAAAGCCCCAAGATGATCTCCTTTGACTCCACATCTTGCATCTGGGTCATGCTGATGCAAGAGGTGGGTTTCCATGGTCTTGGGCAGCACCACTCCTGTGGCTTTTCAGGGTACAGCCTTTCTCCCACCTACTTTTACAGGCTGGTGTTGAGTGTCTGTGGTTTTTCCAGGTACACGGTGCAAGCTGTAGGTGGATCTCACAGCTCCACTAGGTGGTGCTCCAGTAAGGACTCTGTGGGGGGGCTTTAAGCCCACATTTCCCTTCTGCACTGCCCTAGCAGAGGTTCTCCATGAGGGCCTCGCCCCTGCAGCAAACATCTTCCTGGACATCTAGACATTTCCATACATCCTCTGAAATCTACAGGGAGTTTCCAAACCTAAATTCTTGACTTCTGTGCACCCACAGTCTCAATACCATGTAGAAACTGCCAAGGCTTGGGGCTTGCATCCTCTGAAGCCAAAGATTTATCTTTACCTTGGCACCTTTTAGTCATGACTGGAGGAGCTAGGACACAGGGTATCAAGTCCCTAGAATGCACACAGCACAGAGACCCTGGGCCTGGCCCACAAAACCATGTTTATTACCTCCTAGGCCTCTGTGCGTGTGATGGGAGGGAGTCCGTGAAGATCTCTGACATTCTAGGGAGACATTTTCCCTATTGTTTTGGGGATAATAGTTGGCTCCTCATTAATTATGCAAATTTCTGCAGCCAGCTTGAATTTTTCCTCAGAAAACGAGATTTTCTTTTTCTATCCTATTGTCAGGCTGCAAATTTTCTGAATTTTTATGCTTTGCTTCTCTTATAAAACTGAATGCCTTTAACAGGACCCAAGTCACCTCTCGAATGCTGTGCTGCTTAGAAATTTCTCCCACCAGATGCCCTGAATCATCTCTCTTGAGTTCAAAGTTCCACAAATCTCTAGGACAGGGGCAAAATGACATCAGTCTCTTTGCTGAAACATAACAAAAGTCATCTTTGCTCCAATCCTCAACAATTTCCTCATCTTCATCTGAGACCACCTCAGCTTGGACCTTATTGTTCATATCACTATCAGCATTTTCGTCAAAGCCACTCAACAGGTCTCTAGGAAGTTCCAAACTTTCCAACATTTTCCTGCCTTCTTCTGAGCCCTCCAAACTATTCCAACCTCTGCTTGTTACCCAGTTCCAAACTTGCTTCTATGTTTTTGGGCATCTTTTCAGCAATGCCCCACTCTACTGGTATCAATTTACTATATTAGTCCTTTTTCACGTTGCTGATAAACACATACCCGAGATGGGGCAATTTACAAAAGAAAGAAGTTTATTGGGTTTACTGTTCCATGTGGCTGGGGAGGCCTCACAATCATGGTGTAAGGTGAAAGGCAAGGAGGAGCAAGTCATATTTTAAATGGATGGCGACAAGCAAAGAGAGAGCTTGTGCAAGGAAACTCCCATTTTTCAAACCATCAGATCTCATGAGACTCATTTACTAACAGAAGAACAGTGCAGGAAAGACCCACCCCCATGATTCAATGACTTCCCACAGGGATCCTCCCATGACATGTGGGAATTGTGGGAGTTACAATTCAAGGTGAGATTCAGATGGGGACACACCCAAATCACATTAAACCTGATATAACCATTCAGCTGTCTTTTGGTTAACGTTTGCATTGTGTACCGGTTTTCATGCTTTTTCTTTCAATCTCTTTGTATGTTTGATTATAAAGCATGTCTCTTGCAGATAGGAATTGGCATTTTATTTTTTCAAATTTATTCTGTCAATTTCTGCCTGTGATGGAAGTGCCTAATCCATTTATGCTTAATATTAATTCCCTTGTTGTTTATTTTATTGTACTTTGGGTTATTTTTCAATTGTTGCCCTGGGGATTATAAACAGCATATTAACTTTCTTCAGTCATGTTTGATTAATATCAAGTTAATTTTAATAAAATACAAAAACTGTGGATCTAAATGCTGGATGTAGAATTCTTATTTATTCATTTAAAAAATTTTAAAATTTGTGTCCTTTGTAGGGACATGGATGCAGCTGGAAACCATCATTCTTAGCAAACTATCACAAGAACAGAAAACCAAACACCGCATGTTCTCACTCGTAGGTGGGAACTGAACAATGAGATCACTTGGACTCGGGAAGGGGAACATCACACACCGGGGCCTATCATGGGGAGGGGGGAGGGGGGAGGGATTGCATTGGGAGTACCTGCACCTGATGTAAATGACGAGTTGATGGGTGCAGCACACCAACATGGCACAAGTATACATATGTAGCAAACCTGCACGTTGTGCACATGTACCCTACAACTTGAAGTTTAATAATAATAAATAAATTAAAAATAAAAAATAAAAAATAAAAAAATAAATAAAAAAAAAGAATTAAAAAAAAAATTTTAAAAACTGCTTCTGGGTAAATAGTAGGCATATATATTTATGGGGTACATGTGATGTTTTGATATAGGCATGCAGTGTCAAATAAGTACATTATGAAGAATGGGGCATTCATCCCCTCAAGTATTTATCCTTTGAGATACAAACAATTCAATTATTAACTCTTAGTTGAGAGTCTCTTTTTATCCAGTAATTGAATATATCATCCCATTGCCTACTGACTTCCATTACTACTAATGCAAAAAGTCAGTCCTTCATCTTATTGATGATCCCTTATGTGTGATGAGATATTTTCTTCTTGATTTCTCTCTGTCTTTGACCTTTGTCAATTTGACTGTAATGTGTCTGAGTGTGGATGTCTTCGAGTTTATTACTTGGATCCCTTGAGCTTCTTAAATGTATATATTACTGTTCTTTATCAATTTTGGAAAATTTCAGCTATTATTCTTTATAATATTCTTTCTACCTTTTTCTCTTTTTTCTCCTTCTTGACTACCATTATGCATAGATTGGTACATTTGATGGTGTCACACAGTTTTCTGACACTTGCTTAATTATATACATTTCTTTTTCCTTTCCATTCCTCTGAAATAATTGAGAAATCTCAGTTGACCTATGTTCAAGTTTGTTGTTTCTTTTTCCTGTTGGCTCAGATCAGCTGTTGAGCACTTCTAGTGAATTTACAATTAGTAATCTTGCTTTTCGACTAAATAATTTATACTTGGTTCTTTTTATTGTGTCTCCTAATTGATATTATATATGTGGTGAGGCATAGTTCTCATACTTTCATTTAATTCCTGAGATATGGCTTCCTTTAATTTTTATTTTTTGAATGTATTTATAATAGCAGAATTAAATATTTGTTTAATAAGTCCAACATCTGATTTTCCTCAGGGACAGTGTC
The DNA here is from genome assembly GCF_047675955.1 of Chlorocebus sabaeus. Classification (NCBI taxonomy): domain Eukaryota; kingdom Metazoa; phylum Chordata; class Mammalia; order Primates; family Cercopithecidae; genus Chlorocebus; species Chlorocebus sabaeus. The sequence goes on from NC_132927.1 coordinate 3,421,511, forward strand.
TATTAACTCCTTTGGTTTTTCTTTCTTGTGTATAGGTAATGCTTTTTTGTTTATCTACATGTCTCACGTGTGTGTGTGTGTGAGTGTGTGTGTGTAAAAATGAACATTTGCAATAATCTAATATGAAACTTTGGAAAAAAGACTCCTGTTTCTCTCTAGTTTTCTTTGTTGCTGTTTGTTTAGTGACTTTCCTGGACTAATTCTTTAAAGTCTATATTTTTTCATTGCATGTGGCTGTTGAAGTCTCTGTTCCAGTTAACTTAGTGGTCAATAAAGAGTGTGCAGAAACTTTCTCAAATTCCTTGAATCAGTAAATCTCGCAACCTTTGGAGAAGGGATCTTTGTGTGTATTGGGGGCACGAATTTAGCTCTTCAGGAGTTTACAATTTTGCCTTATCCTTCATTTCCAATTTGTGCAGATCCCTGAGGTCAACTAGAGGTGAAAGAGCAGAGCACTTTCAGGTGTTTATTGGCATAGAAATAAACACAGCATACCTGGGAGCTTATCAAAATCTGAATTTTATTCTCATTACTAATTAGTTTGATTAGTCCTCAGTATGAATAAGCCCCCCTCCATTAAACTGTATTTTCTTCCAGAGTTGGACCCTCAATTTTTTTTTTTTTTTTTTTTTTTTTTTTTTGTACATAGTCTGACTTTGTCACCTAGGCTGGAATGCAGTGGCAGGATCTCAGCTCACTGAAGGCTCTGCCTCCCAGGTTCATGTCATTCTCCTTCCTCAGCCTCCCGAGTAGCTGGGATTACAGGCGCCCGCCACCATGCCTGGCTAACATTTTTGTATTTTTTTAGAAGAGATGGAGTTTCACCGTGTTAGCCAGGATGGTCTCAATCTTCTGACCTCGTGATCTGCCTGCCGCAGGCTCCCAAAGTGCTGGGATTACAGATGTGAGCCACTGCATCAATGTACTTTATTTTTAATGCTTTGTGCTGTGTAGAGTGCCTGGTACTTTTTCTTAATTAACCAATTCAGGAAATATACCAAGAACTTAGTACATACTAGTTTCTGAATTATTCCGGGGACATAAGATGAAAGGTCTACTCTTGATGACCGCATGTCCCTTAGAATTTTAATGAATATTTTTCATTTATGTCATTAGTGCATTATATTATTGCATGAGGTGTTTCATTTTTCTGCATCCGACTGGCTCCCAGTGATGGCCAGAGAGACAAATGAGAGACCATGACAGAGCATTGAATGTATGGAATCACTGTCTAAGAAAGTATTAGAGTTAATCAAGGTGTGCTTAATATGTACATTAATGAAAATTTATTCATTGCTCAGAAATCCATGGAAAGACTTGTTCTAGGTATTGAAATTACTACATTAAACTGAAATATACAGTTAATTGCAGATACATCTGTAATAATAGTTTGACTCTTAAAATAATGAGCATCTGAGTATGAATAAACAAAATAACATGGTAAGGAAATTAGATATATATTATAGTTATTAGATATAAATTAATAAAAATATTTTGGTGTCCTACACAGTTTTGTCATTAAAAATGTCCACATTACACATAAGTGACTATATTCTGCAATTAAAAGAGACAGAAAATATTACAGCATTTTGTATTGTTATTTTTTCTTTAAGAGCAGAGTCAAGAATATGGTATTAGAGTTAGTATTTCCTAATAATTATCATATTTCAAATCATATTCCCATGGTATGATAGGGTAGTATAGTTGTGTACATGAAGTGGATGTACAGCATAAACTGCTATAACAAAATACCATGGCTTAAACAACAGACATTTCTCATAGTTCTGGAGTCTAGGATGTTCAAGATCAAGGTGGTAATAAATTTGGTTCTAGGTGATGGCCCTCTTTTTGACTCGCATACATACATGTTACCTTCTCATTTTATCCTCACATTGGAGAGAGGAAGGGAGCTCTAGCCTCTTTCTCTTCTCATAAAGACTCTAATTTCATTCTGAGAGCCCTACGCTCATGACCTCATCTAAACCTGATTGGCTCCCAAAGACTATGCCTCTATCACATTGCAGGTTAGAGTTTCAACATATGGACGTAGGGGGTGGCAAACACAAACATTCAGTCTATAACAAAGCACAAGGGACAGAAACATCCAGAGGATTTTTCTTGAGCATCAATATTTTGTAAGACATTGAAAGAAACAGACAATGATCAGATAACCGAGTAAATGAAAGGCACCAGTTTGGTCCTTGAATTTAGTGTTCACTGTAGTTGAGATAGAAAGATGGCAGAATCAATCACAAAACACGGTATCATAAACCACAATATTAATACTGTGATGCTTAGGATGTGGACATACTAGAACCCATCTTGGAGTTTACCATTATTACGTTGCAGGAATCCTTTCTAACTTTTGCCTCTCCCACGTACCTTCTCTTGAAAACAAATTTCTCAGTCTACAGGAGAGCATGTCTAAAATGAATTAGTAAATACTGTTCAAATATTAAAGAGAAAGTGTTTGTTTGCAGTCTTGTTTTACATAAGTTTGCTAAAATGTTTTATAACTTTACTGGCTGCTTAATCTGACTTTTTATTACCATAATATTTTCACATTATCTGAATAATGTGATGAAATACAAACATATATTCATGTATTAATTAAATGTATTTCTCCTTCAGCCTATTATTTAATATATGCATCATTATAGATTTCTAATCATATTTTCCCTGTATTTACATTTATAAAACTTTAACATAAACAGAGTTTCTATGAGGATATTGGGAATATAGACTCCCAGCAAAATTCCTCCTTCACTAACTTCCTTTTGAGTCAATAGGAAACTACCTAACGTAGGTAAAGCAGTTTAAAACCTCATATTTTGTACATATTAGAATTTTCCGTGATGTGATACATCTACATTTGATTTTTTATGTAAATGAATATAATCCAGGTATTGGCAGTATGCCTGTGGGTTTTCATGATGCAAATTCATGTAATATTTGAAATCTTTAAGATCATACTTATTGTTTAACTAATTATTGGGTACGTCTTTTGAAACTATTAGCTGTGAAATTTACAGGTGTTTCTAAACACCATCTTTCAACACTGAGGAATATCTGAGACATGCTGTGAGAAACTTTATTTCACATAATTGCTTTGAAAAGAACACTACAGGCATTTATTAAATAGAAAATATGGAAAGAGAAATTTCAAAAACTATAGTTGAAGGAAATAATGGAATCATTGAAGTTGAAGTTGAAGGAAATAATGGAATTTGGTACTCTTTAACTGCTCTAGGTGATGGAGTGTGAAACTTAATTTGTGCTAATCAATGTGAGGTGAAAAGAGCACAAATTAATTTGACATGCCGATTTCGTACTTCAGCGATGATGCTGAAAGTATTTGGGGCCTACACAAAGGCAGCATTTATCTCATGAGTCAGTGGAATATACTATGTCCTGCCTGTTGCAACACTGTACACATCGTCATTGAGGCTGAATTAAGTAAAATCTCTAATCTAGTCCTTTTAATATTTTTGATAATCAACTGATAAGGAAAAAATGTTTTGCCTCACAGTCATTATGACAAAGCACATCACACCACAGTGTGGGGTGGAAGGAACGACACACTGAATCCTGAGAAACTACAGAAACAGCTGCACCTTGCTGAGCAGTTGTCCTTAAATTAAACAAAACCTTGAGTCTTTTGTCCCTACTTCCTGAGTTTTTAGGGAAAGCAAAGATATCCTTGACTTCTATGTATCTGATAGCTGCAAATACGATGTCTGACAAAACTTATTCTTCCATAATGAACAGACTGTTGCATTAGTAATTGTATGTGTGTTTATGTTATTAAAAGCTACTGTGTGCTGTCTTCAGAGTGCCTTACAAAGTATTGCAAATATTTTATTAATACTTCTGTTTTCCCTTTCAAAAATATATTGAGTTAGACAATAAACTGGGGAGAAAACAGAACTACCTAACATAATGCCTGTTCAGTTAAAAACGATTTACTATGGTAGTTCTTGAAAATTTGCATTGTATTTTTGACAATGTCTCTTTTTGTTCCAGTATGATGACTTTTTCAGTTAAAGGCACAATAAATTAATATTCTATAAAAAGTGATACTTTGACATTTTAATTTCAGGCAAAGATACACTCAATAATTTACATGACAAAACAGTTCTCGGAAAAACTATGGAAAAATTTGAATTATGTTCCATGTTTGGATGAACCTAACTGTTTTGCTTTACTATGTATGCCAAGTAAAAGGGATGAAAATAGAGCATCTTATTTGATTTTGCATCTCTTGTGCACATGAGCTATCTCTATGTGTTTCAGTGTGCTCTTGTGATTTATTAGCTTTTATTTTTCTCTAAATGTGTTAAGTGGAGTTTGAGTGCAGAGTAACCCCAAAACCCAGGAAGGGTGAAAAACTGGAAATGAAAATGGCACAGTAAACTAATGCACCATCAACATAGTGATTGCTTCTCATATCTTTCCTATCACTATTGAGTTTTTTCCTTCTTAAGATTAATAAACCTATTTGTTTGCTCCTTATATAAACACGTCTTCTTGACAATTGACACTTTTTTATACCTATGGATTTTTTTTATAGGTATGAACTTTTTGCATAGCTGTGGGGTTTCCTACGATGAATTAAGGCTATTAAAGGAATGAGTTAATTCAAATGATCATAGTGGAAAGATTTTTAAATTCCTTTTTATCTTGAATCATGCTCTGATTCAGTCTGAATGAGCCCTTAAGAAGAATTTGCCAATATATGTCCATGCTTTTTTGGCATGAAATTATTGAGATACATACAACATTTTTGATTAGCCAGACAGAAGGAAAAATAGACCTTAAATATGCTTTAGTAGATGCTTTACATCCTTTTGCTTTTTAAAGTCAGGATGGCTTACAAGTAGTTAAAAGGGAAGCTTAAAATAAAAATTTGAATTGAGACATCAGTTTTATGCTTACACTTTTCCTCTCCAGACTAGCACTTTTTCTCTCAATGCAGCAGCACTTACAGAAGGTAGTTTCAAGTGTCAGGACACTGTCTCTTTGCTTATAATGGCTGAGATAATTTTGGAAAAGCCAATGGCACTATGCCATGTTCCACAGGTGATGAGGTACATCAGAGCTAAAAGACACACAGTTATTTCTTCAAAAGTGTTTTGTGAACTTGTGGTATAAAGATTTACATAGACAGTGTTATGGCTTTACAATATGAAAGTTATCTATATGTACAGTGTACAATTAGTTGTGCTTTTCAATTTCATTGCCATGAACATTTTCTTCTTGATTAAAGATGAAGTGATACATTATGAATCTTCAGTAGGTGCAATTATTTGACTTTAAGAGTTAGCAAATTACGAAACTTAAACTTACTTGGGATCTTTAATGTCTTGGTAAAGTAATGTTATTGCATAAAAAGGGGTATAGATTCTATCACAGTAATTTGGGGAGCATTTAAAAATACCAAACATACAATGAACAGTCATATATTCCAGACACAAGCAGATGTGCATTATTATCTAATTATGTCCTTGCAAAAATGTTATGATAGAAGTGTTACTCTCTATGAATGAGAAAAATGGAGATTCACAATGATTAAGTTTATTGTGTAGTCTCCTACTGCTAAGGTATTGTGGTGACATAGCCAAATTTATTGTTTTAAATTTACTCTAGAGGCCTGTTAACCACACACCATATTGTATCTTTTAAGACTTGATCCAACTCTGCCATTAATGTTTCTTATATAATTCTCTCAGGTGAAGGCTTCTTATTTTTGTAAAACTGCTCATACAGTTATCACCTACACAAAAGACCAAACCATCTATGAAATCCAATATTCAAAAATAACTATTAAGCAGTCATCATGTGGAAGTAACCATACTATGTGGTAGGGTGGTAGGGATACATCAATACATGAGACAAATGAGTTGCCGGTCCAAGAAAATGCCAAGTATTAACTGTGTAGGAAGCTGATTTTTAATCATAGCCTCCTGTTTTTGTACCTTTCTTTAGTGGCTCACTTTGGTTGCATCAGGATTTTCATTTCCCTGATATATTCATTTTCACATGATCTAGACATACATTATTTATCTAGTTTCACATTTCTTATCCAGTACAATTTCTGTAATTTGACAGGTCAACCACTGTCTACCTAATTTCTTCATTTCTCCTATTCTTTCCTTTTTTTTCTTTCCCTAATCAAATCCAACCTTGGGCTAAAACAAACACCTGCTTTCTAGATAAGTATTATATGATTCTGTTTAAGCTATTAAAATCGATCATCTCTACTCTCTTGTGGGCCTTTAGCATTCCTCAGTCATTTTTGTATTTCATATTTTTCTCTGATCAGCTCTTTCTTCCATGTTCCCAAATAGCTATTGAAAATTAATTCAAGATGGGTTAGAGACTTAAATGTTAGACCTAATACCATAAAAACCCTAGAAGAAAACCTAGGTAATACCATCAGAACATAGGCATGGGCAAGGACTTCATGTCTAAAACACCAAAAGCAATGGCAACAAAAGCCAAAATTGACAAATGGGATCTCATTAAACTAAAGAGCTTCTGCACAGCAGAAGAAACTACCATCAGAGTGAACAGGCAACCTACAGAATGGGAGAAAATTTGTGCAATCTACTCATCTGACAAAGGGCTAATAGCCAGAACCTACAAAGAACTCAAACAAATTTACAAGAAAAAAACAAACAACCCCATCAAAAAGTGGGCAAAGGATATGAACAGACATTTCTCAAAAGAAGACATGCATACAGCCAACAGACACATGAAAAAATGCTCATCATCACTGGCCATCAGAGAAATGCAAATCAAAACCACAATGAGATACCATCTCACACCAGTTAGAATGGCAATCATTAAAAAGTCAGGAAACAACAGGTGCTGGAGAGGATGTGGAGAAATAGGAACACTTTTACACTGTTGGTGGGATTGTAAACTAGTTCAACCATTATGGAAAACAGTATGGCGATTCCTCAAGGATCTAGAACTAGAAGTACCATATGACCCAGCCATCCCATTACTGGGTATATACCCAAAGGATTATAAATCATGCTGCTATAAAGACACATGTACACGTATGTTTATTGTGGCACTATTCACAATAGCGAAGACTTGGAATCAACCCAAATGTCCATCAGTGACAGACTGGATTAAGAAAATGTGGCACATATACACCATGGAATACTATGCAGCCATAAAAAAGGATGAGTTTGTGTCCTTTGTAGGGACATGGATGCAGCTGGAAACCATCATTCTCAGCAAACTATCGCAAGAACAGAAAACCAAACACCGCATGTTCTCACTCATAGGTGGGAACTGAACAATGAGATCATTTGGACTCGGGAAGGGGAACATCACACACCAGGGCCTATCATGGGGAGGGGGGAAGGGGAAGGGATTGCATTGGGAGTTATACCTGATGTAAATGACGAGTTGATGGGTGCAGCACACCAACATGGCACAAGTATACATATGTAACAAACCTGCACGTTATGCACATGTACCCTAGAACTTAAGTATAATAATAATAATAAAAAAATGAAAAAATAAAAAAAAAGAGAATATTATTGCTTTTCTTCATAGTCTCTTCTGCTCCTCAAAGTAATTATTTACCTACTTGGCTTTCAGAAAACACAATGTATATAATGTATAAATTTCTCAACAAAGTGCTCCAACATCAATGACATTTTTTATTTTTTCATTTCCTATTTTCTTCCTGCTCTGCAAATTTTAGAGGAAGCACTATCCTTCTTTCATTCGGCTTATGCTATAACTCTATGATCTTCTTTCTGTCCATTGGACTTTACCCATCCATTATGTAACTTTTTTCTCCTAAACCAGTACACGAGCCTGTGCCACTCTCAAAATAATAATAATGATAATAATAATAATAATAATGAAATCCTCGACAATTATTCCCATCTCATTTTGGTCTTTTTTATTTCTTCGTTTTTCCCTGAAATTAAATGTAACTGGGAAGGAGTATTGGTTGAGTGACCTTAGTGCCTGAGGCTATGGAGTGCTACAAGCCAGATGCTTCTGTTGTCACTGCAGGGTGGAGGCTGTTAGGTTAAGCAGAAATTTGTATCTGCTGGCTGGCGCCCACCTCCCCTGGGCAATGCTGGGGAAAAACAGAGTAACGCTTGCTTTTTGGCTGACCTTTTAATAACCACACTCCTTCCTCACAGTACACACCCCTATACAGTTTCAAACTTCACTAAACTAACTTAGACAATGTTCCTAAATGTCTAGGCTCATGTATTTATAGATCATAGACTTATTTGCATTGACACATAAGTGTTCTTCTGTATAAAAACTATTTTCATTCATATTGGTACTGACAGTTCTAGATTATTCATTCATATAGCTATCAACTGTGAGATTACTTGCATATACAAATACTTATTTGCCAAATTTCCCAACAGATGTTTCAGATATTTAAGATCACAATTTCTGTCTCACAAACTACCCAATTGTGAAGATCCTTATTACTGAACTTTTGTATTAAATATCAACTTTCACTGTAGATTTCTATTTGTGGATACTCTCTTTTCCCTTCAGCTACTCTGAGTCTGCCAGTATAGTAATACTAGGCTAGGTATATATTCTGTTTACCTGTGTGTGTTTCAAATCTAATATTTTATGTTTTTATTCAATTATGCAAAATTTCTAGTCATTATTTCTATAAATAATTCTTTTTCTTAGCCTTTCTTTTCTCCTTAGAACCCTAAAAGCCTATCTTTAGAGTTTCTCATGATTTCTTCAATGTTTTTTGATGTCTTTTTAAATTTGTTGATTGATACCTCAATTCTAAATTTTAGAAAATGCTTCAGATTTATTTTACTTGTTATTTTCAGTTGTATATATTCTACTATTACATAACTTTTCAACTTAGAATGTTTAAAGCAATATCTTTTCATGTCTAGATTTATATTTTGCTTCTCTTGGAAGTTTGAAAATTGAAAGCCTCTATATTGCTTTTTTTTCTCAAGGATGAGGATTTTTGTTTTTAAAAATATTATATCTAAAAAATTCGGATATAACTTTGATTATATTAGCCCTTTTAATTCTCTCTACATCATGAATGACAGATGGGATTTTTAGACCTATTGTCTGTAAATCTTGACTTTTCTTTTCAATTATGTTAATCACTGATTTTTTTCCATCTTGTTTTTCAGAAACTGCCATTTAAATTTTCTAAGTTACTAATTCTATTCAGCTGCACCTATAGTTTTTATATTAAAATAACTTTATATTTTTATTTTCAAAGTTCATAATCATTTATTTTATAGCAAAAATTTTATAAATGCAATGTTCTTTTTTAAGCCATTAGTTGTATTATATACAGTTCTTTTAAATTTGTATTATTGTTCTAAAGAGTTTTTCCTTGTTAGCACTTCTGACTATTGATTTTCATGTAACTCTAATAATAATACTTCTATAATTTTGGTTGTATAGTCATCTTGTTTTTCAAGCTCTCCACTATCAGTTCTCTGAAGCCATACTAGTTTCTTGAAACCTGTCTCAAAGGGTCATAGAGAACAGTGAGAGATGCTGCCAGATACTAGAACTCTGAGTCCTGGGCTTAAAACCTCATTGCTCTTCCCAACTCTTGCTAGTAGCCTGTCTTTGTAGCAATGCTAAAATCATTGCTTCATCCTCAACGGTAAGGGTTTCAGTTGCCAGTCCCTAAGAAACTGTTTAAAAGGGACTGACCTTCCCTTCTCATCTGACATTCTCACCCTCTAGTTGCTGATATTACTTTGTTTGCTTATTTGTATTTCAAGTTTATTACAGATTTATTACACTCACACACACACACACACACACAAACACACACACACAGTTTTGAAGCTAAAGACTAAGAGTTGGAGTTATTCATTTGTATTCATTTTGCCATTTTTATCTGCTCTTTTTATGTTTTCAAGATATTGCTAAGGACACTTAAACAGTCATTTGTTGCCATAACATCATTTATTTTGTTGTTACTAAGATCACTTAAGATGTCTCTTAATTTTGGAAGGTTCTTTAACCCACATTTCTTTACTTTGACCCTCATGACTTTTGGATTCTTGTACCTCAATTATGTTTTAGTTAGTTTGTTTTACTTTTACTTCTAACTCCCTTGCATCATTTATTTCTTTTTTCCTCAGAAATTTTTCTCAACATTTTTCTCTATGTTAATAAATAATAAAAGTTCTTGGAATTTAATTCTTCAGTTGGTCATCATTATTTTTTTCATGCTCAATAATCACCTTTGATGATCTCCTCCATAGATATAAATTAGCACCTTAATGTAGATCTTACTGTCTAATACAGCTTAAACTCAATATATTACAGTACTCTATATTATTATTCATTAATTCTGAAAATCAATGTAAAGTTAATTGTATAATTACGTAAACATTTTCCAATTTCTAAATTTCTGTTCCTATTATAGACACTGAGATTGTGATAATTTCTCTATATAACAGCACATCCACAAAAAGATAAAAGTATGGTGTTATAACAGTTAGTATCTGAGGAGTTTATGAGAACTACGTTTTGTTTAGGGATGAACACTGACTTACCCACAGACGGGGAAATTACCAAATATTTCTGTTCTTCAGTTTCCATAATGGAAATGGCTCTTACAATATTTCAGGCAAAAATATCTACAACAACCATGGTTATCGATAATAAATATCATTTTAAATAGCAAAATCCAGGACTTATTTTGATCTGACTGAACTTCACTGGAAGGAAACAGTAATTTGAAGACACAGATAATATAGGTAATGCATTGCTACACATATTTGTGTATGACAGATGCCTCCTTGATGCTATTGTTCTCTTACCCAAAACACCATCAAAAACATTCTTCACTAATGGCCCTGTATTCCTTCCATACAATTCATGCAACTGAGCAAAATACTTTGGGTAGGATTTTCAGGGACAGAGCATTGGTATTCTTTTTCTGAGGGACACTCTCCTTTCATTTCTGAGTCTTTGTGGTTTTCTATTCTCTCTCATCATAAGCTGTTTGCAATTTCTTTGGGCAGTGAGCCATTCCGATGTGATGTATAATTTGTTTTGTTCAGTGGTTTCTTATTATGCATAGATGAAGTGCCTTTTTTATCACTCATTTAAATTATTGTTTTCCTCTGGTGATGGATTTTTGCAGCTTCCGTGTTTACTTTATTACTTGTGACTAAGGCATGCTTTCCTATCGGGAGCCCAGCAGAGGTTTGTGTTTAGTATTACTTCATCATCATTCAGCACTACACTCCCAGCAACATCACTAGGTAAAGAAAGAGGCAAGTAGTCTATAGGTTAAATAGCTTCTGCGAAATAGCTTCTGCTTTCCTCATAGCCTCAGCCTGCATTACAAATGATTTTAGACCTTTACAACCTATATTAACATAGTTAATTTACTTCCTATGTCAAATATTTCATGTGGTTATGCTTTTGCCTTGCACAAAAAGAGGGAAGCAATAAAATGACATGAGCATTTTCTTCCCATTCTTTCTTTCCAATTTCAAATATGGATGTAAAATATTTATGGAATGCAAAATTCATCCCTGAAGACTTACGTGAGTGAATAAGCTATAGCCAGACCTTGAAAATTTCTCTAAATTGACTGAATCACTTGCATCACTAACAAAAATAACTAACAATATTTTTTTAAAGGCAGAAAGAAAGAGAAAAAAGATAAAAAAAAGAAAAAAAATGCTAGGTTATGTTTTTATAGCTGTAATTCCTCTCAAATTTCTTCTTAGTTTATTCCTGTGGGCCCAAATTTTATTCCTCATTCACAAAATTAAATAATTATAAATTATTTTTGAGTGGTCTTGAATTTCATTCCTGTTCTTCAGATAGAACCACTTGGAAACTCTCATGGAAGATAAAAAGGTATCTGCTTGCTCAGAAACTCCGAGGGAAAAATGCCACTTCTCTTCTTAGTAACCATTTGACATCTATTACCTCTTACTAACTGTATTTTCTAAGACGTAAGTAAAGTCCTGCTAATAATTTAAGTCTATTTCTGTTGTTCATTCAAAAGCAAATATAACACAATTCTTTTCAGCAAGTCATATTTGAGTCAGACACTGATCTTATCAACATAAAATACTTTAGCCTTCCAAGAAAGATAAACTAACTAATTAAACAACTGTGGAAAGTAACCCATTGCAAACAATATACACAAAGTCGTTCAGAAAAAAATGTTCAATTTTGTTCACTCAGAAGGAAAAGAACAGATTTTGGAGACTAACTAAAGCTGAAGAAATATCAGTGCTGCAAACTTACATAAAATTCAGGGCATTGAAAGACATTGTTTAAGATTTTAGATGCCAGAAGAAAAAACTAGAAGTTTATTCTCAAATTAGAAGAGCCAAAACTTGTTTGAATCCAAGTTCTTGTTAATCTACAGAAACATCTGTAAGTCTCAGTTTCTCATCTATAAAATAATGATAACAACATGTAGATTTCAACATCTGTGTGAGGGTAAAGTGAGATAGAATGTACAAAGTGTTTCACCATACCTCTTGGCACACATAAAATGCTCAGTAAAATAAAGCTGATATCAGTGATGGTGATTATACTAATGTGTTATGCTGGCAATAGAAAGTCATCAAGAAATTTTGAGAAGTGGAATATGAGTATAGCCACATTTCAAAAATTCTAATCCAGGGATAGTGTGTAAATGTAATTAATTGATGGATACATGAAAAGTAAGATTAGTTTTATGAAGAATAATATTTATTTAAATAAATATAAATATTAAAACATGGTTAAAAATATTTGTTTAAATAAGCATAAATAATAAACAAACAAATATTAAAACTATCAACTCAACCAAGGACCGCAACAATAGTGAAGAAACGATGTGGAGAAGGTTATGGAGACAATATTAGGTCATAGAGAAAAGTTATTTATTATTCTAAGCATAGTGATGTTTTATATAATTAGTATTTGATGCATTTTTTAAAATCTAGTTCTTTTTTATAATGTTCACTCTTACTCAATATTTGATCATTCTTGTAAACTCTTGCCATGTTTCTCTTGTGTTGTGCATTGGAGTATTTAAAACGTTCATCTCAATCAATTTCCATAAGACTTTTCAAAGATTGGCAGATGGTAAGTAATAATTAAGTAGCTGAGTTTCACAAAATTTAATTAATTTAGGACAAATATTACTGTTAAGCAGATGATAATATATTATAATTTTACTTTGCTTCCATTCTTTCAATAAATAGATATTTCTAGTATCTGCATGGCAAGGGAAATTCATCCTGGAAAGTTCTTCTACAAATGAGTATAGTAAATGTTGGTGGTTTTGGTAAATGTATTTCATAGCAGTTGAGAATTTGTATTGTGGAGTCAAATGGACCTATCTTCAATTTAGAGACTGCCATTTACTGTATATGTAACCATGGATCAATTACCTTGTCATCTAAGTCTCAGTTTATTAACCTATAAATTAGAGGTAATGGAAGTACTGAACTTATAGGAGTGGTGTGAGCATAAAGTAATATGCAATTTTTATCATATTACCTGTTAAACATGTATACAATAGTATAATTATCATCAACACTAAGCTTCAAACGATAGTAGCTAATCTCCTTATGTTGTATCTGAATTGCTCATGGTCTTATTTCCCCCCATTTACTTCATTCTTCACCACTAATTTACAAAGGACGAGAAACAAAATAAGTTTTGGGTGTCGAGATTTTTTTTGGAAAAAACTCAACTAGAAGAGCATATGTTATGTGTTGTCAAGGTCCGGGATTGTTGAAGAATTGTTCAGATATCCAGAGTTCATCAGTCAAATTTCTTCCATATTAGTGGCTAGGGAAGGAGTTAACTTCCAAGTAATCTTGGATTCAACAGTAAAGAAGTGACATTTTCAGACATGAACTCAGCTAACTTTGAATTCAACTCTTATTCTGTGTCCTGAGCACAAAGTGTGAAATCATTGTTATTGTGTTGAAATTTGTTGCTTTTCTTTCTCCTCTGACTGTTCAAGTATCCTTACCAGTTTGGCTTCTAGTTAATCTCCTCCCAAGAAATCTTGTCCCGAATGGTATATGCAAATCATCAGAGAGATATAAGGTGGGAGGGACGTATGAACAGGTCTGTACCTGAACAACACCAGGCACATGGTAGCAACTTCATTATGACCTTTGGTGGTCACATCTTATAAACTCTTTTACAAGAGTTTCTTTTGTATTCATTTTCCCTTGCTGTCTGAAAGTTATGTCTAGCCTTCATCTCTCTAGCTGCTCTTTATTAATTTCATCTTATTATTTCCATTGTAGAGATCAAGAATATCTGGTTACCATACCCTGCTTACTAACCCTTTACACATTTGAAGACTATTAATAAGTTACCACTAGATTTTCTTTACTACAAGCTAAATTATTTCAAATCCTTCAAACTTACTGTTACTCAAATAAACTATTTAGCAACTTCTTAATTATTTTTGTGCCTCAGGCATAGCCTCTTGTTTATTTCTCCAAACTCATTTAAAATTAGAAACTTTAACAATATGTTTTCTAAACATGATAGCCATCACTGATGAACATGTAGAGAAATTAGCTTATACTCCAGAAAAGAAATTTAAACTGTGATCTAGAATATGCTGTATCAACTCCAGCATTATTCTTCTCAGTATGTGATTACAAAAAAATTCCTATTTCTATTATTTCTTCGGTTTCTAATTCCATAAGCTTCAATCTGTACAAAGACTTGATGAATGGCACATTTGAAGAAAAGAACTATTTAGGTGAAAATCTTAAATGTTCATACTAACGTATAAATTTTATAATATGCAATCCTAGACAATGGGATGGAAAAGATGTGCACACTAATTAGAGGTTCTGGTTAAAAAAGATACTTGTATTAAATATAAAATCATTTATGAGCAAATCTCACTTTGTTTTTCTGCTTACCCCAAGTCTTACCTTTGAGATTGTTCACAGAATCCTGTACATTATAGAATTTAAAACAGTTTGGAATTTTGTATTTCTTTGTGTAGTTAACATTTAATTTCCCACCAAACTTTAAGTGTCAGGAGGGTCGGTAGGGACCTTGTGCATTTTTCTTAGAATGAATGTCTGATATATAGTAGATAATCTAGAAATGTTTATTAATTGTGTAAATGAATAATATGTAATTTGTGATTGTACCTGAATAAATGTGCAATTACTACCTTCCTAAGTCTGAAAGCCCATTTTATTTATTGGATTAAAATATGATTAAAAGGAAAATATTACCTAGAGACAGGATATATTAAATCATTATTGAAATTACATGTATTGGCTCAAATTTATTGACCTATTGTCAAGAACAAAACAAAGACCTTAGAACTGGGGCATAGCAGAGGTCTGTTTTGATGAAAATGTGGCTGGCACAGAGGTTTGGGAAGATGGGAAGTCAGTGATCCTTTCCTATGTCAGATTCTGTAGCAGGAAGGTATAGATAGCTAGCCAGTATCTCATTTGTGAAATGCCCTCTTTCTTTGGAGTAAATGGGTCTGGAGGGTCTTAGAGATGGGGTGAGCACTATAGAGCTGGTGAATACAGGTAAAACTTTAGTACATAACTATTGTTAAGTGTGAATGGCTTTTTGTCAAAGAGTCAACACCATGACTTTAGAAATAACTCTTCTATAACAATGTATCTGCTTATAGTAACTTTTCTATGACAAATATCCAAATGAAAAGTTCCAAATCTGTACCAGTACAGACTAATTTTCTTTACTTTCTAATGTTTTACAAGAATCCTCATGTCTTAACTTGTTTAGGTTTTGTTTCTACAGGCTATATATGCAATTTCTAGCAATGTCCTTATGGTAACAAAAGTGTGCTGTAAAAATAATGTAATATAAGAAGTATTAATAAAAACAACTAAATATATTAGACACTAGATTCCTAATCTTTATGCATTGCAAAGAATGGGAATATTCTTATTGTATAAAATATGCATTCTTATTAAAATATGCATGCATACATTCATATGCATATAGTTTGGTCAAAGCTGTCACTGATGCTTTGTGACCTTGAACACATCTCTGACCTTTCCTCTGTTTTAGTTTTCTAATCAGAAAACTGGTTTCAGAAATATTGTTTTAAAACTTTACATGTTGGAACATGCATGATCTTTGCTTCTCCCTATCGTTTAACACCTATGTAAAATGGCATTATGTTCATTAGCTACTTCCATGGGACTATCTCCACTACTGTTTCTATGTTTCTATTATCAGCACACAAGAATAGGTTCTTACATTATACATAAGACTGCAGCATTGTTGCTGGTTATTCTCCTCCCTCCTTCCATGATTGCCTCTCTCTATCCATATCCGCTGCTGCCAGCTCAGTTTTATGAGCCATTACTTCTCTTCCAAATTGCCTTGTTAAGGAACTTGTAATAATCCATTACTACTATCACATTACATGTATTTTTTTTTGTATTGAAACTTCTTTTGGAAGCAAGTACTGCAAGTTACTTTTCCCATATACACTTTTCCTTTATTCCTTCCTCTGTAATGTATAAGTCTGCCAATGTAGTTAGTTCAAAGTAAAATAAAACAGAACATGATTTCCCAGGTCCCTTGCATGTGAAAGGGGCCACGTGACATGATTTTGGTTAGTGAGAGACAGATGAGTTTATTGCATGGAGCTTTCAGGAAATGTAGGTTTCTCTTTGCCCTTCATCTGCTTGGAGCAAAGATACTCTGCTTGCAACGCAGGAATTTTGCTGTAACCAACAGTGCTGAAGATGTAAAAAGACTGGCAGAGCAGAAAGAGAGAAGGATACAGGATCCCATGCTGCTTTAAAAAGCTGTCATGGCATCCCTGAGTTGTCTACTTTCAGAATCCTTGATTTGTGAGAAAAACAATCTATTCTTTAGTTAAGCCACTTCAGTTGAGTCTCTGCTACATGCATCTGAACATAATAACAAGTTGATACATGCTCCGCTAATTCAGCCTCATTTTCCACTAGCTCCACTTATTCATCTTTCGGTTACAACACTGGAATTCCCTTGAGTCCATTTCTGAGTTTGGGCTTATGTACTTTCACCCCCACCGCCCAGTCTGAAGAAAGTTTCTTGCTCTTGACATCAGCCTGTCCGTATCTTAAACATTCTTCTAGCCAATTCAAACCTCATCTTCTCTGTGAAGTCTCCTCTTCCAACCAAATAATTTTGGAATTTCTGCAGCAAATATCCTTTCCATTGCACTAAACTAAACTGTTAATTTCCTGTAACTTTATATGCTTTTGTTAAATATAATTCTCTGACTAGTTTATTCATTCTTTAAAAACTGATATTATTTCTAAATTTATGTGAATATACATTCTTGAAAGTCAGAGGCAAGTTTTACATGTTGCTCCATTCACCATTTCTTCCTCACGCACCTCTATTCATTGCACAGGTTAAGGTCTGAATGTTGGTGTAGCTCCAAAATCTATATGTTAAAATCCTAATCCCCAAGTTGACAGTATTAGGAGGTGATACCTTTGGGTGATGATTACACCATTAGGCCAGGCGTGGTGGCTCACGCTTGTAATCCCAGCACTTTGGGAGGCTGAGGCAGGCAAATCACCTGCAGTCGGGAGTTTGAGATCAACCTGACCAACATGGAGAAACCCTGTCTCTACTAAAAATACAAAATTAGCTGGGCGTGGTGGCACATGCCTGTAATCCCAGCTTCCCGGGAGGCAGAAGTGACATTGAGCTGAGATTGCACCATTGCACTCCAGCCTGAGCAACAAGAGGGAAACTCCATCTCAAACAAACAAACAAACAAACAGAAACTCTTATGACAAGGTTAGTAACATTATTAAGGAGTCTCCAGAGAGCTAGTTGGTCCCTTACATCATGTGAAGACAGCAAGAAGATGCCGTCCTTGAACCAGGAAGTAAGTTGTCCCCAGACACCTAATCTGCCAGCACCTTGATCTTGTACTTCCCAAACCCAGAACTATGAGAAATAAGTTTCTCTTGCTTATAATCCACCAAATTTATGGGATGTTGTTATGCAAGACTGAAAGGACTAGGACAACAAGTGCTCAAAAATGTACTTTGGGTATGTGTGCATCTACATTTCTCCAGTAGCATCCTTTATTTAGGAATGTTTTCACTCTGAAATATTTTGCATATGATTAAAAACAAACAAACAAAAAAAACTTGGGTGTTCTGTATCCTCCTCTCCCACCTACTATACTGGAATTTTATAAGGAACTATTTATGAGGTTGAAAAAATCTAGTTACTGGCCAAACTCAGGAAAAACATAATGAAAAATAATAAATTATGTGTTTCTTTACAAACCTATCAATAAATTGCATTTGCATAAAAAGATGCATTGAACATAAAGCTTTGGAGGTAAAATGACTGCAACTTAAATATTTCCTGACAATCTTAAATCTTTCTAATAAAAAAATTTATATTATTTTAAAACTCTAATCACTGTCTCTCCTAGGTCTGGGTGAACTGAATGTGCCAGTATTAAAATCACAGCAGTCATTCTAACATAAAAATCACCAAGGGAAAAATGAAAATACGAATGCAATAGGATTTTTTTCACACTCTATAAAATTTTCCTCTTGTTAAGCTTTAAAGATTTTCTAGTGTTTGCCCATATTAGCACTATTTCTAACATACCTGACAGTTGTTAGACTGCCTACAATAAATGAAGTAGTGTTGAAAATAAAAGATATGCCTACATTAGCCATTTGAAATGAAATACTTTGGGCAAAGTGGAATTAAAATCTATATAGGCACCTGTCTCATGTGCCTTGTATTACGCAAGTTTAGAATATGTTCCTTCTATTTAGTTCTCATTTTAAGCACACTCTGGCTCATTTTGGGGGAGAGATCAGTATGAATTTCATGGCTAATACAAACCTACATCACTCTACATGGTCCTTACCTGGCTTCTTGGCTAAACACACGTGAACACCAACTCACTTTTCTTTCCCTGCACCCACTGTCTTCTTTATCTTGCTTTTCATATTTGCTCTAGGTTTAAGTCCATACAATAAAGCTTTTACTGTTGTGTTATTAGGTTGACATTAATCTGTATCTTTCTAGAAAAGTGTCTTTCTGTTTCCACAGGTGAGTAGTGCACCAGGAAAACCCACGAAGTTTCCCCTAGAATAACATACAAAGGGCAGGTGTACACAGAGATGCGAGAAGGAAGTGTTGAACTTTCTCTCCTAGAACTGGCCATCATGGCACTTCTGTGGCTCCATGGCTTCATGTTCTCCATTGAAATCATGAGATAGAACTGTCCAGATGGACATTATCAATTTGTGTAGCAGCTCTGACAGACTAAAGCTTCTTAAGTGCCTTTGCTTTGAAAACTGAAACAAAGCATTTATCTGTTACTTTGACTTTAAATGGTTCCCCCTTTTAAAGCAATCTACCTCTCCATAAAGTTAGAAAAGAAAAGTTTGTACTGATAGTGTAAAAGCATGAGTTTAGGATAATAATCTTTGGTTAGTTAAATTTCTTACATTTAAAATGCTCAAAATCCATATGATTTTGTTTTTCACCTTGACTATTGGTGATAAGCAAGTAAGAGGCCATTAAGAATCTCATAGCACAATGATATATCATCTTACCCCAGTCAGAATGGCTACTACTAAAAACACACGCATACACAAACCAGATTTTGGTGAGGATGTGGAGAAAAGGGAATTCATATACTGTCAGTAGGAATGTGAACTAGTACAGCCACTATAGAAAACAGCATGGAGATTTCCAGAAAACCTAAAAATAGAATTAATACTTGATCCAGTAATCTCACTGCTGGTATCTATCCAAAAGAAAATAAATCAATATATCAAAGGGATTCCTGGCCTTGCATGTTTATTGCAGCACTATTCACAATAGCAATGATATCAAATCAACCTAAGTGGCCATAAATGGAGGATAAAGAAAATTTGGTATATATACACAATGGGATACTATTCAACCATAAAAAAAGGAAGTCATGTTATTTGCAGAAACATGGATGGAGCTGGAGGTCATTAAGTGAAATAAGTCAGACACAAAAAGAATAATATTGTAGGTTCTCGCTTATATGTAGGAGGTAAAACAATTGATCACATGGAGACAATGGAAAAATAGATAACAGAGACTGAGCAGGGTGAGTGGTAGGTGACAGAATGGAGACAACTGCATTAAATGGTACAAACATACAGTAAGACAGAAGGAATACATTGTGTTTGATAGCAGAGTAGAGTGACTATAGTTAATAAAAAGGTATTATGTTTGGGTAATAAACACTTAAATACCCTGACTTGATCACTACACATCATATACGTGAAACAAAACGTCACATGTACCTCACAAATTGTTAAGCATTTAAAAAAATTTCATGGCAAGCGGTAAAGATTAACAATATTTAGGAATACCAAGTTTTGGCCACAGAAATGGAATTTAGATGCAAGACTCCAATACTTGAATGACCTTGCTCAAAGGACAAACACTCAGTTCCAGAAGGACTTGGTATAGTATTTGGTAGGTTAAGTCAGATATTCAGGAACAAGAACTTGAGATTCCAGAAGGGTATTTTTTCAGTTACCGCTTTCCCAGAGCATAAATTCAGGGTCAGATTAGCAGCAAGAAGACTTCTATTTTGAAATAGAGCTAAAACTCCCTCCATATATAAACATGACTACTTTGTGAGTATATATTAGGGATCAAGATGATGAGAGATTCAGTGGCGAAAACTAGGTGTGTGTGTGTGTGTGTGTTTATGTCCATGTATGGACACATTACATATTACACATGCTTTGGCTTTTGAGTGCTTATATTCTCCACCAAATAAGCAACTAGAATAATCAAATAAATATACATTTTCTCATAATCTTTATAAGATAACATTAGATTTTAAAATAACCTTAATTTTCTGAAAATACAAACTATTTGTGTGAAACTCATAAGTTTTTTCTGATTTTTATTTACATATAAATCATTTTTATTATTTCTAAAAGGTGATTCTTAAGGTCAAGTTCTGCTAGCAGAACAGCAACAGAGATAGAGCGCATGGTTAGTATGGTTGCAATCCTAAAGCTGCACATATCTTTAAGGCTTTTCTTCTGCACTCTTTTTTGGAGACTAATATTAAGGAAAAGTGGTTGTTTTCTTTCTTTTATCAGTTTCTATATGTGTGGTAAACTTTTCTTTCTTATCTTTCCTAATTTACTAACTACAATGAATTTAGCGTACTTGCTGATGATTGCACATTTTTCTTACTTTTTAATAATGCCATCTATGATAACAAGAATAATCATGAAGATCTTGAAGTGTTTTCTGTAATTTGAAAACAAAAACAAATCCTTAGTTTCCCTGTTAATTTAGGGCTTTGCAACTCATCAAACTTTCTCCTAATTTACTTCTTCCATATCTACATACTCTATTCAATGTCATTCACAGTGGTTTATATTTTTTTAAGTTTATGTTTTACACATGAGGCTTGCTTTCTTCATTAAATTGTGAATATTTCAAGGGTAAATAATGATATTTGTGGTATAGGGGGGCAGGAAAGATCAAAATCTATATACATTGGTGTTTTAAAATCTAGACCTACCTCTCTTAAAGAGTAGTAGATGGGAAAGATCCTAAGAATTCCTGCAATAGAAAACGCCAAATGAACTGTTGTTTTGTTTTTCACCAGTTTTGCAATCACACTGCCTTTTGTTGAAATGTCAGTCAAAAATCCTATCCTCAGGACAAATCCCACTGTCTTCTTTTCTGTATTTATACATAGAACCTGTATCTATAAATTGAGATTCACATATCACCTGTTGAAAATACATAATATAAATGATCTCTCTGAAATTTAAATAAAAGCAATGATTAGTTGTCACTTTTGTTTGTCTAACAAATAGACAAAATTAAAAAGAAAAATTTATTAATAAAAATGTTCATTAAATAAAAAGTTAATGATGTTTATTTTTAAAGGCATAGAAAGAAAAAGCTATTCCAATATTGATTTGGTAAGGATATATAGAGAAACAATATTTTAAAAGGCAATTTTTAATCCATAAAAATGTTCAAACTTTATGACTTAGCAATACTAACAAACTGTTCTATAAAATTGATAGTACAAAAATAAAATATAGAAATATATGTATATTTAACAACATCATTGCAGTATTGCTTTAAATACAAATTAGAACTTGTTAAAATTATGGTTGAACAAAATGTAGTACACCCATGCAATGTACTATTCTCATTAAAAGGAATGAATCTACATGTACATACTAATTTAGAAGATGTGCACAAAATGTTTTTATTTTTAGAAACACTAAGGAATATGTATGGTTTGAGTCTATTACATTAAAAAACATTGAGGGAGAGTACGTTCAGGGCAACTTAAACCTATGCTCCCGGCTTGCAATCCTCAAATGTGGCCAAAATAAACACTCTATTTATAAAAATAAATAAATAAAAACTGTATTTTTAAAAATACTTTGAAAAAGTATATGTGTATATATGCAAATATATACTTATGTACATTTATTTACAAATACCCAAGAAATATAAATTCTGCAAACCTACAGAGAAATGTGGAGTAAGATATATTGAAAACTCAGAAATATTTTTTTTGATGAAGAAATGCAAAGCAAATTTTATTTACTTCTTCTATTTACAGTGGGTAGTTTTTACCCTTGGAGGCATTTGAGTGTGTGAGGGGTGCCTTTTCAAGTAACAACAATAATAAATGCTGTCAGCTTTGTTCCCTATAAAAATGGTATTTGTATGAGTAGAAGAAATTATGTATGTAAAATGCATGGTATATATTTGACTTTCTAATAGACAAACTGCATTATTCTTGGACTGTTTTCAATTATTATTCATATGAGAACTATCTTATAATCAGTTTTCTGCTCAAACAATTCACAGTCATTCTCAAGTACCCATAGTACAAAATTATTCTGAAATTCTTAAGATGATTGTTAGAATGTTTCCTCATTTTTTCTCAGAATTTTAGGAACTTTTAAAATCTATGGCTCTTGAGAGTGCACGTTGAGCACATACAGAAGAATAATAATGTATCTTTTCTGTTCCTTTGACCTTCTAGTTTCCACTAGCAACCTTAATATATGATTCTAAGACTGTCTATTAACTATCACAAGTTAAATTGACTTTAGCAATATCCAATTTGCAAGAATTGCTTAGTGAAATTCCAACTCTGTTTGTCTTGAACTTCATGTCTGAAAGAACTCGTGTGATCACCAAATGCTCATTTTGTTCATTCTGTTGGACATAGAATCATTCATGTTTTTCATATCTTTATTCCTTCACTGATGAAAGATAAGGTATAAGTGCAAATGTAAACTAAGTAGAGGATGACAATAGAATAGAAACATAATTCAAAGAAGAGGAATCAAGGTAAAGAAAAACTGAAAGAGTAAACTCAACATACGTAACCTATTTCTATAAAAAAGTCACATTTTCTTAGTGTTAATTTTTTTTGGAGATCTAGTATTTCATCTTAGTTAGAAATAGTTCAGTAACATTAAAAAAACTTGTTTTAACTGCTCTGTCAAACCCATAAACAAATTTAGTCACCCTGATCAAATAGTCAACACAGGTAGTTTTTAATAGAGATGATTGAGAGCAGTTTGTTTGTTTATTCTGATTCTTTCTTTCCTAGTGTATTCTATACTTATAGATTCAAAATAGCACTTGTCTGCCAAAATTATTAATAAAATACTATACAATACTTAGTTTCACCATATGTACATGAAATTTTTAAGTTCTTTAAACAAATGTTGATGGATGAAGTTTAACATGCTAGCGGCCTTAAGGATCACAGTGTCAACTGAATGAGATTCCTCTTTCTAAGTGAGCACCAAGTCATCATCCAGCTACAGGTTTGGAATATTGTGGAACTCGACTATCTCCTGAGATAGCCCATCTCATCCTTGGAATGAACATACTGTGCTCATTTCTTGGTACAACACTTTAAGTTGCATGCTGATAAGCTGAAATACGTGTAGGGAAACTTAACCAAGATGGTGAAGAATAAGAGCAAGAGCTGAAGATTTTATATATATATATATATATATATATATATATATATATATATATATAGAGAGAGAGAGAGAGAGAGAGAGAGAGATGTATCTTATGTGTACATATGTGTATATTACACATATATACACTTCATATAGTCACACACATATTGCTTAGTGAAATTCATTATTTTACACAATATATACATATACACACTTCATATACACACGCACATGTGTGTGTGTATAATAAATCTGGAAGAGAGTAAATATGATTATACCTCTCTTCAAATGTTTGAAGGGATGTAACATAAATGAAATGTTGAAAGTATTATTCATAGCTTAAAAGGATCCAAACTGGACCAAATATAAAAGTTATACAAAAGTGCATAGTAGGTTAGTCTCTAGAAAAAAAAAAAAATTCTTTCTTTCTAATAATGCTCTATCTTCCTTCCAGATGTCATAGATGCTCTACCAATTATGTCTATATCATCATCTATGTTTCTTTCTTAATCCTGTAGACAGGGAGACAGAGTTCTATAGTACATTGCTGGAGATAACCTCTTAATTTGGTATTATTACTAATTGACAATTATATATTTACATATCTTTACTATTCCCTACCACATAGTTCCCCCAGGTATACACAAGGATGCCATCAAAGGAGTTTGATGGTGGAAATATTTGCAAATTGTCCTTGGCAATTTTACAACATCATCAAGATAGGAAAATAGTTAAATCTGGCAACACTTATTATATGAAGATATGCTAATTACTAGTGATTAGTTTTTCTTGTACATGAAATATGATATATTCAGAAATGAATTCCATAATGTTTGTTGAGATGCATGTCTCATGTATTCATTTCTACTTTTCACAATTGAATATATTTTTATTTGTCAAATGGTTTTTTTTTTTTTAACCTTTCATTTTCTGACTACTTACCAGTTTTCAGCCTTATGATCATTGCACAAAAATATTGTTAGGACAGAATAATTCCAGAGAAACAATATTTCAGGCTTAGCAATTATTTCTTATGTCTTTTTTTCTGCTTTTCCCTGTCTTTTCTCCCTTTCTACTTCCTTACTGCTTTCTTTCCTTTCTTTCTCCCTCCATCCCATACTCATACTTCCCTCCCTCCCTCCCTTCCTTCTTTCCTTTCCTTCCTTTTCTTCTTTTCTTCTTTCTTTTACTTTTCTTCTAGTCAGCTCACAATATAGCTGTCTCAGCTTGTAGCAGGACGAGCCACAGACAAAACTCCTCAGATACCGAGTTAAAGAAGGAAGTGGTTATTCGGCCAGAGGCATCAGCAAGACTCCTGTCTCAAGAGCTGAGCTCCCCTAGTGAGAAATTCCTGTCCCTTTTAAGGGCTCACAGCTCTAACGGGTCTGCGTGAGAAGGTCGTGATCGATTTGAGCAAGCGGGGGGTATGTGACTGAGGGCTGCATGCACCAGTAATCAGAACAAAACCAAACAGGACAGGGATTTTTACAATGCCTTTCCATACGATGTCTGGAATCTATAGATAACATAACCGGTTAGAGCAGGGGTAGATCTTTAACTACCAGGCTTAGGTCAGGCAGGCCCAGGTCTGATTTCGGGTCTGGTTCCTTGGTTTTGGGTCTGGTTCCTTTTAGTTTCACTTCTCTTTCTTTTTGTGAGTGTAAAACGATATAAAACAGTATGAGAGGGTCTGTCTCTCTTCTCTCAAGCTTAGAGGTCACTTCCTGAGAAATGCTTCCCTAACCCTAAGCAAAGCATCTAATCAGCCCAACACTCGCATTTATTGCTTTTACTAAACTTATTGAAACTTGTGACTTTTTGGTCATTTCAAAATGTATCTGCATACAATTTTCCATCTTTACTAGAATATAATTTCCACAGCACCAAAGACAATGTATATATTTTTTCTTTGTTCTTTTATTTATTTATTTATTTTTTTAGATGGAGTCTTGCTCTGTTGCCCATGCTGGAGTGCAATGGCGTGATCACAGCTCACTGCAACCTCTGCCTCCCAAGTTCAAGCAATTCTCGTGCCTCACCCTTCTGAGTAACTGGGACTACAGGCGTGCATCACCACACCTGACCAATATTTTTATTTTTAGTAGAGACGGGGTTTCACGATGTTGGCCAGGCTGGTCTCGAATTCCTGGCCTCAAATTATCTGCATGCCTCAGCCTCTCAAAGTGCTGGGATTACAGGCATGAGCCAGTGGGCCTGGCCAACAATGTATGTCTTGTTTTCTCTGCATTTAGCACAGTTACTGATGTATATATAGTTATATATTTGAGTGTGTGCAGATACTTGAATAAATGTTGCATGAACACTTTAAAAATTAATTAACCTTTTTATTTATTCATTAAACTTATGTTTGTTGAGAAGCCTTTTTCACCTGTCCTCGTTTTTGGTGCTGAAGATTCAAAATCCTTACTAGATCCAACTAAATTGGTCAGCTAAATGTGGGTGAAAATTTTAGTTTCTGATAGGTTATACCAAAGGTTAAACCAAATATTTTGCTAACTGATCCAACTCATTAATTCTCCCCCAAATATTTGAGGTATCTACTTTTAATTTTCAGCCCAATATTTAGTATAGAAATATCTAAAACCTAAGTTGTAATTATCTTTCATTTTTTGTTTTGTTGCTCGTGTATATTATTTAGAAAATAGTGATACATTGTTAAATGCCCTGCTTAAAGCAAAGAGAAACATTTATGAAATATTTTTAAGAAATACATATCCCTTTTTTTAATCCAAGAAGTTTGTATATAATCCTCAAAATCAGTTAATTACCTGTCTCAAATGTTTGTTTTAATTTAAAGCTTCAAAATATGAAAGAAAATATCTGTTAGAAGGTAACTGATATACCCAGAACTTTTCTTGTGTCTAAGATTATTTTTTCTTTTTAAATACAGGTGTAGGGGACTATCTTTTGCTATAATTAGAAAAAAAACTGACTTCTGTCTCTGTTAGAGTAAATTAAGTAGATTAAAAAGAAACCCACCCAATCTCACAAATATTTTGGGCACATATCTTACATGGCCTGAAATTTTCTTTTCTTCCAAAAGATCCTGAATTGAAAGGGAAATAGATGCCTACTGACTAATGCAGGAAGAGAACCTTAGGCATACATTTCATGTGATAATTGCTTTTCTTTTGCATTTAGGAACTACAGGCAAAATGAGAGAAATAGAGCTGGTTTTATTACCCAGAGGAAAAGCAATCACTATGCTTGTCAGGTCTATGAGCATTTCTCCCATCCTGGGAAATCTTTGAAAAATAAAATGATGTTGGTGGCTATCTTGCAGTGCACTCAATTAAAGTTAAGTTGTTAGATTTTTCCCTAAGAAATGTCACCTACTGCCATTACCAAGCGTCTGACCAGGTCACATGGAAAATAAACGTGTTCACACTATACTGTCTGCATTTGTCAGAGGCAGAGCTAAAAAGAAAGACTGATGAGTATCTCTTGGATATTCATTCCACTTTCACTTGGGGCAAATTGTATTCACCCTGCAAACTCTTTGACCACAAACTATTCTCTTTTGCTGCTTCATTTCCCTCTGAAATTTAGCACAGTAGAGAATTGTATAATTTAAAAGTGTAGATCAAATGCAACTGGTTTACGCATAGGCTAGATGGAAATTTGAAGAAATCTGCCTCATAAAACATAGAGAATGGATACAATTAGTAACTGGCCGGTCTGTTGAGACCATAACAAAACCTGATTTTTGTGACTATAAATAAGAGAGTGGTCAAAAGAGTGTAAGAATGAATGAATACGATGATAATTGGGGTTCTCATATTCTTCTATTTGGAAAATGTCACATTTCAGAGATTTTGCTGCCTTTCTTTTCAGGACAGAAGGTTAGCTTCAAGAAGGCTTTTGTGGATACAGAAAGGGCAAATTACCTCATCAGTCATCCACACTACCTTCAACTCCTCTAATAGCTCTCATTCCAACACTCAGCTGAGGCCCAGACCCAAGGCCAAAGTCTACTACTGAGATATATGAGGAGGAACATATATATTTTAGACTCAAGAACGCAGAGAAAAAACTAAACAAAAACAACTTTTCTAGCACAGTCTATGATTTCAGAATGAGATTATCACGATACATTCTTAATCCTAATCTGCTCAATAATGTTTGTCCTTTAGGACTACGTTATCTCCCATTTCAACTATTGTATATTACATTATTTCTAGTTATTTCAAATAACTATGAGCATTGTCAACAGTCATCTGTCTCATTAAGTATGTAACTTTTTCCGCCCTGCCTCTAATTTTTAATTTAAGGGTGGTCACACCACCTGAAAATGGCTTCAATTTCAGTACTTTTAAATTTAAGTTTTTACTAAAGATGCCTCCTTAATACCTAGAGAGATGCAACTATGATTAGTTTTGTAAATGCTTAGCAAAGGTTTATTATTATACTTGTACATTCCTAAGAATTTATCTTCTAAGGAGTAACAATTCTATTACTATTTTGTCCATTCATGTATTCATAAGACTTCCAGCTCAAGGAATATCCAACATAATTAGTTTTATAATTATTCTGGCTCTATTAGATTTTTATACTATTTTAAGTTATTCCGACTATATTTTCTAGTTTTACAACATTTTGCTTATCATAGGTTTTTATTTATATGAAAGACACAAAGTAGTCTGCACAAATTAACATCTGATTATGTTAAATTCACTTAACAGAGGAAGCAGTAGTGACCAACACAACGCAGGATGAAAAAAAGAAAAACTACATTACTACATTATTTTCTTATTTTTTCTCAAATGAGTAAGCTTATTTGTATTACTTTGATTTATTACTTGAGATTTTTAGAGCACCATCTATGAATTCATTTTATATGGAGCCACTTATCTCATTGTGATTGAAAAAAATAACAAGACAACATCGTATTGACGCCAAGACAGTATGAAAACATAGACTATTCAGGAAGGAACTAGCTTGGCAAAGGAGTCTTATAATAATAAAGCATGTATATAAATTATTTAGCCAAACATAGAACTTGTTTAGCTCAGAATGTTCTCTATTAGAAAGCTTGAATATAAATCAACACAAGTATTTGTGTGAAGAAAGTGAGGCTCTGGACTACAAATGATTAGTGGAATCATTGTTTAGTAAAGTCTGATTTCTTAACAGTAATGGTTGAAATTAATAATATGGAGTAAGCAATTAAAATATCCAATTATGAACTACATCTGAAACTTTCAAAAGATTAACAATAAGTTATATAGTGATTCTAGGTTTTTATTATCACTCTTTGCTTATAATTTCCTTTTCCTTTTTAAAAAATGCATAACCAAAGAATTGTGGAAAGTTAAAGCTGAAATTGTACTAAGATATCAAATCCAATGTGTTCATTCTAGAGGCAAACACACTGAAACTTCACCTGTGTTTACCTTAGTTCTACAAATGTCAAATCTAGATTTCAGACACTCTTCAAATATATGTTTATTTGCCCTTAGAATATGCATAATTCTGTTTCAAACTTACATTGCACATATCTTTGAACAATGTACAATGTTTAGTAATTTGTTAAATTCTAAAGGTGATCTTCAAATATTTCCATTTCCCTTGTTAAATAAGGGTGTGAATTACATATGGGGAAATAGAGGGATGGAATGAGTAAGTGACTGTCTTTGAAGACAGGTAAATTTTAACTAACTTCCATATCTTACACTGAGCCTATATTCCTCTTCAGTTAATAAATAGTAGTATTCATTAGTATTGGTGTATTATATATAACTATGGTATCATATATAATATTAGTATTGGTATATCAAACAATTTGTCTTATAGTGTAACCACAGAAGCTAAGATAGAAATCTATTTAGATAACTGTCTAGGCAAACTGCCAGCTTGGTGTAAGGCCACTGTGGTGTAGGGAAGCAGTAAGAAATGGGGATAAAACTTTATATTCTCACACAGGATTTGATTGTGGGTGGAGCTGTGCAAAGGGCAAAGCAAAGGAAGTTGGTGAACAAAAGCATAAAAAGTGCTTCGGACTGGGATAAGTTTTGTAACTTTTCCAAGTCTTTTTTTATTTCAGGCTACATCATAAAAAGATTGATCTGTATTTCATACCTGTATTGCATATGCTAGGTAAAAAGTCTATGCTATATAATCTGATGTGCCTATAGTTGAAAAATTACATAGTTGAGAAGTCCCCCTTTTACTCTAATACCTTATTGTGGAGTTTCCCCTGAAGGTTGATATTTACAGTGAATAAGGTTTCTCCTTGTGAAAGGCCATGAGAAACAGATTTTAATTCTATAAATATATACTTTCACTCAAACCCCTCCCCAGACACCTTTAAAGGTGTTGGCAGTCAGCACAGGTTTCTGCCATCTGGATCATAAGAATCCTTTTCTTCAACCAGATTGCTGCTTCTTTCCAACTACACACTTTCCAGTACTATCCAATATTTCACTGACCGGTTCTATTTTTTCATATCCTAGTCTACAGAAAGTTCTAGTTTCTTCCCTATGAAAAGTATATTGGTACACAAATATTCAATTGCATGAATTAAGATAGAAGAGCTTACCCTTCTATCTTAGCTTATCCTGGTATTTTTTCCCCTTAGTACATGGCTTCTGTCCCTGAGGACAAGTGGTTAGGCAGATTTATTTTGAATAATATTGCATAGCCCTAGAATTCAATATTTTTTTAAAAAGTGAGTCACCACTGGTGATTCGGAATGTTAGGTAGGAACTGAGCAAGTTTATAATCATTGAGGAAGCCGAATGCCAATTTAAATACCTTTTATTCCAGTGGGCCTGGAAACATACTCTTTAATTAGGAGAATATGAACTCACCTATCCCCAGAATATTGTTTTTAAATTTAAGCAAGTTTATTAAAAACCTTGTTACTTTCCTGTTTTTGTATGTTTCTGTGTATGCAGAGAACAAGTAACAAAGAACTACCAGCACAAACAGCAGCTTTTAGGGATTCTGAAATACCAGAATGTTTTCGTCTCTAATCTCTACTACTACGGAGGATAACTACCTCTATGTTTTTCAAAAAATAAAGTCACGTGGTAAGTTAGTAAAAAGAAATGCATAATAAAAGACTTAAGCCAAACTCACACATATAAATCTTTTTTAATCCATGTAAAAACTGACACTTCCCCCTTTACTTTTAAGAAGGTTAATTTATGGAAATCTGTATAGGATACCTTCAAACCTGCAGTTCTTGGAAAAGAACGACTTGTAGTCTTTTAAATATTAGAGCTGTGCAAGAATGTCCATAAATAATTCTTACTCTCCCACAAGCAAGAGTGCTAGAAAATGTGCAGACATTGCAGATTTTTACTGTTTTCTCTGCTTGCATTTGTATAACAATAAATGAGAATAGATTTCTAATATCCATTTCTATTACATGCATTAGCTGAAGCTGTGGGGGAAAAATGAAAAATTTCCTGTGCTTTGAGACAGTAGGGAAAATCATATGCCTACATGTGGGCAGAACATTGAGTATTTCTGTTTTGTTTTGTTTTGTTTTTTTCCAGAGTAGCTTAAAATGTTCTAGGGATTGCTAAATGTTACAGAGCCTTTAAGCACCATTTCCACTAACATTTTGGAAGGATAAATTAGTTTCATTTAAAAAAGCCTTAATTGCCGGGCGCGGTGGCTCACGCCTGTAATCCCAGCACTTTGGGAGGCCGAGGCGGGCGGATCACAAGGTCAGGAGATCGAGACCATGGTGAAACCCCGTCTCTACTAAAAATAGAAAAAATTAGCCGGGCGCAGTGGCGGGCGCCTGTAGTCCCAGCTACTCGGGAGGCTGAGGCAGGAGAATGGCGTGAACCCGGGAGGCGGAGCTTGCAGTGAGCTGAGATCTGGCCACTGCACTCCAGCCTGGGCGACAGAGCGAGACTCCGTCTCAAAAAAAAAAAAAAAAAAAAAAAAAGCCTTAATTGAGGGAAAAGTTACATCAAACCAACATAGATACGAACAGGGTTAGAGTGTGCACTTTTTGTCACTCTTTTCTTACCAATGTGTAATTGACATGAAAACAGCACGATAAAACTGAATTATAACAAAGGTGTTATTTTCTCAGCCACTAGATATTAAAATTAAGCTGATATTTAGGACAGTATAGTTTGTTTTCTAAGTGTTGATTTGCCTGTCTCTGAGTTGATTTCTTTTCTTTGGGGCTTAAGATGCAATTTCCCATAACATATTCTTTTTTAATTCAGTGTACAGTCTTTGGCAATACACATTACAAATACTGGCCAAAAAGGAATTAGAAAATCAATGTCAAAGTTGGATTGTGGTCCCTGAAGACTTAGATTAATGGAATTCTGCTAGAAACATCAAAGTTGTTTCCCTGCTGTTCACATCTGTTGCATCCTGGGAAAAAACACAAAAGAAAATGTTATGTGAAGAGCTGATGCTTGCATCGCTGACTCTTCCTGATTTGTGCTGATGATAGCTGAAGCTGCAGTCTTGGCATCTTCTACTGCACACTGTCATCAGCAAGGTAAGAACACATCCCTGAATTAAATGAGAATTCAATGAGAAAATGAGATTTATTTGACAGAAATTCACTTCTAGTCTAATCTGCAAGAATGCAACTGTTACAAAAGTTACAGCAACAATATTTGAAAATATTACTAAAGGTAATCTATCTATAAAGAAAGTAACTTTAGAAAATCTTTATTCAAAGAAAAGGAAATTATCAATATCATGTGATGAATTAAGGCCACTGTCAAGGTGAGGAGAGAAAGCTTCCTCAAGAGACATAAGCTAATGTCCTGCAGACCCTCAGTTTAAAAGCAATTCTAACTCATACTCACAGTTTTCCTTCTTTGTATTCCTCTTTTTCATTTTACAAAGATCTTTGCAAGTCATCTACCTTTTATGAGTAAAATTAATGACAACAAATGTGCTAAGAAATTTTACATATGTTACTAACACTTCATTCTAGACACTACTGTTGTCTCCATTTTACAGATAAAGAAACTGATACTTAGAGAGACTAAATATTTTGTTTAAAGGATCCCTCTAATTGGTGTAAAGCTGAAATACCAATTGCAAGTCTTTCTCAAGACTGACCCTAAATCATCTGCTGTAGAAATGGAAAAAAGTGGATATAGAGAAAAGACAAGATTAAGTCTTGATAGGATGTATTAACACTATAATGAGGCATGTGAGAAAGAGTGAACAGACTAGAGTGACTCCCAGATCCAGGGGTCTCTGTAACAGGAGAGAGAACACGGAAACAAGATGATATGGTTTGGCTGTGTCCTCACCCAAATCTCATCTTGAACTGAATCTTCCAGAATCCCCATGAATTGTGGAAAGGACCCAGAAGGAAGTAATTGAATCACGGGGGCAGGTCTCTCCTGTGCTCTACTCGTGATAGTGAGTAAGTCTCACGATATCTGATGGGTTTATCAGGGGTTTCTGCTTTTGCTTCTTTCTCATTTTTCTCTTGTCACTGCCAGGTAAGAAGTGCCTTTTGCCTCCTGCCATGATTCTGAGGCCTCCCTCCCCAGCCATGTGGAACTGTAAGTCCAATTAAACCTCTTTTTGTTCCCATTTTCTGGTATGTCTTTATCAGCAGTGTGAAAATGAACTAATACAGAAGAGAAGTTTGGATAAAATGATGAATGAGAAAAAAGAGTCTGTGTGACAGCCAAATCACCTGGAAGTCATAGGAGAGTCTTGATCTTGAGATCCAAAGTATAAATAAAATGGAGGTTGTAGTTAAAACTGTGAAGATAGGTGGGATTATTTCATGAAAGATAAAGGTTAATGAGTAAAGAAGAAAAATAACCAGCAACAATACCAAGATTACATAACCATGGTGGCAGGAAAATAATCAGTGTCTTGGAAGTTACGCAGTGTGAACTTAAAGAAAAAGGTAATGCTTACCACTGTTAAACGCCATGGAGAGGTTAAGCCAGGAACGGGTTAAGGTTGAAAAGTGGCTATAAGATTTAGACATTAACAACTGATTAGATAATTATTAGGGAACAAAGTGAGTTAGAACAAAATTTTTTAGGGAAAGAAAAATAAATAAATATTAATTGAGCAATTTAAAAGAGTGAGAAGAGATTCAGGATATTTGGACAGAGAGATGTAAATGTGAGGATAATTGACTGATAGAAACTCTTAATATATCATGCATGTAACTTTCGGAGAAAGACCATAGATAGACAGAGGATTTGAAATCTTGAACCCCAGGAAATGTGTTCACCAAGCTATTCATTTCAAAGACTTGAAAGATACTTGCTATGTTTTTATAACTCCTTATTATTGCTTGTCATTATCAATTAGGTGGACTTTGGAAGGAACTATGTCTAGATAGAAAACAAATTTAAAGTGTTACAAGTAAAGTTTCTAGAATGGATACAGAAAATAATTCAGGATGAAAACTAGAAGGAATGTTATCCTAAAAATGTGCATGATAATCCTTAGTAGCATGACAGATGGAAATTTTGAGAAAATATAAAGACAAGAGCGTCAAAGTGTGGTATAGATTATTCATCACAAGCCATGGGAAGATTCCAGAATTAAAAACAAAAAACAAAAAAAGACTAGCACCTCAAGTTCTGATAGAACAATAACAAAGTTCATAATCATAAGAAAGCTGAAAGAATCATGTTGTTAATCTCAGGAGAAAAGATAACTAGTGGTCTTGGTTCCAAAGAAAGAGGATACAGACACTTTCTGGGGGAGGGGAAGGGGTAAAAGTTGTGGGTATGTGCGAACAAGGCCATTCATCAACCCTCTTTTATTTCGTTAATAGCTTTTATTTTTATCAGTTATAGTTGCATATAGAGAGAAATGTGAAATATTTCTACAGGTTTATTTTGAAACATAGCACCCCACTGTAATTCTTTCTCAATGACAATTACTTCTATTTCCTCTAATTGATTATTTTTAGAATCAACTCCTTTCGGGATAATCACCTTCTATTATTTGTTCTTGTTATTTTAGTGTTGAAATACTATCTTTTCAGTTCCAACTATAAAAAATAAGAGCATAGGTCTTTTTCCTTTCCTACTTTCTATTTCATTTTTCTTTTGGAGTTTATTTTGCTTTTTTGTTTGCTCAGTTTTCATTTGTGCATGTCTAATTTAATCCTAAACTTCTGCCTACTGCTTATGTTATTTCTCAAGGCATTCTGGTGCATCAGGTATTCTACGAATTCCATCTTTATGAAAAAGTGTTTGTAGGATTCTCTCACTTATTGCAATCTAGGTGATCTGCTGCCTGTACCTGAGCACAGCTATGACACTGGAATCTCTCCTCTGCATCATCCTGATCATCTTTTAATCCCTCTCCTGTCTTGTCTTTCACTCATTCATCCATTATTTATTTTATCTAGTCATATTTATTGTCTCTGTGTGTGTATGTCTGCGCCATCCCTGATCAAAGGTATTAATATATATCAGAGTAAGAAAAAGAAACAACTAAACTCATCAATCTCATTGGCCTTTCTTTCGATAGTTAAACAAATATCTTTAATAATCTTTTCCACTTCTATATAGATTACTGATATCAAGTACAAGAAAAACTAAGGAAAATTCATACTCCTGGAATATTGTGGGAAATTAAGTGTTTTGCTTTCCTCTTGTCTTATTATTCATTTTCTAAAATCAATTTAGTAATCCAGCAGACTTTCTTTGCTTCCATTAGTCCATTCTACATTTT
Organism: Chlorocebus sabaeus; assembly: GCF_047675955.1. NCBI lineage: Eukaryota > Metazoa > Chordata > Mammalia > Primates > Cercopithecidae > Chlorocebus > Chlorocebus sabaeus. The sequence continues at coordinate 3,457,195 of NC_132927.1, forward strand.
GCTGCACTGTCTAAACAGTGTTTGAAATGCATTCAAAGGTGAAACTTTCTCAGAAACTTTGGAACCTACTTAGTAAGATCTTGCTACAAAAACATCAATGAACTTTTCTGTTTCTTAATACAGAGGGAGTTTCGTGAACTTTGAGGATGACAAGATGATAATATTTAAATATGTATATATACACAGTGTATATAATACACACACTGGAGTAAAAAGAAAGGTTACTAATAAGATAAATAGAAAAATCAAAACCCACAAAAGTGTAAAGTTTCCATTAATATTGTATGATTTTTCAATTTTCTTGAAATCAAAATAAAGCTCCAAAAGTTATATATAAATTTGGCTGTTAAAGAATGGCAGTATATTTACTTTTTAAAAATAAGTGTTCTGAAACATAATTTTATCATATGATTCTTTTGTTTCCCATACAATTATCTTTATGAGAAAGATGTTTTTAAGACTGGGTACCTATTAAAATCTCTTTGTGTTTCAAACATAGTTGGTAAGTTAGGTCACTATAGATTTTCAGGTAGAGAATATTTTCTTTCAGAAATTATGTCCAGTGTTGTAGAGGAGCATTGCCATTTGATCTTGATCTTTTCTTGACTTATTTTCCCTCCCTGGAATCTTTTAAGAACTGCTCTTTGTCAGCAGTTTTCAGAAATCCCAGAATGATGTGCCTTACTGTGCATCTTTCTACGTTTAATGTGGAACTTATGCCCAAGAGTTCTGGAAAAATTTTCTTTTCAAATTTTAATGTTGTCCTTTTTTGTTTTTCTTTGTTGTTTGGAAGTTCAACTATTTGGATGTAGGACCTTCTAATAAGGTCATCTAATTTTTTGCTCTTTCTTCATGTACTATTCATCTGCTTGTCTCTTTGCCATAATATCTGGGAAGTATCCTTAGCATTTTCTTTCAAAACTTACTGAGTTTTCAGCCATATCATCGAAATGTATGTTAATGTATAAAAATACCTTTTAACTTTTGAATATTTCTTTGACAAGGAATCTCATTCTTGCTTCATGGTTGCTGTTTCTTCTCTTATGTATTTATGGTAGATTTTATGTGTGTTTTTATTTTCCTTTCCTCAATAGGTAGTGGCTGTTATTTCCCAAATCAATCTTTCTTTCTTTCTTTTTTTTTTTTTTTGAGACGAAGTCTCGCTCTGTCACCCAGGCTGGAGTGCAGTGGCCAGATCTCAGTTCACTGCAAGCTCCGCCTCCCGGATTTACGCCATTCTCCTGCCTCAGCCTCCCGAGTAGCTGGGACTACAGGCTCCCGCCACCACGCGTGGCTAGTTTTTTGTATTTTTTAGTAGAGACAGGGTTTCACCGTGTTAGCCAGGATGGTCTCGATCTCCTGACCTCGATCCACCCATCTTGGCCTCCCAAAGTGCTGGGATTACAGGCTTGAGTCACCACACGTGGCTTCTTTCTTTCTCTCTCTCTTTCTTTCTTTCTTTCTTTCTTTCTTTCTTTCTTTCTTTCTTTCTTTCTTTCTTTCTTTCTTTCTTTCTTTCTTTCTTTTTCCTTCCTTCCTTCCTTCCTTCCTTCCTTCCTTCCTTCCTTCCTTCCTTCCTTCCTTCCTTCCTTCCTTCCTTCTCTCTTTCTTTCTTCTCTTTCCTTTTAAGTTTTAGTTGGAATTTTACATATTAGTAGCTTTCTAATCTTTCTAGTCTTCTTTTATTTTCTGCTTACATTTAAAACTGCAGGACTCAAGTTTGTCAAAAGCAATGAGCTGAGCATGAATGTGGAAAGTACAGAAAATGTCCTTCACTGCGGGTAAACTAACTGAATGTTTTAGTTGAGGTTGCTTCATCAAAGGCTTTTTTCTTTTGTTTTCTTTCTTTCTTCCTTTTCTTTTACTTCTTCTTATTCTTTGTCTCTTCCCTTGGCCTACTGAGATTCCTGATGGAAGACGGTTTTTTTTTTTTTTTTTTTGAGAAGGAGTTTTGCTCTTGTTGCCCAGGCTGGAATGCAATGGTGCGATGTAATCTCAGCTCACCGGCAACCTCTCCCTCCTAGGTTCAAGTGATTCTCCTGCCTCAGCCTCCCGAGTAGCTGGGATTACAGGCATGCACCACCATGCCTGGCTAATTTTGTATTTTTAGTAGAGACAGTGTTTCTCCATGTTGGTCAGACTGGACTCGAACTCCCAATCTCAGGTGAGCTGCCCGCCTCGGCCTCCCGAAGTGCTGGGATTACAGGTGTGAGCCACAGTGCCCAGTCAGAAGACTCCTTAAATATGTTTCCTGGACAGTGTAAATTTAGCTTAAGTGTTTTAGTAACCTAAGAAATCCAGAGAAGGAAGAGCGCTGAGTATATCTCATATGTATTCATTTATATGTCTATATGCCCACACAGTTATTTTGTTTAAAATAACATGCTGAGTTGGCCCATAAGAAAAATCTATGATTACTTTTAATGAACTTTGTAATCCATAGAATAAGTCTCTGGTTTAAAAAAAAAAATTGGGGGAGAAGAAATCACCTATTGAGCAGAACTGATGAAAGGATTTGAATACTGGTGAAATTCTTGAAAAGGTTTTCATCTGGTCCTCCTCAGATTGGCCTAAGGAAGCTAGGATGATCTAGGATTGCCTAGTTATTTTCATGATTCACACAAAAGAAAAAAAACAATTTGTTCTGAATTGTCCATTTGTGGGCTTATGATTAAGAGTTATTGACTCTGTTAGCCATTTTTCTCATCTAAATGCTTTCCAGCTTTCACAATTGTGATGATACTGTCTTTTTCTTTTCACGTTTGTGTGTTAATTAATTAAAAAAAATCATATTGCTGTTCATTTAATCAGAGTTCAGTAGATAATAAAATAGACGTGTGTACTCAATCAACTATTCGTACCTTACTTTCTACACTCCTACTTTTAAAAAAATATGTTGGGGAGAATTAAACTAACACCATTATAATGTGTGGCACGAGGTTAATGCTAAATGCACATTTGCTACATTAACTAATTCATACAAAATAAATAAAGAAAACTTGACTACTTTCTAGTGATATTGATTAGCAAATTAGTCAATGGAATAGTAGCTGCAAGTATTTAGGAACATATGTGGAATATTCACCACTTCCAATTGAAAGTTAAAATTTGAAAGAACACATATTTGTGAGAAGTGAACAGATGGCTGTGGAAAAGTTAAAAATAGGATTTTAAAATTCTCATTGCCAAAGACATTAGATCTTGCAGTACTCAGAATAATGCAGTCAACAAAACATTCTTATATGAGCAAAATAATTTTAAACTGGATTATCAGAGACAAGAATTCTCAAACAAAACACAGACTAGATTTTGTAAAAGACAGAGGTATGTCATGTGAAGACTTATTGTGGAAAAAATGCACCTGAAGTGCATATAGAGATATAGAGATGTTGGCATATAGAACTTTAGTCACTATATACCAAATTATGCAAATGAATTAAGGACCTGGTATTTTAACAAAAATAGGTATTTTCTCATTATTATTACTAAAAATTCAATGGAATAGTACTTATAATTGGAATATGGCTGTTGCTTTTAAGTAACAATTCTAGTCCAAGGGGTTGGCTGTAAGTATATAGGTGCAAACTAATCCACAAATGAGGCAGAGACAATGTTGCTCATCAAATACCCCATTTGTATTTCAAGTCTTGCAATTAGGCAGGGGTATGTGACTAGTTCTGGGCTATGGACCATGGGCAGAATGATGTGTAGCACCTCTGAGACAGAGCATAGAAAAGATCCACATGATTTTCTAGCTGGCACACAGTGAGCTGTGACATTCCAGGTAATAGAACTTCTATCAGCAAAGGTCCTTGGAAACTAGGTTTAGCAGGAGACTCTTACCACTATCAAGCCTAGATGAATATATGTCATGAGAAGTGTGCTGTTGCTTTTAAGCAATTTAGATATTATGGTTAATGTATTACTGTAGCACATCCACCCAATCAAGATAAATACCTAAGTGAACTCAGCAATAATTATTAGGATGACAGTAAACACCATCCAGCTAAATTGTGTCAGTGAAAGAACACATACATGTGAAATGAAAAAAATCTAAGCCATGCTTTGCCTGGAAATTTTATCAAATTAAAACAGAAAGAATTGATCTTTTTAGTATCTCTCTTGCTGAAAAGTCAAAAGGTTATAGATCTAATCTGGCTTATTCCTGAAAAATTACTAAAAGATACTAAAAGGTAGCTAGTAAAAAATTACTAAATGATATAAAGTGATCATGATTAACAACAGAAAAATAGGATATTAATCTCTACCATCAGATATGTGGACTTCAGTGTCACCAGTGGAGGGTGTGCAGGTTCTTGGCATCGTGAACAAAAATTGGACAAAATGTGCAAGCAAAGCAAGGAAGGGATGAAGAGATTTATGGAAAATTCAAGTACACTCCGCAATGTGGGAGGGGCCTGAGCATAGGGCTCAAGGGCACGGTTACGGAATTTTGGGGAGTTTAAATACCCTCTAGAGGATTCTATTCATAGGGCATGGGGCATGCCCTATGTAAATGAATAGGATGAAGTAAAGTTACAAAGTCATTTACTCAGCGAGCGCCCTGTGGAGACGATATTTTCTGTCATAGTTGAATTATGTATTGGCCTTAATTTCCTTGCCTCCAGACCCTATTCTCCTGCCTCATTCCCTGCTGAGAAATCTTTATGGGAGGCAGAGGGACCGATAGTCTTTTGTCTGTAACTGCTTCATGCTGGCTTCGGATGTAATCCCTTCCTATTAGGGATCACGAAACTCTCACCCTGCTCTGTCTGGTGGAGGCAGGTTAGCTTCTTGATGGCCAGGGATGGTGTCTTCACCTGGAACTGGCTGGAACTTTTGTTGCATGATCATCTGAAGCTTGATGGTCTCTAGGCAAGAGGAAATAAATTTTGTTAAAGATGTAATGGAAACTTCAGTGGGTGGATACCTATGCTGTCAGGAATGTTCATTCATTATGGAGATTTACAGGAGGAAAAACAAAACCTGGTCTGTTCTAAGCAAAACCTGATCTGCTTCCTTAAAGTCTTAGCACAAACGACTCCATTTTGATTTGGTTTGGTCTGTCGGGGCCTAGTACATGAGCTTAGTCCTAAACAATGGCCTCCCAGAATTTTGTTAAAAAAAATTCCCCGTTTTGGGTCAGGTTCTCACTAAGGTGAGAGTGTGTACCAACACTTAGGGCCTCAGCGTCACTCTCAGTTATCATCATTTTGGGTTTCCAGTTTCAGTACATCATTTATAGGTTATGGTGTCCTTATGGTTGCACATTTCTTTCAGCTCATTATTCCAGCTGAAGAGAGACCATATGACATTCTAGAGATGGTTGCATGCAGGCATGTAAAACCTCTGAGAGGCAGGGTGCCATGGCTCATGCCTGTTATCCCAGCACTTTGGGAGGCCGAGGCAGGCAGAACACGAGGTCAGGAGATCGAGACCATCCTGACTAATGCAGTGAAACCCCATCTCTACTACAAATACAAAAAATTAGCTGGGCATAGTGGTGGGTGCCTGTAGTCCCAGCTACTGGGGAGGCTGAGGCAGGAGAATGGTGTGAACCCGGGAGGCGGAGCTTGCAGTGAGGCAAGATTGCCCCACTGGACGCCAGCCTGGGCGACAGAGTGAGACTCTGTCTCAAAAACAAACAAACAAACAAACAAACAAATCATTTGAGAGAATACAGCACATCAGGGAGACTATTATTATGACTATTGGGAGGATAATACCAAGAGTTTGGAGTATGCCTCTTACACAAGGTCTCCATAAGCCAAACCTCCTAAAATCAAATAGATCAAAGAATAAGTTAGATAAAGAGTCTACTCACTTAAGTAAGCAGTCTCTTTGTTGGTCCCCTCCCACTGAATTTCTATAATCTTTATTTGATGTATTTTTCCATAGGCCACAAGTGCCAGCAGCTGCACAGATACTTCTTTGTTCAGTCAATTCTATCATAACTTTCACAAGAGAATTTAAAATCTGTTGCGTAACTGTAGACTTTACAGCAGAATTTTCTACAGAGCCTATCATGGGAGATACATTTCTATTCATTGCTTCTTTAAACCATGAGAAAAGGATTTAACAAATGATGCCCTTCTAAAAGAGTGAATCCACCTGGCAGTGTTTTCTTTAACTCATGGTGTGGGTTAAGAGGAGTGAACCAGCATTTTTTTTTTGACTGAATATGAGGCAATGTATGTACCATTAAAGTTTCTTACCTACATTGGTCCTTTGTCTTTTATCTATCAAAGTGTAAGCTTATCCATGTATAAGGCTGGCTGCAAAGTTCTTCACAAATAAAAGTACACCCCATAAGTGCACATAACAGACCTCTTTTTCACTTTTTTTTTGGTCATAAAGGCATAAGCAAGAGAAAATATTCAAAGATAAGAGTTTCATGATAGTAGAAGTCTTAATCTGTGAACTTTGGAAAAGCTGTTCGCATCAAGGATGCCATCTTCTTCTTAGGGGAGTTTTCCCTGGTTAGTTTTACCTTAAGAGTTCCAATGGGTGTACAGTTCCAAGAGCGTAGAGTGACTCTTCTCAGTTGTGAGATTATGAACCCAAAGTTCAAGGTCCTGAAGTTTTGTTGTAGTGTGTATGGCAAAAATGGTCTTTCTCTGATGTTTTCACAAGATTCAAAACGTAAAAAGCTTATTTACTTGGTAAAAATACACTGTAGCATAAAAATCTACTGTTATAATATCCGCCCTCTTGCATGGGAAAGCTTTTATACAACCAGAATACATGCACTGAAAATAACAATTGAATGAAATCCCTTTACAAAGTGTTTAAATGGCCCACCAGGTGACCAAATGTACTTGAAGCTTTAATTGTTTTCCCAGGAATACAGGATTAAGGATTGGTTATAAACTATATTAGTAATTTGTAAGTCATCACACCAATGTATTCAATTTGGATTATTTTATCTTTTCCACGATGAGTCATGAAATGCAAAATTTTTAATAATAAAACCTTTAAGTCTCAGGAAAGAAAAGGTGGCCATCCTGGTTCTCCATGTGTCCATGTTTAATTAACACTACCCTTATATCCTGTCACATACCACTTGTTTTTTCAAATTAGGTGCATAGCACTGATTACTGATGAGTTATCTGACAAAGTATTTTATTGGTATTTAATGAATTTTTGTTCTACTTGTGCTAGTAGCTTTATACAATGAAAGTCAGTTATTTCTGGAGTTTACAATAACAACATAATAACCATAATTATAATTGGTAGCATATACTTAGACTTTCAAGTTTTAAAAATCCCATATGATTTTGGAACATATATTAGTATTATTCATGAAAATATAACCTAAAGAAGATTGAACATCATTTTGGCAATCCCATATACCTAAATATGTCAAATAATTCTGTTTTCCTCTTTTCTGGATGGTTTCAGGGGTGCTCTGATTTACCCAAAAAGTCAGGCATTAGGAAGGACACTTTATAAACTAAAGTTTGATTTTGAAAATCCAGATTACCATAAATTATTTATTTTGTCAAAATAATGAGTCAGAAATTTTAAAGAAGCAAAACATTCGATAATCTTCACAAAACATACACACACACACACACACACACATTCTACTTTTCTTACACACCTTGCATGTAAAACTGTTTCTAGTAGCTTTAATTGCATGTTATAATGGCAGCTCTTAGCAATTTTAATTTTAACTTAAAACCTGGTAAGTTATGTTCTGATAAGATTTGACTATTTCCAGCATAGCTAGGGTGGTGACCACCTCCACATGTCCACAGGACTTACCTATCTGGAAAGTAGGCAAGTTAAATAATTTTCAAAAGCCAAAGAAGCAGTTTATGACCTCAAAACATTTAGAAAACCTAATATTTGAACACAATTTAGACCACGTTTATATTTTGAAGACAATTGTATTTTACCAATAACCTTTAAAACTGCTTATTTCCCAAAGACTACTAAAGTCACATGAACTAAAAGGCATTGCACTTGTTACTTTTCTGACAAAATATTTCATTTAAGCTTTTATTATTATTTAACTAATTAATTTAAAACTTTACAGAGGAGATAAACAGTGACTTTTACTTTTCATTTAATCAGTTCACATAGAGAAAAAGAGGACAAAGACTGACTAGTAAGAAATTCTTACCCTTTTGCCAGCATGCCAGGTTTCTGGGTTCTCTCTCCCTGAGCAGTCCTAATGACCCTACTTGACTGTATGCAAACAAACACATTGTCATAAATTAAGAATATTCACAAATAGTTTACAAATTTTGGAGAAATTAGGCAGAGACAGAAATATGACACAAATTCTATTTTTAAGAGTATACTCAACACACTTAAAATATCATAAAGCCTGAAATCCAAAAACTAGTTTAAGGATAGAAAGCTGATGTACTTCATTAATTCCTCCCAGTCCGACAAAGGTAGCTTAGGAATTTTAGATAAATGGGATGAATGCTTAATTGTCAGAAATGCATAGGATACAAAATATTCACAGAACCAGCTAAAAGCCTTCCACTAGGAACTAGAAAACATCATGGTTTTATATACATGCCTACACAAGCAAAGCCAGAAGAGAATAAACAACAAACATATGAAAACTTGAAGCAAAAACAAAACAAAAAAATAATAAGTAGAAAGCCAACCCTAAATTTTCCTACTCAATTTACCCTGGAGGCTACAGTGTTACCTAGAACCCAAAAAACCCACATAATGAATATTTGGCTCCTGTTACACAATTAATAGCCTTAAGTTCACCAATATCATCATGCATCCTGTGCAATCAAGAAATTCACTTTAGGCAAATGACCAATAAGGACTCTAGCACTGTCCACACAAAACAGTAAACATAGTGTGCAGCAATGCAAGCATGTATGTGAAATTTTGCTCCACACTAAATCCAGCTTCATTCTTAACTATATTTAAAAAAAAAAAAAAAAAATTATCAAACTACTGATGCATTTATTTACAATACTTTTTTTTTTTTTAAATTTTACTTTAGTCAAGAGTAAGGGCTTTAACTATGAAAATGTTAATTAGCCAAATGTCTCCAATTCTCTATCAGGTTTTAAAGAATATCTTATTATTTAAACTCTTTCCACATATTTCTTTCCTACTTAATGACTCCTTATTACATTGTTTCATAAATAACCTTTTCAAATCTGTAATTGGGTAACTCCACAATTAGACAAAATTATTCTTTTTTTTCACTATTATCATAACCTTTTCTGGCATATTTTATATGCAGAATTATGTGTTAACTAGAATTTTTGTTCTTAGAAACATAAAACTGTAGTGAAACCCTAAAAAGCAAGAGATGCTCAACTATCAGATATGGGCATTTATATAAAAGAACAATTCCACAATTTTAGAAAAATATTTCCCCATGTCACAACCCTTTCTTAATTGGAAATGACCCAATTATTAAATGAGCATCAAAAATAACTTTAAGATTTTAATTTACACAAAAATTTTACTGATAACATTTACATTCTTTTCTTTCGCTTTTAATAAGGGAAATATGAGACATCAGTTAACATATATGAAATGAACATTGGTTCAGTCTGAAAAGGCAGCACAGCTTGAAGTGGGGAGGAAGTTTGGGGCTTCTAGGTCACAGGTAGCTGTGAGAAAGTTACATTCTTTTGATTTACTGATTAGCCTTTCCAAAGATAATAATTAGATATCCATTCATCTCAGGGACCAGAGGGACGACTTTGAATAGAATGGGAGGCAGGCTTTTCCCAAGCATTCCCAGCTTGAATTTTCTCTTCACCTTAGTGACTTTCAGGGGCCCAAAATATTTTCATTTCATAAATTCTATAGCTTCATTATTGGTCAAAAGAAAGCATGCAAACCAAGATTATTTTGTCTTGGCTGGGTTTATAGTTTTATAACCTTCCAAACACTGACATCTCAAAATATTTAGCAAAGTCAAACATAAAATCCAGACAAAATGTGTGCTGACAATTCTGAAAGCATTTCTATTTTTATTCCACGAGTAATTTTAAAGCTAGCTTGTTTAGCAAAGTTTTACTTAAGTCACGTGACCTTGAAAATTGCTTAGACTTATTTACTTAATTTATGAGTGTTCTTTTACTTATCAGCCAATTTGGTAGATACAACATATAACAATAAGTGTACATACAAATAAATACATCTGGAAATGTATACACACACATAAACAAAGATCCAATAGTTTGCAACCTTAACCATGAGATAGCAATACAAGCTTGTTGATTTTACTTTTTTTGCCCCAGTAGATAATCCAATGAAGGATGTGAAACAAAATTTCAGGTAAAGCAGTCTCCACGGCAGTTTGATTTTTAAAGACCAAACCTCCCCAGACTCCAGTAAGTACTGGGGCGAAACAGCACCAAAGGAGAGTGAGACACGTTAGCTGGGCACCCTGCTTAGAACCACAGCACAAAAGCCTGGATACATGCAATGCCATTCCACTTTCCCATTAGTCAGTAAACTCCAGATTCCAAACAATGTTGGAGCCAAACAGTTTTGCAACTCCGAGAGAAAATTCTAAGGAGGGCCTAATATAAGACCTCAGTACTTGTGCCAAGAGTGTCCTCTTTGGAAAGGTTGAGGTCTGGCAGATCCCCCAGAGCCTTGTTAAATAACAGTGGGTTCTAAGTTTCTCTTCAAAGAATCAGTATGTCAGTATGTTCAGCTCTTTGTTCTCCAGTTTAAAGTTTAACTTCCTTATTCTCCTCAGTAAACAGCCTTGCCACCAGTTCTTTCTTTCTTTTTTTTTTTTCTTTTTTTCTGAGACGGAGTCTCTTTCTGTCACCCAGACTGGAGTGCAGTGGCCCAATCTCAGCTCACTGCAAGCTCCACCTCCCAGGTTCAAGCCATTCTCCTGCCTCAGCTTCTCGAGTAGCAGGGACTACAGGCACCCACCACCACGCCCGGCTAATTTTTTGTATTTTTAGTAGAGACAGGATTTCACTGTGTTAGCCAGGATGGTCTCAATCTCCTAACCTTGTGATCTGCCTGCCTCGGCCTCCCAAAGTGCTGGGATTTCAGGCCTGAGCCACCGCACTCGACCTCCCACCAGTTCTAATCAGTAGTTCATATCTGTTCCCATGGTCCCCTGCTCTGTCCTGAGTCACTCCTGGTCACCTGTTCTGTCCTGAGTCACCTGGTCACCTGCTCTGACCTGAGTCACCTTTAGTCACCTGTTCCATAACCATCGTTCCTGCAGAAACAGTTCACCTCTCCACCCTGGCTCCTACCCCTGCTCTCTTTAAAATAGCCAATCGGAATTAGCTTAGACTGTGCAGTCCAACCCTAGCCAATAGGGGAATGACACATCAGTAGGGGCTACCTGCCTCAGGGATAAGAACCCCTTCCCCTGCCTTGTTCAGGTGTGCTCTCAGCATTGCTCCATCTGTGAGATGCACCATTCTACAGAATTAAAATCGCCTTGCTGAGAAAATTTACGTTCGAGTGCTATTTCTTTTGCAGCACTGAAAATTTATTTCTAACAGTGTCTTCCTGTGGGGACTAACCTTAGAGTGTCAGACACCTCTGACCTCAGGTGGGCACCAGTACCACATGCAGGTTTCACTCCAGAGCCTACTATGAGCTTCATAAGAATAGCCATGAACTGTAATTAGAAGAGCTGGAAGCCAGGTGGGTGTTTTTGTCCTTAGCCAGTTGAGTATAAGAAGAGAAGAATTTAGCATAAGAAAAGAAGGTTTAAGTTACCTGAAACATGTGTGGATTTGCTCTGAGCTGCCCTGCAGGTAAGGATCAGGGATCATGCAGAAAAGGTTTTTTTAAAAAGTCTTTCCCCTTTTTGGTCCAGGCAATTATTCCCATTCATTCCTAGACCTTCATGCAATACCAGGAGTGACCCCAGCTAATTGTCCTCAACTTCCGATGAGCTACCAGGAAACAGCCTCTGAAAGACTGAAATACAAAAAGGGGAAAATAAAATGAACAAGACCCAGGTCCCTTAAGCAAATCTGGCAGTGGTGGTCAGGCTTCTCCACGTGGAAACCCCTTAGTTTCACTGGCCATGACCAGAAACCTGCAGTTGTCTCCATGTTTAGGCGCTGCCCAACAAGAGTCCGGAGTTGGAATGGATAAGAGGGACAGAGATTCCCCGTATGGAGCAGAAAGGAAAAGGAGAAAGTAGAAAAATGAATCGCAAACTTTGGAATTACCTCTTCCTTCTGGCTGGCTCACGAAAATATGTCTCCTGTGGAGGATGTCCAGGTTCTTGTGTTGGACAAAGAGTTGGACAAAATGCACAAGCAAAGCTAGGAAGGAAAGAAGAGATTTATTGAAAATGAAAGTACACTTCACAATGTGGGAGCAGGCCCAAGTATGGGGGCTCAAGGATCCCACTACAGAAATTTTGGGAGTTTAAATACCCTCTAGAGGATTCCATTGGTTACTTGGGGTATACCCTAGGTAAGTGAAGAGGATGAAGTGAAGTTATAAAGTCATTTATTCAGCATATGCCCTATGGAGAGGATATTTCCTGTCATAGCTGAAGTGTTAATCGACCTTAGGTTCCCTGCCTCCAGACCCTATTTTCCCGCCTTGGTCAGGAAATGTGTTAAGCACTTTGCAGAAAAAAATAGGCATCACACCATAGATTGAAATAATAATAGAGAAACAGATGAAGATAGGCAATTCTTTGTATAAGCCAGTCAAAAATATAAAAGTATCAGAAGATCTAAGATATATTAAAACAAAAAGACAGCTAAAAATTACATTAACCTTGTAGACTGCTATTTTATCTGTTAAGATTTTAAAAGGAGGAACAGGCCAGGTGCAGTGGCTCACACCTGTAATCCCAGCACTTTGGGAGGCTGAGGCAGGTGGATTACCTTGGCAGGTGGCACAGTCTTGGCTCACTGCAGCCTCTACCTCCCAGGTTCAAGCGATGCTCCTGCCTCAGCCTCCTGAGTAGCTGAGATAACAAGCCCCCTGCTCCCAGGCCCAGATAATTTTTGTATTTTTAGTATACATGGGGTTCCACTATGTTGGCCAAGCTGGTCTCAAACTCCTGATGTGTATATATATAACATAGAAGGAGATATATATATATAGATAGATAGATAGAGAGAGAGAGTTACAATGAAAAGAAAACAACTTTGACAAATAGGTAAATTCAAGTGATTCAAGTAGATTCTGAGCTCTTTGACAAATAGTACTGAGAAGATAACAGATATTTATTGCTTCATTGTTCTACTGTTGGCCCCTTCAACATTTTTCTTGTGATTTTGAAGGAGCATGGAAAGCGTGTTTATAGAATTTGATAATGATACATCTCAAAAGTCATGCTAATGCACTGAAATACTGAATTCTTCAAATAAATAAATTTTGAATGGCTGCAGTGAAATCAAGCAAGGATAAATCCAAGTTTATTTTTCCAGATAACTCTAAATTCAAACTACATAATAGCATATTGAGCATACAAAAGGGATATTTAGTTCTACTCTGCATGATCTAGGCCATAGCTGAAGAAGGTGTCACTTATCCAGCAAATATTTGTTAAGTGCCTACTATGCACCAGGAACTTTGTCTACTAAGAATCTGTCCAAAAAAAAAAAAAAAAAAAAAAATCTTAAGTCTACAGAAGGAAGAAATCTATACAAAATTTCGAATATTTTAGTTAACTTTCATTCAGAAGAGAGATTAAACTATTCTTTTTACTGCTACAAGAGCCAGTGGGTGAAGGCACAAAAAGTATTCAATATCAAGATATACTTTCTATTCATTAAAACTGCTCATCAACAGAGTGGATACTTGGTAAGGTTTCAGCCCCACCTCTTCCTCATCAAAGAGATCAGATTCTTATCTGGTGTGGATGTTGATTTGGTGTGGATAATGATCTAGTGTGGAAGATGCTGCTTGAGATTTTGACAAGATGATCTTTATTATTCCTTTCTAGATTCTATAGTTTTATTATTCTTAACAGGCATGTACTGAAATGTATAGCATGAATGTTTTCACTGCTTTAAAAATATTGGCTCAAGTCTAGCAGAAAATTGGAGACACAGTGTAACTTAGATGAATATAGCAAGTTTAAGGAACTTGGGTTTCAATTTTTTTAAAAAAGGAGTTGTGAGAAATAAAGCAAGCAGTTGCATAAGAGTATTAAAATTGGCATAGCATTATACAACACTGAAGTGTCATTGTCATGTTTTCTTTTTGCTTCAAGATGTGCATTTAAAGAATGATATATATTAGACTAGGCTCAAGGTACAAAATTTTCAATTTATACATTTTCTCAGGAAAATACTGTATGTCTGTATGAGAGTCTATAGTGACATGAATACGTTGCTTTAGTTAAGAAAGAAATCTACCATAGGAATGGAGTTAGATGTATGATTTTGATTCCCTGCAGGATAGAAAAGTTGATATCATTAGTATTAAAAACCCATCAGCACCCAGCATGTGGCTGAGGCTGTGGTTGGAAATGCTAGGCGATACTGGCACACAAATATTTTCAGGGTCATTTGCAGAAAGATTGTAGTCAGAACTAGACAGTTTTAGACTTACAAAACAGAAAAAGAATTAAGAAAAACAAAATAGTTCAGTTTACATGCGTTTACAGAGGTATAGTCCTATTTGAAGGTCATAGTTAGTTAGGGAATTGACACACACTCTACACTTGCACCCCCTGCCCTGTCATCCCACACACAAACAGTGCAGAAGAGACATAACGTATGTTAGCTGTTTATTCTTCTAAAAGTTTAGCGAATTGATTCCATAGAGATTTTGGCTCAAAGGGTTAGGTGAACTTTGCTTCTCTAATTCTTATCTCTCTAAGTGACCTAATCTGGAAAACTAGCATAAAAAAAGCAATATTGGAAGAGAGAGCATAGAAAAATGGAGCAGTAATTCCACTTTAATTACACAAGTTTATATTTGAAACAGAAAATCCAATACGAGAATGCAATTCAGTCTATAACAGCTTATATTATTTTTAAGATCATATATTTTAATTGTAACCCCTTTATAAAACATACCAATAGTGACTTAATTTAATCCTAGATCTTTTAAAGGCAAGATTCTTAGAAAAATATTTTGGATATTTTAACATAATTTGTTAACATCTTATCTCTATACTTTCCTTCCCAATTTTCTAGATCCCAAACTGCCTGTATCTCTCCTTGTTATGCCTCATTCATAAAAAGATTAGGGGAGCTAAAGGGAGCACATTTTTGAAATCACTAACTGCCAACAGCAATAAATAGTATTTATTGCCCCAAAATGCAGAATAACAACTTCCTTACTTGTGTTCATTTATTTGGAGACAAGAATAGCAAGTACTTGCCAAGCAACTTAATGTCTTTAAAGTTTGAAATCGAGGATTTATGACTGTACTTCTTAAGTTTCAAGCCATAAATACTATTTATTTTGACAATCAGAAACTTTACAAATAAAAGGAATAAAGAAAAGCTCTAAATAGCTTAGCAGTCAATTCATCAGCTTAGCTTCTCCTTCTCTTTTCCATTCTAAGCTAAGCCAATAGCACCACAATTGCCACATTCTCAATGAAGAGAATAAAAAGACAAGCTAAAATGAATATATATAAGATATATACATATATTCCAATTTCTGTCTTCTGTTTCTTCTGTTATCTAAAGGAATGTTTTTTCTCAGTCATTAATATGCATAAGAATCACCTGGGGATTCTGTTAAAAGATAGATTCTGATTCAGTAAGTCTAGGCGGAGGCCTGGGAATTGCATTTCTAATTAACTCCCATGTTATGCGGATGTTGCTGGGCCCAGGCTACACTTTTAATTATAAGAATCTGCAATCTCGATTTCTTTATTTTTCTCTTGATAACTTTCTAACATCATAGTTTAAGTTGTTTTCATTTAAGACTCCCACAATTGGACAGTTTTTCTTGCTAATTCCATGTTAGATAGATTTAGATATATTTATTTATTGTAAAAAGTGTTCCAAAATTAAAATTTTTGATGTTCTAATTATAGTATTGATTGGGTGGGGCGGAGAGCATGATAGAAGATGATAGCTATTGCAGGTAAAACCTGTAAGTGGATGGATCATAAAGACTGAAGGAAGTTCTACAGTCGACTGTGAAAGTGAGGGATGCTGACGAGTTTCAGCTCTTTTCCTCTTTTGGGTATCAGTTCAATATAAATAGCTCTGGATTATGTTTGTTGAGCAATTACTCTTCTCCAGCTTCTAGAATAACACTTTTAAGAATATTTGCTTTTAAATATTTTTATTAACAGAAAAGTTTATGATAGTCATTGTACAGATTAAAAAAAAAATCATTAATCCCATTTAAAAGATGAGTATTAAAAGAGTCTGTAAAAGGTTAAATACTTTGCAACTCAATTTTTGAGCCTGGTCTTATTCTAATAATAAAACCAGATAAAAGAGAGCAGAGAAACATAAGGCCAATGTCTTTCATAAACCTAGATACAGAAATGATCAACAAGCATTAGCAAATCAAATCCAGTGGTGTATAGAAGAAATAATACACTGGAATGGAGTGAAATTTATTCCAGGCATGTAAGACTGGTATAACATGTGAAAATCAATAAATATAGTCAACAATATCAATGGGATAAAGAAGAAAATTGCATAACTATATCAACTGATTAAGAAAAGGCATTTGACACAAACCAATACTGTTAATATAAAAACTAGCAGCAAACCAGGAACAGAGGGAAACTTTTTGAAAGTGATAAAAACATCTACAAACAAAGCCTACAGCTCACACCTTACTTAATGGTGAAAGACTGAATGGCTTCTCTAATATTGTGAAAACTACAAGGATGGCCATGCTCACTGTTCTTATTCATCATAGTACTGAAAGTTCTAGCATGTTCAATAAGCCAAGGAAATTAAATAAAATTATACAGATCGTAAAGAAAAAAATATAACTGCTCCTATTTGCAGATGACATGATTTTCTATGCTGAAATTCTCAAGGAATATACTCTTCTGAAACACTTATAAAAGACCAACTTTTTTTTCTAACTCTGATTTTATGCCATTAATATTGTAAAGGCCTTTCTCTGGCTTAATTTCAGTTATTTTCCATTTGAGAACGCCAAAGTTGGTTCTTCCTCACCAAGTAATTTTTTTCCCCCAAATAACTAGTTATGTGGGTTTTTCCCCTTATTTTCTCTGTTTTAGGCATTTAGAATCACATCTGCTTAACTCAGGGATTGCTAAAATTTCATGGGGATTTGGGGAGTAGGAGGCATCTTGGCATGGAGATCATTATTACTTTTTGATCCACCTCCGGTAAGCATTTTGACAATTCCTCCCACACCTTCTACTAAAATTTTTCTCCTCAGGCTAATTGACTGTTAATGGAAGATAACTAAGACATTTAAGCATCTACATCTTCTCAGTATACATGATTTATATCACACTCTTAAAAAACAGAATTTAAGCAGCAGTTGCCCTGTTTTTTTCCTCTGTCACATCTGAAAGTGGGTTTGTAGAGTGGATTGGGAAACAGATGCAATTTTTTACTTGAATTCTTTGAGACTCAGTAGTAAACTGCTAAAGTTGAAGATATGGAAGTAGAAGGAGAGCCAGTTTTATATGTAACTAATGTATACTTTGATTTTATTTGAAAACATATTACATTTTTATTTTAAAACAGAGTATTAACAGCATAAATATTATTTTTCTGTGAATTTTACTTGTGGATTAAGAATTTGGTAGATTAGGAGTCTACAGGCTAAACATCTAATCTCTGAACCAGCTTTTGAGACGTCTTCAACACAACGATTTTAAGGTCATAAATTACACCCTTTAGATTTCCTTGCTGAATAAATAAATGAATAATGGTAAGTTCATCTAATTAGATTTCTTCCAAATTTGCTCTGGAAATAACTAGTCATTATTTAGAAATGAAGTAGAATCTGTAGTGTAGAATGTGTTATGTCTGTGTTGTTTTACACGGCTCTGTCCCATGGTGATTGTTACAAGATGAACCAAAAAGTGAGTAAGTGGCTCCCAGAAGGAAAAACATTCTGTGCTCATAGTTATCTGAGCCAGTTGTTTGAAAATAAACATTTTATGAATATAAATAATTCAGTTAATTCCAGGGAACACCCATTATCCCGTAAAGTCTCTCAAAGATGTTCTTTCTGTTAAATTACACTAACTACTGTTACTGTGTAAACATCAGTGGTCTTTTACAATGACATTCAACATGCTTTTCCTAATTTCTCAAAACACAGGTTATAGTCTTCATCATCCTAAGAGTTAACTTTCTCAAACACAGACCTGAGTCTGTAACCCCCTTTAAAGATGACTCATTATGTCTCAGCATCAGTGACTGTGCCATGGATTACATTTGCACTTTGGATTGCTCACTTATACAGCAACGTATGAAGTGTGTATCAAACCAGAGCAATTGCACCTATTCCAGAAATGGCAATTTTACTTAAGGATTGGGTAAACTTTTTAAATAAAATACTGATTTATTATAGAACAGCATAGAATGCCACATGAATTTTATAATAAAACATGAAACCTCAAAGCAATCTCATGCTTATAAAATCAATCATCTTTGGATTTTGAATTCAAACACCTTATCATACCATATAATTCTCTTCACAACTGGACAACAGCTAACATGATATCCTGTAACTCCTTAGTACTTACATTCTTATGAGATATCTCTCATGGACTACTAGTAGCATTTCCCAGTCATGATTTTCATGCATCTCTAACTTCTCTCATGTTGTTCTCTCTGACTAGAATATCATTTCCCAAGTTTTCTGAATTATGAATTGCTATACACTCTTAAAGTTTACAAATTCATCCAAATCACATACATGTATTATTTCTTCCTCTGTATCTAAAAATATTTAATACATCTGAGTATATTTTATATTGTATTAGGCTTATTTATGTATTTACTTTTTACTAGTTATGAAATCCTAGAAGTAAAATGATGTGTCCTATTCATGTTTTGTCCCTCCAGTGTTATATAATATGGCCACAAGTCAAATACTTTGACAATTCTCCCTCCAAAGAGTGAGCTTAGATCCCCTTCCCTCGAGTGTGGGCTGTGCTTTATGAGTGTCTTCTAACAAATAGAAAGTTGTGAAAATGACAGATGTAAATTCCAATAATCAGTCATAATACAAATTTTAGTACCTGGACGTGGTTTGCTGTGTTGCCATGACAGAAATGTAAAATCCGGAGCCACTTTGGAATTAAACAATGGACAAAAACTGGTAGATCTTTGAAAAGAAAATTGATAAAGACTTTAAGAACCTTAAGGAAACTCTATGTAAAGACTGATGGAAATTTAAAAGGCTATGCATGAGGGCTGAAAATAAAGTTAACAAAATCTTATGGGATCAGGGAAGTAAGGGATTCTTTGATGTAGCAGCAAAAAGTTTACCAACAATGATACATGCAAAAATTAAGAAGTAGAAATTATACCTAGTTAACTGAGATATATAGCCATGGAGCTTTCCAGACCAAATGGTGAATATGCCACCTGGTTTCTTCTTGATGCTTATATTAAAATGTGAGAAAACAACAACAACAATGAAGTCAGTACCCTTAAACACAAAGGACCAATGACTTAATTGCTTTGAAAATTCTCAACCTTTACAGATGGCAAACATTGCCAGGAAAACATGCTGTGAGGATGAAATCAAAGTTGTGACTGTAAAATATTTGCCACCACCTCATAAAGATCACCAGTGGTGTCTCAAAGCACCATCCAGTAGGAAAACAAAAAAAAATAAAAATTTTCTAAAGATTTTAAGGGTGTTTCTCATAATTCTCCTAAATAAAATAATACAGTTACGAAGAAGTTTAAGGAAATTACCTCCTAACAAAAGTCTAAAGTACCAAAGGGCTTATATTAAAGAGATTTGTTGGTGTAACTTTTAGCACATGAAAGTTAACAGGAAAGCCAGATTAAAAACATTTATATTAATGGAGACAATGTCAGCTTGAACTGAAAGGGGCAATCTAAATGACAGTATTTTTGCTAGTTTAATTTTCACCCCCAAAGTTCTTGCTTGCTTTGGATAAGCTACTAGCACGTTGTAAAGACATTCCCATTACTATATTAAGTTCACATTTTGAGGAATCGAGAATGCCTAAAAATAACCACTGAGGAATGGAAGCTTCCAGCCACCAACTATGTGATTGAGTCAATCTGGTAATAGATCATATAATCCAGATAAGCTTCAATGTTATTACTGAAACTCCAGTTAGCATCTTGACTTCATGAAAGACTTAAACCAGAACCACTCAGTTATCAGTCATCAGAAAATATCATTTATCAGCAAATATAAGTTGCTTTGATATTTATGACTATGAGAAACAGTGACATAAAAAAATTGTTATTTTATGCCATTCAGTTTGAGTTAATTTGTTACCCAGCAAGAGATAACAAATACAATTCCTCTTGTCATCTACTATGCTGTTTGGTACATAGTTATCACTTACTAAATATTTGTTGGCAGAAAAACGATGAAGAGACAGTAGTTGGGGCATAAATGAAAGCGCTATTCACAATACCAAAGACTTGAAATCAACTCAAATGTCTGTCAGTGACAGACTGGATTAAGAAAATGTGGCACATATACACCATGGAATACTATGCAACCATAAAAAAGGATGAGTTCATGTCCTTTGTAGGCACATGGATGCAGCTGGAAACCATCATTCTCAGCAAACTATCACAAGAACAGAAAACCAAACACCACATGTTCTCACTCATAAGTGGGAATTGAACAATGAGATCACTTGGACACAGGAAGGGGAACATCACACACCGGGTCCTATTGTGGGGAGGCGGAAAGGGAGTAGGGATAGCATTAGGAGATACACCTAATGTAAGTTACGAATTAATGTGTGCAGCTCACCAACATGGCACATGTATACTTATGTAACAAACCTGCATGTTGTGCACACGTACCCTAGAACTTAAAGTATAATAATAATTAAAAAAGAAAGAAATTGCATTTTAACTACTTCAAAATTTTCTTGATGAAAAAGTATCAATCCTATTTTTAAATTCACTTGGTTTTACATGTAAAAACGTTTGAATTTACATGACATATTAAGACAAAGGTGATGGGCAGTAACATTTATTGGCTATTTCTACATATCACATAGACACTCTACTATGATCTTATCAAATTTTTATTTAATCTTAACAAAAATTCTGAAAGTTCGATATCATCCCCAATTTACAGATAAGAAAACAGCTTTAATGATATAAAATAACTTGCCAATATTCACTTATCCAGAGTATGGCAGAGTCAGAATCTTATTCCACATCTCTCTGATTCTGATGTTTCCGTGCTTGGGGCTCACCATCCCACGTGTTCTAAGCCACAGTTCAGTAGGCTTAGAACTCAGTATTATGGAAATCTCTATCATAAACAGCATAGTAAACCATCGTCCCTGATACTAAAACCAGACATTTCTAACTTTCCCTATCTTCAAACCTAAGATGGCTTTTCAAGTTCGCTTTTTTCTTTTTCTTTTTCTTTTTTTTTTTTTTTTTGAGACGGAGTCTTGCTCTGTAGCCCGGGCTGGAGTGCAGTGGCCGGATCTCAGCTCACTGCAAGCTCCGCCTCCCGGGTTCCCGCCATTCTCCTGCCTCAGCCTCCGGAGTAGCTGGGACTACAGGCGCCCGCCACCTCGCCCAGCTAGATTTTTGTATTTTTTAGTAGAGACGGGGTTTCACCGTGTTAGCCAGGATGGTCTCGATCTCCTGACCTCGTGATCCACCCGTCTCGGCCTCCCTAAGTGCTGGGATTACAGGCTTGAGCCACCGCGCCCGGCCTCTCTTTTTCTTTTTACAAAATGTAAATTAATTGTCTCTAGAATATTTTATACTTCAGTAATATATTCTGTATACAACCAATAAGTGGAAAAAGCAGGTCATTTATTGACTAGAATTTGAAGATTCTTTATTGAAAATAACACTGTTTGACATAGTTTGGCTGTGTCCCCACCCAAATCTCATCTTGAATTGTAGCTCCCGTAATTCCCGTAAGTTGTGGGAGGGACCTGGTGGAAGATAACTGAATCATGGAGGTGGGTCTTTCCCATGCTAGTCTCATGATAGTGAATAAGTCTCACGAGATCTGATGGTTTTATAAAGGGGAGTTTCTCTGCACAAGCTCTCTTCTCTCATTTGTTGCCATGTGAGACGTGTCTTTCACCTTCTGCCATGATTGTGAGGCCTCCTCAGTCACGTGGAACTGTGATTCCTTTAAACCTCTTTCTTTTGTAAATTGCTCAGTCTTAGGTATGTCATTTTCAGCAGTGTGAAAACAGACTAATACACTGCTGTTTACGATGTTGGTACTGAGAATAAATGTGTTGAATTTGTTGTAATGCACATAGGAAGCAATCTGAGAATAATTCAAAGTAGCGTAGAAGACAGAGGAAATCAGAATAAATAGGTTATCTATCACTGTGGGTGTGCTGGACAGTTTATGAAGATCATAAAGTACATATATTCAAACTGAAAAATAGAACATCATTCTGAAACGAGGAAGGAATGAAAAACAAAAGTCAGGTTAGGGCAGTTAGCAAGGTTGTTAACTACAAGAGAACATCATGTTGAAGGGATATGAGGTAAAAGGGATGCAGTAACCAAGATTCTTTCAAGCCAGGTTAATTAGGTCCAAAGATTAAGTCAGTACTACCTATGATTTGCAAAAGGCAGACTGTAAACAGGCTTCACTTAGGATCTCGTGGCAGTATTCCAGAAAAGAAGACTAAGAACCCAAATTAGGGAGATTTTGTTGGGAAACCGAAGAAATGATGAATCTCACCAATATTGGGAAAGTAACAATAGAGAACCTATATAAATAAATACAGAAACAAAAATATAACATGAAAATATATAGCTTAAGTAGATTACTAAACCCGATCACTCCTAACAATATTTGGCAAGTGAGATGAGAAATTGTTTTAGCAGTAATATTAGTATTATATAAAACAGACGGTCATCAAAATTCAAAAAATCTCAGTGTCTTTTTAAAGAAGCTTATTTTTACAGATCTACAGTGTAATGTGAATGTTCCTAGTCTGCATCTCTCCGGAGCTGCTGTGCTTTATGTGGTGTCTCAGGAATCCAAGTTTCTTTCAATGTAGAATCCAAGTATCTAGTCTACATTGAGTCTCAGTAGTCTGGGTATTTTGTCATGTGACTACTCCATATGGTAAGGTCTTGAGGTCCTTTCCTTCCAACTGCAGGAGTGGGTAAAAAGAAAGGACATGAGGGTTTCTTTGAGAAAGGTTAGGGCCAGATCCCATATGGCATAAATCACTTTCACTCCTATTGCACTGGCCAATCAGGAGACCAGAAAATAGGAAGTGAATTAGAAAATTCCAACTTCATAACTACATGCACAGGAACTGGGAAATGTAGTTGTGCCCAGGAAGAAGAGGAAACAAGATATTGATGAATATGAGCAGTCTTCATCAGAGATACCAAATACAAAACTTTAAGAGGGATACAGATAAGAGTAAAGTCTGTAATTCAGAGACTGCAAGCAAATTAGCCACATTAAAACATTTCTTCTTTGTCATAGATTATATTTGCAAATATTTGTACTTGTAGGACTCCTTAGAACTCAGTGAACATAAACAGGTGTGGTGGCTCACGCCTGTAATCCCAGCACTTTGGGAGGCTGAGGTGGGCTGATCACCTGAGGTCAGGAGTTTGAGACCAGTCTGACCAATGTGATGAAACCCATCCCCATTAAAAATACAAAAATTAGCCAAGCATGGTGGTGGGCACCTGTAATACCAGCTACTTGGGACAAGAGGATCACTCAAACCTGGGAGGCAGAGGGTGCAGTGAGCCAAGATGGTGCCATTGCACTCCAGCCTGGACGACTGAGCGAGACTCCATCTCAAAAAAACAAAACAAGAAAAAAACAAAAACAACAACAAAAAAAGAACTTAATGAACATGCTATGCACTGAAGCTATTGTAGAGAACCACTCAATTTGTGACCACACATCGTTAACAATGATAGTTCTGGTCCAATTGCTAAGCCATTGTTAATCCATTTATTACTTTGCCCTGATATTATTCACTACATTAAATATTGGAGGTTTTTTGTATTTATTATTTTCTTCTTACTTGATTAGAGTTTCTCCTATGTTTAGTCCTTCATTGTATAGCACAAAATTTGTATCAGGTGAAATTATTTTTTCTATATTTCTGTATCCTTTCAGAGTCTCTAAACAATTATAGAGTTTATCTCTGGCATTTATAATTTTGTGCTTTAAATGTCAGCCTCAGGAACATTGTACACATTTGCTCATTCAGTGAAAAGCATAATCATTTTACTTTTTGAACCTGTATTAAGGTCACAGTTGTGGGGTTTTGTGTGTGTATGTGATTTTTATGGTGTTTTAATAAATATATTTCCTAAGTTTGAAAAGTTTTCTTAAGTCTCCCAAGTGAATTATGATTATGTGATTCCTGATTATGTGATTCTGGCCAGTGAAATTGTGAAAGCATGTTGATGATGCTGAAACAGGAAAAGTAATCACTTCTCTTCCTAAAGCCCTGAGATTGTTACTTTGTCCTTCTCCTGACTATTGCGACTCCATGATTTGCACTTGAGCCCTTGAGCTGTTCTCACTGTAGAGAGAGTTCTGGATTCCCTTAAGTCTAATAAAGTCCAATTAAGGACTGCTAGTGTCTGAGCTGCATACCCTAAGGACACATGTTAATGATGAGTTTCAAATGGTGTCCTATTACAGGCTTATAGAGTGCCAGCCACCTTAGCACTTCGTTTTAAAAATGAGTGATAATTGGTAAGACTTTAGTTTGTCTATTTAAAAGGTAAAGCAGTACAGATTCAGGGAACTTCAGGAACTTCATCAAGGTTACGAAGACAAACCATACTTAGAACTTCTTAGATTCTGAAAAGGTTAAATCATTGAAAAAAGAGCTAGAACCCATTTCAGCATGGCCCACTTTATTTGGAGATATATATATACACACACACATTTATATAAGAGATATATATATATGCACATATATATATATTTGGATTTGGATTTAGGGAAGATTATACTTCAAGTTTTAGTTTCATTAATGAGGACTGAAGATTGTCCAGATTTTTATGGACTGAAGGTTACAAAAATACTGACAGAAATTCACTTTATATAGTGGAAGAGTGCATCAAAATTTGGGGCCTGGTGCTATGATTTGTAGTGATCATTCTTGTTTTTTAAAGAATCTTAAATTGTAAGGTTCTCCAGGAGAAAGAGTAAAACTATGTGGTCACCATCATCCCATTCTTGGAAATGAAATTTGCAGCTTGTACATCTGACACCTCACACCCTTCTACCACACCCTGCCTCTAAGGGTCTTTTTTCATGTGTGCAATCACACATGAATGTGCCCAACATTACAACAGCCAACCTCTTCTATGTCCCAAGTGACTAAATCCTCGTTTAGCACAATTCTTGTTTCAGCGTAGGAGTAAAATGTCCTGGTGATTGCTGTTTTCTTATACGGTCTAAAGCTGCTTATCACTTATATAGCCATCATAAGTTTATATAGAAAAAAATGGAAATATTACAGGAAGATTTTCATAGACTCAAAATACCCAGAGATAGAAAAGGGCCTTAAAATATATCCCACAAAATGACTAACATATGTACATAGTTTTTATGTAAAATAGAGTTAGCTAGATGCCTATCTTTTGAAAAAGAGAAACTTCTAAAAAACACAATATATTTAAATAAAAACATCAAAAGGAATAGTGTAATTTTTATGTGGAAAAGTTGGAAGGAGTGTATGTCTGATGATAATATGGTAATTAGAAGAGGAACTCTCCAAAGAAACTAACCCATGGATAGTGCAGAAACGCTGACATAATGAGAAATGAAACAGTACAGCAGAGATTAGATGCAGCTATTAACTCCTACACACACACACACACACACACACACACACACACCACATGCATGCATACACAGACAGTAATGGAGCTTAGTCAAGAATCATCAACGTGAAAGTACCTACTGGTGATCTCATAAGTATATTATTTATGCACAAATTTTAGTTTTTTTCTCTGGGATGGTAACTCTGTGTTATCTGCATCCTACAATTCACACAGTGCCAAATCCAGCTGTGTTTAGGAAGTAAAATAGACACTGAGGCACTTCCTGATGGACCTTCCCTGGTAGACCAAGCTCCATCAGCTTTTTTTGAAGTTTCAGAACAGTGATGGTAGACCTTCAGAATCACACCTCTGCTACCTCAAGATAAATAATAGATGATGCAAATTAAAAGTTTAAATAATGAATTTGCCCTACTATACAATTTTAGGGACATCTTAAGGTGGTTTGGAACTCTTAATTATTTCTGTGATAATTCAACTTTTCCAACTGGCATTTTCCATATACAACTGGAGTAGATGCATTTTAACAAAAGCTAAATGGATAAGACATTAAATACATTTGTAGTATATTTTTATATATTTTTTTCACATCAGAATTTCAATTAATCTTAAATGTATAGTTTGTGGAGGTTTTTTCTTTTTAGTCTATCCTTTTAAGCAATATTTCCTAATATAGTAATGTTTTTAAAGATATTTATTTTGCTATTTTTATGTTACTTTATATAAGATAGATATTTGTTAAAATAGAAAATTTGAATTATTTTAGGATTTCACCCTGGAAAGTATTTTGTGAGATATTAATAATTTAAATTATAAAATTCTATTTTCAGAATGAGTGTTCTTTACGGTTCGTTTACATGGTACTGGAAGAAAAAGTATCCTCTGCTAGACAAAATATATATGACTTATTCCAATTTAGAAGCTTTAGAACCTTCTACAATTTATTGACTACAGTGAATCATAATGATCAGTGTACAGAGGACATCAGTACTAAAATTAAGCAATGTATTAATAAAAGTTAAGGAAAAATGACACTTAGGATGACTCTAAGGTGGTATGAGTACTGCTTGAATCTTTGAAAATTAAGCAATACTGAGAAAGTAGATATAAAGAGGCGATTAAACGAGAAATTTTAAAATATTAAAAAAAACAGGGGTGTGAAAAACTGTTCTTTGCCTTACTCTATTGTTGGCTCTTAAACTTTAGTTCCTGTTTTATGCTGCGCAGTTTACCACAGCAGTCAGTGAACAGGATTCATGAATTTTAAATTTTTCTGCTTGTATTCAACAGAACTGTGAAGTCCTTCAGGAAGTGGATGAATATGATTTTATCTCAGTGAATGCTATTGTACTAACATAATGTCTAGTCACGGCAAAGCATGTTTATCAAGGTATACTTCAATGCCCATAGTTAAATTCATGCCAGGGAGAAGCAAATTTGTTTATCCTGAAATTTATTTGCTCATGTCAAATTTATCTACATCTTTTCCAGTTTGGTCCTGGATGGCTACATTTTTGTTGTGTGTGTGTTTTTCTTTTTTTGTTTTTTTTTTTTTTTTTTTTTCTTTGCTACAGGGAAGTCAGTTTCAATAGTTGACATGAAGTAAACAGAGTTTGAACATTTAGTAATTATGAGAATTCCCAAAAGATCTTTCTCCACTTACTTCACCTCTTTGTCTTGGGTTTTTGTTTGTTGCCTAAATTCTTTGCATGGCATTTTTTCCGATTGACAATGTCAGAACAGAGTCATTCCTTGCTTGCTCTTAGTCTCCTGAGTGTGAGTCACAATATAACAGAACTAGTAATTCATTACCTTGTATTAAACAATTTAAAAAAACCAAAACTCTATTAAGTCTCCATCCTTCTGTGCCCCACTCCCTCCCTTCCTCACCAAAGATATATTACAGCAATTGTAAGGAACAGTTTGTCTCATTGAAAGCAGAGGACAAACAAGGATACTAGCTCCCATGTTCCTTTTAGCTTACAACTGGATAGGTATGAAGTAATAAAGATGAGCAAAAGCAATGAACATGTGTGTACAGCCTAATATAAAAATAATATTTTACCAAATTATAAAAGTTCCTTTTTTTCTGAATAGGTCAATTTGTTTTTATAGTATTTTTATATATATATAAATATATATATAAGTAAATATATATATTTATTTATAGTTACATCAGCCTTTAGAGGAAACAACAGATGATATTTGCACTCCTTTGCTCACAGGAGGAAACAAAGGCACCGACTGATAAGGAATTCCCTCAGGATTGTGCACCATGATAGTCACAAAAGAGAAGTTTAAACCATTGGACTTCCAACCTGGTTGGCTGAACAGTAAACCACTTTGTTTCCTAGTATATATTTTTTCTCAACCAGAAAAACAAACAATGCCTTCAGTGAGCTGGTACCTTAAGAAGGTAATAAAGGTCTAAAGAGGCTAAACTTCAATAGAGGCACAGAACAGAATATCTAATTTAACTTTTTGTTGGCATATTTCCAAAGGCAGAGAAATGCTTTATAAACTAACTGTGCATTCAAGGAAATGACTTTGTCTCACTCACTGGTTTTGCAAATATAATCTGCTGCTATTTCCCTATCTACATTTTTTCCTTAGTTACAAACTTAGCTTTAAAATCATATTATAGTTAAATATTAAAATATATCAAGAATATATGAGATGCTTATATTTGACTATCAATGAAATGGTCATCATTTAAGTGATGGAATTAATGCACATAAGAAAAGCATGA
This sequence comes from Chlorocebus sabaeus, assembly GCF_047675955.1. Taxonomy (NCBI): domain Eukaryota; kingdom Metazoa; phylum Chordata; class Mammalia; order Primates; family Cercopithecidae; genus Chlorocebus; species Chlorocebus sabaeus. The sequence continues at coordinate 3,485,824 of NC_132927.1, forward strand.
GGATATATTTGGAGCTATTTAATATAAAATTGTACACCTGGAAGCAAACTTAGAGATCTACTTCAAATAGTTAATATTACAGGTGAAAATAACAAGGTCCTGAAAGCTGAAGGGAATTTCCCAAGGTTATATCACATCCTCGTATCTATCAATCATAAAAATAATTCATAATAAAAATTAGTTGTCTTGCCCCTGTATTAGAAAGTTAAGTTTGAACATAAGATAATATTATATTTTTAATTCTATGGGCTTCTGAGAGGACCTGATAAACAGTGGTGTGACAATTTTCCATTTAACACTATATTTTGGAGGAAAATTCTTTTATAAAATGCTTTTGTTTATTAGTAGCAGGAAAACCAGGGCTTTTAATCTCTCTTTTTCTTTGTAAGGATAAGTGTATATGTGTGTGTGTACATATATATAGCACATATTTGAGAATCTTAGAGATCACAGGTATATTATCTTAAAGAAAAAAAATTAAGTATTGAGGAATTAACGAATTAGTCTTAAAGTATTGAGGAATAAATAAATTGTTGTACTCCAGGTATAATAATGAAGAGAAGAAATATGAACATGAAACAGTAACATAGGCAAAGACACAATCATATAAAAACACCAATTCAGTCATTGTATTCTAAACAAAAGGTTATTGTTTGCATAGGTATAACTAAGAGACAATCAAGTAGAAGATGTTTAAAGACAGATAAGGAAAGGTCATTTCTTGAGAAGCAGTAGATTTGAAAATACAGCTAGCAGTGTCTTTGAAACTACAACTTTAGTGTCTTTAAGCAGAGGAGAGAGGTAGATTTTTTTTTTTTTTAATTGTTCTGGCAACAGATAGGGGCAGAGTCCAGAAAAGATAAATATTGACAACAGGTCGTCTAAAATGTAAATTGTAATGATTCAAGCAAGAAATGATGAAAATCTGAACAAAGATTGTAGTGGTGGGAATAGAGGGAAGAATATGAAATAACATATGTTTTAGTGGGTACATATATAAGAATTTTTGAAGCTGGAATATGGTCTGTGAAGAACACGGAGGCATCAGGAATGAAACTGACATGTCTAGCTGAATGGATACTAATATTGAGATAATGCAGGAGAGATACATTGGAATGAATACACACACACACACACACACATATATATAAAATGAGTAAAATATTTGATATATTAAGTTTTGGTTGCAAGTGGTTTATTGAATCAGAAATATCCAAATGGTGGCTGGTTTGGAACTCAGGAGAGAGAACAAAAGAAGAGAAAAATATTTGAGGATCACCAGTTACTAGTTGGTAGAAGCAACTCTTATGAAATTATTTATATGAGTGTGAATAAAGAAATGCAAGAGAGGCAAGGACAAAACCTCAGCGAATATTAAAATGTGTTAATACATGTTGAAAGTGGCATCAATACATGAGGCAAAAACAGTATTTTCAGGTAGATTGTAGATAAACTAAACAAACATGAATTCTCTGGAATTCATGGCATGAAAGTTTTAAAAAGTTAGAACAGTAAACAAGAACAATGTGTTAACAAGAATCAGAAGATTGATGATTAAATAGAGAGCATTAAAGCTGGCGATTTGAAGAACATTATAAATTTAATAAAAGCATTTCTAGAGGGATGAAGGATGGAAAACAGTTATTATCTTAGTCCATTTTCTGTTGATATAAAAAGTACTTGAGACTGGTTAATTTATAAAGAAAATAAATTTATATCTTATAGTTCTAGAGGCTGAAAAGTCCAATGTCAAGGGACTGGCATCTGGTGAAGGCCTTCTTGCTGTGACATCCCATGGCAAAAGAGAGCATGCCAGTTCAGGCCTCTCTTCCTCTCCTTTGAAAGTCATGCAGTTTGAAGGCAGGTAGACTACCTTTTATACCTTTAAACCCCAGGCTAGATTTTGTACATTGCTATGAATATACCATACAAGAAATATCATGTTTCTTGTGCATCATGATAGAAATCATCACATGGGATATAAGAAAAGTGTCCTAGCTCAGGTCTTTCTCTTCTTTTAAAACTACCAGTCTTATTATGGGGGCCTCATCCTGATGACCTTATCTAGCCCTAATTACTTCTCAAAGCTCCCACCTCCAAATTCCATCAATATATGAATTTGGGCATTAAATTTCCAAAACATGAAATCTGGGAGACATCTTCAAACTATTGCAGTTATTTTAAAAATGTATTTTCACAAATTATTTTTATATGCAGTTATCTATAACACGTTAGAAAGAATTAGCTGACAATATTGTTGATGAGATGAAAAACTGAATAATATGTCAAAAATAGAGTATAGCATCAAAGTTATAAAAAAAAGTCAGCCAAGAGTTATCTTTAGGAAGAAGGTGATAATTGTTTCTAATGGTCTGTAAATGAAGTGGCATTTCTTTAGAAAGAACATAAAAGCAGTCTTCTCAATTCACTCAGTCATTTTGCTTCATTTGTATTTTTTGAGTTCTGTGTTTCTTTTGCACTATAAGAAACATAAAGATCTAGATTTATATGAATGAGATGGAGAGACATTCAGGTGCTTTATCCTGAATGAACTTTGGTACAGGAGCACAGGTCAGACAGCTGGCCCTGTAGACAGTTAACGCTGCACACTGGATGTGGAATTGTTTTTCTGTCATATTTTCCTTTGCACCTGTGCCTAGGTTTTCCACTTTCAGAAGGCCTTTAGCAAATTTGAATCTGTATTTGTATACATCCAGTTTATGAGGGAATGTACTGAAGAGCCTACAGTAGATGGTATATAAAATCACATGGCTGACTAAAACTGAAGTCTGTAGTTACTAGTTTTTTTCCTTTCCCAATTTCGTCTTCTTTCATCTTCATTCAAACACCAGGTTTTCACTGGGCAACTGGTATATACATAGCACTGTACAAAATCTAGTTAGAGGCAGGCTGCTGGCCTTCAAACTGCATGCAATCTAGGTGGGATAATGAGGTACCCTCAGGCTAAATAAGACAACACAGAATATGATTTTGTGCAAATGGGTGTGGCAGGTGATGAATATTGTGACGAAATACAGGTTAGTCTCACTTACTCTACTTACTATTTCTTAAACTAAGGAGATTGACCAAACCACAATGAGTCATATTATTTTCAATTTATGAACCTTTGTCCTATTATCAGTAGGACATTGATAATAAAGCATTTCATGTCCTTAAGAGTGCTAATTTGTTGGGAGACTACATCATATCATTGAGGACAGTAGATAATGATTAAGGAATATGGACTCTAGTCTGAGCTACGTTAAAAATTCAGAAAAGCCAGGTGATTCCTTAATATATTAAGGATTTAGTTGTCTTTTCATTAGAAGTTTATGACTCAATCATATGTAAGAATCTCTCCAAGTCGAAGTTTATGCAAATTACAAAAGCTAGGCCAGAGGTTATTATTTTCTAAAGGAAATAGTATTAGAATAGGTTAATTAGTTGTTGTTGCTGTTGTTAATGAAATTGCCTGGAATGTAAAGTAAAATAAAAGTGTCATGTTTTAAATATTCAGTTTGGCGAGTTTTTGCAAATGTTTATATGCACGTAGCCAGCACTGAGTCAAGCTATAAAACATTTCCAGCACTCCAGAAAGCTTCTTTTCCCTCTTTACAATAAAAACTTCCTGCCTACCTTACACCCTGCTTCAGCCATCATGAATCTGATGTATATCTAATCATTGTCTAAACATAAGAAGTTAAAAAATAAATGAACCTACCATCATGTCCAAAAACAATAAAATATTACTGAAGTTTCTCTACCCTGTCTGAGCCAGAATTCCATCTCCCAGCAATGCTTGACCTCTAGTATATTTGTTTTGTTCTCAACCCTGTAGCAACCACTTTCCAGTAACTATTTTGTAGTCTCACTCTGTGTGTTCATAGCTCAGTCCACAGCCATGCATTCCCAGGAGACCTATGCACATGAATTTCTGTGACTCCAACACTGTAACTCCCTTCTTACCCAGAAAGAAAGCCTGAGCTACTGTGATGCTCGCTTGACTCTCCTTTCAGGGATCAGAGGGTTCCTCGGCTTGCAATCCTCGGCCTAAAAATGATGGGCTCATTTATATACATTCTTCACCAGCTTTATGTTTGTTTACTGTAAAAGTAGCAGTCCAATACCAGTTATCAATTATAGGTTGCAGCAGAAAATTCTGAGTTAGCTTTTAAAGGATTTGCTAGCATCGGTTAATGCCATGAACTTGAACACATCACCTGAAACTCAGTTTCCTAATTTATAAAAGGACACACAATTATCTGTATTAAATCCATTCTATTATCTAAATGAGCTACCTTTTCTACCAAATATTACCCTTTCAACATACATCTGTGAGATCAACATTTGATAGAAGATGTATCAACTATGTTTAGGATTTAATTGTGCAATTGTAAAACTGAGGTTAAACTAGAGTATACGTCAGTTATAATACATCCATATTTTCAAAATGTGTCATGAACTTGTCTAATGTATCGATTTATTCTCTTAATAGCAATAATGTTTCACAAAGTTATACTGTCATTGAGGAAACTTAAAACATCACCACATATTACAACATTATGCTTTAACAAAAAGAACGATGAAGTCCTACATTATCCTGACACATCTGACAGAAGCTGCAGTTTGATATGAATCATCCCACCAACACAAAAGAAGTACGATAAACAAAAATTAACTCGCTTGTTCTTCTGTGAAATTAATACAAATATGAAAGAAAATTATTAGTTTGCTCTGACAGTCTAAATACATATTTCTCCAGCCAAAAAAAAAAAAAAAAAAAATAGAGGCTTAGCCAATGCTTTCCTCAAATCAAATTTATTTCAAATATAATTATTTGACTAGAATTATTTGGGATCCTTAAATTCCCACTTCAAAGTTACAAGATCATAAAGGAAAAAAAAAAAAAACTCAGAGACAAAAAAAATGTAACTTAAAGATAACCAGGTACTGAAACTTTATATTTTATTTTCACAGAGATAGGGTCTTGCTCTGTCACTCAGGCTGGAGTGTGGTGGTTTGATTATAGCTCACTGCAGCCTTGAACTTACGGTCTCAAGATCCCCCAGCCTCAGCTTCCTGAGTAGCTGGGACTACAGGCACTAACCACTACACTGGGCAAGCTATTTTTTTTTTTTTTTTTTTTTTTTTTTAGACAAGGTTTCCCTTTGTTGCCCAGGCTCAAATTCCTGGCCTCAAACAATCCTCCCACCTCAGCCCTCTCAAAGTGCTGGAATTACAGGCATGAGCCACCATGCCCAGTGTAAAACTCTCTATATTGAATCTTACTGTGAGGAAAATGCTTCCTTCTTAGTTGACTGATGTATAATTTATCTTGATTTTGTGATATCTGGTGGGTGTACCATTCTAAGCAAAGTGATAGATACAAGAGGTATAATAATTAGTACCTGTCCTTAGCTATTTATAATTTTATTAATGACAACAAAAAGGATTTGCTTGCTTTAAAATCTGCATATTAGATGGCAGATGTCTTAGGGAAATAACATGCTTAATGTCAAGTATGCAGTAGAGGAAACAAGTGCTATGTCTTCAACATTCATATCTACACCTGTTAACTGTGACCCTCATTCCTCTTCAATGTAGTCATTTAGCAGCAGATTCAAATTGGTAGCATAGCAACAATAAAAACTCTTTATCCTGCAAAATTTTGAATTTGCAATGTTGTCTTTCAATTTTTTTAAATCACAACTTTACTCTCTACCTAACTGGTCTGCCTCTTCCTGGCCTCTTCCTGGCTACATGCATTTCTGTATTGTTGTTACATGTCACAGTCAGTAAATATGTCTATCCAAAGGCCAATTTTCTACTTACTGGTGAGGGGCCAGAAATAGATTATTTTTACTCTCTCTGAGTTGACTATTATTTTTAAAAATAGACTTGCAAACTATGGCTAAGCTGCAATACAGGCCCTCAGAACCTGGGTTGCTCAAATAGAGGTCACTAACACGTTAAATACCAAATTAGAAGCCAATGGCACATACATAGCACTGGGGCCTAAAGGCAAATAACTTTATCAAAGTTGCATTATAGTGTTTCTAACGTCTAAGACTTACAGACTTCAACTATTTTAGAAGATAGCCTTAAGACAAAGGGGAAAAAAACTTACTTTTAAATAGTATTAGCTGAGAAGCTTTAGACAACAAAAACAAGATTGTTTCATGATCTCCTTACCAGTTTAATCAAACGTTTTAATCATTTAGTTATTCAACAACGTGAGTTGTCCTGTCACTGTGTAAAACACACAGATTATGAAAGCTACAAAGCCCCAAATCAAATTGGTATTGTTCATTGCATAGCTGAAAAATCACAGACAGATTTAGAAGGGACTTGTTCCTCTGGAATCAAAATGGACGTGTCGAACCTCATTCCTGGATAATATATATTTTTTAAACTCTGCCTATACATCAGCTTCCTCATCTCTATGTGGTGATAATAATTTTATCTACCTCATAATACTGCAAAGATAAGGTGAGAACATATATACTAAGTTACTATGAGAGTCCCTGTGCTATATAAAGTACGTAATGTATTTTGGCTATTGTTATTGTCACTATCATTATTCTAGTAAAATATTACAAAAATACTAATAATTTAGTAGATAAAAGGAGTTATAAATAAATGTATTCCTAAGTCAGATAAGTTTCATAGAGAACATAGCACTTGAACTGAGACTTAAAGGATATGTAGAAGCTTTTTAGATAGATGAATGGAGAGGGAACAAGAACAGGCCAGAAGAGCAGTTAGGAACCCATCACAACATTTGTAGGGAAATGAAGATGCGTGCCTAAAATAAGGGAGAAGGAGATGAAGTAGAGATACATTTATAATGGGGAATACTGACACGAAGTAAGCTTGATAAGATGTTGCAGAAAGTAAACAGGAAGAACCTCCAAGACTCCTGGTTTTTGGCTTATAGAATATGGATAATTTTTTATTGAAGTTGATTACATAAGTAAGGAAGTCACAGATTAAAAAACTTGGAAGGTGACTAACATAGTCTGGATCATATTGAATTTACGTGTCTGCAGGCTGTTTTGTTTGACATATCTAATTGAATGCTCGTGAGGTCAGGCAGGTAACATAAATGAAGGCATAGCCATGGTGTGACTGTGCCAAATTGAGCAACACATTTTCCTCTAAATGGCATAAATATGGCTCAGCTCTAATGGATGGTTGCCAAGAATATGGGGTCCTTTTTACAATACCTTCCCATTAGTTTTCAAGAAAATTTATAATCTAAGTTTAAAGGTAGAATTCCCAGACTAAATATGGTATATTTTTAGTTGGTTCTCCACCATCCCCGACCCACGTAAAATGCCAGTACTTCACATTCATCCCTAACGTTTCTAGATTGTGACTTCTCATGTAGATCCACCCACCCATCCATCCATCCATCCATCCATCCATCCATCCATCCATCCATCGATTATTCAGAACATACTAATTAAATACCTCCTCAGCTCCAAGAACTCTTGTAGGTGTTAGGTGGATATGGATGAGCACTTGAGGATATGTGGAAGTTAACATTGTGGAAGTTGAAAATATTGCCTGATAAAATTGCATAAAGAAATAGATGGTTTGAGTAGGTACCTGGGAAATCATCAATGGGAAAACTAAGGAGTGTTCATAAAAAGAACAGAAGGAGAATCAGGAGGAATTTGCAGGATAGAAAATGATAAAATAATTTTCAGAAAGATGTAGTGGTGAACAGAGAAGCAAACACTACAAAAAGTTGAGGATAAGTGGAATAAAAATGTATAGCTGGTCTCATAATAAGTGTGTCAGTGCAGCCCTTAGAGAAAACAGCTTCAGAGAAGTCACCCAGACATAAGCCATATTTTAGGAATTGGAGAATGAATGGAAGGTGGAGAAGAAGACATGATGAGCATAGGTTATTTTTTCTTAAGGCTTGACCATGAAGGAAAGGAGAGAAATAGTGTAGGTAGTGTATGTAGTTGAAAATGTAGGGTTAAAGGAAGAATACTTTTTCAAGATGTGTAAAACTTGAGCATATTTTTATACAGAGTCAGTGACAAGTGCAGGATAATGATACACAAATTGAGGGCAGGGGGTGGGGGAATCTTATAAACTAGGGCTGCAGAAGAGGACCTACTTTCTAGCAACAAAGAAAGTGTTTTCCTTTAATCTTTTGTTGTAACCACCAAATTTTAGCTCACTAAGTGACTTTCACCATTCTTACTCTTACTTATTTATCTGGGACTACTCAATTTCACTCAAGAAAGTTGAAAACTTATATATGTGGTGGGAAAAAAAGAAAGAGGATCTGAAGAGATTTGAGTTGTCTATTTTGCACCATTTAAATGTGTAATTTGGATCCACATTTTCCCCTTTGACTGCAACGTCTTTACTCTGTCAATCTGTTGTTTTTCTTTGCATCTCCAACATTCTCGGAATGGATTGTTCCTGATTTGAGGTAGCTTGCTCAACCTCTGTTTCATTATCTATAAAATATCCACAATCATAGCTATCTTCTACTAACTTATATGTGATTTCTTGTTTGTTTGTTTTGTTTTTTTTTTTGCTTTTTGTTTTTTGAAATGAGATATCACATGTAAAGTACAACTGTTAATAACTAGACCCAGGAAATAAATATTATTATTTTATCTGAAGTTGATCATAATTGAGGAGTACTAACTTTCAATAATCAAATTTATAATAAACTGAGTCATAAACCAGATGTTGATTTATGAGATATTTCTCACTGAGAGAGATAAGTACAGAACCACCAGGTCATGTTCAGCCAGACTTATCTCTCAGTAAACCAATAATTCACAAAACAATGCCTGCTTTATGACTCAGTTTATTTTAGGTTTAATTATTAGAAGTTAGTACTCTTCAATTATAATCAATGGCAGATAAAATGATAATATTGAGTTCCTGGGTCTAGTTATTAACAGTTGTACTTTATATGTAATATCTCATTTCAAAAACAAAGACAAAACAAAATAGGAAATCACAGTTAAATCACCAGGAGATGGATATGCTTACGGATATTTTACAGATAAGGAAACAGAAGTTAAGCAACCTACTCCCAGTCATAAGCTAGTCAGAGATCACTGGAGGACACAAATAGGTTTACACATTTTTATCTACTTTTTTTAAAAATTATATTTTAAGTTCTGAGATACATGTGCAGAATATGCAGGTTTGTTACATAGGTATACATGTGCCATGGTGGTTTGCTGCACCCATCAACTCATCATCTGCATTAGGTATTTCTCCTAATGCTATCCCTTCCCTAGCCCTCCAACTCCCTGACAGGCCCCTGTATATGATGTTTCCCTCCCTGTGTCCGTGTGTTCTCATTGTTCAGCTACCACTTATTAGTGAGAGCATGTGGTATTTAGTTTTCTGTTCCTGTGTTACTTTGCTGAGAATGATGGTTTCCAGGTTCATCCATTCCCTGCAAAGGACATGAACTTATCCTTTTTTGTGGCTGCATAGTATTCCATGGTGTATATGTGCCACATTTTCTTTATCCAGTCTACCACTGATGCATTTCGGTTGGTTCCAAGTCTTCGCTATTATGAATAGTGTTGCAATAAACATATGTGTGCATGTGTCTTTATAGTAGAATGATTTATAATCATTTGGGCATATACCCAGTAATGGGATGGCTGAGTCAAATGGTATTTGTGGTTCTAGATCCTTGGGGAATTGCCACACTGTCTTCCACAATAGTTGAACTAATTTACACCCCCACCAACAGTGTAATAGCATTCCTGTGTCTCCACATCCTCTCCAGCATCTGTTGTTTCCTGACTTTTTAATGACTGCCATTCTAACTGATGTGAGATGCTATCTCATTGTGGTTTTGATTTGCATTTCTCTAATGATCAGTGAGGACTTCATCTGTTTGTTGGCTCCATAAATGTCTTCTTTTGAGAAGTATGCGTTCATATCCTTTGTCCATTCTTTGATGGGGTTGTTTGTTTTTTCTTGTACCTTTGTTTAAGTTCCTTGTAGATTCTGGATATTAGCCCTTGTCAGTTGGATAGATTGCAAAAATTTTCTCCCATTCTGTAGGTTGCCTGTTCACTCTGGTGACAATTTCTTTTGCTGTGCAGAAGCTCTTTAGTGTAATTATATCCCATTTGTCAATTTTCTCTTTTATTGCCATTGCTTTTGGTGTTTTAGTCATGAAGTTTTTGCCCATGCCTATGTCCTGAATGGTATTGCCTAGGTTTTCTTATAGGGTTTTTATGGTTTTAGGTCTTATGTGTAAGTCTGTAATCCATCTTGAGTTAATTTTTGTATAAGGTGTAAGGAAGGGGTCCAGTTTCAGTTTTCTGCATATGGCTAGCCAGTTTTCCCAACACCATTTATTAAATAAGGAATCCTTTCCCTATTGCTTGTTTTTGTCAGGTTTGTCAAATATCAGATGGTTGTAGAGGTGTGGCATTATTTCTGAGGCCTCTATTCTGTTCCATTGGTCTATATATCTGTTTTGGTACCAGTACAATGTGGTTTTTGTCACTGTAGCCTTGTAGTGTAATTTGAAATACATAGACCACTATCCAGACAAATAAAAAAGAAAAGAGAGAAGAATCAAATAAACACAATAAAAATTGATAAAGCGTATATCACCACTGATCCCACAGAAATATAAACTACCATCAGAGAATAAACACCTCTACACAAATAAACTAGAAAATCTGGAAGAAATGGATAAATTCCTGGACACATACACCCTTCCAAGACTAAACCAGGAAGAAGTAGAATCCATGAATAGACCAATAACAAGTTCTGAAATTGAGGCAGTAATTAATAGCCTACCAACCAAAAAAAAGTCCAGAACCATGGATTCGCAGCCCAATTCTACCAGAGGTACAAAGAGGAGCTGGTACCATTCCTTCTGAAACTTCCAAACAAGAGAAGAAGAGGGACTCCTCCCTAACTAATTTTATGGGGCCAGCATCATCCTGATACCAAAACCTGGCAGAGACACACACAAAAAGAAAATTTCAGACCAGTAAACTTGATGAACATCAATGCGAAAATCCTCAGTAAAATACAGGCAAACTGAATCCAGCAGCACACCAAAAAGCCAAAGATCAAGTCAGCTTCATCCCTGGGATGCAAGACTGTTTCAACATATGCAAATAAATAAACGTAATCCATCACATAAACAGTGTAAAAGTTACATTCCATTTTTACATTCCAAACTTACCAAAATTATTAGTGCACATGATGAAAACCACATGATTATCTCAATAGATGCAGAAAAGGCCTTCAATAAAATTTAACACCCTTCATGCTAAAAACTCTCAATAAACTACATATTGATGGAACATATCTCAAAATAATAAGAGCTATTTATGACAAACCCACAGCCAATATCATATTGAATGGGCGAAACCTGGAAGCATTCCTTTTGAAAAACGGTACAAGATAAGAATGCCCTCTCTCATCACTCCTATTCGACATAGTATTGGAAGTTCCGGCCAGGGCAATCAGGCAAGAGAAAGAAATAAAGCGTATATAAATAGGAAGATAGGAAGTCAAGTTGTCTCTGTTTGCAGATGACATGATTGTATATTTAGAAAGCCCCATCATCTCAGCCCAAAATCTCCTTAAGTTGATAAGCAACTTCGCAAAGTCTCAGGATACAAAATAAATGTGCAAAAATTGCAAGCATTTGTATACACCAATAATAGACAAACAGAGAGCTAAATTATGAGTGAACTCCCATTCACAATTGCTTCAAAGAGAATAAAATACCTAGGAATCCAACTTACAAGGGATGTGAAGGACCTCTTCAAGGAGAACTACAAACTACTGCTCAATGAAATAAGAGAGGACACAAACAAATGGAAAAACATTCCATGCTCATGAATAGGAAGAGTCAATATCGTGAAAATGGCCATACCGCCCAAAGTAATTTAGAGATTCAGTGCCATCCCCATCAAGCTACCAATGACTTTCTTCATAGAATTAGAACAAAACTACTTTAAATTTCATATTGAAGCAAAAAACAGCCCGTATAGCCAAGACAATCCTAAGCATAAAGAACAAAGCTGGAGGCATCACGCTACCTGACTTCAAACTATATTATATAAATTTTTAACCATCAAATTAGAAGTATAATTCAGAGTCTGTATGTGGTGACAGTGCAAAGAAAAGATCAATTGTGTGGTGTCTGAGAAGCCAACTGTAGTTTCTCAGTCTGTCATCTATCCATCTATCCATTCATTCATTCATTCATTTGTCCATACCAAAAAAAATACGATTTTCTCTGCTTAACTCTAAGCTATAACGTTATTGAGCAAAGGCATGTCTAGGATCTGTCTGCAATAGGTTGCATTGACAGCATAGCCAAAAACCCCTTTTCCACACAGATTGGGAGATCTCCTAGTGTAAGAATCATATCTTACTTGTATTTCTGTATACATTCCCTGGTACAGAGTAGGCCCTAAGTAAAATTTATATATATATAATCTAGTTCCTTTCTTCCTCTCTTACTTTTTTCTTGCCACTCTGCCTTTTCATCACTAATCTTCAGCTCCATGGATTTCCATTCTGTTTCTGGGACATGCCAAGCTTTGTCCTAGTGTGTTAGCAATTTTTCTTCCCCTTAGTTCCAATATTCTTTCTTTAGAAACATTTAGTTTGCTAACTCTTGTTCATCACTTCTTAGCTACAACATAGAATCCTCAGAAAGACTTTTCTTTTCCCTATCTAAAAGGAGACACCCTTCTACTTTCTAAAACATCACCCTGTTTATTCCTTCATAAATTTCTGTAAAATTATAGGCTCGCCCTTTAGAGGTACCCTCTCCTAGCTATATTAGTGCATTTCCAGAATCTGCCTATCATTGTTTACTTCTAGAGTTTTACAGTAGATGCTTTGTTCTACCTTGTTTAATTCTGTCGTGAGTTTACAGTGGCTATCTGCAGAAAGGTTGCTATGCTGGAAGGTTAAACAAAAATGTCTTGATACTTAAAAATTCTGAACAAATTCTGTATCACTAGAACAGTACATGTCTCTTTAGGTATTTTCTTAAAAATAGAGGGCTAAAAGTGTACATTTTCAATAATTACAATCTTCATATTTGAAATATTGAAGTCTATTTTCTACTGTTAATATTTCCTTCATAATTTTGCTCCTAAGCTGCGGCCTTATTTTATTTATTTATTTATTTTTTTACAAACTGCTATTTGTAGGTCAGTTCAACTAGTAAAAACCTTAAAGTTGGCTAAGAAACTTACAGCATGGCCAGGTGCAGTAGCTCACCCCTGTAATCCCAGCACTTTGAGAAGCCAAGGCAGGAGGAACCCTTCAGCCTAGGAGTTCAAGACCAGCCTGGGCAATACAGTGAGACCTTGTCTCTATAATTTTTTTAAAGTAGGTAGGCATGGTAGCATGTGCCTATAGTCCCAGCTACTCAGGAGGCTGAGGTGGGAGCATCGCTTAAGCCAGGGAGGTCAAGGCTACAGTGGGCTGAGATAGCACTACTATACTCCAGCCTAGGTGACAGATACAGTCTCATTAGAAAATAAAATAAAGAACAAAGAAAAAGAAAAAAATTACAGGGAAAGTCTTAAGCATTAGGAGTATCTGACTTAGTGACTAAAACACTGCACAGACTGTGATAGCAACCCACATCCTATGTTTCCAGAAAACATTTGAGTTAAAAATTCACTGATATATTCTCAATCAAGAAAATCATCCTGTCTATAACCCATTTTTCTTTTCCTTAATTACATTTTTATATTCCAAACTTACAAAAATGATTAGTGCACATTATGAGCAAATTACTTTGCAACTTCATTTTAATTAACGATGCTATTTTTGGAGATACCAGAGCAGTGACACACATAACTCAAATAGCTTTGATATTTATATGTTTGTTACTCTCTTTTTATGTTAAAATGACTCTTTTATTCTCTTAGAATATATCAAAATCATGACTCTCCTGAGCTCCAAGTTAGTATGCTAAGCTTTACTTTAGAGCAAATTTTTGTAGCTGAGAACATTAGGGGTTTATAACGGCTAAGTCAGCAGACCTTTAACTACAGTTATAATAAAGGGCATCTCAAGCGGAGAGATCATGCTCTCAGAAAAACCTCCACAGTAATATCTTCAAGCTAAAGAAGAACAAGAGCCCCTGATTGGCACTTTGTTACTTGAATGGTCCCCCACTGATGAGGCAGAAAGGACATTAAGGATGATTTTAGAGCAATCTGAAGTCTCGCTGATGCCAAACTTAAAGCAGTGACAGCCGTAATGCCATTTCTAAAATATGCTCTGGAATCATGAAAGCTTTGCTTTCCAGGACACCCAGGACATATTCTTCTTCCTACTTATTACTTGTAAAAGACTCTCTTTATCATTATGTCTCCTGTCTTCCACTGCTCAAGAAAAATAGGGAATCGTCTTCATTTCTATGCAGCACATCCTTTCTGCCATTGATGCCACAATATAAATGTGTTTTATTAAAAATTAAAAATATTGGTTTTACCTTCCATCAGAATAAAAAGTGAAGTCTCATTCCCATTCTCAGTCTTGTTTTCTCACTCCCATTTTTCTTGTATTGTACTTCAGGACACTGCCATTAACAGATAGGCCACATTCCCAGAGACTTTCAATTGTGTCAGCCTTTCCTGAACTCTCGGTCATGAGACAATAACAGAAGGCAAAGGACTTTTCAAAAAAATAGGTGACGAGATGCTATGCTCCCCTGGGAATAAACCTTTTTCTTGATCTTGTGTCAGAATGATGCTGAGAAAAATATATGTGGTGTCTTATCATCTCACAGCACATGGCTCTTAAAAGTCAAAAAGGCTTTTATACATTGAGGAAAGTTAAAGGCCTAGAGAATTACTCCACAGTATCCAGCTCTGTTTAAAAAATAAAATAACTAGGCATATCCTGCATGGCGTTCCCATGGACGTTTGTCGGCTACAAGGCATGATTGTTTCCCTTTGTAATGCTAACTTTCAGGCTCCTGTTAGTATTTTTGGAAAGTAGAGAAGCATGTATTCTTAGTTGCCAAAATTGGCTCCACAGAGCAGCATGCTTTGCAATTTGAAGGTTAAATTCCTTTCAAAGAGACTTGTTGGAGCTGCTCTTCTCACTCCTATTAACTAGTGGAACTGTCTGACCTTTATAAGTGCAAGTCAATATTCACACTGTCAGAGGAGTATCAGTGGGAGTAATCTTTTCAGTCCCAGAGAGAAACAGTTTGCCACAGGCAGATCAAGACTAGAGAAGGGGAGTGGTGAACAGTGACATAAAACACTTTTAAGTGAATTCAAACAATGTCTTTGACACAGCTTGGAATTTTATCCAATTTTAGTTATAACAGTGCCTACTGGTCCCTCTAAACTGCAAAGATGTCATTTTGATATAATAAAGAGATAGAATTTAAAATGAAACATGTTAAGTTGACTCATTCCTTTTTTTTTCTACCCAGGTTTTCCCCCAAATATATGCATTTCTGAAGGGCACTCAGAAATGAACATTATTATTTTGAATGGTTGCCAGTAATTCTCTTTTTTTGCCTTTTGCACACAAGTTGCCATAGGATTTAAGTCCACAATAATTCTTTCAAGTAAGTAATTTTCCAAGGTGATGTTCACAAAAGAAAGATAAGGAAGGGGTCACCATAATGTTGGTTTACATTCTGATTGGCTTTCTCTTGATTAATAAAGCATTATAATTGCATTTGCGATTACCTATACTATTATAGGTCTTATTTTAATTTA
This sequence comes from Chlorocebus sabaeus, assembly GCF_047675955.1. Taxonomy (NCBI): domain Eukaryota; kingdom Metazoa; phylum Chordata; class Mammalia; order Primates; family Cercopithecidae; genus Chlorocebus; species Chlorocebus sabaeus. The sequence goes on from NC_132927.1 coordinate 3,501,573, forward strand.
AAAATCTATTAGTAGGCTTATTTTGAATGTTGAGTGAATTGTTTGATTACTATTTCTATCAATAGGTAGAATATATTTTTAAAACAAATCTTGAGTGTTACTTAACATGTGTTTTTGGTAGTGGTATTAGCACAGTAAGTTTGAAACTAGTTTGATCATGTATAATAGAATTGAGCAAATGATTTAATATGTTGATATTGTTGGGAATTAGGTTTCTCACCGTGAAAAAACAAAGATTTGAAAAACTTAAAGGAGCTCTCTTTGGACAAATTTATGACAAATTAAGTGTCAAAATAAATAATAATAGAAATACATTAAAGAAATAGCATCATTATTCACAATAGCCAATTTATGGACACAACTTAGTGTTCATAGATGAATGAATTGATAAATTTGTGTGTGTTTGTGTGTGTGTGTATGTGTGTGGGTGTGTGTATTATTCAGCGTTATAAAACAAGGAAAGTCTGCCCTTTGTGGCAAGTAGATGAAATTGAACGACATATACCATGAGAAATAAGCCAGGCACAGAAACACAAATATTGCATGAGATCATCTTTATGTGGAATCTAAAATAATCAAACAGAGTGAAACAGAGAGTAGAATGGTTGTGGCCAGAGGCTGGGAGGTGTCAGGGAAATGGGGAGGTATTGGCCAAAGTGGGAAGATGTTGATCAAAGACTACAAAATTTAAGCTGTGAGTTCTAGAGATCTAATGTAACACCTGATAACTATAACTTATAATAATATATTTTAGACTTGAAGTTTGCTTAAGGAGTAGATCTTAAGTGTTTCCACTACACACAAAAAAGTAACCATATTAGGTAATGCATATACTATTTAGCTTGATTGTGAAAATTATTTTATACAAGGTACACATATAAAAATACCATGTTGCACATGTTAAATCTACACAATCTCTTATTTGTCAATCATACATCAATAAAGCTGGAAAAATATATTTATCTCCATCCATTTGGGACGCTATTACAAAATACCTTGTACTGGGTAATTTATAAATATCAGAAATTTATTGCTCACAGTTTGGAAGCTGGGAAATCTAAGATTAAGGTGCCAGCAGATTCCGTATCTGGTGAGAGCTCTGCCTAAAACATGGTGCCTGTTGCTAGCCTCATATGGCAGAATGGGCAAACAGGCTGTCTTCCTTCAAGACTCTTTGGTGAGGGCATTGATCCCATTTATGTAGCCAGAGTCCTCATGATCTAATCACTTCCTAAAGATTCTACCTCTCAATACAACCACATTGAGTATTATGTTACAAGATATGAATTTTGGGGGAACACAAAAATTCAGAACATATCAATATTGAATTAAAGATCAATCAATGAAGGCATACTAATAGTTATTTTTTAAAAAATAAAAATAAAGATTTGGAAACAAGTATATTTTTTATAAAAATATATAAGGCTTGCTAGGCATGGTGGTTCATGCCTGTTATTCCAGCATTTTGGGAGGCTGAGGCAGGAGGATTGCTTGAGCCCAGGAGTTCAAGACCAGCCTGGGCAACATAGCGAGGCACCATGTCTACAAAAAATTAAAAATTGGCTGGGCATGACTTTTCGGTGCAATCATGTCCCAATCACTCAGGAGGTTAAAGTAGGAGGATTGCTTGAGCCTAGGCATTTGAGGTTGCAATGAGCCATCTGGGTGACAAAGTGAACCTCACATCTATGAAAAACTAAAAACTAGTTTTTGGGGAACTCCTTTAGTCCCAGCTACTCCAGAGCTTAAAGTAGGAGGATCACTTGAGCCCAGGCAATTGAGGTTGCAATGAGCCATGATCACACCACTGCACTCCAGTCTGGGTGACAGAGCAAGACCGTGTCTTAAAAAAATACATAACATACATAAGGCCAAATAAATCATTAAATATAGAAGAAATTAAAGAGATAGCAGTCACCATTTCATAATCACCATAGCAATAATAGAAAAAAGTTTTCAGTAGATGAAAAAACAGTGAATAAAATATATTTGAAAAACAAGAGATGCATGTAGGCTGAATGCACTATTTAGCAAATTACTTATTAACTACAAAGGGGAAAAGTACTTTTTAAATAAATTTGGTGAAGAATATTTTAAGTGAGTTAACTTAATATTACCTGTAATATTAAACGTTGATGTCATGTGCTTTGCAATGTGATGAACTAATTGCCCAAGTACCATTCACACCTGAAATTCTTAACCAGAATTTAGTATTTAAGAAACAATAAGACAATTAAAATTAGAACAAATTCTGCAAAAACAACAACAACCAAAAATTAGAATGGGATAAAATACCAAGGAATCCAACTTACAAGGGATGTAAAGGACCTCTTCAAGGAGAACTACAAACCACTGCTCAGTGAAATAAAAGAGGGCACAAACAAATGGAAGAACATACCATGCTCATGGATAGGAAGAATCAATATTGTGAAAATGGCCATACTACCCAAGGTAATTTATAGATTCAATGCCATCCCCATTAAGCTACCAATGACCTTCTTCACAGAATTGGAAAAAAAACTGCTTTAAAGTTCATATGGAACAAAAAAAGAGCCCGCATTGCCAAGACAATCGTAAGCCAAAAGAACAAAGCTGGAGGCATCACGCTACCTGATTTCAAACTCTACTACAAGGCTACAGAAACCAAAAGCAGCATGGTACTGGTACCGAAACAGAGATATAGACCAATGGAATAGAACAGAGCTCTCAGAAATAATATCACACATCTATAGCCATCTGATCTTTGACAAACCTGACAAAAACAAGAAATGGGGAAAGGATTCCCTATTTAATAAATGGTGCTGGGAAAATTGGCCAGCCATAAGTAGAAAGCTGAATCTGGATCCTTTCCTTACTCCTTATACAAAAATTAATTCAAGATGGATTACAGACTTAAATGTTGGACCTAAAACCATAAAAACCCTAGAAGAAAACCTAAATAATACCATTCAGGACATAGGCATGGGCAAAGACTTCATGTCTAAAACACCAAAGCAACGGCAGCAAAAGCCAAAATTGACAAATGGGATCTCATTAAACTAAAGAGCTTCTGCACAGCAAAAGAAACTACCATCAGAGTGAACAGGCAACCTACAGAATGGGAGAAAATTTTTACAATCTTCTTATCTGACAAAGGGCTAATATCCAGAACCTACAAAGAACTCAAACAAATTTACAAGAAAAAAAACAAACAACCCCATCAAAAAGTGGGCAAAGGATATGAACAGACACTTCTCAAAAGAAAGCATTCATAGAGCCAACAGACACATGAAAAAATGCTCATCATCACTTGCCATCAGAGAAATGCAAATCAAAACCACAATGAGATACCATCTCACAACAGTTAGAATGGCAATCATTAAAACGTCAGGAAACAACAGGTGCTGGAGAGGATGTGGAGAAATAGGAACACTTTTACACTGTTGGTGGGATTGTAAACTAGTTCAACCATTGTGGAAAACAGTGTGGCAATTCCTCAAGGATCTAGAACCAGAAATATCAATAGACCCAGCCATCCAATTACTGGGTATATACCCAAAGGATTATAAATCATGCTGCTATAAAGACACATGAACACGTATGTTTATTGCAGCACTATTCACAATAACAAAGACTTGGAATCAACATAAATGTCCATCAATGACAGACTGGATTAAGAAAATGTGGCACATATACACCATGGAATACTATGCAGCCATAAAAAAGGATGAGTTTGTGTCCTTTGTAGGGACATGGATGCAACTGGAAACCATCATTCTCAGCAAACTATCGCAAGAACAGAAAACCAAACACCGCATGTTCTCACTCATAGGTGGGGACTGAACAATGAGATCACTTGGATACAGGAAGGGGAACATCGCACTCTGGGGCCTATTGTGGGGAGGGGGTAGAAGGGAGGGATAGCATTAGGAGATATACCTAATGTAAATGACGAGTTAATGGGTGTAGCACACCAACATGGCACATGTATACATATGTAACAAACCTGCACGTTGTGCACATATACCCTAGAACTTAAAGTATTAAAAAACAAAAAACAAAATAAAAACCTAGAATGGACTCTTTTAAAATATCAATATCTATAATATTTAAAATAGCAAAAAGTTTGTGGGAAGTTTATAGTTTAAAGAAAACTAAAGAATATATGAGAACAAAATAAAATGCACAAACTCTATTTGGATTGTATATTTTTTAAAGTTGATAACATATATCATTGGCTTAATTGACAGTCGGTAGAATTTAATATAGGCTCTATATTAGATAATGTCATTGTATCAATGTTAAATATCCTTGGTATGGCAATTTTATAGTGGTTGTGTAAGAGAATGTTCTTCTTCTCAGATGATTAATGTTTCGTGCTGAATTAATTAGGGTGAAGTGTCACGATATTTGCAACTAATCCTGAAATGATTTATTAATAGAATAGAAGAGAGAGAGAAAAAAAGTGATGATACAGTATCAACTGACATATATAGGCAAAGGATATATGTGGTTCCCCTTTTGATATAAAATTTGTGAAAAATTCAAATGTTCGGTAATTTGTTTACTATGTTCTATATTCCTTATGAAAGAATAAAATAACTTTATCAATTTTGTCGTATAATCTGTGGATTACTTGCATTAAGATAATTAACAACAAATTCCCAATAAAGCAGCCATTTACACAGACAATTAAAATAACCACAGAAATTTAGAGGTGCAAGGGTTTTGAGAGTTAGAAGACATAGAATCATAAATTCTCACTCTTTACGTTAGTCTTTTGATCATTTGTTGTCCTTCCTCCATTACAAATCTTTATCCATTTCTTTTCAATCAGGATTTAATAAGTTTTAGCTTCCCTTAACATAAAAATCAAAAATAAACTCCTTTCCTCAACTCAAAGCCTGTCTGCTTATCCACTCTCCTCTGTCCAACTAAACCTCGTTCACTCTCCTCAGCTGATTCTTCTTCTACACATGGCACCTACCACTCCAGGGAATCAACTCTTGTCAAGGACACTTATGTCCCCATTGTTGATCCCGTAGGTACCTTCCAGTGCTCTTCCTTTTCTTGTGCACCCCCTAAGGCTTATTTAATAAGGTTAACCACTTCTTTCTTCAGGAGGGGGGGAAAAAGAGAGGGAACAAACAAACAAAATAACTTCACTTAGCTTTCACAATTCTCTCATTATTTTCTTACTGCTTATTTTAGATATTTTCTTATCAGTGTTCTTATCAGATTATATTGCTTCCTGGTTCTTCAAATATTTCGGTTTGTCAGCTGTCTGTCCTAGCTGTCTTTCCTTCTCCTAAGGTCCACAGGAAATTTTATGTGACTTACATTTTCAAAAATCATCTGTATGCTGGTGCCCACAAAATCTTGTCAAAATAAATATCTGTACTAATTATTCCAGTTTACTATAATGCACCTTCTTTTGATATCTTGCAGAGATTTGAAATTAAACATGTCTAGCATTTTATACTTTCATTGTTTCCTATGTTAATGGAAATATTTTAATTAAAAAATATTTATAAAGTGCCTAGTACATTACAGCTATTTTCTGAGGAACTACATCAGTCAACAAAGAGATAGATTTTGTGTTTTTTTAAGTTCACACTTTTTATTAACTCATAAACAATTACTTGTCTTCTGATCTGCTGAAGCAGTAAGTCAGGTCACATTTGCCACAATAATGTCTATTACAGTGACTGGCCATAAAAATTTCCGTACTGCATTCATCTGAAGGACATTGAAGGTGATTAATTTTGTCGTTCTTATCTACCTTATACTATTTCAGGACAGCCAGCATAACCTTCTTTCTCTTATGCTTATTCTACTTGGAAGTGGTACAAGACTTCTTCCTTTTCTTAGCGTCTCCAGGAAGTCTCAGCACAAGGTGAAGTGTGGACTTATTTTTAATGTCCTAGTCAAAGTACCCCCATCTTCCAGTTGCTTACCAGTAAAGATCAGTCTTGGCTGATCAGGAGGAATTCCTTCCTCGTGCTAGATCTTGGCCTTTACATTTTCTATTGTATTGGAGACTTCAACCTTACAGGTATTCCCTGTAAGGATTTTTATGAAAATTTTACATTTTGGTGGCAGTTGCACTGCAGATGGCAAATCAAAAAAAGAACAAAAGAGAGAGATTCTTAACATGGCCAATCTCACATTAAGTCATACAAGCCAGAAACATGAATCACATGCTTAACATATCCCTCTTCTTTACCACCCCATTAAATCAGCATATGCCCTGAATTCACTTTTTATTTGCTCATTTCTCTCCAAGAATAAAACATTCCTATTCTTTTTTTATCCATAATATTAGGTAATAACCAGAATAACTTTTAAACCCATGCCAGTAAATTTGAATCCATGCCAATTGATCAATTACAACTTCATGTTCGTAACTATGCTTCTGAAAGCCAGTCAATCAGTAGCAGCCAATTACCAATAGCCATGCTCCATACACCCTCACTTTTGGAAATCTGCCAATTCCTGAGCATTTAATATTATTTCCTTTGTTTCAATTTACTTCTGTATAAAATCAGCAATTTGTTTGGTTTAGAGATATATCCCTACATGCACAGCTCTCCCTTGAATAGCAGGAAGAAATTCAGTTTTTTAAAAAAATCTTTATACGAAATATTGGCTTTTTCTTTACACATTTCTATTCTCATTATTATTACTTTAAAGCATATCCACCTGAGTTAATGCAACAGTTCCTTCATTGGTCTATGGGCACTGTCATTTTCTCTTTAATCCATTTTTCAAACCTCAAACAATTCACAATATGGGATCAGTATTACCTTGATAATAAAATGAGACAGAAGCATCATAAGAAAATAAAATTACAAACCAATATCCCTTGTGAAGGTACCTAAAGAAGTCCTCAACAAAATATAAGCACACTGAATCCAACAACATATAAAAAGATTAGACACCATGACCAGATGGGGTATATACCAGGAATGATGCACTGGTTTAACATATGAAAATCAGTCAATGTACTTCATATGAATGAAATAAAGGGGAAAAAATGGTCATCTCAATTGATGCACAAAAGGCATTTGACAAAATCCAATACTCATTCATGATTAAAAACACTTGATAATACTAGAAATAGAATACAGGTTCCTCAACCTTATATAGGCACTTATAAGTTAACGTCATGTTTAATATGAAAGAACAAATACTTTCTCCCTAAGATCAGGAAGGAGAAAAGGATCCCTACTCTTGACACTTGCATTTAACATTGTATTGGGGTTCTAGTGAGGACAATCAGTCAAGAAGAAATAAACAGAATGAAATTGTGAAGAAAAAGTAAAACTATTACTATTTTTGCATCATGAACAGCATGATTTGTATGGTTGTCCCTCTGTATCCCTGGGGGATTGGTTCTAAGAACACTGTGGATACCAAAATTGGCACATGCTCAAGTGCAATATATAAAATAACTTAGTATTTGCATATGATCTACATTCTCCCTCATACTTCAAATTATCTCTAGATTACTTATAATACCAAATATTATGTAAATAGTTATGCTATATTTTAATTGGTATTTTTATTGTATTTTTTTCAGCAATAATTCAATTTTTGATTGTTGCTAGTTGAATCCATGAAGGCAGAAGCTCTGAATACAGAGGGAAGCTCTGAATACAGAGAGATGACTGTATATAGAAAATCCAGGGTAATCCACAAAAACAAAACAAAAAAAATCTTTTAGAACTAACAAATTAGCTTGTCAAGGCTCCAAGATATAAGATCAATACAGAAAATTCATTTTATTTCTTTACACTGGCAATGGATAGTCTAGAAATATTATTAATAAAACAATTCCATTTAGAATAACATCCAAACAATAATAAGGAATATATTTAACAACAGAAGTGTAATACCGGTACAATCAAAACACTAAAACATTATTGAAAGAAGTTAATGAAGACCTAAGTAAATGGGAATATATCATAACGTCATAAATTGGGGGATTTATTATCATTCAGATAGCAATATACCCTAGATTGATTTACAGATTTATTGCAGTCCTTATAAAACACCAATTAATTGCTATTACAGAAATTGACACGATAATACTATAGCCAAATCAATCTTGAAAAAGAACAAAGTTGGAGGACTCACTTTTTTTATTTCAAAACTTACTACAAAGCTACAGTAATCAAAACAGTGTGGTACAAACATAAAGATAGACATATAGAACAATAAAATATAATTGAGATCCCCCAAATAAACCCATACATTATGGCCAATTGATGTTTAACAAGGGTTCTATGACAATTTAATGGGGGAAATCATGGGCTCTTCAACAAATGATACTGGAACAATTGGATATCCACATGCCAAATAATGAAGTTATACCTGTTTACCTCATTCTGTATACAAAACAAAATTCAAATGAATAAATTATCTACATTTAAGACTTAAAACTATAAAACTCTTAGAAGAAAACATAGGGTGAAATCTTTGTGACCTTTGTATAGTTTCTTACAGGTGATAACAAAAGAATAAGTGATAAAAAAATATGAATACATTGGGCTTTATAAAAATTAAAAAGTTGTGTTCGTCAAAGGACAATGAAATGAAAACACATGACAGTTATATCCAGAATACATAAATAAATTTATGTTTCAACAATAAAAGCACAAGTTAACCCAATTAAAACATACAAAAGGACTTGACATTTTTCCATAGAGAATATAGAAATATCCAACAAACCCATAAAAGTTGTTCCACTCCATTTATCACATGGGAAATTCATGTCAAAACCATGATGAGAAACCACTTCCCACCCAACAGAATGGGTAAAATTTTAGAAAAAATTGACCATAACAAAGAATATCATGCCTGTGGAGGAATTAGTACCCCTCATACACTGTTGATGGGAGTAGAAAATGGTATAGTCACTTTGAAAAAAGTGTGGAAGTTCCTCAAAATGTTAAACCTAGAGTTACCATATAACCCAGCAAATACACTCATAGTTATGTACCCAAGTGGAATGAAAATATGTATCTGTGCAAAATCTTGTCCAAGAATGTTCATAACGACATTATTCAAAATAGCCAAAAAATGGAAACAACCCAAATGTCCATCAACTAATGAATGGATAAACAAATGTGTATAGTCATACAATGGAGTAGTATTCAATTATAAAATCGAATGAAGTACTGATACGTGCTACAACATGGATGAGCTTTGAAAACATTATTCTAAATTAAATAATCCTGTCATGACAAACCACATATTATATGATTCCACATATCATGATATGTGATATGACATATCCCAAAAAGGCAAATACATAAAGACAAATAGATTAGCAGTTTTTCAGGGTGGGAGAGAGGAAGGAATAAACAGTGAGTGCTACAAGGAGTGAGGTTTCTTTTAGGATGATAAAAATATGCTGAGATTAGATAGTGGTGATGGGTAAACAAATCTGTGACTCCTAAAAACCACTGGATTATACATTTAAAGGGTGTTTATGGTATGCAATTTATTTCTCAGTAATTATTATAAAAATAAAAACTAACCCAGAGTAATCTATCTAAAATGAAAACTAACCTTATTAATGTTTTCTTGTTTAACATTTTTCAACCACCTCCCCTTATCAGCCTCTGATAACCCTCACTACAACAATCCAACCTACTCTCACTGAATGGTTTAATGAGGGACTCTCAGCAGTTGGTCACTGCTTACTCTGTCCCAAACTGAATCAGTCCACCAAATGTTTGTCCCTCTGTCTCTTTAACTTACTTCTTCCCTTCTCATTTGTCTAACAAATCCACTGATCTTTCTATACCTTTATTCAATGAGTTACCTTAGAGTCTTTTTCCCACTCTTAGAAGCATACTTACCTGACACAAGGCAAAAATAAATCACTGAATGTTTGCTGAGGAATTCTCTATATAAACTCATTTCCAAATCACTCTTAATGCCAAGAGAACACATAAATAATACAAGTAGTCAGGCTCATGTGGATAGCAAGAACAACTTAAGACTGTATGTTGTCACACAACAACTCCGTGTCTCAAGTCAGCCTGGTCCTAGAGAAAGAAAAAATGTATGGAATGGCCACAGCTTAGAATAAAATGAATAAAGAGTACAGTAATGAAGTGCCACACAAGATTACGAAGGCCCTCCTCTTAGTAATGCCAGTGTTTAACTTCAAATCCTTGTTTAGACTCAGACTGAATCCTAAACTCTTGAGCATCATATCCAAACTCCCTGAGATCTGGACATACTATCTTTTTTCTAATCTTAAATATTACTTCTACTTTGTAATCCAAGAAAATATAGATATTTTCATTTTACTCTAGGATATCCTGTGCTTCTTGCTTCCTTTATATGTGCTTGCTCTGCTCTTTCTGTCTAGTTGACGCTTTAATTGATATTACTTGCTTCCATTTTTCATTTTTTCTTCAGTCTGACATCTTACATCTTGCCTAAAAACATGACCAAATTGTTTTTGTCCTAAAATAAATATATATTGAATGCTGGTCTTTCTCTAAACCATTTTCCTACATTTATTCATGTAAAACATCATCTTATAGAATTATTACCAGCAAGACAAAAAATTTCTCCCACTGTAGACATCCTAAAAAATGCTAAGGAAAATATAACCACAAATTTTGTGTTCTCAAGAAAATAAGATAATTCTACAGGTGGTGAGAGTGATGAAATAGAATATAATTTTGTTATGAGGATCCTTAAACCACAGGTGTCTTGAGGCTATTTACAGATCTTACTAATCTAGAATCCTGGGAAAATAAAATCTTTGCTGAGATTTCACATGTGCAGGTCTGTCTTTCTCCACTGGCAACTGAAATTTATTATTTATATTACTGATATGGTCCATTTACTTAAAAGTTGTTATTGCCCAGTGCTGCCTAGAAGACACAAATGTAAATATTATCTGAAGGAGTTCAACTTCAATTCAGAATGCATAAGATTCCCACATGTAAAACCTACCATAGTTCAACTCACTATAGAAAATTTCCGAAAGGAGAAATAGACAAGCCACCACAATTAAGAATTAGCACCAAGAGGCCGGGCGCAGTGGCTCACGCCTGTAATCCCAGCACTTTGGGAGGCCGAGGCAGGCAGATCACGAGGTCAGGAGTTTGAGACCAGTCTGACCAACATGGTGAAACCTTGTCTCCATTAAAAATACAAAAATTAACCGGGCTTGGTGGCAGGTGCCTGTAATCCCAGCTACTCAGGAGGCTGAGGCAGGAGAATCACTTGAACCCAGGAGGTGGAGCTTGCAGTGACCAAGATCGTGCCATTGCACTCTAGCCTGGGCAACAGAACGAGACTCCATCTCAGAACAAAACAAAACAAAAAAAGAATTAGCAGAAATAACAAGTAGCAAAATAAGATCTTTATCTAAAAACTTCAAATTTAAAAATTGGGAAAGAGAATATAAGCTAAGCATGTTCTAAAGATCTAACTAAATAAAATAGTTGAAGAGATAAATTAAGATGCTTTGAAAATATATCTAATACACAGAATTATTAAAGCAGATTCATGTAATTTCTCACCAAACAAATCTGCAAAAAAAATTGGTGTATATTAAATTATTTATTGAATGATTGCTAGTAATTGAATGATATTATAAACAAATAAATATCAGTAATTAGAGGACTGAATGGATAAATTAAAGTATATCCACAAAATAGATTACTATGCATCTGAACCTTGTGCTATGCATCAGAAAGCTTCTTGGAAACTATAGTCTTATATTATTAGGTGCAAAAACAAGTGGAAGAGTAATGTCTATTGTGTGCTACCATTTGTGATAAATGGAAGGGCGAGGACACATGTTTTAATTGCCTTATAGGTATAAAAATGTCTCTGGAATATAGTATTAACAAAAAGTTAGTATTAATAGTGGGCAATGGGAAGTTTATGAATGAAGTTCAGAAGAGAATTTTCATAATATATTTTTTTATGGTTCAAGGTCACGTCAGAAAGAAGTCCGTCATGGTTTAACTGAAGATACACTTTTACCTAAGAGATTTTAGCCAAGTAGCAGTAAAGTTGAATAAATTAATAAGGAAGGTTGAGGAATCTGGAGATTAGTAACAGTGGAAAGCCATTATCATCCCTGCTATTGATGGAAAAAGGGAGGGCATAATTTTGTAGGAACTCAGTGAGAGCTGCTGGAAGAAAGGATGACCTGATCAGATCTGTGATTGTAGTAGGGCAGCAACTGAATGCCAAAGCCAAAGCAGAGAGAAAAAGGGAAGCAACATTCACATCTCTCTTCCCTTTAGCCCTCTAATTGTCTGGTGCCTTTCACTGGACAAACTCAATCAGAAGTCAGATAACAAGGAACCCTGGCAGTGTAGCCCATAAGGGTATGCCCTGGAGCACAGAGCAGAAGAGAGAAAAAGAATATATGAAGAAATGGATGACAGATGGTGATACACAGCAAAGCCCCTTTTAAAATGTTTTTGATGTTCAAATTATGTGACTTATTTACTATTTAACGAAAATACATTTTATATAGAAGTACACATAGAAGAAATTATTTATGAATTGGGAGTATTATCTTTTAAAGTAAAGTATTGATAAAAAAATACATTTTATATAGAAGTACACATAGAAGAAATTATTTATGATCTGGGAGTATTATCTTTTTAAGTAAAGTATTGATAAATGCAACATCATCAAAATGTAAAACTTTTGTTCATTATAAAATGCCATAACCAAGTTACAAACAAAATCTTCAGATTGAGAAGACAGATTTATAATGCACATAACTGACATCAGATTAGTAACAAGGATATACAACGATGGTCTTCTAATAATTGATTAAAAATTATAAACAACTCCAAACAACAAAGAGCAAAGATTTTAAAATGCAATTTAAGGAAAATGAAATCAAAGTAATCAATAAGCAGAAAAAAAGCATGCTCAAGCTTGCCATTAATTATGTAAATGCAAATTAAGATCAGAATTAGATACCATGCTGCATACAGATATTTTTAAAATGAGAAGTCTGATGACTTTATGTTAGCAAGACATTGGCACAAAAGTAGTTCTTATGCATGGCCAGTGAATAACAGAACATTTGGAAAGCAATTTAGCAATATCTAGTTAAAGTCTAAGATTTACGTTCCCTCTAAACCAGTAACTGCATCCTGAAATACATCACCCTAGGGAACTCTCACTTATTTGCACCTGAAGACATCCGCAAGATTGTTCACTGCAGCTTTGTTTGTAATGGCATAAATAATGGCAAATCACTTGAATATTTATTAATAGGACAGTGGAATTTTTTGCCATATTCATACAACAGAAGAATAGGCGGCAGTGAAAACGAATGAATTAGAGCTGCATTATCAAACTTAAGTGTCACGCAAAAAGGACAAACTGCAGATAACATGATGTATATAAAGTTGAACCGTATGCAAAATAACATTATATATTGTTTTGGTATAATAGTAAGGGTGATGCCATATTTAGGATAGAGATTAAGGCATTGCAGATGAGTATATGAAAGATTTCACGGAAAAATGTTCCTTTTTTCCTAAACTAAGATGAGTATGATAATTTCACTATATCTTTATAAGTACTTAGGTATATCTGAAATATAGCTACTAGTAGATAATTTTATTATGCTTTGACAAATGTCAGTTAATATCTGCAACTACTCTATGAATGTCATGTTAGTCACAGCTATTACAGTAGCAATGACTGATAACAATATCAAAGATAATGTAGATTACCAAAAATAAAAAATCATCTCAACTAATAATGAAATACAGAGAGGATCTTAGAGTTAACGACATGTAAAAATATGTTTTAACCCAAATCTTTCTGACTATAGACTTTCTATTGATTCTCAAATCCTGCATATAATTTCCAGCTCTACATTCCATTGACACCTCATACCTGCCTTTCCATTTTCTTTGCTGCCTCTCATATTCTCTTTGCCATCTTCTCGGTCACTCAAACATAACAACTTTATATTATTTCTACTTTTTTTTTTCCTTTTTCTTACTCTCCACATGCAGTAATTAATTTGCATAATCCCCTAGCATTCATTGCCATCTTCCTTTTCCTGTTGGCATCACTTCTTGTAAGGTTGTTGAAATCATAATTTTATTTTATTATTTTATTTTATTTTATTTTATTTTATTGAGACGGAGTCTCGCTCTGTCGCCCAGGCTGGAGTGCAGTGGCCGGATCTCAGCTCACTGCAAGCTCCGCCTCCCGGGTTTACGCCATTCTCCTGCCTCAGTCTCCGAGTAGCTGGGACTACAGGCGCCCACCACCTTGCCCGGCTAGTTTTTTGTACTTTATAGTAGAGACGGGGTTTCACCGTCTTAGCCAGGATGGTCTTGATCTCCTGACCTCGTGATCCGCCCGTCTCGGCCTCCCAAAGTGCTGGGATTACAGGCTTGAGCCACCGCGCCCGGCCTGAAGTCATATTTTAACTAGATCTTTTGTTTCCAGCCCGCTTCCTCCGGTAACTTAATTACCAAAGTAATCTTCCTAGAGCCTAAGTACAATCCTATGAAGTTTCTGATCTAACATTTCTTTTGCAAGTCCAATATATTTCCAGTGCCTCCAAGGAAAATTTATTTCAAGGCCCTGCCACAATTTCTCAACTGCCTCACCAATCCACTGTGATCTTCCATATATAGTTGCAAACAAGTTCCTGCTTTGCTTCTTGATGGCCTTTAATTTTCATTTGTGAATGCTATTTTGTCCTGGTTAAATAATGTAATTGATTTGTAATTTATTGTAAAACACCCTAATTTCTGTCTTCAAGTTTCTGTGTATTAATATATTTTTGGTTTGTTGCCAGTCACATATTTTTCACATCGCTTGAGTCATGGAATACTTTTTCTACTTGTTTTAGCCACCTGATTATTTGAGGGCGATTCAACAATTGATTTTGGGTTTTATTACATGTAGTCAGCAATACTAGGTCCTTTATAAAACAGATATAATTAGATTTTAATGCTTTCTCCCACTTTGTTTTCTTATATATACGATTTTGTATCTTTTTGTATTACAGGAGATTATAATTGTATTTATGTGGACTAATATCATAAATGAAAGCAGATTTAGACAATTTAGGTGCACATTTTGACACACAGGTAATTCATTCAAGGCATGCACATTAGTTGCTGAAGCTCATCAGTTAGGAAAACATTTTTCTATACAGATTAAAGATTCCAAATCAAAAGCCAAAATCTAAAATGCTCCAAAATTTGAAACTTTTTGAGTATTGACTTGATGCTCAAAGGAAATGCTAACTGGAACATATTGGATTTGGGATTTCAGATTTGGGCTGCTCGACCTGTAAATATAATGCAAGTATTCCAAAATCTGAAAAAAAAATGAAATTTGAAACACCTGGTCTCAAGCATTTTGAATAAGGAATACTGAACTTGTGTTATATATTTGGTCATTGAATGCTGTAGATAATAGTTAAACTTAAAAAATAAAAGTAAAAAGTCAACAAAAGCAATATTTTTAATATCTGTGGCATTTGTCACAGGCTTAGTAATGTCAATTGATTAATTATCAACATTAATTGATCCTAAGCTTGTGAATACAAGAAGAATGCCACTATCACTTAATAATTCATTGTCAAGGGGATTATTCCTTTATACAATTTTTTTCTTCATTGTAAGATGCCAATGATTATAAGACATTCCAACTCTTTAATTATAGCAGGTTGGCAAACATTTTTTAAAATTTACATTAAGTGCACTATTGCTGTATAATATAGCTCAATTTCAGAAATATTTAACTAAAAATTTATGTCGATTGTGTAGTCAAGAATATGTAGAGCTTAGGAATTAGCCATTTATTTAAGAGATTATTTATGGGTGATTATATTTTGTACTTCTTTGCTTCTAGGTGGCATTTTCTGGTAGACAAAAAGTTTGAATTTGCTTCTGTCTAAGTAACAAGTGTAGAAGGGTGTTAGCAAAGTGAAAGTCAAAGTAAGTCTCCAAGTAGGTATACTTATCTGCTAAAAAGTCATGTAGGAAATACCCAAGGATATAGGACAGGAACAGATTCCTTTCCAATCCTTGTACGCACAATTGTCCCTTTTGTACATATGTGGTCTCCATTAGAAAGAATTGGAGTTTCATATGTGTGTTCCTGTACCAGCACTGAGGTCCCAGTTGTGAAAGAGAGGTTCATTGTCTGCAAATTATATGTACATTATCGTGTAGAGTTTCAACATTTTTAATACTGTTAGTGACAAACACTGATTTTTTTTTTTATTATACTTTAAGTTCTTTTCTTCTAGGGCCTTGCTAGGATTGCATCACTATGAATTCCAGATGAAGAAGGTTTGTTTTCAAGCTCATGAATGGAAGCCCACCAAAGTTTAAACTAATATTCGTTGGGAGTCAGGAACACCTCGGCAGTCTCCTGGAGGATTTGAAAAATATGTTTACACCTCCTGCTTTGCCAACACTGACAGCAAAACAAATAATTGCTCCCTTCACACGCAAAATGAAAACATATTTAATTGAGGGGAAGTTAAAAACAAAACTGCTCAGATTGCCTCAAAACAAGGCATTTTAAGAAGGCTCTTCATTTTTATCTGCTAATTTTTCAGAGAGAACAGATTATTCTTCACCACATTTTTTATCTCTCTCCCATGCTATTCTAAACAATATACTGAACTCATAAAAATATCTTCCCTAATTCCTTTTCTCCAGTCTTCCTAAAAAAGTAAAAAAATAGAGTTTACAGTTCCATACCAAAGATATCATTGACATGTTGTAATTAGCAAAGGAATGAAGACATGAAGCTGGATTCAGTAATGTGTTTAGCTCTTACTCCAAGGTTAACAAGAGGTAGTACTGAGTTCATGGAGAGATTATTGGGAAAACTTATAATAACCAGGCTCTTTTCCCTCTTCTTGTTCAATCAGTTCCTTGGTGTAGGATGGTAAGGGTTGTGCTGAGATTTCAGGAAAATATTTCATGCATTCTATCTCATCTTTCCTCTTCTTCTACCCACTCAAGTGTATATTTATCTCTCTTGTTGCATTTCATGTTGCAAATTTGCCAGTCTGAACTATGAATTTCTCAGAAGGCCAATCCACAGTATGGTTTTGTGAATTTCATCAGTCCTGTAGAGAATTGTAAGATTGCAAGTACAAGACAGAGCATAGGGGACAATCATAATAATCCTTACAATGTGCTTACAACTGTGGATGCAATATCAAACTCAAGTCTTTATAAGTAAAAACCTATACTCCATTTATGCAGTCACCTTTCATTTAAATTGTGTCATAAAACTATGCCAATACATATCTCTGTGAGAATTATTTAGCCTTATGAATGGAAGAGCCCTTTGCAATCTCACGCTTTTGTTACTGTTACTGTTTTTCAAAATAAGAGACTTAGGCCTCTTAAATTGCCTAAGTTCAAAAAATGGCAGATAATCAAAATCAAGTTTGGATAATGGCAAATTCACTAGCCATTCAAAATTACATTGGTGAATTCTTTCTAGCAATTAGTGATAGAGAGACGACTCACGAAGTTACAAAGAGAAGAGGCTACCAAAGGCTGTGAAGAAAAAAAATAAGGTCTTTTGCAAACATACACTTACAGTATCTCTGAATACTCACTCCTCTATTGATCTTACAGATTATATAGCACTCCCTGCCACTTTCCTCTGCCCCCTCAGGTTGTATGCTGACTGCAGATTGTTTTCTCATTAGAGAGCATCCTTGCTTTTCATCCAATTTTTAGGCTCAAAAAATTGTTGTAGTACACAAAATACACTTCAATTAAAGGAAATGTCCAGTATTTAACGAGATAGTCAGATATGTCCGATAGTGCTACTTGTCTGTCTATAAAGAAAAATGTACATTAAATATAACAGGAAAATATTAAATGTGAGTTACTAAGGGCCTTTAATCACTGCTTTTAGTAATTATGTGAGTTAGTCACATATGTAATCCTCTATTTGCTCAGAAATACCAAAGAACTTTATAAAAAGTTCTAAAACCCAAAAAGGCAAAAAAAATTAAAGATATTAATGCAATGTTTTAAAAAGGTTAGAACCAGATGTATACATGGCAAATGACTTTGGAATCCTAAGAAAAAGGCTGGGCACAGTGGCTCCTACCTGTACTCTCAACACTTTGGGAGGGTGAGGTGGGAAGATTGCTTGAGGCCAAGAGGTCAGGACTAGCCTGGGAAACATAGTGTGACTTCATCTCTAAAAATAATTTAAAAATTAGCCATGCATAGTGCCATGTACCTGTAGTTCTAGTTGCTTGGGAGGCTGAAGCTGGAGGATTGCTTGAACCCAGAAGTGTGAGGCTAGAGTGAGCTATAATTGTGCCACTGAACTTCAGTCTGGGTGACACAACAAGACTGTCTTTAATAATAATAATACAATCTAAAAGAGATGATTTCATTTTTTCCATTTGACAAGTAGGAAAGCTGGTAAGAAAACTGATGGCATACTGTGGAACACTCAAAAAAGAGCTCTAAGTGTCTTTGGAAGTGCAAGTAAAGGTGATACCAAAATAAAAAGCTTGCTGAAAGATTAATATTTAAACATGAATTATTTCCCTCTTCTGTGAGCCAATACTCAGCTGTCAATGTCATTTACATTTTTATGAATCTTAAATAGGGAGCATTGATGTAAGCTGAATGACAATGACAATACAACTATATTGGGAGGATATAGGTTTAGGAATTGTATGTGAGTATGTGGGGTTTTGGGGAGGGATGTAAAGGAGATTTAGAGGCTCATCTTCCATGTAAGTATGCCAATAGAAAATCCTTAGAAGTCAAAAACCAAAAAGTAGTAATGTAATTATTTATATACACATACTATCAAAAGAATTCATTTTAAAAGTTGAAAGAGGTTGCCTCTGGAGAGTGATAAACTTAAGTGGGAATTAAGAAATTGTTGATTTTTGTCATAAGTCTTATAGTACCATTTGATCCTTTAAACAATCTGCAACTATTAGATAGAAGTAAAAAACAAATTAAAAGAAATAGCATCAAATTCCCATACATTTGACATTATGTTCCCAGAGGAGTACTTGGAGTGCTGATATTTCATATTGCATTTTAATTGTAAACCCATATCCTTAATAATCAAGTGAGCTGAAGGTACATTTTTGCCCTTGTTTGAGTCTTCTTGGCTTCACCAACTATAAAATAAATACTATGAAGGCCAGTCTTATCTTCTCTGAATGAATTTTGAGGAGAGTGGACATACTATAAGATAGCAATGTAATCTGTTTAGATCAACCACAAATAATTAAATTATATATATAGTTAGTCAACCTTTAGAAAAGAAATAAATGAGTCCCTTAGAGATTAATGATTTGCCTGAGGAATTTCTATTGGGAAATAATAATCATAATAAGAAGGTCCTTTGTAGTCTCATTTTCTTAACAGATGTATCTGGTTATAATATTTTTATTCTCTTATTCACATCAAATAAAAATAGGGGTTACACATACATTTTAATTCAGATTGCTTTCACAGAAATTTGAAAAGTATTTTTATAGAAATATCCCGGGATGTTCCATAAACATATCCTATTGTATGATAGTCCCATTAAATTAATTTGAAAAAGTGCCAGCATGACAGCTCTTTGATTCATAAAAGTATTTTGAAAATACATCTCATGTATTTTTTTGTTTTGTTTTATTTTGTTTTGACAAGTTATTGTTATATTAGTCTGTCACCATTTAGTCTAGATGACTGCTGTCAGCAGAGCCAACTAGCCAAGGATCATCCTTGATCTTCCTACACACATGCTACAGAACCCTTTCTTCATCATCAGCTCTAGAAAATGCCATTTATCAAAGCCCCTCAGGCAAAGCATCCCTAGGGTGTTGTGAGACACAGACTCAACTTCAAGAGTATAGGAAAAATCTGGTTGAAATAAATATGAGGGAAAGATTCAAAGGGAGAAATACATCACAAAAAGGATGGGGGAATATAAGGAATTTAAAGAGCTCTTTTTCATACCTCAGGTCTTTTTTTGTTTTTCACTAATTGCAGACAGAAATTTAAATATCTCTAATCCCTCTCTCTCTCTCTATATATATATATACACACACACATATATATAATAAATTATTGGTAAGAAATTTTGTTACTTTAGTCATATGCAAAAAATGATTTTTGACAGAGTTAGGTTACTGTGAATCCTCAGTATTTCATGGGATGATTTAATCATCCCATGAAATATCAAGTAATTTGTGCTTATTATTAGGGGTAAAGATTGGTTTAGATCAGGTGTTATAAACCTCTTTTTGTAAATGTCAACATAATACATATTTTAAGCTTTATAGGACATACAGTGTCTGTGGCAAGTACTTTGCCATTGTATCATGAAAACAGCCAGAAACAATATGAAAATGAATAAGCATGGCTATGTTCTAATAAACATTTATCTACAAAATAGGCAACCAGTTGAATTTGGTTCATGGGCTATGATTTTCTAGCCCCATGGCTTAGATTATATTATAGTCATGGAATCAGGGGTGACAAAATCTTTTCATAGATAGCATATCTATGACTTCCCAGGAAGTCTTCAAGAATATATGCAGTAGCAGTCAAATGGAAAACTAAATACCAGTTTAGGAGGGTAAAAGATGGGCAACTTTTAATGCAGAGATGTGGCTCTACTTATCTGGTTGAATTAAATAAGACTATGGGCCAGAATGAGGTTTTCTTTTTTATCTATACTGAAACAAAATCTTATGCTTGAGATAGTATTGATCTCCTTGGGGTCACATGCCACAGGAAGTAGAAACAGTGGCAATCATGAATAGAGAAAGAATATGGTCATGACTCCTGAAGACAGGTGGGCACCCACTAAGCCAGCAATGATGAATGGAATAGAGATAGATGGCATAAAGCAGCTCCATCCACAGAACTGGCCATAGTTTAATTTAGTCACACCGCTTGATGCCCAAATAAAGTACAAGAGAGGTCATTTGCAGATTTATATGAATTCCTCTGATTTTCAGAACACAGTGATCATGATTAGTAATGAATATACTACAGTAGATAATGTGTTTTGATCATCCAGATAATTAGTTCTCTTCCCTGCAGGGAAAGCCAATAAGTGGAACAAACAGAGCTGAAACTCCATGGACAGATACAGATAGAGAGAGGGAGGGAAGAGAGAAAGGAAAGTTTAAATAAGATCAACACAAAGAATCTTTCAAAATGTTTCCTAGCACTTGATAGTGCGTCATTAGATGTTATGTATACTTCTCCCTGAGATAGTTCTTGCCCTTTCACAGATTTCCTGCACATCTCACAAATTTATAAACATTCCTAAGCCTCAGTTTTATTATCTGAAAGACATAAAAATATAAAATCAACCTTACCCAAAACCTGTTCCTCGACACACTAGTTAAAAAAATTTAATGAATTAAAAATAAAACAAATAAATAAAAAGGATAAGTCAAATAAGTTTGAAAACTCTTTTGCAGTCATATTTTAAAATGAATTCTTTAACTATTCCCTAGAATAATGTCATAACCTCCTTATTTCTCTGAGCTAAATCTTTACTTGCCCCCTCCTCTGACATTCTTCCAAGTCAGTCATCTTTTCAAAAGACAAGCATAATGTTGAACATCCATTGCTCTAAATAGATCCATGCCTTTCCTATTAGCTTCAAATCCAATTGCTATATCTTGCTGCCTCTACCTATTCTCCAACTCTAAACTTCCATTTTTGTGTTTTAGCTCTGCTCCAGGTCCTGTTCCTTGTTAACTGTGTGTTCTTTACACCAATGTCATCTTTCTTGAGCATGCAATTCCAACTCACTCAGATGATTTCTCTTCCCAGCACCCCCACTGAAGTTCAACTAATTAAACTTTCCACACTCTTTTGGATCTCAGAAAAGCCTGAACTGATCTCCTCCTGACTTGGAGAAATCAAACTAATATGCATTTCTATAGTACTATCTACTATAGTAACAGGAATCTCTGTTTTATTATAATATTGTTATCAGAGTGTCATTTTATATTCATTTATGTAATTCTTTGGTTATCTATCTCCTCACTAAATCACAGGGTCTGTCACAGGGTCTATTTGGGTAAACACTTTATTCAGTTTTGTGAACATACTGTCACCCTCTTGTACAGTTCCTGGAACCCTTTTCTAGTAGTAATTTCAAATTATATATACCCAGAAACAATTTGCAAGGATATTGCAATGTTTTCATCCATGCATTCATTCATCCTTGTATTCATTTGTTATGAAGCCACTTCCCACTTTATGACCATTCATTGTGATTGGTCCTGTTGATACAGGCAACGAATGGCAGAAAGGGTCACTATCTCATAGAAATAGAATCAAGAGCAGGAAACAGAGTATGTGTCAATATACACAGACTTATTCATGTGGTTTTAAACAAGTCTTTAAACAAAAAATACAGTGCTGTAAGCATATACAATTAGCAGTCTTGACCTAGTTTAGGAGTGGGCTCAGAAGGCTTTGAATAGGAAGTGACATTTGAGTTTATACATGAAAAGTGATTGATAGGTGAGAAGACGCTAAACATTAGACAGGTAGATTTCTCTCTCTCTCTCTCTCTTTCTCTCTCACACACACAGACACAGACACACGCACACACACAATACAATGTATAATAAGTGCACATTGAAAATATTATAACTGTAGTTTAGAAAAGACAATATCAGGATGTCCAGAAATAGTCTAGGATTAGAATTGAGCCATTACTTGGCTCAGATAAAGACAAAAAGTTAATGTCTGAATTTTGTCCTAGTAAGAAATGTAAAGGTAATATAGTTTAGCTATTTCTCTCTACTATGTATATATGTATGCAGAGATACCGACATGCACACTTACCACAGCACAGCATGAAAAATGTAACATGCTATAAGAAAAATAGAATTCCTCAGAAAATTTAAAATTTTGCTAATATAAAATAATTTATTCATAGTCAGATAATTTTAATTTTCTCAATACCCTATTTTACAATCAATATTTTCTGAGATCTGATTCTCCACATTATATTTTTTCTGAATTTTAATAAGGAATAATTTAAGACAAGTATTCTCCTTTGTCTACATTGGTTGTTGTAGGGATAATTAAAGTAAATGTGGCACAATCAAGAAAGAATATTAGCTTCAAACCAAGAGTTTCTAAAATGGAAAAATATTTAAGTACTTTAGATTAATAAAAGAGAAGGCCAGTCTATATTGTAAATTATTTGATAATACAAGTATTCCACTTTTTAAAAGCTACATTCAGTAACTAAAACCAGACTCCAGGACTGTATGTTGAAAATTGCTTTAAGAAATACATAAAATAATGTATTGGTAGACATATTGATAAAATAAAAATATTTTTAAATACTGTAGAGTGCTTAAAAAAGAGTTTATTACCGATACAGTTTGAAATATTCAATCCACAATTTGTATTATTAGTTCCTACAGTAAAACTTTTCTTCATAATTAGTGGTAAGATTGGTGTTAACTCAGACATTTACTGAATCATCTGAAATTATTACAAAAGTAAAGAGATTTTCTTCTTTGTATTCTTACCATGATATTATAAATCTTTGGTATTTCTCTAGGAGTTCTACCATGTTTAGTACATGCAAAAATATAAAAAAAATTTGCAGTTTTAATGCATGTAGAACTCTCAGCAAATCTAGTAAATAAAGCTCAACAGTATTTAGCAATTTTCTTGTTTGGCTTAACTCTTCTGCAAACATGTAGACTATTTGATTGCAAAAATGGTCAGATGTGGGTTTTTTCCCCTTTGAAACAAGTGGGGAGTGATTGAACCAGGGATAACGTTTTACACTATTTTAAAGGAGCCTTTGTGGGTTTTTTTTTTTTTTTTTTTTTTTTGAGACGGAGTCTGGCTCTGTCGCCCAGGCTGGAGTGCAGTGGCCGGATCTCAACTCACTGCAAGCTCCGCTTCCCGGGTTTACATCATTCTCCTGCCTCAGCCTCCCAAGTAGCTGGGACTACAGGCGCCCGCCACCTCGCCCGGCTAGTTTTTTGTATTTTTAGTAGAGACGGGGTTTCACCGGGTTAGCCAGGATGGTCTCGATCTCCTGACCTCGTGATCCACCCGTCTCGGCCTCCCAAAGTGCTGGGATTACAGGCTTGAGCCACCACGCCCGGCCTCGCCTTTGTGGGTTTTAGAAACAAACCTTGGGGAGAGTAAGAGGCCCTTGGGTGCTGAGTTGTCAATCCAGAGATAACAATGACACATTTTTAGAACACTGTTGGTTCAGAAATGTTATAATGTGTCAAAAGTCAATGGCCTCACTCATTCTGTTAGTTCTGTTGCTTCTGGCATGTTATGATTAGAGATATGTGTGGCTTTAAAACCAAAAGATTGAATTGCTTAACATGTTATGAACTGGAAAGCCTGGGCCAAATGGAAACCTAATCAGCATTTTTCTTCTTTCTAAATGTAAATAATATGATGCAGTGTCCTGTAAATGATGCTGTTTATCATATACTGTCAGAAGATGCTGCTGAAAAATGCATTTCCATTTGTTTCCTTACTTGGGTTTGATTTGTAAAATCAGATTTAAACAGTGTATGAAATTGAATCTAAATTTCAAGGATAGACAACCCAATGATATTTATCATAACTAGGACAAAGTCTGAAAACAGTTATTCTAACACCAGCTTTTAGGATTTGAAAGAAAAATGTGCCTTTATTTTTAAATTTAAAACAGCTTAAATGTAATGACTTGCAGACTAATTATAGGCATTAATGTAGAAAAACCTAATCTCAGCCAAAATGTTTATGTGTAAACTGCAATTGTCAAACTGAGTTACTAGTGTCATCTTTTCTCTTGCACCTTTACAGCATACAAATAATTTAAAAATAAACAAAGTGTGGTAAATATATTGCTTTGATTTGTTAGTATTTTTATAATTATTATAAGTATTACATTAATTCCTCACTTGCTGGGAGAGAAGAAAACAGCTTATGAATACAGATCTTTTTGGCGGATTATCATATGCCCAAAAAGATTCAAAAACACAATTTGCCTTGTCTATGTTCTCAGCTGATTATATCCAGTCTGAAATCGGTGTGAACCACATATGCATGCCAAAAGTCTGAAACTTTTAAGACTTCATTAAGACTATTGTTGCAATGACAATATTTCAAGATTGCCAATTTTAGAAATTAGGGCAGTACCATTCTCAGATGCAGGCATTAGTAGTAACACTCTTTGGAGATCCACTGCAAGTCACCAACACTCAACCACAATGGCGCTTTTTCTTTTCCTGTCATGCCCACATGGGATATTTTTGAATGTTTGTTAACAAATTGCAATTATGTTAATGAGTCATTCAAATCAAGCTGATATAGTCAGGCCAGAGAATGAGAGATTGTGAGTGTTCAAATGTTTTAAAGGAAAGAAGAAAATTAGAGCTTTTCTCCTGGGAAACCCATGAGAGTGGTTGCTTCTGTGAAAAGTTGATTTCTCTAAGACACGCAAAGTGTTTCCCTGGTCTCTGCTACTTTATTCTTGGTTGAGGTGGCTATGGAGGCAGTTTAAACTGTTTTGAAAATGCTGTCAGAGAAGTGAAGCTGGTGGATAGGACCCAGTTCACCCTGGTTCATTATAAGCTTAATCAAATCAGTTGACATTTGGAGTGGGTGTAGATGCAGCCACTGTCCCAGAATGTTGGCACCAGCATCACTTTACACACTGCTTTGCCCAGTCTTCTCCGTGCAGTACCTAACATCCTTGAAAGCCATATCCTTTAGCCTCCAGATGTGAAGAGAGATCCATGCTGAATGGACTGGAAGCCCTGAGTAAAGGTGCAGACCAGGTCAGAGAGGATAGTTGGATTTGTACATTAAACTCTTGGAATATGCATCTTATTTGTACTTTGGCCCCAGATGTAGGAATTATGAGAAGTGGGCCTGAAACAGGAAATATTTTTGATATTATATTAAGACAGCACTGGATAATTTTAAAAAATCACTCACTCCACATGCTGATGCTAACTTGGGGAAACCTCTTTTTGACATAATCTCTTCACATTTACAAAAAAAATAATGAAAATGCTTTATTCTTCCAGGTTCTAACATTGTATAGTTATTTTCCTTTATTTTTAATGCTAATCCATATAACAATAATAATATACATTTGCCATGTAGAATCCTACCTTGCTAAACTCTACATGGCAGATATTTTTAAGGCTTTGAGAAACAACAGAGATTTAGATTCAATACCACTTGCTTGGAAAACAATAGCAATGTAATCAATAATTTATACAAACACAATTTATTAATAAAATTTTCAACATAGTGGGAAATGTACTTAAAATTGGGAAAATGTAGAAGTTATTGTTTGTTAGTACTTTTTTCTTTCATGAAATCTATTTTTGATGTTTTATACTTTTTAAAATTTACAGAAATCAAGGACTATAATAACATATATTTCCCTGATTTCTTTTCATAAACCAATATAAGCATGGTTTACATTATGCTTCTACCTCATATTTTAGAATAGAATATAGAAGGATATAGAATATTAAGGATATAGAATATATAAGGAAATATATATGATATAAGGATATAGGATATTAATCCTTAATATAGAATATTAAGCTTCTAGAGCCTATTTTAAAATAGGATATAGAAACATGATATAAATCTATTAACCTATGTAAATTCTTTTTGAAATAAGATATAGAAGCATAATAGATTTAAAATAGTGAAGAAAATTTTGAAAGTACAATTTATTCCACAAGCATGTATTCAGAAACTACAGTAATGTCAGACAGTGTAATAAAAAACAAAAAAAGAACACCTGAGAAGATTTATTTTTTAGAACTTAGTATTTTTGGACAAGAGATACATAGAAAATTAGATATTTTTCCCACAAGGTGGTAAACAATACATTGTTGAAAGGATAAAAAGAAGTTTGGGAATTTAGAGAAAAGTAATGACAAACTCTTCTGGGAAGAATCCAAAAAGAGATTTTGTTTGCTTTCAGTGGAGCTAGGTGCCAGGGATAAATAGCAGTTTTCTGGGCTAAGAAAAGAGAAAGAACATTGCAAGAGCAAAGAACTGTAGCTACAAAGACTGTCAAGGAAAAACTAAGCAATTTTATTTATTTGGACATAGAGTTGGGGGATTGTGGGTAAAAGTTTTGTAGGCAGGTACAAAATATAAAAAAGATGAAAATGGTGTTAAACAAAATTTGGCCTAAATCTGCCTTCATCATTTTCATTCCTACATAGT
Organism: Chlorocebus sabaeus; assembly: GCF_047675955.1. Lineage (NCBI taxonomy): Eukaryota > Metazoa > Chordata > Mammalia > Primates > Cercopithecidae > Chlorocebus > Chlorocebus sabaeus. The sequence continues at coordinate 3,528,806 of NC_132927.1, forward strand.
GATCTACAACCTAACTCAGTATGAAAACAAACAGCAATCTAAATTAAGAGAACATTCTTTTAACAAATAGTTAAATCTCAGACAATCCCAGGCTACCAATTGATCAGACCATGTCCATATGAAGCAAATGCCTCATCATACCATGCCCAAATAAGGCAAACTTTGAGCTGCAAACATTCAAATTGTTTATGTCCATCACTTCCTTTTTCTGTTGGTAAATACTGCCTGCCCACATTGCTACAAAACCCTTTGAACCTCCCCTGGTTCTGAGTGCTGCCAGATTCATGAATCACCTTTTGTTCAAATAAACCCCACTAAATTTAATTTGTTAAAGCTTTTATTTAAAAGAAGAGGAGTCTGAGGGAGAGCCCCAGTGACCCTCAGGAGACTGAGTGACCCAGCATAGGTACCTATCAAGCCCAATGTTCCCACTAATCTTTTGCAGCAATTGGAGATCATGAGTGTGTTTCCTGTCAGACTCAAGTTCTGTGACCTCTCCAACTTTATTTGAACAACTTTTACTGAATGGGTAGTCAGGATTGGATTAGATTTGATAATTAAATGTATTGTGATACAGTTAAGAGGCCTCAGGTACGTGACTTTTGAAAATAGGTTCCTCTGAATCTAAGTAGTCTAAGACTCTAGAATTTGGGACACCAATTTATGAAACACTGGCAAGCTTTGTATACAAAAATTATGAGTCCATAATCTGTGTATTTTTGGAAACGAAAATGAGTTAAACTTATGAAACATAACTTAGAATTAAAGTGGCCAGAGTGGGGAAATGTTAATCAGATTAAATTGTTCACTTGCAAATTACATTAAAAATCTAAAATGCCACAAAACCAAAGGGATGCCTTTTTTTTTTTTTTTTTTTGAGATGGATTCTTGCTCTGTTGCCCAGGCTGGAGTGCGATGGCGTGATCTTGACTCACTGCAACCTCCACTTCCTGGGTTCAAGCAATTCTGTCTCAGCCTCCAGAATAGCTGGGATTACAAGCATCCACCACCAAGCCTGGCTAATTTTTTGTAGTATTTGTAGAGATGGGGTTTTGTTGTGTTGGCCAGGCTGTTCTTGAACTCTTGACCTCAGGTAATCCACCTACCTCAGCCTCCCAATGTGCTGGGATTACAGGCATGAACCATCGTGCCTGGCCCTACATTATTTAATCAGTACACAAGGGGATAAAAAAGATTAAATGAGTCAAAGATTGTCTCTCTAAAGGATTCCTTACAGATGGCAAATTTTAAAAATCCACAAATACAAGTCAAACGTTTTAGCCATCTGGGAATAAAATATTGTATTGGCCAGACAAAACAATTTTGATCTAAAATTTCTTCAATAAATTAGTGAGTTTTATATTATTGTATTTGGCACATGGCTAAATAATTTTAGAATGAAAGCTATAAAATCCATTTCTGTCTATAGGTTATGTCCATCTGTATGTAATATACATATGACATTTTCCTATATTCTTTTGATATTGCCAAAATAAAATTGTAAACCAACTCCATTTAATTGGCTTACAAAAAAATAAGTGCTTATATAAATTAAGTTTTCTCTCAGAAAATATAAGAACTTCTCCAAATTCTTTTTAAGTTCATGTAACTTGGGTAATCTTTGTTAACTAAGAACATTGTTGGTGTGATTAAAATAGGCATATCATCAGAGTTGTCAACATTAAGTATAATACAGATGCAGAACCTTTTCTCCATAGGTTAATTAGTAAAATAAGTTCAGGTTATCTCTGTTTTATAAAATGTATTAACAAAAAAAAAATTTAGCATATTCTGTTCTTAATAGAAAGTTATGAAAGGTTCTTCTTTATCCTTTAGGAATTGGCCCAGAAAATTAAAATTCTAAATTTTACTGAGATAATTTCCTGTGCTTCACATTGTCTTTGTTAGGTTTTATGTCACTTAAGAAAACTGAGATCATTCTATAAAAAGAGCTACCACTATGTAACTATGTAACTTTACGTATTTGCTTTTCAAGTCTTTAAATTATTACTCTGGTTAAATGAATGGCTATTATTCATAGTGACCTGTTATACTAATTAAATCAAATGTTTTAAGCCTTAGATATTATTTATAGATTTCTCAAAATCAAATTCTAAATTAAGTATTCTCCTTGACCTTAAATTATCTTTAAAATTTTACAGATAGGCCATTGGTGAATCTCAAAAGGATGTCTTTTTTATACAAAAGATATTAAATTAATTATATTTATTTGATATAATAAATTGAGAAACATTCTCAAATAATAAGTAATACTAACCTTCTTTGAGTTATATTTGTATGTGTATATTTTTAATATGTATTCCAGAAATTGTATGAAATTCTTGCATACTTCATCATACCACTAAACTGGGTAAGAATTCCTGAACTTTAATTAAGAGACCGATTGGTTTCATCAAACTTCTAACCCAACATCATAAGAAGAATTAATTGAATACCAAAATAATACTTTGGCAGGTTTTTATTCTAATTCAGCCAGTACTAACATTGTTAAATTGTGTGATTTGAATTAACTACATTCATTGATCCAAGTCAAATTTTGAATAAACTACATTCATTGATCCTAGTCAAATTTTCTGATCTAGTTTGGATGTTTGTCTGCTCCAAATGCCATGTTAAAATGTGAAGTGGGGCTTAGTGGGAGGTATTAGATCATGGAGGCAGATCACCCATGAATGGCTTAGCACCATCCCCTTGGTGATTAGTGAGTTCTCACTCTGATAGTTCGCACAAGGCCTGGTCATTGAAAAGAGTGTAGCACCTCTACCTCTCCCTCTCTTGCTCCTGCTGTTGCCATGTGATATATCTGCTCCTCCTTCATCTTCTGCCTTGATTGAAAGCTTCCCGAGGCCTCACAGAAGCTGATGCCAGTGCCTGGCTTCTTGTACAGCCTGTAGAACCATGAGCCAATTAAACCTCTTTTCTTGTAAATTACCCAGTCTCAGGTGTTTTTTTATAGTAATGCAAGAACTGACTAACACAGAAAAATGAAACCAAGAGTATAGTGTCACTACACAATATTAGAAAATGTGAAAGCAGCTTTGTAACTGTGTAAGAGGCAGAGCTAGAAAGACTTTGTCAGGCTCAGAAGACAGGAAGACAAGGGCAAGTATGGAACTTCTTCGAGAATGGTTAAATGATTGTGACCAAAATGCTGATAGAGATTTGGACAGTGGAGCCCAGGATGAAGAGGACTCAGATGGAAATAAGAACATTATTGGGAATTGAAGTCAAGGTCATCTGTTTTACCCCCTAGCAAAGAAATTTGCTGCATTGTGTTCATGTCCTAAGGTAATGTATGGAAACTTGAACTTGAGTGATGATTTACTGCATCTAGCAGAAGAAATTTCTAAGCAGCAAAGCATTCAAGATGTGGTCTGTGCACTTCTAATAGCTAAAATAAGATATGGGAGCAAATAAATTAGTTGAACTTGAAACTTATATCTAAATAGGAAACAAAATGTAAATATTTGAAAAATTTGCAACCTAACCATATGACAGAGAAAGAAAAAGCTTTTTGTGTGAGAGAAATACAAGGAGGCTGTGGAGTAATCACTTGCTAGAGAGACTAGCATGACCCAAAGTGGGCCAAGTGCTAATATCCAAGACAATGAGAAAAGACTTTGAAAGCCTTTCAGAAGTCTTTGGGACAGACTCTCCAATCACAGGCCCAGAGGCCTAGGATGAAAGAATGGTTTGTGGGTCATGCCTGCGTCACCACTGCCCTGTACTTCCCTAGGAACCTGCTCCTCCCATCCCAGCTGTATTGGGTCCAGCCTGGGTTTAAAGGATCCCAGATATAGCTCAGGCTGCTACTCTGTAGAGTGCAAGCTGCCATAGCCTTAGAAGCTTTCATGTGGTATTAATTCTGGGCACACAAAGAATGTAAGAGTGAAAGAGGCTTGGCAGCTTCCACCTAGATTTCAGAAGATATATGAGAAAGCTTGAGTGCCCAGGAAGAAGGCTGCCATGGGGTCAGAGGACCTATAGAAATACTCTACTAGCTCAATGCCAAGGGGAAACGTGAGACTGGAGCTCCCCTATAAAGTGTCCACTGGGGCATTGCCTAGTAGACCTGTGGGAAGGGAGATGCACCCCTCCAGATCCCAGAATTGTAGAGCCACCAACAGCTTCTATCCTGAGCATGGAGAAGCTGCAGGCACTCAACTCCAAACTGTGGAAGCAGTCACAAGGGAATGAACCCTGCAAAGTCACAGTGAAGGAGCCACCCAAGGCCTTGGGAGCTCACTTTTCACACTAAGTTAGAGGACATGGAGTCAAGGATTATGTTGGAGCTTTTAGTTTTAATGTCTGGCTTGCAGGGATTTGGACTTGCTTGGGACCTTCTGACCCCACCCCCCTCTTTTTTTAGCCAATATCTGCCTTTTTGAATGGAACTACTTACCCAATGTGTGTACCATGATTGTATCTTGGAAGTATATAACTTGTTTTGATTTTGATTTTATGGGCTCATAAGTAGATGGTGATGCATCTTAGATGAAACCTGGAACCTTGGACTTGATGTTGGAATGAGTTAAGACTGTGGGGGACTGTTGAGAAGGGATGATTGTATTTTATCATGTGAGAACTTCATGAGATTTTGAGACCAAGGGAAGAAATAATACAATTTGGTTGTATTTTTCTCTTCTAATCTCAAGGTAGATGTAATCCCCAATGTTGGAGGTGGGACCTAGTGGGGGTATTGGATTAAGGGGCAGATCCCTTATGAATGGCTTAGAACAATCTTCTTGCTGATGAGTGAGATCTTATTCTGCTGGTTCATATGAGATCTGGCAGTTTAAAAGTGTGTGGCACATACACCCTCCATCCTCTGTTTTTGTTTTGTTTTGTTTATTTTTTTAAACGGATCTCACTCAGTCACTCAGACATGGCATTATCATGGCTCAATGCACCTTCAAACTGCAGGGCTCAAGCAATCCTTCCACCTCTGTCTCCTCAGTAGCTTGGACCACAGGCATGTACCTCCTTAGCCAGCTAATTTTTTAGTTATTTTTGGTAGAGACAGGGTCTCATTATGTTGCTCAGGCTGGTCTTGAACTTCTGGGCCCAAACAATCCTCCCATGTCAGCCTCCCAAATGCTAGATTATAGGCGTGAACCACTGCAACCAGACTCTCTCTGTCTTGCTCTCATTCTCACCATGTGACTTTCCTGCTCCCCCTTTGCCTTCTACCATGACTGTAAGTTTCCTCAGCCCTCACCAGAAGCAGATATTGGAACCATGCTCCCTGTACAGACTGCAAAACCATGAGCCAATTAAAACTTTCTTCATTATGAATTACTCAGTCTTAGGTATTTCTTTATGGTGATCCACGAACAGGCTAACATATTACCTATGATAAGGAATTAAATAAACAGTGATATGCACCTCAATTGGAGAAACAAAATTTAAGAGAACGTAAATACAATATTAAGTGTAGGTTCTTGGGGAGCTCAGATGGTCACCTGGCCCTTCCTGAGTCTTTAGGGCTTCCAATACTAAAACTTTGTACTCTGTGATTCATCATGGAGTATACAGAATTATATAAATTATTTTAAAATACTAGTGGGATAAGGTTTCTAAAATTTTTAAAATTATTTATAGCCAATATTTGGTTTGTCAAACTCATAATCCTGGTAAGACAAAGAAAACTTCACATAATACGACCCTGGTACCTGCCTGATCATTTAAATACTTATAGATTTATTTTATTCAATTTCTACCTTTGATGCCTGTTTTCTGGTTATACAGAAGTTCTCTCATGTAGGAAAGCTGGTGTTCTAACGGTAGCTAAAATGTTATTAGAATATGTGTTATACTTATGAGTTATTTCTGGAGAAATCTTCAATGACAGAAGTACTTGTTTCACAGGACAAATTGTAAAATAGTTAAATAATGTATTGCAAACACAGTGGCACTAGGTAAAGCTAACTGAATTGATTAAATTACCTTAGTGAAAAGTATTACCCATTAATAGCAATCAGATCCACTCTCATTGGAAAATACAGTTTTTTGAAATAGTTACTGGAAGTAATATGCCCTTAATACTAGAACTTCTTCTATCTCACACTCATAAACTCTGACATAAATCAATGTGGCAAGGATTTGATGCATTATGCCAAAGTGCATTTTCACTAGATAAAAGAAGCCCTTTGTGAACCCCCAACTGATGACAAACAGACCCTTCATGATCTAGAGCCCAGAGATTGTGTCTTCTGGAAATTACATCTGAAAAAGACTTATCTTGAGCCCCATTAGAAGATACCATACAAATTACTTCCATCCACCCACACTTCAGCAAAACTTCGATGCCTCAAGTGCTAGATCCACATGTCTCCATGCAGAAGGCCTCCTCCAGATTCTTGGGCCAGTATACTCATTGAAAATTGTATTAGTCTGTTCTCACACTGCCAATAAAGGTATACCTGAGACTGGGTAATTTATAAAGGAGAGAGGTTTAATTGACTCACAGTTCCGCAAGACTAGGGAGGCTACACACTCATGGGATAAGGCAAATGAAGAGCAAAGTCACGTCTTAATGGTGGCAGACAAGAGAACTTGTGCAGGGGAACTCCCCTTTATAAAACCATTATTTCTCTTGAGACTTACTCACTTTCACAAGAACAGCACGGAGGAAACCACACCCCGTGATCCAATCACTTCCTACCAGGTCTCCCATGGGACACATGGGGATTATGGGAACTACAATTCAGATGAGATTTGGGTGGAGATACAGCCAAATCATATCATTCCATCCCCGGCCCCTCCCAAATCTCATGTCCTCACATTTCAAAACCAATAATGCCTTGCCAACAGTCCCCTAAAGTCTCAACTCATTTCAGCATTAACTCAGTATCCACAGTCCAAAGTCTTATCTGAGACAAGGCAAGTCCCTTCTGCCTATGAGCCTGTAAAATCCAAAGCAAATTAATTACTTCTTAGATACAATGGGGGTACAGGCATTGGATAAATACAGTTGTTCCAAATGGGATAAATTGAACAAGATGAAGGAGCTACAGGCCCTGTGCAAGTCTGAAATCCAAAAGGGCAATCAAATCTTAAAGCTCCAAAATGATCTCCTTTCACTGCATCTCCCACTTCCAGGTCATGCTGATGCAAGAGATGGGTTACCATGGTCAAGGGCAGCTCTCCCCCTGTGGCTTTGCAGGGCACAGCCCCACTCTTGGCTGCTTTCATGGGCTGGCATTGAGCACTTTTGGCTTTTCCAGGAGCAGGGTGCAAACTGTCAGTGGATCGACCATTCTGGGGTCAAGGAGGACTGGAGGACAGTGACCCTCTTCTCACAGCTCCACTAGGCAATGACCCAGTGGGGACTCTGTGTGGGGGGCTCTCACTTCACATTCTTCTTCCACACTACACTAGCAGAGGTTCTCTATGAGGACCTTGTCCTTGCAGTAAAATTCTGCCTGGACATCCAGGCATTTCCATACATCCTGTGAAATCTAGGTGGAGGTTCTGAACTCTAAATTCTTGATTTCTGTGCACCCACTGGCTCAAAACCATGTGGAAGCTGCCCAGGCTGGGGACTTGCATGCTGTGAATCCATGGTCAGAGCTGTAACATGGTCCATTTTAGCCATGGCTGGAGTGACTGGGATGACTGGGACACAGGGCACCAAGTCCCTAGGCTGCACAGCAGAAGGACCCAGGACCTGGCTCAAGAAACCATATTTAGCTCCTAGGCTACTGGATCTGTGATGGAAGGGACTGCTGTGAAGGTCTCTGACATACCCTGGGTACATTTTCTCCATTATCTTGGTGATTAAGGTTAGGTTCCTCGTTATTTATGCAAATTCTGCAAATTCTTGCAGCTGGGTTGAATTTCTCCATAGAAAATTGGTTTTTCTTTCCTATTGCATAATCAGGCTACAAATTTTCCAAACTTTTATGCTCTACTTCCTCTTGAACACCTTGCTGCTTAGAAATTTCTTCCACCAGATGCCCTAAATCATCTAGCTCAAGTTCAAAATTTCACAGATCTCTAGGTCAGGGGCAAAATGCCACCAGTTTCTTTGCATAGCAAGAGTGACCTTTACTCCAGTTCCCAACAAATTCCTCATCTGTATCTGAAAACACTTCAACCTGGATCTTATTGTCCCTATCACTATAAGCATTTTGTTCAAAGCCATTCAACAAGTCTCTAGGAAGTTCTGAACTTTCCCACATCTTCCTGTCTTCTTTTGAGCCCTCCAAACTGTTCCAACCTCTGCCTCTTACCCAGTTCCAGTCATTTCCACATTTGTGTATATCTTTACAGCAGCACTCCAGTACCTGGTACCAATTTAATGTGTTAGTCTGTTCTAATGCTGCTAATAAAGACATACCCAAAACTGAGGAATTATAAAGGAAAAAGGTTTAATTGACTCACAGCTCCACATAGCTGAGGCAAGGCCTCACAATCATGGCAGAAGGCAAATAAGGAACAAAGTCACATCTTACACGACAGCAGGCAAGAGAGCTTGTGCAGGAGAACTGCCCTTTATAAAGCCATCAGATCTCATGAGAGTTATTCACTATCACAAGAACGGCACTGGAAAGATCCACTCCCATGATTCAATTACCTCCCACTGGGTCCTTCCCATGACATCTGGGAATTATGGGAGCTGCATTTCAAGATGAGATTTGGGTGGGGACACAGACAAACCATACCAAAGACCTCAAGGTAAAACTCACCAGGAAGGTTTTTCCTCAGAAGCAGAAGACGTTCTAAATGTGGATAGTTTTCTCAGGTTTACAGGTCAACATTTCTTACCTCTGCCATCAGGAAACCTTTGTTCCCTTTCTTTTCTCCCCTGTTTTGTTGTTGTTTTTATTGTTTCTACATGGAAAGATAAGTCAATAATTAAGACTTCATGATCTGTAGTTTCACGGATTCTCTGGCTTACCCTGTAACAAATTTAACTGATATTCCAAGTGCAATATTTGGTTCTTTCTATAGACTGTTATAGTTATAAATTTACATTTTTTAAAAAAAAATCTAATAGTAAGCAAAATATATAGTGAGATTTTTAATTTTAAATTATGCCAGAAATTGGATAAGAAAACCACAACACAAAATATAAATTAAAAGTTTGTAGCCAAATTTAGAAACCTCATCCCTTAATTATTGGTAGCCTCCAACCCTGCAATGATTCACTACTGAAGCCTTAGAGAAATATTACTAGGGCTTTCCTACTGGTGACATCTAACACACAAGGCATCTCACAGGGAATTGTCTGCTGTGCCCCTCTAGGATATATTATTTGTCTGTTGAGTATTTAATTTTCAACCAAATATGTAGCCAAATACATGTCTTAATAAGTGGAAGATAAGGGGCCAATGTGGATTAGGGATTCTGTCGGTACCACTGTCACCCCATCAACAATTGGAAGCTGAACACTTTTTGATTTTCACCATGGAATAAGGAGAAATTTGCAAGCAAACATGAATCCCTCTAAATGGGCATCTTTTGGTAGACACCTCCTTCCCTATTTTGTCATAAATCTAAATGGTATTATGATTAGAAATCTGTCTCAAACATTACTATAGCTACCTCTACTGCAATGGCTACCGTTGCCCAGAAAACATCTTTATATGTTTGCTAAAGTTGTTTTAGATAACATGATTGCTTTGGACTATCTGTTGGTTAAATAGTGGGAATCTGTGTAATAACTAAGACCTACTACTGCCCTTGGATAAATACATCTAGTATGATAGAAACTCAGAGGCAAGAAATCCACACACACACACACACACAAACCTACTTTGTTTAAAAAAAAAAAACAAATTCATATTCTGGCTCAATTTTAATATATTTGATTTTGAGCTGTTCAATTTGTGGGAATTCCTATAAGAAGCATACTTTGGACTTGTAGCATTATCCTTTTGATAGCCATTATAATAGTCTACCTGTTATACCATATTCTCTTAAGGGTCTTAAATGCTTGAATGCATTCATCTGTTATATGTAAATTGATTATTACAGAATAATCAAAAGAGAAGGCAAAGAAACATTCAACTGACCTGAAGCCATGAATTGTGAATTACTCAGTGAGACCAAACAAATTAATTATGATGGTGATAGAGAGTGGAATTAATGCCTAAGGTTTTGGTCAATCTCTCAAAATTGAGAGGCTGACTGAAAGGAAAGAATTGTTAAATTAAACTCAATTTGGCCTGAGGTTGCATTTGTACTTTGAGTTCCTATGTAGTGAACTGCAGCCTAACTTAGCATGTAAATAAATGGCAACCTAATTTAAGAGTATATTCTTGTAACAGATAGCTGAGTCTCAGTCAATCATAGTGTTACTGAAACACAAGGGGTTTGGTCTAGGTCCTGTTGCTCATGACACAGCGAGCCAATGACTGACATGGCCAGTATTGCCAAGGAAGAAAACTTTAATTAGGTGTTGTAGGTGAGTAGATAGGAGGTGAGTCTCAAAGCCATCTTCCTGACCAGCTAAAATTAGGGGTGTATATAGTAGGAAAAAAATGTAACAATGTGTTGGGGGTTAGAAAGGGGTAAGGAAACAAAATGAAGAGTCTAGCATCTCATTGTCTGAATACAGTTATCTGGTGAATTTCAGTTATTTCATACTTTTTGAGAGGCCTAGGTGCCCCTTCCTTAGGAAGGAACTCAGATAAAACAAATATAAGTTTCAAACTTTAAGATCAGATGGGTCAATTTCTATGTTTTTATCCAAAGGAACTGTCTATGGGACTATTGGGTCAGTTTCAGTAGTAGTCAAGTTTTATCCAATCACAAGATGCCAATTGATCAGGCTATGTCCATATAAAGAAATTGTCTCATCACATCATTCTCAAATGCAGAAACATGGATCAATCTCATATGAGTAACATTGATTGAGAAAGGCAAGAAACAGAAGAATCATTATAGTCTTTTTTTTTGAGACGGAGTCTCACTCTGTCACTCAGGTTGGAGTGCAGTTGCATGATCTCGGCTCAATGAAACCTCAGCCTCCCAGGTTTAAGTGATTCTCCTGCCTCAACCTCCCGAGTAGCTGAGACTACAGGCATGTGCCACCATACCTGTCTAACTTTTGTATTTTTAGTAGAGACAGAGATTCACCATATTGGCCAGGCTGGTCTTGAATCCCTGACCTCTTGATCTGCCTATCTCAGCCTCCCAAAGTGCTAGGATTACAGGCGTGAGCCACTGTGCCCGTGCTCATTATAATCTTAAAGTATTATTCCAAGGTTGTCCCAGACTAACATATATCAATTAGGGACACATGCAAAGTAAAGAAATGCAAATAAACAACCATCATAAAGGAAGAATAGTAATCACCTATAAGGCAGTGCAGAGATTTGGGATCAAGAATTCCCTGTTAGCAATGTTTTAATTCTTTTTTAAAAAATGTGTTTACATTTTATAGAAATAGGGTCTCACTGTGTTTCCCAGGCTAGCCTTGAACTCCCGACCTCAAGTGATCCTCCTGCCTCAGCCTCTCAATATACTGGGATTAAAGCTGTGAGCCACTGTACCAGGCCTGATGTCTTAATTATTGATCTGAGTGTAAGATCAAATAGTATATGATGTAAGTTGGGTTATAAATGGGGTAAAAATTATACCTTGCCCTCTATGTCAAGACATTTGTCATTAGAATCCAGTTACCATGTGGAAGGATGCCCAATTAGCCCATGACAAGAGACTGCATGAAGAAACCATAGTGGAGAGAAACTGAGGCCTCCAGGAAACGGCCAGTATTAATCACAAGACTAATGAGTGAATGAGCTTCCGAGCTTCCAAGCTTCCGTTTGCGGCCAGACACAGTGGAACAGAGAAGTCATATCTTCCTTCCCTGTCCAAATTCCTTGCTCACATATTTCATAAGCATAATGAATAAATGTTTTATACTATTAAGTTTTACTTTAGTTTGTATGTTCTCATAAGCAGAACAGGTGATCACCTTATAAATACTTGTGAAATTGTACTTACAAGTGTATGTACTTTTCGAAAATGTGATCTTTTTTCACAATAAATATATTTTTTAAAAAGTCTATTTTAATCATGTGCCTTTTTGCTATTTGATCTTACATGGTATTTGTTATACTGGTTTTACTTTAATTTTTACAACTTATGGACAGCAAAACTTGATTCAGAATCACGCTGCTGGTTTATGGATTCAAAAGATTCAACTCTAAAAAGCTCTTCCCATTTTCACGGCTCACATCCTTATTATTTATTTGTTTACACCTTGAACAGATACAGCCTTAATATATTTTCTATACCCATTCCAATCCATTATTATGTTATTTTCCAAAACATAGCTCTGATCATATCACTTCCCTGATTATAAAAGAAAACAAAGGTATCAATTTAGGATTTAAAATGGTTGATAAGGGACATATGTGGATAATCTCTTCTATTTCAGAATACAATAAAAAATTATAACAGTAAACTAACACACTTCATAAATATGTCAAGCATTTGCTTGTAGTTTATTTCAGTTAAAATTATAAAATGTTTTTACTTTTAAATATAGAAATAAAAATGAAATTTAAATACTATACAGAAATTGTGTTATAAAAAGTCAGAGAAAATAAAATTTTAAAAGTACTGTGCATGTTGTGTGTGTAACATACCAATAAGGATACAATCTATTTGAAAAAATATGTTAAAATAAGAGTAAACTAGAAAAGTACATTTTTCCATCAATAAAATATATGTAATGAAATCTATGAGTGAATAAGAATTTCTAAAAATTCTCAGGAAGACAAAAAATAAAATGAAGTACTGATAAAATAAAAACAAATGTGAAAAAAACTTAACAATAACAGAAGATACAACTGAATGCTCCTGAAGAATACAGAGTGATTCTTAATCAGGAATACAGTGATCGCAGAGGCAGCTATGTGAAATGGAGGGTGGTAAATAGAGGCATTGAACACATGAAAGTGTAATGGTTCACTCACTTTTGCCCCACCATTTCTCATCCATTTACAAAAAAAAAAAAAAAAAAAAAATGCAGATTTTTTTTAAAAAGTCATCACTTAAGAAGTTGAGTCAAAAATCTTTAGAGAAATAGGATAATAGAATATCTGAATATCCGTACCACACAAAGGAATCTCCACTCAATGTTGATGATACAGTTTGGGGAATTCTCTACATAATAACTAAATTTCCCACAGGTTACTATCAACCCAAGTTTACCAGCCTAAAAGTCACTGTGATTATTGAAAATGAATGATTTTCAAAAACCAAAGTACATGTAAAGAAGTCTTGCAAGACAAAAAAGAAAATGAATTGGTGGCCCCAGGTGAAAATAATATTTCTAGCATTGGAGAAGAAAAGCTATTTCTAACTGGTATTATTTTAAAAGTTCTAGATTTTGTATGTATAAAAAAGAATGTGATTCTATAACAAATAGGAAAAATGACATAAAAAATTGAAAATGAATGTTTGAAAAAGTGAGAGATGAATTGAGAAAAAATCTAAAATTTAGAATGACGCAATTAAAGTATTAAAAATTTGGGAGACATACTTCAGATAGTGAAACACACAAATAGTATGAGTTTCTGAAAAGAGAAAATACAAGATAGATGTTAAAAACAATAGCAAAACATTGTATTAATAAAAACTGATGTGAGACTTAAAATTATTGGCTCATTAATTGTAGAAAAGCATTAAGCACATACAAATAGAATAACTAGCACATATTAACTTCACCTAAACAACACACAGTTTTTCCACATATCAGGAAGGAAGAAAGTGACAAATAATTAACAGAGCTAAAGGCCCAAAACAACACAAAACAGGAATGCAAATGAAAACAAAAATGAATAAAAATTACAATGGCATCAGAGTCCGCATCAGTAAATTGCATGATAAAAAACAATGGACAATGGAAAATGCCTACAAATGTTTAAATGGAAGTGATTTTTTGTCTTTGAGTTGTGTGTCTTCCAAATTCAAATCTTAAAATATGAATATATTATTAAAGATAGGAAATCTTACCTGCCACATATCCTTATCTGAAAAGTTACTTGCAGACATACACCAACAAATTGAAAGAGTAAATCAAGAAGGAAGAAGACAGGATACCCAAAGAAGGTAAGTACAAGCTAGGAAGGAAGTGAACGATGACAGTTACAAGTCTTTATATATATACATATGTGTTATATGCATTTATGTGTGTATGTGTGTATACGTGTGTGTATATATGTTTAGATATACATGTGCAAAATGTTAGGTTGCAGGTTTTATTTTGTTACCCCCAATTCAAACCTTTCTAGGTTCCCCAATGCCTATCTTTTCCATTGCAAACACTGAGCCTAATATTTTTCTCAGATTGTAGATTTCTTTCAGAGTCTTCATTTACACAGTGTACTTTTGCACTTAGAAACTATTAACTAAAAGAATGATTTAACAAATTAATGAAGTATTTTGGGATAGGAGATCTAAGTCTACCACCTTTCAGTTCAAGCAGTCATTGATATGCTGTGGAGAAGGCACCCTAAAGTTAAGGTTCTTTTTTCACTTAAAAAAAAAAAATCCATAAAAGTGAAATAAAATCCCTGCCACCCTCACTCAGTAGGATACCACAAAGATTAATGAGGTAATGCAAAATAGTGCTTTGAGCTATTCGTACGAATGGTGCTTTACAGAGGTACTTTATTGTAATTATTCTCTGCATTTACCTTTAATGCCATATCTAAAGAATTTTGGGCTAGAAGGGAATGTAACTTTCCCATACACAAAAGATGTTTCAAAGTCATCTGTTCCAATCTTAACTCTTAGCTATATTTTTCTTAAATTAATTAAAATCTGCATTTTATAACTCCTTTGTATTTTGAAGTATTGCAATGAATTAGGGAGGTAAGGGATTTAAAGTGTCTGGCTCTTGGTAGGACCTTGTTAAATGTTTGTTTTGATAATGTTACTGTTTGCAGTCAAAACAGTTATAGCAAAAATAGTTTTAGAAGTTGTAACAAATCAGGTTGCAGGAGTATCTGGAGAAAAAAAAAAGAGTTTAGGGAACCTCATTACATTTGGAAAGCTGACATTTAACAGACTATCCAGGGTAGAATAAATGAATGATGATCACATTCGTAGATGATAGTTTCTTTGTTTGCTTGTTTGTGCATGATCTATTCTCCAATTATCTCAAATTGAACTTTCAACAATTGTTTCCAATGATGGACAGTTGAAATAGTTAACTTTGTTTGAGAAACAACTATTGCTAAGTGAAGACCTTTATTGAGGCTTTTCTGGAGCACAGGAGGCATAGCCCAAAGTCAGACAACTTTCATTATAGTAATAAACTATATCTGTTATAGCCAAAGTTAAATAAATTATGGGTTGCTTAATGTCTTTAAAACAGTCATGAGCATAAACCTATGAAAAGATCACAGATGGTTGATATTCTGAACCCAGGCAAAGTACAGATACATTTTTAAATCTGTGGAAACCTACCTATGTTGTAGGTATACTTTTTAAATGGTTCCAAGTGATCCACATTTCCTGGTACTCATGTCCTTGCAGAATCAATACTTAAGAGTTGAGTATTGAGTGAGACATGTGACTTGCTTTTCACCAATAACATATGACAGAACAGAAGGAAGTTACTTCAGTGATTAGGTTATAAAAGATCAAGATTTCTATATTGTTTACAGACTTTATTACCTTTTTGGTTTACATAGTCAATAAAGAGAAATTGCCATATGAGAGAGCCCCCATGACATCAAATTAAAGGATCCTTTGCCTAACAGTCAGTGAAGAACTGAGGTCGTCAGTCTAACAAATTTCAGGAACAGAATGCTATCAATGATCACCAAATGAGCTTGCAGTTGAATCTTTCTTTAGTTAAGCCATCGGAGGAGACCACAAACCCTGGCTAATGCCTTGATTGCAGCCTTGCAGAATACTTAGAAGCAGAAGACCATGCCCAGATGCCTGACCCACAGAAATTATGAGATAAAAAGTCCGTAGTTTTAAGTCATTCGTTATTGGTGTGATTTGTTATGTGGCAATAGTTAACTAACGTAACCTTTTAGAGTAATACATTTGCTTGCTTGGAACTTGGTTGTTTTTGTTTTCTCAATGAGTGTGTGACAAGAATTTTGAAGTGCTTTTGTAAAAATTCAATGGAACCAAGCCAGTATCTATGAGTTTTAATATTAAAATTTCCTTTTTTCTAAGGTAAAAATGTTATGTAATTTGCAATGTTAAAAACTCAAAACCTGCGTAAATAGCAGTAAACTGGAACAAGGCTTTCAAAGTTTTTCAAGACACACATAACTGTGTTTGTTTAAATTGTGAAAGAACTCTGAGATCTTAAATTCATTTTGATGTAAATTAACTTTAGAATGTTAGCAAAAATAGTAACAAATATACTAAAATTTACCTTGATGGCCTGAGTACATTCAATATTTCTAAGGATAACTTTAAATAATAATATTCCTTCAAGGCAGATTTCCTTTCAGTGGATGAACTCAACCTGGACTGATGAATAATGATCCTTTGTGTCAAACTCCCTTGTATTTTCACAACATACATCCTACTTGAGATAGCGCATGTGTTTTGTATTAGTCCATTCTTGCACTCCTATTCAGTAATATCTGAGACTGAATAATTTATAAGAAAAGAAAATTAATTGGCTCACAGTTCTACAAGCTGTACAGAAAGCACAGTGGCATCCGCTTCTGGGGAGGGCTCTGATGCTTTCAATCTTGGCAGAAGGTAAAGGGTGAGCAGACAAGTCACACGGTGAGGATGGGAATGAGAGAGAATATGTGTATGGCCGGGGGGTGCCATACTTTATACAACCAGATCTTGTGAGGACAGTATAAAATCATAAGAAATTGCCCCCATGACCAAAAACAACTCCCACAATGCCCCTCTTCCAACATTTCAACATGAAATTTGGTGGGGACATATACTCAAACTGTATCATTCTGCCCTATCCGCCCAAATCTCATGTCCTTCTCACATTGCCAAATACAATCATGCCTTCCCAACAGTCCCCCCAAATCTTAGCTCATTCTAGCATTAACTCAAAAGTCCAAAATCTTATCTGAGATAAGGCAAATTCCTTTCATCTATGAGCCTGTAAAATAAAATTAAAAAGTTACTGACTCCCAAGATACAATGGAGATATAGGCATTGGGTAAATATTCCCTTTCCAAAAGACAGAAATGGGCCAAACAAAGGGGGCTACAGGTCCGACACAAATCTGAAACCCAGCAGGGCAGTCATTAAATCTTAAAGGTCCAGAATAATATACTTTGACTCCATGGCCCACATCCAGGACAAACTGGTGCAGGGCTCCCAAAGCCTTGGGCAGCTCTGCCCTGTGTCTTTACAAGGTGCAGTCCTTGAGGTTGCTCTCATGGGCTAGAGTTGTGGGCCTGCAGCTTTTCCAGGTTCATGGTGCATGCTGCCAGTGGCTCTACCATTCTTACGTTTGAAGGATGGTGGCCTTTCCACAGCTCCACTAGTGAGTTTTCCAGTGGGGACTATCTGTGGGGCCTCCAAACCCGCATTTTTCCTTGGCAGTGCCCTAGTACAGGTTGTCTGTGATTAGTCAACTCCTGCAGCAGGCTTCTTCCTGGACACACAGTCTTTTCCAACATCCTCTGAAATCTAGGTGGAAGTTATCAATAATCTACCACTCTTGCACTCCAGCACCTGTAGGCTTAATACCATATAGAAGCTTCCAAGGCTTATTTATGGCTTATGTTCTCCAAAGTAGCAGTCCGAGCTGTATCTGGGTCTCTTTTAGCCATGGCTATAGCTGGTGCAGCTGAGATGTGGGAAGCATTGTCCCAAGGCTGTGCAGGCAGTGGGGACCTGGGCCTGGTCTCCAAAGCCATTTATTCCTCCTAGCACAGGAGGCTAGAAGGACTAATGTGATGGGAGGGGCTGCCATGAAGGTCTCTGAAATTCTTTTGAGGTCTTTTCCCCATTGTCTTAGATATCAGCACTTGGCTCCCTTTCACTTATGCAAATATCTCTAGCAAGTAATTGCTCTACAGCCTACTTGTATTCCTCTCCCCAGAAATCTTTTTCTTTCTTTGCCACAGGGCCAGACTGCAAATTTTCCAAATTTTTATACTCTGCTTCCCCTTTAAATATAAGTTCCAAATTTCAGACTGGTTTTTTTTTTTTTTTTTTTTTTTTTGCTTTTGCATCTGAGCATAGATTGTTAGAAGCATCCAGGTCACATCTTGAATGTTCTGCTGCTTAGAAATTTCTTCTGCCAGATACCCTACGTCATAAATCTCAAATTCAAACTTCCACAGATCCCTAGGGTATAAACGGAATGCAGACAAATTATTTACTAAGGCATAACACACACGAGTTTTGCTCCAGTTCCTAATAAGTTTTTCATGTCTGAGTCCTTGTTAGCTTGGATTTCACTTTTATATTTTTATTACTATCAGCGTTTTGATCACAAACATTTAATCAGTCTCTAAGAAGCTGCAAACTTTCTCTCATGTTCCTACCTTCTTTTCAGACCTCCTAACTCTTCCAAACACTCCCTGTTATCCAGTCAAAAGCTGTTTCCACATTTTCAGCTATCTTTGTAGCAACACTCCACTCCTCAGTACAAGTTTTCTGTATTAGGCCATTCTTGCACTGCTATATAAATACCTGAGACTGAGTCATTTATAAGAAGAGAGATTCATTTGGCTCACAGTTCTGCAGGCTGTACAGAAAGCATAGTGGCATCTGATTATAGGAAGGTTTCAGGAAGCTTCCAATCATGGCAGAAGGCAAAGAGAGATCAGGCACTTTATATGGTAAGACTAGGAGCATGAGTGAGAGTAGGGAGGGAGGCACCACACTTTACAACAACCAGATCTTCTGAGGTAACTCACTCACTACTGCGAGGACAGCACCAAGACATGACAGAATCAACCCCATGACCCAAACACCTTTCACCAGGCCCCACTTTCAACACCGGGGATTACATTTTAATGTGAGATTTGGGGAGACGTACATTCAAACCATATCATTTATATTTGACCCAACTTCTATCTGTGCTGAACAGCAGAGTGAATTCTATAGGTTTTGCTACTGTCATTTTCACATTTAATAGAATTGCTTTCTGTCCCTCTGTCATATATGAAATACATGAATTTCTTATCCCCCAATTGATCTTGTTATCAAATTAAATCTTTTCATAATTCATGTGATAACAACTTCAAATTCCACACAATTACTTGTCCTCCACACTTCTAATTAATTATGCCACCAGCCTGCTATTTCAGCCACATTCTCTTATGACCACAACCTACACATTTACATTGCTGCTAAGTGGTCTACCTCGGATATTTTAATAAGCTACCAACTGACATCAAATTCCAGGATGCTGCAATCATTTCTTCCCGTTAAACTTACTATTGTTTTATTTTAATCTTCAGTTCCTTTTCCATTTCATTTTATTCTAACCCATAAACTATAGTTATATCACACATCTTGCCTTTTCAGTGTGATACATTGTATTCTTTCCAAGTATTTACTCCCTTCCTAAAAGATCTTTGTATTTCTTATATTTGCCAATCCTCAGTATAGAAGATGAGACACTATGTCATGGTCAAGGTTGATCATGTGAAATTGCTTCCTTTGGCCAATGGAATGTCAGTAGACATGACCAATGCCAATTTAGAGAAAATTTTTAAAAGAAAACAGGAGAAGTAGAACAGAGCCAAATACAGTTAATGCTGACCTGCATATCTGTCAGCAAAGAATAAAGCCTGTTGCCATTAGATACTGAGATTTTAGGGTTGTTGCCAAAAGAAAAGCCGATTCATATACCCATGACTGAGTATCTCTTGCTATCATCCTCTTTCTCAACCCCTTTGTTTTTTCTGCCTCACAAGCAATATATATACACTATATATATATAAAACATATATATATTGCTTGTGAATATATATATACCTATAAAAAAACTCAAAAGTCCAAAATCTTATCTGAGATAAGGCAAATTCCTTTCATCTATGAGCCTTTAAAATAAAATTAAAAAGTTACTGACTTCCAAGATACAACAGGGATATACGTATTGGGTAAACGTTCCCTTTCCAAAAGATGGAAATGGGCCAAACAAAGGGGGCTACAGGCCCCACACAAATCTGAAACCCAGTAGGGCCGTTATTAAATCTTAAAGCTCCAGAATATATATATACTGTAATAATATACTGTGTGTATATATTATATACTGTAATAATATACTGTGTGTATATATTATATACTGTAATAATATACTGTGTGTATATATTATATACTGTAATAATATACTGTGTGTATATATTCACAAGCAAAAAATATATATGTATGTGTGTGTGTGTGTATCCTTCAGAAGGCCTCTTTCCTAAAACGTGCTTGTTCCCAAACTGGAATCAGCTCATGTTCTAAGAGCTTCTGATAACAATTACATGAAATACATACTTTGTTGCCATTGTACATTCTCGGTCTCCACATACCTGATCTCTCAAAGCAACACATTAATCTGTTCCCTTATCCTTGACGAGCAACTTTATATCCTCAATTGCTATTTCAGAGGTCCTTCCCTAAAGTCTCCTACCCAGTCAATGGACTGTTCTTTCTCAGCAGATTGCATTGTGTCCATCTTCACATATATGTTAGCCACCACTTAGTCGTATATTTACATCTGTATTTATTCTTTTCCTCTTTCTTCCTGTCTCTGGATTTCATATCACTTTTCCAGTTCAAGAGTAATATAACTGTTCATGTTTTATCTAGTTACCAACTCGTTTTACCTCTCCTTGGATTTTGATAAAACTGTTATCCTCTCTCTCCCGAATTATAACTAGTTAATCCTTATACCTAATCTGTCTATCCTAACACACCTAACATTTTGAGAGTGTGATATGTTCTTGTTCCCCCTTCTTAATGACACCTCAAACCCTTTCACTCTGATTTTATCTCCTAACTTGCACTGAAGCCATTTTGATAAATATTGATTAGTTCAAACTTCTAACTTTCTGAACATGACCGTTTTATTTTTATTTATTCAAATGCAGAGTTCTTCCTTTGGTTATTTAATTTATGTATGATTAATAAATGAATGGATTTTTATAATTTATTGGATTACTAATACAGAGGTATCTCATGATTATAAAGTAGGTTTAGTTAGACTCTTTTGGGAAGCTCTAGAATTTCCAAAACTGTTTATAAGCACTATTTGACTAGGGATAAGTAATTTTACTTTAAACCATTAGAAAAATTTTCCTAAGAATAAAATGCCTGTAATGAAACTTGAAGGACAAAAAAAACAGTTAAGTGGACACACAAATAAAAGGTCATTTCATGAAAAGAGAAAAACATGGGTAATATTATACCCAATAATGGTGGGGAGTTCAATGTGTCTAGAGCACCCAGTGGAGATAGTAAGGGAAGTGGCAAATTAGGAGTTAAGATAATGTTTGGTCACCATAGATTTCATTACTAAAGAGCTTGCCAAAGTTTTAGGTGATGTCCTGTAGTAAACTGGAAGTCATTGTAAGAAATTTTTGAAGGTATATTTCATGAATGGTTTATTTTTTAATAGTAGTGCCCTATAGATGAAGCATGCAGGCTTGATAATAGAGAATAAAGCTTGATAACAGTGAGGATACAGGATGTTTGGTACAATACTGTGGAAAGATCCATTAAAGAAGAAGTAAGGTGTGATAAGAGGGACAGACTATATATGAGGAATGATAGTTGGTGATCAGGGCTCTTTTGCTTCGAAGGATGGGAAAAATGCAATGAAGATCACACGTGTGTGTGTGTGTGTGTGTGTGTATGTATAAACATACTATATTATGTAATATTATATAGTATTAGGAACGTCAGCAAAGGGAAAATCCCAATGCAATAGAAAATTTACAAACGTGCCTCATAAAAAAATGCCTAAATTTTTTTCTGAGAACATCCTATTGTATTCTTTCCCTGAGTCTAAAACTGAAACAAACTAATATTTATTCCTGTATTACACAATGCTGAGATTGGTTACATTTTCCTTTTCCTATGCTGAATAATACTGAGAATAGCAAAAACAATAATAATAACAATAAGAAAACCTACTTGCTCCATAAAATGAATGCTCCTAGGAAACTATGAAGCAAATTAAATAACTGACTAAAAAATACAACCAAGCATTTCAAGTCTTGAGTCTTACTATTTAATACAAAGTCATTACGTCATATACTTTGACCAAAGCCAAACATTTTCCTGACTTAGAAGATCCACCCATAATCACTCAGTGCAGGTTTTGAGACACTAGTAAATCTCAGTCAAGATGGTGTTCTAGGCTGGGCAAGGTGGCTCATGCCTGTAATCCTAGCACTTTGGGAAGCTGAAACAGGAGGACTGCTTGAGCTCAGGAGTTTGAGACAAGTCTGGGCAACATAGTAAGATCCTGTCTCTATGAGAAAAAAATGTAAAAAGTTAATCAGTCATGGTGGTGTGTCCCTGTGGTCCCAGCCACTCAGAAGGCTGAGATAGGAGTACCACGTGAGCCTGAGAGATCAAGACTGCAGTAAACTGTGACTATGCCACTGCACTCCAGCCTGTGCTACAGAGCAAGACTCTGTGTCAAAAAGAAACAAGGAAAGAAAGAAAGAAAGAAAGAAAGAAAGAAAGAAAGAAAGAAAGAAAGAAAGAAAGAAAGAAAGAAAGAAAAAATGGTGTTTTACCTTACTCTAGTAAGTGTAATAAATGCAGATTTGCTTCATTAATAAAATTTTCTGGAGGTCTTTGGGAGTTGATAGTTGACTGAACTTCAGTTTATATATAGATACCAGCAGTGTATTTTGCAGTACTATTATTATTGATTTATATTCAGTTAGTGCTGAGAAACATTCACAAGATACATAATTTCAAACAGAAATACACTAGCTTTGGAATAATCAATTTTTAGGACATTGGAAGCTAAATCATCAGAAAGAATGCTTTGAAGGTGGTCTCCCTTCTCTGTCAATGGGATCTATGAGGAATGACTCTGTGTCTTTAAAATTCACTGCATCTCTAATCTTGACTGGGACATGGTAGGGATTAAATAAATAATTTAATAACAAAAATGAACCAATAAAGCCATTAGCATCCTAGTGAATGACTTTAATACAGAATCCATAGACAGTGTTCCTTTATATCTAAAGTTGTAAGACAATTGATTTCAGGAAATAATTATATGGTATGTAGTGAGGCATTTACCAGTGACAAATTGCTCAATGTTTACCTGGTTTTCATAGAGTTGGAGGATGATTTGATCTTAGAAAGCTGTATTACATATAGATAATATAATCTATCTATTGTAAAATAATCATACTCTTTTCAATATATTAGTCATTATAAGCAGGCCTTTTTTATTTTTATTTTTTGTAGAGTTGGAGTCCCACTCTGTCACCCAGGCTGGATTGCAGTGGTGTGATCTCTCGGCTCACTGCAACCTCCACTTCCCAGGTTCAAGCAATTCTCCTGCCTCAGCCTCCTGAGTAGCTAGGACTACAGGTGCACGCCATCACGCCTGGCTAATTTCTTTTGTATTTCAGTAAAGTCTGGATTTCACTGTGTTTCCCAGGCTGGCCTCGAACTCCTGAGCTAAGGCAATCCACCCGCCTCTGCCTCCCAAAGTGCTAGGATTACAAGCATGAGCCACCACACCCAGCCATCAGCAAGCCTTTTTAAAGTAAGCTGTTATAACAGACTAGCAAACATTGTCTCAAGGTTCAACTATGTAAGTACTTACAGTATTGACAATTAGAAAAATAATTTACCTTGAAGGATAATAGTTTTTATTGAGCAATTTATTTGATGGAGAATAAGGGACATTGGCAGAGCCTAACTGGAGAGAGAAAAATTAAGAAGGACTACATTTCTTTGCATAAGAAACAGACAGAACATTTCATTTGCTTCTGTAATAATTTTTTTCACTATAAAAAAGGAAGAGAGAAAAAAGGAAGAAAAAACAGCCAAAAAGGTGTCATGAGGACAGACACTATTTGAGCAGGCATGACAAGTAAGTAATTGTCAGTGAAGACTTGGAGAAAACCCAGTTACTTTTAGAATAACAAATGTTGTTATTCAGTATTATATAGATTCTGTTTTGGGAATAATTGTTACCATTTTCTAAAATGTTCAATAAACTATGCAGAACACACAAATGCCACATGAGTTTGTATGTGTGTGATATGCACAGGCAGCTTTACATCCAAGAGTATATAGAGTGGAAAACATGGGTGATACACGAAATTTATCCACCACGTGGATGTATTTGGTGGAAGGAGAAATTCTGAGCAATAGATAATTACGAGGATGTAAGCCACAAAGTTGTTTTCCCTAATCTTGAGGCAGAGGTGGATGGATGTACGCTATTCTCATATAATTTTTGTGCCATATAGAATGTGGGTTTAAGTTAATATAATGGATAACTTAAGAGTACATTGACATTAGATAACAGCTGAGCTAAAATTAAAATGTAAACAAAATTACAAGATTAAAAAAACTACAAAATAATTCCACATATAGAACATGCTAAAAACAATATTACCATATATTAGTTGTACGTAATATATAAAAATATTTCCTCATCCTATACAAACTTAGTCAAAATTAGATAATTGAATAAAGTATAGTCCATATATAGCATATTATTAGTGATTACTTATGATAATCGTACACTATAAAACATAGTATCTAATAATTCAATTTCATGTTTACCTGCTGATAATTTGTGGGTTTTTTGCACATGTAAAATGTCTTATAAGATGCAGATTTCATGGAAGAATGTGAAATGAAGAATTATACATTGAAATCCCCATGTTCAAGCAGTCTATGATCTTTACATATTTTACTAACTTGAAACATACGATTAAACATGAAATTCTACACCATCAAATAAGTTTTGTTGAATACTCTCATTTTCTTATGTGTTTAGGCTCTTCAGTAAATATTTCATTCACATCAATCCATTTGTAAATCTAAATGTTTAAAAACTATTTTCACAGCCAGTAGGCTACATCAAAGCCAGAAGAATAACATGTTAATTTATTTTTAAAGGATGACAGAGACAATGGGGTATAAAGAAAGAAAGATAAGAGAATAAAGAAAGTAAGAGAGAGAGAAGGCAGGAGAGACGGTCTTGGTGTTGAAGAACAGATATCTGAGGGGATTAGGCACATTTTGGATATATGATTACATCAATTTCAATTAAAATTTGTTAAAATAACACCTCTCAGTTTCTTTTTGTAATAGGTTGACGTTTCCATGTTATCCATTTGTAAGCCTCAGAATTGATTACTTATGAGTCTGAAATGGCCAATAATAATTAATTTTTCCATTTTAAAGCCAGCTATTTTATCCATATTTTGGAAACAGAAATGAGTAAAAACAAATAAAAAGCTACAATTTTTTAATTGTAACATTTTGGATTAAAATCCAAATGAATAACCCTGGATTTAGTCACAAGGAGAGCATTGTTTCTTTAGTACTTACTTTTGAACATTCTTCCTCTAGAAGACTAAGCTACTCTTTCCGTGGCAGAACACTACATGACATGATTCTTTAAATTGAATGTATCCTCCCCAGGATCACTGAGCAGTCCCATCTAATGCTACTAAGAGCAAGATTCCTTGATGAGAGATTTTGGGACATAACCATTCCCTAAATTTTGCAGCAGCTTGAAAGCGAGATAGGAATCATTCTAATTTACAAAAGATGTGTAAATAGTATACATGTTTTTAAGTTACATTAAATTTCAAGGAGAATCATTTAAGATATCTGTATACATCTTGTCCTTAATTATGGAAAATATGACCTCAAAATTATAAAAAGTGAAGAAAATGATATCTGTGTATTCTTATTTACTTTTTATGTGATAAAAGGAAGAAAAGACTATAGTTAATGATATTAAAAGACAATAAACTTTTCATTATTAATATAACTTATATATATGGGATAATATTGAAGCAAAGAGTTTATAGGCAATAAAAATGTATTTGAGTTAGTGAATGGGAAGATTACCTATAGTTATTTTAGCTGGGGATAAAATAGTTAAAGGATATATGTTGACATTTAAAACTTAGATGCTTACCTGGGGAAAACTTGCTTACTATAAGTAAGTTTTGCTTACTATAAGTAAATGCATTTTCGTAAACTACAAGAAACATTTTTTTAGGTTCTAAAATTAGAAATAATGACCTGTGAATATCCTCCTATCTGACAATAAAGTGTTTCCATCTTGATAAAAGTCTTATTCCTTATACTAATGTTACACAATGAAATGAATTATCATCACTTTTAACCTTGGCTACATTCATCAAATGATAAACCTGGGGGTAAAAGTTTCCATATTCCATTTCTGACACTTCCAATTAGAATCATCTAATGAGTTAATCCATTTTTCTCTTTAAAATGTCCCAAAAGATGTAAAATGTTCTTGTGCTTATAGTAATTTAAATTTTATTTTAAGGAATCAAAATAAATTCGCTCTGCGAGCAGTTTTTAAAATTTGGCTTGAGGCCTGTGCTTCAGGGAACAAGCAGTCTCTTTCCAACTCTCTTTTACTGGAGTGATTTTCCCTTTCAGCCTGTGCCTTTTGGCCCAGTGCAAATCAATGAACTCAAGACCCAATATACCATGTCTTAAAAATCCATTTAGAAAACAATTGCTCCATTCAAAGTTCATCTCCTTCCTTTATCAGAAATTGCTGGAAATGTAATTTTGCAGCAAGCATTTCATTTCTTGTCTTGAAACAGATTGAAGTAAATGTAAAAGTCAATGATTAGATAAATGCAATGTCTTGGGTTGATGCCACAATGCAATATTCGATGGTGTGGTCGGTACTGATAGATGTTTTGTATAGTTACTCAGCTGTATAATGGGATAAATTCCCATGACTCTATTTAAAATACTATGTGGCTCCTTTCAATTAATATTATCAAAAGTACTTTGGCACAAATACAAAAGCATGAAGGATTCCTGCTGAGCATGCAAGTGCAGTAGTCTTTGCTCTGTACAGAGATTCTTCTTTTTGCAATAAACTGTATCTGTGTACAATTTATTTACTGAGCCAGAGTGCGTGGAGTAAATAACACTTTCAAGATTATTCTTCCTTCAGAAATCACTTTTATTATGTTATAAATAGAAAGCCTGTGCAAAGTAATCTCTTATAGTATAGTTAAGAATTCAAGCCTTATCAAGTAAAGTGCATGCACGCATACACACACACACACACACACACACACACACACACACTCTAAATCCATAGAAACATGTTTGTTATTTTAATGACAATTAAATATATTTTCTTTTCTATTCTCTACTATAAAGGTGCACATCATTCCATATGGAAGTGGGGCATATCTTCCTCTAAGAAGTGAGGCAAGAAAACAGGTTCTGGAGGCAGGAAACATAAAGCCGATTCACATTTCAGCTATGACAGGAGATATTCTCTCCAGATTAAATGACTTTGTAACTTTGCTTCATCCTCCTCATTTACATAGGGCATACCCCAAGTAACCAATGGAATCTTCTAGAGGATGTTTAAACTCCCCAAAATTCTGTAAGGGGGCCCTTGACTCCCTATGCTTGGGCCTGCTCCCACACAGTGGAGCGTACTTTCATTTTCAATAAAACCCTTCATTTCTTCCTTGTTTTGTTGGTGCGTTTTGTCCAATTCTTTGTTCATGACACCAAAAACCTGGACACCCTCCACAGGTGACAGCCAGGAGGAAAAGGTAAGCCCAAAGATTGGGATTTATTTTTCTCCTTTCTCCTTTTCCTTTGTGCTCTATACAGAAATTAGACTCTCTCTTTCTCTATCTCTCTCTCTCTCTGTCTGCAACAACCTAGGACCCTTGGTGGGCAGCGCCTAAACACGGCGGTTTCTGCCTGTGGCCAGTGAAATTAAGGGGTTTGATCAGTTTGCTTAAGGGACCTGGGTCTTTTTCATTTCTTTTTCCCCTTCTTTCTTTTTCAGCATTTCAGCAGCTCTTTACAATTGCCCTGCTCCGAAGGGAGAAGGACTTTTTTTTTTTTTTTTTTTTTTTCCATCTTTTCCATGTGTGGTCCCTGATCCCAACATGCCACACAACTCAGAGCAAACTCGCACATGTTTCAGAGGACTTAGACCTTCTTTTCTTATGCTAAATTCTTCCCTTAGGGTACTCAATTGGTTAACGACAACTCGTTGTTGTCCACTTGGCATCCATTTCTTCTCATTATAGTTCATGGATATTCTTTTTTTTTTTTTTTTTTTTTTTTTTTTTTGAGACGGAGTCTCACTCTGTCGCCCAGGCTGGAGTGCAGTGGCCGGATCTCAGCTCACTGCAAGCTCTGCCTCCCGGGTTCACACTATTCTCCTGCCTCAGCCTCCCGAGTAGCTGGGACTACAGGCGCCCGCCACCTCGCCCGGCTAGTTTTTTTGTAGTTTTTAGTAGAGACGGGGTTTCACCGTGTTAGCCAGGATGGTCTCGATCTCCTGACCTCGTAATCCACCCGTCTCAGCCTCCCAAAGTGCTGGGATTACAGGCTTGAGCCACCGCGCACGGCCAGTTCATGGATATTCTTATAGAGCTCATAGTAGGCTCCGGAAGGGCAAACCTGCATGTGGCACCCGTGCCCACCTAAGATCAGAGACGTCTGACATTCTGAGATTGGACCCCCACAGAAGGATGCTCTAGGGGTCCTGCAGATTTCAACCTGCCCAAAGGGAATGCTCTTGGCAGAGGTTCTGAAGTCCGGTACTAAGTCCTCCTTAGAATGTTCTCTCACAGTTGCAATGCTGGTTGGCCCCAACATTGTTTGGAATCTGGAGTTTACTGTTGAATGGGAAAGTGGAATGGAGTTGCATGTATCCAGGCTTTTGTGCTGTGATTCTAAGCAGGGCGCCTGGTTAATGTGTGATGCCCTCCTTTGATACTGTTTGGCCCCAGTGCTCCTTGGAGTCAGGGGAGGTTTGGCCTTTAAAAATCAAACTGACATGGAGACTTCTTTACCTGAGATTTTGGTTCACAGCCTTCACTGGATTATCGACTGCGGTGAAGTAAAACCGACAAGCTTGTATTACTATCTCATGGGTAAGGTTCCAAGCTATTGAATCTTTGTTACGTGTGTGTGTACATGTCTAGATGTGTTTATTTGTATGTACACTTGTTGTATGTTGTGTCTACCAAATTGGCTTATAAATAAAAGAGCTCTCGTAAATTATGTAAATAAGTCTAAGCAATTTTCAAGTTCACGTGACTTAAAATATAACTTTACTAAACAAGCTAGCTTTAAAATTCTTGGTGGAATAAAAACAAAAACGCCATCAGAATTGTCAGCATATCTTTTGTCTGAATGTTATGTTTGTCTTTCCTAGATATTTTTAAATGTCAGTGTTAATTCAAGCTGGGAGCTTCTTTGGGTGAGCCTGCCTCCCATTCTATTCAAAGTCTCACTGAGATTGCTTCCTTTGGAGAGGCTAATCAGAAACTCAGAATAATGCAACCCGTTTGTCTCCCGCCTACCAAGGATCTGAAAGCCCTCAGTCCCCCTCCGCTTCTCGAGTTGTCCTGCCTTTCTGGAGGAAACCAATGTTCATTTTACATATGTTGATTGACGTCTCAAGTCTCCCTTAACAAAAGTAAAAATTAAGTACAGTGAATGGGATAAATGTTTTAGTAAATTTGTGTAAATTTGTGTAAATTAAATTTGTGTAAATTAAAATCTTAAGGTTATTTTTGATGTTCATTTAATATCTGGGTCATTTCCAATTAAGAAGGAGCTGTGACATGGGGAAATATGTTACTAAAATTGTGGAATTGTACTTATCTATAAATGCTTATATGTGATAGTTCATGATTCCTTGGTTTTTAGAGTTTCTCAAAAGTTTTAGGTTACTAAGGATAAGAATTTTAGTTAACACATAATTCTGTATACAAAAGGTGCCAGAAAGGGTTATCTTACTAGTGGAAAAAAAAAAAAAAAAAGAATAATTTTGTCTAATTGTGGAGTTATCTAAAAGTTAGTTCAAATTACAGATTTGAAAAGGTTATTTATGAAACAATGTAGTAAGGAATGATTAAATAGGGGAGAAAGATGTGGAAAAAGTTTAAATAATAAAATATTATTAAAATCCTAATAAGGATTTGGAGACATTTGGTTTATTAACATTTTCATAGTTAAAGCTCTTAGTTTTAATTAAAGTAAAATAAGTAGTGTAAAAAATGCATCAGCAGTTTGGCAATTCTTTTTTAAATATAGTTAAACCTGAAGTTGGATTTAGTGTACAGCCAAATTTCATGTACACGCTTGCATTGCTTCACACTATGTTTACTGTTTTGCATGGATAGTGCTAAAGTACTTATTGATAATGTGCCTGAAGTGAATTTCTTAATTGCACAAGATATATAATAATATTGGTGAACTTAAGTATATTAAATTGTGTATCAGGAATAAAATATTCATTATGTGGGTTTTTGGGGGCCCAAGGTAATACAGTGGCCTCCAAGGTAGATTAGGGAGGAAAATTTAGGGTTGGTTTCCTTTTTATTTGTTTTGCTCCTAGTTTTCATTCATTTGCTGTTTATTCTCCTCTGGCTTTGCTTGGGTATGCATACATATAGATAAAACCATGATATTTTTTATTTTCCAATGGAAGGTTTTTATTTCATTCTGCGAATACTTATTTTGTTTCCCGTGCATTTCTAGCAAGTCATCATTCATCCCATTTATCTAGAATTCCTAAGCTACCTGTATCAGGCCAGCAGGAATTAGTGGAGCACACCAGTTTTCTATCCTTAAACTCACTTTTTGAATTTTAGGCTTCCTTACCCTTTACATGTGTTGAGTTTACTTTCATAAATAGAATTGGAGTCATATTTCTCTCTCTGTCTTATTTCTCCAAAATTTGTAAACTATTCACGAATGTTCTTAATTCATGCAATTTACTTGTTTGCATACTGTCAAGCAGAGTCACAGGGCTGCTCAGAGGGAGAGAACCCAGAGACCTGGCATGCTGTCAAAAGGGTAAAAATTTCTTACCACTCAGTCTTTCTCTCTGTGCAACTGGTTAAATACAGAGTAAAAGTCACTGTTTATCTCCTCTGTAAAGTTTTGGCTTAAATAAGAAGAAGAAGAGCTTACATTAAATATTCTTCAGAAAAGTGAAAAATGTAATGCCTTTTATTGAGTTCATGTGACTTGAGTAATCTTTGAGAAATAAAGATGACTTTATATATTATTGGTAAAATACATATGTCTTCAAAATGTAAACATGTGGTCTAAATTATGCTTAAATATTAGGTTTGCTAAATGTTTTAAGGTCATAAACTGCTTCTTTGGCTTTTGAAGATTATTTAACCTGCCTGCTTTCCTGCTAGGTAAGACCTGGGGACATGTAGAGTTGGCCATACACCTAGCTGTGCTGGAAATAGTCAAACCTTATCAGAACAAAACTTTCCAGGTTTTATGTTAAAATTCATCATTATAACATGCAATTAAGACTACTAGAAACAGTTTTACATGCAAAATGTTTAAGAACAGTAGAATTTGTGGTGTTCTTTTTGGTAAAAGGTTATAAAAAGTTTATTTTTCTTTAAAATTTCGAGTCATCATTTTGGTAAAATAAATAATTTATGGTGATTTGGATTTCCAAAATCAAACTTCAATTTCAGAATTGTCTTTCCTAATGCCTGACTTTTTGGATAGATCAGAGGGCAACTAAAATCAACCAGAAGGAAGGTAAGTAGGATTATTTGACATGTTCGGGTACATGGGATTGCCAAAATGATGTTCAATCTTCTTTAGGTTATATTTTTGTGAATAATACTAATGTATGTTCCAGGATGGTATGGCATTTCTAAAATTCTCATGTCTAAGCATCATTATTATGTTATTGTAGACCACAGAAATAACCAAACTTCCTTGTATAAAGCTACTAACCCAAATAGAACAAAAAAATAATTGAATGTCAGGAAAATACTTCGTCAGATTTTCATGTTAAACCAGCCAATACTGAAATCATTTAAAATAGTTTATAACCAGTGTTTGATTCTATATTCCTGGGAAAACAGTTAAAGCATCACAAACACTTGGTCATCTGGTGGTCCATGTAAATATTGTATAAAGGGATTTCATTCAATTGTTATTTTCAATGCATATTTTCTGGTTCTGTGAAGGCTTTCCCATGAAAGAGGGCTGATGTTGTAATGGTGGATTGTTATGCTGTGGTATGTTTCCACCAGATGGGGAAAACTTTTTATGGTTTGGGTCTTCTGGAAGCATCAGACAGGGACTGTCCTTACCATCCACACTGCAGCAAAACTTCAAGAACTTGGACTTTGGGTTCTGGGTTCATGGTCTCTCAAGTGAGAGGGGTCACTCCACACTCTTGGAACTGTACGCTCATTGGAACCCTTGGGGTAGAACTTACTAGGAAGGTTTCTCCCAGGAGAAGGATGCCATCCTTGATGTGAATGTCTTTTCCGAGGTTCATGGATTAAAACTTCTAACTCTCATGAAACTCTTATCCTTGAATATTTTTTCTTGCTTGTGCCTCTGTGAACAATAGAAGTGGAAAGGGGGTCTGTTATGTGCACTAATGGGGTGTACTTTTATTTGTGAAGGAGCGTGCAGCCAGCCTTATACATGGATAACCTTATACTTTGATGGATAAAAGATGAGGGGCCAATGTATGTAAGAAACTTTAGTGGTGCATGTGTTGCTTCATAATCAGTCAAAAACAAAACATTGGTTCACTCCTCTTAGCCCACATCATGAGTCGAGGAGAGCATTGCCTGGAGACCTTTAGCATTCTAGAAGGGCATCATTTGTTGCATCCTTTTTCCATGGTTTAAGATAAAGGAAGCAATGATTGGAAGTGTGTCCCTCATGATAGGCTCTATAGCAGATTCTACTTTGAGAGCTAGTGGTACACAACAGACTTTGTATTATTTTGTGAAAGTTATGCTAAATAATAGAATTGGCTAAACAGAAACGTACCTGTGCAGCTGCTGACACTGTGGCCTATGGAGAAACACATCAAATGCAGATTATAAGAATTCAATTTAAGGGGATTAATGAAAAAAAAAAAAAAAACACTTAGTCAAGCAAGTAGACTCTTCATCTAGCTCATTTTTTTATATATTAAATTTTGGGTGGTTTGTTTGTGGGGACCCTGGTTGGGGAGAATGCTTCAAGCTCTTGGTGTTGTCCTCCCAGTGGTCATGGTGGTGGTCCCCCCAGTGCACTGCATTGTCTCAGGGTTTTTGAACATTTGCATACAGCCATCTCTGGAACATCAAGTGGTCTTTCTTCAACTACAATGACAAGAGTTGAGGGAGATGTGCCACCAAGAGGACACCATAACCTATGAGTGACATGCTGAGACTGGAGGCACAAAGTGATAACGGAGTGTGGCTCTAAGGCCCTAAGTTTTGGTTTCACTCTCACCTAAGTGAGAACCTGGCCAAACATGGGGATTTTTTTTTTTTTTTTTACAAAGTTTTGGGAGGCCATTGTTTTGGACTAACTTCATGTACAAGGCCCCAACACACCAAACCAACTAAAATAGAGTTGTTTGTGCTAAGACTTTAAGGAAATACATAGATCCTAGAACAGACCGGGTGTTGTTTTTTCTCCTGCAAGTCTCTATAACAAACATTTCTGACGAATAGGTATCCACCCCATGAAGTTCCCATTAAATCTTTTAACCAAATTCATTTCCTCTTGCCTAGAGACCATCAAGCTTCAAATGATCATGCAACAAAGGTTCCAGCCAGTTCCAAGTGAAGAAGCTAACCCATCTCCGCTAGACAGAGCAGGGTGAGAGTCCCATGATCCCCTATAGTAGGGACTATGCCCCAAGCCAGCATGAAGTAGTTACAGAAAAAAAGACCATTGGTCCCTCTGCCTCCCATAAAGATTTATGGGGATCACATCTCTCAGGGGGAAGATGAGGCAGGAAAACAGGGTCTAGAGGCAGGGAACTTAAGGCCAATTCACACTTCAGCTATGACAGGAAATATCCTCTCCATAGTTAATGACTTTGTAACTTTACTTCATTCTCCTCATTTACGTAGGGCATACCCCAAGTAATCAATGGAATCCTCTAGAGAGTGTTTAAACTCCCCAAAATTCTGTAGCTGGACCCTTGAGCCCCTGTATTTGGGCCCACTCCCACACTGTGGAGGGTACTTGCATTTTCAATAAATCCCTTAATTCCTTCATTGCTTCATTTGTGTGTTTTGTCCAATTCTTTGTTCACGGCATCAAAAACCTGGACACAGCCAGGTGTGGTGGCTCACAACTGTAATCCCAGCACTTTGGAAGGCCAAGGTGGGCAGATCACCTAAGGTTAGGAGACCAGCCAGCCCAACATAGTGAAACCCCATCTGTACTAAAAAATATGAAAATTAGCCCACATGGTGGCACGCACCTGTAATACCAGCTACTCGGGAGGCTGAGACAGGAGAATCGCTTGTACCCGGGAGGCAGAGTTTGCAGTGAGCTGAGATCACGCCATTGTACTCCTGCCTGAGAGACAGAGTGAGGGTCCATCTCAAAACAAAACAAAACACAAACAAACAAACAAAAAACAACTTGGACATCCTCTGCCAGTGACAGAATGAAGAAAAACTCAGAATATAGGTAGCCTTTAAATTATAATGTTTCTTTTGGGAAATGAACTGAAAATTACAATTCATGCCTTGATTAGGAGTCAATATCATGCTAGTATATCTCTTCAGAAAATAGTTCAGGCTAATTTCAGATGTGCTAGAATTAACCCTTACAGCATGGAGGCTTTCCTTAAACAAAAGTGTGGAACAAAAATACTGACGGAAACTCTGGATACACGTGCATGGCATGTAGTCTGGTAGGCTTTCCCTTAAAGACTAGTGAACACGCCTTTTCATTGGAAAGAAAAACAAACGGAAATTCAGAGAATTTTATTATTTGAGACTATTCATATTTCATATTCTTAGAGAAGGTTATCCCAGTCTCGTTCCTGGTTAACCTGGCTCCATGTTTTCAGCAGAGGACAAGGGAAGAGGTTTGAAAACTCTCACTGTATGGTGTGCAGGTTTTACTTCATTACTCTATTTTCAACCTGTCACTTTGTTGCTTTTGCCTCTTATTTAGGTGAAGCTCAGTTTGGCTTTCTCTAGTTTCTGTATTTAGATCAATACCAGCAAACATGTTTTCTCTAAAGAGCCAGAGAGTACATGATTTTGGCTTTGTGGAACATATGGTTTTTGTGGAACAATGACTCAATTCTTCCCCAAAGCCACCATGGACAATATGTAAAGGAAAGGGTGTGGCTATGTTCCATTCACTTTGTCTATACAAAGTCAGGTGGCAGGGTGGCTTCGACCAGAAGGCTGTAGTTTTCTGACTTCTAATCTGCAGTGCAAAACTTGAGTTTTCTGCTGGGTGGGAGATAAATAGTTGGAACGTGAAGAGAAAGTTAACTGTTTTTACACATACTACTAAAATTTCAAATTTTAACTTCACAGCTCATTACCACTTTCTGTATTCCCTGGTTCCTACCCTTCTTGAGCGTCTCTGGGATTCTGTAAAAATATTTATTTACTTCTTATCAATTTACATTCATCTAGAAATTCTCAAGTATTATAAGAGTTTCCTTGTTTTGCAAAGTCAGTAACTTCTCATACACCTGTTTTTAGTCTTTCCAAAGGCCAAAAGCAAAAAAATAAAATAAAATAAATTTAAAAAAAAGACGTTTCCTGACTATTTTAATCTTTTTCTTTTACCCTTTTGAATTTGCACTTTGCATCTACACTGTATTTTATTAGAGTATCAGTAAGAAGCAGGAGTAAAGGCATGTCTTTAACTGCTTGTTTTCTGCCAGATGCTGACCTCGTCTTTTTAATTTCAGATTTCTACTAGTTAACTTTCTCAACGTTTGCAACTTTTTATTATACTCATAACTATGGATTTAATTTCTTTATGAAGTCTGTCTGCCTCACTCTCTCTCTTCCTCCTTTCCTTCCTTCCCTCCCTCATTCCCTCCCTCCCTCCTTCCTTCCCTCATTCCCTCCCTCTTTCCTTCCCTCCCTCCCTCCCTCTTTCCTTCCTTCCTTCCTTCCTTCCTTCCTTCCTTCCTTCCTTCCTTCCTTCCTTCCTTCCTTCCTTTTTTCCTTCTTATTTTCTCTCTCTCTCGCTTGCTTTTTTTGTGTATATGTAACTGTTTTGAATACATGATGAGCGTGACAGTCTGCCAGTAGTTATGTGCACTATAACTAAATCATGAATGTGAGTATTGCCTCTTATCTAGAAATTTGTCTTAATCGTTTCTTCTTTTACAATGAGATAAATGTAACAAACACGAAAACAACCAGAGATTTGGGCCTGTGTGGCTTTTTTCCTACCTAGTTAAAGAAGGTAAATTAACATGACTACACTAGATATCACCAAGGTGTGTGTTAATAATCAATCCAATTTGATTTAATTTAATAACTGGGGTCATAATGAATAACTTAAATATTTTGATTGACTTAATGCTTACTTTTAAAAATGTTGGTGCTGTTTGTGCTATGATACATGACTTAATTGTTCAAATCAAATATTTAATATTATTCATGTTAGATATCATATGGGTATAACATATTGAAGGTTGTATGTAACAAATTTTCTAATTCTGCTGTAATAATTAATAAACTATTCAATTTTTAAAAATATTTGCCACTTATTTTTTTACCAATAGACTCTTACTTTACTTCCAGAGAATACTTACAAAGGAGTAAGACAAATAAGAAAGGCATTTGTTCTCACTTTCCTCTAATAAAAAGAGTGAGACGATATTTTAGAATATTAACCAATACCAAAGTTTAACTGTTCAGAGTAATTTCTGTACATCTTGAGGTTTTATTTCATCTTAGAGTAGTAAGATTAATTAGTATAAATTAAATTTGATCCAATCTATTGCCCACCTTTAATGATACATACTAATGTGGCACAATATATATAGTTTTGTTACATTCATTTTATTTAGTTATACAGGACAGGAAACAGCATACTTGTATTAAGGCATGTTTATGATCTAAAAGAAATTTTCCATCTCTGCAAGCTGTGGAGACTGATAAGTTCTTGAGCTAGTCACCCATAAACCACTGTGCAATGACAAGTTTCTCTCAGTGAGATGTTCTCTAGTATTCTACACAGAAACCAGCATACTATAGATAGAACTGAGAAATAGTGTGCTCAGTCTGAGACCAATTGATCTCACGGTAAGAATTTGAGTAGATACCCTAAAACTAAAATCATTGAATTTTTATCTTGCCAGCACACACATGCACGGACACATGATTCACTGGCCTGCAGTATTAACTAGACATTCCACCATATTTGTATTATTTATATGGAGAATTCAGTTCCTAGTAAATTCCTTGTTTCATTGCATACATTTTTAAAGAAATACGGTCAA
Organism: Chlorocebus sabaeus; assembly: GCF_047675955.1. Lineage (NCBI taxonomy): Eukaryota > Metazoa > Chordata > Mammalia > Primates > Cercopithecidae > Chlorocebus > Chlorocebus sabaeus. The sequence goes on from NC_132927.1 coordinate 3,566,223, forward strand.
TGTTTTCTATAAAACTTGGTCTGAAATATAGGCAGAAAATCATGGTATCCCTTACAATATTGCTACGAAGAAAGTAACAAATTTTATAGAAAAATAAGTAACACAATTGAAATGGAAGTCTCTAAGCTTAAGAGATTTTACCACCATATCCCCTATCAGGCAGAAATTGCTAACTCCACAGAATGGTGGATTGCTCTATTAAGACTTTATTAAAGTGCTTACTAAAAGTGGAGGGATATCCTACAAAATGCAGTATATTCTTTGAGCCTGCAACCAATAAATTCCCCCCCACCACCACCACTATACCTGGAAAACATGAGTCCAGGGAGCACGGAAAAATGTGGGAATGGTTCTCTACCTATTGATTCTATTGACCCAGTCACAAAATATTGCTTCCCAACTCCAGATAATTAAATTCTATTGATTTAAAAATATTCATATTCAAATAATGTTTTCACTAAGATAACCAACATTTTAATCAATCTACTTACTAAGACTATCACCCAATTCTTTATGCCATTGAACCAGTACGGATGTTCAATATAATTCAGGACTCCTCTAATGACATGAATGATTAACCTTAGTTATTTTAGAACATATCTTCATTTTCCCCTCCTGATCTACTTTTCACCACCTACACTCAAATTTTTCCTTGGATGCTAACTTGTATAAATGATATAAAATAAATCTCTGTTTTGTTGTTGGTTTCAGCTAATGGAGAGGAGTCCTGGCAAAAGAACTGAAGGAGAGAGTGAAGTCAGGATATTTGTATTCCAAGGCTCTCCCTTTAAGGTTGCTTCATGCTAAATATTCACCTGCACTGAAGGTCACTGTTTCCCTGAAGACAGGTCATTACATAGAACCTTTGCTGTTTCATATTTACTTCATTGCATTGTCCTTTTAGGCAAGAGCATTGCAACAGCTCAGTTGCAACAGAACCACTGGTTGTGCACTGTCCATTGTGCTTTTCACCACCCACACATTTGTAAACACGCAGCTTTGTAAATAAAGCTTGCCTATTCCAAGTGTTCACCTATTTGCTGTTAAGACACTAATAACATTTAAAGGAATTGCTGGTAAACAATGAAACTAAGAAGGGCTATATTTAAAATCCAAGAGAGTCTCTTAGGCCTCTTAGCAATTCCATGGCCAATGGTAAATTTTAAGGGACAACTGCAGTTACCCAATACAGGCAGAATCACTAATATGTTTGTCCCTTTAGAATGGAAGGTTTGTGTCCAACAGGTAAAAAACATAACCCATTGAAGACAAAGTAAAATATGATTAGTGAAAGGAGGACTTATGAATACCAGGTCTAGCCTATTGATCATTTGACGAAATGAGTATTTATAGTAGCTATGCTAAATATATATATACATATATTTAAACGTACACAAATATATACATACATATACCTATTAATACACATACACATATATACACACACACACTTGAATCCAATAACAGGTATAATTTCTACTCATACCTTTACTTACTATTTTGTATCAAGTTTGTTCAGATCATTTAACTTGAAATTTCAACTTTTAAATTTTTGGATCACGCGAAGGAATTAGAATGGAAATAAAAGAGGAATAATATCACTCAGAAGTGGATAAGTTTCCATTTTAGGATTGTCAAGGGTAAGCATGTCTGCAGTTGTTTAAAATGGTTGCATTTTGACAGCTAAGAATAATAAAGTTGTGATTGTTAATTGGGATGTAAATATGGATAGAAAGAGCAATAGGGCTGCTTATAGCCGAGGTGGTGGAAGGTGCCTGATTACTTTTGGACAGTTCAGTAGTACTTTCTTCTCTTTTGTACTCTCTGCAATATCACAAGGAATGAAAGACTGGGCATTATGTTTGCAGAATCCTTGCTAGCAAGACTCTAGGTTAGATTATGTCAGGTATTCATTTAAGATCTGGAAGGCAGAAAAGAAGCAGAGCCATATTAATGTACTTCCAGCAGTGGCAGACATGCTCACCGGCCTTAATAAACAGGCATCCTAGAGGAATTTATTGTAGAGACCTGCCTTAGTTCTGCAGGCATCTTTGATCTTACTGGTAGTTTTCCTGTGATTCCCATACTATCTAATTTGATCATAATCAGCTGGATCTACTTTTCTGATCTTCATATTTCTGGCTCTCTAACACTTTTGGGAACATCTAACTCCCTCAGCGAAATCTTTTCTGTATGAAAAGTATAGAGTGGTTTCAGTTTTCCTGAGCAATTCTGATGAGCATGGTAGGTATATATCTTCTTTCAATCAATACTGATATGAAGTCCATGGCATTATCAATTTTGCTTTAGATATCAAAGATTTCCAAGTGAAAGTCTGCACTCACATTTGTTATTTTGTTACTAGGCTTCCCTAACGTTTAATATTTCATTAATTTAGCCAAAATCATTTTAATAGTTTTTATATATTTGATTGTAAATTATATCAATAAGTTATACACACATATATAAAGTAATCTGTAGTCTGGTGAGAATATTGATCTATTGGAAACATCCTATAATAGATTAAACCAATTAATGTTTTAAAAGCATTAGATATTTAATTTAATCAGTCTTTAGTTATTACTCTATTCTTGGTGTGCTGTAAATAAAATACTAAATTATAATACCATACTACAAGTATGCCTAGCTTCTGGGGATGGCAAGAAGATGAGACCAGTTAGATTACTCCAGTTTAGAGTATTAGGGATGACTTCCTCCAAGTGACTTTTAGCTGATTCTTAGTGCATGACCAAAAATTAATAACATGAATTTAACCAAGCCAAAGAGAGTCTCAGTGAAGGAACGCCACGAGAAATCTGGCAATGGAGTGAAAAATAACCCTGTGTGTGTGACGACTTCAGACATTTTAATATTGCAGGTACCTAGCATGCACATTTCAGAGTGGTGGGAGGTGACACTGGGACCAGGTAATGTGGAGATTTATTGCCATCTTAAAGCCTTTGGACTTTGTCCTAAATGCCATGTGAAACTAAAACTAAAAGTTTACTGGCTAGAAATGGAATAAATGGATTTGAGGCTCATGAAATAAGCAACATCATCAAGGGTTTGTGTTATAAGCGTGTCAGCAAATTTTATCTTGCTTTTTATTAAATAAAAAGCACTAACTACAGGACACATTGAATGTCCCTTAAAATATTACAGATTAGTTTTATATGAGTGAAGTTTTATATGGGCTTCTTCCCATAACTGTACAATAAATTAGGAACTGACTGTAGTCATGAAATACGATGACAGGACTTAGACCTTTCATTGGCTAATTAAATTTAAGTTCTATTTTTGAACTTTTGCTCTAGTTGGTCATTTATCACAATTATAGCAAAGCATTCAGATGGGAAGCAGTTTTAACTAGAAAACTCTTATAAGATTCTTAGTTACATTTTTAGACAGTGTAATTTGATAGTACATAAAATCATTGTGAATATATTCTTATTATTTAACTATTTATATACCATAAATAACAAGCACAATTTTTTCATTTTTCTTCCTTTGACTATGCAAACAATAAATATATATATTAAATATTGCCTGCAAAATATCTAGGAGGTAAAATAAAATATTTTTAAAGCTTTAATTTTTGTAAAAAAAAGTTTGTATGTGATTAAGTAGGAACATACCCTGAATTTTTCATTGATTCTTGTAAGTTGAATAAACACATAGGTTCAAAGGGTGAATATTTAAAATTAACACAAGAAAAAAGTGTTGTAAAACCAAACCCTAAAAGTACATTTTCACACTGAAACTTATCTAAAAATGACAAGGTATTGTTATTCAGTTGTATAAAAAATGCTCTATGAGTATTTAATACATAATATTTATTCCAGTTTTAGTAAGTAGCTGTGTTAGTAAAACTTCATGCTTCCAGAAAAATATTTATAATTCAGAATTACACAAAATTATTCTGATCATTTTAATCCTTGGTTGAGGAGGTTTTTATTATGTTTTACTTAGTTTTCTGTCATAACCAAATGTAACTCATTAAATCTATTCATTTGGATAGCTGGTTCAGGGTGTGAGCAGAAAACATATGGGAGGCATTTGACACCTAGTGTCATGTGTGAGAGACTGTTAATTAAGTTATGTCAAAACTACAAACATGATTATAATTTTACAAGTGTCTAGTGTCATGCTTTCCTTGAAATCAAAGCATGCATTAACCAACTAGAAAAATTACATTTTGTAGATTAAGGGACTGAAGCAAAATAATCCAGAAGAGAATATTTTCAGAATGAGCATTGTAATTCTTCTATTTGAAAACATAAAGAGAAGGCCAAAAATTCTGGCCATCATTCTGATAGTATTCCTCACTGTAATTTATAGCTCTGTCAAGGTCAGTAGATTGAATAAGTAGATGTCAATATGTCTAGTAACATGGAGTCAGCATTTAAAACACTGTTACATTAAGAACACTGTTTTCAAAATTAAATTTTATAAACTCTTTCTTGGCAAGCTCTTAACTTTTCTTGGAAGCAGCCAAAAGTAGTTACATATTAGTGTGAGAGCAAAATTGTAATGCAGATGTGAAGGTCTTTTCAAAGAACAATCAATAGAAATGAGGTAACTGAATGAAAATCACAGGCTTAAGCTGTCAATTCATCAGTATATTTCCTTTGGTAATAATCAAATTTAAAGTTGTGACCTTCAGTGGAAATAGATGTTCTGACAAGTTCTTCCAAATTGAGAGTTAAAAATCTGAGACCCTAAAAGAAAAAAGTCTACTATTCCTCCTCTGTGTATTTTAAAACAAACACATATGCAAACTAAAAAAAATACTAAATAATCCAGTTACATGACTTGGATATAATGTATCGTTTTGACTTGATTAAATAAAGGGCCAAAAATAGTCATTGAGATAGGGAAAAACACAAATCATTTTTTAGATTTGTTTTGATATGGAGTAATAATATAATTTTCTTGGACTTTCAACCCAGTACAATATCATCTTTAACTTTGACTAAGAAAATATTTGCTTTTCTATTATTGAGTAAAACTACTTCAATTTACTGTATATATCTTATGCCATGTTATTTACAGAGCATCCTTGGAGGAGTTTCTCTAATTAAATATATCTTATTAAAATAAATTTGCTTGGGGGCATAGTCTTTTTCTTCTTCCTGAAAGCACTGTATTTACTAAAATATTTCAAATACCTAATGTGACTCTATTCTGTGTGGTGAAATAAAGATTATATTTCTTCTACACAAATATTTTTCTAATCTATGATACTCAGATCACAGTTCTAAAATTCTAAAGATTTTCCAAGAATAATTTAATATATGCAAACTATGATTAATTAAATGTCCACATTATTATGTTTTACACATTTTAAACTCTTTTTGTTGTGGTGTTAGAGACAAGGCTATGAAGAAATACTGCTAATATGATTCCTAGTAGATGGCAACTCAGATCTATGTGTCAGTTCTCCTGGCTCAGGAAGCAGCACCACCGGATGGTGCCCTCTTTCTTGATACCCTAACTCAAATGAGAAATATGTGTAGATAAAATAAAGCTATGTAATAAAATTAGCCCTGAATTATGCAGTCAATAGTGTTAAGCATTAAATTATAGAAAATGTTATTATGATTAAGAGTCAGTTAAACATTATAAATTTTGAGATCTCAATGTGCTATTCTGTTATTTTTGAAGGTAAGTATAAAAACACTAAGAATTTAGTTGAAAATAAAGAAAGTAACATTTTGAAGATGATAATATTAATATAATATTTCTTGTAAAAGAGGCTTTCACATGACAAGCCTGGAATATAATTGTAAGGAAAATTCTGTAAAATACAATGAAATGGAATTGTAAGTCAAATTTTTTAGAAGTTTGATGGCTAATACTATAATACAAAATAACAATATACATATAAAACATATGCACAATTATATTTAAAAACAAGTGATGTACAGATAGTTTCTGATATGAATTTCTAGGTTTCTGTCCTTTTATATAAAGTATTTAAAACTCTAACACAGGTGTAGCACATAAATGGAATTTCTTCAGGTTGGGTCTTCTGTGTTCTGCTCATCGACTTCTATAAGTCCTGAATTACTACGTATGCTGTACATGAAGATAGAGCCATACTGGTCTGGTTTATTGTTGAGTCCCCTGGCCTAATATAAAGCATAGAATACAGAACTCATTTAGTAAATATGGTTGAGTAAACAATCCAAATTTGGAAGAGACTGCCGCCGCATTTTACATAAAGGTCAGCGCCATAATTAAATCCACAATTTCTAAAAATTTATTAAATAACATAGTTTTGGTATTTGATATTCCTAAGAAATTTAATCTTAATCTCTGCAAAATGTATGCCACTATATACTCACCATCTAAAAATGTTTCAATTTTTTTGCAAGAAATTGAGTTAAATGAGTTAAAATATGTGGTGCTCTTTGACCAATGCATATCATATATTTTTAAATTCTAATTTTATAGCAGTTTTAACTTCACAGAATAATTAAGAGAAAGGTATACAGATTTCCCATAAATCCTTTGCCCCTCCACATGCATTCATTTTCCTGTTATCAACATCCACCACCAGAGTGGTAGGTTTGTTACTATTAATGAGCCTATATTTACACATCATTATCACTCTATGTTCATAGTTTACATTGCATTTCATTCTTGGTATTTTACCTTCTATGGGTTTGAAAAAATGTATAATGATATGTATTCTTCATTATAATATCATCAAAAGTATTTTCACTGCCCTAAATATCCTTTGTGTTCTGCCTGCTCGTCCCTCCCTTCCTCCCTTCAACCCCTGGCATCCACTGATCTTAAGTACTGTCTTCATATTTTTTGTCTTTTTCAGAATGTTACATAATTGTAATATGCAGTATATATACTTTCAGGTTAGTTTCCTTCACTTAGTAAAATGCATTGAACTTTCCCCCTGTATCTTTTCATATCTTGGATGTTCATTTGTTTTTAGTGTTGAATAATATCCCATTGTCTGCAATTACCAAAGTTTATTTATCCATTTACCCACTGAAGAACATGTTGGTTGTTTCCAAATTTTAGCAATTACGGATAAAACTGCTAAAAATACATCTGTCCAGGTTTTCATGTAAACATTAAGTTTTTAACTCCTTTAGGATAATATCAAGAACAATTGCTTCATTGTATGGTAAGAGAGTGTTTTGTTGTATACACACCTGACAGTTGTATTTCAAAGTGGTGATACCAGTTTGCACATTTCCATCAACAAATATTTTGAGTTTCTATTGTTTACATCCTTTCCAGTATTTCATGCTGTTAGTATTTCAGATTTTGGCCATTCTAGTAAGTGTGCAGTGGTATTTCATTGTTGTTTTAATTTTCATTTCCCTGATGATAAATTATGTGGAACATGCTTTTATATACACATTTGCCATCTGTATATCCTCTTTGGTGAGGTGTCTGTCCAAGTATTTTGCCCATTTTGTAACTGGGGTATTCATTTTCTAATTGTCAAATTTATTGTTCTTTGTGTATTTTGGATGACATTCCTATATCAGATGCATCTATTGCGAATATTTTCTCTGTCTGTGGCTTATCTTTTCTTTCTCTGCACATTGTCTTTCACAGTGCAAAAATTCTAACTTTTAATAAAGCCAAACTTATCAAATATTTCTTTCATGGTTTGTACCTTTGATGTTGTATCTGAAAAGTCATTGTTATATCCAAGGTCATCTTCGTTTTCTCCTATGTTATCTTATAGGATTTTTAAAGTTTTGCATGTTACATTTAGGTCTGTGGTCCATTTTGAGTTAGTTTTTTGTGAAAGATATAAGGCCTGTGTCTAAATTAGTTTGTTTATGTGTGGATGTCCAGTGGTTCCAGCACTTTTTCTTTTTTTTTCTTTTCTTTTTTTTGAGACAGAATCTCACAATGTCACCCAGGCTGGAGTACAGTGGCGCCATTTCGGCTCATTGCAAGCTCCACCTCCCAGCTTCACACCATTCTCCTGCCTCAGCCTCCCAAGTAGCCGGGACTACAGGTGCCTGCCTATATTTTTGTAGTTTTAGTAGAGACGGGGTCTCACGGTGTTAACCAGGATGGTCTCGATCTCCTGACCTCGAGATCTGCCTGCCTCAGCCTCCCAAAGTGCCTTTTCTTGATAAAACAATTTTTGTTCCATTTTATTGTTTTGCACTGTTATAAAACATCAATTGACTATATTTGTGGTGGTGTACTCCTGGACCCTGTATTTTGTTCCATTGATCTATATGTGTATTATTTTATCAATACCATATTACCTTGATTAATTTAGTTTTGTTGCAAGCCTCGAAGTTGGATAGTGTCACTACTCCAACTGTGTTATTCTTTTTCAATATTGTGTTGTCTATTCTACGTCTTATGCCCCTCTATATAAACTTTAGAATCAGTTTATCATTATCCACAAAATAACTCACTGGAATTTTTTATTGGGATTGCATTGAATCTATAGATGAATTTGGAAGAAAACTGACATTTAAATAATATTGAGTCTTCTTATCTATGAAAATGGAAGACCCTTCCATTTATATAGTTTTTTAAAATGTCATTTATTATAATTTTGCAGTTTTCCCTATATAGATCTTGTATATATTTTGTTAGATTTATACATAGTTACTTTATTTTTTGAAGTGTTTATGAATATGATATTGTGTTTTTAATTTCCAATTCCACTTTTAAAAAATTACTGGTATATAGGAAAGTGATTGGCCCTTTTTTGTTTGCCCAGGCTAGAGTGCAGTGGCAGATCTCAGCTCACTGCAACCTCCTCCTCTCAGGTTCAAGCAATTCTTGTGCCTCAGCCACCCAAAATAGCTGAAATTTCAGGTATGTGCCACCATAATCAGCTATTTTTTGTATTTTTAGTAGAGACAGGGTTTTACCATGTTGCCCAGACTGGTCTTGAACTCTTGGCCCCAAGTGAGCCACCTGCCTCCACCTCCCAAAGTGGTGGGATTACAGGTGTGAGCCATCACACCCAACTGGAAAGTGATTGACTTTTATATGTTCATCTTGTATTCTTCAAACTTGCTATAATTACTTAGTTCTAGATTTTTTTTTGTTGATTCTTCCAGATTTTCTACATAGACAATCATGTCATCTGCATGCAAATATAGTTTTACTGCTTTTTTTGCAATGTGTATACCTTTTATTTCTTTTTCTTTTCTTATTGCATTAGCTAGTAATTCCAGTACAATATTGAAAATGAGTCAAGAGAAAGGACATACTTGCTCTATTCTGATTTTAGTGGGAAAGTTTCTAGTTTCTCACCATTAAATATGATGTTAGGTGTAGATTTTCTGGATAAATAGCTTACCCTATTGAGAAGGTTTCCCTCTATCCTTTATGTACTTAGAGAGGAGGGATTTTAAAATCATAAATGGGTGATGAATTTTGTCAAATGCTTTTTCTGCATCTATTAAAGTAATCATGTATTTTTCAGTCCCCTGTTGATTTTATTGATCTTTTCAAGAACCAACTTCTGATTTTGTTAATTTTCCCTATTGATCCCCTTTGTAAATTTTATCAGTTTCTGCTCTAATTCTGATTATTTATTTTCTTTTGTTTACTTTGGATTTAATTTGATCTTACTCTCCTAGTTTCGTAAGGTATAAACTTAGTTTACTAATTTTAGATTTTTATTCTTTTCTAATACATGCATTCAATGACATACATTTTCTTCTAAGCATCATTTTTGTTGCATTCCATAGATTTTGATAAGTTGTGTTTTCATTTTTATTTATTTCAAAATATGTTTCATTTCTGTTATTTTTTCTTTGATCCATGTGTTATTAAAATTGTGTTGTTTAATCAACATATATTTTGAGATTTTCCAGTAATCTTTCTTTAAATGATTTTTAGTTTAATTCTTTGGAGTATGAACAAATATATTCCTTTAAATTTTTTGATGTGTGTATTGTTGCTCATAATGTGGCCTTTCTGAGGGAGTATTTCATAAGAACTTGAGAAGAATGCGAATCCTGCTGCTGTTGGATAGTATGTAGATGCTGATTTTACCCAGTTGATTGTTGGTGTTTTGTTCAACTATGTCATCACTTATTTTCTGCCTGTTGGATTTGCCCATTTTTGAGAGTGGGGTGTCAAAATCCCCAACTGTAATAGTGGATTCATTTCTTCTCACAGTTTTGTTAGTTTTTGCCTCACATAGTTTGATGCTTTTTTTCATTGTCTACATATTAAGGATTATTACATCTTTTTAGATAATTGATTCCTTTCTCATTATATAACACCTTTTTTATTCACAATAATTTGGCTTGCTTTGAAGTCTGCATGATTTGGAATAATATAGCTACTCCTGCTTTCTTTTGATAAGTGTTTGTACAGTTTATTTGTCTCCATTGATTTGCTTTCAATATATATGTGCCTTTATATTTAAAGTGAGGTTCATTTGTAGACAACTTACAATTGAGTATTATTTTCAGGTCCATTCTGACAATCTCTGTCCTTTAATAGGTATATTTAGGAAATTGAAAATAATCAGTTCCAACTGACTATTGACACAGTTAGATTAATATGTATCATATTTGTTTACTAGTTTTTTATTTGCTGCCCTTGTTCTTTGTTCCAATTTTTTTTCTTCGACTCTTTTTCTGTCTTTCTTGGTTTTAATTGAACATTTTATGATTTTTTTCCTTTCTTAGCATATCAATTATAGTTATTTAAATACTTTTTAAAATGGTTATCCTAGAGTTTGCAATATACATTTCTAATGAATCAAAGTTCACTTTGAAATAACATTGTATCCCTTCTTAAGTAGTGCATGTGCCTAATAATAACCTAATTCCTAATAATCTAATAATCCTAATTCCTTTACACTGTCTTTTGTATCATTACTATCATTCATTTTACTTATAAATAAATATATGTAACCCACAGTCTTTGGATACTCCACTCCATTTTATTCAGCCTGTGTTCTCTTTCTTTTTAGTTTCTAAGGTTTCTATTGCTAAATTTTCAAGTTCATAAATTTTGTCTCGGCCATGTTGAATCTACTGATAAGTTCATCAAAGACATTTTTCATTTCTATTACAGTATTTTTTTATCTCTACTACTTCTTTTTGGAATTTTCTTCGGATTTCCACCTCTCTTCTTATATTTATTATCTGGTTTTGTATGCCGTCTACTTTATCCATTATAGCGCTTGGCATATCAATCATAGTTGTTTTAAATTCCTGGTGTTATAATCTCAATATTCCTATCATTTCTGGTTCTGATGCTGGCTCTGTATCTTCAAATTGTCATGTTTTGCCTTTCAGTGTGCCTCGTAATTTCTTCTTGATTGTGAGACATGACATACTGGGTAAAGGGAAATGCTATAAGTAGGTTCTTAGTACTGTGACAATAAGGTGCTGGGGGAGTGGAAGCATGTCATAATCCTATAGTCTCAGTCTTGTAGTGAGCCTGAGCCTCAGAACTATGAACTTCACACGTGTTTCCCCATTTTGTTTTGCTTTTTTCTTCTTAGCATGGGCAGGATAGCTAGAGAGGGCTGGAGTTGGGTCTTTCCCTTCCTCCAGATCAATTAGACTCTGATAATACCCCAACAGTTTGGGATGAGGTAGACTAGTTTCTCCCTTTAGGACGGAGTCTCACTCTATTGCCCAGGCTGGAGTGCAGTGGTGCAGTCTCGGCTCATTGCAAGCTCCGCCTCTGGGGTTCATGCCATTCTCCTGCCTCAGCCTCCCGAGTAGCTGGGATTACAGGTGCCCACCACCACACCCGGCTAATTTTTTATATTTTTAGTAGAGATGGGGTTTCATCATGTTAGCCAGGATGGTCTCCATCTCCAAGGAAAGGCCTTTCAAAGAATAGAGTGTTTTGGCATACTTCAGTATTGCTCATTTTCCCCTCCCCCTGCTGGTAACACCACAAGATTTTTCTCCAATATTTATTATGGAAACCAGGTTGAGGTCCTAGAGGTAAATCTCACACTGTTGTGGGAGACCCTGATATGACTGGATTCATCTAGAGTTTTTAACTGTCAGACTTATCCACACTGAGCCCCCAAAAATGGATCAATTACAATTAATATTTTGCTAACTCACCATGGCACTGGTCCCCATGGTGGTTTCGGCCCCAGTATGCCCTTCTTTCCTGTGTTCACTTGTCTATCGCTTCCGTCTTGAGGGCAGTAATTTGCCCTATGTCCTCACTGCTCTTAGGCAACCAAAAAGTGTTCTGATTTTTCGGTATGTTTGGTTTTTACTTGTTGTTAGGTTAGAGTGGCAACATCTAAGCCCCTTATATACAGAACTAGAAAGTGGAAGTTCTTTGCAAACATATTTATTGTTGCTTTTTACTGACTCTGACCTGAGCAGGCTGGGTCCTATCTTTCTGCATGTTGATGTAGCAATGGAGAATTTTGTTGTTGTTGTTGTAGTTGTTTTGTTTGCTTTAATAAAAATAAATAACTTCCTGAATGAAATCTGAGTAGAAAATTAATAGATTATTCAGTAAAAGCATTTATTCTGTAATATTATAAGACTTTCTTTTGCTCATTTATGTCTTTTTTGTTTGTTTTTGCTTCTGATTTTCAGGATAAAATGGTTTCTGTGGCTTTGTACCGAACAACTGATGCATTAAATCACACCGGCAATGGGTGTCTTGTGTAGAATAAAAGCTTACCTCTCCAGAAAGGGATTCTTACACTAACCAATTTTTCATGTCATGACTTCAGTGACCAATTCATTCTCTAGCAGAACTATAGTGCTGGTCGACAGAGTAGCAGTCCACATTACAACCTTTTGGTCACTTTGAAATACTCTTATCTGCTTCAGATAAATTAGTTTGGGTTCTATTTGGAGGGGAAAAATGGAGTTTATGGAATCTCAAGCTCATTCCCATCTTGTCATTCCATGATAAATCATGTTGGATACAAAGCCAATTGTCCCTTGATGGCAAATAAAAAATTGCTCTACAAATATATCAGAGCCATACATTTATTCCTCCTGGTAAATGTTTGCTTTTTTTTTTTAACTCAGTCTCAATGTAGATACCTTTCAGATATGTAAAACAACTTGGATGCCTGCGATAGCTAAAAATAAAAAATAAAAAAAAAGACTGTCCTTTATTCCTTTAATTACAGACATTAAGTGATATTACTAGAGGATGAAAAAAAAAACTCTCATATTGTTTTGTAAACCCAAAAAACCCTCATATTGTTTTGTAAACCCAGGCCTGAGTCTCAGTCATCATATCTGTAAATGGATTTGATATTTTAACTGAAGTCTTTTGTTTATCCTAAAACTTATTTGAAAAAGAATGAGACTATTTACTGACAACCACTTTACTGAATTAAAAATAAAAAGCTCTCAGGTTTTGATTCTCTTTACCTCAATAAGAATATAGATTAGTAACTTATACAGCTCAGGTTATATGGTATGTTTATTATGCTGTAAAATGCTATAGTTGGAGTTAAAGGTATATAATTCTACAAACAAAAATAGGAATGTTTTTACCTATGCCAGTTTTCTGACATCTAAGTAGGCTTTGCTCTGGTTTGGGGATGAAAGAGATCTATATTTGTAGCCTGGCTCTAATACATTAGTTGTGCGACTCATAGTATATTCTGTGAAAATTAACTAAGATAAAATATTTGAAATTGCCTGGCATACTGTTTTTATATTGTAGTTTTAAAAATTATAGGTTTTTTTGTTTTGTTTTGCAATTATTCAATTCACTGTCTTTCACCTTAGCTGCAATGAGATCAGCAAGAGTGTGCTAAGATACCATGTTGACTGTTTTCACTGTGGAGGACCTTTGGCTATGAATAATACCTGTGAAATATAAAGGACAGTACCCACTTTCAATAAATCTATAATCTCATCATGACACAAATAAATGTCTGTATGTCAAATGACACAGGAAACAATCAACATGAAAATTAGGAGAAGGGAATGAACCACTGTGGGCCATAAGAGTAAGATAATTATAATAGCTAATATTGAAGACTATGTATTATGTCGCTTAAAACAAAGACCTAAAGAAATAGAGCTGAATTATCAATAGTCATTTTACAACAGTGGAAATCAAGGTTTAGAAATGGTGTCTTGGCTGAACATGGTGGTTTACGCCTGTAATCTCAGCCCTTGGGAGGTTGAGGTGGTAGGATTGCCTGAGGCCAGAAGTTTGAAACTAGCCTGGCCAACATATCGAGACCCCCATCTCAATTACCTAGGTGTGGCAGCACGCATCTGCACTTCCAGCTACTCAGGAAGCTGAGGCGAAAGGATTGCTAGAGTCTTGGAGTTTGAGGCTGCAGTGAGCCACCATCACACCACTGCACCTCAGCTCGAGTGACAGAGCAATATGATATCTGAAGAAAAGAAATGAAAGAAAAGAAAAGAGAAGAAGAGGAGAAGAGAGGAGAGGAGAGGAGAGAGGAGAGGAGAGGAGAAAAGTCATCTTGTCTAAAGTCGCTGAGTGGTACAGCAAGATTTGGAATATAGGAAGTCTGAGACAGAGTTCATGCTTAATAATCACAAAGTACAATTTTCTTTTGGTTAAATACTTTTAGGCAACAAAGGAGGCATCAAGTTAATCTATATAAGCCATAGAGCCAGAGCAAAGCAAAAAGTACTGACTCTTTCAATATGTGGTACTGTGAGAGCAGCCAAAAGGCTTGCCCTATTATAGGGGAGGGTTTAGATTGAAATATTCAAAATGGGAAATGTAGAAGCGAAAGAAGAAACCTTTGAATTCATATAATAGAGAAATTAATTCAAGCTTCATCCAAAAATGTTCATGCAAACATATACCTTTTCAAAAATTATGAGCACAAGTGTGCAAAATTATTTTGCAAATCTAATTCTTCGACATTTTCTTTTCCTCAAAATTAGCTGGGAATTTCCAGAATCAACTGTCATTGATGAAATGTCGCAACAGCACTGCTATGACTTACTGCATAGAGTACCTCAATTCAGTGAAAACTGGCCCACTATGCTGATAACTTAATATTGTTATGGTTACTCTGAGGCAAAGCAATATAATAAATTTCTACTTGAACCTGCAGAAAAAAATTTAGTGCAATTTAGGAATATGCTATTTATTTTGAAAGTTTGTTTTTCATTGTTATATAAGATTTGTACTAATAATTTTAAGTTCATATTCTAAATATACCATTTCCAGATATATTAGCTATAGTTTTTTGTTGTTGTTGAAAGATAAGAGACCTGTTTGAGTGAGGAAGGAAAGTATTTTCATATTACTATTAATATCTTAACATCATACAGCACAGAAGGCTGTGTCCATGTAAATAATATGGATGTGAAAAGTTCATACAGAGATTTTCAAAGAAACAATAACTTTGAATAAGAATCTAGCTGTCCTCCAGATTAATATTAGCTCATGTAATCTGAACATATTCCATAAACTCTATGGTGATTTCGTTTTCATGAGATATTCTTATATTGACTTTAATGTGTACCATCAATGATGAGATTCAGTCATCCATGCACTCAGTTAATCTGTTGTGCAGGCAAAACAAACAAACAAGAAAACAAACAAACAAAAATTATTCTCTTTCTCTCTTTGGAGACTAGCTGCGTGCATTAATAAACACTAGGAAACTTAAACATACATTCAAAGGGAAACAAAAATCTATTTGAATAAGGCCGCATCCTATGACAGTTTCTTTATATATGTATTTTTCTGTAGATCTACATATATATATCTCTCTGTGTATATATGTGTGTGTGTATAGATAGATAGATAGATAGAGCAAGAGAGAGACAGAAAAGAGAGAAAGAACTTTCAGAGGATGTAGTTTTTATCTAAATAATTGTTCTTTCTTTTTTTAATGTATGCTTATCAAGCACCCTGGTGCTTTATTAATGCCTACAGTTTTATTCTGTCATATACTCTTTACTTTTAAATGATAAATTGATGAAATTCAATAAAGCTTCTTTAGAGTTCTTTTGTTCAGCACCTGTTATTTTTGGCACTCGTGAAGAATTTTGTATTTAGTATAAATTATCAAACCAAATTACATAAACACATCTGCTCATCTAAGATACTTCATAAACAATAGAAGATGGTTACAATAGGCTGGCTAATTTCTCAACAACATTGATTGTGAAAATTCTCTGTTTTTAGAGTACAATGGCAAGATTATACTTTTCAGTAGGTAATAAGTTGAAAGTATTTGCACAACAGCTTTACTCTTTGTTTTACTCTTTTAACAGCAATGTATTAGATTCTAACTGCTTGATTCTGAAGGCAAAAGCAAAATATGAAAATATAATTACATGTAAAATCAAAGATAAGATGGGAAGAGACATTGAAAGGCCAAATTAATCATTTCATATTTATAACTAGAACATATGTGTACTTATAATACCTGATAATGTGCATACTTTTATAAAAAGATAGTAATTATACCAGATCTTGAGTTTGTTTCCCTTCCTGTAAGGAGCTTTCTCTCACTGGCTTTATGTTACTTTCATTAATGAAGGAAGACTTCATTGATGTCCCTCAGAAAAACTTTCTTCAAAACCAATCACTTGAAACTTGAAACCTATCTAATCAAAATATTCCACTTTAGGAGCAATACCCATTCATTTCATTACTATAAGCTTAATGGTTTCAGAGGAATTGCATTTAATATTCCCTTTGAATCTGATTTTTCAAAATCAATTAATGCTTAATTCTAATTTCAGTTCTTCTGGGCCATTGATTCTTTTCCTCATTAGGTTCTTTTAATCGCTTGACTTCCTCAAAAAGTTACAGTTCAAGTTTCTTACAGAAAATTTTCTGATGAAAAAAATTAAATAAATTTAAATGTAACAACCTAAATATGCCTTCACTATTAAATTTTTCCCTTGCATTTGTATAGTGTAAAGAACTGTATACTCGACAAAACAAAATATTACCAATTATTTTTGCGTGTATCTCTTCGACCTTCAAGAGCAGCTTTAATGCAATTTGGAACTTTATAAAAAGAGTAAATATAATGTTAATTTTGATCAAGTCCTGTGATAACAAGGACTTTTATTCAAGGTATTGAGACAGCCTAAAAATATCACTTTATACACTGTCAGATACATGAATAACTATTTTCTTAAATGGTTATAGTCCTTCACTTAATTTGGATTGTGTGTGTGTATACATTTTGTTGTCATCTCTATGGAAGGTATACTCATCCTTTTTATTTTGCTTAATGTCTCAAAAATATATCTTCATAAATGTTTCCATTTTGAGAATATTATTTTACAAGGTTGTTTCTAGAACTAATCTCCATATTCTGTCAAATCAATTCAACAGTCTGTACGATCCATAAACTACCAGAGACTTAAAGGCAAATAATTATTGATCAGGCTTAGGGAGACTGACAAAGTCAGTGGTGATTGACTTAAAACACTCATTTAGTCATTGATTTATTCTCTCAACAGCTTGAACACCTTCTATGAATGTAGCAAATGGCTGAGATGTTTGCATGGTCTTATGAAGTCTATTATCTCATGTTATGACATTAAGAATCTGGAGCAGCAAAAATAATATATATCTTCTCATCATTCTTTTCTGTCCCCTTCCCTGCCTCACACAAATACATTTTTTTCTTAATTTATTAGTTCATAAAAGAGATGAAAATTTATTTGATGAGAAATTATTCCTTTAATTGATGAATGTCATTGTGAATTATTACTTCTTTTTTCATAACTCATTGCTTTCATACGTCTTTATATTCTTATCAATTTAATCACAAATTACTTTATATTGATTCTCTTCTACCAATCATCACAAAAGTTCCCAGAAGGCAGGGTATTTTTCAAATCTAAATAACTTTCCCTACATGGCACCACACAAGGGTCTCAGATGGAATGGAAGTTTGTCAAAGAAGAGCCAAGAGCTTGATAGGAATAAATAACACTCAAATTCTCAAGTCATCTGGAGAGCACTTTCTTTCTAGGACATGTTTCTATAGATCTATTTTCAAGAACAAAGATAACTCTTGCTTTTTCTAAGTCATTTATCTACTTTACTGCCATTTAATGTCTGTTCTCCAAAAGGCTCATGGTCAAATGTTTTTCCATACATATATATATATATATATATATATGGAAAAGCATACACACACACACACACACACACACATATATATATTGCTCAAAGAATTCTAAAGAGAACAGGAAGGCCCTGCTGGAAGGAAATACATTCTTGATAGAGAATAATGTGTTACCATTCTAAACTGTATATAAAATTCAAACAAGAAGCACAACCTCAACCAAAAGAACAAAGCTTCAATTTTGGAAGTTTCAGCACAGGAGAACTACTGTGGGATGTATTCTTGAGCCATCATGCAGCTTCAGCACTCTTGATTTTATATCAAAGTACGTAATTTTGTCAAGCAACTTTAAGATACTTTGATTATGTCTTATGAAAATTCTTTCACGTAATCCTAGAGCAACACTGTAAGAAGGGTATTATCTCAAGTTTCCAGAACAGGAAACTAGCATCAAAGAGACTAAGAAATTACCTCAGGTCACACAGTGAGTAAGTGAAGGACTGGTATTGGAACATAAATTTATTTGACTCAAAATCTATATTATTTCCACTGATTTATGTGTTTACTAGAGTCAGACAATTACTAAAAATGAATTAGGTGATATTACAGAAATAAAGATGAGTCAGCTGGTGTTTTTTCACCTGTAGTATTATTACTTAATGTTGTTGTTTATTATAGAACATATGTACTGTAAAAGTCTTTTCCTAAAACTTTGACATATATTTATTCAAAAGAAGAAAACATTTCAGACTATAACTCTACTCCCTAGTAGTTCTTAACCATCAGTATGAACTGGAGTCATATATATATATATATATATATATATATATATATATATATGCATACATACATGTATATTTCCCAGGATTGAGAATCACAGAACCACCATACTTGTAATGCAAATGTGCACAGTATATGATGCAGAAAGAATCCTTTAATAATGATTTTTTTATGTGCCCTATTTCTAGAGTAGATTTTTGAAAATATTGATTTTTTTTTATTATCTGTGAACACCATAAGTATGAACAGTATATGTTGAGGCTCCCTCTTTTATTAAAGCACAGATAGAACCAGTTAGGGTATTCTGCAACAGCAAACAGCCCCAACATCTGAGCAGCTGAACATAATGGTTCATTTATCATAGGTGGTAAATCCATGGTGATTCCTACTACTTATTCAGGACTTCAAAATAAGATGGAATTATGCTAATTGCTTCTGTTTTGTGACCTCCTTGAATACTGTGATGAGGTAAGAAATTGCACAAAGAGCTCAGATCCACTATTTGTCAGAATATGTGTATACCAATCATAGCCCATTGATTTGAAATATTTACAAGTCATCACATATCTACAGGGAGGTTAGGTAATACAGTAAAAAACATGGAATATGAGACTGACATGACAGTACTATCTCTGCCCCAATAACTAAACTAAAGAGACACTTTTATTTACATTTAATTAGATAGGTGATATAGATGACAGATAGAGATAGATATAGACAGATGATTGAAAGATGATAGATAGATAGATAGATAGATAGATAGATAGATAGAAGATAGAAAGGAGATAGATGGACATATGTTGAGGTGCTGAAAAACTGTGAATAACAGTGCAACCAACAGAATTCTGAAATGAAGTCCCACAGTAGATGCTCTGACCTGAAGGTTCAGGATGTTAGAAAATGTGGAATGGTTTGTTTTGTTTTGTCTTCCTGAATGAACTGCTATTTTTGTTCTTGTTTTCTTTCTTGAAAAATTGTCCTTTGCTATTGATAGGATTTTACCTGTATTTTAGGGTGAAATTAAAGCAAGCAGCTTACTCTTAGCCTTAGGAATATAGCTCGACAAATACATGATCTGTCAAATGGCAAAAATGGTGCAGTCAACAAATGGGTATGAAACTCAGGTGATTTAGTGGACAGTATTCCACTGTGATTGATTGATAATGAGAGAGTTGAATTAAAGTTGGATCTCCAATTAGTTCCCCTTAGATAAAAATAATAGTCTTGCAATAAGGGATTACAAGGCATGGAACATTTATATTTTTCCCATCCTGGTAATTATGGTACCTGCCTATGGAAAGTTATGGAAGCACAAACTTCATTTAGATAATTTGTTTAGAGTAACCACCTCTAGCTAATCTCTGGCATATACTTTCTAAAGTTAACTGAGAGTTAAATATGGAAAATATTTGGTTAGCCCAAAAAGAATCACTATTTTGAGCAACAAGCATAAGCACATTATTTTTTCAGTGTCAGATGCTCGAAATCAGTGTTTTTGTGAATCAGCAGTTGGATTTTTCTGCTAACGTTAGATATATTTTAGGGAATGATGTGTACTAGAGGTTTTCCTCTTTTGAAAAACCTTACCTCATATCCATTCCTTATTCTGTTATTATTTGACTTTCTATTAAAAAAATTCTAATTTTCTATCCAATTGCTCAATCTGATTCTCAATCAATTATTTCATCTGAATAGTTGTTGAGTTATACAAAGCTGAACCGGAAAGAACTCCTCACTTCAATAGCTGACAATCAATTGATGAAGAAAGCCAACATGATTACTATAATATAAAACACATAAACATCATATATAGTAGCATGTAGGCTTAGAAAAAGAGTATTTGATAAAATAAATGATGGTATGGTGGCTTTTAAGTTGAACTGTAAGGGTGAGGCAAAATGGCTAGAGCAGTATCAATGTAAGTAATTGGATAGATATGGAGGAGAGATGTATAGGGTGTTGGGAAGATTAAGTGATTCAACTTAAGTCAACAAAGTCTGCATAAGCAGGAAAATATATGTTACAGCTTGGTCAAGAAGTGTATATTATTTTGTTTTTAAGGTTTAAGCTCATTCTGTAAGCAAAGGTTCTTGAGCTATGGTTGATATGATCGTGTCCGTCTTTTAAGAAGTTGATTAAATATGGAAAAGATGTTTAACAAGAAAAACTTCTAAGAGGTTATTAAAGTGTCTTGTAATAAATGATGAGAGGTGAAACTAAATCAATAGCATAAAAGAAAGGAGATGAATGCCAAATACATTTGTGGGTAGAAGCCCTTATCTACTTATCATGGAAGAGAGTGAGAAATTTAAAAAATAGGTTACAGATTTAAGCATGGGTGATTGGGTGTTAAATCAGTGCCTTTATCAAAGACAAGAAAGTTAAAAATACAGACTATATTGTGTGGATGAATACAATGAATGTAACTTTATATATTTCAGAATATGGGTTTGGAACAGAGAATTGCTTAATTCAGCAGTCAGGACTTTCTTTACCCTGATTAATCAAATTCAGTGAATCTTATTCCAGCAGGACACAGTGAAAATTCTGTACTTCTCTGAGGTCAGATTTGACTTAAACCAAAGGTCCTCTAATCTCTTATGTGCTGCAACTGATTTTCTTGTCCAAAACCTTATCTGAGTTTGACCAAATTGATCGCAAGCATGAGCATACTTCCCGATGTCTGACTGATAGACTGTTTCTGAACATTTCCTTCTTGACCTCTACATTTTTCAAACTTCCTTATCTGTACCATCACACCAACTTGCTATTTAGTACTTTTGTTAGTACCTCTTTCTTATATCTACATTGATTCTCCTGGACCTGGATGTCACTATTTTATTCTTAACACTGTCTTTGACACAGACGTAGGACTTTTACCTCACTCTTAGATTACATAATACATAATAAAGAAGCATCATGGTAGAAATTTAAGAGAGAAACAGACAACGTTGATAAGCCTGTGAGGCCAATTCACTACCTTAGTAACTTTTTTATATACTTGGAGGACACAAATAACATCTTAGGATAGAATTGACCAAAAATAAGGGGCTCATTTAGATGCCTGGTAAGCATGAGCATTTGAAAAAACTTAAGTAATTTAAAAGTATTTTAAATAACAATTTTAGTTCTCTTTCATACCCTAGTCGGACATTGAATACAACTAGTATTCAGACATTGAATACAACTAGTGTCAAGGACACTTAAAAGCATCAATTTATGCAATTCTTGGAAATCAGTATGTTCCAGGATACATAAACTCATGTCTGAAAGTTGCAATGATCCTTATGTGCTATCTAATCCTTTAATTTATTTGAGGATAGAATGGCCACTTTTACTTGTTCAATTTTTCTGTATACATCTACTGCTCTAAAAACAATAAACACTAAATGATGGGGTTATAAGTAGGACTGATATCAATAAAATACATACATTATCTTAGCCTGAATTTCAGGCTATTTTTTCACATACTTAGTTTCTGATGAATCATAAAACAAACAGAATCATTTGAAATATAGCAATGCTCTCCGTAAAGCACATATAACTCCCAGAGGATGGGATTTATGTTTCTTTGAATGACAGTCAACACTCTAAAAATTTAGTTAGAAGAATTGCAGGTCAGAGATCTTAGATGTGAGTGACATTGGCAGCATAAAGAAATGATCAGGGAATAAGTTTCTTTGAACTTTGTCAGTCAATTTTTTTTTAAGTCAGAAGTCTTATAAAGAAACATAAAGGAATAGTTTGTCAAATGCAGTTATATCCTAGAGAAATGGAAACAATATAAAATAAATAAAACAGAAAACAAAAGACATATAAGCTGAGCATGAGCTCACAATTAGTGATAAAAAGATTTTTTTTTACCTTTTATTTCGATATGACTTTTGATTTACTGAAGAGTTGCAAAGGTAGTACAGAGTTCCCATGTGCTCGGCTTCTAGCTATTCCTAAGGTTAACAGCTCACATAATCTGGTGTGTTTATCAACACTCAGAAATTAGCTTTAGTAAAATAGCATTAATTGCGAATATCTTTTTGTATTTGATAAGTTTGGTCACAAATATTTGTTTGGTGATCTAGGATTCAGTACAGTGATTCACTCAGCCATCACATCTTCTTAATCTCCTTTAATTTATGGTACTTTCTCACTCTTTACTTGCTCTTGGCTCTTGTTTTGGTTTGGCTTGTTTCCATTTTTGTTTTCGCTGTTTACCTTGGCATTCATTTTTTGTGCCTACCAGTATAGTAAAATTTATTTCAGTTGAATTTCTCTAATACTTTCTTAAAGAATGTGGTAATGGTTTGGGGTTAAGAATGACAGAGAGATGAAGTGCTTTCTTTTCTCACATTATATTATATATATTAACATGAATGTTACTGGTGATTTTAGCCTTAATCACTTGGCTAGGATAGTATTTTCTAGGTTTCTTTCCTGTAAAGTTTTGATTTGTCCCTTCCATATTTAATTTTTAAAGAAGCAAACCACCAAATCCAGTCACCACTTAAGGAGGAAGAATTAAGCTCTTCTACCTCCTTGAGGGAAGAATATTAAATAATTTGTGCAGATATTTTTAAACCACCAGAGTAATTAATAAATATTTTGAGCAAGATCCCTTGAGACTGCACAAATATCTTATTCTCTTTAAAGTTTGACTCACTCATTTCAACATTCATCAGTAGATCTTGCCTCCAAGTTGACATTTCCTTTCTTTCTATTACTGCGGTATATTCCAGGACGAGCTTGTACTTTCTGTCCTAGCTTCAGACTCAGTCATTTCTCCAAGAACCTTCTATGTCAGTTTACTGGGGAATAGTATTTAGAAACCAAGATATATGTGGGTGTTAGCTGTGATAATTGCTACTGAAATTTCATTGTTTCTAGGCCATCTTAGCACACAGAGCTAGGAAATACATGTATGTATACTAAATATATGCATGTAAATAAATGTACAGAAACATTTCTTTAAATATCCATTTGTACATCTCTCTCTCTCTTTCTCTCTCTCTCTCTCTTTTCCAGCATCACAGGATTTATTCTAACCTTCCCCCTCATTATTTGTGACTTCTACCTCTTACCATAGTCACCTGGTTTCCATTTTCTACAATTTACTTATTTATTTGCTCAACCCTAGTATACAAGCAATTTCAGAATTATCAACTAGGGTATAATGTTTATGGACATTTCTTTTTGTATTTAGCTCTACGTTATTGGATGAGGATGGGTTAGGGTAAGACCCTGCTTAGAGTCTTTAACTCTTCTAACTCTTTTGTACTATATGTCTAATTTGAAATTTATTTTAAAATTATATATAGGTAAAAAATTGAAAATGCAAAATCACAAATTAAATCTCTTTTACTAAAACTGCCATTTCCCAATTACTTTATATTTATCTCAAGCCAGAAGAGCAGGCCATGAAAAGATCACTTTCTATGCACTGCTCTCTAGGGATTTGCAATATAATATGTATTTATTTTTCTTGTACTTATATGATTGCAAGACTTTAATAACAAAAGTCTAGTGAAAAAGACTTCCTAGGTCTGAGATAAAGGTATTTCCATGGGACATGTAAGGACCACAACTTTTAAGGACTTGAATCTCAAAAGCCTTGAGTAATATAATTAAAATGGGGTTACTGGAGTTTTGCTGAATGCAGTTGGGTTCTAATCAAAACTACAAGCACAACAAACTCTGTACCCAGAGACCTAAAAAATAAAATTAGACCACACTCATGCTTAGAAATAACCTCTGCTTTTGGGACACATTTTCTCCATATTACTTTCATTTATTTGATTGGCATTGGATTTGGTGGCTAAATCAGGAAAACATTTTATTTCAATTTACAAGATTCTTAAAAGAGGGCTCACATTCTAGAGCCTTAAGTCAAGCTAGATTTTTCATTGATACTACTCACATTTAAGGTTTTTAAAAAATGCATTGTATGTCCAGAACTTTTGCTAAAATGCATAAGGTAAACCTTTGCAGATATATCTGGTCTGGAATTAAATTTCCTCGACAAGTATGAGGCTAACTGGTCAAAGTATTGCATTCCCTTTGAGGCCAAATTGTAATATCTTGCTGCTTCCATTAATCCTCTGTTTTTCCTCATGAAATAATTTTCATTTATTTACTCATTTCAACGTTTTTATTTGTATGTGAGACAGTAACTTTGACCAGGAATTGCTAGAAAGGAGGAGACTGGACTTCAAGATGAAGACCCAACTCACCCCCACATGTCCTAGAACTTAATCTGTGCATTATCTTGTGGCACTGTTGACAATATCTATTTCCAAATTCTGCAGTTTATCCTATCAAATGTCATATTATTAGTTAACTGTAGATTTTGAATTTTCTTACAGCACTCTATGCTCATCATTTATGTTGCATTAGATCCTTAAATTAAATTATATTCAAAGAAAGTTCATTGGAAGAGTGGAGAGGAATGTCCCAACCTGGTTTTAAAGGATTATTCTAAAGGCTCTTACTGAGTGACATTTAGCTGGCTCATTATTTATATTCCCTGAAAATATAAATTATGGTATCTAATTTAGAGAGTTTCATGAGTGTCAAATGTGATAATAAATGATGTTTACAGCAGATGAACCTACCACAATCTCAATTTAAATAAAATTTAAGTGATTGCTCCTCATACAAATGCTTATCTACCTTTCAACACCGAAAAAGCATGTGAAACCTAAATAGTAGACAGTGGTCTTCCTGAAATTCTCTATACTGAAATTAGTTCTACTATACAATGTAATGAAATATTTGGTAAGACATAGGCAAATTCAAATTCAGGGAAAGAAGGGGTCAGTAAATTATGCAATACTCCCTTTTTTTTTTCTGCTTTACATTTCTGTGTTTTAATTAAGATTCTCTGTTTGATTATTTTCTTTTTGCTTTGTACATTATATTTGAAAAGTAATTGAAGAAAAAAATTAACAGTTTCTAAAAGTAACCGAAGAATCCATTTCAAAAGCTACCATATGACATACTTTCAACATGATTAAGGTGTTTTTCATCTACATGCTAATTCATGCATGTAGATAAAATTCTATGTTGGTAAAATTCAAATTTTTAAAATGTTGATATTAAGATTTTGTGCCTATATATTTTCATTAATAATCCTGATTTTTTTCTTTTCTTTTCTTTCTTTTATTTAATATTAAGAAGATGTTTAAGATTGATATGGTTTGGCTATGTGTCCTCACCCAAATCTCACCTTGAATTGTAATAATACCCATGTGTTGGGGGAGGAACCTGGTGAGAGGTAATCGACTCATAGGGTTTGGTCTTTCTCATGCTCTTCTTGTGACAGTGAATAAGCCTCATGAGATCTGATGGTTTTACAAAGGGGAGCTCCCCTGCACATGCCCTCTTGTCGGCTGCCATGTAAGATAAAATTTTGCTTTTCATTCGCCTTCTGGCATGATTTTGAGGCATCCTCAGCCTTGTAGAACTGTGAGTCTATTAAACCTTTTTCCTTGCATGTACACATATTTTTATTGCAGCACTATTCACAATAGCAGAGACATGGAATCAACCCAAATGCCCATCAATGATAGACTGGAAAAAGAAATGTGGTACATATATACCATGGGATACTATGAAGTCATAAAAAGGAACAAGATCATGTTGATTACAGGGACATGGATAGAGCTAGAAGCCATTATCCTCAGCAAACTAATACAGGAAGAGAAAAACAAGCAGTACGTGCTCTCACTTATAAGTGGGAACTGAACAATGAGAACACATGGACACAGAGAGGGGGACAACTCAGTGGGACCTGTCAAGGGGTAGGGTTGGGGAGAGAGAGCATTAGAAAAAAATACCTAATGCATGCTGGGCTTAACACCTAGGTGATGGGTTGTTAAGTGCAGCAAACCACCATGGCACATGTTTACCTGTGTAACAAACCTGCATATCCTGCCCATGTACCCCGGAACTCAAAATAAAAATAAAAAATAATAAATAAATAATTCAGCCTTGGGTATGTCTTTTTAGCAGCATGAGAACAGATTAATACACTAAATTGGTACCGTTGGAGTGGGGCACTGCTGTAAATGTACCTGAAAATGTGGAAATAACTTTGGAACTGGGTAATAGTCAGAGGTTGGAACAGTTTGAAGGGCTCAGAAGAAGGTAGGAAAATGTGGAAAAGTTTGTAACTTCCTAGAGATTTTCTGAATGACTTTGGCCAAAATGCTGATAGGAATATGGACAATGAAGTCCAGTTTGAGGTAGTCTTAGATGGAGATGAGAAACTTGTTGGGGAGTAGAGTAAAGGTCACTTTCACTATGCAAAGAGACTGGTGATATTTTGTTCCTGTCCTATAGATCTGTGGAACTTTGAACTTGAGGCAGATGATTTAGGGTATTTTGGGGAAGAAATTTCAAAGCAGCAAAGTGTTCAGGAGGAAGCAGAGCATAAAAGTTTGAAAAATTTGTGCCTGACAATGCAGTAGAAAAGAAAATTCCATTTTCTGGGGAAATATTCAAGTTTGCTACATAAATTTGTATAAATAAGTAACAAGGATCCAAATGCTAATCATCAAGACATTGAGGAAAATGTCTCCAGGGCATGTCAGAGACCTTCATGGCAGCCTGACCCATCGCATACCTGGAGGCCTAGGAGAGAAAAATTGTTTCCTGGGCCAGGGTCTGCAGTCCAGGGACTTGGTGCCCTGCATCCCAGCCACTCCAGCCCTGCCTAAAAGGGGAGGAGGTACAGCTTGTGCCTTCACTTCAGAGGGTGCAAGTCCTAAGCATTGGTGGCTTCCATATGGTGATGAGCCTGTAGGTGGACAGAAGTCAAGAACTGAGTTCTGAGAACCTCCCCCTAGATTTCAGAGGATGTATGAAAACGCTTGGATGTCCAGGCAGAGGTATGTTGCAGGGGTGGAGCCCTCATAGAGAACCTCTGCTAGGGCAATGCAGAAGGCAGATGTGAAGTGTGAGCTCCCACATGGAGTCCCCACTGATTCACTGCCTATTGGAGCTATGAGAAGTGTGCCACCATCCTCCAGACCACAGAATGGTAGATCCACTGACTGACAGCTCATGCCCTACATCTGGAAAAGCTGCATACACTCAATGACAGCCAGTGAAAGCAGCCAGGAGGTAGACTGTACCCTGCAAAGCCATAGGGGCCAAGCTGTCCAAGGGTGTGGGAGTCCACCTCTTGCATCAACGTGTCCTGGATGTGAGACAGGGAGTCAAGGGAAATCATTTTGGAGCTTTTAGATTTGAATGCCCTGTTGGATTTTGGACTTGCATGGGGCCTGTAGCCCCTTCATTTTGCCAATTTCTCCTGTTTGGAACACTTGTATTTACCCAATGCCTGTACTCCCATTGTATCTAGGAAGTAACCAGTTTACTTTTGATTTTATAGGATTTGCCTATAAAATCCAGAAGGGATTTGCCTTGTGTCAGATGAAACTTTTGACTATGGACTTCTGAGTTAAGGCTGAAATGAATTAAGACTTTGGGGGATTGTTGGGAAGGCATGATTGATTTTGAAATGTGAGGACATGAGATTTGGGAGGGACCAGCAGCAGAATTATATGATTTGGCTCTGTGTCCCCAGCCAAATCTCACCTTGAATTTTAATAATCCCCACATGTCATGGGAGGGATCTGGTGGAAGGTAATCGAATCATTGTGGATAGTTTTTCTTTTTTTTTTCCCCATGTTGTTCTTGTGATAGGGAATAAGTCTCACAAGATATGATTGTTTTATAAAGGGGAGTTCCCCTGCACATACCCTCTTGCCTGCCATCATGTAAGAAGTGACTTTGCTCTACCTTCACCTTTTGCCATGATTGTGAGTCTTCCCCAGCCATGTGAAACTGTGTATCCATTAAACTTATTTCTTTCATAAATTACCCAGTTTCAGGTATGTCTTTAATAGCAACATGAGAATGGACTATTATAAGAATATATGTAGAAACTACCGATTTTATTTAGAAGTTTTTTTTCTAATGCTTGTTTCTGGTTAATTGTCAATGCTAAACTAGACAGATTAAAATAAGACAATTTAGTTTTCTACAAAAAAGACCACAATGTACTAATAATTTCCCTTACTTTACTGAGCTGGCATTATTGAAGTTCTTTATATTATTTTGATACTTGAGAAAATTATTTGTTTCCATGAAAAAATGAATACAATGCCTAAAGATAGTTTATATTCTCATGGTGATTAATTCAATAAAATATTTGAGGAGTATTTGCCATATGCAAAGTGGGTTACTTGGTGCTGTGGATGTAGCAAGGAACAAAGGAGATCTGGCTCCTGCATATGTGAAATTTATAGTCTATCTATTCTAGTGAGGCAATCAAATACTTAGCAATTATTCATTAAACTGCAATTGTGATCAGAGACTAGTCTCACATCACATCAAAGAAATCTAACCCCTCTCAGGAAGTCAATTAAAGCTTCCTTGAGTGAGTGACTTAGGTTGATCTCTTAAAAGTTGACTTGATTGAAACTGTGGATTGGTTGTTCAGCCAACATTCCATCATCCTTATGGAGAGCCAAGTTCACAGACTTTATTGAAAGAGTTTTATATGCAAATTTGGTTCTACCAGTTACATGGGATCATAAGAGATTTTGAAGGTCTTTTATTTTCCATTCTTCAGTTCTTGAGGGTCAAAAGTCATTTGCATGATTGCAATGACTTGATTCCAGATTATTGACACCTAATTAGTTTAAGAACTAAACTAATAAGAATAATTCTTAAGGAGCAACTCATCCTCCCCTTTTCAGGTAGGCTCTCAGAGGTAGTAGTTTCCCTAATTCATTGATTCTATTTTGTTTTGGAAGGTTTTCCTTCATGCTCATCCAGTATTCCAAAACTCCTCTCTTCCGAACCACTTTCGCTGATACAATCCCGTCTTGATGTAGATAACTAAAGAGGTTCCTGTTATCATCAATAAGCCTTGGTAGCTATGGTAGACTAAGAATTGATAGTCAACTTGGTAGACAGCATTTTAGGCAGTGAAAATATTAAGTGCAAAGGCCCAGAGACAAAAAGGCACACAGACTGTGTTAGCAAAGGAAGGGTGTTTATGTGGCTGGGCTGCAGAGAGGCAAGTGAATTATGTCATTTCAGAAGAGAGTTGCAGATTGCTTATATGCATCCAGGGTTTTGTGTGTTGATTCCCACACAAAGGGCAGTGTCAGACATAAAAGTTGTTGAGCCTAGAAATAATATAATAAGTTATTTTTAAAAGTCATTTTAATTCAAGATAAAAATGAATTGAAATGACTTTAGAATAGTGCTGGGAAATGGGTTATGGATTTTTTACAAATAAACAATGTAGAGATAATGGTACATGGACTAGGATGGTGGCAATCAAGTTAAAGAAAACTCCATGAATTAAATAAATAATTAGATGTGAAGTTCATAGGATTGTTATTTGAATAACCATGGAAGTTAAATGTAAATGAGGTGTCAAAAATGATGTCAGGTTTCTGATTTGTAAAATTGAGTTGAAGGTAGTGACTTTTGCTGAGACATGGATCACAGAATACCAAGATTCTTGAACAGGATTAAACTTTCAGATCTGGACAAGTTGAATTTGAACACCTGTGGAAAATCAGAGAAAGAAAATACAGTTTTAAACATTTATACGTTAGTAGTTAAGACAGTTTAAATGGTGAAACAGCATAAACATAAGCATAAAATGATAGCATCACCTTAAATATTAATCACAAACAGTAAAACCAAATTAATAAATTATTATAATTTTAAATTATATATTTTAGATTATTGGAAGGTAAAAATTTTAAGTAAAATAAATAATTAAATCAGAATTTTAAATTAATGAATGAGATTTCATCTAATTTTTATTGTCTCCAAGGAAATAGTTCAGGTTTCTACTTGAGTATTCGACTAGGAATATTCATGTCCTAAAAAAAAATCAACATAGAGTTAAAAAGTGCCTTAAATAAAACAAAATTAATGTAACATATTTTTAGGGTTAAGACTAGGCACAAAGGGATGTTGTTTATTTGTAATATTAGGTACATAGACAGGAGAAAATAGATATTTGGCTGTTTATAAATTTAAAAATTCAAGTCTATTATAAAAATCAAAACTGCATCTTAGTACAACAATCATGTAATTATTCTAAGGTCAAACATTTAAACTACTAAAAGGAATAAAGATAAAATATAAATTAATTCTTAAAGAGACACCAAGATAATTTCCTTTCATTCATTTCCTCACATTTGGTCTTTTTATGTCTTTCACTCTCTTGGCAGAGCAATAAAATGCTTTGACATCTTCTTGGCCTAATAAGATGTACACATCAAAACCCACACTGCCAGTAACATTTCTCATATTTCAGAATATAACATTTTAATCATAAAGGAATAATAGAATGAAGAAAGATATAATCTTACATAGGATGTGATGACTCATTAATTCTCACACTAATAATTTGTATAAATCAAGGTGAATGAATATAAACTACATAAAATACTTGAGAGGTTTAAGAAAATTTACAGTAACTTACTTGGTATCTAATGAATTTTTAATTCATGCAAGTTTTAATAGAAGGCATATAGCAAGGCATTTCAAAATTTATGTTGAGATACACTCAATTACAATTAATTCACTGCACCACTGAAGCAGAAAACAGTTCACTTTATGAATATTAGGAATAGTGTCTGATTGCATGGTGCCATGTCCATTAGATTTGACTTCTGGTACATTGTGTAGCACCATGGAAATAAAATGAATTGAGATCAACATAAAATAACTGCGGCTATATACACAATAGCTGTTTTGATGTAATTTAATAAAATTAAGTGTTGCATTTTTAAAGATAATTTAATTTGTAATTTCTTTGTGCTAACATGCGTTTGAATAAAAACAAGATAATTATAATTTAAGGATAAGCATGAATTTAAAATTATAAAAATTTTTCTTAAGAAATTAATTGGTATTAGTTTGGATCTTTTAAATAGCTGCTATTTTGATAATGAGCATTTTAACATATCTATTGAAGGTGATTTTAATATTTTCATACTGTATTAAAATAGATCATTTTGAAGTTTAAATATGGGTTACTATACTTCAGTGACATTTATTGAATTGATTGTTGCCATAGATGTGGAATAAATTTTGCAAAATATCAACTACTAATCATAGATAATTTTTATAAAATTATTTCATAACGTTCGCGTCATTGGGATGTAACAATGTACAGATTCTTGCTTCTCCTTTTTTTTTCCTTCACATTTTATTTTAGATTTAGAGGGTACACCTGCAGATTTATTACCTGAGTATATTGCATGATGCTGAGGTTTGGACTCTGCCATCCAGGTAGTGAGCCTAGTACTCAATAAAATAGTACCCAACAGATAGTTTTTAGAGTCTCTACCTATTATCTTCCTCCCCCATCTAGTAGTCTCCAGTGTCTATTGTTTCCACCTCTATGCCTGTGGATAGTCAATGTTTAGATTGCACTTATATGTGAAAACATGCAGCATTTGGTTTTCTGTTCCTGTGTCAATTCGCTCAGAATAGTGATCTCTAGCTGCATCCATGTTGCTGGGAAGGACATGATTTCATTTTGTATTATGACTGTAGAGTATTTGATGGTGTATATGTATAATATTTTATTTATCCAATCCACAATTGATAGGCACCTATATTGATTGCATGTCTTTGCTATTATGAATACTATTGCAATGAACATACAGGTGCATATGGCTTTTCGGTAAAAGAATCTATTTTTCTTTGGGTAAATACCTAGTAATGGGATTACAGTGTTGAATAGCAGCTCTGTTTTAAGTTATCTGAGAAATCTCCAAACTGCTTTCCCCAGTGGCTGAACTAATTTACATTCCCACAAACAGTGTACAAGAGTTCCCTTTTCTCTGTAGCCTCACCAGCATCTATTATTTTCTGACTTTTTAATAATAGCTGTTCTGACTGGTGTGAGATGGTATCTTATGGTGGTTTTGATTTGCATTTCTCTGAAGATTACTGATGGCAAGAATTTTTTTTATAATTTTGTTGACTGCTTGTATGTCTTCTTTGGAGAAGGGGAAGTCTATTTCCTTTGCCTATTTTAATGGGGCTACTTTGTTTTTTTCTTGTTGATATGTTTAAATTACTTACAGATTTTGGTTAATAGACCTTTGTTAGATGCATAGTTTGCAAACATTTTCTCTTATTCTGTAGGTTGTCTGTTGACTCTGTTGATAATTTCTTTTGCTATGCAGAAGCACTTTAGTTTAACTAGGTCCCATTTGTAAATTAATTAACTAATTAATTAATTTATTTTTGAGATGGAGTCTCACTCTGTCACCCAGGCTAGAGTGCAATGGTGTGATCTCGGCTCACTGCAACCTTTGCCTCCTGGGTTCAAGCGGTTCTCCTGATTCAGCCACCCGAGTAGCTGGGATTATAGGCATGTGTCACCATGCCTGGCTAATTTTTTGTATTTTTGGTAGAGAAACGGTTTCACTGTGTTGGCCAGGCTAGTCTCAAACTCCTGACCACAAGTGATCCACTTGCCTTGGCCTCCCAAAGTGCTGGGATTATGGGCGTGAACCACCATGCCTGGCCTCTATTTGTAAATTTTTAATTTTGTTCCTTGCTTCTACTTTTGGGGAAAATTGCATAAATGCGGTTGCTTTTCAGATGTTCTAAAGGAAATGGATAAGATCACACTTATCTGTGCAATCTGAAATAGTTGAACTCATAAATGTAGAGAGTACTATGGTGGCTACCAGATGCTGGGGCCATGGGAGAGACATTGGTTAAAGAATACAAAAGTTAAGTTAGATAAGATGAATATGTTCAAAAGATCTATTGTACAACATGGTGACTATAGTTAATAACACTGTTGTATTCTTAAAAATTGCTAAGAGAGTTGATTTTAAGTTTTCTTACTATGCGAACAAAACAATAACACATATGTGAGGTAATGTATATGTTAATAAGCTCAGTTTAATCATTTCATAATGTATACATATTTCAAAATATGTAAATGATAAATATATACAATTTTTATACATTCCACAATGTGTATACACTTCATAACAATATCCTGTATATAGTAAATACATATAATTTTATCTGTCAATTAAAAAATATATATAAAATAAATATTTAAAAAACACTCAGTACAAAGGTAAAATGTATTTCTTCCTCTTTTCTTTCTTGTTTTTGAGATGGAGTCTTGCTCGGTTGCCCAGGCTGGAGTGCAGTGGTGCAATCTCGGCTCACTGCAAGCTCCGCTTCCCTGGTTCATGCCATTCTTCTGATTCAGCCTCCTGGGTAGCTGGGACTACAGGCACCCACCACCACGCCCGGTTAATTTTTTTTGTATTTTCAGTAGAAACGGGGTTTCACTGTGCTAGCCAGGATGGTCTTGATCTCCTGACCTCGTGATCCACCCGTCTTGGCCTCACAAAGTACTGGGACTACAGGCATGAGCCACCGTGCCCAGCCTCCTCTTTTCTTTAATATTAGCAATCATTTCTTCCCTTCTATGTGCACATATACTATGATCATCGTAAAAGATATTGATTAAATACCTAGTATGTTCTTGCCACTCATTTAGTCAATGTAATGATTAGAAAATTATTAAGAAAATATTTACATGCTCATATAAACTCAGTTTACAAGGCTAAATATCTTATAAATTACAAGTGTGAATATTTATTGCCTTATCCATTCATCGTGTGCTGCCTGAAAAAGCAGGTTCGAACCAAACATTGAGGTAACTGCTAGAAAAAGTTTATAGATTTCCTTTTCACATACATTTATTTTATTTATTAGATCTTCCTCTATCAAAGTCTACAGTTTCCTCCTAGTTTTTAATGGATTATATCGAATATTTTTAATATTGTCAATGTCACTACATATTTGCCCCATTAGATTTGCCTATTCAAGATAATTTTGAATGCTGTCCTAAGTTCACATACTTTTTAAATCAAAATTTGTGATGCTCATTGCTTATGTTTAGAATACTCCTGCGTAGAAAATAGTTCTGAGTCCTTTAAGATCTGTATCTCTGAAATTATCCTCCTATTCAGAAATCAGCACCTCCCTCTCTGAATTGCTTGAATTCTACCATGGTCACATCCTAAAATGCTTGAATTATAATTATTTATGCACAAAGACTTACAGAGGATTCAAGTTGAGAGGAATATCAGAGCCCCTTACGCTGCAGATGTGAAAACTTGCATTCTTGGAGGTGAAGTGACTTTGAAATAACAGATTAAAAGTTCACTTTATCTAAACAGCCATACAAATAATAAAATCTTCTCTGAGTTCAAAGTGAGATTGCTACAGTCCTTAATACATATTAGTGACAAAGGCCTTCACAACTGTAAAGATGGTCCCAGATCACAAACACAACAGTGGAGCCACATCCTCTCAGTCTCAGTTAATGTTTGCATTTTTTTCTAATCAAAATGAAATTTTATATTATTAATCAATATTGGAAAAAGATCTCTCACTTCCTTTGCAAAATGAAAAGGTAGCATTACATTTTCCTCAAAGTCAAATAAAAATGTATTATTCTATTACTCTATTTTTGTTTAAATTCTAAAAGCATGAGTTTTATGGATAAAAACATCATTCCTTTTTTACACCAGGTGCTTTTAAGGCACTGCCAATATGGCATTACTCTCTTGTACAATCTAGTTATGCTTTACTTAAAAACTATGGGTCAGGCTTGGTGGCTCATATCTGTAATCCCAGCACTTTGGGGTCCCAGGTAGGTGGATCACTTGAGCCCAGGAATTCTAGATCATTTTGGGCAAGATAGGGAGAATCCGTCTCTACCAAACAAAACTAAACATTAATCAGGCATGGTGGTGCATACCTGTAGTCCCAGTTACTCAGGAGGCTGAGGCAGGAGGATTGCTTGAACTGGGAGGTGGAGGTTGCAGTGATTCAAGTTCATGCCACTGCACTCCAGCCTGGGTGAAAAAGCAAGACCCTGTCTCAAAAAACAAAAAATAAACAAACAAACAGAAAAACAATAGCAATGAAAACCCAAAACTATGGACGATTCCACTTTAATTTCTAATGTATATGATTCCACTTTAACTTCTAATATATACTTGTGTAAAGACATTCTCTATTACTTATATTACTCTTCAGTTCTCTATTACATTGAACACTGTAACTTTGAAAAAAGTGTCTGTAAGATATATATTAAAAATACTTTAGATGACATAGGACAACAAGTCGAATGATTAAAGGAATAATATATGGATAAATTCTGGATCTATATCCAAATAACACAGTAAAATGTGCACAATGCACATTTACAATTACTACTGCAAAATGACTGATAGTGAGTGAAGAGATTTATCCTCAGGAGGTACTGTAAGTGATGGAAAAAACCAATCTGCATTCATTTAATTAAATACATTTTTAAGCAACAAAATATTTCAGTACATCTGAAAAGAGTAGGATGTTATTTCTATGATCCAGGAATATGCATGGACCATAAGTATTGAAATATGTAAGGCAGGGTGTTACAGGGAGCATAAAATAAACAGTAAAAGTCTACACCCAACTAGGATGAAATTATGCAGATTTGTAGATAATATCCAGAAATCACTGCATCACAAAAATTTGGAGCTGGAAGGAAACTTTGAAACTAACTGCAACAAGGATAAAAAAAAGGACCTCTGAAATTTTAAGAAACAAAAATTTATGAGTTTCTGTATTTTCTTATGGGAACTTTCTTCAGATACTCAAGTGATGTTTACACAAGAAGGAGGACCAGAAACTATTCCGATATTTTTATTTTATGCAAGATATTTGAAGTTTGAAAACAAGTGAGCTGCTCAATTGTGTGTTTGCACAATTTCTAAACACACGTGTTTACACACATGCATACATATTAGCAAAATTGATAAAGTCATATTTATCTTGTGTCTATGAATCTTGATAAATTTACTAATTATAAAAGCATATCTGTAATGTACTTTGAATTTTCAAAGTACACAAACTTGTTATCTGTAAATGATGGTAATCTTAGTTATCTGTTCCTTTTCAGTTCTTACTTAAAAATATTTTTTTTTTTACCTTACAACCCTGTCTAATATTTTGCTAGACAATGTAAAGTATAAGTGGAGATACTGGAAATCCTCATTTCACTCATGGAAAATATTTTAAGATTGCACTACTAAATATAAAATGTAATGTATGTACTTTTATGGATATTCCTATTTTTAGTATAAGGTCATATCTCTTTAAATTTAAAGTATTTATCATTAACTGGTATTGATTTATAATACACTTTTTCCATAACTATTGAATTTATATTATATGTTTTACTCTATATTCAATTAATCTCTTGAATTACTGAATTTTTGAATGTTAAACCCAGTTTTTCATTGGAGAAAAATGCACCATGGCCATGATATATTTTTTCTTTTCACATACCATTGGAATTATTTTGTTGATATTTTAGTTAATTATTTTCTTATGTATTCATGGTAGCAATTAGACTGTAATCTTTTTAGTGTAATTTCCTTGTGAATTTTGTGTGTGTGTGTTTTCTCTCATATAACGAGTGGAAAGTAGTCCACATATTTTTATTTGATAGAAGAACCTATTTGTGAATTTTCTTATCTCTTCCTTAAGTATTGGTGATAACTAATTGATAAAGCATTTGGGACTAAGAAATTCTTAGGGGATATTTTTAATTAATTATAAATTTATTTTTACAAGTAGATAAAAATTTACACAGGTTTCCTTTTTATGCCAATTTCAGATTTGTTTTCCTAGGATTTTTCTCATTCTTATAAAGTTGCTCATAATATTTTTTATTAACTTTATGATGTTTGTAAGATATATTGTGCTTTTTTTTCATTCTTGATATGAGAAATTTGTACCTCCTCTCCTTCTCTTTCTTTGTAAAATCAGAGTTGCTAAGTGTTTATTGATCATATTAGTATTTGTAAAAGGTGAAATCTAGTTTAATTTTACTATATTACATACATTTTTCTATCTTATTAATTTCAATATGTATGATTTCTTTTTATATTTCAGGTTTAATTTGTTGTTTCTTTTCTTACTTTATTACTTTATTTCAACCTTTTATTTTCTACTATTGTGGGTTTTTAAGGTTACACATTATTCTTCTAGTAGATTTTCTGTAGTCAGGTTTTAATTTATCATACTTTCATTATCATTTTCAAAGCCACATAATTTCTATTGGAATTTTTTCCACCTATATATTATTTAAAATTTATGTTTTTAATTCTCAGCTTTGGGTTTTTAAAATTTTCTTTTTATTATTGATTTTAATATTTTACAATTTGGCGACTAGGTTTGTGGCCAATATGCCGTCAATTTTCCATGGATACTTTAAAAAATAAATTTTGTTGTTACCTGTAGATATTTCTGATGTAAAACAGGTCAAACTTGATAATAATTTTTTTCAGTTCTTCTACATATGTTTACATTTTTTTTTGCTTTTTCCATTAATAATTGAGAAAGTAATATAAAAATTTCTCACTCTAATTGTGGATGTGGATTTTTCTTTATATTTTTGCCAACAAAAATTAAATTATTTTAATATGTTTTATTTACCAATTACATTTTTATACTTGTCATAAATTTCTGTTAATTCCTGTCATTGACCCATTTATTAATATGTAATATCCCTATTTTTAAGTACTGCTGTCTTTTGCTTAATGTATTTATGGTATGTAGTTTTTTAATCTTTCTACATTTAGCTTTCTTTTCTTACATTAAAGATGCAATTCTAATAAGTGGTATGGGCATTATTATTTTCTAACTTGCTCTATAAACATTTAGCCTATTTAAGTTCATTATAATTACTAACTAATATAGATTTATATCAGCCATTTTAGTATCTGTTTTTAGTGTCCCACCAGCTTTTTTCCTTTTTCTCTCTTTGAGATGTTTTCTCTATTAATTTTATTTTGAATAAGGATTTAACAAAACTTTCTTTCTACATGGAAAATTGTCCTGGGATTAACTTCCATGTACCTGTTTTCCTAGAAGCCTGATAACGGCATTTTAGTGTCATACTAAGTAATCAAGTCCTGGAAGCTGGATTAAAGGACCATTTATGAATTACAAATATCATGTTGGAAGATGCAGCTTGGATTTTTCTTGTATGTAGAATGACATACAGAGGTGTTTCATTGTGGCGGCCTAGGATTATGCCCACTGCTTCCTACATGGAACCTACAGCTTCTAAGATAGAAGTGTTTTCACACTCTGAAGTGCTGCCTTACATCTAAGTTTTCATTTAGAAATCCAAAAGATTGCCCTTGAATTTTTGTAAGAACTCCCACTGAAGAGAATACCTGATACTACCCTATTGGCATGCTGATTGTTCCAGCAGATTGGGTATTGCAGTAGTTGCCACATAATTACAATATGAATCTTTAATAATAATAATGTAATACCACTTCTCAAATAATGCTATGGCCTTGGAATACTTTAACTTTATTTATCCCATCTTTCTCTTTTGCTGGGTTTGCCAGGCATGTTAATTATGCATGTATTTTAACCATTGCTATATTTGTTATTTACTGTCTGTATTAGGCTCTTTATTTACTTCCTGCATTTCTGTTTCACTCTGAGATCATTGTCCTTCTGTGTAAAGACTTTGACTTAATATTTGTATAGTTTCTGTTTACTGGCAGTGAATTATCTCAATTTTTATTCATCTGGAATTTTTATATTTTGATTTTTTATTTAGTATTCAACCTTGAAGGATATTTTCACTGGCTATAGGACCCTATGTTTGCAGTAGGTTTATTTTAGCATCTTAAAGCTGTATTTTATTGTTGTCTAGCCTCTATGATTTCTGTTAGAAGTCAGAATATCAATCACACAGCATGATGAATATAGCTATTAGCTCAATACTGTGCATATGAATTCTGCTAAGAGAATTATCAGGGGAACCAGACCACAATATTTCAATGTAGGTTCTTTTCTACTTTCCCTAAGTGTCGGCAGGTCTGAAAAATAAAGGGAAAGAGTACCAAAGAAAGGAATTTTACAAGTGGGTCTCTGGGGGTGACATCACATGTCGGCAGGTTCTGTGATGCCTCCGAGCTGCAAAACCAGCAAGTTTTTGTTAGCGATTTTCAAAGGGGAGGGAGTGTACAAATAGAGTGTGGGTCACAGAGATCACGTGCTTCAAAGGCAATAAAATATCACAAGGCAAATGGGGGCAGAGCAAGATCATAAGGCCAGGGTGAAATTAGAATTACTAATGAGGTTCCATGTCCTGTTGGGCACACATTGTCATTGATAAACATCTTAACAGGAAACCGAGTTTGAGAGCAGACAACCAGTCTGATTAGAATTCGCCAGGCTAGAATTTCCTAATCCTAGCAAGCCTGAGGGCACTGCAGGAGACAAGGGTGTATTTCATCCCTTATCTACAACTGCATAAGACAGACACTACCAGAGCAGCCATTTTAGAGACCTCCCCCTGAGAATGCATTCATTTTTCCAGGGGTATTCCTTGCTGACAAAAGAATTCAGTGATATTTCTCCTATTCTCTATCTGAAAGAAGAGAAATATGACTCTGTTCTGCCTGGCCCCGCAGGCAGTCAGACCTTATGGTTATCTCCCTTGCTCTCTGAAAATCGCTGTTATCCTCTTGTTTTCAAGGTGCCCAGATTTCATATTGTTCAAACACACATGCTTTACAAACAATTTATGCAGATAATGCAATCATCACAGGGTCCTGAGACGACATACATCCTCAACTTACGAAGATGACGAGATTAAGAGATTAAAGACAGGCATAGGAAATTATAAGACTATTGATAGGGGAAGTGATAAATGTCCATGAAATCTTCACAATTTATGTTCAGAGATTGTAGTAAAGACAGGCGTAATCGATTATAAAAGTATTAATTTGGGGAACTAACAAATGTTCATGAAATCTTCACAGTTATGTTCTTCTGCCGTGACTTCAGCAGGTCCCTCCATTCGGGTTCCCTGACTTCCCGCAACATCTCTCCCTTTCCTTTTATATAAATGTGCCATGGCGATGAAGACTTGTTCATTCTCTCGATTTTGATGCAGGATTCTTTGACTGGTCTGGCACACTAAAGACAAGCCGATTAAACAGAGAAACATAATTCCAAAATTTACTACAGTGGAGCCCCCAGTAGACTTAATCCAAGTCGTGGGGTTTAGTCCAGAAAAATTTTCTGCCACCTGATGTAATGCCTCAGCTCCATGCACAATGGATAAATGAGCTTGAGATCTTCAAAAATTTGTTTCTTTAATTTAGTTATGTCCAATGACAAATTATTTTCCCAACCCAGAAGGTGTCCTTTGACCATTTCCCATGAATGATTAGTCTCATTGT
Source organism: Chlorocebus sabaeus (assembly GCF_047675955.1). Classification (NCBI taxonomy): domain Eukaryota; kingdom Metazoa; phylum Chordata; class Mammalia; order Primates; family Cercopithecidae; genus Chlorocebus; species Chlorocebus sabaeus. Next base: position 3,607,377 of record NC_132927.1, read on the forward strand.
AGGAATATGGGGTGATACAAAAATGTGAAATATTCTAATTGCACTGCATTTGCATGCAATGTTGGAGACTCACTACCCGATCTCCAAGCCAAATAACAGACTATCTTAAATGATTAATTTGATTAGTCAATTTTTGATCAATGCCTTGTTGAGAATTCCACATTTGGGTGGAATTGACTTGCCAATCATTAACAAAATGAGCCATTTGAATAGATTGATGTAACACCATTCTGGTATTGGTGGCCATTGCAGTGACTGTAAATAGGCCCATGATCACAGCAATTCAAGTGAAAACAATTGTCTTAGATCTTTTTTGAATTTGCTGTAACACTTCATTATTTAATGTATCAAGAGGGAGGATTGCCCAGCTTCTGGGCAAAGTTACCACAATCCAGATTCCTTCTTGAGCTCCAATCAACATTACATTTATCCTGGAGTCAAAATGGGAGTTAATACAAGTGTATAAATGACAATTAACACATTGGACTGTTTGATTGTCCAAATTTTGATATTTCCCACTAACAGCATGTAAGGAGGCTTAACACAACTCTGTATGGGAACAGTCAGGTTGGAAGTAGGTAAAGCAGAATGTCTGGATCTACACTGCTACTGAGAGAGGAGGACAGTAGCAGGGACAACAGACAGAAGAGTTTCCCCTTCCCATACTCACAGTCCAGACATGGAAATAGCCCATTTCCAAAGTTCTGGGTGTTCTGGGCTCAGAATGGGGGAATATCATATAAGGCCTCGGAGTGGGCTCATTTATCTTCCCATTTTAAGGCAAAAAATGAGCTGACCTTCCTATGCCAAGTAGAATGATGATTCTTGTTCTCCTGATAAGAAATAAAATAAGTAGCCTCCAGGCATTCCCTTTCGCCAGAGGAGCAATTGTTTTTTAAATAGCCCTTTGGTGCCCAGTCTATTACTAAACCATATGAGTCATTTTTTAATATTACTGCATGTGAGTTAACACAGTCTTCCCAAATTAAAGTTTTAGGTGGGCCCTCAAAATTGTTAGGGCATGATTTTCCTGTAGGTTTATATTGAAAGCATGGGGTATCTCCCATTACTCCCCCTTTCATTTGCCTTGAAGGAGAATGGTAGAGGCCAGAGACCAAATGTCCAGGTTCCTCTGTAGCTGATCTCTCCAGAAGATAAGCAGCCCAGACTTGAGTTTCTAGATGGATACAACAAGGTGCATGTCTGAGGCACAGAGGCAGGTATTTATAACCCATGGTAACATTAAATGCAGTGCCTTCTTCTCCTAGTTGAGTGGGGCAATGGTCAACTGTAGTTCCAGGCATCTACACACTATCATTAGTGCAGATTTCTGTGGGAGCATCCATCCAGGTGAGAGGTTGAATAAGTGGAAGAAAATGCACATAAGCCCAATAAGAATAATTTTGTATAGCAAGTAAATCAGTGTAAGAGGAAACTGGTGAGACAGAAACCATAAGGAGGAGAATCATTAAATAACACCTATTGTAAGTGAGATTCAGTGCTGAAGGAGGAAGAGAAGAACAGAGGGATGTTATTTTCAGGCTAATAGAAATGGTGAGATTTTTAGGTTTGTTAGGAGAAAAACAAAGGTAATTAGGAGAAGTGGTATTAGTTAGATGGGTCTCCGTTGCCATCAGGGAGGATTGACCCAGACCCATTTTGATTTAGTGTGTTAGCTTCTGAGGAGTTGGCATAGATCTCACCATGTCTGAGGGCGGTCTCTGACATGGACATCTTTTTTTCTGTGGTTTTCATTGTCAGTATTCACATAAAGTTTGAGCACTCAGACAGGGGATTGATGATCTCCTGGTGAAACACAAGCATACCCTCTTTCCCACATTAAGTAGAATCAGAGACAATATTTAAAGATTTGGGGAAATCCTGTAAGGCAGTAATTACAACAATTAACTCTGCCTTTTGAGCAGAGGTATAAGGGGTAGAAATAAGCTTGTCTGTAGACCTACATAACCAGCATTTACACAATGGAGTCATCAGTGAACACTGTAATGGCCTCAGGAATGGGCTGATCTTTGGTCAATCGAGGGACCACCCAAGAAGTTATTTTTATTTTTATTTTATTTTATTTATTTATTTATTTATTATTATTATTATACTTTAAGTTCTAGGGTACATGGGCATAACGTGCAGGTTTGTTACATATGTATACTTGCGCCATGTTGCTGTGCTGCACCCATCAACTCCTCAGCACTCATCAACTTGTCATTTACATCAGGTATAACTCCCAATACAATCCCTCCCCGCCCCCCCACCCCATGATAGGCCCCGGTGTGTGATGTTCCCCTTCCCGAGTCCAAGTGATCTCATTGTTCAGTTCCCAGCTATGAGTGAGAACATGTGGTGTTTGGTTTTCTGTTCTTGTGATAGTTTGCTAAGAATGATGGTTTCCAGCTGCATCCATCTCCACAAAGGACACAAACTCATCCTTTTTTATGGCTGCATAGTATTCCATGGTGTATATGTGCCACATTTTCTTAATCCAGTCTGTCACTGATGGACATTTGGGTTGATTCCAAGTCTTTGCTATTGTGAATAGTGCCGCAATAAACATACGTGTGCATGTGTCTTTATAGCAGCATGATTTATAATCCTTTGGCTATATACCCAGTAATGGGATGGCTGGGTCATATGGTACATCTAGTTCTAGATCCTTGAGGAATCGCCATACTGTTTTCCATAATGGTTGAACTAGTTTACAATCCCACCAACAGTGTAAAAGTGTTCTTATTTTTCCACATCCTCTCCAGCACCTGTTGTTTCCTGACTTTTTAATGATCGCCATTCTAACTGGTGTGAGATGGTATCTCATTGTGGTTTTGATTTGCATTTCTCTGATGGCCAGTGATGACGAGCATTTTTTCATGTGTCTGTTGGTTGTATAAATGTCTTCTTTTGAGAAGTGTCTGTTCATATCCTTTGCCCACTTTTTGATGGGGTTGTTTGTTTTTTTCTTGTAAATTTGTTTGAGTTCTTTGTGGGTTCTGGATATTAGCCCTTTGTCAGATGAGTAGATTGCAAAAATTTTCTCCCATTCTGTAGGTTGCCTGTTCACTCTGATGGTAGTTTCTTTTGCTGTGCAGAAGCTCTTTAGTTTAATGAGATCCCATTTGTCAACTTTGGCTTTTGCTGCCGTTGCTTTTGGTGTTTTAGACATGAAGTCTTTGCCCATGCCTATGTCCTGAATGGTACTACCTAGGTTTTCTTCTAGGGTTTTTATGGTATTAGGTCTAACATTTAAGTCTCTAATCCATCTTGAATTAATTTTCGTATAAGGAGTAAGGAAAGGATCCAGTTTCAGCTTTCTACTTATGGCTAGCCAATTTTCCCAGCACCATTTATTAAATAGGGAATCCTTTCCCCATTTCTTGTTTCTCTCAGGTTTGTCAAAGATCAGATGGCTGTAGATGTGTGGTGTTATTTCTGAGTACTCTGTTCTGTTCCATTGGTCTATATCTCTGTTTTGGTACCAGTACCATGCTGTTTTGGTTACCGTAGCCTTGTAGTATAGTTTGAAGTCAGGTAGCGTGATGCCTCCAGCTTTATTCTTTTGACTTAGGATTGTCTTGGAGATGTGGGCTCTTTTTTGGTTCCATATGAATTTTAAAGCAGTTTTTTCCAATTCTGTGAAGAAACTCATTGGTAGCTTGATGGGGATGGCATTGAATCTATAAATAACCTTGGGCAGTATGGACATTTTCATGATATTTATTCTTCCTATCCATGAGCATGGTATGTTCTTCCATTTGTTTGTGTCCTCTTTTATTTCACTGAGCAGTGGTTTGTAGTTCTCCTTGAAGAGGTCCTTTACATCCCTTATAAGTTGGATTCCTAGGTATTTCATTCTCTTTGAAGCAATTGTGAATGGAAGTTCATTCATGATTTGGTTCTCTGTTTGTCTGTTACTGGTGTATAAGAATGCTTGTGATTTTTGTACATTAATTTTGTATCCTGAGACTTTGCTGAAGTTGCTTATCAGCTTAAGGAGATTTTGGGCTGAGACAATGGGGTTTTCTAAATATACAATCATGTCATCTGCAAAGAGGAACAATTTGACTTCTTCTTTTCCTAACTGAATCCCCTTGATTTCTTTCTCTTGCCTGATTGCCCTAGCCAGAACTTCCAACACTATGTTGAATAGGAGTGGTGAGAGAGGGCATCCCTGTCTTGTGCCAGTTTTCAAAGGGAATTTTTCCAGTTTTTGCCCATTCAGTATGATATTGGCTGTGGGTTTGTCATAAATAGCTCTTATTATTTTGAGGTACGTTCCATCAATACCGAATTTATTGAGCGTTTTTAGCATGAAGGGCTGTTGAATTTTGTCAAAAGCCTTTTCTGCATCTATTGAGATAATCATGTGGTTCTTGTCTTTGGTTCTATTTATATGCTGGATTATGTTTATTGATTTGTGAATGTTGAACCAGCCTTGCATCCCAGGGATGAAGCCCACTTGATCATGGTGGATAAGCTTTTTGATGTGCTGTTGAATCCGGTTTGCCAGTATTTTATTGAGGATTTTTGCATCGATGTTCATCAGGGATATTGGTCTAAAATTCTCTTTTTTTATTGTGTCTCTGCCAGGCTTTGGTATCAGGATGATGTTGGCCTCATAAAATGAATTAGGGAGGATTCCCTCTTTTTCTATTGATTGGAATAGTTTCAGAAGGAATGGTACCAGCTCCTCCTTGTACCTCTGGTAGAATTCAGCTGTGAATCCATCTGGTCCTGGACTTTTTTTGGTTGGTAGGCTATTAATTATTGCCTCAATTTCAGAGCCTGCTATTGGTCTATTCAGGGATTCAACTTCTTCCTGGTTTAGTCTTGGAAGAGTGTAAGTGTCCAGGAAATTATCCATTTCTTCTAGATTTTCTAGTTTATTTGCGTAGAGGTGTTTATAGTATTCTCTGATGGTAGTTTGTATTTCTGTTGGGGCGGTGGTGATAATCCCTTTATCATTTTTAAGTGCATCTATTTGATTCTTCTCACTTTTCTTCTTTATTAGTCTTGCTAGTGGTCTGTCAATTTTGTTGATCTTTTCAAAAAACCAACTCCTGGATTCATTGATTTTTTGGAGGGTTTTTTGTGTCTCTATCTGCTTCAGTTCTGCTCTGATCTTAGTTATTTCTTGCCTTCTGCTAGCTTTTGAATGTGTTTGCTCTTGCTTCTCTAGTTCTTTTAATTGTGATGTTAGAGTGTCAATTTTAGATCTTTCCTGCTTTCTCTTGTGGGCATTTAGTGCTATAAATTTCCCTCTACACACTGCTTTAAATGTGTCCCAGAGATTCTGGCATGTTGTATCTTTGTTCTCATTGGTTTCAAAGAACATCTTTATTTCTGCCTTCATTTCGTTATGTACCCAGTAGTCATTCAGGAGCAGGTTGTTCAGTTTCCATGTAGTTGAGCGGTTTTGATTGAGTTTCTTAGTCCTGAGTTCTAGTTTGATTGCACTGTGGTCTGAGAGACACTTTGTTATAATTTCTGTTCTTGTACATTTGCTGAGGAGTGCTTTACTTCCAATTATGTGTTCAATTTTGTTATAAGTGCGATGTGGTGCTGAGAAGAATGTATATTCTGTTGATTTGGGGTGGAGAGTTCTATAGATGTCTATTAGGTCTGCTTGCTGCAGAGATGAGTTCAATTCCTGGATATCCTTGTTAACTTTCTGTCTCGTTGATCTGTCTAATGTTGACAGTGGAGTGTTGAAGTCTCCCATTATTATTGTATGGGAGTCTAAGTCTCTTTGTAAGTCTCTAAGGACTTGCTTTATGAATCTGGGTGCTCCTGTATTGGGTGCATATATATTTAGGATAGTTAGCTCTTCCTGTTGAATTGATCCCTTTACCATTATGTAATGGCCTTCTTTGTCTCTTTTGATCTTTGATGGTTTAAAGTCTGTTTTATCAGAGACTAGTATTGCAACCCCTGCTTTTTTTTGTTCTCCATTTGCTTGGTAAATCTTCCTCCATCCCTTTATTTTGAGCCTATGTATGTCTCTACGTGTGAGATGGGTCTCCTGAATACAGCAGACTGATAGGTCTTGACTCTTTATCCAGTTTGCCAGTCTGTGTCTTTTAACTGGACCATTTAGTCCATTTACATTTATGTTTAATATTGTTATGTGTGAACTTGATCCTGCCATTATGATATTAACTGGTTATTTTGCTCATTAGTTGATGCAGTTTCTTCCTAGCCTAAATGGTCTTTACATTTTGGCATGTTTTTGCAATGGCTGGTACCAGTTGTTCCTTTCCATGTTTAGTGCTTCCTTCAGGGTCTCTTGTAAGGCAGGCCTACTGTTGACAAAATCTCTAAGCATTTGCTTATCTGTAAAGGATTTTATTTCTCCTTCACTTATGAAACTTAGTTTCTCTGGATATGAAATTCTGGGTTTAAAATTCTTTTCTTTAAGAATGTTGAATATTGGCCCACACTCTCTTCTGGCTTGTAGAGTTTCTGCCGAGAGATCTGCTGTTAGTCTGATGGGCTTCCCTTTGTGGGTAACCCGACCTTTCTCTCTGGCTGCCCTTAAGATTTTTTCCTTCATTTCAACTTTGGTGAATCTGGCAATTATGTGTCTTGGAGTTGCTCTTCTCGAGGAGTATCTTTGTGGCATTCTCTGTATTTCCTGGATTTGAATGTTGGCCTGCCCTACTAGGTTGGGGAAGTTCTCCTGGATGATATCCTGAAGAGTGTTTTCCAACTTGGTTCCATTTTCCCCTCACTTTCAGGCACCCCAATCAGACGTAGATTTGGTCTTTTTTACATAATCCCATACTTCTTGCAGGCTTTGTTCATTTCTTTTTCTTCTTTTTTCTTTTGGTTTCTCTTCTCGCTTCATTTCATTCATTTGATCCTCAATCGCTGATACTCTTTCTTCCAGTTGATCAAGTCAGTTACTGAAGCTCGTGCATTTGTCACGTATTTCTCGTGTCATGGTTTTCATCTCTTTCATTTTGTTTATGACCTTCTCTGCATTAATTACTCTAGCCATGAATTCTGCCACTTTTTTTTCAAGAATTTTAGTTTCTTTGTGCTGGGTACGTAATTCTTCCTTTAGCTCTGAGAAGTTTGATGGACTGAAGCCTTCTTCTCTCATCTTGTCAAAGTCATTCTCCGTCAAGCTTTGATCCGTTGCTGGCGATGAGCTACGCTCCTTTGCCGGGGGAGATGCGCTCATATTTTTTGAATTTCCAGCTTTTCTGCCCTGCTTTTTCCCCATCTTTGTGGTTTTATCTGCCTTTGGTCTTTGATGATGATGGTGACGTACTGATGGGGCTTTGGTGTAGGCGTCCTTCCTGTTTGATAATTTTCCTTCTAACAGTCAGGACTCTCAGCTGTAGGTCTGTTAGAGATTGTTTGAGGTCCACTCCAGACCCTGTTTGCCTGGGTGTCAGCAGCAGAGGCTGCAGAAGCTAGAATATTGCTGAACAGCGAGTGTACCTGTCTGATTCTTGCTTTGGAGACTTCCTCTCAGGGATGTACTCCACCCTGTGAGGTGTGGGGTGTCAGACTGCCCCTAGTGGGGGATGTCTCCCAGTTAGGCTACTCGGGGTCAGGGACCCACTTGAGCAGGCAGTCTGTCCCTTCTCAGATCTCAACTTCCGTGTTGGGAGATCCACTGCTCTCTTCAAAGCTGTCAGACAGAGTCATTTGCGTCTGCAGAGGTTTCTGCTGCTTTTGTTGTTGTTTACTGTGCCCTGTCCCCAGAGGTGGAGTCTACAGAGACAGGCAGGTTTCCTTGAGCTGCTGTGAGCTCCACCCAGTTCGAGCTTCCCAGCGGCTTTGTTTACCTACTTAAGCCTCAGCAATGGTGGGCGCCCCTCCCCCAGCCTCGCTGCTGCCTTGGGGTTAGATCGCAGACTGCTGTGCTAGTAATGAGGGAGGCTCCGTGTGCATGGGACCCTCCTGGCCAGGTGTGGGATATAATCTCCTGGTGTGCCTGTTTGCTTAAAGCGCAGTATTGGGGTGGGAGTTACCTGATTTTCCAGGTGTTCTGTGTCTCAATTCCCCTGGCTAGGAAAAGGGATTCCCTTTCCCCTTGCACTTCCCAGGTGAGGCAATGCTTTGCCCTGCTTCAGCTCTCGCTGGTCGGGCTGCAGCAGCTGACCAGCACCAATTGTCCGGCACTCCCTAGTGAGATGAACCCAGTACCTCAGTTGAAAATGCAGAAATCACCGGTCTTCTGTGTCGCTCGCGCTGGGAGTTGGAGACTGGAGCTGTTCCTATTCGGCCATCGAAGTTATTTTTATAAACTCAAACAATTTGTTGTTTGGATAATGATTGTCAATAACACCAGTAAAATCAGCCAAGTGAATTTGCCACAGTATGGAATGTTGAAAGGCAGCTTGAACTCTGAGCTGATTTAAATGACCTACAATTAAATTAGGATCAAATACAGAAATTTTAAGTATTCTACACTAAGCTTGTCCAATTAAGATGGTCGGTTGGTCCAGATAAACAAAGTTTTTGACACAGAATGAGTAAGAAAACACCACTCCACTAAATCATTATGTTGAACTATTAGTCCAGTAGGGGAGTGTAATGAAGTGAAAACCAGAAGCTAAAATGGCTGAGAGGACTGTACGCTAGATAACTGGGTGGTCTGGATTGTTTCCTCTATGAATTCCATTTCCAGTGAAGCCTCAGGGGGCAAAGTCCTGGAACTGCAGAGATTGGAATCTCCCCACAGCGTAGAAAACAAGTTAGACAGTGCATAGGTCAGAATACCTAAAGTGGATCTTAAATAATTAATGTTACCCAAGAGTTTTTGGAAGTCCTTTACAGTTTTCAAAGAATCTGTCCTAATTTGAACTTTTTGAGGTTGGATACATTGTTTATCGGCCACCATTCCTAAATATTGAACAGGAGTGGTTTATTGAATTTTATCCTGAGCGATGTGTGATCCAGCCTCTGTAACACGGCAGCTCAAAATTTGATAACAGCCAATTAATTATTTATCTGTGGGGCAACAATTAAAACATCATCAATATAATGAAGAATATAGGCCTGGGGAAATTGGGCTCGAACTGGTGCAAACACTTGTCCAACATAAACCTGGCAGATTGTAGGGCTAGTCAGCATTCCCTGAAGAAGTCCTCTCCATTGATAACGAGCTGCAGGCTCCTGATTATTGATAGATGTTACAGTAAAAGCAAAGGTTTCACAATCTGATTTATGTAAAGCAATATAAAAAACAATATTTAAGATCAATAACTATGAGAGGCCAATTTTTAGGTATTAAAGCAGGGGCAGGCATGCCGGGTTGGATGGCTCCCATAGGTTTAACTATGGCATTAATGGTCCTTAAATCGGTTACCATCTGCCACTTGACTGATTTCTTTTTTACTAGAGACACAGGAGAATTCCAGGGGAGAAGAGAATGTTCCACACTTCCAAGTTGTAACTGTTTAGAAACCAATTGAGTCAAAGCCTCCAGTTTTTCTTTAGAAAGCAGCCACTGCTCTATCCAAACAGGAGTGTCAGATTTCCATTGTAAAGGGATAGGATTAGGATCAGGAGGCGTGGCAGTGGCCCCAATTAAAAAGGATAACCTAAACTAGCTCTGTCTTCTTTTACAGTAATTGGGAGGGGTGTAGTAATCCCTTCATGTTTTGGACTAAGACTGAGTCCTGGAACAAACCCCATGTTTTCCATCATATGCTGACTGGGAGCATTATAAGACTTATGTGGAATATTAATTTCAGCGCCCCATTGTGCCAGCAAATCTCTAATCAGTGTGACCTTGTTTAAGCATAGTAAAAGAAACAGGAGTTTGGCCTGGGGCGCGTAATTTATCCTAAGCTCTCATACACACCTTTGTTAACTGTTCTGTGGTAAGAGCATCAAAGCCTAATTGGGCATAAGTATCAGAGAAACTATGGGAGCCTGTGAGCCGAGCCTGAGTAATTAGAATTCCATTAGTCTGATTTCGCTGAGCTTGCAAACGGGCCTCCTCTGACCATCAGATACAAAGTTGTAAATGCTGAGATGGGGTTAGAACAGCTTTTGCCAAAAGGGCACAATCTAAAGGAAGCAAAAAGCCCTCAGTACAAAAAGTTCGTAATACCATTTTAATGTAAGGAGAAGTAGGGCTATACTGAGTACAAGCATCCTTAAATTATTTTAAAAAGGTAAGATTGAGAGGTACATAATGATACATTTGTACCTCTTGGAAGTTGGGAGATTCTAGTGTGACCAGATAAGCCCACACATCTAATCCACTTGTTTCTTTGTTTTGGCATAATAAAGCATTGCACTGAAGTTTTAAGAGTAGGTATCTGAGCCGTAGTTGGCATAGAAGTGACAGGAAAAGCATGAGTAGATAAGGGAGACTGAGGGTGAGGGGTCAGACTGGAATGAGAGTGTGAGAAAGGGGCATTCAGGGAGCAGAAGGAGCAGAAATATACTGGTGATTACTGGCATCCATGTGTGAAGAAGGGCACAGAGAAGCAGACTGAGTGGATGGTAAAGTGACCCATTGAGGAACAGAAATGACAGGAGGTTGAGGGCATGCAGTGGACAGAGAGGGCCTGCAGAATTATAGGTAAATTGTAGTTTGGTCCTGGAGCCATTAGCTGATGCCTGGAGGCAAATGCTGCAAAGGTTTGAAGAGGGAAGAATTAGAATATGTATGGTCCCGGGCTGTCTGAGTCAGGGCCATGGGAGCTTCAAGTATTGGCTCTTTGTGAAAAGAAATGAGTTAATCAGGGGGTGACGTTAATCCAGAGTCACCGGAGTTAGACATTGTATTTTCAGCAACGTTAGGTGGGGGAGGAGTAGCCAAAGAGAGAAGCTGATCAGATAACAAAGGCAGTGTGGGAGAGGAAAGTTGAGGAAGAGGTGGTGGGTCACCAGATTCAGAAAATTGTGGTAATTGCAGGTCCTCATGGGATTGGATTGTCATTAGGGATGGCACGTACCAAGGCCACATCACCCCAAACAGTGATGGGAACATAATTCCCTGTGGAGACCAGTTCCCAGAATATTGCACTAACATGATTCCATAGTTCTACATCTAAGGTTCGTTTTTCAGGAAACCAAGAACAGTGTTCTTCCACTGCCCTGAATAGAGTGACCATAATTTCCATGGTTACTTGGACCCTTCCCTGTTTTAACAAGTCTACATCTAAGATTCCGTTTTCAGGAAACCAAGGAAAGTATTTTTCCACCGTCCTGAATAGAGTGACCATGTTTTCCATGAGACCTCGAACCATTTTCTGTTTTAACCAGAGTTTAATATAGAAGAGATAAGTACAATGTTTAGACTCTTTGTGACCCATAGTTAACCCAGACAAATTCACAGACTAATCACCAGTTGTCAGGGAGTCAAACAAGTGTTTCTGTGGATCAGACCTATGACTTTTGTCTGCACCTACCAAAGGGAATCGGGTTCCCATATGCACTTAGGAAAAGAAAAAACAACATTGGTGTGCCAGATATAGGGGGAACCAGTCCCCAGTGTTTCAACGTACGTTATTTTCTTTTTTTTTTTTTTTTTTTTTGAGACGGAGTCTCGCTCTGTCGCCCAGGCTGGAGTGCAGTGGCGCGATCTCGGCTCACTGCAAGCTCCGCCTCCCGGGTTCACGCCATTCTCCTGCCTCAGCCTCCCGGGTAGCCGGGACTACAGGCGCCTGCCACCTCGCCCGGCTAATTTTTTGCATTTTTAGTAGAGACGGGGTTTCACCGTGTTAGCCAGGATGGTCTCGATCTCCTGACCTCGTGATCCGCCCGCCTCGGCCTCCCAAAGTGCTGGGATTACAGGCGTGAGCCACAGCGCCCGGCCAACGTACGTTATTTTCTATTTTCCCTACGTGTCGGCTGGTCTGAGAAATAAAGAGAAAGAGTACAAAAAAAAAAGAAATGTTACAGCTGGGTCACCGGGGGTGACATCACATGTCAGCAGGTTCTGCGATGCCCCCGAGCCGCAAAACCAGCAAATTTTTATTAGCATTTTCAAAGGGGAGGGAGTGTACAAATAGGGTATGGGTCACAGAGATCACATGCAGGCAGTCAGACTTTATGGTTATCTCCCTTGTTCCCTGAAAATCACTGTTATCCTGTTCTTTTCAAGGTGCCCAGATTTAATATTGTTCAAACACACATACTATACAAACCATTTATGCAGGTAATGCAATCATCACGGAGTCCTGAGGCGAGACACATCTTCAGCTTAGGAAGATGACAGGATTAAGAGATCAAAGTAAAGACAGGCAAAGGAACGTATAGGAGTATTGGTTGGGGAAGTGATAAATGTCCATGAAATCTTCACAATTTATGTTCAGAGATTGCAGTAATGACAGGCGTAAGAAATTATAAAAGTATTAATTTGGGGAACTAACAAATGTCCATGAAATCTTCACAATTTATGTTCTTCTGCTGTGGCTTCAGCCGGTCTTTCCATTCAGGTTCCCTGACTTCCCACAACAGAGAATAAGTTTCAAATGTTTTTAATCACAAAATTCTTAAATATTTGAGATGATAAATATGTGAATTAGCTTTAACCTTGTCATGCGATATTAAAAATTCTAATACCACTTTGCAACCCATAATTATATACAGCTATAGTTTTTCATCAAAAATTAATAATAGTATTTCATTTCTTACCAAAAAAGTAAGCATAAGCCTTTTTTTTAACTAATCTTTTAAATATATCTGGTGTCTCTTCTGCCTCATGATCATGGTCTTCCATTTATTGCTTTGTACAAAGCATCCTTAAATGCTACAGGAAAGGATGACAAGTGGAATACCAGCTTACCTCTCTGTTGTTGCTTTCTCATTATCTCAAATTCCTCATATATTTTATTTACTTTTATTTACTTTCTTTACTTTTTCTCCCCGGTAATGTTGGTCTGAAGGAAAATAATGATGTATCCATTATACCTAGAAAAGGAAATCTGTACTTATAAGTAAAGTCTGTCCTTTGTTTGTTTGTTTTACTTTGTTGCTGAAATTATGATTGCCTGAGAAGTCACCAAATAAGGGTAAAATGGGAGCCATACTATATTCTTTGCCTGGCTATATCTGCTATTGTCAAATAATGGAATTTTATGCCAAGTCATTGCCTCGGGTCCTTACGAGATCCAAGCTGCTTAATTTATTCCTTGGGCCTATTAATTATTAGTTCTGTGACCTGATTAATATCCTTAAGGTCTCTGTATATCAATTTATTTATATGGAAATTGGGGATACTAATTGTTTTTAACTGTGGAGTTTTTGTGAAAATTAAATTATTTAATGTATATTGTTACCTATTTTGATGATGGCAATAGTATAATAATTAAAACACTAATAGCTGTTGATATCACATATATAATACAAAAGTTGTTGTTATCCTGTAGGAGAGAGTTACATATTGTTACACAGTTCTATATCTCTAACTATCCAATACATGTATTAATATAATGCCTGTGTTGTAGCAACTAATTTATATAGGTAATTTTTATAATGTAGTCACAGACAAAGTGTGCACTTTTATTCCAGTCAAAGTTTGAAGCTAAGATTTACATATACCATGTTCCCTTTATTTTTGGCATATTGCAGAACTATTTTTAATAATATTACACTTGAACTGCTAATGATATTCTAAATATCTATGAGAATAAATACATACCTGAAAAATTTTATTATAAATTAAAAAATATATCATTATGTTCCTTGAATATATTCACTAACAAAATTTCTTTGTTATCTTATCCAACTGTTTTCCTCTTTCACTACTAGATGTTTAAGAAGAATTGCTAAGCTATGAATTACATTCTCTGGCATCTCTATGAAGTTCTCTGGAATGAAAATATCAATTTAGTGTAGCAGTTATGCAATTTCTATGCATTGAGCATAAAGTAGCAGTTTTCATTAGCAGGTTTTCACAGTCAAAACTGTTATTTCTCTACCAACATTTCTAATTCAAAATTCAAGCTGCTTGTTTGCAAACAGAGAAATTGGAACTTGTCAATTATGTTAATCATCACTTATAAAATTTATTGAATGTCTCATAATCTAAAGAACAATTGAAAACTCACATTTTTATGCCTGTCTACAACTATTTAGTTATCTGACTACCTATCTCAATCTTTCTCTCATTTTGATTAAATAACGAAGGCATTTTTTTTCAAGCCATGTTTTTCAGTCATTAATGGTGTTATTAAGGGATTTAGCTGGGTTTTCTTTTGTTTTTTTGTCCCAGAATCAAATTGCTTTAAGAGCTCCATGAATGAATAGAAGAGATAGAATAAGCTACAGAAACTTACAATTCTGTGTAATATCTGGGCTAGAAATTTGATAGGTATAATGTCTTTCATTATATCATATTTCAGAAGCATTTAAGATGTGTAAAGTCTAAACCACTAATTTAATACAACATTATAATTTTATTGTCATTCTTTTTTCTTAGGTCAGATTAAAATAACATTTTAATTGTTTATATTAGTGATAATACATTTTACTTTAATATTTATTACACATCAAATACCACTAGCATTTTAGATTACCTTTGTTTTCTCATTGTATCAAATCAATTTTACAGTTAAAAGTCTTATTTTATATATTTTTAAAGAATCTGGTAAACAAAGCAAAACCTATACATAAAATATAATGTGATATTTGATTAGAACTCAATGTCAGCATTAATTATTTAAATCAAAGTTAATATTAAAATCATGTATGCTATGAAGATTTATCTCTTCAATAGCTTCTGCTTTCCTAAAAGAAAATATATCTAGAAAAGCAATGTGAGTTTAAAAGTGAAACATTTTCGTTTATTGCCCTACCTATCCTTGTTCAAAAATACTTTTGTCTACTTTAAAAATTTTTTTATCATAATTTGAGTGATCTTTAAATTCTAATATCAAAAATTAAGTTCTTTGGAGGGATTTCAAAATTATGTATCATTTATATTGTTTCCAGGGAAATTTAGAAAATTAGTATATCATTTATTATGTGCTGTGGAGGGATGTTAGCATTACACTAGTAATAATTTCACACTACCTATAATATAAATTAAGTAATCTATGCTGGCTTCAATGTATAATATATTTACTACATTGGGGATATACTAATTCTCAGTAATATATGTTTCTAGCTTTACAGGACCGTGGAAGACTCTATGTTTTTCCTCTCCTTGAGGCAATCATAATCATTCCTGTTCCCCACCCCCTGTGAATAACTCAGAAGTATCTATTTAGGTCCTTTGCTCATATTGAGTTGGGTTATTTGGGGTATTTTTCCCATTGAGTTGTGTGAGTTCCTTATATATTTTAGATAAGAACCCATTATCAGAAGATTTACAAATACTTTCTTCCATTTCATAGGTTGTCTTTTCATTTAGTTGATTGTTTCCTTTGCCGTGCAGAAGCTTTAGAGTTTGATGTAGTCTCACTTGTTTATTTTCACTTTTGTTTACTGTGCTTTTATTTTATTTTTGCTTTTGTTTACTGCACATTAATTCTGGGGACTTAATGTACAGCATGGTGACTGTAGTTGGTAATACTGTATTGTCGACTTAAAATTTGATGAGAGAGCAGATTTTAAGTGTCCTCACCTCCTGCTCGAACACACAAATGGAAACTATGTGTAGTGATGAATGTGTCAATTAATATGACTGCAGTAATCTGCACACAGTATATAAACATTTATCAAATTATTACATTGTGCATCTTGATGTACAGTCATGCATCTCATAATGACATTTCAATGATGGACCACATATACAAGGTGGTCTCATAAGATTTTAATGGAACTGAAAAATTCCTATTGCCCAGTGATGTGGGCACTGCCACAGCATCATAGCACAACTCATTATTCACATCCTGTGGTGATGCTGGTGTAAACAAATCTGCTGTGCTGCCAGTCACATATAAGTATAGCACACACAATCATGTATAGTACCCAATACTTCCTAATGATAACAAACAATTATGCTACTGGTTTATTTATTTACTACGATATATGTTTTACTGTTATAGAGTGTTCTCCTTCTACTTATACAAAAATGGTTAACTGTAAAACAACCACAGACAAGTCCTTCGGGGGTATTCTAGAATAAGGCATTATTGCCACAGGAGATGACAAGAGATGACAATGAATAACGTATTGTTATCATAGGAGACAACAATGAATAAGGCATTGTTATCATAGGAGATGACAATGACACTTCCATATGTGTCATTGTCTCTGAAGACCTTCTGGTGGGAGAAGATGTGGAGGTGGAAGACAATGATATTCATGATCCTTATCCTGAGTAATCCTAGGCTAATGTGTATATTTATGTCCTAGTTTTTAACAAGGTTTATAAAGTAAAAAAAAAAATAAAAGATGGAAAAATATAAAAAAGCTTATAAAACAGGATATAAAAAAATATTTTTGTACAGCTATAAAATATTTTTGTTTTAAGCTGTTGCTACAAAAGAGACAAAAGTTTTAAAAATACAAAAGTTAATATAGTAAAATAGTTATGGTGAGTTACAGTTAATTTATTATTGAAGAAAGACAATTTGTAAAATAAATTTGGTGTAGCCTAAGTGTACAGTGTTTATAAAGACTACAATAGTGTACAGTAATGCCCTAGGCCTTCACATTCACTCAGCACTCCTTCACTGACTCACTTATTGCAGCTTCCAGTCCTGCAAGCTCCATTTATGGTAAATGCCCTACATAGGGATTCCATTAAAAAAAAAAAAGTTGATCTCCTATTTCCACTGACGATTTTATATGCTTAGAATGTTTAAATACATAAGTCTCTCTGTGTTCCAATTGGCCACAGTATTCAGTACAGTAACATGATGTACAAGTTTTCAGCTTAGGAGAAATAAATGACACCATATAGGTTAGATATGTAGAGGGCTGCCCCATGTAGGTTTTTAGAGTACACTCTATGTTGTTTGGACAACGAAATCACTTAAGGGTGCATTTCTCAGAACACATTTCTGTCATTAAGCAAGCTGTTACTCTATATAATTTGTGTTTGTCAATTAAATATTTTAAAATTTAAAAAACTCAGATTGGATTTGAAAGCTGGTGCTTATGTTGACTTACAGCTTTTGTTTGTTTTGCCCAAAGACTCCAAATAATTTGTTTTTCCTCTGTATTTTTTTGAGATGGAGTCTTGCACTGTTGCCTGGGCTGGAGTGCAATGGCGTGATCTCGGCTGACTGCAACCTCTGCTTCCCGGGTTCAAGTGATTCTCCTGCTTCAGCCTCCAGAGTAGCTGGGATCACAGGAGCCCACCACCACACCCAGCTAATTTTATGTATTTTTAGTAGAGATGGCACTTCACTATGTTGACCAGGCTGGTCTCCAACTCCTGACCATGTGATCCGCCCGCCTCGGCCTCCCAATGTGCTGGGATTACAGGCATGAGCCATCGCACCCAGCTGACTGTTTTTTGTCTGTTTTCTAGTCTCTGTACACCTAGAAGGGTATCTCTCAAAAAAGTTGTAGGGTCATTGAAAGCATGTTTAATTGCTAGCAATAACAGGTAAGACCATAGATGAGCTGCTGTCTTTTATAGAACACATGGCAAGAAAAGTAAGCAAGGATGGTAGATGAGTTAAAATTTAAATGAAATATATATTCTTGGAATATAGTATATCCTAATTATCATATATTTATACATTTTCTAAATATGTTTTATTGGTTGATATATAGAAAGAGGATGAAATGGAAAAGTGAGATAAGCCATTCTGGAAATTAGAGTGAACATTACTAGACTTACATAATTTGGTTTAATGAACTGTAAGCTTGGAGTAGCATAAGAAGGTTTCTGTTGAGCAATTTGAAAATTTGTCAACCCTAGAATATTTCTTCAATCTTACTGTGCCTCAATTTTTCTATTTGTAAAATGTCAGTCTCTCATGCAAATGAAAAATTCTTGTTCTAACTGTGTTATAAAATTTTTTCGTAGACAAATGTAGAGATGTGGTAAAGAAAAATCAGATCTCAAGAAGTGAGAAAAAAACTTTAAATTTTTTTAGATGTGTGACTTTTTTAAAGCAAAAAAAGGTCAGAAAAATGTAAGTACAACATTTTCTAAAAATATTTAATGTCACCTGGTGGCTTCCTGTTGACATAAAGGGATGTTTTAACCAACAATAAATGTTCCAGAATTAAATGTCTCAATGTTGCATATGGAACACAAATGGAAAAAGGGAGAACATTTTTTGCTACTCTTTTCTGCTTTTAGCTTAGAAGTAATTGCCTGTAATGACAGTTCATTATACCATATCCCCACAATGCACATATTTAGATTCAAAATTAGAGATATGGGGTGATGGTAAAGTTTATGGAAGATCCTCAGTACAATGATGTGTGAATTGAACTACACTCACAAACAAATTGTTATCACAGAAAGAGTGAACTTTCTTAAGAGGCTAAATAGTACCAAGACTAGATAAGGAAAGATGCAGGTTCAATTCGATTAATATTTTTAAACATCTAAAGAAAGAATACATACATCAGAATTTTTCAAATGCTTGACAGCATGGAACCTCAGAAAAAAAAAAAATTGAAAAGACAAATTCACAATTGCTTTTCTAATCACTGCCTATAGCAAAGGTTCTGTACCCTAAGAGTCAGTTATATCTATTATCAGATATTACTGACATCTGATATCTGGTATCTGATATTGACAAACATGTATTTTAAATGTTGGTGGTGTATGCAGCTTAGTGTATTAAAATGCTAATTCATTTTACCGTAGTCCATACTTACTTACCAAAGCATTAGTGAGTTGTAATTTGGTTCTCCTTATGTGTTCTATAAACAGTGTTAGTGTTCTTATACTTTAGAAGGTAGATTTTAAAGTACAACAGGGCATTGTTGCTACATACCTTAGCACCTGCTTACTCTAATTATCAACATGAGTCATCTGTCCAAGAACAGTCAAATCTGGAACTTGATGACATTACGTTAATTAATCAGTTGAAAACATTAACAATTAATTTACACACACAACCATACATACATGGGCTGCCTAATACGTGTGAGATATTGGGAATAAAACATGGTGAGGAAAATATTCAACAATGGTGTTTTTGTTTTCTTTTTTTCATCCTTGCAGTACTGCTACATGTTTAGAATCTTTTGAAAAGTTAGAATCTGTTGAAAAATTATAACTATATTCTGATCTTAACATCATAAATTCATATCCTCATTTGTGCTGCGGATTGTAGTCAGGGAATTCTATTACATTTAGTGAAAATTTCTGCATAAACAAAACAAAACACAAACCAACCAACCTACGACACGCCACAGTGAGTGGAGTTGCTGGTAACATTATGCTCCAAGCCATCAAGTCTTTGAATTCTCTTGGACATTTTATACTTCACAAGTCATAGTGAGTCTTTACACCATTGATAACAATTTATGAAACGTCACTACCTAAGCAGGAGCACTGCAATGTAAAAAACAATCATTCTACTTTGCCACAAATCAGACCCACTGAGATTCTGCCTCTTTGTTATTTGCTTGTTTGTGAGGCCTCAATTGACTAAAGCCTGCTCAAAAAGGCATCTAAATATCTCAGGACTGTCACAGCCAAGAAGAGGCTCTAGCTTTCCAGGGCATTTGAGAGACAAGTGAATGTCAATAAATCTCCTGTAAAAAAGAAAAAAAAATCCACTTTGAAAACTTTACTGAAATATGGGGCCGGGCACGGTGGCTCAAGCCTGTAATCCCAGCACTTTGGGAGGCCGAGACGGGCGGATCACAAGGTCAGGAGATCGAGACCAGCCTGACTAACACGGTGAAACCCCGTCTCTACTAAAAAAATACAAAAAACTAGCCGGGCGAGGTGGTGGGCGCCTGTAGTCCCAGCTACTCGGGAGGCTGAGGCAGGAGAATGGCGTAGACCCGGGAGGCGGAGCTTGCAGTGAGCTGAGATCCGGCCACTGCACTCCAGCCTGGGCACATAGCAAGACTCTGTCTCAAAAAAAAAAAAAAAAAAAAGAAAAAAAGAAATATGGACAATTTATCATGTTTCTCCATGTTTACTTTGGTTTATATATAATATTATTTTACTTTCATAAACATTATTCTATTTTTGTTTGAAAATTATACGTCTACGTTTTATAGCATGTTTTTGAAAATAGACATTTAATGTCAAAATAAAAAAGAAGCGTGAACAATATACCACTATTCAATTATTTTTTAATCCTTTGATGTTGGTTTGTTTGTAGCTGTTAAAGTAGTCAATTCTGTAAAAAATGTCGTTTGAGAAATGTTTTCATATAAGATCTGTAGTGCAGAATGTAACTGACAAGGCCTATATACAGACACACTATCAGCCACTTTATGATTGATTTAGTATTTTTAGTGAAAATGACAGTTGGTTATGATTTAAAGCTGGAAGCATTGGCAGAAGATATGCTAATACTTTGACAACACTTACCAAGCTAGCAGGAAAAGTGACAAGATAAATAGCACTAGGCAAAAACTACTCAATAAATATATGACTAGTTTGAGGCTAATTAACCCTATCATAGAAGCTGGGTCTTACGGACGAGTAGTGCCAAGGCACAAATGCTGAGAGACATGGTGAGAACACTTTACATCTACTTTTTTTTTTTTTTTTTAGCATTTTTCAGATATATAGCACATTGTTATTAACTATAGTCACCATATTGTACAAGAGGTCTCTTGGACTAATACTTGCCATCTGGCTGAAATTTTGTATCCCTTGACCAACATCACCCCAACCCGCCCCGCCCCACAACACACAAGCACCCCAGCCACTGGTAACCAGCATTTTACTCCTTAGTTTTATGTGATAACTACAAGGTGTCATACTTCATATGTTAATTAGCTAGATTTAGTCATTCCTTAACGTACATATACTTCAAAACCTCATGTTGTACATGTGATTTTTTTTCTGAAAATTTTTTTAAGCATTGAAAAAAGAGAGATAGTGGACTCCTTTGCAATTCAAGCAACCATAAACATATGAGGATTTATCCAGGGTTAAGGTAAAACAAGACAAATTCATGGTTCTGTTATTATAAATATTGTAGAACAAGGTAGGTAGCATTCGGGGTTCTCAGAGACAGGTAAAGTTTGAGGGGATGCTGAGCCACCAAGGCAATGGGACCTTAAATGAACTAGCCAGTTCACCAGTGTCTGGCCAAGTGCGCTATTGCTGAAGACTTGAGTGCCAGTCATAGTGAGGAATTACAACATTGACATAGGAGATTAGGACAATTGCAGACAGCACCTACCCAGGAAAGGAATAGGAGCAATGGGAGCTATAGAAAATGTTTTGCCTCAGAATTTGCTCCTGCGTGTCTCACACTTGGGCCAGGGAACCTCAGTCTTGTTTCAAATAGAAATGATTTGGCCAAGAAAAGTAAAGGATATACTGGGTTATTGATAGCCAAGAAAAACAGGGTATCATCAATTTGCAGAGGCAATGTACTTTATTTTCTATGATTTTCTAACATGTGAAAAACAACAACAATAAAAAGCTGATGATAATACTGATCCAGCATATCATATACTTGGTCCATAAAATACAACAGGAGGTAAAATAACTGATAGGATAATACATTGCTAATTGAGGGCCTCACCTTACAAACACAACAACACTAAAGGCTCACTGAGATAGTGATTGTTAATAGACTTCCACCATAGAGTATTTAACTAGATTGTTAAAATGCACTAAAGTCACTTGGTGACTGACTGAAAAGTTAATTTACTCAGTGTAGGAATATACTCCCCACCCTTCTTGTAACTATAAAATTCATACTATGTACTCTTTGTTGGCTCTACATTAATTTTAAAAAAAGGTGGCATGAGAAAAAAAAATAGTAAAGTGAGAAGATCCAGTCACAACCATATTCTCTATTTGCTTTGCAAGTCATTAATTCTGCAGAGTTTGAAATCTATTCTTGATAAGGTTTCTGTGGATTTTAGCAATGTTTTTTGAGCAGCATATGCGGTGGCAATTCCAAATGATGGATAGCATTTGCAAAGATTAAAAATTAAAATAATTGAGTGTTTCCTTGGGAAAAGTCATTCAGAGAGGATGCTACCTTTAATATAGTTTCCCTGCTCAATTGTTTATAAATTTCAATATTTTTGGGATCACTGGAGGAAAATAAAGCTCTACAAAAGTATGCTGTGATAAAAATGAATTATATTTTTTAATGTTTCTAGTGTACAATGTTTCTCTTTCACGGAGAAAATATTTAATTTACAAAAAATAATAATAATTTAAAGGTCACAGACTACCTGTTTTTTCTCTCTCTGACACTTTGTGCATTCATCTCATTGTCTGACTGTTTACCTCATTCATTCAGTAATATAAATTCCTTGGCATTTAGCTGGATCTTTTTTCCCCGTGTGGTTTGAAGTTCTTTCCCTTTTTTAATTAGATTGACCTTTTGGTACACTTGAATGCCCTCAACCTGACAAAGAATAACTGTTTTCTTCTAAGGCAACCAGAAATGAACAGAGAAAGAGTGAAAACACTGACATAAAATAAAACCTTTGATGCAGTGATCTGGGTAGTATAATTGTAATAATTGTTCCTTTTCATAGTCACTAACATACAGAAATACCTGGTTTTCCCCAATTCTCAGAGCTTTAATGTGATGAAATGCTTCATATCTTACTAAGTTAACACTTTTATGGAGTTCCTTAAAACTAATGTACTTAAGTGTTTTTAAAGTATTTAGTAAGAGCTAATCTGCCTTATGTTTTCTAAAACCCATTGTGTAGTATGGAATAATTAAAAATGTGACTCATCCTTTTGGTCATTCATTATTGTGTATATGTGCACATGATACACATATACACATGGGCACACGCATACACATAACATATTTTTCTTTTTGTAAAAGTAAATTCTGAATAACATTTAGTATATAGTTGTCTGTTGAGGGTTGAATCTACACTGCCCAATTATCCTACAAACACTCAAATACTTACGATATACCCTTCCATACATGACCCATAATACATAAATCATATAATTATAAGGCTATGTAAACTAATCCATTTTGACTAATGCCTCATTGCTCAAAGCTTGAGATATGAAGTAGGCAAGAAGCAAACTCTGAAAATTTGTAATGAGAATAACAGTCATAATAGTATCAATACATATTATCTTTAATTATTCTGACATCACATTTCTATCTCCAAGAGCAAAAAAAAATTTAAAAATGTATATGTTTAGAACAAACTGACTGATGTATACTCCATTATTTCAGAGTTATAAATTGACCATTTAAGTACCATAATTGCTTGCTCAACCTGGTCTGAGTACAGGAAAAATATGATAATTGATTCTCTAAAAAGGTAAAGCAATTATTTAAAAAAACACCAAAGATATCTTTTGCAAAGTTATAGCCTAGATAAAATTAGATCTGGGATATGCAACTGGAGATAGAAGAGATATTAGAAAACTAGTAAAACAATCTAAAAATTTTAAAGAGTGGCATGTAGACACTGATGTCGGAAAGAACACACTCTCTAAAAGAAAATTATTAAAATTTTATGGCAAGCTTCACATTAAAGAGTACTGTGAATCTATAAAACTAATATATATAAAGACTAGTGATATGAAAATATATTTATAACTTTTTTTTAACTTTGAGTAAAAAAAAAGCCACATAACAATTTTAGTAAGATCTTTGTGTGTGTGTATTTGTGTGTGTGTGCTCATGTGCATAGGTATATATGAAACTCAGGCATTTAGTCTATCATTATTCATAATTTGAATTGATTTAAAAAGTTATAGATCACTGTTTTATGTAATATTTTTATTATAAAATAATTACAATACAAATTATTCTAGTTCTGAAAAAATTGGGTAGATGACAGGTTTTTTAATGTTCTTGTGTTATTTAAATGAAAATAACTGATGACAACATTTATGGGTCTT
Organism: Chlorocebus sabaeus; assembly: GCF_047675955.1. Taxonomy (NCBI): domain Eukaryota; kingdom Metazoa; phylum Chordata; class Mammalia; order Primates; family Cercopithecidae; genus Chlorocebus; species Chlorocebus sabaeus. Next base: position 3,631,261 of record NC_132927.1, read on the forward strand.
TGTAGGATCTCTGTGCTAAGATAATTTAAGACATGTCATGCTAACAAATGCTGGTTCTAGTAATGATAATAGTAATTCTAATAATAACATTAAAAATCTCAACCACAATAACAATACTATGTGCTTGATTACTTTAAAGACATTTAAAGACATGGACCAATGATGCCAAGGCAATTTTACGAAGATATAAAACCTTTTACAAAGGTGTACATTTTTCTCCTCTTTGGTGGAGAAAAAAATAGTCTTTTCAAGAAATGATTCTGACACATTAGATATCCATATGTAGAAAGATGAATTTAAACCCTTATCCTATACCACATGCAAAACTAAACTAACGTCAACAATAGTACTAAATGTAAAAGCCAAAACTAAATACTTCTTAGAAGAAAACATGGAAGAAAATTGTTGTGACTTTGAGGTAAGCAAATAATCCTTAGCCACAAAAATTAAACTACAATCCATAAAGACAACAATGAGTAATTGGATTTCATGAGAACTAAAAACTTTCATGCTTCAAAAGACATCAGTGACAAAATGGAAAGACAAGCCAGGGATGTGGAGAAAATATTTGCATGTCATATATCTGATAAAGACCTTGTATCTAGAAAAATAATAATCTGACAACTCATTAATATGACATATAACAATTTAAAGGTGCACAAAATATTGTAATAAATCTTTCATCAAAAAAGACATCAAAAATTGTTAACATCATAAGGTATTAGGAAAATACAAGCTAAAACCACAAAGAGATGCTACTTCACAAACTCATATTGATCAGACTGTGAAGAAAAGGAAATTCTCATATTTTGCTTATGAGAATGTCAAATATGCCAGTCACATTGGAGGATAATTTCATAATTGTTACATATTAGCTAGCAATTCTAAATCTAGCTATCTATCTAGGAAAAACTAAAACATATTTTCACATAAAGCCTTGGATGCAAATTTTTATGGCAACATTGTTCATAAGAATCAGAAACTGGAAACATTCCAAATGTGTATCAATTAGTGAATGAATAAACAAAATCTGATATATTCCTACAGTGGAATGTTATTGAATAATATAAAGGAATATACTACAAGGATGAGCTTCAAGAAAATGTTGCTAACTTAAAGAAGCCAAATACAAAAATATAACATATGTTATAATAATTTTAATATAAAATGTCTAGAAGAGGCAATCTATTTCTAAAACTGTAATGTGACTATGGTTGCAGAACTCTGAAAGTTTTTGAAAAGTCATTGTATTGTATAAATTTTAGGGTATTTAATTATCCCAAAATATACCTGGTAAAAAAAGTAAACCATTTAAATTTTCCCTAAGAGTCCACATGATATGATAAACTTCTATCACCACTTGCATACCACAGTGTAATAGAAGTTACAATCATTGCAATGAAGCAAGAAAATAAATAAAATGCATGAAGAATCCAAATAAAGTAATCAAGTGTCTTATTTTTTTAATGTTATCTTTAGAGTGAGGTCAGTGATAATGACAGACTAGAAAACTTTAAAACTCTCTCTCTCCATAGAAAGCAATATAGACACTGGCAAAAACTGTGAGCATCAACTCATTTTTAACGTTAGAATTTAATAAAAACCTTATGACAACCAGAGAATTTTGACAAGAGAGTTTGGTGGTATTTTAACACACTGTATTACCATTCCTTACTCCCCAGCTTGGAGGCAACCTTGACATCAGCTCCTATTCTTAGTGCAGGTAGATGCAACGGAGGGAGTAATACAGGCTTCATTCTCCAAAATTTGTGATTGTGTGTTATAATCTGTTAGGGCTCTTTACCTGATGGTTCCTTGAAGGGTCTGCCTTTATTTGGCCTTCCTTAGACCTTTTCCAGGGCTGAGGGATCATGAGTCACAGGGAAGCATTTGTTGAAAGCATTTAAAGACAAATGAAATTAACCACTGACAACTACAAATAGGGCTAACATTTAGGGCAAGCAATAGAACAAAAACCATGGGTAGGCAGAGGTTAGGGAAGGAGATACATGAAGAAATTGGAACTTTGAAAAACTCCCAACTATTATGTGAAATTTAGAGAGTCATGCATATTCACAAAGTTGGACATAGAAAAGACTTAAGGAGACTCTAAGATTTTACTGTTGGCCAAAAGGCACCACGTAGCAGGAAGTGAAGGTTAAGGAAGAGTTGAAAACTGCCTAGATAAGCCACAAGGCAGTGATTCAACACACAGCTAATCTGCACAGACTGGGTGACTTTTTGTTTGCTGTTTTATACATATATATATATGTATATATATGACTATGACTTTTGTGGCTAGCCAATCCTTAGAGATAATAAATGGCTGAGCAGGAAGCATGCGTTTAATATGCAAACTAACCAATTCAGAGCCATATCTCTTCTTTCTGGCCCATACACCCTAGGGGAAACCATTCCTCTAAATTAATCATCTCAGGACCAGACACCAGGAAGCTAGAGACCATATCCTCAGCTTAGAGCCCACCAAAAGTATTCAAACTAACCAGTCCTACACTGTTCACTTTGCTCTGCCTTGCCTTTCCTATAGAAACCCAGTAAAGGCTCTGACCTAATGCTTTCCCTTCACTCCATCTTCTGCCTCTTGACTGCCCCACTCTCTTTCCTATGCCGCTCTACATGGCATGCCATGCCTCCTGTCTCAAGGACTGTGAGTATAATAAGCTTTGTATACCCAAGCTTCTCTTACATCTCCTCTTGTGCCTTCACACACTAGCCATGACTAATAGAACAGAGATCTCAGTGGCCACATATGACAAAAGAAAAAAAGAGAAAACACACTTCATAAAATTAGCTGGGAAAAGTCACTAAACAAACAACAATCACAACAGGCAGCAACCACACATCATGGGGATGGGTGAGGATCTGATTTCCAGAGTTACCATCTTATAACATTTAAAATATCCAGTTTTCAACAACGTGAAACATGGCCCATTTCTAAGGAAAAAGAAAGCAATGAAAATTTAGTCCTGAAGAAGCCCAAATACTAGCTTTAATGATAAAATGCTTTAAACTTGTTACAAATATGTTTGAATGGCTAAAGAAAACCATAGTACTATAACTAAAGGAAACCAGGAGAATAATATTAATACATCACTAGATAGAAAGTATTGATAAAGAGGTTCAAAAAAGTTCAAAAGGAAGCAAATAGAACTTCTAAAGTTGAAGCACGAAAACAGAAATGAGAAAATCACTCCAGGGGTTCAACAGCAGATGTGGGCAGGCAGAAGAAAAAAGTCAGCTAACTTAAAAATCGACCAATTGAGAGTATACAATCTGAGGAGCAGAAAGAAAGATGAATAAAGAAAAAAAATAGAGTCTAATAAACTTCAAGGTCACCATCAAGTGCTCCATCACATGCATAATGGGAATCCTAAATGGAGAGAAGAGATACAGGCATAAATAACAGTTGAAGAGATAATGGGTGACATATTTAAAGTCTTGTCAAAACAAAACAAAACAATGAAACAAGAGATCTGGCCTGATGTGGTGGCTCATGCCTGTAATCCCAGCATTTTGGGAGGCCAAGGCAGGTGGATCACCTGAGGTCAGGAATTCAAAACCAACCTGGTCAACGTGATGAAACCCCGTCTCTACTAAAAATACAAAACTTAGCCAGGCGTGGTGGTGTGCACCTGTAGTCCCAGCTACTTGGGAGGGTGAGGCAGGAGAATCGCTTGAACCTGGGAGGTGGAGCTTGCAGTGAGCCAAGATTGCACCATTACACTTCAGCCTGGGTGATGAGAATAAAACTCCATCTCAAAAAAAAAAAAAAAAAAGGTTCTATATTTGGTAAACCTATTCTCCAGATATGAAGGAGAAAATGGGACATTTGCAGATAAACAAAAACTGAGGGCACTCGTTGCTTGTAGACTTGCCCTATGAGAAATGCTAAAGAGAATTCTTTGTACAGGAATGAAAGGACAATAGAAAGTAATCTGAAGCTATACTAAGAAAAAGGAACATGGTAAAATATAACTCCATAGGTATATATTATAGCCAGTAATTTTGTATCTTTGGTTTGTAAGTTATTTCCTTTATGATTTAAAAGACAAATGAACAAAATGCTACCATAAATCTATGTCAAAGGGCAAACAATGTATAAAGATGTAATATGTGATCATTAAAACAAAGTGAGTGGTATAAGCTATATCTGAGCACATTTTAAAATGTTATTTAAATTAATTTGGCATTAGGTAATATAAAATTGTTATAATTTAAGATAATCTAAATACCCAGGATAACCACTAGGAAAATAACTAAAAAGTGTACGATAAGTAAATGAGAAGAGAATAAAAATAGCACATATACACAAAATGGCACATACACACATGCAACTAGACAAAAAGAAGGTAGTAATAGAGAAACTGAGGAATGATCCCCCCGCCAAATATACGGCATAGAGAAAACAAACAAACAAACAAAAACAAACAGCATTCTTATCCTTAGCAGTAATCCCAATAAATTTAAATGAATCAAACTCTCAAATTAAAAGACAGAAATTGGCAGAATAAAAAAATTAACCAAGAAGCAACTAAGCTATATACAAGAGATTTACTTTACAAGTTTAGAAAAGGTCTTCTCACTTTTAGAAAAGCAGCAAATAATTTAAAAGTGAAGTATGCAAGAGACATTCCATGCCAATAGTAATCAAAAGAGAGTGAAAATGGCTATGCTATTTTCAGATGAAGTATCCTGAAAAAACAAATTGCAAGAGACAAAGATGGTATATCTTGGCAATATAGTCAATTCATAAAATCTTTAAAATGTATGAAACATGTACATATCTAACAACTGTCTCTTAATAGATCAAACAAAAACTGACAGGACTGAAAGGATAAATACATTGTTTTACAATAGTATTTGGAAACTTTAATACTCCATTTTCAATAATGGATAGAAAAACTAAATAGCAAAAAGAAAATAGAAGACTTGAACAACACTACAAACAAAGTAGACCTAACACATACACACATATGTAGGACAGTCCATCAAACATCAGAAAATATATTTTTCTCAGGTACACATGAAACAGTATCCAGGATAGATTGCTAGGCCAAACAAACAAGTCTCAAAACAATTAAGGATACTGAAATAATACAAAGCAACTTTTTCAAGTTATGTTGAATAAAGTGAAACCAAATATAAAAAAAATGCACCATTTATTAAATAGGGAATCCTTTCCCCATTTCTTGTTTCTCTCAGGTTTGTCAAAGATCAGATGGCTGTAGATGTGTGGTATTATTTCTGGTGCTGGGAAAATTGTCTAGCCATAAGTAGAAAGCTGAAACTGGATCCTTTCCTTACTCCTTATACGAAAATTAATTCAAGATGGATTAGAGACTTAAATGTTAGACCTAATACCATAAAAATCCTAGAGGAAAACCTAGGTAGTACCATTCAGGACATAGGCATGGGCAAAGACTTCATGTCTAAAACACCAAAAGCAACGGCAGCAAAAGCCAAAATTGACAAATGGGATCTCATTAAACTAAAGAGCTTCTGCACAGCAAAAGAAACTACAATCAGACTGAACAGGCAACCTACAGAATGGGAGAAAATTTTTGCAATCTACTCATCTGACAAAGGGCTAATATCCAGAACCTGCAAAGAACTCAAACAAATTTACAAGAAAAAAACAAACAACCCCATCCAAAAGTGGGCAAAGGATATGAACAGACATTTCTCAAAAGAAGACATTCATACAGCCAACAGACACATGAAAAAATGCTCATCATCACTGGCCATCAGAGAAATGCAAATCAAAACCACAATGAGATACCATCTCACACCAGTTAGAATGGCGATCATTCAAAAGTCAGGAAACAACAGGTGCTGGAGAGGATGTGGAGAAATAGGAACACTTTTACACTGTTGGTGGGATTGTAAACTAGTTCAACCATTATGGAAAACAGTATGGCGATCCCTCAAGGATCTAGAACTAGATGTAGCATATGACACAGCCATCCCATTACTGGGTATATACCCAAAGGATTATAAATTATGCTGCTATAAAGACACATGCACATGTATGTTTATTGTGGCACTATTCACAATAGCAAAGACTTGGAATCAACCCAAATGTCCATCAGTGACAGATTGGATTAAGAAAATGTGGCACATATACACCATGGAATACTATGCAGCCATAAAAAAGGATGAGTTTGTGTCCTTTGTAGGGACATGGATGCAGCTGGAAACCATCATTCTTAGCAAACTATCACAAGAACAGAAAACCAAACACCGCATGTTCTCACTCATAGCTGGGAACTGAACAATGAGATCACCTGGACTCGGGAAGGGGAACATTACACACTGGGGCCTATCATGGGGAGGGGGGAGGGGGGAGGGATTGCATCGGGAGTTATACCTGATGTAAATGACGAGTTGATGGGTGCAGCACACCAACATGGCACAAGTATACATATGTAACAAACCTGCACGTTATGCACATGTACCCTACAACTTAAAGTATAATAATAATAAATAAATTTTTAAAAAAATGCAAAGATATGGGAAAAATATCCTTAAACACGTAATAGGTCACAAAAAGAAATTTTAAGGTAAATTAGTTTAGATGAATGGAAACAAAAATACAATATATCAAAATTTATGAAATGCGATGAAATCATTGCTGCATTGGAAATTTATAGCTGTAAGTGCCTACATTAAAAATAGAAAACAGTGACCGGACACGGTGGCTCATCTGCAATCCCAGCATGTTGGGAGGCCAAGGGAGGTGGATCACTTGAGCCCAGGAGTTCAAGACCAGCCTGGCCAGCATGGTGAAATCTTGTCTAATAGAAAACAGGTATCAAACCAATAGCCTAACTTTTGACTAAAATAAAATAGAAAAAGAAGAGCAAACTATACACAGAGCAAGCAGTAGAAAATAGTAAAGATAGACATTAATGAAACAGAATATAAAAACAAACAATACAACCAAAAGTAGGTTATTTGAAAAGATCAACCAATTGACAATTATTTAGCTAGACTGACCATGAACAAAAGAGAAGATTCAAAGTACTAAAACTAGAAATCGTGGGTACTTTATTCATGAACTTACAGGAATTTAAAAAAGAGATTATAAGAGAGTACTATGAACATATGTTACACCAATAAAGTAAATAATGTAGATGAAATTGATGCCTTTTTAGAAACACAGTGAATACTGAAACTGACACTGAAACAAATCCAGAAAATATGAATAGATATATAACAAGTATAAATATTGAATAAGTAATCAAAATCTTCCCAGCCAAGAAATGATCAGGGTAAGATAGCTTTGCTATTGAGTTTTATCAAACATTTAATGAAGAATTAACATCAATCGTTCTAAAATTTTTCAAAAAAGAAAAATAGAAGTTGACATTCATTACTCAGATACTGAAGCCAGACAAAAGTGTTATAGGAAAATATTTTAAAAACTATACATGAACAGTTCTTATGAATGTAGATGCAAAACTTCAACCCAATTCCAATTCCAGGTACATATTAAAATGATGATAAATCATGACCACTGGGTCTTATTACAGAAATGGAAGAGTAAATTAATGTATGAAAAACAATCGTTATGATACATCACATACTACAATAAAGGAAAAAAAAATTGCCTGATTACCTAACCTGATGCAGAAAAAAACACTTAAAACATCAATAACCTTTCATGATTTAAAAAAATCCAGAAAGTTTGTAATAGAAGGCAACTTCCTCAATGTGCTAAAGAGCTTTGAATGAAAAACCCACAACTACTCAGTGGCGAAAAACCGAAAGCTCTTCCCCAAGATCAAAAACAAGACAAGAATACCTACTTTCACCACTAGTACTTAACATTGTACTGGAATTTCTATCCGGAGCAACTAGGCTATAAATAAATAAATAAATAAATAAATAAATAAATAGTCACCCAAATTGGAAAGAAAAATGTAAAATCATCTCCATTCTCAGAAAATATGATCTTCTATATGAGAAAATTCTAAAGAATCCACAAAAACCCAATTAGAATTAATGGATGAATTCAGCAAAGTGGCTGGATACAAGATCAACATACATAAATGTACTTCTATACACTAGCAATGAACAATCTGAAAAAGATTTGAAAGCAATTTCTGTTAAATAGCATCAACAAGAATAAAATATCTAGAAATACATTTAAGCAAAGCAATGCAAGACACGTACGCTAAAATCTGTAAAATGTTGCTGAAAGAAATGTAAGAAAATCTAAATAAATGGAAAAACATCCCACAATCACGAATCGAAAAACAAATATGGTTGAGCTGGTAGCACTCTACCAATATTATTTACAGATTCAATTTAATCCTTGTCAAAATTCCAATGACTTTTGTTACAGAAATGGAGGAGCTGATCTTAAAATAATATGGAAATTAGAGTAATATATATATTTATTATCACAATTATCATGGTGGTACACATATGTGAAAACTTATGTGATTTATTTTACCTCAGAAGGCTATTAACAATCAACATCTTTGTGTCCTAAAATACAGTCGTATGTCACTTAACAAGGAGGTTATAGAGATAAGACGGTAGTGTACCGATTTGCAAGTCAAGATGACTTTTTTCATACCAGACTCATCTGATTTCTTGTAAAGTAGTATTGCTGTTACTTTATCTTTCTTTTAAATACCTGATATGTTCAAAGTAAATATACCACTCAAATAATGTATGCTTAAACTTTTTGGTAGGGTTTAAAATGGTAAGTCTTTTGGTAATGTATTCTGAATTTTATGCTACAATTGAGAGTTGTTATTTAATGCAGGTTTTCAGTGCTTTCTTCTACCAGGATCTCTTTGACCCATTTGTTTTAGGCATCATTCTGGATCATCCTCTAGCAGATGGGCTAATGAGAGTTGAAATGATCAAAAGTTACAAAAAAACAGTAGAGTAGACTCAAAGTGTTCTGGACAGTGCCTGTAGTAAATGAATTTTTATGATTAACTCTTGATTAAATTGTTTAATAATTAAATATAGTTAACAAGATGAAATCCATCTCTTGAGGGGAAAGTCATAAGTAAAATTACTGGAACAACTATGATTTCAGAGCTCCTTTGAAATGAAAACTAGAGTCTGTTATGGAGATAGGAATCCCTACTTTCTCACTTAAACTAGTAGACAGTGCTTCTAATTCATTAGGGAAAATATAGATGAATATTAGTTTTAATATCAGTATTGCAGGCTACACTACTTAGTATGTAACTGGTGAATGTTTTAAAATCTCCATTGCCATAATAAAAATATTCGTTTTTTTAAATTTATACATAAATAAAGAATCATTAAATCTAATCTAGGGCTGATATTGTATATGGCATTTTGGGTTCTCTGCTGAATATAATATTGTTGTTTTTTTGCTGTTTTATGGGATCTATATAATTTACTGCTGCAAAACTCAGCACTTACCAGAGTGAGGTATAAATTGTAATGACGGTGATTAAGTTCCCTGCATAGATACATTGAGGTTTTAGTGTCACGCTAGGATTCTTTTCATAATATTCTTGACTACAGAGAATATATGTTAACTGAACTTCACATCCAATGCCAACTAAATGCATTAACAGAGCATTAGCTCATTTAAAAAATAAAGAAAATAAGAAAAGAGAAAGAGAAAAAAAATACAACCTTTATTTGAGGATCAAGTAAGATATTTATAATTGTTTTTAAAGTTACCTCAGAAGAAATAAATAAATATGTCTATATTACATGTCATTTTTTTCATTTCAATTCTTGGCACATATTACCTGTATCTATCCACCTATCCATCTATTATCTATCTTACTATCTATCTATTTATTTCTATCTATATTTTTTAACCAAGACAAAAGACATCTCATTTTATAATTCTATCATATAATATTGACAGAATACATTGTTTTGGGAAAAAAGTTTTGTTAAGAAATAATAGTAATTATGTGGGTTAATTTTTTTGTTGTTGTTGTTGCAATTTTACAGACTGACTTTTTCTTAACCTAGCTTTTCCTGTCATGATCACCACTGCTTCTTGTAGACGCCATGCAAACTTCACGCTTATACTATATCCCATTTTAAAAGAGAAGAAAATGGTGCACACAAATTACATGGCGAAAATCTTGTAATGTATTGAGAAGAAATAACACGTATCATGTGCATTTTTAAGTTAGTGTTTTCTTTTAAATCTATTCTATGAAATGCTAGAATAGATTGTTTTACTATTTTAAAAAATTAATCTTATCTATCCCACTACCTTACATTTTAGGGTCACTGACTCTGAGATTGCTATCTAATTGTAATCCCCCCAGACTGTTTCTTCCTTCCTAAAATAAAACTGATTTGATTAGGTATCTCTCTTCTTCCTTGTAGCTTGGGCCACAGGGGAGGCTGGAACAATGCCCTGCTCTAAGGGCAGATCCTCATGAATTTGAGCTGATGATGGTGATCCCTTTCTCTTGGTAGTGCTTGGTTTAGTTGTAGGCGTATACTGTCAGTCCAGCAGAACAGACATGACTGACGCTGTGCTACAAGGAAAAATATTCAGAGAAAAACCTTATTTCTCTGTCACCCAGTGGAAGTTAACAATTATGCATACAAAAATGAGGCCATACTATAGATATTCATTGATTTTTCATGTAATAATATATTATGAATATTTGTTCTGTGGTAGTACATATGAAAAAGGAAAAGTTCCCTTGTTCCCCTCGCAGGGCGTGGGACAGCGGGAGTGGCTCGTTTCTTCCGTGCCCGCTGCTCAAACTTCTAGGGGAGCATAGAGGCAGGCGGGTTGTGGGGCTCTGTTCCTACAGCAGTGGCTAGGGGTGAATGTTTCCAGCTCCTGACGCCCCAGGGGGTGTGTGCTACCTTGTGCGCTTTCAGTTTTGCCATCTAGGCGGCTTCTGTTAACCAACTCAGCAGAGGAGGGAAGCCAGAAGGGGGATGGAGTGGGAAGGCTTTCCCCTGGAGTGGGGCCACTCCGTGGTCTGGGCTCTCCTCCCACTGCTCCAGCCAAACCCTACGCAGTTCTCTCAGTTGATGGCCTGCCAGCTGCCGGCGTCTGCCAGTGCCTGTTGGCATGCTCTTCGACTGATGTGCTTCTCTAGACGTCCAGCCGCCTGTGTGTCCTCCTGCTGGGGTGTGGCGGGGTGATATTCATAGGCACAGGGTGGGGGTGTGGCAGGCCAGGGTGGTCTTGGGAAATACAACATTTGGGTAGGAAAACAAAAAAACCCTAGCCAGGGACCCACCCTTCCCTTCCCAGCACTTCCCTGTCCCAATTCTGTATCACATACAGAGCTCTTTCCTTCTATTTTATGACTATATTATATTTAAATGTGTGGCTCTATGTAACCAGTCTTCCGATGTAGGCACTTGAGTGTTTCAAATATTTTGTTATTACAGATGGTCACAATAAAAGTCTTTGTTGCACACGCGCACACACATACACAAAAATCCCAAAAAAACGATTTCTCTCAATTTTTTTCGTTTCTGGAACTGACATATAGAATGGTTAAATTTGTCTAGTCTGAAGAGACACCTAAGATTCAAAGATGTATACAACCTAGTTCCTTTAGGGTATTTTTGAGCATTGAGTTAATGAAGTCTCGATTTTTTTCTATGCTTAAACTTTAGTGATATAAGGCAATAAATTTCCTTATTGTTGAAAGCCACTTTAAGCTGTTTTTATTGTTCCTCACAACAGAATGTATCCTAACCGGTATACACTTACTAAATATTTTATTGTTTATACCCATAAAAATCAGTTACTCCAGGCTATACTTAGAATTATTTTGCTGAAAAAAATCACTCTAGTGAGTGAAGAAGAAAAACACAAATCTATATTCCAAATACTTCAGTAAATTCAGGTATATTTTTAAAACATATTCTTAACAAATATGGATGAAATATTTTAATTTACTGGTAATAATGTGATTAAAAAATAGACACAGGTTCAATCATCTTGGCAACTCTAGTGTATATGGAGAGGCAGAAATTAAAAAAAAAAACAATGAAAAGGAAAACAATCATAATTGTAACAATTGTTATCAAGAAAGTGCTTAGTGTGTTTGAAAGAATATAATCAAAGTAAAGGTAGGGTGGAGTGAAAAGGGGATATAAAAAGCCTAGACACAAACATTGAATAGAAGTATTGCAAGTTGTGGAATAGGTGAGGTATGAATGGATAAATTCAGAATAGGATGCATGACAGCCTTGGGGTAAGCAATAATATGGCACACTTAAGAAATTAAAAGCAAGTTTGCCAGGTAGCAATCTGACCACATGAAGTAACAAAGGGAATCACATGATGAGCCTTCAAAAGCAGCAGAGTCTCACCAGAATCAGCACACTGTTTTGTGCACCCAGGTGGTTTCAATCATGCCCCACAGAGAAATAAAACAATTTAATATTGTTTTTCAGCACAACTATCCTATGAAAGTCAATAGAGTCTAAAGAATATTATAGCAAAAATGGTTTGATTATACCTTGCCAAAAATCAGTGCATGCTTGTCTGCAAAGTTGCTGCTGAGCAGGAAAGAAACTCAAAGATGAATCAGGGTGGATATGGAAACGGATTAGACTGCTGTTCAAATAAATGCACTTTTTGTGTCAAATATGTTTCTTTTTTCTTTTCTATGTTTTTGAACGTTGCCTAATCTATTAGAAACCAGTAACAGCATGTGAGAAAGCCAGTGCAATAGTTTCCATATCTGTGTCCTCACAAATTTATATGTGGACATTTTTAACCTCAAGCATGGTAGTATTAAGAAGTGAGATCTTTGAGAGATAATTACATCATAAGGGTGGAGCCCTCATGAATAGGATTAGTGCTCCTATAAAGAGAATCCCAGAAAATTCTCTAGTCCACTGTCTGTCATGTGAAGATATAAGAGAACACAATAGTCTGCAACCCGAAGGAGGGCTCTCTCCAGCACCCAGCCATGATGGCACCCTGATCTTAAGCTTTCAGCCTTCACACTTCAAGAAATAAATTGATGTCAGTTACAAGTCATCTAATCAGTGTTATTTTTGTTATAGCAGCCCAAACAGATAAGACACCAAAGTATTTCAATATCATTTACTATATCACATTTTTCTCTGTATACAACATGAGTAGCATTACATTTCTTTTTTTCGTGCTAGATTGATTTAGTTGTTTTACTAGAGTTGAATTTTGATCAAAATATTGAATGGCTTAAAAATTAGTTTAAAAAATCATTTCATTGAACTAAATACTGTCTATTGTTTTGGACACTTTTTGCATTTCAACTAAAATGTGATAAAAACAGTAACTCCGTATGCAGGCGGTTATAAATTTGTCTTGAACACATGTAAATAAATCATATCGTTTTAAAAGTCTGCGTGTGTAGAAGGTAAAACGTGAAATTAGCTGGGAAGTAGCTGCAGGGGCAGCATTCGCAGTGAATGTTTTGATGCTTTACAGATGACTCATTTCTTCTTGATTTGCAGACATATACTTATGATCTAGATAAAACACTAGAATACGTGAAGTCCATTGACTGGCAAGTTGAGATAAATTCTTCAGGGTTCATATCATGAAATTAAACCAGAAGAAAACATCTGTTTATGGCCTCTCACACACCATAGCTATGGACATCATTTGTCATACTTTGGGGCTTCAAACACAAGAGAGTTGGAAGGAATATTTTCTAAAACCTATTAACTACAATAATCAGAGAGGGGAATAGGAGTAGGGTGATTAGCAGTAAGGACAAATTGAATTGTGGGTATTTTTAACGCCATTAAAACGCTAAACTAAGCTTTTCAGAAGTCAAATCTGAGTATTCTTATAAAGAAAATAACCCAAAATACAGTTTTTTGGTATGATCTAAAAAAAAAAAAAAAAAAAAAAGTAGTTGTTTCCCTATTTCACTGATGCCTGAGATCTCAAGATGATATCTGGGAAATTTTTCATTTTATAAAAGTCAGTTAAGAATCATGGGACCTTGATGTATCTCTTCACAGCACAATTTTAAGGGGCAGCTAAATTGGGGTTTTCTATTTTGGTTCCTACTATTTTAGCTTCAAAAGTCATGTGAGGCAATATAAAAATGTTGCTAGATACCTTTATTTTCAGGAGGGATTGGCGATTATGGGGAGACATGAACTGATAAGAAGTAGTAATACAACTTTAATAAATTTTCAAAATAAAGAATTTCTCCTAAAATATCCAATAGACAAAAAAGATCAACTTTATTCTTCACATATGACTAGTAAATCAAACTCTGATAGAAAAGTCTAATGCATTCTTCTGTAAAATGATCATTCGAAATGAGAAAATAGCATGTCTGAAGGCCTTAGTTTGTTCTTAATTATGTCTGGAATGCAATTGCTTGGAAAGCTTGCAGAGCGATTTCAGAGCAATGATATTTTATATATTGTGACAGACTGAACAATCAGCAGGATGCTGAGCAAAACAATAGAGAACCAAATTTGCTCCCGAACCATCAAAAAAATTATGGGAATATCCTTTTCCTTAGAAGAATAATTCCAAGTTCAAGATTTTGTTTCCTCTGAAAAGTGAAGAGACATTTTACATCTTGCTCTTGCCTTACCTGATATAATGAAAGTACAGAAGATGCTCAGTGAAATGTATCATTGCTTAGAGAGTTTAAAATTCATAGAAATGAATGTAACAGTTTTGATTCCACCATGAAATGCATTTGTACAAACAAGTGGAGAAACAGATGTTTTATATTTACTTATTAGAGCCATTAAAGTTAAGGTTTTAATTTCCTAATTTTAGTAATTTTATCAGACAAATAGAACTGCCCCAAACCTCAGGCTCTGTGAATGTGTATATGTGTGTGTATGTATAAATTTAATTTCTGTTTTAGAATGGATTCTGAAATTCTGTAAGTCATATACGATTGTGCACTAAACAGTTTGAAGATCTCAGATATAAACCCATGATAACAAAGTTAATAAATATTTTAAAGAATTTACCGGGTAAGAGCCTTTAAAATAACATAAAATCAATGAAACAAGTCATTTCAAGTGAGAAATACTATGTTAGCTTCCTAAAAATGAGAACAAGAATTTACAACATGAATGAGTTTAGTATTGCTTTTAAAATGGTGCCTGAATATTTGAGTAATTATAATTATTATGCTTAAAGAAGCATCAATATCTTAAAGATTAATATCAGTGCATCATTAGCAAAAGGGCATGACAAAGGAAATTGAATGCTAATACAGTTTTTAAAAATATTAGCAGTAAAATCCAAGTTTTTGAAAATCATCTAAAGATAAAGCCTTACTTCATGAATTTCCATTAAAATAATTATAGTAAGATTGTACTTCTTAAAATTTTTATTTCATTTTTGTGTTTTAATCTAGGCCCCAAAGAACTCTTTTCTTTTAAAATATCATTTTATTTAATGAACATACATATGAAAAAGCCCGTAAGGCTAAATTTTAATAGGGTTTATATTTACTGTATTTAAGCCAGAGAAAGTAAAACAACAAGAATGCTGTTTTTAAAATGCAGAATTCTCCACGTGTGTACCATATTTTACAAAGCAAACTCTGTTAGATGAGGTGCAAAAAAGTTGTAAACTAATAGTTTTTCATTAAATTTATCTTAGTTTCTTTCCTTGATCGCAAGTGGCCTTTGTTGTTGTATTCTTGGCATCTTTTCTGTCAAGAATAACCTTACACCATTTTCTATCCTATTTAATTATCCTCTCTGGCTTAAAGTATAATCAGCATCAAACCAGCTGTGCAACCTTGAATGAATACCATTTCAATAATGCATTGATTTTTTAAAAAGCACAAGGTGGCCATTAATTTTACTTGAAACCCTCCCTCCTGACTATAGCCTGTACACAATTTTAGAAGCTGTATCCATTTGCTGCTAAGTAGTACTATCCCTAGTGCGCTCATTATACCAAAGGATTCTCTCAGTCTGACACTATGACTGGCCAGACAACTATTAGTAGCCAAGAAAGGCACTTCTTGATGAGGAGGCATCCTGATTACTATGATTGACTGGATCATCGAAAATCTTTCCAGTAGCACAAGAACTAAGCAAATTTCTTGAAAGAATGAAAGAGATGAAACTTCCAAAAATCCTTTCCACTAGCATGAGTAGTCCATGTATTAAGAGCACCTGCATGTGAAGAACCTATAGTCTTGATAGAGATGTTGATATTTCAATCAATAGCAATGTTAGATTGCTGGCAGCAAAGGCCTTAAACACTCTAAAAAGAAGCACATTAATCATGAGCATGTAGTGTCTAGGTCTGAATCTTGGCCAGTGATGAAGCACAGGACTTACAGTAAGTGAATTACGTGGGTTTTGGCATGAATTCTAAATTTCAAATTTTACCTTGGCTGACCCATGCAGCTTTACAGAATTATTAAATTCTAAAAAGGGATTGTATGCCACCATTTTTTTTCCAGAGTGGATGTCATAAAATCACGGACTATTAGCGCTTGAAAGAACCTTGGTGATTCAATACAACTCGTTAATTAATAATGAAAAACAAGCACACAAACAAGCAGAGCTCGATCGAATTACCAAATATATAAACCCTACTTTTAAAAATATTTTTTCATATTATTGCCATCATTACTATTGTTATTATGAACTTTGGATGAATCTGATATCTTGTCGAGACTGGGCAATATAATGTATAAACTGCCATCTGTAATAAATAATTCCCAAATCTCTGTCTCTTAACACAAAATGGTTTTATTTTCTCCTGACAAAAATGCAAACTTAATTGTTTCTGGTTAGATGGCAACCTTCAACCTGGTCATTTATGGTCCAAGATTTGTTTCCTCCTCTGGATTCACTGTAGAGCCTTGTCCCCTGCTAGATCATCAACAGGGAGCTTGTGGACGAAGGTAGAGTGTGGAGGATTATGAAAGAGATGTTTATAAGCCAGGACTGGAAATTGAGTATCTATTGGTCATGTAGCTATACATAACTGCAAGGGTGGCTGGGATGTAGTTTCACTATGCACCTTGGAATGTGGTGGATGCTGTGGTATGCCATTCAAATCCTGGCTTTAGTACCAAGGAGCTTATATTTTCAGCTGTTTGGAGAACTGACAGGGGACGACTTTCAGTAATTCACTGGGAATTGCTCTATGATAAAGATCTGATGCAGCTGTGCCCCATTCTCAGAAGCAGCCCACTTCTAGGACCAGTCCATGGGGGATACAAAGGCCTGGTCCATTTGCTACAAACAAGGACAACTCTGAAGGACGATTTTTAGCTCCAGTATTTCCCGTGCTGGGGGCTGAGGTGTTTTGATGTGAATCCATAACAACTCAACTCCTGCTTCCTACTTCCTCCACGCCACCTGTAAATCTGTATATCAGAGTCGCTTTATTGGGAAATTAAAGGAAAGTGTGTCCAGAATTGGTGGGTTCTTGGTCTCACTGACTTCAAGAATGAAGCCGCAGACCCTCGGAGTGGTGAGTGTTACAGTTCTTAAAGATGGTGTGTCCAGATTTTGTGCCTTCAGACGTTCAGATGTGTCTGGAGCTTCTTCCTTCTGGTGGGTTTGTGGTCTCGCTGTCAGGAGTGAAGCTGCAGACCTTCGTTGTGTTACAGCTTTTAAAGGCAGCACGTCTGGAGTTGTTCGTTCTTCCAGGTGGGTTTGTGGCCTTGTTGGCTTCAGGAGTGAAGCTGCAGATCTTCGTGGTGAGTGTTACAGCTCATAAAGGCAGCCCTGGACCCAAAGAGTGACCAGCAGCAAGATTTATTGCAAAGAGCAAAGAACAAAGCTTCTACAGTGTGGAAGGTGACTAGACCCAGTTGCCGCTGGCTGGTTAGGCAGTCTGCTTTTATTCGCTTATCTGACCCCACCCACATCCTGCTGCTTGGTCTATTTTACAGAGAGCTGATTGGTCTATTTTACAGAGAGTTGATTGGTCCATTTTGACAGAGTGCTGATTGGTGCGTTTACAATCCTTGAGCTAGACACAGAGTCACAGAGTGCTAGATACAGAATGCTGACTGGTGCACATACAGTCCTCCGCTAGGTATAAAAGTTCCCCAAGTCCCCATCCAGCTCAGGAGTCCAGCTGGCTTCACCTAGTGGATCCTGCAGCAGGGCCAGTCCCCAGCTGCACCTGCACTCCACAACCCTTGGGCTGTCATGGGACCAGGCGTCACGGAGCAGGGGGCGGTGCCCGTCAGGGAGGCTTAGGGCCCCACGGGAGCCCACCTCAGGCGGGGAGCCCAGTCATGGCGGGCTGCAGGTCCCAAGCCCTGCCCTGCGGGGAGGCAGCTAAACACTGTGAGAATTTGAGTGCAGAACCGGCGGACCAGCAATGCTGAGGGACCCTGTGCAACCTCTGCAGCTGCTGGCCGGGGTGCTAAGCCCCTCACTGCCCTGGGCCGGGGGTGCCAATCGGCGGCTCTGTGTGCGGGCCAGTGGAGCCCGTGCCTGCACCCACCAGGACTCCCACTGGCCGGTGAGCCCCCGCACAGCCCTGGTTCCCACCCGTGCCTCTCCCTCCACACCTCCCTGCAAGCGGAGGGAGGCGGCTCCAGCCTCAGCCAGCCCAGAGAGGGGCTCCCATGGTGCCATGGCGGCCTGAAGGGCTCCTCAAGCACCGCCAGAGTGGATGCTGAGGCCGAGGAGGTGCTGAAAGTGAGGGCTGCCAGCATATTTTCACCTCTCAAAAGTAGGAAGGAATTTAAGGAAAGACAGGAAAGTCAAGGTAAAAGTAGTCTCTGCACATTTTGCCTTTTGATCTGCAAATTTTTATTCTTCCTTACTCATATAGGACATACTGGCCCTGTCTAGTTACTCCATCCATATTAAGGTATAGCTTTGCTGGTGGTGCACTGGCTTCTCCAGCATGTCCAGCCATGTTCTCCTGGCCCAGTAATCAACAAAACAGAAAAGACAAGTTATCTGCCTCTAATATATTAGATACATAATGGTGGAGAAGACTCAGAAGAACAAAAGAAAATATGAAAATTGAGAGTCTCAGTCATTACAGATACATTTTGTTGTTTAATATACTGTTAGACATATCTTATGAAGACTTGCATTTAGGGTGAAGGTTGATGAAAAAAACTCCTTGATAAGACTCTGATTTTTACCTCTTGGGAAAACATGGTTGTTTTCCTATGCATTCACTCTCTGGGTCTTGGCTCAGCCATTCTTAGGACCTTTGTTAGTTGTTATCATTCATGATCATACCTTATATGAACAAAGAAGAGTGTGTGCTGGATAGAATTTGTTAGAGTCAGGATTTTTTTTAAAGACTTGAAAGTCGCAGGTATTGTCAGACACTCTTAGTTTATTTTGCCTGTATAATTTCCAAACTGACTTGCTAAGCTTTTGATTTCGTTGAGTCCAGTCAGTTCCATGGGTCAGTAGGCATACCCAAGACATACTTCTAACTTTTATTTTTGAGTTTCCTAGCCCTTTTACCCTCTACTTCTCTCAACTTAATGGCAGCTATGTTGACGTGATTTAAACTAAAAGACTAATGTGGGAAGGAATACCACTAGGAATGCCACTAAGGTGAGTCGTAGATCTTTTAAATATTTAAATTTTTTAGCAATGTATTTTTCACTGAGCCTTTTTGTTCGAGTTTGTTTTTCACTCAGGTCTTTTAGAGATGAGTCTAAAATGGTTACCTTTTCAATTCTTAAAGGCTTTTTATCTCTGGATACTCTCCAATTCTTTTGAAACTTTGTAATGCTTATCCTCCTTGAATGCCTTGCTAAAGGCAGCCAATAGTGACAGACACATTTTCACTCTGCTTTTTCCCACTTTCTCTAGAGCAATAGGCTCACTGTGTATATAACCTGCCTTCCAAGTTATGGCAGATAGAAGTTTCATCACTGCTCAGGAGAACTCTCTAAGCTTTTTTGGTCCATTCCCTGACTACTAAACAAATGCCACAAATTTGTTTTTACTGGCACCACATCAATTACTGTTCAATTTTTTTGTAGTATTTAGGGTAACTGTTACTGCAAGTAGGTAAGTATTGTACCAAACATTCCTCTGAATTCAAGTGGCTTAACACAATAAGAAATTATTTCTCACACACATAAAGGACAATGAGGATTTTTCTAGTCTTTGTGCAGCTTTGGACTTTGTCATCTAGACACTCAGATTGTTTTGCTCTGCTGTGCTCAGTTTCTCTGAGGCTTAAGATGGATTGTCTGCCTCTGGAAGGCAGTTAGGGGGAGAGAGGGCATGGAGACTACTTGTAGGAGTTTAGGGGGACAAGGCCTGGAAGTAATATGTTTCAATTTCAAGTCTTTAGCCATGACTCAGTCATAGCCACACGTAAGTGTAAGGGATGCTGGAAAATATAGTTTGCTTACTCAACAGGATGTAGAGGCACATTTCATGAGCACGGAGTATCTGCTACCAATTCTTACTTCCTATGTATTGTGCACTTAAACCTCATTATAATAAAAACTGCATAACAAATATGTGTTACCATCATTAATACATTTCCTGACCACTCAGGGTTAAAAATTTTATTCTTCAGAGAAATATTCTTATATTTTAAAAATAAGATATACAAGACATGAAGCAAGTTATGTCATTCCAAAAAATTCTTCTGGGGAAACTGTGTAACTTTATCAATTGGTTAAGGACAGGGACAAGTAATGCGTTTATATCCAAAGAAAATGACTTTTGGAAAATAATTATTAACTCCAAGAGTACATAGACATCAAAACCAAATATCACCTTTTTCCCTTCTCCAGAATTGTACCCTCTAATTACATTTAATACTTCCTAAGTAAACACCATGTAAACCAGAGTTTTCTTTAAAAATAAAAACAATCACATATCCACACTGTAATGATGGGCTATTTGCACGGCAATTACAAAGCCATTATATTGTCTTTCTTTTAATTTAGTCAACTCTATCTCCTAAATCTTGTTCAGGCAAAGTGGTAGAGCTAAGTAACTTTTAACTACCAAAGTGTTTATCTCATATAGCAGTTGTCATTGGTACTATTGTGATTACTCTGCTATTTATTTTTCTTAGTTTATTCATTTGAAAAAAGAATATTTGAGACATCAGTTAAGCTATTATACAAAACTGGCTGTATTTTTAATATTCTGGTTTAATAATTATCCACATTTACTATGGAAAATTGAGTAATAAATTTTACATAAAGAGTATAAAAATTATTCTAAAACACAAATTTGTATGAAATTAAAACCAAATATTAAATTATAAAATCATCCTTTTTATTCTTATTTTGGAAAGTTTTGTATATCTGTGTTTCACATTACTATTTAAAGTAAACTTTTATGAAATATCACATATATACGAAAATGAACAATTTATAATTTTGTAGCATGAAGAATTTCCATAAATTGAACTTATTCGTATAATCAAATCCTCATATCATAAATAGAACAGTACCAACAACACAGAAATCTCTTTCATGCCCTATCCTAATCATCATCCTTTCAAAGTTTACTTCTATCCTGATTTCTATTGCTGTGGATTACGTTTATCTTTTTAAGGATTGTAGGAAGTTGGAACTACAAAAAATGTAATATAGTGGATCCTAGGTTGGGCTATCTGTTCCCGCTTTCAAATGAAAGCAATTATTCCCATGGTTGCCATTAATTTTGGCTTCTGACAGCTCATGTATGTGTCCCTCTCAGAGAATTGTCCTTGGAGGGAAATCACCCAAGGTTACACCTTCTCCATGGAGGCATCCTACACGTAATACCAAGTGAAGTACAATGACCAAGCCCCGTTATTTCAATTTGGGAACAATCTAAAGGACTGTCTCTCTACAGTTGAGATTGAATTCCATCTCTCAACCATAGAGATGAAATGCTATGGAATCATCAGACACTTCCACTGTAACACATTGCAGTTGAACATCTTCCTGTACTCCATTTAGCTTTTCTCACCATAAATGTTGTTTCTGAGATCCTCTTCCTAGAAACTTCTGTCATGCATATTCATGCTTCAGAGACTGTTCCAGAGAACACATCTAAAGCAGTTGGTAATGGGAGAGTTTCTAGGAAGAAATCTCTAAAATAGGTTTTTGAAGATGGAATAACTGCTATCAGGCTGACAATGAGAACCATTATGAAAAGTAAGTTGAATAGCAATAGCTCTTGGTATGCACTAATAGTGTAAAAAATCTTCTGCACAGCAAAGGAAACGATCAACAAAGTGAAGTGACAACCACCCCCTGACTCCCCCCTAAATATTTGCAAACTATCCATCTGACAAGGGATTAATAACCAGTATATATAAGGAGCTCACACAAAAACAATAAGAAAAAATCTAGTAATCAGATTTTTAATAAATGAACAAAAAGGTATGAATAGACTTTTTTTAAAGAAGGCATACACATGGCAAATATATACATGAAAAACTGCTCAATATCACTTATCATCAAATAAATGCAAATCAAAATGATGAGATATCATTTCACACTGGTTAATATGGCTTATACCCAAAAGATAGGCAATAACAAATGCTGACAAAGGATGTGGTGAAAAGGGAACCCTTGTACACTGTTGGTGGGAATATCACCTAGTACAACCACTGTGGGGAAGAGTTGGGAGGTTCCACAAAAAACAGAGCTACCATATGATTCAGCAATCCCACTGCTAGATATATGCCCCAAAGAAAGGAAATCAGTATATTGAAGAAATGTCTGCACTCCTTTATTTATTGTAGCACTATTCACAATAGCCAAGATTTGGAAGCAACCTAAGTGTCCTTCACTAGAAGAAGGGACAGAAATGAAAGAAAACGTGGTACATATACATAATGGAGTACTACTGGGCCAAAAAATAATGAGATCCTGTCATTTACAACAACATGAATGGAACTGGAGGTTATTATGTTAAGTGAAATAAGTCAAATCCAGAAAGACAAATTTTGAATGTTTTCACTTATTTTGGGGAGCTACGAATTAAAATAATTGAACTCATGAACTCATAGAGATAGAGAGGAGAATGGTGGTTACCAGAAGCTAGGAAGGGTAGTGGGGCAGGGGAGGAAGGGATGGTTAATTGGTACAAAATATAGTTAGAGGGAATGAATAAAATCTAGTATGTGATAGCATATGATGACTACAGTAAGCAATGATTTATTATACATTTTAAAATAGTTAAAAACTTATGATTGTTTGTAACACAAAGAAAGGATAAATGCTTTATATGATGAATACCTCATTTAACCTGTTGTGATTATTATGCATTTTATGCCTGTATCGAAATATCTCATGTATCCTATAAATATGTACACCACATACCCACAAAAATTTAAGATAAAAAATACTTTCACCAGTGGTGAGCTAAGACGGGAGAGGATGCACTGCCTATGAAATGCTTGAGGTTCTATATATGGAGGAAGGACTAATTTAAAGTACTATCAAATTGAACTGCTATTGCCAGGTGCTCTCAAAAGATTGGAGGGAAAAAAAGTCTGAGTTTGATTAATCACACATAAAAGCTATATTTGAAAACCAGAGTGCCTCTTTGGCAGCTTAGAAACTCATTCCTTGCAGTTAGATGCAAAAAGAGCTGAGGTTCAGCATAAGGCTTAATTATAAACAGTAGAAGAATTCCAGATGTGATGAAATCTCCTATTTTAAAAAGAAGATCCCCTTTTGGGAAGGATAGGACACATAAAATTTGGCAAGGAATCATGGATTAATTTCCTTGGGAACTTTGAAATTCTAGGTCTCCATTAACTTTTAGGTCTTATTTTATGTACTGTTGTTTCGGCTTGCCCAGGTGTGGGGCACAAGGGGAAGAAGGAGGAGAGAGGCTTAAAAGTGGTGAAAAGTCAAACGTCAAAAACCATAATCAAGCTATTCATTAAAGTTATTGAATTTATTGATTATTGATTGCTTGTTATTTGATGTCAGTGTTAAATAAGATGAGTGTCTGTGTCATCTGTGGGTGAATAGTTGATTTTGTACTCTAGGATATCTTTATGGTTTTGTAAAACTTTATCAAAGTCTGTCTTGCCTGGTGGAACAGTGTAACTCTCCAAGGTTTCTAACCGACCTCAAGGCATTTCCAAAGGTTGCTTACTGAACTTCAACTTTTGTCACTTTAGAATAATGTTGCTGCTGAAAATGTCTCTTTTTAATTTTATTTATATTTATTTTTGGTTTCTTGCCCATCTAGTTATTATATATTTATAATTGGGAAAATACCTTATGGGAAAAATACCAAAATAAGGAACTCATGTTTATGTGTCTTGCTTCTCTTTGGGATATTGGTCCATAAGTACCAGATTCTTTTATAGCCCTGAACTCCAATTTTTGCCTCCCAAGTCCCGTAAAGTTTCAAAAATCTCCGCTGGCTTGTCTTTTCTTTAGCAGCAACTTTCTACCTCGATTTTCCAAAAACAGACAACTACCCTTAGGCAAAATTCATTTACTATTTTTTGATTTCCTTTTCTCTGAGATTTCCCTTTAAGTCTTTGCTCCTCCAGCAGTTAACCAAGGACTTTGTTATATTTTGATGGCTATCTATATATTAATGTATATTCAAATTTAATCTGATTGTTTCAGTGTGAGTGTTGACGTTCTGTAACTTGTTTCATTTTATCTAGAAAAGAAAGTCAATGGCATTTTGAATTTAAAATTTCACATTTTCTTACTAAGACATAGATACAGCCAGAAATATGAAGACAAATATTGTCTAAAAAATAAATAAGTAAAATCAAATGCAATTTATATAAGATGCTATAGTAAGTCTAGGCAATTGTAAATTTTGATAAATTGTTACTGTCATTTCTTTATTTTGAACAATGTATTAGATATTATACTTCTACCAATTTTGTAAAGAAACTTCTTTTTCATAATAAACTAAGGGATTTTAGATAACAGCATGATGAGTCTCTTGGTTGAGTTCAGCCCCAAACTTTTTCAATCCAAGTCTTTGTATTTTAGCATCATCTCCAATTAGATGTGTTTCATAATCAGGGTGTTTTTACACTATATTTTATCAACTTATGATTCAGGTAATGCATTTATCTAATTTAAAAAATGATTTGTCAACTTTAAAACTCACTGCTCGTTTACCATTTAGTAAAACACTATACCAGTAGAATTTTTCTATATCTAAATAAATTTAAAGTATGTTTTACATTTATAACTCCAACATACGGCATAATGTATTTTTCTACCTGTAAGACCCAAATTATCCACATTTTAAAAAACCCTGATTTAATGTAAAATGGTTTTGTTTTGTTTTTTTCTTTCTTTTTTTCTTTTCTTTTCTTTTTTTTCTTTTTTTTGACAAAGCCAGGTTTATAGTTCTGGGTTAAACCTGTGGAGGCAGGACCTGGGAAGGGGCACGGGGACAGATGAAGTTGGTGACTGTATCTTCCTAGTCATTGCTGGGTTCTCAGCACCCTTGGCCCCCACTAAGTTCTAGGTGAAGTCCAGTGCTGGGGGACGGGGTCCTCTTCCTGACAGTGCAGACTGTGGGATCACTTGTAAGATCCCATATGGAGGTAGGGGGTGGGGTGTTGGCCTGCACTGGGGCCAGCGTCTTCAGGAAGGTGTCTTGTTGGAGGAGGTGGCGGCAGCCGCCGCGCGTTCTTCTTGGCCAGAGTCTTCAGCAGTGCCAGCTTCTTGGGCAGGATGCTGCGGGCTCTCATCGCCACGTCATGTTCGATCTTCTTCCGGATTCCGACTTCTAGGTTCTTCTTGAGCTTTTGCTGCTGCACGACGCGCGCCTTCTTGGGAGCCATAATGCGACCGCCTTTTCTCCGCCCCGATTCTTTTCAGAGGCCACCGCTACCGTCTTGCTCTTTGCGGGCTTGTGCGCCTGGAACTTGCGCTGCCGCTGCGCCATGATCCGGCACGCAGCGGAAGAGGCTGTATGTTTCTTTAGAGCGTGCTTGATCTTGGTTAGTAAAATTAATCCCTACTTTATATTTAATTATCTGTAGAAGAAAACAAAATGATTTACTGTGATTTTCTCTTCTATTTAAAAACAAAGCCATAGTAGAACAGTAACTGTTGGGATATAGGGATATTATAGGTACCTTATGCTTCTTTCCTTGAAAGGTAAAAACCTGCCCCAAATTCTGCAATATGTTTTAGATCTCACAGTCTTTTTGACATATTTTATAAACCAAGGGCACACCTATATATTTATTATCTTAAGATTTTAAATTTTTATAATAGGTAAATTTTGTAAGCTTATAGTACAAAATTATAATTTTGTAAACTTGTATTAAAGTTTAGAGAACCTGAGTAAGAGCAGTAGATATATTCCAAGGATTTGGTAAAAGGGGAGGATAATTTTGTGCGTGTGTGTATTTTATCTTCAATTATTTTTATTTAGTTAGTTAATTTATTTTTATTTTTTTCTATTAAGATTGAAGCACATGTGATTTGTTCCTGTTGTTCTACCTAGAATATTAAGCTTTGCTTTTAGGCCTTGAAAATAAAGTGGGAATAGAGAAAATTTAAAAGCTGCAGGGTACCATTAGAAATAAACAGAGGAATGTGAAATGTTGATTAAAGATCAAAGAAGAGTAGCAGAATTAATTATCTGGAAGCTGTGAAATCACTTACAAACTGCATAAAGCAAAGGCAAGGGAATTGAAAACCTATTACTAATTAATTCTTATAATACATTAATAAAACAGACAAGGCACATCTTAATAATTTAGTGAAAATTTGACTGTAGTATCCAAATTCACCTCTGAAAGGTATATGATTCAGTTGATCAAGCTCTACAAAACTGGCTTCAGGACATGTACTTCCAAGTGGAACACAGGTTGCAAATACAACTGTAAGTGCTACTGAGTTACTAGGCTTGGATGTAGAAATTATAAGGGGGCTTAACGAATATAAATGTAATAGCATTGTTATAATGAAATGTACCAATTCCAATAATTCTGTGGGGAAAGAAAATTAATTCAAACTTAGCCACTGATTACAGAGCAAATGATACAGAATAAAATGAGAGGGACTTCAAAAATGTAGAACCATTGTAACACTATTCATTTAGAGTATCTAAACAGCTCTTTTCATCCTATTAGTTCAAATCTTAACAAGTATTAATAAATCATGCTTTATACTGTTAATTAATTTATGCAAGTACAAAATTTGGCTACACAGTTTCTTTTTTGATTTTCTGACTTTAAGAGGATTGTAAATGGTCGTAACTTGTATTTATTATGTATTAACTTTTTATCTTAAAGATATTCTGGACCTTTTACAGAATAGTAAGCTTGACTTTTCTGGAATGACTTTTAGATTTTGAATTTCAATGGCCTCACTTGAGATCTTTAAGACTGGCTTTTCATTTTATAAGTATTTTTTTAAAAATTTATTTATTTATTATTATTATTATACTTTAAGTTCTAGGGTACATGTGCATAACGTGCAGGTTTGTTACATATGTATACTTGTGCCATGTTGCTGTGCTGCACCCATCAACTCGTCAGCACCCATCAACTCGTCATTTGCATCAGGTATAACCCCCAATGCAATCCTTCCCCCCTCCCCCCTCCCCATGATAGGCCCCGGTGTGTGATGTTCCCCTTCCCGAGTCCAAGTGATCTCATTGTTCAGTTCCCACCTATGAGTGAGAACATGCGGTGTTTGGTTTCCTGTTCTTGTGATAGTTTGCTAAGAATGATGGTCTCCAGCTGCATCCATGTCCCTACAAAGGACACGAACTCATCCTTTTTTATGGCTGCATAGTATTCCATGGTGTATATGTGCCACATTTTCTTAATCCAGTCTGTCACTGATGGACATTTGGGTTGATTCCAAGTCTTTGCTATTGTGAATAGTGCCGCAATAAACATACGTGTGCATGTGTCTTTATAGCAGCTTGATTTATAATCCTTTGGGCATATACCCAGTAATGGGATGGCTGGGTCATATGGTACATCTAGTTCTAGATCCTTGAGGAATTGCCATACTGTTTTCCATAATGGTTGAACTAGTTTACAATCCCACCAACAGTGTAAAAGTGTTCCTATTTCTCCACATCCTCTCCAGCACCTGTTGTTTCCTGACTTTTGAATGATCGCCATTCTAACTGGTGTGAGATGGCATCTCATTGTGGTTTTGATTTGCATTTCTCTGATGGCCAGTGATGATGAGCATTTTTTCATGTGTCTGTTGGCTGTATGAATGTCTTCTTTTGAGAAATGTCTGTTCATATCCTTTGCCCACTTTTTGATGGGGTTGTTTGTTTTTTTCTTGTAAATTTGTTTGAGTTCTTTGTAGGTTCTGGATATTAGCCCTTTGTCAGATGAGTAGATTGCAAAAATTTTCTCCCATTCTGTAGGTTGCCTGTTCAGTCTGATTGTAGTTTCTTTTGCTGTGCAGAAGCTCTTTAGTTTAATGAGATCCCATTTGTCAATTTTGGCTTTTGTTGCCGTTGCTTTTGGTGTTTTAGACATGAAGTCTTTGCCCATGCTAATTCTTATGTAAAAAGTGTCTTCAGAAATTCTAAGGACTCAAAAACAATGATAAAAAGTGTTATTGAAAAGTATGTATGTGTAATTAATGAATATTCTTAGTGATAATGTTGATGGCCATACTCGCTATAATTTTAAAGTTGCACAAAACTATAGCATGCATCAGTAGACCATGGTCTCCTTGATTCTGCCAGAAAAATCAACAGATCAGAGATTTTCACTTACAGAAAGCCTTGTTGATTTAATCTACTATAAGCCACATGGGGCCAAATCAATGTCTAGATGTCAAGTACTAAAACACTGGTTTCTTTGAGAGATATTGGGATTGTGGTATGGCAAGCTGATTCCTTTTCTTCCCTTCAGCTGTGAGAACTGTGAAGTGAATATCGTGGTGTTGTCAACAAGAGTATATGTTAGCGAAACGTGGAGGCAGTTATTTGGGAAAATAATAAAGAAATCATTTAAACATTCTGAAATGGAATGTCAGTGTCAAAATAATATATATACTAAGGGCATCAAAGTGGCTAATAACCAGGGAATAATTTTAAATAAACTTCATCAAAATAATTATGTGTAAGCTTTTATTTATCGAATGTAATTTTACTTATGCAATGTTAGTGAAATGTGATTGCCACATTTAAACTCACCATGCTTTTCTTGTGGGACATGGGGGAATGGGTAATAATACTTTCTTATATTTGCTTCTCTGAGGATGACACATCTAAACTCTTTTATTCAATAAGCATTTCTTGAACTACTCTATGCCAGATATTGTTCTAGGTTTTGAATTACAGTGATAAAAAATAATAAAGTTTTCTGCTGTTCTTGACAATGTAATCTAGTAGGGTGACAGATAATAGACTTATAGAGATAAATGCACAAGAAAATTTAGATTGTAAGTGCTAGCAAAAAATAAAATAGAATTTGATAGAAATGTTAGACCATTACCAAGCAGGCATCTCTATAGCGCTGTTCACAACATAGTGGCTGGCTTCTCCCAGAGTTAATGTGTATCGTAATAGTCTCAATAGTAACATGTCATCATTTCTACCATATTGTAGTGGTCATACAGATCAATGAGGTTACAGTCTGGAAAGAGGCTACACAAAAGTATAAATGCCAGCAGGTAGGTATCACTAGGGGAGATGCTGGCTGCCATACGTAGTCAAGTTAAACAACTACTAGAGGTCAAGGATGATGGAAAGTGCCAAAATGATCAGAGTTTACTTTGTAATTTAATTTTATTTCTGAAATGCAGTGATGTCAGAAGAAGACTAAATAAAGAGGGGGTATGTACATGATCAATATTTTGAAAGAATCAATTTCTTTGAAAATAGTTTCAATGAAACTATGTCTTTGAAAATATGATATTTCTATCAAGATAGAAGGATATTTCTGACAA
This sequence comes from Chlorocebus sabaeus, assembly GCF_047675955.1. Classification (NCBI taxonomy): domain Eukaryota; kingdom Metazoa; phylum Chordata; class Mammalia; order Primates; family Cercopithecidae; genus Chlorocebus; species Chlorocebus sabaeus. The sequence continues at coordinate 3,661,071 of NC_132927.1, forward strand.
GATAGATAGAATGCTTATGTTGACTTGAAGGTAAAGAGAAAGAAAATATAAAGGAACTGTCTGTGAATACCTGAAACCACATGCAAAAATTAGTGGAGGACAAAAATTTTGAAATGTCTGTGAGAATAGAAAAAAAAAGAAAAGAAAAAAAACAAGAGAAAGAGGTTCCTGTGCCACTGTTATGGAGAAGAAAGACAATTCAAAGAACACAGAGGTAACACATTTAGACATGGATGAAAGGATGCCTATTAATTTCTGTGAGAATGCAGGAAGATGCAAAGCATAGATAAAGAGACTAAGACATTTCAGTATAGGAAAACATATTCATGCAGGAATTTTTCACTATGGTTTTTAGGTAGAATAATAGCTCTCGGAGTAAGAACCACATAACCCAGGGTTCCAGATTTATTTCCAACCCTTTTTCCTCACGACTATCAATTATCTCAACCTCATTTTCATCCTTAAACTCTGACCATTCTAAACATTGAATGAAACATGCCATTCATTATCAACTTTATTTCTTTAACATTGGTTGATATTGCTAGATAAGAGTATACATGCAACCATACCTTGAAGACAAAGTATCGTTACAAATCTATACTTTTGACATAACTGGAGTCTAAGCATAGGATCCTTAGCTTATCTTTATCTAAGATAAAGGTTTATGTTATGGCAGGAAACTTACGCAAAAATTTGCAGAAAACAGCTTTAAGTCTGTAGTGGCACTGCATTCCTCTTTTAAAGGCAATATTCATTCCTCATATTTTAGAGATTGAAAATAGTGGTAGAACAAACACACGCATTCACACACACCACCATCCTCTTTCCTTTCTAAACACATCTAAAACTTCGCTTTTCCATTCTATCAAAGAGACTGAAATACCTATCATTTTTCAAATCTCATAGGTCTTTTTTTTTTGCCTTTTATAAGTCTTTGTCATGAATTATGCACCCCTTCTTACCTTTGTTACTATCTCTCTGTCTCTTTTTCCTTTTGTCTTTTTCTCTCTGATTCTTTGTTCCCTTTCTTTCTCCTAATTTCTGTCTACCAGCATTCTTATAAAATTTTTAAAAAGCAAGAAAAATATTTAATCTCACATTTTATTTATAAATTATCCTTTATTCCATATTTATATTACCTTGAAATGATGTTTTAGGCTTAGTTTCTCAGCTTCTTCAATGTCATACATTTCCTAAAACATTAATGTCTGGCCATTAATCAAACTTTTTCACTCATTCTCTTGTTATTATGTTTGATATAGGCTTACTTACACTTTCTGGCTTACCTAAAGTTATTTTTGTTGGTGTATAGAAATTTCTCTCTTTGCAAATTTATCTATATGCAGCATTTGATAGTGTTGTCCATATTCCGTGTTTAATAATATGTTCTCCATTAGCTTCTGCAATTTATTTCTTCTGATAGCACCTGACTCTCTTACAACATTCCTGACAATTCTTCCCTTTGTAAGTCATGCTCCCTTACCCACATGTCAAATGCTGGGCTTCCTAGCCATGTTCAACTTGATTAATTTATATGCTTAGTTAAAGCCTTACTTGACAAATTTTAACAGAATATTATTAGCTGATAATTTTAGGTTTTTTAGCTGGGAACTATCAATTACATTTATGAAAGTTCATACAAATATTATAAATATTTTCATATTGAATTCCCATTCAGAATTACTTCAACTCAAACTATTATAAGATTTATGGTTTACCCTTCCAAGATATTATACAATATATGTAAATTCTCCTGTCAACACATTCCATTATCACTTACTCTCATCTCTATTTTTCTTTCTCACCATAGCTCAAATTCATAGACATTTCTATAGTCATTTGTTCAAATCTACTACAGAACCTGTTCTTGAATACAGATTTTCCAGTCTATTCCACTGCCAGTGTTAAAATGATCACGAATTAGCTTTTACTTAGAGTGGAAATGGCACTCCTCATGACCCTCTAGCAAAATTTTTGCTTCCTGTTTCCACAACATTATGTTCTGCTGGCATAAAGGTCTTAGTTCCAGAGAGAGGAATGTTATCACCAAAGAGACACAGCCAAGCCATATCATTCCAGTATTTGGAGCTGCCCAAAGCCATGGGAAACCACCCCTTGCATAAGTGTGACCTGGATGTGAGACATGAAGTCAAAGGAGATCATTTAAAGGCTAATGACTGCATTATTGGATTTCAGACTTGTATGGGACCTGTAGCTTCTTCATTTTGGCCAATTTCTTCCATTTGAAATGTGTGCATTCATCCAATACCTGTATCCCCATTGTATCTAGGATTATAACTAACTTGCTTTTGATTTTACAGGCTCATAGGTGGAAGGAACTTGCCTTGTCTCAGATGAGACTTTGGACTTGGACTTTTAGTTAATGTGGGAATGAATTAAGACTACGGGAAACTATTGGGAAGGGATGATTTTGTTTTGAAATGTGAGGACATGAGATTTGGGAAGGGCAAGGGTCAGAATGATATGGTTTGGCTGTGTCCCCAGCCAAATCTTATCTTGAATTACAGTTCCCATAGTCCCCATGTGTCATTGGGGGGACCTAGTGGGATGTGATTGAATCATGGGGGCAGTTTCCTGTAGAGGACTACATGCTGGCAAACGAGATGTTCCCGATAGGTCCTGCTCTTGCAAACAAAGCAGGGCGTTCCTTCCCTGCAAACAGGGAGGACAAAGGAGTCAGCTGCAAACAGCAGACCCTGGGGACTGGTTAATGTGTAAACATCTTGAGAAACCAGAAAGTCAGGAAAAGGTCAGAAAAACAACACGTGTCTTGTGACTTGGCAACATTCCACAACCGACTGTATAAAATAAAGCAGAGTGTGTGTTCGGGGTGGCCGCCATGTTTGTCTCATCCTGTGTTGTCTTGTGTGTTCATTCCTTTGTTTAGGAAACACGTGGACCCCAACAGTTTCCTCCATGCTGTTATGATAATGAGTGAGTTCTAATGAGATCTGATGGTTTTGTAAGTGTCTGGCATTTCCCCTGCTTGCACTCATTCTCTCTCCTGCCCCTGTGAAGAGGTGCCTTCTTCCATGATTTTAAATTTTAAATTTCCCAACAATGTGAAAATGTTAGTCAATTAAACCTCTTCTTTTCTTTATAAATTACCCAGTCCCGGGTATTTCTTCACAGCGACATGAGAAAGGACTAATACACTTGGATTATTTCAAGATAATTTTCTGGTCTCTCTACCAATATTCTTAAAAATAGTTTCTAACTTTCTTCTTCAAAATCTAGAGGTGTGTACCAGTCTTGGACTCATATACATATTTGTGCTATAAAAGATATATCAAATTTCTTAGGTCAGTTCAAAAAACCTACATAATACATTCCTCAGTGTATTTTCACACTTCAAATTATCTGTACTCTTTTGTACCATCAAAATGTTTCTGGGACACAAAAAAGCCCTTCAATAATTAATGTTTCTGGTCTCTCTTATTAAATGACCTGCTTGATTTTGTTTTACAATTTGGAAAATGAATGTATGTACAAAATTTGTATTTAAATGTTTTTCCTCTGTTATTTTCCAAAGTATGTCTAAGAAATCTAACTGAAAATGAAGATATTCTTCCTAAATGGTTTGCATTGGATATGCCTGTAAAATTGATGGAATCAGTTTTATAAGGGTCAAATTAGATGAGAACCTAGTACCTCATAAAATTTATTTTAAAAGAAATGGTTCCACATGTTTAGAGCACTATACCATGTCTTTTTGCCAGTCCCATGTTAACTTCAGGTCATTGGTTTGAGTTAGGAATTTGTGCTGCAGAAAACAAGAATGGCTTCTCTGTGTGTTACGTTCATTAGCCATATCTGCCCTACAGTTCTATCTAGTGGAACTATAGTCCCAGATACAGTTGACTCTTCATATCCCTGGTTCTGCATCAGTGGATTCAACCAACCTTAGATTGAAAAATATTCAAAAGAAAATATAGATAGTTGTGTCTATATTGAGCATGTACTTTTCTTTTCAGTCTTCTCTAAACAATACAGGATAACAATGATTTACATAGCATTTATATTGTATTTGGTATTATAATTAATCTAAAGACGATTTAAAGTATATGGGAAGATATGCATAGGTTAAATGCAAAACTACAAAATTTTACAAAAGGGACTTGAATATCTGTAGGTTTCAGTATCCACAGGAGATCCTAGAACCAATCCTCTATGGATGCAGAGGGGCAAATGTGTATACACACACACACACACACACACACACACACAACTTATATGTGTGCACTTATATTTGTGTACATATAGATGTACACATATATGTACTGTGTGTATATATGTGTGTACATATATATATATATACTGTATGTACCATGTGTTTGTGTGTGTGTGTGTGTATACAGTTGTTCCTCAGTATCCATGGAGGATTGACTCCAGGACCCCTTGTGGATACCAAAACCTACAGATATTCAAGCCATTTCACAAAATTTTGTAGTTTTTGCATGTCAGAGAAGAATTTTATATATATATATATTTATATGTATATAATATAATATCTACAATTGGTAGAATTAAAGAAATATATATGTATACACACACATACACACACACACACACACATTCTTTCTCTCTACCAATAGTCTTTCTTAAAAATGAATCATTTTTTTCTGATTGCCTTCATGTTAGTCCCTAATTCATTAAACATATTATCTTTAGGTAAATTACTGTTCTTGAGAGATTCTTTAGCTATATATTATTAATGGTAAGAAGAGCACATCACAAAATTTACCCCTGGATAAGTTAGAGGTAATTAATATAACAAATAAAATGGTAAAAATCATATATGCAGAAATTTTATATAATAAAAAAATGAATGAGATTCCCTGTTATAAAAGGGAGAATATATTTCTTAAAAAATAGTCAATGAACAATATTTGATAGCCAAGAAAAAAGAATACAGTCATATGAAATAATAAACATTGATTTCTTATTTATTTTTTCCCTTCTAGTGAAATAATGAAGGTTTAAAGAAAAACATAGAAAAAGTAAATGAGAAGCAGTAAGGATTATAAAGAATTCACCTGAAAAGAGAGTTATGAGAGGAATGGTATGTTTGAAAAATCCTCCAATTTGCAGTAGATTAAATTAAAATAAATAAATAAATAAATGTAACTGAAGAGATGGTAATAGTAATAGATAAAGATGTGGGGCAAAGATGTTACAATATATACATAATTGGTGCACCTGAAAATTATTTTAAAACATAAAAATGTAATACAATAATTAGATAAAAACTCAACCTCCAGATTAAATGGCTTATTTTTTCCAAGAGGAGTTGTTAGCTAATATCTTTATATCATTATTAAAGCAACTGACTATAAATGTATCCTATGGAAATTTGGGGGATATTTGCTTTCAGATATTGCTAGGATAAAGAAAGAGTTCTATTGGTACTTAGGCAACAATAAATCACAAAAAATAGGAAACAATCTGGTTTGTCTCACTATATGACAACATTTAACAGATTTCTGAGGAGTAATATCTTATGGATCTTAAGAGAAAATGGGCATGGGCTATACTGAAACATATAGACAGATAATGAATCAAACAGAATATATTTTTATGACTTTCTGTGTAACTGTCCAAAGAAAGATGTTTCAGCTAAGCAGCGAGTATCGTTTTCTACATGATAATGCAATAATGCAGACTGATGGAGTCTCTGCTTTTGTTGATGTGTGACCTCCAAAGTCAATATGAGCATTTTCAGGCTTCCTTGCCAGAAGGAAAAACACCACAAATGGCTTCATGGTCGATACCTGAAAGTCACACATGGTACTCCCATGACCATTTCTGGATAGTAATCAGTCACGTCTATACTTCCTTGCAACAGAGACTGGGAAACATTCCAGGAAGAAGTGGACAATACAGTAGAAATTGTCAGTTTCTTCCATAGCATTTATAATAAGTAAATGAGGAAATAAGAATTAAAATATTGAAATATCAAAATCTGATCTAAATGTGTTTATCGGTTTTCCTTAATATGACTAGAAGGGAAGAGACTTAGAGGACACATGATGGGTGTTGTTCTGGAAGATGTGATATAGCACATAAGAGGGAAAAGCTGAGTGAAGAGTGAAGAGTTCAATGAAAAATTTACCTATTTTGCAGTTTTGACTAAATCTGATCAAAAGATAAATACATCTTTCAAATATATCTGGCCACTTTATATACACAAATTTGTGAATGGCTTCAATCATTTTGCTGTGGAAAAAAGGGAGTTGTTTGACACTTTGCATATTACAAACAAAATTCTGAGATAAAGACATTAAATTTATCCAAATCTATTCTGATATTAAAATGAAAAAAGTCCCTCTGTCTTTCTTCTTGATGATTTCCTTTTTGTTGATGGAGTTTTCAAATGCTGTGTTCAAATATCAGATGTGATTCTTCACTAAATTGTGAACTATAGTTCATAGAGAAATAACAATTTCTCTCCAGCTCTTCTTGTAGTACTATATTATAAATTCAGGCAGTCTACCTAATGCTTAAAATCAACATTTCCTTAATTCTTTCTTTGTCATTTATTTCACATACTCATGAAAGTCAAATTATTAAATAAAATAATTTTGAGTTCTATCTATTTAAATGTAAGAAACCTTTTTTGAAAAATGTTGGTTTAAGGTACAACACCATCTTGAGATTTAACAAGAGCATTAATGCATTTTATTTCTTATCATGTTTTATTACTACCTAGCATCTTATTTACAATAAAAAAAGTAGTTGTAGAGATATCTATTAAGGGATTTCATGAGAAATAACTTTATTCTCACTATGAGACTAAATGTAGGCAGCAGCACAGCATTGTTCAGGATAAATGACTGTTTGATAGGATGATTATACCAGGAGGGATAACCTTCTCTGTGGTGTACAGAAATTCTCAGTCTCAGAAATCCAGCCAAATACAAGTAGGAATTTCCCTAAGAGACCTTTTCTGGCAATGAATGAGAGCTTTCTCCTTCAGGACATTCAGAGGTCAGTTCTTACAGTTTCAACAGTAACCAAAGTCTATTTAAAATGTCCCTTGTTAGAGAAATGATGAGGATAAAGATTTTCCTCTAATTTAATTCTAACAGATCAGAAGTATTGTCAAGAACAAGCAAAACGAATGCAGCGAATGTATGGGAAGATATAAAACTGATCACAAGTTCTCCTACCATATACTTATAAATGAAGCCTTCACAGATGAAAATGAATATGGTAGCCTAGTACAGATCAGGGCCTCAAGCTCAAAATCCAAATTATATCCTGTGTAAGGAGTATGAGCTTCACCTTTTCCTTTTGAGAAGCAGTCATATACATGACACAACTCTGAAGGACTATTTTTTCAAGTCATTTTATGTCTTCTTAATCACAGTCATTGGAGTATTGATAGATAGAACTGGTAAGAAAGAAGAGAATACAGGTAGTAACAAATAGGTACAATAAACTATTACTAAACAGCGATAATAATTTTGAAAAAGGTCACTAGTCATGTATGTATATAATCCCATATCATTTTAAGTTTCTTGACTTGCTTATACACCTTGGGATCTGTGATAAGCAGGATATTTTTTTCTGAAACTTATTAGCAGACATGTTTATGTGTATTTTGATGGTGGAAAAAGATCAAGAGATGGCCAGGTAAGGAGTGCAGTAAATTTTGAGCCATTTTTTCAAGCACTCGAGGTATATGAGTTCAGTTACTGCAGTAGTGAGTTCTGGGCTGTCCTGCAGTAAATGTGGATGCTCTTTTGAGAAATGTGAAACGCCTAATTTATTTGAGAATTCAATTTTTCTTAGTGCCACATAGGTTACATATGGATTATTTACGAAGAAAAATCGGGGGGTTTATTAATTTTTTAAGTGAATGTTAATTGCAGTAATCTAAATGTAACTAAATAACTTGGGGTGAAGGGGATACAATCTCCATAATCATAAAAAGATTTTTTCAATGAAATACAGTTATCTGCTGAATTTTATAGAAATGAAATTTCTAAATGATCTTTCCTCAAATCCATGTTGCTTGTCATTGTTGTTTTTACAAATGAGATAGTTGACATTGTCTTCATCCTGCTTCTATGCTGGGAACTGAATGGACATTTGCCAAATAACAGCAGATTATTGCATTTTTCAAAACAAATATCCTTATACATATATTCAATAGTTTATAAATCTTTACCCAGCTTACAGGTCACAGTTAGAAAAACCATTTTTAGTTGTACATTCTCTCTCTCACTCACTCGCTTGTTCTCGTTTTCTCTTGTTCTAGTGCTCTCTTTTTCTGGCTTTGCTCTCTATTCTCCAAATCCAAGCGATTCTATTTAAAATAATTGGACCAGGTGAGTTTTCAAGCTGTTTATTTCCTCGTGCTTTTCCCATACAACAACCAAAACAGACGCATCTGCCTATGCAAAGTGGGGTCAAATCAGAATGTTTCATTTGTTTATAAAAGACATATTTATTCAATGAAGAATGATCCAAGTTGGTCAGAAAGATCCAGAATCTCACAAAATGACTAATTCTTCAGAAAATTCTAAATAGTTTTATATTCAGCACACATCTGATGTCAGGACACTTGGAACTTTAGCCATGAAAACACAGATTTCTCTGAATTCTGTGGATGATCATGATCCTTTAAAACAATAAACATAAGGAAATATAAGTTTTTCCACTTATTCAGTTAAGATATATGTTGTTGCTCCACAAAACCAAATTTATATTTTCAAAAGGTGTACTTTCTACTGAGAATTTAGACTGTCAGTACATTTTATAAATTCTTTCAAGATATTATTTTCAAAGCTAGTTCTTCTAAATATATACAATCCTCCCAAACTTCCTATATTTACAATTTCTGTAAGGTGTTTTTATAAGTTTTCTGTTTTGCTGTTGACAAGTTTGAAATTTGGAAACGCAAATACGATTCTCTTCTTTTCACATTTTTTTTTTGAGACTTGATTTAAATAATTTGTCTCTGTTTACACTAGAAAGCACTTGTCCTGCTTCCTAGTCAGTGCTATTCACTATGCAATTAATTTCATTTTATATTTTGAAATCTTATTTATGCAGGCTCAACCACACATATTTTTTTTCTTTCAGAAAATTTATTAAAAAATAAAATAATTTAAAAGAAATGTTAGTCACTTAAAAATATTCAAATGCCTTCTAAATATAAGGAATGCATTAGGGTTCTCTAGAGGGACAGAACTAATAGGATATATATGATGCAAATGTATATGAGATATATCATATATATTTTATTTATATATAGAGAGAGGAGTTTTTAAAATTGTATTAACTCACACGATCACAAGGTCCTAAAACAGGTCATCTGCAAGCTGAGGAGAAGGGAAGACAGTCCAAGTCCCAAAGCTGAGGAACTTGGAGTCTGACATTCAAGGGCAGGGCGCATCCAGCAGGGGAGAGAATGTTAGCCGGGAGGCTAAGCCAGTCTAGCCTTTTCACATTTTTCTCCCTGCTTTATGTTCTGGCCAGGCTAGCAGTTGATTAGATGGTACCCACGCAGATTAACGGTGGTTCTTGATTTCCCAGCCCACTGACTTAAATGTTAATCTCTTTTGGCAACACCCTGACAGACACACCCATGATCAATACTTTGCATCCTTCAATCCAATCAAGTGGACCCTCAGTATTAACCAACACAAGGAACATTGAAGGCATATAAGAATTAAACAGAATCATCAATTCCTTCCTGTTAGGGTGTATTTTGGTTAGACACAAAACAGGGAGACCCTTTAGAAAAGTTCTGCCACATTCTTAGTCCACCTACCTCTAACAGAAAGTCCCATTATTTCCAGTATGTCATATTTCTTGTTAGAGGCCCTACCAGTAATAAGCAGCAGCAGAGTCACAGATGCTGGACAGTCTCAAACTAAACTTTTTTGCTTAGATAAATTTTGTCTGCTATTTTGTTTGTTTGTTTGTTTGTTTTATGGACACTTGGTAGCACTTTTTATCATTTAAAGTCTTCCAAATTTAAAGCTCCATGAACCCATTTTCTGCATTTCAGCATTACTCAAGTTCTGAGACTTTTAGTCATGACATGCTGTCCATGAAATATTTGATAGATCTGTTCTTTCGTTGGGCATCATATTTGCTTCTACAAACATAGCTCAAAGTATAAGGAATTTGTAATTTTCATCATAACTGACAGGACTGGCAGACACATTATTCTCCGTTGACTTGGTGTATGTTTTTGATGTGCATAAATTATGAAAGCAGCATTTATTTGTTTACAACTTAAATTCTTAGAGCTTAAAAATAGATTACAACATAGTCTTGTTCAAAATTAAAGGAAAATGATATTTGAATTCTTTTTAGAATGAAATACTTTGTATTTTTTGTAGAAAGTATTTGGAGTACAAAATTATGCGGGTTAGAATAAATGCAAAACTGACCAACCCTGTAAGTTAAATAAGTAATTTGTGCCTATAGTTAGTACACACACTGTTTTCAGTACACACTGCTAAGCTGTCTCAAAATCAAATAATAATTTTGCTTTGTATATCCAAAGTAATAAACTTCTTTATGTCTCAAGTTCCAGCTTAGTGTACATTTAATTAGGTGAATAGTAACATCAAATTTATCATAAAAAATGGTAACTAACCATTAACTACTAGGTAATGCTGTAAACATGACCCTATCATGATACTACAAGATTTCCTGTTCTAGAACACGACAACAATTAGGTGGAACAGGAAAAGTCAGTGTATTTGTCACTAGGAACAAGAAAGATAAAAGGAACATGACCTTGTGCTGTTTCATTGTTTTCTTCACAATTTTAAGACGCACACTATACTCTTAATGGTAAATGCCTAGAGGTATGGTGCCTTCATTTTAAATTACATCTCTGTATGTTTAGGAGATTGTTTCAGCATTTTCAAGGAGTTGCTTCTCTATATTAGATATTTTGTTTTAAGTTTAGCAAAAGGCCAAGCTCAAATTCATTCCTAATGAGCCATGTGTTAATGTCAAAGTCTCTGCTGTCCACTCAAATGCCAAAGAACACATCTGACTTTATAATGAGCCAAACAGTTGTCTCTTCATAATCTCAGTTAGCCTTCTGTTAGATAGCTGCATCCAAAATTTATAACACAGTGGTGGAGGTTGTGGTTGTGATGGCTGAAAGCCAATCAAAGATATAAGACTTCTCATATTTTGTCAATATTATTGCCAAGTCCTTACCATTCTACCTCAACATAGAAGAAAGTGTCCCAACAAATTCCAGATGGAATGTTGCCTGATTTTCATCTACCCTGTACACTAATGGGGGAAAGATCAAAAGCAGATGACAGGCATCAAGGCAATCTGCCAGTGGCAGGGCTATGGGAATGAGGACAAAAAGTATGCAATGGCACTGCCAAATCTTTCTTTTCCCCAGAGGACACTGTTTCCAGTTAACTATATAATTTCTTACACTCTTATGTTCTGAACTTTGTTTGCTTTCTGACTTGACACTTGCTGACATTCAAAAAGTTTAATGTTTATCTTTTCTATTCTCTAGGTAATATGTCACCTGGTTAACATGAAAATGAATGTCTTCACATAGTCATGAGTAGTGAAGTGGATATCTAGAAGCAAGGGAATTTTAGGATATTGTGGATGAAGTGTCTTACATAGATATTAAAACTGTGAGTTGAGATTTGATAGATAATTCAGGCAAACCTTTAAAGCTGAGGGACATTTGCATTTTTGTTTCATTTCCTAGTGAGTCAGTCTGTACTGATACAGGTTCTCAGATAGGTTTTTCAAGGATTTACCCAAGTGTAATACAGATATTGGAGCATTTATACATCAAGTTGAAAAATACTTTAGTAGTGATAAAAAAACAGAAAAATGCATCAGAATAAAAATAAGTAGAAAATATTAGAAAGTATTATATTTAAATAGTAAGTTATTACATTTTATGATATAGGATGTTTTACTTTACTGGATTTTTCCAATTTGTCTCTAATGAGGTTGATTTTTTAAAAAATTTCAGTAGAAATAGGTAAATATCCAAGTTCTGGCACTGCACAAATTAGGTTGAAGAATGAGGTTTGCTCATTAAAAGAAGGGATGGCAATACATTAAAATGACTTCACTGAGTAAATACCTTTGCTACATGCTTCAGGCTCTGTTTTAGTTTTTGTTTGTTTCTTTACCAAGCTATTTTGGAACACTTTTAAGTAATAGTCTCATCAACTAAAGTAATAGCTTAAACATTTATAATTTATTTTAATGTATATATTGATAAAATATATCCATTTAGATGATATCAAATATGTCAAGTACCTAAGAATTAATATAACAAAAGCTATGAAAAACTTATACCATAAATTTGTAAAAATTGATTGACAAGCTAATTTTAAAATTGGTATGAAACTATGAAGAAATAAGATAGCAAAAATGGTTTTGAAGACAACAAAAACTAGAGGCTTTATATTGCCAGATAACAAGCTAGTTACAAAAGTATAGGAATCAATATGGTGTTGGCAAACAGGATATACTCATTGAATAGAGCAATTTGTTTTAAAGCTAAAAGTGGAAATTGGTATAGTGATGCAACTACAGAGAAAGAGCTAGAGAGAGATAGAAATGGGAGGAAGTCAGGAGAAAGAGAAAGTGGTGAAGGTGGGGAGAAGGAGGAATATGTAGCATTACATGAAATAATGTCTTGTCCCCTCGTTTCAGAGTGTATTTGTTTCCAAGTTATGACAAATAATTTGTTTTCATGATTTGTTATCTAGGAAGTACCTAGTCGGCCATAATGTATGGCTTTAAATAAAGTCTATGTGTGAGTGATTCCTAAATCTGTATCTTTGGCTCTAATTTCTCCCTGGAACTCCAGATTCTTATATCTAATTACCTAATAGAGCACATCACATTATTGCCTAATATTTATCTCAAATTTAGCATGTTATAAAGAGGACTCTTTATCTCTTCTTGTGTTCTCCCAAATGTATACCTTTCTCAGGCTGTGAATAACTTTAACTCTTTATTCAACCAAAAATATGGGCATTCTCTTTAATTACTCTGCTTCCCTAACCCTATCCCATATGTATCTCTCTCCAGTGCCATTGTAGTCATAACTATTTTTATCTCTTGCATAAAGCAAAACAGTAACTCCTGTTTTCCTGATTCCACTATTGATTACTTCCTTATGATATATTCGCAAAATAGCAAACTCACATTTAGAAAAACATATATAAGTCAAGTAATGTAATACCTGTGTAAAGTAATAATAATAATAAACACAAGAATACAGTCTCCTTTCCCATCAAGATTCATATAATTGGCACCTTCTGAATCTTTCCATAATCTTCCTTTTACCTACCACACCATCATACTCAACTCACCTGAAAATTTTTGTTTTTCTAATTCCATGAGGCTACACAGCTAGTTTCTACATTTGATCTTTTGAACAAACTATACCCTTTACCTGGAATGTCTTTTTCTGAATCTTTGTTTGACCATGTCTTTCCTGTTGTGACCATTACTTTCAGGTTACTTCAGTTGGCCAATCTATTTAAAGTCCAATCTCATGTAACAGGCTATTTAACTTTCAATATAATACTTATCATAATCTGGTATTTACCTCTTTATTCATTTACACAGCACTCAATAGAGCACAAGCTTCTCCTAAACAGGACTCTTGCTTTTAGCTGTACAGTGGTTCCTAGTACTTGATATTTACTGTTAAATGTTAAAAGAATGATAGGTTGTAATGAAAAAGCGTAATTTGACAAGACCAATGATCAGATGAGGACTGGAATTTCAGTCCTGGATTAGTGAGGACAAAGAGTCAAACTAAAATAAAATATTAGAAAAACCCCACTGAGAAGAACTGGCAAAATAATCACAGATAAGAGAGATATAATAAGCATTTAGAACAACATCCTCCTCTCATCTGTAAAAGGAAGATTATTTTTCCTTTCTCTAATTCTAATACAGCAAAACTAGAAGTTATGAATATCATTTCACTACCATTTGCATGCTACAGACCTAATGATGGTGGATGTATTTTTATTTTCTAGACTTCTAAATTTGATAGAATATTGACATTGGTCTCACGGAGCTATTGAATGATTTCCTGTGTCATGTCTGAAATCTAGCTAAACGTATTATCTCTAAAGGAGTTAACACAAGGTCATCAAAATTAAGATTGTAAATGTCTAAACTGATGAAATCAGTACTGAAAAGGCCCCAATATTTCCATAGACCAAATAGGAAACTAAAGTGTCTAAAATGTTGAGTATGTGTCATTGTCTTATATAACATGAATAGAGAGCAAAATAATCCAAATTAAGAAGCTGGGAAATTGGGTTATCAGCTATTTCACAAAATCATACATGGAGCTGCATTTTGATATTTTGCTCAGATCAGTTTTAACATTTCAGTGTGAAGTTCTAGTATATACATAATTGATGAACTGAAGTAGAGTTCACAACAATTTTTTGCTCATTGATATTTTCTTTGCAAAGATAGATGCCAAATGGGAAAACTAATTTATAATGTTCTTCCCCTTTTGGAAATTTATCTTAGATGGGAAGAAAATAGTTACAAGTTTTTAAAAATGCATTTTGAATAGTAGCATTGATATAGGACCTTGGTACCTGTACAGTATTTTAACCATGATACTGACTTGAGTCCCTTGTGTTACAATACTGAATTTTTTTTTTTGTACTGTTGCTCAGTGCCTAAATACGTGTAATGAATACCTGCTGTTCTTTCAACCTGGAATTTAGATAGGACACCTTGCTTTAATAGAATCTCCTTTGCAACTGTGGAAATGAAAAAATAGTATACTTAAGTAAGCAGTACTTTTTTCTCCATTATGAAAACCATAGCCTATTCAAAGAATGTAGCTTTATTTATTATTGCTTATATTTCCATAATTTAATTTATTGTAAGAATTGCTGATAAACCAATATTAAAGCAATAGAAAAATAAGTGTTTCGGGGTAAGCATAACTCTAACTATACTTCAAAATTATGATTCATTGTTTATAAACTAAATTTTTTCTCCCTGGGAAAAAATGTTTGTGTTACATTATACAAAAATGTAAATCACATTAAACATGTGCTTTAGATTCATGTTCTAATGAATAATTTGTGATAGAAAACAATTAGACAATTCAAGAAAATGCTTAGCTTCAGTTATAAAAGTGGAAGGAGAGAGAAATAATTGCCAAATACTTTATATTTAAGTATTTGTAACATTTTATTCAGGACTACATATGAAGATATGGTAGCACTATTGGTCATAATGAAAGGCAATGTATACATGTGTGTGTGTGTGTGTGTGTGTGTATTTTTTTTTTTTTTTTGAGATATGACCTTGCTCTGTCACCCAGGTTGTAGTTCAGTGGCATGATATCAACTCCCTGCAACCTCTGCCTCCAAGTCTCAGGCGATCCTCCCACCTCAGGCTCCTAAGTAGCTGGGACCACAGCTGAGAAATTTTTTATAGTTTTTGTAGAGATGAGATTGCACCATGTTGCCGAGGCTGGTCTTGAACTCCTGGACTCAAGCAATCTGCACACCTTGGCTTCCCAAAGTGTTGGGATTAAAATAAGCCACTGTGCCTGGCCCAAAATATTCTTTGATTTTTTTTTTTTTTTTTTTTTTTTGCTGTTATTTTGTGTTCCCATCTTTTTGAATTCTCCTATAAAATAATGCAATATGATTTTCCCTTCCTATATTTAAATATACAAATACTTATTTAAAATTAGTTATGTAAGATAATTTATAAGTCTTTGTATAATACTTATAAAAGTATATCTATATGGATTTAATTACCATAAATATTTAACTGTTTACATATACCTTTAAACCAATATTCATGAACATTTTCAAAATATCAATATAATTTTCTAATTATTATCTCTTTAAAATAAGAGAATTTAGGATACCATTATTTTCAAACATACTCTAACGTACTAATTGTTTATTAAGTAAGATTAACTGAGCTCTATAAATGATATTTAGTAAGTTTTTTGCACTTTATGCTGTCAATAAAAATTTTAGCACACAGTAGTTTCAATAAACAATTTAGAGTTAATCTTTTAAGGTGCTAAAATTAATATAACTCACATTGTAAATTAACAAACCATTAAAATTCAACGTAACTACTTTATAGGGTGAATCAGTCACTTATGAACCATGACATGGGATATCATCAAAATGCCCTTCTTTCTTAGAAACAAAAGATCAGCCCTGACAAAGATATAATATTGTTTTAGACCATATGCAGCACTTAAAGATGTGGTATTTAAAACTATGACTGTCATTTACAGTTAGCAAGATACAGATTTAATAAGTATAGCAAATCAGATCTCAATTAATGATATACAGATAAGAACTCTAGGAGATTAGAAAAATTCACTTGCGTTTGGCCCCAGATTGAAAAAGTCCTTGTCATTTTCTGGTAATTGCACATGAGAAGTGAAGAAAAATAACTTCCTACATAATTCTTCTTTATTTCCTAAGACAGGTCACCCCAATGTCCAATATATTCCCTGAAGTAAAGTGGCTGAAAGCTGAAACCCTGGATTAAATGTCCCTAGTTCAAATTCCTGGTCGGTCAATTACTAGTTGTTGATTTTTGGTAACTTAATTTATTTGCATCTTATTTTCTGTATTTATAAAAAGAAGATAACAATGGCATCTAACCAACAGGTTGGTTATGAGCACTAAATGAGTTAATATTTGCAAAGCACATAGAACAGTGCCCAGCATATACTAAGCACTTGTTAAATGCCATCATTATTATTTCATTCTGCTCCATTTCCACCTGTTTGCTGTGATGGATTTTCTTGGTCTGTGTAATTGCTATCATGTAGTTACTCTCCTGCATAGCTTTCTACTCCTAAATATTTGGCTCCATATTTAACCAAAACATCACTTGCTCTCATTAGATTACATAAATTTTGAGAACAGAGATCATGTCTTATTTATTTTTATTCTTTTTAAAGAAAATTTAGTATTTTCATATTTGCTGGAAAGTGAGTGTATAATTGAATAGATATTAATTAGGAGGGACATGGTTTTCAATAATCAGTACTGACTAACTTAATGGAGTAGAGGTACATTTCCAGACCATAGCTCTCTGGGAGGTATCAGCAAGATCTAATAGTTTGTAATCATGTATTGTTTAAAAGATAGAAAAAAATAGATAAACATTACATATATGGATTATTATACATGCATCTATTCTCAATCTGTTCATTCAGAGTAAATAAAATTAATGACACTCCAGCAATAATGAGCATACCTAATGCCCAGCTCTTCTTTTTGAAATATAATTATTCCACAAAAGGAACCAGTCACTTAAGAAAAATGGTTGATTCCAGTTGTTGATTTCTAGAGCGGAGAAAATACTAGATGAGCCTGAAATTTGTGTAGTGTCAAAAAAGTAAGAACATTTAAAAATAATAGGATGAAATATTATCAAAAGAACACAGACACCAACCTCAGCCAAAGCTAGAAAAAAATAGTTACAAAATAATACTATTGCATTACAACCTATAGTATTAATTATCCAAGAGTTCATACTGATGTAAACAAAAAATCACATAGCCAAATGGATAAGAAGAAGGAGTTATTTCATATGGTACAATTTTATTCAATAAATATATCAACCAAAAAGAAAATTAAAAGTAATCATTAGGAAAACATCACAATAATCATTGTTGTAAACAAGATCCACCTATGGATGATAAAACTATCGGGTAAAAGTTTGAGACTAAAGAAGATTTACAAAGTCTAAAACTTTCCTTCCCAAAATAAACCCACAAAGAAGAGATAGTAGGGCATCTTACAAAGGGGAAAAGAGTAACTTCATTCTAGAGAAACCTGGCAGCAACCACTTAACCAAAAGACTAATGTCAGAATACCACCAGTGATAAGACAAATTAACATAATAAATAACCTTGTAATACGATGAATTGAGAAGGACATAATATCATTTTTGTGGTGTTCTTGCCAAACTTTCATAACCTCAGTCCAACAATGAGAAAA
This sequence comes from Chlorocebus sabaeus, assembly GCF_047675955.1. NCBI lineage: Eukaryota > Metazoa > Chordata > Mammalia > Primates > Cercopithecidae > Chlorocebus > Chlorocebus sabaeus. Next base: position 3,679,103 of record NC_132927.1, read on the forward strand.
TATGAGACAAACCCATATTGAAGGAATTATATACAATGGCTTAAAAAAATTCCCCAAAAGTTTCAGTTATGCAAAAGAAGGAAAAACAGTGGAATTGTTACAAACTGTAGACAAATGGGAAATAACAAGTAAATACAACGTGAGGGAGCCTGGATAGAGTCCTAAAACAGTAAAAGGACATTACTGGAACAATTTCATGATATTTGAATCAATTCGTAAGCTCAGCTAGTAGTATTGCACCAATGTTCATGTCCTGTTTCTCATAATTGTACTATGATTTCATAAGGTATTAATATGAAGAGAATCTAGGAGGACTATACAGAAACATTTGTACTATTTTTTGCAGATTTTTGTATGTCTAAAATTTACTTTAAAAAGTTTTGAAAGTTGTATTCTTCTTAAATTAATGAGTGATCATTAAGCATATACTTGTTAGGAAGTTTTAAGTTTTATATTATATTTGGGAAATGCTAAGGATTAGTCAGGACAGACTAAGATATATGCTTCAAAAAGGACCCCAAATTTTTAATGGTTTAATACAATCAAGTTTTGATGCTTCTTCACACTCTTCTGCAGGCCTTGTCAATTCTCTAAGAAAGTCTCGGGGAGCAATACAGTACCTAAGCTATTAGAGGTTCCACCATTCTCTAGGAGCACTATTTGGGATGTAGGACATCTTTTGTCAATGCAGCACGAGAGTATGAAACTTGATTGTGCTAAAAACTGAAAATCAAACTCTTCACTTTTAAAGTGATCTTTGTAATGTTTCATTGGTCACATAGCCACATCTTACATCAAAAACTACAGTGATATGTATTCCTTCACTTAATCAGAACTTAAGAGAAACAACACATTAGTTAATTTTTATCTCAAGCACAAATTGCTTGTAAGATACCATTGACCATTCTTCCGTAAAGAATACCTCCTATCATACGAAAAGCATCACCTTGAAATAAGAAATATTCTCCTTCTCTAGGTAAATCTATGACGTTTAGCAAGTTTAGATAAACTTTCCTAACTCTGTTCACTTCTTTATCAAATGATGATGATGTTTTCTTCCTTGCATTGCTTTTATACAGATTAAATGTATTGAGTTAATGTACAAAAATCTTCTGACACAGTTCCTGACATATTTAGTAAACATGTATTTAATAAATTGAGGAAGCATTGTGAGTATAGACACATAGGTAAACCAGAATTAGCATCTGGCTCACATTAAGCTCTATGATCAATAGTTTGAGATCTATGAATAGAACCACGTGATGCTTAGACCCTGATATTCCACTGGGTGTGTGTGTGTGTGTGTGTGTGTGTGTGTGTGTGTGTGTGTGTTGGGGGATGGTGATAGGACTTACATATGTATGTTTTCTGAACTAAATTGATTGTACATAAGGAAAGAACTCCAGTGCCATCATGTACATGAAATTTCACATTTTTCTATAATATTGTCAAAAATTAAAGATCATAAAACCCACGAAGAGGAGATGGCGGTGGTGGGAGGTCTTAAAAAGGATGAAGTATCCTATTTATTCCATAATTTTCTTTTCATATAGAGTTTTTAAAAATATTTAGAAATGGCAGGCATCATAAAACTAGGAAATCATAGAAGCTTCATTTATAAAATCTTTAGAAATCTTATCCAACTGAGTTAGTGTTAGATCGAGACATATTCTCATTCCCATCATATTTCTCAAGCCATAGGTCATTCAACTTGTCTAACGCTCTAATAAGATGTAAAAAATTGTCTTAATTTGTATTATTCTGAGAACTTAGGATCTATAATTTGGGTGTGGTGAGGCATTAATTTTACATCCAAGGCCTCAGTTCATTGATTTCCTGGATATGCATTACAATTAGAGGATTCCAGGCTGCACAGAAAATTCTGTAGAAGAAAAATTTACGAAGTTCAAGTGAATGATGTGCCTGGTGAGAATATATGCATATAAGAAAGAAAATATGGTTATTTAGTCATTACAATTATTCATTCAAAAATTTGTTTTTGAGCATCTGTATGAACCAGGAACTATGATGTATACTGCAGACACATCTTGAAACAACAACAAAAACACATTTTTTTTTTGTCTTCTTGGAAGAGAGAAATACATAATCAAATGCATAATAAGATTATTTCAGAAAGCGACGAGTTCTGCCAAAGATATCAGAGGGGCAATACTCCAATTTTAGGAGTACAGAAACCCAACAGACAGTGGAGGTTAGTGCAAGATCTCAGGATGATCAATGAGGCTGTTGTCCCTCTATACCCAGCTGTACCTAACCCTTATACTCTGCTTTCCCAAATACCAGAGGAAGCAGAGTGGTTTATAGTCCTGGACCTTAAGGATGCCTTTTTCTGCATCCCTGTACATACTGACTCTCAATTCTTGTTTGTCTTTGAAGATCCTTTGAACCCAATGTTTCAACTCACCTGGCCTGTTTTACTCCAAGGGTTCAGGGATGGCCCCCATCTATTTGGCCAGGCATTAGTCCAAGTCTTGAGCCAGTTCTCAGACCGGGACACTCTTGTCCTTCAGTACATGGATGATTTACTTTTAGCTGCCCGTTCAGAAACCTTGTGCCATCAAGATACCAAAACGTTTTTAAATTTCCTCACCATCTGTGGCTACAAGGTTTCCAAACCAAAGGCTCGGCTCTGCTCACAGCAGGTTAAATACTTAGGGCTAAAATTATTCAAAGGCACCAGGGCCCTCACTGAGGAACGTATGGAGCCTATACTGGCTTATCCTCATCCCAAAACCCTAAATAAACTAAGAGTGTTCCTTGGTATAACAGACTTCTGCTAAATATGGATTCCCAGGTACAGCAAAACAGCCAGGTCATTATATACACTCATTAAGGAAACGTAGAAAGCCAATACCCATTTAGTAAGATGGACACCTGAAGCAAAAGTGGCTTTCCAGGCCCTAAAGAAGGCCCTAACCCAAGCCCCAGTGTTAAGCTTGCCAACGGGGCAAGACTTTTCTTTATATGTCACAGAAAAAACAGGAATAGCTCTAGGAGTCCTTATACAGGTCTGAGGGACCAGATTGCAACCCGTGGCATACCTGAGTAAAGAAATTGATGTAGTGGCAAAGGGTTGACCTCATTGTTTATGGGTAGTGGCGGCAGTAGCAGTCTTAGTATCTAAAGCAATTAAAATAATACAGGGAAGAGATCTTACCGTGTGGACATCTCATGATGTGGACGGCATACTCACTGCTAAAAGACACTTGTGGCTGTCAGACAACTGTTTACTTAAATATCAGGTTCTATTACTTGAAGGGCCAGTGCTGCAACTGTGTACTTGTGCAACTCTTAACCCAGTCACATTTCTTCCAGACAATGAAGAAAAGATAGAACATAACTGTCAACAGGTAATCGCCCAAACCTACGCCACTCGAGGAGACCTTCCAGAGGTTCCCCTGAGTGATCCTGACCTCAAGTTGTATACTGATGGAGGTTCCTTTGTAGAAAAAGGACTTCGAAAAGCGGGGTATGCAGTGGTCAGTGATAATGAAATATTTGAAAGTAATCCCCTCACTCCAGGAACTAGAGCTCAGCTGGCAGAACTAATAGCCCTCATGTGGGCACTAGAATTAGGAGAAGGAAAAAGGGTAAATATATATACAGACTCTAAGTATGCTTACCTAGTCCTATGACCACACAGCAATATGGAGAGAAAGGGAATTCCTAACTTCTGAGGGAACACCTGTCAAACATCAGGAAGCCATTAGGAGATTATTATTGGCTGTACAGAAACCTAAAGAAGTGGCAGTCTTACACTGCCGGGGTCATCAGAAAGGAAAAGAAAGGGAAATAGAAGGGAACTGCCAAGCAGATATTGAAGCCAAAACAGCTGCCAGGCAGGGACCTCCATTAGAAATGCTTATAGAAGGTCCCCTAGTATGGGGTAATCCCCTCCAGGAAACCAAGCCCTAGTACTCAGCAGGATAAATAGAATGGGTAAGCTCATGAGGACATAGTTTCCTCCCCTCAGGATGGCTAGCCACCAAAGAAGGAAAAATACTTTTGTCTGCACCTAACCAATGGAAATAACTTAAAACCCTTTACCAAACCTTTCACTTAGGCATTGATAGCACCCATCAGATGGCCAAATTATTATTTACTGGACCAGGCCTTTTCAAAACTATCAAGCAGATAGTCAGGGCCTGTGAAGCGTGCCAAAGAAATAATTCCCTGAACTGCAGTCCATACATTTCAATCCCTGTATCTTTAACCTCCTTGTTAAGTTTGTCTCTTCCAGAATCGAAGGTGTAAAACTACAAATTGTTCTTCAAATGAAGCCCCAGATACAGTCCATGACTAAGATCTACCATGGACCCCTGGACTGGCCTACTAGCCCATACTCCGATGTTGATGACATTGAAGGCACCCCTCCTGAGGAAATCTCAACTGCACGACTCCTACTACACCCCAGTTCAGCAGGAAGCAGTTAGAGCGGTCGTCAGCCAACCTCCCCAACAGCACTTGGGTTTTCCTGTTGAGAGGGTGTACTGAGAGACAGTACTAGCTGAATTTCCTAGGCCAACTAAGAATCCCTAGGCCTAGCTGGGAAGGTGATAGCATTCACCTTTAAAGACAGAGCTTGCAACTGAGCTCACACCTGACCAATCAGGTAGTAAAGAGAGATCACTAAAATGCTAATTAAGCAAAAATAGGAGGCAAAGAAATAGCCAATCATCTATCACCAGAGAGCACAGCGGGAGGCATAATAATTGGGATATAAACCCAGGCATTCGAGCTGGCAATGGCTACCCTTTTTGGGTCCTCTCCCTCTGTATGGGAGCTCTGTTTTCACTCTATTAAATCTTGCAACTGCAAAACAAAACAAAACAAAACAAAAAAAGATATCAGAGGGAAATAAATAGAGATGGAGGGTAGGAACAGTTATCTTCAATGGGAATTAAGTCAGACTTCTTTGAGAAGACATTTGAGCTGAGAACTGATTAATGAGAGGAATCAAGTCATGGGGATCTTGGGAAGGGTAATTCAAGCAAAGGAAATATTTAGTCATGCTAGTGGAATAACAATGGCCTTATCTAGATGAGGAGTAGAAAGAAGCCCATTGTTCACTGTAGCTGTGATAACAAAATGAAGGAAGAAAATATCTTAGTGGGAGAGGAAATCAAAGAACTAAGAGGGACCATAATTTGAAAAGTATACTGAGACATGATAAGATGTTTGGGTTTATTTCCAGTTATAAGAATATCTTAATTATTCTAAATCTCCTAAATAAATGGATACAAACATGCATGCATACACAAATTAGTTAAATAAAACATAAACAACATAGAACAAAACTTCTTTTTCAAATATACTTTTTCATAGTCAATAAATTTTATAATTATTAATGGTCAATGAACTGTGGCTTCTTGTTATCTGTAAATTCGTCATGTATTCTGGTAATTATTTTTTCACCTTGCAAAACTCAGCATTGCATGCTTCACTGTTTCTTTTACGCGATAAAAGTAAAACATTTGTACATCTTTTCATCTTGGATTCTTGGATCCAGTATTATTTACTATGGAATAGTGTTGACTGAAAAGGTATAACCTGAAAATCTGTGCTAGTTGCCAACAATATCCATACACCATGCTCATAAGCTGGTTAATGTATTCCAGTATTCATTCTAACAATTCCAGCTGCCTCTGCTCAAATGGGAGCATGTGGTTTTCATAAAAGTTACTGGCATTGGATGCTGAACTACTGGGTCATTGTTTTACTCATTCAATTAAAACTTTATTATAATTGAAATATATCTAACACAATATGTCCTTTAGAGCATCATAACTTAGAAATCCATAATAAAAATATTACGAATTTAGATGAGGAAAGAGAATGTGGCAAGTGGCATAATGAAGACATTACAAAGGTCTATAAGGTCGTGGAATACTTAATATATCCAGGAATGAAAGAAGAATTAGAAAGTCTGAACCTCGAGAACTCAGAAAACATAGATTTATTTGTCTGTATCTCTAACCCCTTTCCTATTAAAAATGTTGGGTCCTTTTCCAAAACACAGCCATACACACTTATGCACACAACCCACAAACACTCAGACACACACAGTGGGAGGCTAAATACCAGACTATCTCTCTGACCAGTAGGTCCAAACCTACTCTAATTACTTGGAATTTCTAAAAATTGAAACAGGCTAAACTGGAGAAGCCTTGAGAAGATAGTCAAGAGAAATACCGAATTTTCTACAAAGCTCTACTCAGCAGGTAACTTTCACGAGCAAGCACTAAACTTAGACATTTTCATAATACTAGTATATATAACATACCTGTTATACAGTAACTGCTTCATAAATATTGGAATACACAAGTAAATATACTCTAATTGTTGCATAACTGGGCATTACAAAAGGTGTTAAGACCTTTTCGTTTTATCTCTTGATCAACTAGAAAATCCTCATCTAATTTATTTTTATTTATTTACTTATTTATTTTGCTGTCTTCCTGATACTGGCTTCAATTAAGGACCATCCATATGCACTATTAACATGCATATCTCTTGGGTCATGCTCATTTTCCACACTCTGCTTTTTCTATGGCCAATATTCAAGAAACACAGATGTCATGATGTGTTTTTGGTTTGATTACTTACTGGATGGTTTCTGCTTAGAAGTTGTGTTTTTCCTAAGTTCTCATTACAGTAGCATTAATTGAGTTAATTTAAGAATCTTGACTTTGACAATTGCATATTCTCATTTTGCTTAAAATATAGTTTTGTGATAATAATTTTTGTATTTTATATTAATCTAAAATATAAGATATATGCAATCACATTTTTCAGCAAGTTCCAAACTTTCCCACATTTCCTGTCTTCAGAGTCGTCCAAACTGTTCCAAACTCTGCCTCTTATCCAGTTCTAAAGTCACTTCCACATTTTTGGGTATCTTTACAGCAGCACCTCACTCCTGGTACCAATTTACTGTATTAGTCTGTTCTCATGCTGCTAATAAAGACATACTCGAGACTGGGTAATTATAAAGGAAAGAGGTTTATTCGACTCACAGTTCCAAATGGCTGCAGAGGCCTCTGGAAACTTACAATCATGGCAAAAGGGGAAGCAAGCACATCCTTCTTCACATGGTGGCAGGAGAAAGAAGTAGTGTGAAGTGAGTAAAGCCCCTTGTAAACCATCAGATCTTGTGAGAACTCACTCACTATCATGAGAACAGCATGAGGGAACTTCCCCCATAATCAAATCACCTCCCACAATTTCCCTCCAATGACATGTAAGGATTATGGGAACTACAATTCAAGATGCGATTTAGGTGGGGGTGCAGCCAAATCATATCAATTAACATGATTTTTAGTTATGATCTTGTGTTAATCCATTCTTGCATTTCTATACAGGAATACCTGAGACTGAGTGACTTACAGGAAATAGGTTTATTTTGGCTCACAGTTCTGTAGGCTGTATAGGAAGCATGGTGCAGTCATCTGCTTCTGGTAAGGGCCCAAGGAAGCTTAGAATCATGGTGAAAGGTGAAGGAAAACCATACAGTTCTATGGTGAGAGAGGGAAGGAGAGACATCCCATAGTCTTTTAAACAATCAGATCTCACATGCACTGAGTGAGAATTCACTTATCACCAAGGAGATGGTGCTAAGCCATTAATGAGGGATCTAACCTCATGATGCAATCACCTCCCACTAGGCTCCAACTCCAACGTTGGGAATTGAATTTCAGCATGAGATTTTTGAGTGGACAAATAGCCAAACCTATTCCACCCCTGGTCCCCCAAATCTTATGTTCTTCTCACATTTCAAAATAATAATCCCTTCCCAATAGGCCTCCAAAGTCTTAACTCATTTCAGCATTAACTCAAAAGTCCCAAGTCCCAAGTCCACCCCTGGTCCCCCAAATCTTATGTTCTTCTCACATTTCAAAATAATAATCCCTTCCCAATAGGCCTCCAAAGTCTTAAATCATTTCAGCATTAACTCAAAAGTCCCAAGTCCCAAGTCCAACATCCAAAGTTTCATCTGGAGGTGAGTTTCTTACATCTGTGAGCCCATGAAATCAAAACCAAGTTTTTATTGTCAAGATGCAATGGCAGTACAGGCATTGGATAGACATTCCTATTACAAAAGGGAGAAATCAGCCACAGAAAGGGGTCATAGGCTCCACACAAGTCTGAAACCCATCAGAACAGTAATTAAATCTTAAAGCTCCAAAATATATTTCCTTGGACTCCACGTCTGTATTCAGGGCACACTGGTGCAAGGAGTGAGCTCCCAAGGTTTTTGAGCAGCTCTGCCCCATGGCTTTGCTGGGTGCCTCCCCTGGGGCTGCTCTTGTGGGTTGAAGTTGAGTGTCTGCAGATTCTCTATGCTGAAGCTGCAGTCTGTCAGTGGTTCTACTGTCCCCTTGACAGTGTCCTCTACTGTCAGTGGCAGCAGTCTCCTTTCCACAGACCTACCAGACAGTTCCTTTGGGGGAGACTTTGTATGGGGGCTCCAACCCCATATTTTGTCTTGGCATTGCCTTAGTAGTGTTTCTCTGTGGGGAATTTAGCCCTGTGGCAGGTTTCTGCCTGGGCATCCAGGGTTTTCATACATTCTCTGAAATCTAAATGGAGGCTTCCAAGCCTCCTTCACTCTTGCCCTCGGTGTGCCTGCAAGCTTAACACCAAATAGAAGTCATCAAGGCTTATAGCTTGTGCCCTGTGAAGCAGTGGCTCAAGCTGTACCTGGGGCCATTTGAGCAATAGGGGGAGCTGGAGCAGCAGGGATGCAGGGAATAGCCTTCTTGGGTGGTGCGAAGTATTGTCTCACGAAATCATTTTTTCCTCCTTGGCTTCTGGGTCTGAGATGAGAGGGGTGGCTTGGAAGATTTCTTAAATGGCTTCAAGGGATTTTTCCCATTGTCTAAAACATTAGCAACTTGACTCACTTTTAGTCATGTAACCCTCCCGAGCAAGTGGTTGCTCCATAGCCTGCTGGGATTATCTGTCTACCACAGGGCCAGGCTGCAAATTTCCAAACTTTTATGCTCTGCTTCCCCTTAAAATATGTTTCAATTTTAAGTAATTTCTGTGCTCCCATATCTGATCATAGGCTATTCAAAGCAGTCAATCTACTTCTTGAAAGCGTTACTACTTAAAAATTTCTTCTACCAGATACACTAGGTCATCACTCTTAATTTCAAATACCCACAGATCCCTAGGGCATGAACACAATGCAGCCAAGTTCTTTGCTAGAGCATAACAGGGGTTACCTTAACTCCAGTTCCCAGTAAGTTTCTTATTTCCATCTGAGACCTCATCAACCTAGACTTCACTATCTATATCTCTGTCAGCATTTTGGTCACAATAATTTAATCAGTCTCTAAGAAGTTCCAAGTTTTTCTTCATGTTCTTGTCCTCTTCTGAGACCTCCAAACTAATCCAGACTCCACCTGTTACCCAGCTGCAAAGCTGCTTTCTTATTTTCAGGTATCTTTATAGAAATACTCCACTCTCAGTACCAATTTTCTGTGTTAGTTCACTCTTGTGTTGCTATAAAGAAATTCTTAAGACTACATAATGTATAAGGATAAAAGATTAATTTTGCTTCACAGTTCTGCAGACTGTACAGGAATCATGGTGCAGGCATCTGCTTTTGGTGATGACCTCAGAAAGCTTACAATCATGGCTGAAGACAAAGTGGAAGCATCATGCCACGTGGTGAGAGAGGGAGCAAGAAGTGGGGGCGAGTTCCCATACTCTTTTAAACAACCAGATGTCCTGTGAATTTACTGAGCAAGAACTCACTTATCATCCAGTGCAGGGTGCTAAATCATTCATCAGGGATCCTCCCCCGTGATCTAATCACCTCCCACAAAGTCCCCCCTCCAACACTTGGAATCATTTCGACATGAGATTTGGAGAAGACAAACATCCAAACCATATCAGTTCCTACTTCCTGGAATCTTCAAGAGACTTACCGATCTATGTTCCAGAAATATAAGTCTATTATAGGCTCAGTGAATACTTAGTTAAAGAAAAACAACAGGGAATTATTGGACATATGTATTAAAAAGATAGGTTCTTTTTTAAACTTATTTCCTTCAGTTTGCAAATTTTAAATGTCCTTCCTCTTGTAGTCATTCTGTGTTATACTAGAATGTTCCCCAGACGATTGCATGTAAACTTGTACTAAAGGAATATTTATTTAAAAGATGACTGATAACACATACAAAAATATTGTAAATGAGTCATATTTCAAACTTAATCTGTTAAAGCTAAAAGAAATAAAAAATATATACGGTTACATACTCCTGAAGCCCAACAAAACTTTGAAAATGAGAACTGAAAAACTAACAGTTAAAGAAAATTAAGATAAATCTTATGAATGTGAAGAAGTAAAGATTGTATAACTCTCAGTCAAGTGAAGATTGAAGATAAAACGTCTAGTTTTCCCATACAAAAAGCAGTTGAAATTTTGAGTACAATTAATTAAATAGAACATTTTATCATAAGCACATTTCTAAATGTTATACTCCAAAGAACAAAATATGAAGAAATCTGTAGAGTCACACAGCAATTACATTATAGTAAGTATATAAAATTCTAGAGTATCCCATATTTCATATGAAGAAATATGCCAATATCAATGATAGCGTAATGAAAATCTGCACTGTATAATGTGGAAACTCATTTAAGAGTGCTTACAATAGTATAATATAGAGTTAAAAACAAAGATATTTGTTATTTAAATATACAGCTTGAAAATAGTAAATGAAACATTCGGCATATATAACGTTTTCTTCATCTTTGGGTTTACTGAAATATCACCTATCCTATAGAAATATGATATATAAGTGTAGAAAAATCTTCCTCTTCAAAACTTCTAAATTGTAGAGGTGATTTGGTTGAATATCATCTCTTTAATTCTGATTTTATTGAAAACTGTCTTTCACACAATAATAAAAAAATATGTGGATGGGAATTATGTTTCAAGTACAAAATAACTAAGATGTTTAGCTATATTTCTCTTTAGATCATTCTTGTCCCTAATGTTTTAAAATAGTAACATTGAATTTAATTTTACAATGTTGGCATTATAAAATTAATACATGCTCCCTTAGCAACTCAAAAGACTTACATGTTTCTGAAGAAAAATCTTTCAGTTGTTGGTCTCATTCTACTTCCAACCCATTTGTTGTCCCCACATCTTCAAATTTGCCTTTCTAATGCAGTTGATTTCGTTTATATAATTTCATACAGTTATTTGGTTATACAAGTGTCTGTAAACATTTATGCACATAAATATTTAATTGATATCACATACGTGTCTTCAAGCAATAATATGTTATGCTTAATTACAAATAAACACCTAGTACTATGGTAATAGTTACAGTGAAAGTCTGTATTTTAATTCAAAAATCATAATTTCCCAGTTGCAATCCCTATAAATCATTGTAAACAGCCAGTATGAACGTTTAAAATTGATTACTGTTACAAAAATGACTGCTTCTGTTAGAGAACATTAAAAATAATATGCTTAAATAAAAAGTATGTCAAAACGTTGAGGAAGGTTTTAGTCCAAAACTTAAAATCACAAAAGCAGAAAATAGAAAAATTAAAGTTTAGCTACCAAAGTTATCAACATTGTATGTATTATATAATAAAATTTCATCTTGAAGAAGTTGAATTGCTGAGTAATTACATATGCAGTTCTTCTAAATTCAAAATAATTACATAAAGAAGAATCAGCATTTCTTTAAGAGGTACAAGGCTTGTGATTTAAATTTTTATACAATAAAAGTTTATACTAGGTGAATATATACATAGAGATTTAAAAATTACTGATAAAGGTATTACTTCTCTTCAGTGAATGTGTTCTTTGAAATAATACAAGTAATTAGTGATAAAAAAAAAAACAGGTGTTTTTCTTGACTCTGTAATTCTAAATTGACTAAAGAAATAAGATAATATGTCTGACCTCAAAATAGACTGTATTTTTGTGAATCTGATGAAGTTCCCTTATAGAAAGGGAGTATGCATGGAAATTATAAAAGCAAAGCAAGTAAACAAATAAAGGCATAACTAAGTAAATATATAACTGCAATTAATATGAATTTATTTAACATGTACTATCATCCAAGTATTATGGAATATAAAGAACAATGTGGGAAATGAGGAGAAGAGTTGACCCTTAATCTCAGGAAGCTTCTACAGTCTGTATCAAGAAGCAGACTGAAATAAACAAAAAGTATTCAAGGCCTTAGAAGCCATAGTGATTTTGACTTCAATCGAATTTAAAGTTATTGTTAATATCACACACCATTTTGGGTGTCTTGTACATTTTTCTCTGTAAAACTTTTAGATCTCTTTTTTGAGCACTCAATCATTTTAACCAAGAGATCATATCCAAAGAACTTGATACAACAGATCTCTCACTACCACAGAAATACTGCACAGTTCATATATCAACAAAAACATAGTTGACAGATTTGCTTTTATTTTCCAATTCTCCGTATTCAGCATCTTTCCTCCCCAGGCAATTGGTACTTTCTCCTTCTAATAAACTCATTTTCAATAAGGTGTGAGAGATGACATATGCTACCTATCCCAGAGGCATTTCTATTTTAATAATAAGAAAATCTTAATAGTAAGGGATACTTCTGAGCAGTTGAAGTTTCAGAGCAAAAATAGTTCTTTCAATATGTTGTCCAAATTTATATAAGTTTCTATATAATAACCTCTCTCAACCAAACTTTGAAGTAACTCAACGGAGTCATTTTTACCAGAGAAATTTCAGTAGTGCTTGAATAAATTCCTAAAGCAGGATTTCAAGTTGCATGCAGAAAAAAAAAAAAAAAAAAAAAAAAAAAAAGTAGAGGAAACACTTTCTATAGATACTGATGAGGTCAGTTCATCTTGTTTTCTTGCAAGATGCAGGTCATAAATAAAAAGGCATTCTAGTGTAACAAATGAATTCAAACTAGTTTGATAGAAACCAATCAGAGTTCAAATCTATCAACATAGTAGATTAAAAGCAAAAGTGGGGGTTGAAATGGCATGTCTTCAATACTAAATTTTTTCACAAATTGAAGTAGTTCTCATTCTTTTCCTGTTTATATTGGATAATGATTACACTGGGGTGGAGGGTGAAGTGGAGGAACCTTACTATTTAGAGGAATGTTATTAATACGTCTCACTAACGCTATATGTATTTAAAGAAAGTAAAATACATTTTTTCATATAACATATTTCTGGAGAAAAATTATAAATTATGCTGGAATAACAGACAAGCTTATCTCTGAACATGAAAGAAATAATGAAATTAAATATTTAGAGTTCTGCCTTCCAATTTTAAAAAAAAAAGAACAGGAAAAGATATGTCATAATAATGACTGATTTTATTTTCAGGGTAGCTCCAATGATCTAAAGTTTATAAGTTAGGCATGTAATTAACTTTTTTTTTCTTTTCTTTTTTTGAGACATAGTTTTTCTCTTGTTGCCCAGGGTGGAGCGCAGGGGTCCGATCTCGGCTCACCGCAACCTCCGCCTCCTGGGTTCAAGCGATTCTCCTGCTTCAGCCTCCCAGGTAGCTGGGATTACAGGCATGTACCACCACGCCCTGCTAATTTTGTATTTTTAGTAGAAACAGGGTTTCTCCATGTTGGTCAGACTGCTCTCAAACTCCCGACCTCAGGTGATCCACCTGCCTCGGCCTCCCATAGAGCTGATTACTGGCATGAGCCACCGCGCCGGGCCGTAATTCACATTTTTATACCAGTAAGTATCTCTGTGCTGCATAGTTCACAGGAATAGACATGGAAAAATAAGCATGCAGATTAATAAAAACATAGAGTGATTCCAGCATTCACAGGGCTTTCAATAAAATACTGGCACTGAGGTGGGCACCTCTGAAGGTGTGTAGCATGAAGATGAGACATAGAGATGATTAAAATAAAATTAATCCTATCAGGAAACTGAGGCCGGAGAGGTAAGCAAAGAATTAACCCTGTCCTTGGGACGACATCCCTGGCGACCAATAACCCTCAGCGTTCGTATTGTAGTCAAGCTTATGGAAGCAAAGGTGTCTTCAGTAGGGAATTTCCCCTGCAGAGAACATGTGAACTTTTTGATTTTATCCTCAAACTCTGTCCTTTGCTCATTACAATAGCAAAAAACACACCCAGGGAGATCTCAGATGCTAATGAGACATGCGATGTATGACCAAGCATGTACAGCTACTGTGCATGTGTACCCAGAGAACCACCCAGAATATGCTTATTAGTAACCTCTCCCCACCCCTTTGTGAGTAATCATGTAAGACTTCTACGAAGGGAGTTTCCCCGGTGCCAATCTTTGCTGTCTCATCCATACAAGCAGGTTGCCCTGAATCTCTTCTCTCTCTGGGTGCACTGTCTAGTCTGCATTTAACTTTTAAAATATTCTTTGTCCTTTTCAATAAATTGTTCTATGCTGCATCTCCTTTGCTGCGTGTCTCTTTAAATTCTTTTAAACTAAGAAGACAAGAACCGAAGTCTCACAACAGTCATCAACAAAACTTTTGGTTCAGTTTCAGCAATAGACACAAATTAATATGCAAAAAAACCTGAAGTAGGTTTGGAGAAGGGGAGACAATAGAGTGGAATGTATTAATAGAACTGAATAACAAGAATCCAGATTGAAACAATAACTTTATAGAATGTTCCACTTTAAAATACTTTCCAACTTGTGGTTTATGACAATAAGTTTTGTATAAACTTGAAATAAAGCTGTAAAAGCATTATAAGGAATGAGTAGTAGTAGTAATAATAGCAATCCTGTATGACATTTGTAATTAGCTAGGTTTTGTTTTAGGCCCTTGTCTTATATAAACTCATTTAGTCTTATTCTAGCAGATTATCTGAAGATTAAAGGATTGAGATAGAGCGGGATTAAAAACAATAGCAAAGCAAGACAAAATTTGTGTAGGATTACAGTTCTGGTATTTAAGCACAAGCAGTATGGCTCCAGTGTCTCTACTATCAACTACCATTCAAGAATGCCTCTTAGTAAGATGACTGGAATAGCCACATTAATTTTCAAATACCTTTAATGAACATATAGAAATATTATTAAATGCATTATTTTGTAACTATGACTAATACTAACTTTATAGTAGTAGTTCAACTATTGCCCGATCTTACAACTCATTCTTTTCTGTCCATTTAACTCTCAGGCCATATAAACGTTGAACACTACATTTTGAAGTGTCTTGCACATGGTTCCATTCTTCAATTATTAATTGAGAATCAACTACATTAACAGTGCTCCACTGTATACCAGTGAGCAAGGCAGATTATTTCTACCTTCAATGAGTTCACAGGCTAAGGTAAAAGGATCAATAAGAAAAAAATGTATTTAGAAGTCATTGACAAAAGCAATAATAAGAGTAAGGGGTTAACAAACCAGGAAGGATTTATTTAGTAATTAGCCTGTCTAGAATCACGGAAACCATTTAGAAAATTACCGTGAAAATAAAAAAAAAATAGAGTTTTTAGTGTAGGAAAGGGAGTAAGAATTGAGAGGAAGATAGATTTGAAATTATTTTTTAAAGTAGAATAGCATTTGACCAATTTTACATAGAAGAAGAGGAAAATGAGGTCTAGGTTAATTCACATATTTCTGGCTTGTTTGGCTGGATAAATAATTATGTCACTCAGGAAAGTATTAGAGGGGATCAGGTCTAAGAATCAACAGATAATTATTTTTATGTTTGATAAGCTTATGAAATTACTAAGTAGAGATGTTGAATAAGGAATTACATATATGGAACGAGAAATCAGAACTTTTGTAATTATTAATATATAAAAACAGTTGAAATCAAATGATCATATGTGGTTACCTAGGGCGAATATGCATAATAAAATAAAAGACCTGCCAGAGGGGAAATCTCAGATATATTTAACATTTAACCGGTCAACAGAGAAGGAAGAGTTAGAGAATTAGGAGAAGGTCTGAGAATGAGTAGAGTTGGAATGTTCCAAACACAAAGAAATGATAGACGATTTAGGTGATGCATATTTCTATTATCTTGATTTGATCATTACACATTATATGCTCATATTAAAATTTCACATATGCTATATAGATATGTACAACCATTATGTTTCAATAAATACAAATTTTAGGAAAATTAAACAGTTATTGCAACAAATACAAGATATTGTTTCATTAAAAGTGGTCGTCAATATTTTAAAAAACTACAGATAAAAAAATTACTAGTAAAATATATATTGAGTTCTTAATGAGAAATATTAATATGCAGTGATGCTTGTTCTCTCTCCACTAATTTATATATTTAGTTCAATTCTAATTAAACAACTTGGAACTTGAAAAACAGTCTGAAATTCATTTGGAAAAATAAATGGCTGAGTATAAATAAGATATTTTTGAAAACCATAAACAATTTAGGTGACTTCCAAGAGCATCTGTTAAGATATTCTCAAGGGTTACAATTTTAAACTCAGTATGATTCATATGGAACAATATACAGACTAATCGATAGAATAATAGTTCTGGCAGACTTCAGTAGCTTGAAATATTTCACATATGATAAAATCAGTGTAAAATTAGAAAAAATGAATATTAAATGCAAAAAGCTGAATTAATTGGATAATTATTTATTTTATAAAGCATAAAGTTAGATATATATTTCATGTCAGATATTCATATATAAAAATAACTTCCAGATGTGTTGGGGGAAAAATTGTAGAAATGAGCAAATAGATGCAATAAAATTAAAGTAAATGGGAATAATCTATAACCTTAATGTGAGGAATAGATTTTGCTAAGTATGGAATTCTAAGTAAATAAACAAAAATGTAAACAAGGTATCAAATCTCATAGAAAAAAGATATATAACCTACATCTCAACAAATTACATATGTGTGCATGTATGTGTGTATGCACATATCTATATGTATTTTTGTGCATATATATTCTTGAAAACACAAAAAGGCTCCTAAACAAAAGTACATGTTACAAGGAAAAAAATTAAATAATGAAGTAATAGTTATGACCAATAAACCTTTAAAAACGTTTTTGACCTCGTCAGAAACTATTGCCAGGCATATTAGAATAACAATAAAATACGGCTGGGTGTGGTGGCTCACGCCTGTAATCCCAGCATTTTGGGAGGCCGAGGCGGGCAGATCACGAGGTCAGGAGATGAGACCATCCTGGCTAACACGGTGAAACCCCGTTTCTACTAAAAATACAAAACATTAGCCAGGCGTGGTGGCAGGTGCCTGTAGTCCCAGCTACTCTGGAGGCTGAGGCAGGAGAATGGCGTGAACTCAGGAGGCGGAGCTTGCAGTGAGCAGAGATTGCACCACTGCACTCCAGCCTGGGCGACAGAGCAAGACTGCGTCTCAAAAAAAACAAAAAACAAAAAACAAAAAAAAAACAAAGCAAAACAACAACAAAAAAGAATAACAATAAAACTGGAGTAGGCATGTAGTAATCTGAAACATAGGTAAAGTCCTAGGTAAATGATTATTCTCATGCATATGTGTCAATTGTAAAAAGCAGATCACTTTTAAGAGGATAATTTACCAATTTATAAACTCTTACAATATTTAAACAATTTTATTCACAAAAATTTATCTTTAGACCCCAGTCATGGAGTTTTCCAAAGATATAGCTATGAGGACAACAGCTGAAACATTGTAATAGCAAATATTAAAAATTATAACAAAAATATGTATTAGTCACAAAAAGAAAAATGTGGCAATCACAAGCTTGAATGACAGAGAAATTTGGGAGTGAAACTTTTTATATAACTTTTGTACGTATATTTTTGGCTTTTAGAATCATGCTAATAATTTATAAGCCTCCCCAAATAAATACATAGAATACACAAGAATAGGGAAAAATCTGAAATGGGATTTAAACAGAAATAACTAAAAATAATTATTTTAAAAATATATTACATAACCATTTGAATTGTACTCAACTTTGTTTACATAGTTTTATGGATTAATAAGTGCACCGCATACAAGTAAACAAAGCACATATATGTATATCATACATTATATTTTTATAAATTCACATACATGATAGATAGATAGCTCTGAACTCTGGCTTTATTTTCTGTGAGGTCCTAGAAATTAAAAACTCCTATAACAGTGAATATATCTAGGTCCCAGATCTTGATGTCTAAATAGCATTTTCAACAAGAAAACCAGGCTTCCCGGTCTCCTTAGAAAAAGCCTGGAGCTGAGAAAGTACAAAATAAACCTAGAAGGTATTCCCGTAGTGTAAAGAAATGCTTGGAAAATTATGGGGCCTACCACAAAGGACACAAGACCCAGCTAGAAGGGATTTTCACTGGTCCCTTGAAAACACAAATATGAGACGATTTCAGCAATAGATATAGATTCATACTAATAGAAAACTATAGGGAAAAAATAAGATTCCATTACCCCATACTGATACATACAAATGAAAAAAATAAATGGAAAGGGAAAGCTCCGTCTTTTAACTATAATTTCAACTAATCAATGTACAGAGCATGATGGAATTAGTAAAATCACGGTTTAGAAAGTACCTCAACAATACTCATTTCATTACTAAATTTAGTGAGCAAAATACAATAGAAATAAGAAAATTATATAGTGTCAAAATATGTCCCCACAAGTTGTCTATTAATTCAAAGAAAAATTGAGAAGCCTGACAGACAATATTTTAATCCAGTAAGCAATGCTTACATCATCTGCAATGGGACAAATCAAGATTATATATGCCTCTGGATACAATGCATCTTAAGGGATGCAATATTACTTCTATGCTATTTCTGCCCCAATTGCATAACCTTTATCAAATCATGTTGAAACATCAGACAAATCCAAATGAAGGACATCCTACAAAATGGCATATAATCATGAAAAATGTCAGGGTGATGAGAATAGCTAAGCAACTGTTCCATATCAGGGAATGATGAAACATGATCATTATATGCCAGGTGTAATTCTGTACTGAATTCTGTACCAGATCAGTATTTTTTTAATTTTACCATGTAAAATATTAGTGAAAAAAATTATTTGCATTTGAATATTAACAATGCATCAATGTTGATTTCCTGACTTTAATAATAATATTGAGTTATGTAAGAGAATGCCATTGCTTTTAAGAAATGCATGTTCAAGTATTTACAGGTAAAATAGCATTATGCTTAAAATCAATTTGCAAGCATTTCAGAGAAAAATAGAATGATAAAGGCAATGTGGCAAAGGTGGATATTTGGGGATCCTGGAAAATGGGCGTAAAGAAAGTCTTCAGGTTTTTTCTACTTTATTTTTGTAATTCTAAAATTAGTTCAAAATAATAATAGCTATTGTTTACCAAAAGGACCAGTTCTAACTTTAGAACTAATGCCTTTATCGTCCCTTGCAATTATAAAGTTTTATGTTATTTCCTATTAAAGAAAGAAATATTTCCTGTATATTAAAATCTGTAATAACTTGTTTCCCTTTTGCTGCCCTATTTGATCTTTAGCACTGCTTTATCATAAAAAAAGTACAAGCTTTTTAATGTTTTTGATAAGGAAGGAAAAATAATTTACGTATTTCACATATATACATTTTACGTATTTTACATATATAGTATATGTACTAGTATATGCATTATATATGTGTACATTATTACAATAATGGAAACTATTATTGCACATGAACTCACACATATTTCTTAGCTAATAGAGAAGGAAAACATTTAAAAGGACACTTAATTTAGGAACTATTTGATTAATAATAACATAAAATAATGGATATACAATAATCATAGTTGATTGATTTTGAAGAAACATTAGTAAGCCAAAGAATACAGAAAAAAAAAGGGGGTTTGTGGTTGCCATAATCAATGAGCCATAGTTCTATTATTAAAGCAAAACAGATTGTTTTGTTTTGTTTTTTGAGACAGGGTCTCACTCTGTCACCCAGACTGGAGTGCAGCGGTGCAAACTTGGCTCACTGCAGCCTTAACCTCCCAGGCTCAGGTGATCCACCCACCTCAGTCTCCTGAGTAACTGAAACTATAGGTGGAGGCCACTAGGCTCCACTAATTTTTGCACTTTTTGTAGAGAAGGGGTTTGTCCACGTTTCCCAGGTGGTCTCAAACTCTGAGCTCAAGCAATACGCCCACGTCGTCCTCCCAAAATGCTGGGATTACAGGCATGTGCCACCATGCTCTGCCTCAAATAGATCTTAAAAGACACACAGCTTGGTTTTCTGTGACCATATGAGCAAGGTAATAACTTTCTTTGAAAATCAGTACTCTTACATTATCCTTCCCTTTTAATAATAGTATATTGCAAAAAGAATGCTAAAATTTGTACCCAGTGTATTAGACTACCATATAACATATATTAAATGCAAGTTCAGAAAAACAAAAATATAAAACTTGACAGACACTAACCTCTCTGTGGGAACTGAAGAGTCTATCAAAGATACCTTTTCTTGTGCATGACTAGAGTGCTACTTTTCCAAATTAATTCAATATTTTGAAGACTTAAGAACAAAAAGGAAGAAGTGTATTCATAAGTAGGAGCTAAGTAATGTGTACACATGGACAAAGAGTGTGAAATAATAGACATTGGAAACTTAAGGGTCTGAGAAGGATGAGAAAGCTAGTAAGGGAGTGAGGGATGAGAAATTACATCATGGTACAATGTACACTATTCAGGTGATGGTTACACTAGGAGACAAGACTTCACCACTAAACAGTATATCCATGTAACCAGACTACACTTGTAGCCCCTTAAATTCATATAAATAGAAAAAAAAAGAGAAATAACTGTAGACTTTTTTTGGAAACATATACATTTTTAAATGCCCATATTTCTCTGGAGTACTACAATACCTAAATTGCTAGCTCATTTATTTAAATCTTATCTTACATATGAAAAGTCTCTTTTCATATGTAATCATGAACTAAAGCAACATAATTGAGAGAGAGAGAGAGAGAGTGTGTGCGTGCACATACACGTATGCTGAATGCCCTTAATTGTAGGGTAAAAATATTTTTAGCAGAGAATATCTTTTTGCTACATAATATCAATGACTCACATTTGGTTGCAATGTTGAAGAATACAATACTTTGCATAGGCCATGTCCAAATCATGGATATAGTAGATATTGATGTTGGTATATATTCTTTCACATTCAAATCATTTGTCCGAACTTTAAAGTGCTTTAATAATTGTTAAAATGTAGTATGCTCCATTACATAGTCATAGGGTATCATCAAAAATGAAAAGATATTTGATATCTTCTATAAAAATAACATTTATAATGATTACTGCAATAAAAATTTGCTATAGAATATATTATGCCTTTCCTCACAAGAAAACAGAAAATGATCCCTAACTTCAGCTGCTTCCATTGGAGTAGAATAAAGATATGATAACCTAGTATAGGCATACAGTCTTCCCCTTTAGTTCAACTGTAATGTTAAGTACTGATTTACCAAACTATTTTCTAACAAAATTCAGAGTTTGTGTTTTGTTTGTGAAGGTGGGATAAGTAAGCATAGGGAGAAGAAATGCTATGGGGAATGTGAGAACTGCCAATGTAGATCTTTCTATTGAAAAAGTCACGGCTGTCTTGAATAGACTTTTTAAATTGTCTTTTTTTTTTTTGGTATCATAAACTTCATCTCACAAATATCTTAGCCCTACTCCATATTTACTTGTGGGGTTTTCAGGCAAATCACTTGGGTGAACTGGTATAAAAATAGTTTGTGTCTTCTAAGGTCATAGTGTGGAGTGGAGATAATAACTAATACACAATACAGGAAAGGTACTAAGAAGGAAAACTGGCACATGATACAGTCTCTGTTCTCAGCTAACAGACACACAGCAAATGTAAATATGTGGATACACAGACAAACACATACAAGCAACAAGTTGCATTTGGGTCCTTAAACTTATAAAATAATACTTAGTGATATTTTTAAATTTCTATTAATGCCTATCACTTACAAGCAATATTCATACCCCTATGAGTAAGTTGGTAGAAATGATCAAATGAATGGAATAGTTATGCCTGGGATGGGGTTGCGTGCAGGAGATCTCAGTTTTTCTTTTTTATTCCAGATGAAAAGAAAACAGTAATCATAGGATTGGCAAAGATTAAAACAAAAGTGAGAAGGCATTATTTTAAATGAATTAATTGCTGGAACAATAAGTGCAGTATATACCTTTGATGCATTGGTAAGTTGGTTGAATAAGCACTGAGAAAACAAAATGCAAGGCAACCTGAAAAGAATAGAAGAACTCAACTCCAAAAACACCTGTTAACTATTCCGAGCATCGTCAGTGCTGATTATGTCATTTGGTTTGGCACCCTTTGAATACATGGCAGTGAAATTGTTTCCTGCCAAGCTATCTAGTTAAATAAGTGTATGGGCTTTGTATTTCAATTAAAAGAAAAGCGTTGATGGCATTTTTGTGTGCTGCTGAAGCTTGTCCATTGTACTTTAACTAAAATTGAACCTGGTTTTTCTCTTACCAAAAAACCTAAACACAGTAACTCAGCCCAACACTTCTGTTTCTTTTTCTCCTCTGACCACCTGTGTGACATATATTTTTTTAATTGACTACTTTTTATTCAGTTAAAGAGGAGTGTTAGCAGTGCAGCCCAGGAACACTTGGTTCTATTTAGAGTAAAAGCCTACTGTTGAATTCAATGTCATGGTTAAGGTTTACAGCATTGAAGAATTGCCTTGATAAATGGTCCTGACATTACAGCATCCACGACTCCACCTTCAATGTCATCGCGACACAGTGTAAGTGTTACAGTATAGCCATGGCTGCCTCCCCAAAACATATCGACTTGATGCTTACTCTATCTCTGGATCCCATAGGCACAATAAATAGAAAAAATAACACATTTACAAACGGATAAAACCCAGTAAAGCTAATAAAATCAGACACTTTATAGTTCAGCTAATCGTGTCCTTTGAAGGGCATCAAATAACACATCATGTACTGCTCAGGGGGAAATCAAATTAGGTGCAGCAATGTCCTTTCAGAACTAACACATTTGAATAGACCAGAGCTATTGTAGCTAATCAACTTGCAGATGTTTTATCCTTAATACAATGTTTATATTAACTGAGCTTTATGTAGTTTGGGTATGAAAAGGAAGAAAATAATTCCTTAAAGTGTTGCTCAGTTTGTTTTCTGAATCATTTGGCTTTTATTTGTAATACGTGTGTCACAACGATGTATATAAATCTGCAAAAGTGTTCAAAAATCACTTAGCCTACAAGAACTTGACTGAGTTACTCAATTGTCAGAGTCACTCTTCCCTCCATTTGTTGCTCTTCATATCCCCAACTCCAAATGACAACCACATCATTGGTTCACGAAGACGTAACTGATAAATCAAGTATCTTTTCCCAGGGTGTTTAATTCTGCCTTAAACCAAAGTCTATTCAGAGAAAGTTGCTATATTTGTTAATCTCCAAATTCTTAAACTCAGGGTTAATATTCTTTTATTACAAGCCGCTTCTTTTCCATTAAGACTTGTAAATTGCCAATAAAATATAAAGTCACCCATTTATAGGAAAGACAGTTAAGAATACACAAGACTAAAGTCATCCTTTAGGGAAGAGGACAATGGGGGATAGAAAGAGGATCTGTGAGTAAAGATCTTAGAGAAGAAATGAGACATTAAATTAGTGTTCTAAGACAAGAGTCAGCAATCTGTGGCCTGTGAGCCAAATCTGTCACACTTGCTTTTGTAAATAAAGTTTAGTTGGACACATCTACACTTAATTGTTAACATATTCTCTCTGGATGCTTTCACATAGTTGTGCTACCTACCATAGGTCCTGTGAAACCAAAAATGTTTTAGTGTCTGACCCTCTACAGAATATATTTGCTAACCACTATTACAAGGTTCTAAAGGCCTTACTAAAGAAAAAGGAATGAAAAAAAGATAAAAGAATATGATTCCCACTTATGAACACATGGACACAGAGGGGAACAACACTCATTGGGGCCTTGTGGAGGGTTGAGGGTGGAAGGAGGGAGAGGACCAGGAAAAATAATTAATGGATACTAGGCTTAATACCTGGGTGATGAAATAATCTGTACAACAATCCCCAGGACACAACTTTACCTATGTTACAAACCTGCACTTGTACCCTTGAAATTAAAATAAAAGTTAAAAGAACATAAAAAGAGGCTATATCATGTTCATTAACATGAAGACTCAATGTTCTACAGTCATTATTCTTCCTAAGTTAATTTATAAGTTCATCAGAATCCTCATAAAGCATGTATCAAGTTTAAATACATTATTTCTATAGAATAAAGCCTATATATTTAAGTGCAATCAAATAACATGTTTGTCGCAAAAAATCTAGCTGTCAATGAGACCACATTGATCAAAGTGAATGATTTAACAAATAAATAAATAATAAATTGGGATACTAGACAAATCTTCCACGTAGAATTCCAAATAGCTTGTATAGTCTGTCCTTAAGAAGGTAAAACATTTACTTCCTTCTTGCCACACACAGAAACTTCTTCCAAAAATTACAAAATGGAAAGGAAGAAAAAAAAAAAAGAGTAACTTTATAGTGAAGAACCTAACAAACACTTCCTCATGCAGGTGATCAAGGTCAACATCAACAGTGATAAGTCAGGTTGACAATATGTACCCTTGGCACGTTGTGATAAAAGTGACATTTTATCTCTGTAGTCTTTCTCTCAAAAACACATAACCCCACTCTAATCATGAGAAAACCATCAGACAAATCCAAATTGCGGGACATTCTACAAAATGCCTGACCAGGATTCCTGAAACCTGTCACGGTCATTAAAAAGAAGAAAAGTTTGAGAAATTCTCACAGCTAGGAGGAGCTGAAAGAGACATGACCATTAGGTATAATGTAATATCCTGGATGGACCCTGAAACAGAAAAAGGACTAGATAAAAAATGAGAAAACATGAATACTATGGGGCTTTAGTTATCAATAATGTATGAATATTAGTTCATTAATTAAAACATATGTTTCATACCAATGTAAGAAGCTAATAGAGGAACTTTGATGTGGCATATTTGGGAACTTTGTATGCTATCTTTGTTTTTTGTTTTGTTTTGTTTCTGGTTGTTTTTCATTTTGTAAATCTAACCTGTGTTAAAATTTAAGAGTTTATTTTTTAAATCCTGGGAACTATAGTATAATACCATTTGATCATTGCTTTCTTCAGATCTTTTTAATGATTTTAAATGTAGTTAAAACTATATTTCACATACAAGGAAGATTACAAAAGAAAGCAAACATTGAAGAATGGTGTGATGCCTTATATGATGAATATTAGAACAATATGAAGCTCCTTTATAAAAATGCTTAACTATTATAAATGCTATAAACAAAAAGTAATTTTATGTAGATAATTGCAAACCTGGAAAAGAAGAGTCTGTGGGGATCAGAAGAAATTTTAGTTCCTGCATTACTATTCTTCTATTATGCTTCCTGTATCAAGAGCGGCTGATAGGCTTTAATGAGTTGGGCAAGTCCTAACAATTACTTCCTAACCCTCAACCACTCTTGAAGTCCTACATCATACTAAAGGATGAAGAGGTATGTGATTTATTCATTCATTTTGTTTCCCTTTTGTCTCTGTTCCCTCTGCTTCTGTGTAGCCTCTACTTTTTCACTTATAATATATCTACAGAGTTGCCAAACAAGTATCTGTAATTTGGGGAAAGAAAACATTATATTTGTGTTCTATGCTATCATTTTATCTTTAGGATGTTATCAGAACATTGAAACCACTGGAAATCCATATGCCAAGATTTTAAAATCATGTATAAGAGTGCATTACCTGCTGTACTCATTTTGAGGCATCAAAAAGAACATGGGAATAACTTGATTTGAGTTTTTACACTTTTAGGTTGCTTTTAATTCTACAGTACATATTCCGATTCATGTATCTGGAAATTTGTTCATTAAAAGTGCACAGCCAATATAGCTCAGGCTTGATGTCATGCACCCCTCATTTTTTCTAGTTATGTGATCTTTTGAAAGTTACTTCACCTGAATAATTTGAGTTTAGGCTTTGTTACATTCAAAATGGTTGTAAAGATGATAATTATATCACTAATGACATTATATCATGGTGATATAATGAAAATATACTTTCTGACTTTTAGTAAATAACCAACAGATATGTTTAATTAATGATAATAACTATTATAAATATTTTCTTCATGGCTTGGATAGTCAACTGTGATTCAAAATAATTAAATGACTTACTATCATAAAACTAGAAAATGGCAGTATTAAGGTTTGAGTTATTGCCTTTGGAATACCTTTATTCATTTATTTCCTTATACAAAAAAAAAAACTATCTATGATCTAGTATCAGCAATTCTTCTGATCTTGAAGCTTGAATTCAAGCAGGAAGAGAGAGAAAAACAATAAAAATGAATTATAAAATGTATAGAAAAGATATAGTACTTCAGAAGTTGGTATGTGCAATAAAGGTGACAGGGACTATAGGAAGTAGGAAAGAAATATCTTGTTATCAGAGTTTTTAAACAAGGCTGGCTGCTGAACAAGAATGAAGACAAACTGATTTGTATAAAGGCTGATATGTATAAAGAAGGTAGAGCATGGCAAATTAATTTTTATCATTAAAGGCCTCCCATCATTCATATATATTTTTTAGTAATTAAAACACACTCAATATACTTCTTTCATACTACAGACAAAAAGTATTGCAATTTTACTTTCAAATTTCAGAAATAAAGTTACAGTAAATGCAATGGTCATTAGAATGCATCTCTGCGATAACAAAGATATAATTGTATTCTTTTTTTTCCTAGAAATTATAACCAATAGACAATCTTTTAAAAATAATTTTGTGCTGATGCTCTAAAACTTTTTTTTGCCATAACCTTGTCTAGTTGATAAATATTAACATAAAATAAACAAGAGTTGCATATTATGATTTCAAAAATAGTTAATTATTAGCAGAAGAAGGAGAGAAGAGAAATGGTAGGCAGTCACTTAAATATCTTTTAAAAAAGGTAAGTTAGATGTAAAAGGAAGCATATGAATTTAATTTTTAGAAGCTTCTTCTTGGTTTTAGCAGCTCCAAAAAGCTATCAGATATAAACCTATTGGATAAATAAATAAATAATTTCAATGTTGCATCTGTGATAAATCAACCACTATGGGTTTTGCTAAATATCTTGCCTGTGCTAGCTATAAAACTACCACAAATTTACAACATCTCTATGTTTAACAGTATAATTAGTATAAACTAGAATGCTTTCCAGAAAGGGAAATAATTATTTTTGCATTAATAATGGACTACTTTTATACATATGTATTAATCTTTTTCCCTAGAAACATCATCTCAAATTTCTTACAATACATTACAAGCAAATAAAAGCAAATGGATTTCAGAAAAATATAGATTCCTCAAGAGCTGATTCTGGAGACAATCATTTTATAAATGAAATTTTCACGACTCCATTATGAGATTCATCATTTTCATTGAATTATGCTGAGAATAAAAGAGAAAAATACTCATATAATCCACAGAATTATTAATAGTAATACCTTCTTACATATCCTTCTACGATGAATTAGGTTTATTTTTCACATAAATACATAGTGGCTCTTACTTCTCCCCTTGTAACTGAACTTCATTGTCATCTCATTTCTCTTAGCAACTCAGTGGACATTACTTGAGGTTAAAATCAAGTCAATTAATCAGGATCTTCAGCTCGTTACGGAGAATGGAAGTTTGCTGCTTGCCAGAACACCTGCGCTCCTCAAACAGCCCTGGTACTTAATTGTTTCCAGGTGCAGCACATGCTCATTTTAGGCTAATTCAGAATTGTGAATTTCTGCTTCCAGAGAACACAGTTTGAAAGTTAGAGTTAACTAATAAGAGAATTAACCCTCAGTTAGAAGAGTTGTATGTGCCTCTAGTCTTTAAGATGGAAATTTACAGAATATTAGTTGATGTTCAATTCAAAAACAGACTTTTCTTGTTGAGCCAACAGAACCTATTCTTACAAACCTAGGAAACACATTTACAACTGTTAGGGATTACTTTGTGTGGTTCACTCAATAAATATTAAGGACCCTTTATGTGTCAGGCACTTGAAATACAGCAGTGAGCAAAACAAAGATCCTTCATAAAGCTTATATTCTAGTGGGAGACATAACTTTTCTTTCTTTTTCCCTTCATAGTTTGGTACTTCCTTAAGGTTCTAGTATCCATGAAATAATTACACCTAACTTTATTTCAATACTAGGTTTTAACTTCTAGCATCCACAAAATAATCACACTTAGACTTATTTCACCCAAATTAGTCGATACTCAGTTTGGTTCTGCTCTGAACTTTAACATACCTCCAGTTCAGGGTGCCAGAGAAGAATCCACCCTATTTTAGAACCTGGTCCTTCATATTTTCTAATTTCTTTTTATCAGAAATAATAGTCGTACTCTATATTAATAGCCATCAAACACATACCACACACAAAGGCAGACACACACACACACACAAACACACAAACATATTTCCCGGTTAGGATATTTGAAGGATAATGGAGTATTATTACCAACTCTAGCCCTCTCCCTTTGGACTTCACTTTCTTCTGGAACATGGTAGCTGAATTATATTTATATTTCAAAGGGTCAGGATTTATAATTCTCCAAAGAAGAAGGTGTGGTTTGTGGTTTCTACATCAAACAACAGATTTTCTGCAGACCTTTTGGAGAAATATTGAGTTCAGTTTCCTCTGTTTCAGTTTTTTGCCCTGCCAGGTGGTATTGCTAGGATCATATCTTCTGATATTTGCTAAAACAAGGAAAAGGAAGTATAATAGTCCTGGGAAGTCATGATCCATGTGATCACCATTCATGAGTAGGATTGCTGATGAAATATTTTGGCTTTTTTCTTCATCATTCACTTTTATTCCTTGCTAGGTTAGTTTGTGCTATCTAGCTTGTTTATACCTATAAAAGGGTCAGAAATCTAAAAATAAATTTGTCCCTGACAAAGCCAGAAACATATATCCTAGGATGATAGTACAGGCAAATTAAATATTTTTGTAAGACTAAAAATAACTTAATAATTACATTAGTTTGAATTCATTATTATCTAAACATCTCTTTTAAATATTTCAAAATAATAATCATTATACTTATTAGTATTGAGAGGTGACAATGTGCTAGCAGCCCTCACTCTCAGCGCCTCCTCAACCTGGGGTGTCCACTCTGGGGGCGCTTGAGGAGCCCTTCAGCCCGCCACAGCACCGTGGGAGGCCCTCTCTGGGCTGGCTGAGGCTGGAGCTGCCTCCCTCTGCTTGCAGGGAGGCAAGTAGCGAGAGGCGCGGGCGGGAACCTGGGCTACCCCGGTGCTTATGGGCCAGTGCGAGTTCAGGCGGGCACTGGCACGGGCTCTGGGGGTTCCGCACAGGGAGCGGCTGGCTGGCCCCACAGGCCCAAGGCAGTAAGGGGCTTAGCACCTGGGCCAGCCACTGCGGAGGCTGCACTGGGTCCCCCAGCAGTGCTGGCCCCCCAATGCTGCCCTCAAATTTTCTCTGGGCCTTAGCTGCCTCCCTGTGGGGCAGGGCTTGGGACCTGGAGCCCCCCATGTCTGAGCTCCTCCCCCTGCAGTGGGCTCCCGCTCAGACGGAGCCTCCTTTAAGAGCGCCGTCCCCTGCTCCGTGGCGCCTGGTCCCATCCACAGCCCAAGGGCTGAGGAGTGCAGGCGCTTGGGACTGGGGGACAGCTTAGCCTGCAGCCCCAGTTCAGGATCCACTAGGTGAAGCCAGCTGGGCTGCTGAGGGGAATGGGGACTTGGAGACTTTTATGTCTAGCTAGAGAATCATAAATACACCAATCAGCACTCTGTGTCTAGCTCAGTGTTTGTAAATACACCAATCAGTACGCTGTGTCTAGCTAAAGGTTTGTAAATACACCAATTGGTACTCTCTATATAGCTAGCTCTGTATCTAGCTAACCTAGAGGGGACTTGGAGAAGGTTTCCTTCTAGCACTCGGTCTAGCTCAAGGATTGTAAACGCACCAATCAGCACTCTGTCTAGCTCAAGGTTTGTAAATACACCTATTGGTACTCTGTATCTAGCTAACTCTGTATCTAGCTAACCTAGTGGGGACTTGGAGAAGTTTTCTGTGTAGCATCCTGTGTCTAGCTCAAGGATTGTAAACACACCAATCTGCACTCTGTCAAAATGGACCAATCAGCTCTCTGTAAAATAGACCAATCAGCTCTCCGTAAAGTGGACCATTCGGCAGGATGTGGGTGGGGGTCAGATAAGGGAATAAAAGCAGGCTGCCATAGCAAGCAGTGGCAACGAGGTGGGGTCTCCTTACACACGGTGGAGCATTTCTTTTGCTCTTTGGAATAAATTTTGCTGCTGCTCGCTCTTTGGGTCCACGTTGCTTTTAAGAGCTGTAACACTCACCACGAAGGTCTGCAGCTTCACTACTGACAGCGAGACTTCGAACCCACCAGCTGGAAGAAGCTCCAGACACATCTGAACGTCTGAAGGAACAAACTCCGGACACACCATCTTTAAGAACTGTAACACTCACCACGAAGGTCTGCAGCTTCACTACTGACAGCGAGACTTCGAACCCACCAGCTGGAAGAAGCTCCAGACACATCTGAACGTCTGAAGGAACAAACTCCGGACACACCATCTTTAAGAACTGTGGCACTCACCGTGAGGGTCCGCGGCTTCATTCTTGAAGTCAGTGAGACCAAGAGCCCACCAATTCCGGACACAATATCATTATTTTTAGTGAACTATGCAATCTAACTAAGTTTAAGAGTTACTTTCTAAAGGAATATGGAACTCTTTTTGTCATGATTAATTTCTGGGGGGTTTAAAATGTATTTTTCTTTCCATTGTATCTTTTTTTTTTTGTTTTTAGTATTCACTGCATTTTCAATTCTGAAATAACTTCATGTTTAACTTATTAGACGATTTATTAGAAAAGTACGGTATTAGTCCATTTTCACACTGCTATAAAGAAATACCCAAGACTGGGTAATTTATAAAGGAAAGAGGTTTAACTGACAGTTCAGTATGGCCGGGGAGGCCTAAGGAAACATAATTATGGTGGAAATGCAAAGGGGAAGCAAACTTGGACCTTCTCACATGGTGGCAGGAGAGAGAGGAAAGTGAGCAAGAGAGAACTGCCAAACACTTATAAAATCATCAGATCACATGAGAATCCACTATCATGAGAACGGCATGGTGAGAACCACCCCCATGATCCAGTCATCTCCAACCAGGTCTCTCCCTCAACACCTGGATATTACAATTCAATATGAGATTTGTGTGGGGACACAAATCCAAACCATAGTACCTGCCCAAGTCATGTATAACTCTTCCTCTGACTCTTTTTACACTATGTCATTTCTATTCATTGGTGAACTCTAAATTGTGGTTTCACAGAACACCAGTGGTTTGTGCAATATTCACTGCTAATATTCTAATAAGAAAATAATGTTTTTCCAAAAATTATGCCCATTTTGTGATAGATATATGTGTGTGGGTGCGTGTGTGTGTGTGTGTGTGTGTGTGTATATATATATATATATATATATAGAGAGAGAGAGAGAGAGAGTTTCCCCCCCTAGACGGAGTCTCACTCTGTCACCCAGACTGGAGAGCAGTGGTGTAATCTCTGCTCAGTGCAACCTGCGCCTCCTGGGTTCAAGTGATTCTCGTGTCTTAGCCTCCCGCATAGCTGGGATTATAGGCACGCACCACCACAGCTGGCTGATTTTTGCATTTTTAGTAGAGATGGGGTTTCACCATGTTGGCCAGGCTGGTCTCAAACTCCTGACCTCAAGTGATCCTCCTGCCTCCGCTTCCCAAAGTGCTGGGATTACAGGTGTGAGCCATCATGCCTGGCCTAATAAATACATTTATTACCCAACTAACTAGGTCATTGAAAAGACAATGAGTAATACAAACACTGTTGACTGTCTATTCAATATCTGTCCTTTCTTCTATGCCACCATTTCACTGAGTTTTTCCCAAATATCTACTCTCTTCTGTTTGTCAACACATTTCAAAATAAGCTTATTCCAAATTGCTCTAATGCAATTATGGTGGTCCCAGTTCCACGGCTTAATCATCATGATAAGAGCAAATTCTGGCAATGACTGATAGTGAGCAGTGTACTCCTGTCATTAAGACACAGGAAAACATTATCTTTTTCTGCCTTTAAACTTTGACATATCTGGGTATTGTTTTTAAAGTTGTGGCTATTCTCAAACAAGTTTACAAATTTGATACATGAATGTAGGTTACTCTTTCAAGTATTGCTAGTTACAAAGGAGAACACAAAAGTGATGTGAAAGCTTTCAAGAAAAGGGAAGACGATGGAAGAAAAAATGGGTATACTGATGAAAAAGATTCAGTAGAAAATAAAATTAATGGTACAGAAAAAGGTAGAGGAGGATGGCTGGAATTACATACTTGAATAGGCAAGAAGGTCTAAGAACTAGGGAAACGTATACAGAAGGCTTTAGATGGGAGTACAGACAATCCAACTATGGTATCAGGCAGTAAGAAAAAGTGTGTGGATACAGAAGAAGGTAGACAAAAACATACAGTGGAGGAGTCTGGAAAGCTTTCTTTTAATTGTTTCAATTACTAAAGGGTTCTTTTATTTCTGTAATTTGTTCAACATCCCATCACCAATAAAGAGAAGAAACAAATTTAAACTTGAGTTTATTCATATGCCTTTCCTGTAAGCATCAAGCATCTGAGAATTAGGCAGGTGTTGCAGACAGTGTTGCTGAGGCAAGATCAAAAATATCACCTTTCTTAACAGAATCTCATTTATTTTGCAATGGAAATGTGAACACATTTAGACATTGAAACATGACAGAGCAATTATTGTTCTCATTTTCTCAACATCACTCCAAGATACAGATAGTCCAATTCTGAACAACAAAGAATAAGTTTGCTACAAATGTTTCTGAAAAAGTATTTCCTTTCTCAATTAAAAGAAACACTATGTGTCTAGCACTGTCCCATCTATTTTCTCTCCTTATATCTGCTGTGAGCCATCATGGTCGCTTGCCTGGGCAACAGAAACAATCTTGCCATCATTACAAACAAAGAAACAAACAAAAGCTTGTTTTTCAAGTTTGGTCTGAAAAGATGGAGTTCAGATCATTAATGACATCATAGGATAGTTAAACTGTGTCTAATAAACACAAAATTGATCAACTTACTGTTATTTAGGTATTTGCTTGCCCGTTATAGTTCTAAGTATGACTTGAATTCCATAATTCCTTAACTTTCTGGAAAAAATTAAAAGAACACTACTCTAGCTTGAATATCCCCTCCAAAACTCAGGTTGAAATTTAATCTTCAATGTGACGGTATTGAGAGGTGGGGCCTTTAAGAAGTGATTAGATTATGAGGACTCTGCCCCATAAATGGATTAATGGGAAGTTATCATGGAAAGGGAACTGGTGACTTTATTAGAAGAGGGAGAAAGACTCGAGGCAGCACCTGAGCATGCTCAGGCCCCTCACCATGTGATACCCTGCACCACCTCAGAACTCTACAGAGAATGCCTGACAGCAAGAAGGCTTTCGCTAGACCTTGGAGTTCTCAGCCTTCAGAACTTTAAGAAATTTATATATATATGTTTCTTTTATATAATTGAATTTATATAATTCAATAATATATTTAATATGTTTATATATTAAATTTAAATATATATGTAAATTCTGCAGTTTCAGATATTCTGTTATAAGCATCAGAAAATGGACTAATAAAAACCCACAACTGTCAGTTGTGACTGAATTTTCAAAATGCAGATATTAATTATGAAACTATTCAGCTCAAGATTCTGCTGTGTTCTAAGAAATGCAAAATTAGTTGTAAATTTTTAATCAAGACAGAAAATAAATCCTACCACTAAATGTTTAAGTAATGCTTGGCCCCTGGTCATTTAGAAATGTTATTCCCTTTGATGTACTGCTGAGACAGTATATTTTAAATATCTTAAAATTTCTTTTATATTTGCTTGAATTAGGAGATATTAGACATCAAATTAAAATTAAAAGTTTGAATATTGAGATATATGTCAAAATGAAACCCATTTTATTGTATGAAAAATGTCCCTTAATACTACTATGTAGAATTATATAGGTCAATTAGCATGTCAAAAAACATTTCCAAAGTTCTTTTAAACATTTTGAGTGTCATTTATATTATTTTATTTATTTTAACTCCAGTTCATTGAAGTATTATTGATCGATAAAAAGTGTTGATATTTGGTGTATAATTGACAAAAAATACATATGCAGTGTACAATGTGATGTTTTGATATACACATATATAGTAAAATGATTACTGCAATAAAGCTAATCAATATATTTATCACCACACATAGCTACCATTTTTTGCTTGTTTGTTTTTGTAATGAGAACATTTAAGATCTATTCTCTTAGCAAATTTTAAGTACACAATACATTGTTACTAATTTTATTTTAACATACTGTGTGTTAGAGTTCCAGAATTTATTCATCCTGAATAACTGAAACTTTTTAACCTTTGACCAAAATATTCCATTTCCCACACCCCAGCCCCAGACAACCATCATTCTATTCTCTGCTTCTATGATGTCAGCCTTTACCTTACCACATATAAGTGATATCATGCAGTAATTTTTTGGGGGAGGGGGGTTGCTGGCTTATTTCAGGTAGCATAATATCCACTAAGTTCACCCATGCTGTCATAGATGACAGGGTCTTCTTCCTTCTTCCTTATTTTATTCCTTCTTTCTTTCTTCTTTTTCCTTTTCTTTTCTTTTCTTTTTTTTGAGATGGAGTTTCACTCTTGTTGCCCAGGCTGGAGTAGAGTGGCTCGATCTCAGCTCACTGTAACCTCCACCTCCCAGGTTTATCTGATTCTCCTGCCTCAGGCCTCCCGAGTAGCTGGGATTACAGGCGCCTGCCACCACACCCAGCTAATTTTTTGTATTTTTAGTAGCGACTGGGTTTCATGATGTTGGCCAGGTTGGTCTCAAACTCCTGATCTCAGGTGATCCACCCGCCTCAGCCTCCCAGAATACTGGGATTACAGGTGTGAGCCACCATGCCTGGCCGATTTTCTTCATTTTTAAGGCTAAGTAATATTCCATTACATGTTCTTTATTCATTCATCTGTCAGTGAACACTTAGATTGATGCTATATCTTGAACATTGTGAATAATGCTGCAGTTAACATAGGAATACAGGTATCTTTCAAGACACTGATTTCGGTTTCTTTGGATATATACCTAGATGTGGGTTTGCTTGATTATATGAAAGAACTATTTTTCATCTTTTGAGGAGCCTCCATAATGTTTTCCAGAATAGCTGAACTAATTTAAATTCCCAACAGCAGTGTGCAAGCACTCATTATCTTTTGTCTTTTTGCTAATAGTCATTCTAACAGGTGTGAGGTAATATGATGGCTTTGATTTGCATTTCTCTGATGATTAGTGGTGTTGAGAACGTTTTCATATATATATATTGACCATTTTTATGTTTTCTTGTGAGAAATGTTCATTGAGGTCCTTTGCCCATTTTATAACTGTGCTATTAGTTTTCTCGTTATTGGTTTTTTTAAAGTTCTCTCTCTATATTAACCCCCTGGAAGAAGCATGGTTTGAAAATATTTTGTCACATTTCTATATTGTCTCTTTATTCATTTGATTTTTTTTTTTTGGCTGTGCAATTTTTTTAAAAATATAGATGCAAAAGTAATTGCGTTTTTTGCTATTACTTTCAATGGTAAAAGGTGCCATTACTTTTGCACCAACCGAATAGTTTGTCACAATGCAATTTGTCTATTTTTTTATTTGCTGCCAGTGCTTTCAGGGTCATACCAAAAAAAATTAATTGCCCCGGCTAATGTAATGCATTTTCCTCCTATGTTTTCTGCTAGGTATTTTAATGTTTCACATATTACGTTTAAGTATTTAATCAATTGGAAGCTTATTTTTGCATGTAGTGTGAGACAAGGGACAATTTTCTTCTTTTCTATGTGAATATTCAGTTTCTCCAACACCTCTTATTGAAGACACCAACTTTTCTTCATTGTCTGTTCTTGGAAGGGAGGCTTTGGCAAAGATCAATTAATAATAAATAGGTTAATTTATTTATGGGCTCTATATTTTGTTCCATTGATCTATATGTCTGTTTTTATGCCAGTCCCATGGTGTTTGATCACTATAGTTTATAGTGTATTTTGAAATAAGTAGGGTAGAGTTTAGTGAAATAATCTGGCTACCTACAGTTTTATTATTCTTACTCAAGTTTGCTTTGGTTATTTTGGATGTTTTGTGCTTCCATATACATTTTAGGATTTTCTAATGACATTGCAGCTGTGTGAGGTGGCTCATGCATGTAATCTCAACACTTTTGGAGGCCAAGGTGTAAGTGTCACTTGAAGCCAGGAGTTCGAGATCAACCTGGGAAACAAAGCAAGACTCCATCTCTAAAATAAATTTTAAGAAATAAAATTAGCTAGTCACAGTGGCATGTACGTGTAGTCCTAACTACCCAGGAGGCTGAGGGACAGAACTGCTTGAGTCCAGGACTTTGAGGCTGCAGTGAGCTATGATTGCGAAATTGCACCCCAGCCTGGGCAATAGCGTGAGACCCTCTTTCTAAAAATGGAAACATGAAATAATTAGAAACACCATGGGAATTTTGATAGGAATTGTATTGAATCTGTATATTGCTTTGGATAGTACAGACATTTTGCCAATCTCAATTCTTTCAGCCATGCAAGGGTATGTAGCAATTCCAAGTCCAAGGGGACACACTGGCTGTGAGTTCATGTGCAGTGTTGATGGCGGGGACAGCAACAGGCTCTGTGGCTAATTACAGATGGAAGCATGATGTAAACATGCAGTCACAGGACTCAGGGCCATGAATACATGTAAATACATACTGCTAGAGCCAACTGCAAACATGAGATTGGCAGTGGGGACCAGAAATGAGGATCAGGGCTGGCTGCATGTATTCACATAGATGTGGGGGTAGGGCTTTGGCATGCACATATGCAGCTGCAGAAGCTATTTGCATGAGTGTTCACATAGTCATAGGGAAGGGCAGCAGCAGTCAGGCTTAGCTGCACACATACATACAGTTCTGAGGTAAGCCACAAGCCTACTCATGGAAGTGGCAGCCAGTGTCAGTGGTGGGGGTTAGATCATTTGTGGGCACTTGTATGGTGCTGCAATTGATGCTAGGATCAGGGAACTCATGACAGTGTCAGCTGGAAGGCTCCAGTGTGGTTGACAGTTGCAGCAGTGGCTCAGGCAGTTGGATTCTGTGAGATCTTCAGTAGTGAAAGCTGCAGGAGCTCCTCAGCCACTGTAAGAGCTGTTGAAGTTCTCAACAACAAAGGCTTCTGAGGTTCCTCACAGAGCAGGCCACTAGGGACCACAGTGGTTCTCATCACATGGAGGATACTGATGACTCCCTTTTTCTTTGCTCCCAGCTATATCCAGATGAGTCAGCTATGCTGTCTCTGTGATCTGGGTAGGTTGAAATATAATCGAACCTTCATGTAATGCCCCAAAAGTCTGGTAAACTTGATAGTTCACCTTAATCTTCTTTTTCTATCCATAGGAACTTATGTGCTGGGAGTTTCCTCTTGGTGCTGAGCAATTGGCCAATCGCATTGGCTGTCAATGAGATTAAGCAGGCAAAAGAAAACTGTTCTCACATTGTGTTTGTGTGTGTGAAGTTATCCCTGGGTTTTGTGTTCCACTCTGTTGCTGAACATTCTTAACTAGATTTTTGTGCTCTCCCATAATTATTTTCATTCATAGATAACTGTGTGTTATTTTTCCTGGGTGGGTGATGCCTGGGATCTCCTTCTCCACCACCTTGCTGACATCTCTCACTGAGTATTCAGCTTGATCAAGTACGATGCTGAACATTGCTATAAATTTTTTTCAAGGCAGTCACTGTGTTCTTCTTCAGATCCAGAGTTTCTGTTTGGTTCTTAATAGTTTTCATTTCTTCGTCGAACTTCTCATTTTTTAATGTGTTGTTTTCCCATTGTTGTTACATTGTCTGTTGTCTGTGTTCATTTGTAACTCACTGTGCTTCATTAAAACAATTATTTTGAATTTGTTAGGCAGTTTGTAAATCTCCATTTATTTGGAGCCAGTTACCGGTGCTTTATTTTATTCATTTGGTGGTGTAATGCTTCTCTGTCTTTTGTTTGTTTTTTTGTGTGTGTTTGTTTTATCTTTTGGCCTTTCATTAGTATCCACTCATTTTAAGATGTATACACACCTCTTTCTGTCTTTACAAACTAGATTTGACAAAGAGGTCCTTCATGATTCAGCCTGGCCAGAGATACCAGGCAGCCTGTCTGGGGAGACTGCAGGCAAAATTTCTGCTGTAGTGCTCAAGGAAGGAGAGATTATCCTGTTCCCCGTGTCACCAACAATAGGCCTGGAATCTGGGTCCACTGGGGTGGGTGTACAGCATGGGACTGGGTAGGCAGGTCTGGTGACCAGTTCTGCAGAGGTGACCCTGGGATTCGTGTCTATGGGAGCCAACATGAAGCCAAGGTCCATGGGGGACAACCTGGTACTGAAACAAGCCTTGGCTCTACATAATTGTATCAGCCTAGTACTGGGGTGGGTCTAGTACTTGAATCTGCAGAAATGGGTCTAGTTCTGAGTCTGTTGGGGCCTAGCCTTGTTCCAGGGTTTATAGGTATAGGGCTGGCACCTGAGACTGTGGAGGTCATCCTGCAGTCTGTGTCTGGAGGTACTTACCTGGAGCTTAGATCTGGCCTAGTGCTGGTTTGTACCTGGTGCCTGGGGTTGCAGGAACAGGCTTGGATTTTTGGGCCAAAGGGGCTAGCCCGCTACTGGGGTATGCCTGGAACCTACATCTGAGGGGATTATCCTAGAGGCTTGGTTCACAGAGGTCAACGTGGAGCCTGGGGCTGGGGTTTACTGGATGGGTCTGGTGCTGGGGTCTGCAGCAAAGTCAGGTGTTCACTTTATTCTCCTTTCCCATACAGAGGGTATCTCTCTTCATGTTCAAGCATATTTTGTAGGAATTTTACTGTATCAACTTGAAAAATAATTAAAAGTTGATGTTGGCAGAGTGGAAAGAAGAAAGATCACGTATTCTTCCTAATTTTGTTGATCCATTGAACCACTTACCCCAAACTACTCTACTTACAGTTTATGAGAGATGATAAATGGCCTAATTGGTAAGTCAGTTTGAGTTTCCTTTAACTTTCACCTAAAGGTCCTAACTGATTGCATAGATAAACAACTCTGGAAAACACTAAATTTAGCCATATAAGTAATCTTATTTGTTTGGAAGGTGAGTTTTAGTTTGTTTCTTATTTTTTTGTTTACTGCAGAACTTTGCTAAGCCTTTAATATGCTAAGGTACATATTGAATATCCTAAGCAAAGAACAGAGTAAGCAATGATTTGCAAATTTATTTGGTTATGGAAGTTGTTATCTTAGAAGCTGTTTTTTTTTTTTTTTTTTCCCCGCAGACACTCCTTCAAAACACATACTTAATGGACTCTAGCATTCACAGAATTAACATTCTAGCCTTACAACACAAGGAGAGAGAAAGCATCTAGGAATCCAAATACAGGTTTTAAACTGAGCTTTCAATTGACATCATGTAGCTTGAGGCAGGTGACCTGACTACACTGAGTTTCCATTTCTTTATTTGTAAATTATAAAAAATGTATGTGCCCATATGAGACCACTTTTGAAAGAATTCAAATGTCGAACTTTATTGATTATCTGGAACCCACTGATGACATTATCAGTGATGGTATTCACAATGGTTGCTTTATTAGTACTGCCAGCAATGATAATCATTCCAGTTATGTTTTAACATTATTATATATTCCATTTGTCTATGCTATCCCTGACCTTGAGAGGGTCAAGAAATGACCCCTGCCACTTTGATAATTACTTTGTTCATGCAGTATATTATAAAATTGAAATTTATTGGATCCATGACAAGATAGGAACAAACAATGAAAGATTTGAAAAATTAATTTTTACTAAATTGCCCATGTGTTGCATGAGAAAATTCTTGGAATTTTAGAATTATTGGGGGCATTTAAATTGTCAGGTTGTAGTTATTTCTCTAGCATTTGGTGCAGAAAGTACTTTTTTCTCATCCCCAAAAATGAAGATGTAGAGTTGATTTACTATTTCATTTGTGGAAGACTAGGTCATTTTCACAAGATGCTACTTTACTTTCATTCACTATGGTAACTCTTATATCACAGCCCAAGAACCCAGTTTGGAAGTTACCTCAACTTCCAAGTTTGTCCCTCCTTCACAGACTGGGAAAATGAACACTGAAAACTTTGCTTACCCAGTGGATACATTTGAAGCCAGACTTTAGCTAAACTCCATTTATGCTTGTGCCCCAGATTTACCACTAGACAGCTTAGGTTGACATATGCCCTAT
Organism: Chlorocebus sabaeus; assembly: GCF_047675955.1. Lineage (NCBI taxonomy): Eukaryota > Metazoa > Chordata > Mammalia > Primates > Cercopithecidae > Chlorocebus > Chlorocebus sabaeus. The sequence continues at coordinate 3,719,631 of NC_132927.1, forward strand.
ATTCTAACTGGGGAACTTTGATGATACTTCAGGTCTCTGATCATCAGTATCAACTCAGCTGCTTTCCCCAGTCATCCTCAGAATATCTGGCTACTCTCCCTTCCCCACTGTACAGTTAACTAGGCAAATGGTCATAGACACCTCTGGGGGCAGATAGGAGGAATCTTCACAGTGTATACTTGCCAAGGTGTTGCAGGATCTACCTCTTCAACCAATTTGCTCCATATCTAAATATTGGCTCCCATCAGTGAACTGAGCAAGGTATTGTGGCTGTTTTTGTGGCACAGTCATATTCAGCTTCGGCGTTTTCACTCTTGCCTTCCTATTGTCAATGTTAAGAAGCACCCTCACTGATTGACCATCTGTGTTTTTCCCAGCATGGCCATGCTCTTGTTTCCTTGAGAGTTAGGTCCCTTTGGCTGCCCATCCATCCTTGCCTGTCTATAGTAATTGCTGTCTATTTGCATCTTGTGTTTAAGTATGTGGCCTCTATTATTTCAGTTTACCATTGTCCCCACGTATATGGGGACCAGCTCTGTCATGGTTAAGTCATTCTTGGACTTCAGAGGAGAGAGACCTCTGACCACTTATGCAAGTACCCCTCTGAATAACACAGTTCTTATTGCCATAGCGCACTCTGGGATCTCCTGTGAAACATAATCCTGGGTCTTCTGACCTCATTGTAACATATTCTTTCTGGTATGGCCACCTTCTTCAACCTTTTTATCTCTTTATTTTTTAACAAAAATTAGGCATTTTCTTCCTCACTCATCAGAGACCATTCTTACTCCAGACTTCTACAAGTCACCTTAGCAGCAAGTTTGCTTCATCTACTGGAACCCTTGTCAGGCATTACATGTTGTCTTCAGAAGGTGTCCTCAAATCAATAAGATATAGTATATTCAGTCATACTTTCTGGCACTTTTAATGAAGCATGGCCAAAATTCAATCTTATAGATATCCCGCAGGTTCTTCCCTACATGCTAGCTAATTTTGTATCATATTCAGAGTGTAATCTATTTCCTCCCTTACCAGACCCAGAATATCCCAAGCTAGGGCATGCTGGGATTTAAGCTAGGATAGGCCTGGCAGTCAGGAGAATATCTGATGGCCAGCACTGTTACCTGGAGGACAAGAAACCTCTGCAATGTCATTCTGTAAAAGGCAAGTAATAGCTCTTAATAGGTTATGTGGTCTACCCTCAAGTTCATAGTTTAGGAATGTCTGCAGAACTGAAATCCTGAAGAATATTCATCCAGACATCCTCAAACCATTTTTTTTTTTCAGGATTTTCTTCACTAGGAACCTAAATTTAGTGTAAGCTTTGGCTGAGCATTTAAATCTCTGGAGCTTTGACATTCTATTAATCTTAAACTTTCTCCACAAATGTATTCACTCTTCTTCTGCAAGAGGTAAGTGACTTTTTAAAGCTACTAAAGAAGCTGGCTCTCTGGTGCTAAAACACAGTCTTTAACTGTTAACCTCCAGAATTTCTCATTAATTCACTGTAGGGTGTCAATACATCTTGGTAATGAGCAGCCAATCCACTGTCCTTGTAGGTATTGGGTCTCCATATTTTTCAAATGTCTGAATCATTGCATTATCAAGGGCATCTCTTTCTATCAAGGCATTTACTCAAAGCAGTGAAATCTTCAGCAATTTTCACTACAATTCTCCAGGATTGTTTTCCACATTCCACTCAGGATGGGGTCTTTCTTGTCAGCTACACAGTGAGTAATCCAGTTAAAAAACAAAACAAAACAAAAAACAAACAAAAAACTTACCGTATTGCCTTCTTTCTTGAATTATTTCTAGTGCCAATTCCATTAGTTCGGAACCCTGAAAATACTCAAAAATGAAAATTTATGTTCAAGACATTTTAAAGCTTAAATACAGAGAGAAGACACAGGAGTAAGTGGGGGAAAGTCCTCATACAGGACTGCAGATCTGACACCAATAAAATAAGCGAAAAAATAAAGGAGAATTCAATAGGAATGATTTTAGACTTCAGCACAGTTCTAAGAAAGTCTCACAAGGCTGATTTGAACCCTAATTCAAACAGTGTGTGTTTATTTGTTTTCCATTTTTCCATGGGACTCTAACCCCCAGACAACCATCTCTATTTCTAGACCATAATCCCTTCAGACTCTGACCTTCCACTGTATGTTTCTTTTGTTTATTTGTTTCTTGATTTTGAAAACAGTTTTATAGTGTGTTTTGTTTATTTTTGTCTGTCATTGTTGACTTTGAAATGGAAGATTGAGTTATATCATAAACTCACAGCACTATCTGGACCCCAATTTTACAAGTAAGGTTTTTCAATAAATAGGTTTTAAAATCGGAACTGAATTTCAGAATGATTTAACTGGAAAAATTATTCAAGACATTATAAAAGAAACATAAGCAAAGATAAGATAATTATCATAGTCCCAGATTGTATTATTAACAGACTGACTATGGGTAGTAGCAGAAAAAAATGTTGACCCAGAATCAGCAGGACTAGGTAACTGATAAGATATGAAAATCAAAAAACAAACAAGTGCCTCTTATTTACTGTTTTCAGTTTTCATTTTATATGTAAAGATATTGCCAATTTCATTCATTCTTCTTTTTCATTGGTTTATTTTTATATTCCATGTTTTCTAAAATAATAATCCATCTTTTTATTCTCCATTGGCAGAACTGTGCAAGTGTTGCCATAATGTCATTGCTGTAGGAATCAATACATCCCTGTGTGACTCCACTGAAAGGAGATACTTGGAAGCTTGTGCCGTGTTTCTTATGGATTTTACCCCATGTGCCTTTTCCCTTTGCTCATTTGTAATCTGTATTTTTTCATTTTAAGAAACTATAACCATGAGTATAATAATAATAATAACCATAAGTTCCATAAGCACTTCAAGCCAATCATTAGGCATGGTTTTGGTCTTGCTGACCTATAATCCAGTAGTCTTTTTATTGAATGGTACTGGACTTTCTGTCTATTTAATTGGAAATAAAAACAAAAAAAAACTTGATTTCTTCCTTGTACCATAATAAAAATAAATTTGGAATAGATCAAGCCCTAGTCAAGTTTAACCTGTATAACTTCTAAGAATAATTAATGTAAATTATTCATCTACTTAGGATAGACGGAGAATACTTATATAAGATGCAGAAAGCAAAAATCATAAAATAACAATAAATTTTGCAATGTTTAAATTTAGAATTTTTCTATTTAAAAGACAGTTAAGAAAATCAAAATGTAAGTAAAGATGAAGAAAAAATGTTTGCAATACACATACACATGCACACACACATATATAGGATTATTTTATGTGTCTATATATGAGATTAAATTGTGTTCCCCTCAAAATTGCTATGTTAAAGGAATAACCCCCAATATTAATGTATTTAAGATGGGATTTGTAAGGAGGCAACTGAACTTAAATAAGGTCATGGGATGTCTTGGTTTAATAGGATTAGTGCCCTTACTAGAAGGGACACTGAAGAGTTTGCTCTCTGCCATGTGAGGACACAGTGAGAAGGGGTCATCTGCAAGCCAGGATGACAACTTTTGCTAGAATCTAAATTGGCCAGCACCTTGATCTTGGGCTTCCCAGCTCTATAGGCATGAGTAAATACATTTCTGTTGATTGAAATCAATAGTTTGAGGTATTTTATTATGGCTTCTAAGATGACTAATGCAGATGACATATGTGAAGAACACCAGCTAATCAAAAGTAGCCCCAAATTAGCAAAAATTTGACCAGCTGCTTTCTGAAAAATCAATTCAAATGGCCAACTAGCACACGACAAGATACTTAACATTATAAAGAAATGTCCATCAATATCACAATAAATACCAATAAGTAACCACCAGAGATGCTTTTTGAAAGATTAAGAATACCAAGTGATGAAGAGAATGCACGTCATTATTCTTGTTCATTGCTTGTGTGCTTTTAATGACGACAGCTACTCTGGAAAATGTGTCTCTCTTAAAGAGTTTATTTTACACTTACAGTATAACTAAGTAATTCCTAGAAATTTATCCAATGGAGATGAAAGCATATGTGCATAGAAGAACTTGTAATATGCATACTCATGAGAACTTTATTCATAAGAACCAAAACTAGAAATGATGTAAATTTTGTATTAACAAGGGGGAAGATAAATAAAATGCATTATACCCACAAATAGAATGGTAGTTAGCAATAAAAAAGCAAAAACCTACCAGTGCATAAAAAGTATATAGAAAAAACTCAGAAATATTATGAAATGAGAAATAAATCAGGAACAAAGGTATACATACTGTATGATTTCATTCACAGGAAATTCTAGAAATGGAAAAATCTAACTTCTTATGTCAGAGAAAAGATTAATTTTTGCTTGGTATGATGTTAAGGGGGGATGTTGTTTGTAAAGGAACACAGATGAACTTTGAGAAAGATGCAAGTATTCTGTATCTTGATTTTGGTGGTGCAGTTATCCCTCAGTATTCATGGGTCCCGTGAATACCAAAATACAAGAATGCTTAATTCTCTGATACAAAATGACATTGTATTTGTGTATAACCTATGCAAATCTTCCTATATAATTTAAATTATTTCTATAATGTAAATGCTAGGTAAATAGTTCTTGCAATGTATTGTTTTCACTTGTATTTTTATTTACTTTTGTATTATTATTTTATGCTTTTTAAAAATAGTTTTGAACCATGCTTGATTGAATCCGTGGATGCAGAATGCATGGATACAGAAGGCCAACTGTATTGATACTGTGTACATATAGTTATTTATAGTGTAAATATCTTTATTATATTTCATTGAACTTTGTACTTAACTGGTTGATTTTATTGTATGCACATTATGCTTCAATACATTTAAGGAGAAGGCGGACTATGCAGCATATGTATATTTCATTGTATATGCAGCTGTTCACACACGTGAGAAACTGCAAACATTGGCTGCTCCTATAGAGAGCAACTGTGAGGCTTGGTACAAAGTTTTTAGAGGGTCATTTAATGGTGAACCTTTGTATGCAGTTTGAACGTAAATTTGTGTTACCTATTACAAAACGAATTATACTTTGTTCTGTCAGATCTTTGCATCATTCTCAGAACAAAATAAACACCCATAAATGTATATCTAATTAAAACTAAGACTATGGGCTGAATAATGACTCATTGTTTTCTACATATTGAAAATATACTATGAAGTTAACTTTCAAAATATCTCAGAAGAAAATTATTTACTATATAGCATCTCAAGCAAGTACTCTTTTAGAAAAATAAGGGAGAAAATTTTTGTCAAATGTCAGTTGTTCTTTTAGCATTATACAAACTGGTTCTCATGAGATCTAATGGTTTTATGTGTTTAGTAGTTCCTTCTGTATTCATTCTCCTTCTTGTTGCCTTGGGAAGAAGATGCCTTTCCTCTCCTTCACCTTCCACCATCCTTGTAAGTTTCCTGAGGCCTCCCCAGCCATGTTGATCTGTGAGTCAATTAAACCTCTTTCCTCTATAAATTACCCAGTCTCAGGCAGTTCTTTATTGCAGTGTGAAAGAAGACTAATACACCTCCCATCTCAGTCCTCTGAGTAGTTAGGACTACAGGAGTACAAATATTTACCCTATTGCTCATTTGCTTCTTTTGAATTTGTGCCACATCTGCGATACTGTGTTTTTTTCTGAACACCATGTATCTTACTTGGGATACTGACAAATTAAAACAAAAAGTGACCTGTGTAGTGGATGGGAAACTATGTTGCAGATGTTCAACTCTCCTAAGATTACCAGAAAAACCTGTGGGTGAAGTAAAGCTGAGTTTAGACTTACCCTTGAAAAGGTGAATCCCAACCTTAAACCTTGAAAGCATCTTAATAGTGATTGAAAAGACGAAAATTAGAGAAAGATATTTACACTACTTTAAGACGTAGACTCAGTGATCTTAGTGGGGCAGGGATGGGTTAGAGGGGCAGAGTTTATGACACGTTGTTTCTGGATTAGTGAGCAGGGTAAGGTAATAATCTTAAAGACAGCTTTGTTGAGCAAAGTTTTGTCTTAATGAGGAAGATATTCTTGTGGTTCAGTTTTACTCAGCACAGAAAAGGGTAAATATTGTCCCAGAATTGTTTAGCATAGGGACAAAACTATATCGGGCTTATTTGTCTGTGTTGGGTGAGGAACAATTAAGAAATCCAGGGATGTGTAGTTTTAATGAAAAAACAGAATTCTCAGGTTGGAGTCAAGAAGACTGATGGTCTTCATTAGTTTTTTAAATAAAAATCTATTGTAAAAATAACTATAAGAGAGATTTGGAAATTGCAGTATTAGTCCTGAAGTAAAATAATAGTCCCAGCTTAGTTTCTTGGTGTCCTAAACAAAAGAAGTATCCTAACACAGTAAAAATAAATCACAATGCTGTATATGGAGGTTTGGAATCTCAGTAGACTCAGAAAGATAGCAGATTGCGACTTTTTAGTGCTCATCCCTCTGCAGAAACATCAATGTGACCAACTATTGACATGCAAAAATACCTTCACCAGAGCTAAGGAAACCAAGTAAAGATTATAACACCTGGGTGTAGCACAGAAATAAGAATAAATTCACTGAAGAGGGTAGGAAGCACACTTTTACATTATCCACATCATCCTTCCCTCAACCTTAGGAAGCACAGCCTGGAGAGAAATAGCCTCTGCTTGGGGGAAGGAGAGCAAAGTGAACACAATACTTTCTCTAAGGCCACAGAACCACAATAACACTTAGTGCTAAGAAGGAAACCACGATCCCAAACTCCAAGCCGGTACCCACAGACTGAGCATTCAGGCTCACCTTGGTGCTAGGCAGGAATCCGCAGCCCCAGGCTCCAGGCCTGTCAAGTGGATTCATTCTCCAGGCCTGCCCTACCAGCAGAGTAATCCCAGAAGCCTCAGGCTCTTAATTGGCTCCAGCACTAGGCTGACCCAAGAGGTTCTTGGCTTTAGCCCATCCCAGTGCCAGGAAAGCCTCCACAGACTCAGGCTCTAGGCCTGCCCCAGTCTAGGCTGACCCCAGAGATCCTGGGCTCCAGATGCAGGTCTGTCTAGTGCAAGTCCAGTTCCTGTGGGATTGCCCCACAGGATGATCCCTGCAGGTCCATGCTCTGGCAGACCCAAGGGTCAGGTCTGCTCTAGGAGATCTAGGGTCCATTTCATTTCAATAGACCTCAGTGCTAGACAAGCCACCACAGACCAAGGTTTCTGGACCACCCTTGTGGGTTTAGCACACAGACTATCTCTAAAGCCCCAGGATCCAGGCTGGCTCTCAGAGTCCTAGTTTCCAGGCCAGCCCCAGCATACCCAGGCAACAGGCCAGTCCCCATGACACCTGGGAGGTCCAGGACAGCACCTGTGATCCCAAGCTCCAGACTGACCCCCTCAAAACCAGACTCCATGCCAGCACTAGCACCAGACAGGATATTATCTCTAGACTGGTCCTGACAGCACCAGGACCTAGTGGAACCAGAGTTTAGAACTGCTCTAGCAGATCAAGGGTTAAGGCCTGTCTCAGTATACCCCAGTACCAGGCCTTTCCCTCTGAATGAAAGCACCAGGACTACTTCTGCAGATATAGCTCTAAGTCAGCCCCTGTATCTGGAGGTTCCAGTACCATCCCCACAGACACAGGCTCCAGGCTAGCCTCCAGTGGAACCAGGTCCCAGCACTGCCTCTACAGATTCAGGACCCAGATTAGAGTTTCCAGCAGTGAGCCAGTCTCTGTGGGTCCAGATTTCAGGTGTGTCCCAGTGGACACGGACTCTGTCTATATCAGTGCCAACTTAGCTCCTGAAAACTCGGGCTAATGGCTCACCTCCACACCAGGTAAGTTCCTGTGGACCCAGGCTTCAGGCGCAATTCTATAGACCCAGGCATCAGCTATCTTCCTCGAGGAGTTTAGCAGCAAACCTACCCAGACTACTCCAGACAGCTGGACAGGCTGACTGGTGAAACACTTTTCCAGACAATGCCAATATGCAAAGACTGAAATAGTTTCTGCTTCTTTAAATTTGCCGATGTTACTGTAAAGCAATAAGACATATGAAAAAATGGAGACATAACACCAAGAAAAGAACACAATAATCTCCCTGTAGTTAACACCCCCTCACCCCAAAATGGAGATATGCAAACTGTCTGATAAAGAATTCAAAATAATTATTTTAAGGAAGCTCAATGGGCTTCAAGAAAACATGAGAAACAAGTCATTGAAATCAGAAAAGCAATAAATGACCCAACTGATAGGTTTAACAGAGATTAAAATTATTAAAAAAGCCCAACCCAGAAATTTTACAGCTGAAAAATACAATGAATGAAATAAATAATGCAAGAGAGGGAAAGGATATAAACAGCAGAACTGATCAGGCCGAAGGAATTACCTGTGAACATGAAGACAGTTGTGAGAGACCTATAGTGAGAGAAGAAAAAAGAAAATTAATGAAAAGAAATTAAGAAAGTCCATGGGATTTATGGTACAGCACCAAAAGAGCAAATTTTCAACCTGTAGTATTTCAAGAAGCAGAAGAAAGAGGCAGAGGGGGTAGAAAGTGTTCTTAAAAAATATTAGCAGAAAACTTATTAAATCTGAGGAAAAAAGTAAATATTCAGGTACAGAAAGTGTAACATGCAGGTGAGCTAATATCTCTTTTCTTCATATTTTAAAGAAATATAGCCTGGAGATCAGTTTTTGGTGGTCTCATATTAAGCAAGGCTCTGATTTCTACATTCCATTTTTCAGACAATATAACAGAATTTTTTTTTTATTATACTTTAAGTTCTAGGGTACATGTGCACAACGTGCAAGTTTGTTACATATGTATACACGTGTCATGTTGGTGTGCTGCACCCATTAACTCATCATTTACATTAGGTATATCTCCTAATGCTATCCCTCCCCCCTCCCCCCTCCCCACAATAGGACCCCGAGTGTGATGTTCCCCTTCCTGTGTCCAAGTGATCTCATTGTTTAATTCCCACCTATGAGTGAGAACATGCGGTATTTGGTTTTCTGTTCTTGCAATAGTTTGCTGAGAATGATGGTTTCCAGCTGCATCCATGTCCCTACAAAGGGCACAAACTCATCCTTTTTTATGGCTGCATAGTATTCCATGGTGTATATGTGTCACATTTTCTTAATCCAGTCTATCACTGATGGACATTTGGGTTGATTCCAAGTCTTTGCTATTGTGAATAGTGCTGCAATAAACATACGTGTGCATATGTCTTTATAGCAGCTTGACTTATAATCCTTTGGGTATATTCCCAGTAATGGGATGGCTTGGTCAAATGGTATTTCTAGTTCTAGACCCTTGAGGAATTGCCACACTGTTTTCCACAATGGTTGAACTAGTTTACAGTCCCATCAATAGTGTAAAAGTGTTCCTATTTCTCCACATCCTCTCCAACACCTGTTGTTTCCTGACTTTTTAATGATTGCCATTCTAACTGGTGTGAGATGGTATCTCATTGTGGTTTTGATTTGCATTTCTCTGATGGCAAGTGATGATGAACATTTTTTCATGTGTCTGTTGGCTGTATGAATGTCTTCTTTTGAGAAGTGTCTGTTCATATCCTTTGCCCACTTTTTGATGGGGTTGTTTTTTTCTTGTAAATTTGATTGGTTCTCCTTTTGTTAAAAAGTGAAACTATGTATTTAAAATCCAAGATTATGTGGAATCTAGGTATTCAAGCAAAGAATATATCAATAGTGTGCATGTGTGTTTGTCTTTTTCTGTCTCCAGCAAATGTGAACCATTGAGTTAAATAGCTGTTGAGTTTTTCCAATTGCCCAAGCTGATTTAATTTGTATAAAGGAGGAAATGTTTTCTAACTACTGAGGCTATTAATTTGGAGTCAGAACTTCTCTGAACTAAATGGGGTTGCACACATAACGTTATAAATATTATTATCCTGTCCATTTTATTCAGATTAGCTATTACAAAGTCTTTGAGTTTTGTACTAGCCAGATATTCACTGACAAATATATAGAACTTTTCCACACCCATATTTGTAATCTGAGTAATTATTTTCCATAAATCTAAAAGGATTCCTCTGCCCCATATGGTATTGTCTCTAAGGTTTAATTTTATTCAAAACCATACATAGAAAATTTATTTTCCTTACTGTTAATGTGGGAGAAGTATGAAAAAATAGCGTCAATCAACTATTAATAAAAAAAAATTGCTCTCCAGTTTTGAAATGCAATGAGTAAATGAACTCTGAAGTTAGGTTATATAAGTTTTATTTTCTTACTCTACAATGTGAGTGTCATTGGGTATTATTTAACTTATTTTAACTCAATTTCCTTATCTGTAAAATTACGATAATGATAATATCTATGTTATAGGGTTGTGGAAAGTTTAAATGATATAATAGATACAGAACACTTCACAGTATCTAACACACAGTAGATACTGGGTAAATATTAAATATTTTTTAGAATACTCTTTCCTTTCCAACGACTATTCACAACTAAAGACACATATGCGCAAGTTCACACATGTACAATTTTACTATCCACATTTGGATTTTTAACCTATGAAACTGTGTCTATGTAATCCATATCTAATCTGTTGGTTTGAGAAAGATATTTTTTTCATAGACATCATCAAATGACTTGTTCAAGGACTTGTTTAGACCTTTTTTCATGGGATTGTTGTCAGCAATAGGTTAGAAATGCAAGCAAAAAGAGCTACATATGGTGGGTCTAGAGAACTGATTCAGCATGCCATCCCAAAATGTAGTTTGCTCTCTTAATGGTGAATCAGAATATTGGTTTAATTAGGAGCCTGCTGCCTGTGAAGTTAGAAACCTGTGCTTAATGCTCTCTCTAAGGAGATTTAACTTTATATTTTCTGCTACATCAGAGTTGAGAAGTGAAATACAAAAATGGAATAAAAAGCTTTAAAATAAAAAGTAGAGGAAACAAGTACTTTGCCTGCACACACAGTTTTCTAACTGGCATATTTAGTCTAAACAATGGGAGATCTGAAATCCAAAGTAGAAGAAATGTCATTTTTCAAATCAAATTGTTTTAATTTAAATTAAAATTAAGCAACAACAGCATTTGTACATTATTTTTACATCCTATACTTTATTCAATAAAAAATATTTAATTAGAAAGTTCAAAATTTTAAGACTCATGAACAAAACTATTTGCAAATCCTCTAATTTGTTTATATCAATCTTAATATTTGGTAGGTTCTCCATATTTCTAATGTAAATTTCAAGCAAGAGCCAAATTTTAGAGAAAAAAATGCCTGATAATTAATACAACCTAAAGAATTTTGCAGCCTGAGGACTTGAAGTCCCTGGCTCCCTCAGTGAGATTTTTCACATAATTTTTTTTCAATAAAATTTACATCATTTTCTTGTTCTTACATGACCCATCAACATATTTTTTTCACAATGTCTACCTCAGCTTCTTGAATCACATCTGATTTACAGTTCCATTGGCACATATATTTGGAAAGGTCTTGACTCCTCTTTAACCAAGTCATAGCATGGTTAAAAGCCATACATTTTGAAGGATATGTTCTTAAAAGTATGATTAGCACTGAGAGATTTGGGTACATTAATAACAATTTAATCAGAGCAGTTGAAGCTATTCAAATAACTCCTTTTCTTCAATGTCAATTAATTTGGCAGAAAATAATACCATTTTTCATTTAATCAACAATTAATACAAAAGCATTGATCTCTAGTTTTGAAAAGCAATGATTAAACAAGCTCTGAAGGTACATGAGTTTGATTTTCTTACTCCACAAGGTGAGTGACATTGAGTGTTATTTAACTTATTTTTACTAAGTTCCCTTATCTGTAAAATGAGGGATTTATAACACTTCCATCGAGATTCTTAGAGTCTTCGTTTGTTAAACAATAATTCAAATCTGGCATATGTGTAGATGTGCTCCCGTGTGTGTTTAATGCCCTGTGTATCATAAGGGCAGTTGTTCATTCACACTTACTTGATTTCTATAATTTTTCATTGGTTTAACTATTTATATCATATTTCCTTTCTTAGGAAAAAGAAAAAAAGACACACAAACAGGATAGTTTCAACATTTTTGCCTTCATTAGCAACCAATTGCTTCACTCGAAAAAGTTTAGGACTTTATTCTGGCACTAATTTAAAATTTTAGCAAGTCAGCCTTGACCATTTGGTGCTTGCTTTCCAGTATTGTTAGGGCAGGCACACAGCAGCCTCTAGTTTAGAGTAAGACCTTCAGATAAGTCTAGTCGATATACTGAATAGTATGAGATCTTTCCAATCTGGCTGGCGTGGTCTCTAGAAATGCTTGCCTTACATTTCTTTGGTGCTTTTCCGGCCTGGTCAAGTTTCACTCCATTTATGAACAAATTGAATGCAGCCGAAGATGGAAACACTTCTGCAAGTAGTCCCCTCTCTATGCCAATCTCTTCTCTCCGCAGTCCTGAAAATTCTAGTCAACGTCTTGAACTCATCTCAGCCTCCTTAACTCAGCAAGAGTCAGAGTTTGAGAGTCCATACCCTATGCTTTCCCATAGCAGTAGGATGGCACAATTGTAGGGTATATCTAATTTGTTTCTTTTTTTCTCAGGAATCACATTACATTGCTTGTTGTACAACGTCTGAAAACCTTTGTTTCATTTTTTCCCCTTGGTTTTCTATTGTTTAAAGGAAGACAACCATTCCCTTGGCAAATATTCCTTCATGAGCTACAGCTGAAATCAGGGTGGTGGTTTCTTATGAAGTTAAATCTCAGTTTAACATATAAAACAGAAATCAGTCCTAGATAATTAAGAAAAATTAAATCATACGTCTCGAAAACAACTTATGCACAAACATTCATAGCAACTCTATTTATAATAGATAAGCATTCTAAATAATCTAAAATCCCAACAAATTTGAGAGGATTAACAAATTTTCATATGTTTATATAATGGAAGATTAGTCAGAAGTATAAGAATAGACTACTGGTAAACATAACATGAATGAATTTCAAAAATATTTTGCTGAACGAAACAAGTCAGAGAAAAATTGAGCACATTCTCTATTCATATGAAGTTCAGAACAAGCAAAACTAACCTATAGTGACAGAAGTTAGATTGGTCATTACCTAGGTGGTAGGGTAGGGAAATTGAATGCTAAAAGCCATAAGGGAACTTTTTAGGGTGACAGAATATTATCTAATCTTGATTAAAGCTCTGAACACTTACACACACACACACACACACACACGCACATTTCTCTATAAATTAAACTTAAATCTTAAATACAATCTTTATGAAAGGTTATTTAGCCCCATATGGTGGCAGTGGAGATGAAACAAATAATTAGAAAAATTTAAATGTACAAAGCACAGCATTTAAGCATTTAGTGATGGAAATTTCCATGAAACGAGAGGTATCGAAACTGCAGAGTGACTCTGAGTTTTCTGGGTTGGGTAGGCTTGGATACAGTTTCATTCACTGAAATAGTGAACCATGGAAAGGAGCTAGGCTGGAGAAAGCTGAGGGATGGGGATGGCAGAAAGAGGGTTATAGTTCCAACATGAATTTATAAGTAATTTAATATATGCAAGTGAAAATGTAATGTAATAAGTGGATGTCAAGGATATGCATTAGAGAGATTTGTGTGTCTTTGGCATGTAGGAGTAATTAAACCATGGGTGTAGATCAAGCTACCCGAAAGAGTGAAAAGGAAGGTGGGCTTTAAGAAATTGCAACTCTTACTGATATTTTTAAGAGGGTGCAAATAAAGGATGAAACATGTTTTGGATTTATTCACTGATTTAGCAAGTAATTTAGTAAGCTTTTTATTTGCCAGATGCTATTTATTGTGAGCACTAGGGAAACGCAATAAATAAAATGGAAATAGAGTCCGAAATTTTGTATAATTTTTCCAACAGTGCATTCACTACTAGGTGCATAATCAACAGAGATATATTTACATTGATTCACTATTGGTTTCTTAACAGTCTTATTCTAAACAATTTTACAAAAAGTTAACAAATATGCAGCACGATATTTACCACCACGGAATCCAAGATGGACAAGAAGGAAAATAGAAACAAAGTCAATGTTATAATTAACAACAAAATTATTCTTTCAGAAGCAAACATATTAAAGATTAATGAAGATGACTTCTGTTGGACATGATGTAGGTATTCCTTACACTATGCAATGCACTAAACTTCATGTTCCATTCATATATGAAAGCTCTCTTTGGAGCCATTTTCATTTCATAACAAGCTGGCTACACGCATGCACACATCCACACACACACAGACATGCGAAGAGCAAGCAGTCACGTCAGACCTTTTCTTAATATGCTCTCCTACTTTTTCTGCATTGTTTTAAATTAATGAATAAAGGAATTATCAACTATTCAAATAAACTCTTTCTTTCTACCAAGATAAAATATTTTGCAGAAAATTAAAGTTGAAATCATAATAGAGATAGGTATACTCTCTTAAAGAAGTGTAAAATTTATCTCAGGGAGCAATTTTACAGCAACTGAAAAACGTAATATAAACAGTTAGAATATTTGGGTATAGGGTATACCTATGAAACAAATATTTACTATATTTTATGACACTACGATAATTAACAGAAACTTTTACAAGGGGTGAAATGTTACAAAAATATTTAAGAAAATCGATTAAATGTTCATTAGCATTAAATTAAAATTGAGTCTGTTGATGTAGCAGATGCTTTTGCAAGCAATGTAATAGAAGGCATTTATTAGCCATCTAGCCAGAGCCACATCAGATGGAAAAGACACTCACAAACATCAGGTTACTCTCTTGTATCAGGGAACTGTGCTTCACTGACAAACACCTCACTCCAGTTTCCTGAGATACTTAAATTTTAGGTTCCTTAGAAATACTTCCACACCCATTTGAGAAGTTACTACCACAATTGTTAAGTGGCTATAATGTGTAATATAGTTGTTATAAAACAATTGTTGATATTTAGCTGAAAACTACCTTAGTGTGTATTTGTTCTTTAATATCTGCCTCACTGTGATTACTGTAAATGCATAATTTGCATTAATATGGTAATTCAGACACAGGTCCCCATACAAACGCACACAATTTTATATCACTCATCCTTTGGAAAAATGTAACTGTGTTGATGTTCTGTCTTTGAATGATGAAGAATACGTATCTTCTGTTCCCTGAGACTGTATCCTATCTTTCAGTTGCAGAGATCATTATTTGCAAGTTATTTTGCCAGATGATTGAATATAAGATGAATACTACAAATATAAATATAAAAATCATAGGTTTGGAGCCAGACTGCCTGTATCAAATCGTAATTTTACTGTTTAGTAAATGAGTGACTTTAAGTGATTGCTTTTAATCGCTCTAACCTCAGTTTATCTGTTAAATAGAATAATACTGGGTATTGAGCATATATAACATACTAGGAAAGAGCTTTTCATATATTAAATTGTTAATTCCCTCAATAATCCTATGAGATTATCATTGTAAGTATTTAATAAAAGATGAGGAATTTGAAAACTGAGGAATGTAGTAATATGTCCAATGTTACATACTTTGAAGCAGGTAATCTTGAGTTTATGTAATCATAAAAACAGAACAGTACTTATCCCCACACTCTCATCATGAGATCTACTACCTAGTAGAGTGTATAGTACATGATATTTGTCCCAAAAAAAATCTGTCCTCCCATTTGTTGTCACAGGGTTGACCCAGCTTAATTAGTTACATCACCAATTCCCTTTCTTTTTTGCCTGTGTATAGGTAACCCTTCTCAAACTGTACATATAGTTTAAATTTCCAAAACACAGAATTATAAACAGCAAAGTATTAAAGCCCATGTATCCTCTCCCAGTGCCAACCAAAACACAGTCATTAATAATATAGTATGTTTCTATGTAGTTACTATTCTTTATATACCCCCATACACAACTCATAGAATCATATACAAATGCCTTACTTTTATTAAACAATTTACTCATTACCTAAATATGAGATTATACCATACAGTCTTTTGCAAATGTATTGGTCTTTGCTACCATTAGGTATGGATCTCACTGCCAAGTCTCTGTGGGAGTTCCCTGTCCTAGGTCTCTTGGTCAGGGATATGGCTTTTCTTTTTGTTGTATTTCTTCCTTATTTTTGGTCTATGTTTGGCTGCTCAAGGTTTGGAGGGCTCCCAACACCCACATAAATATGTACTGAAGATAAAAATAAAACCTAGGGAATTCACATGTGTCCTTTCTTGTAGTTCTGAGGCCCATAGCCAGTTCATCTAACATTTTCTACCTTTCAGAGTCCTTTCATGATTGTCTATTGAATTATTTCCAGAGTATTAATGAAATTTAGTCAAGAACAACAAGGAAAATTGATTCTACAACATCGTATCTCAGAACTGAAGGTGGAAAATCTGTATTTTTTGTCTTGGTCATTAATTTTACTTTAGTTTTAGTAAATCTTCTCACAACATTTATGTTTATCCTGTTGTTTTCCTTCTAAATGATTGATAAGTATCTAGTATACTGAGTTTAACCTTGTTTGCTTCCTAATACAGTTGGCATGACAAGTTTTTTAATGCCCACAGAACAGAAATAGGGTCACATCCCAGAAATTTTTATGTGTAATAATTTCAATGTCTTTTGAAAAGAAGAAGTTCCAGTTTACCAAGACAAATGTGGGCCCAGTTTTCATAGGTGGAGTCTATGCTGGAAGGGGCAGCCAACCAGGAACTGCCCCCACAGCCTTTTTTTTTTTTTCTTTCAGGAGTGAACTTGTGACTAGTTTTGGCCACTGGAGTATGAGCAGAGGTTTTTGTGTCATATCCAATCCTGATCAATAAAACTTTCCTACACAAGCAAAAAATAGCACAGACTGTGTTAGCCTGAATTCACTAGGATCTCTGAAAGTAGCCTTTCCTTGTTCATATACTTAGTACTTTCACATGAAAAAGAAGTAAATTTAAATTCTATTTATTTCTTTATACAGGTTTAGGCCTATAATTTTTACAACTTATTTGGGCACTGCATAAGATTTGTTCATGTGCACAGGAGTTATTTGGAAGTGTTTGTCATTAAATTAAATAAGTAGCTTATCTTTTTTTAGTATTTCAACATTATTTTCTTACTGCATTCATTGCATTTAGAAAATACAGACTAAAACAATTTGCTTTTTGTAATTTGTAGATACAATCTTTATGGCCCCATATATAATCATTGTTGTGAATATTGCATAGGTATTGGGAAAAAATGAAAAATCTATATTACTGAAACACAGAAATCATAATTTACCTATTAGATCAAGTCTACTAATATATATAGCTTATTCATTTCTTGTGCATACTTACTAATATTTTATTTCATTTGTTCAGCAAGAAATGTGCTACTTTCAAATATAAATATGAATGTGGCAAATTCAATGTTCTTTATATATTTAAAAATAATGCTTAACACCTTAAAATTCACAACTATTATATCATCAATGTTTTTATCTTTGGTAATACATTTTTTTCTTATTGATTAAATTTCTCAAGCAATCCTTTTAAATATTAATAAAGTAATACATGCTATATTTTATGATATTTTAATTGTGGTATATACACTTAACATGAGATCTAGCCTCCTAATAATATTTTAAGTATTATTAACCATAGGCACAGCATTGTATGGCAGATTTCTAGAATCATATTTACCTTCCATAACTGAAATTTTGTACCTATTAAAACGCAACTGCTCAATTCTCCCTCCTGTAGCCTCTGGCATCCACATGGGCTTAACTATTTTTGATGCTTCCAATAAATGAAACAATTCAGTATTTGCCTCTGCGACTGGCTTATTTCACTTAGCCTAATGTCCTTCAGGTTCTTCTGTGTTGTCACAGATGACCAGATTTACTATTTTAAAGGTTGAATAATAGTCCATTGTATGTATATACCACTCTTTCTTTATACATTCATCTGTCAAGGGAAATTTAAGTCATTTTCGTATCTCTGCTATCGTGTATAATGTCACACTGAATATGAGGGTGCAGGTATATACCTAGAAGTGGGATTGCTGGGTCATATGGTAGTTTTGTTTTGAACTTTTTGAGGAAACACCGTACTGATTTCCATAGTACCTCTAACATTTTACAGTGCTACAAAATGAATGTTCCTAGGGTTCTAATTTCTCCATGTACTCACAAACATTTATTTATTTCAAGAACAATAGTAACAGCCATTCTAACAGGTATGAGGTGATATCTCATTGCAGTTTTGATTTGCATTTTTCTAATAATTAGTGGTGTTGAACATCTTTTCATATACCTATTGGCCATGTGTATGTCTTTCACACAACAGAACAATAAAATAACCTTAGAAATTGTGTTGTTAGTTTCCATATACTAACAACAAACTATCTAAAAGAAAACTTAAAAAAAAGTCCCATTGCCAAAGCAAGAAAAAGAATGAAATACTTGGAAATGAACTTAACCAAAGAGGTGAAAGATGTGTACCCTTAAAACTATAAAACCTTGATCAAGCAAATTAAAAAAATACAAAAATGGAAAGATATCCCATATATATGGATTCAAATAATTAATATTTTTCAGATGCGAATACTACCCAAAGCAGTATACACATTCAAAGTAGTCCTTATCAAAATCCCAATGGCATTTGTTATCATAATGGGAAAAACAATTTTAGAATTTATGTAGAACCAGCAAAGTTGGAGGCATTACACTTTGTAATTTCACAATGTATTACACAACTATAGTAATTACAATAGTATGTTTCTGGCATCAACAAAGACACATAAACCAGTGAGACAGAATAGGTAGCCCAGAAATAAATATGCCCGTCAACTCCTCTCAACAAGGTTGCCAAAAACACCTGGTTTTTAAAACCAGGTGTTTTTGGCAACCTTGTTGAGAGGAGTTGACGGGCGTATTTATATAGTCTATAGCATTGATTGCTAAAAAATATATTTTTAAAAACTAATTAAAATACTTAAATATACAAAGTATGAAAACTTTATGATGAAAACATGAGTCACTACCACAAAGCTTAAGGAAGGACTGATTTTTACAAATGTATTTGAATTCCCAATGAATATATGTCGTGCTTCCCACCTACCTGTCCCTAGTGAAACAAATATCTTGAATTTTGTTCTTATTATTTCCAATAGTTGTAAATATATTAACAATATGTGAGTGGTTCCTAGATAATATATGGCACTAATTTGAATACTTTATACCCTTATTGATTAATACTGCTTCATGTAGATTTCAGCAAGTTGTACATTAAGTCCTCTCTTAATGTCCTCTATATTTTCTTAGAAAGATCAACTTTAAGCTAAACAGTGTACAACAGTCCCTCCAATAACGTCATTTAGTTCAACGTTGTCCGTTTTGTAATAATAGTAATGAAAAAATGATTTTGTTACATGTCAACTTGCTTAAAGATGCAGTTTCCAAGAACCTCCAATGATGTTACAGTACTTTTGATAAAAATGATGTTTGTGACTTAACCATATGACTATTTTTACTCTTTTATACCGTTATAGTATATGCCCATGCCTTTATTTCTTCATTTTTCTGCTTTTGAAAAACATTTATGTAATTTCCAATTGATTACTCTCACAATCAATGTTATTAATTAGTTCATGCTTTGTTTTTGTCAACTTCTATACATGTATTTCTTGTAGAAGATACACACATACAGAAACGAGTGAGATTTCAGAGTCATAGTTTTTTTTCAACTTTCATTTAAAGTAGTTATCACAATAGTTTCTAAAATGTTTGTAACCCATTATATCTTTATCCTCTGGTCAGCACGGTGTAGAATTGTCATTACTTAAAGATTTCATATGTATTAAATTTTAAATATAGATACTGATGCAGGTACATATATATGTGTGTGTATATATGTATTCATACACACAATCATACACATACACATGTCAGTAGTGATTATATTAATAATTACCAATATAATTAGAAGGACCTGAACATTTAAATATTCTCCAATGAGCATGATACAATTTGGCAATGTGGATTGAAAACATTAAAATTAAACCATGTATCCATACACTAGGTTCATTCTAAAAGAAAATCAGGCTTATGTGGAAAGATTTATGTACAGTATTATTCACCAAAGAGTTCTATATTTAAATACAATTTAGAAAAAAATTAAAAATCTAAAACGTATGTTGTTATAGGTATGACAACACACAATTTGCAACATATGATAGCATACTGATCATTTTACTAAGTAAAATTTGGACGTTACAAAGAATTGTTTGTGCAACAATTGTATTTCCTAAAAACATCAATCTATTTATCTCTAGCCGTTTCTCCATTTCTAGGCTTTGGTATTTTTTTCTTCTTTCTGTCTGAAATAATCCCAGAGTTTTATCTTAATTCATTCAGGTTTCAACTAAAATATGCATATATTGTAGGCTTTGGAACAATAATTTAAATTGTAAAACTTTAAAAAACAGTTTTCTTAAATAAATACATTTAAAGAATATATTCAGTTTAACATATTTGGAAGTATTGAATTGAATCAGATCTGCTTTAAATATTGTTCAGCTAACTGATTACACCAAAGACATTTGGATTTTAAAATTTTATCTGCTACATTTTGTGTTGCCTATTTATACTGTTAATAATATAATTATAAATCTGTGCCCCTACCCATAGTCAAAAATTTGACAACATCAAAAGAATTGGTGCACTATAATTGCCTAGAATATTAATTAACTGTCTGGCAGCCTTAGCTTACAAAATGATATTGTTAAAAACTGTCTTTGGCTGTGTTATAATTTTTACATATATACGTGTAACATATCAAAGTAATTCAAAAAATTATTTTATTTTTAATTATTAAGGATATTTTTAATTATTAAGGATACAGAATAGTTGTACATATTTATAGGTGTATGTGTATTTTGATATAAGCATACAATGTGTAACAATCAAATCAGGATAATTGGGATATCCATCACCTCATACATTTATCTTTTTGTTGTGTTAGACATATTCTAACTCTATTAGATGGTGAAACCTGGTGAAACCCTTTGTTCTAAATGAACAAAAATTCTTAGTAATATATCATTAATTACATTTATAACTGGACTCCATTTAATTAGCTTCTAGCATTACCATTTAATCAGTGTCTTCTGGAAAAATACTTGACTAGCCTTTAAATGTTAATGACTGTTTGAAAATATATATTCAAATCTTTGCTATATTTAACTTAGGACAACAAATATATGTTATTTATCTAATATATTTGTGAAATGGTAACACTTTATAATAATTTGAAGGCAATATTTAAAGAATAATATGCATTTCAATTCTTCACCAATTTACTGAAATAACGTTTATTGGTGGAACTTACATTGCCTATGTGTTCCAGTTTCAGATATAAAATACGGCTATTTTATTAAGTTGATACAATAGTAAATATTCAGCAATACAAAATAAACTTTCTCATTCATTGTATCACATTATAACTCAATTTCAAAATAATATTTTGGTTGGCTTTTATAAAGGTCCTATTATAGACATCGCAATGTATACCAAATTTACAAGATGTGTTGGAAACCTTGAACTATGTAAAAGCAAGTAATGAAAACAAAAACATATAATTGAATTATAAGGCATTATTAAACAGGTTTTAAATTATAAGTATAGAAAAATGCTATACTACAGAAAAAGAGAGACTATGTTTTCAGGTGTCAGTAGTTTAGAAAGACTATGTGAGACAATGATAACCGTTTCAGCAAAAGCACAGAGCTGTGAAAATTCATGCTTTGCAGAGGAAAAGATAAGTTGTTTTATGGCATTTAAAAATTATACATCTTGGGTGGTGCAAAGTGGGAAATGTTATTTAAAAGATAGTATAGCACCATATTACAAGGTATATGAATATTATCTTAAGGAATTTATGTTATGTCATGTAAGCAAAGTGACTTATTTTTGATTCCCCCATCCCAGGAAAAAGTATAAGCATAATTTTGCTTTGTGTTCCAGAAAGCTCAGTTTGTCAACAACCATTTCTGTGTTAATCCTTACTAAAACTTATTTTTCAAAGGACATTATTAATTTTCAAAAAATGATAGTTTAAATGTTCAAAAATCTGGAAAACCCCAAGTATCCATCAAGAGCACAAAGATAAATTCACAGTATATTTATACAATAGAATATTTGTTAGCAATATAAATTTTAAATTAGCACCTATGGAATATAGCGATATATAGATATAGATATAGATATATAAATGAAATTTCTACATTGCATACATAATATATATATTCAAATGTACTATATAATAATTAATTGTTCTCACAGTGCACTTATTTTTGTATTTATTCTCCTACCTGTGAATATTATTTCTTTCTTTCCTACTTTTCAAACACTTGGTATTTTCATTCTTTTTAAATTATTGGTAGACTTCTTGTTATAAAGACAGTGTTGCAGTTTGGATTCAATTTGCTTTTCTTGATTATTATTTTAGTTGATATTTGTTGAACAAAATATTTATTGAGCAAATTCTATATGTAAGATACAGTTTTAGGTTTTGGGAAAATAGCGGTGAAAATATAGATAAAAATCCTTGCCCTGTGAAGCTTACATTCAATAAAATAAATACTTGCTTATTTTTCTTGATAGGTATTTTCAATATTTTCTGAATATTAATATTTTTTCAGAAAATATTTTCTTTGGTCATTGATTTCATTTTTACTTAGTTTTGTTGAGTATCTTATGTCTTTGGATACACGAAAATTCTTAACATTTTCAATTTCATCCACATTTTCCTTTAGGGTTTGACCTTATGCAGTTTTATTAAATAAATCCTTCTGAAATACTTGTCAGTATTTTTCCATAAAGTTGATTAAAAGTCTAAATACTACTGATTCATGTTTATCTTTCATGTCGGATATTGAACATGTCATCTTTGGTCTGTTTATTATGGCTTCCGGTTTCTATTCTATTCTTTGAATTTCTATGCCTATATTATGTTATCTTATCATTAAAATAATCACATTATTTGATAGTGTTAGTCACCGTGGCATATTTTTCTTCCATGTGGTCATCCTGTGGCTTTTTAAAGACCATTGTTATCCTATTTAATAAATCTTAAATGTTTCACCAAAAAACTTGACTGTGATTGGAATTGCACTGAAAGATAAAAATATAGAGAAATGAATCTTAGTAATAGACATATCATAGAAGTATTGTTTCACTCTAAATATATAGATATTCTTGAATTTTTACATGTGATTGTATGCTTATTTTATTACTCTTTAATTTGGTGTCATTTCATAAAGAGATGTTCTTGATTCCCATGCAATCCTATTATCATATTTTTCTATATGTCTAATGCCTTCTGTCTTGTTTTAAAAAATATTTCCTTTCTTTATATTGCTAAAATATTCTATGACATTTTTACTTTTTAACATAATGTTTCAGATATTTATAATTACAGGCTATCTGGAACTAATCTTTGTGTATCGTGAGAAGCAGGGGCCAATTTCTGTTTTTTTTTCCATGGATATCATAGTAAACTATTCAGACTTCATAGACGGTTCTTTCTTTGCTCACAGCACAGCAGTAACATCAGTATGAAAATCAGTGTCTGAAGTTTCTGTTTGACTGGTCTATTTGTCAATTCTTGTACCAATATCACACTCTATAATTAATCTTCCTCTATAATAGATCTTAATATCTGGTAATACAAGTACTCTAGCTTTGTTGCTCTTCATCAAAACTGCCATTGGCATTTTTGCCTTGGCATTTCCACAAAAACTTTCTAGCCAATTTGTCAATTTCCACAAGAGAACCAGCCAAGAATTTTATTGGAATCAAAAATTTTGTTTGGCATACATTTTTATTTGTACAATTTTATTCTACCAACCCAGAACATGATTTTTCCTTTTGTTTATATATATCTTCTTAAATACCTCCTCATGATATGTGGATTTTTTTATCAAATGTTTTATATATTTCACCTATTTGAGATGATATTATTAACTGCTTTTGTTAATGTGATTAAAAGTAAATTCAATTGGTTTGTTGCTGATACAAAAAATACAATTAATTTTTGAATAGCAACCTGGTTTACAGTAGAAGAAGAGAGAGACAATGGGTTCCAATCAAATTCCAAACCTACCTAGGAAAATACTATTAGATCTAAAGGGCTTAAAAATAATTCCCTTTGGTTTTATGCCCTTTCTTCCAGACCATCTGGGGAGGTGCACCTGCCTTCTGGATTCATTAGAGTAGCATGTCCGCCTCCTAAGGTCTGCTGAGAGTAGATCACTTTCCCAAGACCCTGCACCCAAGGTTCCACATAGCTGCCACCCAAACTGTTGAAACCATGGTGAACCCACCCCTTTCTTGGCTTTTGAAACTGAAAGAGAGCCATGATGATCTCTGAATAATCTTTGAGGTCATTCTTCCCTTGTTTTTAAGAATAACACACATTCACAGTCAAATGACTCTAGAACTCAGTCCTGTAGGATCTAAGAAGTCCAACAACCTCCCTTCATTTAGTCCCCTCTTTACCCTCTTCAGTTCAAACTGGCAGCATTACTATGGAATGGCTGGGTAGATCTGTGGTAAACACCCATATTAGTCTTACACCCTTAGAGAACTCTTAGAACAAGCTTTTTAACTTTTTGCAATATGGATAGTCTGAAAATTTTTCAAATTTTTAACTTCCTGTTTCTTTTTTCTTAACAATTCCTTGTTCAATTCATCCTTTGCATTTTACTATAAGCCATCAAGTAGAACTAAGTCACTCCTTCAACACTTTCTTAGGAACCTCCTTAGTTAAATATCCAATTTTACCACTTACTGGTTCTACTTTTCACAAAACACAAGAACACAATTCAGCAACTTCTTTGGCATTTTATAACAAGTATCACTTTCTTCTACTGTGCAATAACATTTTCTTCATTTCTATCTGAGACCTCCACAGAATTGACTGTACTGTCCATGTTTCTATTAACATTCTATTTATAATTAATTTACTTATTATCTAAGAAGACAGATCCTTTCTCTACAGCTCTCTTCTTTTATCTATGAGCCCTCACCAGAACCAACTTTTATATTCCTATTCCAGCATGCACCTCAGAACTCCAATCTCTACCCAAACCCAATTTCAAAGTCACTTCCACATGTTTAGATACTTATTAAAGCAGCACCTACTCTTGTTACCAAAATCCGTTTTAGTCAGCTTGGGCTGCTGTAACAAAACACCATAGACTAGTTGGCTTAAAGAAAAGGCATTTATTTCTCATATTTCTGTAGACTGAGAAATCCAAGATTAAGGTGGCAACAGGTTCACTTCCTGGGAAAAGACCTTTCCTTGGCTTGCAGATGGCCACATTTTTACTATGTTTTCACGCTGTGGAGAGAGCTAGAGACCTATGGTCTTTTTTCCTCTTATAAGGACACAAGTCTCATCATGGAGGCCCCGCCCTTATGACTTCATCTAAACCTAATTATTTCCCGAAGCTTTCACCCCTAAGTAGCACCATTTTGGTGACAAGCAGCATATAAATATTACGGGTAAACAAACATTCAGTCCACAACAGAGGTAAATATAACTTTATCTTTATTTGGCATATGGTGTATCTTAAATGAAAGTCATGTTATTCATAATTAACCTTACTGTAATTCTCTTTAGAAAAATAGGTTGAGTTACTTATATTATTGAAAATATAATGTAACGATTATAATGGAAAACACATTTTTTTCATATTCCTTGAGCATATTAAAAAAGTGTATTTCCTATAGGAAGAAAAGTAGACAATAGAATATAATTAATCAACCCAATTAATCGTTTTTATTATTTGCATAATCAAAGGCTTAAAAGATTAAATTCTACATTACATTTTAATTTTGTGAATTTCTCTGTTTCTAAATGTTTATTGCTTTAATTACTTCTTTGTCCTTCTAAAATGAGAGCAATAAAAACAAATTATCAGACCAACAAAGAGCAAGGCAATTTGTCTTATCAGTTGCACTTCAATAAATAATAAAGGAAGCTTAACAAGCTGAAGGAAAACAACCCTAGATGGAAACAGAGAAAAGTAAGAAGAAAGTATCAGAAAGGAAAATAATTTGGTAAACACGAAGACAACTTTTGAAAGAGGAAATAATGATACAATGTTGCAATGTTTATAGATATGTTGAAGCAAGATATATGACAACAATAGTAAATAAGGTGGGTGCCTTATAAATAAGTTAAAATGTGAATGTGAATGGCTATTAGGAATAATCTTAGCCAAAGAGGAGAAACACTTAAACACTGAAAACTACAAACTATTCATGAAATAAATTAAAGAAGGAACAAATAGACATCTCATATTAATAGACTGAAAGAATTAATATGTTCAAAATACCAATTTGAAGCTAAAACAATTAATTTAGGGGAACAGAGTTTCAACAACTTCCTAAGTTGCTTAGCAGTTTCTAATGTGGTGTGATTCAGCTTACATGGATGTGCAAATGTATCAAATTTATTGCATTGCACATTGAAGACTTCTTGTATATATTATACCTCACTTAAAATTTTAATAGCAAATGGAAATATTTTATACTTATTATAAATATTTGTCATATTATGCAAGAGGAAAATCATAACAAATATTATAATATATTTTATTTTTATTCTAAAAAAGGTATCTTCTACAATTAGGTGAAAAATAACTCAAATAGCTTGAGTAGAACAGAATTGTGTATGGCTATTAGGAATAATCTTAGCCAAAGAGAAGAAACACTTACACACTGAAAACTACAAACTATTCATGAAATAAATTAAAGAAACAACAAATAGACATCTCATATTAATAAATTTAAATAATTAATATTGTAAAAATGTCAATTCTACTCAAAGAAATCTACAGATTTTACACAATCACTATCAAAATTCCAATGGCATTTTTTACAGTAACAGAAAAATCAATTGTAACATTTATATGAAACTACAGAGGACCCTAAATAGCCAAAGGAATTTTGAGAAAGAATAAAGCTGGAAGCATAATACTTCTTGATTTCAAATCATTTTATAAAACTATTGTAATCAAAATGATATGGTACTGGCATAAAACATACACATAGACAAATGGAACAGAATAGAGAGCCCAGAAATACTCCAATATATAAATAGTCAACTGATCTTCAGTGAAAGTGCTGAAAATGAGCAATGTAAAAGAAAAGTCTCTAACAAATGGTACTATGATAACTGGATGATCACACACACGCAAATGAAGTTGGACCCTTAACTTACACTGTACACAAAAAGCAACACACAGGGATTAACGATTTAAATGTAAGATCTAGAACTGCAAAGCTTCAAGAAGAAAACAGAGTGGGATAACTGCATGGCATTGGATTTGACATTATTTTCCTAGATACGACACCAAATTCATAAGAAACAAAAGCAAGATTAATGAAGTGTGACTCCATCACACTACAAAAGGTTCTGTATAGAAAAGGAAAGAAGTGACAGTGAAAAAAGCCTACAGAATAGGAGAAATTATTTGCAAACCATATAACTGGTGAGGGATTAATATCTCAAATATACAAGGAATTCCTTATAATTCAGTAGCAAAAGGATACCAAAAACAAACAAGAAGAACTCCACAAATGCCTAAATTAAATAATGGGCAAAGGACTCCAACATTTTTTCCAAAGATGTTACACAACAATTTTTTTTTTCCAAAGATATTACACAACAATTTTTTTTCCAAAGATATTATACAATTGGCCAATAGATGTATAAAAATACGTAAAATAGCATTAATTTTTATGTTCATTCAAATCAAAACTCAAAACTGTCATTGTTTTTATGAAAAACAAGAGCTGTTGCCTTACACCTGTTAGTATAGCTATTATAAAAAAGGTAAGTGGGGTGAGAATGTGAATTAGTTAGAACACTTGTACAATGTTTGTGAAAATGGAAATGGTTCAGTCCCTATAGGACATAGTATAATGCTTCCTCAGAAAAGTAAAAATAAATCTACCACAGGATTTAACAATCCCACTTCTTAGCATACAAACAATTCTTGATCTATGATGGTTCCATTTACAATATTTTGACTTCATTATGAATGTGTTTGCACCTAACCCCATTATATATCAAGGAGCATCTGGACTTATGATGGTCAAACCTACCGTTTTTTTTTACTGTACAATGGATTTATTGAGGCATGAAATATATTTTTGACAAGATATTTTTGAATTAAGATGGTGTGATGGTTAATATCGAGTGTCAACTCGATTGGATTCAAGGATGCAAAGTATTGTTCCTGGGTCTGTCTGTGAGAGTGTTGCCAAAGGAGATTAACATTTGAGTCAGTGGACTGAAAGAGGCATACCCTCTCAATCTGGGTGGACACCATCTAATTAGCTGCCAGTGCAGCTAGAATAAAAGCAGGCAGAAGACCATGGAAGAAACTGACTTGTTGAGTCTTCTAGCCTTCATCATTCTCCCGTGGTGGGTGCTTCCTGCCCTCAAACATCAGACTCCAAGTTCTTCAGCTTTTGGATTCTTTGATTTACACCGGTGGTTTGCCAGGGGATCTCGGGCCCTAGGTCACTGACCGAAGGCTGCACTGCCGGCTTCCCTACTTTTGAGGATTTGGGACTCAGACTGGCTTCCTTGCTCCTTAGCTTGGAGACGACCACAAGGTGAAGACGACTTTACCTTGTGATCGTGTGAGTCAATCTCCTTAATAAATTCCCCTTCATATAATCTATCCTATTAGTTCTGTCCCTCTAGAGAACCCTGATTAATACAGATGGGTTTCTTGGAACATAGGCCCATCATAAGTGAAAGAGCACCTGTATAAACAAGATGATCAAAATTGGGATCTCAAAGATATATCTGCACTCAAATGTTCACTGGAGCTTTATTCACAATAACTAACACATGAGAAAAATTTAAATGTCCATCCATTAGTGAATGGATAAAATGCAGTATATAGATATACTACATCTATATGTAGTATAAGTAAATATATAGTATATCTATATACAGATATAATGTAATATATACATATAAGTCTCTCTGTATATCAATATGTATATATAGATATGCAGTATATAGGTATGCAGCATATTTAAATGCAGCACATAGATATATATTATATAAATATGTGGTATATAGATATAATTGAATATTATTTAACCAATAAAAGGAAACTCTGCTATATGTGGCAACATGGATGAACCTGGGGTATATTACGCTAAGTGAAATAAGCCAGTCGCAGAAGGACAAATGCTGCATGATTCCACTTACTGTAAGGTATATAAAATATTCAAACTGATAGTAACAGAGAGTAGAATCATAGCTATTAGAAGCTGTAAGGAGGCAGAAGCTTGGAGTTGCTGTTGAGCAGATAAAACATTATATTTATACAAGATCAATAAGTTCCAGAAATCTACTGTACAATACTGTGTCTATAGTTAACAATACTGTTTGAACACTTAAAATTTTGTTGAGTATTGATCTCAAAAAATCTCTCAACAGATCTCATGTTAAATGTTTTTACTGCAACAAAAAGTAAACTAAAAACACAAAACTAAATGTATTAACACTTGAAAATTGTAACACAAATTTAAGCATAAAGTTGTCTGCTAGTAAATATAAAATATTTTAAAATGATATGGCTGAAAATAAATTTTACTTATAAAAAACAAAAAAAATTGCAGTCTCTGCACTAAAAACTAAGCGACATTATTGAGAGTAATTAAGAAAATTCTAAATAAATGAAGGAATGTACGATGTTTATAAATTAGAAGACTCAATACTTGTATGCATGTCTCTTTTCCTAATTGATCTAGAGAATCGAAGTAATGCGAAGTAAAATCGCAGTGAAATTTTTCTATGGAAGGATGCATAGAGGGACACGACAAACACTGGGACCTTTCAGAAGCTGGAGGGTGGAAGGAGGAAGAGGGCCAGGAAAAGTAACTAATGGATACTAGGCTTAATACCTGGGTGATGAAATAATCTGCATAATAACCCCACATGACACATGTTTACTCATGTTTACTGATGTAACAAATGAGGGTGCACATCTTGCACATGTACCCCCAAACTTAAAATAAAAATATTTTAAATAAACTCTTCCTTATAACATTTCTCAAAAATTTAGGTATATAAAGTATGCACCTCAACATAATAAAGGTCATGTATGCCAAACTCACAGCTAACATTATACTGAATGGGAAAAAGCTGAAAGCTTTTCTTCTCATATCAGAAACAAGATAAAGATTCCTTCTTCACCATTTCTATTCAATATAGCACTGAAAATCCTAGCCAGAAATATCAGGCAAGACAAATAAATAAAAGGCGTTCCCACTGGAATAAAGACAGAAAATAAATTTTCTTTACAATAGCTATACAAAGAAGATATATAGAAATAAACTTAACCAAAGAGGTGAAAGGTCTTTTAACTCAAAGCGATAAAATTTTGAGAAATAAATTGAAGAGGGCACAGATAAATGTAAATATAACACATCTTTACAGACTGGAAGGATTAATATTATTAAAATGGCCATATTACACAAAGTTATCTACAGATTCAATGCAATCCCTACTAAAATACTAATAAAATTATTCATAGAAATAGAAAAAAATTCTAAAATTCACATGGAAAAACTGACCCTAAATAGCCAAAGCTATATTGAGCAAAAAGAACATGGCTGGGGGTATCATGCTACCTGACTTCAGTATACTACAAAGCTGTAGTAACCAAAACAGCATGGTATAAAAACAGATACATAGACCAATGAAACAGAATAGAGAGCCTACAAATAAATTCGCATACCTACAGCCAACCAATTTTTGACAAAGTTGCCAAGAACACATACTGGGAAAATGAGAGTCTCTTTAGTAAATGGGGCTGGGAAAATCTGATATCCATATGTCAAAGAATGACACTAGACCTCTAACTTTTGCCATGTATGAAAATCAACTCAAAATATATTAAATATTTAAATGTAAAACCTGAAATTATTAAACTACAAGAAAACTGGGGAAATGCTCAGGACATTGGGCTGAGGAAAGATTTTAAAAATAATATCTCAAAAGCACAGGTTGCAAAAGCAAAAATAGACAAGATTAAATCAAACTAAAAAGCTTTCACACAGCAAAGGAAACTATTAACAGAGTGAATATACAAACTACAGAACTGGATAACATATTTGTAAACTATTCATCTGACAAGTGATTAATACCCAGACTATATAAGGAATTGACTCAACAGAAAAAAATAAACCAATTAAAAATAAGCAACAGATTTTAATAGACATTTATCAAATGAAGATTATAAATAGCTAACAGGTATATTTAATAATGTTCAACATTTCTAGTCATCAGAGAGATGCAAATCAAAACCACAATGTGTTACAACCTTATTCTCTTTAGAATGGCTATTACCAAAAAGACAAAATAAAACAAGTGTTGGTAAGAATAAGGAGAAAAGGGAATATTTGCATACTACTGGTGGGATTCTAAAGCAGCACAACCATTTTGGAAATATGAAGGTTCCTCAAAAAATTAAAAGCAATTCTATTATGGGTACATATCTAGAGGAAGTAAAATAAGTATGTTGAATAGATATCTGCACTCATGTGTTTATTGCAGCACTATCTAGAATAGCAAAGATAAAATTCAACCTAAGTGACCAACAAGTAATGAATTGGTAAAAAAAAATAAATGTAGTGTGTGTATACACACACAAACACACACAATCAAACACACACATATATAATAGAATATTATTAAGTTATAAGAAAGAAGGAAAGCCTGTCATTTGTAACAAATAGATGAACTTCAAACTTGGAGAAATATCTGTTAAATGAAATAAGCCAGGAACAGAAAGACAAATCCTGCATGATTTCACTCATGTGGAATCTAAATACATATCATAGAAGTAGAGAGTAGAACAGTGGTTACCAGATACTGGAGAGGGGAGTGGGGATGTAAGGATGAAGACAGGTTGGTCAGTGGTTAGAGAGTTACAACTAGATAGAAGGAATAAATTCTCATAATCGTTTGCACGGCAGGGTAACTATGGTTAACACTAAAATACTGTATATTACAGAGGGGTTTTTGAATGTTTTTACCACAAAGAAATGATACATGCATGAGATGATGGATACACTACTCTAATTAGATTATTACACAACATAGATAAGTGTCAAAATTTAAAATCGTACTTCATACGTAAGTGAAAATACAATGTGCCCATTAAAAAATACAAACAAATTAGCCCGGCATGGTGGTGGGCGCCTATAGTCTCAGCTACTCGGGAGGCTGAGGCAGGAGAATGGCGTGAGCCCGGGAGGTGGAGCTTACAGTGAGCCGAGATTGCGCCACTGCACTCTAGCCTGGGCGACAGAGAGAGACTGGGTCTCAAAAATAAATAAATAAATAAATTAATTAATTAATTAATTTTGTTTAAAAGTTTGCTCTCAGGCTGAAAAAAAAGAGAAATTCACATCTAGAATATGTACCAAACTTCGAGATTAACAAGGCAAAGTCATCAATATAAAACAATTGTCAAAAAGAATTTACCAGAAACCTCATAAAAAAAGAATATTCCGTTGGTCAATCAACATATGAAAGTACGTTCTACTCTGTGAGATATCTTGAGATTACAAATTTAAACCACAATTAGAGTCTCCACGCTTCTGCTAGAATGACTAACTCATTTTTCAGAAGATAAACAATGACAAAACTGATGATGGTCTGGAGCAACCTGAACTCTCATACAATGTTGATGAGAATGTAAATTGATATTATTACACTGGAAAATTCTTTGTAATATATGTTTATCAATAGATGCATATACTAATGCCCTAGCAATTCTACTCTTAGATTCTCTATGTACCTAAGGGAAATGAATTACATATTTACCAATACACATATTTACATATATATATGTATACACACACACACACATACACATACATATGAATATTAACAGAATACTATTTGTAATAGCCACAAACTGGAGTCAACCTAGTAGAAGTAAAATGTACTGATGACATAATATCATAGATTATTACATAAAAATCATATCATAGATTATTAATAAATCATGTAAATCCAGTAAAAAAAAAAGTACAGTCTACGGATACATACAACACTTTGGACCAAAACATTATGCTAAGTGAGAGAAGCCAGGCACAAAGGTCATGTATTATATCAAGCTTGTGCAAACCATAGCACACAGGCCACATATGGCCCAGGTGATTTACATGGAATTCATTTTTCTTCATAGCATCCCAATAAATTCATCTTATCAACTGTCTTAAACATACAACACTAAACTAAACCTACAAAAGTTAAATAATGCACCCAAAGTACACAATTAGAACTGATTCATAAGTGCGCAACCTGTGTAGTCACATGGGGCTTCATGCTGAAAAGGGCTCCACAAATGATTACTGCTTTGCTGTTGTCATCTTGAAATTCTTAGCAATATTTCAAGAAGGGGCACTGCATGTTCATTTTGCAGCCAGTTTAATTTACAATAAATAGGTGAATAAGGTTCAAATTCATACATATGATTTTTAAAACAAAACAAAACAAAAGCATCTATGCCCTTGCCAGAACAAGCATAGGAATTTTGATATAAACTGAATTAAATCTGCCTTTGAATTTGGCATTGAAAGTTTTAACTCTACTAAATGTAGGTAATTTTGATATTCTGTTGAGACATTTTTATCTGTTTTTACAGTTAATCTTGAGAAGAGCCATAGTCATAAGATACAAATTTAAAAGTTAACTTACATTTTGCCTTGAGATAAAATACTTATTTTTTTCTCTTAAATTATTTTGATAATATCAATTGAGAGTATTACGATGTATTTTATTTTTTATTTGAGAGTCACTGTAATAAAAATATGTCATAAAATTACAATTCGAGGTACTACTCAGACACAAAATTAAAGAGGGTTTATATGGAATCTTTAAAGAGTCCTCAAATCTTACTTGATAAGTTTATTTATAACAATGCTTCCTGGAGATCCACGACTTGCTTTAGAAAGTTTGACTTGGATCATGATCTTTTGACCAAATGTGATGTGGTAATATTATATATAATAAAATTCTAACTTGCAACTTACTGCAGATTTTTTCCCATTTCTGCAATGACTTGCCTTATTACAGTTTCTCCATATTATCAACTTATTGATATACTTTAGATAGTGGAATTGATTTTCAGCGGCCAATCTTTTCCCTCTTACATTATTTATTATTTCACAAATTCAGTTGAGATGAGAGAAAATCGTTTCACTTGACTTGTACATAGACTAACCTCATTTTCAGGACATTGTACAGTATAATTTTGCTATTTATTCAGATGACTAAAATATTGAGCATGAATATTACTCATAATGAAAATGATGAATAAATAAAATCCCTATTTGATGATACACAATATTGAAACTCTGGGTACATCTCATTATGAGAAGTGAAATCTATCAATAGTCCGGACTAAAAATTTGATTAATTTCCAAGATAAGAAATATAAAGTTAATTCCTGCTAACACAGAAAATGTGAGTAGAGGTTTTCAAAAACTTTTTTAATAAAAGGAGCATTTCTGTAGTGAAAGTGATTAAGAAGAAATGAGGCAAATGAGAACAAACTTTATGAATCAGGAGAAAAATAATCATTTGTAAAAAAAAAATCCTCAAATGCAGTCATCTTATGCTAAACTCTGCTCATAATTTTTTCAGTAAACAAGCAATATTGCATGCAAATTATTATGTAGTTAACACTTTTGGAAATTTAATTATAATGAAAAGAGTTTGGGTTTTAATTTGAAAGACATAAATCGAGTCTTTATTCAGATACCAACTACATGATTGTGGGCATGACATATGTTCTAGATCATGGATTTTCATCTGTAAGTTGGGCAAGCTAAATTCTTTTTAAGATTATATCCCAGTACATTATTGCATATTGTATACATTTTGCATTATTGCCTAATTCCTTGTTTCTGAGTTTATTGTATAAATTACCAAGGGCCAAAATGAAGTTGTAAACCAACATTGAAAAAAAAAAAAGCACACTAAAATCAAATAGGCTGAAAAATAACTGATTTAAATTTAATCCAGATGTATCTGTTCATATGTCATTCAAAATCTTCAGCCAATGATTATTTACATTTAAAAAATGCAAATGATATCTGCTAGTACATTGGGAGTTTTACTATTACAACGTTTAATAATCTTCTGTGAAGGTAAGACAAAATTGGACTGTGAAATCAGAATATTAAGGCTTGTTTCACTCAAAAATCTATAATAGTGACACTTTTGATCTTACCAAATCATATGTTTTGGTCCCATTGAGGACTATCACAGACTTGAAATGATTTAGAAGCATCCCTGATGAATGAACTATTTACTGTGCACTTAAACATAGCAGCTACCATGGAGAAATGTAGCAGAACTTATGGGATTTTCGTTATTGATTGGTGTCTTCACTTGGGTGCCCTGAAAAGTAAAAGCTGAGATAAGGTTTTAGGTGTGGGCAGGTTACTTATGAGGAAAACACAGAAAGTTAGAAAATGGAGATAGGGAAAATGGGATGGAGGAAAATCCAGTATAATGTTGCAATATATTGCATTTTCAAGGTGACTGCTTTACAGTACATGAACTCAATTCAAAAAGTATGTTTCTCTTGAGAAACATAAACAGATGGTTACCTAAAAGATAGGAGATGAGATTACTTAATTAGGACCCACAAGGTCCTGTGTCTCAAATTATTGAGATTTCATGTAACAGAAATAATATTTCCATATTGGTTCTTTTATAGTGCCTAAGAATATATCCTGGAGATTACTGAATATTTGTATCAAGACATTCTGCCTCATTCATTTTTATATATTACATTCCTCCATGTATATGTACCAGAGAATATTTAACAAGTCCACTGCTGATGGACCTTTGAATTATTTCCAACATCTTATGTTTACAAATGAAATCATGACAAATAGTCTTGATCATATGCCACTGCAAATTGTTAACAGGTTGTATATGGGATATATTTCATGGGAATGTCAGGTAAAGGGATAAATGTATATGCAATTTTTCAAGATGATGTCATAGTCCCCTTCACAAAGATTTTGTTATTTTGTATTCCCACCAACAATGTGCAAAATTGTCTCTTTCAGTATAATTTTACCCACAGGGTATGTTGTTAAAGTTTTGAGAGTTTTTTTTTCTTCTATTTTTATAGGTGAGAAATGGCATCACAATGTTGTTTAAATTTGTATTTTATTTATTATTAATGAAGGAGGAAAATATTTATAATGTATATTAGGATTTT
This sequence comes from Chlorocebus sabaeus, assembly GCF_047675955.1. Taxonomy (NCBI): domain Eukaryota; kingdom Metazoa; phylum Chordata; class Mammalia; order Primates; family Cercopithecidae; genus Chlorocebus; species Chlorocebus sabaeus. The sequence continues at coordinate 3,755,965 of NC_132927.1, forward strand.
CCAATATGGAATGCTTATATATTGTGCCTGCTTTAAGATGGTTTTTGTTCCTTTATTTTTATTTTTTTTAACTTTTATTTTAAGTTCAGGGGTACATATGCAGATTTGTTATATAGGTAAACTCATGTTATGGGGGTTTGTTGCACAGATTATTTTGTCATACAGGTATTAAGCCTTGTACCCATTAGTTTTTTTTTTTCCTGATCCTCTCCCTTATCCAACCCCTCCACCCTCTGATAAACTCCAGTGTTTGTTGTTCCCCTCTATATGTCCATGTGTTCTCTCAATTTAGCTCCCAGTTATAGTTGAGAACTTGAGATATTTTGTTTTCTGTTCCTGCATTAGTTTGCTAAGGATAATGGCCTCCAGCTCCATCCGTGTTCCTGCAACAGATCTGATCTCATTATTTTTTACAGCTGCATGGTATTCCATTGTATATATGCCATATTTTCTTTATTCATTCTACCACCGATGGTCATTTATGTTGATTCCATGTCTTTTCTATTGTGAGTAGTGCCACAGTGAACATAGACAAGCGTGTGTCATTTTGGTAGAACAATTTGTTTTCTTTTGAATATATACTCAGTAATGAGATTGCTGCGTCAAATAACATTTTTGTTTTAATTTCTTTGAGAAATGTCCAAATTGTTTTCCACAGTGACTCGACTAATTTATATTCCCCTCAACAGCATTCCCTTTTCTCTGCAATCTCACCAACACATGCTTTTATCTAACTTTTTAAACATTGCCATTTTGACTGGTATGAGATCATATTTTATAGTGGTTTTAATTTGAATGATCAGTGATGATGAGCTTTGCTTCATATACTTTTTGGCTCTATGTATATTTTATTTTGAAAGTGTCCGTTTTTCTCACTTTTTAATTGGGTTCTATGTATTTTTCCTGCAAAACTGTTTAAATTCTTTATGATGCTGGATATTAGACTTTTGTAAGATACATAGTTGTTTGCAAAGATTTTCTCCCCCCATTCTGTAGGTTCTCTGTTTACTTTCTTGATAGTTTCTTTTGCTGTGCAAAAGTTCTTTAATTAGATCCCATTTGTCAATTTTTGCTTTTGTTGCAATTGCTTTTGGCATCTTTGTCATGAAATATTTGTCCATTCCTATGTCCTGAATGGTATTGCCTAGGTTGTCTTCCATGGTTTTTATAGTTTTGGGTTTTACATTTAAGTCTTTAACCCATCTTTAGCTTATTTTTGTATATGGTATGAGAAGGAGGTTCATTTTCATTCTTCTGCATGTGGCTAACCAGTTATCCCAGCACTATTTATTGAATAGAGTCCTTTCCCCATTGCTTGTTTATGTCAGCTTTATCAGAGATTAGATAGTCGTAGGCATTGCAGCCTTATTTCTGGGTTCTATGTTCTGTTCCATTGGTCTATGTATCTGTTTTTGTATCAGTAGTATGTATGCTGTTTTGGTTGTTGTAGAACTTAGTATAGCATGAAGTTGGGTAGTATGATGCCTCTAACTTTGTTCTTTTTGCTTAGGATCACCTTGGCTACTGGGGTTCTTTTGTGGTTCCATATGAATTTTAAAATAGTTTTCCTAGTTCTGTGAAGAATGTCAATGGCACTATAATAGGAATAGCATTTAATCTATAAATTGTTTTGAGCAGTATGGCCACTTTAATGATATTGATTCTTCCTATCCATGAGCACAGACTGTTTTTCTATTTGTGTCATCTCTGGCTTCCTTGAGCAGCATTTTTCAGGTCTCCTTGTAGAGAGTTTTTACCTCCCTCATTAGCTATATTCCTAAGCACTTTATTATTTTTGTGGCACTTGTGAATGGGTTGTGTTCCTGGTTTGGCTCTAAGCTTGGTGTTGTTGGTGTATAGGATACTAGTGATTTTTATATATTAATTTTGTATCCTGAGACATTGCTGAAGTTGTTTATCAGCTTAAGAAGCTTTGGGTCAAGACTATGGGGTTTTCTAGATATAGGATGAAGTTGTTGGCAAACAGGGATGGTTTGACTTCCTGTCTTCCTATTTGGATGCCTGTTCCTTCTTTCTCTTGTCTGATTCCTCTAGACAGGACTTCCAATACTATGTTGAATAGGAGTAGTGAGAGAGGACATACTTTGTCTTGTGCCAGCTTTCAAGAAGAATGCTTTCAGCTTTTGCTTGTTTGGTATGATGTTGACTACAGGTTTGTTACAGATGGCTCTTATTATTTTGAGTTATGTTCCTTCAATACTTAGTGTATTGAGGGTTTTTTTACATGAAGGAGTGCTGAATCTTACTGAAAGCCTTTTCTGTATATATCGAGATAATCATATGGTTTTTGTCTTTAGTTCCATTTATGTGATGAATCACATTTACTGATTTACATATGTTGAACAAATCTTGCACCCCAGGGATAAAGTCTAGTTGATCGTGGTGGATTCACCTTTTGACGTGCTGCTGGATTCAGTTTGCCAGTGATCTTTTGAGGATTTTTTCGTGGATGTTCATCAAGGATAATGGACTGAAATTTTCTTGTTTCTGTTGTGTCTCTTCAAGGCTTTTATATTAGGATGATACTGGTCTCAGAGAATAAGCAGTGTCTACGAGGAGTTAGAAAGGAGTCCTTTCTCCTCAATTTTTGGAATAGTTTCAGTAGGAATGATAGTAGTTCTTTGCACATTTGGTAGAATTTGGCTGTGAATCTGTCTGGTCCTGGGCTTTTTTTAATTGGTAGACTATTTATTACTGATTCAATTTTAGAGTTTATTATTGGTCTGTTGAGAGATTCAATTTATTCCCTGCTCAGTCATGGGAATGTGTATGTGTCAAGGAATTTATCCATTTTTTTCTAGATTTTCTAGTTTATGTGCATAGATGTGTTCATACTATTCTCTTCTTGTTATTTTCATTTCTGTGGGTTCAGTTGTTACATCTCCTTTCCCCTTTGTCATTTCTGCTTGGGTTTATTTGTACCTTCTGTCATTTCTTTTTTATGAGTCTAGCTAGTGGTCTATTTTATTACTTTTTTCATAGAAACAACTCTTGGATTTGTCGATCTTTTGAATGACTTTTGGTGTCTCAATCTCCTTCACTTCAGCTGTGATGTTGAATATTTCATGTCTTAGACTAGATTTGGGTTGGTTTTCTCTCTGGTGTCTAGTTTTTTAATTTGTGATGTTAGGTCATTAAATTGAGATCTTTCTGACGTTTGGATGTGGGCATTTAGTGCTATAAATTTCCCACTTAACAATGCCTTAGCTGTGTCTCACAGATTCTGGTACATTGCATATTTGTTCTCATTAGTTTCAAAGAACTTCTCGATTTCTGCCTTAATTTAATTATTTACCCAAAAATCATTTGGGGACAGGTTATTCAATTTCTAGCAATTGCCTGGTTTTACACAAATTTCTTACTCTTGATTTTGAATTTGATTGTGCTATTATCTGGGAGACTGATTGTTATGATTTCAGTTCTTTTGCATTTGCTGAGGAGTGTTCTATGTTTGATTATGTGATCAGTTTCGGAGTATGTGTCATGTGATGATAAAAACGTATATTCTGTTGTTTGGGCATGCAGAGTTCTATATACGTCTATTAGATCCATTTGACCCAATGCTGGGTTCAGGTCCTGAATATCTTTGTTAACTTTTTTGCCTTGATGATTTGTCTAATACTGTCAGTGGGGTGCTGAAGCATCCCACTATTATTGTGTGGGAGTCTAAGCCTCTTTGAAGGTCTGTAAGAACTTCCTTATGAATGTGGGCATTTCTGTATTGGGTGAATGTATATTTAGGATAGTTAGGTCTTCTTGCTGAATTGAATCCTTTACCATTATGTAATGTCCTTCTTTGTCTTCTTTGATCTTTGTTATAGTCTGTTTCATCTGAAATTAGGATTACAATGCTTCCTTTTCCTTGGTAGATTTTTCTTCATTCTTTTATTTTGAGCCTATGGGTTGGGGTGTCATTGCATATGAGGTGGGTCTCTTGAAGACAGCATAACAATGGGTGTTGGTTCTTTATCTAGCTTGCCACCCTGTGCCTTTTAATTGAGGGTATTTAGTCCATTTACATACAAGATTAGTATTAATATGTGTGTTTTTGATGCTGTTATCATGCTGTTACCTGATTATTATGCCAACTTCTTTATGTGGTTGCTTTTTAGAGTCACTGGTCTGTGTACTCAGGTGTGTTTTTTTGTAGTGACTGGTGATGGTCTTTCCTTCCTATATTCAGTGCTTCCTTTGGCAGCTCTTGAAAGGAAGATCTCGTGAAAATAAATTCTTTCAGCATTTGTTTGTCTGAAAAGGATTTTATGTCTCCTTTGCTTATGAAATTTAGTTTGACCAGGTATTAAATTATGGGTTGGAACTTCTTTTCTTTAATAAAGTTGAATATTGACTCCTAATATTTTCTGGCTTCTAGGGCTTCTGCTGAGATATCTACTGTTAGTCTGATGGAGTTCCTTTTGTAGGTGACCTGTGCTTTCTCTCTGGCTGTCATTAACTTTTTTTTCATTCATTTCTACTTTTGAGAATCTTATTTTCATGTGTCTTCGTGTGTAGTATCTTGCAAAATTTATCTGTGCTTTCTGAATTTGAATATTGGCCTCTCTAGGTTGGGGAAGTTCTCATTGATGATATCCTGAAATATGATTGCAAAGTTGCTCACATTCTTCTTATCTATTTCAGAGACACCAATGATTCATAGGTTTGTTCTCCTTACATAATTCCATATTTCTAAGAGGTTTTGTTCATTTCTTTTAACTCTTTTTTCTTTATTCTTGTCTGACTGTGTTATTTAAGAAAGCCAGTCTTCAAGCTCTGAGATTCTTTCCTCCACTTGGTCTATTCTGCTCTTGATACTTGTGATTGCTTTACGAAACTCTTATAATGGATTTTTCAGCTCTATCATGTTGGCTATATCCTTTTCTATACTGGCTATTGTGTCTGTCAGCTTCTATTGTCATTCTTAGCTTCCTTGAATTGGGTTTCAATGTACTCTTGCATCTCAATGATCTTCTTTTCTATCCATATTTTGAATTATATTTCTGTCACTTCAGTCATATCAGCCCATTCAGAATGTTTGCTGGCGATGTAATGTGGTCATTTGTAGGAAAGAAGGCATTCTGGCTTTTTGAGTTGTCAGGGCCTTTGTACTGGTTCTTTCTCATCTTTGTGGGCTGATATTCCTTGAATCCATGAATTTGCTGACCTTTGGGGAGTTTTTTTTTCTTTTATCCTATTTTATGACTTTCAGGATTTGATTGTGGTATAATGTGAATTCAATTGACTGGTTTCATTTATGGAAGATTTTAGTGGGGCAACACTTGGTTCCCAACTCTTGGAATGCATGCTCTAATTCTGGGGTACTTGTATCAGGCCATGACTTTGTTCTCTGGCTCCTTGACATTAAGAATCCACTCCACTGGGGAAACTAAATTACTCCCATACCACTGGTCACTACATTTCAATGGGTGGTGTCAGCGCCAAAGCAGCATCCATGCTCATTCACACATGCCAGCAGCAGTGGCAGTGATAGTCTGGTTGGGTGCACACTCATTTTCTGCAGCAGGGTGCAGGCATTCACCACAGCGGTAGAGGCAATATGGTCCAGTGAGGCAGGAGACCCTTGCTGGCTACTATGCATATGGTCCAGTTGGTGATGCTGTTGGCATGGGGGGGGCATGATGTTTAGTGCAAGTATGTGTGCATTCTTTGTGTGCTGCAGGTGGGGGTGGTCTGTCAGGGCAGGGGAGGGTTCTCTGTTCTCTGTGCGTAGTTTCACTTCTGAGGCAGTGTTGGCACATGGGCAGGGTGCTGGCAAGAGTAGGGATGGCTGCCTCTGTGCCTCTCAAGGCTCTGACGTCAGTGGTGATTGGTGCGGGGTGGGGCGGGGAGTGGACTGCATTTCTACCACAGCAGTGGCAGGGCAGGGTGCATGAATATATGTGTACTGGCAGGGCAAGGAAGGCAAAACCTACTTGTGCACATATGCACTGGCAAAGTGATTTGGGAGGTTTCTGTGGACCCAGGGGTAGCTGCAGTGTGGTGATAGAATGGGCAGGTTGGTGCGCAGTTGGAGGCTACACTACTGACACTTTTTACCCGTCAGGCATAGTCTGCCAGCTCAGGAGTTAAGATACTGGCCCCTAGGGCACCCAAGGTTTCCTTGTAAGCAGGGACTATTAGGATGGGCCCACAAGAGAAGCCAGCAGACCAAGTGGTGCTGAGGTCAAACCAGTCCCATCTATGGGCAAGATCACCCTGCAGAATTCAGGTCCAGCTGTTCCCCTAGGGCTAAATTGTCCTATGGGTCAAGTAAAGCCTAGGGGGATGGCTGTCCCTGATGGTGCTCCAACTATAGGGTTTCAACTCAGCTGGCTTCCTACCTCTATCATTTCTATAAGCAGCTCTCCCTGCCAACTCAAGTGTCTGTGGTGGTAGATGGGTCTCCTCCTGCCAGAGTTCCAGAGGCCTGTGCCAAGAAGGGCTTGCCCCTTGCTAGTTCAACTCACTCATTCCCCTGAAGCTGCTGCAGACCAGGAATGAATCCCAGTGCACAGTAGTCCCATGCAGGGTTCACATTTTCCTGCCCCTTCAGCCCAGCTTCTAGTGTCTTTCCTCCATCCACTCTCAGTGCCTTCCTTCTGAAGATCTGTTAAGAGCATGCCAGTCATCTTAGATGGAACATGCAGCTAGGTGTTCCATCTGGCTGCATCTCATCAGCCATCTTGCCCTGACTTTATTTTTTTGTTGAGACAGAGTCTCACTCTGGCACCCAGGCTGGAGTGCAATGGTGAAATCTTGGCTCACTGCAACCACCACTCCTGGGCTCAAGTGATCCTCCTCCCTCAACCTCCTGAGTAGCCTTGACTTCAGGCATATGCCACCATGCCTGGCTAATTTTAGTAGTTTTAGTAGAGGCAGGGTTTCGTCATGTTTCTCAGGCTGTTCTCAGACTCCTCAGCTCAAGCAATCTGCTTTCCATGGCCCAAAATGCTGGGGTTATAGGCACAAGCCACAACACCCAGCTTTTTAATTTTCAGAATTTCCTTGCTTATTAGGCATTGTAAGACTTTGAGATATGTTGTAATTTTCCCCCAGGTTGTCATTTGACTTCTGAATTTGTACACAAATGTGTGTGTGTGTGTGTAAGTTTTAAAATTTTGACATTTACGGAGATATTTTCTTCCTCTTTCTCTGAAATTTATATAATCAGATTGCTCAAACTTTTATTTTATTGCTTCTGAATTATAAGTTATATTTAGAATAATTTTATCCATTCTGAATTTATAATAATCTACTCATAGTTTATTTGTTTTAAGACTAAATGGTCTTAATATTTTAAAATGTATAATTCTGACCCAACTGAATTTATTCCACAGTGTGGTGGTGGGAGAACACACCTATATTAATTTTTGTTCATTGCGTCTGTTCAGGTGACACAATGACATTTATTAGAAGTTTTGCCTTTTCTGAACTGTTTTACAAGTTTGTTTTATTCCATAAAAGTTCCACAAGTTTTGTGAATATTTTTGATTGTCTATTTTTTGCCATTGCTTAGTCGACTCATTCATGCACCAATATAACACTTTTAGTTTGAAAGATTTTACAGTATTATTTATAATCTGGCATTATTCTAACCACCACATGCTCTCATAGTTATGATTTCATTGCCTGTTTTTGACAATTTACACATTCCTTTGTATTTTGACGTCAATATAGTTTAATGCCAGGACACAACTTACTCTGTTATATGCCACTGGTTTCTTTCCCATACCTTACCCCAAACGACTACCTGAAGCTTTTGCAATTACTTCTCCTCTGCATGGAATGCTCTTCCCAGATTTTTTGCATGGCTTTTTTTCCCTGCCTTACTAATGTCCCTGACCAACTGTTACCCCTTTAAAGAGTCTATCAGTGAGCTCACATTTTATGTCACCTATCTAAAATGGCACCACCCTCTGCCCTACTCATCATACTCTATCCCTCAAACAAATATGTTCTTAAAGGATTATCATTTGTTACAGCCATGGAGATGCATTGCTCAGGTATTCCTTCAATAAATAATTTGATTCAGCTTACAGGAGTAAAGTTAATGGACAGCCATAAACTGTACCACCTTCAGTATCAGCCTCAGCTTTTTAGCCAAAATTCACATTCTTCCTATGCAGACCTCAGTCAACAAGTACGAGTCCTGGGAAAACTACAACTAAGTCATTTGTGTCCAAGTGGGGACTCCTCTAATTGACAATCTTCATTCCAAAGATCCATATTTGGTTGGTAAAATCCTTGTCAGATCTGCATAATAGTCTGAGGTTCTCCCAGCTCAATCTTGCTTCTCCTATTTTCTTATCACAGAGATCAAATCCACTGAAAGCTTTGTGTCTGAAAGCTTCCCTGCCCAATTGTGCTACCTGTCTCCTTTATTTTTGACAGGTATTAACCTCCAAACTCACTGAACTCCTAACTTAATCTCAGGGACTGCTTTTTGGAGGGTCCAAGTACTGTTTTACATTTTGTTTATTTGCTTATTGTGTCTCTTCACTAGAATACAAACTTAGAGCAAATTTTTAAAAAAAGCATTGAGTGCCTAGAATAGTGTCTGACATATAGTGAATATTCAACATAATGCATTATATGTCACTCGGTATATGTAGAACCAAGGCTGTTTCTAAATATTAAAAAAACTTAATTGAGGAACATACAAGTTATTGTCCTGTTTCCCCATTTCTAACTTCATACACCATATGATTAGAGAATTATCATCTCTGAGAACACAAGAAACTCTGACTAACTGATTTGGCCTGCAAAAAATAGAAAAGCATAATAATTTATTATTGTCTTAAGATTTATTAGTCAACCATAAACTTAAATACTTTGAGCAGGGTAAGCAAAAATTAAGATGGCAATATAATAACTCTCTCTTTTCATTATAGACAGACCTCTGACATCTTCCCTGGTAGGAACAAGATGAGAAAGCAAATAAAGAATATGAGAGGTATTTCACCCTACTATTGATTTTCTGGTTTCAGCTTCACACTAACTTACCACTGAATGCATCTCTAAAAAAGAAGGTGCCTGTGAAAGGATTAGAAATGAATCAAGGAGAAGACAAATGAGAACACATTAGGAGTTATATAAAAATCAATTTTATAAATGTTAAACATAGATATATCTTCTCTAGTTTCAACCACAGAATGTGTATTGTCCCACTGACCACAAAATATACATAGCTGAATATTGTGCTTGCCTGAGTCATCATACATTACACTAAATCCTTCTTCTATTATATAAGAATACTAAAAATGTATGCACTGCTAAGATCAAATTATGAAATATATATCAAACATAATTCCTAAAAGTGCGCATTGTCTGTAAACTTAGATTTACTAAGTTTGAAAGCTATAAAAGTTAACGATGTAAAAACCCTTTACACCAGAATCCTAATTTTAGAGCTTATACCAAGGTTATGTGTTTTGTAATATACAAAGTAAAGTTGAATGTAAGAACTCAAATGAATAAATAGAAAATAAAATTATAATAACTTAAACATTAATAGGATGCTGGTTAAATAAACTATATCTCTGCAATGTAATATACAAAAAGGTGTCAATACCTATGTAGCAATATTATAATCGCTCCACAAGTTTAAAAATTAAATTGAACAAATGCTTGAGCAATATGATATTTGTAAATGAAAATGAATATTTGTAAATGAAAATATTTGTAAATAAATTTACATTTATTACCTAATTTTTACTTAACACAATGAGATAGGTTCTATTATCATTTCTATTATATGAAGGAAGAATCTGGGACACAAAGAGGGGTAGAAATATTTGAAACGTTATTTGTATATGTCTAGCATATGTACATCTTCTCTTTAAGTCAAACAATTGAAATAAATATGGTATGATGGATAGTCAATATGAGTTATTTTCTATAATAAATAATTGTTTTCAAAAATCTTAGAGATTAAATATATCAATCTTCTAGAAAAATGGTAAGTTATAGACAAAAATTATAAGATAATCAATTTATGTGACTGTTGTGTGAAAAAGTAATATTAAATTAGAATATCTTCAGTTTGCTTAATAACGGACAGCAGATACTATGACGCATCATGTTCTATTGATGTTTATGCATTCACATTTTCTGTTCACTCTAAAATATAACTCTGGCCCTCAAGGCAGACACAGAGTTTCTGAATAAAAATAAGCATAACTTCTGCCCTAGGGAAAGAATACTGTGGATCCAAATATATGACAGGGAATCCAGCAGTACATTATAATATATTTTTAAGGGAAACACAGCATTTGGCTAAAAGACTCTCAGTAAAACTTACCCATAGGACCCCTTTATTTCTTTTTCTTACCTCATTGCTCTAGCTAGTATTCCCCAAATTCTTTTGAATAGGAGTGGTAAAAGTGGGCATCCTTGTCCTGTTCCAGTTCTTAGGGGGAATGCTTTCAACTTTTCCCAGTTCAGTATGATGCTGGCTGTTGTTTTTTAATGAATTTTATTGAATGCTTTTTTTTCCGCATCTATTGGTATGATAATATGATTTTTGTTTTTAGATCTGTGGTATTTTTATGTGGTGTATCACATTTATTGATTTGTGTATGTTGAACCATCCTTGCATCACTGGAATAAAATCCACTTGATTGTGGTGTATTAGCTTTTTGATGTGCCCTTGGATTTGATTGCTAGTTTTGTTGAGGATCTTTGCATTTATGTTAATTGGTGATATTGGTCCATTGTTTTCTTATTTTGTTACATCCTTGCCTAGCTTTGATATCAGGGTGACACTAGTTTCACAGAATGAGTTAAGGAGGATTTCCTTCTCCTCAATTATTTGGAATAGTTTCAGTAGGACTGGTACTAGTTTTTCTTTGTATGTATTGTAGAATTTATGTGTTAATCCATCTGGTGCCAGGGCTTTTTTTGTTGGGAGATTTTTTATTACTAATACAAATTAGAAAAGAGAAAGTTAAATTATCTTTGTTCACTGATGATACAATCTTATACCTACAAAGCCCTAAAACATTCCTCAAAAAGGTTCCTAGATTTGATAAATGACCACAATAAAGGATACAAAATCAAGGTACAAAAATCAGTAGCATTTTTATATACCAATAACGTTTAAGCTAAGAACCAAATCAATAATTCTATCCCATTTACAACAGCTACAAAAAATAAGTAGCAATACATTTAATCAAGGAGATGAAAGGTCCATTCAAGGGGAACTTCAAAACACTAATGAAAATAATCATAGATGACACAAACAAATGGAAAAAAAGTCCCATACTCATGGACTAGAAGAACCAATATCGTTAAAATGACCATACTGCCCAAAGCAATCTACGGATTCAATGCAATTTCTATTAAATTACCAACGTCATTTTTCACAGAATTAGAAACAGCAATCTTGAAATTCATATGGAACTAAAAACAGCCCAAACAGCTAAGGCAATTCTAAGCAAAAAGAGTAGAAACATCGCATTATCTGACTTCAAGATATACTACAAGGCCATCCATGTAGTCCCAGCTGCTTGGGAAGCTGAGGTGGGAGGATCACCTGAGCCCAGGAAATCGAGGCTGCAGTGAGCCATGATCATGCCACTGTACTCCATTCTGAGTGACAGAGCAAAACTCTGTCTCAAAACAAAAATAAAAACAAAAAAAAACTATCAGTTGATCCACCAATCCCACTACAGAGTATCTACTCAAGGAAAAGAAACAACTATATCAAAAAGACACCTGCACTCCTATGTTTATGCGCAATGCTATTCACAATATCCACATAACATATATGTGTATATACACCATATACACATATACCATAGATATGTACCATATATAGACAAACACCCCATATATCCATCATATATACCATATATAGGTATATATACACTATATGTATACCATGTATAGGTATATATACACCATATATACCATGTATAGCTATATATACACACACTATATATTCCATGTACAGGGATATATACACCTCATATATACCATGTATAGGTATATATACACCATATATAAGCCATATATGTATATGTGCACCAAAGAATGCTACTCACCCATTAAAAAGAATGAAATCATGTCTTTTGCAACAACGTGGATGGAACTGGAGGCCACTGTCCTGAGTAAAACAACTCAGAAACATAAAGTCAAATACTATATGCTCTCACTTATAAATAGGAGCTTAAAAATGGGTATATATGGATATACAGAGTGAAAAAATAGACATTGGAGACACTAAAAGGTGCCAGGGGGGTGAGGGTTGAAAAATTACCTGTGGGGTACAATATTCATTATTCAGGAGATAGTTACATAAAAAATCAGGACCTCACCACTGCACAATATGTCCCTGTAAGAAAACAACAACAAAAATAAACAAAAACAATAACTTACCCCAGGAACAATCCTTCCATCCCCTTCCCATCACCTTCTCTTCTTCCTTTTTTCCTCTCTCTCCCTTTCTGTTCTTTTTCTCTCTTTCTTATTCATATTTGGCTTATAGACTGAAGTTTAGCTTTTTTGCCTACCCACTCCAGCAAGGCAAGGAAATTCTGACTTACAGGGCTTATATGTACCACCAGTCTTGATTTTAGAGAGTTCTCTTTCTTTCCTTTTTGGATCAGTTGAACTCATTTCCGGTACAGAAATCCATGGAAAGCTGGAAGTGGTATGAATATGGAGTTGTTTGATATACACTGTTATAAGAACATCAAATAGATCCTCTCCAAATCAAGGCCATTTGAAGCTACGTTCTGGAATTTTTTGAGCTATTTATATTCGTTGTTCATATTCTACTCTCTTCATATACTGCAGATCTCAATAGCTTACTAACAAAAACCATGAGTATCTTCAAATGTTCCAGTTATTGGAACTGAATAATAAAGTCTTTTATTTATTATGAAAAAATTAAGTATAAAATATTATACACGGTTTTACAGCATTGCTTCAAAAGAAGGCATCAACAACAAGGAAGGAATATTACACAGAGAGGAACTTCTCTTTGGTCCAGGGATACTTTATCCAGATGGTGTGTTAAAACTGTATCTTGAGCCAATAAGAAAACTGAAATGAAACAATGGGCTTTGATTCACTGATTAATTACATTGAAGTCATGCTTCCAAAGGCTACATTTAACTAAAGAGAGTGAAGTCATCTCCAAAGCCAAAGTCGTGCACTGGGGCAATGTCATCTGAAACAATGTCATACATATCTAAGATGCTGGAGTGAGGTATCATTTCCAAAGGGGACTGGAGTTGATGTGATTCTTGTTTTCACAGCCATGTAATATTATAATGAGGCTAATGCTGGAGCTCCAGCATAGTTTGTAGGCAGTCCTTCTAATTTGGCCAGTTACTAGGGGCTGTTTGCCTCAGTAATTAATTTGACTGGTGATGTGAAACATGGCAAAGTCTTTGGATCATAGGGCTTGTATTAGCCAAACCAGGTGGCATAAGGGCCTCAGAATTTGCAGTGTTTGGTTGAAACGGCAGTTTGTTTGGAAGGTTTAGGCTTGTGGATTGCAAATCAATAAAAGCACCGTGAACATGAGTAACAAGATCAATAGTCAACACAATGGTGTGCAGCTGTACTTGGCAGGGTTTTGCTGTCTGATGTTGGTTTTTCTCTGGCATGTAGTATAATCAAGGAAACATCTGGTTTCATCAGTATGGGATATAATGTTGATTTTATTATCATTTCCAAATATATATTTTTTCTTTTACTGAGTAGTGTTTTCTATCTTTTTTTGTGGTTGTCAACACTATCTGTAAAAGTGGCTTGGTAGTAATAATTTTAATTTCCTGGAGGGGATTGGAGGAAAAGCCTGAATTAAGTATCTACTTTTACAACCTAAATATTAAGGAGGATTGATTTGTGGTGGAAGTTTAGAGTCTTAAGTAAGATGGACAGCTGCCTGGCCTGTGGGATAAGCCACAGTCAATGGGTCCTAAGAGAATATTCACCCTCAATGTGTCCTCCAGCCCTGACATGTTAGAGGCAAAATGGGAAATTTATAAAGCCGTCACTTCAGACATTTAGGTACTGGGAAATAGGTGAGGTCACAGAGTTGTGCTTAGGTGGTGGAAACTTGGGAGGACTCAGAACAGAGTTGCACATTTTAGGATGGAAAGCGATGACAAAACTAAAACACACAGCACACAGTGGCAGTGGTCAGAGCTCCAGGACAAGCATGCCAGCAGGCAGCAGTGTCTCCCTAGGTGCTTCCCCATTTGGTGAACCTAATTGGTAAGCCAGCGGCTGTCTAGTGGCCTGTCTTTCTATCTGGGGCCAAACTACCCTGTTCACTGTGCCAGGTGTTTTAACCATATTACCCTGAGTGAGGTATGATAAGGCCAGTCACAAATATAAAGAAAGTGGAAAGAGTTTTACAGCTTTGTTATAGTCACATTTCCCTGGAGAGAAAAAAGCAGGCTTGGCAGGGTCACTTAGAGGAGGAACCTGGGTCAGGCACAAGGATGACGGAAAAAGGGGAACTATGGGGAAGTGCCTTTATGGTGGTTTTTGCTGTAATGAAAGGGTGAGATAGGGTAAGCAGGTTTAGGGTGGGCTGATTTGAAAAATTTCAGCCAGGTATTGGTGATTAGGACAGATGTATAGATGCCTGGAGCATGAAAACTTGATAAGAGTGGTGGTTCGGGGTGTGGCCCCAGTCAGCTCCCTGAGAAGTAGAACTGAGCAGCCCCTGCCCAGGGTCTTAAAACTGGATCAATATAGCATTTTTAAAAAAACACATTAAAGGTTGTCATTTCTAAATGTGACTTTCCTCAACACTTGTCTTGCCCCTCTTTGGAATACTAGACATTTGTAGATCTGACAGTTCTCCTAAATTTATGGTTTGTGTTAAATTTATTTTCATTTTCTGTGACTAAGTGATTTCAACTTGCATGTCCAGATCCTTTTCTATTTTAAGTTGTTTATCAATCCCAGATTGAAAAAGTAAACTAGTCCTACTTTAAGTATGATCCATAGATTTTTGGACTCCACATACTATATATTACCAATCCACAATAAGGAAGTATGGAAGTGAGAGTATTTCTCATAGTGATTTTATGTCTGTTGAATTATATAATAATAAAAAACCTGGCTTGTATTTAGTACACGTATTTATTAAATTTGTATTTCTATTAATTCATCCTTATAGTAGCAAAAATACTGCCCCATCAGATTGTTGTGTGGTTTTCTCCTCCTTCACTTATGTTTCTGTATAACTTTCTTCTCCACTCTGTTTCAGGGTGTTACTTCTACTTTTCAATACTAATTTTCCATAGATGCCTACTAACATCTTGTCATCTTTCCTCTTGTGGGATAGCTATTCATTGTTTTTACATTTTTTTATTTCTTAATTGATTTTTTTCCTCTCCACTGGCTTCTTCCATTCTCATTTAAATTCTCTCTCTCTCTCAGTTCCCCCACCGCCCCCCCGCACCCCCCCCACTTTCCAAGACAAGACTGGTTACCATTCCATTTGCCTGACACTTCCTCTCTGCTTCCTCCTTTCAGACTGGACTGATGCACATTTGATGGCATTATTAATACAGGGATTAAATATGGAGAATAATAAGACAATAATAAGGAGAATAGTGTAAGGATTATTTTAAAATAAAAATGTCTGAAATGAGAAAAAGAAAAAGCTGGGGTAAAACTAATGATAACAATTGCAGCTATATCTGGAACTTGGCCATAAAACCCAGATAATAATACAAACCTTAGAAATATATATATACCAGTCAAGGAAGCATCGATGATACTCATCCATTTATTTCTAAGCTGCTATGAACATTTTCAGGAATATTAGAGAATAGTTAACATTACTCTGAAGAAATAGGCAGTATAACTGTATTAGTCTGTTTTCACACTGCTGATACAGACATATATGAAACTGGGTAATTTATAAAGAAAAAGAGATTTAATGGACTCACAGTTCCACGTGGTGGGGGCGGCCTCAAAATCATGGCAGAACGTGAAAGACACATCTTACATGGTGGCAGGCAAGAAAGACAATGAGAGCCAAGTTAAAGGAGTTTCCCATCATAAAACCATCAGATCTCATGAGACTTATTCACTACCACAAGAACAGTATAGGGGAAGCTGCCCCCATAATTCAATTATCTCCCACTGAGTCTCTCCCACAACACGTGGTAATTATGGGAGCTGCAATTCAATATGAAATTTGGGTGGGGACACTATCAAACTGTATCAATAACTGTATGCTATTTAATGGAATTTGCATTTTACCACTACTATGTCTAGCACTGGGCTGCTGGATTACCTAATACCTTCTGAAGACTGCTGCAAAATGTAACTTAAATGCCATCTCTTCCAAGGAAACTCTGGTTGTTATCAATTATTGATTATATCAGTTTTGTAAAATTTCATATTGTTTAAGACTTTTTAAATACTTTGAAAAATACATTTTTAAAAAATTTTTGAGGAATGGGGCCTTACAATGTTGCCCAGGTATGTCTGGAACTCCTGGCCTCAAGTGTTCCTCCTGCCTCAGCCTCCAGATTATCTGGAATTACACGTTTGCACCATTGCACCCAGCATGACATTTTTTTCAACTGTATATATAACTGATTAATTTTGTATTGCTTCTACTATAGAAAGCAATTCTGTCATCACTAAGTTTGTCATTGTAGTATAGTTGCATAAATGTATAAAAGACCAAATGCTGTGGGTAAGATATTCAGATAATACATAGAAATGTTTAGATAAAAATATTTGAATAGTTGTGTAATAATTACTGAAATAGTTTCATAAAGGGAAGTGATATAAAGTGATTATATTGAAAATATAAATGAAATTTTATTAGTAATTAGTGAATATCATAAGCTTTATTGAAGATAAACGACAACACATTATTTCCTTGTTTTAAAAATTTTCTCTCCGTGTCTATATCTATTTTTAAATCTATATCTACAATTTCCTCTTGTGTTTTTTTTTTCTCCCATTTTCCTGTTTTTCTTTTTCTTTAACCACTTTGCCTTTATTTCTACTTTATATTTCTTTTTTTCTGTGGTGAAAATTATTTCTTTTTTACATATTTCATATTTTTCTTTCATCAGCTGATCATTATAGGAAATAAAGAGCCAATGTTTTTCCAAGATAAGTATTTATTCTCAATGCAATGTGTCCCTCATTTCTTCACTAAGCACACTTCAACATTTCCACTAAAGTTTCTTATTTTGTGTGTTCCTTTGCATATATATTTTGCTCGTGGACCAGTATTCCTCATATCCTTCAGCAGAACAATTTGCTGATCTTGCCTTTGTGCAAGTAATATCTCCATTTTATTATAAATGCATAAAATTCAAGATGTATTCAATAGCCAAATGACATAGATGATATATTACAGTAATATAGTCTTCCTGATATAAGCATGAGTGAAATGACAACTTTTTGATCATCAGGAAAATGCAGAGTCTTATAATTTACTCCAGGAATTGCAAAGAATGTCATCTAGATCTCTCTGCATTTGTGAAAGTAGAAGCTATTAACATTCTTTTGATAATCATCTAATTTCTATAATTGGATTTGTGGCCTTTGAGGCATGAAGAAAGGATTGCAACAAATATATTTGTTTTAAAAATTCATGCTCTAAAGTTACTATTTGATTTGACTTTTTTTAAGGAATCATGTATTGATTTTCATTGAAACTGAATTTTTAAAAAGGGCTTTGGCTTTAACTACTGGGTTATGTAAAATTGAAAGAATGAGAATAATTTTCATTTACAGTTTATATTTGCATATTCTCTTTTACCCAAATTCACATGTTATTGCTGCAAATTTCATTGTTCATCATTAGGGTTAATGCTCTTCGAAAACCAAGTCATATGTGTCTGCAGAAGGCATCTGGCACAGTTTCTGATACATAATATTCTTTCTGAATGAATAAATGAATGCATGAATAAATTAATACATTTGGAACTATATTATTGACTCTGATAAGCAATCAGAGCCATACTGCATAATAATTTCAAGACATGAGGCACTGAGTAAATTACCTCAATTTCTAATCCTCAATCTATTCTGCTAAATGGGAATGAAAATAGTGCTTAGTTCACAGAGGTATTTTAAAGATTATTTGAGAAACTTTATATTAAAATTATCATCAAAATATCTGACATACAATGAACTTTCAGTAAATATTAGTTATTATTTGAAAGCAGTTATAGAAATAATGTAATTTTTTTTCTACATTTTCACACTGGTTATTACAATAGAAGAAATAATTCCTTAAACATAACTTAGAACATCAAGTAAGTGAGAAAGCTGGGATTCAAACCCATGTTTATTTGACCCCAGAGGTAATAATCATTAACAACCACTAAAAAATATGAACACATTGGAATGAAATATAATAGACCAAGAAAATAAAATAGAGAGAAGACTTTGAAAGAGACAACTAACTATGAGATTATGTTCTTTAAATCCATTTTCCCATTTCCTATATGAGCCAACTATGTCAGCAATAACTTAATGCATCCTCAGAAAACCATTCTGATGTGCTCTATGTAGTTTTAAAATAATCAGCTAAGAATACTGTATACAATGAAAGAATAGATATAGGGATAGCAAACTGCCTACAAAGCAATCACTTCTGAATTATCCAAAGATAGTAAAGCTGCAAATGATTATTCAAAAGAGAAACAAGTAATCTATCTTTGTTGCAAATTCTTACTGTTATGAGCTATGGTAAAATTAACTATACTGTGTAAAACTGCCCTTTCCTAAATGTATTAAGTTTAAATTGCTTAAGATCAAGCAAGTTATTTCTCATGATCTCTATATTTCACTTATTTCCCTTTCTTTACTGCAAAGGTGCCTGGGATCAAAAAGAGATACCAATGTTAGAGGAAACAGAAACAGAGTGAACTGGTTTTATCTCTTGCAAGCTTTCATCCAATTTAACTTAGGAACCAAGCCTCTTTCGCCTTAGAACATTGAACCTAGGCCATTGTTACAACATCTCAGAAAGAGTGATAGAGAGATAGCTGGAGTTTTCTTCCAAGAGAAACTAAGATCTTTTTCCAGCTTTGATAATGTAGGTGAAAGAAGTAGAAGAGAGAGCCCCACAGATGTACTTCAGTCACTCATAGTAATCCTCAGAGAGACAAAATATTGTTGTTGTGAATGACTGAAACTATACAACTTTTTAAAATTAAACACATTCACTCATTACTTTCTATTATAGAAACAAAAAGAGAGGAAGGAATGAAGGAAGACAGGCTGGCTTCTACTTTGCACAGACTTCTACTTCAGAAGCATGGACTTGTCATAGCATAGCAAAGATCATAGCAGCCTAATACCCTTTGTTAAAAATGGCCAATGGTTCACAAAACTACAAACACATTTTCAATAATTTTATATTTATTTTTGAAATTTTGATTTGCAATTTTAAATAATTTCTCATGAAAATTTGCAAACTGCTACAAAGAATTCTGTGTAACCTTCACCCAGATTTCTCAATTGATAGTCAACAATAGTAAAATGATAAAAATAAACCAGGAAGTTAATGATATCCTACTTATAAATTATCTACTTACTCTGTTCACATTTCACCAATTGCCCTGTTAATGTTACTTTCAGCTCAGAATCCAATCAAAATCATACATTGGATTTAGTTGTTATGTCTCCTATTGTCCAATTTGACATGTTTCCTCAATCCTTTCTTCATGACCTTGACAACTTTGAGAATTTCATTTTGTGGGAAGTTTTCTCCATTGGGTTTGGCTGATGACTCTTCTTGATTAAATTTAGCTTATCCATTTTGGGTAGGAATAACACAGAAGTAATGTATGCCTTTTCAGTGTGTCATAACAGGAGATATGTAATATGTCTCATTATTAGTGATGTAAAATTTCATCCCTTGGTTATGGCTTTATTTGCCAGTTTTCTCTACTAAAATTTCCTTTTGTCCCATTACAGTTAATAAATATCTTTTGGGGTGTTGTTAATATCATGTATATATCTTGTTTCTATCATATTTTTGCTTACCAGTTATAGCACCCAATAGTGATTTTTGCCTACAACAAATATTACTGTGTTGTTTGTCAAATGGTGATTTTCTATTTTCATAATGTCTCAATTTAGTAATTCAAATTCTACTTGCAAGCCTCCAATCTGTTATTGTTTCCTAGTAATGGAGAGAAAGAGATGGAAATAAAGAGAGAGAAAGTGAGAGATTCCTACATCTATCTTATTGTGTGTTTCTGTGGAAACAACCATAAACTCATATTGATAACGCCAATTGTAATCCAAGACCAGAGGGTTTATTCTACTCTTTCCTCCCTTTTCTGTCTGTAACTCTTTTTTTCTTATATTAAGAAATTAATATCTTCTTATGTATATTACATTTACTTTTGTGCTCAATTCTAAAATATACTTAAAGTAATTTCAGAATTGCTAACTCATATTCTTATGAATAATTTGCTAACTGGAGTACAATATTTGTGTGTGGTACTTCTTGTCTTTCAACTTAGATCATATGACCAAAATACTGTCAACTTTACTGAGGTTAGTTATTTTTTTCTCCACAACTTTCATGTTTTTATATTATTTATTTATAATACTTATGTTAATTTGTTTCTATTTGTATTGTGTTGGAGTTTCTCCCCACATACAGATTGAATTTATGTATGCATGCATGTATGCATTTATATTCTAGCTTTTGTAATGTTGACATGGCTTTAAAAGTTATAAATAAACAAATAATTATGCTCAGAAAACTGTCACTCTATTTGTTTTTGCCCTCCTCATTCACCCATTCATTCCAATCCGTTCTCACCTATGCTTTTAGGTAACATATGCATTTTCATATTTCCACTGCTTTCTTGCATAAAGGTGGCCTTGTGGTAGGTAGACTAATGCCTCCCACCAGTGATGCCCAAATCCTAATCCCTGGAAATGGATTACACCACAGCAGAAGAGACTTTGAAGATGCGATTAGGGTTAAGGAACTTGAAATGGGTTTTATTCTGAATTATCCACAGGGGTGCAATTAAATCATACAAGTGCTTAAAAGCAGAGACCCTTTTCTAGGTGTGGTGAAAGAGATAAGAGAAGAAGAACCAGAAAAAATAAATATTATTGACTTTGAAGATGAAGAAAGAGAACCAGAAGCCATGAAATGTGGCCATGCTCTACAAGCAGGACAAGGCAAAGAAATGGGTGATCTTCTAGAGCATCCAAAAGGAGACCAGCCCTGTCTACACCTTGAGTTTAGCCAACTGAGATTTATATTGGACCTCAGACCTACAGAATTGCCAAATAATAAATGTACATGGCTTAAGTCACTAAGTTTGTGCTAATTTGTTACAGCAGCAATAAAAAATTAATACAAATCTTTATTTTGCATTTGATGTTTTCACTTAAAAATATAATTTGCAAATCATACTGTGTCATTTCATAGATTCTTTTTTATTATTTTTAACCCTGTATAGTATTCCATTGTGTGGGCCTAATATGATTTACTCAACAACTCTATGTATGAGTCTTTAGTCTTTTTCAATGTTTTACAATTATATACAATGCTACAATTAATAACTGTGCATATATATTTGCATCCTATTGAAAGTTAATCTTCAGTAAAAATTCCCAGAAAAAATATTGCTATATCAAAAAAGTGAATCAGTAGTTTTGTTAAATTAGCATACAGAAGAGTTGTAATAATTTTTATTCCCAACAAGGTGTGAGAGCCTAATTGCTCACAATCTCACAGATGTGTAATATTACTTTTAAAATTGTATTTCTTTCAATATATTAAATGAGTAATGGTAGCTCTGTTATTTTAGTTTGTGTTTTTTCTAATGATCAGTGAGTTTTAATACATATTTAAATATTTTATTGTGGTTAAAAAAATTAACAGTAAGTTTACCATCTTAACTATGTTTAGTATGTCATTCAATAGTGTTAAACATATTCACATTGTGCAACAAATTTCTAGAAATTTCTCACCTTGCAACACTGAAATTTTATACCCACTAAACATGAATTGTGTCTCCCACTTCTCTCTAGCCCTTGACAAAGACCTTTTACTTTCTGTTTCTCTGATTTTGACTACTTTAGATATTTCACATGAGTAGAATGGTAGCATTTGTCTATTGTGAGTGGCTTATTTTTGCTAAGTATAATGTCCGTAAGGTCCATACATGCTGTGGCATGTGATAGATTTCCTTTTTTATATAAGGCTGAATAATATTCCACCATGTGTGTATGTGTTTTACATTTTCTTTATCCATTCATTTATTTGTGGACATACAGGTTGCTTCTGCTTCTTGGCTATTGTGAATAATGTTGGAATGAACATGGGTATGCAGTTATCTCTTTAAGATATCTTTAAATTTTTTGAATATGTGCCCAAACATGGGATTGATGAATAATACGGTAATTATATTTCTGGGGTTTTTCTTTGAGAAAAAAAATCAATGTTTTTCTATAAAGACTGTACCATTTTACATTCCCACCAACAATGTAGAAGGGTTATATTTCTCTGCATCTTGACCAACGTTTATGATTTTCTATCATTCTGATAGTGACCAGTCTAATGGGGTGAAATGATACCTCATTGTAGTTTTAATTTGAATTTTTCTTATAATTAGTGATGTTGAGCATCTTTTCATGTGCTTGTATGCCATTTTCATATGTTTTTTTGGATGACTGTCTAAGTCTGCTGTCCGTTTTTAATTGATCTATTTGGTACTTGTGTGTATGGTTATAGAGCTTTCTTATATATTCTGAATATTAATCTCAGTTTTCATATACAATTTACAAATATTTTCTCTTGTTCTGTAAGTTACCTTTTTACTCTGTTGACTGCTGTCTTTATCATGCAAAAGTTTTTGTTTGATGTAGGTCCATTAGTTTATTTTTGCTTTTTTTTTTTTTTTTTTTTTTTTTTTTGAGACGGAGTCTCGCCCTGTCGCCCAGGCTGGAGTGCAGTGGCGCGATCTAGGCTCACTGCAAGCTCCGCCTCCCGGGTTCACCCCATTCTCCTGCCTCAGCCTCCTGAGTAACTGGGACTACAGGCGCCCCCCACCACGCCCAGCTATTTTTTCTTTCTTTCTTTCTTTCTTCTTTCTTTCTTTCTTTCTTTCTTTCTTTCTTTCTTTCTTTCTTTCTTTCTTTCTTTCTTTCTTTCTTTCTTTCTTTCTTTCTTTCTTCTGTCTCTCTCTCTCTCTCTCTCTCTCTCTTTCTTTCTTTTGTATTTTTAATAGAGACGGGGTTTCATCGTGTTAGCTAGGATGGTCTCGATCTCCTGACCTCGTGATCCGCCGGCCTCAGCTTCCCAAAGTGCTGGGATTACAGGCGTGAGCCGCCGTGTCCTTCCTATTTTTGCTTTTATTGCTTGTGCTGTTGATGTCATATCCAAGATATGATTGCCAAATTTAAATTCATGAAGCTTTTTCCTAAGTTTTCTTTTAGAAGTTTTATTTCAGGTCTTACATTTAAATCTTCAATTCACTTTGAATTTATTTTTGTATATGATGCAAGGTAATGATCAATCTTTATTTTCTTGCATGAATATATTAAGTTTTCCCAACTTTATTACTGAAGAGACTGCCTTTAGTTAGTGTAATCCCGGTACCTTCGTTGAAAAAGCATTTGGCCATATATGCAAAGGTTTCTTTCTAGGCTAGATATTCTGTTCCATTGGTCTATATATTTGTCTTTACACTGGTATCACACTGTATTAACAACTATAACTTTGTAGTATGTTTTGATATTAGAAAGTATGAGAACTCTGGCATTGTCTTTCTTTTTCTTTTTTTTTTTTTTTTTTTTTTTTTTTTTTTTTTTTTTTTTGAGACGGAGTCTCGCTTTGTTGCCCAGGCTGGAGTGCAGTGGCGCGATCTCGGCTCACTGCAAGCTCCGCCTCCCGGGTTCACGCCATTCTCCTGCCTCAGCCTCCTGAGTAGCTGGGACTACAGGCGCCCGCCACCTCGCCCGGCTAATTTTTTCTATTTTTTGTAGAGACAGGGTTTCACCATGGTCTCGATCTCCTGACCTTGTGATCCGCCCGCCTCGGCCTCCCAAAGTGCTGCTTTGGCTATTTTCAGAGCCAAAGAAAAGGCTAAATTCATGGCCCCTTGAAATTCCATATTAAATTTTGATTCTTTTCTCAAGTTCTACAATAAATGCCATTGACATTTTGTCAGTGGTTGTGTTGACTTTCTAGATCACTTTGGGGATATGGACATTTTAACAATATTTAGCAATTAAGCCCGCCAATCCATGAGCATGAGATTTCCATTTATTTGTATCTTCTTTGATTTTTTTTAACCAGTGCTTTTTTACTTTTCTGTGTACTTTTTCACCTCCTTCATTAAGTTTATTATCAAATATTTCATCATTTTTAATGATATAGTAAATGCAATTGTTTTCTTCATGTTTTCAAATTCATAATTGTTAATGTATAGAGAAATGCACCTATTTTCAGGTGTGTGTTGATTTTTGTACTCCTCAACTTTGTTGAAATCTTGTATTAATTGTTATAATTTTTATACAGTCTTTGGCATTTTCTATGTAGTGGATCATTTCACTGGTAGACAGAAATAATTTTACTTCTTTTCAAATTTGGATGCCTTTTGTTTCTTCTTTATCTATTTCCTTTTGTATAAAGTTAAGCTGTTGATTTCATGTCTTCTTTTTAATGTATTTCTTTATAGCTGCAAACTTTTGTTTTAGAACTGCTTTTGGTATGTTGTGTTAAAATTTTAATTTGTTTACAGATATTTTCTAAATCACTTTGTGTTTTTTACATTGACCCATTGGTTGTTTAAGTTTGAGTTGTTTAATTTCACCATAGTTGTGAATTTTCCAGTTTTCCTTCTTCTACTGGTTTCTTATTTTATCTCATTTTGATTAGAGACAATATTTTGTACAGTTTCAAGTTTCTTAAATTTGTTAAGAATTGTTCTTTAGCTTAACATGTTGTCTATCAAGGAGAATATCCTACTTGCACTTGAGAAGAATATGTATTATGCCATTTTGGGTTGGAGCGTTCTGTATATATCTGTTAGATCCAACTGGCGATAGTGTTGTTAACTTCTGTTTCTTTATTAGTCTTAAAAGTGGTACTCTATTAATAACAAAAAAGTGGATATTAATGTTTCCCAGTATTGTTTTGCTGCTATTTCTTCCTTCAGTTCGGTCAATGTTTGCCTCATATATTTGGCAGCTGTAAGTTTATACAAATAGATATTTATAATTGTTGTAATTCTTGGTAAAATGATTCCTTTGTCATTAATTTTCTTTTTAATCTCATAACAGTGTCTACGCAAATGTCTATTGTCTGATATAAGTATTACTGTCTCTGCTATTCTTAGGCTCCCTTTTGCATATAATATCATTTTCCATTATTTCACTATCAATCTATGTGCCACTTCAGATCTAAAGTGAGTCTCTTGTGGTCAGCCTGTCTTTTGATATTATTTAAATCAATTCAGTCACTCTTTGTCTTCCAATTGGTATATTTGATTCACTTATGTTTAAAGCAATTGTTGATAAAGGGGAAGTTATTATTGCCATTGTCTTCATTGCGTTTTGTAAGTATTGTAGCCTTTTGTCCCTCCTTTCTTCCCTCTCAGCTTTCTTTTGTGGTATATTGGCTATTTTGTAGTTTTATGTGACATGTTTTAATTTTCTTCTATTTTTCCTTTGTGCATACACAATACGTATTTTCATTGCATTCCAAACAAGTTATAATGTTAAAGTTACAACAATCTATTTTAAGCTGAAAATAATTTAACTTTAATCATATATAAAGCTTTGTTCCTTTATATCTCTCACACTCACCAATTTATGTTATTGATTACACAAGTTACCATTTTATATTGTGTATCTAACATAAATTTATAATTACTTTTTATGTTTTTTTAAAAAATTATAGACCATATTGAAAAGTAATTTTCATGCCTACATTACCATAATAAAGAACTCTATATTTATCTTGTTTTTTCTTCATTTTAAAATGACAGGTGTTCCAGATACAATATTCTTGGTTGAAAAGTTTTATTTGTTTTGGTATTATGAATATATCATCTAGTTCCTTCTTGCTTATAAGGTTTCTGCTAAGAAATCTGCTAATAATTTCGTATGAGCTTTTATATGTGATGAGTCCCTTTTCTCTTCTTGCTTTCAAGCCTTTTTTTTTTTTTTTTTTTTTTTTTTTTTTTTTTTTTTTTTTTTTTTTTTTTTTTTTTGGTGAGGGATGTGACTTTTGCCAGATTGGTTATGTCTAAATGTCAGTATCTTCAGATTGATCCAAGTTGGACTTGAATTTCTTAAATTTATATGTCCATTTCTCCTCCAAATTTGGGGGATTTCTGGCTATTACTTGTTTAGATAAGTTTCTACTCCTTTATCTCTTTCTTCTCCTTCTGGAACTCTGTATGTGTAAGTTGCTTCATTTGATGCTATCCCATAAATGTTTTATACTCTCTATATTTTTTCTTTTATTGTACCCTGCTTGCTTCAGTAATTTCAAGAATTATGTCTTTGAGCTCCCTGATTCTTTTTTTTTGCCTGGTCAAATATGCTGTTGAGTCCCTCTAGACAAATTTTAAATTTAGTTTTTATATTCTTCAGCTCAAGAATTTTGGGAAGTTCTTCACAGTTTTTTCTTTTAATCGATAGCCTCATTTTGTAAATGGACAGTTTTAATGATTTTTTACTTGTTTATCTCTTCTCTTTTAATTCATTAAACTCTCCTTATGATGGTTATTTTGAATTATTTAGCAATTCATATATCTCCATTTCTTTAGAGCTGTTTTTTGACGTTTAAATTTGTCCCTAAAATTGGATATGTCTCTCTGTTTCTTTGCATGTCTTAAAATCTTCTGTTGGGAGTTAGACATTTGAAAAATCAGCCAACTTTCTTAGTCTTTGTTGTATGATTTGGTACAGGAAGTATTTTCTCCACTCAACTTGGCTAGATTTTCTACTCTTCAAGCCTAATCTGGACATGTGTTTTTGTTGTTGTTGTTGTTTGTTTTTTTCTGGGCATATCTACAACCTCCTAATTGAAGAAATTTGCTGGTTTTGACACAGGAGAACCTAATGGTGACGGTCTGGGATTCTGCTGCATCGCTGGTGAGGTAGTAAGTTACAATACTAGCACTCCACCTAGTGTCTATCTATAATACTTCACACTTATGCATATTGATTGTCTTTGTTCTCAGAGGCACCCCATTTCTCTTGTTGATTAGATTCAGATGGTGCTGAAACTAGTGTATGAGGGAAACATGCTTAAAATCCTAACGTTGGTGATGGATTATACTTGTTGCCCTTCTCAAGGAGAAAATTGGAGTTGGGGGTTTACTCCAAATTAGGGAGAGTTCCTCTGGTGAGAGAAACTATAATGAATTTTGTCTGGAAGACGTAAATCTCTTAAGTGAGACAGAGGCAGTTGATTTGTTTACTGTTGTTACTTCTTTGTCTCCAAAGGGGCAGGAAGGTTTATCGTTTTTTTATTTCATCATCTTGCTGATGTTATACACTCTTTACATGAATTTATATATTTTATATCATTCTTATAATTATCGGTTTATATTATTTTAATTTGATTTTTGGTTCTTTGTTCTAAATGTTAAGATTTTATTTAAAATTATGGATAACAGTTTATCAACTGTGCAACATATTGCAAATGTCTTATCATAGTCTGTAATATAGTTTGGCTGTGTCCTCACCCAACTCTCATCTTGAATTATAACTCCCATGATTCCCACATTTTGTGGGAGGAACCTGGTGGGACGTAGTTGAATCATGGGGGCAGGTCTTTCCCATGCTGTTCCCATGATAGTGAGTAAGTCTCATGAGATATGGTGCTTTTAAAAATGGGAGTTTCCCTGCACAAACTCTCTTTCTCTCTTTGCCTGCTGCCATCTATGTAAGAGGTGACTTGCTCTTCCTTGTCTTCAGCCATAATTGTGAGGCCTTGCCAGCCACTTGGAACAGTAAGTCCATTAAACCTCTTTCTTTTGTAAATTGCCCAGACTTGAGTATATCTTTATCAGCAGCATGAAAATTGGTTAATACAGTCTGCAATTTATTTTTTACATAGTTTGTGGCATTTTGAAAAGCACTTAAAATTATTTTTAGGAAGACAATGCATTAATCTTTTCATATGGATGTCATTTAAAAAGGATTAAAAAGGTTTTCCAGATACAATTATTTAATGTTTGTCTCAGTCATATGAGTTGGCTCCTTTATTGTGTGCTAATTTTCTGTCAGTACTTAGATCTATTACTACATTTTCTATTCTAATTAACGCATCTGTTTATCTATTCATTAGTCAATACCACACTGCAGTAACTGTACATACTTTGCACTGTTATTTAATATATTTTATGACTAGATCTTCTTTTTACTTTTTGCATTCAATATTTAATTCAGTGGTTTTTTTTTTTGTATGAAATCTAATACCAATTTGCCTAAGTCCATAAGAAAGATATTTAGCATTTTTACTGAATAGCCATAAATTTAAAAATAACTTTAGAGAAATTACATTCAGAAAAAGGAAGGCTTTCTTTTTTCCCATATGTTCAAACCTATTTTTGTGTTTTTCAGAGTGTTTTAGTTTTTCTAACATAAGATTTTTATATTTCTTGTAAAGTATTTTCTGGAGTGTTTATCTTTATTTTTATTAAAAATAATGCTTTCTATCATTGCTAGATTTGTGTTTATGAATATGAATATTTTTCTGTATATTATTTTCATACCTTCCTATTGTTCTGAATTATTTTATTGATTTTGTTAATTTTATTATGGATTCTTCTCAGTGTTTCAAGTATACTATTGTTTCATCTAATAAAGTTTAAAAATTTTTTAATGTTATTATTCCCCAAATCAATTTATCTTATCTAGTAGAATTGTCTCATACCTCTAGTGTGTCGCTGAAGAGTAGAATAATGTGTAACTTTGTCTTTTTTTCTAGTTTTATTTGGAAAGCCTCAGTATTTTTTTTTAAATAAGATCTCATTAGATTTAGTAATTGGCATATTTAATAATGTTAAGAAGTATATCTTCATTTTTATGTCCTTGAGTGTTCTTTTCAGTACTGAGTGTTGATTTCATTCAAGGGCTTTTGCAGCACAGATGGAAATAATTATAAGTTTTCTTCAGATATATTAATAAGTGGATGAAAGTTAACTAAAACCAATAAGGGTTAGCAAGAGGGATTGATGATACAACATGAATTACTTTATCAGGAGTGAAAATCAAGACAATGTTATAGATCCTTGAAATTTCACTAAGATCATAATGATATTATTGAAAAAGCACATTAATAATTTGATAACATAGATGACATGAAAAAATACCTCGAAATAATCCTGTATCTGTTAAAAAATAAAACATTATTTGCAAACTTTCCACGGAGAACACTTTAGGCCAAGAAAGCTTTATTGGTGTTTTATTTTTTTCAAAATAACAAGTAGTAAATAGCAGTAATCTTGCATATACTCTTCAAGAAAATGAAAAAATAAGAGTTTATAACTCATTTTTGGAGAGCATCATAACCTAGATGCTAGAGCCCAACAAGGATATTATAAGATACAAAAACGACAGGCCATTTTATTTTATGACATAGTTGCTAAATTCCTAAGGATGATGTTGAATACTGTCCTTGCCTTTAGACAACATTCCTGTTGGTCTAATTGCTTTCCATGTGGGATAAACTAAACCTTCAGTTTTCAGGGATTAAAAGATCTAAGCACATGATTGTCATTCATTTGTCCGAACATGGTTCCTTCAAGTGCCTATTACTAGTTATTAAAACTGTCTTTGCAAAATTATAACAGTAAGACTCAATTTTGCTTCTGATCTCCAAGTCATCCTTGGTCATTCCTGGGCATAAGTCAAGATAATTTGGGGAGGAATTTAGTTTAAAGCTTAAGTTTGAAACAAGAATATTATTAGTTCCTCCCTAAAACTAATCCCCTCCACATTTGGGGGCTGAAACCACCTTTATAGGACTAGTGAAAGGCCACAAGATTAGAATTATTGGAGGTGCCTAAATTCTGTTTAAATAGAGGCATAGTTTCTGTAATGCCTTACTGCTCAGGAGTCATGTGGCCAGAGGTCACAAGATTTGTGACTTCTCCAATTGCTCCTATAGATAACATCACTATTGTCAAAGTTACAATTGATTTTTTTAGATGTTTTTCAGACTGACTTCACCAGAACTTGTGACTCATGTGTCAACTGGTCCTGTTGCCCCATGCAGAGGCAGACTCAGTGCACAAGGACTGTTTTCCACAACATTACTATTTCATCCCCAACCAGTTAGTAGGACCCATTCCCTAGCCCTCTGTCCACCAAATTGTCTGTTAAAAACCCTAGTCTCTGAGCCTTCAGGGAGACTGCTTTGAATAATAACCCCAGTTCTCCCACATGACTGGCCATATAATAAAACTCTTTCTCTACTGCAATGCTGTGGTTTCAGTTAACTGGTTTTGTCTGTGGAGGAAGCAGAAAGAACGCATTGGGCAATTACATTATTGTAAAACATAGAAAAATGTAGAGGTAACCAAATGAATATTCCAAATTGCAGATATCCTATTCTCTACCACCACTGTGTGGCAACAATTCTATAGCCATTTGAAAAATAAAGGTTAATTGCCCTTGCTGCTGTAATAAATGTTTCCTATGTCTACTAATTTACTGGCAAGAAGTTCTCAAAGAACAAGATTTCTAGTCCAACAGCGCATAAAAATAACAAAGATGACTGCTTCTAAATAACAACACCCAACAGGGTCACTTTTGAGTAAGGTTATAATGTATCAGCATTCTGTAGTTGGCTTACACTGACATAATATGCCTACTGATCAAATATTCAAATATTCTATCAAGACCTAAGTATGTGGCTAGACTAGAAAATCCCCATACTGTATAGCAAGTTTTGTAACTTTGTACTATAAAGTGAGCTTAGTTACTCTTGCCTATATTTTAAGGATACCCATGGTGGTAAGCCATATACTTTGTACAAACCTGGAGTAGTAGTGCCCAATATATTTCTGCAGAACCAACAAGCAAGTTTGCAAGTTTGAAATTTTTACTCCAATATGGATTATACACAATATAATCAATATGCCACCAAGTGATTAATATTCTCTTTGAAAGAACATGATACATCAAAGACTCGGGGTCAAATTTTGCTGCCAGTAGTCAAGAAAGTTAGCAGTAACAACATCTAAATTAACCTTAGTGAAAATGAACTCATGCTATTGGGTTCATGCTTAGTCTCCTCATATATGATTTGGATTTGTGTCCCTGCCTAAATCTCATGTCAACTTGTAATCCCCAGTGTTGGAGGAGGGACCTAGTAGGAGGTGATTGGGTCATGGTGGTGGATTTCCCCTTTGCTGTTCTCGTGACAGTGAGTAAGATCTCACTAGATCTGATTGTTTAAAAGGATGTAACACTTCTTCTTTCACTCTTTCTTACTCCTGTTCCAGATATGTAAGACATGCCAGCTTCCCTTTTGTCTTTTGCCATAATTGAAAGTTTCCTGAGGCCACCTCAGCCATGGTTCCTCTACAGCCTGTAGAAGCATGAGTCAACTAAATCTCTTTCTGGAAAAAAAATAAATTACCCAGTCTCAGGTAGTTCTTTAAGCAGTGTGAGAGCAGACTAATACAGAAAATTGGTGCCAGTAAATGAGGCATTGCTATAAAGGAACCTGAAAACGTGAAAGTAGTTTTGGCACTGGGTAATGGGCAGAGGTTGGAACAGTGGAGGGCTCAGAAGAAGACAGGAAGATGAGGGAAAGTTTGGAACTTCCTAGACACTTGTTGAAGAATTGTGACTGATATGGACAAAAAAGTCCAGGCTAAGGAGGTCTCAGATGAAGATGAGGAACTTATTGGGAACTGGAGCAAAGGCCACTGTTGTTACCCTTCAGCAAAGATGTTGGAGACATACATTCTGCCCCTGCTCTAGGGACCTGTAGAGCTTTGAACTTGAGAGTGATGATTTAGGGTATCTGATAGAATGCATTTCTAAGCAGCAAAGCCTTCAAGATGTGGCCTGGTTGCATCTAGCAACCTATCCTCATATTTGTGAGTGAAAACATGACATAAACCTACAACTTATATTT
Organism: Chlorocebus sabaeus; assembly: GCF_047675955.1. Taxonomy (NCBI): domain Eukaryota; kingdom Metazoa; phylum Chordata; class Mammalia; order Primates; family Cercopithecidae; genus Chlorocebus; species Chlorocebus sabaeus. The sequence continues at coordinate 3,788,084 of NC_132927.1, forward strand.
AAAAAGGAAACAGAGTGTAAAAGTTTGGAAAATTTGGAGCCTGGCCATGTGGTAGAAAAAAAAGTCTATTTTCAAGGGAAGAATTCAAGCCAGATGCAGAAATTTTAACAAGCAAAGAGGAGCTGAATGTTAATAGCAAAGAGAATGCAAAAAAAAAAAATGCCATGAAACCATTTTATAGACCTTCATGCTGCCCCTCCCATAACAGACCTGGAGGTCTCAGTGCGAAGAATGGTTTTATTTGCAGTCCCATGGCCCCAATGCCCTATGAAACCTCCAGTTCCAGCTGTGACTAAAAGGGTCCCAGATATCTCAGGGCACTGTTTCAGAGGATACAAACCATAAGCCTTGGTGGCTTCCACATGGTGTTAAACCTGCAGGTGCACAGAGGGCAAAAGTTGAAGCTTGGGAGCCTCCACCTAGATTTCAGAGGATGTATGGAAATGCCTAAATGTCTAGGCAGAAGTCTGCTGCAGAGGTAGAGCCCTCATAAAGAACTTCTATTAGGACAGTGCCGATATCAAATGTGGGGTTGGAGCTCCCACACTGAATCCCCATGGGGGCACTGCCTAGTAGAACTGTAAGAAGAGGCCCACCATCCTTCAAAACCAAGAATCATAGATCTGCTAAGGGATATCACTGTGCACCTTGAAAAGCCAGAGGCAATCAACACTAGCCCTTGAGAGCGGACATGGGAGCTGAGCCTTGTAGAGCCACAGGGGTGGAGCTACTCATGGCCTTGAGAACTCATCACTTCAGTGTGGCCTGCATGTGAGACATGGAGTCAAAGGAGATTATTTTGGAGCTTTAAGATTTAATGACAGTCCTGCTGGATTTTGAACTCACACAAGACCTGTAGCCCATCTCTTTTGGCTGGTTTCTCCCTTTTGGAACAGGCGTATTGCCCAATGCCAGCACCCCCATTATATCTTTTTTAAGGGTTCATATTTATTTTCCAATTACTTTCTTTGATCTTATAGTATAGTGTCTTGGTCTCTCTATTGCATTCGACAAGATGAAAAATCTACAACTCTGATGTCAACAGCAATAATTACTAAAAGTTAAGCAAGCAATTTACAACTATCTGCAATTAAGGAAAATGGATTCAAAAGGTATTTATTGTAATAGCAATAGTGTTTATGTGTGTTAAAACACAAATAGCCAACATAACTTTAGTACCTCAGGCATTTTTCTAATTGTGATATTTGTACAAATTTTGGAAATTGAGGAACACACTGGTCTCCATATTATATCTTGAAAATATCTAACTTGATTTTTATTTTATAGGCTCATAGGCAAAAATGACTTGCCTTGTTCCAGATGAGACTTTGGACTGTGTACTTTTGAGTTAATGATGAAATGAGCTTAAACTTGGGGGATGATTGTACTTTGCAATGTGAGAAGGACATGAGATTTGGGAGAGGCCAGGGGCAGAATTATTTGGTTTGGATTGTGTTTCCACCCAAATCTCATGTTGAGTTGTGCTCCCCAGTTTTGGACAATGGGCATGGTGGGAGGTGATTGGATCATGGAGACAGATGTCCCTCTTGCTATTCTCATGACAGTGGGTGAGTTCTCATGAGATCTGATCATTTAAAAGTGTGTAGCACTTCCCCCTTCACTTTCTCTTTGTCCTGCCCCAGCATGTAAGATGTGCCTGCTTCCCCTTCATCTTCCACCATGATTGAAATTTTCCTAAGGCCTTTCCAGCTATGGTTCCTGTACAGCCTGCAGAATTGTGAGCCAATTAATCATTTTTTTCTTCATAAATTATCTAGTCTCAGGTAGTTATTTATAGCAGTGTGAGACTGGACTAATACACTATCTCTCAAATGAGGGTAACATTATTCACATTACATTTTATAATGAGAAAGGGACTGAGCTTTATTAGATGAGTGGTCCAATTCACTTGATTGCTCAGTGCCTCCATTATACATAAATACATCTTTATTGATGGACATTGACGTAAAAGATAAAGTTCTGCATTCACTGCATGCATAAGTTAATCCATATACTTCTTCTACAGACTTTTTCCCCCTGATTTCAAATCTTTTTCCTTTATGGCCAACCCATGAAGTCATTCATTATGGTGCAGAAGCTTATGAACATTTTTCCCTTAAGTCTGTTCTTTCATACAAGGTTGATGTCCACACATGTTGCTCAAACTTTGTCTGTCGGAATCACAATCCCCCAAACCCCATGTGAATCTGTAGTATAGCAGCACCCCATTTTTGGCTTATATCAACCTATCATGGCCACTCATCTATAAACTAGACCTGGAATTTTTTATCATCCATCAGCTGGTTTATGAAAACACCCCTCTTTATTCAAGGTTATAGTTATTAGTTGAGGAAGAGAATTTTGTGCAATAATCATAGGTGATATAGGAACCTAGGCTACCTATGCATGTAACTCATTTTTGTCTTCTAGACTTGTTTGAACTCTTTCTCTGAAATGTCTCCTTTTAATCATACGGCAAACTGCTCCCACACATACTACAATTTATGACTTAGTAGATGTGATGATAAAAGGTATATGCTAGCATGCTTTAGTGATATAGTCATTTGATATCCTATGGTCATGTGTGTAGTGTCTACTAGGGCCTGGAAGCATGCCAGAAGCTGACTTTTAAACAATAAATTTCTCTGCTTTAGAAAGCGTAGACTTACTAGAGCACCCTAGGAGACTTCGCTTGTGCTTCTCTTTACTGGGGCTTACTAACGACTCCACAGAGTGAGTTAACCTACTACAGGTACTAAAGTACGATGACATATACTAAGTCCTATGGGACAATAGGCAGAACCACTGTTCTACAATTTAAATCTGATGCGGAATATTGCTTTATTCTGAATCCCATAAGAACTTGCATCAGAATTTAATAAGTGGAAAAAGTTAGAATTTTCAAACATGTTATGTTCTGTCTCTCAAGTTTGAGGAAGCCCACTGAGAGCAATCAGTCTTTCTTAGTGACAGGAAGTGAAAGATGCAATAACTTCTTTTTAACAGCAGTGAGGATGACTTTGAATGCCACAGTTTTCAAATGAAATTAGCAATTGACTACTTTGTTGCTTTCTGGTCATCAAGTTATCAGTTTCTGGCATCTCATCCCAGGGATGTTCATCCTGGGGATATTCAGTTGGACCATTTGTGGCACAACTGTCTTAGCTTATGTTCCTCCATGTGTAGACCCTGTGACAAAGATCCAAGTACAATTATATACTTGCGGGCTGGGAGGGGGGTGAAATAAATCCAGATAAAGAAGTGGGTTTGTAAAAAAGAAAGTTGAAGTTATACAATGAAATGTGGCTTATCAAGTCAGCTACCACTTTTAGCAATTGAAACTTAATCTCATTGTGAACTTTTGAGATGCAGAATATAACACACAGCTCAGAGTTAGCCTCCCTGTGGTGTAAGGGAACTACCATATTTATGCATAGTTTCAAATTCTCATCAGTTATTTGCTAAGAGTTCTTCTGTAGAAGGGTGATGTCAGTGGCACTTCTGGCCTGCCCAGATTGAAAATCTGAATATGAAAGTCAAATAAATAAAGCTATTTAACATGATCTTGAGTAAGAGAGACTTTTTTTTAGAAAGAGTGCAAAGTATGCCAACCATAGAGGGAAAAAGGATAATTGGAGAAAAGAGATGTTTATCAAAAGACATCATTAACAGAATAAAATGTGTCTCAGATAAGTAAAATATATTTCCAATCTATGTCTCTGAGAGAGAACTATATATATATTTCAAAATAATTTTTCAGTTAAAAGAAAAGGCACAAAGAAAAAAAAATAAAAAGGACTTTAATACTTACTTCACAAAAAAAGATATTAAAATAACCAAAATATATGGAAAGTTCTCCAACTTCATTAATCAATGGGGTAATGCCTGTTAAAACCACGGTGTGATACTGCTACACACATCGACCCCAATGGCTTGGAAGAAAAAATAAATACCACCAAATGGTGGCAAGATGACAACGTGGTATGCTGATTCTGATATTCTAAATTGGTGCAAGTGCCTTGGAAAACTTTCTGGAAGTATCTACTAAAGCTGAACATGTACACAAATCATATAGTAATGTAAAAGTAAGAGACAGGTAATGTGATTTATATCAGAAGTAATTTGACTTTTAGACTTAGGGAACGAAAGTAAGCAAATGGGGGCCTTCCATTTTGTTGGAAATGTTATATTTTTTTGGCCTGCTCATTACACAGGTGTGTTATATTTCAGATGGTTTAATGAACTTGATATTTGCCTGTAAATTTTTGTATCTATTGCTACATTGAACAAGTAAATATGAATTTATTATTAAAATTATTAAAAATTTTAAAACGTTTGAGTACTCATTAGTATATATTTTGACTCTGAGTTAAAAAAACTACTGAAATAAAAATAATTTAATAGCAAAAAGTTTAATAAACCTCAATATATTTTTACATGATAAATCATGGGCCCCAGAAAGTGTAATGGAATTTAACACTAGTGAATAGAAGGAAATAAATATTAGAGCAGAGAGAAATGAAATAAAGAAAAGAAAAAAATTAATGAAAAACAATGTTTCTTTCTATGAAAAGATCAACAAAATTGATAAAACTTTAGCTAGATGGACTAAGAAAAAAGGGGATGACTCAAATTATGAAATAAAAATGTAAAGGATATTACTATCAACCTTACATAAATAAAAAGATTATAAGACTATACTATGAGCAATTGTAAGTGAAAATTTGGTTAAGGTAGATAAAATGGACACATTCCCAGAAATGTAATATTTTTAAGACTAAGTCATAAAGAAATAGAAAATCTCAACAGACCTGCAAGGAATAAAAAAAAAACTACATCAGTACCATGTTCTTCCCTTATGTATGCTTTTGCTTTCTGCAGTTTCAGCTACCTGCAGTCAATCACAGTCCAAAAATATTGAATGAAAAACTCCAGAAATAAAACATTCATAAATTTTAAATTGCACAATGTTTTGAGTGATGAAATCTCATGCTGTCCAGCTCCCTTCCGGCTAGCATATCAGTCATCTCTTTGCCCAGCATATCTACACTGTATATGCTAATTTCTCATTTATTGTTTAGTAGGGATCGATGTCATTTTCAGTTTTAGGGATTCAGTGAAGGTCTTGGGATGTATATTCCATGCATAAGGGAAGAACACCACAATTTTAAAAAATTCCAACAAAAAATATCTCTGGACCTGATGGCTTTACTAGTGAGTTTTATCATACTTTCAAAGAACTACCACCAATCTTTTACAAAACTCTACAAAACCTTTAAAAGTGAACACTCCCTAGCACATTCTATGAGGCTGCCAATGTTCTGATACCAAAGACAGACAGATACTACAAGAAAAGAAATTGCAGACCAATATCCCTTATAAACATTGGTGCAAAAATCCTTTTAAAATGCTAGCAAACTACATTCGACAGCATATTAAAAGCATTATACCTCATAACCAAATGGGGCTAATTTCTGGAATCAGTGTGTGTCAATGGCAGATAAACAGATAAGCAAAATCTCTCTCTCTCACACACACACACACACACACACACACTTGTATATTTGTAAAATGGAATATTGTTCAACCTTAAAAAAGAAGGCAATTCTAACATGGTACAACATGGATGAACCTTAAAGATGTTATGTTAAGTGAAAGAAGCCAGTCACAAAAAGATAAATACTTCGTAATTCTACTTATATGAGGTACTTAGAGTAGTTAAAATTATAAAGACAGAAAGTAGAATGGTGATTACCAGGGCCTGGGAGAAGGAGAGAATGGGGAGTTATTGCTTAATTGGCATTATGGTCTAAATGTTTGTGTCTCCCCAATATTTATATGTTGAAACCTAATCACCAACATGATGATATTAGGAGGTGGGGCATTTAGAAGATAATTAGATCATCGTTAAAGAGCCCTCATGAATAGAATTAGTGTCCTTATAAAACAGATCCCAGAGAACTGCCTTGTCTCTCTTACCATGTGAGGACAAAGCAAGAAGGTGCCATCAATGAACCAGAAAGTGGGCCCTCACCAGTCACTGAATTTGTTAGTGATCAGTGGGCTTCTCAGTCTCCAGAACTGTGAGAAATAATGCTCTGTTGTTTATAAGCTACCCAGTCTAAAGTATTTTGTTATAGTCATCCAAAAGGACTAAGATAATGGGTATAGAGTTTCACTTTCGTGAGATAAAAAGAGTTCTGGAGATGAACAGTGGTGATAGCTGACAAATAATGAATGTACCTATTAATACTACCAAACTCCACACTTATGAATGTTTAATATGGTAGCTTTTACATTACATGTATTGCCACAAGAAGAACATTAAAAAAGAAAAAGTTGAATCAAAAAATGAAGAAGATAGGCATTAAAATGAATACCCTTATTTGATTGAGATGATCAACAAAGTCAAAAGTTGGTTCTCAGATAAATTACTTTTTGCTGAGAAAAACAGACAAATGCTCTGATTAAAAGAAGTAAGCATAGTTAGACCAAACTGATATTTACAATATAAGTCCCAAATTGAATACTGCTAAGGCAAGAATCTAGTGTTTACACATATTGATTCCCAATTAACTGCTTCTCACCTAGGCAAATTCTTTGTGCAGTTTTTCCCCTCTGGTGACTAGTAATAGATTTTTTTAAGATAGTTAATAATTATCACTGTAATATAAGCTCCTCGAGGTTTTTTGGTGCGTTCATTTAAAAAATAACCTTAAAACAATGCCTAGTATATAAAAGAAACTCAATAATTAATTTTTGAATCACAGAATTGTATCACAGATCATCAGGGAAACGTGCTAATCAATCAATTATTGCACTTCTAGTAAAGACTAAGACTGGGATTGAAAAAGAACTTTAAACTGAAAAAAGGGTCAAGCATTTCTGATAAAAGGCGGCACACCTTCCCTTGATTTGTACATCATTTTAATATGAAGCTTTGAAAAGATTTCAGAAATTAACTGCTTAAGCAAGTGGGGAAACAAGAATGATAAAATATGAATACATAAACAAATAGCCACTGGGAGTCAGATATAAAAATTACATTCAGATAAAGTCTCCAGACATAGATTTCAGTTTACAGAAAATTTGTGGTACAGACTAACATCATCATAAAAATAACATCATATTTAATAATAAAAATAAACAACATAAATAAAAATCATATTTTTGCTACTAGCAAAATCCAGCCTATGGGAAACTCCAGAAGGAAGAGCCTAATATTTTCAACAAAATATATTATAAGGAGAAAGAAGAAATGGTACGGATATCTATAGTTGAAAAGAGATTGACTGTGAGTTGGAAATTTTTGAAGACGGGTGATGAATACGTGTAGTGTCATTGTATTAAATATCTCTACTTGGGTGTATATTTTAATTTTTTCTTAGTAAATATTAAAAACTAAATACACGAAGTCATAGTTGTTTAGGAGAATCTATGCTAAAGCCCTAAGAAAATAAATTTTTATATGCTATATCATTAAAATATATTGTGAATTTGCTACTACTCTTCAAAATTTTAAATAACACTCCATTTTATATAATTAAAATATACCACCTGTGGCCAGAACTAATAAGAGAGAATTAAGCCGAGATACGATGAAATATTTTTGGGGTATTTTTTATTTGGATAGTTAATATTCAGTTTCAAGAGAATCTATTTGGGAGATCCGTTTCTTTTTCTTTTCTCTCTCTCTCTCTTTTTTTTTTTTTTTTTTTTTTTGGTTTGTTTGTTTGTTTGTTTTTGTTTTGAGATGGTGTCTTGTTCTGTTGCCCAGGTTGGAGTGCAGTGGCGCAATCTCAGCTTACTGCAAGCTCTGCCTCCTGGGTTCACCTCATTCTCCTGCCTCAGCCTCCCGAGTAGCTGGGACTACAGGCGCCCGCCACCATGCCCAGCTAATTTTTTGTATTTTTACTAGAGATGGGGTTTCACTGTGTTGGCCAGGATGGTCTCGATTTCCTGACATCGTGATCCGCCGTCTTCGGCCTCCTAGAGTGCTGGGATTACAGGCATGAGCCATCGTGCCTGGATCGGAGATGCATTTTTAACATAAACAGAAAATGCTCACAGATACCACACTTACCCTCTATTTATTTTCTATCTATAGTTCAACATAGATTGTGTTTCCCTTATCCAAAATTCTTGAAACCAGAAGTGTTTCAGATTGAAATTTTTTTTCAGATTTTGGAATATTTGCAAATACATAATGAGATATCTTAGAGATGGGACTCAAGTCTAAATAAGAAATTCATTTATTTTATATACATCTTATAAGCATAGCCTGAAGGTAATTTTATATAGTATTTTTAATAATTTTGTACATGAAACAAAGTTATGACAACATTTTTACTGCAACCCATCTCATGACGTAAGTTGTGAAACAATGTGTGGCACCATGTTGGGTCAAAAAGTTTTGTATTTTGAAGCATTTCTACTTTACATTCTTGAATTAGAGATGCTAAATCCGTACTCAAAGAATAACTTATGCTAAAATATATTTTGTTGTGAAGTCCCATGTAATTATTGAGAATGGGAGAAAGTTATTTGGCCTTGTTTAGCTATGTTTAGGGAGAAATAACTATATGATTTTACAAATTCATAGGCATATATAGAGACAGATTAATAGGAAGAAGATTGAGGCTCTTAAAGACGTTCAGAATAGTGTTTCCTATACGTAGAGGTAAAAGAACATGACGAGTCTTCAGTAAATAAATAAATAAACCAATAAATAAAGACATTCTCTCGTACCCCCGCCACACTTTTTTGTTCATGTTGAAGTAATAGACGAGTTTCTGTTGTGTAATTTTGTTGTTAGATCTATTGCCTTTTCCAAAATACTTGAGTTTTAGACATTAAACTAGGATACACACAAAATCAGCATAGTGAACAAACAAATGTCATACTCCTATTTACAGTATGAGAAAATGAATTTATTTTATAATTTAGAACCAGACTTCTTAGAACTCTAAAGAAAAGCGTTGAATAATTAACACTGTAAATTATCTAATTCTTTTAGCAAAGCTTATTTCACAGTTTTGCTTCAGTTTCACCAGCTGTAGAGAAGGCAATTCAAACTCCCTAAATTAATCCCAGCTGCAGCGCTTGCCACACAATTAACACGTTTAAAAGTGATAAATATAAGTTAAAAAACAACAATTTGGGGTCAATTTAAAATGAGCTGTCAGAAAATCAGAGATTGCCTAAATCCTTTTCATTTCTTGTCTGTTAATTGTAAATTTCCATAATCGATTTGGATTTGGGGAAAGGTTTAAAATTACTAAAATATTAGTACTATTTTCAAAAATGTGTCTTCTCTTTAAACTCAAAGCAAGTGATATAACTAGAAAAGTATTTTATCATTTCAAAGAACATGGAAGAAAGATACTGGCATTTTCATTTTGACGTTACAAAGAGAATGGAGAAGAATAAGCATGACACTATCAAGGGGATAACTCTTGGACCAATAATTATAAATAACATTTATGACTAGTATGTTACTTTCTCAGTTATTTACAACAATGTGATTTTCATGCCAAACAATCTTTACAGTAGTATATAATCAGAAGGAAATCCTCATGATTTAGAAAGTGATAGTTTGATGACTTGCATACATGAAACTGCTTTGGGGGCTTCCCACTGCCATTTTTTTTTTTTTTTTCACCTTAATCCCATATTCCCGGAATCAATATTTGGAAATGTACCCAACTTGACTGAAAAAGTATTTACCAAAAAAATAGTAATAAGTTTTCTTCCAGGTACTTTCAGGGTTTTATTTGGCAATTAAATTGTTCCTTTCCTTTTGGAAACAAATGAAAGGTGTATTGTGTATGTGGCATTCTACTTTTTATGTCCACTTTATCATTTCATTCTCACAATAACCATTTGAGTATTTAATTAATTTTTGTGTTTGAGGAAAGTGAGCTTCACAATAAATAAAAATTCTACCGAGATTAAATAAGCAAATTTATTAATAAAAACCAACAAAATGCTTTAATTTTTTACTTCAATGTTATAGTGTTTCTAAACAATTTACAACTATGCTATTCAAAATAGATTTTTTTGTTCTTATAAAGTAAATTAAAATATAATTAAAATTATACTATCTTCCTTTGAGATAATTTAGCATCTTAGTTTTCAGTGCTAGTTGTTCATACTAATAGGTTTGAATCAGAGATGTGACAAACAAAATAGTTATCAGACCTGGAGATAAATTATATACAGGTTAACAGAAAACAGAAGTAGATCAGCATGGTTCCTCAGATCGGGAATTTAGGTGTTTGGAAAAATATAGAACTTCTACTGAAAGCAACAGCAAACTTGTAAGAAGAAATTTTGTTTTCTAATTTTAACACATGAAGGTTTAGATTTGGAATGGACATTAAAATAAATATTAAGAAAGTGAATGATTAGTAAAATAATTCTTCATACAATAGGTTCATGTTGGTCAATTTAAATTCAAAGCAAGGAACATTTAAAATAAACTAGGAGAAGAAAAATATGAGGTAGCAAAAGAAAAGATCTAAGAAAATTTGACTAAAATAAAGTGATTTTAAAACACATAATAATAGAGATAATTCTTAAAGAATTCTTAGATAATTTTTTGGGTATAGGATTTCTATTGCTTCTACACCCTCAGGAAGTGGATGGTACTATCTTAATTTTACAAAACTTTAGATAATAAGGTGCATATCTTTGCCCATAGTCATTCAACAGATAAATCATGAAACTGGGACACAAATTTATCATTTCAAAGCTTCATTTACATTTTACATGACCTTCCACTATGGCCATTTTGTAGCAATAAAATAAAAATCTGTATATAAAATTAGTAGTGAAGAAATATTCTCTGAAAATCTTCCCCCTTGATTTTCTTTGTATTGTTTACAGTTGTTCTGTATCATTTTCCATAAAATTATTCTGTATGGCACTATAATGATGGATACATAGGATTATGTATTTTTTTCAAACCTATAGAACATACAACACCAACAGTGATCCCTAACATATACTGTGGACCTTGGGTGATAGTGATGTCAGTATCAGTTCTGAGAAATGTACCACCTGGTGAGGGTTGTCAATAGTGGGGAAGGCTGTGCAAATGTCTGGACAAAGGATTGATGAGAACTCTCTGTATTTTCCACGCAGTTTTGCAGTGAATTTAAAACTGTTCTAAAAAAACAGCTAAGTAAATATGTGAAAATATAAATATGTGAAAATAAATACATGAAAATATAACAGAAAAACAGCATCAAATTATTTATATAACAAGTTTCTGATGTAGTACTTTATGATATATGTGATTTTTACAGAAAACTAAAACATGATGATACACTAGGCCTATCACAGACTAAAACTGTGCAGCAATAATAAAGGTATATGATATCTTGAGAAATCTACCAAAAATATATCTGCATTTGAATTTTTGTTAGTCATGGACATTACTACTACTGCTTCCTATTTTTATGGCCACAGAGGTTACTGAAAATAAATATGTAAATGTTTTCCCCTACCACATTCTTAGATACTTCGAATTTTGCCCTTAAATCTTTTGGGATTCACGAAACAAAATCAAAGAACTCAGATTCAGAACTTGTTTGTAAGACAGGCGAGTTCTCTTGTGAGACAGTTTTGCAGCATGATAATGAGAATTTTTTCTGAAATCTCAGCCTAACATCTGTTTTGTCATCCTTCACAACTTAGTTTCATCTGCACTCATTAAGAAATTCCTTTGCCTGATGCTGAAAAGAGTGAATTCTCTTTTCTGCAGTAAGAACTTTGACATATCTGGTAGGTAGGAGAAAAGTTGTGTCTGGAATGCTAGTTCTCTACATCTTGTCTACACCAGTTGAGCTTTAATCACAATAGTACTATTCGTGAGAGTCTGACATATAGAAGTCAAGTAAATATTTATTTTAGAAGTTACAAAACAAAAATAAAAAACAATTTCCATTACTTAAGGAAATTGACACATTGAGAGCTGAGACTGCTATCCAAATTTTTAAAAATGTTTTATTTTAGAATCCATGTTGTTTGCATATTGCTCATTGCTAGTACACATAGCCTCCATTTTAATTTCATTCAAGAGAAGAACTACTATACAGTGAAACCCTGCCTCTTTAAGAAGGAACGTATAACAATTTTCTTTTGGTTGCTTACTGTACAATATCCATGTAAAATGAACAAACTAAAAATGCTTTAAGAGAATTGTGAGATTCTTACAGTGTTCTTACATAAATAATTTTAGTGCTTCCCCATTTATGCTTAATCTTAAGGAAATATTCCAAGATAACTGTGAGAACAAATTGAACATTGGTAAAGTCCTCTTAAATTCTTGAAAAAAGATTAGTGATAGACTAGTTTCTTGAACATTGCTTTAACTTAAGGGAGAGACAAACAGAGAGCTTATTTTATATCTAACTTGAGATCTGTTTCTCTTTTACATGGTAAAGGAGAATGACTAGAATATGTATGGGTTTGCTAGTAAAAGAGCAAAAAGAAGAGACTCAGAAAGCTCAAAGTTCATACTCAATAATGCAGTCTGAACTGTTGTCCAAGGCCAAAATCCAGAGAGCTATTCAGATCAGTTGTGCATTATAAAAGTTGCTGTCCTAAGGATGAGGCTTTTTATGGATTTTTTTTTTTCTTCACACCAGGAACTTTATTTCTAAGGGAGATTTCAATTGCTTTCTGTCGAACCTTAATAAATCTGGGCCAACAACTGAACTGCCAGAGGGAACGATAAAGCTGAATGAGATCTAAAAAGATTTACTATTAGTCAATGTGTAGAGATAAATTTATTCAACCATTAAAGATTATATTTCCCAACCAGAAAAGAAAAAAAATAGTGTAGGAGTCTTATATCAACATATTGCTGATGAAATCGGAGCTGCTAATTCAGTGGGGGTCTGCAGCATTGCCTTTATCCCTGTTTCCATCTCACAGCATCCAGTGATCTTCAGAGACAGAAGGAGAGTGACACAAATTTTGTGGAATGCATCATCCTTAAAAGTCCACACAGAGAAAAGCAATTCCCACCAGGTTTAACCTGTGAATTACGTCTGAAAATACAGCTATTACAATTTTCCATTTCTAAGTCGATGGCTGGATGAGTCCACCTTGCTGTAAAGTTCCGTTTCTTATATGTGAAGATACAGGGAAAGCCAATGTAAAATATATAGGAGGTTGTAATAAGTAAACTTCTCAAGGATTCATTTGATTGACTGTACTACATGAAACATTTATCTGAATTTACTTTTCTTCTTTTCTATCATCTTTCAATTGTTCTACAAATTTTTTAGTGAAGTTGCAAAAATATTACCTTTTAGGTAAAGAGACAGTTTGAAGCTTTGTTACTTTATTGATGTCACTCCTGACCAATCTTATTTGAAAAATGTTTATTTTAGTGAAATGGAAAATAAGAACTTAGAAATAGTTTCTTCAGTCATTCCTTTTTTGCCAGTGACTTTTTAATTTACATCACCATAGGTGTAAAACACCCAGTATAGATAGATTATCCCCCAAATATTGTTTTTGATTTCATCAAAGTAGAAGGAAAATAGTTTGTGGTTAGAATTGTACAAAATCAAATGACTCATTTCTGTTTATCAGAATACATGAATGTGTGTGTCTATACCCACACACAAACACACACACAGTAGTTCACATGCAGAATTTTAACCTTGGCTTCTTTTCAAAGGTTGCTGATTATAACTGCAATTGTCCAGTTTTACCTGAAAATAACTAAAAATTAATATTAATACAATGATGAGTCAACAAAAAAGAGCTAGCACAAGAGGTGTACCATGAGAACTTTGTTCTTACTTTAATTTTTTTTTCCTCAATTTGAACTTTATCAACATTTAAGCGTTCGCTTGAATAGACCCAAGTGTTTATGTATTTACTTGGAGTCTTTATGTACATTAGCAAATAGGATCACCTATCACCCAAGTAGCTGCTTATGACGACTGTTTCTGAACAGCCAAAGGAACCAGAAATGTGGACTTCAAAGGGTGATACCCTTTATTTATTTTTAAAAGGGAAGGAAAATAATTATTAAAAATAGATTATACTTTGTTTAATTTCAAAATTAAACAAATTTTACAATTATTTAGAATTAAACAAAAAAGCTGATTTTTAACAAATAACAAAATTCATTTTCTCCTTGTCTCAGTTTTTGCTATCAGTAAATTTAATATTTAGTATTTCACATATTTTTTAAATAAGGTATTTTCATAATGATGCTTATGAGATGTTTAGCCACCCCAAGAATTGGGTGGTAGTATGGTTTATAGTAAAACTATTAAATTCTAAAGTTCACAAAATTTATCTGCTTAAAGTAAAGAGGAAATAAAGGAAAATCCTGATATACCCCATAGGGTCATTTGCCACTTAAAAAAATTCCACAGTTATACTTCGAGATAATTTACCTACCATTATGTTACCTTATATCTAGGAAGGTATTCTTTGGTGAGAGAGCTGAATTATCTGTTCAATTTGAAATATACAAATTACACTGATTTTTACACACAATCCGAGTAATCTCCAGGATCCTATGAGGCTAAGGTCTACTATAAACTCTACACTACAAAGTAATATTAAAAAGAATATAGCCCAGCCAACCAAAATCATATAAATAATTCTATGTTTTCAACTGTTTACTTCCATTTATCAATGAACATTAAGAGATATATAAGTCATAATATAAAATTTCCCAAGTCTTGTAGATACACCTCAAAGCCTTTCTTTCTTTTTACCTGTTACTCTCAACACTCTTAAAATCTCTTTCCAGACTTTAAAATTACAAGATCTTGATTTTCTATTTTTTTTAATTAATTCAACCTTAATAGTTCTTCACACTTATAAATGAATCTTGTTTGTTTCTAATTAAAAATCTTACTCTTATTTTCTAGTTCTGTCACTTCATCCTAATTTTCCTAGTATTTACCACAGAAGTTTAGAAAAGTTCATTTACCTTAGAAATTGGAGAAGATAGAAAGTTATAAGCAATGACAGAAAACATTTTTTGAAGCTGATAATGCTTTATTTATTTCCTATATTAGTATTATTTTTTATTTTTATCTTTTATAATTTCAACTTTTATCTTAGACTGAGGGGGTACGTGTGCAAGTTTGTTGCATGACTATATCGCACGATGCTGAGGTTTGAGGTTAGATGATCCCATCATTCAGGTAGTGAGCATAGCACATAATAGTTAGTTTTTCAATGCTTTTCACCTCCCTCCCTTCCTCCTCTGTATAGTACTCTCCAGTATCTATTGTTGCCATCTTTAGTTCGATGTTTAGTTCTCACTTATAGGTGAGAACATGCAGTATTTGTTTTTCTGCTCTTGTGATAATTCGCTTAGAATAATGGCCTCCAGCTGCATTCCTGCTGCTACAAAGAACATAATTTTATTCTTTTTATGGCTGCACAGTAGTCCATGGTTTATATTTTTATCCAATTCACTGTTTATGGCCATCTGGGTTGATTTCTATTGTAGGTACAAAGACAGAAATCTTTTTCAGAGTAAATAATGCCCAGGAATAAATTGTGGAAAGTAAGACAGTAGTAAACATTGTTACCACTAGCATTTACACCTTTATTGTTGTTACATGTATCAGAATGTATATTAATTAAATAGATCCTATGAGAAAAATATTTTCTGGTCTTTGCTTGAAAAAAATATACATTTGAAATAATGTCAACTTTTGAGTGTCTGCTATGGTTATCACTTGAGTTTTCACAGGTGACAATAAACTTGTATAAATATCTTCTAATCAAATAGCAACAGAGATCTGTTTGCAATATGTGAACTATCAAACATTTTCTTTCTTTCAGATTTTCTACTATAAAACACCTTTTTAGCTAAAATATTGATTGATTACCAATCTGTGTAAATATGTATTATCACAGTTTGGATTATTTAATATACAAAAAATGGAATACTTTCAAAATGATACAGAATGCACAAAAGTTTATACAATGTAGCAAACAATTTTGGTCAAAAATAATTTCTTCTTTCATTGAAATATTAAAAGTTTAAGTTGCTATACCTATGCTATTGAGAATATTTTTCCACAAATCTCTGTGTGTGTGTGTGTGTGTTGTGTGTGTGTGTGTTTCATTTATTCTACATCACTGATCAGAAAGTACATGAGAGCAAGAATTAAATTTAACTTACTTGTCATTCTTTATTAGGTGCTACTAGATTGTTTTATAGACGGCTTGCTATTAGCAAGAAGTATAGACTTGTGTAAAAGACAACAATTAAGTATATCCAGTAATTATAATGGGTATGAGAGAGACTTGAAGAAAATGAAATGGAAAGAGGATGTGGCCCCATGAGTAACTCCAGACACTACCTAGTTTTGCCTTCTATTAGCCCTAGTGATACCTACTTATTGAAATAATTTATTGGCTAATTGTAGGAAAAAATTTATTTTTAAATATATTTTCCTGATTACAAGATGATATGGTTTGGCTGTGCTCCCACCCAAAAAATCTCATCTTGAACTGTAGTTCCCATAATTCCCATGTGTCCTGGGAGGGACCTGGTGGGAGTTAACTGAATCATGAGAGTGAGTCTTTCCCATGCTGTTCTTTTCATAGTGAGTAAGTCTTACGAGATCTGATGGTTTTATAAAGGGGAGTTCCCCCACACATGCTCTCTTGCCTGCTGCCATGTAAGACATGACTTTGCTTCTCTTTTGCCTTCCACCATGATTGTGAGGCTTCCTCAGCCATGTGAAACTGTGAGTCAATTAAACCTTTCATTTATAAATTATCCAATCTTGTGTATGTCTTTGTTATCAGTGTGAGAACAGACTAATGCAACAAATTGGTACTGGGAGTGGGGCACTGCTGTAAAGATACCTGAAAGTGTGGAAGTGACTTTGGAACAGGGTAACAGGCAAAGATTGGAACAGTTTGGCAGGGTCAGAAGAAAATAGCAAAATGTGGGAAAGTTTGGAATTTCCTACTGGCTTGTTGAATGGCTTTGACCAAAATGATGACAGTGATAAGGACAATGAAGTCCCAGCTGGGCTTTTCTCAAATGGAGATGAGGAATTTGTTGGGAACTACAGTAAAGGTCACCTTGCTATGCAAAGAGACTGGTGGCATTGTGACCCTGCTCTAGAGATCTGTGGAACTTTGAACTTGAGAGAGATAATTTGGGGTATGTTGTGGAAGATATTTCCAAGCAGAAAAGCATTCAAGAGAAAGCAGGGCATAAAAGTTTGGAAAATTTGCATCCTCACTATGTGACAGAAAAAAAAAAAAAATTCTGGGAAGAAATTAAAGCCTCTGCAGAAATTTGCATAAGCAATGAGGAACCAAATGTTAATTGCCAAGGAAATGGGGAAAATGTCTCCAAGGCATATCAGTCACCTTTACAACAGCCCCTGTCGTCATAGCCACAAGGGCTAGAAGGGGAAAATAGTTTCCTGGGCTAGGTTCAGGAAATGTGTGCAGCCTTGGGACTTTGTGCCTTGCATCCCAGCCCCTTCAACCATGTCTAAAAGGGGCCAAGGTACAGCTCAGGCCATGGCTTCTCAGAGGGTGCAATTCCTAAGCCTTGGCAGCGCCCATGTGATGTTCAACCTGTGATGTACAGCAGTCAAGAATTGAGGTTTGGGAACCTCTGCCTAGGTTTTAAAGGATGTATGGAAATGCCTGAATGTCCAGGCAGAGGTGTGCTGCAGGGGTGAGTCCTCATGGAAAATCTCTGCTAAGGCAGTGGAGAAGGGAAATATTAGGTGAAAGCCCCCACACAGAGCCCCACTGGGGCACTAACAAGTGGAGTTGTGAGAAGAGGGCCACTGTCTTCCAGACCGTAGAATGGTAGATCCACCAACTGCTTGCACTGTGTGCCTGGAAAAGCCATAGCCACTCAACGCCAACCTGTGAAAGCAGCCAGGAGGATTCTGCACCCTGCAAAGCCACAGGAGCAGAACTGCTCAAGACCCTGGGAGCCCACCCATTGCATCAGCCTGACCTGGATGTGAGACATGGAATCAAAGGGGATCGATCATTCGTAACTTGAAGTTTTAATGACTGCACTGTTGCATTTTGGTGTTTACAGGGCCTGTAGCCCCTTTGTTTTGGCCAATTTCTCCCATTTGGAATGAGTATTTTTACCCAACACCTTGTACCCCCATTGTTTCTGGGAAGTAACTAACTTACTTTTAATTTAAAGGATCATAGGTAGAAGGGACTTGCCTTGTCTCAGATGAGACTTTGGATTGTGGGACTCTTGAGTTAATGCTGAAATGAATAAGACTTTGGGGGACTGTTGGGAAGGCAGGATTGGTTTTGAAATGTGAAGACATGAGATTTTGAAGGGGTCAGGGGTGGAGTGATATGATTTTGCTGTGTCCCTACCCAAAAATCTCATCTTGAATTGTAGCTCCCATAATTCCCACATGTCATGGGAAGGACTCAGAGGGAGGTAACTGAATCATGGTGGTGAGTCTTTCCCATGATGTTCTTGTGATAGTGAATAAGTCTCACAAGACCTAATGGTTTTATAAAGAGGAGTTCCCCTGCACACGCTGTCTTGTCTGCCACTACATAAGACATTATTTTGCTCCTCTTTTGCCTTCCACCATATTGCGAGGCTTCACCAGCTATGCTGAGCTGTGAGTCAATTAAACCTCTTTCCAGCACTTTGGGAGGCCGAGGCGGGCGGATCACAAGGTCAGGAGATCGAGACCATGGTGAAACCCCGTCTCTATTAAAAAATAGAAAAAAATTAGCCGGGCGCAGTGGCGGGCGCCTGTAGTCCCAGCTACTCGGGAGGCTGAGGTAGGAGAATGGCGTGAACCCGGGAGGCGGACCTTGCAGTGAGCCGAGATTGCGCCACTGCACTCCAGCCTGGGCGACAGAGTGAGACTCCGTCTCAAAAAAAAAAAAAAAAAAAAAAAAAAAAAAAAAAAAATTACCCAGTCTCAGGTATGTACTTATTAGCAGTGTGAGAACAAACTAATACACAGGAGTAATTTAAAAAATTAAGTTCTTTATTCTGTTTTCTTCATGACTTTGGGTATATATTGCTGGTATAAAAAGTGTTATACCTTCAGTTAATAAATTTGGATGAGGAAATCAGCAAACTAAAACTATTAAAACTATTAAATTAAAAAAAGATGTACTATTTTGCTTAAATGATTAATAAAGAATATAATATTATAGACTATAACATAATTATTACATTCCAAACAGTAACATTTAAGCTGACCACTAATAGATTTGAGAAATGAGTGTTGGAATTCTTACATTATATTTTTAGATAACAGAATAAAAATAAAGAGAAAGATAATTATGTAAGGTAAAAAAATTCTTATTACAAAATTCAATTCATTAATATTTAGTAATTTTTTTCTATTCTAACTTATAAGCATGTCAAATCCATAGTGACTTTAGGATTTTTGCTTTGTATCATTAAAAAAGGCAGCTGTATTTTGACTAGGAGAGGATTCCCTACATTTAATATACATCCTATCTTTTCTGTTACCTAGAAACTTGAGATTCCTTATCTGAAGAATAAAGGCTCAACTCAAGCAACAGAGACACTGATAATGGCAGTGATGATAGTAGTAATGGTGTTGGAGAAAGTGGTATATGTGGAAATGTGGGGGTTTTCAAGAGGAGAGGGACATAAAGAGGGGAAAATAAATTATAGTAAAGTCCTCTCTTATGTATTATTATTTTTCCACTAGTCCAACCTCTTCTAATCATATGCCAGAAAGACCAAGGAATCTGAACTGTTGATATTGTGAGTTGAAGCAAAATCCCCATTTCAGCAGAATAGACCATATCCAGGACCAGTGGGAAGCCTGGGATATTTTTCAGGAAGTTTAATTCAAACTGGCATTATTATTATTTTAGGTGTATCTTCACAGCTTCTAATATGCCTTATTATTAAGGAGAGAATATTTTTAAAAGATATATCTAGTTTAATACTTGTCAAAATTAACTATAAAATAGCCCAATAAAGTTACCTTATTTGCTAATTAGGTAAAGAGATCTAATGTCATTTTCTCTATATCCATGCATTTCTTAAAGCTTTGCATGAAAATATACTAAATGCATTGATATATACAACAAGGGATAAGAGGAATAAAAAATTAGTGTGTATGATCCTGAAATCCATCATGCTATACATTTTAACAAACATACCGCATAAACACCAGTATAGTCATCACTCCTGTCCTGAAGTGATGGGCACACTGGGAAGGAAAGACTAACACACCTGAACCAACAGCAATGGGAAGAGAATAAATTGTACAGTATACATGTATACACGATGATCCTTGAAAATGGGAAAAGTAAGGAATTTTTAATTTAAAAAAGTAAACTACATTTTTATGCATTGAAGCATTGGTTGAGGAGAAGCAGGAGAGCAACACAGGGGAAACAAAAAACTGGAGTGAAGCCACAAATCAGGGGTGCACTTTTAGGAAAATGAAGGACAACAATATAAACGGAAGGTAGAAAATGTTTTTGGAAGCTTTATAATGTAGCTTAGTGCAACACATAATTCACCAAGGAATTGTTTTTAATTGCTGAACTTCCAAAATGTCCTTATTTCTGTGTATTAAAATAGCATTTCTTTGTGAATTTGCAATTAGTTTCCATTTTTAAGGAGTTAATTCCCAGTTTTCAAAGATAGAGAATAGCTCATTCACTATCTTTTTGTCTCTCTTCTTTAGCATTTGTGCAAGAGCATCTCCCATTTCCATCACATTAGCACAGCCCTGGCTTCCTGCCATTTGCTTATCATCACCTCCACTGAAGAACACCAAAAATTGAATAAATCATAGGAAAAAATGCACACTGGTAACGTATGCTCTTAATCATTTTGTTAATATTTGGGGTAAGAAAAGAGGTTTGAAAATATGTGTTCTCATAAAGCTTGAGGATTTTCTGTAAAGTTTAACTACTTATAATGTGACTTAACTTTTTAGTAGGGAGATGGCAACTTAAAGGAGAGCTACCTTGGAGTTTATTGTCATTGCATGAAAGAGTATTTGCTAATCATATATTTTTTTCTACTGACACCATTAAACTTGACAAAGAAGTAGATCTTGAGGAAACTGAGTAATATTTACATCTAGGATATAAAGTTTCAAACTACTCTAAGAATAAAATTATAATATTTGCAATACAATTTATTTCAATGATTTGAATTTTACTTATTCTTGAGAATATATATGTGTGTGTATACATACATACACACAAGGGATAAGAGGTATGGTTATTTTAAATATACATTTTGGACTAAATGGAAGAGAATTTCTGAGAAAATAGTAGATAGAGAGTAGAATGTGCTGAAAGAGGATGTGAGTTTCTCTTAATCGCCTAATATTTAAATATTTATTAATAGTCTAGAAAAGACAGAGAACAGTTTTCCAAGAAAGACCAATAAAAAATAAAACTAAAAATAGTAATTGTGATTATATCTGAGAATAAACATAAATTTAAAAGGGATACAGAAAACGTACATTCACTTTTTATTCTACATACTTAGATATTGCTTGTATTTTAGAAACCTCTGTAACCTTTTTGTATAAACACATACAAAATAAAACAAACACTACCATCCATTATTATGATTTACCCACAAAATAGGATATTTATTTCTCTGTTGTTTATATACTATAATCACAAAATAGCATGAAATTATTTAAATTATTTCAGAAATAAAAATTTATTATATAGTTTCCATTTTATTCTCTTGCCATGGACTCATTAACAGCAACCACAATGATAACGACAATAGCTAATGTTTAAAAGCCCATTTTATATTTTATATGCTAAACACTGTTCAAGATCAGTGTGTGTGTGTGTGTGTACAAATTCTCAAGGTGGGGAATATAATGCTATACCACAGGCACTATTTTAAACATTACATCTAATAGAGGAGAAACATGTCCTGGAGACATTAAATAACTTAACACAGGATTTAAACCTAGGCAATTGTTAAGGATTGACCTCTATCCTTACTATTTTATAGATATAAGGTATTACACAAAACTTTAAAATGAGTTGCCAAAAGGAGGAATCGTCGAAACTAGTGAAGATGAAGATCATGCAGGCACGAATTTTGAAAATTCTTGGGGAAAAGTATCAACTGTAAGGCTGATTTTCAAAGTAAACACTGTGACACTTTATTGGAACTGAAGAGGGGGTGCCTTACAATGTGAGGACTTTTATATTTCCATTTGGTTAAAATCAATAGATAATTGAAAGATGTTTTTTCAATAATAACATTTTGTCAAGTTTATATCACTATTTCAAATACATTTACTTTAGACATACTGGGATTGTCATCAAATCATGTTTTGGAGGAACACAAACAACTCTTATCCTTTGATATTTTATTTGTCATGTATTTTAAGTTAATTTCATAAATTTTGTATACAATATAGCAATAAATATAAATTTAAATATATGCACATGTATCTGTATGCGACATTTTCTAGTGGACATCTGTTAAATTTAACATTTTGATCATTACACACATATTAGTTAATACTACTTTTAACAATAATACTGTTATTTAATGATAATATTGAACATTTATGAGCACTTATTATGGTTCCAGCTACATATAGTAGTCTCTCTTTCTCTCTTCATATCAGTCTCAAGAATCCTGCCAATTTAAAATTCTTTTTTTTAGCTATTTTTATTTTTTGTTAACGTTTTCAATATGGTTTTTAAAATGTGTTAGGATTCCAAATTTTCAGGCACTGAAAAATGTTTTCAAACACGGATTAATGAGCATCATGGGATTCTCTGAGAATGTGAGAGAAAGATAATGACCTCTGCAATTCACAAAGTCACTACATTTATTTCTTTATTTATTCAAATCTGGTAGAGAATGTTTTGTCTCTGGCTCTGTAAGAGCACCATCTGGTGGTATCCAAGTCTTTTAAGACAATCTGTAGACATCATCGTTACCAAAGGTTTTGCGGGGTACAGCGGTAAACTTGTTAGAATGTAGATTTATATTTCTTTTGATTTTTTTTTGTTCTAAGTTTAACAAGACAATTATTTATTATTTTGAGTGAATAACTCACACATAAAATCAAATCCCATGTATGAAGTACATAAAAGACTATTTTTCCCTCGGGAGAAACAAAACAAAACAAAACTACTTTTCCTTATTGTTGAGTATCGGGCAGAAAAGTTTACAATGGCTAGGACTAGCCAACGTGTAGAAAAATCAACTTAATTCAAATTTAAATATGCATATCCTCTTAGGGTTAGATTTAGGAGATGACAAGCTGTTAATAATCCAACAGGGTTCATTGCCAAGCATTCTATGTATTCTAATACTTTGTAGCTTCAAAATAAGTAAAAATTTCAATGATTTTCTACTGAAAATACTACTAAATGTTCGGATGATTTTACTGAACTTTTGAAACATTTGTTATATTCACAGTCTTGCCAGGACAATCATCACAGATATATATTTTACGCAAGAGAATGTCTAGAATAGTGAATAGCTTACCAGCTTGCGACAAAATATAATTCCAATAGAATTTGATAGCAAATTTAACCAAAAATGATCATCCAATATTCTATTCATAACATATTTTGTTAAAAAATAAAATTTTCTAGAGAAATACATATGGATTTGTAATATCTGCAGAGAAATAACACAAATGTTATGTAAGTAGAAAATTATAATTTATTAGAAATACAAAGAACCAATTCTCATAGATTTAAATTTTTTTCTATGTTAAAATAATAGTTGATATTTCTTTCCTTATGGCTAAAGTTGTACTTGTTCTTCTGTATCAGTGATAATTAAAACTTAGATACATAAGTACATTTTGTAAATTTTGAGAGAAGAAAATTTATTCCCAATATATTCTCTAGGATTGAAAATATTATTAGTTACTTTATATAAATTTTCAATCTTTTTATCTGCAAACTAAAAACATAACTATAGTAAAAGGCCATGGGTGAAGAATTTAAGTTCTGAAATAAAGTTGTTTGGGTTTAAATCGTGCTCTTTTTAGCTACGTACTCTTTGACAAATTACTTCTATACGGCACTATTTGTAAAATGCTGATAACACCTCCAGTCTAAGACTGTAATAAGTATTAAACAATTTAAACCAATAAATAATTTGAAGTTGTGCTTACTTTTATCAAGCATTAAATAAAGGTTAGTCAGTAACTATTGAAATGTTTTCATAAGAGGTATTCAGTTATGACTCCACTTTGCATTTTTCTGTGGAAATATATTTAATATTCCACTTGTTGGTTGATGCAATGTAAGAGTCACGTTATGACATATAAAATGCATTTCTATGGCACAGCTTCCTAGCACTACTGAGAATGGATTCCATATGCCATGATCACTGGCTACCAAAGTCCCTGGACTTTATTCCACTGTCTGTGAAAACCCTGTCTGTCACTTTGGTATGTTGAATATATATTACTGTATCTTGTGTGTATCATGACAGGTTAGTGTTTGTATGAATGACATGAAACAATTTCTATTACGAAATTTGTCACATTTAAAGCCACAACAGAATAAAATACCTAGATACACAGGTAACCAAGGAGGTAAAAAATCTATTCAACGAAAATTGCACAACAGTACTGAAAGAAATCAGAGATGACACAAACAAATGGAAAAACACTCTAAGCTCATGGACAGGAAGAATCAATATTGTAAAAACAGCCATACAGCCCAAAGTAATTTAGAGATTCAATGCTATTCCTATCAAACTATAAACATCATTTTTCATAGAATTAGAAAAAGCTACCTAAAATTCATATGGAATGAAAAAGAGCCTGAATAGCCAAAGCAATCCTAAGCAAAAAGAACAGAGCCAGAAATATCAAACGACTTTACTTCAAACTATACTGCAAGACTTCAGTAACCAAAACATCATGATATTGGTACAAAAATAGACACATAGGCCTGTAATCCCAGCACTTTGGGAGGCCGAGGTGGGCGGATCACAAGGTCAGGAGATCGAGACCATCCTGGCTAACACGGTGAAACCCCGTCTCTACTAAAACTACAAAAAAAAAAACTAGCCGGGCGAGGTGGCGGGCGCCTGTAGTCTCAGCTACTCAGGAGGCTGAGGCAGGAGAATGGCGTGAACCCGGGAGGCGGAGCTTTCAGTGAGCCGAAAATTGCGCCACTGCACTCCAGCCTGGGGCACAGACCAAGACTCCGTCTCAAAAAAAAAAAAAAAAAATAGACACATAGACAAAAAGAACAAGTTAGAAAACCCGGAAGTGAAACTGCATACCGACAACGGTCTGATTTTTGACAAAGTCGACAGAAACAAGCAATGGGGAAAGGACTCTCTATTCAATAAATGATGCTGGGATAATATAGGCTAGGCACATTCAGAAGATTGAAACTGGACCCCTTTCTTTCACCACAAACAAAAATCAACTCAAGTTTGATTCAAAACTTAAATGTAAAACTTCAAACTATAAAAACGCTAGAAGAAAAACTATAAAATACTATTTTGGACATAGGCCTTGAAAAAGATTTCATGATGAAGACTCGAAAAGCAAATGCAACAAAAAGAAAAATTGAAAAATGGGAACTAATTAAACTAAAGAGTTTTTTCACAACAAAGAAACTATCAACAAAGTAAACAGAAAACCTATAGAATGGAAGAAAATATCTGTGAACTATGTATTCAACACAAGCCTAATATCGAAAATCTATAAAATACTTAGACAAATCAACAAAAACAACCCCATTAAAAAGTAGGCAAAGGACATGAACCGTCACTTCTCAAAAGAAGACATACAAATATCCAACAAACATTAATACTCATCACTAATCATTAGAGAAATGCAAATCAAAACCACAACGAGATATCACCTCATACCAGTTATAATGGCTATTATAAAAAGTCAAAAAATAATACATGGTTGTGAGGATGTAAAGAAAAGGGAATGGTTATATGCTGCTGATGGGAATGTAATTAGTTCAGCCATAGTGAAAAGCAGTTTGGAGATTTCTCAAAGAACTTAAAACAGAACTACCTTTTTAACTAGCAATCCCATTACTGGGTATGTAACCGACGGAGTATATATTGTTGTACCAAAAAGACACATGCATTTATATGTTCATCACAGCACTTTTCACAATAGCAAAGACATGGAATAAACTTAGATGCCCATCAATACTGGACTGGGTAAAGAAAATGTGGTACATTTACACCATGTAATACTATGCAGCCATTAAAAAAAAAAAAAAAATCATGTCCTTTGCTGCAACATGGATACAGCTGGAGGCCAATATCTAAGGGAAATAACGCAACAAGAGAAAACCAAATACTGCATATTCTCACTTATAAGTGGGATCTAAATGATGCATACATATGACCACCAAGAAGGGAATAATAGACTCCAGGGCTTACTTAAGGGTGAAGTGTGGGTGGAAGGAGGGTGAGGATGGAAAAACTACCAAGCTGGTATTATGTTCACTGCCTGGGGGACAAAATCATTTGTACACCAAACTCAAGCAACATGCAATTTACCCAAGAAACAAATCTGCACACATACCTTCTAAACCTAAAATAAAAGTTGGGAGAAAAAATAAATAAGTAAAACTCATTATATTTAAAAAGAGTAGTTATACATATTTCAATAATCCATTATATTGTTGGGAAGACTTAGGGGTGTGTAACACACCAATATTATATCCAAACAAACTTTAAATTAGTCAGAGATTTTACATGAATAGTTCTTACATACAAATGTATGTAATTCTAGTGAGTATCTCTGATTTCCTCAGGGAAGGATCAAAAACCATTGCCAATTTTCTTTACTGACAGTTGAACTTTCCATAATAACGCCAGCTGTTTAACTTCTAGATTTTCTCATGAAAATATGTTGTTTCTCATAAACATCAACAGCTTTTATTTACCTGCTTAGAAAAATGTGGCTGTTTTAATTCTACGGTTCTTTGAAAACAAATTTACAAAAATGTTTGACTCACTATTGATTTTTATTTCTGTTTTTAGATTGCATATCACCTAAATACATTTTAATCATTTTATTTCAGCTATGACACAGCAAATCAAAACAACAATTTATGTACCAAACAAATTAAATTTCCATCTATGAGACAAATTCAGAACAATAAAAATTGAAGTGATAAACTGGGTGTGTTCAAAGAGTTTTTGTATGTGAATGTATAGTCTAAGCCAGAGTTCAATTATTTTATTTTGAAAATTATCAAGTTGATGGAAAAAAGCTTTGCACCAAAACAATTGTACTTTCTAAGATCTGGACATAACCAAATAATTTAGTAGGCTCAATATTTTTCCGTCTGATATTTACATATATGTGTTTGTTATCTAAGGATAATAATGTTTAAATAGGAATAAAATTTTACAGAGCAAGACATTACAGAAATGAGTTGTGTACAAATAAAGCAGAAATAAACTAAGGTTATCTAAAAGTATAATGAACTGTTGATTAATAATACATTAGCAGTTAACACAAAAATCAAATTAGTCATCTAAAGAAGTTTGCATATATATGTTGCTCTTGTCATTGATGGGGCTATAATAGGTTTTAAAGCAAGTATGCCTGTATGATGAGTTCATTTGGTATTCACTGTAATAGCACAGATAATAATGAAGTCATTTGGCTTCCATTATATAAACATTAGATAATGGATACCTATATTAAAATGCAACTCTTATGTTTGTGCTTATTTTTGTCTTCATTTGTACATAGTACTAAATCTTTAAAGTTGAGCTTTCATGCAGCTTGTTGACATTTATAACTTTGGATTTTGAGTGACTTTTATGAACAAAAGCATCTCATTACGTTGTTTTAGATTCTAAGATAAACAACAATTGGATTTCTTAAAAAGAGCATCCTTTATGTTTATTACCTACTTATCTAATCTTATTTTCCCCCTCCCACTTTTTGCTACTTTTTTGGACTGGAAGCAGACATTCACAATAACATCTTGAGAAAATATACCAGTACACAAGCTATTTGAAAAGTTTGATTTTACATTTTATTCCTCAAGTTATTTGGTGTGTTTGTTTCTTATGACAATATATTTTTTAAAAAATCAAAAGTCAAATAAGATGAAAATTGATATTTCAAAATTTAAATAAAACGTTTTCCTCCCAGAGGCCTCCACAGCTGGTTTATAATGGTTAAACAATGAAAAGTTCTTTCAGATGTGTTTTTCTATTGGATGACATTGCTTATTTTTACCATATGAAGTGGTACAAACTCTTTTTGTGAGGTAGGCAGGATTGCACTTGCTATTTTTCTCCATGTTTATGCTTCTATTAAATTGCCTATCCCAGAATTTGAAAGCACCAACTATGGCTGATTTACCAATTGCAAAAACAAGCAGATCCAACCAAACATATTAAATTTTTTCCTATATGTTTATATGTTCTTGTAAATTCTTGTAAATCTTCATTGATATATATATGTGTATATACACACACATATATATGCCCACATATAGACACACATATATATCCACACACAGTTAAATAGAAATTATATAGATGATTATAATAGTGTACTAAGTAACTATAATGTCAGAAAACAAATTGTACTGCGGAGCCACAGAAAATTTGGATTAATCTTAATTTTTCGTGGTCTGTTGTAAAGAATTCCAAGATAGTTCTTACTTAAATTATGGAGAGGATAGGAGACTTAGATTAAACTCTTCTCAAAATGTCTTCTTTGTGTAATGAGAAAATGTTAAGTGCAAAAAAAGTCTCCAAAAAGTGTTAAAAATGAAAGAAGAAAAGAATTTGGTAGAAGGATCTTACAACTAAAGTACGGAATTGGCAAATTGCCTCATGTTTGATTACTCTCTTGTCCATTCTCTAAAATCTTTGACTATAAATCTATTCTTCCTCAGGTCTCAGATTGAAATAGGAAGCCCTCTTTAACCCTTCCTGGGTTGGATAATCCTCAGTTAGATTCTCATATCTGTTCCTGCACTTAAATTATACAACATTTTTTAATTTTAAATATATATGAAAAATCTATCTTCACTTTCACATATAGATAATTGGGAAGGAGAAGAGTAATTTAATTGCTGATTCAGATAATAGTGTATATTATTCTTTGGTGCTATAGAAAAATTCAACAATGGTAATTTTTATGGAGGTAATATATAGTATGAAACCTAAAATCATATCAATGAAGTGTGTATACTCTGCTGTGTGAAAATCCATTGGTCTCTCATGCATTTTTAAATGAAACTTACTTTGGCATGACTTTGTCCTATCATGCTTCGATTATTCGGAAAATATAGGCTTGCTGAATTATACTGATGTTTGTAATGGTGACTCATTGTATTCTAAAACACAAAAAACTTACCTTTGTCAATATCATAACTCTCATCAGAAAAGCCTTTAGTATAAGGAAGCTGTCAAGCTCAAGGTGGTAGATGCAAGTTTTCCAAAATTCCAATTTTCATTTATTGAATTATTATCTAAAACAAGTACTATTAGTTGTTTTTCTTGAAGTGTCAGACTTACTTAGTTTCATTTTTAGAAGACATCCACCAAATACTTATGTATGAATGGCTGTACACTGTCTATCAACTGGTACTTCATACGAAGATAGTTTTGTGTAAAAAGAGGCACATAAGTACTTTACTTTATGACCACCATTATATGTAAGTGTATAGTGTTAGTTCTTTTCACATACTGCCCGTTTTGTAACACAGAATATTAAACAGATATGTGCTCATACTAAGATTTCATAAAATTAATTTAATTGCTTCATTGAGGACAAATTTTAAGTGAAACTGGTTTTTCATTTTGTTTTTCTTACTACAAATGTGTGGCAGTTCAATATCAAAATCATCAAAGTTAATATTGTCAATGAAGGATAAAATTAATGTCACATTAGATTACTAGTATGATGCATTGAGATGGACATTGTATCACTCCTATGGTATTCTCACCAAAAATTCATAACCTAAATTGAATCATAGGTAAACTTAAGACAAAACCAATTTGAAAATCATTCTGCAAAATAGTTGTCTGGTTCTCTTCTAGAGTCAAAGAAAAAGGCAGAAAAAGACTGAGTATCTGTTACAACATAAAGGAGACTAAGGAACATTATAGCTAAAGGAAAATGCTATTCTTGATTGCAATCCAGACCAGAAAAATATTTCTCTTAAATTATAATATGTTAAAGGAACAAAAGTATTAAAGGAGGAATTCAGTTGTAAATATGCAATAAAATTATATACCATAATCATAATATTTTTTATAATTTATTAAAAATAGAAGTACTAGGATATCGAAGGCATAGCAAATTTTAATAAATTATAAAATGTAAAGTACTGATATAAAAACTCTAGAGAATGCTTAACATCTTTAAGCATTAAACTGATTAGTAATATATAATTGAAATTTTATTAATTTCTAAATGTTAACTAATTATTGAAAGAAAAAGTAAAAGAGAGCTCTAGGAAGTCATGTGGTAATGATTTAATAGTTATCTATCTAGTGATGCCTTAGAAATAACAGAAATTAGGAGAATCAAAATATAAAGTTTATCTATTTTAAAAAAATTGAACTGCTTATAAAGACACTCCTCACTTCCTGGTCCCCATTCCCTATCACTCTCTCGAGATCATTTTTTGAGACTTCTATGAATTTGATTGCTTGAACAAAACTAAATACCATGGCTTCACTAGATACTTATTATCTGTCTGCTTTTATTTACACAATATTCTGTATATTCAGTATTTCTCTTTCAATTTTCCTCCTAGAATCTAAGCTACCTAGTATATAGGTAAAAATCATCTAGAAAGTCCAAAAGAAGTTTTCAGACACATCCTTTATCAGGGTAAAACAATAGAGCAATGGTTTTTCTGTAAACCTCTCTTTCTTTCCTATTAAAATAGGAAACACAGATGTCAGTCTTCTTGATTCTTGTTGTAATTTTAATGGTAGTTTTTGGGATCTGTAGTGTAGTCTTTCATTCTTCCATTTGTTGATTTTATATATAATTTTCATACTCCTATTCAAAGGGTCTAACCCCTTTTCTACATGATTGATTGACATCAACAATAGTTTTCTCAGAAACTTCCAGTGGGTGCTCTATGTGTTCTCACAAATGTAATGTATGCCTCTTCTTCTATCTTCTTGCAGCTCTTACTCTGGCTCATTTTGGCTGTATTTTACTGACATAGTAAACCTCTGAAGTAGCAGCTATCTTAATTACTCCTAATAATTTTCTTTGTGAGATTACCAATGCACATTCCAGGGTCTCAGACATTGCTGAAGCAGCCCTGAAATCTTTACTTATATTTGGAAAATCGCTCACTCCACAGGTCCAAGCCACAGGTGATCAGTTGTTTTCTGAAGTAGTATTGTTTACTTCCTGAATATCCATGAATCTGGCAATGATTAACATATTGGAGACAATAATCAAAAATCAAATAAAAATATTCATTTGGTTGGAATGGGAAATAATTCAGCTGAGTCTCATCTCTGTATTTCTGTTAATCAATCTCTACTCCAAAACTAACTAAAAACTAAAAATGTCTCCTGAGCAAAATGGTAATTAGCTTCAATACACAATTTGATATTTTACATACAACAATTTTCATTTACAAAATATAGAACATAAGCATTAAAGTTTAAGTTGATTTTGCAGCTTTAGAAATAAACAATGCTTTACATTTTTCACATTGCTAAATTTTTTAAACAAAAATAATTTTGTCTCAAAGTAAATTTTAGTCTTCACTTCCAGAAACATAAATTTGCCTATAATTCTATTCACATTCTATTTCATTTTTCAATGTTTTTAAAACAGTAGTGTTCAGATTCATCCAGGAGATGGATTTAGAAAAATTCCTCACATTGGGTTCAGTCATTAAGGTTTGCTTAGGTCACAAAATAATAGATAATTTAATGCTGGCCCTTCTATTTACACATTATGTAGATTTCTAGGGTGGCACATAATGAGGAATATATTCCAATATATTATGCCTCTCTTTCCCTTATAAAGAACTACTGGTTCCTTGACTAGCATAACAGGCTATGAAACTTGTCAGGGCCTTTTGTAAGTTGTCTCAGTCCTATTTAATTTGCAGTAATAAAAATTTATAACCATAGTATGTATTATTTATAACCATAGTTTGTACTGTACTTTTGATTAAAAGTGTCTCTGATGGTATTTTACTGAATGCATAGATGACCTGATCAAAAGACATATGGTGACTGAACAACAAAAATTAAAACCGAACTATATGCAGTCAACAAGAGACTCACTTTAGGTTTAAGGACACACTTAAGCTAAAAGTGAACAGATGAAAAAAGATATTCTATGCAAAAGGCAACTGAAGAAGAGCAGAGGTAGCTATATCAAAATGAAATAATAAACTGGAAAATCCACCAATCTGTGAAAATTAAACAACACACTCCTGAACAGCTAGTGGGTCAAAGAAGAAATCAAAACCTAAATCTAAAAATATTATTTTTATATATATGTATGTATATATGGAAACACAACATATCAAGCATACAGTATGCAGCAAAAAATAGTTCTAAGAGGAAGATTTAGAGTAATAAATACCTATATTAAGAAAAGAAAAGCCTCAAACAAACAACCCAACTTTTCCCCTCAAGGAACTAAGAAAGTGAAGAAGAAGAAACTCAGTTCGAAGTTAGCAGAAGGAAGAAAACAACAAAGATCAGAGCAGAAATAACTGAAACAGAGGCTAAAAACATGGAAAATATTAATGAAACCAAAAGTTAATTTGTTGAAAAAATTAAAGAAAAAAGAATTTCCAAGCCTTTAGATAGACTGTGAAAAAAAAGAGAAAAAACTAAAATCAATGAAATTAAAAATGAAAGAAAAGATATTATAACTCTTATGACAGGGGTAAAAAGGATCACAAGCAACTACTATAAACAATTATATGAGAACAAATTGGATAACCTTGAACTGGATAAATTCCTAGAAAGATACAACCTACTAAGATTGAATCATAAAGGCATAGAAAATCTGAAAAGACCAATATTGAGTAAGGGGACTGAATCAGAAATCAAATCTTCTAACAAAGAGAAGTCCAGAACGAGATGATTTTACTGCTGAATTCTACCAAACATTTAAAGAAAAACTAATACCAATTCTTTTCAAATTTCTTTAAAAATTTAGAAAAGGCACATTTCCAAACTCATTTTATAAAAACTGTATTATCCCAGTATAAAAGCCAGACAAAGACACTATAAGATTAGAAAACTATGGGCCAATATTCATGATAAGCATAGTTGCAAGAAGACTCAACAAAACACTAGCAAAATGAATTCAACAGTACATCAAAAGGATCTTGTCTATAATTAAGTGGGAATTTCTCTTGGGATGCAAGGATGGGTCACCTTCTACAAACAAATAAATGTAATATGCTACATTAATATAATAAAGAAAAAAACTATTTAATTATCGCAATAGACACAGAAAACGCATTTGACACAATTCAACACCCTTTCATGGTGAAAATTCTCAACAAATTAGGAATAGAAAGAATATACCTCAACACAATAAAAGATATATATGACAATCCACAGATGACATAAACAACAGTCAAAAGTGAAAAGTTCTACTTCTAAGGCAGAAAGAAGACAATGGTGCATACCTTAGATACCCTTATTTAACATAGTATTGGAAGTACCAAATCAAGCAATTAGGCAATGAAAAGAAACAAAAGGAATCCACATTGGAAAAAAAAAAAAAGCAAAATTATTTGTTTTCAGATGACATGATCTTATATGTAGAAACCCCTAAAGACTCCACATAAAACTGTTAACACTAATAAGTGAATATGGTAAAGTTACAGGATACAAAATCAATGTACAAAAACTGGTAGCGTTTCTAGACACTAACAATGAACTATACTAAAATAAATCAGAAAACAATTCTATTTACCAAAAATCTAAAATAATAAAATACTTAGAAATAAACAAGGAGGTTAAAAATCTGTACACTGTCAACTATGAAACATGGAAACTGAAGAAGACACAAATAAGTGGAAAGTTGTCTTGTGTTCAGTTATTATAGGAATTAATATTTAAAACCATTCATACCACCCAAAACAATCTAATGTAATTTGTGTCAAAGTTCCAATGGCATTCTTCACAGAAATAGAAAGATATCCTAAAATTCTTGTGGAACCACCAGAATCACCAAATAGCTAAAGCCATCCTGAGAAACAACAAAGCTGGAAGCATCACACTTCCTAATTTCAAATTATATTACAAAGCTATAATAATCAAAAACAATATGTATTGGCATAAAAATACATACAAAGACCAATGGAGCAGAATAGAGAAGCCAGATAGAAACCTACATATACACTATCAACTTATTTTTGACTAAAGAGCTGAGAATACACATGGGGGAAAAGAGTCTCAACAGTAAATGGTGTTGGGAAAACTGGTTGTCTATAAAAAAAAAAAGAATGAAGTTGGACCCATATCTTACACCATACAAAAAAATCGACTCAGAATGTATTAAAAATTTGAACAAAGGATCTAAAGCCATAGAACACTAATAACAGAAAAATAAAGGAAATAAACAGAAAAAGATTTCCCTTAGCAATAATGTTTTTTTTGTTATAACACCAAAAGCACAGACAAACAAAAGCAACAGTAAGTGGAACCACACCAATTTAAAAAGTTTTTTTCACAGCAAAGGAAATATTCAAAAGAATGAAAAGTCAGTCTAGGAAATGGTAAAAAATATTTGCAAATCATATAGCTAATATGGCATTGACATCCAAAATACATAAGTAATTTATTCAAGTCAATAACAAATAATAATAATCCAGTTTAAAATTGGCAAAGCACCTGAATACGCAATTTTCAAAAGAAGATGTACAAATAGTCTACATGTATATAATACGGTGCTCAACATCACTAATCATCAGAGAAATGCAAATTAAATCTACAAGGAGATATCATTTCATACCTGTTAAGGTAGCTATTCTCAGTAGGCCAAAAGCTGAGGTATTGGTGAGATCGTGGAAAATGGGAACCCTTGTACACTGTTAGGAAGATTAACTGGTAAAGCTTCTATGAAAAACAGTATGAAGGTTACCCCCAAAGCTGAAAGTAGAACAACCATATGATCCACCAATCACTCTTCTGAGTCTAAATCTAAAGAGAAAGAAATTACCACTTCATAAAGATATCTGCACTCCCATGTTCATTGTAGCCTTACTTGCAATAGCTAAGATACGGAAACAATCTACATGCCCAGATGAGTAGAAAAAGAAAATATAGCCACATATTTAACGGAATATTATTCAGCCTTAAAAAATGGCAGTAATCCTGTCATTTCTGAAAATATGGGTGAAATTGGAAGACATAAGCCAGACCCAGAAAACCAATACTGCATGACATCTCTTATATGCAGAATATGAAAAGGTTGAACTCATAGAAATACAAAGTAGTATTATCGTTACCAGAAGCTTGGGGGTGGGGGACATCAGGAGATGCTGATCAAAAAGTGCCCATTTTCATTTATAAGATGAATACATTTTGGAGCTCCAGTGGACAGCATGGTGACTATAGCTAATAACAATATATTGTATACTTGAAATTTCCTAAGATCTTAAGTGTTCCCACCATGTACATACAAAAAATTATAATTGTGTGAGGTGGTGGATATGTTAATTAGCTTGATTGTGTTAAAGATTACACAATGCATATGTATATTAAATCATCACATTGTAAACCCTGCATACCATTTTTATTTGTCAATCATATCTCAAGAAAGCTGAAAAAAAAAAATCTCACTAGCTACAAATTTTAGAATGCAGATTGAAGACCATATCACTTAAAGGCATGGAATCAGACTAACCTGGGCTCACTCTGGTACTGTTAATTATAATATGTGATTTCTGAACAGGCCCTTAACCTCTCTGCTCTTAACAGTTCTTGAAATCTCCTTCACAAGAATGTTATGAGGAATGAAATGAGAATTACATCTATCAAGAACTCGACACAGAGTCAGAGGTAAGTAACTGGTTGTAATTCTCATTAACAGTAGTAACAGCATCACAAGGTCAGAAAAAAGTTATAATGCCCTTTTCAGCTTTAAACTCATCTTTTTTACAGGGCTTTCCACTTGATAGGCCCAGTGCAAGATGGCCATATCCAGAGGCTCTTAAATTTTAATCACCACTGATAAATTATATTGTGCAGGTACTGTTCTGAAGGCAGCTTTTGGAATGGAGACTAAACTTTCACTAGTGGTTGGAAGTGGATAAATTAATTTATCTTTTCATCTCGGGTGAGCCCTTGGAGAAAATCATTATCATAAAACATTGTAAATCTATAGACTTGGCAGTTTTTGCCCTGCAGAGTCACAGGACTTGAGTAAATATGGAGATTTAGAGATTTACTGTCTTTTCCTTTGAAGAGGTGATTTCCCTTGGTAGAGAAAGATGGACATGGCAATAGAAAAAAAAAAAATCTTGTTTTAACTTTAAACCTGAACCAGCTTTGAAATACATATATCTCTTTACCAAGCTAGCTTTCATATCTGCAAAGCCATTTTTATTAAATTACAATATTAAACTTTAGAACAAAAATGAGCTGTGGGAAAAGATCTTACTCAATATATGCACCTATCATGAATCAACATTAAAGTCTGCAAATCATTATCAACATTTCCTCTGAGGACTGGTGAGACAAAGAAACATCATTAGTATACTTTGTCAAGCCAAGAAATTGAAAATTGAAAATAAAATTAACCATTCAGCCTAGAAGTCAAAGGTTGCATTTGTTTGAAACAAGCAAAAAAGTTTTTAAGACAATGTACGAGTAAGCTTCTCACAATAATTATCAGGATTTTAATATAAACTTATAATGAGGTATACACAATTAAAGTCATTATATATTCTCTTCATAAATATGTGTCTAAAAGGGGCATTTATTCATTTGCGAGCATGAATCCTTGAAGTTAATAAATTTTTCACATGAAATCAATTATACATGATAACATATAACAATAAAATACGCTACAAGCTCAATGGTATTATGTAAATAGAACAAAAGAAAATGAAAGTTTTAGAAGCTACATGCTGATTATTGAGAAATGGAAAACCTTGTGACTTAAGGTAGTTTGGTGTGTGTGTTGTGTGTGTGTGTGTGTGAGAGAGAGAGATAGAAAAAGACAGAGAGAGTGAGAAAGGTGTATGTGTTTAATAATGATGCAAGCGCTCCACCTCTATTGCTGTTGACTAGACAGAGGTCAAACTTTCTTCTTATTCAAAGGGAACTTTCCGCTTTCTTTTGTCTCTCTTTTCATTAGTACCATTGAAAAAAAAATATTAAACAACTGGTTTAACAGGACGGTAGAATCACTTTCTCTGTGGCATGGGTATAATAATAGAGAATCAATCAAGAAAATACGGGACTTAACAAAAAGAAAGCATATAATCTAATTACCAACACTATCTGTAGTGACAGTTTTCAAGAACATAGGCCAGAATACACACATTGTGTTTTCCAAAGATTATCCAGATAATAATCTATTATTTATTTCATTTAACACTATTTAACAAATTCAGTTAGCAAAAGGTAGATTACTTAGCGATCCCTTAGCTCTGAATGTCCCTGCCTCCCACTGACGGTCCAACTCCTCTCAGAACAGGCTCCTCTCTGAATATCTAGCATGGCTGTGCTACCCTCTCACTGCTTCTGTTCTCCTAGCTGCTGGTGCCCAGTAGCATTTTCCTTAAAACATCCTAGGAAATAGTGGTTTTATTGTGTCTCCTGAAACTCTCTTGGATACAATTTCCTTTAGTGAATATGTGCTTATAATCACTAGAGTCATTTTTGTCATTATAAAACCAAAGAATAGGTGTGCAAAACACAAAAATCATATTTCACATTCCATGCTTTACTCAGTTTTTTTTTTAATCCTGTAGTTTGATAATTTTTATCAGCTACAATTCAGGAGAAAAAAATACACACAATTCTCAACCAAGAGCAGCCTGCCACTGTGAAAAATAGCAATCACTTTCTACAAACATTCTTGTTCTATAAAGTTTTAAAAGTATGTTCCTAAAAGTCTGATTACAAGTATGTTAATATCACTGCTTTTAAGAACATAGGTTGTGTTTTGTGATATTTTTGGGTCATTCAACAAAGAAACAAGAAAATAGTTTATGTATTCACTTTAGCATATATTTATCAGGCATGTTACATAACATATACCTTCTATTGCTAAAAGAGTTGTAAAATTTAAATTTTAATGACTATGACTTTTTCTGTAATGTTATTATAGAATATTTTTAATAAAGTGGATATTGGAAGACTGTGATCTTTAGGAGTAAATAAATTTATCATTTGAATGCAGGTAGTTCATCTACAATACGCCAAGGAAAAACAAATTGAACTGTTTATAAATATTACACATATACAAAATAAAATAATCTCCTTAGAAAGTATTTCAATATCTATTGTAAGCAAATTATTGGAAAGTAATCATTAGAAAAATGAACACAATCTACATGGGTTTTTTACAACTCTTTGCCAATGGGGAAAATAATACAGTGAACACCAGAAATATATCTTCTCTACGAGGAATTCTCAATACAAATCTATAAAAATAAGGCATTTATTTTTCACTATAATCTCCAAGCATACATCTTAGCAAACATTTAGGGCCTAAAGGTAGAAGACAAGTTACCTCCTTGAGCCAACTGCCTGCATTTCTGGACTTAATCAAGCAGGGTTGCTTTATGTGAGCTATGACTTTGGAAAGAATTTGATCATTACATGTAGATTTTAGTGTGAGGACAAAAAATAAAACTCTTAATAAAACAATTAGGAATTTATTAATAGGATTTATTAATATTAACTTCTGGAGTACTATTTAAAGCCTGTATATTTCCTTATGTTTACATAAGGGGAAAAAAAGACAGAAAAATACATATTAGGCAGGTTTAAACAAGTGTGTGAAGGATTCATATTTCCCAGGTTGCCTAAGGAAGATGGGAACTAGGGAGAGTAAGGGGGAGAGTAGGATATTGACTTCTGTGCTAATCTTTGCATTATTTGGCTTTGTGTAATGATAAATAATGCATTCTCAGGAAAAGTATAAACAATAATAAATATTCTTCAAAGTCCTAACCTAATGATTTTCAACTACTATTTTGAACAACAGACTTATTCTCTTATTCTTTGTGTTATGCTTCTTCATCTTCTCTATTCTTTCTTTTCCTCCTTCTCATACACTTTTTTGACAAGTGGATAAATAGAGGCTTATGTAAAACTTTACTATATAGACTATGAAAAAGAAACAAAGCTAATAAGATCAAAACACATATAAAGGAAGGAAACCAAGTTCTACATATCCATTAACCACCAATACCTTTATTCTTAACTATAGGGTCTGACCAGGCAATGTGCAAAACAATAGCATTTTGCATAATTCAGTTTTAAAACTGTATCCTTAACTAAAAGAAAAATGTCTGTGTATTAGTCTGTTCTCATGCTGCTAATAAAGACATACCCAAGACTGGGTATTTTATAAAGGAAAGAAGTTTAATGGACTCACAGTTCCACATGGCTGGGGAGGCCTCACAATCATGGTGGAAGATAAATGAGGAGTAAAGTCACATCTTACATGGTGGCAGGCAAAAGAGAACATGTGCAGGGGAACTCCCCTTTATAAAACTATTGGATCTCATGAGACTTATTCACTATCATGAGAACAGTATGGGGGAAACTGCCCCCATTATTCAATTATATCCACTTATCCCTGCCCTTGACACATAGGGATTATTACAATTCAAGGTGAGATTTGGGTGGGGACACAGCCAAACCATATTAGTTGGCAGTGATAAAATAAGATAGTTATGTTAGCAATGAAGTTGCCTGCTTACAAACTCAAATATAAAAGTATAAACAATAATAAATATTCTTCAAAGTCCTATCCTAATGATTTTCAACTACTATTTTAAACAACAGACTATTCTCTTATTCTTTGTCTTATGCTTCGTCATCTTCTCTTTTCTTTCTTTTCCTCCTTAAGACAAAGAAGTTTTTCCCATTATATCTTTATCTTGGAAATTTCAGTATGTCTTTACTTCTAAAGTTAAATGTTCCATATTAGCTACCTGGTGAACAAAAGATGTAACTTGAATTCCTAGACAAGTTTGTTCAAAATATTTTGGAAATTATCTTACTTTCAACAGTTAATAGAAAGCACTCTAAAAATGATATTCACATGTTTCAGTAAGCAGACTTATTTAGGGCCTTATCAGATCACTTGCTTGTTTATAGAAAACATACTGTCTGACATAATCCAAAATACATTGAAATGGTGATAATGTGTTCATGCCTTTTGTTCTTCCCTTTGACATTCATGGTCACAAGTGTAGCTGAGTAAATCAGTTCCAAGACATGAATAATCACTTTAATACCTCTGGTGGTTATAACCATCTGAAACTCAGGAGAATGGTAAGTTTGAGGGGAAAAGAAAGGAGCACAGAATATATCCCCTGTGATATCTCATGTGCCTTCTTCTTCTAAAAAATTAATTTACTTTTTATCAATGATTTTGTGTTTATTTCCATTACAAATGCAATACATGTTTAAAGAAGGAAATCTGAACAACAAAAGAAGGCATAAAGAAGGGGAAAAAATTTCTTGTATCCTATCCTCTGAGATAACTTCAGTGAACACATTGGCTTGCTTACTGAAAATTTTGTTTCCTATTCAAACACAAAAATACAAATTCTGTTTTACATAATTATTTTAAAATTCTATTATGGATATATAATTTCTTAACATTTTAAGCTTTAAATGAGAAACATTTTAATATCTTTAAATAAAAATATGGTTTTGAATAGCTTCATTCTATTCCATGATACTGTGATTAATGTAATCATTCAGCTATTTTTAAGGATTTGAATTATTCCCATATTTCACTATTATGAATGGTACTTGATAAACATCTTAGTATACAGATCTGAGATTACATCTTATTATCTTCTTACAATAGATCAGTACAAGTGGATTTAGGAGAACAAATATGTGCATCTTTCAAGGCTTTGGGATGACGCTGTCGAATTGCTCTTAAGATTTTACCATTTTAAAGTCATGTCAAAGTGTTGTTCCAGAAAAACTTTCTTCTCTGGAATAAAAGATATTTTCTCTTCTAAGATGTTTGTTTTATTTCTTTCTCTTCTTCTTTCTTTTTTTTTTAATAAGAACATCTGACATGAGATCTACCATTTTAATAAATTTTTAAGTGTACAATACAATATTGTTAACTATAGGCATGCTGTTACTTGATGGGGAGTTGCTGTTTAACTGTACAAACTTTCAGTTATGCAAGATGAATACATCCTACAGATCTGCTGCAAAATGTCAAAGAATGAATGTCTTAGCTAATTTACTCACTTTTTTCTTTCTAAGAAGTTCTTTATCAATTTTTCTATGACCATCGAAACAAGATATTTTTACTTTCCTTCCTTAAAATTTATGACACTGAGAGTAATGAATTTATCTGATTTTTACCACTCCCCATTACATTTTTACCACTAGAGCTACTTGGAAGAAATCTGTTAAAAGGCATACTGAAGAGGTACTACATAGAGATGTTTTAAAGCAAACCAATATATTCTATAAAATTGTAATTTTAATTCCAATTTTTGGCTCACTTTCTTTTAAAAACATTTTTGTCCAGCTTGATGACATTTATCATCTTGAATAATAAAAGTGAAAAATAATCAAAACAATAAAGTCTTTAAAAATACTCTAACAACATAGTACTTAAATCCATAAAAAGATCACATTGAGTGTAAAAGTACAAGAAGTTAGAAAACAATGAAGAGTAGAAAGAGCAAAGATATCAACTAGATGCCGCCAGGAAAGCTCCTCCTACTGAGAAAGACCAGACCATCAAGTAGACTGGCACACTCTGAACAGGTCTTCAGAAAGAGGGTATTCAGTGTGGAGAGAGGGAGGATGCAGACATTGTGCTGAAGTGGAAGGAAATTGGGAGCTGTACAGGAGGTTGACAAGCACCAGGACTCGTTCCTGGCCCCACGTGGCTCCTAGCAATGAAGTGAGTGAAATAAGTGTGCGGTGGCCCACTCTCACCATGGACCTCTAGGATTCTAGGTG
Source organism: Chlorocebus sabaeus (assembly GCF_047675955.1). Classification (NCBI taxonomy): domain Eukaryota; kingdom Metazoa; phylum Chordata; class Mammalia; order Primates; family Cercopithecidae; genus Chlorocebus; species Chlorocebus sabaeus. Next base: position 3,830,235 of record NC_132927.1, read on the forward strand.
CAGGAAACACTCACTCCCACAGATATCTACGCTGGCAAGGAGAACTGCTTGGAGAGTTGGTAGAGACAGAACTCCGGGTTGCACAGAGTCCAGAAGGTTTGGGATAGAATCAGCTTCAGTGGAGCATGGCCATAGGGACTCATCCCTCAAAACTCACCATGCTCCTCTAGATGGCTTTTGTCTTTGTGACTGCTGGACATGGACAGAGTGGGGCTCTCTTACCTGTGGGAGGGGGCCATCTGATCTGACCATAGCCCTGTCTACCAGTATCATCCAGGGTGCGGGGCTGGTCATACTGGCTTGTAACACTGCCTCAGGTTGCCAATGGCTATCATCATAGCTCTTTAGCTGGCAGACACTGCCTACCCATTGAGATACATTTGCAGATGGATCCCAGTCAGCATGTACTCACCTGGAAGCATCCTCCACCAGCATACACTCACCTGCTGGTATCCCACTGCTGCACACAGGAGCGGGGAGCCATCACCACCCCACTAGCATGTATGAATGTGGGGACTCACTGCCAACCCACTTGCATGCAAGCAAGCAGGGACCCCTGCTTGCCCCACCAGTGCTCACATGATTGGGGACCAGCCACTGCCCCACCAGTGCATATACATGCAGGAACAAACTGCCTGGTGCACAAGCAAGCAGGGACCTCAGTTGTCCTGCCAGTGTATATGCATATGCAGACTCATCATCTGCACAAATGCATGCGAGGACCCCTGACATCCTGCCAGAACATTTTTGCCAGCAGCCTCCATTGAAATGCTGCTACCAGAGGACAGGAAACACATTGGCCCCTTCAGCACAGTTGGTGTTTGCCCTTAAGGGGCCAGAGAACAAAGCCATGAGCCTGGTCCTAGTACCCTACAGGTAGAACATACAAGGTCAGGCGTGGTGAGCTGAACACTGGCCCCTGAAAGTATCCAGAAACAAAGCCAATTTACTAAACCCAACTTTTACCACAGTAAAATTCTCAAGGGCGTCAAAGAATATAATAGCAAAAAGCCCCATCTGAAAGACAACAACTTCAAAGATTAAAGGAACAGACTTGCAACTAGGGACAGCTTGGTGACCTGGAAATGATTTGCATATGCCATTTATGTCTCCCATTTGCATAGGGCCTACCTGTTCCACTGAGATTGTGGTGCAGAAGAGCTTCTTAGCTCTACCCTTAGGCAGAAATTCAGACAATCTTAGCACCCGCTTGCCTGGACCAGCAGCCTGGGCCTCTCCACCCTTCCTGAACATATATTATGATGCAGTGAGTCTCCCTCTGCTCCACACCCAGGTAGATCTCCAGGCATTCAGAGTACCTGTTCACTTGGTTCAGCCACCTGAGACACCCCACCCTTCCAAGACATAGACTTTGGTGCAGCAGGGCTCTCTCTGCTCCACACTCAGACAGATCTCCAGGCATGTGGAGCACTCACTTACCTGAAAAAGCAAACTGATCAATAACACCCTTACTGTGCAAAGATCCTGGTACAGAGGTACCCTCTCTGCTACATGCCCAGGCAGATCTCCAGGTATACACAGAACCTCACCCCACCCCTCCTATGCAGAGATCCTCCTATGCAGAGATCTTGGTGCAGAGAGTCCCTCTCCATTTCATGCTGAGGCAGATCAATAGGAATTTGGAGAACCTGTCCATCTGGTTCAGCAGTGTAAGCCACTGAAACCTTTCTGGACATAGACTGTGGTATAGTGAGACCCTCTCTGCTAAATGCCCAGGCAGATCTCCAGGCATATGGAGCACCTGCTCTGCTGTATTAGCAGTTTGGGCTACCCCAACCACCACGCAGAGAATTTGAAATTAAAGAGGTTTCCAAGCTACATAACTAGGCATACCTCTGGATACCTGTTGGCCACCCAATGTATTTTTCCTTGGCACTAGGCTTGTTCCTGCCATCAGGGGTCCTGCAGGCAGACTTACCCAGTCCCAACACACCTTTCATGGCTCCTGCCACCCCCTCACCTGGGGCTAAGCAGGTAGTTAAGATCACTGTGCATTCTACAAGTCAGCCCATTGCCTAAGGCACTAGAGGGCTTCTCAGAGTAGGTAAGGATTAAGTATATACCCAGCCACACTGACCACAGCTGGTTCTTATCTATAAGTGCCATGTACTGGCTTGTAGGATAAACTGCACAGCCCAGTATAAAACCTGCTAAAATAAATGCATAAGGCTATAGAAGCAAAGCCAGAAGACCATTTCCATCATTCTCTACTGTCACACCCCCTAGGGAAGGGGAAAAGAAAAAGAGAGAAAAACAAAACAACGTTATAGAGAAAAGAAGAAACAGAAAACCTTCTACCCACATGAAAATAATTACAAAATTTTAAGTATCACCATCTCCAGATGAGAAGGAACCACTAATAGAATTCTGGCACCATGAAAAATTTGAACGTTGTGACACTACCAAAGGATTGTGTTAGCTCTCCAGCAATGGTCCCTAACCACAATGAAAGCTCACAAATGACAGATAAAGAATTCAAAGCAAAGATTACGAGGAAGCTTAAGGAGACCCAAGACAAGATTGAACAGCAACACAAAGAAACACCTAATGAAATCCAGCAAATGAAGGAAGAGATAAATATCTTTAAAAGGAATCAAACAGAGTTTCTGGAATTGAGAAAGTCACTAAAGGAATTTTAAAACACAATTGAAAGTTTTATCATTAGAGTAGGCAAAGCAGAAGAAAGAATTTCAGAGCTTGAAGACAAGTCTTTTAAACTAAGCCCATCTTACGAGAAATAAAGAAAAAAAAAAAAAGAATTTTAAAATGAGCAAAGCCTTCAAAACTATGAGATTATGCAAAGTGACCAAACCCATGAATTATTGCCATTCCTGAGGCAGAAGGATAAAAAGCAAACCACCTGTAAATATATTTGAGGAAATTATTCAAGAACACTTTTCTAATCTTGCTAGAGAGATGGATATCCAAATATGAGGCATCTGGAGAACAGCTATAAAATATTACACAAAAAAACCAGCAAGGCATATTTTCACCAGACTGTCCAAGGTCAGCCTTAAAGACAAAATCTGAAGTCAGCTGGAGAAAAATGAGCAATCACATACAAAGTGATCCCTATCAGTCTAACAGTGGTCTTCTCAGCAGAAACATTACAAACCAGGAGACATTGGGGCCTATTTTCAACATTTTTAAAGAAAAGAATTTCAAGCAAGAATTTTATATCCCTCAAAACTAAGCTTCATAAGCAAAGGAGAAATAAAATATTTTCCAGACAATCAAGTGCTAAAGGAATGAATCACCATCAGTACAGCTTCACAAAAGATCCTTAAGTCAGTTCTAAACATCGAAACAAAAGAATGAAACCTGCTACCACAAACACACACTTACGTCCATTGCCTGCAGACCCTATAAAGCAAAAATACCATAGAACCTACAAAGTAACCACCCAACAACATGATAGGACCGAATCCTCATATGTCAATATTAACCTTGTTGGCAAGTGACCTAAGTATCCCACTTAAAAGGCACAGAGTGGCAAGGCAGATTAGAAAAACAAAATCCATCCATCTTCTGCCTTCAAGAGAACTGTCTTACATTAACAACATCCATAAGCTCAAAGTAAAGGCTGGAAGAAAGATCTATCATGCCAATAAAGACAACAAAAAAACAGGGTTCACGTTACTTCTGTTAGATGAATTGGAATTTATTTTATTTTATTTTATTTTATTTTATTTTATTTTATTTTATCTTATTGTATTTTGAGATAGGGTCCCACTCTGTCACCCAGGCTGGAGGGCAGTGGCATGATCTCAGCTCACTCCAACCTCTACCCCCACTGCCGGTTTAAGCAATTCTCCCACTTCAACCTCCTGAGTAGCTGGGACTACGGTGTGCACCACCACACCCCATTATTTTTTGGTAGAGATAGGGTTTCACCATGTTGGTCAAACTGGTCTTGAATTCCTGACCTCAAGTGATCTACCCACTTCAGCCGCCCAAAGTGCTGGGATTATATAAGCCAGGGCATAAGTCACCACACCTGGCCAAATGAAAGAAATTGGCCAAAAGACAGAAAATGGCATTACATGTTTATAAAGTATTCAATTTAACAAGAAGATTTAACTATACTAAATATATATGCCCCATGACCCTAATTCATAAACCAAGTACTTCTAGACCTATGAAAAGACTTATATGGCCACATAGTAATAGTAGGGAAGTTCCACACCCCACTGACAGTATTAGACAGATCCTTGAGGCAGAAAACTAACAAAGAAATTCTGATCTTTAACTCAACACTTGACCAATTGGACCTAATAAACATCTACAGACTACTCCACCCATCAACCATAGAAAATACATTCTTCTCATCTGCACACAGAGCATACTTCAAGGTTTAATATATGCTTGGCCATAAAGCAAATCTTAGTAAATTCAAAACTATCAAAATCATAGCATTCACACTCTTGGACAACAGTGAAGTAAAAGTAGAAATCAATACTAAGAAGATCTCTCAAAACCACACAACTTCATAGATGTTAAACAGCTTGATTTGGAATGCCTTTTGTTTAAACAATTAAATCAAGGCAGGACACTTTAAAAAAATCTTTGAAATGAATGAAAGTGGAGATACAGCACACTAAAATCTCTGGGACACAGCAACAACCGTGTTAAGAGGGAAGTTTGTAGAGCTAAATGTATACCTCGTAAAGTTAGAAAGAACTACAAGCTAGAGGAACTAGAAAAATAAGGCAAACAAATGCCAAAGCTAGCAGAAGAAAATAAATAACTAAAATCACAGCAGAACCAAACAAAATTGAGACCCAATAACCTATACAAAGAATCAACCAAAACAAAAGGTTGTTCTTTGAATAGATAAACAAGAATAATGGACAGCTAGCTAGATTAACAAAGAAAAAAAAAAGAGAAGATTCAAATAAGCACAATCAGAAATGACAAAGGTGACATTACAACTGATCACACAGAAATGCAAAAGATCCTCAGAGACTATTAAGACCACCTCTATGCACACAAATTAGAAAATCTAGAGGACACTGATAAATTCCTGGGAAGGCACAATCTCCTGAGAATGAATCAAGAAGAAATTGAAGCTCTGAACCAACAAATATCCAGTTTCGAAACTGAATCAGTAACAACAAAAATTTAAAAAAAAAACTGACCTTGGGAAATAATTTATGACTATGTCCTCAAAAGTAATTGAAGAAAAAATAAAAATTGACAAGGAGGACCTAATTAAATGAAAGAACTTCTGCACAGCAAATAAAACCAGCAGCAGAGTAAACAGACATGATAGGAGAAAATATTCACATACTATGCATCTGATAAAGATGGATTCACAGCTGAAATTTATCACACTACAAAGAAGAACTAGCACCAATTCTACTGAAATTATTTCAATAAATTCAAGGAGTGATTTTTCTTCAAATCATGATGAAGCAAGCATCACCCTAATACCAAAGGCTGACAAAGACACAACAAATAATAATAAAAAACCTAGCCACCAATATCCCTGATGAATATAGATGCAAAATTCCTCAATAAAATACTAGCAAACTGAATTCAATAGCACATCAAAAAGTTAATTCACCGTGATGAAGTAGGCTTCATACCTGGGATGCAAGTTTGGTTCAACATATGCAAATCAATAAATTTGATTCAACATATAAACAGAGCTTAAAACAAAAATCATTCATCATCTTAATACACATGGAAAATCTTTCAATAAAACCCAACATTCGTTTATGATGAAAACCCTTAGGAAACTACGCATTGACAGAAACTATCTCAAAATAATAACAGCCACCTATGACAAATCTGCAGGTAACATCATACTGAGTGGGCAAAAACTGAAAGCATTCCCCTTGAGAACTAGAACAAGATAAGAATGCCCATTCTCACCACTGCTATGTAATATGGTTATAGAAGTCCTCACAAAAGCACTCAGGCAAGAGAAAGAAATAAAAGTCATCCAAACAGCAAAAGAAGTCAATTATCTGTCTTCACTGATAATATAATTCTATACATAGAAAACCCTAAAGACTCCATCAAAAGGCCTCTGGAACTGGTAAATGACTTCAGCAAAGTTTCAGGATAGAAAAGCAATGTACAAAAATCAGTAGCATTTTTATACACCAATAATTTGCAATCCAGAATGTAATACCATTTACAACAACCAAAAAGCAATGAAGTACCTAGGAATATAACTAGCCAAGGAGAAGAGAAATCTCTACAAGGAGGACTACAAAACACTGCTATAGGAACTCATAGATGACATAAACAAAAAGAAAACATTGCATTTTTGTGGATTGGAAGAATCATTACCATCAAAATGAACATAATGCCCAAAGCAATGTAAAGATTCAATGCTGTTCCTCTCAGATTACCAATGTCATTTTTCATAGAATTGGAAAAATCTGTTCTACAATTCATATGGAATCAAAAGAGAGCCTGTATAGCCAAAAAAATCCTAAGCAAAAACAACAAAGCTGAAAGCAACACAATAGAGAACAAAGAAATAATGCCACACACCTACATACAACTAATCTTTGAAAAAGTTGACAAAAATAAACAAAGGGAAAAGGACTCCCTAATAAATGATGCCGGGATAGGTGATTGGCTGCACACAGAAGAATAAAACTGGAGCCCTATCTTTCAACATATACAAAAATACACTTGAAATGACTTAAAGATTTAAATGTGAAGCCTGGAACTATGAGAATCCTAGAAGAAAAACTCAAAAACACTATCCAGGACATTGGCCTTGGGAAATAATTTATGACTAAGTCCTCAGTAGCAATTGACGTAAAAATAAAAATTGACAGGGAGAACCTAATTAAATGAAAGAGCTTCTGCACAGCAGAGTAAACAGACTTAATAGGAGAAAACATTCACATACTATGCATCCGATAAAGGCCTAATATCCAGAATCTACAAGGAACTTGAACAAATGAACAAGCAGAAAACAAACAGTCCAATTAAAAAGTGGGTAAAGGATACGAACAGACATTTTTCTAAAGAAGGCATACAAGCAGCTGAGAAACATATGAAAATATGTTCATGATTGGTAATCATCAGAGAAAGGCAAATCAAAACTACAGTGAGATACCATCTCACATCAGTCAGAAGAGCTATTATTAAAAAGTCATAAAACAACAGATGTTGTAAAGCTGCACAGAGAAAAGGAACAGTTGTACACTCTTGGTGGGAATGTAAATTAGTTCAGACACAGTGGAAAGCAGTTTGGAGATTCCTCAAAGTACTTAAAACAGAACTATCATTAGAACCAGCAATCCCATTACTGGATATATTTTCAAAAGAAAACAAATTGTTCCACCAAAACAATAGCAAAGACATAGAATCAACCTAGGTGCCTATCAGTGACGGACTGAATAAAGAAATAAGTGGTACATATACACCATGGAATACTACACAGCCATAAAAAATGAAATCATGTCCTTTGCAGCAATATGGATTCTACTGGAGGTAATTATCATAAATAAATTTATGCAGGAATGGAAAGTCAAATACTGCACATTCTCACTTATAAATGGAATCTAAATATGGATACTCATGGACATAAAGATGGCAACAATAGCTCCTGGGAATTATTAGAAACGGGTAAGAGAGAGGTGGGCAAGGGTTGAAAAGCTAATTTTGGGGTACTATTCTCAGTACCTGAATGACAAAATCACTTGTATCCCAAACCTCAACATCACAAAATATACTCACGTAACAAACTTGTACATGTATCCCCTGAATCTAAAAACAAAACAAAAAAACAAAACAAAACAAAACAAAACAATTGAAAATAAATAAAATAATTCATATGGAACCCAAAAGAGCCCAAATCACCAAGAAATCATTAGCAAAAGACCAAAGTCATAGGTGTCATGTTACCTGACTTCGAACTATGCTACAGGGTTATAGTAACCACATCAACATGGTTCTGGTACAAAAACAGACAAAAAGACCAATTGAACAGGTTAGAAATCCCATAAATAAAGCTGCATACCTACAACCATCAGATCTTCAACAAAGTCGACAATAACAAGCAATGGAGAAGGAACTCCCTATTCAATAAATGGTACGAGGATAATGGGCTAGCCATATACATAAGATTGAAACTAGACTCCTTCCTTTCACCATATAATGAAATCAATTCAAAATGGATTAAAGACTTAAATGTGAGACCTAAAAGTATAAAAACCCTAGAAGAAAACCTAGGAAATGCCATTGCGAACACAGGCCTTGGCAAATATTTCATTTTGGAAGTCTCCAAAAGGAAATGCAACAAAACAAAAAATAGACAAATGGGACATAATTAACTAAAGAGCATCTGCATAGAAAAAGAAATTATCAACAGAGTAAAGAGACAACCTACGGAATGAAAGAAAATATTTGCAAACTATGCATATGACAAAGATCTAATATCTGGATTCTATAAGGAATTTAAATCAATAAGCAAATAATAGTCAACCACATTTTAAAAAATGAGCAAAGGACATGAACATACTCTTGTCAAAAGAAAATATATACACAGTCAACAAGCACATGTAAAAATGCTCATCATCCTTAATCATTAGAGAAATTCAAACAAAAACTGTAGTGAGATATCATCTCACACGAGATGGAATGGCTATTTTTTTTTAAAAGTTTGAAAATAGCAGTTGTTGATGATGAGATTGAAGAGAAAAGGGAACACATGTATACTGTTGGGGGGAATACAAATTAGTTCAGGCAGTGTGGAAAACAGTTTGGAGGTTTCTCAAATAACTTAAATCAGAACTTACCATGTGATCCAGCAATCCCATCAAAGAGTATATACTCAAAGGAATATAATTTGTTCTACCAAAAAGATGCATGCATTTACATGTTCATTGCACCACTGTTCACAATAGCAAAAACATGGGATCAGCCTAGATCCCAATCAAGTGTGGATTGAATAAAGGAAATGTGGTACATATATACCATAGAATACTACACAGCCATGAAAAAAGAATGAAATCATGTCCTTTGAAGCAATATGAATTTAACTGGAGGTCATTATCCTAAACAAATTAATGCAGGAAGAGAAAAACAAATATTGCATGATTTCACTTATAAGTGGGAGCTAAACACTGAGTAAACATGACACAAAGAAAAGAAGAGTAGACACTGGATACTACCTGCAGGTGGAGGATGGGAGGAGGGTGAAGGTCAAAAATGACCTACTAGATATTATGTTCAATACCTAGTGATGAAATCATTTGCACACCAAACCACAGGGATACAGTTTAGCCATGTAACAAATCTGTGCATGTACCTCCTGAACCTAAAATGAAAAATTAAAAAAAGAAAAGGAGTAAAAAATCTTAGACCTTATGAATAAAATTGCTAAAATACTATTTAAATAAAAGGTCTGGAAGAAAATGGAAGATATCTCCGAAAAACAATTCAAAAACACAAAGAAAAATACAGAGTACATGACCAACGCATGGAGGTTCAATAGCTGATGAATAAATGTCCTTGAAAAGAACATAATAAAATTGGACTATGAAAAACCAAAGAAATATTAATAGAGATTTTCCCAGAGCTGAAGATATAAATCTTCAAATTCAAGGATTCCACTAAGGACCCAGAAAAATGACTAAAAATAGTCTCATACTTGGATTCTTTATTATGAAACATCAAAGGACCAAAAATAAGGAGATGTAAAACTTTCTAATGAGAAAAAGAAAGGAACAAAGCAGATTTATATCCTTTTGGTTTTAGCAGCTGCAGTGTACTAACAACAATACAGCAATTTTATCAATATTGCAAGAGAAAAGTCTAGAGTTTATTTATTTAAACTCTATTATTATTAAACTCTATATTATTTAAATCTAGAGTTTTATTATTCATATGTTACAGCATTATATAAACAGCTATATTTAGCAATGCTAGGATTTGGGAAGTTTGCCTTTTACACACTTTGGCATAAGTAGTGAAAAGAATTACTCTAACAAAAGGAGACATATACCAAGAACAGCAAGCCGTGTCTGTAAGGTGGCAATGATTTCAATTCTGAAAAGCAATGAAGAAAATTTCCACTATGATGAACGTCATGAAGAGTAGGAAAAGCAGCAGATTCATGTGGAGCCAGACAAACTGACTCTTAACTTTGGGAAATCTATTTTCAAAAATGTAGGGACTAGATTGGAAAATATAAAAGCTTGAGAGATTGGAAAGATGTAGGAAAAGTTTAGAGTAATAATTGCCTTATTTTACAATATAGAAATTTATTATTGAAAAAGTTGATGTAGAAAAAAGTAAGAAAAAGATAAATAAGAGTAACACTAATATGAACATAGTTGTGAAATATTTGGCATAGAGAAGGTGGTAAATAAATTAAACGTGTTAAATGTTGTTACTTATTTTTGAAAATCAAAAAGTATCATGTAGGTGATTAAAACATCAACTGCTAAACAGATTTGTGGAAACATACGTGCATATATGAACTAGATTTCCTTGATTCTACAATGAACATATCCTGCAATGCAGATAGAAAAAAATATGTTAAAGGTACATGCTGAATGCAAAGATCACTTAGCAAATATAATAAGTAAACATCAAATAAGAAAACATATATTTTTTATTGGTCAAATAAAGAGTAGCTTGAGTTAGGTTATGTGGCAGTGGAAAAAAGGAAGCTGGAGTTACTGCTGCTGTTTGGTGATGTGTGACAATAAGAAAGATAATTGAAAGATGATATGCCCAAGATTTGCTCAAGAGAACATGGTCTTATGCTGAAATACATCTACCTTAACTACACGTTTTCTTACCGAAAAGACACCACTTAAGTACTTTTCACTGACACTTGAAAGCTGATTCATTATAGTCAGTTTGTATTCAGATGGCAGGTTTTGAGTAAAAACTTATGAGTCATTTTAGTGAATATTGAGATAGTGAGAATTAAAATAACAAGGCATAGCATGTTAATTGTAAATATTTATGAAGTCATATATGCCATTTGTTTCCTTTTAACTCTAAATCAATAGATTTATTTTCCTCAAATATGTGGTTTATCCATTTTTATTTTCTTTTTTACTTATTTAAAGTACTAAAAGTAATTTTGTGTTTCTAGAATACGGATAATTTTTCAGTTTCTATCTAAATATAACCTACATATACTGTTTTAATAATTATTTTAGCAGAAAATATTGTACAATCTGGTAGATGTTAAAGTTCCTTTCCTTACTAATTATTATTATTTAAATTATTATTTAATATTTTCAATTAAAACTAAACTGAATTGGGAATCGCTTGATCGGGCTATGTAAAGCGTCCTCTAACATTTCACTCTATTTTACCTATGATTGTATCAAACACCTTTTGTCATTTTAAACACTGAAATAAATATGTTCCCTTTTCCATATCTCTAATGAGAAAAGCTAACATGATACAATTTTAGTTTAATCTTTATAAATTATTAGTTTATAATAATTTATTTATATAAATAATTTACTTATTTATATAATAATAAACTATTTCTTAGTACTTATAAACTATTATTTTATTTTAAAATAACCAAAGTAATTGGTATAGGTGAAAGAAACATAGGGAGCTCAGAGCCAATGCTGGAAGAATGAAGTTAATAATGGATGGTGGAAACCGTGGACCAAAAACAAATCCTTACAGAATAAAAAGAAGAATCAACAATTGAAGTTGATTCACCTACACAGGCTTAAACAGAGGCCATGAGAGTAGACTACATAACATAATTCAAATAGATGTGCGAACATCAAGCTACAGTTGTAACTTAGAACTTAATAATACTTCTGAAGTTCATTTAAAAGTATTTCTCTTTTACACAATAAAAACAACAAAAGGGTTGCTTCAAATATTCACCTTGGAGGCAAAATGTGTAAAAACTGAAAATCACAACATTTAAGTGGTAAGCCATATCAATCCATTTAAGAAGTCCAGTTCTTCTGGATTCCATGCTAAAAAGTCCCCTTAGTGTAGTAAACTATTTGAACTTCATGAACCAATAGTCATTTTAGTTAGACCTGGGCAAATGACTATAGAGGACAAATGATTAACAGGGGAGAAGAACTAAATTTTATCTCAAGAGATAATTCTAAAAAGAAGAAACTTTAAATAGAGCTTCGCTGTGGTGGAAGTGCACTGACGTGATCCCAGTAGCTTTTCCACTAAAGGGTTTTTTAGCATTTGTGTCACAGAGAAATGTTATTTTTAATATTTAGTGAGGAAGATGATAATTGCCTGTATGTATTAGGTTAATAATAAAAACCAAAGTATCCAGTGGTCTCAAAGACATATATTAGTGACTGTAGCTGCTTAGTGCACAAGCTAAGGAATGCCATTTAAATATATACGACCGGCCCCTTTGTCTCAAAATGATCGTTCCACTTAAGTTTATATTTTGTTTGACTATTATGTCCATGCTGGGAAAGCATTATTATCCAGCATGTATTTATGTAGGCTATTTTTTAGTACTAGTAATTTTGTCTATGATTATAAAAGTAATAATATGTATTATATAATTATACAAAAAAATTTAACCTTTTCATAACCTCCCCCAGAGGTAACCATTATAACTATACTAGGATTTATATACTAGCTACTTATAAAAAGATAGTTTAGTATTACCATCTTAAAGAAAACTGCTTCATGCTCATAAAATGTAGGTATTAATTAGCTATTGTAATTTTAAAAGTCAAATTGTGATAACTTGATAAAAAGGGCAGTGAAAATCCCTTTAAACAAAATGCTTCCAATTGTGAAATTAAAAAAGTGTACATTTACATACAGGTATATGTACATACACACATACAGGCATATTATACATATCATATGTATTTGGGAAACATAGACTACTATACATAATTGTCATGATGATTAACAGAGATAACATGTGTGAAGCATTTAGCCCATCTAGCTCAATACCTGGCATAGACTTGTTTTCAGGGGCCATATTGTGAGTTAGAATATGATAGGCTGATATTTTTTATAATATAAGGTATTAAATATGCCCCAGAGGCCTATAAATACATCTCAAGGCTAAACTAAGAAAATTTTCTTGCTAATTCACTTCTGATTAATATGTTCGGAATTAAATGTATCTTGCTGATACTTCATTAATTCTCCTGATAACCTGGCCTAACTTTTAATTTTAAGTAGTAATTATTCCAAATCTTATGTGATTAAACCTATATTTTCTACTTCTTTGATATCAAAAAATGTTATCTTTACAATCATCCTTTCAACAAATGTTCACTTTTCCAGACAGTTATATTTCATTAACCTTCTCAAGAAGCACTCCAAAAAGTTCTATACATTTTTTAAAATACACCTTTCCAATTTCTCTTTTTTAATTTTTTTTTTTTTTTTTTTTTACATTGCTAACATCTTTTTCCCCTTTCCTGGTAATGTGAAATGTTGTCTATGATCTAGGTTCCCTTTGAAATAGTCAACTAAATCCTCCTTGAATTGTTTTTTGTTTTAATTAAAATAACAATACATGTTGGCAATGTTTTGTAAGAATTTCTTTTTACAATGTATTACTTATTGCATTGATTTTCCAGAATTGTTCATGTATATTGTAACTTTGGAATTTTTCTTGGTGACATCTCTGGTAAGGCTCTATCTGAACAATATTTTCCCTTTCTTGATTTGAGACATGCAATTAGGATCTCTTGCTTATTTCTCTAGTCAAATTAAGGGTATTTGAGGAAATGAGTTAATCATTACTTTGGAATATCCTTAAAGTAAAATTTAAACTACTTGTTAAAAATGATAATTGTACCATTTAAGTAAAACATTCTTTATAGTAAAGTTTGTGAAACACCACTGTTAATGCTACTGACATAGTTAATTGTTAATAGATTTTGTCATAGGTATAATCCCCCTCAGACTTAGGGGCTAAAAGTTTGCCTTGTTCTATTTATGGTCTTTTAAGGCCATTAAAATACTATCTAGTGGGTTAAAGTAGTAATTTCTGAATAATACCCTAGCGGCCTAGGAATGCTAATGCAGATTAATGCAGATTCCTGAAGTTCAAGTGAATAATGTAGGTAGGTACCGGATTGAGAAAAGCGAATTCAATAGATACAAAAAAGTGAAGCAAACTTAGGTGAAATAATACATATTTACTAATGCTTTTAATATTCTTTTCTCTAAAATTTTATACTTACGTTAATCTCTTTAAAAGCAATTTGCCAAATTTAATATCTGCATTATATAATAGTACCTAAACTCTTTCAAAATATATGTCAAGGTTGTTACTTGTTAAATCAATTCAAATTGATTTTGAAGTGAGAAAAGATTAAACAGATTAAAAACAAGATGAAGGTCATAGAAATGATAATGCAACTGTCATTTATTAATATTAATGAAACATTCCCCAAAATAATCATCATAGGCTCAGATTTGCTTGAATATCTATATTATAAATCTAGAGAGTAAAAACCCATATGTCATAAAGAAGTGATTAAATTCTAAGTTGTTGAAATTATCAGTGAGGTTAGAATCAAGGTACTTAGCCCAAAGAAGAACATAAGTAGGGAAAAAATAAGAAAAATGATACATTTAAAATCTGATTATTTTTGTGTGCTATACAGTAATGTATTAATTTGTACATTTGAAAGAAGCAGAAAAGCTTCAGTTCAAACGTGAGATCGGCTTCTAATTAGCTAGGTAACCTTGGATAATAAAAATTATAATACTGGTCTGATGATAATAGTAATAAATAATATAATTAAAATAGTTAATAGTGAGAGCTTTCTACTGGTCAGACATTACGTAAATGATGTCCATGTATCTCTTAATGCATCTCTTAATACTTTCTACAGCCTATTTATTATGTTATCACAATTTTATAGAAGAGGCAATCAAGTTATAGAAAGTGAAAGTGACTTTTCCAAATTCATACAGCCTTAAAATGGTGGAATTAGAATTTAGATTCAGATTGTATGGCCACGGGAAATGTACTGGTAACTTCCAGGTTAGGCTACGCCCTAGTCATGTAACTCCTCCAGGGGTAAGTTTCTTCATTTATAAATGGAAATTATAAATTAAAACTTGTAGGACTGCTGTGAGGATTCAACTTTTCAATTAAAAATATTTAGAGAATGCTTGCTATGCATTGAGCAATATGTTAAGTCTCTCTCTCTCTCTCTTTTTTTTTTTTTGAGACAGTTTCACTCTTGTTGCTCAAGCTAAAGTGCAATGGCGCCATCTGGACTCGCTGCAACCTCCGCCTCCTTATTCAAGCTATTCTCCCGCCTCAGCCTCCCAAGTAGCTGGGATTACAGGTATGCACCACCACGCCTGGCTAATTTTGTAATTTTTTTGTAGAGATGAGGTTTCTCCATGTTGGTCAGGTTGGTCTTGAACTCCTGACCTCAGGTGATCGACCTGCCTCAGTCTTCCAAAGTGCTGGGATTACAAGTGTGAGCCACCATGCTCAGCCTAGTATTCCTTATCATTATGAAATTCTGAACAATAATAATGGGTAAATGGGTAATTGGGACAAAATATTATAAGGCATTCTTGATAGTGCTAGTTTCCTCACACCCATATGTAAACATCATTAATTTTATTTGGCTCGACTTCCTAATATATTAACTCTATCCCTTGTCTTCTCTATTGCTAAAATCCTAGATTAAGTAAAAAATCAATATACCTTCCAGGGTACAAAAATACTTTAATCAGCCTACTTTCTTTCCAGATATTTGGCAGTAGGAGAGGCCGATATAGAAATTAGAGGGAGGGACAGTTAACTCAAAATTTTAGGGTCAGATCCTAGGCAGAGAATCTAGAATGACACTCCGAACCTGTATAAGATTTAACTGTGACAAAGAGTTCAGGACAAAGATTCTTTAGGAAAGAAAAAACTACTTTGGGAGAGAACACAAAGCATCTTAGTAACCTAAATTTCAGTTTGATGGAAAATAATATAATATGAGATACATTCAAAATAAGGGAGATTGGACTGGATTATACAGAATCTTGTGGGAGACAATCAGGATTTCCAAAATTATCCCAAGTGACGGAGAGTCACTAAAAAAGTTTTAAACAAGGAAGTATTTGTTAAATGCTGTAAAATATTTTATTGTCTTAAGAATGATCTTCATATTTGAGATATTTAGATAGTTTAATGTGAGTTATGACATTGTTAGGTTTAAATATATCATATACTGTTTGTTTTCTATTTTCTTAATCTCTGCTCCTTTTATCTTCCTTTTTTCTTTATTTTAGATTAATTTAATAATTTTATGAATCTTTTTTATCTCCATTATTGTTTAATTTGCTGTAATTTATTGTTTGGTAATTTTCTGTTTGCTTTAAATTTATAGTATACATCTTTAGCTTATGATGGCCTACTTTCAGGTCTTATTGTGGCACTTTTGCATTTCCCTCCTTCTGTAGTTGTGCTATTGCTGTCATGCTTTATAACTATATTTATGTTCTAAATTCCACAATATATTAATATCATTTTTGTTTAAATACTCATTTATCTTTTTTAAAAAAGGATCATTTAAAAAAATACATATTTTATTTAGCCAGGTGTGGTGGTGCATGCCTGTAGTCCAAGCTACTTGGGAGACTGAGGCAGGAGAATCACTTGAACCCGGGAGGCGGAGGTTGCAATGAGCTGAAATCGTGCCAAAGCACTCCAGCCTGGGTAACAGACTGAGACTCCGTCTCAATATATATTTTTTACATATATTTTTATAATATATATAATATATAATATATCTACATATTTACCCATGTAACTTCCATTTGTAGTCATCTTCATTCCATATTTCTCTTTGATTATTCTGTCTTTCTTTGCTTTTGTTTTTGTTGTTGTTGCTGTTTTGTTTTATTTTGTTTTTCTCTTGCCCAAAGAAAGTACTCTTATTGTATTGCAGGACTGCTAGTGATGTCCGAAAAACTATTTAGATCATATTTGTTTTTGAGATAAATTTTTACCATGCATACAATTCTGTGTTGACCACTCATTCTTTCCATATTTTGAAGATGATATTCCACTATCTTCTCTCTTGGATATTTTCTATGAGAAAAAAAGTAATCTTTATATTTGTTTCCTTGTGCATAGCATGTGTTATTTTAAATACTTAATTACGCCAAAGATGTATTTTTCCTCTGGCTGCTTTAAAGATTTTCTTTCACTGTCTTCATGAAATTTTATTATTTTGTGCCTTGAAGTAGTTTCCTTGGTGCCTCTTCTGCTTGAGTCTTACTGAGATTCTTGGACTATGGGTTTGTAATTTTAATCAACTTTGAAAAAATTTCAGCTCTCACTTTATTAATTTTTGCTGTTGTTTTTCCTCTTTCCCCACATCTGATAATTCCTATCTTTTGGAGACTCCAATTGCATCTATCTGAGGCCACTTGAAGTTGTCCCACAACCCACTCATACTGCCTTCATTATATTTAATTTGTGTGTTTTATTTTGTACACTGGTTCAATAATCTTTTTTCTGTTGTATCTCATCTGTTATTAATCCCATCACATGTACTATTTATCTCACATGTTGTTTTCATCTCTAAAAGTTTAATTTGGTTCTTTTAAATATATATATATATTTCATGACTCTACTTAACTTTTTGAACACATGGAACGATGTTAAAATAACTGTTTCCATGTGCTTGTATGCTAATTCTAATATCTGTTTTATGTTAGGATCACTTTTGAGTGATAAAATTTTGTCCTCATTGTGGGTAATTTTCTTCCTTATGCCTTATAATCTTTGATTGAATATAAAATACTGTGAGTTTTACCTAGGTGAGCATTGAGTTTTTTTATGATAAATATATTTCTGAGCTTTGTTCTGGGATGCAGCTAGCTTTTGAGATAATGTTTTTAACACTTTCTAAGGAATGACTGGAGCAGTGCTAAGATACTACATATTTGAGGCAAGATTCTTCTGTGTACTCTACTAAATGCCCAATGACTCATGAGGTTTTCTAGGTCTAGTGGGAAAAGGTACAATTTTTGGCACCTTGTGAGCACCAAGCACTCTTCCCTTTAATCCTTTCGCATGGGGTCAGCCTTGCTTTCCTCACAGGCATGCACTGATTAATTGTGTGTTGAATACTCAAAGTGTCACTTCTGTGGACCTCTGGTGTTCTCTGTCTGTACCACTCTCACTTTTTTGATGTTCTGACCTTTAAATTATAACTGCCCAGAAAATTCCAATTTCCCTTGACTCTCAGGTCCATCTTTCCATCCTGGATCAAGATAAGGTACTCCTCCCTGCACCATGGACTGGAATCAAACACCACATGTTTTCACTTATAAGTGGGAACTGAACAATGAGAACACATGGCCGCGGGGAGGGGAACATCACACGCTGGGGTCTATCAGGGTAGGGCAGGGGATGGAGGGGAGAGCATCAGGAAAAATAGCTGATCCATGCTGGGCTTAATACCTAGGTGAGGGGTTGATAGGTGCAGCAAACCACCGTCCACCATGGCACACATTTACCTATGTAACAAACCTGCACATCCTGCACATGCACCCTGGAACTTAAAAATAAGAAGAAAAAAAAAAAAAGATAGTAAGGAGGGAAGTTGTATGGCTGATTTAAAACAATAATAAGGAGGAAAGTTGTATGGCTGATTTTGTTTGATTCACATCTCTTAGGTCCTTCTTGCCCATATTCAGTGTCTCACAAACTGTTTTCTCATATATTTTGTCTTTGTTGTTATTCTGGGCAGCAGTGTAATTTATGTCCTTGTGACTCTCTCTCTTTCATAGTCAGAAGTTCATTCCTCCTAGTTTTAACCTCAATAGCTAAAGACTATTGACATCCATCTGCCCTTATAGCTTTTCAA
Source organism: Chlorocebus sabaeus (assembly GCF_047675955.1). Taxonomy (NCBI): domain Eukaryota; kingdom Metazoa; phylum Chordata; class Mammalia; order Primates; family Cercopithecidae; genus Chlorocebus; species Chlorocebus sabaeus. The sequence goes on from NC_132927.1 coordinate 3,849,062, forward strand.
TAGGATGAAAGCAGAAGTAATATGTGCACTGCTGGGCTCTTACCCTTAAAAGGATGTACCTGGACTTCCTGGCCCCTTTCCCCAGTTTACTGATTGCAAAATGATGAGAACAGGAGGTTGAGAAGGGAACTACTCTACTAGCTTGCACTGCTTATCTCAAGACTGTCATCTGAGGAAAACTTTGTATTTTAATAAAGTACTGAATTCTTGCTGACTTGTGTGACTGAAGGTAAAGTGATAAGAATGCTTATAATGCAAATCTAAAATTGTGCTTCTCAAATTTGGCTGCACTTTGGATTCAACTGAGGAGTTTAAGAACCTATATTGAATCCACCTGGGTCTATATTTTGATTGAATTTCTATAGGGTAGGACCTCAGCATCATGATATCTAAAAACTACACAGGTGATTCAATCATGCAACAAAATTTGATAACTGCTTCTATAAAAATATTAAACTTAAGGAAAACATAAGAAGTTATGTTCACAAAGGAGACTGAGAAGAAATAGGAAGTGTGATAGGAGAAAATCAAGAAGAGTATAATGTTATGAACAATTTATGCACGTTATAGGCCCTAAAAACTAAATGCCTGTATAGCATTTCTGGATTTCATATGTATTCAGAATAACTGGGTTTGAGAATGTGTTTATTTGAGTAACCTAAAGCAACTTACTAGATCAGAACCTCAATATCACCAACTATAAAATATAGATAATAATCCATTCCATTTCACTTCATCACTAAAAGTATAATGAAATATGTGGCAGTACCTTACAAAAATAATTTCATACAATTCCGAAGTGAGATGTTTAAAGTTAAGTTATATTCCTTGCCTGACTTCCTACATATTTAACTTTCGTAGGAAGAAAATGGCCTACATTTAAGAAAAGTGACTCAGGAAACAAAAATTTAGGATGAATATAAATGACATAAAATTGTTTGAGTTTTCTGTCCTTCCCAGTCGTGTAACTTTGTAATCACTGTCAATGTTACAAATGTTCTGTTAATCATGTTTCTGATTAAACTGGCAGTTAGAAAGGAAAGACAGTCTTGGCAGGAGCCTACATCCCTCTTTGGTTGTTGAACTTGCAACCAGGAACTCATAAAATTGTATGGGATAATGGTAAAAGGAACCATCATGGTTCACGTCTAGAAGAAGTTCAGACTGGATACTGATAAAAGTATATAATTTTCATTCCTTACAGAGACATTTTGCCAGCTTCAGCCTTGGAATGGAAGCATCAGGAGACACACTTACTGAATCTCTCTAAAGTTTAGGTTGACAAAAAAGAAAAATGCACCATGGGGAATAGCCCTGCCTAGAGAAAAGATTAAAAGGGTGACTTAACAAGTTATTTGCAACTCTAATTTCTTTGACTCCACTGGAATTAGAAGTAGTGAAGTGATTTTGGTGGTTCTGATTAGAACACTTACTGAGAGCAAGCAATTACATCCCAAGTGAATCAATAAATGGCTAACAGTTTAAAGGCAGTAAAGTAGGGGCTTGCATTGTCACTTAAATATTAGATACCATGGAAGAGAAGGCCATGTAACTACATAGGCTTTTTGGAGCATGCATCTAGATTCTCATGCCTTGATCTTCCAAACTGAACTTAAATCTTGAACTGAACTTAGAAGAACTCATACCAGGTTAAACCAAAGAATTGCATCATGGCTTATATGGGAAAGCATATCACACTTTTATAGGCTGATTAAAAAAGCTTCAGTTTAAAGAAAGTCTGGTTGCATACAGGACAGGAAATCTGCAAATGAGTTATAAAAGTAGCAAATGTATTTAGAGACTTTAAAAGACATGATTTAATTTTACATCAATTTAATATATAATAATCTTATGAGGTAGTTTATTATTGGAATGAATATTATAATAGGGTTATTTCTTTGTTCACCACTCCATCAATAATGTGTTAGCAGGTGTATTTAGCAATAAATACTCTTTTGTGTGCTATGTGAGTGTAAATTAACTCTAGTTCTAACTTTCAAGAAACTCAAAGGCATAACTCAAAGTTATACTTTTCGAGAAGTTCAAAGAAAAAAATATATACATAATATTAAAATACAGATAGTAAGTGCTGTACAACACACAAATAGGTCATTAAAATTATATGGGTGAAAGATAATATTTTCAAACCATATACCTGGCAAATAATTCATATCTAGAGTATATACAGAATTCTCAGACTCGGCAGTAAAATTCAAACACTCCAATTAGAAAACAAGCAGAAGTCATGAACAGATATTTCAATGAAGAAGATATACTTAACGGAAATGCAAATTAAAACCACTACATGGGAACACTACATACCTACCAGAATGGCTAATCCAAAATATATAAGTAACTCAAACAAAATGGTAAGAAAACATATAATCCATTTTAAAAAATGACAAAGAGCCTAAATAGACATCTCTCATGAGAAGACATACATATAGCTAACAAGCATATTAAAAAATGCTCAACATCATTAATCACCAGAGAAATGCTAATTAAAGCCACAATGGATATTATCTCATACCTGTTAGAATGGTGATTATAAAAAGAAAATGACAGATAACAAGTGTTGATAAGGATGTGGAGAAAAGGAACCCTTGTACCCTGAAGGTGGGAATGTAAATTAGTAAACCTATTATGGAAAATTGGATGGAGGCTCCACAAAATGTTAAAAATAGAGCTACCATGTATATCCAGCATTGCACTATTGCGCGTAAAGCGAAAGGAAATCAAATCAGTATGTGGAAGAGATATCTGTACTCCTATGTATATTGTAGCATTGTTCACAACAGCCAAGATGTGGAATCTAAGTGTTCATCAATAGATGAATGAATAAAGCAAATGTGGTACAAATACACAATGGAATACCTTTCAGTCTTTTTTTTTTTTTTTTTTTTTTTTTGAGACGGAGTCTCGCTCTGTCGCCCAGGCTGGAGAGCAGTGGCCAGATCTCAGCTCACTGCAAGCTCCGCCTCCCGGGTTCCAGCCATTCTCCTGCCTCAGCCTCCGGAGTAGCTGGGACTACAGGCGTCTGCCAACTCGCCCGGCTAGTTTTTTGTATTTTTTAGTAGAGACGGGGTTTCACCGTGTTCGCCAGGATGCTCTCGATCTCCTGACGTCGTGATCCGCCCGTGTCGGCCTCCCAAAGTGCTGGGATTACAGGCTTCAGCCACCGCACCTGACTACTTTTCAGTCTTAAAAACAAAGAAATCCTGTTGTTTGTGTCAACATAGAAAGATAAATAACACATGATCTTACTTATATGTAGAATCTTAAAAAGTCAAACTCATAGATGCTAAGAGTAGAATATTGGTTATTAGGGGCAGAGGGTGAGAAGTAATGTTGCCAAAGGATGTTTCTATCTATGTAAATTCACTAAATAAAATTATAGAGATGGTGAACAGATTAGTGGTTGCCTGAAGTTAGGCATTGGTTGGTCAAACTGGGTGTGTAGATATAACAAGGTAGCATGAGGAAACCTTATGGTTAGTATGAAACAGTTCTGTATCTTCTTTGTGGTTATAGTTATATACACTTGCACATGTGATAAAATTGCACAGAACTTAAAACATACCCATGTGTATACACATAAACAACCAAAGAAATTAGTGAGTATAAAACTGGTGGAACCTAAGAAAACCCTGTGGATTACACCAACTTCCTAGTTTTAATATTGTACTATAGTTTTCCAAGATGTTATCGCTGAATAGCAATGGGGAAAATTGGATGTCAGAAAACTGGAACCGTCCTCTACAGGTTTGTTTTTGTTTTTTGTTAGTTCCCGAGAACCTCTAACTATTTCAAAAGTAAATGAACTAATCAATTAACTATATGGTTACTCAAAGTGAGGAAAGCGAGGTAAATTCATGGAAACAAAAGGGAAAGAGACTTTAAGAACAAGAAAGTTTGGCTTGTACAACTTGTTTAGAGGGCTCTATCTTCAAGATAGAAGGAACATAAAGAATGCATGTAGATACAAGTGTTTAAAATACAGAGGTTACATAGAACAATTCTGTTGGAACCAGTTTAAGGTTAATGAAGTAGCAAGACATAAGTTTGGAACTTAGGTCAGACTTAGACATTGTAGATTGCTGATATCAATAAGTAGGAGTCTGATATTAATAAGTACGCAGGTGATAGTGATGGAAGGTTTGTGAGATGGTAAGGGAAATGATTGAAGCTGTGATGACTTCACTCAAGGTGAAGTAAACATAGAATTGTGTAAAGCCTATTTCAACAGCATAGATGAGAAATAATGATATTATACTGAATCACAGAAATTTTGATGAAAATGAAATCTATCATGTATAAGAATTGATTGGTTATAGGGCACATTAAAAAGAGATTCAATTTGTGATTCTCAAGATGTGTCTATAAGCACATGAAGCTATTGATGAGCCCAAAAGCTTCTTAGCACTAAAAATACAGTTTGCATTTGCTCTCCTAGAAATACTTTTGCCAGGTCCATATTATTTTACTTTTTCTAGGGGTGGGCATTTACCAAACCAACATATGTAGATATAAATCATTATGATCTTGAAGGAAACAAAGTACCATCTTTTTATGTAAAAAAAGACAAAAAGGGAAATAAAAAAATAAGTATATTTCTTTTAGCCTATGGTCCGTGACTATGTCACAGAAGAGTGTCTATTTATTCACCTTATATACAACTGTATTCTATTAGAAAATGTATTAACATTTCTTTGTTAATTTTCTGAAGATTTAACATATATTTTTTATATATATATGATGTTTAAGTATTAATTTGACTGTCTTTGAAATCAGTTTTAACATCAGCAAAATGGCCCAGCATGACAGCTCACGCCTGTAATTCCAGCACTTTGAGAGGCCAAGGCAAGTCAGGAGTTTGAGACCATCCTGGCCAAAAAGTGAAACCCTATCTCTACTGAAAATACAAAAATTAGCCAGGTGTGGTGGGGTGTGTCTGTAATCCCAGCTACTCGGGATGCTGAGGTAGGAGAATCGCTTTAACACAGGAGGCGGAGGTTGCAGTGAGCTAAGATCAGCCACTGCCCTCCAGCCTGGACAACAGAGCAAGACTCCATCTCAGACAAAACAAAACAAAACAAACAAACAAACAAAAACAGCAAAACGGTGCATTCTAGAATTCCATTATGTTCCTTTGTTGAGGATGGAGGGAAAAGAGTAATGCAGTTTTGAGAAGCAAATTTGTATGCCTTATTTATTTAAAGCTCTTCAGGTAAAGCAGATTACTTTCAAATGCTATGTAAAATATGGCTAGTAAACAGTTTTGAAGAACATTATATTAAAACTTTTACCCATAGCTCGTATACAAGGCCCATACTCACACCCCGACCATTTCTTTCTTCTTCTTATCATGGATCAATATTGGATATAATCACTATGTTTTATATATATTTCACCATTATTATTTTTAGAATAATCCATTAATTTTCCCAAAACTTTAGAGTCTACACACAGGCTTTTGCAGACCACTGATTAAAATCTATACACTATTTCTTAAAGCAACTACTTGAAAAGTAATTGCAAAAAATCAAAGAAAAACATAATCCTTTGCCCCAACTGAAAGTACAGTTAAAATAAATAAAAATGCTTTCATGGAATCAATACTGTATATGAAGTATGTAGATAAAAGTCTGCCATATTTTTTCCATGAAAAGTTGGCCAGTTCTCATATATTAAAGTTACAGGTAAACAACTATGCCTCAGAAAAGTCACAAATACAATTATAGTTATTCCCTAGTTTATGACACATCATCACGTTCAGTGCAGACGTTTTTCCTCTTTTTAAATTATTTCTTTTTATTCCCTACCACACTACCACACTTTGTCTGTCCACCACCCTAGAAAGGGAAGAAAAAGAGGATCCCTTTCCCTGGTACTGCCAGATTAATGAACATCCTTACACATGTTTCCTTGTAAGCCTATACCTGCACCTCAAAAATAATTGCTAGGTCAAGTCATGTGTATGTGTAATTCAACTAAGAGCTTCTAGTTTCCTCTTCAAAGCAAGTACACCAGTCTACCATGCAACTATCAGGACACTGTGTTGTTCATCCACATATCTCTTTTAATATGGACATTATCCACCATTTATTTATTTATTTATTTATTTATTTATTTATTTATTTATTTGAGGTGGAGTCTGACTCTGTTGCCTAGGCTGGAGTGCAGTGGCGCTATCTCAGCTCACTGCAAGCTCCACCGCCCGGGTTCATGCCATTCTCCTGCCTCATCCTCCCAAGTAGCTGGGACTACAGGTGCCCACCACCACGCCTAGCTAATTTTTTGTATTTTTAGTAGAGATGAGGTTTCACCATATTAGCCAGGATGGTCTCGATCTCCTGACCTCGTGATCCTCCCGCCTCGGACTCCTAAAGTGCAGCATTTCCTTTTGATGTCTGCTATAATGTGATAATTCATTGTTACTTGATTTATTATGTCTATCCCATAATGAATTTTTTTTTAAAATTATACTTTAAGCTCTAGGGTACATGTACATAGCGTGCAGGTTTGTTACTTATGTATACTTGTGCCAAGTTGGTGTGCTGCACCCATCAACTTGTCAGCACCCATCAATTCCTCATTTACATCAGGTATAACTCCCAATGCAATCCCTCCCCCCTCCCCCCTCCCCATGATAGGCCCCGGTGTGTGATGTTCCCCTTCCCAAGTACAAGTGATCTCATTGTTCAGTTCCCACCTATGAATGAGAACGTGCGGTGTTTGGTTTTCTGTTCTTGTGATAGTTTGCTAAGAATGATGGTTTCCAGCTGCATCCATGTCCCTACAAAGGACACAAACTCATCCTTTTTTATGGCTGCATAGTATTCCATGGTGTATATGTGCCACATTTTCTTAATCCAGTCTGTCACTGATGGACATTTGGATTGATTCCAAGTCTTTGCTATTGTGAATAGTGCCGCAATAAACATACGTGTGCATGTGTCTTTATAGCAGCATGATTTATAATCCTTTGGGTATATACCCAGTAATGGGATGTCTGGGTCATATGGTACATCTAGTTCTAGATCCTTGAGGAATCGCCATACTGTTTTCCATAATGGTTGAAATAGTTTATAATCCCACCAACAGTGTAAAAGTGTTCCTATTTCTCCACATCCTCTCCAGCACCTGTTGTTTCCTGACTTTTTAATGATCACCATTCTAACTGGTGTGAGATGGTATCTCATTGTGGTTTTGATTTGCATTTCTCTGATGGCCAGTGATGACAAGCATTTTTTCATGTGTCTGTTGGCTGTATGAATGTCTTCTTTTGAGAAATGTCTGTTCATATCCTTTGCCCACTTTCTGATGGGGTTGTTTGTTTTTTTCTTGTAAATTTGTTTGAGTTCTTTGTAGGTTCTGGATATTAGCCCTTTGTCAGATGAGTAGATTGCAAAAATTTTCTCCCATTCTGTAGGTTGCCTGTTCACTCTGATGGTAGTTTCTTTTGCTGTGCAGAAGCTCTTTAGTTTAATGAGATCCCGTTTTTCAATTTTGGCTTTTGCTGCCATTGCTTTTGGTGTTTTAGACATGAAGTCTTTGCCCATGCCAATGTCCTGAATGGTACTACCTAGGTTTTCCTCTAGGGTTTTTATGGTATTAGGTCTAACATTTAAGTCTCTAATCCATCTTGAATTAATTTTCGTATAAGGAGTAAGGAAAGGATCCAGTTTCAGCTTTCTACTTATGGCTAGCCAATTTTCCCAGCACCATTTATTAAATAGGGAATGCTTTCCCCATTTCTTGTTTCTCTCAGGTTTGTCAAAGATCAGATGGCTGTAGATGTGTGGTATTATTTCTGAGGACTCTATTCTGTTCCATTGGTCTATATCTCTGTTTTGGTACCAGTACCATGCTGTTTTGGTTACTGTAGACTTGTAGTATAGTTTGAAGTCAGGTAGCGTGATGCCTCCAGCTTTGTTCTTTTGACTGAGGATTGTCGTGGAGATGCGGGCTCTTTTTTGGTTCCATATGAACTTTAAAGCAGTTTTTTCCAATTCTGTGAAGAAACTCATTGGTAGCTTGATGGGGATGGCATTGAATCTATAAATAACCTGGGGCAGTATGGCCATTTTCATGATATTGATTCTTCCTATCCATGAGCATGGTATGTTCTTCCATTTGTTTGTGTCCTCTTTTATTTTACTGAGCAGTGGTTTGTAGTTCTCCTTGAAGAGGTCCTTTACATCCCTTGTAAGTTGGATTCCTAGGTATTTTATTCTCTTTGAAGCAATTGTGAATGGAAGTTCATTCCTGATTTGGCTCTCTGTTTGCCTGTTACTGGTGTATAAGAATGCTTGTGATTTTTGCACATTAATTTTATATCCTGAGACTTTGCTGAAGTTGCTTATCAGCTTAAGGAGATTTTGGGCTGAGACAATGGGGTTTTCTAAATATACAATCATGTCATCTTCAAAGAGGGACAATTTGACTTCTTCTTTTCCTAACTGAATCCCCTTGATTTCTTTCTCTTGCCTGATTGCCCTAGCCAGAACTTCCAACACTATGTTGAATAGGAGTGGTGAGAGAGGGCATCCCTGTCTTGTGCCAGTTTTCAAAGGGAATTTTTCCAGTTTTTGCCCATTCAGTATGATATTGGCTGTGGGTTTGTCATAAATAGCTCTTATTATTTTGAGGTACATTCCATCAATACCGAATTTATTGAGAGTTTTTAGCATGAAGGGCTGTTGAATCAGGGATATTGGTCTAAAATTCTCTTTTTTTGTTGTGTCTCTGCCAGGCTTTGGTATCAGGATGATGTTGGCCTCATAAAATGAGTTAGGGAGGATTCCCTCTTTTTCTATTGATTGGAATAGTTTCAGAAGGAATGGTACCAGCTCCTCCTTGTACCTCTGGTAGAATTCAGCTGTGAATCCATCTGGTCCTGGACTTTTTTTGGTTGGTAGGCTATTAATTATTGCCTCAATTTCAGAGCCTGCTATTGGTCTATTCAGGGAGTCAACTTCTTCCTGGTTTAGTCTTGGAAGAGTGTAAGTGTCCAGGAAATTATCCATTTCTTCTAGATTTTCTAGTTTATTTGTGTAGAGGTGTTTATAGTATTCTCTGATGGTAGTTTGTATTTCTCTGGGGTCGGTGGTGATATCCCCTTTATCATTTTTTATTGCGTCTATTTGATTCTTCTCTCTTTTCTTCTTTATTAGTCTTGCTAGCAGTCTGTCAATTTTGTTGATCTTTTCAAAAAACCAACTCCTGGATTCATTGATTTTTTGGAGGGTTTTTTGTGTCTCTATCTCCTTCAGTTCTGCTCTGATCTTAATTATTTCTTGCCTTCTGCTAGCTTTCGAATGTGTTTGCTCTTGCTTCTCTAGTTCTTTCAATTGTGATGTTAGAGTGTCAATTTTAGATCTTTCCTGCTTTCTCTTGTGGGCATTTAGTGCTATAAATTTCCCTCTACACACTGCTTTAAATGTGTCCCAGAGATTCTGGTGTGTTGTATCTTTGCTCTCATTGGTTTCAAAGAACATCTTTATTTCTGCCTTCATTTCGTTATGTACCCAGTAGTCATTCAGGAGCAGGTTGTTCAGTTTCCATGTAGTTGAGTGGTTTTGATTGAGTTTCTTAGTCCTGAGTTCTAGTTTGATTGCACTGTGGTCTGAGAGACACTTTGTTATAATTTCTGTTCTTGTACATTTGCTGAGGAGTGCTTTACTTCCAATTATGTGGTCAATTTTGGAGTAAGTGTGATGTGGTGCTGAGAAGAATGTATATTCTGTTGATTTGGGGTGGAGAGTTCTATAGATGTCTATTAGGTCTGCTTGCTGCAGAGATGAGTTCAATTCCTGGATATCCTTGTTAACTTTCTGTCTCGTTGATCTGTCTAATGTTGACAGTGGAGTGTTGAAGTCTCCCATTATTATTGTATGGGAGTCTAAGTCTCTTTGTAAGTCTCTAAGAACTTGCTTTATGAATCTGGGTGCTCCTGTATGGGGTGCATATATATTTAGGATAGTTAGCTCTTCCTGTTGAATTGATCCCTTTCCCATTATGTAATGGCCTTCTTTGTCTCTTTTGATCTTTGTCGGTTGAAAGTCTGTTTTATCAGAGACTAGTATTGCAACCCCTGCTTTTTTTTGTTCTCCATTTGCTTGGTAAATCTTCCTCCACCCCTTTATTTTGAGCCTATGTATGTCTCTGCATGTGAGATGGGTCTCCTGAATACAGCAGACTGATAGGTCTTGACTCTTTATCCAGTTTGCCAGTCTGTGTCTTTTAATTGTATCATTTAGTCCATTTACATTTAAGGTTAAGATTGTTATGTGTGAACTTGATCCTGCCATTATGATATTAACTGGTTATTTTGCTCGTTAGTTGATGCAGTTTCTTCCTAGCCTCGATGGTCTTTACATTTTGGCATGTTTTTGCAATGGCTGGTACCGGTTGTTCCTTTCCATGTTTAGTGCTTCCTTCAGGGTCTCTTGTAAGGCAGGCCTAGTGGTGACAAAATCTCTAAGCATTTGCTTATCTGTAAAGGATTTTATTTCTCCTTCACTTATGAAACTTAGTTTGGCTGGATATGAAATTCTAGGTTGAAAATTCTTTTCTTTAAGAATGTTGAATATTGGCCCCCACTCTCTTCTGGCTTGGAGAGTTTCTGCTGAGAGATCTGCTGTTAGTCTGATGGGCTTCCCTTTGTGGGTAACCCGACCTTTCTCTCTGGCTGCCCTTAAGATTTTTTCCTTCATTTCAACTTTGGTGAATCTGGCAATTATGTGTCTTGGAGTTGCTCTTCTCGAGGAGTATCTTTGTGGCATTCTCTGTATTTCCTGGATTTGAATGTTGGCCTGCCCTACTAGGTTGGGGAAGTTCTCCTGGATGATATCCTGAAGAGTGTTTTCCAACTTGGTTCCATTTTCCCCCTCACTTTCAGGCACCCCAATCAGACGTAGATTTGGTCTTTTTACATAATCCCATACTTCTTGCAGGCTTTGTTCATTTCTTTTTCTTCTTTTTTCTTTTGGCTTCTCTTCTCGCTTCATTTCATTCATTTGATCCTCAATCGCTGATACTCTTTCTTCCAGTTGATCGAGTCGGTTACTGATACTTGTGCATTTGTCACGTATTTCTCGTGTCATGGTTTTCATCTCTTTCATTTTGTTTATGACCTTCTCTGCATTAATTACTCTAGCCATCAATTCTTCCACTTTTTTTTCAAGATTTTTAGTTTCTTTGCGCTGGGTACGTAATTCCTCCTTTAGCTCTGAGAAGTTTGATGGACTGAAGCCTTCTTCTCTCATCTAGTCAAAGTCATTCTCTGTCCAGCTTTGAACTGTTGCTGGCGATGAGCTGCGCTCCTTTGCCGGGGGAGATGCGCTCTTATTTTTTGAATTTCCAGCTTTTCTGCCCTGCTTTTTCCCCATCTTTGTGGTTTTATCTGCCTCTGGTCTTTGATGATGGTGACGTACTGATGGAGTTTTGGTGTAGGTGTCCTTCCTGTTTGATAATTTTCCTTCTAACAGTCAGGACCCTCAGCTGTAGGTCTGTTGGAGATTGCTTGAGGTCCACTCCAGACCCTGTTTGCCTGGGTATCAGCAGCAGAGGCTGCAGAAGCTAGAATATTTCTGAACAGCGAGTGTACCTGTCTGATTCTTGCTTTGGAAGCTTCCTCTCAGAGGTGTACTCCACCCTGTGAGGTGTGGGGTGTCAGACTGCCCCTAGTGGGGGATGTCTCCCTGTTAGGCTACTCAGGGGTCAGGGACCCACTTGAGCAGGCAGTCTGTCCCTTCTCAGATCTCAACCTCTGTGTTGGGAGATCCACTGCTCTCTTCAAAGCTGTCAGACAGAGTCGTTTGCATCTGCAGAGGTTTCTGCTGCTTTTGTTTATCTGTGCCCTGTCCCCAGAGGTGGAGTCTACAGAGACAGGCAGGTTTCCTTGAGCTGCTGTGAGCTCCACCCAGTTGGAGCTTCCCAGCGGCTTTGTTTACCTACTTAAGCCTCAGCAATGGCAGGCGCTCCTCCCCCAGCCTGGCTGCTGCCTTGGGGTTAGATCGCAGACTGCTGTGCTAGCAATGAGGGAGGCTCCATGGGCGTGGGACCCACCCGGCCAGGTGTGGGATATAATCTCCTGGTGTGTCCACGTGCGCAGTATTGGAGTGGGAGTTGCCCGATTTTCCAGGTGTTGTGTGTCTCAGTTCCTCTGGCTAGGAAAAGGGATTCCCTTCCCCCTTGCGCTTCCCAGGTGAGGGGATGCCTCGCCCTGCTTCAGCTCTCGCTGGTCGGGCTGCAGCAGCTGACCAGCACCGATTGTCTGGCACTCCCTAGTGAGATGAACCCAGTACCTCAGTTGAAAATGCAGAAATCACCGGTCTTCTGTGTCGCTGGCGCTGGGAGTTGGAGACTGGAGCTGTTCCTATTCGGCCATCTTGCTCCGCCCCTCCCCCCATAATGAATTTGACTCTCTTTACATCTTCTTCTGCTTTTAGGTTTACGCCTGTGCATATTTATCGACATACTCCATTCCACTTTGCCAGTTTGTGTATTTTTCTTACACAAACTGATCTGTAGGAGTCCCTGGTCTCTTTTTTTTTTTTTCCTCCCCTCAACCCTCTAGGAACACATTTCACAAACAATAGTAAAAACTGTACACAACTGTACTGTACTACAGTTTGTGAAATGTGTCTCTAAAGGTTTGACAAGAGAAACAAAAAGAGAGCAAGAACTAATAAACAACTTATATTAGAAACAATTTAGGTCTCTATTAAAACTTTTATTTCTGGTCCCCAGAACTCAAATTCTATATTTTAATAGTTCATTAGGTGTTATCTTATGAAAACTAAATTATGAGATCTAATGAAATTTGTTTTATTTCCCAAATAATAACTTATTACTATGTGACAGTGGAAGAAAAATTCTAAGAAACAGTGTAAGATGTTAAGCCATATAAAGATAAAGCTAGTTTGTAATCTAACATGATAAATAAATTAACATTTCCATAAAATTTAGCTACTATTCTTTTCTCTTCACATATTGTAATAGATATACAATGTGATAATACTTATAAATTTCACCAAAAAATTTTTAAAACATTGAATTTGTAAAATGAAGTTAAGATTCACTTATTAATAGTTTGCATTTAGACATTGTATTTATGTATTATTTATTGTCGATATATCTGGAATTTATACTTATAGAAACATAAAATTATAAATTGCACATCTCTTTGGCACTGAATAGAAAGGTAATAGAGGTTTTAGGCTATAAATAACAGCTTCCATTTGATAAGGAAGATCCCTATAAACAAAGGATATTTTTGGCACATTGCACAGTTGATTTGAAACAACAAACCCTAATATATACAAGGATTTTGAACTTATGACTCAGATATTAAACATTTTTATACAGACTAAATTAATGAGGGTGTTACAGACATTATTTGGACTCAACGATGTAATCTATACTTACAAGAACTTTGATTTTCTTCTCTTTGATTCCATAAGGAAAATAACTTCAAGACTTTGATTGCTGTAACTTTAGTAAGCTCAATTGCTATAGAAAATTGTATTTTTTAAAACTTGAGAACATAGCTAAAGATATTTCTTTATAACAAAAATTTATTTTACAAAGAATGCTAAATTTTTTCTAAAATATTATACTTAAAGCATAATGTAGGTATGTTCTTGATGTACCCCGATATACTCTCTACTAAGTACTGATCTTAAACTCTTAAATGTCTATATAAACTTGCCTTTAACATGTAAATTCACAATCGACCTGTGATTGGTGTACTAGACTTTCCCACATTCAGAAGTGTGAGAAGTCAATTTCTATTGTTTACAAATTTTCCAGTCTGTGGTATTTTCTTATAGCAGCACCTACGCACCGAGATGTCACGTATCTCGTGATTACTTCCATCAAAACTGTGATATTACTTTTTTTAATACCTAAAGAATAAAAGATATAAATGCCACCTATGTGGAAACTGAAACCCTTTAAAAGTTGTCAACTTCTCTTCTGCTTGTTTTTATTGTCTAATTGGTAATGCACTACAGGCCCCTCAATAGACCAAGTTAAATTTTATAATATTTTCCATCATGATGTTTATTATTAAATAAATGAACTTTGTGGGAGGCAGTAGTTATAAGATATTAGTTACCAATGTAACATTTACAAACAAGTTTAGAATGTTACCAAAAGAAATACATTCATGTTCGGGCGCAGTGGCTCACGCCTGTAATCCCAGCACTTTGGGAGGCCGAGGTGGGTGAATTATAAGATCAGGAGTTCAAGCCCAGCCTGGCCAAGATGGTGAAACCCCGTCTGTATTAAAAATACAAAAATTAGCCGGGCGCAGTGGCAGGTGCCTGTAGTCCCAGCTACTCGGGAGGCTGAGGCAAGAGAATCACTTGAACTTGGAGGGTGGAGGTGGCAGTGAGCCAAGATCTGGCCACTGCACTCCAGCCTAGGCAACAGAGTGAGACTCCCTCTCAAAAAATAAATAAATAAATAAATAAATAAATAAATAAATGGAAATACATTCATAAACATTTTATTGAATGCAAATTTAGCAACATGCTTTTGAAGGCCTGGATTTCAATTGAGAATACATGTTACTTCATTTCTATTTGCTGGAAACAGTGATATATCAGACACATACTAAAGACCAATTTATAGAATACAATCTAGCCTTAAGAAGTTTTATATATGAAAATGTAAGGTTTGGTAGTAGAATTAAATGTAAAACAGCTGAGAAAATTAATTTAGAACATATGGATTGAACATAATGAATAAGAAGGAAATAACAATAGACCTGGAAATGCAAGATACACAGAATAGCCTTGGATAAATGTGTGGATCTAGAAAAAAATGATGTTTAGGACATTTTTACACAGATTCTTCGATACTGTCTTCCACAAAACACGAAATGTATGGATAATGTCATTAAAATTAATAATCTATGATATTATCATGTAAAAATAAAAGATTGAAATGAATATCCAGATATTTCAAATTTCTTCTACTCAAAAAAATCATATTATTTCTATTAGGAAGATTTTTTTCTGTTTTAGTAGTTGGGGATAATAACGTGAAATAATTATCTGTTGCTCTAAATTGGTTCCTCCTAAAGCAAATACTGAAACAAGGACTGGGTACAAGAAGTTTATCTATAATGTAATTTAAGGGTGTACAGTTAAAGAGTAGTAAATGAGAGAGGGAATGGAGAAAAGCCAGGAACATGTATTAATGAGTGGAACGTCCTTGTGAGAAACAGGGATGAAACACACTGGGAGCCTAAGTGACTATCTGTAACATACCTCTGAATTGTTCTACAAAAGGATGGATGAGTATGTGGTGAGGTTTGCTCCAGGGACAGTTACTTCTTCACTCTTCTAGGCTTCAACAATCTCACGCAGTACCTGAGAAAGCCCCTGCCCAGATTCCTAGCAGAGAAGCTGAGCCATTCAGGCATTTGAATAGGAAGCCACCAATATACTGAAATGATCTGGCACAACTTCAGGTTATGCAAATGGACCAAGGGGATATCAGACAGGGCATCAACAGGATCTGCTGCAATTGATGATTTTGAATTTGCATTTTAGATCTATGTAGTGTCACCAAGTGTCAGAAATACTCTATCTTGCTTCTTCATGTAAATAGTTTAATTTAATTATGTCATCTATAAAACCTGTGATAAATTGACTAAGTGTATGGATTTTTTTTTTTTATCACTGTGTGGGCAAAAAGTCAAAAATAATCTGACCACATATTACAACAGACCTGG
This sequence comes from Chlorocebus sabaeus, assembly GCF_047675955.1. NCBI lineage: Eukaryota > Metazoa > Chordata > Mammalia > Primates > Cercopithecidae > Chlorocebus > Chlorocebus sabaeus. The sequence goes on from NC_132927.1 coordinate 3,864,813, forward strand.
AAATGCAAGGTATACAGAGTAGTCTTGGATAAATTTGTGGATCCAGTAAATGCTGCTCTGTGAGACTGGGGTGCCAGAAATTTTTAAATGTTCTTACAAAAAAGCTAAAGAAAAAAATGAATACAAGTAAATGTTTGTCCCTAATTCTTTTTGTGTTATAAGTGTCTAGCACATCATTTGCCAGAAATCATCTTTGTGTTAGAAAACCTTGACTCTTTTCACGAAGGAAGTAAAAAATTCAATGTTGAATATCTCAACTGAATTTTTTAAAATTTAATTTAAAAATTCTTAGGGTTAAGTTTTATTATAATAGAATGGTCAGAATTATATTTAAAAAATAGAAATAGATGTAATATTTTGCACTAGAGTAAGAAGGCATATAGGAGTGAAATGTAAAACAGGTATACCTGTTATTCAGCTTGAACTTCAAAAACACTCATAAATACTTTATACTTAAAATGAGAGAATGTCTGTGTTGAGAAGATTGCCAGGTACCCTTTAAACTATGGAATTACTTGCTTTCTTCAAATTCAATAGGAAAAGCAGAATGCTCATCAAAGCAAGTAAGAAAATTCATGCACAATTTCTCAGTCATTCTAATGAAAATTCTGTGTTTAACTTCCCAAGCTCTCAATAAGTACATCTTTTAAGAAAATGCTTTAATCTATTTAATTGTTTTTGAAGTTTGATATTTCTTCTTTGAAAATGACTTTCCTACTAAGTTGTTTTTATTCATTCTGAAGAAGCAGAGCATAGCCATTCTAGTCACATTTTAAGCAAATGTCTTTAAAGAAAAACATCAAGAAAAGCAAATACCATTATAGAATAACAATTAGAATGTTGAAGATCCAATAAAATATAATAAAGATGTTACTTGCAAATGTATGTTTGTGTATCGCTCAATACTAACATATTCATGTCACTACAAACATCAAAATAGTATGTTTTGTTTTCTTTCATTTTGTAGAATTTTTGTGCTCTGGAGACTTAATGTCGTCTTTACAAAAAAGGAAAAATTTAGATTTGACACACGTTAGTCTCACTCTTTTTGGCCCCAAAGCAGGAAAAATATTATGGATTTCTGCTTTATCATAAAATTTATAAAATTAAAATCTCTACACAGAATATCTTAAACGTAATTAATGATTTTGGCAAAAAGAGAAAGAAATTATCAAAGACATGCTATAACAAAACTCCCAAAAATAAAATGGCATGGGTTTCCACCATCGGTTACCAGCACAATGGTGGGAATAAAAATTATACCACAACATTAGAAAACTGAATGGCAGCATCTTATTAAGTCCACTCCTAGGTAATCCATCCACTCCTGGGTAACTATGCAATAGAAAGGGAAATATATGTCTGCACAAAGACATGTTTGTAAATGTTCATGGCAACTGTATTCAAAATGACAAATATCCCAAACCACCATGTGATATTGTGAAATATATATTTAGTGTTCTTTCCTGTTTCCTGGCATACAATTCCTAAAATCCTTGGAATCTCCAAAGTACTGTCTTTTCATATCCAAATGTTGACTGATAGATTCAGAATGGAGCTTCTCAGGAGAAAGACAAAGGTAGGATTAGAGGGTTACAACTCTCAGACGGGGCCTAAAGCCAAGTTGTTCACCAATGGTAAGTAGTTTAGTTAATCATGTCTACTTAATGAAGTCTCCATAAAAACCCAAGAGAGCAGGGTTCTGAGAAGCTCAGAATAGTTGAGTCAGTGGGAATTCCTGGAGAGTGATGAGCCTGGTGGTGGGGAGAGGGGAAGACGGAAGCTCTATTCCCCTTCTCAGATGACTTTCCCTATGCATCGCTTCATCTGTTATCTTTTGTAATAAATCAGTAAATGTTAAGTGCAACCCCAAGTTCTGTGAACCACTCCAGCAAATTAGTCAAACCTGAAGAGAGGATCATGGGAATCTGAACTTGAAGTTAGTAGTGAGAAGTTCCAGGGGCCTGGATTTGCAACTGGTGGAAAAGAGGAACAATTTGGTAAGACTGAGCCCTCAGTGTGTCGTGTCTGGAGTCCAGACCCCAAGAGAATTCTTGGATCTTGGACAAGAAACAATTCAGGGTGAGTCCATAAAGTGAAGGCAAGTTTATTAGGAAAGTAACGGGAATAAAAGAATGGCTACTCCATAGACAGAGATGCACCAAGGACTGCTGGTTGCCCATTTTTATGGTTATTTCTTGATACTATGCTAAACAAGAGGTGGATTATTCATGCCTCTCATTTTCTTTACCAGATAGAGCTAAACATCAACTTCCTGACATTGCCATGGCATTTGTAAACTACCATTGCACTGGTGGGAGTGTAACAGTGAGGACGACCAGAGGTCAGTCTCATTGCCATCTTGGTTTTGGCTGGCTTCTTTACTGCAACCTGTTTTTATCAGGAAGGTCTTTATGACCTGCGTCTTGTGCCAACCTCCTATCTCATGTTGTGACTTAGAATGCCTTAACCGCCTGTGAATGCAGCCCTGTAGGTCTCAGCCTCATTTCACCCAGCTCCTATTCAAAATGGAGTTGCTCTGGTTCTAACGCCTCTAACAAATGTGCAGGATCTGACACTATCTCTGGGTAGACAGTGTCACAATTGTATTGAAGGACACCTATTCGTGTCCATTGCAGCACAGACTGCTTGCTTAGTGGTAGAGAGAACCACCACCCACATCTGGTCACAGAAGTCTTCTGTGTTGATTATTGTTGTGGTGGTGTGAGAGCAGAGAAAAAACACAGTCTAAGTGTTTTCTCCAAACACACCCAAAGATACATCAACTAAAATAAATAAGCAAATTATGGTATCTTCATAAAATGTAATACTACTCATCAACAACAAGAAATAAAGTACTGACAAAACAACAGTATGGATGAATCTCAAAAGTAGTATGCTAAGTTAAAGAAAAAAGACACTAAAGACTGTGTGCTTATATGAAATTCTAGAGAAGTCTAAACTATGTAACAGGATGATTGAAATATTCTAGCTGTTGATTGCAGGGGTAGTTACATTAATTTACACATTTCCCTAATCTCATCAATTATTTAATTAAAAGTAGAGAATTTTACTAAATATACATTTCACCTCAAAAAAGTGAATATGCACCAAGACATGTCACTGTGCAATCTTAGAATTCTAGGAACAAAGAGAAAATGCCAAAAAACTTCCGGAACGAGAAACAAAGTAAAAGGGAGCCATACAAGGCACTGCATAAACAAAAATTTAGAATGCTGTGCAGCAATACGTTTTCTACATTGAATTTAGTAACTGAATGATTTATCAGTATAAATACAAACTGTATGTGCTTCCTGGCTTGCAAAGGGCAAAAACAAACAACAACAACAACAAAGACCAAAAGAAGTTCCCGTTCACTAATTTCCAGAACGATACTGGCGAATGTACTGCAATAAAACAGATTGAGTATACAGGAAAGTACTTAAATGTGTAAAGCAAGGAAAAGGGGACTCAAATATTTAGAGACAGAAAGGGATTTCCCAAGATGAGAAGGAAGGAATTCCAGTCAGGGAAATTACCACTTAAAGTGATAGCCTGAGGCACCAGGGCAAGTGGTTTTGAAATACTGCCTAAACAGGAAACAACTGAAATTTTCTAGAAACTCAAGGAAGTTCTTTCCAGTTTCAGCTACAGCTGCAGGAATGCTGGTTTTATGGACACTACTGTTTTTTTCAGACAGACCCAAGCATCTGGCTACAACCACCTTCTCCAGTTAAAATCTTCACCTTTTCATCTGCCTTTTAAATCTTCAGCAGTGTCTCTCACAAGCTAACTCTAATTTAAAACTGTAACAGTAAATATATGTTGAGAATTGTAGGTGCTACATTCTCTTCTAAACTGCAGAAGAAAATGTTGAAGGGTTGGTGGTGATGCCAAGGTCATAATGATGCAGCACTGATATCTTCCAGGAAAAAATAATTAATATAAAAAAAATTATGTTGTATGAAAACAGTTAAAAGATTTTTTAGAAAATTGATCCATTGAGCTTACAGAAAACAAAGCAAATGAAAACATTAATGATTAACTCTTAAAAAAGTAAAATTTTCCAAAGAAATAAGAAATATTAATCGTGTACTACAAGGCTTGGCCTAACTTTTATGTTGATGTATAATATAAACATCAAATTATGAGAATCAAAAATTTATTTATACCTATATTTGAACAATGGGGAGGAAAATTATTATTTGTATGTTAGTTGGAGTAGGTGCAAGATAATACCCAAGTACTTATCTTTTACTATAGATGCTAATAAATGATATGCAGCATTGGAACAAAAATAAATTCCACTGGCACAAGATTACAGCAATTTCCTTGCCACTTATTGATCAACAGTCAAGCCATCTGCAACAGGGTCTGGAACTCAGCCTCAAGAGGAGTCTTATTTACGTGCTTCATCTACTGCCTCTTTTGTCTATTCTTTTTGTGTTACCTTTGCTAATTCTTCATTACTCTAATCTCAAATTATAGCTATTAATTCATATATTAGTTTCTCTGTGATTACTTATGTGTTTTGACTCCCTATTAGTCTTAACCCATTCAAACTTTAAAATTAGTTTCTTAAAACATCATAAATATACAAAACGGAATGTCAGTTTTTAAACCAAAATAAAATTAGGTCTCCCCAAATATATGAATGGACCCCTTCTCCCTTTTGGAATTCAGGAAAAGCCAACCAGCATTAGTATCAACATAGACTTTAAGTCTGATAAGAAATATTTGCAATCTATTCTCTCTGAAGCTTGCTACCTGGAGGTCTCATCTGCATGATGAAACCTTGGCCTCCACTACCTCTTATTATTACCCAGACATTTATTTCTATTGATAATAACTCTTTTAACCAATTGCCAATCAGACAATTTTTAAATCCACCTATGACGTGGAAGCCCCCTCCCTTTCTATTTGTTCCATCCTTTCAGATACAACCAATGTAAATCTTACATGTATTAATTGATGCATTATGTCTCCCTAAAATGTATAAAAGCAAGCTGTTCTCTGACCACCTTGGACACATACCATCAAGACCTCCTGAAGCTGTGTGATGGGCACACTCTTAACCTTGGAAAAATAAACTTTTAAAATTGATTGAGACCTGTCTCAGGTAATTTTGTGTTTACAAATTGGTAACCACAGAAGAATTCTGAGTAGAGGTGTCCCTGACTTTTAACAAATCTCCTACTGGTACTTGGTACCAGCTTGAGTTATCCTTAAAGCTCAAACCAATAGGACAATTTGCTGAGGTCTGGGAGCTCCCCTACCTCCAGAGAATTCGTGGTCTTTCCAAATTTGATTGAGATCAGTGGTTTATTTTGCTGTACAACTCCTTTTCTGAAGTTTTACTTGCTACCAACAAGAAAGGCTAGTTTTTCTGCTTAAATGACAATGGAAAGCAAATAACTCCTTTCCAGAGTTTCAGCTAATTTCCATCAGGGAAGGTGATTTTGAGAGGTTTTCTACTTCTTGCTTCTAAGATGGTAAAGAGCAATCTTAAGCTGGGGCCCCATTTCTAGGTAAGTAGCTGAATTGGGGATTTTTGTCTTAGAAATTGTCCTCAATGACTAAAAGTTAAAATTGACAACCAACTGGTCTTAATTTAGAGTGCTCATTAATCATATTGTTGGGTTTTTTGTTGTTGTTCCAGTCTTTCTCTCATCAAATTTGACCAACGTTACCTGACTTGATCTAATCCGAGTAAGAATTTCGAATTGTAGGGAACAAGACCTCTGAATTGGCTAAAATTCCTCACAGCTGCAACAACAACAGCAGTGACAACAACGAAGACACGCATTTGGTTTCTGTGTTTGCTTCTTGTCTTAAAAACATTGTTCTGTTTCCTTTTCCTCCACTTTATTCCGCCTTCCCCCTTTGCCATCTTTGGTACCAAGGAAAATCTAGAGAAGGCTTCTAATGACTCAAACCCCTTAAAGAACACAGAACAAAGGCACTGCTCACTCCTTTAGGGGGTGTTCTTTTTAGTTTGTTGAGTTTCAAGAGTCATGGACAGATTCCTCTTGGGTCTACAGCCCTGCTTTCTTGTATCACATTACCTGACCTCTTTGGCTTTTGGGTACCAGAGATCACCTTGTAATGTAAGAAGATTTGACTTTGGCAAAAGAGAGTTAGGGGTGGCTGAGGACAGTCTAGCTAAAGTGGTCTTAGCTGTGGGTTCCCCCCTCCCCACTAAGAAGTCGTCATTTAGGATCTTAATTCCAATTTGGAAGTGCATTCTGGAGGATTTTCTCCATCACTTTTTCTCTCCAAATTAAGCTTGTTTGGCTTGTATTTGCATTTGCGTGAGAAACTGAACTATCATTTTTATAGTTAAATGAGAGACTGAGTTTCCTCAGCTCCAAAGAGGCAAGGCATTTTGCACTTCTCAGCCAAAAGGTGTCCCTGGGTGATCAAGGGCCAACTGGAAATGTCTGGGGGTTTGACACCCCATGATATACAGCAGTCCTACAGGGAGCCCTAAACAACATTAGTTTAAAAGGGATCAGTCAAGTAATGCATATAGGAGCTGGGTGCTCAATATTTTGAGGTTTTTTGAAAGTGCAATACCTCTATAGAGAATAACTGAGACATGTAAGAGGACAGAAGCAACTCAATGGTGACACAATGTGGAGTCCCACCTACAACCAGCACATTTCAATCTACTATACTAAACCCTAGGTCACAGTTGGAAAAATGAAGCAGAAGCAGACACAGGAGAAGAAGCAGAGGCAGAAGCAGAAGCAGACGCAGGAGAAGAAGCAGTGGCAGAAGCAGAAGCAGAAGCAGAAGCAGAAGCAGACGCAGGAGAAGAAGCAGAGGCAGAAGCAGAAGCAGAAGCAGACGCAGGAGAAGCAGCAGAGGCAGAAGCAGAAGCAGAAGCAGAAGCAGAAGCAGAAGCAGAAGCAGAAGCAGAAGCAGAAGCAGAAGCAGAAGCAGAAGCAGAAGCAGAAGAAGAAGAAGAAGAAGAAGAAGAAGAAGAAGAAGAAGAAGAAGAAGAAGAAGAAGAGAAGAAGAAGGAGAAGAAGAAGGAGACAAATAGTCTAAGAATGAGAAAAGTCAGAAGAGAATGGCTTCCTTTTGGGTACCCCGTTAGTTTTACGGCGCCTATACTTGCAAGTGTTTGTGTAAAATGAGAAATTTCAAAGGCATGTCATGTTTTTCTAGTACTCCAGCTGTTCTATATATTATAATCTTTGTGTACATTTAAAACTGGTGGACAAATTACATCAAGAAAAAATTCAGAGCCCCAAAGTCCACCTGCAACTATAAAGTTCTTAAGTTCTCTATTTATTTCTTTTCTGCCTGCTTTACATCTGATGTTACTTTTCTATTGAGATAAAAACCAGTTTAGAAACAACCTTTTCCACGCCACCCCCAAACTGGTGTGTTTCTATGAATATCTCATAGCTATGGTTCTGAAGCAAAAGCTATAGGATCTCTGTTTGTATGAATGTATATGTGTGTTTTATGTGTACATACACGTATTTCGTTATGTGTTTTTGGCCACTAGATACCAAATTGGCTTAAAGTTAAAGAGTACACATAAATAAGAAGCCCAAATGCTTTTCAAGTTCATGTGACTTAAGTAAAATCTTTAGTAAATAAGGTGGCTTTAAAAATATTAGTTAAGTAGTATTAGAAATGTCTTAAGAATTGTTAGCATTTTTATTTTCATTAATTAATCAAGTTATTTTATACTTATGGGTGCAGAATACTATTATAAGGTTTCAAAATTTGCCAAAACATTTATAAAATTATAATCCCATCCCAAAACAGAATGGTCTTTCCATGCGTAATTTTTAATAAAAAAAAAACATTTATTTTTTGGTTTAATGAAAACAGATAAATTCTGAGTTATGGGTAAAATACCTGTATTTTTAATCTTAAGGTTTTACTTAGGTGAACAACTGAAATTCGTAGGTTTAAACATGGTTAACAGCAAAATAATTTCAAATGATAATATGCAGAGTTTTATAAATAATCTAGGTAAACTATTAAATAGCCAGGTAAATGTACTAGAAAAAATGCTTGTAAACAAACTTGTCATATAATTTAGAATCTAAGTTTATATTAAATAATAGATATTTTTCTGCCAGGTTTATATCTGATGCTACTTTTCATTAATATTTTTAATTAGTTAAGTGGGCAATTACCAAATTAAAAATTATAGAAAAAACATTTTTAAAATATATTTTTATTAAAAGGTAAAATTTTGTCTAATCCAAAGGTTAAAGGTTATATATAAAACAAGATGAAAGAAACCAAGAAATAAGAGAGATGTAAAGAAAGTTACAGATATGAAGAGATATTTTTGCTAAGAAATCTTGAAAGCAATATCATATGAGAAAAAATCTTGCATGACGAATTTTTGTCCTAAAATGAAATGATTCATTGTTTGAAAAAGAGGGCTATTTGAGACAAACCAGAAAGTCCAAAAATGTTGTGAATGGTCTGTGTAAGTCATAATAATACTAATAAAAAAGGAAATTATAGAAATGTTATATGATTAAGTTGACTATAATTAAAATTATAATTGGTTTTCCAAAAATTGAAATTTGATATAAAACGGTAAAATATAAAACTAAAAAACCGATTAGAAGATTTTATTAAAAATATTGAGTTACTCTTACGGTGAGAAGTTTTTAATTTTTAAATTCTATAATGTTTCTTTTTGAAATTATTCAGATTAATATCTCAGAAACTACAACCTGTTGCTTCAGTTCTTTCTCTCTTTTGCAAGGCCTGGGATGGTTAACTCTCTCTTTCACCTTTTGTTGGTTCCTGTAACTTTTTAAATTAATTATCTAAAGTAAGGGAGAGAATTTTTGAAAATAAGCAAAAGAAAAATCTTTTGGATCTTCTCTTGTGGTATGTCTGCTATATCTATATGTTTGTATGTGTCATGTAGAAGTGATATTTCACTACCAAACTATATGAAAGTGCTCTAATCAATTCGTTTAAAGAAAAGAAAGTGCCTATCAGACTGATAGAAGCTAGTTCAGATCCTTTTTAGTTCACATGACCTTGGTAATCTTTGGTAAGCTTAATTTGATAAATTTAATCTCAAAATTATCTCTAGTAGTTTAAAATTTAAAGTTATATTATGCTACATTACATAACTTCAGTTTTTTTCACTGGCAATTTGGATTATTAAGAGTTAAAATAATAGCCAATAAAAGGTGTTTTTGGTGAAGTTTGTAAAAACACAATGATGTGGTTTTTGCTAAGGAAAATGTAATTCTTTTTCCTAGTTTGGAGACTGTTTCAGAGTTGCTTTAAAATAAAGAAAAAGATCGTATAAATACAACTAAATGAGTAAAGACAAAAATGAAAAGGCAGGTGACGTGAAAACTTGATTATTGAGTGGCCACGTGGTTACCCATCTTAAAGAGCTGCAGCTGGGCTGCATTCAATTACTAAAGGTAAAAGCTACAGTGGAATTTAGAGATGGATCATACTCATAGTCCCAGGGAATTAGTTCACCGAACTAATTAATTACAGAAATGCAAATTAATAAGAAAAAAGCAAAATATTAAATCTCTTGGTTATTGTTATCTGTAACAGCTAACTGAAAGTAAAAGAGTGCTGGGTTTGGCCTTAAGGATGGGCCAAGCTTAGATGTGGGTCTGTCTCAGGTCAGGCCACCAGCCTGAAAGCTACACACAAAATGAAAAATTAAGCCAGGGCAATAAAACTTACCTCTTAGACCTGTGGTTACCAAGAAGTTAGTCAATGCAGGGGAAGGGCAAGACCAAGCAACTATTAAAAAGAGTGTATAACGTAAAGGAATTGTTCCATTTTGTAGATTGGTATCATCAGTTTCCTGAGAAATCTTTACTGTAGTGAATTGTACAAATAACTACTTTAAGGACAGAATCTTTAATTTAAATGCTACAGAATGAAAGGGCTTGTTTAAGTTGACGCAAGGCCCATAGCTTACTATTAAACATTTACTGATGAGTATATGTAAAACAAATGCACAGGAGGTTATTCCTGAGAAAACAACCAGCCCAGTGACCAGATAAATGCCACTGTAAGGTCTGTTTACCCTAAGAAGGAAACTGCCTAACTCTCCCTAAAAATGTCAAGTAGAGCACCCCAGATGAAGCAGTTAATATGCTTCATATTTGAAAGCCCGGTGGGACTGGCTTTATGATGCCAGTTCATTCTGGCATCATAATGATCCTGTTCATTATGAATCCTGTTCATTCTCTAACATTAAAAGACCCCGCATCCATTTTCTGCATTTACCCCAAATTGGGGAAATTTAAGAAATATCAAAAGGCAAAGGTTATAATAAGAAGCTAATATTTCGTGAAGCAAGGCTAAGGCAAATTATGATAAAGATTGACAAAAGAGACTGAGTTCCTTGGCTCAACCCATGGCTGGGGACCCAGATCCTCTTTCAAGGGAAAAGGTAAAATAGACTGTGGGTAGGAAGAAAAAAAAAAAAAAAGGTTCTGGGACCAAAGCATAAAAATGTATAAATTACTAGAGTTATAAAATTTGAGATGTTTAAACAGATTTCATAAAAGGTAGTTGTGACTCCTTTACATAAATGGCTATGAAAATAGTTATTGTATCTGACGTGGGAAGGTTTCCCTATCTAGTACCATAAAGCCGAAGGCATGTAAGTCTATCCTATGAGACGTGTTCATTGGACTGTGGAGAAAAAGTTAAATATTGAATTTGAACTCAATTGAACATGGACACAAACAATGGTCACCAAGTCTTGGAACAGGTTGTGTGAACCCCTTGAGGCGTTTCTCCAGTGCTATTTTAGAGAAATCTCTATTTTGATCTATTCCTATATGTTAGTTATTGAAAAACAATAGACAATCGGGAAAACAAATTGACATTTTTGTGTTTGTTGAGCCCAGTCATAAGGGCCCTCGTGACCGGGCCTCATGCCAAATAACTTGTTACAAAAAGAGTTAGGGTCCTGGACTGCGCTGAAGTCATGAGACTTCTCCTCTGTGGATGGACGAGTAGCTGACTCTGGAGCCCAGGCTGTTGCTATCCAGTCTGGTGGTGAATCCTCCATAGTCTAGTGAGTGTAAAAATCTTTTCCCTTCTCCCCTTCCCATTCAGTTTGCTTATTATGTCAATCTGCTTATTATATTATTTGCTTATTATTATATCATTTGCTTATTACATCTATATTGCCATTTACATGGGATAAAGTTTGTTTACTCTTAAAGGTATTGTGTGTGTGTCTTTTCTTCTCCCCTCATGCGTTCCCCGCACAGAACATGGACATGCTAAACACATAGGAACTAATAAGATTGCCTGAGCCCACAGACTATAGGGCAAAAGCTGGAGTGCTAGTCAGGAAAAATCCTCCACTTCATAGTCCTTTGTGGAACATTTATTGGAGCTTATGACAAAAGACTGTGAGCACTTCCCAATGACAACTACTGGACTAGAGAATTTCCACCTGAGGGGCATTTACCACCTTGCTATGAAATGTTAACTGAAGCTACCCCTATGCTAATGGAAGTAATGGTGCCCCAAAGAGTTCTATAATAAAATAAAAATGGTTTAAATAGAATCTTACTACCTAGAGATGGCAGAAGGAAATTCTCATGAGCAGAGAGCCTCCATTTGCCCTAGAAGTAACTTTATGTAAGGAGCTGCTAGATTCTATAGTACCTAATAAACAACTCTCATCTAAGAAGAGCCACTAGCATGTGAATAGCAGTTCCAAGGTGAACAAACATCATGATGTTTGGAACTGTGCTGCTCCAAGGAAAATTCTAGAAAATCTTTTTCTTTTCTGTTTTTGTATAGTTTAGAGCAATTGGACGAAGTATGTTTTTGTGAGCAAATTTACCTTTCTCTCTGAATTCTCCAAAATTCAGAAACTGTGAGTATTCTGATTTTATGAAAATATAGTTATTTACATAAGTTTAGTAAGAGTCTTTTCTTTTAAAACAGGACAATTTGAGACACTGGTTATTTTACCAAGGTTTGACTAGAATAATATATTTTTATGTAAAGTTTCAGAAAGCCAACTTAAAAGGAGCCTATATGGCAATCAATTCTTGCTGCAATCTATGCAAATAATCACGCAAAGTACAATAAGCCTAAAACTTATTTTGCACATAAATTTGTCTTACTATAATTTCTCTTCAATGGGAAAGGAGGGCTAGAGAGAGGAAGAAATTGTTTCAAAGTAAAACTGTAACACTTTTTACTATATTTCAGCCCTGACTTTTGTTTTTGAGTGCAGATTGAATCATGAAAGATGTAAATTTGCCTCATTTGGCATTCCACTGGGCCTGATCTGTTTTTCACTGCAAATGCCCTGCTGTTTAAGGCTACAGAAGCCCCTCCCTCTAGGCCCAGAGACTATCATGGAAGAGGTTGGCACATAAGATTGTAAGGGCTGGTTTTGAGGGATAGAAGTAGATCAAGGTCAGACACTCCAAATCAAAGATGGGTACAAATACGCCTAAATGGCTAGTAAAACAAAGGACTTCGTTTTCTGAGCTATTATGTGAGACGGAGTCTCGCTCTGTCGCCCAGGCTGGAGTGCAGTGGCCGAATCTCAGCTCACTGCAAGCTCCGCCTCCCGGGTTCCCGCCATTCTCCCGCCTCAGCCTCCCGAGTAGCTGGGACTACAGGCGCAGGTTTATATTGTTAACCAGTTTTTTCTAAATTACATTTATAGAACATTCTACTTCAAAACAGAAGAGCATGCATTCTTTCCAGATGAAAATGGAATGTTCATTAAGATGTGTGTATGATTTAATTGGTTTAAAAGGAATAAAATAATCTGGCTTTGTTATTCCTGTGGAATATAGTCAGAAATAAGAAAAACAGACATCTATAAAATTCCTAACATTAGAAACTTGAAACCACATTTTTAGGAGTGACTTCCACTTTTGGGAAGATGGAGGAGAAATACTTTTTCCTATTCCTCTCACTAATCATAGCTAAAACCTTGTACATTACACATAAAATAAACGTAAAAAGATCTATATAGGTATAAAGAAGACAGCAGACCAGCAAGGGACCTCAGGAATAAAAAACAACATAATGATAGTTTCCTGGGTTTGGTTTTTGTTTCATGTATACTAGACTTGGAGCCGAAAAAGCTGTCTGCTTGAAAATGCCAATGGGCACAGACAAAAAAATCTCCAGAAAATGACTGTTTTCTCTAGTGAAAGGATTAGGAGAAAAGCCGCCTAGCTAGAGAGAAAACTTTTACCTAAGAACCACTCTACTCCTGGCAAACACCAAAAAACAAATCAAGAAAACAACATCAACAAAAATGGTGGCCCCATTCCAAATTGAGTCAGCAAAGACTGAATTAGAAATCTTGATTTTCACAATCACAAGTTTGTTAAAAAATAACTGCTGTCCTGATGGTAGAGAAAGTCAAATAGGAAACCAATACATCACCATCAGCCTGTAACAAGTCCTCTGTCCAGCAATGTCAGTGAAAACCACATGAAGAACATGGACTTTCACCCCACTCATCAGCAATGTAGTGCCCCTCCTCCTCGATGCCTAGGTGGCATCAGAGAAAGCTTACTGGAGAATCAGGAATTTCACCATTACCCAGTGATAACAAACCCACTCTCACCACAATATCAGTAGATTTCATGTGCGACACCAACACATCAGCACTCACCTAGTGCATCAAAAGACCACTCCCCTTGGGTTTCAATGAAGGATGAGTAAGGAACCCGGACTTGTATTTATAACCAGCTACTTTTCTTCCTCGGCTGGAGCAGTGTCACAGAAAGCCAGTTAAAACAGAAAGTTTAAAGAAAATTTAGTGTTCCACAAAATAACACAAAAATGTCAAGTCTTCAATAATAAATCACTTATCATACCAAGAAGTAGGAAGATACCAGACTTGATTAAAAAGGTGAGCAATAGATGCCAACAATGAGATGACAGAGATGTTCATACCATCTAAAAATATTTTAAACAGTTATAATAATTATGCTTCAGTAAGCAATTACAAACAAATGTCCTTAAAAAATAAAAGGATATGTCAACAAAGAGTTGAAACATCTTAGCAGAGAAATAGAACATATCAACAGGAGCCAAATTGAATTTTAGAATTAAAACATTCAATTACCAAAATATAAAGTTCAGTGAATGGGTAGAATAGAGGGGAGGGGGAAAAAAAAAAAACCGAATGAGAGACTGCAGGCAGAAATTAAACAATCTGCAAAACTGAGAAAATTACACACAAATTCTCCAGCAACCTGTGAAAATACAGCCATGTATCATTTAACAATGAGGATATATTCTGAGAAATACATCCTCGGGTGATTTTGTCATTGTGCAAACATCATAGAGTATATTTACACACATCTCAGTGGTATAACCTACCATACCACAAAGCCTATTGCTCCTGGGCTAAACTGGTACAACACGTAATACTGTAGGCAACTGTAACAAAACGGTAAGTCTTTGTTTATCTAAACTTATCTAAACATAGAAATGGTACAGTTAAATCATGCTATTATGATCTTATGGGACTACCATAACATATATGACCCATCATTGACCAAAATATCATTACATAGCAAACTATCATATAGTGAAATATCTACATTTTCTGTCATCAAAGCACTGGAATAAGACAAAAGACTGGGGTAAAAAATTACCTGAAGTAATAATAGGGGAATTAAATTTGGCAAAAAACATAAAAGATACAAATTCAAGAAGTTGAATGAACACCAAACAGAGTAAGACTAAATAAATCGATGTCACTAAGATACATCTTCATTATACTTTTGAAACTATGGGGAAAAAAAAAAAACTATTATAATGACAGAAATTTTTCTTCACAAACAATGAAGGCCAGGAAAGCTCAGAATCCTATAAACAGTGAAAATAGCCTTCAAGAATGAAAGGAAAATCAAGATGATCTCACAGGAGTGAGAATTAAGATAATTTGTTGCCAGTAAATCTATTGTAAGGGTGAGTAGGGGCAGAATAAGTGGGAATTCTTAATTGGTATAAAAAATATAGGTAGAAGGAATAAGATCTAGTGTTTAGTAGCACAACAGAATGACTATAGTTAATAATAACTTACAGTATATTTCAAAATAACTAAACAAGTGAAACTGTTAATATTAACATATATCTAGTAAGAGTAAGAAACTGGAATGTTTCTAACAAAAAAAAAGTCCTTTAAGTAATGGATATCCCAATTACCATGATTTGATTATTACACATTGTATGCTTGGATCAAAATTCCACTTTTACCCCATAAACATGTACAGCTGTTATGTATCTATAAAAATTGAAAAAAAAAAAAGTAAATAAAAGGGAAAAATTATTTTAAAATAAAGCAAAAAATGAAGAAACAAATGAAAAAAATCAGCTAACATGAAACACTCTTCTCCTCTTGAATTATCTAAATTATTACTGACATTGAGTCAAAAATTATATCACTGATTTATTTTGTTCTTATTATATGTAGAGGAAGTATTTAAGACAGTTATAGCAGGGAGCAGTAACAATGTAAATAGAGGTAAGATTTCTATATTTCACTTGAACTGATAAAAATGATAACACCAGTATACCATGATAAATTATGTGTGTGTGTATATATGTGTATATATATATAAATACTTGGCACAACCACCAACAAAGCTTATAAAAAAAGGAAATAGATACATACATAAAAACACACACACAGAGAAATGCAAGTCAAAAAACAGTTAAACTACTCATTATAAAAGCAGAAAAAATAAAAAAAAATGAAAAAGTGATAAACTAAAATAAAAATAAAATGATAGGCTTTAAACCTAACATCAATATTTATATTAAATGGAAATAATCTGAATTGTCCAATAAAAATATTGGCAGAGTGGATTAAATAACATGACTCTATTATTTTTGGTCAACAAGAAATTCACTTCAAGTATAATGTTATAGGCAGGTTGACAGTAAAAGGATGGATAAAGACAAATCATGAAAATGTGAATCATATTAACTTGAAAACAAGCCTGAATAAAAGATTAGATAAAGTAGACTTCAGAGCAAAGACAATTACTAGAGACAGAGAGGGACATTATATAATTATAGAAAGGGCAATCTACCAAAAAGACATGGCAATTTTAAAGCTCATGCACTGAACACCAGAGCCATAAAATATGTGAAGTGAAAACTGAAAAAACTGAAGAAGAAATAGACAAATCCACAATAATGATCAGAGACTTCAACACCCTTCTCTGAAGAATTAGTAGAGCAACTAAACAGAATTTCAGTAAAACTCAGCAACACCATCAACCACCAAGATATAATCAACATTTCTAGAACATGCCAAGCAACAACAGGAGAATACACATTAATTTTAAATGCCCACACAGAACATAACCAAAGAAAGATAATGTTCTGGAACATTAAAAAAAAAAATTCAAAAATGTAAAACCCTAGAAACCATACAGAGTATGTTCTCTAATCACAAAGGTATCAAACTAAAAATCAACAACAAAAAGATAACAGAAAAATATTCAAACCCTTGAAAATTATCTAGACACTTGTGAATAATCTATGGGTCAAAAGAGTCTCAGAGGAATTTGTGAAAATACATTGAAATAAAAAAATGGAATAGACAACCTACCAAAATTTGTAGGAGACAGCTAAATCAGTTTTGAGAAAGAAATGTAAAGCTATAAATAAAGACTTCCAAAAAAATTAAAAGAATCAAATAAATCATCTACTCTCCCACTTAAAGAACATATATAAAAAGCTGTAAAATGAATGCAAAGTAAGCATAAGAAAGAAAATAATAAGACTATAAGTGAATAAAATAAAAAAATAAAAACATAAATATTGGAAAACAACTGAGTTTATTCTTTGATAAAATCAATAATATTAATATGTATCTAGTAAGAGTAAGGAAAAAAGAATAACCAAATTATTAGTATAAATATCAGGAAAAAATAGGATACAATTATAAATCCTATAGATTAAAAAAGGCGAAAAAGAATACTATATACAACTCTAAAACACATAAATTTGACAACTTAGACAACTTGGACCAAGTCTTGAAAATATTTTCACAACTCATCCAAGATGAAATAGGTAATTCGAATAATCTTAAAGCTATTAAGCAAGTGGATTTTTAAATTATAAACCTCCTGAAAAAGAAAGTTATATGCCCAAATGGTTTTCATCAAGAATTATATCAAACTTTTGAAGTATTAATATGAGTTTACAAACTCTTTCAGATAAGTAAAGAGGAAGCAACAATCTTTTTTTTTATTATTAGTATACTTTAAGTTCTAGGGTACATGTGCATAACGTGCAGGTTTGTTACATATGTATACTTGTGCCATGTTACTGTGCTGCACCTATCAACTCATCAGCACCCATCAACTCGTCATTTACATCTGGTATAACTCCCAATGTAATCCCTCCCCCCTCCCCTCTCCCCATGATAGGCCCCGGTGTGTGATGTTCCCCTTCCCGAGTCCAAGTGATCTCATTGTTCAGTTCCCACCTATGAGTGAGAACATGCGGTGTTTGGTTTTCTGTTCTTGTGATAGTTTGCTAAGAATGATGGTTTCCAGCTGCATCCATGTCCCTACAAAGGACACAAACTCATCCTTTCTTATGGCTGCATAGTATTCCATGGTGTATATGTGCCACATTTTCTTAATCCAGTCTGTCACTGATGGACATTTGGGTTGATTCCAAGTCTTTGCTGCACAGCAAAAGAAACTACCATCAGAGTGAACAGGCAACCTACAGAATGGGAGAAAATTTTTGCAATCTACTCATCTGACAAAGGGCTAATATCCAGAACCTACAAAGAACTCAAACAAATTTACAAGAAAAAAACAAACAACCCCATTAAAAAGTGGGCAAAGGATATGAACAGACATTTCTCAAAAGAAGACATTCATACAGCCAACAGACACATGAAAAAATGCTCATCATCACTGGCCATCAGAGAAATGCAAATCAAAACCACAATGAGATACCATCTCACACCAGTTAGAATGGCGATCATTCAAAAGTCAGGAAACAACAGGTGCTGGAGAGGATGTGGAGAAATAGGAACACTTTTACACTGTTGGTGGGATTGTAAACTAGTTCAACCATTATGGAAAACAGTATGGCGATTCCTCAAGGATCTAGAACTAGATGTACCATATGACCCAGTCATCCCATTACTGGGTATATACCCAAAGGATTATAAATCATGCTGCTATAAAGACACATGCACACGTATGTTTATTGCGGCACTATTCACAATAACAATCTTTAATTTATTTTATAAGACTACTATTGTGCTGATATCTGATATCAAAAAAAAAAAGCACAAAAATTACGGAGTCTATCACTTGTGAATATAAACACAAAATCACTTTTTAAATATTACCAAGTCTAATTTAGTAATAACAGTCATATACCATGACCAATAAAGGTTACACTAGGAACATATGACTAGTTCAAGGGTCACAAATTAATTAATTCCACGACACATTATTTTAGCCTAGAAGATGAAAATCACTTGATTATTACAATCTATGCAGAAAAAAATGTGAAACATGTCAACATAATTTATTATAAAAACTCTCAGGAAAACAGGAATAGAGAGGTATCCTCCTTCAGCTTGGTAAAGATAATCTACAAAAAACCCTACATCTAAAATTATACTTAATGGTAAAAGACTGACCGATAAATCAATACTTGCAGCATAATCAGAAAAGAACAAAGTTGACTGAAGACATAGGAGCCATGGTCTCTGCATAGTTTTGGGGTCCCCTTTAACTCTGTAATATAAAAACACTGTAAGTCACTGCCTATATTTTGAGTACGTAAGAAGGATTAAGCAGGATTCATAGGGATTGAACATTTTACTTAAAGAGACTCTTAAGTGTCATCCAAAAGAGACTGTTTTCATTAATTGTGGTAGGGAGTTGTATTAGTGTCCTATTACTGCTGTTACAGTTACCTAAAATATAGTAGCTTAAAATAGCATAATTTTGGGAGGAGAGAAGTCCAGGATGAGTCTGACTGGGCTAAAGAGTCTGAAGGCTCTAGAGGAGAATCTCTCTCTGTGTTTCAAGCTTCCTGGTGCCACCTTCATTTGTTTCCTCATGGCTCTTTGTTCCATTTTCAAAGCCAACAGTGTAACATCTTGAAGTCTCTCTCTCTCTCTCTCTCTCTCAGAGGTTGGCTCTCCTGCCTCTGTCTTATAAGCATCCTTGTGATTATATTAGTTCCATTAAATAATACAGGATAATCCTTCCATCTCAAGATGTTTAATTTAATCATACCTGCATCTGTAAAGTCCCTCTTGACATATTCACAGGTTCTCAGCATGAAACATGAGCAACTTTGAGGGAAGAACCTTATAATGGTTCCCACAAGTGTTGAAGTTGGAATAAATTAAATATATACAAAACACAATTTCTTATAAAAAATAGGCAAAAATGAGACAAATCTTATAAAATAGAGAAACTACATGTTGGTCCATTCTCATGCTCCTAATAAAGATGTACCCAAGACTGGGTAATTTATAAAGAAAAAGATGCTTAATGGACTCACAGTACCATATGACTGGGGAGGCCTCACAATTATGAAAGAAGCAAATGAGGAGCAGTAATGTCTTACATGGCAACAGGCAGAAGAGAAGTGCAGTGCAAAAGAGGGAAAATTCCCCTTATAAAACTATCAGATCTCATGAGAACTAACTCACTATCATGAGAACAGCACAGGAAAGACCCACCCCCATGACTCAATTCCCTCCAACCAGATTCCTCCCAATTCAAGATGAGACTTTTGGGTGGGGACAGAGCCAAACCATATCATTCTACCCCTGGCTTCTCCCAAATCTCATGTCCTCACATTTCAAAACCAAATATGCCTTCTCAATAGTCCAAAGTCTTAACTTATTTCAGTATTAACTCAAAAGTCCTCAGTCAAAATTCTCATCTGAGACAAAGCAAATCCCTTCCACCTATGAGCATGTAAAATCAAAAGCAAGTTATTTCCCAGATATGATGGGGGTACAGGCATTGGGTAAATATCCAATGGAAGAAACAAAGGGGCTATAGGCCCCATGCAAGTCTGAAATTCAATAGGGCAGTCATTAAACTTTAAAGTTCCAAAATAATCTCCTTTTTACTCCATGTCTCATATTCGGTTCATGCTAAAGCAAAAGGTGTGCTCCCACGGCATGGGAAGTTCTGTTCCTGTGGCTTTTCCAGGCACGTGGAGCAAGCTGTGAATGGATCTACCATCTGGGGTCTAGGGGACAGTGGCCCTCTTCTCACAGCTCTACTAGGCAGTGCTCCAGTGGGGACTCTGTGTGGTGGCTCAAACTCCACATTTCCCTTCTGAACTACCCTAGCAGAGGTTGTTTATGAGGGCCCCACCCTGCAGCAAACTTCTGCTTGGACACCCAGGCATTTCCATACATCCTCTGAAATCTAGATGCAGGTTCCAAAACCTCAATTCTTGACTTCTGTGCACCCACAGACCCGACATCACATGTAAGCTGTCAAGGCTTGGAGTTTGCATCCTCTGAAGGAACAAACTGAGCTGTGTGATAGCCCCTTTTAGTCACAACTGGAGCTGAAACAGCTGGGATGCAGAACACCATGTTTGGAGACTACACAGGGCAGGCAAGGGGACTCTGGGCCCAGTCCACAAAACCATTTTTTCCTCTTAGGCCTCAGGCCTGTGATATCAGGGGCTGCCATGAAGGTCTCTGACATGCCCTGGAGACATTTTCACCATTGCTTTGGAAATTAGCATCTGGCTCCTTGTTAATTACATGAATTTCTGTAGCTGGCTTGCATATCTTTGCAGAAAAAATAGTTTTTTATTTTCTACTGAATCAGGCTGCAAATTTTTCAAACTTTTATGCTCTGTCACCTCTTGAATGCTTTGCTGCTTATAAATTTCTTCTACAAGATACCCCAAATCATCTCTCTCAAGTTCAAAGTTCCATAGATCTCCAGGGCAGGGGCAAAATGCCACCAGTCTCTTTGTATAGCAACAGTGACCTTTACTCTAGTTCTCAACAAGTTCTTCATCTCCATCTGAGTCCATTTCAGCCTGGATTTTATTGTCCATATCACTATCAGCCTTTTGGTCAAAGCCAATCAAGAAGTCTCTCAGAAGTTCCAAACTTTCCCACATTTCCCTATCTTCTTCTGAGTCCTCCAAACTGTTCCAACCTCTGACTGTGACCCAGTTCCAAAGTCATTTTCACATTTTTGGGTATCTATACAACAGCACCCCACTCCCAGTAACAATTTATTGTATTATTAATTCTCACACTGCTAATAAAGACATACCCAAGACAGCGTAATTTACAAAGGAAAGAGGTTTAATTCACTCACAGTTCCACATGGCTGGGGAGGCCTCACAATTATGGCAATAGGCAAATGAGGAGCAAAGTCGTGTCTTAAATGACAGCAGGCAATAGAGAATTCCAGTGCAAAAGGGGGAAAAGCCACTTATACAATCATCAGATCTTGTGAAAATTAACTCACTATCATGACAACAGCACATGAAAGACCCATCCCCATGATTCAATTCCATCCCAGCAGGTTTCTCCTATGACACATGGAAATTATGGGAGCTACAATTCAAGGTGAGACTTGGGTGGGGACACATCCAAATCACATCAATCAACATGTGTGAATTCATAAATTTTCTCATGACATTATGAAGGTATAAAATACACCAATAGCAACAACAGAAACCCATAAAAACATCTACTGAACTTTGCACAGCATCCCTAGCTTATAGATTGTTACTAAAATGTGAAAATCACACACACACACACACACACACTCTCTTCAGGAGCATAAAGTTTAGTTTGTATGTTGTTTAGGGCTGAAATTATGTTTCAGACAAATTTGTTAAACACAACAAATTTGTGGAATCATGAGGCCATCAGTATTCGTTCAATTTATTAATGTTTGTTCTACAAGTGTATGTGAGGAACCCACTTTGCTAAAAATTGGTTAGATAATACAAGGATATATAAATGAATAAGTCATATTTCTGATATGTATAGTGTAGTCATATAAAAAATGCAACTTCTCAAGTAAATATACAATCTGTTAAAAATAGTTTCATGCAACAAAAGAAGCTACAATTTCAATCAAAGGAATGATTACTTCAAAGAGTAGTGATTGGCCAGATTATACAAGAAGATGATATACATACAGATTCTGTGATCATGGCAAGGGATATGTCAGAGATTTACTAAAACCCCAGGTCCCTTTTACATTTTCTAATGGTGATTATTTGTTCACAGTATTGCAAAATAGATACATTATGAAAAAATTTTTACTCCTAGCATCATTTGCTAATGTCTCTTGTAAAAAATCCAAGCAACTATTTCTTTCATAAACAAAGCAAACTTTATTATTGAATATCTATTTAACAACCATATGCTTTAGAGAAACAGATGGTTATTTTTATATTAATTTAAAATAAATACATAAATTAGAGAACTCAAGTCTAATATGTTTGCTGTCCTGTTCTTTCAAATATTCAGCTGTTCTACACGTAAGTTTCTGAAGTATTAATTTAGCCCTAACTCTTAGTTGTCTATTCAATATCTGTTGTACTTTTTTTTCCCACTGTAAAAATATCCATATTGAAGTTTCAACATGTAATGCTCAAAATACACACCTTTTTATATTCTCTTGCAGCAAAATTTGATCACGAGATAAAATTCTAGCCAATAATATGTAAGAGGAATTTGATAAAAGGCTTCAGTGAGAGTTTTAGTATCTTCTTGATTAAAAAAAAAGTCTCATAAATTTCTTTGGTTTTTATTCCTTCTTCTGTGTACCTGGAATACAGTCTGTTACGTGAAGGAGCATCTTGTAAGTATAAGGAAACAGTAAATCTATTTTATGTTAAAGCCATTGATATTTGGGCTTTTTGTTATTTGCAACTAATGTATTTATGATGCAAGCACTTTTTTGTTGTGTTTTACATTGATAACTTTTGCATATTAAAAAATGCAATAACCTTTACATTAATTAGCACCCAGAAAAGAAATATTTATGTATAAATCTAACAAACTATGTTCAAGATTTATATGAAGTAAAGTACAAAACTCTGATGAAAGAAATTAAAGAAGAGCTAAAAACTTGGAGAGACATTTCATGTTCATAAACAGGAAGATTCAATACTGTAAAGATATTATTCTTTCCAACTTAATCTACAGGTTCAATATAATCTCCAATATAAAATCCCAACAAGTTATCTTATGGATAATGACAAATTGATTTTAATATTGATATGAATAGGCAAAAGACGCAGAATAGCAAACACAATATTAAAGAAAAAGAATAACGTTGGAGGACTGATACTACCCTGCTTTGAGACTTTCTATAAAGCTAGGATAATCAATTCAGGGTTGTATTGACAAAGAAATACACAAATAGGTGTATTGGAAAATAATAGAGAGTGAAGGAATAAACCCATATAAATATAGCCAATTGATCTTTCACAAAGGACAAAGGCAATACGATGCCCGAAAGATATGAGGGAAATTTTAAAAATATGTAGAAAACTGGAATTTAAAGATAAAAATTAAAGATAAAAACTTTTAACATTAACTCCACCAAATTCAAGACAATTATGTAAGAGATGGTACCAATTATTGAGTCAATCCCTAAAGAACTGAGAGTCTTGGGAATTTAATGATGTCAATGTTTTTTTACATAATCAACTGAAGAAAACTGGCCGCCCTTTTTAGATTTTTTAACATCAGGAAGAAAAAGAAATCAAAAGAAACCAAATTAAAACTGCAAGGGGGATGCCTAATGATTTTCCATTGAAACTCTTGCAAAATTGCTCTTGTTTGAGAGGCATGATCAGGAACCTTGTCATGGTGGAGAAAAGACTCTAGTGAAGCTTTCTCAGGTGTTTTCCGCTAAAGCTGTGGCTTTCTCAAAACACTCTTATAATAAGCAGATGTTATCATTATTTGGCCCTCCAGAAAGTCAACAATCGAAATTCCTTTGAGTATCCTTAAAAAACTGTTGCCATAATATTTGCTCTTGATTGATCTGCTTTTACTTTGACTAGTCCACTTCCACATATTGGTACCATTGCTTTGAATCTTCTTTGTCTTCAAGATCATGCTGTTAAAGCCGTGTTCCATCTTTTGTTACAATTCTTCAAAGAAATGTTTCATGATATTGATTCCACTTGTTTAAAATTTCAATTGAAAGCTCTACTCTTATCTGTAGCTCATCTCTGTGCAATGGTTTTGGCACCCATAAAGTGGAAAGTTTGCTCACCTTTGATTTTACAATCAGAATTTTGTAGACTGGACCAATTGACATATCCAGATTGTTACCTATTTGTGCTGTTAATTTTTGTTGCTCTTCAATTAGGGCACAAACAAGTTTTTGTTGTTGTTGTTGTTGTTGTTGTTTTCTTTTCTCATAAACTGATGTGGATGGTCTGCTCTTTTGAGCTTTCAGCTTCAACATTATCTCATCCCTTCTTAACATCAGTTATAATTTGTAAACTGCCGATTTATTTTGGATATTGTCCCCATAGGCTTTTGGTCAATTATTTCTCTATGTTTCTGCTCAAGCCTTACCATAAATTTGATGCTTGTTCTTGCTTCATTTTATCAGAATTCATGTTGCTCTGATAGGTGTTATTTTCAAACTGGTGTGATATTTTTCTTAGTACCTCAAACTAGGTCTTGTTTAGACATGTTACAACAAGACAATGCAAGTTTATTTTTGTGAGAAAAGTTGAAATTCATGGAAAATTTAGAAAATTTTTATGAACTGTTTGAAGATCCTTTGTAGTCTTTTCAGCAAACAGTCCTTGTACACTTGGACATCCACATTCAAAAAGATGACTCTAGACACAGATCATTCCATTCACAAAAATTAACTGAAAATGAATTACAGACCTAAAATGTTAAATTGAAAAACCATAAAACACTTACAGATTACATAAGGAAAAATAGATGACCTTTGATTTGGTGATGACATTTTAGATACAACACCAAAGGCATGATTGATGAAAGAAAAAATTAATAAAATAGATGTTATTCAAATTAAAAATGTCTGTCCTGAAAAAGACACTGTCAAGAGAATGAAAACACAAGCATGAGAGAAGATATTTTCAGGACACACATTTGATTTAAAAAAAAAAAAACCTATTAGGTAAAATATTCAAAGAACCCTTAAAACTCAACAATAAAAAAACACTAGAGTTTTAAATCAGTGAAAGACCTAAACAGAACCTCACCAGAGAAAACATACAGATGGCAAATAAGCATATGAAAATATGTTTCACATTATATGTCATGAGGAAAATGAAAATTAAAACAATAATAAAAAACTACTACATACATATTAGAATTGGCCACAGTCTAAAACATTGACAACATCAAATGCTGACAAGGATATGGAGCAATAGGAAATCTCATTTATTGCTAGTGAAAATGCAAATTGTGCAGTTTCTTTGGAACAAAATTTGGCAGTTTCTTGCAAAACTAAACATACTCCTTTCATACTATTCAGTAATCACATTTCTTGGTATTCACCCAAAGGAGTTAAAAACTTATGTCTATAAAAACTTACACACACACGTTTATAGCAACTTTATTCATAACTGTCAAAAACTTGGAAGCCATCAAGATGTTTTTCGGTATATGAATAGATAAATAAACTGTGTTAAAACAATAGAATATCATTCACTCCTAAAAAAAAAAGAGCTATAAAGCTACAAAAAGACATGGAGGGGCCTTAAACATATATTATTAAGTGAAAGAGGTCAATTTAGAAAGACTGTATACTGTATAATTTCAACTATATGACATGTAGGAAAGGCAAAACCATGGAAATAGTGAGATTAGTGGTTGACAGGAGTTGCAAGAGGGAAGGATAAACAGAACACAAAATTTTGGGGGCAATAAATTTACTCAAGATGATAATAAAATGGTAGATACATGTCATCATATATTTTTGTATTTTTTTTATTCCTTCTTATACTACAAGGTATTTTGGCTTCTCTTTTTGAATACCTTTCAACATTTTTTAATAGAAAAACAATACATAGTAATGAGTTGTTTAATAACATGGTAGAAAAATATGATCAATAGATCCTCAATATGTTTTAAAATTAAAAATGTGAATTAAGTGTTATGATTCTAAAGTCCTTATGAATAGAGTGATAGAAGAACTGATAATGTGTAGACATAGGAACAAAAAACCCTATCAGTTTCTAAAACTGCATATCACAACAAAAAGTGTTAGTTGTTCAGTAAGACACACATGAATCTGAGATCTTATTAAATATCAAAATGTACTAATAATTTCAGGACCATGGTATAAGGAAAAGAGTGACTTTATTAAATGCTAATCTGCCATATAACATCTGACTAACCCCAGTTCAGGAATGCCGCCAAAATGTCTAGTTGATGTATTATTGCTCCTATGTAAGAACACCTATTCACAGCAAGTTTCCTCCGAAACAACCCTTATAGTCCCGGAAATTATAGGCTGAAATGTCTGCAACGACTTACACATTCCTCCAGCGTACATAGGCTTTTTCCCCAAGGTATAAGCCGTGGGTCTGAGAGTTCACAGTGTAAAAATCTACCTGTGTTGTGGTTGCCCAAGGCCACTATTCTTTCTGCAAGTTCCCTTAATAAATCACTCAAAACCAACAAACTGAATTTGTCTGCCTCCTTCTGCAGCTTCTTTGCTCCTTTGGCACTTGGAGGCCACTTTGCATATATGGCCCTTTTACAGAACTCTTGGGTAATTGCGAAGCCTAGAAGAGGCATGGAGAAATCCAGGACTGTTCTTGAGTCCTAAGTTTTTATTTTACAGTGTGTCAGACACAGATTTAACATACAGGTCTCACCTATGCTAGAAGGATATAACTTACACAAAAGGGAGCTATGCAAGTCATGAAATATTTTTATGTTATGATCTGAAAATTATCTGGTCTATAAGACATTTTCTAAGGGGATATTCTAGGTTAATTTACAATAAGCAACACAGACCAACCAGGTACATAGGCTGAATCATGTTCTCCCAAAATTCATATGTCAAAGCTGTAATCCCCAGTATCCCAGAATGTATCTGTATTTGAAGACAGGGCCTTTAAAGAGATAATTAAGTTAAAAAGAGACTGTTAAAGTGGACCTTCATTCAATTGGATTTGTGTACTCATAAGAGGAAACTTTGACATACAAAGAGACACCAGTGATGTACCTACACAGAGGAAAAACCATGTGAACACACAGCATGAAAGTGGACATCCACAAGCCAAGGAGAGAGACACCAGAGAAAATCAAACCTGTTGGTACCTCAGTATTGTAATTCTTGCCCCTAGAACTGTGAAAAAATAAATTTCTATTGTCGAAGCCACTCAGTCTATGGTATTCTGTTGTGGTAGTTCTGGCAAACTCATAGAGTTGGCCACAATATTTCAAAGATAAGGACTCACCCACTAGAAAATATCAACATATGTTTTGTAGAAGTCTTGACATTCATATGTTTAAAAGATGGTTTGACGGGGAAGTCTTTCATCCTGTTCCATTCCTAAAGAAGAGGTGGAAAAAACAGATCACAGGCCTGCTGTTAACTCTTTCCTTTCATAAACTATGATGCAGAAAATCGACTTGGTATATAACCAAAGACCTTATTTCATAGGTAAGTATAAGGGAATATATTCAAGTATGGTATTACAGTGAGATTTGTTGTGGCAAGTTGAACATCAGCAGGCAAGTGTGCAGTTTGCTTTGATGAGCATGCACCATGAAACCCTGGCCAGCTGTTAAAAGACTAGATATGAAAACAACAACATGGACGAATCTCTAAAATCGTATATCCAACACTTTTATTATGCAACTTAAAATTCAAGCACTGCATATAAATGTCTACTTTAAAAAAAAGTATACCAAAATTTTTCCCATGTTAAATATTATAAAATGTCTTTCCATGTGGTATAAGGGAGAGGAAAATAGGAATAAAGAATACAGAATGAAGTAAGTAACATTTTTCAAGAGTTTTGTGGCACAGATCAGTGACGATGATGTGCCATTAACTAAGGAGTTTTATGAATTCAACACACGGCACCCAAATTCCACATTTTAATAATGAATTAATAATAAATCATATTTTAATAATAAAATTCAAACGGAGAATTCTGAGCTAAAAACTTTAAATAAATCTATGACAGTCACAAATATAAACACATAATATATGTTCAATACTAAAGACAAGCAAGCCAAACAATATATAAGAAAAGAAGATGCAGTTCATTTTAGAAAGATAATTACAGAAAATCAATAAACCCAAGGAAATAATGCTAAAGACTTCATAGCTGCTATCATAAATTTTAAACATGCCTTTTATGGTTGAAGATCTCATAAGAATGGAAAGGAAAAGAGGAACAAGAAGGAAATTCCCTGAAATATCAAATCAAAAGAATTTGGCGAGTTACTGATAACAGAAATAAGACAAGTCAGAGGTGACACTGAAATAAAACGAAGAAAAGTGTTAAAGGTTTTATCAGCAAAAAGAAGAGTGAGCAAATATTCCAGTTCTTTTCATTTCTATATTCATTACTTACCTTGTCCACAAGGTTTTACACATTATGAGGGCAGATTCCTTGTGTGTCTCATTCACCTCACTGCTCAAGCATCTACCCCAGTGTTGAACTGTGCCTGAAACATAATGTTTATTTAATAACTAAAGAGTATATTTAGGATGGACAGCCATAGAAAGAGGACCATTTTATCAACTAGCATGAAAATCTCCTGGAGGCAGGTAGAACTATGGAATGCTAGAAAAGCTAGAGAATCTTTCTAAACTTTGTTTAACTTAGTCTTTTAAATGTGATCTGAGGCACTATGGAAAGAATCTTACAGACAGGTTGACCCTTGCTCCTCATCCTCTCTGGTTAGCAAAATGTGTTGTCTCTATTCTTGTGTTTTCCTCATGTGTAATAACACCAATAAAATTAGACAGACTCTTAACATGAATAACTGTATATAGTGTATTCAGATTACAAGACTTTTTAATTATAAATTTTCTATTGAAACACTCTAAACAGAAGTGCAGGTGATAGGTGATGTATACATATATATAAAGGCAGTCCTTCCAGTTACTTGGAATTTAGTTTCCTTCGCAAGCAGAGTGTTCCTCCCTGTCTATTTAAAACTGACAAAGACATTTGTCTTTACTCGTGTGGAGATGCCTGATAACTTATTTCTAACTATCATACGCTCCACAGTCATGACATTTTAAGACAATAGATCAAATCTATCGTGGATTTTTTTTTTTTTTCAATTTCCTTTTGATTGCTGCTGGGAGGAAAATAGAGAGATAGTCGAGAATAGCATTAACTTGCAAAGTAAAATAAATTATTTCGAGATAACTATTCCATGTTAGAATACAAAATGGCCTCCTAATTACAATAACAAATTCAGCAGTGCATGGTTGTAATTCTTTAGCCTTACTAGTTTTGCTACCATAGTTTGTTTTCTCTGGTATACTCCAGATGATTTAAATAGTGAGACTGATACAGAAACCTCCGCAATGCATGTATTAAATGCATACACATATGAATTATAAGAGCTTGTTAACTGGTTACAGACTGTACACTAAGGACAGAGCTCTTTAATTTGAATCTGAACATTACTATTTGCTCACTCTGCAACCACGAACATGATCATTCATCCATCCGTGCCTCACTTTTTTCAGTTGAAAATATTAATAAAATATATAGAGAGAATATAGAGAGTATAGATTCCATACATATTTTATATGTGTATATATGTATACATACATATATGTATATACACACACGTGTATATATGTGCGTGTATATATACACATATATGGTGTATATGTATATATGTATATATACACATATATGTTGTATATGTATACATACACATATATACACATACATATATAGATTTATGGAATATTTATATACACATACATATAGATATATACAGATTCCATACATCTATATATATGCATAAATATTTACACACACATATCTATTTATCTATAAAGCAAGAATTACAATATATAAAATCATTTGATGAGTGTCTAGTACAGATTAAGAATTAAGAATCAAATGAATGTTACCTGATATCATATGGGTATATACATATATTTAAATATTTGTACATACATTTATGTATACACACACACATATATAATATAATTTTATATCATACAACTTTGAATTTGGCAAAATGAAGCAGAAGCCCCAAGTTAAATTTCACTAAGATTACAACTGTAGCATATCCTTCGATTTAACTTCACACTTCAGCTTCTTTAAAATTTTTATTTCCAAGAAAGTGTACAAATACCTGCATATGATAAGCAAATAAAATATTTACATAAAAGATGGCTATAGCCACAGTGAGAAAATGCTTCAGGCTCCATATGCCTTAGAACTAAAGTGACTGTATAACTTATCATCCAAACCACGACAGTTTAAGAATAAAATGTGTGTGTTTTTAATAATCACTCCAGGATACCAAGTGGGAATTGAGATTTTTTCAAGAAAACCAGGAAGATTTGTCACCCTACTCAAAACCCTAGAAAATGCAGTAAATAAGAACATATTTTCCATGTTCCAAGGACAAACGCATGAGGAAAGTGGTGTCACCTTTTCTTTGTGGTGAAATAAATAGTATCATCTATGCTCTCTGCAAAGCTCAGGTTGAATTTGTAACTCAGGTAGAACTGTTGATTTTGTATTTTAGGGTTTATTATTATTATTATTATTATTATTATACAGAATGCGCTGTACCTCATAGCTAAAAACAATTGTTCTAAGCTTCCACATGCCGCTAAGATACAGCTACCGGGATTTAGTGCGAGTCACGTTGTTTGAGGCGTTAGTTCAGCTGTCTGTTGAATCCCCTGAAACTAATGCTCAGTCTATATTAATGTCTCAGTCCCAAGAAACCTCAGCCTATTCTCTCCTATAATTAATCTTGCAGGTAGTGCCTTGACATTATTGGTTCACCAACAGAGCAGAACTGCCTCAGCCATCAATAATAATTCAACGCATTAGAATGAGGCCTACGCATGGGCCACGGAGGTAGCCAAATATGCAGGATCTCCTGCATTCCTCTCCAGTTGAAGGGAAACCGCAATTGAAACTAGTTGTTTTGGTGGCTGGATAATTTGTAATAGAGGGGTCTCGGTGTTACTAATTGTTTTGCTTTATGCTTTTCTCCAAATGTAGCCACGGCTTGGCACAAGGGGAGTGATTGTCTGTTTACTGAATCTTAATATTGAGGCTGTTACAAATTGTCTTTCACAGATGGTGGGAGCTTTTCAGATGGAGAGAGGCAAGGAATTTATTACTCAATATTTCTGTATTACTGATTGGGACGTGAGGAGCATAGACAATCTGTCCTACTGCAGGGTTTGCTGCATGGTTTTTTTTTTTTGCCTCTGTAAAATTATGGCTGGCTCTAGACGTTTTTCTCATTTTGTATAGATAGCAGCTGTGTAATTTCCAGCAGAATGTTTGCTTTGATCCCCCTTCCTTTAATTGAAATCCGCAATTATGAGATTTGTTTCTTTTATGTTTGTGAGTTTATTGGTTTAATCTACAAAATGTGCTGTCTTGCTGTCTTACACAGTTAAAGGCTACAGCACAGTTGGGACTTAAATGACAAACATTGGAGGGAGGGGCTGTTTTTTGGTTTTTATTTTTTTGGTGGGCTATAAAAAGAATCCAAGAGATAGTCTTCCACTCAGATAGCAGGCTCTATGACAACTTAGTCTTTCTGTATAATTTAAAGCTGTGTCTCTTGCATATATTATATATATATATTATATATGATTAGGCTCATTTCTAAAAATGAATAATATGTGTGTGTGCACATATGTATATGTGTGTTCATATACACACATACTGTATGTGGGTGTTCATAGAATGGAAAGGGAAAATGCCTGCGTAGAAGCATTTCTTTGATTATAGTAACTAGTGACATTTACATAATGCTAGCTTTATCAGCACATTTTAGGGGAGAGAGTGAAAGGATTATGAAGTAGAGAGATACAAGAACAGCAATGCACGGTTTCAGACATAGTTCACAACAAATAATTTTGAGAGTTACATATCAATGTGCTTTACCAGGTAAATTAACCACAAAGTTCCTAAATGTTAAAGTTCCAGATGTTTGAAATATTTTAATAAAAAATAAAAGAAAAAGAAGAGATTAAGTGGAGAAGAATGAGATTTTATTTCCAAATTTACAATTCTCTTACTGATAGTCTGTCATAAACTGTTACTACATATTTTAAAACAATTTTTGCTAATACTTTATGCATTCATTTTATTTTCTTTCTGGCACAGTATAGTGCATTTTCATTTGGAACTCTAGGCTGTTTCTATATAAAGGAAATTCCATATTAACTGGTATTAGGCCAATTAATTTATAACTGAATTAATCTTTTTATGTAGCATCCTTACTCCAACTAATTGGTTTAGTCTAACAGTTTTGGTAGCTATTATATAGGTATTTCTCTTAAATGGTCAAGAATAATTAATTCACATTGACAAGGGATTTTTCACAAAATTCTTTCATGTGTTAATGGTTGTTTTTAGGCAAATAAACCAAACGATCATACAGATATTTAAAAATACTTTAGAACTGCGTATGTTAACTGAGTATGTCTCCAATTCACCTTGTGGTCTCCTGATTATGACGTGGTCAGGTCTATAGTCATACAACTGTGAGATATATATATATATATATATAAAAAGATACATAGCCCATGGATTCCAGGAAGAGAAATTCACTTAAAAATAAGCCTTTTAATGGACTATTTCTAAATCCTGATAGCCACCATTGGAAAAATGTCATGGTATTTTCTGCTTTTGCTTAATAATTAAAATCTAATTAAATGTCCACTCATCTAGGAATTTCTTAATAAGAAAAACTGTAGTTAATTATAGATATTTGTATTTTAAGTATGGGAAAAAACAAAAACAACGGCGCTAATGGACCTAAAGTAACTTGCTCAATAAATTATACCTAGAACACTAAGGAAAGAAAGAGAATTCAAATCCATACCTTTCTATGAAACCCTGTTTAATATGGATCTACCTGGTTTTTTTAAGGATACGTAATGACTTAAGATACTAACTCCACATTCTGTGGTAAGAGATGAAGATCCAGGAAATGTATGGACACATATAGCCTAAAGAATATTGTTAGAAAAAAATAGTGGGATCTGGAAGCAAAAAGGAAACATAGAAAAGGAAACAGGAAGGTGAAGAAAGTTGAAGATAAACTTTCTTTTTCACAACGTTTTTATGGGCAAGTTCAGCCCATAAATCAAAAATTACTTTTATGGATGAAATGTTAGTTTTCTTTAAGTCAAGATCATCTTTTTCATTTCCTACATGCAGGTTGAATTTCATTTACGAAGTGAGATGTCAAATAACAACAAAAAAATGCATTAATTTGCATAAAGATGCTTGTAAGATAACATTGCTCCACACTTTGCTTTATTCACATCATTAGAGGAAATATTTTATTCCTCTAGTTGTTTCTGGCCACGGCTCAAGGAAAAAAAACTTCCACTCATTCCTTCAGACAGTATAGTTAACAAGAGGATAACTTTTTTTTTCATTATCATCTGTGTCCTTCTCCCTCAGGAAGCAGAAAGTTATCAGATTCGTGAGAGAGAGGAAATAAAGGTCTGAACCTGTGTCTCAAGTCGCTACCTCTTTTGGGAGCACGCTGTTCTCAGTTTATTTTAATTCTGTTTCACAATTTAATGAGTTTACTAAAGCAGGGTTCACTATTACCCTGTGGAGATCCTTAATGATACATGGATATGTTTAATTCTGGGAATAAAGTAGTTAAACTGACTAGTGATTATGCCACATTGTTAGCGTCATCTTTGTCAATAAGAAAGCTGTTCATATTTATGGTATCTGTATCTATTTCTTCAGAAGTGTGACTATTATTCATATATCCCCAATACACACAAAAGATATAGTTTTATCTAAATTTTTAATCGGTTACATATTTTTCTAGGTTACTAGCTAGAGACATCCTGGTTGTTTCCAATTTGTTGTAAACTGGAAATTTGATGCTAAACAAGTAGTGTTATGAGAAGCCTTCTTATTCATAACTTGACATGTTTTTGTTAGTATATTCTAGATTAAATTTTGAGATTATGGTGGAGTCAAATCATACGAACACTTTAAATTTTGCTCCGTATTACCACATTCCTGTGCAAAAGTGACACCAATTTACAATGCCATATTGTATAGATGTGTTTCATGGTACCCTAAAACAATTACAATGTTAATAACAAAGATAAGTAATCACAGAGCACATGCCAGATATAATACTAATTTTTAAAAGTTTGAATACAATGACAACTAACAAAATATGACTAGGAAACTCAAAGTGAGCACATGTTGTTGGTAAAATGATGTTAACAGACTTCCTTAATGTAGGGTTGCCACAAACAAAAGTAAAAAGTATTTACTTGTGGACAACCTTGCCAAACATTGACTCTATAAAATGGTTTAAAATTATTTACATTACAGATACTTTTCTTTTCTTTGCTATTTCTAATTATGTTATTTTGTAAACTGTTATTTTAGCCACATATGTATTTTTTGGCTCTGAATTTCTCATTTCATTTTAATTTTGTGTGTCTGTCCTTGATGGATTCTTTGAATTTTTGTTTTAATTGCATCTTTCTGTATAATTATTCTTGGACACTGTGTCATTTTTAAAACTTGCATTTCATAGGATGGATTCCTAATACTTTGTTTGCATGTTCTTTTATGCTATTTTTTTCCTTGTCTTACTACTAAAAAGTGATTTTATACTTGCCATGACTTTCAGGTTTCCCAGCTTAAGATGGACACTTCTTACACTTTGATGTAGCATGGGCGAATTTGTCTCTACTTTTTCACATCAAGCTACAGTTTAAGGATTGAGTTTTGAAATATGCTCACTTTTTCCCTAGCCTGAGTATGTGGACAATAAGCAGATGAGCTCAACTGGTGTGCAATTTAGGTGAAAGACTTGGACTCTTTCTCTCACCTAAAATTTTATTAAACGTCTAACCCCATAGCTTGCTCTCTTTCCAGGAGGCAGTTTTACTGCCTCCAGGGAAATATCCTTGCTTTCAAATCTCTTCCTTAACTCAGCACGGAGCCACCAAGGCTTTGCTTGTATCAGTGAGCCATCTCATGTACCTTCATCCCCCATTTCACCAGTCTTTTCCTGGCA
Organism: Chlorocebus sabaeus; assembly: GCF_047675955.1. Lineage (NCBI taxonomy): Eukaryota > Metazoa > Chordata > Mammalia > Primates > Cercopithecidae > Chlorocebus > Chlorocebus sabaeus. The sequence goes on from NC_132927.1 coordinate 3,900,076, forward strand.
CTTTCTCCCTCTATTCCTCACTCTAAGACTGAGTGAGGAATCAATATTTGGCTGTAAAGGAGTATATGGTGTCTTATCTTGTGTACTGAAACAATGTATTTACTCAAAGTTTTATGGATTTTCTTTTTTCTCTACATTATGCCAAGACATAAATTTAAGAGTGTTTATGATGGTGCCTCTTTTCCCCTCTGCTTTCTTTTCAAGTTACAGACATCAAAACAATAAGCCTTAACCATTTTCCCATTTTTAAAAGAAATAGTTAATTTTTGTGGGAATTATTAGGTGTCTCCCAGGCTACCCATGTAAACCCTCATTTTACCTGTTTTTAAATTGAGTTATTCATGAGATGCTTTCTGTGTTTTGTTTTAGGAAACAAAAATAAATGTTATATGGTCTCTCAAATGTCATATGGTCTCTGAAATATCATACGGTCTCACATCCCCAACTATTTTCAAAATGGCCTGAGTTTGGGAATGAAGGCCTTATTTGGACATGGATATGATTGTAAGCATTCTCCTTTACATTCCTTTATAACTTACGGTTATGCATCTAGTAGCAGCTGTTAAGGTCACTCCAAAACTGACATTCTCTCCCCATCTCTGCTTCCCACTAAAACCCATCTGGTAATGGAACTGTACATACCTTCAAGTATTTTGAAAACAAACCAAAAAATTACAAGCAAAAACAAAATAAACAAAAGACAGATATCTGAATCGGACAGAATTAGTTTTGGATCTCAGACTGTCATCAGTTAGTCATTTAAAATGGAGCAGGTTACTTAACAACTCTGAGAAATATTTTCTCAAAACACTGAAGTATAATATGCATTTTACAGACATTTTGTGATAAGCAAATGAGGTATGTGTGCATGTGTGGGCTTGTGTATAAAATAAACTCACTTGACTGGCCTATATAACTGTCTTTTTTTTCACTCAGGATGAATGATGGGTGACTTTTTTACTCAAGCTACATCGTATTCTATTCAGATTAATCTAATTTCTAATTTGAAATAATTAAAATATGTGATATACTTTGACAAATATCGAAGTAATAAACAGTTGAACAAGGGCACATTTTTTCTGTATTTTCTATAAAGCCAATTCATTTTCCTCTACTATATTTTATTTTATATAAACATTATTTTAATTTTATACACACGCTATGCAATCTAAAAAGTACAATTGCCTGTGATGTCCATATACTTAACCTTTCTTAAGAGATACATTCGTTTAATTTATTTTTATAATCTAGTTGATAACTAGATTATAGGATATAATCTTTTAGATAACTAGGGGTGAATTTTGCTCCAATTCTCCTATATGAAAATATTTATCATTTTTAAAAAGGCAATTCTCTCAGCCTAGACAAAATAGAACTCATCTTTACAAAAGATACAAAAAAAAAAATTAGTTGGATGTGGTGGCATGTGCCTGTGGTCCCAGCTACTCAGAGGCTGAATGGAGAAGAGAACATCACTTGCGCCCAGATGGGTTGAGGCTCCAGTGAGCCAAATTCTTGCCACTGCACTCCAGCCTGGGTGACAGTGAGATCTGTAGAAAGATGAGATGCTCTCCCAAGTAAGTAATAGATCTTTGGGTTGCAGATATTGACAGAAAATCGGCATATTCTGGGACCTCAAGCATTTGATACCCAAGAAATATAATTTTAAGTTATGCTTCCTAATGTCTCTGTGGATATTGCCATAAGGAGCTAACTTTTTACATCAGATGTTAAGATTTTATTATTGTATTATACCAAGGTGATGTTATTGCTATATTTTCTTTTATTGATTTCACACTATAGTTATATGTTTGCACCCATCAAGAATAAATATGGAAAATTTGAATTTTCATTATGTGATTTTTCTCCTTACTATTTCAGTTCAGTTTAATTTACTTGAAATTGCTTTAGAGTGCAAACTAAAAAACATTTCATACTGTACTTTTGGTTGGCTGTGCTCATTTTATTTTTCAACAATTTTCAAAAATGTTTAAGAGTGGTAACATAAAAAATTAACAGGAAAAATAATAATGGCCTCATTATATTAACACAAAATTATGGCTGAATTTGGTGAGCATATGAAATTTAGGCTTTTTTCCTGAAAAGATAATATACAGCTTATTCTACCAATAGTTTTGTTTTTAACACGAAAAAGGGAAACTATATCTTACGAAGGACCAAAGAATATTGATCTGGAAAATCTTGATGTAGATGACAATAAGGCATTTTATGTGCTTAGTTTAGATTTTCCTCATCTTAATAGCATACGGTTATTTAACACATCACACACACAAATTTTGAGTGTCATTTACTTTTGAAATAATTTAAACCATTTACATTTATAGTTATGAGGCTAACTTTGGTTTTAATTATCTTATTTATTTATTTATTATACTTTAAGTTCTGGGGTACATGTACAGAATGTGCAGTTTTGTTACATAGGTATACACATGCCATGGTGGTTTGCTGCACCCATCAACCCGTCACCTACATTAGGTATTTCTACTACATAGGCATACATGTGCCATGGTGGTTTGCTGCACCCATCAACTCATCACCTACATTAGGTATTTCTCCTAATGCTATCCCTCCCCTAGACCCCCACACCTAACAGGCCTCGGTATGTGATGTTCCCCTCCCTATGTCCATGTGTTCTCATTGTTCAACTCCAACTTATGAGTGAGAACATGTGCTATTTGGTTTTGTTCTTGTGTTAGTTTGCTAATGCTTTCTTACTGTATTCTTCCTTTTACTGTGCACATTTTAATGTTTCTGGTATGTTTTCCACTTATTTTATTATCTCTTTTTTTAAAAATAGCATATGAAAAAATAGCATATGAAAAAATGTGATTTTTCACAAAGAATTTCATACTATTTTCTTCATGTTTTTCTCTAATTCCTTATTATTCTATTACATTTCAGTCTATTACCATAAGTTTTATATAACATGGTTTATATTTTATAAATCATACGTTACATCATATTTCTACATTATTTTATCCTTTCAAAAAGGAAGACCAGGTGTGGAAACTTATGCTGTAATACCAGTACTTTGAAAGGCCAAGGTGGGAGAATGGCTTGAGGCCAGTGGTTCAATACCAGCCTGGGCAACATAGCAAGACCTTGTCTCTACAATAAAATAATTTTTAAAAATTGGCTTTGCATAGTGTCATGCACATAGTGTCAATAATACATGCAGGCAAGTAGTATTCCTAGTCACTTGGGAGACTGATGCAGGAGGATCACTTGACCCCATAAGTTTGAGGCTCTAAGAGTTATGATCATACCACAACACTCCAGCCTGGGTGACAGAGGGAGACCTTTTAGGGAGACCTAAAAAAAAATAAAAATAAAGCACTAAAATCCATTTCACCTTTCCATTTATTTACCTAGGAGCAAAGAAATTTGTATTTATTTACCACTGGTGCTTTTCCAGTAGGACCACTTTTAAATTTATTTTACTTTGTTCATTCTGGTTTCTGTTACAGAGTCATAAATTTTAATTCTTCAATAAAAATTGTTATACTATCTTGAAATTATTTCTGATGTAAGTCAACATTACTTTTTTATTTGTTTTTATGTTTTTCCTGTGTTTTCTGCTCCAAGTTGAGGCCACATACTTTATATAACATTTAATTATTAAAAAGTTTGGTAAAATAATATATTTGTGATAAAATATTTTCACAATATTTTTTCTGGGTAATAAAAATATGTCTAATATTGTCACAAAATTTTAGAAATCATATATATACACATATATATACATATATATAATGTGGGCATTTATTTTTGTGGTTAATGTCATTTTAGTATTTCTGTTATCATTTTCTGAAATTAAAAATATGATACCATACTGAGCATATTTTATAATAGATAGGGTTAAGGGTTACTATATTTTCCCTTTTGTCCATATGGAATATTAATACTGTCATATTGCAGGCATATTATGGGTTTGCTTCAAGACCACTGAAGTCAATATTGTAATGAAGTGAGTCACACAGTATTTTTGGTTTCTCAGTTCAATAAATGTTACATTTACCCTATAATGTAGTCTATTAAGTGTGCAATAACATTTTATCTTAAAAATGTATATAATTTAAAACTACTTTATTGCTTAAAAAAAAATGCTACTAATCACCAGAGCCTTCAATGAGTCATAATCTTTTTTGTTGATGGCAGATTTTGCCTTGTTCATGACTGCTGACTGATTAGGGTGATGATTGTTAAATTTTGGGTGGCTGTGGCAATTTCTTTAAACAACAATGCAGTTTGCTGCATTGATTGCATCTTTTTTTTGTGAGAGATTTTTGTGTAGTTTATGATGCTGTTTGATCACATTTTCATCCACAATCGAACTTTCAAAATTGGGAGTCAATCTTCTCAAACCCTGCTACAGCTTTATTAACTAAGTTTATGGCATGTTCTAAACCTTTTGTTCTCATTTGGACAATGTTTATAACATCTTTACTAGGAATAGATTTCATTTCAAGATACCACGTTTTTTGTTCATTCAAAATAACTCCTTATCCATTTAAATTTCATAAGATTGCACTAATTTAGTCATATCTTCAGATGCCATTTAATTATCGTTCTCTTTTTATTTTTACCATGTTTGCAGTTACTTTCTCTGCTGAAGTCTTGAATCCCTCAATGTCCTCCATGAAGGTTGGAGTCGACTTCTTCTAAACTCCCATTTATGTTAATATCCTGTCCTCCACCAATTAATCTTGAATGCTCTCAATGACATCTAAAAATGATTAATCCTTTTCAGAAGGATTTCAATTTTCTTTTCCCACATCTATCAGATAAATTAAAATCTATGGCAACTATAGCCTTGCAGGACATATTTCTTAAATAAAACAAGACTTGAAATTTATCCTTTATCCATGGCTACAGTTATAAGACTTGAAGTTGAAAATTACTCCCTGATCCATGAACTGCAGATGAGTGTTCTGTTAGCAGGCATGAAAACAACCTTAATCTGTACTTTCACATCAGAGCTCTTGGATGACCAGGTGCACTGATGGTCATGTCAATGAGCAGTAATATTTTTAAAGAAATCTTTTTTCCTGAACAGTAGGTCTCAATAGAGAGCATAAAATATTCAGTAAACCATGTTGCAAACAGATGTACTGTCATCTAGGCTTGTTGTTTCATTTATGGAGCATAGGTAGAGAAGATTTATTGTAATTCTTAAGGGCCTTAGGAACTTCAGAACGGTTAATGAGCATTGGCTTTAAAGTCAATAAAGCTGCATTATTCCATAAACAAAGAGTCAGACTGTCCTTTGAATCTCTGAAGCCAGGCATGGACTTCTACTTCCAAGCTATGAAAGTTCTAGACGGCAGTTTCTTCCAGTATGAGAATGTTTTATCTACATGGAAAATCTGTTGGTTAGTGTAGCCGCTGTTATGATGATATTAGTAAAATACTGTGAATAACTTGCTGCAGCTTTACATCAGCACCCGCTATGTCACCTTGCACCTTTATGTTATGGAGATCACTTCTTTGATTAAGCCTCAGGAATGTACCTCTGCTAACCTCCGATTTTTCTTCTGCAGCTACTTCACCTCTCTCAGCCTTCATAAAGTTACACTTAAGGCTTTGCTCTAGACTAGGCATTGGCTTAACAGAATGTTGTGACTGACTGATCCTCTATCCAGACCACTAAAACTTTCCCCATAACAGCAATAAGGATGTTTCACATTCTTATCACTTATGTGTTAACTGGAATATCACATTTAATTTCCTTCATGAGCTATTTTCTTGCATTCACAACTTAGTTAAATGTTTGGAACAAGTGGCCTAGCTTTTGGCTTATCTCATCTTTCAACATGCCTTCCTCACTAAGCTCAATCATTTCCAGCTTTTGATTTAAACTGAGACATGCAACTCTTTCTTTCACTCGAATCCTTAGATGCCATTGTGGAATAATTAAATTGCCTGAATTTAAATATTGCTGTGTCTCTGGAAATACAGAATCATGAGGAAATGCAGAGAGAGACAGAAAAAAGGCCGATTGAAGAGCAATCAGAGCAGACAAAACATTTATGAAGTTTGCCGTATCGTACAGACATGTTTCATGGTGCCCTAAAACAATTACAATATGAATAACAAAGATAAGTAATCAAGACCACTCTGCCAGATATAATACTAATTAAAAAGTTTGAAATATTATGAAAATTAACAAAATGTGACTAGGAGACTCAAAGTGAGCACATGCTGTTGGTAAAATGATGCTAAAAGTCTTGCTTAATGTAGGCTTGCCACAATTATCAATTTAAAAAGTGCTGTTTGCAAAGTACGGTAAAATGAGATACGCCTGTATATAAATATCCAAATATTCTCATTTAAATATTTGTCTCATAGTTTCTTTCCAGTTCCTGCATGGTGCCATGTGCAAAGTAGTTGTTCCTTAAATAATTTCGAATAAATGATCTAATGACCTATGAGAAGTCATTAGATAATTTTAGTTAATGAAGATATAGAAGTCAATAAATAATAAATAATCCATTCTTAAATAATTTTGAATAAATTATTTAATGACTTATGAGGAGTATGGGGTCAAAATTCACAGTAAAGAAAGATATAGCAAGTAGGTCAGGAAGATATAGCAAGTAGGTCAGATCACAAGATATAAGGTAAAACAACTCAAAGATAAAAAGTCCAGGACCAGATGGATTCACAGCTGAATTCTACCAGAGGTACAAGGAGGAGCTGGTACCATTCCTTCTGAAACTATTCCAATCGATAGAAAAAGAGGGAATCCTCCCTAACTCATTTTATGAGGCCAACATCATCCTGATACCAAAGCCTGGCAGAGACACAACAAAAAAGAGAATTTTAGACCAATGTCCCTGATGAACATCGATGCAAAAATCCTCAGTCAAATACTGGCAAACCACATTCAGCAGCACATCAAAAAGCTTATCCACCATGATCAAGTGGGCTTCATCCCTGGGATGCAAGGCTGGTTCAACATTCGCAAATCAATAAACATAATCCAGCATATAAACAGAACCAAAGACAAGAACCACATCATTATCTCAATAGATGCAGAAAAGGCTTTTGACAAAATTCAACAGCCCTTCATGCTAAAAAAGCTCAATAAATTCGGTATTGATGGAATGTACCTCAAAATAATAAGAGCTATTTATGACAAACCCACAGCCAATATCATACTGAATGGGCAAAAACTGGAAAAATTCCCTGTGAAAACTGGCACAGGACAGGGATGCCCTCTCTCACCACTCCTATTCAACATAGTGTTGGAAGTTCTGCCTAGGGCAATCAGGCAAGAGAAATTAATCAAGGGGATTCAGTTAGGAAAAGAAGAAGTCAAATTGTCCCTCTTTGCAGATAACATGATTGTATATTTAGAAAACCCCATTGTCTCAGCCCAAAATCTCCTTAAGCTGATAAGCAACTTCAGCAAAGTCTCAGGATACAAAATTAATGTGCAAAAATCACAAGCATTTGTATACACCAGTAACAGACAAACAGAGTGCCAAATCAGGAATGAACTTCCATTCACAATTGCTTCAAAGAGAATAAAATACCTAGGAATCCAACTTACAAGGGATGTAAAGGACCTCTTCAAGGAGAACTACAAACCACTGCTCAGTGAAATAAAAGAGGACACGAACAAATGGAAGAACATACCATGCTCATGGATAGGAAGAATCAATATCGTGAAAATGGCCATACTGCCCAAGGTTATTTATAGATTCAATGCCATCCCCATCAAGCTACCAATGAGTTTCTTCACAGAATTGGAAAAAACTGCTTTAAGGTTCATATGGAACCAAAAAAGAGCCCGCATCTCCAAGACAATCCTCAGTCAAAAGAGCAAAGCTGGAGGCATCACGCTACCTGACTTCAAACTCTACTACAAGGCTACAGTAACCAAAACAGCATGGTACTGGTACCAAAACAGAGATATAGACCAATGGAACAGAACAGAGTCCTCAGAAATAATACCACACATCTACAGCCATCTGATCTTTGACAAACCTGAGAGAAACAAGAAATGGGGAAAGGATTCCCTATTTAATAAATGGTGCTGGGAAAATTGGCTAGCCATAAGTAGAAAGCTGAAACTGGATCCTTTCCTTACTCCTTATACGAAAATTAATTCAAGATGGATTAGAGACTTAAATGTTAGACCTAATACCATAAAAACCCTAGAGGAAAACCTAGGTAGTACCATTCAGGACATAGGCATGGGCAAAGACTTCATGTCTAAAACACCAAAAGCAACGGCAGCAAAATCCAAAATTGACAAATGGGATCTCATTAAACTAAAGAGCTTCTGCACAGCAAAAGAAACTGCCATCAGAGTGAACAGGCAACCTACAGAATGGGAGAAAATGTTTGCAATCTACTCATCTGACAAAGGGCTAATATCCAGAACCTACAAAGAACTCAAACAAATTTACAAGAAAAAAACAAACAACCCCATCCAAAAGTGGGCAAAGGATATGAACAGACATTTCTCAAAAGAAGACATTCATACAGCCAACAGACACATGAAAAAATGCTCATCATCACTGGCCATCAGAGAAATGCAAATCAAAACCACAATGAGATACCATCTCACACCAGTTAGAATGGTGATCATTAAAAAGTCAGGAAACAACAGGTGCTGGAGAGGATGTGGAGAAATAGGAACTCTTTTACACTGTTGGTGGGATTGTAAACTAGTTCAACCATTATGGAAAACAGTATGGCGAGTCCTCAAGGATCTAGAACTAGATGTACCATATGACCCAGCCATCCCATTACTGGGTATATACCCAAAGGATTATAAATCATGCTGCTATAAAGACACATGCACACGTATGTTTATTGCGGCACTATTCACAATAGCAAAGACTTGGAATCAACCCAAATGTCCATTAGTGACAGACTGGATTAAGAAAATGTGGCACATATACACCATGGAATACTATGCAGCCATAAGAAAGGATGAGTTTGTGTCCTTTGTAGGGACATGGATGCAGCTGGAAACCATCATTCTTAGCAAACTATCACAAGAACAGAAAACCAAACACCGCATGTTCTCACTCATAGGTGGGAACTGAACAATGAGATCACTTGGACTCGGGAAGGGGAACATCACACACGGGGGCCTATCATGGGGAGGGGGGAGGGGGGAGGGATTGCATTGGGAGTTATACCTGATGTAAATGAGGAGTTGATGGGTGCTGACGAGTTGATGGGTGCAGCACAGCAACATGGCACAAGTATACATATGTAACTAACCTGCACGTTATGCACATGTACCCTAGAACTTAAAGTATAATAATAATAATAAATAAATAAAATAAATAAAATAAATAAATAGAACTCCTTTTAATAATAGGTTAGCTAAGGGAGTGATATAATCAAATTAATGTTTTATGTAAATTATCCTGTTCAAACTGACAGTACTGGAGAAGGGTGATCATTGGGAGGTGAGCATAATTTACGTAAAAACTGATGCAGGGTCAGACATAAGAGATTTTACAACTATTTAGACTATAGAATTGTTAGTACTTGCCAACTTTGTGTGTGTGAATTTATGTGTGTGTGCAAGGGATGAGGGAGAGAAGGAAACAAAGATACTATTTGAGTTTCATGATATGGCTATTCACTAGCACTGGGAATTTGAAAAGCATCTTCTCATAGTTTTATTGATACTTGCCTGACAACTGAAATAAGTGGGGTATATGTAGAATTCAAATATACATGATACACTACCAATAAGGTTTTCCATGTTTTTAACACAGCATATATCAGTATATTATTTGACATCATAGATAAATTGTATTAATGCTACGCACTTGTTTGTTGGAGTTATTCTCCATTCATTGTTGCTTACTGGGACTTCTGTCCTTCAAATCAGTATTGATAGCTTTTACAAAAATAAAGCAAGTATAATAAATTAGGCTTGGCCAAATTATCAAAATGTCTTCAAGATATTGGCAAGAGGTAGATTTGTAAACTATCTTTTAAAAATTTGTCTGAGCATTTATTTATTTACTTCTGAGTCTTTATAAATATGTTGTCGGAACCTTGAAAAAGTTATCTCATGAAATATTAGCCACAAATTAAAACCACATTGTCATTAGATATTTCTAATACCTAAGTGATTTAACATTGTTCCTTCTATATATTCCTTCAATATACCATATTCTATGGTATTCTATTCATTTGAATACCAACTTGATTATTTCTTCTGTTCTTTGTTATAAACTCTTGACTATTTTATTTTCACTGAATAATTAGTTTATTTCGGCACATGAGAACATAATTATCTTGCATGGCATATTTAACTTATTGGGCTTAGAATTGCTGGTTCAGAGGTTCGTCAGATACACTTTACAAGACAAAATTCATGGAAATGCTTTTCTATTTTGTGGCTTTCATTATTTTCTAATTGGGTCAATTTGGACAAGTCTCTTAAGCTCTCATACTTCATTCCTCTTATCAAAAGCAAACAAACAAAAGACAAGAAATAAAGCTAAAGAAATAATTATCTCTAAAGCTAAAATTCAAAGGGCATCATTATACTATGTATTTTATACTTTTTATATCTACAAATATCAATGTTCATATTTTCAATCTGTCGTTTTCTAAGAAACACGAGTCCAATTATTACTGACTTAATTGGTTTAGATATTATCTCGTATGTTTGAAAGGAAATACATAAAAAAAAGTGAATTTATTGTTCTGTGAATATATGAAATATAACAGTAGAAATTAATGAGATAATGCCTATCTGACTTATTCCAACTTTTTAACTAGGTCAAATAATGAAATATCTAAGCTGTACAATCTATGAAAAATGTCTCATTTTCTTTCCTGTTTTGACTCCCTTATTTTGTTTCATATGTTTTTAGCAAGTGATTATTGAAATATGACAGGATACTTAAGAAATAATAAAGCAACTATATTTAAAGACAAATACAATAGCTTTTTTTAGCTCATAGCTGTGTGATGAGAAACTCGGGAAAATTTTATATTTTAAAAATTATTTTTCCCTAGTAGGTGATATTTATAAGTTAAATGCTACCTAAGCATACTACGATTTGTAGAAATTTAAGTCATTATTCTCAAACAATGGATTTTACTGACTTAAAGTGTCTTTTAAAATATTTCAATTAAGTATTTAAATATTTAAAATATATAACTCCAAATATATTTTGAAAGGCAAAATATCTGGTAATGGGCAAAGTAAAACACACATGTCATAATGCATATCAAAAGATTACTAAAGTGTCACCATCTAATTAATTACATCAATTAAACAAATATTTATTGAGTGACTACTATTTTCCAGGTACTATGACTTAAAAAATAGAATAAAATGTTAATATCCTGAGCTAACTAGTCAATTAATCAACAACAGAATGGAAAAAATTATGAATTATATTTCTGATAAGGGTCTAGTATCTAGAATATATATTTTAAAATCTCTTACATTTCCACAACAACCACCAAAAACTCAATCTAAAAATGAACAAAGGACATGAAAGATATTTTCTAAGGAAGATATGCAAATGGACAATAAACACATAGATGCTCAACATCATAGACATTAGGTAAATGCAAATAAAATCTATAATGAGATACCACCTCCTAGTTGTAGGAACAAGTAGGCTATAAATGATACAAAACTAAACAGAAAATAATCAGAATACAGTTCAAAATTAAACTGTTGATATATGTAAGACAATGCAGAATCCACATTTTTTTTCTGGTCTACACGTCAAACATTTAGCAGAGCTGACCATATATTTGGCCATAAAAAAGCTTCAACAAGATTTTTAAATTTTAAATAATAAAGGCAATTATTTGACTACAATAAAATTAAACTAGAATACAAACAGAAACAGAAAAATAAAAAAATTAAAAATCCTCCAGATATTTGAAATGTAAGTAGCAACATTTGACGTAATCCATGGATCAAAATAAAAAAAAATACAAATTAGAAAAATTGAGCTGAGACCGGGCACGGTGGCTCACGCCTGTAATCCCAGCACTTTGGGAGACCGAGGTGGTCAGATCACGAGGTCAGGAGATCGAGACCATCCTGGCTAACACAGTGAAACCCCGTCCCCACTAAAAATACAAAAATTAGCCAGGCGTGGTAGCGGGCGCCTGTAGTCCCAGCTACTCGGGAGGCTGAGGCAGGAGAAAGGTGTGAACCCAGAAGGCGGAGCTTGCAGTGAGCTGAGATCACCCCTCTGCACTCCAACCTGGGCGACAGAGCAAGACTCCCTCTTAAAAAAAAAAAAAAAAGAAAGAAAAATTGAGTTGGATAGTTATACAAATAAAGCATAATAAATGATGTCATGCAGACAAAGGCATTCAGAAGATAAATTTATACCCTTTCCTACGTGTATCAAGAAAAAAATTTGCTGAAAATCAATTATGTATTCATCCTTAGGAGTTAAGAATGCATCTAGAGGAAACAGGCAGAAGATAGTAATGGAATTGTAACAGAAATTGATAAAACTGTCAAGCAAATCATTATCAAAAAAGTGAATAAAACAAATGTGTAAAAGAGAAAATAGATAACAAATTTGGATTTGAAAAATTAATGCAATCTCTAGAAAGACTCATCTAGAAAGAGAAAGGGTGAGAGAGAAGATTCAAAGGAGGATGTCATTAATGCAAAAAAAGTATTGTGGCTTCTAGAGGCGTCAAACAAATAATACTATTATTAATCTATTTATTATACAATAGATTATATGATATATAATGATAATTATAGATTATATGATATATAATGGTAATTACATGTTATTAATATATTTGTCATGAGTTCAGTTGAGCTGGGAGAGTTACAGCTAAGCTCTAACTCAGGTGACTGAAATAGCTCATTGCAGCAGTAAGCCTAAAGGGCACATGTACCCCATAAATTTATACAAATAAAATTTAAAGAATAAATGTACAGCTTATGTTGTAATTGCTTTTAGTGTTTTAGTCATGAAGTCTTTGCCTATGTCTATGTTCTGAATGGTATTGCCTAGGTTTTCTTCTAGGGTTTTTATGGTTTTGGGTTTACATTTAAGTCTTTAATCCATCTTGAGTTAATTTTTGTATTAAGGTGTAAGGAAGGAGTCCAGGTTCTGTTTTCTGCATATGGCTAGCCAGTTTTCCCAGCACCATTTATTAAATAGGAAATTATCTCCCCAGTGATTGTTTTTTTCTCAGGTTTGTTGAAGATCAGATGGTTGTAAATGTGTGGTGTTATTTCTGAGGCCTCTGATCTGTTCCATTGGGCTATATATCTGTTTTGGTACCAGTACCAAAAGCCAAAATTGACAAATGGGATCTAATCAAATGAAAGAGCTTCTGCACATCAAAAGAAACTATCATCAGAGTGAACAGGCAACCTACACCATGGGAGAAAATTTTTGTAATCTACCCATCTGACAAAGGTCTAATATCCAGAATCTATAAGGAACTTAAAAAAATTTACAAGAAAAAACAAACAATCTTATCAAAAAGTGGGCAAAGGATATGAACAGACACTTCTCAAAAGAAGACATTTATGAGGTCAACATATGAAAAAAAACTCATCATCACTGGTCATTAGAGAAATGCAAATCAAATCACAATGAGATACTGCCTCACACCAGTTAGAATGGTGATTATTAAAAAGTCAGGAAACAACAGATGCTGACAAGACTGCGGAGAAACTGGAATGCTTTTACGCTCTTGGTGGGAGTGTAAATTAGTTCAACCATTGTGGAAGACAGTGTGGCAATTCCTCAAGGATCTAGAACCAGAAATACCATCTGACCCAGCAATGCCATTACTAGATATATACCCAAAGGATTATAAATCATTCTACTATAAAAACAAATGAATGCATATATTTATTGCAGCACTATTCACAATAGCAAAGACTTGGAACCAACCTAAATGCCCATCAATGACAGACTGAATAAAGAAAATGTGGCACATATATACCACAGAATACTATGCAGCCATAAAAAACGACGAATTCATGTCCTTCACAGGGACATGGACTAACACAGGAACAGAAAACCAAACACTGCCATATTCTCACTCATAAGTAGGAGTTGAACTCGAGAACACATGGACACAGGGAGGGGAATATCACACACTGGGGCCTGTCGGGAGGTGGGGAGCAAGGGAGGGAGAGCACTAGGACAAATACCTAATGCATGAGAGGCTTAACACATAGATGACGGGTTCATAGGTGCGGCACACCAGCATGGAATATGTATACCTATGTAACAAACCTGCATGTTCTGCACATGTACCCCAGAACTTAAAGTAAAATTTAAAAAAATAAAAATATAAAAAATAAATGTACAACTTAAAAAATAAACAAAAATAATACAAAAAAAAAAAAAAAAAAAAACCACCACAACAAAGCAATAAGCCAAAAGTGAATGGGTTAAGCCCTTTATCACTTACTGCGGTGGTATAAGCAACACCCTAAATCCAGTGAAAGCTCCAACTTCCCCATTTCCATCTTCCCACATGAAATGATGCATACTCCAGGATAGGGTGGATGAGAGCAGATGTGGAGTTTGTCTCACTGTGGGGAGATCTTCAAGGAAAAATCTCTAGCACTATTATGGACTATGGCAGGTACGTTGGAGTGCAGGGGGCAATAGGAGTGAAAAAACTACTGGAGATTGCATCAGTGAGAAAAAGCGCCTTTTACGTTTTCCTCTCCTCCTACTATCAGGAGGCCTGCTCAGAAGAGCCTGAGAAATACCTCGGATAAAGAGCCCTAGGTATCAGAGCACCACCAGACCAGGAAGGTAAATATGTGAAAGACCGTGATCGGCCAGGGTGCTGATATCTTGACTGTAGCTTCCTTTAGAGGTTGCAGTGCACTAGCTGCACCAGTTGTGGTGTGGGAAGGGCAGCTTTCCTAGCTTTACCTGCCTTTCATTTAAAACCTCTGAAATTATCTATGGTGAGGTCTGAGAGATCACTCATAGGTTTGTCACCGGGAACTGGACTCGACATTGAGTAATTTACTGCCCATATATTTTGGAAGATAAAAGAAAATTCCTAGAAAGTAGAATTTTCAAAGTTGACACAAATAGTATAGTTAAGCAGTTCTGTATTTGTAAAAGAAATTGAATTCATATTTTTAAATATTTCAAAAAAGTAATCTATAGGTCTAGGTTGACTTTATCAGCAATTTCTTCCAAATAGTTAAAGAAAAAATAAAACTATTCAAATAAAATTGTTAGAATAACAATAAGATAAGAAATAAATCTCATCTTAAAAAAAAAAATCAGGTCATTATTATTTTAACAACAAAACCAGACTAGGATACAGTCAGTGAACCAGATAAATTCTAAGTCGACTTCTATCAAGAATACAGAAAAATAAAATCCCAAACAAAATATTAGTAAAACAAATCCAGTAACACATGAAAATCAAGACCAAATACACTTAATCTAGGATTTTAGAATTGGCTTAACAATAGAAATTAAATGTCTGTAATTTACCATATTAAAAGTATAAGAAAGGAAAGTTTTATGTACTCAAATTCAGGAAAATACAGTAATTTTCAAAGTTATATGTCTATTCATTGCAGAAGCTAGTAATCAGAAATAAAAGTTTCTTATTCAATAAACAGCACCTAGAAATCTCTGCAAAAATCATACTCAATTTTGAAATATTGGAAGTTTCTCCTGTGATTAGGAATGAGAAAAAGATGCTTGTTTATCACCACATCAATTAACACTGTACTCACAGTGCAATAAGGAGAAGGAAGACAGAAGGAAAGAGACAGAAGGAAGAAAAATAGAAGGAAGAAAAAAAGATTGTCATTATATTCACGTGATGCAACTGTCCTTTGACAATAAGTCTTAAGATAGATACAAACTTTTTTTAGTAAAAAAAATGAGTGATCAAGTGATTATTATATGAGATAGACACAATTAGAAATTGAATACAGCTAATCTAGAAATGACAAGATCAAAATGCAAGTGAGTTTTTACACGAAAGACGAAGAGAAATAGTGTGGAGGCATCAGTGGAGGCCCTAAGCAAATCTGAAATAATTGCTATCCAGAAGAATTATCAAAATCCACTTTAATATTTTGGATTCACTAGGAAGGTTCGGTAAGGAAATATGGCATATAAAACAAATCATGATAGTCAGAATTCAGTTAGGCCCTCTTCATTTCACAAAATTTGAATCCAACATAAGGAATGAGGGAATTACTTACTTTAAACATCAAACTTCCATGTTAATCATTTTAGATGTCAAGGGGTTTTTTAATTTTAATTTTTGTTTCAATTAGCTACATACTGTCTGGCCATTCTGAAAAGCATATTGTATAAAATTTATTCCTTTCTTCATAATGAATTATACATATCAAGGCTTTGACATCTCTAGAATACACAGGTAGCCTCAACATTGGACATTTTTATCAAGATATTCTGTAATTTAATTTTGATATGTTCATTAATTACACGTTTATTTAATATTAGAATTCTGTTATGAATTTACCTCAGTGAAGTTTGACCCCACCATACCATAATCCTATACCTAACATCAATTCCAAGTGGATCACTGATACAAATATACAAGAAATATAGATCCCCAGTGCTTCCAAAAAATACTAAGAGAATACATTCCTGAATTGTGGTACAGAAAATTTTGTTAAAAAGGATGTATAAAACACAATTCATAAAGTAAATGAATTAATATACTGGACTGCTTTTAAATTAGAAACTTTTTCTCAAAAAATTATTAGGGATAATAAATATGGAAGCAATGGATTGGGAAAATATATTTGTAATGTATGTAACTGAAGGATCACTTCATCAAGTCAGCAAAATCTCTCTGAATTTCAACCACGTTTATACCTGAAGTCAAATTGTACACATTTTTAAAGTTTTGGAAGAGCTCTTAATTTAACTTAAATACTTCAGATGTCCTGAAAGTAGATCAAAAGTAAGGGTGCAGATTAAACTGTATAATGAGCAGTTAACTCAATAACTTTTAATGATCATAAAAAATGGATATGTCTGAGACTAAAACACAATCTCATCCAGGGTCATAAAAGTCTATTTTATGTGGCATAAATCTCATGGGAGCTGTGAAGTACATATCTTCTCTCCCAGCCTAAACCTTGTGGCTTTTCTGATTGCCCTTTATAACAGGTGACGTTAATATCTCTTGTCTATTTTATAAGAAATATAAAAAGAAAGATTGTAAACTCACATTTGCTAATACATAAATGTTTACTCAATCCTTTTTATTTAAAAAATCCATTCAATTAAAAAAATCTTCTCCAAATTCTTTGTGTTCTTTACGAAACTAATCTTATGTTTTATAATGCATTTCCGGTCAAAAATTCCAGTTTAATCCCACCGTGTTTATGTAATCAAAAATTAATCAATCTCACTAACAATATGGGGAGTGAGAAATTCACACAACAATCTAGATTTTTTTAAAGCCTGAACACTTCTGTACATAAACAATCTAGGCAATTAAGGGAAAAATAACAGGATTTGTTTTACTCTAGGTAATGTCTTTGATTTCTTACTTTAATTTGAATGTATAGGCGCTGCTTACAAAATTAAGCTAGAAAAAATATATGAACCTCTGACATTCAAAAATCGCAGTGAGAATTTTTTATCAACTTTTTTCTTATGTTAGTAAAATGCAAACATCCCATTAACTATAGACTTAGGAGAATTCTCTAACAGTTTCAAAATACATATCCTAGACTGGGAGAGAAAGCGGTTTTTTAGCTATTTTTCCCATAAAATCTTTTTAACTGCTGTTTATTATAGCTACTATTTATGATAATGCTGTTGTATGCATTATTACAACCCTGTATTTTCAGTAAAATGTCCAATAAATGTATTTTTAAAATACATTATTCTCTATCTGCTTGAGATAAAATGTTGCTGTCATTTTACTGAATAGCACAGCACATAAACATGGCAATAATAAACGTTTTAAAGTTTTTAAAGCACTGAATGGTTGGAAATTAATCTGCATCATCATAACCACTTTTATAACAACATTTTTAATGAGCCAGATTCATCTACTCTATTTTGATGGCAAAGTGGATTATTTCTTGAAGAGAAGAAATAGCAAAGAGCAATATAAACTTGCCCTGTGCTTTAAAAGCCTGAAAAAAGAGAATGAAACTTTCAATTTAGTATGGAATATAACTCTTCATCTACCTTGGTTTTTTTCCGAGATCACAGATACATCATTTAACCTAGAACTAGATGTGCTAAATGGAAAAAGAGAATCATTCTAAAATTAATGTTACAAGACAAGATGGTATTTGTTCCAGTGAATTTAAAGCAATTCCCTTAATCAGCATATGTCCTGATTTTACTGCTGCAAAGATGAGATGGAACAACCTAGAATTCCTAAGAAGTAATATTGCCTATTATTACACAGAAATTTTGGGATAAGAAATATGGTCCAAACTAAAATACTCTAGAATACTTCAAATATAGTTACTTTTTATGGGTAAAGTGCTACACAGTTATTTTCAGTACTTTTCCTATTTACAAGTATATTTTTACTTTCTGGATACATAATATGATTTCTACATGCTTTTTTAATGAAAAAACTTCATGAACCTTTGATGATATGACGAAGGCAATGGATATATCCCAAAACTTATCATTTTATAACATTTTCAAAGAGTTTATACAGACCTGTAATTTACTAGACTTCCTAGGGATTTATGGGTCCTATTAAGAAATTTCTTTCTACAGATTTATTAGTACTATATGTAGTGATTACTAGTTTGTTCCTAAATATTCCAGTTTTCTTTTTCTGTGTACTTAGTAGGGGATTGATTGTATGTCCATACTCCTTTGAAATCCACACAATCAAAAGAAATTTTTTAAAAAAGGCTGGATTTAATGCCATTCGTGCAAGGGCAAGTAGTTTCAAACATATCAACAGATATTTGGGAAATGGGTAGCAGTAAAACAGGTAAGGTTTTACTAATATTTCTTTATTGAAATTAAAGCTACAACAAATTAAAAGTATCATCTTTCTCAGCAGTCTATAACAAAAACTAACTCTGAAGGAATAGTATGCCAATAATAAACTGTAGTATACAGTTTGTATCAAATAGCTAAATCCTTAGGTTAGCACTTTCCCAGAAAGTGCTATTTGATACAAATAGCTAAATCCTTAGGTTAGCATTTTATTCTGGGAAAGTAAATTTGGTATGTATAAGTGGTTATCAAGAAACTATTAAAATATTTGTAGTGTACTTTAGAAAATGGCCAGGGAAGTATATAACCAAGTAGAGAAAAACTTCCATCCTAAGTAATAAAATAATATGTTAATATTTATTAGAAAGGAACATCTCAAGACTCTAGATTGGATGTAGAATTAAAGCATTAGAGAAGGGCTATTCAAAGTCCCATCATATTGATTTCTTTCTCAAGCCTCAATTCCTTACCTGTGCTTCTTAACATTACCAGCAATATTCAACTCAACATTAATTATTGCTCCATACTCCATGTAATTCACATTTGTGTAGTGTTCCCTAATGCTTTTTCCAAACCCTTTTTTTTTTTTTACCCATTACAAGGGCTCATATATCCAAGTCATACCATATTTAACCCTTCTTGGTCTATTATTATATACTGATTACTTGGTCATTCTCTTTTTTAAAGGAGACTTTGGAATATGACTGAAACACTTTTTTCAGGTCAAGTTGTGTCATCATCATAGGTGATGCTATAACAAAGATGATAAATCCACTCCCCTTGTCTCTAAATTCTTTCATTTCACAGATATAAAAATAAGCAACTCTGCTGTTTTCACATACTGATCCTCCTATGCATGTCCTGAGCCCATAATCACAGAACTATTCTAGCTGTTAGGCATTAAAGTCAAACACTCTCTTCCTGGACCACAACTTCCTCATTTTCCAGTTCTCAGTTACACTGACTTGGTCTTTGACCTCATTACATTCATGAACGCTTTGAATCCTCTATTTTATACTACATACATTTATCTCTTATCTTTACATAGTTGCCTCTATAACTTTAGAGTTCATGACCACTTCAATAACTCTCCTGACAGCACCTTCAAAATTACTGCTTCTATTTTTTACCTGGTATGATTTCAACTCCTGATTATTTCTACTGAACAACACTTCTATTCCATGGGGAGTCTAAGAGAAAAATAAACACAGATTCTCTTAAACTTTTGATAGGGTTAGGTCCCAATAATCTCATCATAAGTAAAAAATTCCTAAATTGAAAATGCAATTGATACCCCAAAACCCACCGTAAAGTTAAGAAACATAAATTGAATCATTGTAAATCCAGATGCGCCTCAACTTATGATGGAATTACCTCCTGAGAAACACATCCTAAAAGCAAAACAAACAAAAAAAAAGTCATAAACCAAACCACTGTAAGTCAGAGACTATACAGCTATGCAAAAATAAATAAATAAATAAACAAAGAATATTGGTAGTCTCTTAAAACAGTGTGAAAGGCTGGGTATGGTAGCTCACGCGTGTAATTCCAGCACTTTGAGAGGCTGAGACAGGCAGATCCTTTGAGGCCAGGCGATCAAGAGCAGCCTGGGCAACATGGTGAAAGGCTGCCTTTATTAAAAATATGAGAATTAGCGGGTTGTGGTGGTGCATACCTGTAGTCCCAGCTACTTGGGAGGCGGAAACAGGAGAATCGCTTGAGCCCGGGAGGCAGAGGTTGCACCAGGTAGACGGAAGTTGCAGTGAGCTGACATCAAACCACTGCAGTCCAGCCTGGGCGACAGAGAGAGACCCAAAAATGAAAACATAAACAAAACTAAAAACTATAAAGGTACTACCTCCTTCTTTAAACTCTGTTTTTCTCTTTTCTTGGCTCTCTGAATAGCTATCCCTCACTTGGCTTTTGCTGCAGTTAAACATTGAATTGTGTTCCCCCAAAATAGTATGTGGCAGTCCTAACTCCCAGTAACTCACAATGTGATCTTATTTAAAAAATAGAGTTGTTCTAAATGTAATTAGCTAAGATGAGGTCATATTGGATATAGAGTAAGTCTTTACTCCAATATGACTGGATATAGAGTAAGTCTTTACTCCAATATGACCTGTGATTTTATAAGAGAAGGGAGATGTCCAGAGAGAAGATGGCTATGCCACAACAGATAGAGACTGAAGTGAAGTACCTACAAGCCAAGGAGTACGAAGGGTTTCCAACAAGCACCAGAGGGATAAGAGGCAGAGAAGTATCTGCCTATTCTCTGCCTGACAGGTTTCAGAGGGATCACGGCTCTGGTGACACCTTAATTTCAGACTCCTAGACTCCAGAACTGTGAGACAATATATTTTTGTTATTTTGAACTACCCAGTTGGGCACTTTATTACTGAAGACCTTGGGAACAAGTACACCTGCTCATCACAAGATTTTCTGCATAGACTATTCCAGCATCTGCTACTAGAGATAATTTTATTTCTTTATTTCCAATTGTTATGCCTTGCATTTCCTTGTATGTCTTGTAGTACTGGCTAGAACCTCCAGTATTATATTGAATAGCAAGGCAAAAATAGCTGTATTTGCCTTGTTCCCAATCTCATAAGAAAAACATTCAATTTCTTTCCATTAAATATGACTTTAGATATAGATGGGGATTTGGAGTAGATTGTTTTTATCAACCTGAGGAAATTACTATTACCTTTTTTCTGATAGTTCTTGTCTTTAATGGGTGTTGAATATTTTCATTTTCTTCTGCATCAATTATCATATGATTTATTTTTCTTTAGCCTGATAAAAAGAGAGATTACATTGTTTGATTTTCAAATATTGAAGCAGCCTTTTATCTTTGGAATAAATCCAAGTTGGTTATGGTACTTAGATATTGTTGAATTCTATCTGCTAATATTTTATTAAGAATTTTGTCATCAATATTCATGAGAAATATTGGTATATAATTTTCTTCTCTAGAGATTTCATTATCTAGTTTTGATATCAGGGTTATTCTGCTCCATATAATGAGATAGAAATTACTCTTCTATTTTCTGTAAAATATTTTTTTTAACTGGTGTTAATTTTTCTTTAAACATTTGGTAGAATTCTCCAGTGAGACTACCTGGGCCTGGAGATTTCTTTTACCTCAAGTTTACCATTACAAATTCAGTTCACTTAATAGTTATAGGACTATTCAAATATTCTGTTTCACATGGAGTTTTGCCAGTTTTCACTGCATAAGGAATTAGTCCAATTCTTCCAAATGGTCAAATTAATCTATACAGAGTTGTTCATAATTACTCATTCTGATATTTGCATCGACTATAGTGACATCTCTTGTTTTCTTACTGATATTAGTAATTTATATCTTCTCCGTGTTTCCTTGTCCAAATTACTAGAGATTTATTTTAATAATCTTTTGAAATAACCTGATGTTTGTTTTAATGACTTTCTCTATTTTTATATTTTAATCTTGCTGATTTGTGCTTCTTTCTTTACAATTTCCTTTCTTCTTCTTCTTCCCTTAGATTTATTTTGTTCTTTTTATAATTTCTTGATGTTGAAACTTATTGATCTAAAACCTTTTCTCCTTTTATAAGCATCCAGTTTATAACCTCACTATCAGCATAACTTTAGTTGTGTTCTACAAATTTTTATATGCTATGTTTTCAGTTTTATTTAGATATATATGAATTGTTTGTGTTTATATTCCCTTTGATTATATATCTATACCTGTAATGTGTCTATCTATCTATCTATAAAATTTCTTTAGACTTTGACTGTGACCATTGGATTATTTAGAGATGCACTAGCTACTTTCCAAATGTTTGAAAACATTCCTGGTGTTTCTCTGTTATTGATTCTAGTCTAATTCCATTATGGTTAAATAACACTTTTTATATCTTATATTCAAATTCTTTATAAGTTATTTTATGGCCCAGGATATAGTCTCTCAGTGCATATGTTCCATGAGGACTTGAGAAAAATTGTGTATTCTTATGTTGTTGGAAGGTGCATTTTGTAAATCTCATTTAGATGCTATCAGTTCATGGTGTTGAGTTATTCTAGCATCTTGCTGATTTGTCAATCACCAAAATTGTAGATTTGTCTGTTTCTTCTCTCAGTTTTATCAATGTTGCTTCACATATTTTGGATTTAATTGTTTCGTAGTTTTAGGATTGCTGTGTCTTCTTGGTGGATTTACCCCTTTAACATTACATACTGACAACTATCTATCCAATAATTAACTTTGCTCTGGTATCTTCCTTGTCTATTAATACTAATGTGCTCATGCCTAATTTCCTTTGATTGATGTTTTCATACTGTATCTTTTTTGTTGTTCTTTAACTTTTAGCCTTCCTATATGTTATGAGTTGAATTTTGTCCACTCCAAAATACATTGATGTCTTAACCTCTAGTACACAAATTGTGATACTATTTATAAATAAGGACATCATCAGTGTAATTAGTTAAGATGAGATCATACTGAAGAATGATGGATCCCTAATCCAATATGACTTGTGTCTTTGTAAGAAGAGAGAAATTTGGACAGAGACACTTGAGGGGAGAATGTCATGAAACTAAAGAATAAGAATTTGAAGTGCTGTTGCTGCAAGTCAAAGAACACCAACAATTGGCAAATACCACAGGAAGCTAGTAGAGGAAAATATGCATTCTTTCCTAAATATGCATGGACCTACCTACATCTTGAATGTTGATTTCGTCATTGCAGAACCATGAGAGAACAACTGTCTGTTGTTTTCAGCTACCCAGTTTGTGGTACTTTGCTCTGGCATCCCTATAGAGCTAATGCACAGCATCATATAGCTGGGTCATTTTGTTTTATCCACTGTACTACTCTCTATCTTTTAAATAATGTATTTAGATAATTTATATTTAGTGTATTTATTGATAAGTTTATATATAAGTTTACCTTTTTTTGTTTATTCTCTATTTTTATTTCTGTTTTCTTTTTTCTGCCTTCCTATGGTTTTGTGGAATTTTTTAAAATTTCTATTTTTGTTTGTCTATAGTGTTTTTGAACTTATCTCTATGTATAACATTTTTAGTAGCTGCTCTAGTTAATATATATAGTTATATAATATATATTTATATATTAAATATAACTTGCCAGCATAGCATCTACCAGTGCAAATAAAGTATAGAAAACCTAAACATTTTATGTCATTTTGTACTTCTTTATTTATAATACAATTCATTAAATACTTACTCTATATTCATTGATAATTACATGACACAGCATTAAAATTTTTGTTTCAACTATCAAACATAATTTTAAAAACTACAGAAGATAAATCTGTTATATTTACCTATATTTTTGTTTCTTCTGTTATTTCTTCTTTGTCAATGTTACTTTTTTTTTTTTTTTTTTTTTTTTGAGGCACAGTCTCATTCTGTCACCCAGGCTGGAGTGCAATGGCATGATCTCAGCTCACTGCAACCTCTGCCTCCAAGGTTCAAGCAATTCTCCTGCCTCAGACTCCTGAGTAGCTGGGATTACAGATCTCTGCCACCAAACCAGGCTATTTTTTTGTAGTTTTAGTAGAGATAGGGATTCATCATGTTAGCAAGGGTGCTCTCAAACTCCTGACCTCAGGTTATCCACCCACCTGAGTCTCCCAAACTTCTGGGATTACAGGCATGAGCCATGATGCCTGACCATAGGGTTCATTCTATTTTATTTCTGTTCTGATTTAAAATGCGCTTTGGCTAGTTTTTAGGGTACAAATGTAATGAAAAAGTTTATTTATTGATTTTCATTTATATATGAAGGATAACTTTTGCTGGATAAATAATTGTGAATAGCTAATTTTCTTTTTGTTGTTTTGTTTTGTTTTGGCACTAGAAAAATGTTGTGGACCTTTCTTCTTGTCTCTGGAATTTTTGATTAAAAAAGACCCTGCCATTCCAAATGTTTTCCCTTATTAGTAATACATTGTTTTTCCCTGTCTGCTTTCCAAATATTCTTAATTTTAGTTTTCAGAAGTTTGACTGTGATGTAGCTTGGCATCAGTTTTATTTTTAATTTATTCTCTTTGTACTTACTCAGTTTTTGAAACTGAAGGTTAATATGTTTCTCCAAATATGGGAATTTGATAGCCATTATTTTTAAAAATAATTTTTCAGCTCCACCCTCTTTTAGCTTTATTTCTAGCTTTCCAAAGACACACATGTTTGAAGTTTTCTTCATAGCTCTACATATGCCAAAGGTTCTGTTCATTTCTTATTTTGTCTAGTATTTCTGTGTCTAAATTTGATCAATTACTATTATTGTATCTTTGAGTTTTCTCTGCAGATCTAGAAGACCTAGCTAGAGCAATCAGGCAAGATAAAGAAATAACAGGCATCTAAATTGGGAAGGAAGAAATCAAATTACTCTTGTTTGCAGATGATATGATTTTATATTAGTAAAACCTAAAGACCCCAACAACAATAACAAAAAACTAGTCGAACGGATAAACTAATTTGGTAAAGTTTCAGGACCCAAAATCAACATACAAAACTCAGCAACACTTCCATATGATAATAGTGAACAATCTGAAAAAGAATTTTAAAAAGTAATTCCATATACGATACCCACATATAAGTTAGAATTAGCTTAATCAAAGAAGTGAAAAATACCTACAATAAAAACTATGAAATTGAAGAAGACAAAAAAATGGAAATATATTCCATGTTCATGGACTGGAAGAATGAATATAGTTGAAATGTCCACACTTCCCGAAGAAATCTACATATTCAGTGCTACCTCTCTCAGGTTATCAATTACATTCTCCACTGAAATGTGAAAAACAATGCTAAAATTTATATGGAACCAAAAAAGACCCCAAATGGACAAAGTTATCCTGAACAAAGAAGGTCAAAACTAGAGAAATCACATTACTTGACTTCAAATTATACTACAGAGCTGCAGTTACCAAAAAAAGAATATTACTGGCATAAAAACAGACACATACACCACTGGAACAGAATAGAGAACCAAGAAAGAAATCCACACACCTACAGTGAATTAATTAAAACAAAGTTACCAAAAATATACACTGGGGAAAAGGTAGTCTCTTCAATAAATAGGGCTGAGAAAACTGGATATCCATAGGCAGAATAATGAAACTGGACCACTCTCTCTTGCCATACACAAAACTCAAGCTAAAGACATAAACTTAAGACCTCATACTATGCAACAGAAAGAAATCATTGGGGAAGCTTTCCAGGATTTTAGACTGGGCAAAAATGTCTTAAGTATTACTACACAAGCACAGGCAACCAAAGCAAAATAAACAAATTTGGTCATATCAAGTTAAAAAGCTTCTGCACAACAAATAAAATCCACAAAGTGAAAAGACAACCCACAGAATGGGAGAAAATATTTATAAACTACCCCCTGACAAGGGATTAATAACCAGAATATACAACAGGCTTAAAAACTCTATAGGAAAAAAAACCATAATAATCAAATAAAAAATTGGGCAAAAGCTTTGAGTAGACATTTCTTGAAAAAATATTAAAAAATGGAAAACAGGCGTATGAAAAGGTACTCCAAATCATTGATCATCAGAGAAATGCAAATCAAAACTACAATGAGATATCATCTCACCCCAGTTAAAATGACTTTATCCAAAAGACAGGCAATGACAAATGCTAAGGAGGATGTGGAAAAAAGGGAACCCTTGTACAACTTTTGGTAGGTATGTCCATTAGTACAACCACTATGAAGAGTAGTTTGGAGTTTCTTTAAAAACAGTAAAAATGGAGCTAACATACAACCCAGCCATCCCACTGCTGGGTATATACTCAAAAGAAAGGAAATCAACATATCAAAGAAATATCTGCACTCCAATATTTTCTGCAGTACTGTTCACAATAGATAAGATTTGGAAACAAACTAAGTGTCCATTCACAGATAAATAGATAAGTAAAATGTGGTATATATACACAATGAAATACTATTCAGTCATAAAATAGAATGAGATTCTGTTATTTGAAACACTGTGGGTGGAATTGGAGGTCACTATGTTAAGTGAATTAAGCCTGGCAGAGAATGACAAACATCACATGTTTGCACTTATTTGCTGCATCTACAAATCAAAATAATTGACATCATGCAGATAGAGAGTAGAAAGATGATTACCAGAGGCTGGGAAGGTTATGGGGTGGGGTGGGGTGGAGGGAAGGCAGTTGGAATGGTTCATGGATACGAAAAATATTTAGAAAGAATGAATAAGATGTATTATTTGATAGCACAACAGGGAGACTATAATTAATAAAATAATTTACTTATACATTTAAAAATAACTAAAAGAGTAATTGGATTGATTTTAACACAAAAGATAAGTGCTTGAGAGGATGAATGCCTCATTTTTTCATGATATGGTTTTTATGCATTCCATACCTGTATCATAATAGGTTGTGTATCCCATAAACACACCTCCTATTTACCCACAAAAATTAAAAATTATAATAATAATTTTTAGCCTTAGCATCTACAATCAGATTTTTGACTCACTTTCAGTTAAGTTTTTGCATATTCTGTAAGGTAAAATTCTAACCACATTTTCTACTTGCAAGTGCATATCCAGTTTTCCTAGTACCATGTATTGAAGAGACTGTCCTTTCTCCACTAAATTGCACTCTTGAAAATTCTTTAACCACGTAAGTGAGTGTTTATTTTTGTATTCTCTGTTTTTTTTTTTTTTTTCATTAGTTTATACGTATGTGTTCATGGCAGCACCACAATATTTTGATAATATAATTTTATAAGTTTGAAGGCAGGAAACATGAAGCCTCTGTATTAGTTCATTCTCATGCTGCTATAAAGAACTTCTAGAGACTGGGTAATTTATACAGAAAAGAGGTTTAATCGACTCACATTTCTATATGGCTGAGGAAGCCTCAAGAAACTGGCAATCATGGTAGAAGGGAAGCAAACATATCCTTTTCACAAGATCATGATGGCAGGAAGGAGAAGTGCCATAGAAAGAGAAAAAAGTCCCTTATATAACCATTGGATCTCAAGAGAACTCACTCAATATCATGAGAACAGCAGCATGTGGGTAACTACCCCCATGATTCAATTACCTCCCACTGGGTCCCTCCCATGACACCTGGGGATTATGGGAACTACAATTCGAGATGACATTAGGGTGGGGACATAGCCAAACCATATCATTCTGCCCATGGCCCCTCCCAAATCTCGTGTCCTCACATTTCAAAACACAATTATGTCTTCCCCACAGTCCCCCAAAGCCTTAACTCATTTCAGCATTAACCCAAAAGTCAAGTCCAAAGTATCATCTGGCACAAAATTAAGTTCCTTCTGACTAGGAGCCTGTAACATCAAAAGCAAGTTAGTTACTTTCTAGATACAGTGAGGGTATAGGCAATGGGTAAATACACCCTTCCTAAACGGAAGAAATTGGCCAAAGCAAAGGGGCTACAGGTCCCATACAAGTCTGAAACTGAATGAGGCAGTAATTAAATTTTAAAGCTCCAAAATCATCTTTTTTTGACTCCATGTCTCACTTCCTAGTCACACTGAGGCAAGAGGTGGGCTCCCCTGGCCTTGGGCAGCTCCATCCCTGTGGCTTTGCAGGATATGGCACCCTCCCCTACACCAGCTGGCTGCTTTTATAGTCTGTCATTGAGTGCCTGTGGTTTTTCCAGACTCATGGTGCAAGCTGCCAGTAGTTCTACCATTCTGGGGTCTGAAGGACCATGGCCGCCTTCTCACAGCTCCACTAGGCAGTGCCCCAGTGGTGACACTGTGTGGTGGTTTCCACCCCACATTTCCCTTCCACACTGTCCTAACGGAAGTTCTCTATGAGGGCTCCACCCCTGCAGTAAACTTCTGCCTTGATATCCAGGCATTTCCATACATCCTCTGAAATCTAGACAGAGGTTCCCCTACCTCAATTTTTGACTTCTGTGTACCCACATGCTTAATACCACATGTAAGGTGCCATAGTTTGGGGCTTGCACCCTCTGAAGCCTTGGCCTGAGCTGTATCATGACCCATTTTAGCCATGGCTGGAGAGGCCGGGATGCAGGACACCAAGTCCCTAGGCTGTACACATCAGGGGGGCCCTTGGCCTGGCCAATTAAACCATTTTTTCCTTGTAGGCCCACGGGCATGTGATGGGAGGGGCTGCCTCAAGGGTCTCTGACATGCTTTGGAGTCATTTTCCTTATTATCTTGGAGATCGATATTTGGCTCCTCATTAATTATGCAAATTTATGCAGCAGATTGAATTTCTTCCAGTAAAATGGGTTTTTCTTTTCTATTGCATTGTCAGATTTCAAATTTTCCAAATTTATATGCTCTCCTTCCTCTTGAATGCTTTGTCACTTAGAAATTTCTTCTGCCAGATATCACAAATCATCTCTCAAGTTCAAAGTTCCACAGATTTCTAGGATGGGGCAAAATGTCACCAGTCTGTTTGCAAAAGTATAACAAGAGGCACCTCTGCACTACTTCCCAACAAGTTTCTCATCTCCATCTCAGGCCACCTCAGCCTGGACTTTATTGTCTGTATCACCAATAACATTTGGTCAAAGCTATTCAACAAGTCTCTAGGAAGTTCCAAACTTTCCCATATTTTCCTTTTTCCTGCTGAGCCCTCCAAACTGTTCCAACCCCTGCCTGTTACCCAGTTCCAAAGTTGCTTTCACAGTTGCAGGTATCTTTACAACAGCACCCCATTACTGGGTATGATTTACTGTTTAATTTGTTCTCATGTTGCTATAAGAAATACCCAACACTGGGTAAATTATAAAGAAAAAGAGATTTAATTGTCTCATAGTTTCACACGGCTGGCAAGGCCTCAGGAAACTTACAATCATGGTGGAAGGGGAAGTAAATATGTCCTCCTTCACATAATGGTAGGAAGGAGAAGTGCCAAGCAAAGAGGGAAAAGCATCTTATAAAACCATCATATCATGAGAACTCATTCACTGTCACATGAAGAGCAGTATGGGGGTAATTACACCCATGATTCAGTTACCTCCCACTGAGTCCCTCCCTTAACATATGGGGATTATGGGAACTACAATTCAAGATGAGATTTAGGTGAGAACACCGGCAAACCATATAAGCCTCAAATTGTTGTTTGGTTTGTTTTATTTTAAATAAGATTATTTTGTCTATTTGAGGTCCCTTGAGATTCCATATGGATTTTAGAATGGATTTATCTATTTCTGCAAAAATATCTATGGGATTTCACTAAGGACTGTCTTAAATCTGTAGGTTTTTTTGGCTAGTATTGGCATCTAAAATATTATTAATTCTTTTCATCCATAAATACTGGATGTCTTTCTACTTATTTGTGTTTCCTTTAATTAATTTATTTTTTAACTTTTATTTTATGGATACGTGTGAATATTTCACCAATATTTGCATAATTATGTGTTTTTTAATTCTCTTCAGCAATGCTTTACAGTTTATAAGCCTCTTTCATCCTTTATTAAGTTTATGTATTTTCTTATTTTTTAAACTTTTATTTAAAGTTCAGAGTTACAAGGGCCTATTTGTTACATAGGTAAATTTGTGTCATGAGGGTATGTTGTACAGTTTATTTCATCACATAGATATTAAGTCTAGTACCCATTAATTATTTTTCCTGATTCTTTGCATCCTCCCACCCTCTAGCCTTTGAAAGGCCCCAGTGTGTGTTGTTCCTCTCTATGTGACCATGTGTTCTTATCATTTAGCTCCCACTTATAAGTGAGAACATGCAGTATTTGCTTTTCTTTCCCTATGTCAGTTTGCTAAGGATAATGGCCTCCAGCTCCATCCATGTCCCTATACAGAACATGATATCTCTCTTTTTTATGGCTACATAGTATTCCATGGTGTATTTGTGCTGCATTTTCTTTATCCAGTCTATCACTGAGGAGCATTTAGGTTGTTTCCATGTCTTTGCTATTATGACTATTGCTGTAATGAACATACATGTGCATGTGTCTTTATAACAGAATAATTTATATTTATTTTATTACACAATAATGGGATTGCTGGGTCAAACGTTATTTCTGTCATTAAGTCTTTGTGGAATTGCCACACTGACTCCCACAGTGGCTGAACTAATTTACATACCCAGCAACAGTGTGTAAACATTCATATTTTTCCACAACTTTGCCAGAGTCCGTTATTTTTTGACTTTTTAGTAATAGCCATTCTGACTGGTGTGAGATGGTATCTCTCTGTAGCTTTGATTTGCATTTCTCTAATGACCAATGATTTTGAGCTTTTTTTCATGTGATTGTTGGTTGCATGCATATCTTCTTTTGAAAAGTGTCTGTTCATGTCCTTTGCTCACTTTTTATATGGAGTTGTTTGCTTTTTTTGTACATTTGTTTAAGTTATTTATGGATGCTGGATATTAGACTTTCGTCAGACGCGTAGTGTGCAAAAATTTTCTCCCATTCTGTAGGTGGTTTGTTTACTATTTTGATAGTTTCTTTTGCTGTGCAGAATCTCTTTAGTTTAATTAGATACTATTTGTTAATTTTTGCTTTTGTTGTAATTGCTTTGGGCATTTTCGTCATGAGACCTTTGCCTGTTTCTATGTCCTGAATAGTATTGCATAGTTGTCTCCAGGGTTCTTATAGTTTTGGGTTTAACATTAAGTCTTTAACCCGTCGTGTGTTTGTTTTTTATAAAGTGTAAGGAAGGAATCCAGGTTTAATCTTTTGCATATTGCTAGTCAGTTACCTTAGCAACTTGCTTTGAATAGAGAATAGTTTTCCCATTGTTTGTTTAAGTCAGGTTTGTTGAAGATCAAATAGTCGTAGGTGTGGTCTTATTTCTGGGTCCTCCTTACTGTTCCACTGATCTGTGTCAGTTTTTGCAGCAGTACCATGCTGTCTTGGTTACTGTAGCCCTGTAGTATAGTATTTTATTATTTTAGATAGTATTGTAAATGAATTATTAAAAATTCCTTTTCTGATTGTTCATTGTTAGTATACAGAAACATGATTTTTGCATGGTAATTTTTATTCTGAAACTTTTCTGAATTTATTTTAGCTCTAACCATTGGGTGTATGTGTTCATTTGTGTGTGTGTGAGAGAGAGAGAGAGGAGAGAGGGGGACAGAGAGAGAGAGAGAAAGAGAAGAGAGAAAGAGACAGATTTTAAGGTTTTCTACATATAAAATCATGTTGTCTGTGAAAAGAGATAATTGTACTTCTTGCTTTCCAATTTTGATGCCTATTTTTTGGGCGTACTTGCTCTGGCTAAAACTTTTTGTAATGTGTTTAATAGAAGCGGTGAAAGTGGGCAAATTGTCTTATTTCTGGTCTTAGAGGAAAAGCTTTCAGTTTCCCCATTGAGTGTGATGTTAGCTGTAAGTTTTATTTTTTGTCTTGCTTTTGCATTTACATGGTAAATTTTCCACCCTTTTATTTATATTTACAATGTCTTATTTCAACAGGTGTGTCTTGTAAATAGCAAAACTATTCTATTTTTACCCTTATTTGACATTCTTTGTCACTGTGAGTAGTCTTTCATTTTTACATATTTAATATTACTAGTGACATATTTGAGTTTGAAGCTTTCTAGATTGTTCATACTGGTTTATCCATCTTTTTAAAAAAATTAAATATTATGTGATACTCCATGTTTTTGTCTATTATCTTTTTAAAATTATAAAAGCATCCAATTTTTTAGATCCAATAATAGAGAGTTCATTCAATATTTGTTAAATAGATAATGTAGGGCTAACCAATTTAATACAATTAGGGCCAAGACTGGATTATGATACGGTTTCTGTTTTGGTAATATTTATTTTATCTATATTTTATTTATGATCTTTTTGAAACTTGAAATTATATCCTGATGATTTCACAATTAGCCGTAGAACTATGGACCCTGAAACTAAATATTTACCCCCTAAATTTTCTGGAACAGTCCTGGATTAAGCATGTAATCATAGCATAACTAATTATTTTACCAATTTTCCTGTTAAAGGTGTTTATTATTCTACTTATATCCACCCTAGTTATAGTCATCCTATTTATGTAACAAATAAACCTAAACTGGTTTCTCTCATTGGGAAAATCCAGCATTTCAATGAACACGATATTTATGCATGAATATATGGGTATTTGCATTTAGTTGTGTTGAAAATAAAATCTATAAGTAATATTTTGAATATGAAGTAAAATTAAATAAAATAATGATATAAATTTGTAGATGAGTAAAATTGAACTTGGGCATTTTATTTAGTTTTGGAAAACTCTGAATTTTCCCAAATATGTATACATCCATAGCTACACATACCTGTATCTAAAAACATAGATTACATAACATTTATGAAAGGCATATTGTTACTCAAGAAATAGTCTATATTTTAAGAGGACTTAAACAAGTTAATTCTAATAACAAACCTTTATTAAATACTACTTTTATCACCATTTTAATACTGAAAAAGATAAGTCTGGATATATGTAAGTAATAAAGCTAAGCTTTAAACTCAGGGAGTCTAGGGCCAGAATCCATGCTCTTATCCAATCACTGTGCTCTTCACTGTGCTATACAGCTTTATAACACATGTGCATATGTTTAATATATGAATTGAAGCTTTGTGTATAGTTCTTGCAACTGAAAATTATCTTCTTTACACCGGTAAAAACGTGTGGCCATGGTAACAAAGACATTTAATGGCCAGGGGCTTATAGTAGTGTGTTTCTTTATTTTAAAAAATAGGAGATATTTTCAAATATACTAATACAGGATAATTACCCAAACATAAGTTATTTTATCTTGTGAGCTAATACTGTTCTCTATATTTCCCCAATCGACCACCAGAAGGAATCAAAGAGAAATTACAAGATAAATCTAAGAAAGATCCATTGTGTTCAGTCTTCATAACCGTGAAGTATGTGATAAATATGAGTTATCAGGCATCTCCACATGAGTAAAAGTAAATGTCATTTTAGTTCTGAACAGGCAGCAATGAGCACTCCACCTATAAAAAAACACTTGATTCCAAGTATCTCAAGAGATTACAGTCATATATATGCACAGATCTAACTAGATAAGCACTCCTTAGACTAAAGAAGCTAGCAATCTATATTTCCAGAACCATAGTAGTATGTTGAGACTTCTTTGCTCTACTGAAGTGCTTTTATACCTCAATAAAAAGAAGAATAACTAAAGAATGAGATATCTTAACTATTAAAGATGAGAAGTCACTATTTTCTATACAAAATCTTATGTTACATTTAAAAAACTGAGTTGAGAGTAAGCTTCAGACTTTTGTTACCACATATAAACATCAAATATACAACCATAGTCTAAATAAATAAAACTTTACAGGAACTCTCGAAACTATTCAAAGATTTACAGCAACCGTAAAAACACTCATTTAAGAAAAAGTCACATGGAAAATGGCAGGAAAATGTGTGGCATGTTTATACACCTTCGCCCTACTCCTTTCCCAGTGTGACAGAGAAGGGAGAAAGTTGCACAATTTCAGGTTACTTCCCTTGAGCCCCCCCCCCCCCCAAAAAAAAAAAAGTACAGGGAAAGTTATTTGCAGTGATTTGGCCCATCTGTAATCTGCCTGAAGGACCAGTATCTGTCTCATATGATGTAGAGATCAGAGCAGAATGGCAGCATAATTAGGTTCTTAGGCTGGAAGGCGCAGAGACAGCGGTGAGTATCATGGTACATGGAAACTACAGGGGAATATCAGACCCATGCATGCCTGAGGCAAGAGGCTATGGGTAACAGAATAAAGCAAAATATCTAAGACACTGAGAGGAGGCTAGAGTGGGACTTTTGCAGGAATTAAAGCACTTAAAGCAACTTTGGGAAAAATAAAGAAGCACACACATGGGCTAAGATAGGAAGCATATCTAAAAATTATACCTGACAAAATCTTAATCCTTCACCCCAGAGTGCTATCAAGGCTCAAAAAATCGCTAATTAGCAAAGGTCTTCTACACCATAATGTCCAAGCTGGGGAACTTGGCTGTTTCTTAACATGCCTAATTCTCAAAAATGAGCATAAGTCATATAAAGAAATGGAAATCATGGCCCATTTAAAGGAAGAAAATAATCACATAATCAGTCTGAAAAAACACATGCAGTGGACATACTAGAAAAACTCTTTAAAATAATTGTCTTTAATATACTCAAAGAGATAAGGGAAACATGAGAAAAATAGTGAAGGAAATCAGGAAATGATTCATGAACAAAATGAGAATATTAACAAAAACAAGTTAATTATATACAAAAAACTAAATAGAAATCGGAACCCAAAATATATGATAGCTGAATTGAAAAATTCACTGGAAGGGTGCAAGATAAAATTTGAACAGATAAAATAATCAGTAAACTTGAAGAAATCATGTAAATTTAAAAATAACAATGAAAAACTGTGAACAGAACCTAAAGGACTTATGGAAACCAGGAAGTTTCATTGTGAGAAGTGCATTATGGGATCATCAGGAGAAGAATAGAAAAGAGAGAAGATAAACTATTTTTAAAACTAATAGCGAAAAACTTCCAAAATTTGAGGAAAAAAGTATGATACACAAATCCAAGAAGTTAATTAATTCCAAGTGGGATACATGGAAAAGACCCACACAGAAATCCACTATAATCAAACTTTTGAAAGACAAAGAAAGAATCTTCAAAGCAGAAAGAAAATGTAACTCATCACATACAAGAGATTTTCAGTAAACATATCAGTGAACTTCTCAGAAACCACATAGACCAGAAGGAAGTGAGATGATATTTTAAGTGATGAAAAAAAAAAAAAATAGCTATGAGTGGAGAATCATACATCTGGCAAAACTATCCTTCAAAATTGAGGAAAAAATTAAGACACTCCTAGATAAACAAAAATTTATGGAGTTAATTATTAATAGAACTGCTCTGTAAGAATGATAAAAGAAGTTATTAATTTTAAAATAAGGGGACACTAGGGAATAACTTGAAGCTATATGCAATATTAAGTTTTTCAGTAAAGGTAAGTATGCAGACAAATAAAAAAATCAATATACTCACACGCACACATAATTGTATTGTTTTGTTCCTCTAGGTTTTCGTGTTTATTTGTTTGTTTGGCTTTTGAGATGGAGTCTCTGTTGCCCAGGCTGGAGTGCAGTGGCATGATCTCAGCTCACTGCAACCTCCACCTCCTGGGTTCAAGTGATCCTCCCACTTCAGCCTCCCAAGTAGCTGGGATTATAGGCGTCTGCCAGCATGCCTGGCTAATTTTCATATTTTTTAGTAGAGAGGTGGCTTCACCATGTTCACCAGCCAGGTCTGTAAATCTTTACCTCAAGTGATCTGTTTGCTTCAGCCTCCCAAAGTGCTGGGATTACAGGTGTGAGCTACTGTGCCTTGTTAATTTTTATTTTATAATTATCCAAACACAAATGCATAAAAATAAGCCTAAATCTATGCTAATTGGATGCAATATATACAATGTAAATTATGAAGTCTATGACAAAATGGAGGAGCAGAGGTGAAAAGGAGTCGAGGTTTTGTATGTGACTAAAGTTAGGTTGATATTAATTTAAAATTATTATAACTTTAGGACGTTACATGTACTTTCCATGATAACCACAAAGAAAATATATCAGAGTATACAGAAAAGGAAATAAGAAGTAATTCAAAACACAAAACATGCTCCTGCAAAAATATAAACACAAAGGAAGACAGTAGTAAGGGTAAAAAGACAATAAAAATCTATGACATACAGAAAACGAACAAAAGAACTGACAAAACTGTTCCCCTTTCAGGAATTACTTTAAATGTAAATGTATTAAACTTATAATTCAAAAGATATGAACTGGCAGGATGAATTAACATAAAACCGTGATCCAACCATATGCTGTCTACTTTAGATACAAGGACAGACATATGTTAAAAATGAAAGGATGGAAAACTGTTCTGTATAAACAGTAATTAAAAGACAGCAGGGCTTCTGTATAACATCGCGCAAAATAGACTAAGTCAAAATCTATTATGAGAGGCTGAAAAGGGAAAATATCATGAGAAAGCTCAATTCATGGAGAATTCATAAGAATTATAAAGATATAGGTACCCAACATCAGAACTCCAAAATGCATAGAACGAACATTGACAGAATTGAAGAGGAAAAACAAAACAAAACACTTACACAATGATAGTAGAAGACATCAGTACCCACAACAGTATAGACTATTTGGACCTAACAGACATATACAAACCACTCCATATAACAATAGCAGTACACACATTTTCCTCTTACGCACAAGAAACATACCCTGGGTAGAACATATGTTAGGCCACAAAGCAAGTAGTAAAAAAAAAAAGAGAAACAAAAAGAAAAGAAAGAATTTAAGTTAGGTAAACTTATTATAAGTCTCTATCTTCTGCTGGGGCAATAGAAAGAGGTCATATAATTTGTCTTTGTAGAAAACAAGAAAATCTGGGAGGCAATTTTCTAGAACAATCATTAAGAGCACTGAAAATTGATAAATGAAGTTTAAAATATGAGAATTTACTTTGAAAAAATTCTTACAGTGTTGCGTAAGAAATGTGTTGAGTTTTTGGCCATCATACCCATTCCCCTATTTCCTCCTATTCCTACTGTCTCAGGCTCAGTAGATTCTTGCCTCAAGGATGTGGTGGTGACGGTGGGGGATCTGTAGTTGCTAAAGGTGAATGATTCAATTCAGAATGGGAGATAAAAAACAGATCGAGAAAATCAGCAGTTTATCAGTCTTTTTAGAGTTATTAGCAGACTGATCATAAATTTAATGGGAAGAAAATAGAAGTGAGAAATACATACGGATGAGAATCTCTTCAGAAATCCCCAAACCCCTGGTTAACCGACAACTGTATATATTCAGGAGACCCAAGAGAGCAAAACAAAATATGAAACTCAAGAGACACTTAAGAACTGGTTACAAGTTTGAATGTCTTCAACAACATATAGCTCAGCCAGCAGAGCCTGGACTATTTGAGCACAACCGCTGTGAAAATCTTGGCTGACCAATAAACTATACAATCACAAGACTGGCCTTTAGCCGTGCTAAAAACCATAAATGGAAATTATAAAATCTGGTGAGAGATAGCCACTTGGGGGAAAGAATGCAGGGAAACAAATATCACAGTGATAAATCCAGCTAAGTTAGGAACGCACATAAACAAACAACAGAACCCCTCAAAAATAAAATACACCACATCTTAGAGCTGTCACATCAAACTATCTAAAAATCTGATTCCAAACCAAAAATAAGTGGTATATAGAGAAGAAGAAAATTGCGACCCACGCTCACGACCAAAAAGCATTCAATACAAATTGTCAACTTAGTGGTCCTAGATTTTGGATTGAGTAAGAAAATACTTCCAAGCAACTGTTATAAATATAATCAGATAATTGAAGTAAACTATACTTACAAAAATACGAAGATGCCATGCCAATAATAAGTCCACAAATAAAGACTCTCTACAGAAAATAGAAATTAATAAATAGGGCCAAAAGAAAG
This sequence comes from Chlorocebus sabaeus, assembly GCF_047675955.1. Lineage (NCBI taxonomy): Eukaryota > Metazoa > Chordata > Mammalia > Primates > Cercopithecidae > Chlorocebus > Chlorocebus sabaeus. The sequence goes on from NC_132927.1 coordinate 3,938,553, forward strand.
GTTGAGCGTTGAATGGAAAATTACCTGAAATACTCTGTCTCTACTAAAAACACAAAAAAATTAGCCTGGCGTGATGGCGGGCGCCTGCACTCCCAGCGACTTGGCAGGCTGAGGCAGGAGAATGGCGCGAACCCGGGAGGCGGAGCTTGCAGTGAGCTGAGATCGCGCCACTGCACTCCGGCCTGGGCGACAAAGCAAGATTGCGTCTCAAAAAAAAAAAAAAAAAAAAAAAAAAATTACCTAAAATAAAAAACGTGCTAAGTATACCCAACAGCAAGTTTCTGATGGCAAGTGAAAGGACCAATAAACTCAATATACATCAATGGAAATAATCATATTGGTAGACCAGAAAGAAAAATTATTTTTAAAAAATGAGGAGATTGAGAGCTCTGAGTATGAAACATTACAACATATATATGATAGCATTAGCAGAAAATGATTAGAGAAATCAAAGAAAAATTTATATGAAGGAAAAGGAAGAAAAGGAAAGCAAACACACCACAAAAGAATTCACATAGAAAGCAACTGAGGTTAATGGGCTCAAACAGCAATGACCTCACTCATCGCTATTTTGCCAGCAATATAAAAGAGACCAGCAAATTAGCAGTGGATATTCCAGCCCATTCCTGCCCCACTTGACTTTGCCTAGAGCAAAGGTCACCTATTCCCACTAAGCCCCGCCCAAATTGAAGATTTGTAAACACAACAATGATTGTTGTTTTCAACCATGAAGTTTAAGGGTAGTTTGTTACACAGTAATACATAGTTGGAACAACATGTATGAATATTTAATTTGTAAATCATTCAGTGAAAACTTTTACAATAAATAACTGAACATCTACTTATACGTTTTGAGTACAGAAGTATCTAATAATCTGCCATTGTAAAGTAAACTGCGATAAATATGCACTCCAAAGCATAGACATGTATATCTCAAGAAATGTAATTTATTGATATATGTCCAATGTAATTACAGATATGCCTTTTGTGAATACTAAAACATTTCAATTTAAACCTAAATAGTGGTATTACACTATGGGCTATAACAACATGACAATGATATTATAACTGCAGATGTTTATAATTTCATTTATAGTTAGACATGCAGTTCCATAAAACATGAAAATGTAGACTGCAAATATTTTAAATAAAGTATATAATGGAATATTTAACTAGTTAATGCTTGTCTTAGAAACTATATAGGGAAGCTAGGGGAAAAATGTTATTTAAAGAGCCTAGTCTATGTCTGTTTGTAAAAGTATGAAGTTTTAGGCTTTGTCTGGATTATCAGAAGACAAAGATGCAGCTCCGCTACCCTTTCCAACAATCTAATAGGAATTTGGGAGCTTCTTAGTGAATAAAAAATATTTGTCAAGAAGGAGAGCATGGACTCAAAAACGGTGAGTAGTGGGGAGTCATTAGGAGGAATGGTATCTGACAAAATTTCCAGTATGTGCAAAAATGTATTATTTATATTTTATTTTCTTTGCTACTTGGCAATTTGATGTAATCATTTGTCGGTTCGAGTCTCATTGTATATAGATGCATGAGTGCTCTGCTTGAGTGGTGTTTTTGTTTTTACTTTTTGGAGTGGGGCAGTAGGGTGAGAGAAAGTGATGTCAAAGAAATGAGAAGAAATTACCCTGAGTCGTGTTATGAACTGAATTGTTCCCCTTCCTCATTTTATTAATATATCGAAGCCCTAACCACCAAGGTGTGTGTATATAGAGTTAGGGCCTTCAAGGAGGTAATGATCCTTAAATGATGTCAAAAGGGTGAGGCCAATGCAATGGGACTAGTGTCCTTATAAGAAAAAGAAGAGACACCAGAGGTTGAGCTCTGTGCATGTGCACAGAGGGAAGACCAGGGGAAGGCATGGAACCTTGATCTTGACTTCCAGCCTTTAGAACTGTGAGAAAATAAACATCTGTTTTTTAAGCCACCTTGTCTGTGGCATTTTGTTATGGCAGCCCTAACTGACCACTACAAGCCAGTAGGGTAGGGGGATGAGAACAACCTTCTAAAATAACATATGAATGAGATCAAAAGCAGGAGACGATTCTGAGAACAAATCCTCAGAAACTGAAACAAACTTAAGAAGGACATTCGATTTCCTCAGAATGAAGAATGAACGGTTTGATTCAGTTTTATTTAATGGACAAAATTAACTGATCGCACTGATCTGATAGCTAGAATATATTTTAAATGTTTTTTTTTTTCTAAATAAACCCTGGATTATATTAAAAGACCATAAAAAATAAGATTAACATTAAATTGCCTGACACAATATGTATATTTGGTTTTGTTTCTATTTTCTTTTATACTGTCCTGAAAATCTATTTATAGCATCTCCCTTTTTTATAATTTTTTATAACTTGAGGTTCAGCAGAAATGCCCATATCACTTGTTTTATATATTAAGCAACTTCAATTATACCTTTTAAGATGGAATCTTTGTTCATTCCGTTTGGTTTGAAATTAATGTAATCTGAAGTTTGAGGTAAAGAATGTTTAGAGTTAACTATTTGCAGTTTAACTAACTTTATTGTCTAAGGTATTAAAATTCAGTACCTTCTACTTGCAACTGCATACCTGCACACTGAAATGTGATCATAGTTTTTAAGTAGCAAATACCTAAAAAGGCTTATGGATGACCATAGGTAAATTAAATTAATAAAGATATGTAGCAAATGCTTGTTTGACCAAAGTATTTGTGAGCTTGAGGTCTAGCTCTGTCTAGAAAAAATAAACAAAAACAAACAAAAAATGCAAAATTTAAGTAAGTTTAAACGAGAAGTGGAAGAAACCCCAAACATAAAACGAATAAGATATTTTCAAAAAAATTTGTCGGTCAAATTACTTGACAGTGAAGAAGACAGAAAATTGATAAAAAGGTTTTGCCAAAAATATAATCAGAAACCTGTAAATTATTTAATGAAATTGAACTGGCAATATTTTTATCATTTTATAATATTTGAGAAATAAAAATCCTGTTTTAATCATTATATTCACTCCTTATTCCTTCACAAAGTGTAAGCAAAATTAATATCTGTGACTTTTCTGTTTCTATTCATATTTATAATTTTAAAAATTATTGTCTAAAATATACTGTATGTTAGACTAATATGCTTGTAATTTTTAATTTAATATTTAAAGTAACTACTTTTCATATTATCAAAATGTATACAAATATAGTTTCAATAAATACAATTTCATCAGATGAATAGTTGTTAAGTATTAATTTAAACATTCTCCTATGTTTCCTATTTTAAATAATAAAGCAGCCAAAACTATTACTATGACATATTTATCTGCTTTTCCCTTAGACTATGACATAGAGACAAATGACTTTTTACTTGCTGATTTTTTTTCTATAGAGAACTACCTGTATAATGCTACTTTTTGTCCATCTTAATGCTTTAAAGATAACTAAATATGTTTCTTAGAGGTTCTTTTTTGTATGTTTTGGTTTGATCTTTTACTAATTCTAGCCCAGGATATTGTTGTATAAACACGGTAGTAATGAGTGACCTCAATTTAAGTTTTGTAAAGGAGATTATTTTGATGAATGATGATGTGGTTTTGCTGTGTCCCCACCCAAATCTTATCTTGAATTCCCATGTGTTGTGAGAGGGACCCAGTGGGAGGTAATTGAATTATGGGGGCAAGTTTTTCCCATGCTGTTCTTGTGATAGTAAAGAAGTCTCACAAGATCTGATGGTTTAAAAAAGGGGAGTTTCCCTAAACAAGCACTCTCTTTACCTGCTGCCATCCATATAAGATGTGACTTGTTCCTCCTTGCCTTTCTCCATGATTGTAGGCCTCCCTAGCCACGTGGAACTGTAAGTTCATTAAACCTCTTTATTTTGTAAATTGCCCAGTCTTGGGTATGTATTTTTTGGCAGCATGAAAATGGACTAATAAAAAAAAGGCTATGTTTGCAACAAGGAACATGAATAAAGAAATAATTTTATTCCTTTAACACCAAGATAATTTCATATTCTAGGAAGATAATTTTCAGCATTTAAAAAATCAGCAATTAGTTTTGAAAAAAAAAAAATAGTAAGAATATATAGAGATATCAATTGAATTTGTATGCATTCTTCTCCAAATTTCATGTGTTGAATCACTAATCCCCAAGGTATTTGTATGTTGGGGCCTTTGGGAAATAATCAGTGTTAGTTGAGGTCATGAGTTTGGGGCCATCAAGATGAGACTACCATCCTTTAAGAAAAGACACCAGGTTGGGAGGCTGAGGTGGGCTGATCACCTGAGGTCAGGAGTTTGAGACCAACCTGGCCCACATGGTGAAACCCGATCCATCTCTACTAAAAATACAAAAATTAGCTGGGAGTGGTAGCCCACACCTGTAATACCAGCTACTTGGGAGGCTGAGGCAGGAGAATCACTTGAACCTGGGAGGCAGAGGTTGCAATGAGCTGAAATCATGCCACTGTACTCCAGTCTTGGCAACAGAGCTAGACTCCATCTTAAAAAAAAAAAAAAAAAAAAAAAAAGAAAAGAAAAGACATCAGATAGCTTAATTTCTTTCTTGCCTTTCTTTTATATGTACCAAGGAAAGGCCATATAGGCACACATCAAGAAGAATGTCTACAAGCCAGGAAGAAAGCCTTTACCAGAAGGTAACTAATCTGGTACCCTAATTTCAGACTTTCAGGCTCTAGAACTGTAAGAAAATATATTTCCATTGTTTAAGCCACGCAGTCTGTGGTATTTTGATTTGGCAGTCAAATATAGACAGACTAATACATGCAATGATTGTAAATCTTTATAATTTATTTTAATAGTACTCCTAACCCAGTGTACTTCTTAAGATATAGTAAAGACAAAATTGTATTGACTATATTAATATTAAATACCAAGAAAAGGAATTGGTAAGAACCCTAAAACTAACAATAATGCATATTAAATAAACAAGCCTTTTATTTTCCTAGCATTTTATATATACAGTATTTCACTGAAATTGCAATAAAATCAAATTAGGAATAACTTCCATTTTGCACATTCACAATTATATATTTTTCATCTAATCAGTTCAGTAGATGTTAAGTAAAAGAATTATGTGTGTAATACATATATATGTGTCAAAGAAGAGCTACAAAGTATGCAAAAAGAAGAAAGCTGAAGATATAATCACATGGCATTTTTAGTAAGTATGCTTGATTAATTCAAGTAGAAATAAATCAGGATACATACAGTAGAATATGCAAAATCAAATCCAAAAAGTATCAATAATTGCCTGTGAGACATTTAAATTAATTTCATGAATCCATAAAGCATTGGTAAGCAGCCTGCCATTGGTGGTCTTGTCCTATAATTGTTTAGCATTTCTTTTTAAAAGCAATTTATCTGCTTTGAATAAAATCATATTCATCAGCAAATGACAAAAGCTCCATGAGGAAATATTTAAAATAATACTGAAATTAATACTTTGAGATCTCTTTCATCTAAATGTTAATTTCTTCTCCAATATAATGGAAAAAATCACAAATTAAAGAACATCTGAAATAACTTTAAGTATCTTTGTTAGGAGAATAGTTCATGATTCATAACATGTAGGTATTTGAGCTTCTCCAAATCAAAATTAGACTTTCAAAAACATTTTCTTCAAAATGAAAAAAACCCACCAAATTGCGTGTCAACTTCATTTAAGTGAAAAAAGATTTTTTTTGAAGCTTCCATTTTATGTCAGCTGACCCTGCTTGAATATCTACATTTCATGCTGTGTAAATAGAACTGCTTTTGTGCTATTTTCCTGAACATTTTCTACATTAGTTCAATCTGGAATCTTAGCAACAGACCACTTTGATATGTGCTATTTTTCTTTTTGAGTAAATAGGTTTTAATTGTCAGATAGTAGAGATCGGAAATCAATGTTACCAAAGATCTGATATCAGCACATTTAGCTACCTGGATGATTATTTTCTTCCTCCAGAATCTTAATAAAAACATTTCTATTCAATCACTTAAACATATATTTAAATGATTCAACTTATTTTTTTATTTAAAAAAAGAATGCAATGAATATGTAAATATATTCTGATAAAGAGACAACCTACACTAGCAAAAGTATGTGAATGTCCAACTTCAATCTCCTGACTGATAAAGTCCTTCTATTGACATTTCCAGTCACAGCCGCAGACCGTAGTTAACATATTTAGTTTCTGTTAACTTGACCTTTTCTTTATGCATTTAATAAACATAATAATGTGTATAACACTCTTCAAATACATTTTGATTTATAGAAGATTGTGTCATTCTTACTTATTCTACTGACTTGCATTTTATTCACTTAACAGTATGCCTTTGAGAGTTTCATAGCAAAACCTGTAGGACAAGTGTACCTGAATTTTAAAATTGAATAACAGCAGCAAAATAATTGGTAACAATACTTAAATATTTACTTTGTGTCAAGTACTGCCAGGCATGTTTGTTTGAATAAAGGTTTTTAATCCCTACAGTCCTATGAGTATGGTAACTGTCTGCATTCTCTATTAAAGAGAAGGGAATTCACAAATAAGAAAAGGTTAAGTATCTTTTTCAATGTCACATAGTTAGTGTCAGAGTTGTATTTGCACTGAGGCAATTTGGCTTTAGAGTTTGAGCTCTTAATCAGGCACTACTGGTTTCCAAAACAGAGCATCTTTCCTAAAATACCTATTCTTTTATTGTTAAATTCACAGTACTCTGTTTTAATATAACCAACAACATATTTTGAAATCCCTTTAAAAGGATATGGTATATATAAACGTACACTTATGTTTGATACATTTCTTAAAATAATAATTGGATGAAAACTACCCATGCAACAGTTTATATAATAAAATAATTATTAGTGTATTTTCCCCTTGGTATTTCTAGCTGCAAATATTTACAAAAGTTGATGTGAATATCTACTGTTTGGAGAGTGAGATGTATTTTATGAAATATTAGAAATTTTCCTAAAAGATTTGAAAAGAAAAAGCTCACCTTCAAAAGTAAGATTATTCAGTAATACAATAACATTGAATGTCAAAATATTTTGAAGAAGAGATTTTCCTAATTCTTTTAAAACTAATTTATTATTTTCATAATCAAGGGAGTAAAACCAAACTTGTAGAGTTACTCTGTAAAGTAAACCATGACTCTTATGTCTTTGGCAATAATGCCTTGAAGGTGGGTGTTTATAGTAAAAGGATGCAACATAGGAGAGATAAGAGCAATATTATAAACTTTCCAGTTCTAGAAGTTGTAGAGCCACTAAAGCTGATTAAATCAGGTTACACAAAGTAAGACTGAAGGTAGTTTTGCAGATGATTAATACGGTACAGATAAATTTAAAAAATTTGGCAGCACATGCTTAGGTAGCGGGAGGTTCTAAGAGTTAATGTCAGTGTTTCGTAGCCACTCTTAGGATTTTAAGGAATGAAAATGAACCAGAAAGAGCTGAAAGAACATCTGGGGTCTTGTCAAAGGTAACCAGGCTAACAAGGTCTAGACTGCTTTACCCTGAGGAGTATGATCTACCCCATATGGGACCAAACAAGACAGGGTCAGATCTTTGAGATGTCTGCAGTGCTGCAGGGGTTGGGGACCACAGAGTCAGCTAGAGACTCATCCAGTCTCTGACTAAGATACAGTCATAAACTACATCCTCTGCAAATTTCTGACTTGAAGGCAACAATGCAAACAGCAATTAGGGAGGGCAAGTGTTATTGCTTCAGAGACCACAAGTAGGCTTGGATATTCAATCTGTTCTTATCTGGAGCTTTTATCTTCAAATATCATTTAGTTATTTTTATTTGGTTTGAATGTTTTTTCTCAAAAGCAGAAAAATAAGAGGAAATGGAAAGACAGTAATCTAAAAGAGTCTGCACATTAAAGATTTCTTTTAATAATTGGATTAAAGACAGTTTAGCGAAATGGATATTTAGTTATTTTTTCTTGCCAGCAAGGTGAAGGCTTAAGATAAAGGTCAAATTATTGAGAAAAAAAAAAAAGGTCTTAATTCTTGCATATCCAAATTATAGCCAAATTGAATCCAGCCTAGAAGGTTTTTCCCTTTTTCAAGTCTGTCAAGAGAAATTTTGTTGTTATTATTTATTTGTCTCATTTTCCTTTTATTTTATAAAAGAGTGTTGGGTTTTGCAAATGCTTTTGTTTTATAAGAGTTAGAAATAAAATATTTTGTTTGTGGGTTTTTACTCATATTTGGTCAGCATTTCCTCAACTGTGCTTCACTAACATTCAGGAATATATAAGCCCAGTGCTTGGTGAAGAAAAGGTTTCTGGGAGAGATGAGCTAGTTAAATGGATGGTGGGTTAGGAAATCCCACTGAAGGATAATTAGTTTTCCTTGAGGGCTCAAACTTACCATGACTTGCCATGACTTTGGTTCACATAGGGATTAATTTCAGGAGTGAGGAGTGTGACTATTCCGGCAATGGGAGTTGCTGATTCCCATCTTCCTAATCCTACTCCCAAGAAACTTTAAGTCAGTCTTTACTCAATGGAGATGCAGTGGCTAATAAGTAAAATAAAATAAAAACCCACAGTAAATTGTTTGGTTCTCTCTCTCTCTATATATATATATAATATAATATAATATATGTATTACTATTATATATATTATATATTAGTAATATATATTAGTAATATATATATAAATATTAATAATATCACTTTCCAGGTCTCTCACACACACACACACACACACACACACTCCAGTTTCATGGTCTGTCTTGTTTTATAGGTATCTTCTCTTAAAATTTTAAGAAACAGACAACCCTTATGGTACTAAACTATTCCAGAGTGTTTTCAACCTTAATGGGGTCTGTAAAAACACTGATATCAAAATTGGACAAGAAGTACAATGGGAAAATGAAAAACTGTTTGGTCAGTTTCACTTAGGGCTCTAAGTTTTATGACACACTTTCTATCAACATTTTGAAATATGTATTTTTTTTAAATTAAAATAATATTTATAATTAATGTTTATCAGGTCTACTAAGCAGAAGATTTACGTAACCTAAATCCACTTCATTATTAAACATAAAAATGTATTGATAAATATTTGATCCAAGTTGTTTGAAAAATGATAGTCAAAAGGTTAATATAATTATCAGAGGAAAAATAAAAATGGCAAAAATATCAAAATATCAAGAATAGGAAAAAATATCCACAGACATAGAAATAAAACAAATCACAAAAAAATGAAAAACATTTTCAACAAGTTTGTAAACCTGAAATTCGTTTTAAGTATAAAAATAGAGAAATTACAGAAACTTAAGAATTACATCAAAGTACTATTCTTACCCTTCCATTTCCACTCTATTTAACTGTTGCAAATTAAGTCTACTCTCAGACAAGTTCACTGGTGTATTCTTTCAAACTTTCAAGGAGCATGTAATGTTTATACTACTTAAACTTTCCCAGACATAGAGATTCATGTCTTCTTAATACTTCTCACCAAGCTGGTAGCTGTAACACTAATATCACTAACATATAAGAGTGGGTTACATTCTTTATGTAATCCCCTGCTTTTAGTGTGTCAGGAGATGAGAGCAATGGCAGTAGCACATTGAAACCGTGTGTATTTTTCCAATGCCCCTCTTTTCATAATTGATTTGTGACTCAGAAGCATGCCTGGGGATGAAAGTGTGCTCCTCTCAGATTTCAGTCACCACAGTGAAAAATTAACGACATGGGCTAACTAGTTTTACCAAGAGCAGGGACGGTGGAGGCACAGGACACATTTGTCTTTTCGTTGTTCAGTGTCTCCTCAACTATCTTTGATTTCGTTCTCCAACACAACTCTTAGGTTGATTATGCTTTCTTTTGTGCTCTTCCCTGCATCTAGACGTTCTTGGTTAGAAATAATAGCCAACAGAAATTAAATTGACCTTCGAAAGGACCTCTCTTCATGTCTTCTGGAGTCATTTTGTGTAGAAGAACTGGGATCCAAGCAGGACAGCGTCTGCCTTCCTCGTGTCCCATGAAGATTCCAGCCCAAGCAGAGTTGTTTGTATGTCCCTTGATAAATGAATTTATAGTGTTTTGTGATTTAAAAAAAAAAAATAAATGGATAAAAAAATGTGGTAAAAAAGTAGTTGGACTAAACATGTGTATTTAAATTTGTATCATATTTGTATTTGCTGTCTTGTTTAGAGAGTCATTTATCCTGTTTGTTAGGAATATTTTTCTCTTGTTAAAATGTACCTCCTGTTGAATACTCGGGAAATTAAAAGGGAAGCGTGATGGGCACACACTGAGTGCTCTTTACTGGAGAGGCTGGTTTTAGCCTCTCACTTTTAGCAGGACAGGCAGCCGGTGGAGTGCCTGTACACTGGACTTGGGCATCGCCTCCTGCATGGCACACCTTCACCAGGACAGCCAGGCAGGCTGCATCACCTTCCCACACTTGATGTGCCTGCTCTGAGGTTTCCCCTGTCATTCATAACAGACCAGGATTCCTTTGTGTTTCTGTATAACATCAATGAGGAAATGAAGCTATTTTCACTTCACTGCCCTCTTTTGAATATTTTCATTGTAATAACTGATTCTATTAAGGAAGAACAATAAAGGCAGTGTACTCCCCTACTACAATGCTTGGGAAACAAGTGTTAGGTTGTGCACATGACAAGAGAGGACTCTGAATACACCTACTCTTCAGCAGCCCAAGCCTTATTGAGTTGGGATAAAGAACTCATTCTCTGTTCTTTAAGAAATGTTTCCGGTACTAATTTTTGTCCTTTTGGGATTCTAAGTGGGCCAAGAAGATAAAACATCCATGTATTAATTAAGGGGAATTGGGAGCACGTTTTCCTGTGTTTCAACTAACTAAAGAATAAATGATGAAGAAATTCTCCCCGTAGCTCAGAAAAGAAAAAAAGAAAAAAAAATTTTTTAAGTGTCAACCTGCCGCCTTCTAATTCTAGCTCCACCACTTTTTACTGGTAGGACCTACCATAAGTCACTATATCTTTGTCAGCTTCAGTTTTCTCCATGATTAAGTGAACGTAAAAATGCTTCATAAGGTTTTTATGAGGTTTCAACTCGAAATGCATTTAAAGCATGTATCATATACTAAGCATTGAAATGTTAGCTTATATTCATTGATCAAATATTTTCCATATGGAAAATATACTCATTGTTAAAGAAGGTATGGCTTAAATGCTGAATTCCCTTTCCAACTCGGTAACTCGGTTTAACTTACATTTGGTCTGGCAAGAAATTTTAGATTTTATGATGTAAGAGGTTGATTTCTGTAAGTTGAGTATATATACATTTTATCCCTCTATCTTAAGTTTATTTCATTTTGTTGAATTTCAAAAACGAGTTATGCATATGTATACATCTTTGACAGATATTAGAAATCAAACTAAAAGCTTATATACGTGTCAGTGGTGGTTCTAAACACACTTTTTGAAGAGAGTAACATGCATACAGGGATGATATGAACATGCATCAGGGTTTTTCTCCAAATTTACTGAAAAGACACAGCCCAAATGTTACAGAGGGTTCTTGAATCTCTTGCAAGGAAGAGTTCAGGGCATGTCCATAAAGTGAAAACAGCTTTATTAGGAAAGTAAAGGAATAAAAAAACGTTCTACTCCATAGACAGGGCAACCACAAGGGCTGCTGGTTGCCCAGTTTTTTGGTTATTTCTTGATATGCAAAACGGGGGGTGGATTAGACCATATAGGGTAACTTCCTGACGTTGCCACTGCATTTGTAAACTGTCATGGAGCTGGTGGGAGTGTAGCAGTGAGGGTGACCAGAGGTCATTCTGGTGGCCACCTTCATTTTGGTGGGTTTTAGCCGGCTGCTTTACTAGAAACTTTTATCAGCAAGGTCTTTATGACCTGTATCTTGTGCTGACCTCATATCTCATCCTGTGACTTACAATGCCTAAGTGTCTGGGAATGCAGCCCAGTGGGTTTCAGCCTCAATTTACCCACCCCCTATTCAAGATGGAGTTGTTTTGGTTCACAAGCCTCTGACATAAATGTTTTTAAAAGCAGTATTAGCTATATCATTTTTCAAATGTACCCTTCTAATAAAATTATAAATCATATTTTATTTTAGTAGTTTAGTAATATTCAAAACTGAGTTTTAATACAAAAAGCAAATAATTGAGTATTTGTTCCTCTTGTATATGTATTTGCTCCTCTTGTATATATTGTGTTGGTCTTCAGAATCCAGTTAGAAAGACCATCTTCCAAAACGAAGCCTTTTAGAAGGAGAAGGGAGAAAAATAGTGATTGTATTATTTTATAAATATATATATATATATATATATATATATATATATTTTTTTTTTTTTTCGAGATGGAGTCTCGCTGTGTCGCCCAGGCTGGAGTGCAGTGGCGCGATCTAGGCTCACTGCAAGCTCCGCCTCCCGGGTTCACGCCATTCTCCTGCCTCAGCCTCCCTAGTATCTGGGACTACAGGCGCCCACCACCACGCCTGGCTATTTTTTTTTTTTTTTTTTTTTTTTTTGTATTTTTAGTAGAGACGAGGTTTCACCATGTTAGCCAGGATGGTCTTGATCTCCTGACCTTGTGATCCGCCCGTTTCGGCCTCCCAAAGTGCTGGGATTACAGGCATGAGCCACCGCGCCCGGCCGATTATATTATTTTAAAAAACCCTATCATTACTTAGTTACTTCAAGGGCACCCTATTACATTTAAGACAAGCATCAAAATATATCTCACAACTAAGGGTGATAGTCAAAATATTTTTAAGACCTATATTGGTGCAATCCCTTACCAATCAGAAAGTGTGACTGACAAATCTGAACAGTCATTGACCTCAAACAATGAGTAAAACAGTAACACTCTGTATCAGGTGAACATTGTTTTGTCTATGAGATACAGCACGACCTCACTCCAATGCACTTTGTCAAAGTCATCACACCAGCATTCCTTATCTCTGCTGCCTATACTCGCTTTCTTTAATTACAAGAATTGCATAACTCACAACTATGTCTTAACTCTGGCTATTTCTTTCAAACGGATCAGTCTCCCACACAATTCTACATACCCTATTCTCCCCTTCAAACCCTTTGCTAGCCGATGCTACTCATCCTCTCATGTTTATTATCCCTTTGTCAAAGAAGGATTCTGTAAGATACTGTCATAGTAGTAGTTTACTTATTGCATTTTAATTCCATGTACGTTTGTGACCCTACTTAAAAAGTTTCCTTTCCACATTAACCTTTACATTTATAAGAGTGGAAACTGATTTTAGTTCATAAGCATTATAATATCTATCATCAACTTCAGAGAAACTATCCAATAATAGGGACTTAATAAATATTTGTTGAATACTTGACTGTATCACCTCATAGTTTTTAAAATGTGTTCCCACATAGACTGTAATGGGGATGTATATTATTTTATTGAAATCATTTTAAGATGATAAAAATGAAATATTAACAGCTATATTAAAACATGTTGATTGTACTTTAAGGGACAAATCCTGAGTACGCTGAGAGGATACTATAAACTGAGGTGGCAAATATGGCTATTGACATAGATACGATGACAAAAACTTTTGTCATGGATCATTAATTATGGTTATTATTTTCTTTGATAGAAGTAACAAGACTTTCAAACAACTATCAAATTAAGTATAACACAAAAAATAGAAAATGACTTTCTCCAATGAATAATTTATAAGGAATACATTTCATCATCATTATTACTAGTGATTTTATTGAAAATGAAATCAGTTTTAGAATAACGACCTTGTCCTTTGTTAAAGATAAATCACTTATTCCCTGTTGGAAGGCTTGCATATGTGTCTTCACATTCTACATTAAGGCTCTGGTCTTCAATTTTTCTGTCAAAGCATCACTAAAACTTGGTGCATAGTTAAAATGATTTGAGTAGTTATCTTTTGTAAATAAATATTCAGACAATTGGGTCCTCAGCTCCATAATATCATAGCATCTCTTTTGTCATATTCTGTGATGTAGATATATACACACACACACACACACACACATATATACCTACATCACAGAATATAACAAACAAAATTTTTTATATATATATATTTTTGAGACGGAGTTTCTCTCTTTCTCCCAGGCTGGAGTGAAATGGCACGATCTCAGCTCACTACAACCTCTGACCTCCAAATTCAAGATATTCTCCTGCCTCAGCCTCCTGAGTAGCTGGGATTATAGGTGCCCACTGTTTATATTTTAAGGACTCTCCACTGAGTAAATTTTATACACTTATCCTCTGGCTTCTTATATCTATACAACATAACTATATGTCTGAGATAATATATTGCAGGATATTACAAACTGTGTGTGGAAGAAAAATCTGCTCAGTGTTGCCCTTTATACTTTTATTGCAGTAGCATATTAAGAAGAAGAAGATGACCAAAATTGCAGTCCTCTACAGATGTCAAGCTCTGGAGTGTTTTCTCTACTTTAATTTTACCACTTTATTGTTATAAAAAGAATATTTTCTGTTTCCTCCTTGTTAAAGTTTTTGGTAAGAGCCATTTAAGGTGAGAATAAGTATTCATTAATCTATATCTATCCATTTACAGTAACTTTATTGTGTATTTGTATGTCACTTCTGTCAACCTATAACTTGCTGAATCATTGATGTAGGCCTTTATGTTGACAATTGATGAAAATGAAACAGAGAGCACAAACACCATTTGTAACAAGAAAAAGGAGCACTATTGAATATATTTCCCTCTCAAGACCTTTGTTTAAGACAACAGGAAATCCTTGGGTTTCATATTCTTGAAGTTTACAAAAAAAAATCTATTATATATCATCACAATAAAGAATTACACATTTTTTAAAAGATCTTTGGAAAATTTTGGTTTATAAGTATAGAATTCTTCTAATCTGAAATGCTCTGTCAATTGCTAACTAGTGTGTTGCTCCTAAATTTGTCTCATATTCCTTGTTGTCCCCCATAAAGTGACCCTGCTAGAAGAGACCAGCTGGAGTAGCCACAGGCATCACAGTTTAGTTAGCCTGACTCATTTGCTATTCATGACTTTTGTAGGCTATTGCTCTGTAACCTAAGGAGACACTGCCGGGGTCAATAGCAAACCCAAGTCCACCTGAAAGCTTCATTTAACTCTCTGGTTTAAAAAAAGAATTGGTACAGCAAGCTCTTGCCTTTTATTCATTTCAATCAACTTCAAACTCACACCTGCCAAGAGTGGGGAAACGGATTCAGTTTCATTGTTTTGCTCTTTTCATTAGGTTGGTTGACTGGCCCAAACTAACTGATAAGACAAGGAGTAATGAGGCCCTATTTCGGTGGAAGGGAATCAATAAAGCAAGGTGAGGAACACAAAATCCTTGGTTTGTATCATATCCATTTTACATAGCAACCCAAGAGGTTGACTTACTCTGACGAAATTGGCGTTGTCACTAAACTTCTTCCAATTGGGTTTTTTAAAATCTGAAGCAGAACTAAAGACTATTCATAGACATATGTCACTGAATATCACAACACAGTTGTATACTCATATATAATTGACAAATAATTCAATAACTTTCTCATTTTCCCAAATTAATCTTACTTAACGCTTTCTAGTAATCTAAAGATGGATTGTTTTGAATTAGAATCACCCATCCTACATATATACAAGTTCAGGTAATAACTAATTTTGGTGACCAGGAATAAAGAATGCTTATTGTTAAAGGAGACTTAAATATAACTTTCAATTATCTTGTTTATAATTTTTAAATTAGGTTTTAGTATTGCTTCAATTATTTTCACTATTTTGGAAAAGGTAGAGACTAGGATAATCGATATTTAATAAACACAAATGCTATTGACAAGTTCAGTAAAACAACTATTAAATCTTTAGGTTTATGGAGGATTCAAAACAATTATGTCTTAGACATGAACCTCACCAGGGACATGAGGGACAAGTAGGAAAAAACATGTTTGTTGGTTAAAATTAAATATGTAAGCTGTTTTATCGTCCAAGAAATCTCCGTGTAACCTTCGATGTTTATTTTTTAAAAAAGTGATTAGGTATGTATTTCTAGACATATTCAATAACTTTCATGTTAATAATTAAAATCTCTCTATCAAAGAGGAAAATAATGTTGGCTTATTCCATAGAATGTATTAGAAATGAGAGTTAAGCATAAAATAATTTATAAAATATGTTCTCACAAAATATGTAAAATGTTTGGAATATCTAATCAACTTCATGTATAAACATTACTTCCGAGTCTGGTTGAAAATATCCTCAATTTAAAAAAGGTTGAAGCTTATTTATGTAAATTAACTTAATACACAGATATATGGACAGAATTCTGGGATAAAGTGGCAATGAAAGTGTCTCCAACCTGATGGCATAAAAGAATGGTTTTCAGATTTATGTTTCCATATCATCTGCCAGACTGCAGCATAATTCCCAAATCTCTCAGCAGAAAATCTTTCATTTAAAGCAAGCTTCTGTTATGTGATCTTTTCCCCCCTGGCAGATGATGTGTTAAAAATGTACTATCTGGGAGATGGACTAGAGGCAGGTGCACAGGTTTTGATGTGGAAGGCTTGGCAGGTGTGACCCAGAATGGAATATATGCTCCTCAGAGGGACCTGTTGAGATCAGATGTTCATGAAAAAGACAATGCTCAAATTATTCCAACATGCATATAATTATCTCTAAATGTGGTATTGTGACCTTGCTGTAGTTTTCACACAAACGAATACATTTAAGCCATGTTAGCAATAGCTGAACTATGATGTTTCTGGATCTCTAAAAACATTTAATTGTATTTCTAGTCTTTTGCTATATTTATAGTATACAATTTGAAAGAGAGATAATTAGCTATCCAGATTAAAAGGAAAACAATAAAAAACAAAAGTTAATTGCAATTTCCTGCCCAATAAAATGCCTCTGTCTAAGCATTGTGCAGCATGGTCTCATTCTTCCTTTCCTCTTCTTGACAGTCAATGTAATTTCCCCTTTCCAAACACACATTCTCTGTGCAGAACTTCCTCCTTTGGCCTTAGATTTAGTTTACCCCTACATTTTCTATAGTATTTTAACTTTTTGGGTTTCACTGGACTTCTGTCAAGTCTGTGCTAACATGTCACATGATAGGTGCTACTTAGCAGACACTTTAAAAAAACAAAGGAATGTATAAAAGAAGAAAAACATTCACCATGCTGCAAAATAAACTAGCCTCTCTTTTTGTTTTTCTTTGTACATTCTTCTGAATATTCCAGGATCTGTTTGGTATTAAACCTAGGTAGAAAACTGTATTATCAAAAACTATTAAGATCTTATAAATCTTCATATTTACACTTGCAGAAATAATTATAACAATGACCAAATTATTTGCTATGCCGTCATTAAAATTATAGTTAAATCATGCCACAGATTTCAGTAACTAATAATAAGAGCCTGTAAGAAGCAGTTGACAAAAGTCATTGTTAGAATGGAAAACACTTTTTCATCATAAATTGTACAAAACTATTTGCATTAATAATAAAAAATGATATTAATATATACTTTTTATGTCTGTCTTTATATTGTTGTTTCTATATGTTTATTAAAAAGGAAAGATTTTTTAAAATACTTAAATGACTTTGTAACAGTTAACATTCAAAGATTAATAACTGGTAACTTTGAAACCATATATTTATAAGAAACATCATTTGCTAGGATGTTTGTTTTAGAAAATTGTGTGTGTTTACTTAATGTTGTATAGCATCATTGTCAAGAAAAGTTGGATTTACTCACCCTGTAATAAAGCACTGGCTAACCATAAAGGCTGCAGTCAGTTTATAAACATTATCTATCTTATTCTAAATTCAGAGTGTTCTCAAAGATAGTTATTTTGCATAAAGTTTATGCAAGTCAAAATTTAGCACCTGATTTTTAAAGATCAATTTAAAGACAGCAAAATCCTCATTCTTCCCCAGGAATTTCAATTTTCTGACACCAACAAAATATTAGTTTCACAAGTCCAAATGGCAAAGAAATGTGTTATTTTGTTGGGCAACTTAAAATTTCAAAAATCGATCCTGAAGCTTGCATGTTGAAGACTAGCCAAGACTGAGTTATATTAGTCCTTAAAGCAGTTATTCCCTTGGCACTAGTGTTCTCCCTTTCTAATCAGTTTAAAAATATTCTGGGGTTCTCTGTACACATCCTTCCGCATCTCTTCCCTTTGTCTTGCCAATTTTCCTCTTTTCTGAAGCCACAAGTAGTGACAGAAGGAAGAAGAACATTATTATTATTTTGCTTTTCCAGATTTACTTCTGTTTTATTTTTATGTTTTTTTAATTTTATGTTTACTTTGTTTCTCATATTTATATCGCATATTAGTGGACATGGATAAAGATGCTTATTCTTACAGGGCATGAGAAAATTATGACTTTTTTATTAGTTTATTCTGATTCATCAACAAACTGAGAAAACTTGAAACTCTTCTAATCTTAACTTTCCTTACAGGTCACCAAATGGTAAGAAGGAGATTCACCATTGATGTGAATGGAAACTCCTGACATTACTAATTTATCAGTAGATGTTGTATCATTAAGTAAAAGGGAGTAGTCATTGGATCAAAGAGTATTAAAACAGCAAGGAGAATGTGGTAGCTCACAAAATGGCTCCCAATAATTCTCATCTCCTGGTATTCATGTTCTTGTGTAATCTCTCACTGAGTGTGTACTGGACCTAATGATTTGCTTCTAGCAGGCAAAATAGGGTAAAAGTGATGGAGCATCCCTCCCAATATCAGATTACAAAGACCTCAGTTTCTCTCTTTCTCCCCTTCCCTTGCTCACGTTAATGAAAGCCAGTTATCATATTGTGAACAGCCCAAAAGAGAAAACCAAGTGGCACAAAACTGAGGTAGGCCTCTCACCTACAGCCAGTGAAGAATGAGGCCCTCAACAATAGATAAAAAACATAGAGATGGAAGAGATGAATTTTATTGTTTATAGAAAAGAAAATTAGTTATTTTGTTGGTTTGATTGGTTCGTTTTGTCTTAATCAGAGTTGGGCAACTAACCTGTAGTAATGTAAATTTTATATTTATATTAGTACTCTGGTATATTAAAAGTATTTTAATAATTATTTAAATTACATCTGACCACTTTCGAATCTATTGTTGTAGGCTATTAAACAACAATCACAATGCTAACAGGATCCCAGAAATCTTTTAAGAATGTTTCTATAATGTTTCATTGCACATACTCTGCTTTTTGTACACTACAGTGTTTATCATACTTGGTGCTGTGTTCTCACATTGGGGACTGTTAACTGATCTGGGACAGAACAGCTGGCAAAGTCTCGAAATCTGGAGGTAGATTTGAGATGAGAGAAGACAGTGAATTGCAGGTAGGAGGCATCAATTCTCAGGGAGGTTGCTCAAAAGCTTTACATTTTATGGATGTTCATGCATTTATATGTTTTAATCTCTGTGTCTTTAGCAGCCCTGTACATCTTTGAAATTTGTTTCTACTAGGGTTAATATGCGAAGCAGAAGACAGTGTCCACCTAACACTTGAGATTTCTGGGTGGACACTGGTCTGGGCACTAGTTTCTACTCAAGGAAACAGAAAAGGCAGAGAAGGCTGACCAGCTGCTTCGATGGAGGAACCTGCAGATTGCTGCTTAATGAGATCAGTTGTACTTCCAATGTTTAGGGGATAAAGGATACATGATGGTTTCTTGTGGAGTAGATGTGGGCCCTGTGGAAGAGAGAGCCAGTATAGAATTACCTTGAGTCTTTACTAGCAGACCTAGCCAGATGGATAAAGAAATCTTCACAGAAAGTTGTTAGATTTGAGGTGCCTGGACTAAGGGAATTACAAGAGAGAGAAGAGAGAAGCCCAGTAGGGACCTGTACTGAATTTAAGAAAACTTCCCAAAAGAGATGGAACTCCATCTTTCAATATCTACTGTTACCAGAAAGGGCAAAATCATCTCAGAAACATTTAGGTCAAGTGTAATCTGTCCTCCCTATTCCTTACCCTGCTCCCCAAATGCTGGCACTGAAGGGAGTTAGCAATCTGGGAGAAGCAAGGCTAGAGATTACTAGTTCAACCATTGTGGAAGACAGTGTGGCGATTCCTCAAGGACCTAGAACTAGAAATACCATTTGACTCAACCATCCCATTACTGGGTATATAGCCAAAGGATTATAAATCATGCTGCTATAAAGACACATGCACACGTATGTTTTATTGCGGCGCAATTCACAATAGCAAAGAACTGGAACCAACCCAAATGTCCATTAATGACAGACTGGATTAAGAAAATGTGGCACATATACACCATGGAGTGCTATGCAGCCATAAAAACGGATGAGTTCATGTCCTTTGTAGGGATACGGATGCAGTTGGAAACCATCATTCTCAGCAAACTATCGCAAGGACAGAAAACCAAATACCGCATGTTCTCACTCATAGGTGGGAATTGAACAATGAGATCACTTGGACACAGGGTGGGAAACATCACACACTGGGATCTGTTGCGGGGTCGGGGGAGGGGGGAGGGATAGCATTAGGAGATATACCTAATGTAAATGACAAGTTAATGGGTGCAGCACACCAACATGGCACATGTATACATATGTAACAAACCTGCATGTTGTGCACATGTACCCTAGAACATAAAGTATAATAAAAAGAAAAAGAAAAAACAAGAAAAAGAAAAATATATGTCCCTTTTCCACAACAAACTTCCAGTCTGAAGCATGTCCAGTCAAAGCAGGTAAAATATGCCATTCCTAGTCGTTTCAAGTTGTAATTATTATTTGAGACTAGGCTCTCTAAATTTTTACTTAAGACTGTCTGGTTTACTGTAATGGTAGGATTGTCTGTTACCTAAGAGCGAAGAGAAAACGTATGGGTTTGTCAGAATATAGATTTAATGGCAGGGAAGGATTATTTCCACCGAATGAAATTTAATAGTATGGCAGAAAAAAATAAAATTGCATTTTGATGTCAGTTCTTGTGTCACATTTATTCAATATACCAGTTACATATGCTTCTCCACTGTCTTTCTATACTACCCAGTAGAAAACGTATCATAACATGTATTGCTGATTTACTTGTCTGCCTCACTTAGAAGATGAATGATAAAACAGAAACTCATTCTAAAGAAAAGCCAGTAATAAGAAAATAGTTACGCTTCATAGGAAGTTTTCTATCAGGAATCAGGCTTGCTTGAAAACAGGAAAGAAACTCTGATCTGCAGACATTTTTAGTTAGGAAAAAGATTACTTGTCTTTGTCAGAATGTAACAAAGAAGAAATTTTGAAACTATTGACAAAAATATTTATGTAGTTGGTAGTGTAAATTTCTCCTAATACATAGGCTTAGTCTCAATCATTCTTCTAGCGGTTTTCTACTGCCCTTCTTAAGAAGATGCTTGGGTCAACTTGTATTTATTACTTCATCTTATATTTAAGTTGTAGAGATAGATTTATGAGACTGGTTTGCCTGGAAAGTTTTATGATCCATATCAAACTTACTTTGAGTTTTAATACTACTGACAACAACAAATAGGAAAATGTAAAAATCAATGACATGAAGTCTTCAACATTATAAGCAAGTTGTTACATGTCTAAATATTTTGAATACTTGAAAATGATACTATTTGTTAAAAACAAACAAGTAAGATTTTCAAGTACTATTTGACCCTTCTTATTCTAAGATGAATTACTACATGGATTTATTTATTGTGACACTCACGATAATATTTTTCAAGGGAAAGGTTGATCTCAAGCAGAATCATCTGCGGTAGGTTGGATTCTCCAGAATTAGACATACTGAGATGGAGATGGGAATGTAAATTGTCTATCAGTATTAACACTTGTGAAGAGAAGGGATGAATTAGGATTTGGTAGAGTAAAAAGTCAGACCACAATACAGTTCTGACAAAGCTAACCCTGTGGGAAGTTCTAGAGCATGTAATAACCATCACATTGTCTCAACTTAGGCCAAAGTGATCAGACAATTATACTCCTGTCTCGCTTAGCCAACAGATGAGGGTTGCCTTGGGAAGGGTGTAATGTCTGTTGAGGCAACGCTCTGAAGCTGTGGCTGATGTTAACATTACCAACAGCTGAAAGACTACCTACTGACTACCCACTTTTCAGATGGGCATTTCTTGATCTTTATCCTGATCCTCAGAGGAACCTGGGCAGTACATTTATAATCTACTGCATTATCTGTTACAAGTTTTAGATGCAGGAAGTTTAACCAGGACAGATATATGTTTATTGAAGATATTTCTGTACATTCAATATTCAAGATAACTGAGTATCAAATTCTATGAGAATTAGGAGTCTTGTTATTTAGAAGTGTCTACTTGAGATTATTCAAGGAAATGCATAGATAAATCAATCTCTAAATGTAAAGCATTCATTACTTCATGATGTATCTGTTCAATGAAAAAAATCAATAAATTGCAAAGACAGAAGAAACTGGAAAAACATTGAACCTGAGACTATGTGTAAAAACTATGGGTCATTATAGTCAGTTCTGCTACACCATAATATATGCATTCTAAAATCATTGTGTTGTGCAAAATAGCATAATAAACACTAGACACCTTATGGAGAAAGAATGGGTTTAGGGATGATTTAATACTCACAAACATCATCAGTGAACCATAAAATATAATCAACAAAGTTTTACACATATCAAATGATTAGGAAATACACAAATACTAAAAAGAATATGGAACTTTACCTTGAAAAAGATTAAAATTTCCTTGCAGAAGTGGCCTAAGGAAGGGTGCAGCTTGTGAGTACTAATAAGTGTTAGAAAAAGGGTTATCTAAGATCAGAGAGCAAGTCTTAATACCAGGTGTGGATGGGTGTGCTGTCCGTGTGTTCGTCCCTGTGCATGTACACACACACACAACACATACACACACACACACACACACACACACACACACACACACAGTGTTTGAGCTGAAACTCTGCATTTCAGTGCAGCTTGATTTAGCTAGAGTGCAATATTCTGCATTCACCTGCTATTTCTGGTGCCCAGAATTATGTATAAGCAAGCTGTAAATTTGCTTTATGCTCCAATTGTTCCAAGTACCAATTTCGTTAGCATAAATTTGCATTTCCAAAACAAGTGCAATAGCAGAAGGGACTGTACTTTCAAGGCATGTTTGTTCTTTCTTCTTTGATGTGAAAACATAGTTAGTAATGTGGTAGATGTTTTTACTTAACAGTCATTTAATCATTTTATCTCATTCAATTTTCTGGATAGTCCCGAGAGGTAGCTGTTATTGTCTTCGCTTTTATACATGTGAGAATAAACTGACAGTGGTGAAGGAAATTTCCAAAGGTATTAAAACCAATCAGTGGTGGGGAGAAACAAACTTGTCTATCAGATTACAAAGCTTGTGTTCATTTGTCCCAGCTACTACACTAAGTCTCCATTACTTAAATAAAGAGAACTGTGAAGCAAACAGGGTAAAACACTTTTCATTTTGCACTTGAATGGATCTACATTTTAATGTAATAGGTTATTATCTTTTTATACACTACAAACATTAGCACACTGTTATAATTTTTTATGTTATTTTCATTTTTAGCCATTTCCAAGGAAGCTATTTCCCCAAATGACATTAAATATTTTTCTGCTGAAAATGCTTTTCCTTATCTATTCAATTTATGTAACTCTCAAAAGTAAATGAAATAATAATATACAATGTATGAGATTGTGAAAAAGGAAGACCTTTCCACCACATATATACATTTTGCTCAATTTTTAGACATTATAAATTAGTCGTAGTTTACACTGAGGAAAAAAAATGCTGTAAAGAGAGAACTTAAAAACCCATTATTAATACAGTTCAGATGACTTGAAAATTTCTAAATTCCTCACTTCCCATAATCTAGTCTATAAAATATAATGACACTGTCTTACAGCTACCATCATTCTTTATGTGCCTATGTGCAGGATTTTAAGAAATTTTAAAGCACCTTTTTTAATGCAATTTGATTCCCTAAATGATTGAGTCCATGTTTACAGCTACTGTTTTGCTGCAAGATCATGTCAAAATCTCGGAACACATTTCTTTTTTTATACATATGAAAGTGCTTACCTGAACATATATTAGTTCTATAAGTCCCCCTCCAGAGAGAAATCACAATTGGACAAAGTTTGGGGACGTTACAGTACAAGTATCTGGAATACAACTGGGTTTGTTAAATCTCAAAAAGAAACTTTAAACAACTGCTAATCATATTTTCCTAATTGAGAAATTCACCTGAACAAATATACTTAAAAAATACACTGCAGGCTGGCGGTGGCTCACGCCTGTAATCCCAGCATTTGGGAGGCCAAAGCGGTAAGATAACCTGAGGTCAGGAGATCGGGATCAGCTTGGCCTACATGGTGAAACCCCCTCTCTACCAAAAATACAAAAATTAGCTGGGCATGGTGGCGTGTGCCTGTAATCCCAGCTACCCAGGAGGCTGAGGCAGGAGAATCGCTTGAACCCGGGAGACAGAGGTTACAGTGAGCTGAGATCGTGTCACTGCACTCCAGCCTGGGCAACAAGAGCAAAACTCTATCTCAAAAAAAAAAAAAAAAAGAAAAAAAAAAAAACACTGCAAATTATAATGCAGTAAGTGGCTATAAGTTAGTATATTCATACTAACTTTCTCATTTGTACTATCAACTTATATTTCTGTATTAATATGCATATATGTAAAATATAATCATTATATTAAAACACACTGTTTTGAAACTGTTCTTTATCCATATTTATAATTTATGCCAATAAATATTCTTATTCAACACTGCTTCTAAAAACAGAATATTATTTCATTATATGGAAACATAATTTTGTAAGCAAGTCTCTATTCTGATGTTTCCACTGTTTTGTAATTTCTAAATGTTTTGTACCACACTATGAACAAGCAAAAATACAAATATTTGCACAAATGAATTCGTACTTTTTTTTTTTTTTTTTTTTTTTTTTTTTTTTTACTAAATATCAGGAATAGAATTGCTAGGTCAAAGAGTGCACATTTCCTTACGGTTTTTGAATAATTTCTGAAAATTTTTACCACAATTGGAACAAATACATTGCTATAAATAAGAGACTGTTCATTCTCTCACATCATCAACAATAATGGGTAGCACAATTTTAGAAATTAGACACATTGTTTTGGTTACTTATCTAATTTGATGCCTATTTTTGCATGTTGCCTATATTTATCTAAAAATTTCACGAATTTTTTCATTGCTCTTTCCAAATTGATGTTTTCCTTAGTTTGTCTGTATGGATTTGCCTACAAATTAGAAACGCAACTTCCATTCACATTTCATGTAAATAGAATAATAGAATATGTGGTCTTTTGTGACTGCCTTCTTTCACTTAACATAATGTTTTCAAGGTTCATTCATTCTGTAGCATCAGCAGGACTTCACTCCTTTTTTTTTCTTTTTTCTTTTTTCTTTCTGAGACGGAGTTTCACACTGTCTCCCCGGCTGGAGTGCGATAGCGTGACCTCAGCTCACTGCAAACTCCGCCTCCCGGGTTAAAGAGATGTTCCTGCCTCAGCCTCCCAAGTAGCTGGGATTGCAGGCGCCCGCCACCACGCTAATGTTTTGTATTTTTAGTAGAGATGGAGTTTCACTATGTTGGCCAAGTTGGCCTCGAACTCCTCACCTTGTGATCCACTCGCCTTGGCCTCCCAAAGTGCTGGGATTACAGGCGTGAGCTACCACGCTCGGCCGGGACTTCATTTCTTTTTATTGCCACAGAATACTCCGTTGTTCAGATACATCACATTTTATTTTTCCATTCATAAAATGTTAGGCATTTGTTTCCCCCCTACTTTTTAGCTGTTATAGGTAATGTTGCTATGAATATTCTCGTACAATTTCTGAGTGAAAATATGTTTTAATTTTTCTTGGGCATACATCTAGGAGTGAAATTACTAGGTTATAACTGTGTTTAACTATTTAAACAATTGTCAAACTCTTTTCCAAAGTAGACAAGCCGTTTTAAAATCCCCTCAGAAATAAATGAATGTTCTGATTTTTTTGTATTGCCATGAAAATTTGTAATTGTCTGTTTTTTTAAATTTTAGCCATGCTAGTACCTATGAAGTGATATTTCATTGTGGTTTTAATTTTCATTTCCCTGCTGACTAATGATGGTGAACCTCATTTCACGTAGTTCTAGGGTATTTGAATATCTTCTTCAGAGTGAAGACTATTCAAATCTGCCTATTTTTAAATTGGGTTGCCTTTTAGTAATTAGTTGTAAGTATTGTTTATATTTTGTAGATAGAAGTGCCTTATCATATATGTAACTTGGAAATATTTTCTCCCATTCAGTAAATTGTCTTTTCATCTTCTTGATGCTGTGTTTGAACCACAGTTTCATTTTGATGAATTTCTATTTGCCTATTTTTCTTCTGCTGCTCCTTTTTTTTTTTTTTACGGAGTAATACCTAAAATACTATTTCCTAACCTGATTGTGAAGATTTATTCCTATGTTTTCCTCTGGAATTTTGTAGTTTTAGGTCTCAGGTTAATGTCTATGATAAATTTTGAGAATTTTTTTTTATTGAAATAATCTAACATTAATTTTTTGCAACTGGATATCCAGATGTCCCAGCACCATTTATTGAAGAAGCTTTTCTTTATTGAAATATCTATACACACTTATCAAAAATCAATTGGCCATAAATATGTGTTTATCCATGAAATCCAATTTCTATTCCCCACTGACTGATTACCATAGGTTTTTAGTAAGTTTTAAAATTGGGAAGGATAAATGTTCCAAGTTTTTCCTTATTGAGATTGTTTAGGCTATTCTCTGTTTTTTGCAATTAAATAGAAATTTTAGAATGCATTTGTTAATTTCTGCATAATAAGTGGCTGAGATTTAGAAAGGGATTGTGTCGAATCTGTAGATCAATTAGTGGAATGTTGCCAACTTAACAACAGTAAGTCTTCTGATCCATGAGCACCGTCTTTCCATTTATATAGATCTTCTTTAATGACATATATGTGTGTGTGTGTGTGTGTGTATAATGACATATATATGGGTGTGTGTATATATATATCTTCGTGTATATATGCGTGTATATATACACATTATATAAAAATGTGTATATATAAACATATGTAAATGTATACTATAAGAACTGTATATTTTATAACAATACATATATTAGTTTTCAGTATGTAACATCTCCATGTTGCATCAGCTAGAAAATTGTCTTTCTCTGTCACCGACTTAACAAAGAGGTGGCTGGGGCTGGGTATGGGGTCATAATACAGCTTCTCTAAGCTTTAATTAAGAAGTAAAAGAAGTTACTTCTGCCCATAGCTTAATGGCCATAGCCAGTTAGGTGACTCTGCCTGATAGCAAGGGGTTGGGAATGTGTATGAGTAGATAGGATATTTGGTTAGTACCTCTGCCATGACAGAAAGCTGACATAAGAAGGATATTTTAAAAGGATTTACTGCTACATGAGGAGAAAGAAATGAGAAACCATGTGTTTATTATGCTAACATTTGTATAAAAATAGACTTGAATGTATTGATATGTTTTAATTTGTGTAAAAATAAATGTCATGATATAAACCTGGCAACTACATTTGCCTCCAGGGAAGTAACCTTGGTAACTGAGGGACAGGACTAGAAATGAAATTTACTTTTAGCTTTATGTCATATTTTACATTTTGAGTTTTGTGCATTTTATAACAGTGAGTAGTATAAAAATGCTAAAACCTGGTATATTTTCATTAAACTCCAGAACAGCCATTGATATGCAGCAACTTTCAATATTATTGTAGATATTCTAAGTAACAATATTAGATGAGAACATATACTAATAGGTATAAAGGCTGGAAAGAAAAAATGTTTTTATTTACAAATGATCTAATAGGTTTTCCCAGAAAAATTCAAGAGTTTTAAAAATAATTATCATAAAATCAATTTGTAAATGTTGGTAATTATATTAAATAAAATGCATAAATTTAAAACCAGCAGACTTTCTCTTCAGTGGAATTAATATGAAAAATTAATTAAAAATTCATAAAATAGCTAAAATTTAAATAATTAGGAATACATTTAACATAAACATTATAGGATCTGTAGGAAAAAGTAATGAAGCCATTGTAAAATATACAAACAAGATTTCTTTGAATAATGAACATACTATGCTCCGGAAAAGGAAGAATTATTAAATGTCAAGTTTGAGAAAAAAATATAAATTTGAAGTAACTCCCCTCAAAATTTTATCTGAATTGGTTTAGTTGAAAATTAAGAAATGTTTTTACTCTTCAATGGTTTTAATATTAATGCAGGTTTGAGAACAATAAAAATAATGTAAAAGGAGAAAAATAAATGGGAGTATCAGTTACCATAACTTGGTACAATGCTATAGTGATTAAAATTACTTGATTATGATATATAAATTAATAAGTCTAGTAGTAGAACAGTGAAAAAACCTCTGGAAACAATTATAAACAAATCTTCAATATGTGATAAAGTTTATACTTTCATTTTAGAAAGAAAGGATGGTTTATACAATAAAATCATGAGTAGTGTTATTCTTTTGCAAGAAGATAATCAAACTCTATTACAATTTTACATAGATTTGTTTAATTTGAGTGATACTTCATTATACAAGGTAACAAACCCAAATGGCAGTAAAAAAAATCTGAGATAGAATGAACCAAGAATTAGGCCACACTCAAATAATTCTAGCATCTCTCACAAATATTCTTTACCTGTAGAAGTCGTGTATAACAACTGTGAAGAAAACCTTCCCATGAGACTTCAACTTACATAGCCAAATATATATACATGTCATACTTTAATTTGTAGAGAGAAAAACCTATGAAAAAAATGCTTACATATAGACTATATATCAAATCATACTAAAATATTTATGTTATATAAAATGATATATAAATTTACATATATTTATCTTTATTTCATATACATATAATATATAATATAAATATATATTATGTAAACCTATATATTTCATATAAAATCTATTTATATTTTTAATATATAATTACAATTTTTTTACTTAATAAATCAAAATCAATGCATTATCATATCATAATGCTTCATTTTATGTACAGCAAAAACCAAAAAGAGTTCTTTTTTTTTCTTTTTTTATTATACTTTAAGTTCTAGGGTACATGTGCACGATGTTCAGGTTTGTTATATATGTACACATGTGCGATGTTGGTGTGCTGCTCCCATTAACTCATCATTTACATTGGGTATATCTCCTAATGCTATCCCTCCCACCTCCCCCCACCCCACAACAGGCCCCCGTGTGTGATATTCCCCTTCCTGTGTCCAGGTGTTCTCATTATTCAATTCCCACCTATGAGTGAGAACATGTGGTATTTGGTTTTCTGTTCTTGTGATAGTTTACTGAGAATGATGGTTTCCAGCTGCATCCATGTCCCTACAAAGGACATGAACTCATCCTTTTTTATGGCTGCATAGTATTCCATGGTGTATATGTGCGACATTTTCTTAGCCCAGTCTGTCATTGATGGACATTTGGGTTGATTCCAAGTCTTTGCTATTGTGAATAGTGCCACAATAAACATACGTGTGCATGTGTCTTTACAGCAGCATGATTTATGATCCTTAGGGTATATACCCAGTAATGGGATGGCTGGGTAAAATGATATTTCTAGTTTTAGATCCTTGAGGAATCGCCACATTATCTTCCACAATGGTTGAACTTGTTTACAGTCAGTCCCACCAACAGTGTAAAAGTGTTCCTATTTCTCCACATCCTGTCAAACACCTGTTGTTTCCTGACTTTTGAATGATCGCCATTCTAACTGGTGTGAGATGGTATGTCATTGTGGTTTTGATTTGCATTTCTCTGATGGCGAGTGATGATGAACATTTTTTCCTGTGCCTGTTGGCTGCATAAATGTCTTCTTTTGAGAAGCATCTGTTCATATCCTTTGCCCACTTTTTGATGGGGTTGTTTGTTTTTTTCTTGTAAATTTGTTTGAGTTCTTTGTAGGTTCTGGATATTAGCCCTTTGTCAGATGAGTAGATTGCAAAAATTTTCTCCCATTCTGTAGGTTGCCCGTTCACTCTGATGGTAGTTTCTTTTGCTGTGCAGAAGCTCTTTAGTTTAATTAGATCCCATTTGTCAGTTTTGGCTTTTGTTGCCATTGCTTTTGGTGTTTTAGACATGAGGTCCTTGCCCATGTGTATGTCCTGAATGGTATTGCCTAGGTTTTCTTCTAGGGTTTTTATGGTTTTAGGTCTAACATTTAAGTCTCTAATCCATCTTGAATTAATTTTCGTATAAGGAGTAAGGAAAGGATCCAGTTTCAGCTTTCTACTTATGGCTAGCCAGTTTTCCCAGCACCATTTATTAAATAAGGAATCCTTTCCCCATTTCTCGTTTTTGTCAGGTTTGTCAAAGATAAGATGGTTGTAGATGTGTGATATTACTTCTGAGAGCTCTGTTCCGTTCCATTGGTCTATATCTCTGTTTTGGTACCAGTACCATGCTGTTTTGGTACTGTAGCCTTGTAGTATAGTTTGAAGTCAGGTAGGGTGATGCCTCCAGTTTTGTTCTTTTGGCTTAGGACTGTCTTGGCAATGTGTGCTCTTTTCTGGTTCCATATGAACTTTAAAGTAGTTTTTGCAATTCTGTGAAGAAAGTCAGTGGTAGCTTAATGGGGATGGCATTGAATCTATAAATTACCTTGGGCATTATGGCCATTTTCACGATATTGATTCTTCCTATCCATGAGCATGATATGTTCTTCCATTTGTTTGCATCCTCTTTTATTTCATTGAGCAGTGATTTGCAGTTCTCCTTGAAGAGGCCCTTCACATCCCTTGTAAGTTGGATTCCTAGGTACTTTATTCTCTTTGAAGCTATTTTGAATGGGAGTTCACTCATGATTTGGCTGTCTGTTTGTCTGTTATTGGTATATAAGAATGCTAGTGACTTTTGCACATTGATTTTTTATCCTGAGAATTTGCTGAAGTTGCTTATCAGCTTAAGGAGATTTTGGGCTGAGATGATGGGGTTTTCTAAATACACAATCATGTCATCTGCAAACAGGGACAATTTGACTTCCTCTTTTCCTAACTGAATGCCCTTTATTTCTTTCTCCTGCCTGATTGACCTGGCCAGAACTTCCAACACTATGTTGAATAGGAGTGGTGAGAGAGGGCATCCCTGTCTTGTGCCAATTGTCAAGGGGAATGCTTCTAGTTTTTGCCTATTCAGTATGATATTGGCTGTGGATTTGTCATAAACAGCTCTTATTATTTTGAGATATGTTCCATCAATATCGAATTTATTGAGTATTTTTATCATGAAGGGCTATTGAATTTTGTCAAAGGCCTTTTCTGCATCTTTTGAGATAATCATGTGGTCTTTTAAGTGTGATGTGGTGCTGAGAAGAATGTATATTCTGCTGAGTTGGGGTGGAGAGTTCTGTAGATGTCTATTAGGTCTGCTTGTGCAGGGTTGAGTTCAATTCCTGGATATCCTTGTTAACTTTCTGTCTCATTGATCTGTCTAATATTGACAGTGGGGTGTTAAAGTCTCCCATTATTATTGTGTGGGAGTCTAAGCCTCTTTGTAAGTCTCTAAAGACTTGCTTTATGAATCTAGGTGCTCCTGCATTGGGTACATATATATTTAGGATAGTTAGCTCTTCTTGTTGAATTGATACCTTTACCATTATGTAATGGCCTTCTTTGTCTCTTTTGATCTTTGTTGGTTGAAAGTCTGTTTTATCAGAGACTAGGATTGCAACCCCTGCCTTTTTTTGTTTTCCATTTGCTTAGTAGATCTTCCTCCATCCCTTTATTTTGAGCCTATGTGCGTCTCTGCACGTGAGATGGCTCTCCTGGATACAGCAAACTGATGGGTCTTGACTCTTTATCCAATTTGCCAGTCTGTGTCTTTTAATTGGAGCATTTAGCCCATTTACATTTAAGGTTAACATTGTTATGTGTGAACTTGATGCTGTCATTATGTCAACTGGTTATTTTGCTCGTTAGTTGATGCAGTTTCTTCCTAGCATTGATGGTCTTTACATTTTGGCATATTTTTGAAGTGGCTGTTCCCAGTTTTTCCTTTCCATGTTTAGTGCTTCCTTCAGGAGCTCTTGTACGGCAGGCCTTGTGGTGGCAAAATCTCTAAGCATTTGCTTATCTGTAAAGGATTTCATTTCTCCTTCACTTATGAAACTTAGTTTGGCTGGATATGAAATTCTGGGTTGAAAATTCTTTTCTTTAAGAATGTTGAATATTGGCCCCCACTCTCTTCTGGCTTGGAGAGTTTCTGCTGAGAGATCTGCTGTTAATCTGATGGGCTTCCCTTTGTGTGTAACCTGACCTTTCTCTCTGGCTGCCCTTAACATTTTTTCCTTCATTTCAACTTTGGTGAATCTGACAATTATGTGTCTTGGAGTTGCTCTTCTCGAGGAGAATCTTTGTGGCATTCTCTGTATTTCCTGAATTTCAATGTTGGCCTGTCTTGCTAGGTTGGGGAAGTTCTCCTGGACAATATCCTTCAGAATGTTTTACAACTTGGTTCCATTCTCCCTGTTACTTTCAGGTACACCAATCAGATGTAGATTTGGTCTTTTCACATAGTCCCATACTTCTTGGAGGCTTTGTTTATTTCTTTTTAATCTTTTTTCTCTAAACTTCTTTTCTCACTTCATTTCATTTATTTGATCTTCAATCACTGATACCCTTTCTTCCAGTTGATGAAGTTGGTTCCTAAAGCTTGTGCATTTGTCACGTAGTTCCCATGTCATGGTTTTCATCTCTATCAGGTCGTTTAAGGACTTCTCTGCATTGGTTATTCTAGTTAGCCATTCATCAAATCTTTTTTCAAGGTTTTTAGTTTGTTTGTGCTGAGTTCATAATTCTTCCTTTAGTTCAGAGAAGTTTGATTGTCTGGAGTCTTCTTCGCTCAACTCATCAAAGTCATTCTCTGTCCAGCTTTGTTCCATTGCTGGCAAGGAGCTGTGTTCCTTTGGAGGGGGAGAGGCACTCTGATTTTCAGAATTTCCAGATTTTCTGTACTGCTTTCCCCCATCTTTGTGGTTTTATCTACCTTTGGTCTTTGATGATGGTGATGTACAGATGGAGTTTGGTGTGGATGTCCTTTCTGCTTGTTGTTTTCCCTTCTAACAGTCAGGACCCTCAGCTGCAGGTCTGTTGGAGTTTGCTTGAGGTTCACTCCAGACCTGTTTGCCTGGGTATCAGCAGCGGAGGCTGCAGAAGAGTGAATATTGCTGAACAGCAAATATTGCTGTCTGATTGTTGCCCTGGAAGCTTCATCTCAGAGGTGTACCCAGCCGTGTGAGGTGTGAAGTGTCAGTCTGCCCCTAGTGGGGGATGTCTCCCAGTTAGACTACTCGGGGATCAGGGACCCACTTGAACAGACAGCCTGTCTGTTCTCAGATCTCAAACTCCATGCTGGGAAAACCACTACTCTCTTCAAAGTTGTCAGACAGGGACATTTACATCTGCAGAGGTTTCTGCTGTCTTTTGTTTGGCTATGCTCTGTCCCCAGAGATGGAGTCTAGAGAGGCAGGCAGGGCTCCTTGAGCTGCAGTGGGCTCCACCCAGTTCGAGCTTCCTGGCCGCTTTGTTTACCTACTTATGTCTCAGCAATGTCAGGCACCCCACCCCCAGCCTTGCTGCCACCTTGCAGTTAGATATCAGACTGCTGTGCTTGCAATGAGGGAGGCTCTGTGGGCATGGGACTCTCCAAGCCAGGTGCATCATATAATCTCCTGGTGTGCCGTTTGCTAAAACCCTTGGTAAAGTACAGTATTAGGGTGTGAGTGACCCAATTTTCCAGGTGTTGTGTGTCACAGATTCCCTGGGCTAGGAAAGGGAATTCCCTTCCCGTTTGTGCTTCCTGGCTGAGGTGATGCCTTGCCCTGCTTTGGCTCTCCCTCGTTGGGCTGCACCCACTGTCCTGCACCCACTGTCCAACATGCCCCAGTGAGATGAACCCAGTACCTCAGCTGGAAAAGCAGAAATCACCCATCTTCTGTGTCACTGATGCTGGGAGCTGGAGGCTGGAGGTGTTCTTATTCGGCCATCTTGGTGCAGATCTGCTGTTCTTTAAAAATATAAAAATAAACTACAATATCTTTGTAGAAATGTTTATGTTGCATTTAAATTTTGGAATCTTTAATTTTATAACTAAGTTAATACTTCAGAATCCTAATCATTTTCAATCTTTAAGTTCTATTTTTAAAATATTATAATTTCTGTAACTCCTATTACCTGCTATAAATAATGACAGAAATATCAATAGTAAATAATAGAGAGTACACAAATAGACTACTACATACATACAGTTGCTTTCATTATCACAGAGGTGATACTTAAGGGGAAGAAACAATGATCCTTCAGTGAATAGTGTTAGGCCAATGGCTTTTCATATGAAAAAACCTGATTTCCTATCTCACACCACAAGCAAAAATAAACACAGAGGAACTGTAGTTCTAAATATGAAGGGTAAAACAATTCATATATTAAAAGGAAACATGAGAAAATATTTTATAGCCACACAGTATGTAATACATTTTTAGCCAATGAACAAAGGTTTTTTGTTTTTTGTCGTTTGGCTTGCTCTTATCCCCAGGCTGCAGTGCAATGGTGCAATCTTGGCTCACTGCAACCTCTGCCTCCCATGTTCAAGAGATTCTCCTGCCTCAGCCTCTCTAATAGCTGGGATTACAGGTGCCTGCCACCATGCCTGGCTAATTTTTTATTTTTAGTAGAGACAGGGTTTCACCATGTTGGCCAGGCTGGTCTCAAACTCCTGACTTCAGGTTTTGAGATCCTGATCCACTCACCTCGGCCTCCCAAAGTGCTGGGATTCCAGGCGTAAGCCACCGTGCCTGGCTGAACAAAGCTTTAATTATAACCAAAATAAAAATAATTTAATGGACTACTTTAAGTTCAATTATCTCCTAAATGGTAGAGATAGGAAGTTTTATTGCAAGAAAAAATGTTTGTCATACATATATTTGGAAATGACTTGTCAGAATACATATAAAGAAATCCTAGAAATCAGGAAAAGAAATTCAGTAAAAAAAGAAATAGGTAGAAGATTTGAGCAATCCCGATAATAATCAGTTATATGGTTTACCAAATAACTGATAAAGACATATTCAGGTATTTTAATTTTTTCATCTTAAAGAAATTGCAAAGTATATCTATCATATGCTACCACTGTCATTAAACTGAAATAGTACCCACTGCCAAACGTTGTTAAGTTTGTGGGGAATCTAAAGGGACAAAAGTACTTTGAAAACCAATTTGACACTGTTTATTGCTAACAATGATCATTTGCATTCATCACAGCTCAGCAATTATACTTTTAAGTATATACCCAATAGAAACGTGTGTGTGTGTGTGTGTGTGTGTGTATACTATAAAATACATTTATTAAAGTGATTATAGAAGCTCTATACAATAGCTAAAAATGGAAAGATATATTCACATCAGCAATAGAATAAATTTAAAAATGGCATATTCACACAAGTATAGAAATATGCAATGTGAAGAAGTGTACTATAACTGTCCTCACTAAGATGGATGAATCCCACGAATGCAATGTTGCATGAAGGAAGTCGTAACTAAAAGGGCTCATATTGTAAGAGTTCAGTTATGCATAAAAACAAAAGAAGTGTTAATATCTCTTTAAAGCCTGACTGCAGTCCTTTGGAATAAAACCTCAGAAGTAAAATTGCTTGATCATTTAATCTCTTTTGTATTTTTTAATAAAGCCCCATACTGTTTTTTGTAGTGACTGCACCATTTTCATTTCCACCAATACTGTGTCAGGTTTCCAGTTTCTTCACATGATCAACAACACTTGTCTTTATTTATTTATTTATTTATTTATTTATTTATATAATGGCTATTTAACAGGTGTGAGATGATACTTCATTCCTGTTTTCATTTGCATTTCTATGGTGATGAGTAATCGCGATCATTTTTTCATATAACTATTGTCTATTTGTATATCTTCATTGGAGACATTTCTACTTATTTGTTCATTTTTATTATTTATTTATTTATTTATTTATTTATTTTTTTTGAGACGGAGTCTCGCTCTGTCGCCCAGGCTGGAGTGCAGTGGCGGATCTCAGCTCACTGCAAGCTCCGCCTCCCGGGTTCACGCCATTCTCCTGCCTCAGCCTCCCGAGTAGCTGGGACTACAGGCGCCCGCCACCTCGCCTGGCTAGTTTTTTGTATTTTTTAGTAGAGACGGGGTTTCACCATGTTAGCCAGGATGGTCTCGATCTCCTGACCTCGTGATCCGCCTGGCTCGGCCTCCCAAAGTGCTGGGATTACAGGCTTGAGCCACCGCGCCTGGCCTATTTGTTCATTTTTAAATCAACTTCTTAGTTCTTTTGCTTTTGTATGAGTTCCTTACATATTTTGGCAATTAACGCCCTATCAGGTATGTGTGTGATTTGCAAAATTTTCTTCCATTTCATAGGTTGTTTTTCACTCTATTGATTGTTTTATTTGCTGTGCAGAAGCTTTTTAGTTTGATGTAATCCTATTTGCTTATGTTATGTTCTCTGTGTTTTTGGGTATTAAATTCAAAAAATTATAGCTGAAAACAATGTCAAGAAGCTTTTCCCTACGTGTTCTAGGAATTTTACAGTTTCAGATCTTTTATTTAAGTCTTTAATTGATTTTGAGTATTTGTTTTTGGTATAAGGACCCATCTTCATCCTTTCACATGTGGATACCCAGTTTCCCCAACATTATTTGTTGAAGAAATTATCATTTCCCAACTGTGTGTGTTTAGCACTCTTGTAGATCAGTTTACCATAATATGTGGATTTAGTTCTAGCTTCTCTTTTCTCTCTTTTTCTGTATGTCTGTCTTTCTTCAAGTATCATACTATTTTGATTACTACAGCTTTGTACTGTATTTTGTTATGAGGAAGCATGTTGCTTCCATTTTAGGTATTGAAAACAACAACAACAACAACAATAAAGAAGTACCCTCATTGTGTTGATAGTCTGAAGTGGTTATTCTTTGTTATGTGATGGCCTGCAGAGGAGTCCTGGGAATATTGTTGTTTGGTCTGTATGCCAGCCACATAAGTGTGTTAAGTTTATGAAAAGTCATCCACCTTTACACTTATGATTTGTACACTCTCTTTTGTATATCTTGTTTTTCAATATAAAGTTCAAAAAATATTAAGCAGTCTGGCACACAATAATTTTAGAAAAGCATTCTCTGCCTGTAACTATTTAGTCATCCAGAAAGACCTGAAGATTCAAAACATAAAAGTAAACAATAGAAACATTTGGAACTACAGTTCTCTTAGCATAATACAAATTTTCATTTCACAGAGTGAAATTAATTGGAAATGTGTATCTCAGATTAGCCCACTGTGTCATTTATGTACTTAGCATCAGGCTTTCTTATTGATTCATAAATCTTTATCTATATTTTAACTGTTTTGCCATCTTTTCATTAGCTGTACCATACTGCAGCAAATCCATCCATCAGAGCAACAGATGTGCATACTGTTACGCACTTCAACAATGATCAAAATGTGGGAAGGTAAAGCATAAATAAATAGATAAGGCTTGTCATATCAGAGCTCTTACATCAAAACACTTTTTTTCAATGGAAACAGTTCTTAATAATAATTCAATTTTCTAATATATGGGGAAAATTCCATTTACTCTACCTGCTATGGATATGAAATTTCAATCTGACTTTCACATTAAGGCAGTAGTGAACAGATTCTCTGTGATGAACCTCAGTAATTCATTTCTCAGGCCAGTTATAAAAACCCT
Source organism: Chlorocebus sabaeus (assembly GCF_047675955.1). Classification (NCBI taxonomy): domain Eukaryota; kingdom Metazoa; phylum Chordata; class Mammalia; order Primates; family Cercopithecidae; genus Chlorocebus; species Chlorocebus sabaeus. The sequence continues at coordinate 3,976,395 of NC_132927.1, forward strand.
ATCAAACTTGACTGAACTAAAAATAACCCTTGGTAATCTGTATTCAAACTTATGTGATGTATAGGTTTTTCTAAATCTGATGATCCACTTAGGTCAGTAATCCTGGCTTTATATTTCACTACTAATGATGCTGAGAAATTGGATGGAAATAGACTTTCAGATCCAATCTGGAGTAAATAGATGTACGGATTTTCTGAGTCTTCTTAGGCATTTAAATGCAAGTTAAATAAAAAACTCATCATTATATTCTATTCTAATAGTTATTAGTGTATAAATAATGTTTGCCATTAGCCCCTTAATTTTTTAAGAAGAGCTCAGCAAAATAAATTCCTTGAGTTTCCAATTTTCTGTAAAATATTTCCATGTATTTATAATTAAAGAATGACGATTCATTTTAGAGCTATTGGGAGACTAAACTACTGGAATTTAAAATGTTAATTTCAGCAGCTAGAAAACTACACTGACTTTTTCATGTGTTATTTTCAGACAGAATATCCTGGGCAAAAGTAATGAACCTGTGCTCCCCAAAATTAATAATTTTGGTATTTTTGATAGCCTATGATGAACAATACCTTATGTTTTTCATATTCTAGTCAACTTTAGGTTATATCTGAACTGTTTGGCAGTTCCAAATGGTGTTGTGCTTTCTCCATCTCAGTATGTTGAGCATTCAAATCTTTCTGACCAAATAATATTTTTTAGCCCATTTCCTCATTGTCTTTTTCTTTCCTGACTCTCCTCTATTTTAATGAAAAGCATTTTTAATTACTATATATTTAAAAACAAAAGAGGATGAGCATACCTCTTTACAAATCCCTCTTTTCACAAGAGGTAAATAATATTACCTTGTTTTCCTTTCAAAAGTATACCATTTACATGATAAATTATGTGACAGCATTATCACCTATGATTATTCTAGAGCTAATTATTATATCCTATCAATTGTATATCTGTAAGGTATCTGGAATCCACCATCTTCTTTCCATCTTTACTGCCATCATTTCAGAATAGCTACCGGACCACTGAAACAGTTCCTATCTGTACTTCAACACTTTCCCTTGTATAACCTACTGTGTACACATGGGCAAAGTAATCTTAAAGCAAAGCAAATGACTGTCTTTAGTCATTTCCATCGTTCTTCCAGTAAAATCTAAGCTTTCTGTTATAATAACTATTTCACCTGGCTTTTGCCTCCATATCTCGCCTGACCCTAGGCAACTAGACAACTGTTTTCTTTTTCTTTTTTTGAGACAGAGTCCTGCTCTGTCGCCTAGGCTGGAATGCAGTGGCACAATCTCTGTGCACAAGCTCACTGCAAGCTCCGCCTCCCAGGTTCACGCCATTCTCCTGCCTCAGCCTCCCGAGTAGCTGGGACTATAGGCGCCAGCCACCACGCCCAGCTAATTTTTTGTATTTTTAGTAGAGACGGGGTTTCACTGTGTTCTCCAGGATGGTCTCGATCTCCTGACCTCGTGATCCTCCGGCCTCAGCCTCCCAAAAGTGCTGGAATTACAGGCCTGAACCACTGCGCCCTGCCTAGGCAACTGTTTTCTACTGCTTTTTTTTTGTTTTGTTTTCATTTTTATATGTTTAGGGGATTAAAGTGCAGTTTTGTTACATGGATATATTGTGCAGTGGCAAAGTCTGGCCTTTTAATGTATCCATCATCCAAACAGTGTACATTGTACCCCATAAGTAAATTTTTTTGTCTCATCCACTGCTTCCACCCTCCCACCTTTTGGAGTCACCAGTGTCTATTATTCCCCTCTGTACGTCTATATGTACCCATTGTCTCGCTCTCATTTATAAGTAAGGACATGTGGTATTTGCCTTTCTGAGTTAATTTGCATGGGATAATTGTCTCCAGTTCTATCCATACTGCACAGAAAACATGATTTCATTCTTTTTTATGTCTGAGTAGTATTCCGTGTGTGTGTGTGCATGCGTGTGTGTGTGTGTATTCTGCATTTTATCTAATGATCCATTTATGGACACAGTTTAATTCGATGACTTAGTTAACTGTGACTAGCGCTGCAACAAATATAGGAGTGCAGGCATTTTTTTTTAATATAATGACTTCTTTGCCTTTGGGTAGATACCTTGCAGCTTGCTGTTTTCTGTGCTGAGTCCCACTACACACTCTTTCCTCTTTCTACGAAGATATTCCCCCAGGGTTCTATATGGCTGCAGACTCTTCTGTAAAGTTATTGTTTGTGTCACCACTTCACAGGTCTTTACTAAAAAATCTAGAAATATTCCCATTTTATTCATTCCAGTACTATATTCCTTCCTTTCGTAATTCCTATAATCATTTGGGGAAAATGTTATTTTGTTCATTTTCTTCATATCAGTTTCATAGAGCAAGTTGTTCACCAATGAATAATCAGCAGTGAGCATAGTGCCAGGAACACAGTGGTCAGTTAGCAACCCATAACTAGATTTTGAACATCTAATTTCCACTGGACTCTCTTCTAGGTAATGCAGTATGGTGAGGAGGAAAAGTGTAACCTTTACCCTCAACACACTTGAAATTCTGTATGGTAAAAGTGATATATACTATGAAGAACCTACAGTAGAGTAATATACTAAAAAAGACCAGTGAAGAAAGCTTCTGCTTTCCCTTCTGTGCTCAGGGAAGGCTTCAGTGAGAAAGTGCCTTTCAATGTAGGACCTACACAGTGAGTAAGGGGCAGTTGGACAAAAAGAACTCCAAGAAGAAGAAAGAACATTTCCAAAGCTCCTGAAACCCAAAGGAACTCGGCCTGTTAAAAGCAGAAAGAAGGTAAGTATGACTGTAATGTGATGACCAAACAAATAATCCATTCAGTCTTTCATACAATTGAGTCGACATTTATCAAATACTCACTGCATGCCAGGCACTGGTGTAGACACTTGAGACACTTCAGTGAACATAATGAAGAAAAATCTCTACCTTTAAACACTTCACAATTTTAAAGAAGGAAGAGTAAGTTATGACATTTAATAGCAAAATAACTAGGTATTTAATAATAAATAATTTCCAGTGGATATTTGGATACTCAAAAGTTCAAGTTTTTAATTCTCACCATTGACTAGTCCTCAGATGTTACCTAATGAGGCAGAGAAAGATGGTAAGCCTAGAACATAGATTTGACCTATTTTATTAGATTATCACCTCATGCTAGAGAAATGAGCAGTTTCTTACATATGAATTATAAATATTTCCTGAATTGTCAAATCTGGTTTATGTTCACCAGTATGCTGAACTAACTTCTTTTTACCAGTCTAGTCATCTTGACATGAAAGGAAGTTGAACGTAGAGTAGAATGCTGATTTCTGTTTAATTTTCCAAGAGTTTAGAAACCAGAGACAATTCCAAGTACACCCTTTAATGCAGAAGCTGAAAAATAGTGGTGGTTCCCAAAGATCAGATACCGTACTGCAATGTCTTCAAGAGCAGAATTCGAAGAGGAATGTGAGAATATACCTTCAATCTGTTCTGTTTATGATATTGGTACTACTTTTGTTACTGTCTATTGCTTTAGCAAAAAACTAATTGAATATAGCTAAACACTCCATTTATTCTGTGAAAAAAATAGGACCCTCTTTTTTATTAGTTGTTTCATTGGTGTTAGTTTTGTTTTGTTTTGTTTGAGGAAGGGGGTGAATTTAGTAGTGGTGCCTAAAACCCTTTAGAACAGAGGTAATGACTCAATGATTACAACATATTTTAGCCTACACAATATAAACACAGGCTATGTTTTGTTATTTTTTATGGCAACCACCTATATATTCTATTTCAGCCAAAGAAAGCAATTATCTTTCAGCATGTAAAGGGATGTTGTCCTGTATCCTTATTCAAAAAATGTCTAAAATAATCTTTTTGATTAAACCTCATCTGTATTAGAATCAGCAAGATAAAAATATCTACTCACTTTTCATAATATTCTAATTTTGCTTTATCTCTTTCTAAAACTCTGTGAATAAGATTGATATTAACATGCTGATCAAACATCTGAAATGTGTGGCTCTGAGAAGGCATAATATACACTGTTAGTGGCTTCCAAAGTTGTAATTTGAATTTAGGTTTTATTAGTAGAAATACAGTCTTTAGAATAAATAATGTAGTAATTCTGCTCCATTGTTCACTATTCAGGTTGCCATCAGAGCATTATATTCGGTTATGGAGAATACTAAGAGTAGCACTGGTAGAGTGTGGATTATTCATAGTATATATTCAAGATGGTTATAGTACATATTAATTATGAAAGTGTAGGCTATGATAATACATAGATCCCAAACTGCAAACATGTTTCCACAAAATAGCTTTATTCCAGCTCTCATAAGAGTTGGAGTTGATTTCAAGGTGGGGATTGGATTTGGTTCCATGCATTCATTTAGAGATGCAGTCTCACAGAGGCTGTGATGTTTTCAGTATGTGGGATTCATGGTCAGTTTTGGACTTTCCTTCTCAGCTAGCCAGAAAGGATAAAACACAGAGGCACAAGCATAAATGTTTATGAGTCTCACAGTAGAAATAGACTTAAGATGCACAAAGGCACTCAGTGTATGGAACAAGGAAGCTTGGAATTGTGGAATGAATGGGAACTGACGAAAGCCATACTCTAGAGAACACACACACACACACACACACACAGAGAGAGAGAGAGAGAGAGAGAGAGAGAGAGAGAGAGATTTGGGATAGAAGAGAAAGGAGAGATCACATTACATAATGGAAAGCCAATAAGGAGGTATCTGCCTAATTGCACAGGTGGTTTGTTTTCTCTGTTTCGCAGTTGGGAAAGGCTCTATTGCTAATACAGAAGTAGAATCCGATAAAAATGAAGTAGAATTTTGCTTGATTGGAAAGAGAGAAGGAAAGTATTAATAAAAAGCAGCAGATACAAGGCAGAAAACCTGAACATTAAAATTTTGAAATTTGTTAATTATGGTGGAACCAAATCATATTGTATTCCTTGGTGGGACCTGCTAAGAGCAGATTTAAAATCAGATACCAGGTGATTCTCTAGAGATATGGTGATATGGATTGGCTGTGTCTCCACCTAAATCTCATTATGAATTATAGCTCCTGTAATTCCCACATGTTATCTGAAGGACCTAGTGGGAGATAATTGAATCATGGGATGGTTCCCCCCATACTATTCTCATGGTAGTGAGTAACTCTCATGAGATCTGATGGTATTATAAAGAGTTTCCATTGCACAAGCTCTCTGTCTTTGACCGCTGCCCTCAATGTAAGAGGTGACTTGCTCCTCCTTGCCTTCTGCCGTGATTGTGAGGCCTCGCCAACCATGTGGAACTGTAAGTTCATTAAACCTCTTTCTTTTGCAAATTGTCCAGTCTTGGGTATATCTTTATCAGCAGTGTGAAAATGGACTAATACAGAAAATTACTGCTGAAAAGATACCTGAGAATGTGGAAGCAACTTTGGAACTGTGTAACAGGCAAAGGTTGGAACAGACTGGAGGGCTCAGAAGAAGACAGAAAAATGTGGGAAAGTTTGGAACTCCCTAGAGTCTTTTTGAATGACTTTGACCAAAATCCTGATAATGAAATGGAGAGTGAAATCCAGGCTGAGGTGAACTCAGATAGGGATGAGGAACTTGTGAAATGGAGCAAAGGTGATGTTATGTTTTAGCAAAGAGACTGGTGACATTTTGCCCCTGCCCTAGAGATTTGTGGAACTTTGAACTTGAGAGAGATGATTTAGAGTATCTGTCAGAAGAAATTTCTAAGCAGCAAAGCATTTAGGATGTGACTTGGGTGTTGTTAAAGACATTCAGTTTTACAAGGGAAACAGAGCATAAAAGTTTGGAAAATTTGCAGCCTAACAATGTGAGAGAAAAGATAATCCCATTTTTTTTTTAGGAGAAATTCAAGTCAGCTGTAGAAATTTGCATAAGTAATGAGAAGCCAAATATTAATCACCAAGTCAATGGGGAAAATGTCTCCAGGACACAAGGGCGTGTCAGAGACTTTTGAGGCAGCACCTCCCATCACAGGCCCTGAAGCCTAGGAGGATAAAATGGTTTTGTGGGTTGGTCCCAGGGTCTCCCTGTTATGTGCACCCTAGGGACTTCATGCCCTGTGTCCCAGTCACTCTAGTCATGGCTAAAAGGGACCAAGGTACAGTTTGGGCTGTGATTTCAGAGGGTGCAAGACCCAAACCTTGGCAGCTTTCATGTGATGTTGAGCCTGTCAGTACACAAAAGTCAAGAACTGAGTTTTGGGAACCTCCACCTAGTTTTCAGAGGATGTATGGAAATGCCTGAATGCCCAGGCAGAAGTTTGCTGTAAGGGTGGAGCCCTCATGGGAAACCTCTGCTAGGGCAGTGCAGAAGGGAAATGTAGGGTCAGAGCCCCCACTCAGAGTCTGTACTGGGACATTGCCTTGTGGAGCTGTGAGAAGAGGGCCACTGTCTTCCAGACCCCAGAATGGTAGATCCACTGAAAACTTGCACTGTGTACCTGGAAAAGTCACAGACACTCAACGCCAGCCTGTGAAGGCAGCTGGGATGGGAGGCTGTACCCTGCAAAGCCACAGGGGTAAAGCTGCCCAAGGCCATGAGAACCCACCTCTTGCATCAGCATGACCTGAGTGTGGGATATGGCATCAAAGGAGATAATTTTGGAGCTTTAAGATTTGACTGCCCTGCCAGATTTTGGACTTGCATGGGGCCTGTAGCCCCTTTGTTTTGGACAATTTCTCTTATTTGGAATAGCTGTATTTACCCAATGCCTGTGCCCCCATTGTATCTAGGAAGTAACTGACTTGCTTCTGATTTTACAGGAGCAAGGGACTTGCTTTGTCTCAGATGAGACTTTGGACTGTGTAACTAACTTGCTTTTGATTTTACAGGCTCATAGGTGTAAGGGACTTGTCTTGTCTCAGATGAGATTTTAGAGTGTGGACTTCTGAGTTAATGCTGAACTAAGACTTTGAGGGACTGTTGGGAAGGCATGATTGGTCTTAAAATGTGAGGACATGAGATTTGGGAGGGGCCATGGGTGGAATGATATTCATCTTGAATTGCAGTTTCTGTAATTCCCATGTGTTATGGGAGGGACCTAGTAGGAGATACTCTAATCATGGGGTGGTTTCCCCCATACTGTTCTCATGGTGGTGAATAAGTCTTATGAGATCTGATGGTTTTATAAAGAGGAGTTTCCCCTGCACAAGCTCTCCATCTTTGGCTGCTGCCATCCATGTAAGACGTGACTTGCTCCTCCTTGCCTTCCACCATGACTGTGAGGTCTCCCCAACCATGTGGAATTGTAAGTCCATTAAACCTCTTTCTTTTGTAAATGGCACAGTCTTGGGTATGTCCTTATCAGCAACATGAAAAGGGACTAATACAAACAGATTCTCGTTTCAACAACGAGACTAATACAAACAGATTCTCGTTTCAACCTACTTAACTTGTGGATTTCTACTATCAATAAATGACATACTATGCATTCAGATGTTAAGGCTAGCAACCTAAAAATCATCCTTGATTTCTTTCTATTAAACCTCCTGTGCAATTAAGTATATACCTCCTTACTGGCTTTCCATTACATATTTAGTCTATTCTTTCTCTTCTATCCCAAGTCAATGTCTCTATTTCTCGCTTTCTATCTGTTCTCTAGAGTGTGGATTTTGCCAGTTCTCCAGTCTTTCCTCAATTCCAAGCTTTCTTATTCCATGAACTAAGTGCCTCTGTGCATTTGCAAATGCTGTTTGCCTGCCTCTCATCTGCTCCTGTCACTTCCATGTGGACCATGGTGCTATACATTTTCACATCATTTCCTCCTTCTCATTTTTTCATCTCATCTTAAATCAGAATAAATATCGTCTTTTTAGAGAATATCTCTCTTCACCAATATCTTCTGTCAAAGCATGTTGATATTTATTTTATTCACTAATAATACCCACCCCCTCCTCATTTGTTCTCTATTCCATTAGGGTGCTACATCCTTGAACATAAGGAATTTCAAGTTTTTGTGTACTGTTAAATGTTGTGTTACTATACAGTGCCTAAAACATAGATATTGTAAAGAAATACTTGTTTAGGCTGCCTGATGTCTCACCATCTCTCTACACATAGATGCAAAAATTTTGCTGCATCCAACTCTTGCTACTTAGAATATGTTAATCAGAAGCAGATATTTCCAACTCTTAGATGACATTACCTAAAATTCTTATTCTTTCTCTTTTTTTTCTTGAGGTGGAGTCTTACTATGTCACACTGGCTGGAGTGCAGTGGCACAATCTTGGATCATTGCAACCTCCACCTCCTGGATTCAAGCAATTCTTGTGACTCAGCCTCATGAGTAGCTGGAATTACAGACATGTGCCACCATGTCTGGCTAATTTTTGTATTTTTTAGTAGAGATGAGGTTTTTCCATGTTGACCAAACTGGTCTTGGACTCCTGGCCCCAAACGTTCAGCCCACCTGGGCCTCCCAAAGTGCTGGGATTACAGGCATCAGCCACTGTACCCAGCCTTAAAATTCTTATTTTCAAAATAAAGTATTTTAGTATAAATTAACAAGAATTTAAGTGATTTCTACCAATTTCTTCCTTAAGGTTTTGACAATGAGCTTATTTAGAGAACTTCTAAATGAAAAAGACAAGAGAAAAGAATATAGTGAAAGTTAGTGCTTAGAAGTCTTTGTTTGCCTCTATTCAACTATAAAATGCTTGGTTTATGTGAGTATATTATATTACATTGTTTCACTTCTTTACCAGAGTATGGAACTAAGTTCTCTCATTAGAGAGTGAGGACAGCAAATACCCAAATCCTCTCTTAATTGTATATGTAGTAATACATTAAATTTGTTAATAGAACTGGAATGTATATATTACAAAATCCCAGCAGGATTTGGAACGAATGCAAAGGAACACAGAGTTAGTAGATGAACAGTAAATGGCAAACTAAAAAGTTCTCCTCTGTTAGGAAAAATGCTACTCTGCAGGGAGCATTTGATCACATAAATATGTGCTGAATATAAGTTCAAAATATTTAAAAGTCTTACTTGGGCCATTGAGCTGCTTTTTGCCTCACATTTGTGGAAAGAGTGTGTGAGTTGATTCCAACCCATTTTTGTATAATGTTTGCAGTTAATTTTCTTCTAGAAAACTTGGAACAATTTTTTTTTTTCCTGAGGAAAATCGATAGGTTGTTAGTGAATTTTCTGGTACTAATGGTCTTAAGTTCCTCTCTGTCGCCTGCCTTATAGACATGCTGTCCTTCATTTATGCAGATGGCACAGATGACCTACTACCAGTAGGATATTGAATCAATTAATGGCACATAATTGAGGAATAACAGATTGGGGTTAGGGGTGCAGTCTGCAAGTAGAGAAGAGAGTTTTCTCAGTCACAAGTATACTGGCTCATATGAAAATTAAATATGTGACCTTGGCTTTAGTAGCACCAGGATCTAATTGAGTTAGCCATCTCTGTCACACAATGTCATATAAATAACTAATATTCTTGTCATTATCACCCCATGATATCTATTAATGTTATAAATCTCTAAGTTTCCTTATTCAAATAATATTGTTTTTAGAATGACATTCCTGATGATATTTTAAAAATTATTTTTTAATGTAGTATTGACTAATTATGTCCCTGGAACTGGTTAAAAACTTTTTAAAATTATAATTATTAATTATAACTATAAATTAAAAGTTATAATTTAAACAGCCACCTGCCTGATTAAAAGGCAGTCACAGAAAGCATTTATAAATTCAAGCTCATGAGAGGTAATGCGTAATGATTGCTTTTTTTTAGAATAATAGCAATCACAAGCTGTGCTTTATGGAGACAAAATGTCCTAATCTTCCTCATTGAAGTTCAGAAACCAAACATGAAATAATACATAGCCATCACCATTAATCTTACCACATACAGGTCGTCAAGCCAGAATACTTTTTTTTTTTTTTCCCCTACAGGAAGGCCAATTCAAAAGAGAGAGAATCTAGAAAGGGCAGAGACAAAGCAGCTGAGTTTCTTCACTCACCCTTACCAAGAGCAAAGGATAAGGAAGGAATTTGGGAGTGTTTCTTCTCCTGAATTTTCTTAATGAGGAAGCCTGGAGAAGAGAGGATCTTTGTCTGCAAACATCATACTTCCTTTCTCATAGTAGATGGAGAGCATGTATGATGATACGCTGAGCAGTTTACATTAGGGGCCTCGTTTCATCTTCCAAATGTGTCCTGAATCAGGTACTATCTTCAGGGTGGAAGAGTGATAGGACCTTAAAGAAGCTAGTTAACTTTCTCAAAGTTGCAGAGATAGGAAGTGGGAGATCACAATTTTGAATTTAGGGCTCTCTGATTCCAAAGACTATATTTTTTGTTTCTGCAATTTACTGCAAATATATTATTATACATAATAACAGCAGCTGGATGCCAGCAGATAGAAAAACAACTTTCTCTCTCTCTCTTTTTTTTGAATGGTTTTATAGTTCCATATTTGCAGAAATGTTTTATGCTGCTAATAAGCTTTATAAATAGAATTTCCAGCAGGACCAGGAGTTTCTATCCCAACTTTGCTTTCCCTACTGTATTTTCACTTTTTCACATACAAAAGATCTGGAGAAGGTCTAGGAACAGATGTTAGAGAAAATATGTTCCATTTCTCCTACTGCTCAGTACTGCTCTAAATACTTATTCTACATGCATTGTGATGTAGTTTGGATAATTGTCTCTTTGGAATCTCATGTTGAAATTTGATACCCAACATTGGAGACAGGGCCTGATGGGAGGTGTCTGAGTCATGGAGACAAATCCCTCATGAAAGGTTTGGTGCTCTCCTCTCAGAAATGGGTGTGTTCTTGTTCTGTTAGTTCCTGGGAGTACTGATTGTTTAAAGAGAGCCTACCATCTCCCTCTCCTCTCTTTCTTCCTTGCTCTCTCACCATGTGGTCTGCATACTCCAGCTCCCCATCATCTCCTGCCATAAGTGAAAACAGCCTGAGTCCCTCACCAGAAGTATAAGCAGGTGCCATGCTTCTTGTACAGCCCGCAAGACTATGAGCCAGATCAACCTCTTAAAAAATACCCAGCCTTAGGAATTCCTTTATAGCAACACAAACAGACTAAGATATATTGTATAAAAGCCTCTCTGTCTCTCTTGATCTATCCATCTATAGCTTTTAAACATATATTTGGCCAGAGCTTAACTTTTGTATCAAGTAACACTTCTCAGCCTGTGTGGCATGACTTGTATCCATTTTAGCTGGTAATTTGAGCAATGTAGAGTTCCTTAGATAGCTACAGTCTAAAGAGTCTGTCATTAAGTGATCTTGCCATTGGTTTTTCAACTAAAGTTGCACATTTGTGTAAGTCCCATATGGTCACTGATCTTGTGTCCTCATGGTAAAAATTAAGTAGAGTGCATCATGCAAATTGCTCTTCTGTATCTGAAAATAATGTGTATTTTACCTCTCCTTGCACATTCTCAGCTCTTTTCTCTGTCTTAAATACATTTCCCCTTTTGTGGGTACAGAAAAGCATAAATATTAAGTGTAATTTAATTCCCTTTCCCGCTTCATACTGTATCCCTCCTATGAGCTGCAATTATATGTAATACAGTATTCTATTTTTGGACTTCCTTTTTTTTTCTTGTTAACTATCTACTAAATTTAAGTGTTACGTCTGAATTATTTCTCTATATCCTGCACATTTATTCTAGAATATTTCTTGATATGAAGTAGATATAATACATATTTACAGAATGAATACCACTGCAAACTTATCTGGATCCATCATTCATTTAAACATTTTAAATACATTATTTTACCAAAAACACAAAATGTTACACAGTAAAAGTCATAATAAATCCGCACAAATTTGAAATAATGATATAGTTCTTAAATTGTAGTTGTTTACTTTTTTTTTCTGTCACAGGCACACAAAATTTATGTACTACAACAAAAGGTTCTGATTTTTTAAATAATTGTACTCTATGTTCTATCATAAGCTAAATAATATTTGATCAAATTTCTTTCTTTTCCTTGTGCAGGTGCACACTCTGCGTCTGCCCTGTTTTATTACCATCTTTTTGAGGAAGTGCTCCTTCAACGTTAAGTCTTTTTAGTCCATGGAAAATGAGCTATTAAATCACATAGGTGTATTTCCGTCTCTCCAAGTTAGAATTAACCATTTTAAATAAGCTGCCTCATCTTCCATGATATCCTCAATATTTTATTTTGGCAACATATAATTATTTACTATGTTTCTCTGTGGATCACTATCATTTTATATCCTACTCATTTATAATGTTGACATTGCCTAAATAGCATAATCTTTATCCTTTTGTTGTTTATCCTTAACAAATACTATTTTAATCAATTTTAGTGTGCTTTATTCAAATATAGCCTACTGACAATCTTCCTCACCATAATTATATACCGATATCATATGATAATCTGATAGGAAAAAAAAAATACAACATAACATGACTAGCCCATGTGTTTTCATTGACTTCTAGGAGAACCTTGCCAAAATGATTTCTTTGGTTTATCTTCCTTGTTTGTCAATACTCTTCCTGTTTTAGGGTGTCAGTTTACAAATTCCTGGTACTTAATTATTCTGCATTCTACATCATCGCATCCTGAATGGTTTTCTTTGAAGAAGACTGAAATCAAGTTCAGCAATATGTATTTATATTATTCATCTCTGGTGATACTGCTCTTGTAAGAACATTAACCAAACTTTTAAAAGTGAAGCTTAAAGCAAATTATGGATTATAATTCATAAATTAGAAGAAGTTATTGTAGTTTGATGATTGATTTTACCTCAAAACAAGATGTTTGCTCTTCCCCCACCAAACACTGTGTTAGTCCTAGCCAGAAATCATTCCTTGTTAAAAAGTTATAGCAAATTGAATTCCGTAGCATTCTGCTTGTATAACCACAAAGTAATTCTGTGTAGTCACAAAATCAAGAGGACTGAAATATTTCTCTGGGTTATGGAGGTGAAATGGTATTTTAAAGGACTCTCCAAAAGATAGTATAGCATTCACTAGGTAGCAAGTGGGACGTTTTATTTGCCATCTGCTAAATATATTTGCACACATATGTGCCTGAGTGTGCAGTACATATAAATTTAATATATGTAAATTACGTAGCACTACTTCACTAGTGCATAGTAGTTACGAGCGAGTACTCTCAGATAAGACTCCCTATATCTCTCTTTGTTCCACTGGTTATTAAATTTATAACCTTGAGCAAATTATTTTATATCTATCTATCCTATTTTCTTCATATTTAAAATGCGGAAAATAATATGCAGAAAATAATTCTTCCTTTCATTTTTATAACATTTCACAAGGTAATACAGTTAAAGCAAAAGCAAACCTTTAAATACTGCTAGCTATTCCTAAGGCAGAGGGAATATAAAGATTAAAGCATACAATTTCTAGCCTCCACGACTTAAAAATCCAGATCTGCTTGTTTAAACTGAAAATAAAAATTTAGAAGTATATCCTTAAAAAAATGATAATATAATTGATACAAAATGGCAATATTGAACCCCTTTTCGTGTCCTAGCTGCTAATAGTCTTTCTCCCACATACTTTTCTTCTAAACCAAGCACTTTGGCAAAACCATGTGAAATCCTGAAGTATTCACAATATAAAAGCTTGAAGGGTGGTTTAATCAGTCTATTAGCACCACTGGCTAATGTGTTCACATGTAAGTTTTTATGTTTTTTCTGGGTTAGGTAACATGTAACATGTTGGGTTTTAATGTCTTATATTACGGTCTGTATAAATATATTTATTCCATAAAGAAATGTGCCAATATCAGTATATAAAAGAACTAATTTCAGGATGACTATCCTCAAAGGCAGAACCTGATGAGGAACGAGAGAGCTATAAGAGTATGCATTTTGTTGTGTTAACTAGCTTGCTAAGTCAGATGAGGAAAGGTGGGAAGAAAAATGAGAACATGACTTTATGCCCAAGCCTGGCTCAATCACAAGGAAGGAAACTTTGTCACTGTCAAAAAACAGAAAGAAATTAGGGTGTTTCTGAAGGAAGAAGATTGGTGTTTTCTAGGATATTTTTCTGACAGTTTATGACAAGTTCAGCATGCTTTCTTGTAAAAATTATAACCTGTCCTGCTCATTATTAAACTAGCTCTTTTCTTATAGGTTTAGGAACTCTATATACAGATATCACCATTTAAAACCTAAGGAAACACAAGGGACAGCCTGGTAACTTTCTGGCATTTTCAAATTCTCATGAATTTCCTACTTTTGAGCATGATTTTTCTTTTGACACAGGACAGTTGCACATTGTTTCACATTGGTCTCCGGCCTTTTCTTTTCCTTTGTGGATCTCCAAATCCCTGTGTTGAGGGTGCTTATCATGCAATGGGAATTTTGGTTCACAGGAAGTGCTTTACTGGCAGGGTACCTTAGCTCATACCTATAATCCCATCCTGGGCATAGTGGCATGTGCCTGTAGTCCCAGCTACTAGGGTGACAGAGGGGGAGTATCAGCTGAGCCCAGGAAGTTGAGGCTGCAGTGAGCCGTGATGGTGTCACTGCACTCCAGCCTGAGCAATGGAACGAGACCCTGTCTCCAAAAAATAAAAAATAAAAAAAAGTACTCTGCCTTCTGCCTACTGGCTTGTTACCTATAATCATCTAAGATTTGGGTATGTGTTTCTAATGATCTTGTTCTGTAATAATTAATATGATTTTTTTTTTACTGACTATTGTGAAATGAATAAGCACAACTGCTTTAGTATATCTTTTTTGTTATGTCAGAATGAAACTCTTAATGCTTTACAGCATTCAAAGAGATGATTCTTCTCAGTCTCATCACTTCCTTAGTGACAAAAGTAAATTCATTTGAGTTTTAAAGATTTCAATGTCTTATCAGTTGGTGATATGAAATAAAAGCGCAAGAAGTCCTAATTTGTTTCGAAGTAATGATCTGAAAATATTATTCGTTTCTTAGACTCAGCAGTGCATTATTGGAAAGTTAGCAATTTACGACCATAGCCACATGAAAAATAAGAAGCCAGAGACAAGACATATAATTCCTAGGACATTGGGAGAAGAGTTATTAATTAGCTGCAGATGTAACATCAGAGTGTAATTGCTAGGTAGATCAATAATACAGTGTCCAAAAGGTATTCATATTTAAAACATAGTTCAGGACCTTGCCAATAAATGGCATTTTCCCAGCAATAATAGACTCTATGGTCTCAAGGTAAGAAAAAGACAGAAATTCATGTCTTGAAGTACCTGAGGAGTTTTGACTAATTCACATTTACATGAAAAGAACAGTTGGTGTGACACATAAAATATTTTACTAAAAATCACAACACTTACGCCCTATAGAAAGGAGGCAAAAAGAGAAGGGGAAAAAAATGTAGGTGTTTATTGTAAAGTTAAACAACAATCAAAACTATATTATTCAGACAAAATGGTAGACTTCTGTTTCTTGTTGTAAATGGCAAAGATAACTGTTATTTTTGTATCCCTCTTTTTAAGTCAGGCTAACACATAATATTTTGTTTGAGGCAGAAAGTATGCTTTCATTAGCATTCTAAGTGCAATCATTAGTCATTCCAAACATACAGTAACCATTAAGTGGGTGGAATCACAAAGAGCAGAAGATAGACATGGAAAATATTATGATGATTATTCTCTAGTTTGTGGATGTCCAAGTTATTAGTAGAGTCTTAATTCTAAGAGAATGTTACAGTAATAAGTATATTAACAGAATAACAATGTGGGATGATTCAATGGAGACATTTCAGAAGGTATATGGGTACCAAATGGTTGTCACTGAACCACACAATCTGATTGTCAATGAGTTTTATTCATTTTAAATTCGGATAGATGCTAAGCAGAAACTTACGATCTGTGTAGGGCTCAATAATTATTATTGTAGAGAATTCTAAACTTTGTGTGGGTTTCCTATTAGATTTGCTTGAGGGGAAATGATAAAGTCCCATAAATTTTATATATGTTGGCATAATAAAAAGTCATTCATTTTCAGATGAATTATAAAAATATGAAAAATGTCAAATTATAATAAGTACCGCCAGCACTTTTCTCAGCATGCATGCCCACTCATTCAAGGGCATCTTTCTATCTATCATGTATGTGACCTTTTTTGCAAAGAGGAGGAGGCTTTGTTGGTTGGCCTTCATCTGCACCCGGTACAATATTACATTGTGGGAATACTTATGCTCCCCTAAATGGAAACTTTTAGTGTAAACTAGCTCTCAGACATGGTAGAAGATTAACTCCTTTTTTGTTTGCTTTCGGGTACAGATGTTAAAATGATTCCCTTCTTGTTTATGTCAATTTTTACATGTCTTTTTGCAGAATCAAAACACAAAAAGTATGACACAAGACCTCAAAGTTACAATTCCATCTTTTCACTAATTTGTTATGCAAATTTAGTAAATCATTTGTTCATGAAATCTTTCTCATCTTAGAAGAAATAACTGTCACATCCCTACATTCTTACTGACATTGTAAAGAATTAATTACTAATGACTACAAAGCACTTCCCAAACATAAAGCGATAGATGTTCTTTAAAATAAAAAGCCTTTTTTTTTGTAATGCAATTTATGCTGCCTATTTGTATTTGCTGAAAATGTTCATTTATGTATGATATATTTTAAAGAAAGTGAAATATTTTACTGCGGAAAAATAAACGTCACCAACAAAGAAACAGTTAAAAGCTCCCATCTGGAGTTCTCACTTTTATCCATTTGTGTACAGACTGAATGCAAAAGTCCATACTTTCAGTTAGTGATTTCCATAACATTGACACATAAATGAAAGTAGTTAGAGCTCATATATTGTGTGTATTTGACAAGCTCTAACAGAATTGTTTGCAAAATTTTATTGAAATCTCTGCTTTCATTTATCTTTGTTAGCACAAGCCTCAGAAATCAGTGGTATGGAATTCTTGTATAATTTAACTCTAAGATAATTAAGTGTGCAGGTGTTCAGAGAATAGCCTATTTTTCTATGTAAATAAAATACTGTAGAAGAAAATATATTATTTTATTACCTTATGGAAGAATATTCAGTTGGTTTGATTTGTTTCTAAGAGAATAAACAAAACAATATATTGCAAAGAAGGGGATGATAAACCAAGAAACAAAAATGCAATTAGTTCCTAGTTACCTCTTGAAGTTGATTAAGTAAACAAGCTAAAATTGCTTAAACAGCTACAATGAGGACTTTTAGAATGATAGAATTTGTTAAGGTTGCTATATTAAACACAAAAATGCACACTTAAGCTATTGTTTAAAATGTTTCATTTGCGGGCATACCTCTCCTTGCTATGCACCACAATAAACCCAAAATATGTACATTCACAATTCAGAAAGTAAGAGTAATTTAGGAAAGTTAGTCCTTATAAAAACTTCCAGTTTTTCACTTTCCTTTCCACTCTTTAGGCTGGGCTTCATGTAAACTTTCCTAGGCAAATGAGTTTCAAGTGCATTTTGAAAGGTCTGTAGAGGAATAAATTAAGTACTTTCCATTTTAATGCCTTGCAGTCCTGATGGAAGTTCTTTCTTTTAGCTAACCTAAATGCTTTATACAACATTTCAAGCTCACTTATTCTTGTTCTGCCCTCTGTGGCATTAGAGTACCGATCAGCACCTTCTAAGTAATAATCCTTCATGTAATTGAAAACCAACTTGTTTCCCCAGCCTATTTTCCAACTTAAATAATATTAGTTCCCTTAACCTTTCCTCTGAGATTCTATTTTCCAAGCTATTAATCATGTTTATTGCTTGTCCTTAAACCTTCTTCAAGTTTTCCAAGGTCTTTTTAACTTAGTGAGTCCAGGTCTGTGCACAGCACTGTGATTATGCTAGGAGAATTACTTCTCACAGTGTACGCATTGTTCTTCGGTTTATGTGTTCAGGAAGTTGGAATTGTCAATTCACCTTTAAAATATGACACTTAGACTACTGTAGTTGTTATTGTTGTCTTACTCCTACCAAATCCATCCTCTCCTGTATTATAATCATATGGTTCATTTCACTTCTAAGTACACTGCATCTGCGTTTCACAAATCCTGAACATTTCCAACTTGTGAAAAAATACTATACATTTTATGTTTTTTGTTCAAAATGAAGTCATCCTAATCACCCAATATAACTTGGTATCTGTTCATTTGTTTTTTTCTCAATTTATAAGTGTGTTTGAGAGTTTAAAGTACATATACAATTTTTAATATCAAGAGGCAGTGGTATCAAATTAAAACTAGATCATAACATCTGTTAGAAGCTTTCTATTTCCTGTGTTATTCAGATTTTATGTGTGATTCATTTTAAAATGAAATAAAATATAAAACATGGACATTCATTTCTTGTACATCTATAATCACACAAATATTTTTTACTCCCAATTTCATCATCGTCACCTTCTATAAAATTGCTTTCTACAGATCTTTGTTGTATTTTAGATTTTCCCCACTTCCACAATGGAACATATTTAGCTTCCATTAATAGAGCACTCTAACACCCTGATTCCAATCTTTCTTACGTTCTTTCCATTTTTTCAACATAAGAACAATAGGAAACATAATTTAATTTCATTTTCATTTCCTTCATCTGATTCTGCAGACATTTTTACTATGGCTTGCTTTTTACTTTTCATTCAGTTCCCTATGCCACAATAAAATTCACATGAATTAAATCAATATAAGGAAAACACATTTTTTTCTATCAACATATTTTAAAATATAAGTAGGCTATCTCTGCATTTTAGATACACATCTAGATAATGCAATGCATTATTTAAAAATGAGTCATACATTGTTCATTTTTTCTATAATGCCTAATTCTGAAACTACTTAAAAGTCCATGCTTGGTGAAAAAGAAAAGTGATCACCTTTCAACAATTTAGAAGTATTAAAATGATTAGGTATTGTCCCTTTCTTGTCATTGATGAAAATCTACTGTGACTGTGATTCCTTAAGTTAACATCCTATACTATTTTCCTGAAGAAGAAATAGGTGAATTGAAGACTTGTTATAATGCCTATCCCTTCCTTCACTTTCCTTATTCTAAACAGTGCAAACATTTTGGAATTTATATGGACTAGAGTTTCCTCTGAATTTCTCTCCAGTAATGCTGAATTCTCCAATTTTTGCTTTGGCTTTCAATTATAAATTGATCTCATCTTTGTTTGCCTGTTGTTTGGAGCATTTTTCTCTTAACATGATTTCAAATCTACAAGGAATATGAAATGCTTCAAACTGAAATATAAATGCATGAAATCATAAGCTAGGAGCCACAATTCACAAGTTCGTTTCATCTTTACAATAATTGCTGATATAATTAAGCAATTAATCATGATATTTAAATAGATTACCTTATGGCATATTTACATCATCCATGAATAGTTATCATTATCATCATCCTTGTTTTACCCAGGCATTAAATACAGGCACTCCCCGACCTATGATGGTTTGACTTAATTATTTTTTGACTTTACAATCATGAGAAAGCAATACACAATTCAGTAGAAACCATATTCCGAGTACCCATAAAATCATTGTGTTTTCGACTTTCAGTATGGTATTCAATATGTCACATTAGATATTTAATAGTTTATTATAAAATAGGCTTTATGTTAAATGATTATTGCCCAACTGTAGGACAATGTAAATATTCTCGGAGCACCTTCAAGGTAGGCTAGGCTAAGCTATGTTTGCTAGGTTAGGTGTATCAAATACGTTTTCAATTTAAGATATTTTCCAGTTATAATGTGTTTATCCGGAAGTAACCCCATTGTTACTCGAGGAGCATCTGAAATTCCATCTCTTGACTATTTACAAAGGTGACAAAGTGAAGCTGGGATTTCGTTCCAGGTACTGAGACACCAGAGCCCATGTATTTCCAGTTTAACCACCCAGCAAGTCAGATTTGGTGTTTAAAATTCAGTTGATATCAGAAAGCATGACTAAACGTTCCAAGGCGAGTCATTCAATACATTGCTTATTTATTCTCTTTGGGGAGAAAACGAGTATAAGACTTAATTAATGTTTTTCTGGTGTTTGTTTTCTAAATGATTTAGCATACCAATGATTTACAGAACATGGCCACATTTGGTGTTAATATTCCTTTTGAATTTGTCCCACAATAATGATGCATTAGAAAGGTGTGAACTCCATTTAAATGTTGACTAATTAATGCATTAAGTTTTAAATTACATATCATTTGATAATATTATTTCTTATCTCCAACCATAAGTGTGAAAAAATTATAAAATATCCAGTTTACAAAATAATGAAATACACATGTACATTATCTATAATTTAAGGATTTATCAAAAACCTTAAAATATAATAGATTCTATTGAATATTTTAATAAATCATTTTACAGTTTAGAACCCCTGAGAATATTCTAATATGGTAGTCCCAAAACTTTCAATCTCACTTTCATCAAAAATTGAATTCCTCTACTTCCCAATCCAAATCTAAAACCAGGCTAAACCACTCATGACACACATATTTAAATTCCCATTCTTCATGTCCCAATGAATTATTTTTTGGGAAGAAATTCACGACCTTTTAGTCAATCTTTTAATTTAGAGTATTAGTGTAAGGACTGCTTTGGGATTTGATGTGCATTGGCAAACCTATAGTGAGGCAAACAGAGGTAAATAACATAATCACAGCAGCAGCTGGGTTTCAGGCATGCCAACAGTAAACCTAGAGCTTCCTAGGCAGCTGGGGCAGGTGTTAGTGATCTAAACGAGGTTGGTGGAAAGACTTTTATTACTTTACAATAATTCTGGCAACTTGACCTATGTTCCTGCCATCCCAATTCTGGTTCTCACTTTGTTTTCTGCAGTATTCCAGCAGGTTTTTAAAAGTTTTATATCACCCCCAACAGTTTGACTATCACCTCTCTCTCCAGGCCAGATGAAGGAGTAACGCACAAAATTGTAGTACTTCACTTTGCAGTGTATGTTAGAAGCATAACCATAATTTAAAAACATCGTGTCAGTGTTTTTTTTTTTTATTATTAACAAAGTGACCCCAGCTACAACTGCAAACTCTATTCTGTTTTGTAATAAAAGGGATGCATTATCGTTTTCACAAAGGTTAAATCAAAAAATTGATGGAGTACTTACAATATAGAAGACATTTTTATAATAACTATTTAGAAGTAGTCTCCCTGTCTTTAAGGAGCTAAAGACAGTTGGGGAAGCAGGCTATAAACTGTAAAATAACACAGCAATAGATGTTAGCATTTGACCAGTGCCAAATTAATGATATAGATATCAAATGCTATTGGGTTTTGAAGGTGACAGAAAGTACACAGAAAAATCACATAAACGGACTGTGTGAATGTGGTAAGGCATGAAGATAATTAGAATTTAGATAAAGTCAAAATAGGTATAAACATAATATATGATTCTATACTATAAATGTAATGTGGATTCTTATACTACGTTTACCTTATAGTTTACCTGTAGCAGATGCCCTGTGTATGAGAAAAGTAGGCAATGTTATGGGGGAAAGTAATTCAGCAGTTTTGATGACAGATAACAATAATTACAATCATTATAGTAATGATATTAAAATAGCTAAAATGTAGGTGCTTGCTATGACCTAAATACCCTGTGCTTTCTCCATGCTAAACAGCATCTAGTTTAATTCTCAGAACAAAAGCATATGGCAGGTAGTACGATTATCTACATCTTATGAGAAAATTGAGGCATTAAAAGAAAATAAATAGAAAGAACGTAGAGAAAGAATAAGTCCTTGCGTATTTGTCCTTAGCAGCGAAGCTAGGGCTAGAATACAAATCTCTTTGAGGTTATAATCTCTGCATTTTGACTTCATTATCAGAGAAACAAGTTAAGGCAGGAACGGCAGGAGGATGGCTAGGACAAAAGAAATATCAGGTATAGCTTAGTGTAGGAAGAGGCAAAATGTCATTTGAAAGACCTTACATTGTTTCATCTCTCACCTCCTCTTCGGCCAGTCTCTCCTTATAGCTCACTCTGGTCTCCCTGTTCTTCCCCAGATATGGTAGTCACCTTAGGGCCACTGTGACAGTAGTTTTTTTTCTGCCTAGGAAATTCTTCCTCTGAATATATGGTTCATATATATATATATACAAGATCTTCTCTCTATCTATTAGAAGATTTAAGTCAACTGTCACTTCTCATTTGGGTCTCCCTTGACAACTCCATTACATTGTAACTATTTTTTCTCCCCTCAGGCACTGCTGACCTCTCTTATGGTACTCTGATTTTTCCTTTTCTTTCACAAAACTGTTACTCTTTTAATATATTATATTATATTATATTATATTATATTATATTATATTATTATCTATTTTGGGACAGAGTCTTGCCCTGTCTCCAAGGCTGGAGTGCAGTGGTATGATCTCAGCTCACTGCAACCTCCACCTCCCAGGTTCAAGGGACTTCCGTGCCTCAGCCTCCTGAATAGCTGGAATTACAGGCATGCGCCAGCACACCCAACTGATATTTTGTATTTTTAACGGAGATGGGTTTTCACCATGTTGGCCAGGCTGGTCTCAAATTCCTGGCCTCAAGTGATCTGTCTGCCTTGGCCTCCCAAAGTGCTGGAATTACAGGCGTGAGCCACTGCGCCTGGCCTATATAATTTATTTACTTATTATGTGTATTGATTGTTGTCTTTCTCCCTTCTAAAAAATAAACTGAATGGAAATAATATTTTCTATTTTATTCACTTATGTAACCAAGAGTCTAAAAGACTCAAGTATAGAGTAGCTGTTCAATAAATACATTTTGAATTAATGATTATATTACTGAGAATTTATTATGCAAATGACAAAGCTCATTCTATAAAAATGAAAAAATGTACAAAATATAATGCAAACATTTAAAACAAGCATAATCCCACCAGTAAGTGACAAACATTAACATTTATGATTACAATTTTATGACATAATATATTTTGACTATTAAAATCGATTCTGAATCTACTCAATTTCAAAAATATTACACATTAAAAATAATAACTTCTTATCAAGATTGTTTTTGAGACTATTTCATTAGGAAGATATATTTATTAATGGGCATCTTAGTTATTCAATGGTCAACATGACTTTTACACAATTTACAAAGTATTTTATAATATTCATAAGTATTTAATTTTGAATACAGAATATAATTAAAGGTATGATGATCAGTAAGGTTTTTACATTGAAGATGAAAGCACTGTTTATAAAATTTACCCACAGGTTTATAAACCCAAATGGGAGTTTGAAGTTAAAGCTTTCAATGGATGAAGCAAGAAAGATGAATGTGGAAATGATTCTACTGCTAAAACACTCTAAATGTCCAGATTAGTAAGCTACCAAAATGATAGCCTTTCAATGTTTCCATAGCAATATTCATTTACCTTTAATAATGCATTCATCACTTTGAGTGAAATTTATTATTTATACATCTCTCTGGCTTGTTGTTATTTATCTTTAAATCATTAAATCATTTTCCATACTGAAGAGAGTGATATATTGTAAACTCAGTTGATTATATGCCTTATATTAAGTTGGTGCAAACGTAATTGCGGTTTTTGCTCTTAAGAGTGATGGCAAAACTGCATTACTCTTAATGGCAAAAACCGCAATTACGTTTGCACCAACCTAATATACACACAGACACATACATACATAATCATTTACAATTTAAACTAAAAGCTGAACTAATAGTAATAAAACACAAAAAAGTAGTTTTATGGAGAAAAACTCAAATATTACACGTTAACGTTATAATTAAAAACTAAAAGTTTACTATTTGTTAATTTAAGAAAAGCTAAAATAGGCAGGTGCTTCTGTGGAATGAAATGAGAAAATGTTTTAGATTTTGTGATCAGGTAGTCTCTCTGTGCAGATAAAATTGTAGCTGAGAATTGAAGGATGAGAAGAAATCAATCAAACAAAAAGTCTATGGAATGGAGTCCCAAGTCAGTGGTTCTTACTGAAGGACCTTGGGATGGAAAATACAGTCCACAAAATACAACTGGAGCTCAATAACAACGAAGGGAGCAGAGTGAGTTGAATTTGATGAGATAGATGGATACAGGATGATAGGGATTCAGAATCTCTGACAAGAACTTTGAATTTTATTTTTCATGCAATTAGAAGTCCTTGGATTGGTGTTAGTCATGGATGTTACATAATCTAATTTAGGTTTTAAAAATCAGTCTAGCTGCTGTGTGCTATTGGATTTGTAGAGAGGGATGGCTGGGATTGGATATACAAGATTAGAAGCACAAACTGATTAAGTATGAATGAACCAGTCATAGGTTCTAGTCAAGATTTTCAATCTTGAGATCAAAACTGAAAAAATTAGCATATTTTATTAATTTCTAGTACCTCACCATGGTTTACATGATTTGGGAATTGCAAAATTTTCATGCTTATTGTTTTTACATTTTGAAAAATATAATGTTGACAAGTGTATAAAAAATGAATAGTAATCTTTTAGGAGCTTTTTAGATCAATTCTGTGTTTCTAGAGAATTAAGTGGCAGAGTTTTCTTAAAATGGCTTTCCCATTTGTGAGTTAAATAATTCATCTTTCTCTTGGAAAAATTACATCTTCAAATAAACTTTTCAGTAAATTTGTATCACTACTTTACTGAGTCATTAAATGGTTTAAAAATATTTTCTACATCCATTGCAGTAAAAATTAACTTATTCAGGTACAAGGTTATTAGCATATATCTTTTCTCCCACAGTTATCTGTTAAAGTCGATCCGTAGACTTCTGTTTTCTGGTATTGTTGAGATACTGGGAACTAAAATAACAGCACTTACTTGTTTTCTTTATAGGCAATTTATATTTCTACCTAGGTTTTGTAGTTTTTATTTTTCTTTTTCCTTGAAATTTAGTAACTTTTCCAGGATATGTCATACTATCTTCTTATATACTAAAGTTTTATAAGTCAATGAGCTGTTTTCTTTTGCAGACTTAAGAATGGCTTGCTATTCTAAAGTTTCTTTTATTACATAAGATAAGAATTTTGCTGGAGTTGAAGTTTGACTGAACTAAGTAATGACAGCTACTTAAATAATTCCAGTGTTTTGCAGGTATACTGGCTATTTTACCAGGATCCAAAATAACACTTCCAATTACACATTTTTTCCTAATTTTTAAATGTAAATTTAGAAATAAATGTAAAGACTTATTTCTCAATTTACATTTTAAAATTAGGGAAAATAATGTATAATTGGAAGTGCTATTTTTGATCCTGATAAAATAGCCGACATGCCTGTAGTCCCAGGACTTTGGGAGGCTGAGTCGGGTGAATTGCTTGAGGTCAGGAGTTCGAGACCAGCCTGGCCAACATGGTGAAACCCCATTTCTAATACAAATTCAAAAAATTAGCTGGTCAAGGTGGCACATGTATGTAGTTCTAGCTACTCAGGAGGCTGGGGCAGGAGAATCACTTGAACCGGGAAGTAGAGGTTGCAGTGAGTCGAGATCATGACACTGCACTCCAGCCTGAGCAACAGAGTGAGACGCCATCAAAAAAAAAAAAAAAAAAGAAAGAAAGAAACAAAGAAAGAAATATACAAATTAAATATCTTTTATGTGTTTAAAAAATAACAAATAACAATGTGCAAATTATTATATGAGTGAACTATTTCAAATGGGTTGAAGAAAATTTATAAATGGTAAAATGAGGTCGGGCACGGTGGCTCACGCCTGTAATCCCAGCACTTTGGGAGGCTGAGGTGGGTGGATCACAAGGTCAGGGGTTCAGGACCACCCTGGCCAACCTGGTGAAACCTCGTCTCTACTAAAAATAGAAAAATTAGCTAGGCACGGTGGCAGGCACCTGTGATCTCAGCTGCTCGGGAGGCTGAGGCAGGAGAATCGCTGAAACCCAGATGGCAGAGGTTGCAGTGAGCCAAGATAGTGCTGCTGCACTCCAGAGTGGGTGACAGAGTGAGACTCAGTCTCAAAAAAAAAAAAAAAAAAAAAAAATGTAAAATGAAAAATCATAAGCTAAGAAAGTAGAAGTCATTGTGCATATATGTCTGTCCAACTATTTTCAGGATTATGTCATATCTTATATATTTTTAAAAAAATATTACTATACAATTTGTTTATAATTAGAAAGTGTAAAAATCATCTTGAGGAATTCAGGAATATTATAGTATTGCCTTTGAGAAAATCTGGCTATCTATAATTTTTAGTAACACTGTGTCTATTTTTTAAAAACTCTATTTTGTGGCAGTCATGAAATTAAGCACCAACTCACTATATGTAAATCATAAAAATTAGTCAATTGCTCAAAATGAAATGAAATAAACTGGTGTTTTCTAATTCCATTTTTGTTATGTTGCCATGGAAATCAGTGGCTCAGTCTATTTGAGTGTTTAAAAATAAACCAGATCAGTGAATTGGTGCTTAAAACATTTACTGGATATCAATTATTTACTGCTAATTACAATAAAAAATGTACATTTCCCTTTGTTCCAGTGTCCTGAAAAAAACCCTGGTTAGCTAATGACTAAAACTGAAGTTAGGTAAGAGATTATGCATCCTTTTGTAAAGGTCTTAATTGGAACCCTAGAAGTCAAGTTCACTTGCTCAAAGATTAAATAACAAATATAATTTTTTATTCTTAAAATATCCATTTGTAGTTATGAACATACTTCTGCTATTATGATTACTCACAAAATGTTTTACCAAAATATTTGTAATAGTAGCTCCCATGTTCTCAACTCATATGTACTGGCAGAAATTTTCTTTGGCTAAGGTTTCAGGTGGATGCTTTAATTTATTTGCTAAATTATAACAGGATTATATTCAACTGTGGGTGAGAGTAACTCAAAATAACTATAACCGTAAGAAGATAGAGAAGTTTCTTTCTTTCTCAGATCAAAGTCCAGAGGCAGGTAGTCCAGGGCTGCTATAGTTTTCTGTGGTGGCAAGTACTGAGGATTCTTTTATCTTTGCTCTACTGAGCTATGTTAGGCCATTTCATGGTCCAAGATGGTAGTCTCAGCTTTGGTATCTGTGAATTTCATGAGCAAGAAGCATAACACTTACCAACTTTCCAGAATATAGCCACATTTCCATATCCTCATGCAAAGTAAAGGGGAAATGCAATCTTTAGTCTAAACTGAATCTATTCTACCAAGTATGTAGGACAATATTTCTTTCTCTTTTTTTGGCTTATAAACAATAGAGATTTATTTCTCATGGTTCTAGAGGCTGGAAAGTCTAACATCAAGGTGCCATGGGATGAGGTGTCTGTGGAGGGCTCACTCCCTGGGTACTCAGAGGGTGGAAGGAGAACTCTCTGGGATCCCATTTATGAGCACTAATCTATTCCTGAGGGCTCCGCCTCATGAGACTCACCTCCCAAGGCCCTGCCTCCTTATCCCATCACCTCGGAGGTTAGGATTTTAACATAGGAATCTTAGGGGGACGTAGACATTCAGCCCATTGAAGATGAGTCTGTGAGTTCCACCCATGGGCTCTTGAGTAGCTGTCTATTTCTTTCTTTTTTTTTTTTAATTTTACTTTAAGTTCTGGGATACATGTGCAGAATGTGCAGGTTTGTTACACAGGTATACATGTGCCATGGTGGTTTCCTGCACCTATCTGTAGGGCTGTATTTCTAAAAATAATAATAATAATAATAATAATAATAATGTCAAGCAACTGATATTGAGGAGCAAATATTGTCTGGAAGAAACCATTGTTAGGCACCAAATATAATTCGGCATCAATCTATTTCTATAGGTTGCATCCTTCTCAGATGAAAAAATCTGTATGGGAGTTTACCCTGTTTCTCTCCTTATGCTTCTATGTCTTGTTTTCAATGTTGGTGAACAATCATATTGAAACATATAGTAGATAATACATTTCTCTACCTTAAGCTTCCAGTGGCTCCCATCTCATTCAGAATAAAATCCATTCTTTACCATGACTCTTAAGGCCTGCGTGTTGACCCTTACTATTTCTCTGACCTCCTACCTCTGAATCTTCTGCTCATTTTTATCTTTATTTATTTGTTTTTCTTTTTACTTTAGCTATTGTGATTCCTTGCTACTTTCTGAATAAGTCAAGCATGCTTCCAAATCAGCACATTTCCATTCCTTGAGAGTCCATTTTTTGATCACCTAGTCGTTCTTGATATCTTAACTTGCTTCATGTTGTTCTTCACAAAAATATTACCACCTGAAATATAACTATGAATTTATTTTACTGGAATGCAAACTTCCCGAGGGCAGGGTTTTGGTTTTATGTATTGTTTTACACCCAGGATTAGAATAGCACCTGGCACATGATAATAAGCAATTTGTACATAAAAACTTCAAATAACTGGTCTAATAAACTTCAACATACTATGATTTAATTTCCATAGACTGGTTTGGTCCATTTCTGCTGGTTGGTCAAGTGTATAGTCATAGGCTGTTTTTGTGATTATTTATGAACCATGTATATTTTTTATTTGTCTTATGCTCACAGTCTTACTCTTACATCATTGGATTTGCAAAATTACTATTTAGTCTTTTTTATATTTAACTTTTGATTTACTTGTACTTTCTAAAATTTTTGTGTTTATCTTACTTATGTCAGCTTTTATTTTAATTTCTTCCTCTGATTTGTGTTGGTTTAATTTGGTCTTACAGTAATTTTATATAATCAATTCTTAATTCTAATATATTCCATTTTTATAAAATTAAGATAACATATATGCAGTAAAATTACACAAATCTTAAGCATATCACTTGTCTAGTATTGTGTGTGTGTGTGTGTGTGTGTGTGTGTAACCACCACCAAGGTCAAAATATGAATCTTTGTTGAAGTCCTAGATGTTACATTCAAAACTCCATGGCACAGAAGTAAACAGTATTCTAACTTCTATTACCACAGATTACTTTTATCTGTTCTCCAAGTTCATATAAAGAGAATCCTTTCACATGTATGTATCTGGCGGTTTTTGACCACTGTAATTTCTGTAAGAATCATCTAGGCTGTCACGATATGAGTAGTTCCTTCTGTCTTATTGATGGGTAGTGTTGTATTGTCTGACTATGCTAGAATTTTTATTTATCTGTTCTTCTGTTGATGAACATTTACAGGCATATCTCATTTTATTGTGCTTCATTTTCTTGCATTTTGCAGATGTGTTTTTAAAAATTAAAGATTTGTGGCAACCCTGAATACAGCAAATGTTTCAACACCATTTTTCTAACAGCATGTACTGACTTTACATTCTTCTGTTACATCTTGGCATTTCTCACAATATTTCAATATTTGATTGTTATTACATCTGTTAGGGTGCTCTGAGATTACTGATTTTTAATCTTACTGTTGTAATTCTTTAGGGGCACCATGAATAGTGCCCATATGAGATGTTGAAGTTAATTGATAAATGCTGGGTGTGTTCTATCTGTTCCACAAACTGGCTGTTTCCCAGTCTCCCTTCTCCTCAGTCCTCCTTATTCCCTTTATTTCAACAATATTGAAATAAAGCCAATTAATAACCCTACAAGAAGGTCTCTAAGAGTTCAAGTGAAAGGAAGAGGTGCACATCTCTCACTTTAAATAAAAATCTAGAAATGATTATGCTTCATGAGGAAGGCATGTTAGAACCCGAGATAGGCCAAAAACTATATATCTTGCGCCGAACAGTTAGCCAAATTGTGAATGCAAAGGAAAAGTTCTGAGGGAAACTGAAAGTTCTACTCCAGTGAACATATGAGTGATAAGAAAGCAAAACAGCCTCGTTTTACTGATACAGAGAAAAATTTAGTGGTCTGGGTAGAAAAAAATCAGCCACAAAGCCTCACGTTAAGCCAAAGCCTAATCCAAAACAAGGCCCTAATCTTCAATTCTCTGAAGGCTGAGAGAGGTGAGGAAGCTGCAGAAGAAAAGTTAGATGCTAACAGAGGCTGGTTCATGAGGTTTATGGGAAGATCTATCTCCATCACATTAAAGTGCAAGGTGAAGCAGCAAGTGCTGATGTAGAAGCTGCAGCAAGTTATCCAGAAGATCCAGTTAAGATCATTATTGAAGGTGGTTACATTAAACAACAGATTTTCAGTGGTGATAAAACAGCCCTCTATTGGGAAAAGATACCATCTAGGACTTTCATAGCAGAGAGAAGTCAATGCCAGGCTTCAATGCTTCAAAGGACAGGCTGACTCTCTAGTTAGAGGCTAAAGCAACTTGTGACTTTAAGTTGAAGCCAACACTTCAATTGTTTTTTTAAGACCTAATACTAGTACACACTTAATAGGCTAGAGCACAGTGCAACCATAACTTTTATATGCACCAGGAAACCAAAAAATTTATGTCACTCACTTTATTGTGATATTTGCTTTATTGTGGTGGTCTGTAACTGAACCCAAAATATCTCTGAGGTATGGCTGTGTGTTGTTTCAATTGTGGGTTGTTATTAATAAAGTTGAGAGTCTTGTGTATGTCTTTTGTTGGAGGTGTTTACTCATTTCTCTTGGTACATACATACGAGGAGAATTTCAAGGTTATTGGGGAAGCATATGCTTATTTCAGGCGATCTTGCCAAACAAATTTTTTAAGTAATTGTTCCAGTTTGCACTCCCACTAGCCATCTCGGAGGGTTCCAACTGTTCCACATACTTCTCAACATCTCCTATTTTCCATCTTTTCTTAATTTTAGCAATTCTGGTTGGTATATAGTAATATCTCATTGTGATTTTAATTTGCATTTTTCTGATACATAATTATTTGGCCAAGTTTTCAAATGTTTATTTTCAAAGAACAGTTTTAAAGCCATACATTATCTTAAAGTATTTTTTCTGTATCTAACAGGTTTTGATAGTGCAACATTTAGTTTTCATTAATTTCCTGTAGTTAGTGATCTTTTAATTTATTGTTTGACTTAAAAGTTAACATTGTCTCAATGTATTTGACTTAATTTTTAATTATTTTCAATTGTATTGGCTTATGATAAGATACATTGATGGTAAATTATCTAAAAGAATTAAAGTTTTGATGTAGCCAAGCACAGAACTTTTTTGTATGTATTTCTTGTAAGGCTCTCTATAGAGCTATTATGTAGCATGTCTATTGATTGTAATTTTTATCTACTAGACTAATTCTGAAAAATATGTATTATAATATTTCATGGAGTATAATTTTATTTTGTTTCCTCACTTTTTTTTTTTTTTTTTCCTGTGTGGAGTGCAGTAGCACAAACACAGCTCACTGCAGCCTTGACCTCCTGGGCTCAAGCAACTTCCCTGACTCAGCTTCACATACAGTTCGGACCACAGGCATGTGCCACCATGCCCAGTTAATTTTTTAAAATTATTTTCCTAGAGATAGGATTTCACCCTGCTGTCCAGTCTGGTCTTGAACTCCTAGTCTCAAGTTATTCTCCCATTTAGGCCTCCCGAAGTGTTGTGATTACAGGCACACCCAGCCCACATTTCTAATAGTTTCCCTTTAATATCCTTAGCTCATATAAGCCATATAAATTCATGATTATAATATTCTTCATCAATTTTGCTTTTTATTCTTGTATAATTCGTCAGTTACCCCATTTCATTCTGCTTACCTCAAATCCCACTTTCTCTAATGTGATTAATGATACTTTGATTTCTTTTGATTTGCTTTTTCTTGATACTCCTTGCACAAATCACTTTATTCAACTTTCTCTGATACTTTGTTTTAAGTGTGTATCTTATAATCAGAAAATTGCAAACTTTTACTTTTTTACTACTGTATTATTTGTGGCTAATGATCTGTTTTATTTCTTCCTTTTTACTCTATATATGTTTATCATGTCAAATTACTTTGCCTCTTTTTCTTCATCTCCAATTTTGTTAGCGTGATGGGGTTGACACTTTTTGCCTTTTTCACTTGTTTGTATCTACTCCAGTTTTCTGTTCCTTTAAATAATTAGCAGCCTTTTACTTATTCCCCTAAATAGATATGAATCACTAATGTTGTGTATTTTAAAATAGATAATTGTCTTGTGACTGAAATGCACTTCTCCTCAACTATGGGATTGTAATTCATTTCCTCCCCAAGAGAAGGACATGATCTTTAGAATCATTTTATTTTCTCTCCTAGAATACACTACTTTTTTTCTCTTTTCCCATAATACATTTAGAATATTACATTTACTTAACTTCATCCTACTTAACTTTCATTTTCTAGCATTTCTTTCCTTTCCTAATCATTAGAGAAATTATCTTAATCTATGACCCTTCTGATTCAGGAATCTTTTAATATTAGTGTTTCATGGACCTAAGGAGGCTGGCTATCTTTATCCATTATACAGCTGGATATCAAGGTTAACTTTTTACCACTATTTTCTTGGCGATTTGTCTTTTCCCATGTTTAGGTTTCTGTTATAGTTTCTTCACTATTTTAGGAGGAGATTTTCATCAAGTTTGTGACTGACAATGTTTCTCAGTTTTTCAGTATCCTCATATATCTTTTTTCTCCCATGATAAATACGGTTTTATTGAGGTGAAGCCCTCATATTTCATTTCTCTCGAAATGTTGGTTTATTATTGTCTACTTTCTACTTTTCCAAATGAGAAGCTCAATGCTAGTCTATTAATTATTTTATGACTTCTTGAATTTCAGACCTATGTTTTAAAAATCAGTAAAGTCGGAATTTACCATTTCGTTAAAATCAAGATAAAACAAACAAAAAAAACCCCTGAAGTCTCTGTGCTGTGTGTGTAGGCTGAGGGTAGGGCATCAGATACCTCATGCAATACCCAGAGAAGTCATCTCTTATCTTGAACCTAATCTGCTAACCCATTCAGGTAATTTTAAAAAGTCACCCGTTTAGTTATTTCCTGACCTACTTTAAAGCAACGTTCACCAACATATTCCATTCAAGTTGAAGTTTTCTTTGGACTTAAGTACTTAGACCTTTGATTGCTATAAACTCTTTCTTGGCTCTGCTGCCCTCAGTTCTGCCCCTACTTTCTGCAGATATGTTTTTCCAAGACTACTACTATGATTTTTATATGGTTTGTTTGTCCCTACCAAAACTCACGTTGAAATTTAGTCACCAGTGTGCAGGTGTTGGAAACTTGGACCTGGTTGAATGTGTTTGAATCATGGAGATGAACCCCTTAGAAACTACTTGATGCTGTTCTTTCAGTAGCGAGTTTTCACTCTGGAAAAACTGAATTAGTTCTCAGGGGAATGGATTAGTACCCTTGTAAGTGAGTTGTTATAGAGTCAGGGTGCCCTTTGGGTTTTGATTCTATTTGCAAATGTCTGCTTCCCCTTTGACTTTCTCCACCCTGTTATGATGCAGCATGAAAGCCATTGCCAGAAGCCAGGGCGATGGCCTTGAACTTCCCAGCCTACAGAACTGTAAGCTAAATAAACTTTTCTTTTTTTCCTGGTAAATTATCCAGTCTCAGGTATTCTGTTACAGCAACAAAAAAATGAACTAAGACAACTACTGAGGAGAAACCTCTCTGGAAATGTAATTACAGTATTACCACTCCCAAGTTATTTATCAGATTTAGAATATCCTGGCTACACTGAGGCAAGTAAGTTATATTTGGAATCGGAGGGTAAAGAAGGGATACCCAAATTATCATATTATCAGAATTCCCTATCAAAAATGGATCTTTTGTTAACAGCAAGATGATGGGGTTAAACTAACTATGGCTTTTCCCTCCTCATACAGATTATAGACAAAATAATAAATCATGAAATTGTTTATATTGAAAATATTTACTTTTAATTGATTGAAGAGTTACATGTGAAAATAATTTATTCCACACAATAAAACTCCTCTTTGAATAATGAAAATGATTAAATTTTAGTTGAATGTGTGGATATAAAAAGAAAAATAAATTTAATTGTTAAACATTGAGTGAGTACACTGATGTTATAAATCACAATGACTTTTACAAGTGAACTTTTGAGCAAAGAAAGGTTAACCTAATTATTCTGTTCTAGCAGGTTTATTTATTTATTTATCTAAAAAATAAAGTAGCTTGCTAGGAAATCTAAGAAAAATTTATGGATTTCATGGAAAGATAGTAGTGTTAAGAAGATTTACAAAGATATATTTGAAAATATGACCTGAAAGATAAAAAAAGACAAAGATGGCTGAAATTATTTCAGCAACATAGAAGTGATTTTTTAAACTATAAGATGGAATCTCATGAAATTGTCTATAATTCAATCATTTTTGACCTTCAAAGATGGCAACTTCACATGGTTCAACTTAATATAAAATACATCCTTAGGGAGAATTCTGCCAGACAAACTACAGCTTGATTACATATGATGGAAGAGACACAAAACTCATAGAGACAACTACACATTTTGAGGAGGTTAACAAAATATAATACGTATTATCAGATATTTCATAACACAAAAGCTCTTTTGTAATTTCTTAATTTAAATGAATTAGCATGATTACTTGTTTAAAACCGTTTTTTACGAAAATTCTATCTTTTCATAATTCTTGGGTTTTTGAGAATGTATTTTTCATATTTTACTCTTAAAATATGAGGAATATCATTTTCCTCAAAAGTATGTAGATAATGTATTTTTATATTTCCTGTGAGGCTAATTTTACAGACAAGATGACTTTTTATAGGATTTTTCAATCCCTGCACATCAGTATTTTTGTTAGAATATATTTTAATCAATATACTCTGTAATTTTTTCTTATATATTGAATTATTTTATCTGAACTGCCAAGAATCCTATGATTTCATGAATGTTTATGTTTTTGAAAGTCTTTTATTCTGTACCATTTTTTCCTATTTCCTTCAAAGATAACTATCTTTCACTGAATCTTAGCTCTCTCTATGCCATAATTATCATCTTCTCACTAAAACCCTTTAATGAAGACATAAATTTACTGTGATTTTCTCGAGATTTTTCAAGTATTACTTTAAAGAGTATCCTATCATAGAGAATATTTTCTGATGTACTTTATAACAGAGGGAATCAATATTATTCAACCAATATATATATATAATTACAAACACTGAAGAAAAAGCACCTGAACTGTTGAAGATTATGAGAAGAATATTATAATTTTTACCTAATATATGAAGATGGTTAGTTGGAACTGACTAAGCAGAGGTAGGAAGAAGGAAAGTAAATTCCACACAGTGAGGGGTTGAGTTAAAGACTCAGAAATGGGAAGGATTATTTCACATTCACAAGTTCTACCTATGGAATCCCATGTAGCCAGAAAGAAGAATGAGATGATGCCCTTTATAGAGACATGGATGGAGCTGGAGGCCATTATCCTTAGCAAACTAACACAGGAACAGAAAACCAAATACCACATGTTCTCACTTATTGGTGGGAGGTAAATGATGAGAATACATGGATACACAAGAGAAACAGCACACACTGGGGCCTTTTGGAGGGAAAGGGTGGGAGGAGGGAGAGGACTGGGAAAAATAACTAATGGGTACTGGGCTTAATACCTGAGTGATTAAATAATCTGTACAACACAATCCCATGAAACAAGTTTACCTATGCAACAAACCTGCACTTGTACCCTTGAATTTAAAAGTTGAAAGAAAGAAAGAAAGAAAGAAAGAAAGAAAGAAAGAAAGAAAGAAAGAAAGAAAGAAAGAAAGAAAAGAAAGAGAGAAGGGAGGGAGGGAGGGAGGGAGGAAGGAAGGAAAGAAAGAGAAAGAAAGAAAGAAGACAGAAAGAAAGAAAGAAAGAAAGAAAGAAAGAAAGAAAGAAAGAAAGAAAGAAAGAAAGAGAAAGAAAGAAAGAGAAAGAAAGAAAGGAAGGAAGGAGAGAGGGAAGAAAGAAAGAGAAAGAAGAAAAGAAAGAAAGAAAGAAAGAAAGAAAGAAAGAAAGAAAGAAAGAAAGAAAGAAAGAAAGAAAGAAAGAAAGAAAGAGAAAGAAAGAAGGGAGGGAGGGAGGAAAGAAGGAAAAAAGGAAGGAAGGAAGGAAGGAAAGAAAGAAAGAAGGAAAGAAAGAAAGAAAGAAAGAAAGAAAGAAAAAGAAAAGAAAGAAAGAAAGAAAGAAAGAAAGAAAGAAAGAAAGAAAGAAAGAAAGAAAGAAAGAAAGAAAGAAAGAAAAGATTCACCATGAGGCTAGTGTAGCTAGAAAATAGATATTAAGTGGGAGAGTAACAATTAAGGAGCTGGAAAAAATGAGGTATTTGGGGCCATCATCACAAGCTTAAATTTTATCCTAAAACTAATGAAAAACAATTATTATTGGTGTGGTGGGGAGGTGATCTAATTTTTAAACTATATCACTCAAGCCAAAGTGTTAAAAATAATGTTGATATAGGTGAACAACTAGAATATTTAGGAGTCTATTGAAGCAGTGAAATAAGAATCAGCAGAATACAGACATAAAGTATAGCACAGAATAGCGCTATAATATTAATGCTATTTTCCAGCAGACATCAGATATCCAAAGTCATAGTAAAACATATATTTGATTTCATTCATGTATGTAAGATTGATACATAATTATAATGATAAAACTTATAGAAAGTTGGGTCCATAGGATATACTTAGGAAAATGAAAGTATATTGAGGAAAGGGTACAAACTGGTAGAAAAATTGAAAGAACAAAACAAACTGGAGTTCTCAAAATGTTGAAAATAAGTCACTTAATCATCACCACAACTCTGTAAGGTAAGTACAATTTTTATCCTCAATATAGAAATGAGGAAATCAGAAAGAAGTTAAGTCACTTTTCCTAGTTTGTAAGTATTGAGATGTATGAACCAGGCAGAGGACACATAAAAGAGGAGAAGTGAGAGGAAGCAGGACTGAGCATCAAAACCTTTCTGGAAGAGGTATACAGGAAACACATAGCCATGTCAGATATAGACCACAATAGAATACTCTTGGAGAAGTTTTATTTTCTTATTTCAATTCTAGTAACTTCCCTTTAATTTCCTTTTGTTTTACTATTATTTGTTTTACTTTATAATTTCATAAGGGCCATGAATTCTAACATTTCTCTCATAGAGTAAATCAGTAGAATATTTTTCCTTCTGTTTTCTAAAGTAAGTTATTTCTTAAGGTATTCTTTTCATGGTTTTTTAAAAAATACACTATATTCCTCTTCCATTTTTGTAGAGGTTCCATATTGTGGCTTTCTCTCTGCTCATCTTGACATAAGACTCTTTTTCTGAGCATGACTGATACCTCCATGAAGAGACATTCATGTAGACCATAAAGTATACAAACATCAGATATCAATATTTGTAAAGATCAATAATGTAATTTATAATGAAATTGCTTTCTCAGCTATTAATGTTAACTATATCATCTTCATATAACCTTATAACTTATTTGTGCCATTCCATTTTCCTCTGTTCCTTTTATTTTCACTTCCCTTGTAATGTTAGTCTTTGTACTGATTTCTAAATGGTTCATTTATGATTAAAGATGTTAACATTTTGTCTGTAATTTCAAATATGTTTTTTTCTCATTCATTTTACTGTGGTGTTTTATTTTTTGGTTATGTAGAAGCTATATATTGAAATGTAATCTTTTTCTGTTTTATGGCTTTGGAAATCATAAATTAACAAAAGTTAACTTACTGTAGTTTTTTGACTATAAACTTTCTAAGCTTATAGTCAAAACTATAATATGGTAGCCATTCTTTGCCATGTTCTCTTTCCCCCTGTTTCTGTGGCTATGAAGACATAAGCTTGTTATGTTTATAGTCAAAAAATTATAGTAAGCCAAGCTGACCTATTATTAAAGAAATTAATAATCCTGACATCATCATGTAGACATAGATCTACATTTTTGTAACATCGCTTAACTTGAAAACATATTATACAGCTATACAAAAAATGTTAAGTGTATATCTTTATTATATAAGCTTTACCTACTTTATATTTTCTTTTATATTGCAAACCTTTTCTGTAAAAAAGACAAAAAAAACACATTAGACTATGTCAACATAAGGTCAGGATAATCAATATTACTATCTGAACCTCCACATCTTGTCCCACTGAAAAGGCTTCAGAAGTAATTACACTCATGGAGTTGTTATTTCTTATGGTAATCATGCTTCTTTCTGTAATACTTCCTGAAAGATCTCCTTGAGGCTATTGTACAGTTTTATTTTTTTCTTCCATAAGTAGAAAGGGTACACTCTAATGATAGAAAGCGTAGTATGTAAAACACATAAACTAGTAACAGAGTTTATTGTCATTATCTAATACTATGTGCTGCACACAATTGCATGTGTACTTTAATGTCACTGAAAGAAGAGCAAATTTGTTTACATCATCATCACCACAAACACTAGCAATACATTTTGCTACAATGTTAGGTGGCTTACAATATCACTGGATGATAGACATTTTTCAGCTCCATTAGAATCACGGGGCCAACATATATGGTCTGTCATTGACCAAAACATAACTATGTGACACGAGTGTATACATCAAATACATCAATCAGTGTATTCAACATTTCTCTCCTGCTTATCCTAAGAATAAAGATGATATAAAATATAATTTCAAAAATATAAGAAAAAATGGTGTAATAGTCTCTACATTAAAAACTAGGGTTAAATTGTTTTAAGAATTATAAGTAGATGCTAAATACACAGATTGAAATACATTAAATACTTTAAGAATGTTTGTTATGTTTCTTATATGCTGCTGGTTTCCTGTCATTGAAAGTTTAATTTAAGCCTCCTTATTTCATGTAATCACCCCAATAATTGGTCTTACAAACAATTAACAGAAGTTGACACTACATAACATAGTTGTATAGTGTCTTACTCTTACAATGGGATATTTTACTTTTCATGAGGGAAACAGTAAGCTAATTCTAGGAATGTATCCTAAAGTTTACACAATCTGAGATGTAGATAAAGATTGATGTGCAAGATTGCTTCTAGATATATCACTGTATAAAGGTAACATAAAAAATGGAAAGTAATGTGTAAAATATCTTCTAATACAACTATTTACTCTCCACTCTTCCTGATTCTCAGTGTACTTTTTTTTTTTTTTTTTTTTTTTTTTTTTTGACTTCTGACGAATACATCAAGAGGCTCCCTCACCCTCTGGCTTCAGGTTAGGTTCAGCCTGCGAAGAACCCTGGAAGAAGGTAGAAAGGAAGAGGAGAAAAGGGTCCCAGTGTTTATTCTGCTGGTTCCTTCCCCATGAGGTTGTCTTCCCTACATGTGTCTCTCTACGGAAGGTCACTGTTGTTCTCCAGGTGGTCTGATCCTCTACTCCTCCTTTTTCCAGGTTTTGTTTTTATCCTCATTGAACGCCATTCCAGATTTATTGCTTACAATTCTTTCATGCTCCTTCCTTTGTATGGAAGCATTCCTCAAATTATTCTTAGTTGTATTTACCATCTGTTTTCTGTTGAAATTCTGACCAATCCAGAATACAAAACTTTTTAGAGTCCAGTCATTCTTTGCCATGTTCTCTTTCCACCCATCTCTGTGGCTATGAAAACATGTATCAAATATTTTACCTGACTGCAGGAAGGGGAAGTCCCACTTCTTGGCCTGTTTTGGATATGTAGCATCAGTTAAACTAAACCTTTCATAAACCACTGATACATCAGTGGTTGTTTATGTTCTCCTATGTGAGAAAGATAATTAAAAATACAAAATATAATATCAATTTTTGAATCATAAGTGTTATGCAAAAAGTGAATTAGGGTAAATTTCCATGTTTGTGCTTTTGCTTATGGTTTACTGTTTGTATTCATTTTCTAGGACTGTCATACAAAATACCACAAACTGGGCAGCTTAAAATATCAAAAGTTTATTCTCTCAGTTTTGGAAGTCAGAAATTCAAAATCAAGGTGTTAGCAATACCATGCTCCCCTTGAAACCTGAAGGAAGTTTTCTTTACCTCTTGTCTTCAGGTGCAGTCATCAATTCTTGGCACATTCTTTGGCATGCAACTGCATCAGTTTGTGACTCTGTCATCACAGGACATTCTCCCTATTTGTCTGCATCTCTGTGCCCAGTTCTTATAAGGACAGCAGTCACCTGACCTCATCTTAACTAGTGAGATCTGCAATAGCTCTATTATCAAATAAGTTAACATTTTAAGGTACTGGAGTTTAGCATTTTATTGTATCTTTTGAAGAGACACAATTAAGCTCATATGTAATAAATATTATTATTCAAATTAAGTATATTCTACACTTAAAATATAGTGATAAAATAATTTGTAATTTCTAAAGACCTCATAATCATACAATCAATATAACAGATTGCTTTTCATTCTGTTATCTATAAATATGTATTTTTGTTTTTAGTTACAACCGTGATATCCCCAGAAAGCTTTTCTATAGAGAGAAGCGGCTCTGAAACTGTTATCAACATCTAAACTTTTTAAAAATTGAAACTAATGTATTTACCTGAAGAATGTTTTCTTTTGATGCATTCGAACTGTGTATCCCTGTGATTGACGGGATTAAATGTTTAATTATGAAATAGATCAATATTGCTCATTGTGATATTCATCATTGAATAATTATATTTTTGTCAATTCTAAGTTACTTGGAAACAAAAATCCACAGACTATTACCTTATATGAATGTTAATACATTCTTGATGATTAATAAATCTCTGTTACTGCAATGTCATATCCTCTCAGTAATAAAAGCATATTTAATTTATGTTTCTATCCATTAGAAAACAGTGAAGCTAGAAATTATTTAAAATTTTACCTTAAGAAATATGTGGAAAAAATAAGATAATTTATGTTTTAAAATGAAATTGCATGTTATCATGATAATATGCTTGTTTTGGAATATGATTTTCATTTGTTAGTTTGTTTTTTTGTATTAATTAGTAGGCTTTTTTATTATAAAATAT
The DNA here is from genome assembly GCF_047675955.1 of Chlorocebus sabaeus. Taxonomy (NCBI): domain Eukaryota; kingdom Metazoa; phylum Chordata; class Mammalia; order Primates; family Cercopithecidae; genus Chlorocebus; species Chlorocebus sabaeus. The sequence goes on from NC_132927.1 coordinate 4,017,210, forward strand.
ATAGATTTCCAGAAAAATTAAGCAGAAATTATGGAGAGTCTCTTCATGCTCCCTCTCTACTTCCCCTACAGTTTTCCTATTTTAATATAATAAATTGGTGTAGTCATACTCCCTCTCTACTTCCCCTACAGTTTTCCTATTTTAATATAATAAATTGGTGTAGTCTTTTTTTTACAATTAAGAAGCCAACATTGATGCATTTATTGACTAAAGACCAGAGTTTACATTAGGGTTCACTCTTTGTATTATACAGTTCTATGAGTTTTGCTAAACACATGATGTTATGTACCCACCATTACAGAATCATACATAATAAATTCACTGCCCTAAAAAATTCCCTGCGCTTCACCTACTTATCCTCCACATGCCCAACTCCTGGTAATAACTAAACTTTGCACTCTCTCTATAGTTTTGCCTTTTCTAGAAGATTATATACTTGAACTCATACAATATGTAGACTTTTCAGACTGACTTCTTTCACATAGAAATATGCATTCAAATTTCCTCCATGTCTAATCATGACTGGAAGGCTTATTTTTTTACCCCTGATAATTATGTCATTGTATGGATGTAGCAGAGTTTGTTTATCTAATTAAGGAATGTTTACCTGTTAAAGGATATGCTGGGTGCTTGTAAGTTTTAGTAATTAAGAATATAGCTGCATATGCAATAAAAATTTGCATGTAAGTTTTTGTGTGATACAGTATACTATTTCTTTGTTCTTAGATACTTCTCATTGGTGTAACATTGAGACGCTAACGTTGCATTGCTGATATTTGGTTGGTTTCTAAACTTAAAAAAACTTATTTTTACAATTTTTAAAGAGAAGTTTCTACTGTCAGTTTTTTAAAGTGATATGATCCACTGGCCTTGATATAACAATACACCATTGTTAGCTTTTAAGTCTTTGATATACTCAAAATATTAGAGAGCAACTATATCCATGAACCACCATCTAGATTGCGGGAAGTAAAGGGAGAACAAACGTTTACTAAATAGATGGAATTTACCAGGACTTATGCTAAGCATTACAGATCTATAATCTTTCTCTCTCTCTCTCTCTCTCTCTATATATATATATATATGAGATAAGAAAATTAAGGTGAGAAAGTAATAAACAATGCTAATTAGCTCTCCTTTTAAAAGTAACAATCCAAACTTAAACTCAAGTTATTTTTACTGTAAAACCACTGTAGAAAAATAAAAACTCGATTAAATTCAGAGTTCTACATTGCATACTAATTGTAAACCATATGAATCATTGTTCAGATTGATTTTTCTTTAATAGATCAAATCAAATTTAATCAATTGCATTGAATTTAATGCATTGCGTTGCTGTTCCTTATTTTATTTTGTTGTATTTTACTCAATTTTATATTTTATTTTCTTTCTAGTAGAATATTAGCTGGTACGTTTGAATACCAGAATGCAAAGAAAGGAAGAACAGATCCAAATAAATATTTAAAGTAATAATGGCTAAGAATTTTCCAAAATTAACAGCAGATACTGAATACAGATCCAAGAAGTGCAGAGAATACCAAGCAGAATAAATATCAAAAATCTATACTGAGGTATATATTTTTTAAACTAAAAAAAAGCAAAGACAGAGGGACACATTGAAAGGAGCCAGGGGTAAACAAGAAAACTTACCTGTAGATAGATAAGGCTAAGAATTACAGTTGGTGTTTTCATTAGATGAAAGCAAGAAGAGAGTGGGGGAAATATTTAAAGTGTTGAAAGTGAATCACACACAGACACATATACCATCTACATCTCTATTTTTTTTTTTTTTTTTTTTTTTTGAGACTGGAGTGCAGTGGCAAAATCTTGGCTCACTGCAACCTCCACCTCCTGGGTTCAAGCAATTTCTCCTGCCTCAGTCTCCCGAGTAGCTGGGACTACAGGTGCGTGCCATCACACCAGGCTAATTTTTTTTGTATTTTTAGTAGAGATGGGGTTTCACCTTTTTGTATTTTTAGTAGAGATGGGATTTCACCGTGTTAGCCAGGATATTTCCATCTCCTGACCTTGTGATCTACTCGCCTTGGCCTCCCAAAGTACTGGGATTACAGGCGTGAGCCACCGCATCCAGCCTACGTTTCTATATCTAATAAAATTATCTTGCAATAGTGTAGAAGAAATAAAGACCTTCTCAGACAAAAACTGAGAAAGTTTATGGCCAGTAGATCTGCCTCACAAGGAATGTTCAAAGAAGTTCCTAGGGAGAAGAAAAAGGGTATAGGTCAGAATCTGTTCTATATAAAGGAAGAATATCATAGAAGGAATGAATGAAACTAAAATAAAATGTTTTATTTTCTTACTCTTAATTGACCTAAAAGATAATATTTTGCTTAAAAAGAATAACTGTAACAATGTGTTGAATGACTACAGTGTATAAATGAATACAATAAATGGCAGTAGTGTCATAAATAATGGTAGGAATTGGGATTACTTGTATCTTAGTTTGCTCAGGCTTTTATAACAGGATACCATGCACTGGATGGCTTATAATCAACAAAAATGCATTTTTCAGTTCTGAGGCTGGAAAGTCCAAGGTCAAGGCATGTGCATATTAAGTGTCTGGCAAGGGCTTGTTCATAGAGGACGGTCCAGTCAGTGGGTTTTCACATGGCAGAAAAGCAAATTAGCTCTCTAGGGTCTCTTTTGTAACAGCACTAATTCTATCCATAACGGTTTTGCCCTCACGACCTAATCACTTCCCAAAGACTCATCTCCAAATACTCTTACCATGGGGATTAAGTTTCAACATACAAATTTTGGGGGAATACAAATATTGAGTCTGCAATACTCTGTTATAAAAGTGATATTTGTGTTGAGTTATTCAAAAATCTTATTTAAAGGCAGATTGAGATTAGTTAAAAATGCATATTGCAAACTCACATAAATCACTGAAACTGTTTTAAATTATAATTAACATGCTAGGAGAGGAAATGTAATGGGACTATTTTAAGTGTCAATTAAAACAATAGAAATAAGAAAAAGAGGGTTTTTTGGGAGGCAAAGAATAAATGATATGAATAGAAAATAGTTATAAACATAATAAATACCAGCCCAAATAATATCAATAATTACTTTAAATGTGCATGATCTAAATATACCAATTTACAAGATAGCTGTTGTCAGATAAAAAATAAGACATCCAGTTGACAACTTTTTACTTTCTTTATTTAATAAACCTGAACATTTCACATCTAATTCCTAAATTTAAGATAAAAACCCATGTTGATGAGTATATTTTTGTCGTACAGAGTTCAGTGATATTTGTAATAAAAATTGCATACCATGCAACTGATCAAAGCATAGCATATCCGTGCCACCATAGTCTTTCTTTTGACTACCTGTCCAGAGCTCACTTTGAAAAGTCACTTCCCTACTGAAATTCATGACACTTACGGATTTGTCAGAATCTATAAAGAATGTATAAGGAATTTTTATAAATTATGAATTACTCAAAGTAAGATATTTTGTTAAAGCAGCAGGAATGGACTAAGACACCATGTGATGGGAATAAGAAATGACATACTTAGTTATAAGCAAAAGCAGTTGATGAAATGACTAAAAAATAAATATGCCCAACTCAGCATCATTAACAAGGGAAATCTCATAGGTGATAAGGAACAGAACCTGGCCCTAAGGGTTTCTAACAGTGCCAAAAGGTCCCACTTCATGTTTTATTCCTTTGGGTGTCTCTATGGAGTATAAACTCACTAGTTTATGTACTAGGGAACAGTTGGTTTAGAAAGGTCATGCCAAAAGGTCAATATAAATTTCTTCACTGGCCTTCCTTTTGAGTAATGAGAACTTTCTGTAAAATAAAGATGGTTTTGTTGCAGATCCATGCAGCAACCTATAATTTATAGAAGCTATTCTTTCTGCAACTTCCATATTAATACCCAGGTGAAAAGTGAACCAAAGTAAAAAGAAGATAAAAAGATGAATGAAATTTTTTTCTTAATTTGGGCAAAATTACTTCAAAATTTTTACATTATATACAACATCTCAAAATATGTAATTGGAAAGAAAATTTTACAAACTAAAAATATTTACATTGTGCATGTTTTGTTTTTTCACTTGGAAATAAAAGTCAAACATGTACCCAGAGAAGCCAAATACAAGATAACAATTACTTTGAACATTTTTTTCATTCAATCAAATTTCTAACTGTGAATGAGGGGTTAGAAGTACATTACAGAAAGTGAAAGTTCATTCTGTCTATTACATTTCTTGACCATAATTTTCTAAATTTTACTGAACTTGGAATCACAGGACTGGGGAATATTCATTGGGGAACATAAAAAATAGCTTTCTCATTTTTGCAGTGGTTTCATATAAGAGAAGAAACATTATTTACATAAAATATTTTCTTCACTTGAAAATTTAGTTGATATATCTGTGCTATTTTACCTTTTGCTAAATATATATTAATAATAACTTCAGAAAATATAATACATGACACATTTTGATTTATCTTCTGTTTTCATGTATCCTAAAGTTTGAGTTAAAATGAAGAGAAATCATAAAACACTCATTGGTTTTGAATGTTATATTCAAAATAAGGTCACATTGATCTAAAATAGCTGTGTAGTATTCAGTTACTTAGAGGAGCACGTTGAAGTTTTCATACCCATACAGCATAATCAACTGTAAAAATTTCTGTCATTTGCCTCAATGATGGTAACAATGTTTATTTATTAGTAGAATAAAAAGAATTTACTTCCAAGAAATGCAAGAGTTTTACGTATTTTGCATTTAAATGCTAAGTACAGTTCAATGAGTGTTTTGATTTAAAAAAATAAAAATGAACAGAATTCTAAACTACACTTCTAAACGACATGTGGCCAAAATACTAACAATCTGACTTAAAATATATCTTCATCTCATTATTCCTTCTGTGCAAAAGATGAATTGGATTTGTTGGGAAGAATTCTTTGAAAGTATAAATTTAATTTTCCTTCTTCCAGGGTATCTATTTCTTCCATCATTGTAAGTAGGTATTGCTTGCTCATATGCAAAAATACAAACACTGTTTTTTAAGTGCTATCCGGGAAGAAATGTTAGAATATGTATATTCTACATACATATATATTCATACATATGTGATATTTATAATATGTATAATATATATTCAATATATCTATAGATATATAAATATAAATATTTAATGAAAATTGAAAACATTGGTCAGAAAGGCCTAAGGTACTTCAGATATGTAATCTCATTTATTTTTACAGGAAAAGGATATTTCCCAATAACATTAAAACTTATATAAAATTTGATTATTGGTAAGTCAAGCTTCTAATAAGTGGTAAATGAAAATTTACTTGTTAGTATCCATTGTATGAGCATTAGTTCGTTCTCACACTGCCGTGAAGACCTACCCAAGACTGGAGACTGAGTAATCTATAAAGAAAATAGGTTTAATTGACTCACAGTTCTGGGGAAGCCTCAGGAAACTTACAATTATGGAAGAAGACAAAAGAGAAGCAGGAACCTTCTTTACAGGGTGGCAAGACTCAATGAGTGCAAGCAGGGAAAATGTCAGATGCTTATAAAACCATCAAATCTCAAGATAACTCACTTGTTATAAAGAGAACAGCACGGGAGAAGCCACCTCCATGATCTACTTACTTCCAACTGGTCCCGCTCTTGACACATGGGGATTATGGAGATTACAATTCAAGGTGAGATTTGGGTGGGAACACAGAGCCAAACCCTACAGTATTTATAGAATCCTACTATGTATTATTGAAATTACACAATAAATAAAGTTCTGGCTCTTCAAATGGATTCCAGCTAAGGATAGTAAGGAACAAAATTGACACATAAAATGTAGAAAATAATATATATCAACAAAATTTATTGTATAATAATTTTCTTCATTAAATAATATTTTTATTATGTTTTTTTTTTTTTTTTCTCTTTGGGCCACAGTTTATTTATCTGCAAAATGAGGATAAATGATGCCTAACCTGTCTACCTCTGAGATTGTCTATTTTTATTATGTTAAGTGCTCTAGGAATAAGGGAATAAAACAAGTGTATATTTTACTCTTTGGAGAAAAGTAATACAAAGAAGAAAGCTGAAACAATGCAGAATCAAAGTTTGACCTTCATACGCGCGCACGCACACACACACACACACACACATATGTAAATACATATGCATTTGTGGACTTTCAAAAAATTTAAAAACATTTTTATTAGATAAATAAAAAAACTTTATGATAAAATTGCATTCAATTTGGATTTAGAAAGGGTAAAATTATGTGTCTTAGCCCATTTTGTGCTTCTAAAACAGAATACCATAGATTCAGTAATTTATAAAGAACAGAAATTTACTTCTTACCATTCTGGCAGCTAGGAAGTCCAAGATCAAGATACAAGGCTCTGAGGTCTTCTTGATGCATCCTCACATGGTGGAAGGTAGAAGGGGTAAGAGAGAACCAGCTCTCTCTGTCAAGACCCTTTACAAGATCACCTCATCCCATTCATGAGGGAGGATCTCTCATGGCCTAAACACCTCTTAAAGGCCTGACCTCTTAATGCTATCACCTTGGCAACACTTGAATTTTGGAGGAGTCTCATTAAAACCATGTCAATATCCATTTCTTACTAAGGTATAAAATAATTTGAAATGTGAAGGGAACACAAAATGAATAATACCTCCAATAAATATTCATTCATTTGTCCACTCACTCACTAAATAAATATTGAGAGACTGACTTGTAAAAGCTAATTTACTGTGTTCTAAGCTCCATCATACCAGACTGGGAAACTCCCAGTAGATAAAGTGGGCACTAAGATCCAACCTAATATAAACTCAGATCAATTTACTCCAGATATCAGTATAAAAATTTCTGCAGCATTCTGAACCATGGTTCTTCCAGACAGCAATACAAGGAAGTAGAAGAGACAGAGTCAATCCAAAAATGAATGAGCTTGGGAAGTTTGTATAGCAGGTAATTTCAAATAAATCATTTTTTATACAACTAAAACTCTTATGGAACTTTCTTAAATGCACTCCAGCATTTCTCCAAAGTGGGGCATTGTAAACAACTAAAAAGAGAGCGAGAAATGACTACTTATCTCACTGGAGCATAATAGAGCATACAGTACCAGCATCCAGTCTGGGTCAATGGAAATCTGGTGCCAGACTTTGGTTTTGCCTTTGAAGATAAAAACTTTTTTCTTTAAACTGAATTTGAAGTGAGATTCTATATGGATTGCCATGTAAGGGAAGGGATTCTTTGAAAATGGCTCCAACCCACTTGAAGAAGAGATAACAAATGGAGATAAGCTGAACCCTGATTACCTTACTTGGAGCCTGAAATCACCTTTAGCTTAAATCAGACTACCCCTGGACTTAGTTACTTAGTCAACTTTTTTTTCCATTTATGTTATTTGCCCCCAAATGAGTCTTAATGGGGACAAATGGTCATTCAGGTACAGGCCTCAGAAGAGTATTCCTGATGAGAGGAACCATTTCCAAGGAATGTTAATGAGATTGTTCTGGGACAGGATAAATAAAAGAAGTGCATTTAGAGGAGTTCTACATTTAATGAACAGCACAGAAAGAGAAACCTACAAAACAGCTAGTGGTGGAACAGTAATAGAATGAAAGGGAAAACCAATTTATTTGAAACATATACCATGCACCACATAACAATGCTTTGGTCAATGACACATTGCATTTACAATAGTGGGCCCATAAGATTCTAATGGAACTGAAAAATTTCTTCCATGTAGTGACATAATAGCCATTATAACTTCATAGCTCAATGCATTACTCAAGTGCCTTTGGTGATGCTGATGTAAACAAACCTATGGTGCTGCCAATCATACACAAGTATAGCACACATAATTATGTGCAACACATAATACTTGATAATAAATTACCATGTTACTAATTTATGTGTATACTTTACTATTTAATGTTGTATTAGGGTATACCCTTACTTATTAAAAAATAAAATTTATCTGTAAAACTGTCTCAGGCAAAGCCTTCAGGAGGACTTGTTATCAGGAGGACATTGTTATCACAGCAGACTATAGCTCCACGCATGTTATTGCCCCTGAAGACCTTCCAGTGGGACAAGGTGTGAAGGTAAAACACAATTATATGGATGATCCTGATCCTGTGTGGGCCTAGGCTAATGTGTGTGTGTTTGCATTTTACTTTTTAACAAAAAGGTGTATAAACTGAAAAAAAGAAAGAAAAAACTCTTATAAAAGAGAGATATAAAAGAAGACGGTATTTTTGTGTATCTGTACAATGTGTTTGTGTTTTAAGCTAAGTGTTATAGAAAAGTCAAAGGGTTAAAATATATAAAAGTCTTATTAGATTAAAAGGTATAGTAAGATAACGTTAATTTAGTGGTCCTTAAGTGTATTATTTTTATAAAATCCACAATCGTAGTCAGTAACGTCCTAGGGTTTCACATTCACTCGCCATTCATTCACTGACTTATCCAGAGTAACTTTGAGTCTTCGAGTTCCATTTACAGTATTTCCCAAAACAGATGTAACATTTTCCATCTGTTATGCTGTACTTTTACTATACCTGTTCTATGCTTAAATATGTTTAAATACACAAATACTTGCCGTTATGTTACAATTGCCTACAGTGTTCAGTATAGTCACAAGCTGTAGAGTTGTGTAGCCTAGGGGCATTAGGTTGTATCTCATGTAGCCTAGATGCGTAGCAGACTATGTCGTCAAGGTTTTGTAAACATCTATGATGTTTGCATAATGACAAAATTGCCTAACAACGCCTTTCTCACAACATATCAGTATTAGTAAGGGGCACAGGACTATACATGATACTTAATTTTTACTGGTGAAATATTATTATGCGTATTGAACAGACTTGAAACTAGCTCTATTACTTATCTCTCCTAGTTAAGTCAAGCTTTTTCCAATAGACTGGAAAACTATATGCTACTGAGAAAGCTACTGGTGTTGGAGTTCTAAAATACATATGTATGTTTCTAAGCTCTCAGAATTATTTTGTAATATCATATGCCCAAATACAAAACTATAAGTGCCTAAATATTTAGACGTGTATAGTCAAGGATTATAATTAAGTCTTGACACTAAGTAATATTCAAAGAGGGAAGTTTGCTCTTTATTTTCCTAATTGCCACAGGCAACCACCAGTTATTTACTTTATTTCCTTTCAATAGTTCTTGCTCTCAGCAAGTCAGGATCTCTCAGAGAGAAATATTCACAGAGGCCTGAGAAAAACAGAAGAATCTAGGGACAAATGTAAAACCACCTTCATAATCACAATTCATTATTAGATATACCATCCTAATTTTGTCCTAAAGAATAAGCAGCGCTCATATTCTATTTCTCATATTTTTTGAGGGATGATTTCAGTGTGAGCAACAAAGCAGTGGAAATAATTTCAAATGCTAGAATAGTTTTTTGAATAAAATCTGGTCCTATTAATGATTTAAGAGCTGAAACACAACTTTTTGCAGGTCTAGGGCTGGATCCTGACCCAAGTGTTCCTGGAAGGGGTGGCGTAGGGGTGAATGGGGTGGGGGAATGCAGTCCTGCTGAGTATGGGCAGCTCTTCTGGAGCCAAGCAATTCACAGTTTCACTTTGCCAAAATAAATCCACTTGAATGGGTTTTTTGTTTGTTTGTTTGTTTGTTTGTTTCAGGAATGAAATTAAGACATCCGTGATGAGTAGTTTTGCTTAGGGAAATTTTTGACATTTCAGGATAAATGACAAATATTACACTTTCTGAGACCATCTTAAAAATTCTTTAATATATCTAATTATCCTTATTTTGCTAAACTTTCTATAGTTGCTATTCACTTATTCACATTTAAAATTTTTATTGTGACTATTAATTATATAAATGGAAATAGTAATATCTTTGAAGTATAGAATCCCTATATTTCTCTTCTTATTACCCATATCTATCTTATTTATAGTAAATATCCAACCTTCATGAATTCTGAAAGTGTTCACTGACCTCAAAAAGGAATACAATCGTGTGACATACAGAATATTAGATGAACATAATGACCTTAGCCTCCCAGTGTTACTTTGATGATTATATTGTATTACATGGCAAAATGGATTGTACAGATGTAATTAATGTTAATAATCAGTTTTTGTGAAGACAAGAAGATTATCCAAGTGTACCTAATGTAGTACAATGAGCTCTTTAAAAGCAGTTTTATTTATTTTTGCCTGACTGTCTTATTTCTGAGAGCCAGTTTTCAAGTTCTGAGATCCTTTTCTCAACTTGGTCTATTCTGCTGTTAATACTTGCAATTGCATTGTGAAATTCTTATGGTGTGTTTTCCAACTCTAGACGGTCAATTTGGTTGTGTTTTATCCTGGCTATTTCACCTATCAGCACCTGATTTTTTTGTTTGTTTGTTTCTTAGTGATGTGGTTTGACTCTGTGTTCCCATTCAAATCTTATCCTGAATTGTAATCCCCATGTGTTGAGGGAGGGACCTGGTGGGAGGTGATTGGATCATGGGAGCGGTTTCCCCCCATTCTGTTCTCATGATAGTGAGTGAGTTCTCATGAGATCTGATGGGTTAAAAGTGGCACTCCCCCTTCACTCTCTCTCCTGCCACCTTGTGAAGAAGGTACTTGCTTCTCCTTCACCTTCGGCTATGATTGTAAGTTTCCTGAGGCCTCCCCAGCCATGCAGCACTGTGAGTCAGTTAAATCTTTTTCCTTTATAAATTACCCAGTCTCAGAAGTTCTTTATAGCAGGGTGATAACAGACTAATACACTTACCTTCCTTGAATTAGGTTTCAATGTTCCCCTGAATTTCAATGATCTTTGTTCCTATCTGTATTCTGAAATCGATTTATGTCATTTCAGCCATCTCAGCCTAGTTAAGAATCCTTGCTGGGGAACTAGTGTGATCTTTGGGAGGAAAGAAGACATGCTGGCTTTTTGAGTTGCCAGAGACTTGCATAGGTTCTTTCTCATCTGTGTGTGTGGGTGTTCCTTTAATTGCAGTGTAAATTGAGTACAGTGAGTAGACTTCCTTCCTACATGTTTTCAGAGGCCTGAAGTTTTGTTCAGGGCCTTTATTTGTAGCTAAATTCTTATCTTTCTTTTCACAGTGGGGTATGATAGCAAAGTATTTTTGGTGTTGAAGTTTTGCGGTGTGATCTAGTAGCTGGTGCTTAAAGTATTTTTGGTGTTGAAGTTTTGGGGTGTGATCTAGTAACTGGTGTTTAAGTGTAATGGTCAGTACGTAGGCTCCTCCTCAGTCATCTGGCTTCTCTGTATTTCCTCCTTGGTTGCAGCTATGCTTCCTCTCAACGTTTTGAAAGTCATTGTAGGCTCCTCACCCACTTGAGTCCTCGCTGCAGATCTTGGTTTGGTGCATCCAGGCTGCCCACCATGGTTCTGAAATGATCATAGGCTTTATGTTACTTCCCCAGCTTGGAAGCAGTAGAGAAGGAGACCCTGTGGCTCAACGTCTTTTCTTGTCACTTGGGGCTCCACTGAAGAAAAATGTAGAACTGCAATCAATTAGCATGATCAACCTGGCATGGGGGCAGCTGGATTGTGAGCCCAAGCTGGGGGAATCCTGTCTGGTGGCTAGCAGAGGGTGTGGGTAGGACCCGTGGGAGACAGACTGGCCTCTTCTCCTTAGAGCAACTACAGCTTGCTGGATAAAGCACTCACAGTCTTTGCTCCTTCCCTAGTTCGAGCGTAAATAGGGAATTTAAACTGGAGAGTCAGTGGCAGAGGGGCTTTTGGTTGCCCCTGGGAGTTCCATCTCTGAGAAATGAGTATCTGCTGCTACTGGGAGTGTTCAGCCAGAGGGTGAGGCAGCTGCACTGCTTGCCTGAGCTACGGGTTCTGCTTGTTGGGGAACAGGGGTTCAAGGGCCCATAGCAGCGAGAGATGAGGCTTTTCTCTAAATGGTGGCTGTGGTGTGCTATACACATTGTGGAGAAAGCAACCAACTTAGAAAACATATTTCAGTACATCATCTACAAAAACTTCTTCAACCTCTCAGAAAGGCCAACATTCAAATTCAAAAAATACAGAGAACCTTTACAAGATACTAAAAAAGAAGTCCATCCACAGGACACATAATCATCAGATTCTCCAAGGCCAGAATGAATGAAAAGGTGATAAAGTAAGCTACCAACAACATTTTTCACAGAACTAGAAAAAAACTATTTTTAAAATTCACCTAGCCCTCAAAAAAGACCCTAGATAGCCAAGGCAATCTTAAGCAAAAAGAACAAAACTGGAACCATCACAATACATGTATTCAACTATTCTACAAGGCTATAGTAACCCAAATAGCATAACACTAGTACAAAAACAGACACATAGAACAATGGAACAGAATGAAGAGCCCAGAAATAATGCCACACATCTACAGCCATCTAATTTTCAACAAAGCCAACAAAAATAAGCAATAAAGAAAGAATTTCCCATTCAATAAGTGGTGCTGGGATAGCTAACTAGTCATATGCAAGAAGATTGAAACTGGACTCCTTCCTTATACCATATATAAAAGTCAACTCAAGATGAATTAAATACTTAAATGTGAAATGCAAAACTATAAAAATTCTGGAAGATATCCTAGGAAATGCCATTCTGGACATAGGAACTGGCAAAGATTCCATGAGGAAGGGGCTAAAAGCAATTGCAGCAAAAGGAGAAACTGACAAATGGGACCTAATTAAACTAAAGAGTTTCTGCATAGCAAAAGAAACTGTCAACAGAGTAAACAGACTCCCTAAAGAATGGGGGAAAATTTTTGCAAAGTAGGCTTCTGAAAAAAGTCTAATATCCAGAATCTATAAGGAACTTAAACCAGTTAACCAAAAACAAACAAACCAAAAAAAAAACCCTCATTAAAAAGTGGATAAAGGACATGCACAGACACTTTTCAAAAGAAGACATACATGCTGCCAACAAGCATATGTATAAACCTTAACATCCACTCATTAGAAAAATGCAAATCAAAACCACAAGGAGATACCATTTCACACCAGTTAGAATGGCTATTATTAAAAAATCAGAAAACAGATTCCGGTGAGGTTGTGGAGGAAAGGGAACACTTATACACTGCTAGTGGGCGAGTAAATTAGTTCAACTATTGTGGAAAGCAGTGTAGTGATTCCTCAAAGAACTGAAAACACAATAACCATTTGACCCAGCACCATCACTGGATAGATATTCAAAAGAAAACAAATTGTTCTGCCATAAAGATATATGCACACATATGTCCATTGCAGCACTATTCAAAATAACAAATACATGAATCAACCTAAACTCCCATCAACAGTAGATTGGATAAGGAAAATGTGGTACATATACACCATGGAATATTATGCAGCCATAAAAAGAATGGAATCATGTCCTTTGCAGCAACATGGATGGAACTGGAGACCATTATTCTTAGCAAACTAATTCAGGAACAGAAAACCAAAGACTGCATATTCTCACTTATAAGTGGGAGCTAAATAAAGAGAACACATGGGCAGGAACAACCAACACTGGGGCCTACTAGAAGGTGGAGGGCAGAAGGAGAGAGAGGATTTAGAAAGTTTACCTACTGGGTACTATGCTTAGTACCTGGGTGATGATATGTTCTGTATACCACACCCTCATGACGCGAGTTTACCTATATAACAAATCTGCACATGTACCACTGAACCTGAAATAAAAGTTAAAAGAAGAAAAAAAGGAGTCTTATCTGGCTTGCAACCCGAGAAGTCAAAGTGATTTGAATCACAAGAAGGGTTCAGTGTATTGTTGCTGCCTTTGAAGACGGAAAGGGGTCACGTGCATGAAACAAAGGGTGTCTTCTAGCAGCTTGTGCAATCCCAAGTGGACATCCAGAGGAAATGTGAGCCTCAGTGCTACAACCACAGGGAACTGAATTCTTCCAATAACCTGAATGAGCTTAGAGGTGACTTTTCCCCTAGTTTCCAGATAAAAACTTCACATTAGCCATACCTTCAGTATCACCCTGTGAGTTCGTAAGTAAAAAACCCAGTGAAATCTGCCTGGACCTTTGATGTACAAAACTGTTAAAAATAATTAAGTTTAATTTTAAGTATAAAACATGAGAAATCAAACCTAGGTGATAATTTCATTAATTTCTACAAGTCTTTCAAACCAAATAGGTAGAATTTTTGAATTATATATTTTGTTGTAAGGTTGTGTATTAACATTGTCTATATTAATAGATTGAAATTTTAAAAAATTACTCCAAGTGTTGGTAAAAATATATATTATTATATTGTGAAAAATAATAATAATTTCAGTTATAGTTCTCAGTTGTGGTTTTATATTTTCTTTCATATTTTTCTTGCATGTTGCATGTTTTCTATGTGGTTTTCAAGTGTTTTTAAAGTTTTCCTCCAACCTGGATTTTCTTTCTCTCAATCCACGTATCCTCCAATTTTTCAAATATCCCCATCAAATTGCCTCCCTCTCCACTTACTAATCTATTCCTTTTCACTTTTTAGTTGTTTCATACTTTTCTTTTTAGTTCATATTTTAGTATTTTAGTTTATTTATATTTTATGTTCCTAAATAAAAAGTCTTCCTGGAGCATTTATTGACATTCTCAAAGCATGAACCACTTTTATAGAGCTTCACCAACACATTTACTTACAGTTATATTCCCCTATTATTAAAATTTCATATTACTCTGAACTTCTTTTTCTATAAGTAAAAGCCAATTGGTAACTATAATTTGAATTTTCATGTAAAATGACTTGTACAATTTTTCTGTGCAAATGTTGTTTTCCTTTTTTCTTGTTGAACAACAGGACCAAAACATAAAAACAACCAAATAGCAAACATTTCTTTAACATATTTACTCTGGAAGTGGGCTATAAGGAGGTCTCACAACTCTGTAAGTGGGCTATAAAGAGGTCTCATAAGACTATTTTTTCTTTAAAAAAATTCCTTCTTTTCTGTATCTCCCATTTGATATTAAAATATAACATTAAGCTACTTGTGCCTGTTCTTTTTTTTTTTTTTTTTTTTTTTTTTTGTGAGTCTCACTCTGTCACCAGGCTGGGGTGCAATGGCACAATCTCGGCTCACTGCAACCTCAGACTCCACTCCCTACTTCAAGTGATTCTCCTGCCTCAGCCTCCGGAGTAGCTGAGATTACAGGCTCGTGCCACCATGCCCAGCTAATTTTTGTATTTTTAGTATAGATGGGGTTTCACCATGTTAGCCAGGCTGGCCTCGAAATCCTGACCTCGTAATATGCCTGCCTTGGCCTCCCAAAGTGCTGGGATTACAGGTGTGAGCCATCGCGGCCAGCCTTGTGCCTGTCTTATCTGTTCTTCCTTACATTCTGTTCTCTTTACCATTTAATTCTATTATATTTACATAGACTCAATGTCTAAATTTTATTTAACTTTGAATCATAATTTTCTTTAATTTTCCTAAATTTTCTCTGCTTTCTTTCTTGACATATTCTTTCTGGTACTTCATTTCAATTACTAAAATTTATTTGGTTGGTTATTGTTAACTGAACTTCTAACTCAATATAAAGTAGTTCAAAATTATGAATCTTTATTTTTCAAAAAGTTTTCTTTTCCAGTCATCAGCTAGTAATATATGATTTTAAAATTTCATTAAATTTAGTCTATATTTTAATTTTCTTGGTCTAATGAAGGATTATTTTAGATATATGTATTTCTTCCTCAATTTCCTTCTTTAATAATACTGCATTGCTTTGTGCATGTGCCCAACTCTGTTTCTTGGTATATAATTTTTTGAGAAGTGTGATGTAGTAACAAGAAGAAACAATGTTTATGAAAGGATTTTAGAAAAACTTTAAAAATAGGTAATTTAAATAGAAGTTTCAACAGCATGCTGATGCTCCTCAGTAAGAACTAGATGGTTTACATAAACTCAAAAAAGGTTTGACTTTGACTTCAAAAATAATTCAACTAGATAGAAAGGAAATAATAGGTGATTTAAAAATTACTATAACCATCCCACGTAAATTGAAATGTAGAAATATGTAGAATTAGAAAGTAAAGGATCAAAATATAACAGTTGATCCAAATCATTGCTTTTCTTGTCAGAAATATTCAGAAACTAAGAAATAATAGTCATTGCTCTCCCAAGTCAGTTATTCTTTACGTTCACAAGTAATTGCTTATTTGCTATAGCCAATACTAATTGAAGCCTTTGTCTTCTGTGAGATTTCAGGTTTACAGTTCTGCTTCAATTTTTTGAAGTTTTCATTGTTATATTTGCTGGCTTATTTTATTCCACTCTTTTGAGTCTGGGAGACATTCCCTTGGCTCAGTGTTTTCATCTATTGAAAATTCACTTCACCCACACAGTTGCACCTTTTCTTCATTTTTCATTATAATAAATAATACTTTCTTTGATTTGGAAATCTAGAGTCAACCTTCAAGTTTACATTCATATTATCTTAATTTGCTCTATTTCGTTCCTGCTCTCATAACTCCTACATAATCATGTCTAAGTTGTGAAGAATAAGCATTGTAGTGACAAGTGTCATGCTTGTCTACATTTCTTTAGACAATATCTTTTAAAAACCGAATTATTTGATTCCTGAATTGCCAAATTACAGTCTGTTTTTTCGTCCTTTTCTCACTACGTTCTGAGGCATAATAAATGTAACTACTGGAAGAAATGTATCAATGTCAACTTTGAAAATTTTTAACTACTTAAATTTAGTGAAATGATAAGATATGGATATATCTATTAAAATATTATCTTGACGAATGACTTTCTAATTCAGAAACAAGTAGCAGGCTTTAAAATCTGAGGAAAAATTAAGCTTGTGCCACAACACAAACTACAAGAAATCCAAAACCAGTAAGGGTGACTGTGCAAGGAGGACAGAAAAGAAGTACTAGACCAATTTAACGCTATCTTACATTTATCAGAAATAACAGAAATTATACAGCTATGCTCTACAGAATTTTAAACAAAGAAACAAAATATGGTGCTTTTCTCCAGATGTTTTGGCCAGAGGACATAATCTGAATGACCCAAATTCCTTGAAATTGACTGTGACTTGCTGTACAGCCTGCATATGGTTGTTTTATTTTGTAAAATATCCTATATGCTCTTGAAAAGAATGTGTCTTCTGTTTCTAAGCCAATTTGGTTAAGTCAAAACAAAATTCTAACTATAAGATAATAATAACTGGTTACCTGCAGAGGACCAAAGCATTCTATCAAACTTTTTCTGCAACTTGGTTGCAAGAAGGTAATGGCATATTAATAGAGAACTCAGAAATAAACCCAAATACTTAACAGTCAACTGATCTTTGACTAAGCAAACAAAAACACAAAGTGGGGAAAAGACACCCTATTCAACAAAGTGTGCTGGGATAATTGATTACCTACATGTAGGAAATGAAACTGGAACCTTGTCTCTCACCTTCTACAAAAATCAACTCAAAATGGATTAAGAACTTAAATATGGCTGGGCGCTGTGGCTCATGCCTGTAATCTCAGCACTTTGGGAGGCTGAGACAGGCTTATGACCTAAGGTCAAGGGTTCAAGACCAGCTTGGCCAACATGGCAAAACCCCATCTCTACTAAAAAAATACAGAAGTAAACCAGCCATGGTGGCAGCGCCTGTAATCCCAGCTACTCAGGAGGCTGAGACAGGAGACTCGCTTGAACCCAGGAGGCAGAGGTTACAGTGAGCCAAGATTGTTCCACTGCACTCCAGCCTGGGGATAGAGCAAGACTCCAAGACTCTATCTCAAAAAAAAAAAAAAAAAAAAAAAAAAAAATTAAATCTAAGACCTGAAACTCTAAAAATTCTAGAAGATAACATTGGAAACACACTTCTAGATATTGGCTTAAGCAAGGATTGCATGAAAAGAACCCCAAATCAAATGCAATAAAATCAAAGATACATAATTGGGAAATAATTAAACTAAAAAGATTTTGCAAGGCAGAAGGAACAGTCAGCAACCCACAGAGTAAAGAGAAAATCTTCACAATCTGTACATCTGACAAACGATTAATATCCAGAATCTATAAGGAACTCAAAGAAATCAGTAAGAAAAAAAGATCTCATCAAAAGTGAACTAAGGACATGAATAGACAATTTTCAAAAGAAGATATACATAATGGACAATAAACATATGAAAAAAATGCTCAACATCACTAATGATCAGGGAAATGCAAATCAAAACCACAATGCAATACCACCTTACTCCTGCAAGAATAGCCCTAAGCAAAAAATAAAAAAAACCGCAGATGTTGACATGGATGCGGTGATCAGGGAACACTTCTACAGTGCTGGTGAGAATGTAAACTAGAACAGCCACTATGGAAAACAGTATGGAAATTCCTTAAAGAACTAAAAGTAGAACTACCATTTGATCCAGAAATCCTACTCTATCCAGAGCAAAATAAGTCATTACACGAAAAAGATACTTGCACATGCATGTGTATAGCAGCACAATTAGCAGTTACAAAAACCTGGAACCAACCCAAATGACCAGAAATCAACGAGAGGGTAAAGACACTGTGGTATATATATATATATTCAATGGAATATGACTCAGCCATAAAACGGAATGAATTCATGGAATTTGCAGCAACCTGGATAAGATTGGAGACTATTATTCTAAGTGAAGTTAACTCAGGAACGGAAAATCAAACATTATATGTTCTCACTCATAAGCGGGAACTAAGCTATGAGGGTGAAAATGCATAAGAATTATACAACGGACTTTAGGGACTCAAGGGGAAAAAGTGGGAAGCGGGTGAGGGATAAAACACTACAACATTGGGTGCAGTGTATACTGCTCGGGTGATGGGTGCACCAAAATCTCGCAAATCACCATTAAATAACTTACTCATGTAAACAAACACCACCTGTTCCCCAATAACCCATGGAAATAAATTTTTTAAAAAGGATAGAAGGAAAACAACTTTAATGTAGAATTTTATATCCCCATAAAATGCTATTGCACCTTGAGAACATTTTAAAATATATTCCCAGACACATTCTCCCTCGAGTGGTTTCCCACCCAAAGCAGGGTACTAAAAACATTTTTAGAGAAATTAAACTCAAACAAGAAAGTCAAATATAGATGGTATGTCAAGAATGCTCAGATATACAAATCATCTGATGTCATAATAAAATTTACCATTATTTATTCATTAATTTTCTTTTTAATAAATGTTTTGTTGTTGCTTCACATGCCTAAAAAATGTACAAAACATAAACATAGATCTCAATGGGTATAACATAATAAACATTCAATGGATATTATGAAATTTTAAAAAGTAAGCTACCTTTTTGCAATAAACATAAATAACCATGTAGGTCAGGAAATTAGCTATTACTGACTACCCAGAATTCTCCTAAACTCCTTTCCAAGATATTATTTGCTTACCTTTTCCAGGTAACTAATGTCCTGACTTTCAACAATTTTCTCCTAATGCTTTCTGGGTTTTCATTTTCAGATTTTGTATTCTAGTTAGTAAATTGATTACTGTATAGTGATTCTGATGTTATTGTTAGAGGCATCATTTTTTTTTTCAAATTTCAATTTTAGAAGTTCTTCTTTCCTTAAAAAAGAAATACAATTGATTTCAAATATTATCTTACAGGCACGTACCTTGTAAATGTATTTATATAATAGTTTATCTGTAAATTATTCATGTTTTGTGAAAAATTAGCTTAATTACTTCTTTTCAGGTTCTTAATATCTTTTTTTTTCCTTCTTTACTTTCTCACTAGCAATTTTATCAGGTGTAAGGTTGAACACAGTTGATCATATTTGGTATCATCTTCTCATTCCCAGTGTCAATAGGAAAACGTTCAGCACTTCACCATTACAGAGGTGTTCATCACAGTCATTTTGGATGTAGCCTTTAATAATTTAAATATTTTTTTCATCATTGCAAGTTAGGTAATAGATTTTGTCACTCACAGACTTTGCAGTTTATTTTTTAGTTATAGAGAATGTCATATGATTTTTGGCTTTTATTCTGTTAAGAAAACGCACTGCAGTTTTAAAATTGTGAACACTAAAACACGTTCATTCCCGTAACAAGCTCAACCTATGTTTGTGTTTATATATTGCTGAATTTTATGTATATTTAATTTTAATTATTTTTAGCTAGGTTGTAAGAGAGATTGACCTGTTATTGTCTATTCTTGTAAAGTCCGTCTTACATTTCTATGTTAAAATTATTGGTAATCTTACAAAACAAGCTGAGAAATTTTTCAATAGGTGAAATATGTAGGTAATGTTAGTTTTCTTTCCTTTTAATATGTTTTGGAGAATTCTTCAGTGAAACATCTGGACCTAGAACTTTTGTGCATATATGAGAAAAACTTATTTATTATGGATTTGAAAAACAGTTACAGGAATATTCCGATTTTTATGTCTTCTCATGTCAGTTTTGGTAAGTGTCATTTTTCAAGTTTTTTTACAAATTTTATTTAAATTGTCAAATACGTACTGCAATAATGTAGCTCATAACTTTGAATTTCTTCCTTCTCTAGGATCAGTAGTAACACCTTTTCTTTTTATATTACTGTGCTCCCACCCTCCCTCTCTCTCTCTCATTATTATTATTATTATTATTATTATTATTATTTTGGTCTCTGAATTTTGTAGATTATTTTAGCATTATTACCAGGAAAAGTTTTTGGCTTTTTTTGATCTCCTTGATTATGTGATTCTTTTAGAATATATTATTTTCCATTAATATCTCTTGTATGACTTCTATTTTCATTGGACTTGGTTTACTGTTTGGTTTTTAGCTTCTTTAAATGAATCATTTTTAAGCATGTTCTATTTTCAACCTGTGGATATTTGTACTACTGGCATTTAACCTTTTATTCTTTGCAATATCACTTACAGGCTATAATTTTTAAAAAATAGCTTTAGGGATAAAGGGTTTTTGGTTTCATGGTTGTACTGCATCGTGGTGAAGTCTGGGCTTTTAATATAGTCATCACCTGAATAGTGTACTCTGTACCCAATAGACAAGTTTCCATCCCTCACTCCCCTGTCACCCTCCCCACTCTGAGTCTCCAATGACCACTGTACCATCTGTATGACTTTGCATAACCAAGGATATTCATTTGCTTGAGTTTCAATATGTCATACATTTATTCTCATTTACTGAAAATATTTTCTAATTTCCATTGAGACTAATTTTGTGACTTGTGAATTATTTAGGAATACTTTCTTAATTTTTAAATATTTGTGGATTAAGTTGTCCTTTTGTAAATGATTTCTAACAGTTTAACTGCTGTCAGAAAATGTATTATTTCTATTTTCAATTATGAAAATTTGTCACGGCTTGATCTCTGACACAACATAGAGCATTTGAATAAATATTAAGGGTGCATTCACATTATATTCAATTTTAGGTTTATGGAGTTTAATATTATGCTATATATATCAATTTGGTCAAATTTGCTAATAGAGATATCTAATTCATTATTCTTAATTACATTTTTTCTACTTCTTCCAAGAGTATAAGAAAAGTGGGCAAAAGTATGATATGGATTCATATATTTCTCCCATTGTTACATGCATACAAATTTTAAATTGTCACATCATGGTATACTGCTCATTTTATCATTTGAAAGGTATTCCTTTGTCTTAGTACTGCTTCTTGCCATTAAGTTTATTTCATCTGATATTAGTACATTTATCTCAGCTTTCTTTTGGTTATGTGAACCTAACAGACCATTTTTAATTTTCTTCAGACTTCAATTCCTTTTTTTTTTTTTTTTTTTTGACGGAGTCTCCCTCCTTCATCCAGGCTAGAGTGCAGTGGCGCGATCTCAGTTCACTGCAAGCTCCACCTCCCGGGTTAACGTCATTCTCCTGACTCAGCCTCCCAAGTAGCTGGGACTACAGGCGCCCGCCACCACGCCCAGCTAATTTTTTGTATTTTTAGTAGAGACAGGGTTTCACGGTGTTAGCCAGGATGATCTCAATCTCCTGACCTTGTGATCCACCTGCCTCCGCCTCCCAAAGTGCTGGAATTACAGGTGTGAGCCACCGTGCCCAGTCCCTCAATTCTTATTTTTAATAAAAAGCATATAACACCTTTTAAAATTCATTTTAGATTTTTTATTAGTTAAAGTATTAAAATCATTTATATTTCGCTCAAGATAGTTTTGTTGTGGTCTACCACTGCTATTTTTCATCTGTTGTATTTTCGACTTGTTCTTTCTTGCTTTTTTTCTCAATTAAGCGTTTTTTCCTCCAATATCCCCTCATAATCTCCTATAAGTTTAAGTATCTTTTGATTTTGCCCTAGATATTATTTCATGATTCCTTGACTTATTAATGTCTAACATGAGTATAAAGTAAAATTTTCATTACTTTTCTTAGACTATGAAGATCTTATAATACGTCTAATATTTTGTTAGGTAGTTTTGTTAATATTTATTTTAAATTTTATATTATGGATTTTATGAATATAGTCACTGTTTATTTAGATTTATCCAGATGTTTTGTCTTTCCTTGTCTTAATTTCATTTCTAAATTTCTACATTTACATCTAAAATAATTTTTCTTCTGCTTGAAAGACATTATTATTTCATTTAGTGTAAGGTATATATGGTATAGGCAGTTTCCTTATTTTTCGTTCTCCTGAACATGTATTTATTTTTTCTTATATTCTATAATGTTTTATTAGGAATAAAATTCTAGTTACCAATTAGCTTCCATTTGAGAAGTCATCTCTAAGTCATACTGCCACTTTTTGAAGGTAATATGGCTTTTTCTAGAACTATTTTTGAGATAGTCTCTTTGTTATTAATTCTCCAACATGAGCTATGTAGTTGTCTCCGTATTTATCATGCTTCACTCTGGCACTTCCTGAGAATGTGACTTATAGTTTTGCCATCTTTTATTTTTGTTTTTGAAATGGAGTCTCACTCTTGTTGCCCAGGCTGGAGTACAGTGGCACGATCTCGGCTCACTGCAACCTCCGCCTCCTGGTTTCAAGCAATTCTCCCGCCTTGGCCTCCCAAGTAACTGAGAACACAGGTACCTGCCACTATGATGGACTAATTTTTGTATTTTAGTAGAGACAGGGTTTTACCATGTTGGTCAGGCTGGTCTGGAACTCCTGACATCAGGCAATCCACCCACCTCAGCCTCCCAAAGTGCTGGGATTACAGGAGTGAGTCACCACGCCTGGCTTCCATCATGTTTGAAAAATGTTAAGTTTACCTATTTAAATGTGGCTTTTGTCCCTAATATTTCTAATATTCTAATGAAATTGTAGCTACTAGTTAATTCTGATTAACTCCAACTCTGTTTTTTGGAGGGTTATCTAAGATATGTTACAGATCATATAATCAATGATTAAGCTGGTTTGAGACAGAACTGCAATTATTGTGAATGATAATCTATTTATTTCCATTAATATTCCTAAACCTTTGAAGTATCAAGTGAAGTCTGGGGTGTGTAAATGGACCTTCCTCCTTGATAGGTCTTGAGCCATATATTTTATTCTCTTAAAACTACAAAACTATGAATATTTCTACTTAGGTTTGTGGTCTATCAACAGCCACTTACATGTGAGAAAATCTTTCATGGGTCAAGAGACAGTCAATAATGTTCTCAGTTCTCTGAAGTGCTTTTTTCTTCAGTGTGTTAGCCCTGTAATCTTTAATGCCTTGGAATCTTTTTGATACCTCCATGCATATTTTATACAATTTTCATAAGAAGAGAGTTGAGTAGACAGTCAGTTTATAGTTTAGAGAAAGGAGAAAAACAAGGAAAAAAAAACAAAGGGAAAGCAAATTTTAAAACGAAAGCAATTCAGAATTGAAATTACAAAAAATATCTATATAATGAGAAAGATGAAATTGAAATCTAAGAAACACATGACTATGACAAAGCAAATGTATCTTTAGATACAATATGCAGATATCAATAGTTCAAGAAACTAATATTTATTTTCTTATTTAAAATTTTAAGATAATTACCACAGAGATAAATTTAAATACTTCTTAAACTAATATAGTGAGCCATTCTATGGACAAAAAAATTAAGAAAAGGGGAAAAGAAACAAAAAATGTGAGTAAATGTATAATATGAAATAAATTGGCTGAACTAAGTTAAATGTAACAATAATGACAATAAATGCAAATGGGTTAAAAGCAGTAAAGGATCCTGACTTTTATAAATTTTTAAATAATTAAGAGCCAAAACATGTTGTTGACATAAGTTAAAATTTAAAAGAATATATATATGTATATAACTACTAACATTAAAATTATTTTATGACACACAAGTCCTAAATACTAAAAAGCTAGAATGGCAATATTTACATGACAAAATGACATAATATAATTTAAGGTAAAAAATGTACATTGAAATATACTTATTATTAAAGGCTAAAATTATATGAGCTCTATTTTTCAATTAAAATTGGAGAAAGAGCAGTGGAGGAAGCCCAATATAAATAGTCAATGAACAAAAGCCTTTAAAGCAACAGCAAAGAATGTAAATCTAACCAAAAGTTAGTTTTTGAGAAAACATTTAGGATAGAGAAACCTGTGAAAGGTTAATCAGGACAATAAGGAAGACTATGTAATATGCACAGTTAAAAATTTTTAGGTATTAAAATAGCTTCATTATAATAAATGTGAATGCTAGAGACATTGGAAAGATGTTTAAGAACGATAACAACTAAGAAATATTAATAATAAAAACTAAAGATAAAGAATATAGGATTATACAGGAATTATCTAACAATCATTCAATATTTACTTATTAGTCTATTAAAGATCATTCCTTCAAATCCTCAGATAAGTAAATTCTATCAGAATTTTAATAATCTTATTTATCATGCTACTTCTGAATATAGAAAAACAAATTGCATAGCTAAGGCTAGCATATGTTTTATTCCAAAATCAAGTAAGTAGCAGTAATTACTTTTAAAATAATACTTATGCCTGCAAATTAGCACAAAATTTTGTCCGACAATTTGCATGAGAGAGTGAGCTGTTTTAGTCAGGGGTTTGAGCTGGATATAGATTTTGTTGTGATTATCATTACCTTCAGTCTACACAGGTTTCAAATTCCCATTGGAGTGGCTGATGTTGGCTGCATTTAAGGTGGGTCCTGGGGTGCTGGAGGATTTTGTTTAGTATCTCTGTTTCCTCTCAGCTTTCAGCATCCTTACCTTCCTGTACCATCGAGGTGTTCTCTGTCTTTCCTCTTTCCCTTATTCAATATGTAGACAACTGATGCTTTTTATTTGGTATCAGGCTTGGCATAGGGGTAAAAAGTGAAGTGTTTTATGTTGCCCTGGCCCAGCCTCATTCAGTCTTAGGTACGTCCTGTGTGAAAGAAGTCCAAGTTTTCATTCCTTTTTCTGTCTTTTTGTCATGTTGGTTTTAGACTACTGTCATTGAATTCAGCTGATTTTTTTTTTCCCTCAAAATGGGGCGTTCTTAGTGTTCTTGAATTGTGTCCAACTCATCTATGACAGTGAAACTCTGTCTTGGATCTGTGGTTGGTTTTGGGTGGAAACGTCTACCGCTCTATAGTAGTTAAAGGCTTCTTGTTGTTATTGGTGTAGAATCTTAGCCACAACTGTTTCCTACCACTCTTCCAAAGATACAGGATGTTTTCTTCCACTTGTTCCCAAGCCTCAGTGCATATTTGCCTGTGATTAGTGGAAATTACAATTGTGCTGTCTTTTCTATAGTGGCTTAAAGCTTTTGCTTCCTAAGAAAGAATGTTCTGGGGTAGTGGGCAAGGCTTTTTGCCTGTCCCCCAGCAGCAACTGATTACTACCTGAAGCCTGCACTATCCAGGATGGTCTCTCTCATCTTCTGCCTAGTTCCCAGTCTTTCACTTCAGCAGACAAAGATCCATGGACAAGAATTGGAGAAATGGCCATTTCTTGTGTCTGAGGCTTCCTGATATTCTAAACTTATACATTTACCCACATTTAGCCTTTAAGAATTTATTAAAGTTTAGCTGATATCTTATATGATTATATGGTGAATTCCTCTTCATTTTTTGATTGGTTACAGATGCATAGCCTTAGTCAAGCTAAAGGAAGGAATAAGAAAAAATGGGGAGAAAGTCAGAGGATATATGATGAAGCAAAATCTGTATGTCTGATGTTCTGAGAGTGAATAAAATTGTAAAATGCAAGGTGCATATATCACAGTTCAGAAGCAAAATTGGTCCAACTGCTGATTTTGTAAAAGTGTGTCCTTTCCATCTTTAAGGGCTAGTTCCTCTCTGGAATCAGTATACTTGGTTGCCATGCAACCTCATCTCTGATGGGCTGAAAACAACTTATGACTTTGTAGATAATTCAAATATTTATCACCTTAAGGGTGGGAGCGTCATCATTTTCACCTTTCTACATCCTAATCAGAAGCAGGAAATCACACCGAGGTTTTAGAGATTACTCTTCCAACCTGTAAAACATTAAGAATTTCCATTTTAAATCTTAGCAGAAAAAAATTACTCTAGCTGGAGTTTCATCAAAATGTCTTGTAAAATTTGAAGTTTTCTTGAGAGACACCTGCCTTCATCTCATGTGAATTATGAAAACCTTAGTTACATTTGCAAGAGTAAATCCTTACAAATCAATATACTTAACACTGGTAAACAGACAAGCAATAAAAATAAATTACAAAGAAACAACAAAAATAAATCATTTAGATATCCAATATGATATATATGAGGATTTATCAAATTTTACCTCATGGTTTAATAATTTCTTCAAATTAAATAGAATACCGTAACACTCATCTGCCTTTAACAAATAAAATATATTGCTTATAATTCCTATATGTTGTCTTATTAATGCATTAGGAAGAAAACTTTTACTATAATTTTAAAAATTATTTTTAAAATATTTTAAGTATGTTTTAACATAATTGGTGCGTTTTATAATACTGTGCTTCCTTTATGCATTTTCAAAATTGTATTGAATTGGAAATCAATAAAATTAAAACCAAAAAATAAATAGAAAAAAGTGATAAAAGTAAAAAGCTACTCATTTGAAAACATCAATAATATTGATAAGCTTCTATCAAGATTAACTAAAACAAATAGAGAAGACATAAATTATTAATACCAGAAACAAAAGAGAGGACATCATTAGTGATCCCATGTACATTAAAGGATAGTAAGGGAACATTATGAACAACTTTATGCACAAAAATTTAATGATGAGGGTGAAATGTACCAATTCCTTGAAGGACACAATCAACCAAAACTCACATGAGGAGAAATAGATAATCTGAATAGACCTTTATCTATTAAAGAAACTGAATTAATAATTAATACCCTGCTAAACAGAAAGCACCAGGGCCAGATAAGTTCACTGCTAAATCTTACCAAACATTTAATCAGGAAATTATATCAGTTCTGCACAATCACTTCCAATAATAAAAGTAAAAAAGTTATTCTGGACAGAGGGACCATGGCACAAGAAATATTTGGCACAGCACAGCCAGTCCCCAGAACCAAAGCTGGGCCATGTCTTCAAAGCCCAGAGTGTGCATAGCCCTAGTCAGCTAAAGGAAGGAATAAGAAAAAATGGGGAGAAAGTCAGGGGATATATGATGAAACAAAATTTGTATCTGATGTTCTGAGAGTGAATAAAATTGTAAAATGCAAAGTGCATATATCACAGTTTCAGAAGCAAAATTGGTCCAACTGCTGATTTTCTAAAAGGAAGAACAGATCAGCCTCTATACAAACTGATAGTGAAGGCAGAATATCCTGGTCTTCTTACTGTAAGAGAAAACAAAACAAAACAAAAACGTCTTTCATGGATGTAACAGTAAAAGAATCCATTATCAGAACATAGGACAGAACCTTTAGGGATATTTTCCCTGCAGGCATTAATTAGATATATATCATAAGAGCTATGGGCACACAGGTTTACTATCAGCGAGGCTGAAGCAGTGTAATTTCTGGGAATTATAGGCATGACACACATCTGTGAGAAATCAAAGACAATACAGATTAAACTGCTGGATCTAATGTCAACCTGCTTTTTGTAGAAAGCCTAGGGATAACTGACCAAGGCAAATTCTTACAATATGAGCACCTAATTTTTCCAGGGACTTCTTTACTCCTTTCCACATTGCTTTCTTGACGAATGGCACTTTGATATTGTCCCCGATACAATGACCACAGCATAAAGAATTAGTGCCAGTATAGTTAGATCATAAAATCAAAAATTTGACTAAGACCATAGGAATTAAATCAATAGAATTACAAGATGTAGATTTTAAAATTCATTGGTAAGAACTTGCTTAACTCAAAATACAAGTACAAAATTATGTTTCAGACAGGAGTCAGACAGGGGAGCAAAGTTAATAATGTGTTTTATGGGATAAAGGACTTATTAAAGGAATTAGATGTGTAGAGTTGTACAAGTAGCTGGGAAACTCAAGTTCTGAAAGGGAAGTTCGAGGATCAGAGAACATCTCACCAACAAGTCAATATGAAATACCAAACGTATCTGTTTATGTAGGGGTTGCTCCTGGGATGCCCTTTGAGAGGTTGTGATTCTGTGTAGCTACAACCTCCGTGGGTTCACATCTAAGAATCTTTTGGTGGGTCTTGAGCTGCTGTTGATGGACAGAAGCAACAGTTGGCAAAGGTGTTGAACATTGAACAGAGCAGATTTAGAACAGGTTGCAAGCTGGCTGGAACCTCTGCCTTGATCCGATACTACATTTGATTATGATGACCTTCAGAGAATAAGGGCCACCACTTTACTTCCTTTTTCCCAGTAACATACAAGTTCCTCTTTTGGATAGTGCAGAGAAGGAGATCTTGAAAAAAATGTACTTTTTTGCCTATCCAAGATAACACAATGCAAAACACCACAAGTGATTACCAGAATTGAGGAAAATAAGAATTTTCTTTCTTATGAAAAGTTTCTTTGGGAAAGGTGTTCTAGAATAGCCACATTGGATGGGAGGATAGCAATGTTTATCCACTCAGGTGAAGGGGTAGTATTTATAAAGCTTGATGAGTATCTCCAAAATTTAGGAGTGGCACATGAGTCTGATGTTTAATTAATTATTTTCCAGAATTGTAAAAGACAAAGGCTGATAAGCTGTCTTGCTGGTACTTTAAAGAACAGTTGCTAATACATTTGGATTGTCAATTTCATGGGTTTGTGACCACTGTAGTTGTGTAAGAACCCACATTCAGTACATCCTTCAAAACTTTACTATTACTCTCTTGAAATCCTTAACAATTTTATCTTTGAATTTGTGTTTTGTAAGTGAACTCTGATGGGACAACGGAGCATGAGCCAAGAGCATGGGGCCTCAACTCCCATGTGATCTCACCTTTTGCCATCTTGCTCCCCCACGGATACCTAGAGACCACTACCACCTCTTACCCAGCAGGGGTCTGAGTCCAAATACAAGGAGACTCAGGCTCATATCCTGAGTACTTTTGAGTGCTCTATGAGTATCCCTGTTTCCAAGGGAGAGTGAAATTAAGAGCAAACAAAAAACATCATGACAGGTCAAGAAAGAAACCATTGGAAGAAAAAATCCTATTATATTTTCTTTTGTTTGTAAAAGGGACCCTGCAAATTAAGTAGCTGACCTGGAGTTTCACTTTCTGGATTTCAGGGCCCACGAATGCATTACCTTTATTAAGCCCAGATCAGATATGATCCACATGAGCAAAGAAAGAGGGCAGATGGCTTGAAGTCAAGTGTTCTTTGAGAACACTTGGATGGGATTCCATTGCATGGAATGAACTTCTAAAACAGAGGTTTTCAATCATTTAGCTTCCCCGGACCACACTGGAAGAAGGCAAATTGTCTTGGGCCACATATAAAATACACTAATACTAATGATAGCTGACGAGCTAAAGAAAAAAAAAAAATCACCAAGAAAACCTCATAGTGTTTTTAAAAAGTTTACCAATTTCTGTTGGGCCTCATTCAAAGCTGTCCTGGTCTGCATGTGGCCTTTTGGCTGAGGGTTGGGAAAGCTTGTTCTAGAAAGTGAAAAGTTCCATGGGAATGGACAGCTGTAGATTAAATGATCATTTGCTATCAGTTGAAAAAGAAATTTCTCTCTTCATTACCTCTCCTATTTCCAGACTTCAGTCCCAGAGTGGTCAGTAGAACCTCCTCTCCAATAGGAGAGGAGGTACGTAAGGCAAAAGATAGCTGGAAAGGAAAAGAAACCAAGAATGACTCCTTCCCAAAGCCTACAGATGAAAGAGGTAAGGGAGAAAACGTATCTGAATTATATTTTAATTAAAATATAGAAATTCATATTTGAATTTCTGAAATAAAATTGTGGTTTACAATATAATATAACTATCTATTAAATACCAATGACAGATCTGGAAACTTTTCCCGAATACATATTTAAAGAACTACAGAAGACAAAAATGACAATTGAATGACAATTAAAGGCATTGAATGACAATTAAAGACAAGTTTGTTCTTTCAAAAAAAATTGGATATTTGCTTTGTAATTTTCACCAGTTTTATTTTCCTGAATTATTTCAATTTTTATTGTAGAAACAAAAGTATCTGAGATGGGTCTAAGATATCAGATAATTATCTGTAATGGTACTGAGATATATCAAAATATAATGTTAATATGATTTGTCACCAAACTATATGATAACTCAGTTGTACTTCTGTCTTTTAAAATCAGCTATAGTTAAACTTCAATCTGTCAGTAAAGTAAAAGCTACCTAAGTGGGAATTTTAAAATTATAATATGTGATAAAATCCCAGGGGGAAGTTTGGGATTCTGTTGTTTTTATTTTCTGCCACTGGTGATGATTTGAGTGGTAACTGACCTCATGAAACATGAAAGCACTATTTATATACAAAGAACTGACCCCTGAGGAATTGAAGGTCAGCACTAAAATAAAAATGTAGGGGGAAATGAGACTAATAAAATGTAGGAAAAAAAATGAACAGAAAATATAATAAACCTAAATGGTGGTGCTTACATAGATAAAACTGAAAGAGGATTATAAATAGAACTGTAAGAATGAATTTGTCTACCATTATTATATTTTGTTAAAAATAAAGAAATTCCATTTATAATATTGAATTTTATTAGACTTTCTGATTTGAAAAGCTAGAGTTTCTTTTTCCTTTCAGAAGGCTTGTATTCAGGTAATACTGATGAAGAGAATCCTCAAGACCTTTACACTCTGGGTCAGTTCCAAGGTGGCTGAGAAGCTGGTTAAAACCAACCAACCAACAACTTGATAGGATTGACAATTTCATGTTTTTTAATAAGTGTTGACTGAGATTGCTAACTACAATCAGCAGAAATATATATGTGGTGTCGTAGATGTTCGGTTTTCAAAAATAAAGAATGTGTTAGAAAAATGCTTGCAAATCATTTGAATGTTACGACTTTTAAAAAAAAAAAATCTGACTGTTGAGTGCAGACGGTGCTGCTTCACCTTTTATTACAAAGACTCAGTGAATAAAACATATTTGATAGCTTAGCAATAGAAGAAAAATTTGTATTTAAATGAGGACAGAAGACACTGGGCTGGAATTGATATGACTATGCCACAGTTGATGAGTCATAACTAACGACACAGTCTAGAGCTCATGAAGCAAATCTGACAATGGGAGTGAGAGGGATGCAGTCAGCACACTGGGAGGAAGGCAGGTGCATGCCCCCAGGTCGCCACAGAGTGGTACTTACCACGACACTTGCTCCTCATGGTGTATCTTGTGGCTTCTAAGCAAGGTCTTTGGGGAGAAAAGATATTATTAAATATTATAAAGCTGAAACAAAAATAAAATTGAACCTAGATAGGCACTTGAAAATATACTAGTCTGTGACACAGTAAAAGAAAAATCATGTGGATAGGCAACTGATAGTTTTGGAAATTTAAAACTCAGATTTTCTTTTATGTCTTCATATATAATGCTGAGGTAACAGATATAAAATTAGGAATTTTTCAGCAATAGCTCCTCCTGCCTTTATCATATGTTTTAAGCCATTTAACAGTGACATTTTATTATTTTTTCTTCTTTTTTATTAAGATTCATTTCCTATCTTGTCTATTATTCTCCTATTCTCCTGATAGTTTACACATAATTATCACAAAACACTAGCAGTTCCATTAATTTTGTCTTCACTATCCTCAGACTTTCTGAGGCAATAATAATATTGTTTCTTTTATCTTTATCTCTGGAGCCGAGTAGGGTACCTTGCCCATTGTACTTGAGAAATGATGAATATGGAATGACTGAAAAACATACATTTGAAAACAGCTTGAACATAAGGAGAAGCTTGAGATATTTATAATATGGACACTTGCTTTTTTTCTAAAGCAAAGCTATTACTATCAGAGGTTCTATAGATTTTAATTTCTTTAAAGAAGACAAAATAAAACTAGTAGATTAAAAAATTTAGTTCCTGCCACTATCTTTCTTCCAACAAGATATCCGGAGACTTAGTTCCAAAATGAGCAAAGAAAGATTCAAAGACCAAGACTGGTGGAATCCTCTCACTCCAGTATTCTTAGAGGCTTGCTTACCCTTGAAGCACAACTCTGTTGTCATATCACTTGCCACTGCATTCACGGAATAAGATTCAGTGAGAAAGGACACACAGGAGGTGACTACATCCTTTAAAGAGCCTTTCTCAGAGGCATCGGCTAGTATCTTCTGTTTGCTTTTCATTTGTCAGAGTTGCATTAAGTAGCTTCTCCCAACTGCTTATGAAATTGGGAAGAGCTTCTCCCAACTGCTTAGGAAATTTTTCTCAACATTTTCATACCACCACAAACACTCCCAAGAATGTTTCTAAGCAGTCTACAATACACAGGACACGTCCCAATGACCAAGAGTTATCTGGTCTGAAATATCAATAGCGGTGAGGTTGAGAAAACCTCCTCTGAAGCACTTGGTATTGGGATAAGGTCTCCAAAGGAAACGTTAAAAGAAAATGCAAAATGAAGAAGAATATGAGTACCAAAATTATAGTTGTCAATCAACCACAGAACTTAGTTGTTCTCAAATATCAGAAAGGTTGTTTGACTTGTCAAAATGGAAACAATGTACTCAGTGTTGCTTCAGAAGGCAAACCTAAACCAAAGTTTGAAATTTGTGATGATAAACATATTAAAATTAAAGAATCATTTGAAGGTTATTATTATCCAGCAGCAACACGGTAGGTTTCTTTACAGAACTGAATGCCATGAGAGACTAGTATTCTGTCCCTTTGTGAAGTCTTTATATTATAACAGTTTCAAAATATATAACGATTTTGACCAAATCAGAACAAAGGTCACTCAAGATATAAACCACTTTGAGACAGAAAGAGTTACTGGTTGGATCTATAGGGCCACTAGTCTAGGCCCCAGAAAATTTATGCATCAGGAGAAATGTGTTTGAGGAACAGATAACTACCTTCTGCATGGCTCTCCTCGACATGTTGGTGGAAGGTGAAACAGGAGTGGTTATTATTAGTCCCTTTTAGAGAACTGTACTAGTCTCGCCTCTGAACCAACCATCAATATTGTGCTCAATTAG
This sequence comes from Chlorocebus sabaeus, assembly GCF_047675955.1. Classification (NCBI taxonomy): domain Eukaryota; kingdom Metazoa; phylum Chordata; class Mammalia; order Primates; family Cercopithecidae; genus Chlorocebus; species Chlorocebus sabaeus. Next base: position 4,050,757 of record NC_132927.1, read on the forward strand.
CACTTTGTTTCAATTGACAATGAAATTATATACTGAAAACAGCATGAATCTATGACCCGACCAAAAGCATTCTCTAGCCAGTGAATGATTTTTCTATCCTTGCCTCTTTTCCAATTTAACAAAAGAGGATAACACTGAATTCAGAATGCAGGTGTGCAGACTCTTACTGTTTTTAAGTCATGAGAAAGAACAGAATTAAAAATTAATTAATTAATTAATTAATTTTTTTGAGACGGAGTCTGGCTCTGTCACCCAGGCTGGAATGCAGTGGCCGGATCTCTGCTCACCGCAAGCTCCGCCTCCCGGGTTTACGCCATTCTCCTGCCTCAGCCTCCGGAGTAGCTGGGACTACAGGCGCCCGCCACCTCGCCCGGCTAGTTTTTTGTACTTTTTAGTAGAGACAGGGGTTTCACCGTGTTAGCCAGGATGGTCTCGATCTCCTGACCTCGTGATCCGCCCGTCTCGGCCTCCCAAAGTGCTGGGATTACAGGCTTGAGCCACCGCGCCCCGGCAAAAATTAATTTAAAAGCTAGGAATATTTATATTATCTTTCCTCATAGTTTTCCTCTTCTGGTCTTTTGCCTTAATAGTTATTTACTATTGGCCGGGCGCGGTGGCTCAAGCCTGTAATCCCAGCACTTTGGGAGGCCGAGACGGGTGGATCACGAGGTCAGCAGATCGAGACCATCCTGGCTAACATGATGAAACCCTGTCTCTACTAAAAATACAAAAAACTAGCCGGGCGAGGTGGTGGGCGCCTGTAGTCCCAGCTACTCGGGAGGCTGAGGCAGGAGAATGGCATAAACCCGGGAGGCAGAGCTTGCAGTGAGCTGAGATCACTGCACTCCAGCCTGGGCGACACAGTGAGGCTCCGTCTCAAAAAAAAAAAAAAAAAAAAAAAAAAAAGGTTATTTACTATTTCTCATTCACATTTGGTAGAAAGTGTCGTTATACAATGTATAATAAAGGTCTTGAGAATACAAATGTATAACTCTTTCCTATAATTATAATCCAAAAAAATCTTTAATATATTCATGTTAAACATCGGTTTATACAATATTTGCAATCCATGTGAAAAAAACATTTTACAAAAATGTTAAAAATAAAGCCCAAGTTTTTGTATTTGAGTGATTCAGCTTAAGAAGAGTTATATAATTTACAAAATAAATACATAGTATGTGATCATAATGCAATACACCTTTAAAAACCACTTGTTTGAAAAGAAGCAAAAGGCATATCCACTGATTATATGCAACTATTGCTTTCAAAATTTTCACTTTTAACCAGTAGACTTTTCATCAGTGTTTTATATTGTCAGGGTGTTTTCTGTTTTTGCTTTTCTATGATTTAATGTATTTAACTTGTTTCTCTATTAGAACAGAAAAAACACCTAATTCTTTGTTTCTTCTGCATTCCTTTCCATTTATTGGCCATGAAAGCAGTTAGATTATACCTGTTTCCACTGAAACGTTGTGCAAAGTTTTGGGAGGGCAGGAGAAAATATCTACAGCTAGAAAAAAAATACTTGGATAAACTGGTAATTTTTTTACTAAGATGGTCACTTTCTTTAGTGAGTTATGACAATCTACCTCTGAAGCACAACATGTTAGAGTCATTTGCTCTGGACAAAGTCACTTTCAGGAATGGTTTTATTACAATGAAAAGGAACTGATATATTGGCTCTTAAGTGCCACTATTGCCCTTTATGAGAATGAGAACTAGATTAGCTGGCACACTTATGTCCCACACTCTTTATGAGCCTTATGTGTTTTGGGGTATTTTCAACATTTTAATCTGGATGATGTTATTTTCAGAAACATCCTAAAACAATTTTCAAAGAAGCAAGGAAAAAGTAAACACTGAACTAGAGTAATAAAAATTCAGTCATGAAAATGCATTTGAATACATTTGTTTAGCAATCTTAACATAGTAATCTTCAGAAGTTGCCCAGAGATATCTTTTGAGGTTTCTTATTATGTTAAACATGCAAAAGCATAAAAACATGGAAAAACGAAATGATACAACAATTAAAAGGTTTAAAATGAGGAATTTGTTTTCCTGATTAAAATTAAGTTATATAATTATGTAGGTACCAATATATTAGAATTGTTATATACAATCTAATTTAAGGCACCAAGGATTAGTGTGTCTAAAGGGAGTAGAGAAAAAGTGCTCTTAATGTTTCTTTTTGATTTTTTGCTGTGGTTACTGTTAATACATATATATCGAATGGATATCTTATTTTTAAACCACAAAACCTTATTTTCAACAATGGTAATTTACATATACCTGATAATTTATATAATGCACTAATGAAAGCATTGTGATGTTAAAATGAACATTGTAGAAAGGAAATCGATAAATGTAACTAGCAAACATTAATTGGGGGGATGAATATTTTCTAATCTATTTCTGAAAAATGATTACTTGGTTATACTAATTTATTTGAGGGTACCTTCCCTGATATCATTTTTACCTTCACTTTTGAAAGAAACAAACAATACTCTTTCTGAAAAATAAATTTTAATTCTATAGCTTTCTATGAAAATTTTTTGTTATTCATATCAAAGATGAAGCTATGCCCATACCTCACTGATTGTATATGCAAATAATTCTCTATCGGGAAAGTTTCAACATGAAAGATTTCTTCCCACTGAGGAGTCTCTCCATTACTAAAGGTCAATTGGTAAAGGTTATTATGTTTCCACTAATAACCATTTGATTCTTTTTTAGATTTTCATTCACTCTAGTGTTAAATGAATCTCCGCTGAAAATTATTAAATCAAAACTAAAATACCTTAATAGAGAAAAATGAATGTTATGAGGCAGTATCTCACCATCAAAGTTGCAGGGAGATGTCTTTCCAAAGTGAAATATATAGCTCATCCAGTTAACAAAAGGGCAGCAAGTTCCTTTGCAGGTCTAAAATTGAGCCAGCAAAGTGATGGTTTTCAAGCAGATGCGACTTTCAATTTTCATGTTAGATGATCAAACATATATTGAGTCTGCATAAGAAATGCTGTTATCACAGCATTCAACACACAATGTCGAATTCCTGCATAGAGAAATTTCATATGTTCATTACATTCTGTACATGCAAACTTCCTAGCTAGTGTGGAGAAAACCTAGGGGGGAAAAAAAAAGTTTAAGGTGAACCTTGAAGGATGAGAATGAATGAGGTACAGACCATTATGTAAGGTTTAATGGCATGACATTGTATACAATTATTGAGTAAAGATGGAACACATCCCACTAGTGATAAGAACAAATTTATCTTTTGAGTGCAATATATCCATTCATTCTTGATTCCTTCTTAGACATTATTTCCTAAAATTTAGCCACAGGATGGTCAGAATGGTCAGATCTGCTACCACAGGGTACTAGGACTTATGTTTAATAATACATATTCCACAAACATTCACAACCTCTTCTCCTCTTTTCCCTCAGAATAGCTGATTCTAGTACAGTGATTCATTTGACCTGGATGTGTAAAGGGTTATATGCAATCAACTGAGTTCATTAGAATAAATCATAAAGTGTTAGAGATATGGTGAATCCCTGTAACAGTTGCCTGGTGAGCTAGTAATACAGCTATATTCAACTTAGATAAAAACAATGCAAAAAATCTATTGTAAAGTATGCCATTTCTGTATCAGGATTTTACCCAGTTAGCACAGGAGTAATTTATATTTTGAGTTTGAACTTTAGAGCAGAGCTTTTAAATGGAAAATTCTGTGATAATAAAAATTTCTATAATATACTGAAACCTTGGAACAATAATTAAAGGCATAAAATGGTATATTATATTTATGGAAGTTTTATTTTATTTTGATTAATTTAAAACACAAGTGTAAATAACCTCATGTGTCTATTGGCTATCATATTGGATAACATGACTGTACAGCATCAGTAAGATTTAAACTCATACACGGTATTATCAAATCTATTAAAAATAGATAAGACTTTTTCATATCTTAAAATAGAACTAAGGTGACATTTATTTTTTTTCCATAGTCATATTAATGAATAGCAACCTTGTCAGGAGTGTTTCCTCATAAGTGTATGGATAAAGGGATTCCAAATATATTTGGTTAAAAGCAAGGCAAGCAAATATATTGAATTCAGATAAGGACTGTAGTTCAGAGATCAATAGAAGGTGGGTCCTGATTTCAAGACTAAATTATTTAGTGCTGAGTGAAACAAATGAAAGCTAACTAAAGTTAGTATAGATGAAATCAGATTTGTAATATAGGTAAAGCAAAGTGCCCTAGGAGAGCAGGAATATTTCTTTCCATTGTCAAATATAAGTTGTGATATTTGTGGTGGGCCTTGAAAGATGAGAATAATAAGAGATGTAAATGACAAGACTTAAAGGCATAAAATGGTATATTATACTTATGGACGTTTGGAGTTCTCACTATGAAGTGGGAGCTATTGATAAGAACACATGGACACGTAGATGGGAACAACACACAAACTGGGGCCTTTTGGAGGGTGGGAGGAGGGAGAGGATTAGGAAAAATAACTGATGAGTACTAGGCTTAAAACCTGGGTGATGAAATAATCTGTACAACACACCCCCATGACACAAGTGTCCCTATGTAACAAATCTGCACCTTTATCCCTTAACTTAAAAGTTAAAAAAAAAGGAAAGAAGAAAGAAAAGAAAGAAAGAAAGAAAGAAAAGAAAGAAAGAAAGAAAGGAAGGAAGGAAGGAAGGAAGGAAGGAAGGAAGGAAGGAAGGAAGAAGAAAGAAAGAAAGAAAGAAAGAAAGAAAGAAAGAAAGAAAGAAAGAAAGAAAGAAAGAAAGAAAGAAAGAAAGAAAGAAGAAGAGAGAGAGAGAGAGAGAGAAAGAAAGAAAGAAAGAAAGAGAAAGAAAGAAAAGAAAGGAAGGAAGGAAGGAAGGAAGGAAGGAAGGAAGGAAGGAAGGAAGGAAGGAAGGAAGGAGAGAAGGAAGGAAGGAAGGAAGGAAGGAGAGAAGGAAGGAGAGAAGGAAGGAAGGGAGGGAGGAAAGTTTGATGTGATGCTAAAATAGCAATCTGGCAATAGGACATGAAAGGTCATGATGTTATGTCTAGAAATCTGAAACTTACTCTGTGGATGATAGAGCCAAAAATATTTTAAGAATAACAAAATGATTTGATCTCTGCATTAGGAAGATAGCCCTATGGCAATATTTGGGGATGACTACAGAGGTAAGAAATTACAGGCAAAGAAACCAGTGAAGTTACTAGCTATAATTCAAGAATGATAAATACTTGAATCAGGCTAGTATTTTAGAAGGTATGCAAAGTAAAGGCTATCTTTCTGGGCCATTGCCAAGTTGGGAGTTGATTACTGAATAAACCAAGCATCTTCGGGAGAGGAGACAAAGACAGTATGTGCTATTTCATTTCGAGGCCTGGAATAAAGAGTGATGGCATTAAGAGAAGGTTTGGTTCTAAAATGCTTCTTTATTTTCCTGATTTTTAGTTTTTTGTTTCTTTAATTGGAAAGTTCTTAGTATCTTTGTGATGTCGTGAAGAAATTGATGATTAAAGAAAAAGAACACGAGTTAAACAGAATTTACAATTCAGAAACTAGGTTTTCAATTATAGTTACATTTTTAGAGAAAAAAATGTAATGCAAATCTAATTTTAAACTTCAGTCAATACAAAAGTGTGTAATGCAAAATGAAAAGCAAAATTACACCTACTTGTTAAGAGTTTCCACTGTTAGTAATTTGCAGTATTTACTTTCATAACTTTTTCGACATATGTATAAACATATATATATTTTAAAAATATTAATTGTTTCCCTTCACTGTATATTTGTATGCAGAAATATCTATAATCCTTACCTAATAGCACTACTGAATTATATACTTGCTTGAGTGACACAATGTTGCAGCCCTGCAGGTACATATTTTCATTTATACAACTACGATGATTTTCATTCAGTGAAACACTTTATTAATTTATTCCTTCCATGTCAATGTATATAGAGCTTTATTATTATTTTCCATGGTTTTCAGGGTATTCCATAGCACAGACACATCACCATTTACTCATTCTGTAGTAGATATTTAGCTGATTTAAAATGTTTACATTATAAAAAATGATAATTTAATAATTAGTATCTTCGAGAATGTATTCCAAGTTAAAAACAAAAATAGAGATTTAATATAAGTCCAACTGAGAAATATATAAAGTAGGTAAGATTTTAAAGTTATCATACACATAAAAATTCAAATGTATTCTTATCTACTCATATTTTTAGTAACTCCTCTGATAAAAAAGAGATCATAGCAGAAATAATCAGATATGAAAATAAAAAATTAAAGATTTAAAAACTTGGTATGCATTACTCTCCGCTGAAGACATGAACTTATTGGTAATTATTAGAACATCATGGTATCTATATACATATTATTTTAGATATTTATCTATCCACATAGTTTCCATATCACGCTCACACACACACATCTAGGTGTGCACACACACTTTGGGCCCTTTTACACTATAACATTTTAAAGTGATATGTGCTGAGATTTGATCTGTGAAATAGTCACCCAATTACAATTCAGAGAATCTCCGTTTGAAAAGAGGTGAACACAATTTTCACCTTGTGAATATTCAGAAATTGAATTCAGGGAAGACATTTACTCCTAGTGAACATTGTTTTTATACGAAAAATGAGAACCTAGGAAGTGGCTATTTTCATAATGATATAAGTCTACAAACACAACTAGAAATACACTTCAGCTAAGTAAGAATTGCAAAGAACTTTGTACTCATTCAAATGAAATTCTTTCCTGGCAGGGAATTTCTTTTTTTCGGTTTCTCTTTAATTTCATTCAGCTCAATTCTATTTTGTAATTATCACCCTCATAGAAAGTAATCATAGTAACCAGTTCTTCTGAAGGTGGAGAAACAAGAATATGGCCAACTAATTATTAATGTCTGGGGACACATCAATAAAATGTATAAAACCAACTCATTTTCTGCCAATAACATGATCATGTATGTCTCAAATCACAAAAGAAGATGAGTTATGCAATTATTTTTCTCTTATTTGAGATCCTTAAAGATTGAAGTAAGAATAAGGAAGTTATATTATTTTTCTGTAGGGACTAAACCGTAATCCACATGCTTTAATGTAATGGGCTGCTTGTTTGTCTTTCTGGGAGACAAGGCAAGCATATTCACCACACACATGGCATTGATCAATCAATAAATCTTGCTATGCCCAAAACACAAATGTAATTGGGTCAGTTTTTGGATTTTTATGTATATGATAACTTTAAAATTTTACCTACTATATATGTTTATCAGTTGGACTTATATTAAATCTCTATTTTTGTTTTTAACTTGGAATAAATTCTCTAAGATACTTATTACTAAATTATCATTATTTATAATGTAAACATTTTAAATCACCTAAATGTCTACTACAGAAAGAGTAAATGGTGATGTGTTTGTGTTATGGAATACCCTGAAAACCATGGAAAATAATAATCTCATTTGGGAAGATTCTATTAAATCTTCAAATGCGACTTCTCTATTGTAAAACTGATAGGTCTAGAAAATGTGGAGAAATACAGTGGGAGGAGAGGGAAGGAAGGGGAGAAAAGAGAGATGAGAGAGGACAGAGAGGGAAGAATGGAGAGAGAGACAATATATGCTTTTAAACATTTGGAAACCATTTGCTTCCTTCTTTCTTTTACATGAGGCAAATAAGATAATATGGATAGAAGTAGTTTATGGTTCAATTTTGAGAGAAATAAATTAAGAAATGTGATCCTAGGCTTATTGTAAGGCATAGACTCATTCTCTTATCTTCTAGGAGCAATTTTTCTTGGTGGTTTTTGAAACTGTTGACCAATCACTGTCGTTAAAACCCTCTCTCTGTTGGTTTCTAAAATACTGAATTTTTCTTATACCTTGTAATCTTCTTGACTACTTTGACTTAACTTTTGATTTAGTTTTTATTTACAATCTACCATAAAAGAGAAATATTTATTTAATAATTATTTATATTCTCTCTGTGTGTACACATAAACACTTCCACAATCCTGTTAGAAAGTTATTATTTCTAATTTATAATAAGAATACAATGAAATTGTCCATTTAATAGGAAAGTTCAAGGTAACATAACAAATCCTGAAACCACAATACAAACACAATTCAGTCTGATTTCCGAGACTATGTTCTCTCCTCACACCATGCTACATGTTCCCTAAATACCACGGTTCAACATTCTGTGGTTCTCTTACTGTCATCATTTATCACTATATTTTGAGATATCTCATCCATTCTTAAGATTTGAATGTGCACTTCTGCATGGATGGCATGCAACATCTCCAGTACTGACGTTTTCCATGTATTGCAGTGCCACTTTGGAAATGCACTGACTTTTAAAAGACACATAAATGTCCAGCCATTAAATTGAAAATTATTATGTCTTAATAAAAATGATTTCCTCCCATCTCAAATCATTATTTTCTTTCAACTATCATATACAATAACCTGTTACACAAATCTGTACGTTGTTTATGGTATTTTGAAACCATATTTTTCTCTTCATCCTTGTCTGTGAAAGATAATCTATTATTGAGTTCTTTCACCCATCACTCTAAACTCTTTTGCATTTTTCTCTTAACCACTTTTACTTTCAAGATTTTTATCTAAGGTCTTTATGCCCTACATTGCGATTCATACACACCGTCTGGGAAGTGAGGAGTGACTCTGCCCAGCCGCCATGCGACCCTCCAGGTGTGAAGTGGCAGCCTTATGTGTGGTCTTTCTGCCCTCCCCAAGTTTGCATTTTTGACACTAAAGTTTACTTTTAAATTTAAAAAATAATAATATAGAAAAAGGTTTTCATATTAGAGATTCTGTTTTTAAATTCTGCCTTAAATCTAGATTTTATAAAACTATCGTTCAGGTATGGTGCCTCACGCCTGTAATCCCAGCACTTTGGGAAGCCGAGGCGGGTGGATTACCTGAGGTCAGGAGTTCGAGACCAGCCTGGCCAACATGATGAAAAACCATCTCTACTAAAAATACAAAAATTAGCTGGACATGGTGGTGTGCACCTGTAGTCCCAGCTACTTGGGAGGCTGAGGCAGGAGAATTGCTTGAACCCAGGAGGCAGAGGTTGCAGTGAGCTGAGATTGCACCATTGCACTCCAGCCTGGGTAACAGACAGAGACTCTGTCTCAAAAAATAAAATAAAATAAAACAAAACTATCAATATTTCTAAAATCATGTGAAATTCATATCACTCTAATACCTTAAGATATATTATCAAAATCTCCTACTTAATCAAGCCCTGTAAACTCCCATCAGTGAAAGTCATACATATGTGAAAAAAAAAAAAAACCACCACCTTTTCTTATTCCTAGAAACCTAGAGTAGTTTTGAATTAGAAATCCAGAGTTGCTTTGAGTTACTGTCATTCCATGAGAAAAACAGTATTTTATGGATATTTCGAAACTCAAAAAGATAAATCTAACCAAAGATGGCTTCTCCCAGTGATTTTTTATCTTCCTAGTTTCAGTGTATAATCCATTGCAGGAAGCTGTGGTGCTATCAGAAGCTGAAACATCAAGAACCCAGATTATTCACATTCCCCCGTCTCCCATCTCCCCTGTCTCTCCTTCTCCCACTGCCCTACTCATTGATCATTTACTATTTCTTTTCATACTGAATTCTGCTTTTGTCATGAATAATATCTAGGTTTAGAAGTGTACAGTGATATAACTTCTAAATTCTTTGGTTTAAATGTATGAATTTTCACTCATACTTTACATCCTAGAACCATTATCTTGGATTGTAGTGTTCCTAGACATTCTTGGACTATTCTTCACCCCAAACTATTTCAAAATTAGAACTTCAATCTCTAAGAGTGTTAGTAAAATTAATTTCTTATTTTACCTGCTCACCTCTTTGCTACAGTGGGTCTTTCCTATCTATGGATTCTCTATCTGTGGACTCAAAGAGACACAGATTGAAAATATTTGAGAAAAAAAAAATAGCAATATAACAATAGAAATAATACAAAAAATACAGTATAACAACTATTCACAGAGCATTTACACCGTTTTAGGTATGATAAGTAATCTAGAAGTTATTTAAATTATATAGGAGGATGTGTGTGGGTTATATGTAAATACTATGCCATTTTTTATCAGGGACTAGAGTATCTGCAGATTTCGATATCTGAGGGGTGCTGGAACCAATACTTCACAAATACTAAAAGAAGATAGTACTTCTGTGTCTATCTGTTTTTTGTACTATTGAAAGATTCAGATTCTTCCCTTTTAATCTCAGTTTATAAGCACCCCCATGTTTTTTCTTTCATCTAAACAAACGATGGACCATTTTAAACAGAAATTTCATGCCTGCACTCTTAGTGTTTAAATGTCTTCATTTATATTATATCTTCCATCACTGTGCCATTTTTTTTCTCCTTGTATATCTTGATATCAGAATGCCATTAGAGGAAACTACGTATTTGTGTAGATTATGACACTCTAAACCTCACCTCGTCTATATGAACTAAACATTATCTTTATCAGTCATCTTTTCCATTTCCCGCATAAGTTATTCCAAATGGATAACAAGCACTTCATGTCCCTCACATTTCCACTGCTGCAAATGCAAGGAGTGAATATAATCATATGGGAAAGTGTGGTTATTAGTAAGATTCCCTCAACATCCTGTCTGTATCTCTTTATATAACAAATAAAAATAAAAGCAACCAAATTAGAATTCTACTCATTTTCACATCTTTTTCTACAGGCACACAGGATGAGTTTTTCACCATTCTCTTTGTAGAGGGAATTTTTCCACCAGTGACTTTGATTTCTATGCTTCCATTTCTTCCATAACCTGAATTCTGATCTCAAGTATTTTCAACTAATGTTCAAACACGGTGGCTCTGTCAGAGTTCTTATAGTCAAGTCTCTTATTTTTCTCTCACAATTTCCACCTCCAAGTAGAAACGACTCTAAATCCTCACCTTTCATTTTCAGTCAAGTTTCTGAAAAGAATATTCTATGAAATGTTTTTCAAATCTGGCTGCACATTAGAGTCACCTTGGGGAGCTTGTGAACCACACTGATGTCCTTTTCCCTCCTCAAGAAATTCTGATTCCGTTGGTCTAGGGTACAGTTACAGGCATCATTTTGTTTGTTTGTTTTTAAACTTCCCATGTGATTCTTATACGCTGTCATATTTTGAAACCACTGTTCTACTAACTCAGACATTGGTTTCTCATTCCTCTCTCATGTACTCTAAATACTTCCTACTTCCACTTCTCCCCAAAACAGTTCTTTTGAAGGGCACTAATATCTCCCTTGATTTCCAAGTCCAGTTAACTATTTTTAGTTTTTGTATTATTTTTTCATACTGAGTCTCAACTTTTCTTTAAAAGCCTTGCTTTCTATGACATCATTCTTTCCAAATCCATTTCTATATTTTTCTCAGTTTTCAGTTCTGGTTCTTTTTCTCCTTCCCTCACTGTTTCCCAACCTTCTGCTCTTCGCTCCTTTTTCATCCTTATTTGTAAGCACCCTCATGGCTCCCTCCTCTTGCAGAGTTCCATTGTTACACATTTTGTTTCTGTAGCCCACGTAGACTTTTGCTGCATAACATCAGATTCATATTGAAGAACCTACTAAGTCCTTCCAGAATGGTGTTCCAGATCCACCTCAAATACCATGTTTCTGTCAAACAGCAGCTTCTCTACCTGAACTTTTCTTTCTTTAGTAACATGATTCCCCAGCCCTGACACTCATAAGAATCACTGGAGGAAATTTAAAATTCTGAGACTGGGCTGGGCACAGTGGTTCAGGCCTGTAATCCCAACACCTTTGGGAAGCCAAGGTGACAGGATCACCTGAGGTCAAGAGTTTGAGACCAGCCTGGCCAGTATGGTGAAATCCCATCTCTACTAAAAATATAAAATTAAGCCTGGCATGGTTGTGCATACCTGTAATCCCAGCTACTAGGGAGGCTGAGGCAGGAGAATCGCATGAACCCAGAAAGCAGAAGTTGCAGTGAGCCAAGAGTGTGCAACTGCACTCCAGCCTAGGCACCAGAGGGAGAAAGAGACTCTGTCTCAAAAAATAAAAACATAAAAATAAAAATAAAAGTAAAATTCTGAGACTGACTTTCAGAAATATTGATATAATTGATCTGGGGTGCCTGGACATTGAGATTTTAAAAATATTTCAGGTGCCCCTAAGGTTCAGGTAACCTGAAAGTTAGGAAGCACAAGAATGAATTTTAGTATCAGGGTATTCAAAGGTGGTTTCATATTAGAATCACCAGGAGAGCAATTTTTTAAATACTGTTATAGACCCAAACTCATTTCAATTGAATAAGAATCTCTAAGGTTGGATTTCAGGAATTAGTATTTTTTTTAAAGTTTCCCAGGTGATGCTTATGTACAGGCAAGGTTGAAAACCATTGTTTTAGCAGTTTCATCTCAATGAAAGGCACTGTTTTCCACACAATTACTCATCCTGGCCTGGGAGTCATGTTAAACTCAGACTTCATCCCCACCTTTCTCTTATTCCACACACAAATAAAATCCACATCCCATGAATCCTACATCTATAAAACATTCCTTATAAACATCTTCTCTTGAATGTCTAATGGCCATTTTAAGTTTTAACATACATAAAATTAAGTTTTTGACATTTCTAACCAAAACAAGACTTGCAAAGTCCAAAATATCATTTTGACATTTCTTTTCCTAAAACAGTACTACAAATAACAAAACAATATTGCCAGTTTTTTGAAGCTAACTTACTTGAATAATATAAACTTTTAAAAAAGATCTTTGGATTTTGTTTTTCTTTGTTCCTTTAGGAAAAAGTATTAAATAATAATATTTAAGATTGTAGTACTTTGAGTATATTTATATAGAATGATAGAATAAGAAATTTAAATAACTTCTGTTGTTGGAAGAAGAAAACTTATGAAAATATTCCATCTCTTTGTCATGAGTTAAAAACAAACATTTTAAATGTCAAAAAATTTCCAAAGGAAATTTGGCTTATAGTAAAAAAAAGGAAGAAGTAGTATTATATTAAGAGTTAGTCTCAGCTCCTTGAATTTGAAATGTTTTTATCTATGCCTGTTTCTTGTCTTTTTAAAAATACTTTAAATTTAGAGCAATAATATGTTACATTATCCTCTCTGTTTTTAATATTGGTTCATATAATTTCTTAGTGTGCTACTTCTTTTGTTCTTACAAGAAAAATGAAACTAACCATAATAGATGGGTTTCCAATCTAAGTTTTCACTACCTTTTGTGCCCCTGAGAGCCAGTAAATCCAATCTGTTTTGATAATATTTTAGCCATGACACAGGCCAGTCATGGCAAGGGGAAAAAATGAATTAATAAGAAACATATCTGTATATTTATGAAAAAATCAGGATCTATCATATCCCAAATTTATTTGGTGGTGTTAACATATAATCATCCATTTGCTTACTCCCCCTAAACATGTAAAAAGGCAAAGGGAAAGGAAAAAATAAAATTTTTCTTCCAGTCACACAAGTGGCTGAACAGGCCTAATCAATATTAAATTCATTGTTCCCCCATAATTCTGTATGTTTAGCTTTCAAACCTCTATCTTTTAAATATGCTATTTTTATTAATTTGAAGTTAATCACTAAAATAGGTTCATTCCTTTCATTTTATCAATAATACAAGTGACTGTCTAGGAGCCTGAGTTCTAATGAGGCAGCCATTCCAAACACGTACAGACAAAGCAGTGGTTTCCCTGGCAACGAGAACCATGAAAAAGCTCTTAGAATAGTTATTCCCACCCTTACACACAACTCCTTTTCATTTCAGTAAAGCTTCCTGTCAGAACGCATTCATCAATGTAATTTGCCAACAAAGTTTAAGAGATTAAATCCCTCTCTCCACAAGAATGTAAAAATAAAAAACAAAATAAAACCTACAATCAAAAATCAACAGCTATGCTGAAATTGTGGTTATGTCATCAGGTAATGCTTCAAAGGAAGTAAAGGACATCATAAGATTCTTGAATACAGTTAACACCACTTTGAACCTAAGATTAATTTTCATTTGATTTTTATCAGAGGATACAGAAGGTAGATGCATCAGGAGGAGGGGCAAGTGCCTTTCATCCTTACCTCTAAAATTATCACTTATAACCTCAAAGCAGTTTTTGTTTAATTTAGTAAAAGTTTATAAAAATTTAAAATATTGTATGCATCAAATTAAGATTTAAGATGTCCTTCATAAATATTAACCTTTCGTTGGTGATGTTTACCAAGAAAGGTAAATTCTGAAAACATGATGTCATCGTTTCAATGGGTGGAATTAAGTAAAAGATTTTCAAATGAGGCACTTGAACCTATTTTCTATCTATGCATGCAGTAGAAAAAAGCACATAAAACAGGCAGCATCTTGTGTTATGTGGCATTTCAAACAAGAGGGGAAACACATCTGGAAATAAAAGGTGTTTAGTTGAAAGAATTGACCCTAAATAAAACAGTTGCAACACCTTATTTGGGCTTCTTACTGAAAATCAAATTCTTTGAGTTTAAAATACACCTACTAAATGTAATACAAAACCAAAATAACACAGTTTTAGCATTTCTCAAAATGTTAGCACCCAGCAAATGCAGAGTTTACAGTTCTAGTGATTTTCCCTGTTCTTTGCATGGAATGCATATCTAACCCCTGTTTTTCAGCCAGCATGATACAGCAAAGGAAAATCCATGTTGTCCAGGGCTGTTTCTTTAAAACAGGGTGGAAATTACTTTTATCATAAATTAGGTTGTGCTTTAATGCTGAGAAAAGTCTATTTTGCCTTCATTTTGACCCATGACATACTTAGCCTTTAATAACAGCATAATAATGAGGTCAAAACTAACACTGCAAAATAAAACACATACACCCACACAAACAAACACATATTATTTCTTCAGGAAGATGAAAAAAAAAAAAAAGGTTACATTGATTTTTTTTTTTAAAGCGGGACATTCTCACTACTTTTTTCACCTGATGATTGAAAAGGAAACTCATTTCAGTTTGTAACATTGCCCTGACTCTTCCAGACACAAAATGAACCAAGTCTCCTGTTGGATTACGTGGGTAGCATTTCTTCTCTTCTCTAGTGAGATAATTCGTTACTTACAGCTGTGGCATAAAAATTCAAATATTGTCTTTTCCAGAATGGATTTGAAAAGTGGGCCACCGTTCTATTTTTGTTAGAAAATAATAAAATCACAGATTTTATCAAGTATCAAAAATGTAAAGTGAAATATAAATGTGAAAGGTGTGATATTTACTTAATGAATATTTACCAAATACTTAGCATTTGCATATTAAGTACCAGCTTCAGGAAAAAATACGTAGCCGTGTTTAAATCTCAACTTTATTTCTTCCTCTTGCTTTATTTTTTGAAAAATAAGAAATGTCCACATTAAAGAAAAAAGGAACATATTTAAAAATACATTAATCTATATTCTAGTCTAACCAGAGTATCTACAATTTATATTAGTTACCAAATCTATTAGACAAATTACAACACGAAAGTTTTTATTATTATAATGCTTTTTTAAAATATGGACATTCACAATTTTATGCTTACAAGAGAATATATAATTCACGTACTTCCATGAAATAAAGTACCAGTTCTCTACAATCAAACCTACAGTGCAAAACGTCGGCTGAAAATTACTTATAAAACTTTCAATTAAACTTTTACTAGTTTAGGTATTCTCTTCACAGTTGAGAAATATAATGCAAATAAAAGTTGAGTATGCCTCCCTGCCTCCAACTAGGACATAAAGTTGATCTTCCATGTCATGTTTCTTAAAAGTAACTCTAAAATAAGTTTCTTTCAAACCTTCTAAATTATTCCCTTTCCCTAATGACTTGTTGTATTCTTCCCCAGCAGAAATGACTAAAATAGCCCTGTTGCATTTAATCTAATTAAGGATTTTTGGAGAAATGGTGGTTACACAGTTCTCATTAACTGACTGAAAAACTGTACCATCTCCAGAGGTATAGATTTAAAAAAGCGGGGGAGGGGGATGATTCCTTTTAAAACTCCAGAAATGAATGTAAGTGTTCATATTCTGGTACATTAACAGTTTGTTCCAGTACATTGATATTTTATGTAGAAGCCCTACTCTGCAATTAATATGCCTGATGCAAATTGAAAAACCCATAATCCATCCTTCTCTGTTGGAATGTAAGAGTATATTATTATTGAGAAGCTACAGGATACCAGAACCATTTTTTAAACTTGAGTGCTCATTACCTTAAATCTGCATATAAAACAGTTTTGCATTCAGACGAGGTAATACATAACGGAATATATTGTGGCGCATATTGAAAAAAAAGTGCTCCAAATAAAAACGACCTGTGGGCTTCCTTTGTAGAAGAAATTTATGCAGTTCCAGGCATTAGGGATTAATGATAGCTAACAGCAAAATAGGAGGAATGAGCATTAAAACACTGTGCCTAACTTTCCTGACTACCCCAAGGCTAAAGGACAAAGTGAATTGTCAAATCTCCTTAAAGGTAAGGACTAGGAATTTATCATTAAGCAAATATGGTATTCGGGGATTGTGGTTCTGTCACATTAGTATTCAGAATATTTCCTATAACTTTAAAGGAGAAAAGACAATCTTTATGAAGGTATGAGAGAAGAAAGATTTAAAAAATCCTTTGTTTCTAACAGCTTAGAGAGCCTCTTTCCTTGTATCTTGTTTCCAAAATTATGCATACAATTCTTCACAGGACGTAAAATACTGCTATTGTCTGCTATGATAGACAAAATCCAAGATTTTAATAAAAGTCATACTGTAACTATTTTAAAGGGAAGGGGAACCACACATCCCTAAGAGATTCAAACGTAATATGTTCTCAAAAATGGAAAGATCCCAGGGATACAGATTTATTTCTTTCATGGATTTCTCCTAAGCCTGTTCAATTCATCTGATCATCACTGCCTGTGATCTGGGCTTTATTAACATTTTAGCATTTGGTTGGACCCTTCTTACCTCTCTCTCTATCCATCACTTAAGACATTTAGTGCTGCCTACTGGCAGTTATCTGTGTAATTGTTTTATTTCACTCACTAAGTGATAAGATCCTTGAGGCAAGACGTTATGCGATATGGCCTGTATCTTCCACAATAAGTAATCACATTGATTCAAAAGATTCCCTCACAATACATTTTCATTGCAAAAATGATTTTGTATTTATCCATTTTGGAAAATAAACTTTATCTCCTGCACCCCTAAAAATGGAATCGTACACATTAAGACCTTTACACATATCACATAATAATCTTCTATAAAGTCAAACATTATAGTTTTCACCTGCTGCTATTCCTTTGCAGTAGACTAGAACAGAGAATTATCTAAAACGTCTAGGACTGTCAAAAAAAAAATGATATATTTTTGTATCATGTAAAATCAACCTGCTTCATTTTACAGATTTAGAAATTTAGATATGTAGGGCCTATCAGTGTGGTGAAGGTCACATGGTAAGTTAATTACAGAATCAGTTTTTTCCCTTTCATTTCAATCTGTTTTTAAGTTATACGTGATTCTACTTTCAGGAAAAAGCAATTAAAATATAGACTGGCTTTGGTAAGAGTGACATATATTTTTATGTTTCAGACCAGCATGTTGTTTCATGCTAATGTTAAAAGATAATGGTTGATGTCAGATTAATACTCACACATACACACAAATACAAACTAAATTGGGGTCCAATAAAATAAGACTGGGTGGTTCACATATCTTTCCATCAGTGCAAATATTTTAAAGAGATAATTTTCTTTGATAGAGTTTGTGTTCTTAAAACTGACTAACGCATAGTCCTCACTAGAAACTCTTTACAAAAGAACAAAAATGAGAGTGCAGAAATTGAGAGAACAAATAAGTCAAAGGAGAAAGAGAAGCTCTCCAATAACTGAAATTCATTGTACTTGTACATTAATCAAAGAACAAAATTGACTGTCACGTTATTTGACTCATGCTAAAATGTCCCTAACAATGAAAGTAATCTCTTTTATTGGCCCCTCACAGTGTTTAAAATTTTTCACCATTAAAAAAAAATTGACTTAAGGTACTTCATCTTCTGACATTTTTGTTCACAAAAATAGTAAAATTAAAAGAAAAAGGTAGATAATATACCAACTCTGCAGGGTATTGCAGAAAATTCAGAGAGGGAAAGAAAGAGGAACTATAAATAGTCATCATAAATTACAGCTAAATATTTTAGTTTAGCATAAAGAGGGTATGATAAATGTAAAGAACATCATATATAGTTCCAAGTAGAGTTGTGGAATTACTTTTCCATGACAATGTTTAAGAATTATACAGCTTTGCTGCTTTCTAGTGACGTGGATTGGCTGTGTCCCCACCTAAATCTCATCTTGAATTCCCACATGTTGTTGGAGGGACCTGGTGGGAGGTAATTGAATCATGGGAGCAGGTCTTTCCCATGCTGTTCTTGTGATAGTGAGTAAAGTCTCATGTGATCTAATGGTTTTATAAAGGGAATTTTCCCTGCACAAGCTCTCTTCTCTTGTCTGCTGCCATGTGAAACGTGCCTTTCACCTTCTGTCATGATTGTGAGGTCTCCACACCCACATGGAACTGTAAGATCATTAAACCTCTTTCTTTTGTAAATTACCCAGTCTCAGGTATGTCTTTATCAGCAATGTAAAAACAGACTAACACAGTAAATTGTTACCAGGAGTGGGGTGGGACTCTGCTCTAAAGATAACTGAAAATGTGGAAGCAACTTTGGAACTGGGTAACAGGCAGAGGTTGGAACAATCTTGAGGACTCAGAAGACAACAGAAAAAAATGTGAGAAAGTTTGGAACTCCTTAGAGACTTGTTGTATGTTGCGGGAAGTCAGGGACCCCGAATGGAGGGATCGGCTGAAGCAGCAGCAGAAGAACATAAATTGTGAAGATTTCATGGACATATTAGTTTCCCAAATTAATACTTTTATAATTTCTTACACCTGTCTTTACTGTAATCTCTGAACATAAATTGTGAATATTTCATGGACCCTTATCACTTCCCCAATGAATATCCTTGTGATGACCTATGCCTGTCTTTACTTTAATCTCTTAATCCCGTCATCTTCTTTGTAAACTGGGGAGGATGAATGTCGCCTCAGGACCCTGTGATTGTGTCAACTGCACAAATTGTTTGTAAAGCATGTGTGTTTGAATATGAAATCTGGGCATCTAAAAAAAGAACAGGATAACAGTGATGTTCAGGGAAAAAGAGAGGTAACTTTGAACTGGCCGTCAGTGAGCCAGCCAGAATACAGCTATACTTCTCCTCTTTCATAAGCAAATAGGAGAAATATCACTGAATTCTTTTTCTCAGCAAGGAACATCCCTGAGAAAGAGAATGTGCCCTGAAGGTAGGCCTATAGATGGCCCCTTTTCAAGGCATCCCATCTTTTATGGTCGAAGCCAAAGGGATGAAATAAGCCCCGTCCTCCTATAGTGCTCCCAGGCTTATTAGGATGAGAAAATTCCCACCTAATAAACTGTGGTCAGACAGGTTATCTGCTCTCAAATCCTGTTTCCTGATAAGATGTTATCAATGACAGTACGTGCCCGAAACTTCATTAGCAATTTTAATTTCATCTCATTCAGTGATCCTGTGATCTCGTCCTGTCCTGCCTCCATTTGCTTTGTGATATTTTATTACCTTGTGAAGTATGTGATCTCTGTGACCCACACCCTATTCGTGTACTCCCTCCCCTTCTGAAAATCGCTAATAAAAACTTGCTGGTTTTACAGCTTGGGGAACATCACGGATCCTGCCAACATGTGATGTCTCCCCCGGACACCCAGCTTTAAATTTTTCTCTCTTGTGCTCTTTCCCTTTATTTCTCAACCCTGCCGAGACACTTAGGAAACAGAAAAGAACCCACGTTAAACATTGGGAGTGGGTTCTCCCTATAGTTATGTGTCTTTGACCAAAATGCTGATAGTGATATGGTCAATGCAATCCAGTCTGAGGTGGTCTCAGATGGACATGAGGAGCTTGTTGGAAACTGGAGCAAAGGTGACTCTTGTTATGTTTTAGCAAAGACACTTGCAGCATTTTACCCCTGTCCTAAAGATTTGTGGAACTTTGAACTTGAGAGAGATGATTTAGGGTATCTGGCAGAAGAAATTTCTAAGCAGAAAAGCATTCAAGAGGCTATTTGTTAGCTGGGCATGGTAGTATGTGCCTATAGTCTCAGCTACTTGGGAGGCTGAGACAGGAGAATTGCCTGAACCCAGGAGGGGGAGGTTGCAGTGAGCTGAGATCATGCCATTGCATTCCAGCCTGGGTGACAGAGCAAGACTCCAAAACAACAACAACAAAAAAAAGATGTGACTTGTGTGCCATTAAAGGCATCCAGTTTTAAAAGGAAAGCAGATCATAAAAGTTTAGAAAATTTGCAACCTGACAATGTGATAGAAAAGAAAGTCCCATTTTCTGAGGAGAAATTCAAGCTGGCTGCAGAAATTTGCATAAGTAGCAAGTAGCTGAAAGTTAGTCACCAAGACAATGGGGAAAATGTCTCCAAGGTACATCAGAGACCTTTGTGGCAGTCCTTCTCATCACAAGTCGGGAGGTTTTAGAGGAAAAAATGGATTTATGAGCCAGACTCAGGGTCCCTCTACTATGTGTAGTCTAGGGACTTGGTGCCCTGCATCCCAGCAGCTCTAGCCATGACTAAAAGGGGCCAAAGTACAACTCTAGCCATGACTAAAAGGGGCTAAGATACAGCTCAGGCCATGACTTCCGAGGGTGCGAGCCCCAAGCCTTGGCAGGTTTCACATGTTGAGCCTGTGGGTACACGGAAGTCAAGAATTGATTTGGCAACCTCTGTCTAGATTTCAGAGAACGTATGAAAACATCTGGATGTTCAGGCAGAAGTTTGCTGCAGGGGCGGGGTGTTCATCGAGAACCTCTGCTAGGACATTGCAAAAGGGAAATGTGTGGTGGGCAATCCTACACAGAGTCCCCACTGGGGCGCTGTCTAGTGGAGATGTGAGAAGAATGCCATTGTCCTCCAGAATGGAAGCTGCACTGACAGCTTGCACTGTGCACCTGAAAGAGCTGCAGACACTCAACACCAGCCCATGAAAGCAGTGGGGAGGAAGACTGTGTTCTGCAAAGACAGAGGTGCAAAGCTGCTCAAGACCATGGAAACCTCCTGTTGGATCAGTGTGACCCAAATGTGAGACATGGGGTCAAAAGAGATCATTTTGAACCTTTAATATTTGACTGCCCTGCTGGATTTCAGACTCTCATGGGGCCGTTAGCTCCTTTGTTTTGGCCATTTTTCTTTCCATTTGCAACAGTTGTATTTAGCCAATGCCCGTATCCCCATTGTATGTGGGAAGTAACTAACTTGCTTCTTATTTTACTGCCTCATAGGTGGAAGGGACTTGCCTTTTCTCAGATGAAACTTTGGACTGTGAACTTTTGCATTAATGCTGAAATGAGTTAACACTTTGGGGGACTGATGAAAAGGCGTGACTGGGTTTGAAGTGTGTGGACATAAGATGTGGGAGGGGTGAGGGTGAAATGATAGGGTTTGGCTGTGTCCCCACCCAAATCTCATCTTGTATTGCTATGTGTTGTTTGAGGGACCCAGTGGGAGGTAATTGAATCATGGGGACAGGTTTTTCCCATGCTGCTCTGGTGACAGTCAATAAGTCTCATGAGATCTGATGGTTTTATAAAGGGGACTTTCCCTGCACAAGCTCTCTTCTCTTGTTTGCTGCCATGTGAGATTTGCCTTTAACCTTCCAACACAATTGTGAGGCATCTCCAGCCATGTGGAACTGTAAGTCCATTAAACCTCTTTCCTTTGTAAGTTGCCCAGGCTTGGGTATATTTTTATCAGCAGTGTGGAAACAGACTAATACAGCTAGGGTGGTTAGGATGGAGATAAGGGCAAGATATAAATCCTTAACAACAAATACATACATTAAATTGTTTCTTCCATCTAGGATGGTTCTTTTAACATACAGGTATTCACTTTGTGTGTTTCATTAAGGTATTTTCAAAATCTCTGTGAACAGCATAAGTGTAACTTTTAAAAGCAAGTACTACTAATACTTTATAAAAGTATTTCATAAAAGTAGTTTACAGTAACTGAGGTTGATTGGTGCCATTAAGGAAAAAACTTTTACTTTTTTATGACTAAAAGCATATGTAAATCTCACTCGCGCTGAATGCATTTTTCAAACAAATAAAGAAGC
This sequence comes from Chlorocebus sabaeus, assembly GCF_047675955.1. Lineage (NCBI taxonomy): Eukaryota > Metazoa > Chordata > Mammalia > Primates > Cercopithecidae > Chlorocebus > Chlorocebus sabaeus. The sequence goes on from NC_132927.1 coordinate 4,073,047, forward strand.
TTGAAATGGTGAACAGCTACTCTTTTCTCTCTACGAAGGATGAGAAAGTACAGGCTGTTTTCAAATGAAAACCGGAAGCATATACAATGAGACATTATGTGGATTACTGTGACTGTTAGGGTTGTTAGATCGTGGGCTAGGTACTGTGGGATGTTTGAGAGGCTCCTTTGAATAAATTTTGTTAATAAAAGATTTTATTTTTCTGATGTATATAATCAGAAGCTCTTGAAGTAGACAACTATATAAATATTAAAGGCTCACTTCCAACATAATAGTCATTTGATTAATAAAACAGGAGACAATTTATCTTAGTTGGTGGATTATACTATACTCATCCTTGGTAGACTATGCTATAAAATTGCAATATTTCCACCTCAGTAAATATTCCCACCAGTTAAGTTGATGTGCATTGCCAGAGTATACTTACTTTGTTGAATTTCCACATGTAAACTCTTTTATTGAATTAGATATGTAGAAAAGTCATTGTTCTATGCTTTGTCACCATTTACCAGTGGCATTTATTCTTCTCTATATAAACTTAACATAGAAAAATGATAACCTACTCATCTATATATTCTACATAATATAACTCCTAATTTTATCATCAGTGAGATGGTACAAGAATCAAACTGTCAAATTAGACTCATATGAAGTAGAAATGTATTAATCATTTTTAGGATATAAAAGCGTAGTGTCTAGAGGCCCAGGGAGAACTAAGGTGAGAGGTGGAGTATTCACTGGATCTCTTCCTACTACAATAAATAAGTTCTGGCACATTACTTACACAAAAGATAAAAAGTATTAGTAATAAGCACTTTCATTTTTTAATCAAATAGACACAAAGGATGCATAATATTTTCCAGGAAGCTATGCCTCATATATCTATAGATTCTAGGGTTTTTTTGTTCTTGTTTTTTTTTTTTTAAAAACATAGGAGATTCTAACCAACCAAGTATATGCTGCTAAAAACACCCTGCAGATAAAAACCCTCCCACTAGTTAATATAACTAGCTTGTTTGCTAAAGAGTCTGCTTTTAGCATGTTTACAAATGTATTAATCTGCTAGGGCTATTATAACAAAGTGTCATCAACCAGGTGGCTTAAGAGTGGGAATTTATTTTCTCACAGTTCTGGAGGTTGGAAGTCTAAGATCATGATGTCAATAGGTTTGGTTCCTCCTGGGGTCTCTCTCCTTTGCTTGCACATGGCCTTCTCCTTGCTGTGTTCTCACATTGCCTTTTCTTGATTCAAGCACTTCACTGGTGTCTTTTCCTCTTCTTATAAAGACACCAGTCCTATTGGACTAGGGTCCCATTCATATGACCTTAATTAACCGTAATTACCTCTTTAAAGGCCTATCTCCAAATGCAGTGACTTTGTGGGTTAGAGACTCCACATATAGATTTTAGGGGAATTTGATTAATTTCATAACAACAGGGATATGACTTATATTTCCTTGTCCTCTATATAAAGGAAGAGCCTAGAGAGAAGATATGCTTCCCATCCTTTTCTTTCTCAATGAAAGATTTAGCTTTCCAAAAACAAACAAACAAACAAACAAAAAAACCTCTTGAATTTTATCTCACGAGAGCAAATAAATTCAGTCAATCAGCCTTTAAATGCCTCAAAAGTCTATAGAATAGAGCAGCTTCAAAAGAACAAGTGGGAAGTAATGAAGAATAGTAAGAGATAAAGCTTCACAAAGCTGTTAAAGAAGAACTCTTACTCCCAGTGAATTCTGAGATGACATCACAGACTCAATTTATATGCAAACTTGAATTTAAGTGTACTAAAAATACAAAATTCACTTGAAAGCTAATAAAGTATCTCTTCCTCCGAAAACAAATGTGTTCCTATAAGTATTTCTCCTGTAATAAATGTATTTACCATTTTATTCATAGCTTTGGATTGAGCAAATAAATCTTAAGATATATGTGTCATAATATAGACTATAATATAAAAATAGGGGTAAACACAGTAACTCATTTCACTTTTACATCATAATCAAGTCATTAGCTTCTCATTTCCACAATTAAAAGAAATATGTCTTATCAGCTATTCAAAATCGTAGGTTAGAGAAAGCAAAATTAGCTGCCATTCTGGACACACAGAAATTAGAGTAACAAAACCAGTTCACACATAGATCAATTCTTTGAGAGATAGAATAGTGGATTAACCACAAATATAAAGTAGAGAATGCAGAGAATGCCCCTGATAGAATTCTCAAGAAAACAATTTCTAGTGGACACAGTTGGCTGCCTAACCTTCTTATATTTTCCTTTTCTTTTTTTTTTTTCACAGAATCCCTATTTTATTCAGATATCCATTCTATTTGTAAATAGTCCCTGTGTTTAAGGAAAGATCAGCTTTATCCATAGAAGGGATATCTGAATAAAATAAACAGAACTCCCCAGTTCCAGACTTGGGTCCCAGTTACTCTTAGACAATGTGAATAATTATTTTCCCATTGCTCCTGGTTGTTTCTAAAAATCAGACATACATCAATCAGTACCTGTGTTTGTCAATTGTTATCTGGGAATAAGTAGACAGTGCAAACAGTCTCTACTATAATATAAAGAAGGAAAGACTTCTATTCACAAAAGGGGAAAACTCTCTCCCTTGTATTCACTGGATTTGAAAGAGAAATCCTGTACTGCTCATTGCTCTTACCAGCCATTGCATACTACAAGAGGAAGCAGAAGTAGGATGAAGCTAATAAGTGAACTGCAGGGTGGAGAGGCAGAAAGAATGTGTTTCCTCGCTGAGATCTCTGAACCATAAGTCAACCAGAGCTGAAAACTTTTCTACCTACCTACCTCTTAATATATAATATATAATCTCTTCATCGCTTAGGTGGGCTTTCTTTTATTTGCAAGGTATAAGTTGCAATGAAAGAAGGAACGAGGATGCAAATAAATGTGACTGACAGAAGACAGCACAAAAGAAAAAAAAAGTTTTTTTTTGTTTTTTTTTTAAAGCAGGACTGTGAGGAGAATTTTAATAGAGTCTAGATTGTTGAATAAAAGAATAGAATATCCCAAAAAGCATATATTAATGCTCAAACCAGTAAAGAAATATGCGTTACCATTTTGTAGAAAAATAACATGGGTAGATTCATATCCCCTACTGCATGTAAGATCATTTTCAAAGAGATTAAAGCATTAAATGTAGAAAACAAAGCCACAAAGTCTCTAAAAGTAAACATAAGACATTTCGTTTATAACCTTTAAGTGGTTAAGGTACGAGTAACTATAACTAAAAGCCCAGAAGCTAAAAGATTAAAAATAGGTATATGTGAATACATTAACAATAACTTCATGAAAAAAATATTGTAAACATTCACTTCTCAGCCTTTTGGCTAAGATCAAGTGAAATATTGTAAACAAATTGAAACTACAAGTAATCAATTAAAGAATAATATTTACTCTCCATATAGTATGATTCCTTTACTATATGAAGTGTTTCTAGAAATTTATGAGCAAAAGACTCAAACTCAAAAGAAATACAGGCAAGCATGTAAACAATTGATAGAAAGTAAATGCAGGCCGAGTGCGGTGGCTTACGCCTGTAATCCCAGCACTTGTGGGAGGCCGAGGCGGGTGGATCACGAGGTCAGGAGATCGAGACCATCCTGGCTAATGCGATGAAACCCGTCTCTACTAAAAAAAGTCAGCCAGCCGTGGTGGCGGGCGCCTGTAGTCCCAGCTACTCGGGAGTCTGAGGCAGGAGAATTGCGTGAACCCGAAGGCGGAGCTTGCAGTGAGCCGAGATCGCGCCCCTGGGCAACAGAGCGGGACTCCGTCTCAAAAAAATAAATAAATAAAATAAAAATAAAAAATTAAGTAAATGCAAATGACTTTTAAGTATATAAAAGCATATTCAAGTTCAACCATAATAAAACTACAAATAAAACTGTATCAATATTATTTCACCTATTAGAATTGCATATTTACTAACGAACTTCTGCAAACATAGTTACTTCCATTCATGCATCCTCATAGTTGGAGTATAAATTAGTACATATTCATCAAACAAAAAATGAGTATGTGCATGTCCAATCAATTATACTCTAGGCAGATTATCCTAAATAACTACTTACGTATAAAATTACATATATGACTATATTCATTGCAGAAAAATATATAAGAACAAGATCCTGAAAACAACAAGGTTTTTAATATAGTATGACTTAATGATGATACATCCCTTTGATTTTCTGCAGCAGTAAAAATGCTGAAAATTTTCCATATGTATTAATGTGGAAAGCTTTTCAAGATATATTGCTAATGAATAAAGCAATGTGCCAAAAGGATGTGTGTTATGCTGTCCAAATAAAGGAAATCAATAATGTATATTGCTATTTCTTATATATACATAAAATACTTAAGACACCAAGAAGCTGTAGTTAAGAGGTAAGAACCAGGAAGACAATAGAAAAGGATAGAATGTGGAATTTTCCAATTCTGCATCATGTAAATGTATCACCTATTCAAAAAATAAAATAATGTTCACTGTTCCCTACATTTTCTGAGAAATATCCAACTCTTTAGCCAGTAATTTATAGACTTTCACAATTGTTCCAGTAATATTTCATTTTTTTTGCTCATGCTAAACCACCTTCTCATCAAACTATTCATTACCTTGAATTCTACTAAAATTTCTGTCTTTGTGGCATCACACACATACTCATTTCACTATACTCTTTTTCTTTCTATTATCACCTGTAAAAAACCTACATAACTTTCACACACATCTCTGATGCCGGCTCTTTCAAGATCTTCTCTGATAAACCCAAGAAGAAATCATTTTTCCCTCATCAAAATCCTTAGTACACTTGGGATTACATCACATATTCTTCTTACAGGAGTGGTCTATTAGCATCGAAGGTCCTTAAGAGCAAGATTGCTTTTCAAACATCTGTATTTTTGAAAGTATTCTGTGCAAAGTACTATGCTAGACCCTATACTTACTCTAACATTATAGCTTAATGAATTAAAATATGACTCAAAATGGAATGGTAAGTTATTCCATCTTAATATATTAAGAAATATCACCAACAGCAACTGCATCAAGAAACCAAGAGGCTGACCTTTAATGGAATATTTGATGGACGCTGAAGTGAGTCTATTCACAAAAACAAACAAAAAGAATCAGGGACTGCATTTGCCGTTAATTCTAAAATTGTTGCCATTTAGGGCCTCACTGAAATCTAGGGCCCCAAATAGCTGTTGCTCTTCCAGTAGCAGTTCTCATGTTAAATGATGAATTTGCAAGGCATGCCTCCTAGAATTTCATTTGTTCTCCTTGAAAAAATGTCAATAACTTCTATAAGGAAACAGCGGCCCTAGTTAAGAGTTATTTAGTTACAAGTCTGTGTTTAACCCATTAAGACATAATTCATACCTAGTATATATTTTTTAAAAACACTGAAATATATTCTAAATTTTCCTGATTTTTTAAACTATGTAGGAATTGTGTAATAAAATATGTCTAAGATAATGTTCTGGTTTTTAGGAAATATACAATAAAGTACTTAGGATTAAAATAATAAGATGGCTCCAATTTGCAAATAATATAGAAAGGAGAGAGAGGGAGAGAGCACACTACCAATATATTCCAATGTAATTAAGAAAAAATATCTGGAGAAAAGGGAATATAGGACTTTCTTCCACCATTCTTGCAACTTCTTTGTAAGTCTGAAATTATGTCAAAATGCCTGGGCATGGTGACTCATGCCTGTAACCCCGGCACTTGAAGAGGCTGAGGCGGGTGGATCACCTGAGGTCAAGAGTTCGAGACCAGCCTGGCTAACATGGTGAAACCCGGTTTCTACTAAAAATACAAAAAGTTAGCCTGGAATGGTGGTGCTTACCTGTAATTCCAGCTACTCGGGAAGATGAGGCTGGAGGATCACTTAAACCCAGGTGGCAGAGGTTGCAGTGAGCCAAGATTGTACCATTGCACTCCAGCTTGAGCAACAAGAAGAAAATTCCATCTCCAAATATATATATATATATATATAAATATATATATACACACACTATATCAAAAGAGTTACACACACACACACACACATCAATGTACAACCAGGCAAACTGAGTCTATGTTAAAATTCAGTCATCACTATCTTTAATGGATGGAATGGAGTTTAGAGTAAATAGTGCAAGGAAGGCAGTGTTCTGAGGTTTTAGTGTTCTCTTTCTTAATCTGCATTCTGATTACCAGAGTATTATTCACCTGTTAAAATTGTATCAAGTTGTGCCCTGATAATCAGAATGTAAGAATGTCACATTTTCTGTAAGATATCCTTCAATGAATTTTAACAAAAATACTATGAAAAAATAAATTTCTCTTTTTTAACTTGATTACCCTATTGTAGAATGCATACGTTTAGTGTCTTTGTACAGTGACAAGAAAATACCTCAAACAGGATTTTTTAAAAAAACACAAACAGATGTAAATGACACTTTTCTTTATTTTTCCTTTATTTATTTATTTATTTATTTATTTATTTATTTATTTATTTATGTATTTGAGACAGGATCTCACTCTGTCACCCAGGCTATAGTGCAGTAGCATGATCACAGCTAATTTCAGCCTTGACCTTCTGGACTCTATTAATTCTCCCAAGGCAGCCTCCCATTTAGCTGGGACCACAGACATGTGCCACTATGCCTGACTAATTTTTTGAATTTTTGGTAGACAAGGTCTCATTTTGTTGCCCAAGGTGGTCTTGAACTGCTGGGCTCAAGCAATCCTTCAGTCTCAGCCTCCCAAAGTGCTGGGATTATAGGCATGAGCCACCAGGCCCAGCCACTTTTCTTTAATTGAAGTACTATAGCCAATACCAAAGTTGGTGGCCTCCCATCCAATTTACAATTTATAATATAGCACCTATACACTTAGTCTGCTGACTCTAAATGTCTCCCAGTAATCAAAATGTGTGTGAAATTCATAGTATGGGGCACACTATTTTTTAATCATTCTAACTACTGTAACTATGTCCTTATCTGTATTTGTGTCCTGAAAGTTTATGCAAGTAAAATGAGCATAATGACATTTAAGTTATTTCATGTTTATGTGCATGCATTTACTGGACGTTGCTATTTTTTAAAACTTTACATTTTAAATTTCTACTTTTCATTCAAGAACTCTCACAAGATATTTGACTTACCTTCTTTTGTTTTTAAATTTTTCTTCAATTTTTTCATTCTTCCAACATATACTTAAATATCTAAGTTGTAATGTAACTATATGTGCTGGTATATTTGCCTATAAATCATGCAAACAGAAAACACTTTTAGAAGCTTCCTCTTACATACCAAATTTAAACCATAAGGTCTAAAGGAAGTACTTAGGGGTTGTGGTATACATGCATTTATTTTACTGAAAACTAAAAATAACCCAGACAAAAGGATGAACCTTATTGGGAATTGGTATGATACATAAGGTATCTTCCACTCAGAAAAGAAGTAAGACTATACCGTACTAAGTTCATTTTCTTCCAAAATTTTAGACGATTATTTAAAGTTGGATCCTCTCATTTTCTAGGGCTGTATATCCTTTTTCCTAAAGAGTAACTCCACATTTTATCAGCTGCAGTTCCCACAAAGACTAGATCTGTCCCTAGAGTTGATGAACTATACCTGGGAAACCAGAGGTATGGCAATCCTAAAATGAATATAGGAAAAGAGTTCCAATAGCCACACATTCCCTTCCCCTGGTGAAAATGAAGATAGAAACAAACAAACAAAAAAAGATATGATGTAATATAAAATAAAACAAATGTTCATTATATTTGAACCTGTATTCTCTGTTCTAAACCGAGTTTCAGAGGGCAAGGAACGTGTCTGTCAGATACTACTTTCTATCCAGTACACATAGTAGCTGCACAATAAACATTTATGACATGAATTAATTAGCATTCCTCTGGCCTGCCAATGCCCTGTATATAGAAAACCTGTAAATTTCCACTAACTTTAAAAATACTCTTATTTTCCTGGAACAGAAAGTAAAGATGACATGGTAGACAAAATTGCATCTGTCTACTAATGATTACCATGTAATCTTTAGTAGATGGCCTTGTGGTTCTCAGTAAGAGTCAAGTGACAAGGGAGACAGAGGGAGCAAAGCTGAAAGATTTTAATAAACTCTCTTTGCAAATAATGTTTTTATTCAATGTCAACTGCTTATTAAAACATCCCAGGGCTTGACTCTTCTGAGTCTTTTATATACATTTTTTTTACAACAAAGGAGAAAGTAATCACTATTTTTTGGGCACATGTCAAAAAATGCAAAAAAAAAAAAAAAAAAGAAATAAATGAACAGTTGCATTTCAATTGTGGCCACCATACAGCTAATAGTTTATCGTAACTCTTAAAGGTTGGTCCCTAGGCTCTTATACAGGTTCACCCTTTGCTGACCTCTTACAATCTTTCTGTCAGCATTTTGAATGCTACTGATTCTGTGAGTAATATTTGCAACAGAGGTCAGACAGGCCAGTAAGTCCAGCGTGCCCTCTCACTTATGAACTCCCCTTCTTTTGTGACTTTTCACCATGGGTTCACATGTCATGGCCTCTACATCGCAAACTGCGGTAAGCAAATTTCAATCCTGAGTGAAAGGAGAAAAAAGCAAATCCTACTTGACTATGGCAAGCTTGTTTACACAATAGGGCTAGAGTAAGATGAAATCAACAGAGTATAAAGAAAAGAAAGTTCCCGTGCAGTAACATACACACTCATTTTCAGATTCACAGTTCAAATGCAGTCTTTTATTTGTCACTACCACTGCATTATTATTAGAGGATTTATATGTCCATAACTGCCAGAAGTGTCACCAGCTCTGACAATGCCCATGTTGGGGCTTTTTCCGATTGCTTATTTTATTTATAGCCTTGATGAAATTGAGGCAGTCACAAAACAGATTAGCAATCAGGCAAACAGGGTCTGCTCTGCTAATGATCTATGTAAATATTGTGCTGCGGAGCCTTTCTGTGACAGGTCATTGCTGCTAATAAACCCCAGAATGCAAACAGAGACCTGTGCTGCCTTCACTGCAGATGCACAGCAGCCAACTTACACTGACAAAGCAAATGAAAATCCTCTTGTTGTTGATTATCTCAAGTAAGATGGCCTAAAAATCAATTCTAGGATAAGCTTTCTTTCTTTCTGGAAACCTTAATCTGGGGATGATGACAGTGATAATGGTATTTCATTATATACATAAAGTAAGAGAGAAAAACATGACAAAACAAGATATAAAAGATGAATTTAAGCAATGGCTTGTGAAAGCCTTGCTGTTTTCTTCTGTTTTAAAAAATATTTTTCTATTTTTTCTTGACTGCTGCCATTGCTACAGTTGTAGTCTGCACAGTGAAACCTTGATCACACAGTCATGCTGAAACATGTTTACAAAGGTAAAATTAATGGACTTATCTTCAGCAAGATGTCTTTCTACGGCATCATTAATATGCTTTTGATTTTTTAAATAAACATGTTTTTATTCTTCCAGTACATCAGAATTGGAATTGGAGTCATGTCAGGATGTTCTCACTGGCAAAGACAGGAGGAGGTTAAAATAGCCCCTTGCAGGGCAGTAACCTCGGGAGAAAAAGAACTAATAGAAAATAAATGGGAAGTATTTTTTTGAATCATTTGTATGATAAGCTTATAATGTACTTGTCTCAATGCAGAAAACAGGGAAAAAATAAATATGTGCTCATCACATTGGTAGACAAAGCACTAAGCACGTAGGTTGCCAGAAATTCAATATCCCTTTCTCTTTTCTATATCCTCTACCAAACAGAAAGTTTCATATAAATCTGAGACTTTAGATGTCAATGTGACTTGAGTACAATTTCCTTTTTTGTCTTTGTTTTTCCTTTACTTACTTGTTTCCCTTTATTCTTACCTGAGATATAGAGAATAAAAAATAGCAGTATAGAATCAAACCTTTTTTTTTTTAGGTAATTTAGAATAAATTTTCCAGAACATAAAAAGAATAATGATGACATTATGTAAATTTGAGACCAAAATTTTCTGGATCAAATTATTTTTACATAGATAATGGTTCACTTCTGATTAGGAACAATTAACAGGTTTGAATAAATAAAAAGTAATCTTAACAATATGACAACAATAAAATTTAGCCTTCTTGCATTATCTTTTTTAGTCTAAATATTTAATTATTATAATTTGTACAACATCAAAATTACAGTGCAATTATTTTCTTTACAAATAATCACAATAAAGTATTTTAATCAAGAAACTGAGCACATACAATTATTATTCTATGTCCATAATTTTTTTTTTTTGCAGATAACATTTACGTAAGAATTTTAGTAGTCAAACATTGAGTAGCAGGAAAATACTATCAAAATTTAAAAACCAAACAAGCATTGGAGACAGAAAAATGGATATGAAGAGAAGCAAGTATTCTCCTGTATTTATAATTGTGGTACTTTACAATATATATAATATACCTTTATAAAGATTAATTGTCTCTTATTCTTACACAAATTCTATGACCCCCAGGCAGAGGAACTGTTTTTGTACCCATTTAACTTCCGTAAAAACTGAGTCTCAGAATAAATGTGCTCCCCAGAAGTATAGAATGATTAAAGGTCAGAGACAGAGCCTACATGTTTTCATATTTGTTACACTTTTTTAGCTGTTGTTTTCCAAGAGTACTCTTACTTTTGAGATGTTCAGAATTTTTGTATTTGTATGATTATAACAAAATAATTGGTAAATTTCATTTTGGGAGATTAAAAATTAGGTTGTGGAGGCTACATTATGTTGTGGAAGTTGTGCTCCATCTGAGACAAATCTTGGATTAATCAGTGGTGGATTAAATTATTGAAAGTTTAGTCATTCAAACAAATTGGCATAGAAGTACACTAAGCTAAGCTTTATCTGGTAAGATGGATAACCAACATGATGTGGGCTTCTTTCTGTGACCACCACCGTGGAAATAACACAGAAATAAGCATCTAATACTAAAAGATGTGAGAAACCCTTGCAGTTACAAACTACAGTAAAGTCTGCGAGAAGAGAAATAAAATGACAGCAAAGAGCAGAAAAGTGAGATGTAAGGAAACCAGAATATGCTGAGGCAGAAGTTTTTAGTGGTCACCATTTCATTTCATTGCATTCCTGTATTTTTTCTGCTCTTTCAATAGTTAGAGTACTCACGGTGTGCAGGGCACTCTTCCAAATAATGCGAATACACTACAGAGCCAGAAAGACAAAACCTTGACCAAATGGAGCTCCCATTCTAGCAAAACTAGAGTTGAAAAGAGACCATTGCTAAGTCCTTTAAAGCCATTTTGGAGTCGGTCAGGCAGAATATGGCTCAACCTAGCTTGGAAAATGAGGAAATAGTGACCAGTGCAGAAAGATCATCTGAACCCTAGGCATTCTCTTCTAATCCAGCACCTCCATACAATGAGTGTTAGGATGGTGACTAAAACTGAGGGACACCAGTCTTGGTAAACAGCACCACCCAGGACACATGAATACACCAACTTTTATGGAGGAGGAAGGCAAACAAAGGGTGGCAGAATCCAGTTATTTCCTAAGAAGTCCTTAATTCTAAACTCACTTCTGGCAGGTCAGTCTTGAGCCTGATTTTTTAGTGCCATGTATTCTTAATCAGCATAATAAATCTTACTAGGAAAAAAAAATAGGCCTCAAAGGAATTCAATGACTCTAAAATAAAATACATGTATATCAAAGACAAACAGTTTAATGTACAAAAATTAACAGTAGTTTAAAATATGTGACCATGTGTGGTGGTTTATGTCCGTAATCCCAGCACTGTGGGAGGCCGAGACAGGAGCATTGCTTGAAGCTAGGAGTTTGAGATCAGCTTGGGCAACCAGGAGAGGCCCTGTCTCTACAAAATAAATAATAATTTAAAAAAATTAGCTAGGTGTGGTAGCATGCACTTGTAGTCCCTGTTACTAAAGAGGCTGAGGCAGGAGAATCTCTTGAGCCCAGGAGGTCGAGGCTGCAGTTAGCTAGGAGGCTGTCACCACCGTACTTGCTCCAGCCTTAGTAACAGAGAAAGACACTGTCTCTGAAGAAAAAAAAAGTTAAAAAAAAAAAACCCTAAAACTATGTATAGTAAATGTTCTCAAAGACATAAGGCAAAATATTTGAAACCCAAAGAAGAAATGAGCAATCATAAAATATTTTTTGAGTATGAAAGCCATATCTGTTGAAATGAAGGATTAAATATACGATATAAACAGCAGAAGGGTTATATTTGAGGACAGCTCATTAGTGAGATAGAAGATAACGTTCAAATAATAAGAAATATTTTTTTAAAAAATTAGAAAACTAGATTTCACATGTACTGCTGATGGGAGTACAGACTGATGCAACTATCCAGAGAGGAAAGTGGAGTGAAATGAAATCCAAACCTATGACCCAGCAATCCTACTCTTGATCCACATGGCAAATCACCTTCAGTTTAAACTCATGAAAGGATATGATATCCATTAGAGACATTTGTTGTTGCAGGGAGTCAGAAGGAGGCAAAGAATCTATCACTGTAAGACACACACACACACACACACACACACACAAAACTGTTTATTGTTTTTAAAAATGGAAGACAGGCCAGGTGTGGTGGCTCATGCCTGTAATCCCAGTGCTTTGGGAGGTCGAAGCAGGCAGATCACATGAGACCAGCCTGTCCAATATGGTGAAACCATCTCTACTAAAAATACAAAACATAGACAGGAGTGATGATACACACCTGTAGTTCCAGGTTCTTGGCATTTGATGATATAAATCAATAACACTTCAGGGAGGAAATAGTGGTTAAGATCGCAATCTCTAAAATAAGACAAAGTATATTAAAATGCCAATCTTAGCAGTTATCAGGTATGTAAAGTTGAAGAATTTCATTATATCTTCTGATACAATTTTTTCATCTGGAAAAGTGTGTATTGGTAGCATAGGCATTATATTTTTGTGAGAATTAAATAAAACAATAAATACAAAATAATTAATATTTTTAGTGTTAGGCTTATGGTAAAGAGTTACTATGCATCATTGTCATTTCACTGTGGCTCTTGTTATTTCTGAAGGATAGGACAGTCTACCAAATGTATTGTAATGTAATGAAACTAACTAAGCCATGTTTTATTATTTTGTAAAGTATCTCTGGTTTTTCATTCATTAAAAATCATGCCTCTCTTTTGGGGACTCTCTATTGTCTTTTTCTTCTAGTCACATCGAAGTCTGTTTGTCTTTGAAGGCAGCCACATTAACTCACTGTCCAAATCGCACCCCTTTTTATGGGAGGAAGTACAGATTTTGGATTCCTGAGTCCTGCTAATATGAGTAGCACCTCAGACTTTACCTAGATTGATATCCCTGTTTCTCCATTTCTCAGCTTGCAAAATGAAGTGGACAATTGTTTAAGGGGAAAAGTGTATGTACTTTCAAATTCGAGTTCACTTCTCATTAGTGAAATCTGTGGATTGATGAATACACTTAATCTCCTGAAACACACTTTGCAAAAACAACCAACACTTTTTCTTAGACACAATACAATGCAATTTCATACTAAAGAAAGCATATTACCTATTAGCATAATCGTGCCCATTATTTTAATAACAATAAGTGGATATTCATTATCCATTTTTGTGCTGAGAATCATTTGGTGTTTTATTCCTTTCCTATAGACCCGAATGTATCAAAATTCTATAGCAGTAGTAAATAGTAATCTTTGTTGTTAGAGAAAAAGGCAATGGTTTTGATTAAATTCTGGTTTGAGGTAGTCTGATTATGATAGCATGTTTGGTGGGAGAAATCTGCAATCAATTTCTTTCTAACATTATTATTTACTGTAATATTTTAAAACTCTATCAACCTGTGCTTTTAAGGCTTTTGTAACGTGAACCTATCCTGAATCCTTTTCTGTCTATCCAATGCTTCATTTCTTTTCTTGATTTTTAACTTTCTGTCTGAATCATCATTTTTCTTCTCAAAATAGTGTAAACCATCACCTCTATGTAAATGAGTATACTAAATCTACATCATAATCCTATCCTGAGCTCCAGTCTCAAATTTCCAACGTTTTTCTGGCCATTTTCATTTTTTACTGTTATATATGTATAAAGAAAACAAAAAAACAAAAGCTAGCAAAAACCTAAAACTCTTATGCCAGGTGCTATGAATAAAGGATGAAGTTCCTGACTCAAGTTTCTCCTATTTATGTCAAAGGTACTATTGTCAAACTGATTAAAAATTTATGGTCACAGACATTGTCATTACCTTGGTTTGTCCATGTCTACTCATATACTTAAATTCTTTTTTTCAATGAATTCTCACATTTATTTCTACTTTCTTTACCTCCTGTGACCCTTACGCTTAAAAGGTGAAAGTGGAAGACAGTCTTTTTATTTATTTATTTTTTTGAATACACACAATACATGTTGTTCCCTGACTTTCCTTTTGATGCATAGCCCTTTCTTGGGCAATTTACAATCATTCTTTCTTTTTTTGATTATTTATGAATAAAGTTCAAATTCTCACATCTAATATTCTAAATCCTTCATAATTTGCCCCAACATTTACTTCTAATTGTATATTTAAATATTCTGAAACAAAAACATTATTCTGTCTAATGTATGCATTCTATACCTCTGAATATGTTTTCTATGCTTATCACCAAATTTGCACTTGTCTTTTAAGTAATCCATAAAGCATTTTTCTTCTTCCCCATAATATTATTCCAAGTATCACATAATAGGAAGCTCTTTTAACCTTTCTTTGATTGTCATAGTCCACGATGACATCTCCCTCGTTAGAAGATTCCCAATATATATTGCACAGCACTTTTCTGCAAGTTACTTTTTTGTGTTTATGTTTCTTATATTCAGACCTGGGTATTAAGTGACCTGAAGATAAAACATCTGTATTCTACATTTTCTGCTCACACATAGCGCTTACTAAAGAACTATACACATAGCAATTCTATAAAATAGGGAGTGTTTTCTTTCTAGAAAAGAAGTGATTATGTGTTGATATGTCCTTCAATTTTATTAATAAACTTTCATTTAATATATATTAAAAGTGTCTTTAGGCTCTATTTATGTGTTTGACCCATTTCGTGGTAAATGTAAACAGTGGAACAAGATAGTTGCAGTGCTAAACTTAGACCAAAGGGAAGAAGAACTCAGGTTCTAGGCCAGCCCTTTAGAGTGAACCACAAACCACTTTTACCTTCCTCCCATGGGGGCTGGGAAGGAGAAAAGAAGGGAATTGGCGAGGAGTCCACAAAACAAGTGAATGTACTCATGTGAAACAAAAGTCATGCCCATCCATGTGCTATGCCAATTTGCCAATACTCAGGATTCTGGATTCCTCTTTAGGAGAAATAAAAGGTCCTAAGATTGCTTTCAAAGTCTGTTCAAGGCTATTCCCTAAACCAATCTTTTTGAAGGTGGACTGGTGTGTACAACCCTTGGTCAAAGGGGATGTCTCATGAGAAGATGCTGGACAAATAGGCTGCGGTATCTTGAATGTAACAAACCCCTCATCAAGCAAGATGGAAAGAGAGATGGGAAGAGAATGAAATTGACTGACCTGGAGCCTCTTTCCAATCCTCACATTCCAATGTGGACCTCCTCCTGACAGTCCAAGAATGCAGATTTCAGTTTAATTTTTTAAGTTGTTATGAAGTTGTCAATGTAGGAATTTCAATACAGTTTAACAATTCTTAAGCTTGATTGATGTCTTATAAATATGTAGTCATTAATATGTGGATCTAGATTTGCAATACTTCCGAGTTCCCACAAATGTTAGGGACAGGCCTGAATAGCTAACTTTTTTCTTTTATTTCAAGTTGACTTAATATTAAAATATATATATATATATATATATATTTTCCTTTAATAAAGTATTCAGTTTCTGTTTTCATCCAGTAACTTTGGTAGAGACTTTTTTTCTCTGCTAGTGAAAGAGAGGACTCAGGTTTAGAGGAAATTTGCTTTTTCAGAACATTTGATCTTCATAACACATTGAGATGTATTTAGAGGAAAGAACACATGGACTTAGTACTATTTATAAATAGCTTCTTTTATCCTTACTCCCAAATTAAAACAAAATTGAAACCTAGGAAAAGCACTTGCATTATATAAAATTTATACTTTATTTCTAAATTTAAAAATAAAATAATATAAATCAGCCATTTTATGTTTCAAGCAAAAAAGTGTGTTCTCAAACTTTATATCATTCAGCAATACCTATTACTCACCAAGTATATTTATATCTTTCATTTAAACTCTCTGACCACATCTAGAAAAAGTGAAAAATGGTGCAGTCATTACATTTTGGTTTTGGAACTGAGAATTTTGTTTAGTACAACATAAATAATCAGGGAGCAACTCCTTTTACATTACTTTTCATCCCCTCCCCCCCCACTTTATTGAGACGGAGTCTCGCCCTGTCGCCCAGGTTGGAGTGCAGTGGCGCGATCTCAGCTCACGGCAAGCTCCGCCTCCCGGGTTCACGCCATTCCCCTGCTTCAGCCTCCCGAGTAGCTGGGACTACAGGCGCCCGCCACCTCGCCCGACTATTTGTTGTTGTTGTTGTTGTTATTTTTAGTAGAGCCGGGGTTTCATCATGGTAGCCAGAATGGTCTCAATCTCCTGACCTCGTGATCTTCCCACCTCGGCCTCCCAAAGTGCGGGGTTTACAGGCGTGAGTCATCGCGCCGGGCCTCACTTTTTTGTGTGTTTTTTAACCATTTCTGATTTACTGAAACCCAGTCTGTGTTTAACAAGGCTTAAACATGTATATGTTTAATATAACAAACAGTATGTCCTCAGTGGCAGCTTGATTAGATTTGGATGTTAAAAGTCACTGTAGAAGGGAGGAAAAATATCAAAGAAGGGTTACATACATGCTTTTAAAATAGTGTAACTCAAGTAACGCAAGTAACTCTAGCCAGTCAAATGAAAATTATAGGTGGAAATCTCACACTGAACCTGGAGAATTTCCGCTTCCTGTCAAAGTATTTTCTTACTGACATATTCATAAAACATAAAACAATACTGTCCATGTATGTCTTTTAGAAACCATTCACTCTATTATTTTCATTAACATACCTGTATATTAGAATAAAAACTCTTTTACAAGGTTATATTTTCATTTTCCACTTTTTTTCTTGATTCTCTATTACCTTTTATTTTATATCAGTTTAATTATGGCATTTAACCCAGCTATCTAATATCCTGGCAGTCAACACATTTCCCACCCTTGCACTTGAGTATAATGCTGTCAGAGAGAGTGGGATATCAGAAAAGCAAGAGGTTTTCTAAAAGGAAAATATCTGTCTGCCTATCTATCTATCTATCTATCTATCTATCTATCTATCTATCTATCTATCAATCATCAGGAGAGAGAGCCTAGAGGACATTATAAAAGAATTAAATTCAACTTGTAAGATTGTAATAAAGTTTAACACATCATGATTTAAAAAGTACAGATATGAACTATGTAATTTGTTTAAAGCTGCAGATGCTGTTTTCCATAATATTTTAAGTGAAATACTGTGTATAACTTAAAACCATTAGGCCATGAAGACCATAGGAGAGAATATTTAAGAATCAGTAACAAGCTGAAGTGACATTATTATTTTTTATTTCAGTACACATTATTACCAATTAGTTAAATAATTTTAGTTTGTTGAATGAATCAGTAAACAATAAAAGGCTATGAAAGGGTAAAGCACAATTTAAAGTGTTTTGGAAAACGTGATCAGTAAACAACATAAGATCAGTCGTAATTCTAGCATATCCATAGAAAAATTAATATTATCATTATAGTAAACATGATTTAGCTCACACTGTTTGGAGAAAAGAAAACTCACTTGCAGTATGCTGCACATTGTGTTATTTTTGCTCAAATGACATACTTAAAATAACTTGATTTGAAATCATTTGAGTCTCCTGAGCAATCATGTTCTTCTTCTGGTTTAAGGCTATGCAGATATTAAGAGACATACAGTGATCCATTTTCTTTTTTTTTTTTTTTTTTTTTTTTTTGAGACGGAGTCTTGCTCTGTCGCCCAGGCTGGAGTGCAGTGGCCAGATCTCGGCTCACTGCAAGCTCCGCCTCCTGGGTTCCCGCCATTCTCCTGCCTCAGCCTCCCGAGTAGCTGGGACTACAGGCACCCGCCACCTCGCCCGGCTAGTTTTTTGTATTTTTTAGTAGAGACGGGGTTTCACCGTGTTAGCCAGGATGGTCTCGATCTCCTGACCTCGTGATCCACCCGTCTCCGCCTCCCAAAGTGCTGGGATTACAGGCTTGAGCCACCGCGCCCGGCAGATCCATTTTCTTCATGTGGAAATGCTCAAACACTACAAGTCAGTTAACATGTTTTCAGTGGTGAGGGGTTAATACCAAAAGATTCATATTTGAATTGTATAGCATCTATATTTCTAATCCTTAGTTATTTGTTATGAACAATGAGAAGTCTGACCTGTTTGGAACTTCTTTTGGGGTAAATATTACAAATAGGATCCCAAGCCTTCTTGCAAAGGACATGCAAATAATGAAAATATTATATTAAGAACCATTAATATAAAATGGTTAAAACCCAATCCATTTTTATTAAAATGAAGGTGAAAAAAATTAAATCAAAATCTGCCACGGAATAATTTATAGATACCATATTGAACATTTTCTAAATATGCCCACATTCTTGAAGTGGCAGATAATGTGTTAACATTATAATAAGCACGAGTTAATAAATGTTATGCATATTCTCTATTATAGGCGAGTATACTTTTTGACCTTTTTAATGACGGATAGGGGAATAAGCATCTCCCTGTAAGAAGAACAACAGAAATGGATCCATTTTGACTTGAAACTTTTATACAAATAGCTGTATTTGATGATGATGTACTTATCATGGGAACATTTTTTTACTTATGTTCATAAGGTAGATTCATTCAGCAAAAGAGTAACCAGTACTAGAAGAGAAGTGAGAAATTCATGGCTGAGTTGTAAACTATATCCATCTGAAATTCTGTGTCTCTGAGGAAGCTTTTAAAATTATTCTTTTTCATTTTTCCAGATATTTTTTTCTTGATCTCTGTATTTTCCTCTAAAGCAATAACTATCAATGACATTCTTAAACTTTGAAAGATTTAGGATGAAGATAATATTTACCTATATTTTAGAAATAGTATAATTTTGGAGACTGAGAAGTCTTCCAAGTTATTGTTACCAATGTAGAACGTATCAGAGATGACTTTGGCTTTCCAAAACATCTAAAATAAGCTGTAGTATGCCCATGTTCCTGCAGCATTGGACTTACATAATTTCAAATGTTGATACCTTTCATGGATGTCTTTACAGGTGTATATTAACAAAATATCTCATTTTCTAATCATTCTGCTCTCCATATGAAACTATTCGTCTATTAGATGTATTTTTATTTTTTAACTATTGATTTTGAAATTATTATACATTTACAGAAGGCTGCGAATATACTACAGAGAAGTCTCTCATACTCTTCACCTAGTTTCCCCAGTAGTTACATTTTTTTTGTAGCTACGGTAAAACATTAAAACCAAAAAAATGACATTGAAAAAATGTGTGTGTATACATCTGTCATTTTATTACATGTGTAAATTCTTGTGACCACTACCACTATCAAAATAGCCAACACTTCTAGTGAAGTGTAAAAACCTTATCTCGTTAGAAGTCTTTTTACCAATCCTTGTTTATATAATTTTTAAATTTTTTCATTTAGGTATTGATAGCCATTTTAATGTTACAGGTTTTGATTCAAAAGTCAAACATAATTTAGAAAACTCAACAAGAAAAATCTCTTGTACTTATCTTTGCTCTTTCTGTTACTCTTGCATTTTTCTGATGATTTCAGGCACCTTATTCATTTTCTTTATGTTTCAGGAACTTTTTGCTATTCTTTAGGGTAATTCTGTTTGCAACCAATTCTTAATTTTTCTTCTTCTGAGAATTTATTTAATTCTCTTTCATTTCTAAAGAACATGTTTGCCTAATATAGAATTCTGGATTGACAGTTCTTGTTTTCCAATACTTGAGAAATATATCACTTCCCTCTGGCCACCATTATTTCTGATAGGAAATCATTGTCATTCAAATTATTTTTCTTCTGGAGAGATG
Source organism: Chlorocebus sabaeus (assembly GCF_047675955.1). Taxonomy (NCBI): domain Eukaryota; kingdom Metazoa; phylum Chordata; class Mammalia; order Primates; family Cercopithecidae; genus Chlorocebus; species Chlorocebus sabaeus. The sequence goes on from NC_132927.1 coordinate 4,093,224, forward strand.
AACCATTGTTGTACCTCATTGCTTCCAAGGTTTTTTCTTCTGCTGAAGTTTTCTGAAATTGACCTGTTTCTATGTTGATTTTTTTTGTATCTGTCCCGTTTTAGGTTTTCTCATTTCCTGAATCTGTAGTTGTATGTCTTTTGCCAAACTCGAAAACGTTTTGGACGTTATTTTTTCAAATATATTTTTGGCCCAACCCACTTTTGCCTTTCCTTCTAGGACTCTGATGACACGAATAGTAGATTTTTTGCTACAGTCTTATATGTCCTTGAGGCTCTGTTCTTTGTCATTTTCAGTCTATATTCCCGCTGGTCTTTGGATTAGTAAATTTTTAATGTCCTATTTTCAAGTTCACTTATTCTTTTCTCTGTTTCCTCCATTACCCTGTTGAGCCATCAAGTATTTTTTAAAGTTTCAATGGTATTTTTCAAGGCCAAAATTTCTATTTGTCTCTTGGCATCTTCTATTTCTTTGTAAAGCTTTCCATTGTTTCATTCGTTTCAGCATATTTGGAATTGCTCATTAAAACATTTTGGTGGTGGCTTTAAAATCCTTGTGAATAAATCTAATTTATGTGTTATTACTGTGTTGGCATGTGTTATCTCATTCAAGATGAGATTTTTTTCTGGTGCTTGATATGTGAGTAATTTTCAACGTATCTGGGGTAATTTGGATATTATGCTGTAAGACTCTGTATTTTAATTCTTGGAAATAAACCTCCTGTGACACAACACACGTTGAAAGTGGGGGTGCCTTGCTATTGCTAGGTGGTGATAAAAATATATCCCTCCTTAATCACCTTTGCAGAGTGGGGGGATTCTTTTCTTGTTTCTGCTTCCACTATGGCCTACACTGAAGGGAAAGCAAATATCAGGAGGCCTTGGACCTTGTTACCACTAGATGATGGTGAAAGTTCCAACTTCTCACTTAGTTTATTTTGACACCTAAGGAACCTGGTGGGGAAGGATGGGGCACATTGTAACTACCTGGTAGGGAAGAAAGTTCTAGATTCCCACATGGCCTTCTCTGATATCACCCAGACACTGATGGGGGCAGGGCCTGCTAGTTTGTGTGTGTGTTTAAATTACACATTACCAATAGAATCACTTTGCATAAACTTATACTAAACTAAAAGTGTGGACCCCACAGAAGATATGTAATTAAAGTTATCTTGTAGTATGTAGGTCTTTTTCACAGATGCATTCACAGTGTGTGGTTTAAAAGGAAGTTTAAAGTTTAGTTCTAGTTACTCTGCTAGAAGAACTTCATGTATAAAAGATGACATCATCAAAGACAGTGAAAGTCCTCTTTAATGTCTCAAGGATTTTCATTGTGTAACATGAAACTTCAGTTATCTGTTGCTTTTCAGTAAATATTTAGTCTATTTTTCTAAGTTTAATATATTAGGATTTTCATTTTCATTAATCCTAGTAGTGTTTGTACTACTGATATTTGCACATACAGTATGAGAACATACATTTCAAATGATCATTTTTTAAAAAATTTCTTTGAAATATATCAAAAGTTCTATACCATATAAAGGAAAGTTATTCTACTATTCTAAAGCAGCTCATAAAATACAATGTACAAATAGGACAAATACATACAAGAAGCAGAGGAAACGTTCCTAAGCAGCTCCACTGATACAGTGGAGATACGATCTCTCCTCTCTATTGAGTGAATTTGCTGAGGGTCAGTGCATATAGTAGTCAATGGAATAAAAACCAATAAAAATATGATAGATAAATAGAATGAAAAGTATCTAAGGGTCAAGTGCTAAATCTGTTCTGCTGATTCCAGCTGATATTTCCTTTTCTTCTTTAACCCACATGAAGACACTCTACTAAACAGTCATGTATATTTCAGGCATACTGGTTTTCATTTGTAATTTTCATTTTATTTGCACTTTCAATTTTCAGGTTTTGTCCATATTTCTTCCCCTTGACCCTTCCATCACTTCTGCTACTTGATGAATTCTGTCTTAAACAGTAGCTAGAATATAAACATTTAATAAAATATTAACGTGATTTCTTGCCCTCCATATAAACAATAAAATGACATACATGAACAAATGACAAATACAATATTTTGTGTTGTGTTTATTTCTACCTTTTTCTGAGGCTGCTTTTAATCTTTGAGTTTATTATGGCAAACTACTATCAAATATTTCCATGCATTTAATTAACTGGTTATTGTAACATCAACACGAGAGAGCAAATGAAACTTGTGAAGCTTATACTTTCTACTGCTCTAAGGTGTCTATACAGATCATTATGTATTCTTCACCATAGGTCAGTTGCTTAGCGACCAGAGAAGTAGAGAACTACTAATTGAAAGTATTCTGTATTGCTGGCAACGCTTGCTGCAGGACGTTGAACTTGGAAACAGCAGAGACTGTGTCAGATAAAAATGTTGCAGAGGATGAAAGAAAAATAGTTGCAGCCTTATTGTACTAGGAATGGTTATTATTTACTTTATGGTAAATTTTGCAAAATGCTTTGCTGTGTTTCTGTTTTATAAGAAATATTAAAATTGATTTTGCTCTTAAGAATCATTTACACAATCAGATTAAAAATCGGAGTTGTGGCATATATTTTTAAAAAGTAAAACAGAACACAAAGGAGAAAAAGAAGAGGAGGACAAAAGAGAAGAAACAGAAGCAACAGCACTAAGTTAGATCCAGGACCCTAAAGATAAGTAACAATATCTGTATGAACTTTTCTGATTGCTTATTTTATTTTGTAATGAAAACAAATAGAGAAGAGGATGAGGAGGAAGATGAAGATGAGAAGACTGAGGAGGAAGACAAAGAGAATAAGGAAAAGGAGCAAGAGGTAAAAGAGAAGAAAAGATAAAAAGAAAAAGATAGACAAGATTATTAAAAATCAAACTAAATACATATTGAAAAGACAACAGAAAAACAAACCAAAAGTAGCAACACTCTAACAGAGCAATAGTATAAACACATTTATTCAAAACATTAATTTTACATTAGTCTCTGTCAGGCTTTCTAACCTGTCCATTATATAAAATTAGGATTATTTTCTCTCTTCTTTCCATGTAATGTACAATTCATGTATCCATAAAAAATAGATGAGTGGTCATTGTGTGACATCTTTCACTTAATAGAAAAGACTAGGTCAGAAGAGAAAATGTCCTTCCCAAGACCAATACTAAGTTGGCTCAATTTTCCCAATAGCTTATTTGCTACAAGAATTCTGATATAATTCTCTATTTACAGGCTTATTCTCACTCTCTCACAATCCACAGGCATACAAACATTGAAGTGTGTGTGTGTGTGTGTGCACGTGCATTTGAGAAAGAGAGAGAGAAAGACTTGAATAACTGTTTCTTATAAGAATTCATTTGTGGTAATGGTTGTTACTTGTATTTCTATAACGATTACTCCTAGTAACGACTGAAAAACAGGATATATGTTAATGAACTGTCCAGTGACTTCATAGTTAAATATACATAAAATGCACATTCCAATTTTTAAAAAAATAACAATCAATAAATAGCTAAATGTTTTAAAACACAACTGGTCAGAATTTAGTTGTTAATATTCAGATACCATTTCAATATCGTGTAGAGTGATGAATATCATTTGTCTGCAGTACTCTGAAGATAAAGGTGTTAAAACATGTGTTAGTCAATGCTCTACCTGTAATACAGCCTTTTAAAACAAATCCTTGGCATGAGATTGTCATTTGTCTGTTTCTCATAAAAGCTGAGTGTAGAACATGCTAAAAATCCAGTTCAGCTATTTTATTCTTGTTACATTTCTGCAGAATTTTAATATAACTTTTATTTGGTGTGTTTATGCCTAGTGTTTCTATTTATTTACAGGTGGCTTGAATATTTTATCCAGAGATAAAGTTGATGCAAGACAGAATTTAAAAATGCATGATAGATTATCAAAACTCTTAATTGGAAAAGAAATAAAAAGGTCAGAGCCATCTTTGTTACAGCACATAACCTAGTCTTATATCTATTAATCTTTTTTTGTCTATCCTTGTTTTAAAAACAAATGCTTGATAATCATATTAGTTACAGCTTTCAATTGCTGTGTAATAAACCGGTCTAAACATAGCAGCTTAAAATAGCTAAGCAGCACAGGTGGACCTGCTCATGATTCTTGAATTTGGGCTGAACTCGGCTGGGTGGTTCATCTCTCCCCTAGATGGTGTCTGCTGGACTCTTTAATATGTTTGTATTCAGCAGGCAGCTCCATAGGGACTAGAGGATCCTAGCTGGCCCCATTCATATGTTGTGCTGGAATGACTAGGAACAACTGGGTCTTCCTCTCTATCTTCCCAGTCTTTCATTCCTCCTAATTTTTTCATCATAGTGTCTCATCCACAAGGAAGCTAACTTAGACATCTTTGCACAGTGGCTCAAGGCAAAAGACAGAGTCAATAAAAGCTATAAAGCTTCCTTAAGCCTAGGACTGTCACTTATACAGTGTCTCCTTAGCTGCATTCTTATGGCTCAACTAATGCACAAAGCTCATCTATTGTCAGGTTGGGAGGGTAATGCAAGGACATGAAATCAAGGGACATCTATAATTCCTTGGGGACTGTTTGGTAAAAATATGAGTTAAGGTTTAAATTTGTTCAACTACAACTAGTTCTAAAGCATCACATTGTTCTATTAGGTTTCCAGGATTGTCATAACAAATTACCACAAACTTGGTGACTTAAAATAGCAGAAATTGATTCTCTTACAGGTCTGGAGGCCAGAAGACAAATCAACGTGTTGGCAGTATTGGTTTCCACTGGAGACCCAGACAAAACAAAACCCATTGCAGGCTGTCAGCAATTCTTAGCTGTTTTTGTCTTTCCAATCTCTGACTCTGTCTTCACATGCTCTCCCCTCCCCCCGCTCCGGCTTTTTGTGTGTGTGTCTTTCTGTTATTCTATCTCTGATAAGGACACTCATTAGATTTAGAATTTATTGTAATACAGGATGAGCACATTTGATTACCTTATTACATCTCTAAAGATACTTACTACAAATGAGGTCAGACTGCGAGATTCTGGGTGGACAAACCTTTTGGGCAAACACCATTCAACTCCCTACGATTTTCTATCAAAATTTATAATTTTTTCCCATACTTTTTCAGTAATCTCCACCATAAAGAACTTGAATTTAGAACACCTTTTTTCCACATGTATTTAAGCAATGTTTCTCAAAGTATATTCCTGAAAAAAGATGTTCAAAGAGTTGTTCTATGAGTAAAGAGTTTCTTGGTCATGCAATTTTGGAAATTACTGCTTACCATTAACAACTCCTGGATATTTGCTTTGTACATCAATTTATTAAGGAGAAATCATAGAGGAAAATATGCTAAAATTTTAGGAAGCACATGTTTTTCCCAAACACCAATAAACACTAAATATCACCAATTTTATTCAAACGATATCTATCAATATCTTACAGAAAAAGGGTTATGTGTACCAAAGGTCCTGATCTGGCCTATTGTGTTGACTACATGATATCTGTTTCAAAATTATAAACAAAATTGCCATGAGTATTACTAACCATTTTAGTAATCTGTTCCCTGGCAATTCAGCAAGCCATTTCAACTACCTGGAATTTTCTTTTTCCTTTTTATGGATAACTCCTACTGGTCCTTTAGATATCAGATTAGAGGTTATTTTCCAAAGAAAGCTTTTCTTCACTCCCCAAAGATTCAGTTAGATGTTCTTCCAGTGTTTTTTATAGCTCCCTGTTCTTGGTGCTAATATATCACTGAAACACTCTACTGTAATTACCTTGGTTTTTGTTCTTTATTTAGTGTTCAACCATATGCTTGCTGACGTTTAGAGTGTTATTCGTCATTGATTTTTAAGACACAATGGATATTCAATCAATGTTTGTTAAATGAATAGATGAGAAAATTTGACATTGGGTAGAAATCCTTTAAAATATTTTGCATGGAAATCACTTTTTGCTTTCAAAATAATGTAATTAAAGACTTTTAGTTCCGACAGTTTGCAACAACAATCTTAGGAACTTAACTATTTATTTTGTGACTATCTAACACTAAACAATGAGCTAGCAATTTGATAAAACAATTCAAATAATTTTTAAATCTCTTTGACTCAATTAGCCATGACTGAATTCATTTATATCTTTAGGATATTAACATGTCTTTTAAAAAACAGTGTTAAATGGAGCTGGTCAAGCTATGCATTTTAAGAAGAAAAAATACTCCCTTTTTAATAGGCTGTGCATAAATAAGGCTATCCTCTTTTTCATATTTTTTCAGAAACAATAACGCTGTCATATTCTATACTTATTGATAATTTCTCCAAATATTAACAATTAAGAAATAAAGTTATGGCAGCCTAATTAGTGGAGTCAATACAGGAAGTAAATTGTTAGACAGTGGGCATACCATCTTAATTAGTAAGATACGGATATTCAACTACTCTCTTTCCCTACCCTAAGACACACACACTATGAGAGAAAATGTTATGATGTGACCGAGAACTTTATGCTCAAAGCTTTCCAAAATTTCATATATAAATATTGTCCTTTTATCAATATAAGATTTCACACTGTAAGAAAACATTGGCATAGGAATCATTCTCTTTTACACCGCTTGAAAATGAATTTTAATGACATTCATATCTGATAAATAATATAATGTCATGGAGTAAAAATTATTTTCTTGATATAAATATTTTATTATTTGAATATATTCTCCCTGAAATCTAGGTGTCAGTTTAACAAAATGCATTTCTCAGTTCACTGAATATGACTCCAGAATAAATAAAAAAGAACATTCATATTCAAAAAAAGTAATTTATTTACCTAGTTTATGCTAAGATTTATACTGTCAATAGCCTTCATTACAAATTAAGGGCTAGAATATATAGTAAGTTCCTGAAACTCTACCAAATGTTATCTATACTGAGTAGAATTAAATTAAATCATTGTGTTAACTTTTTATTCCTGTTAAAGGATTTAGTCTTCTTCTAGTTTAGATATAATAGCAAAAGCAAATGTACATCCCTGGTTTCTTGCCAATTATAGTTGGGTCACACCCGCCTAAGTAGTATTGTATAATAAATACATGGTAAGTAAGTTAGCATCCAACCCTCAGGCCTACATGGAATAAATTTGGTGGGGTACTTCTCCCTTGGGAAAAAAAATGTTGTTAATATTTTTTGTTTGCTAGTATCCTTTAGACCTACTACCTGTAAAAACCCCTCTAAATGAAGCCTCTGGCAGCATTTCAATAAGCTAACTTCTGTAGGTTTCTTCAGTTCATGGGAGTAGTTTCCTGCTTTAATTTGCCAGCAAAGATCTGACATGAAAAAGTTCAGGTGCTGTTTTATAATATAAGAAAACATATACATGAGACTCCTTGTTCATCCTTGTCATAATCACATGCCATTTCATGTAGAGTGCTTTAGTTTCAATAAATCATATATTTTAAAAGGTTGGTTTAAGTCATAATCATAAATAAAAAAGCCCATAATCCTACACCTATATTGTGGTCTTGTAACTCACCACTTGGAAGCTTGTAAAACCTAAAACCTAATATGCCTACCAATTTTGAATTTTTTAGAATACACTCAATTTGCTTCTACTTCTTCCATTGGGGTTCATATCTATCATACACTATAAGACAGTTAGTAGACCCAGTAGAAATGACTTCAAAATATTTGTGTTTTCTGTGAAAGTTTGAAAATCTGTTGACTCCCTGGTTGTTCTGTTTGGAAGTATTTTATGCGTTGTTTTCCCTTTCTTATTTCTCCTCACATGCATACAAGCTTTTCTTGCCTATTGTGTGTACTTGGCTGATTTTCTGGGCACAGTGCCCAGTTGGTTTAATGTGTGCTTATTATTGTCTATAGCATTCCTGATTCTGTTTTGGAGATGGGTACTCTATAAATTATTAATGATTATTATTATCCTTTAGAATCAACTTTGCTTTTGGAATTTAGAAACAAAAGATGAACAGTGAGCCCATTGGGTAATAACCAGCAATATCAAGGCCATGTCCAATGCTTGACTGTAAGGGAAAGGAATAGTGAATATACTGAAGTGAACAAAACAGGATTATTCCTATAAACAGATAAAAAACAGAAGAAAACTTAAAGTTCAAAATGTATTACTTGAATTAAATGCTCATAATATTATTTTACCATACCCACTTCAATTAAATATTACCAGTAGATTTTTTCCCTCAATATCCACTGATAAGCTTATTCTTTAAAAACAGAACTAGGGAATGTGCTAGCTTTTTTGCTTCATGTTCACAGGAACTCGTGCACCTGATGTAGTACGGCATATTCTCAAACATCTAATAGGTCACTCCTGAATTTTCCTCTGAATTTTGAGTAAGATAAAAGTAAGTTGAATTTAGCTATCATTTCCAAGAAGAAAAAAAGTTGCATTTGTAAATTATTTACACAAGCACAAATTTTTAGAGAAAGAAATACTAGAGAAAGAAAAACATAGAGGAAAATATGTGGTGAAAAAACTCTTTGGAAGTGCAAAAGAAAGAAAATGCTTATTGGCAATGACACATGATTATTAATCCCCGAGTCTAAGTAAATTTGGGGTCTTTACCCTAGCTATAGTTTGGACATGGGTTGTTCTCCCCAGAATTCATGTTAAATTTAATTTCCCCTGTAGGTATTAGGAGATCATGCTTTGAAAAGGTGATTAGGTCATTAAGATAAATTAATAACTTTCTGGTGAAACTGGGTTATTTTTCATGATAATGGATTAGTTCTTATAAGAGCTGGTCATTCTAAAGAAAGTTGCCTCTTTTATAAAGCAATGTTTTGCCTGATTTTCATTTTGTTTCTCTGCTTTGTTGTGACATAACATGTGACTCTCATCAGAAGCTCAACAGATGCCAACGCCATAGTCTTGGACTTTCCAGCCACCAGAACCATAAACTAAATAAACCTTTTTCCTTTATAAATTACCCAGTCTCAGGTGTTCTGTTATAGCAACACAAAACAGACAGAGACAACACTATAGCTATAATACTTAATATTTTTAAATTAGATTTTAGCTTAGGAACAACACATACCCAATAAAGTGGAGCACAGAAGACGTCACTTAAGAATTGTTAAGTAAGTGCCATCTTTTTGTTTTCATACTGAAAAACAAATGTATCGATTCTCAATTATTTTCTCCCTAATGTAACATTAATAACATAATATTGTGTTTTTCAAAACCATTCCTGCTTTCTCTCAATTGTATGTATTTTTTCCTTTTTTCTTTCTCCTTTTTCTTTTTGGAGTAAGATAAATATTTTTAAATCTATCCTCCTGAAATTGCATCTAGGATTTGGATATATTTTGCTATAAATCTTTGCTTTCTTGGAATAAAAATATTCTCTACATTTTTATTATTCTAATATTGATTCAGCTTTGGAGTTAATTTATATGCAAAGCAAATAATTTACCCAAACTTGTAAAGGATATGCATTATCAGAACACAACACCTGCAGGACAAAAGAGAGGTTAATTTCATTGTTGCTCCAAAGCAAAAGGAGATCATTATGGAGCCTGCAGTAACCAAGCTCTGTGAAATAGCTGCATTAGTCATTAACTTTCCAGCGCTAAATTTCATATCAAACTCAATTAACTACTACATAGCCTTTAATGACAATATTTTTTCAGATGCAGCTCTTGTTTACTAATAAGATTTCACATCACGACTATCTCTGTTCCATTACTTCCTCCATGTTAATATTCAAGTCTTGATTTTCTCCAAAGAAAATGGGGCAATGAAAATTGCATTTGCTAAAATTCTCCTTGAATTATGTTTTAACATTTCAAGTGTGTTAATGTAATGCTTTAGAAGCTAAAGGGAACATTATATAGGAAGCTAAAGTCATCTATGTCTATCCTCAGGATTGATTAAGTTTCCTATTTATACACATTTCCCCCACAACATTGCTGTGTTGGAATTTATCAGGATAGGAACCATCTAAATTGAAAATGCCCCTTAGTATATTTTTATCACAGTGAAAGTCAAAGCCTAGAATAACAAAAAGGCACAAAATTAATGTCATCAGGAAACAATTTACTCAGCTAATTAGCATAACATTCTCATATAAAAAGACAGATGGATTAAGGGATCAGGTCATTCATAGCCCACAGCAAACTGCTTCAGTCTTTAATCCCCTGCTGTTACCTATCAACTGGTACTCTTTTTATGGATTTAGATAGATCCCTGGGAAGATTTAGATTCTCCCATTAGATTGATTCACCTTGTTCCTTTAACTCTTTATTGATGATATATTTCATTATTTCCTGACTAAAACAACAATAAGAACTCTAATTATTTAGCAGCTAAAGAATTGAACTAAAGACATATCTCCACATTTCTCACATAGTAGCTTGTACAACACACACACACACACACACACACACACACACACACACACACACACACGGTGCCCTGCAGTGCTAACAAACAGGCTCCAGCTTGAAGACAACCATAAAAGAGTTATATATATCCTACTTCAATAAAAGTTGGGACTTCATGCTATATACACAACATGCAAGACAATAGGAATAGCACAGCAACAGCCAGTAATTACTATGAAAAATATCAAATTATTTACGTGGAAATAGTCAACAGCATAGAGTACAGATTTCCATGAGTCCTTTGAAAAATGTTTCCAAAAATAATGTCTAAGAAAATTATCAGTGAAGATGTTTGATCTATTGTGTAGAAACCAAAACCAACAAATGAAAGAAAAAGCCTCTGGGGAAAAAAATATTTTAAAGTTTTAGGCTACAGGGAGATAATTTATTTTCTTTGGACTATTGTATTAGTTTTCTAGGGCTGCCATAACAAAGTACCACAGTATAAGGTGGCTTAAAAAAAAAAAAAAAAACAAACATTTATTGTCTCATATCTCTGTAAGCTAGAAGCCTGAAATCAAGGTGTTGACAAGATTGGTTCCTTGTGAAAAGTTCTGACTTAAAGTCCGTTCCACGTCTCTCTTCTAGTTTCTGGTGGTTGCCAGCAATTTTTGGTGTTCCTTGATTTGTGCCTGCATCACCCCACTGTCTGCCTCCGTCATTACATGGCCTTCTTGCCTATATTTCTTTATGTCTCTCTGTGTCCATATCTTCTTACTTTATAAAGAAACCAGTCATTGAATTAGGGCCCAACCCATTTCAATATAATCCTGTTTCAAAATGACAACATCTGCAATAATCTATTTCCAAATACGGTCACATTCACAAGTATTGGGATTAGGATTTCATTTTGGAAACACAATTCAATGCACAATGACAACAAACAATCAGAATGTTAGTTTATTAATTTATAACAAGAACTATGTTATATAAAATAAAATTCTTACTTCAGCATAAACAGCACATACTTTCCACCCAAACGCACACCTGTATGAGAAAACAAAATGTAGTCATATGATAGCTGAGTATGTATTAGATCAGAAAAATAAAGTTCGATGATTAGAATATTTAACACTGTCAAGCTAATATAAATGGGCACATGCATTTATTTTTATTGTAGGAAGGCTTACCAATTTAATTGGCAATTTCACTTGCCCAGACTTCCTGTGTCAGGAATTGGACTTCTACTTAGGTGGAAAAGATATTTATGCCTTAAAGATTCATCTGTAGCTCAGTTTCCATAGGCAACTAATTCTCCATTCATTGACAGACTTTCTATAACTATGTTAATGAATTCAGTCCCAACAGAGTAAAATCCTCTGACTTTACACCCCTTAGGTTTACAATGTTTAAGTTTCAGAAGGCATCCCTCCTTCTCTTAGTTTTATATATTTATAAAGGGTTATATACAACTAAGAGGGTTGTATTTTTGTAGCCATTTCTCTGGTTATCCCCATGAGAATACGTGTGTGTGTGTGTGTGTGTGTGTGTGTATTGATACATACATATATATTTTATTTATATGTGTGTATTGATACATACATGTATATTTTATTTATATGTGTGTATTGATACATATATATTTTATTTATATGTGTGTATATATATTTATATAAATATATATATATGCAAGACTATATGTATACAGTCTTTTCCTATTTGGAGACCCATTAAAGTATTTTTTCTTCCCATTCTTTTACATCAGCGATGATATACAATTAATTCTGTTATAAACAAATACACATATACATACATATATGCATACATATATATGTATGTGTGTGTGTATATATATTTTAATAATCAGTTACAATTTATTTTGAACCTATTATTTGCCAGAATTTATATGGCATACTTTGCATTCACTAACCTATTTAATTTTTAATATCTAAATGGGATAATCATTATTATTTATTTTTCAAAGACTGGGACACCAAGGCTTGTGTTACCCCTAAGCCTTGGTGTCACCCCTCAATGTTGCCCATTCTCCATAGACTGTATAATAGAAGTTAAAATTACTTTTGCCCAAAATCAAATATCTTGCATCATATTGCATTCCTTTTGGCAACCTGCATTTTTCAGCAGCCTGCAATTTCCCTATAACCGGAAATTTTGAACCTCCATGCCGTCGTGTGTAATATTTTCTGCATGAAAAATGTGTCATTTCAACGTATCTAACTCCTGATTACTATTTAAGGTAAGGTAGAAATGCCAACTTTGTCAAGAAAGTTTTAGAAAAAAGTTGAAAATAACAGTCTCTTGGTCCACACTCACACAGCCCTTTGTTTATAATAAACACCATATTATATTATTCTATTAATAGTCAGCTGTTTATTCAACTCCTTCACCAGACTCTAACGGTCATTAGGGACTTGCTAACTCATTTACTAATTAATTAAAGAAATTTGAGGAGAATATCAAGAATAACCCTCTACTTGTTCCCATTCCCCATTCATCGTTCACTTTCTTAATTGTTCATTCACAGTGTACATATATAGTGGTGTCAGAAATGTTAAGCCATATCTCTATGAGAAACAACTTTATTAACTGGAGCACTGTGCTTGTATACACTTCCTTTCACCTTTAATTTTACAGTCTCCTCTCATTTTTGAAGTTCCTTATTTCAGCACGTTTTCACCACCCACCTCAGTAAGGTTGTTTCATACATTTTCAATACAATTATAATATTTTGTTACACTCTGCACTCTATCGTGCAATCCCTCTACTTCCTAAATGATAGTGTTTTTACAACTTGAATACATTAATGCTTCCTCCTCAAGCTCAAAACTCTATGGATTTTGAGAAATGCATACTGTTATGTCCGCCATTTCGATATCATAAAAAATAGTTTCAGTATAGTAAAAAAATTTTTCTTACTTGTTTCACATAATTTAACCCTACTTCCTCTCCCCTCACCTCTGGAAGCACTAATCTTTTTTACTATATTGTTTTTCCTTTTTTACCATGTCATACAGTAACAAACATTTGGTATGGGGCATTTGCAGACTAATTTCTTTCACAGAGCAATAAATATTGAATATTCATGTATTTATTCCTGTAGATTTATATGTCTTTCTTCTTTTCTGGGTATACCACAGTTTATCAATTTAAGGTTTAAGGCCATGTAGGTTGCTGTCAGTTTTTGATAATTATAAAAAAGAGCTCTGATAAACATTCACATTTTTATGTGATATAAATTGTCAAATCACTGGGATAAATATATAGAAGCACGATAACTGAAGAGCATGGTGAGACGATGTTTAGATTTGTAAGAAACTGCCAACCTGTCTTCCAGTGTGCTGGTACCATGTTTAAAATTCCCTTCACCAAACAGCTACTATTGCTCTACATTTTCACCAGAATTTGAAATACTTCAGTTCATGGATTTAAGCCATTCCAACTGATCTGTGGTAGTAACACAATTGTTTTAATTTGTGTTTCTCTAAAGAAAAAAAAAATGCTGTTGAGTATGTTTTGATATGCTAGTTGCCATGGGTATTTTGGGGGCAGGGGTGAGGTGTCTTTTCAGATTCTATGCACATTTGTAATTGGCTTGTTTGCTTTCTTATTATTCAGTTTTCAGAGTTATTCATAGTGTAGATATCAGCACTTTATTAGCTATATGATTTACAGATATTTTCTCCTAGTTTGTGGCTTGTCTTTTAACTCTCTGGAGTCTTTCACAGAGCAGAAAATTCCATTTTAAATTTAACAAACTCTAACATCATTTTTTTCTTTTGTAGCTAGAACTTTTGGTATTAATATTATATCTAAAAATCCATGATCAAACCTAATGTCACTCATAACATGTAAAGCATACTTTCTTTTTTAACTATTCTAGTGGTTTCCCCAGAGTATCCAATACACATTTGTTACTAATCTAAGATCACCTTCAAATAGCACTCCACCAGTTCATATATAGTTCAGATACCTTAATAGAAGAGTCCCAGTTCATCCTTCCCATCTTTTGTAACATTACCATCAGTCATTTCACTTACCCACATGCTGTAATTGCCCAACACATTTACTAACATTACTTTAAACAAACATATAGTTTACATAAATTTAGAATAAGAAGAATAAAACGTTTTAATTTTCTGTCATTTTTTTTTCCTTTTTCAACACACTTGCTTTCTTATTGTAAATACAAGTTTCTGACCTATATCATTCCTCTTCTCCATAAATAGCCTCTTTTAATACATTGGCAGGAAAGTTTTCTGGGAATGTATTTCCTTAGTGTTTTATCATCTGGTAAATTCTGATTTCTCTTCTGCTTTTGAAGTATAATTTTGCTAGATACAGAATTATAAGTTGGTGCATTTATTCCTTTAACACTTTAAACATTTCCCTCTCTCTTCTTGCTTGCCTGTTTTCTTACTGGAAGTGGGCTGAAATCCTTGCCCTTTTTTCTCTACAAGGAATGTAGATTTCATTCCAGATTCTCTCAAGATTTTCTCTTTGTCTATTTATTGATTTATTTTATTTTATTCTACAGATAGGAAATGCTATGTCTGGTGCTGTATTTTTGCTGTTTGTCATGAATGATATTCTCTGAGCCTCCTGGTTTGTTTCATGTCATTATGCTTTAAAATTTCTTGACCATTACTCTTTTAGATAGATTCTCTTCATTTGTCTCTTTCTCTTCTTTCTGCTATTCCAGTTACCTATTTTGTACAACTTTAGAAACTGCCCAGCAGATCTTAGATGTTCTTCTTTTTTTTTTTTTTTTTTTTTCATTTATTTTATCTTGGCACTTTGTTTTGAAAAGTAGTTTTGACCTATCTTTAGTTTCACTAATTCTTTCCCCAAACATGTCTGGTCTACTAATGAAACCATTGACAGCGTTTTTAAAAAATTCTATTGGAGTTATTTTATTTTCTAGCTTTTTCTTTTGGTTCTTTGTTAGAATTTTCATCTCTCTGCTTACACTAATAATCTTTTCTTGAATATTTTCTACATTTTCTACTAGTGTCCTTAACATCTTAATCACAGTTATGCAAAATTTCTTGATTGCTATTTCCAAAATATACATCATCATCACTGAGTCTTGTTCTGATGATCATCCTGTCTCTTCATATTGTGATTTTTTTCCTTGCCTTTTACCATGTTTTATAATTTTTTTGCCATTGCTGAGAGCAGACATGTTATATTGATGATAGATATTGAGATAAATTGATGCTGAGATAAATTGATACTGAGATAAAGTTAAATTGAGGATATATGGTAATCTGTCTTGGAGTTGGACTCCATTTAATATTTGTTATAGCTCAAGTTTCTGAAGATTTCAAATTCCTCTAGTGTCGTTATTTTTACCTCCTCCGTTAACTTTGGGTTTCCTTAAGTACTCATCTTCAAACAGCGTCTGTTTCTTGTAGCTCTTTTGTCTATCCCCTTATATTGGAGTCATGTTGGTTTAAATTTTATACTGTAAGTTAGAAAAATATGTTCTATAGTGTTCTGATTGAATATCAGTCTTTCAGTGGGCCTATGTCTTAGGTTATGACTTTTATAACAGTTTTGCCAGTAGTTTATTTTTTGTCCCTATTACAGGAGTGCCAGATTCGTACGCCCACTGAGCAGAAATAGACCAATACACTGAGACATCGTAATTTGCAGCAGAAAAAGGGTTTAATAATCACAAGGCCAGTGGGCAAAGAGATGGAAAGAATCCTCAAGCTTCAAATCTGTCTGCTTGAGGGGTTCTGGGCAAGGGTTGTTAAGGGGATTGTGGCAGGCCGGGGTCTGGAGAATTGGGGTTGTTGATTGGTCAGATCAAGGAAGATTAAATCATCACGATGTGAAAACTGCATTCTTCCGTGAGCTGGCTCCTTGCTGGGCCCTTCAGACCAACCGGCATCAACAGTTTTATCGGTAGGCCTAACATAAAGGAGAAACTCAAACAGAAAGCACATCATCTCACATGCCTTCGATTTTATCTATAGAAAAGAAAAGGAACACAGTCTTGTGACAAAGGCTACACTATCCTGGGGGAGTAAGCAGCAACTAGCTACAAGGAAGTGGGCCAAATTGGGAAGTCGATTTCATGATTGCCACAAATTATTTTGCAAGACTAGTTGAATTTTATTTTCTCCCTTAATTGGTTTATAAAATTTTCTTTGGGACAGTTTCATCCTTAATCCCCCTTAGATGAGAAAAGAAGGCTAAATGGGGAGGTGCCAAGATGGCCAATTAGAAGCAGCTGTGGTCTGTGACTCCCACCTAGAAGAAGAAAATGGCGAGTGAATTCTGCACCTTCTTCTGAGGTATCCAGATTCTCTCACTGGGACTGACAAGGTGATTGGCATGACCCACAGAGAGCAAGGAAAAGCAGGGTGGAGTCAACCTCACTTGGGAGCTGCATGGGGCAAGGGGCGCTCCCACCCCCAGTCAAGGGAGGCAGTGAGTGAGTATGCCACCTTTCCTGAGAAACCATGCTTTTTCCATGGATCTATGCAACCCACAGATCAGGAGACCCCCTTGTGAGCCCACACCACCAAAGCCTTGGGTGCCAAGCACAGAGCTGTGCAGATTTTCATCACTGCTCAGGATGTGGTCAGTGGCAGCAGGCTGGAGACTGTCTAAGATGACTGAGTTCCCAGGGGAAGGGATAGTTGCCATCCCTGTGGCTCCAGTTGGCTCTTTTCCACTGGTGGTGCTGGGGAGACAAGGGAGGTTTACATCAGGAGCACAGCATCTGTGGTGGATTGTGGTCAGACTGCTTTTTTAGGTGGAACCTTGATCTATCCCTACTCATGGGGTGGGGCCCCTGATGTGGGAATTTCACCAACTCCAGACAGAGGTTTATGGACAGAGCTCTGATCTTCCTAGGCAGAACTCCTGTGGGGAGGGGCAGCCACAGTCTCTGCGGTTCAGCAGACTTAGTCTTTCCTGCCTGCTGGCTCTGAATGGTCTGGACAGTCTGGACAAGGGAGATTCCCTCCAGTGCAGTGCACTCTCTCTGCCAAGAGGCAGCCAGAGTGCTTTGTTAAGTGGTCCCTGATCCTGTACATACTCCTTAACTGATTGAGATCCCCAACAGGGTCTCCAGGCACCTTATACAGGAGCATTCCTGCTGGCATCACGTCAGTGCCCCTCTGGGATGGAACTCTCAGAGGAAGGAGCAGGCAGCCATCGTTGCTGTTCTGCAGCCTTCACTGGTGACAACTCCAGGTGGGGGAGGGACCAAGTGAACAGGGTCTGGAGTGGACCCCCAGAAAACTGCAGCAACCCTAAGGAAGAGGGTCTGACTGTCAAAAGAAAAACAAACAAACAGAAAACAACAACAACAAAAACAACCACCACAAAAATGACCCCACAAAAACCCCTTCCAAAGGTCAGCAGTCTCAAAGTTTGAAGATAGATAAACTCACGAAGATGAGCAAGAATCAATGCAAAAATGCTGAAAACTCAAAAAGCCAGAATGCCTCTTCTCCAAATGATTGCAACACCTCTCCAGCAAGGGCACAGAATTGGGTGGAGGCTTGAGGTGGATGAACTGACAGAAGTAGGCTTCAGAAGGTGGGTAATAATAAATTTTGCTGAGCTAAAATATGTTATAAAACAATGCAAAGAAGCTAATAATCATGAAAACGTTATAGAAGCTGTTAACCAGAATAACCAGTTTACAGAGGAACATAAATGACCTGATGGACCTGAAAAACACAATATGAGAACTTCACAATGCAACCACAAGTATAAATAACCAAACAGGCCAAGCAGAAGAAAGAGCTCAAAAATTATCTTGCCGAAATAAGAAAAGCAGATAAGATTAGAGAAAAAAACTGAAAAGGAATGAAAAAAACATCAGAGAACTATGGAATTATGTAAAAAGACGGAACCTACAACTGATTGAGGTACCTGAAAGAAATATGGATTAAAAAACCAAGTTGGAAAACATACTTCAGGAAATGATTCAGGAGAATTTCCCCAACCCAGCAAGACAGGCCAACATTCAAATTCAGGAAATTCAGACGACTTCAGTAAGATACTCCATGAGAAGATCAACCCCAAACACACAATCATCAGTACCTCCAAGGTCAAAATAAAGGAAAATTGTTAAGGGCCAGGTCACCTACAAAGGGAAGTCCATCAGAATAACAGTGGACTCCTCAGCAGAAACCCTATAAGCCAGAAGAATTGGGGGCTAATATTCAATAATCTTAAATAAAAAATTTCCAGCTCAGAATTTTATATCTGGCCAAACTAAGCTTCATAAGCAAAGGAGAAATAAAATCCTTTTCAGACAAGCAAATACTGAGGGAGTTCAGCACAACCAAGCCTGCCTTGCAAGAGCTCCTGAAGTAAGTACTGAATATGGAAAGGAAAAACCATTACCAGCCACTACAAAAACACAGTGAAACACAAAGACCAATGATACTATGAAGCAACAACAATAACAAGTCTGCAAAATAACCAGATAGCACCATAATGATAGGGCCAAATTCACACATAAAAATGTTAACCTTAAATGTAAATGGACTGAATATCCCGATTAAAAGACACAGACTGGCAAACTGGATAAAGAGACAAGATCCACCAGTGTGCTGTATTCAAGCGAACCATCTCAAATGCAAAGACACACATAGGCTCAAAATAAAGAGATGGAGGAAAATTTGCCAAGCAAATGGAAAGCAGAAAAAGGTAGGGTTGAAATTCTAGTTTCTGAGAAAGCAGGCTTTAAACCAACAAAGATTAAAAAAAGATAAAGAAGGGAATTACATAATGGTGAAGTGTTCAATTCATCAAGAAGAGGTAACTACCCTAAATACGTATGCACCCAATTCTAGAGGATCCACATTCATAAAATAAGTTCTTAGAGACTTACAAAGAGACTTAGACTCTCACATAATAATAGTGGGAGACTTTAACACCCCACTGTCAATATTAGACAAATTGTCAAGACAGAAAATTAACAAGGATATTCAGGACTCAAACTCAGCTCTAGATCAAGTGAACCTGATAAATATCTACAGAACTCGCCATTCAAAAACAACAGAATATTCATTCATCTTGTAGCTACATGGCACTTACTCTAAAATCGATCACATAATTCGAAGCAAAACACTTCTCAGCAAATGCAAAATAACTAAAATCATGACAGTCTCTCAGACCACAGTACAATCAAATTAGAACTCAAGATTAAGAAACTCACTCAAAATTGCACAACTACATGGAAATGTATCAACCTGTTTCTGAATGACTCCTGGGTAAAAAATGAAATTAAGGCAGAAATCAATAAATTATTTGAAACTAATGAGAACAAAGAGACAATGTCCCAGGATCTCTGGGATACAGCTAAAACAGCATTGAGGGAAATGTATAGCACTAAATGTCCACATAAGAAAGCTAGAAATATCTCAAATCGACATCCTGACATCACAATTTAAAGAACTAGAGAACCAAAAACAAACAAACCCCAAAGCAAGCAGAAGGCAAGAAATAAGTAAGATCAGAGCAAAACTGAAGGGGATAGAGACAGGAAAAACCCTTCAAAAAATCAACAAATCCAGGAGTTGTTTTTTTTTTTTTTTTTTTTTTTTGAAAAAAAATTAACAAAATAGACCTTTAGCTAGACTAATAAGAAAAGAGAGATCAAATAGATACAATAAAAAATGATAAAGGGCATATCAACACTGACTTTACAGAAATACAAACAACCATCAGAGAATACTATAAACACCTCTATGCAAATAAACTAGAAAATCTAGAAGAAATGGATAAATTCCTGGACACATAAACCCTCCTAAGATTGAACCAGGAAGAAACTGAATCCCTGAATAGACCGATAACAAGTTCTGAAATTAAGGCAGTAATATATAGCCTATCAACCAATGAAAGATAAGGACCAGATGGAATTATGGTAGAATTCTACCAGATGTACAAAGAGGAGTCAATGCTATTTCTTCTGAAACTATTCCAAATGATTGAAGAGAGAGACTCCTCCCTACTTCATTTTATAAGGCCAGCGTCATCCTGATGCCAAAGCCTGGCAGAGATACAACAAAACAAGGAAACTTCAGGCCAATATCCCTAATGAACATCAATGCAAAAATGCTCAATAAAATACTGGCAAACCAAATCCAGCAGCACATCCAAAAGCTTATCCACCACAATCAAGTTGGCTTCATCCCCGGGATACAAGCCTGGTTCAACATACGCAAATCAATAAACATAATCCATCGCATTAACAGAACTAAAGATAAAAACCTCATAATTATCTCAATAGATGCAGAAAAGGCCTTTCAACAAAACTTTATGTTAAAATTCAACATCCCTTCATGTTAAAAACTCTCAATAAGTTAAGTATTAAAGGACCATCTCTCAAAATATTAAGAGCCATTTATGACAAACCAACAACCAATATCATACTGAATGGGAAAAAGCTGTAAGCATTTTCATTGAAAAGAGGCACATGACAAGGATGCCCTCTCTCACAACCCCTATTCAACATAGTATTGGAAGTTCTGGCCAGGCCAATTGAGCAAGAAAAAGAAACAAATGATATTCAAATAGGAAGAGAGGAAGCCAGATTGTCTCTGCAGATGACATGATCCTTTATCTAGAAAACTCCATTGTCTCAGCTCAAAAGCTTTTTTAAGCTGATAAACAACTTCAGCAAAATCTCAAGATACAAAATCAATGTACAAAAATCACAAGGATTCCTACACACTAACAACAGACAAGCAGAGAGCCAAATCATGAATGAACTCCGATTCCACAATTGTTACAAAGAGAATAAAAAACCTAGGAATACAGCTAAGAAGGGAAGTGATAGAGAGAATCAATATGATTTAAATGGCCATACTACTCAAAGTAATTTATAGATTCAATGCTATTCCCCTTATACTACCATTGACATTCTTTATAGAATTAGAATAATCTGTTTTAAAATTCATATGGACAAAAAAGAGTCTGTATAGCAGAGACAATATTAAGCAAAAATAGCAAAGCTGGAGGGATCATGCTACCTGACTTCAAACTACACTACAAGGCTACCAAACCAGCATGTAAACAAAACAGCATGGGTGGTGGTACAAAAACAGACACATAGACCAATAGAACAGAATCGAGAACTCAGAAATAAGACCACACAGCTACAACCATCTGATCTTCAACAAACCTGACAAAAACAAGCAATGGGGAAAGGATTTTCTATTTAATTAATGATCTGGAAGAACTGGTTAGCCATATACAGAAAACTGAAACTGGACTCCCTTCCTTACACCTTATAAATTAGCTCAAGATAGGTTAAAGACTTAAATGTAAAATCCAAAACTATAAAAACCATAGAAGAAAATCTAGGCAATACCATTCAGGACATAGGCATAGACAAAGATTTCATGACAAAAATGCCAAAAAACAATAGCAACAAAAGCAAAAATTAACAAATGGGGTCTAATTAAATGAAAGAGTTCTGCTCAGCAAAAGAAACTATCATCAGAGTGAACAGAGAAGCTACAGAATGGGAGAAAAAAATTGCTATCTATCCATCTGACAAAGGTCCAATATCCAGAATTTATAAGGAACTTAAACAAATTTACAAGAAAAAAAACAAACAACTATATTAAAAAGTGAGCAAAGGACATGAACAGGTGCTTCTCAAAAGAAGACATTTATGTGGCCAACAAAATGCAAAAAAAAAAAGTTCAACATCACTAATCATTGGAGAAATGCAAATCAAAACCACAATGAGATACCACCTCACACTAGTGAGAATGGCAATTATTAAAAAGTCAAGAAATAACTGATGCTGTTGAGGTTGCCGACAAATAGCAAATATGCTTTTACACTATTGTTAGGAATGTAAATTAGTTCAACCATTGTGGAAGACTGTGGCAATTGCTCGAAGTCCTAGAACCAGAAATATCATTTGACCCAGCAATCCCATTACTGGGTATGTACCCAAAGGAATATAAATCATTTTATTATAAAGATACATGGGTGTGTATGTTCATTGCAGCACTATTTACAATAGCTAATGCATGAAATCAACCAAAATGCCCATCAATGATAGACTGGGTAAACAAAATGTGGTACATATATAACATGGAATACTATGCAGCCATAAAAGGAAATGAGATGAAGTCCTCTGCAGGGACATGGATGGAGCTGAAAGCCATTATCCTTAGCAAAGTAACGCAAGAACAGAAAACCAAACATTGCATGTTCTACTTACAAGTAGAACATGCATGTTCACATTTATAAGCATGAGTGTAACAATGAGAACGCATACACACAGGGAGAGGAACAACACACACTGGGGTCTGTTAGCAGGGGCAGAGAGAGGGAGAGTATCAGGAAAAATAGCGAATGCGTGCTAGGCTTAATATATAGGTGATGGGTTGGTAGGTGCAGCAAATTGACCATGGCACACATTTACTTATGTAATAAATCTGCACGTCCTGAATGTGTACCCCTGAACTTAACATAAAATAGAATAAAGAATTGGAGAATTTCTCCCTGGGAAGAAAAGAAGGTTAAATGAATCAATGCCCTTCTTCTGGGTTTAATAAGGCTCTGGTAATATCCTTTTCCCTAAAAGGTATGTTTTTGTTTTGAAGAAGGTTCTTGTATGTCACTATGATTACTATTCCTCTATCTCTGCCAGTTTTAAAAATATTTTTTTCTCAACTTTTTACCATTAGGACCCAGTGGGTTCCTGGATGCCAAATTCATGCAAATCTGAAGTAAGAAAACTGTCCCCATGAGCTTATTCCCTCACACTAATCCATACTAGGCCCCCACAAATTAGTTAAAATTACTACTGAAGTGTTCATACAAGTTATGACTCTAGCCACTTCTGCTTCGGGAAGTAGATCTTGGCTATGACTCCCTGGTGTGCCAGTTTCTCTCAATTTTATGGTGATGTTTGCCCTGCTTTCTCAGTTTTCTGATAGACTCAAGAAAAGTCATTGATTTTCAATTTGTATAGCTTTTTTATTATTATTGTAAGGCCAGGAATGACAACTTCTGAGGTCTTCACATGTTGTTAATAAATTCAAAAGTCCTGTAATGTATTTGTTTTCTCATTTTTTAAAACTAAATATTTGAAGCTATTTTATTAAGGGTTTCCTTTTCCTCAAAAAGTAAATGCATTAAATATAATCTACTTATTCTACATTTATGAGAAAGATATTTCATTTTATGTAATCAGAACTATAGACTTACAAACATTTGGACTTTATCTGAGGTAAATAATAAGAGATCATACCATTAGTTAAAATTAAGGTATAAATTTAGATCATTATTTTTAATTGGTTATTTTTTAAAGCCGACATAACTTTAATTTACAATGTAAACTCAGGAGTGAAAGAGCATTAAGTAACTCATGATCTGTCAAGAAAATTTCAAAATTTAAAGTAAAGAATGAGATTTTCCCATATTTTTGTGTTTAATTCATCAATGTTTTTAAAATATTTAAGCCAGCTAAGAAGTATGTTCATGTTTCTATTTATTTTAAAAGTGACTTACATATTTTTCTCACAAGGGAGGCTGACTGTAGAGGAGTTTAGAGCCTGCATAGTGGCTCCAAGTTAGCATCACTGTTCCTGGTCCTTCCATCTTTCTGCTTAGTCATATTTAACTTGTGTTTATTTCTTCGTGATCAGAATACATGTCTTTCTCAACCATCATATATATGTTCTAGGTAGAAAGGACAAAACAAGAGTTTATGTTGTTCTGTCAAACTACAGAAAGTTTATTTGATAATAAGTCAACTGTTAAAAAGCACCCCTTAAAAACAGAATAAGTATAGAAAACGTATACAATATTAAAATAAAAAAATAGAATAAGTATACAATATTAAAATAAAGCATGGGACTTTGCACAATTGAGAAATCTTGAGAATTTTGCAAATTTTAGAATTTTGGTCTGTGCTGTCATTTATTAAATCAGTCAAAATTTGCTTCAAAAACACATAGTTGTCAAAATGTGTCAGTGCCTTAGAAGAGTGCAGTCTATAAGTAAAATAATTCTGAATATTCATCTGAAATAAAGTTTTAAAAGGTTTTGAAAATCTACTGTCTCTCTTATTTCTTGTAATCAACATATTTCTCAACAGGAAATTTCACCATTTGCCATCAAAATGTGTTGTCTGAAACTTCCACTCAAACCTTCACATAGCAAAATATTTAGACATTCTGAGGAGATGCAAAGTTTGGTAAGCAGAATAAATATGTTTTAATGCTTAATAATTATAAATGACATTTAGAAGATTATAAAGATGTTCTTAGTTCAATTAATAGAGTAAGATTTATATATTTATCAAGGGTGCTGGGTCAGACGGGGTGGCTTCCGCCTGTAACCCCAGCACTTTGGAAGCCCGAGGTGGGAGGATCACTTGAGGTCAGGAGTTTGAGACCAGATTGGCCAACATGGTGAAACCCCATCTCTACTAAAAATATAAAAATTAGCAGGGCATGGTGGTGCTTGCCTGTAATCCCAGCTACTGAGGAGGTTAAGGCAGGAGAATCGCTTGAACCCGGTACGTTTCAGTGAGCCGAGATCTGGCCACTGCATTCCAGCTTGGTCAGCACAGTGAAACTCCGTCTCAAAACAAAACAAAACAAACAAAAGTGCTGGCAACAAATTATAATTCAATATTAACATGTTTTACATTGAAAGATGGATAAGAATTAAAACTTTGATTTTTCAACTGAGAAATTCAGTTGAGATATTTGAAATTACTGGAAAGCAAAAGGACATTTTAATGTACTGCAGAGTAGCCTAAGGTAGTGTGTGTATGTATTTCCACTAAATGCAAACCAAAGTATCAGAGAAAAATTCAATTGACTTCTACTTCTAGTTCAGGATGGGAAAAGATGGAGAAGACCAGAAAAGATCTGCATAATGCACAAATCCATGTGATTTCTGAAGGGCAGTGGATATAATCAGTCTTGATAAACTGATAACCAGTTAGTGGATCTGCAGATTTCATCTGTGGTATTCTCTTTTAAATGATTTGTGTAGTGACTAAAAAACAGTCAGTAAATTTAAATAAACTCTTTTCTGGTTTAGTAACTGAGGTTGGCCAATGTCTACTATTAATTGTTAACTATTTCCTAATCAATAATCTGTCTTATATTAAACTGCACATACACATTACGAGAAATTTGAGTTACATTCACACATAACTGAATAATATATGTAATGCTTATATAGGCATGCATATAATATTAAAATCTAGATATGAAAATAAGAAAATGAAACCACAATTTTTAAGTAATGGAACTTGTTCCAAAAAATGAAATGTGGTTATGCATTGATATGACAATTTTGAATCCTGCCCTCAGGCAGCACCTGAACACTGTGCTTTATTAGCTATCAACAAATTGGCTGCACTGCAAGCTGATGATGGTTTCAGGACAGCAGTGTTAATAATAATGTTCAAAGTGTCAGTCTGGAGGGGAGACATTAATTGACCGTATGAGATTATTAAGCTATAAAAACGATGTTTTATTTTGAGCATCAAAATATGATAGAGCTTCCATGGCTCTTGATGAAGTCATTATTAACACAATATGAAACTGATTTTCACTGAAGGTTTACTGTAGAGAAAATTATGTTCCACCAGGCTTTAAAATTGAGAAGAAAACAGAAAGTAAATCTTAAATGCCTTTCTTCCCCACCTTCTTCCTTCACCTAGTTTGCCTGCAGACCTACACAGTTACATTCCCACATACCTCTGGTGTGTCTCTCTTTGCAGATCATTTATCTTACATTTCTACATTTCCCCTTCCCCTCAATAGATGAGAAAAAGATTGTTAAATCATGGTAGATGAATATGGACCGGATCATCCCATGAACTACGTTCAATCATTGGTTTTACCTTTTAAAAAATTCTGAATGAAATATGTAATAATTTAATATTCTACAACTTTGTTTTTTTCAGGAATTTTCCCATATAGTCACCATTCCTTCTAAAACAGTGGCCAGAGCAGTAAGAAAACAAAAGCATGAGAAACTGTAACTCTCACAGTTGTATGATGTCGGTATGTCTGTATGCCTTCCCGGTTCTGCAAAGATTATGAGAAATTTTTTAGGTCTGTACATAGTTTTAAAATATCCCAAAATAGTCCACATGAATAAACTCATTACCCTAATAATCTGCAAAATAGACATTGTCATCCTCAAGTAATATCAAAGAAATCTTATTTGCCTGCAAGATCTGAATCTGAAAATCCCAAAGCTCAAGTTTACCTAGCTAAAAGAATGTGAGACCGGGGACTCAATCTGGTCTATCTAATTCTGCAAAGTTTTTTGCTATAAAAGCGCTATAGGAAATAAAACACCGGACTCTATACCTTTAGATAACAAGAATATTTATGTCACTGAACCTGAAAAGATACTGTTTAACTTTTATGTTCTATTTGTCATTTTTCTCTTCTGCTTTTATATGTAATTTAGGTAATAGATACCCAGGATTCAACCTAAATTCCCATCAGTGGTAGACTGGAAAAAGAAAGTACGGTACATATATACACCATGAATTACTATGCAGCCATAAAAAAGGATGAGATCTCTCCTTTGCAGCAACATGGATGGAGCTTGGAGGCCATTATCCTTAGCAAGCTAACACAGGAACAGAAAACTCAATACTGCATATTTTCACTTATCACTGGGAGCTGAATAATGAGAACACATTGACAGAAAGAGCAGCACAACAGACACTGGGGTGTGCTTGAGGGAGGAGTATGAGGTTCGGGGAAAAAAAATTGTTGGGTACTATGCTTACTACTCAGGTGACAAAATAATATGTACATCAAACCCCTGAGTCGAGAATTTACCTAAAGAACAAACCTGCACATATTCCCATGAACCTAAAATAAAAGTTAAAATATTTAAAATAATAATAATAACAACAACTAAAAAGTGTGAAATGTTGTGATAATTACTAAAATGTCAAATGGAGACACCAGGGGAGCACGTTGTTGGAAAAAATAGAATGAATAGACTTGCTTGATGCAAGATTGCCCCAAACCTTCAATTTGTGAAAAAATGTATCATTTATGAAGTGCAATAAAGTGAAGCACACGCAAAAAACGTGAGTTTGATTAATACAATTCATTGTTGCTGAAAGATACCCTGAAATACGAGCTATAATGAGAGGCCCTAGAGGAACTTGGCTTTAAAAAGACATAGGTGCAGTGACATGATGTTAGTTACACAGCCTTTGAAGCCATGTTGTGTGAAACAGCAGTTGGATATTGATGTTGGCTACCAAAACCTATGGGTAGGCATTTAGATTTTGGTTCAGTAGAAAACCTGAACCATCTATCGATTAAGCTCTCAAAAGCTGAATAGGCTGCTGCCTGCTAAATGAAAGATGTCTCCCACCGTGGAAATGTTAGGCTAGGGTCACAATTCAAGTAATGTGAATATGGATTTAACAGCCTTCCAAGATGCTTTGCCAACTTAAAGTGTTAAGCAGGTACCTTTTAAAACAGTACACAATTTGAATTACCTGTAACCACTTTTATTATTTCTGAGAGGGAATTTTGTGTGTGCGCTCCCTCTGTCATCATATGGAGTTATTTTGCCTTTTAGAGTAAAATATAAAAACAAATGCACATCACAATATGATGTGGCAAACGTTACCCAGAAGCCTTAGTAATGTTGATGCGACGATATTAGTATGCACAGAGTATGCAACTCGCAGCTCTGCGATGTGCGCTTGTTCTTTTGCTTTCTCTCGTGTGTTATGCTCCACATATTTTAAGAGAGTTTAATGTGGGTGTTCCAGTTCAATCCCATTAGAGTACTATGTATATTATTGTTACTAAATCTTGCCTTCATAATCATTCCTATGTATGTGGTCTATTGAAAAGCAACCATTTATATCTTTAGGAAGATGAATGGGAAGTCACAGATCTAGAACAATAATCAACTTGAACTCATGCTGCTAGCCCAGGTATGGATTTTTAATATAATCTCAGGCAGGGAAGTGCTTGCAGGCATGTTTTCTCAGTCGGGAGCGGAGGAGAGCATATGCACGATGGCAGACACAAGGTAGTAGCCTTTGGCTGGCTGAAAGATGAAGTCATTATAAACCTGGATTTTAAACCAAATGTAGTGCTGGCTGCTGTCTGGACTTACCTAAAATATACACTATGTTCTAAAAAGAAGACTGAGAGTCACAAAAGTAAAACAAATAAATTAGAAAGTTGGCATTTTATATTGTCATTTCTCTGTAATAAGTTATAATTGATATTCCAAAAATAAACTTTGCTTTGAATTCAAATTGTTTATTTTGAACAATTAGTGCGTTCATCTCTGCATACACCTAAAGAAGATAAATCAATAAATAAAAGAATAAAAATTAATACCCTATATAATAAACACTTGACTTCTTAGTCCTGATTTCTCTTTTATTATGAAGACCAGAAGCAGAATGTTATTCTATTTTACCCAAAAATTATATGATCTTTAGAAACTCATTGTCAGCAATCATCTGTGTGTGTGTGTGTGTGTGTGTGTGTGTGTGTGTATCTCCAGCACAACCATATAATTCTGGAAACTGCCTAAAGTTTTTAGACATCTGCATTGAGACCCATAAAATTACTTCAAAAACAGGGTGTTCTCAAAATGTGTTAATTGATATTTGGAGAAGGAGCCAATGAAAAATTTCTCATTATGTCCACTAAAACAAGTAGTACTAACAGATTTATCTGCACCATAAGATACCAATTAGCAAACACATCTTAAATAGTAAAATTACATGCTTAATTTACATATATATACAAACATATGTATATGTAGATATTTTTCCATTCTAATTCAGAGATGCAAAATGAAAGTCATTAATACTGTCATAAATCATCGAAATTATTGTGAATTTAAAATTTGTATTTTTAAGAACAAGGTACAAAGCTATTTGTTAACAGCTGAACTACAATTGTACCTCCTTTTGTCAAAATCTGTTCTTTGCTTCCTGTTTACATTGTCAAATTGTCAAATGACATTTTAAAAAACTAAATGGTCTCTTATTCACACTAAAATTCTACTCTTATATAACTTTCTGTTGCAAATTAAAATAACCACAATGTAAGAAAAAAATCACAGCATAAAATAAGTGAGGCTAATTTTGTAACATTGCAACTCTTAAACAAATAAGTCATAAGATTATACGAGAATAGTTTAATGGTATCATTAGGAATGTTGTTAGATATTTGTATATGGAAATTGGTATGAGCACCACCATTCTAGAACGCAGATTTTTCAAAACTTAAATACTTTATTTAGCATCTATTTTCATAGGCTCAAAACAAACATAACCAGACCTGATGACGTGGAGGAAGATGGTAATCATAGGTGCCAGGTAATAAATGTATAGATTCTATGATTATCCAAGGTTTGTCATATCAATTATTTAATCCTCACTGTAGCTCTTAGAAGGACTAATGACAATACCTAGTATACAATAGAACCACATAAATGTTACTGACTCATTATTATAGAATTACAATATTGAATATTATAATTATAGAAATAGAATGGAATATAGACATAGACTATTATAAGTTATAGAATTGCCATGTTCCAGGTAAAATAACTACCTTTAAAAATGTGCCCAACAGAGTATAGGGAGTTTGGAATCATGGCTTGGAACTGTAATTTCCTCATTTCAATGTTTTTTTTTTTTTTTTTTCTTTTTTTTTTTCACTCAATCTTGTATTCCTATAACTTGAAATAATAACTCTTATTAAAATTCTACTTTATTCTCTTTACTTTAAACCTAATTGAAGGCCAAAAGAGAAAGTTGAAATAGCAAAGATGACATAGTTTCTTTGGCTTTTGATAAAATACTGTTCACAGCTCAAAGTAACAACTAACCTCATGGTATTGTGCAATTTTTTAGCCACTGCTTTGAGCTTACTGTGAGCCTGGAGGAAGAATTTTCTTTTTGTAGAATCTATCTATTTGACTCCACTCCAAATAACATTGAGTCAAAACACTGCTTTAGAGAAATAACATGAAATATAGGATCTTATTTTTATCAACATTACCTTTCTACTTTTCTAAAGCGATTAAATTGTCTTTTGTATGCTTGCCAAATTCTATGTCTAACAAGATATTCTTAATTTTCACATATAGAATGAATCTCATTTTTCTGCCCTTAACTCCTCTACAGCAATTACAGCGAACTCTTGGAGGCATCTGCGCTAAGACAACGGAAGCTTTATGAAATATTCCTTAGCAGTACGATACTATAACTTACTTTGTCTGTCAGGACCATTCTTTTATTTCTCATAGACCCTTGCACTTGGAAGAAATAAAACGGTCTGAATCATTAATTTCTATGTCCAAATAGTTTCTCAGCAGGGTGCACATGCGCTATTTAAACTGGAGTGGTAGTAAGACAGTCATTAATTATCTAGAAATGAATCCTATGAATGTGAAAATTATATTCGTGGCAGTACAAATCCTCTGAGAGGGGCTGGCTAAAAGCTGGACAATGACATATTAGCACCATGCAGCAAAAAAATTCAGTGTTATTTCACACAGTCAGGGACTTTAGGCCATAGGTTAGCCGTTCAAGATAATCTTAGATCTAGGGATGGCAATGGTACATGTATAATGCATTTCATCTCTGTCTATCTAATCAAAAACCATGAGAAGTGTTAGCTATAGATATATGAGCTTAAAGACAAGATTCAAAATACCCAAAACAAAACCAAAAACATAAACACTCTTTGTCACCATTCTACTGAATTCATGGATAGGGTATATTTTATACCCTGAATTCATGGATAGGATATATTTACTCATGGATAGGGTATAAGTTATCATTTAGGATAGTTGTCTAAACCAAGATTTGTAATACTTTATGTTATTTTATTAGCACTTAACATATATTAACTCATTTAATATTCAAAACAACCGCACGAGCTAGGTATCTAATAAAAATCCCATTTGAAAGATGAGGACAATTAAAGCAGAGAAAAGTGAACTTACTTTCCAGAGCGGAAATTTAAACTCAGTTAGTCCGGCTCCAGAATCTGTTCTTAACACCACATATGGATATATATCATCGTTATAATATCATTGCTGTTATAGGCCTGAACTGAAGTTCTCTGGGGCTGACATTTCCCTTAAGTAATCTTTTGTGTTCAGCAAATCATCAGTTCTAAGCACTGAACATTATGAGTCCTCTGATAAAAAAGATAATGTCAAAAGTCAGTAGTAGGGGAAAATTTACCTCTAAAAAAAGGCAACTTAGCTATATCTAAGAACTCCTTTGTTTTTTGGTTTCATTTTTTCTCTACTTATATAATAGGATTGGGCAGAATTTCTTTTGAAAACTTTGTTAGTTATAACCCAAAACTCTTCTAGGTTTATAAAGTGACCTGTCAATCTACTACTAATTTTTTACATAATTTTTAATTTAATTTAGCTGACAGAGGCCTTTAAAGAATATCAAATGTAATGAATATTTCATAAATATATGATTTATTAAGACTTTTTCTGCCTTCACTTCAAAAATTATCCACCCTTTGGAAAGCAAATACACAAAAACTACCTGCTGGTATAGTAACTAAACCAAATCCCCTGAAAGCAAACCTGGATTTCATAATAACTTCTGGGCCCTATACACTGTGGAAAGACAGTTAGTCAAGGTTCTATTAACTTATAAAGAGGTGTTGTTTGAAGACACTAAGTTGTAATATGTTGGTAACTGGCAATACAGCGATATATAACTAATACATTACCTGTATGAAAAGTTATTTATTCTCTGTAACTTTGTCTCCTCATTTGAAAAATAGGAACAATATTACTTGTTCATAGGTATGCTACTGTAAAATTATTAATGATTTAATTTTTTATGACCTCTATATCTTTTTATATGAAAATAAAATTGATTTGAGGTCTAGAGGTAAAGAAAATGCTTATAACAGTTCCTTAGGGTACCTTAACAATACTGCCAATTCCTTTTCAAATATTGGCTATAACTGGTTACTTCTCCACACTTGGAAACTACACTTAAGTGTATTCATCCATTTTATTTATGAGTAGAGTTGTCTCCAGATGAACACCTTTTACTTTTACTAAAATATTAATATGATTTCATGGTCTTAGTTACCTATAGTAAGTTAAGGCATAATTTGGCACCATCATTAACTATTATTTGTAGATTATCCACTAGACCAATGCCTTGAAGGGAAACAGAAATACCTAAAGCACAAGCAAAAATGAATAATTGTAATCTACTTATTCTTCTTTGTGTGACTGATTTAATATCTGTCTTATACTCAGATCGTATTGCATATTACTCTTAACAAAATGTGTTTCCTAAAGAATCAAATGATTATTTTACACGATTTACTAAATATTGATGTAGAGAACCACAAAGGCACTTTTAGGTTCTGATGGTAATAGAGAGCTAGGCTCACTCAATAATCCTATAAGATATTCAATTTTCTGTCCCAAAATCTTTTGGGTAGTTACCTGTACCCCGTTTCTTACTAAACCAACCCAGTTAGACTGAGCCTGTCCTCTCACCCACTGCATTCTTAGATGCTTATAGCTGAACTATGCTTAGCTAATCAGAGAACTTACCTTGTCAGCCAATAATTAGCTCAGAGAGAGCAATTATTGACCTAAATTAGAACAATTTGAGTCAGCGCTATGCGAGGAGCTTCCTTTGTTTCCTTCAGTATCCTGATCTACAGCTCCAAACTAGCAGGTGCCACCATGCAATCACACAAAAAGAACATGCCTGCGTGTAACAGGCAAGCGCAAGCAGAGATTAGCAGTCTTGAAAAAGAGAGACTGACTTCTCATATTATATAAATCTCTGAATTTAGACCTCATCAAGGCCTCCTTGGATGTAAAGTCAGATGAACCAATAAAGTACCTGTTTTGTGTAGGCTAATTTTAAATGTGTATATGGCACTTGGAAGATATTGCAAACTGTACAATACTGAACGGACGCTTTCTACCAAAAGGAAGACATAATAGTGTATCATATTTAAATTTATGTTTTATAATGTTTTAAATCAATGTATAACATAAAATTCTGAAAATGCTGTGAAATATAAATTCCCATAGAAGCACCATATCTAGTATAATTCAAACTTTTGCTTCATAAAACAGAAAAGTCAAATGTGTTGACGTTTACTGGAGACCCTACTGAGTGTTCTTGGTCATTTAAAAACTACATTCTGTCAATGTATAATGTCATTAGGTAAATTTACATTTAACATGGTTTTGCTGTCATCGTTTCTAATTTTATGCAGCACATTATCTTAGTCATATAATATGCAATATTTATGACTGCACATTCCCGTTAAGTCTTGTGTTGATATTAAACAAATTATAAATACTAGCTGAATTAAATAGACTATGAAAATTATACTTTATATAAGACAGAATTTATAATATATTATTGTTTTTGAGACTAAATTTATTTCATATTCTTTGCAATTAAAATATACTTAATAATTTTATTTAAAATTTGCATATATATTATGCTTCTGTACTTTTATGCTTACTGTTAAACTAATTTTGTATTTCTTTTCCCAAACTAGTACTTTAGGTCTATCTGAAAAAATTAGGTTGTCTTTTTTTAAGTTAAAAAAATTCAGGGATGCTGAAAGAATCAAATAAATTTTAGATGTAACTTGAATATCAAATTTATCATTTGTAACATTAATATGATTCTTTATAAGGGTGACACTACTTAAAAGCAAAAAGAAATGGAAAATAAATCTGAGTTTAAAAAGTATTTTTTTCCATTTTGTCTGGAGAAGAATATACTAAAATTACACTGCCCTTGAGCAATTTCTCAACTGTTTGTTTGCCTAAGAATGTTTTAAAGTACAGATTTATGGATTTCACCCCCAGAGGTTTTGATTCCTTAGATCTGAGGTATGGGCCAAGAATTTTCGTTCCTAACAAGTCTTCAGGTAATTCTGGTACTACACTTCCTGAAAGCACTCTTTGGCAACTGTTGTCTTTAGACATAAGCACTAATTGATCTAAAGCCATGAGAAAATAAATGTTCTCCTTACAATCACAGATAACAACATTACAAAAGCAACCTGACACTGGAAGAGAAGAAAAACGAAAAATGTAAAATAAAAAAAAGACTGAGTGTGATCTAATTAGGATTAATATTTTTCATGTTTTGAACAACATTGGGTAAGAAAAGAAATCAAATTACAGTCAAAATAAACACACTGATTTAATGCATGCCACATTACTAACATAAAATAAGAAAATGAAATAAAGCTGCATTAGGAAATGGATTATAAAAAAGATTTAGGCTTTGTGTTTAGATATTAAAACTGAAATGAGATATTCAGTTACAGTTATTCTATGTTTCTTGATAGGCTTTTTTACAGCACAAATTTGGACAATAAGAGCTTGAGAAGCATCATATTGAAACAAGGAAGATAATTTGATGTGTAATGTGGTATTGTAAAAGAATTGCCAGCCTAACAATTAATATGCCTTATAGCGATGGGCTCTGTAGGTGGCAGGATTTTTCCGTTACCAAATGTGTTCCACTCATGACCTCTTCACAAAATCTACCACCATAGGGTGTAGCTAATGTCTCACAATGTAGTTTTGACAAAGACCACTACTAACCACTCATGGATGGCCAATTCATTCTCAGCCACAGCAGGTTTCTAAAAAGCTATTACAGTTTCTACTGACCAAGGGATCACTTAAGTTTCCAAGAAAGAAAGAGTTCCTTAATGTGTCACTTCTCTGGTTATGTATAACACCATTTCAACTCCAGCCCAATTATTCAGCATTTCTTTTCAGTATCACATTGGAATGTTCTGACTTTTCTCTTACTTGGTGACACAACTTACTATTATATTGTATAGGGAAATTTTAACACATCAATTTAAACATTCATAAATCACTGTAAGAGCTGGGGGAGAAAAACAGTATTTTGCCTCTAGTGGCATTTCAGGTTTATTTGGATCATAATACCTGAGTCAAACCTAGGCTGTCCTGTTCTTTTATTCGTTAATACATTATTAAATCAACCAAAATTTGATAAGTATCTATTTGCTGCCAGTTTTGATATAGGAAGTGAGTATACATGAATGTGTAAAGATGATGTACTTTTTGACATTAATAAACACATAATTCTGGGGGGCAAAAGGTAGGATTGCAGTTTCACAGCCTCCTGTGTTCCTCAGCAGAAACATGTGGTTAATTCTGACCGGTAGGTAATGCTCACAAAAGTTCTGGGTCACGTTTGGATTACGACATTTAACTGCTGTTGCAAGACTCTTCAAAGTCATTTTCTGTTGCTATTAAAACAAATTATTTTGGTATTCCATTTTTGAAAAGGTCAAACCAGTTCTTTTTTTTTGTGGTTTCCATTTGTAAATTTGTGTTTGTGAAAATATTTTAACTTTGGATCGTGAATTATGGAAAAATGGCCTTCATCCAATTTGTCGAACCATAGCCTCATTTAAGGAGAGAGAACACCAGGAAAATGGGTGAATGAGCCTTCAAGGTTGCATTTTATGATTCATTTTGTTCTGCAGACATTAGTGGAGTGGAAAACCTTGGTGGGTAGAGGTTACTTTTACCCTTAACTCTTTTATAGTCTGAAAGATGGATTATTATGTTAATCCTGTTACTTTGCATAATACTGTTTTCCTTTCCTTACTTAGTGGACAGAAGATGTGTTTTGAGGTGGTGTTCCTGCCCCCTCCCTAAAAAAAAAAGGTAATGAAATAAATTTGTAATGTTTTTCTCTTTTTTTAGAGTTCATTGTGGTTATTTCCAAGCACAAAGTGAAAGGAAAATATTTCTTTTTTTCTTTTTTCTCAGAGACGGAGTTTCACCCTTCTCACCCAGGCTGGAGGGCAATGGCATGATCTCGGCTCACTGCAACCTCTGCCTCCCCAGTTCAAGTGATTCTCCTGCCTCACCCTTCCAAATAGCTTGGATTACAGGTGTGCGCCACCACAATCGTCTAATTTTTGTATTTTTAGTAGAGACGGGGTTTCACTACATTGGCCAGGCTGGTCTCAAACTCCTGACCTCAGAGGATCTGCCCGCCTCAGCCTCCCAAAGTGTTGGGATTACAGGCATGAGCCACCGCACTCGGCCATATTTCCGATATTTTATAATCCTAACTTGACAGAAAGGATACACTTTTTAGGAACTAGATAATCAAAATTTTGTAGTATATCACATATAATCCATCACATGTAATAATTTAAATACAACACATATAACAGAAGTTTTAAAAATCACTGTAAGAATGGTTAATGTAATT
Organism: Chlorocebus sabaeus; assembly: GCF_047675955.1. NCBI lineage: Eukaryota > Metazoa > Chordata > Mammalia > Primates > Cercopithecidae > Chlorocebus > Chlorocebus sabaeus. Next base: position 4,129,881 of record NC_132927.1, read on the forward strand.
AATATAATAAAACGTTGTGTCAAATATTTAATAAGTATTATGTTTATACAGTAAAGACATGACATTAAGTTGGAGTTAGATCTGCTGACCTAAAAACATGTCATACAAAGTAACATTTCCATGCAAATATTAATATCAGTATTTTATTGAAAATCCTTTATTGGCTTCCCATTTTGTACAATATAAGAAGCAAAATTGTGAATATGGCTTAAAAAGATCTGAACGGAAACTTTCAGTATTTTCTGCCTTATCTCATAAGACTACTCTTTTTTTTAAACATTTATTTTAAGTTCAGGGATACATGTGCAGGTTTGTTGTATAGGTAAGCTTGTGTCACGGGTGTTTGTTGTACAGATTATTTCATCACCCAGATATAAAGTGTACTACCCATCAGTTACTTTTTTCTGATCCTCTGCCTCCTCCCATCCTCCGCCCTTTAGCAGGTCCCAGTGACTATTGTTCCCCTCTTTGTGTCCATGTGTTCTCATCATTTAGTTCCCACTTGTAAATGAAATGTGAGGTATTTGGTTTTCTGTCCCTGCATTAGTTTGCTAAGGGTAGTGGCCTCCAGTTTCAATATATCCTGCAAAAGACATAATCACATTCTTTTCTATTCTATATATTTCATGGTGTATTTCATGGCATATACGTATCATATTTTCTTTATCTAGTCTATTGCTGATGGGCATTTAGGTTGATTCTATGTCTTTGCTATTGTGAATAGTGCTACAATGCACGTACGTGTTCATATGCCTTTATGATAGAATGATTTATATTCTTTTGGATACATAGCCAGTAAAGAGATTATTGGATTGAATTCTTGTTCTGTTTTTCGATCTTTGAGAAGCTGTCACACTGTTTCCCACACCAACTGAACTACTTTTTACTCCCACCAACAGTGTATTAGTGTCCCTTTTTCTCCGCAACCTTGTCAGCCTCTATTATTTTTTGACTTTTTCATAATAGTCATTCTGACTGGTGTGAGATGGCATCTTGTTGTGGTTTTGATTTGCATTTCTCTAATGATCAGTGATCTTGAGCTTTCTTCTTATGCTTCGTGGCTGCATGTATGTCTTTAGAAAAGTGCCCACTTTTTAATGATTTTTTTTCTAGTAAATGTAAGCTCCTTATAGATGCTGGATGTTATACCTTTGTCAGATGCATAGTTTGCAAACGTTTCTTCTCACTTGGTAGGTGGTCTGTTTACTCTCTCGATAGTTTCTTTTGCTGTGCAGAAGCTCCTTAAATTAATTAGGTCCTATTTATCAACTTTTGCTTTTTTTGCAATTCCTTTTGGCATCTTGTCATGATATCTTTGCCTTTTCCTATGTCCAGAATGGTAATGCCTAGGTTGTCTTTCAGGGTTTTTATAGTTTTGGGTTTTACCTTTAAATCTTTAATACATCTGGAGTTGGTGTTGGTATACGGTGTAATGAAGGAGTCCGGTTTACCATTTATTACACAAGGAGTCCTTTTCCTACTGCTTGTTTTTCTCAGCTTTGTCGAAGATCAGATGGTTGTGACGTGCAACCTTATTTCTGGGATCTTTATTCTGTTCCATTAGTCTATATGTCTGTTTTTGTATCAGTAATATGCTGTTTTTGTTACTGTATTCCTACAGTACAGTTTGAAGTCTGGTAGCATTATGCCTCCAGTTTTGTTCTTTGTGCTTAGAATTGCATTGGCTACTTGGGCTCTTTTTTGGTTCCTCATGAATTTTTTTTAAAAATTATCTAGTTATGTAAAGAGTGTCATTGATACTTTGATGGGAATAGTATTGAGTCTATAAATTGCTTTGGGTCCTAAGGCCATTTTAATGATATTGATTCTTCCTATCAACAAGCATGGAATGTTTTTCCATTTGTTTGTTTCATCACTAATTTCTTTGAGAAGTGTTCTGTAGTTCCTATTGCAGAGTTTTTTCACCTCCCTTGTTAGCTGTATTCCTAGTATTTTATTAGTTTTGCTGCAATTGTTAATGGGATTGTGTTCCTGATTTGGCTCTTAGCTTGACTGTTGTTGGTGTATATAGGTGTGCTAGTAAATTTTGTACATTGATTTTGTGTCCTGAGACTTCACTGAAGACTTCTCTTGCCACTCCTATTCAACATAGTGTAGAAGTCCTGACCAGAGCAATCAGGCAAGAGAAAGAAATACAGGTCATCCAAATAGGAAGAGAGGAAGTCAAATTATCCCTGTTTGCAGACAGCATGATTCTATGTCTAGAAAATCCCCCAGAGATAGGGTCACTCTCAGCTCCCAGGCTGGAGTGCAGTGGCAGGATCATAGCTCACTGCAACCTCAAACTCCCAGCCTCAAGGGTTGCTCCCACCTCTACCTCCAGAAGAGCTGGGGCTACAGGCTGTACCCACCACACCCACATCATTTTCAAATTTTTTTAGTAATGTGATCTTGCTTTGATGCCCAGGCTTGCCGCTAACTCCTGACCACAAGCTAGAATTTCACATGTATTTGTATGCCTCTTTAACTACATAGGCCATATTTCACTTTTGGAATTATCTCATGATTCCTCCGTCATCAGGAATTTGTCCATGCTATTGAGTAATATGGACATCTTAACAATATTAAGTATTTAAATCCATAAACATAAAATGTCTTCCCATTTATTTTCATTTTTAATTTCCTTCAGCAATGGTTCATAGTTTTCAGTGTATAAGTCATTTGTCTCCTTGGTTAGGTGTATTCCTAATATTTTGGGGTTTTTTTTGGCTATTTTAAATACAATAGTTTCTCAATTTTTAAAATATTTTTATTGTTAGTGTCCAAAACCATAAGTGATTTTTGAATGTTAAGTTTGTATCTGGAAACTTTGCTGGGTCTGCTTTAGTTATAACAGTTTTGGGGGAAAAAAATTTAGGGTGTTCTACATATCAAACCATGTCATCTGGAAACAGAGCCAATTTTATTTCTTCCTTTTCTATTTTATTTCTATTTTCTATTTTCTGTTTTACAATAATTGTAAGTCTTAACCAACAACAAGAAAATATTTTGTTGAATGGAAGTGATGAGAGTGAACACTCTTACTTTGTTCTGATCTTATAAGAAAAGGTTTCAGTCTTTCACCATTGATTATATTGAGGTAGTATTTTCCATTCTTAGTTTGTTGAGTGTTTATATCGTGAATGAGTGTTAAATCTTGCCAAATGCTTTTTCTTCATCAACTAAGATAAACTTATACTTGTTTGGTATTTTTATGTATTTCATTCTATTAATGCAGTATATTACATTGATTGATTTTTACATGTTGAAACATTCTTGCATTATGAGAGTAACCTTCACTTGTTTCAATATATATTACTTCAAGTATGCTATTGAATTCAGTTTCTTCGTATTTTATTGAGGATTTTTGCATCAATATCTATCAGAAATATTGACCTGCAGTTTTCTTGTAGTATCTTTATATGGCTTTGGTATCAAGATAATGTTGATTCCAGTGTTTTGGTATCAGGATAATGAGCTTGGTAATGTTCTCTTTGTAAATTCTGGCAAGAGTTTCAGTATCGTCAACTCGTCTTTAAATGGTTAGCAGGTATCCAGTGAAGCCATCTGGTCCTGGGCATTTTTTAATTGAAGATGATTTTGATTACTGAATCAATCTCTTTACTCATTATTAGTCTATTTATATTTTTCATTTATTCACAATTCAGTCTTGGTAGGTTGTATGTTTCTAGAATTTTATTGATGTCTTGTAGGTTATCCAGTTTTTTGGTATATTAATAATATTGCCTTCTAATCCTTTTTATTTCTGTGACATTGGTTGTAATGCTCTCTTTTCCATTTCTTATTTTAGTTACTTTTGTGTTCTCTGTTTTTTTTCTTGATTATCCTTGCTAAAGGATTTTTAAAATGTTTTCCAAGCACCAACTCTTTGGTTTTGTTTTGTTTTTCCCTATCATTTGTCTATTCTATGCTCCAATCTGTATTATTTCTTCTCCTGTCTGCTTTTTGTGTTTTTTTTTATATTTTTTAATATTTTTATTAAAAATATATTTTTTTAAATTTTAATGTGTTATTTTATTATATATAAAATATTATATATTTTATATAAAAAATATATTTTTATATAAAAATATATTTTTATATTTTAATGTGTTATTATTTTTATAATTCTTTTCGTTTAAGGCTAAGCTAACTTGAGATCTTATTTCTTTATTAATGTGCCATTTACAGCTATAAACTTTCCTGTAAGCACTATTTTTGTTGCATTCCATAAATTTTGGTACATTGTGTTTTCATCCTAATTTTTCTCAAGGTATGTTCTAAAGTTTTATGTGATTTATTTTAGCCATTGGTCATTAATAGTGTGTCATTTAATTTTCAAACATTTATGAATTTCCAGTTTTCTTTGTACTGTTGATTTCTAGTTTTATTTTATTTTTGCTTAAAAAGATACTTTGTATGATTCCAGTATTCTTGAATCTGTTAAAACTTGTTTTGTGGCCTACCATGCAGGCAATTCTGGAGAATATGTGTTCTCCGGAACATGTACTTTATGTACACTTAAGAAGAATATATATTTTGCTTTTGGGGTAGAGTCTTCTATGTATGCCTGTTAGTCCCAATTAGTTTATAATGTTGTTCAAATCCACTACTTCCTTATTTATCTTCTGTCTGGTTGTTCTATACATTATTTATGGGATACTGAGGTTACCTATCATTATTGTGTTGTTATATTTCTCTCTTCAATCTTATCAAAGTTTACTTCATATATTTAGAAAGTTTGAGGTTTCATACGTAGTTATAATTGTTAACACTCATTATTATAAAATGTCTTCATTTGTCTCTTGTACTGTTTTGATTTTAAAGTCTATTTTGTCTGAGATTAGTATAGGTACTACTGCTATCTTTTGGTTACCACTTGCATGGATTATCTTTTTCCATCCTTTTTCTTTCAGTCTATGTTTGCCCTTAGACCTAAAGTGAATCTCCTGCCCATAGTTGTACCCTCTGTTTTCATCCATTTAGTGAATTTTTTTTTTTATAAAGGAGCTTAATTTAGATTTAAAGTAATTACTGATGGAAAAAACTTATTATTGCAATTTGCTAATTGGTTTCTACATATCTTGTGTCTTTTATTATCCCTCCTTCCTTCTCTCACTTTCTTCTATTGAGTTTCATTGATTTATTTCTAATAATATGATTTGATTGCGTTATCATTTCCTTCTGACTATATTCTATAACTATTTTATTGTGGTTATCATCACAGTTACATAAAATCTGTTAACGATATAACATTGTATTTGACACTGATAACCACTTAACTTCAATTCCATTCAAAAGCTGTACTCCCTTACATCTCCACCCTCGTGTCATCTTATTAATGTAACAAATTATATCTGTATATATTGCATACCCATTTACATAGACTTAGACTTTATTTTTTATAATTTTATCATTTCAATACTGTGTATCAAAATTACAAAAGTACAGTTCGTTATATTTGTCCATGTATTTTCCTTTAGTGGAGAACCATTTTTTAATAATAGCTTCATGAAGTGGTCTCTTGTCCTTTCGCTTCACCTTGAAGAACTCCGTTAGTGTTTATTTTAGAGCCAGTGTAATGGTCATGAACTCCCTCAATTTTGTTCATCTGGAAAATTTTTAATTTCTACTTAATATTTGAAAGATAGTTTTGCCAGATATAATATTTCGTGTTTTTTATTCTTTTTTAAATCTTTGCAGGAACATAATAAGTGTATATATTTGTCTATATGTGTATATATATTTGCAGGAACATAATAGTTGTATATACTTATAGGGTACATGAGATGTTTTGATATAGGCATGCAGTGTGAAATAAGCAAAGCATGGAGAATTGGATATTCATCTCTTTAAGCATTTATCCTTTGAGTTACAACAATCCAATTACATTCTTTAAGTTATTTTTAAAATATACAATTAAGTTATTATTGACTATAGTCACTTTGTTGTGCTATTAAATAGTAGCTATTATTCATTCTTTCTATTTTATTTTTGAGCCATTACCCATCCTTACCTTCCCCACAACACCCCATCACCTTTGCCAGCCTCTGGTAACCATCCTTCTACTCTCTATGTCCATGAGTTCAATTGATTTGATGTTTTAGATCACACAAATAAGAGAACATGCAATGTTTTTCTGTGCCTGGGCTTATTCCACTTAACCTAATGATCTTCAGTGCCATCCATGTTGTTGCAAATGACAGGATCTCATTTTTTATGGTTGAATATTACTCCATTGTGTATATGTACCACATTTTCTTTATCCATTCATCTGTTGATGGACACTTAGGTTGCTTCCAAATCTTAGCTACTGTAAATAGTGCTGCAACAAATATAGGAATGCAGATATCTCTTCAATATACTGATTTCCTTTTCTTTGGGTATATACCCAGCAGTGAATCATATGGTCATATGAGTTTTCAAAAAACTCAAAGTTTAGTTTTTCAAGAAATCTGCAATCTGTTCTCCATTGTGGTTGTACTAACTGACATTACCAACAGTGTATGACTTTGTTCCTTTTCTTTGCATCTTCACCAGCATTTGTTATTGCTTGTCTTTTGGATATAAGCCATTTTAACTTGGGTGACATGATTTCTCATTGTAGTTTTTATTTGCATTTCTCTGACAATCGATGATGTTGAGCAGTTTTTCATATGCCTGTGTGCCATTTGTATGTCTGCTTTTGATAAGTGTCCATTCAAATCTTTTGCTCATCTTTTAATCAAATTATTAGCTCTTTTCCTATAGAGTTGTTGAAGCACGTTGTATATTCTGGTTATTAATGCTTTGACAGAGTGGTAGTTTGCAAATATTGTCTTTAATTTTGTGGGTTGCCTCTTCACTTTGTTGACTATATCGTTTGCTGTGCAGAAGTTTTTTTTAACTTCATGTGATCCCATTTAACCATCTTTGATTCGGTTGCCTGTGCTTGTGGGGTATTACTCATGAAATCTTTGCCCCGACCAATGTCCTAAAGATTTCTGATAATGTTTTCTTGTAGTAGTTTCATAGTTTGTGGTCTTAGATTTAAGTGTTTTATCCACTTTAATTTGATTTTATATATGGTAAGCGATAGGGGGTCTAGTTTCATTGTTTTGCATGTGGATATTCAGTTTTCCCAGCACCATTTTTTAACAAAACTGTCTTTTCTCCAGTGCATGTTCTTGGCACCTTTGTCAAAAATGAGTTCACTCTAAGTGTGTGGATTTGCTTCTGCATTCTCTATTCTGCTCCATTGGTTTATGTGTCTGTTTTTATGCCAGTACCATGCTGTCTTGGTTACTAAACCTTTATTAATGTAATTTAAAGTCAGGTAATGTGATTCTACCAGTTTCTCCAAATCCATGAACATACAATTTTTTTTTCATTTTTTATGTCTTCTTCAATTTTTTTCATCAGTTTTTTATACTTTTCGTTTTAGAAGTATTTCACTTGTTGGTTAATTACCAGGTTTTAAACATTATGTCTGGCTCTAATAAATAGGATTACTTTACTTATTTGGTTTTTACATTGTTTACTGTTGGGATATGAAAATGCTACTAACTTTATTTTTGTTTTACTTTAAGTTCTGGGACACATGTGCAGAATGTGCAGGTTTGCTGCATAGGTGTACGTGTGCCATTGTAGTTTGCTGCACCTATGAACCTGCCATCTAGGCTTTAAGCTCTGCATTCATTAGGTATTTGTCCAAATGTTCTCCTTCCTCTCATCCCCCACTCCCTGATAGGCCCGAGTGTGTGATGTTCCCCTTCCTGTGTCCATGTGTTCTCACTGTTCAACTCCCACTTATGAGTGAGAACATGCGATTTTTGGTTTTCTGTTCCTGTGTGTGTTTGCAGAGAATGATGGTTTCTAGCTTCATCCATGTCCCTCAAAAGGATATGAACTCATTCTTTTTTATGGATGCATGGTATTCCATGGTGTATATGTGCCAAATTTTCTTTATCCAGTCTATCACTGATGGGCATTTGGTTTGGTTCAACGTCCTTGCTATTGTAAATAGTGCTTGAATAAACATATGTGTGCACGTGTTTTTATAGTAGAATGATTTATAATCCTTTGGGTATATACAGAGTAATGGAATTGTTGAGTCAAATGGTATTTTTGGTTCTAGATCCTTGAGGAATTGCCACACTGTCTTCCACAGTGGTTGAACTACTGACTTTTTTATATTGACTTTGAATCCCACAACTTTACTGACTTTGTTTATCAATTCTAATAGTTTTCCTGTGGAGTCGTCAGCTTTTACTAATATGAGATTATATCATCAGTAAACAAGGATAATTTGATTTTTTTCTTTTCTAATTAGGATGCCGTTTATATTTTTCTATTGTCTGATTGCTCTAGCTTGGACTTCCAGTACTACTTTGAATAACAATGGTGAGAGTAGACATCCTTGTTGTGTTCCAGATTTTAGAGGAAAAGCTTTCTCCATTGAGTATGATACTAGCTGTGGGTCTGTCATATATGACTTTTTATATGTTGAGGTGTATTCCTTCTATCATCAGTTTTTTTTAGCGTTTTTTATCAGGAAACAATGTTCAATTTTATCAAATGCTTTTTCAGCATCATTTGAATGATACAATGGCTTGTATCCTTCATTCTGTTGATATAATGTGTCATGTTGATTTGTGTAGGTTCAACCTATACTTGCATCCCTGCAATAAATCCCACCTGGTCATTATGAATGCTCTTTCTAATGTATTGTTGCATTAGGTTTGCTAGAGTTATGTTGAGGATTTTTGCATTAATATTCTTGAGAGACGTTGGCCTGTGGTTTTCTTCTTTTAATTTGTCTTTGTCTAGTTTTGGTATCAGGGTAATACTGGACTCACAGAATGTGCTTGGAAGTATGCTCTCCTCCTTTATTTTTTGGAATAGTTTGGAAAAGGATTGGTATCACTTTTTCTTTAAATATTTGGTAGAATTCTGCAGTGAAGTTTAGGTCCTAGGCCTTTCTTTATAGAAATCATTTTTATTACAGCTTTGATCTTGTTACTTATTGGTTCAGGTTTTAGATTTCTTCCTGGTTCAATCTTGGAAGTTGTTTATGTACAGGAATTGGTCCATTTACTCTACATTTTCTAATTTATTGGCATACAGTTGCTCATAGTAGTCACTAATGATCCTTTGAATTTCTGAAGTATCAGATGTAACATCTCCTTTTTCATTTCTGATTTTATTTATTTGGATCTTCTCTTTCATTATTAGTCTGGCTGAAGGTTTGTCAAATTTTGTTTAACTTTTCAAATAACAACTTTTTGTTTCATTGATCTTTTGTATGTTTTATTCATTTCAATTTTATTTATTTATGCTCTGATCTTTATTATTTCTTTTCTTCTACTCATTTTGGGTTTGGTTTGCTCTTGCTTCTCCAGGTCTTTAAGATGCATCCTTAGATTGTTTATTTGAATGCTTTCTTCTTTTTTTTAATGTAGTCACTTATAACTGTAAACTTCACTCTTGGTACTGCTTTTTCTGATTCTATAGGTTTTGATATGTTGTGTATTCATCATCATTTGTTTCAAGAAATTTATCAATTGTCTCCTCAATTTCCTCACTGACCCACTGGTCATTTAGCAGTATATCATTTAATTTCCATGTATTTGTGTAGTTTTCAAAATTCCTCCTGCTATTAGTTTCTAGTTTTATTCCACTGTGGTCAGAGAAGATGTATGGTATTATTTCAATTTTTCTGAGTGTTTTAAGACTTGTTTTGTGATCTAATATATAGTCTATCTTTGAAAATAATCGATTACCAAACAAAACAATGTGTATTTTGCAGCTCTTAGATGAAATGATCTGTAAATATCTATTAGGTCTATTTGGTCTACAATGCAGATTAAGTATGATATTCCTTTGTTGATTTTCTGTCTGGAATAGCTGTACAATGCTGAAAGTAGGGTGTTGATGTCTCCACTTATTATTGTATTGAGGCCTATCTCTCTCTACAGGCCTAATAATATTCTTTTATATATCTGGGCGCTCCAGTGTTGGGTACATATGTATCTAAAGTTGTTGTATCCTCTTACTGAATTGACTCGTGTATCATTAGATATGATTTATTTCTCTCCTCTTATAGTTTTGTTCTTGAAATCCATTTTGTCTTATGTTAGTGCAGCGACAAATGCTCCTTGGAGTTTCCATTGGCATGGAATATCTTTTTTTCCATTTTTTGTTTTTAGTCTATGTGTGTCTTTAAAGTTGAAATGAATTTGTTGTAGACAACTGATTAATGGGCACTGTTACTTCCTTTTTTAATCCATTCATCCTGTCTATGTCTTTTGATTGGAGAGTTTAGTTTATTTACAATTAATATTATTATTGATAAGTTATATATCTATTACTGCCATTTTGTTGTTTCCTGGTTATTTTGTGATCTTATTTTCCTTCTTTCTTTTATTCCTGTCTTTCTCTAGTGAAGATAATTTTCTCTAGTAGTATAATTTAGTTTCTGGCTTTCTTATTTTTTGTGTATTTGTTGTATATTTTTTGGTTTGAGGTTACCATGAGGCTTGTTGATACTATTTTATAACCCATTATTTTAACCTAATAACAATGAAACCTTATTTGCATAAACAAACAAGCAAAAAGAAAACTAATAAACACCTTCTCCTTGTGCTCTCAGTTTTTAACGTTTTGTTTCTTTTTATATCTTATTTCACTATATCTTAAAAGGTTGTCATATTTTTTTTTTATTTTTATTGGTTCATTGTTTCCCCTTTCTACTTATGATAAGAGTAGTTTGCACACCACAGTTACAGTGTTATAATATTCTGTGTATTTTTTGTTTACTTACTATTACCAGTAACTTTTGTACCTTCAGGTGATTATTTATTTCTCACTAATGTCCTTTTCCTTCTGATTGAAGTACTCCCTTTAGCATTTCTTATAGGAGAGGTCTGGTATTGATGAAATTCCTTAACTTTCATTTGTCTGTGAAAGTCTTTATTTCTCCTTTATGTTTGAAGAATATTTTCAATGGATATACTATTATAGGGTAAAAGTTTTGTGTTTTTTTTTTTTTTTTTTTTTTTTCCTTTAGCACTTTAAATATGTCATGTCACTCTCCCTGGCTTGTCAGGTTTCCACTGGAAAGTCTACTGCCATACATATTAGAGCTCCACTGTATGTTATTTGCTTTTATTCTCTTGGTGTTTTTAGTATCCTGTCTTTATCCTTGATCCTTGGCAGTTTGATTATAAAATGCCTTGAGGTAGTCTTCTTTGGGTTAAATCTTCATTGTACTCTATAACCTTCTAGTGCTTGGATATTGTATTTATTCTAGGTGTGGGAAGTTCTCTCCTATTGTCCCTTTGAATAAACTTTCTATCACTGTCTCTTTCTCTGCCTCATCTTACGGCCAATAACTCTTAGATTTGCCCTTTTGAATCTATTTTTTAGATCCTGTAGGAATCCTTCATTATGTTTTATTATTTTTTCTTTTGTCTTTTCTGACTCTGTATTTTCAAATAGCCTGTCTTTAAACTCACTAATTCTTTCTTCTGTTTGATCCATTCTGCTATTAAAGGACTCATGCACTCTTTGATATGACAATTGCATTTTTCGCCTCCAGAATTTCTGCTTAATTCTCTTTAATTATTTCAATCTCTTTGTTAAATTTATCTGATAGAATTCTGAATTCCTTCTCTGTGTTATCTTTAATTTCTTTGAGTTTCCTCAACACAACTATTTAGAATACTCTGTCTGAAAGGTCACATGTCTCTGTTTCTCCAGGACTTCCATTTGATATGGTCATGTTTTCCTGGGTGTTGTTTATGCTCATAGATGTTTTTCCATGTCTGGGCATTGAAGACTTGGGTATCTATGTTTATTGTAGCCATCCCTCTTGAGAAGGTTTTTCAGATATTTGAAAGGATTTGGGTGTTATGATCTAAGTTGTTTCTGTTTTAGAAAGCACTCCACATCCAGTAATACTGTGGTTCCTGCAGACTCATAGAAGTACTGCCTTGTTGGTCTTGGACAAGATCTGGAAGAATTCTCTAGATTACCAAGCAGTCTCTCTTCCCTTAATTTCTCCCAAACATACAGAGTCTCTCTCTCTCTCTCTCTCTCTCTCTCTCTCTGTTTAGCCACATAAAGCTGGGAGTGGAGAGACACAGCAACCCTGTGGCCCCTACCTCTATGACTGTGCTGGGTCAGACCTGAAGCCAGCACAGCACTGGATCTCACCCCAAACCTACTACAACCACTCCCTGGCTACTGCCTATTTTTGCTCAAGATATTGGTGCTCTACAATCATCAGGTGGCAAAGCTATCCAGACCTGAGTTCTTCTCTTTAGAGTGGCAAGGTCCCCCAGGTACCAGATGAGTCTGTAAGTGCTATCAAAGAGCTAAGGACCAAAGTCAAAAACCTTAGAAGTCTACCTGGTATTCTACTTGATTGCTGTTGACCTGACACTCAGACCACAAGATGCAGTCCTTCCTACTCTTCCAAAGGCAGAGGAGCCTCACTCCATAGCCACTGGTAATTTGGCCATGAGGAGTGCTGCCAGACTACCACGGATGTTACCTTAAGGTTCAAGGTATCTTAAGTCAGTTTGTTGTGAGTGCTGTCTGCCTTAGGACTCACCCTTTAAGGCAGTGAGTTCCCCTCTGTCTTAGGTAGGCCCAGAAATGCATCCAAAAGTCAAGTCCTGGAAACTGGGACTCCAAAAGCCTTCTTATTGCTCTACTCCACTGTGGTAGTGTTGGTACCTAAGGTTCAAGACAAAGTCCCCTTTAATTCTCTCCCTGCTTTTCTCAAGAAGGAGGAGTTTTGCCTCATAGCCACCACCACTGGTAATGTGCTGAGTCTCGCCTGCAGCTGCCAAGTCTCAGTGACTCAACAAGGACTTTTATGTAGTACTTGGGTGTCACTGGTAGTTATTCAGTGTCCAAGGGCAATGGAAGAGGTCTCTTTCGGAGCTGTGAGTGATCCAGCCTGGGGTTAGGGAAGGGGTGATGTCAATACCCTCTTGGCTGCCCCAGCTGGTATCTCAGGTTAAATGTTCCCTCCGTGGGTGGGTGTCAGCTGAGTTGGGTCAGGTTTTCTTTTTTGCTCTAACAGAAGAACATTGAGTTAAATGCCTCACAACTGTTGTGTTCTCCCTCCTTCAGCATCCAGGGAGGCTCTTGAAACCATATGGCTGCTTCCGGGGGTGGGTGAGGGGTTGCATCCATTGATGACTTGGGATTTCTATCTCTTCAGTGCCTCTTTCAGCAATGTGAAGTTAAAACCAGGTACTATGGTTTTTCACATGATTTTTGTTTCTTATAAAGGTGTTTTTTTCTGTGTAGATAGTTGCTAATTTGGTGTCCTTGTGGAGGGGGGACAATTGGTGATTTCTATCCTGTCATCTTGCTCCACCTCCCTCCAGATACAATATTTTTGGTTGACAGGTTGTTTCCTTCAGCACTTTTAATATATTATCCCACTTGCTTTGATTTGCAAAGCTTTGCTGATAAACCTAATAATCTTATGAGAACATTTTTGTATGCAAAAAATCACTTTTGCTGTTTTTAAGGTTATCATTTTGTCTTTAACTTTAGATAGTTTGACTACAATTTGTCTTATTTGGTTCTCTTTGAATTTATTCTACTTTGAGTATGTTGAGTTTCTTTAATCAATATGTTCATTTTTTTTTCCCTCAGATATAGGAAGCTTTTAACATATAGGAACTTTGTTCCTCTCTTTTCTTCTGAATTAATGTGTATGTTCATTAACTTGAGAGTATGCCACAAGTTTCTTATGTTTCCTTTAATTTTCTTATTTTGTAGTTGCTCTTCTGACTCAAGGATTTCAAATAACCTATCTTCAAGTTCACGCATTCTTTCTTCTGCCTGATCAAGTTGTTTTTGAATGTCTCTAATGTATTTTTCAGATTCAGCATTTTTGTTTGGTTCTTTATAGTTTTAATCTTTTGTTGATATTCTCATTTTACTCATGCATCATTTTGTGAATTTTGTAATTATCTGTGTTCTATTTTAGATAATTGGGCATATTTATATTATTGTACATATTTGTCAGACAGTTTCCAGATCTTCATTTCTTTAGGGTTAGTTTCTGAAGTTTTACTTTGTTTATTTGATGGGGCCATGTTTTCTTGGTTTTCTTTTGTTTTGTTTTTTGGTGTGCCTTGTAATATTTTGCTGAGATATGGGAATTTAAGAAAACTACTACTTCTTCCAGTTCTTGTGTATGAGTTTTTGCAGGGAAAGACCTTCACCAATCAGTCCAACTGGAGATTCTAGGACCTTTTAAATCTTTTCCGATATTTTTCTCTCCATAGTGTATCCTTGGAGAATTTTAGTTCTAATATGCTACTTGCCTCTATTTTCAATAGCTTCCAGATTCTGGCACTTGTTCTGTCACTGTTTCCAGACAAATAAGAAAGAAATCCGTCCCCTTGGTAGCCCTAAGACAAGCCAGAACATTGGATACATAGTGTACTCTTTTGTTTCCATGTAAATGTGGGAGCCCAAGTATGGAAGGTTTGCTTCTGATTGTTCTGCATTATACCATAAAGGGAAGGGGTCGGGGCACAAACGAATGTGACAATTATTTTACCCCTTTCTCTGGAAACCCCTTCTTAGTTTTACAGTGGTCTGGATATTGTACTTTCTCACATAGTCTCTAGAGTTCTCACAGAGGTATTCTGGTCCATATAATGTTGTTAACTTGCTGTCTCCGTAATTTCCTAATCTGCCATCATAAGAAAATCTATCCTAGGCACATTTTTTAAATCTCCCTCTGGCAGAAGCTGAAAGGAGCAATTTCAATCACTTATGCAGTTTGCAGACCTTTGTTCACATCTACCCTTGCACCATCCTATTAGTCAAAGCAAGTCACTTTCCAAGTCAGGCAAGGACATTTCAGTCAGGTAAGGAAATTGTTTCCATTAAATCGGTTGGGGGTGGAAGGCATTGGTTAAGGAAAGACATTTAACATTTCTGAGAAACAAGGTAAGTTTTCAGAGTCTGCCCTCTTGTTGATGAATATCATTTTCCTTCCAAGAGCTAAAATATGCACAATTTCCTTTCTATCACAGCATTATGCTTAAAGTCCAGGATCTTGTAATGTATACCTAGCCTACATAGGATTTTGATCGAGAAACTTATGAAATTAAAAACTGTTAGTTATTTTCATATTTTTTCCATCCCCCTTTAACGCACAACACACTAATGGTACAATTAGGAAAAGATAACTAAAATAAACAACTCCTATTTGGAAAAGGAATGACTGAGACTTGTTTGCAGCAGTTTTGAAATACTGCCAGGTAAATGTCATTGTCAAGTGTTGTTATCATACGTCCTGTGGATGGAGGATATTTTATAATCAGGATCTGATTCTGGTGGCTGGGAATGACTCCCTGGTCTGCTATTTTTCTCCAGTTTTTGGCTTTATCTAATGGGACAAACTTTTTTTTTTTTGTCATCCTTTTTGGGCAACTTCTGTAGAAGACATTAGAAAATGTACTTTTTATTTTTTATTTTTTATTTTTTTTAAATTACTGAGCAGCACTTTCCACCTGCTTCCTGTCTGTAAACTATGTAAGTGCAAGAATAAATTTTACGTTTGGAGCAATTTTAGTCACTTCGAATTCTGAATAATAAAGCGCATAGACATAAAGCTCTATCAAAATCTTTGTGGGTTTTTATGCTAGTGTGCATGCACTGAGACAAAAGATATACCTGTAATAGCCCTCGTGATGTACACCTCTTACTGTATTTAATATATCATATTCTGAGATTCCTAAAAGACCTTTCTTCTACCTAAGAGGGACCTTAATTTTTTCAAAGTTCCTAATAAAATGTTTTAAAGCTAGGCCCCTAATTTACTCTTTTCTGTGGGACCATGTTTTACCGTAGATGCACTAACTTTTGAGTATACTCCCATACTGAATTTTAATTTGAGAGTGTGTTACTAACTGAAGAATTCAGGAATAAGAACCAATTTCATTGTAATTCTCTATAAATTCTGCTTAAAAACTACCATTATTTATTTTATTTTATTTTATTTTCTGAGCTCACCTGCTTTTTCCTGTCTTTACTTGCTTTCTAATTCCAAAGCCACTCTCACATATATGAGGACTTTATCATAATAACACTTCATTTATCTTTGCCAAATTTAGTAATGGTTGACTATTGATGCATAACAAAATACTCCTAGGTTCAGCTGGATGTTAGTTGATCTAAGATGGAATCAGCAAAAAGGCATATGCTCTATGTTTCTCTTGTTTTATATATATATATATATATATATATATATTAACAACTAGACCCTGCATGTTTTTCTTAGGGTGGTGGCAGAGTTTCAAGAAAGCAACATCAATAGTGAAGGTGTTGTAAAGTATTCTGTCACTTCCTACCTAGTATATTCTACTAACAACAGTAAATCACATGACCAATCCCAAAGATCAAGGGTAGAGAAGTACTCTCTGCTCGCAGAGGTGGGGGCAAAGTCTAAATAAATATTTCTGAATAGTTATCTAATCAGAAACCAGTTAGTACTTTATTGGTACATACACTTTTTAATAACAATTTTACTTTGTTCTGTGTCTTCAGTAAATACAAACACTTAAAGACACACAAAGTTATAACTAGCTGATGTACAAATTTTAAAAAGTGTTTTTTCCTTGTTGGTGGCTATGGTGCATACTTTTCTAATGCGTAAGGTTTGGAAAATAAAGTGAGTACAAAATTTTAGGATCTTTTAACTTCTTACTGCTAGATACTCATGGATTAAATACGTTGCACCACTCAGGGTAGTAGTCCCCCTTTACCTGGAGATTTGTCCCAAGATCCTAGTGGATACCTAAAACCATGGATAGTGCCATATCCTATGTGTAATATACTATGTTTTTTCCTATACATCTATACCTACATACCTATGATAAAATTTATAAATTAGACACAGTAAGAGGTTAAAAACAATAAGTAATAATAAAGTAGAACAATTATAACAATATGCCAGCATCACTACTATTGTGTTTTGGGGTCATTACTAAGTAAAATAAGAGTTACTTAATCACAAGCATTGTGACATCAGTGCAGTCAATTTGATAATCAAAAGGACCACTGAGTAACTAATGGGAAGGTAGTATAGACAGTGAAGATATCCTGTCCCTGGTGGAACAGAGTGTGATGTGAGATTTCATCACACTATCGAGAATGGCATGCAATTTAAAACTCATGAATTGTTTATTTTTGGAAATTTCTATTTAATATTTTTGGACCGTGGTTGACAGGAATTAAAACTGTGAAAAATGAAACCATAGGTAAGGAAAACTACTGTGTAGGTACCTTTTTTAGTTAAAAAGTTTATGCTATTCATTTTTAAATACACTTATTGTGGATTTAAGGTATACAACATGATGTTATGGGAGATAGATGATAAATACATGATGATAGATAGATACATAGATACATAGATAGAATAGATAGATGATAGATAGTAAAAAGATTACTATAATGTAACAAATTAACATATCTATTACTTCAAACATAGGAAATGAAAGCAAATACAGATATCTTATAGGCACACTATCTAACAACAGAATTAGAAGTGTATTCTTAATAGCTCATCACTTCCTCGAGTTAAGATGTGTGGTATATAAATTCATGTGCCATCTTCCTTAAAGCACATATTTTTGTGTGTGCTGAATCACCAATAACACAGTTCAAAATAGGATCTTTTACATTGAAAGAACATTATGCTTCGTTACTATGGAAACTATCTGCTCTTCCTGAAAAGCTTTCATAGTCCTGGTTTCTCTTTTTCTCTCTGCATGTTTTACCCCTCAAGTTCCTTAGCTGCCACTTTGTGTCTGCCTTTGCTCTGACTTTGATTGAGTGGAGTTTTATGACCTTCATATTCCTAGTATAATCATTTATTTGTTCTAAAATTTTGATTTCTTATCCAAGAAAAGAAGTTTAAATAATCAGGTGTCATTTTACTTCTATTATATCTTTAATTTTTAGATGGCAAGTTGTCACAATATAAACAAATCTTATAGAAGGATAAATATTTAAGTAAATGGAATTATTTATAGTCATTGTGCAGATTATATGATCACTTTTCATTTTAATTTACAGCTATGAGGGAACGTTAATCAGAACCCTAAGCTCAATCAACAAGGCTGCTCAAATCCATGATTTTTCCCTGCGGCTTCGGCAACTGATATAAATACTGCCATAAGTTGTGCCAATGAAGCTCTTAAAGGAGTTAAGGCACTTCAAGTATTAACACCTGAGAATGCTTCAGTTGAATGTTGCATCTGTAAAAACACAGCTAACTCGTGAGTAACATGACAGCTACGTGTCCATCAAGATTTTTAGAAAGATCATGAATCTGCTACCCTCCTATCTTGTACAATATTACTAGTCTTTTTGAAATATGTGATTATAGTTTGAATTTCAAGTTCCTTTTTAGTTAGAAATTAGTCAATGATACACAAATAGTGAAATATTAGCCGGGCGTGGTGGCTCACGCCTGTAATGCCAACGCTTTAGGAGGCCAAGGCGGGTGGATCACGAGGTCAGGAGATGGAGAACATCTTGGCTAACAAGGTGAAACCCCGTCTCTACTAAAAATACAAAAAAAAAAAAAAAAAAAAAAATTAGCTGGGCATGGTGGCGGGAGCCTGTAGTCCCAGCTACTAGGGAGGCTGAGGCAGGACAATGGCGTGAACCCAGAGGTGGAGCTTGCAGTGAGCCGAGATCGCGCCACTGCACTCCAGCCTGGGTTACAGAGCGAGATTCCGTCTCAAAACACACACACACACACACACACACACACACACACACACACATAAATAGTGGAATGTTGATAAAGGTAAGATAGGGAGTGCCAATAATCCATATTTAAATAGAGTTGTATTATGCCTTTTAATTATTTATACAAACACTTTTTTTGTATGTTGAATTGTTTGGAGCACTACAGACTGACTTTTGGTACTTTTGATGATAATTTTATGTGCCAATTTAGCTAGCCTATGGTGCTAAGTTGTTTGGCCAAATACCAATCCTGATGTTTTTGTGAAGATATCTCGTAGAGTGATTAACATTTATAATTACTGTACTTTAAGTAAAAGAGATTATTCTAAATAATGTGAGTGAGCATTATCCAATCAAGACTCAAAAGCTAAACCTTAGGTTTCCAGTAGAGAAAATTCTGTCTCAAAACTGTAACACAGCAATCCTACCTGACTTTCTAATTTGCTGGCCATCTGTATAGATTTCAGACTTATCAGTCCTCACAATGTCATTTGCTAATTTCTTAAAATAAATGTCTTTCCACATGTATTTTTATCCCATTGTTTCAGTTTTTTGAGAGAACTGATAAAGGAAAATAATTATGACACTTACTAAAATGATAATGAAGATTTTATTAAAGACTATTGCAATAGAGGTATTAAAACGTGGGAGAGAGATTGGGCTCACCTCTGAATACAACAAGCATAAGTGTAGATTTAAAGCCACGGATCAGGGTGTGGGGTTGTGTGGGTTGAAATTACTAATAGAAGACAAGAAAAGTAGGGGGATTCTTGCTAAGCCTACTTAACAGGATTCTTGCTGAATGCAATCTAGGGTGATCAGAAATCAAGGGTTGAGGATGAGGAATTTAATCGGGTATCAAGGGTGATCAGATATCAAGGGTGAGAAGATTCTCCTCACACTGACTTTAACAGCATTTGTGCTAAAAATGGACATGGCAAGGACAGACAGAGAAGGCCAAAGTCAAAGTCTAGTCCAAAAAAGAACTCACAGGAACCTAAATAAAGTTTGGTCAAGAGAAGGGTTTTGTCAGAACCATGAATAATACAGCGGGTGCTCTTCCCAAAAAATATTTGCTGCTATGCATTTAAAAAACATTAACACATTTCAGCCACATTTTCTGGAAAAGCATGAAGCATGACATAAAATATAAATCTTAATTTTTTTTTTTTTTTTTTTTTTTTTTTTAAGAGACGGGGTATCGCTGTGTTGCCCAGGTTGGTCTCAAACTCCTGGACTCAAGCGATTCTTCTGCCTCATCCTCCCACAGTGCTGGGATTAGAGGTGTGAGCCACTGTACCCAGCAATATAAATAGTATTTTAACAGTTTGTATGCATGTACTAAGGTTTGTGAAGCCCAACTTTTCTATAAATAATTGGCTAAACATAGAAACATGTTTGGATTCATGGAAAGAAAAACTTGCCTAAAACGAGTAGAAATTTAGTATCTAGGAGGGTAAATCTAAGATAATTGTATTCATCTTACAGCAGATTATATTTTAAATATATTGACTGAGTTGTAAACTTACTGTGTAGAATGGTAACCTGTGTTCTTATTATATTAAACAATAAAATTCTATATTATTAAATATTTCTTTAAGTGGCAGCAGCTGACTTACTGCTACATAAAATGCAATCCCAGCTACACCCATTATTTTGAAATTCCTACAATTTGAACTGAAAATAAAAGCAGATAAAACTTTATTAGCAAATACACAAAAATGTATTCACTTATAATTATGGCCACATAATTCTAACAAATGGTTTAATTTATATAAAGACCACGTCAGTAAAGGTTGCAGCTATAAATACTCATTTTTGCACTACTATTTATAACAATGAACAATTTCTACTATCAAGATGAAGAGGTAATAATAGTGTCAAGGGATTCTATGTAAATGAATCTCATAGGCATTATAAGCGCACATAATAGAAATGACTTTCTCACCTGGTAAATGACTTTCTAAAAGGCCAGTGGTGGCACAAAATTCAATTACTGCAAATCTGTGAGTTTCTTTTCTCTCTCCTAGTTAGTATGTCATTTTTGTTTCCTTGATAATGGAAATTATTTTTAAATTAGTAATGGAAAAAATATAGATAGCTGATATAAATGAGATAGAATATATCTTACTATATTGCAAATTTGTCGCTATCCTTTGAAGTGATAAAGGTTATTCCCAAGACGACAAATGACCAAAAAGCTTTATGTATGTTTATTATGTTATGTTTTAAAGCAGCAGATGAATAGATGAGTTTTCTGTTAGTCTGATACATTTCTGTGTAGAATCCTAAAAAATTGCTAAAAAATAAGAAGTCTTTTTAAGGGATATGCGATAAAGTCGCTGTCTGCAGAATTTAAGGTATAAAAGAGACTACTGTGAAAAACTCCATTAAAAAAAAAACCTAAAAATTCATTCATCTTTATACTACAAAAAAGTGAATGCATTTAATATGTTAAATGCATTTTACTGTGCTTTGTATTTTATCAGAAAACCCCACATTGGCTGCAAAATGTTTTGTCTGACCGCAAATAGAAGTCATGAATAGTCATTCAAAAGAAACTTTTTCATTAGATTTAGAAAAATAGTTCAGGACTAACGCTTAAAGTGTCTGGTCAAGAACTGTAAGGTTTACCCTATGGATAATGAAAAACTGTTAATGGTATTCGAATTGGGTTGAGAATGGAATCACTATCAGACCAATCATTTAGAGAATTAGAAATACTGTAAAACACTCCTTAGGCCTTTTCTGAAATTGCCTGTATGAGTTTCTTACTGTTGCCATACAAATTACAAAAGCTCATTGACTTAAAAGAGCATGCATTTATAACAGCACAGTTCCGTAACTCAGAAATCTGAAACAGATCTCACCAAAATCAAGATTATCACAGGGCTGAATCCTTACTGGAGGTTCTGAGAAAGAACAACTCTTTTAGGTTGTTAGCTAAATTCAGTACTTTACATTTATAAGACTGTGGTCCCCATTTCCTCACTTTCTGTCAATCAGAAACCGCATTCATAAGAAGCTTCTTTCAGGTCTTTGCATATGGGCTCTGCATTACAGAGGCATGTGAAATCCTTTTCATGCATGGAATCTTCTTGACTTTTCATTCTACAGCAAACACTTCCAAAGAAAGTCTAACTGACTTGAAGACCAAGGAAATTTTGTTCCATGAATTTAATATGAAGAGTAAAGAAAAATTCTAGTGTTCATGGTTATAAAGCCACTCAACTGGGTAAGTTAAATATGTATGAAACACAAATATTGTTATAATAGGTATTTTAAAACATATAGCCATATGCTGAACTTGGTCTCAATGTTATTTAGTAGAAAAAGGCAGAAGAGTTAATAAGTATACATATGAACAGAATAAGCAAAAAGAACAAATCTGGAGGCATCACACTACCTGATTTCAAACTCTACTATAAAGCTATAGTCACTAAAACAGCATTGTACTGGTATAAAAATAGGCACATAGACCAAAGGAACAGAACAGAAAACCCAAAAGTAAACCAAATACTTACAGTCAACTGATTTTCAACAAAGCAAACAGAATAGAAAATGGGGAAAATACACCCTTTTCAACAAATGGTGCTGGGATAATTGGTTAGCCACAAGTAGGAGAATGAAACTGGATCCTCATCTCTCACCTTATAAAAAATCAACTCAAGATAGATTAAGTACTTAAATCTAAGACCTGAAACTATCAAAATTCTAGAAGACAAGATTGGAAAACCCTTTCTAGATGTTGGCTTAAACAAGGATTTCATGACCAAGAACACAAATCAAATGCAATAAAAACAAACATAGTTGGGGCTTAAACTAAAAAGCGTTTGCATGGAAAAAGGAACAGTCAGCAGAGTAAAGAGACAACCCATAGAGTGAGAGGAAATCTTCACAATCTATACAGCTGACAAAGGACTAATATCCAGAATCTACAACAAACTCAAATCAGTAAGAGAAACAATCTCATGAAAAAGTGGACTAAGGACATGAATAGATAATTCTCAAAAGAAGATAAACAAATGGCCAATAAATATATGAAAAAAATGCTCAACATCACTAATGATCAGGGAAATGCAAATCAAAACCACAATTCGATGCCACTTTACTTCTGCAAGAATGACCATGATCAAAATATCAAAAAACAGTAGATGTTGGCATGGATGCGGTGACCAGGAAATACTTCGACACTGCTGGTGGGAATGTAAACTAGTACAGCCACTATGGAAGGCAGTGTGGAGATTCCTTAAAGAACTAAAAGTAGAACTACCATTTGATCCAGCAATCCCACTCCTGGATATCTACCTGGAGGAAAAGAAGTCATTATACGAAAAAGATACTTGCACATGCATGTTTATAGCAGCACAATTCACGATTACAAAATTGTAGAACCAACACAAATGCTCATCAACCAATGAGTGGATAAAGACAATGGAATACTAATTAGGCATAGAAATGAATTAGCAGCAGAGACCTTGGAAATTATTATTCTAAGTGAAGTAACTCAGGAATTGAAAATCAAACATCATATGTTCTTACTGATATGTGGGAGCTAAGGTATGAGGAGGCAAAGGCATAAGACTGATACAATAGGCTTTGGGGATTTGTGGGGAAGGATGGGAGGTGGGGGTGAAGAATAAAAGACTACAAATATGATGTATACTGCTAGGGTAATGGGTGCACCCAAATCTCACAAATCACTACTAAGGAACTTACTCATGTAACCAAATACTACCTATACCCCAATAACTTAAGGAAAAAGAAAAAAGAAATAATTAGTGTAATTTTTTCTTGGAAAGTAGTAGGGAGAGGAATGGGGAAAAGAGAATTAAATGAAATATGAAATAATTTTATAACATGTTTATACAGAGGGTGAATTTTCTTCTTCTAAAATTAACCCCTTTACACACTGTATTAGTTCTCACGCTGCTATGAGGAAATACCCAGGACTGGGTAATTTATAAAGTAAAGAGGTTTAATTGACTCACAGTTCTGCAAGGCTGGGAGGCCTCAGGAAACTTACAATTATGGCAGAAGGCACATCTTCACAGGAGAGCAGGAGAGAAAATGAGCACAAGCATGTGAAATATCAAACACTTATAAAATCATCAGATCTCATGAGACTCACTCATTATGATGAGAAGCGCATAGGGAAACCCGCCCCCACCGACCCCGCTCCACCTGGTCCTGTCCTTGACACATGGGAATTATTACAATTCAAAGTGAAATTTAGGTGGGACACAGAACCAATCTGTATCACACCACCACACATATACATAAACACATTAATATGCACATACATAAACCTACAGAAGGTATAATAAATTATGTTTATTTGTTGTTTGAATCTATTGCAGATGGATAGGTGTAGAAATCCATATACTTTATGAAAACCAAATCAAATGTAAATGAAAGTAGGCATGGATAGAGGACATGTATGTCTAGACAGACAATATTTCTGAATCTAAATTTTTGTGAAATCCTTATGCCCACATGTTTTCAAAAATGACATCGTTCTGAAAAAGGTGGCATATTAGCTGTAGTTAAGGATAAACAACTTACAATAAGCCCAAAATGTTGATAATCATATGGGAAAATACTGAATCAGAAACAGGAAAAAATTATCCTTTTAGAAAAAGAAGAACATGTCTTCCAGTGGAGGAAAATGGGTTTCAAATACATTGTGTGCTTTTTCGTATGCATGCATGCATGCTGAGTTGTGCATATATAAGTACTTTTTAACTTTACAGATGTCCTTAATACATTGAAGTACTGAATTTTGTCATTATCAAGCAGAATGAAAGAATATCAGAATTCTAGGAATAACATCAGGATTCAAATCTGAAAGGCATTGAGTATCCAAGGGCAATATTTTCAGGTGCCTAAACTTATGCCAATATAAATGTCAAGGGAACTAGAAAGATTATATACAATCAGATCCAATGCACAAAGATCATAACAAAAACAGGAATTGTGACATCAGTCTTTATTTTAAAATAAGGTTATCTAGTCAATGAATTTGAAAAAAATATATATCAAATATTCTTTATCCATGTGTTCTTTGATGGGCATTTAGGCTGGTTCCATATTTTTGCAATTGTGAATTGCACTGCTATAAATATGCATATGCATATGTCTTTTACATATAAACACTTCTCCTTTGGGTAGATACTCAGTAGTGGAATTGCTGGATTGAATGGTAGTTATACTTTTAGTTCTTTAAGTAATCTCCACACTGTTTTCCACAGTGGTTGTACTATTTACATTCCCACTAGCAGTGTAAAAGTGTTCCCTTTCCACCACATCCATGCCAACATATTATTGTTTAAATTATGACCATTTTTGCAGGAGTAACATGGTATCTCGCTGTGGTTTTAACTTGCATTTCCCTGATAATTAGTGATGTTGAGCATGTTTGTTGGCATTTGTGTATCTTCTTTTAAGAGTCGTCAATTGAGACAACTTCTCTTCTTTTGAGAGTTTTCGTGTTCGTTGGCCATTTGTATATCTTCTTTTGAGAGTTGCCAATTCATGTCCTGTGCCCACTTTTTGATGGGATTGTTTGTTTTGTTTTGTTGCTGATTTGTTTGAGTTCCTTGTAGATTCTGGGGATTAGTCCTTTGTCTGATGCACAGTTTGCAAATATGTTTTCCCATTCTGTGTGTTGTCTATTTACTCTGATGATGATGATGATGATGATTTGCTGTACAGAAGATTTTTAGTTTAATTAGGTCCCATCTTTTTATTTTTGTTTTTGCTGTATTTGCTTTTGGGTTTTTAGTCATGAAGTCTTTACCTAAGGCAATGTCTAGAAGGGCTTTTAGGATGTTATCTTCTAGATTTTTTATTGTTTCAGGATTTGTATTTGAGTCTGTGGTCCATCTTGAGATGTAATACTACTCAACAATAAAAAGGAATTAAAAAATAGCATTTACAGCAACCTGAATGGAGTTGGAGACTATTATTCTAAGTGAAGTAATTCAAGAATGGAAAACCAAACATCATATGTTCTCATTTACAAGTGGGAGTTAAGGTATGATTACACAAAGACAAAATAATGATATCATTAATCTTGGGGACTCAGGACGGAAGGGTGAGAGGGGGGTAAGGGATAAAAGACTACACATTGGGTACAGTGTACACTACTTAGGTGATGGGTGTACCAAAATATCAGAAATTACCACGAAAGAACAAAGAACTTCTCCATGTAATAAAAAACCACCTATTCCACAAAAAACTATTGAAATAAAATAAAATAAATAATAAAAATAAAAAAGAAGTATGAGAATTCACTTTAACCTGAAAAAATTCTTCAGTGTCATATTCATACAGAAGTCATTATCTGAATATATATGAAATATATTGTTTTATTTTGAATGAAAAATTACTTTTCTCAGATAATTGATACACTGGTTTCTTAAAAGGATCAATAATCCTTCTCAATAGATGAGTAGTTTGCTGTCAAGAAAAGCTTTTTTTAAAATATAAAATAAATCTCCATAGATATTTAGCACTAATTTGAAAGTTACAACAATTGGAAGTGATGGCAAACTGATGATTACCTACTCTGTTTATTAAAATTATTTAATAAATGGCATGAAAAAACAAAAAAAAAAAGACTGATACTTAAAAACTTAAATCTTAGAATTAGCTTGGCCCTTATTCATTTTATCTAGCGTTCTATCGATGGAACAATTTTCTCTACAATGTCTTTGAAGCCTTTTTATTTCTTTATTTTCTCTCACTGATTTCAGTTCCTTAAAAGCAATGCTTAGAGAAAACCATTTCTGAATTATTTTGATAATGCTTCTCTGTCAGTATGTCATTTACAATAGTGCCCCAGGTATGGGGTGTGATATTGCAGACACTGTCTGAGGAGTACAGATTTCAGTTATTACTTCACATGACACACAGTATCGTTGCATTAATTTTAATAGAAAACATTATTTACAGTTACAACTACCTTTCAAGCTGACTAGATCATGTTAAATAGGAGCCTTTTTCATTTTCCTGACTCCTTGAAGAGTTCAGGTGTTGTAGTTTTGAAAAGAGTTCTAAGCTACAGAATTTCCAATTGTGAATAATAGTGGAAAAATAAATGACTCTCATGGCATTTGCAGAGAAAATTGGAACAAAAATGATTGGCAGTTAAATGCAATGTGTGAAAGAAAAAAGAGTAATATTTCTATTAATACTAATTTTCTGTATTTCTATTAATGAATACAAATATATTCACTTTTACTTATTTATTTCCATCCATCCAAGTGATCAAATGCCAAAGGTAATATTTACTTCTTATTTATTTATTTATTTATTATTTTTATTTTTATTTCCATAGATTTTGGAGGAACAGGTGGTGTTCAGTTGCATGAATAAGTTCCTTAGTGGTGGTTTCTGAGATTTTGGAGCACCCATCACCTGAGCAGTATACATGGTACCCAATTTGCAGTCTTTTATCCTTTACCCCCCGACACACATACTTTCCCCTGAGTCCCCGAAGTCCATTGTATCATTTTTATGCCTTTGCATCCTCATAGCTTAGCTCCCATTTATTGGTGAGAACATACAATGTTTAGTTTTCCATTCCTGAGTTACGTCAACTTAGAATAATGGCCTCCAGTTCCACACAGGTCTCATGAATGCCATTATTTTATTTCCTTTTATGGTGGAGTAGTATTTCATGGTGTATGTATACCATAATTTCTTTATCCACTCATTGATTGATAGGCATTTGGGCTGATTGCATATTTTTGCAATTGCGAATTGTGCTACTGTAAACATGCATGTGCAAGTATCGTTTTTGTATTAATATAATGACTTCTTTTCCTCTGGGTAGCTGGATACCCAGTAGTGGGATTGCTGGATCAAATGGTAGCTCTGCTTTTAGTTCTTTAAGGAATCTCCACACTGTTTTCCATAGTGGTTGTACTAGTTTACATTCCCAGTAGCAGTGTAAACGTGGTCCCTTTTCACTACATCCCCACCAACATCCATTATTTTTGTTTCATTTTTTGAATGATAGCCATTCCAGTGGGAATAAGGTGGTATTCCATTGTGGTTTTGATTTGCATTTCCCTGATCACTAGTGATGCTGAGCATTTTTTTCCTATGCTTTTGGCCATTTGTAAATCTTTTGAGAATTGTCTCTTCATGTTCTTAGGCCATTTTTTGATGGGATTATTTGTTTTTCCTGGATATTTGACCTATGTTTGATGTATACATTACAAAGATTTTTCTCCCACTTTGTAGATAGTTTGTTTACTCTGCTGATTTTTTCTTTTGCTGTTCAGAAGCTTTTTAGTTTAATTAATTCCAACTATTGATTTTGTCTTTGTTACATTTGCTTTTAGGTTGTTGGTCATGAAGTTTTTGCCTAAACCAATATCTAGAAGGGTTTTTCAAATGTCATCTTCTAGAATTTTTATGATTTCATGTCTTAGATTTACTTCCTTGATCCAGGTTGAGCTGATTTTTGTATAAGGGAGAGATGAAGATCCAATTTCCTTCTTCTACATGTGGTTTGTCAGTTATCTCAGTAACATTTGTTGAATAGGGTGTTCTTCCCCGCTTTATGGTTTTGTTTGCTTTGTTGAAGATCAGTTGACTGTAAGTGTTCAGGTTTATTTCTGTGTTCTCTATTCTGTTCCATTGGTCCATGTGCCTATTTTTATACTAGTACCATGCTGTTTTGGTGACTGTGGCCTTATAGTATAATGTGAAGTCACATAATGTGATGCCTCCAGATTTGTTCTTTTTGCTTAATCTTGCTTTGGCTATGTGGACTCTTTTTTTGGTTCTATATGAATTTTAGGATTGTTTTTTCCAGTTCTGTAAGAAATGATGGTGGTATTTTAATGGGAATTGTATTGAATTTGCAGATTGCTTTTGGCAGTATGGTCATTTTCACGATATTGATTCTACCCACCCATGAACATAAGATGTGTTTCCATTTGTTTGTGTTGTCTATGGTTTCTTTCAGCAGTGTTTTATAGTTTTTCTTGTAGAGGTATTTCACCTCCTTGCTTAGGTATATTCATAAGTGCCTTTCTTTCTTTCTTTCTTTCTTTCTTTTTCTTTCTTTCTTTCTTTCTTTCTTTCTTTCTTTCTTTCTTTCTTTCTTTCTTTCTTTCTTTCTTTCTTTTTTACAGCTATTGTAAAAGGGGTTGAGTTCTGGATTTGATTCTCCACTTGGCCACTGTTGGCATATAGCAGAGCTACTGATTTGTGTGCATTAATTTTGTATCTTGAAACATAGCTGAATTCATTTATCAGTTGTAGGAGCTTTTTGGATGAGTCTTTAGGGTTTTCTAATTATACTGTCGTATTATCAGCATACAGTGACAGTTTAAATTCCTCTTTACCAATTGGATGCCCTTCATTTCTTTCTCTTGTGAAACTGGAGTAAACATTCATTTCAAATGGGAAATGGAAGTTACCCTTAAAAGAAGATATTTATTTAACTGGAATTTACTAAAATGTAGAAATTTGTTCAACAAGGAAATTTACTCATAAAATAAAAAGGTAAACAAACTACTAGGATAAAATATTTGTTACATATAAATCAGTTAGAAGATGTTGATGTACACAGGGAAATGAACTGCTTCAAATCAATGACAAAGACATAAATAAAAATAGGGGGAAAATAGAGTTACCTTGAATGTAAGATATCCAAATGATCTAGAAAAAAATATTTAAAGGTACTTAACATCACTAGCATAAAGAGAAATTCAAATTAAACCCCAAAGACATAATAGTTGATATAAAATATAATGACAATAGTAATTGTTGGTAAGATCAGTATTAGAGCAATTAGAAATCTTATACATAATTGCTAGAAGTGCAATGCCTGCATTCACTTTGGAGAACAATTCAAAAATACCTGAAGCTAAATATATAGAAATTCCAGTTTTAGGTATAATACCCAAGAGAAGGAAGTGCATATTACCAAAAAAGGATACATTAAACAGGTAATACCAGCTTTATTCAAAATAGATAACAACTAGAAACAACAGAAATGCTCATCTAGTAGAAAATCAATAAATGGTAGTATTTTTATCTAATGGGATACTATATAGTAACAAAAGATGTACTAGTGATATAGGTGAGTATTTAAAAAATTATTTTGAGCAAAATAAACTAGACACTTTAGGTTATATTTCCATTTATATGAAGTAACAGAAAACTAATCTGTAGTTTTAGAAGGGGTAATAATGGTTACTGAGAAGGGACACGAAATAATATCTTGGGTGTGTTAGAAATGTTAAATGTATTAGTCTCTGTAGTAGTATTTAGGTATGTGTCTAAGTGAAACATGTGGCTATACATTGATATGTATGCATATTATTTTATGTACATCTTATTTCATTTACAAACAACTTAAAATACCCAGATTATGAATACTTTTATAAAAAAAGCAAATTCACAAAAAACTTTGAATGGTCAATGTCTTAGAAAAATACAACATTTTGTAATAGAGGCTTATAGAAATATGAGATTAAATTAGTTCTGTAAGTATTTGGTAACTAGATTCTTAATTTTAAAATGTTCCCCAGTGAAATTTTGGGAACCACATGTTTTTCAACAGTGGATTCTCAACATAGCTTTTTTTTAAATAAATAGAAACAGAGAGAATCTTATCTAAAACTTTTTATGAGACCTACATTATCTGTATGTCAAAACCTGACAAAGATATCACAACATGGGACATTACTATACTATTCACACATTCTGAGTAGAGATCCCTTGAGATTATATACAAAAATGCAAAGCATGAGAGCAAGCACATTTTAAAGATAGCAATTAATATGAAATATGAAGGTTTAGAAAATTGTTATTCAAGTTCTTAGGTTAATGAATTAACCTAAAAAAGTGACTAGAAATTTGGATGTTGATGTATTAATTGCTGCAGATAAGAAGAAAGAGAGGGTGGGTGGAGAGAAGGAGACTTTGGATTTTGCCATTTTCCTGGATCAGTGGTTCAATCATAAAATTATTCTCAAATTCACATCCTTATATTTTAAATATACGCACATTCATACACATCACACAAATATAGTATTGTTTAGTGAGTGTTTTCAATTGCTGTAAATATTTAAAAAATGTGATATTTGCTCTCTTCACTCAACATTACATTTCCTAGGTACAGGGATTCAAACAGATCTGGCTCATGGATTATAACTGCTGAATAAAAATATACAAATAAGCCAAGGTTTATTAACTATTCTATTAGTTATGGGCATTTCACTTATATCTAACACCTTTGCCCATGGCTCCTTATATTTTTTTTTAGGGTATATAATTAGAAAAAAAGTTTCTTAGTTATCATATATGTGTACAGGTATTATGAAGCTGATCTCCAAGAAGATTTTATCAATTGTCTTCATAAACAGCAGTAATTGAAAATTCCTATTTTCTTTTTTTCTTTTTTTTTTTTTTATTATACTTTGAGTTCTAGGGTACATGTGCATAACGTGCAGGTTTGTTACATATGTATACTTGTGCCATGTTGGTGTGCTGCAGCCATCAACTCGTCAGCACCCATCAACTCGTCATTTACATCAGGTATAACTCCCAGTGCAATTCCTCCCCACTCCCCCCTACCCATGATAGGCCCCGGTGTGTGATGTTCCCCTTCCCGAGTCCAAATGATCTCATTGTTCAGTTCCCACCTATGAGTGACAACATGCGGTGTTTGGTTTTCTGTTCTTGTGATAGTTTGTTAAGAATGATGGTTTCCAGCTGCATCCATGTCCCTACAAAGGACACAAACTCATCCTTTTTTATGGCTGCATACTATTCCATGGTGTATATGTGCCACATTTTCTTAATCCAGTCTGTCACTGATGGACATTTGGGTTGATTCCAAGTCTTTGCTATTGTGAATAGTGCCGCAATAAACATACGTGTGCATGTGTCTTTATAGCAGCATAATTTATAATCCTTTGGGTATATACCCAGTAATGGGATGGCTGGGTCATATGGTACATCTAGTTCTAGATCCTTGAGGAATCGCCATACTGTTTTCCATAATGGTTGAACTAGTTTACAATCTCACCAACAGTGTAAAAGTGTTCCTATTTCTCCACATCCTCTCCAGCACCTGTTGTTTCCCGACTTTTTAATGATCGCCATTCTAACTGGTGTGAGATGGTATCTCATTGTGGCTTTGATTTGCATTTCTCTGATGGCCAGTGATGATGAGCATTTTTTCATGTGTCTGTTGGCTGTATGAATGTCTTCTTTTGAGAAATGTCTGTTCATATCTTTGCCCACTTTTTGATGGGGTTGTTTGTTTTTTTCAAAACAAACAACCTCAAAATAATAAGAGCTATTTATGACAAACCCACAGCCAATATCATACTGAATGGGCAAAAACTGGAAAAATTCCCTTTGAAAACTGGCACAAGACAGGGATGCCCTCTCTCACCACTCCTATTCAACATAGTGTTGGAAGTTCTGGCTAGGGCAATCAGGCAAGAGAAAGAAATCAAGGGTATTCAGTTAGGAAAAGAAGAAGTCAAATTGTCCCTCTTTGCAGATGACATGATTGTATATTTAGAAAACCCCATTGTCTCAGCCCAAAATCTCCTTAAGCTGGTAAGCAACTTCGGCAAAGTCTCAGGATACAAAATTAATGTGCAAAAATCACAAGCATTCTTATACACCAGTAACAGACAAACAGAGAGCCAAATCATGAATGAACTTCCATTCACAATTGCTTCAAAGAGAATAAAATACCTAGGAATCCAACTTATAAAGGATGTAAAGGACCTCTTCAAGGAGAACTACAAACCACTGCTCAGTGAAATAAAAGAGGACACAAACAAATGGAAGAACATACCATGCTCATGGATAGGAAGAATCAATATTGTGAAAATGGCCATACTGCCCAAGGTTATTTATAGATTCAATGCCATCCCCATCAAGCTACCAATGAATTTCTTCACAGAATTGGAAAAAACTGCTTTAAAGTTCATATGGAACCAAAAAAGAGCCCGCATCTCCAAGACAATCCTAAGTCAACAGAACAAAGCTGGAGGCATTTCATACCTGACTTCAAACTATACTACAAGGCTATAGTAACCAAAACAGCATGGTACTGGTACCAAAACAGATATATAGACCAATGGAACAGAACAGAGTCCTCAGAAATAATACCACACATCTACAGCCATCTGATCTTTGACAAACCTGAGAGAAACAAGAAATGGGGAAAGGATTCCCTATTTAATAAACGGTGCTGAGAAAATTGGCTAGCCATAAGTAGAAAGCTGAAACTGGATCCTTTCCTTACTCCTTATACGAAAATTAATTCAAAATGGATTAGAGACTTAAATGTTAGACCTAATACCATAAAAATCCTAGAGGAAAACCTAGGTAGTACCATTCAGGACATAGGCATGGGCAAAGACTTCATGTCTAAAACACCAAAAGCAACGGCAGCAAAAGCCAAAATTGACAAATGGGATCTCATTAAACTAAAGAGCTTCTGCACAGCAAAAGAAACTACCATCAGAGTGAACAGGCAACCTACAGAATGGGAGAAAATGTTTGCAATCTACTCATCTGACAAAGGGCTAATATCCAGAACCTACAAAGAACTCAAACAAATTTACAAGAAAATTCCTATTTTCTTATAAGCAAACAAGTGATGTTTTAATGTATACATGAGGATTAATGCAGATAGGAGTTTAAAAAGAGAAATTGAAAGATGAAAGGCGTCAATAATGAGCACAAAACTCTATTCTGTGATGGGTGCTATAAAGAAGACAGCAAACATTAAATATGTCATATTTATGATATAAATATTTGTGTCATTTATATTATCAATTATTTTCTAGGCCTGAGGTAACAGCATTTAATAGAATGCACATTTCTGCCTTTATTGAGGTTATATTGTTGTCAGGAAGATATACCATAATCAAATAAATAGACAGTATAATTCCATTAATATATGTTTTAAAGAGAAATGAAACCAGATTAAAAAAAAATAGAGATGTTTGAAGGAGATGGTAAAAGATGCAAGATGGTCATGTGGTATTGAGATATTTTACAAATAGGAAATAGAGATGAGTGATAGGCTTGTCCAGTAAGACATCTTTGAGGAAGAGATAACTTAATGTTATGAGTGTGCAAGCCATGTGGCTCCATGGGAGACATTCTAAAGAGAAGTAACAAAGTCAGCAAAAGCTCTAAATCAAAAATGTGATTAATATGTTCAAGGTATGACAAAATGTCCAGCATAGCTGGATTGGAATAGGCAGGGTAGAGGGTCATAGAAAATTAAGTTAAAGACTTTGGCAGAAGTCTGAGGACCCTTTGGAAATGTTACTGACTTCAAATTTTATTCCAAGTATGATCCAAAATCATTAGAGAGTCGAAGGCAACTCATAATATATTCTCTTTTAAAGTATCTCATCTCTTAGGAAGTGAAGAATAAACTATAGGGACGCAGAGACACCAAGAGGTAAGGTTAGATGTTTTTACTGTAGTCCAGGGGAAAAAATCATTTTGGCTTAGAAAAAATCAGAAATAGAAGATTTCTGATTGAATTAAAAAATATAGTTTGATGGTTAAAATATCTGATATTTGCTGAAAGATTACCTGAAAAGTACACAAAGAGAAAAATACAGGATGGATACTAAATTTTTGGCCTGAGCACCTGGGGTAAGGAAATGAAAATACCTCTTATTGAAAAGTCTAGGGCAGGATTTAAAGAGATTAAGAAGAAACTAAGAGTTCTGTTTTACATGATGAATGTAAGATGTTTATTAAATATCACTTGGAATATGTCAAGTAGGCAATTGGATATGTTTGTCCGGAAATCACAGGGGAGGTCATGACAAGAGATAATAATCTGAAGGCCATCAATTTATTTAAACTCATTGGACAGTATGAGGGCACCCAAGAATGGATGTAGATAGAAATCAGGAAAAGCTCATAATGGAGCCCTGAACTCTCAAGTGGTACACAATGGGCTGAGTAAAAATAAAGTGATGATTAACAATAATAATAAAAAGTGATCAGTTGAACAGTTGCTACCAAGAGACTAAAAAAAGAAGAGAATGAGAACTAACTCAATAGTCAACAGCCAATGTCATCAAAGCATTGGCTACATTTACAAGGGTGATGCTAGTGGGTTATTGGGAATAACAAACCAATTGGAGTAGGAAAGCAGAAAGGGGCATATGAGGAAGGAGAAACAGGGAATAGATAAAACAATATTCTACCACCCTGATTTTGGTAATTGTGAATATATGACACAGTGTCCTTCTTAGGAAATATATGTAAAACCACTTATGGGTACATGGTTATCATGTTTGCCACTTTTCTTTCAAATGCTTCAGAACAGCAATATTTTCTAGAACTTTTTATATTAGATAAGTAGAAATGAGTGGTGCAAGGAGATCCATTACAAGTTAATAGTGGATGCTGTGATATGCTGCCCACTGTAGTGAATTCTTATCATTTGATGTCTCCTCACCATCCATTTGAATATAAGAATAACTTTCTATACTAGAAGCATGGGCTTAGTCATCCCTGATACAATTTTCAGTTCTCCACTTCTTTCCATTTCTCAATGTGATTGATCAAATATCTACCTCATACAACGACCTTCTGGTGACTACCTGCATATGGGATAACTAGATACAATGAACTGTCTTACCCCACTGACCCCAACACACTGAATGACTGCACAGATACAACACAGCAACCAACTTTTGGTCACAGCATGATTCTATGGAACTCACAACTGCTCTAAATCTGCCAGTTAGAACTCCTCTTGGGAAATCTACCTAGGTAACACAATGGACCCCAGTAAAGGCCTGTGCCTAGAGGTCCCTTACTCTCTCTTTTTTGCTCTGTATCTTCTGGTTGGGGAAGCATGTCCTGGACACCTACCTCACCTTCCTTTTGGCTCTTCAAGGTGTGCTGCCCTCTTCTCTCTGTATTTGTAAATAATAAGCTGTTTTTGTTATTTCATGTGTTTTGTTGGGTTGCCTCCTATGTGTCTCACCTGACACACCCAAATCTAACTTCTTCCCCAGTTAGGGCTCTCCTAGGGAGTAGCTATGTTGGTACAAATAAACTGGACATAGGTGAGACAAGAGCCATTAGGTTGTCTGCCAGAGTGATTAACTTTTCTGTGAGAGGGACTCCTGGTCACACTTGGGCATTAGGCTGTCTGCCAAGATTAAAAAGTATCCCATGAAAGACACTGTAAATATGCACAGTTCCTCCACAGGAACCCTATTACGGTATGTTTAGAGTTTATAGCCACTCTCCTGGGAGAGAGAAGCCAAAACCAAAACACAACACCCAAATCTCTTATACCACTATTGGGAATGTGAATGAAAACTATTCTTAGCCAGAGTATTTTCTTTCTAAGGCCACATCCCCACCTTGGAGACAAGTCACATTCAATCACTGGTTGATTCCAGGATTAAAAGCCACCGCCTCATTTACTCAGATGGAACATCTCTTAGAATACTCTGGAATTGCCTGCATCATAGACCAACTTTTTTTCTTTGTCCAATCTGTCTCCATTTGCTCCCTCTCATGTGTTTATCCTGAGTTCATTCCTCAATAAACTTCCTGCACACAAGTCTCTAACTCAGAGTTTGCTTTCCAGAAAAACTGATTTTAGATAACTAAGGAAGTATTTTGATATATATTTATTTCATGTATATATAGAATCCCTTATTCTTTTTATCTTTATTTTTGTTTTTGTTTTTAATTTTTATTTTGTCTGGCTATCCTTGTTTGTCTGTTTTTTTCAAAGTAAATGTTAAAATCAACTGGTAAAAATGTTTTAGTCTTATTCTTTCTAGACTTTATCAAGTTACAAAGAATGGAGCTTTTAATATTGACTTTTGCTATATAAAAGCATGATAATGATTTCCATTTATTCAAAATGTATTTAGTGCCTTCAGCAGCATTTTAAAATTTACTTTATATAGTTCTTTCAAATTTCTTGTTAAGTTTATTCCTAGGAATTTTATCGTTCCTGTACTTCTTTAAATTGTAACATTGCTTCCATTAAAATAGTTTCTAAATAGCTGCTTTGAAACATACGTGGTGGTAACATATGTTTATTAATTTTGTACTTCTGTAACTAACTGCATTTTATTATTGCTTAAGTCATTTTTAGTGTTTTTCCTTGAGTTTTGTGGTTATGCCAAATACTTAATCATATCTATTGCAAATGGTAATAATTGTTACCTTCTTTTCCATTGTTATAATCCTAATATATTTCTCATCTGGAATACATGTTAACAGTGAAAATTTTCTTCCAATTCACGTATGCTTATTTTTCAGTACTTTATGTGTCTTATAAAATATTACACACTCACACAAGTCTTCAAATATAGCAATAAAAGTAACTCCCATGAACTTACCAAATGACTTGAGAATTAGGTCATTATTATTATATTAAATCTACTTGTTCAATTATTCCCTAAGAGACTCTGTAGCCTTCCAACAAATTTGTGTTTATTCTGGATTTTGAATGTCTCATTATCATTTCTCTTTGTTTGTTTTGTCAAATGTATAAAATACGTGAGGAAGTTTGTGAAGCCTTAGAAATAATACTGTTAAATTTGATATGTTTTTCTGCTGCTTGTTTTTATTCATGCAATAATATCTTCTAATATTTTCATTCATATTAGTAATCTATATAATGACCTAAGTATAGCTTACGTATTTTCTCATCTGTAAAGTAATTCATTGTATGACTTTTTTTTATTGAATCTTACATCAAAGATTTAAGTTGTTCATAGTCACTAGCTTTTATAAACAATGCAGCTAAAGAGTTTGTACTTGTGCAAGTGCCCAAGAATCTCTCAGTAGGCTAAGCCTTGAAATTGAACTACTAAGCTATAGAGTATGTTTATATTTAATTTTAGTGGATAACATCCCATAACTTTCTAAAAATTGTTGAACCAATTTGTGATCTCCCCAGAAATATATGTGTCCCTATAGCTATATATTCACCCAAAACTTAGTAATATGAAACTTGCCAACTTTCTGCCAATATGATCTATGTAAAGTCATAATGTATTGTAGTCGGTTTTGTATTTTGACAATCATTAATGAATTTGAACATCTTTTCACATGGCTATTGACAATTGTCTTTTATATGAAAATACTACATGCTTTTTGTATACCTTTATATGGATTTCATGTTGATTTATAAGACAACTTTAAACATTTTAGACATCTCTGTCTTCATATTTTTTAATATTATGAATATTTTTTCTAGTGGTAGTCCCCATGAATCTCAGGAACTCATACATTTACATTTTGGCTTTTTGCTACGGTTCTCACTCTTTCTGGTTTAATCCATTTCATTTATTTTGCGTTAGGATATCCCCACTTCTTGTTTTTTCTTTGTTTCTATCTAGCCAATATGCTAGGAGCTCTTTAGGGAGCTTTGCTTCCTAGAATTTGGCATTAGTAACTTACATAGAATTTACTAAATTTATGTGAAAAAATGAAAAAGTAGATGTCAAATAATAAATAATTCTGTAAGGAATAGCACAAATCGTGAATGAAAACCGAAAAATAGTTTGTAAAGATGCTTAAGAGCTTAATTGCCTAGGACATGTGATAGCAGAACAGAGATATTCTGCTCTGAGAGAAGACAAGAGAAGGAGGCTGGAAAGTGTAAAGGCAAATTTCAAACAACTCACAGCTTTGCCTTTGGCTAAACCTGGGGCTGAGACTGTTAAGTTTAGCAGGAAAGATAGCAAGTACTAAAATTTTGAAATATAACTTACTAAAAGCCCAGATTGTTGTAGATTATTGTGTTTTTTTTAAAACACATACTATATTTACCATGTTGATTATCTGCCAGTTTCTTAAAGTGATAATACAAGCCTTCATTGTTCACTTTGATGCTTTCAAAAGGTATCACAGACTCATGGTTAGTAGGTGATGCTTTCCAATGATATATGCATAGTAGATAGTCTTGGACCTTAAAAGTAAGAATGTCCTAGGAAAAAAAAAATATGATTAAACTAGATTCAGCCTAAAGCAAAATTCTATGTATAATGTATTGATATTTGTGGTTGGTTCAATCACTGCAAAGGAATCATGTTAAAAAAGCAGTTTTTGTCATCTTAATGAAACTTAATTGTCACCCAATAAATGACAAGCAGTGCTAAGGTTTCACTTCTCTATATACCAAAAATCTAGGAAGCTGTGAACTGTTCTAAATATAAATGTTTCTTTTACCATGGGACAATATTGAGGAACACCAAGTTTACAAAGTTCTAACTACAACAAAACATTAAGTTTCACTCTTAATTAGTGATCTAAATGTCAGTTTAAAATGTTTTCATTTCAAGGAATAAATGCATGTTGTGAGATAGATGAACATTTTTCTTTTAATTATCTTTAGGAGGGTTAAAATAATAAAAAAGTCAATTTCATTCTTCACTATTCTTTCCACTTAACAAAACTGAATAAACACTTAGTGAATTATAAAAAATCTATAGTTTTTTTCTGCAATTAGAAATAATATAATCTTCAGTCTTACTACTCAGTTCATTTTGGTTTTAGATACTTAATATCTTAAGTACAGGTGTGTGTGTATACAGTGAAGTAGATAGCTAATATTTACTAAATTTGGAAGTCATATACAAAATTTTAAACCATAAGAAGTATGTAAGAGAAGAATATAGAATTTAGTATAAGACAAATTGACCAATTATTTTATCTAAACTTCGGTTTTCTCACCAGTATTCAGTGGAGAAAAATTATACTTCTTTCAGTGAGGTGAAGACAGTGAAATTGCAAATGTTAAATAAAATCAACTAAGAAATTACATGTCAAATTGTTTTCTGTAAAATGCAAGACTCCATGTGGTGTTATGGTGTTATATAAAGCATTAAAAATTATATTGAAAATAGTTTCATAGCTTTTCTTGCAGAACATTTTCAAAGAAAACTATGCAGATAGGATCTTGGCTTACAGGAGTTTACAAACTCTTTTTATGTGACTTCAAATTAGTAAGTGGCATTTTGCTTATGCTATTAAAGAAATATTTTGAATTCAAATGCATTTTATTTTATCTGTTACATTGTTACTAATAAAGTCTATGTTAACAGACTATCTATATGGTTGAACAACCAATATATTTGAAATTCAGATATACAATAAATGGTTTAGTATAAGTATAACCCATAAAATATTTAGGACATACTTACATTAAAAATTATTCCTGGCCAGGCGCGGTGGCTCAAGCCTGTAATCCCAGCACTTTGGGAGGCCGAGAGGGGCAGATCACGAGGTCAGGAGATGGAGACCATCCTGGCTAACACGGTGAAACCCCGCCTCTACTAAAAAATACAAAAAACTAGCCGGGCGAGGTGGCGGGCGCCTGTAGTCCCAGCTACTCTGGAGGCTGTGGCAGGAGAATGGCGTAAACCCGGGAGGCGGAGCTTGCCGTGAGCTGAGATCAGACCACTGCACTCCAACCTGGGCGACAGAGCTGGACTCCGTCTCACGGAACAAAAAAAAAAAAAAAATTCCTTGTTTATTTGAAATTCTAATTATGTTAGATTTTATGCATCTATATGTGCTAAATCTGGCAAACTTAACTATAAAAGTTTCAGATTTTAGAAACAATGAATGCAAGATAGTATTGCAGAATAGCTATTATATTGTAGGTAGTAAAGTACTCTGATTGTCAATTTCTCTTTCTCCTCCCACTATTAATTGAGGACTTTAAATTATCTTAGTTTTACTTCCTTCTTTACTGAAATTAGTATGGCGATTCAAAAATTATCTATAAATGCATATTTCTAGGTTGAATTTGGAGATCAAACATCTTGTAAAATGTAAGTAAAATATTCATTTGAAATATCACATATGTGATTTACTGTTATATAATTATCTTATTTTGAAAGCACCATGAAGTTAATCATAAATATTATGTCACAACAACTCTTCAATATTATGCTTGTGGGATCTTCAACCAAAGCTATTCATGTAACTATAAAAGATTTGGATTTTTTTTGTATTTGTGTATTGTT
This sequence comes from Chlorocebus sabaeus, assembly GCF_047675955.1. NCBI lineage: Eukaryota > Metazoa > Chordata > Mammalia > Primates > Cercopithecidae > Chlorocebus > Chlorocebus sabaeus. Next base: position 4,170,701 of record NC_132927.1, read on the forward strand.
ATTAAATACAAATATAATCATTTATCATGATGGCAAAGTGGTCTGCCAAATTAGATTTTTAAAAATACCTATAAAATGCTTCAAAGGATAATATCCCACTTGAAATTCAATAGGATGATTGCCAAAGCCCTTGAATATAATTTCACATTGTCTAAATCAATACAGGAATAAGTGCTTGCCTATGACAATTTTTACCAGTGTTAAAAACAAGTTTAAGAAGACTTAACAATGGAAATATGACCACTTTCTCTCATGGACTTGAAAACTTAATATTATTAACTTGGCACTAATCCCCACATTGATCTGCAGAGTCAACACAAGCTCAATCAAAATCACAGCCACAATGTTAATTTTTTTTGCAGAAATTTTCTACCTGATTCAAAAATTAACATGAAAATCCAAGCAACTAAAAATATTCAAAATGGTTTTGGAATACTAGAATAAAGTTGGAAGATTCACACTTTGTTATTTCAAACCTCACTGCAGAGCTACAGAAATCAAGGCAGGGATATTCTGGCTTTAAGATAGGCATAGAGAGCAATGAAATTGAATGGAGAAGCTGAAGGGATCACACTCTCTGACTTCAAACCATACTACAAGGCTACAGTAACCAAAACAGCATGGTACTTGTACCAAAACAGATATATAGACCAATGGAATGGAACAGAGGCCTCAGAAATAACACCACACATCTATAACAATCTGATCTTTGACAAAACTGACAAAAGCAAGCAATAGGGAAAGGATTCCCTATTTAAAAAATGTTGCTGGGAAAACTGGCTAGTCATATGCAGAAAACAGAAACTGGACCCCTGCCTTACACATAAATTATACAAAATTTGACTCAAGATGGATTAAAGACTTAAATATAAAATCTAAAACTATAAAAACCCTAGAAGAAAACCTAGGCAATACTATTCAGGACATAGCCATGGGCAAACACTTCATGAATAAAACATGAAAATCAATTGCAACAAAAGCCAAAACTGACAAATGGGATCTAGTTAAATTAAAGATCTTCTGCTCAGCAAAACAAAGTATCATCAGAGTGAACAGACAACCTACGGAATGGGAGAAAATTTTTGCAATTTATCCATCTGACAAAGAGCTAATATCCAGAATCTACAAGGAACATAAACAAATTTACAAGAAAAAAAAAACAACCCCATCAAAAAGTGAGCAAAGGATATGAACCTACACTTTTCAAAAGAAAGCATTTCTGTGGCCAACATACATATGCAAAAAAGCTCATCATCACTGGTCATTAGAGAAATGCAAATCAAAACCACAGTGGAATATCATCTTAAGCAAGTTAGAATGGCAATCATTAAACAGTCGGGAAACAATAGATGCTGGTGAGGATACAGAGAAATAGGAACACTTTTACACTGTTGTTAGGAGTGTAAATTAGTTCAACCATTGTGTAAAACAGTATGGCGATTCCTTAAGGATCTAGAACCAGAAATACCTTTTGACCCAGTAATCCCATTACTGGGTATATACACAAAGGATTATAAATCATTCTACTATAAATACATGTGCACGCAATATGTTTATTGCAGCACTATTTGCAATATCAAAGACTTGGAACTAACACGAATGCCCATCAATGATAGACTTGATAAAGAAAATTTGGCACATATACACCATGGAATACTATGCAGTCATAAAAAAGAATGAGTTCATGTCCTTTGCAGGGACCTGGATGAAGCTGGAAAACATCATTCTCAGCAAACTAACACAGAAACAGAAAACCGAACACTGCATGTTCTCATTCATAAGTGGGAGCTGAACAGTAAGAATACATGGGCAGAAGGAGGGGAACATCACACACTGGGGCCTGTTGGTAGGTGGGGAAAAGGGGAAGGGAGAGTATTAGGAGAAATACCTAATGCATGCGGGGCTTAAAACTTAGATGATGGGTTGATAGGTGCAGAAAATCACCATGGCTCAAGTATACCTATGTAACAAACTTGCCCGTTCTGCACATGTATCCCAGAACTTAAAATAAAAGAAAAAACAACGGAGAAAATAAAAAAAGAAATGGAATGGGGATTCTAGAAATAAACACTTTATTTATGGCCAATTGATTTTATACAGGGAGTCAAGGTAATCGATAGGGTAAAGAAAATCCTCTTCAACAACTGATTCTGAACATTCTGACAACTGAATTTAAATAATGAAAGTATATGCTTACCTAGCATCTCACACAAAACACAACTTAAAGTGGATGCTAGATTCAACATATATGATATCTAAAACTATAAAACTCTGAGAAGAAAACATAGAAGTAAACCTTCAAGACGATGCATTAGATGATGTTGTCTTAGATATGACACCAAAAGCAAAAGAAACAGAAAAAAAAAATAGATAAAATGAACTTCATCACATTAAGAAACCTTTGTACATTAAAGGATACCACCAAGAAAATGAAAAGACAATTCACAAAATGGAACACAATATTTACTAATTATATGTTTGATAAATGACTTGTATCCAGACAGTATATACTATTTTACAACTGAACTTTAAAAATTTGGGCAAAGTATTTGAATGGAAATTTCCTAAGAAAAATACACCAGTAAGCTCACAAAAGATGTTCAACATCATTAGTCATTACGGAAATATGAATTAAAGCCACAATGATACAAGATTCAAGTTCATTAGGATTGCTACAATCAAAAAGTCAGGCAATAACATGTATTACCAAGAATAGGGACAAATTGTAACCCTTGCAAATGGTGGGAAAGTAAAATGTTGCAGCCACTTTGAAAAAGAGTATTACAGTTTTTCAAAGCTTATACATAGAATTAATATATAATGCAAAAGGGGTGCTCATACATATATGATCAAAAAACAAATACTCATACAAGAACTTGTGCACAAATGTTCATAATAGTATTATTTATATCACGGAAGTGTAAAAATCTCAAAATTTCATGGACTGAATAAACAAACAAAACGTGGTTATCCAGATGATGAAACATTACTCAGTTAGAGAAGGGATGCAGTAATAGCACATGCTATGACATGAATTATCCTTAAAAACTTTTATGCTAAGTGAATAAAGCCAGACACAAAAAGTCATATCAAAATGATAAATTGATATCAATCAAGAGTATGTAAATAAATAAAAACAATAATAGATTAAGGGGTTGGTGAAGTGGAGAAAGTAGAGTGACTGCTAATAAGTATGGGGTTTGATTTTGGGGTGATAAATGGTCTACAATTAGAAACTGTTGATTGATACACATATTTGTGAATATACTAAAAATCACTGCATTGTACATTTTAAGGAGGTGTGTTTTATGAACGTGAATTTTATCTCACTTAAAATAATAGAAAAAATGGCTTTAAAATGATAGTTGTTGAGTTAGCTGATTGAATAATTTGAATTTTAAGAGATGCCGACTGCTATTATCTAAATGTTCATGTCCCTCCAAATTTCATATGTTAAAATCCTAACCCCCAAGATGATGATATCAGGAGGTAGGGCATTTGGGAGGTGATTAGGTCATATTAGGTCATATGGGATCAGAACCCTTACAAAATACACCTGAGCTGATATAGTTTGGATGTGTGTCCCTACCCAAATCTCATATTGAAATGTAATCTTCAATGCCGGAGGTGGATCATGGTGGGAGTTAATTGGATCATGGGGCAGGTTTCTAGTAAGTGGTTTAGCATCATCATCCTTAATACTGTCCTCATGATAGTGAGTTAGTTCTTGTGAGATCTGGTCTTTTAAAAGTTTGCAGCACCTCCCCTTTTGCTCTCTTGCTCACACTTTTACCACGTGAGGTGCCTGCCTCTGCTTCACTTTCCACCATGAGTAAAAGCTCCTTGAGGCCTCCTCAGAAGCAGATGCTACCATGCTTCCTGTACCACCTGCAGAACCATGAGTCGATTAAACCTCTTCTCTTTATAACTTACCCAGTTTCAGGGGTTTTTTTAAGACAATGCGAGAACAGCGTAATACGGAAACTCACTGGCCCCTTCTACAATGTGAGGACAAAGATAGAAGACATTGTGAACCGGAGTATGCCCTCCCTGGCACCAAATCTACCAGTACCTTAATCTTGGACTTCCCAGCTTTCAGAACTGTGAGAAATAAGTTTCTGTTGTTTATAAGCCACTCAAATTTTGGTATTTTGTTATAGCAGCCTGAAGAGACTATGACACTTACCTATCTTACAGTTAACATAGGTATGAAGAAACCACCTGAGAATTTGAAAGTCAACACATTCATTAAATTCTTGTACAACCAGAGATTGGGCCAAACTAAACTATGCAGCATACTTAGGCTTATGCTTGAAGCTGTCTCCAGGTCGTCTTACCATATTGACTGTTCTTGCTTTGTTTTGTTTCGTTTTCACAGCATTTTGGATTTGTACTTTAACCCTTTGTGTTCTACAAGGGGGGTTGCACCATAGAGGAGCATAATATAATACAAAAGAGGAAGATAAATTTAAAACATATCTTTATATGTGTTTAATTAAAATTTAAAATTATGGTTTAATAATATTTAACATGTAGTTAGCACTAGCACCTTTCTTATGTCTATATCTGAGAAAACTTATGGGTACTGTGAGAGATTAGTGATATTTCTACAAACATGAGAAAATTGCAGTTACATTCCCAGGTTTTATTTTGATCTCAGAGTTTTCTGACACGCTGTAATGTGTATGTGGATGTTGAGTAGAGTCATGGGTTATATTACCTAGTTTTTAATTAAATATTTTCAAGTAGAAAATAGCATAGAAATAGCTAAACAAAAACACAGATGAAAAAATTATTAACAATGCAAGCAAAAGAAAACAACGAAAAAGGCAAAACAGAAAGAATTCTTGGTCAACCAAGATTACAATTATAAATGATGAAAACACAACATAACTATTTTAAAAATTAAAAAAATACTTGCAACTGCTCTTCAACATAAATGTGGCATCTTAACAAGAGAGACTGGAAATCATTTTTCAAAAACAGCCCTCATATTTTGAATATAATATTTTGGAAACATTTTGGAAACTGTCATTATCATATGTTAGCATTGGCCAGGGAAATATAAGGAGGTCACCATTTCAGGAAATTTAAAATTAAAAATTTGAAAGATATTAAAAATATTTTCTAATCTTTAAAAAAGTTTCAATTAAGTAGATTATCAGTTTCAAATTATTTTTAATTATAAAAAACAAAAATAGAAAAGTAGGACCTAATTAAACTGAACTGAAGAGCTTCTGCGCAGAAAAGAATCTATCAACAGAAAAAAGAGACAACCAAAGAATGAGAGAAGATATTTGCAAACTATGAATCCAACAAAGCCATAATACCCAGAATGTATCAACAAGCAAAATACAAAACCCTATTTTTTAAAAATGGGCATTTTGCATGAATAAACACTTAAAAGAAGACATACAAGTGGCCAAGAACCATATGAAAAAATGCTCAGCATCATTAATCATGAGAGAAATGCAAGTTAACACCATAATGAGATACCACCTCACACCAGTCAGAATGGTTATTATTAAATAGTCAAAAAATAACAGATGCTAGCAAGGCTGTGAAGAAAAGGAAATGCTTATACACTCTTGATGGGAATGTAAATTAGTCTAGATACTGTGGAAAGTAGTTGGGAGATGTCTTAAAGAACTTTAAATGGCGTTGTCATTTGGTCCAGCAATCCAATAACTGGGTATATAGCTAAAGGAAAATAAACAAAAAGACACATGCACTTGTATGTTCAATGATGTGCTATTTACAACAGCAAAGACATGAAATGAACCCTGGTGACCATCAGTGGTAGACTGGATAAAGAAAATGTGGTACATATACACCATAGAATACTACGCAGCTGTAAAAATAATGAAACCATGACCTTTGCAGCAACATGGATGGAGCTGGAGGCCATTACCCTAAGCAAATTAATGCAGGAATAGAAATACTACTTATTCTCACTTATAAGTGGGAGTTAAATATTGGACACATGTGGAACCAAAAATGGAAACAATAGATAGTGCAGGCTACTAGATGGTGAGGGGTGGGTTGAAAAACTACCTATTGGGTACTATGCTTACTATCTAAGTGACAGGATCTATATCCCAAACCTTGTCATCAGGTAAAATTCCCAGGTAACAAGCTTGTACATGTACCTCCTGTATCCAAAATATAAGGTGAAATTTTAAAATAAATAAGTGAACAAGCAAAAGAAAATGCTAAAAAAACAAAACAAACAAACAAACAAACCCAACTCTTATTAATTAGTTTTAAAGTATCACTGATTTACTTTGGAGAAGTAGATAATGACAGCTAAGTTTCAGTAACTACAAAAGTCAGTAATTGTTAGCACAAATGAAAAAGAAAAAAAAAAAAAGAGCATCATAAGTACTCAGGAGAATAATGTCCCATAACAATTTGGCCACCTCTGGAAAAATGTCATTTTCATTTATGACAAATTTAAGAATCAGGTGAATTTAGACTTAAACCTTCTAATTACTATTGAGTGAAGAGATAAGAAGGGAAACAAAGAAGGGAAATTTATAATTTGCTGTCATCATAACCATTCATAAGCATGGATATTATTCTTGTTTTTCAGGGGGAAATCTAAGCTTCACGTATCTTGAATAACTTTCCCAAATTAAAACAGAGATTCATTGATTTAGGATTCAAATCCATTCTCCCTGACTCCTCAGTCAGCCTACCTGTACTTCCCTTGGAAGTTATTGTTTCTTTTAGCAGAAAACATTTAACCTTATTATATTAGACAGAATTATTTTTTCCCAATTTGTGGTTCATCCTGTAAGAGATGTGTGAATGTCTGTCTCATTTACTTTAGGCTTGGTTATGTGTCATGCTTTATCCAATGAGATGGGAGTACAATAACATTGCCCCATCATAGCAGAAGCTTTAAATAGGATAGTGTGATCTTCTGTGGCTCTCTTGTGCTTCTCTCCTCTACCTTCAGCATGGTACCCTGAACAAGTTGCTCTGGACGCAGCTGGAAAGTCATGGATTCCAGCTGAGTTCAGTGGAACTCCAGCCAAAGAGCAGTTCTTATGTAATATGAGCACAAAATAAAAGTTATTTTGTAAAACAACTAGGTTATGTGGGTTATTTAAATTGTTAATATTACTGCAAAAACTGAAAACACATATTCTATTCAACTTCAACCTTTATTGGGTCCTGCAACTATTTTATCAATATTTTTAAATAATGCACATATAATGAGACCCACTTCCTATTATTCTCAGACAAGGCAGATTCTGCCTTTATAGACAAACAATATGATCTTGCAATTATGCAATAGTAGGAATGAATTTAGGGTACTGCAGAGAGTAATTATCTTATGTTCCTGTTATCTCCTTTTGGTTGTGGAGCAAAATGTTTTCTAAGAAAAATCTCTCCTCTCCGGCAACCCTCAAGAATTGAGTGAGCATGTATACAAAGAAAACTTTTATATGCACCAGTTGTAACTGAGATGACAAAAAAAAAGTAATATGAAAACAGTATTCAAAGAAATTGTTTTCCATAAAATATTCTATAGCTGAAATTTACTTACTCATTGATTGCAGTTAAAGTATGCAAAAGCTGGTTATTCAGATCTCACTGGCCCACTAACAGAACTGTTTACCTAAAATGTAATTCTACATGATATTGCCAATTGATATTAAGTGTCATTATAAAAAAAACAGTCTCGTGGTGCTCATTTCTGAGTCTCTTTTAAGAATAATTTGATAATATTGTTTATTACACAGCAGAGAAATTTCTATCTGCAATTTGTACAAGAATAATGTATTTTTTATTAGCAAATGTTTGTTTTGATCTTATCTTTGCAGTAAATTTGTCTAAGTAACCAGGTTCCTTTTATTCTTTTCAATATTAAAAAGACAAAGCTAAATTTGACATTTTTCTTACGTGTATTTTCCTCTTATATGTATTATATTACCTTCTTGGTTGTTATTTTATTTCCATTTTTATCATTTCATATCCTATGTGCCATTGTAAATCCCCTACAACAAATTGTGGCATCATTTTAGAAATACAAACGTTATAAATGTTATATATATATATGTATTTATATAAAAAATTATATATACAAACGTTATATATACAATTATATATACAAATGTTATAAATGTTATATATATATATATAATTCTTACATGAATCTATACACATCTTTAACTGCTTTCCCAAAATACCAATGCGATAAAACAATGTATCTTTGGTTTCTTCATGTAAAAATTACTTTCTGTGTAATATCCAGGATCTGTTTAAGCTTAAATAATATAACTCTATAAACTCGTCCTCTTAAAACTAACACTTAGGCAGTCATTTTCTTCTGCACTGCCAATAAGAGTAATATAGAAATAAACCTCCCCTTTACAATACCTACTTCTTTCACCTGACTCTTAATTAAAAGACCACGGTTCTCACAATTTCATGTGCATGTTAATCACCGTAGAATCTTGTTAAAATGCAGCTTCTGATTTAGTAATTACAGTGAGTCTGAGATTCCACATTTCTTACAAGATGCTGCTGATGCTGCTTGTATTCAAATAACTAGTGAAAGGGATTAGACTCAGCTAAATGCTGTAGTAAATAATTTGTTAGCCACCTACACAGGAAAAATTTTAAGGTGATCTCAAAATTTTAAATTATAGCAGGAACCTGAAAGCACATTTGAGGCCTGATATTCCAAAAACTAGTTAAAACACTATATTTAACCTACCATTGACCTAAAATTTCCCTACTTTCAATAATGTGGATATTTGCCTAATGTAATCTATAAAACCAAAACAGTAAGCAGGAAAATGATTTAAAGAATAATAAATGAGTAAACATTCTTCACCTTCAGGAAAAAGCAATTCTGTAACACCAGAATTAAAATTTGAGTTACTGAATTTCAGCATATTACAAAAATAAATTCTGGAATGTAAGTTGTACAGTTAGCTTAGAGAAAATGTGATTGTTTATGCATTTTGTTTTGGTTTAAACAAATCTGTTGGCATTCTGCAAAGAGAAACAGAGACAAATGGTTTAAACAGACCTTCTTTCTGTGTTTCAGTACACTGCCATAAAACAAGCAAGATGGAAAATTTTTGCTGGCGTTATCACAAGTGCTTACCATAAATATATTATAGTACATGCAGAAAGACTGCAGGGAAACTAGTGCTATCAAACTGTGGATTGATTTCATTCCTACTTTTTATACTGACTGCTTTTGTTTGTTTACTTTGATTTGCTTTGTTCTGCGTGATTATCATACACAACTGAAAAATGCAGGAAAACACACCATTGATTTTCTCCATTATTTGCAAAACATTAATGAGGAATTATGTAAACATTGATATTTTTAATGAAGACAGCTTTTGTTTTCATGAACTTATGGGTCTAGGAGGATATAAGTGTTTCATGTTATTAAAAACAAATCTGCTTTGACACTAGACTGTGATCTTCTTAGGGGATTTTCATTTATTCATCTTTGGACCCTCAGAACCTATCATAACTGTTGGAAAATAATTATTTGCCAAAACATGGCTTCCTCATGCTGTATCATAAGATAATAAGAAAAATCTTATTAGCTAAAATTAATGCTATATTAAACTCAGTTTTCTGTTACTTAGAATAGCATTTAAGCCTAATTATAGAGGGATATAGCAATGATAAAGGAGATTAGGAGAGACATGTCACCATATGATGTTATTTTATTACAGACAAAAGTAAATAAGGGAAGAATCGAGTTCTTTGTTTCTCTCTTTTTAATTTCATAAAATATATGGGACCACTTTTGGCTTATAAAAAATATTTTGTATCATCATTATGCTTGGGTTTTATATTTTGACCTTTTGTTTAATCAACACAGAGCTTATAGGTATAGGAATCTGAGACTGTTCTAACAGTCATCCACTCAAAAATGTTGGCTCCTTCTCTTCAATTTGATCATTTATTTTTCCTTCTCTTTTAATGATTAGTGGTCAGATAGCCACGATATTTCTCGTATTGTACAACTGAATATTTTTTATATATTGAGTACCTATTTGTATCAATTATTTACCAGTGAATAACCTGATTGATGCACACAGGCATGATATCAATACAAAATCATATGAGTGACATATGTTTTAACTCTTTTAAATTAAGAAAAACATCATACATATAAAAATGCTTTAGTTAAATTAATAATGATAAAATGACACCCATTGAATGATCATTAAAAAATAAAACATTATCAATACTTATACCACTTATGTTCTACTCTTTTTTTTTCTTTCTAAGTCCCTATTCCAGATTGAAATGCTAGCTGAGATATATCATTTGATTTTAAAAACGTGGTTTATTAGCTAACGTGTGTGTTATAGGAGTTATTAAGAAATTATTGTAGGCAGGAAGAGAGGAAAAGGGGTCTTGGGAAGGTTTTGTCTCTTTAAAGCACCTCCAGAAATGTTTCCTATCTAGCAGGAAAGCCTCAGCTCTTGGAGCCAGGCCAGCAACCTTTGATATGCAAATACTGGCCATTAGAAACCGGGTCCACCCAGACATGGCGATTCCAGACCTTTTCTTCCTTCCCCTCACAGGCGCCTGGCAACATGGCCACCCCCATATATCCCCACGTGTGTAGAAGATCATGGCACCCTGCATTTGTCTATTTAAAAGCTAGAGTGGGAGGGACAGTATGGTCACAAGTCAAGTGATTGACGTGCCTGGTCAAACCAATCCCCTGAGCCCTATGCAAATCAGACACCACCTCCTTCAACCTCCTCATATAAGCAGACAAATTTCCGCTGCACAAAGGACTTCATCTCTCAGCTTTGGAGCCCCCAACCCATTCTGTCTCTGTACAGGGGAGCTGTTTTCTTCTTCTGTCCTTCTTTCTTGCCTAATAACTTTTCATTCCTTAAAACCACTCCACGAGTGTCCATGTCATTTTATCCAAACTGGCACAAGGACAAAGAACGCTGGTGTTCCTCCATTTATCGGAGCCATGTCATATCATATGTATGCCTAAACTAATGTTGTTTAATTTTACATTTTTCAAACTTAAAATTTAATTAAAAAAATAAACATTGTATGTGTTTTCTGATTTGCTTCTTTGGTTCAAAATTATTATTTGAGATTTATCTTTGGGAATGCATACATAGTAGTTTATTCATTGCCACTGCTGCATAAAATTACATTTTATAATTATGCCCTGATCTATAGATTTATTATATTACTTTTGGACGTACAACCTGATTTGAGTATATTTGTGTTAAGGCAAATTTGCTATGGAAGTTACTACACTTGGGCTCCAAAGCACAGGCACATCAAGTTTTTTTAAGGAATATGTCCAGTAGTTGAAATGCTGAGCTGTAGAGTTAGAGAACAAACAAATTACTGGAAAATGACAAATTGTCTTCTAAACTGTTATGTTAATTGAACTTCCACCAGCAAACTCTAAGAATGATTTTTACTTCATAACTGTACTGTTAAATATGTTGGTCTCTAGTTATATATTGCTATAAAGTTAATCTTTATAATGGTATAACATTAAAACCTCATTTTCTCAGTCTTATTAGTCACATTGCAAGAATTCAGTAAACTCACATAGAATTGGGGAACTGAACTGGTGTTGTACAACATAAGATAGAACATTTGTATCATTGTAGAAAGTTTCTGTTATGCGCGCATCTAATTGTAGAGACTACCCAAACAGGCTAAGTGTGAGCAACAAGGCTGTTTATTCACTCGGTTGCCAGCGGGATGAGCTAGAAAAGTCAGTGGAGGGTGGTGGGATTGGAGTTAGTTTTATAAGCAAGGGGTAAGCAGCAGAAAGTTACAGTTAGGGGCCATTTATTGCGGGCAGGTGAAGAATGTTACAAAGTACAGTATCACAAGGCGGAGGAGGTCACAGGGCACAATGTCACAAGGTTGACTGATTAGTTAGAGTAAGGCAGGAACATATGACAGTGGTAGAATGTGGCAAGGTCGTTTAATCAGTTGAAGCAGAACCGATGTCTTTATTCTTTTGAGGCTTTCCTGTCCTACCAGACTTTCTGGCTCCAGGAGACCTTCTGGTCGTGTAGGTGTGGGTCACAGGGGTCACCATGTCTTGACCGTGATGCAACCTGGTCAGAAGACCTTACAGTTTCATCACACAACTCTGCTCTATGGCCCTGACTAAAGTAGGTATGGATCAAAGTTTGAATTTTGTTTGTGAATTGTTACATAATTATGATATTAATTTATATTTCTGTAGTATTAATAAACATTGTCACGTCAAATATCTATATGTTCATAACTTTTGCCTTTTTTTAGTGAGTGGTCTTTATTCCTTATTAATACATAGACATGTTTACATATAATTAGGCTAATAATTATTTGTCAGTCATATGCACAGCAAACATTTGTCACTGTGGCTTCTTTTTTCACTCTCTTTGTGGTATTTTCCGATATGGGGTCTTAATTTGAATGCAATGTATAAACATTTCTTTTATGACTAACATGTTTTATGGCTCAAGAAATTATTTCATACATCAAATTATAGCCATATTTTGCTTATATTTTATTCTTAATTAAAATTTTTATGGAATTAATATTTATTTACATTTAACCTCATAATTACCATTTTTAAAAAAATCAAATTTCTTCCTTCTGGTATAATATTGTATCTTCTTCAGGTATTACTTTAGAGAAGAATTATAATAAAAATCTTTCTACTTTTTTATTTTATAAAAATGTCTCATTTCCTTCTCATTTAGGAAAAAAAAATGAATTGACAGTGTTTTGGTTTCCTTCTTCAGGATTTTTTGAAAAGCAGAGCATGTTGGCTTATACCCATATTCTTAGCACTTTGGGAGGCTGAGGTGAGAGGATCATGTAAGGCCAGGAATTTGAGGCTGCAATTAGCTATAATTGTGCCACTGCAGTTTAGTATGGGCAACAGAGGGAGATTTTTTTATATCTAAAAAATAAACAAACAAACAAATAAATAAATAAGGCATTCCACTGTCTTCTGACTTCCATTGTTAATGTTGAGTAGTCTCCTGTAATTTCTAACTAATCTTTCTTTTCATGTGTTTTAAATATTTTCAGTCTTCTCCTTTAATTATGTAACCACATTAAAGAAACTCGTGTTATGTCCTGCACTTGTAATTTTAGTGTCTTCCTTTTTTGAACATTTCATTGCTGCAGTTTTTTCTGTTTTGACATAAGAAAGAGGGAGAGAGAGGAAACAGAGAGAGCACGAGAGCACTTTTGTTTTTGGAACATTATCTTGGAGAAAATGTTGAAATTTTCACATGAAGTAAATTTATCCAGAGGGAGTTTCTTTTAACTCTGTCTACTGTCTAAGGATATATACCAACACTTCAAATCATATTATTTTTCCTTAAAGCTAGAAAGCTGTATGAACTACATATCATAGCTAAAACATGTAAATGTCAATGCTGATGAGGAATTACGAATTTCCAGGAGAAACATTCTCTATAGTTGTCATCAAGTTCAAGATAAGTTTATATACCCAGTGTCTACCCCAGTGGAATATGTTTTATTTTCCCCAGCTGAGAATTTTGCCATTTAGGCATTCCAGTTTCTAGATTTTTGTTCCCCATAGTATATGTATTTCACATTTCTATCAATGAATTATACACACACACACACACACACACACACACACACGGTCTTTAAAATTTTCATGGTAAATGCATATTATAAAAAAAGAACGAATTTTGAAATATTTTTTGCACCAAAAATAAGCTGGTGCTAACTTGTTATAACATTCTAATTTGAGGTGCTAAGAAGGACAAGATATCAGTTTGAAAAAACTTCCTATCATAGCAGTATGAATTCTTCTAAAAGTGAGTCAAGAACAAACATCAAATTTATGGTGAAACATGCATGGGAGAATGGTGAAATCATTGATACTTTATAAAAAGTTAATGGAGACAATCCCCCTCACAAAAAATTAGCAAATAGTTACAAATGGTTAACTCATTTTAAGAAGACAGGAGACTATGTTGAAGATGAAGTCTGCAGTGGTAGACTATCCAGATCAATTTACAAGGGAAAAGTTAGTCTTATTCATGTCCTAATTAAAAAGAACCAATGATTGACAGCACAAGCAATAGCCAACACCATAAACATCACAATTGGTTCAGTTTGCACAATTCTTACTGAATAAAGTTGAGCAGACTTGTAACTCAGATGTCAAAACCTTTGCTCCCAAATCATCGGCAGACAAGAACAGCGCTTTCAATGAAAATTTTAAACAAGTGCAATCAAGATCCTAATGCATTTTTTCAAAGAATTATAACAGAAGATGAAATTGGCTCTACCAGTATGATCCTGAAGATAAAGCAAAATCAAAGCAATGGCTACCAAGAAATGAAAGTGATCCAGTCAAAGGAGTGTACTGGTCAACAGCAAAGGTCATGGCAACAGTTTTTTTCTTTTTTTTGGTTGGGGGTTGCTCAGGGCATTTTGCTTGTTGACTTTCTGGAGGACCAAATAAAGATAACATCTGCATATTATAGCCAGAAAAACACTCAGAAAATCTTCACCAGAGAGTCCTTCTCCACTACAGCAATGCCCCTGTTCATTCCTTTCATCCAACAAAGGCAATTTTGCAAGGGTTTTCATGAGAAATTATTAGACATCCACATTAACAGCTTGATTTGGGTCTGTCTGATTATGTTTGTTTTTCAGTTAAAAAAAATCTGTAAAGGGTATGGATTTTTCTTCAGGAAATAGTGTAAAAAAGACTACATTGACATGACTAAATTCCCAGGACATTCAGTTCTTGAATAAAGTTAATGACTGACATCATCATTTACAGGAAAATGTTGAACTTTATGTATATAGCTTATGTTGAAAAATAAAGTTTATATTTTTTATTTTTATATTTTAATTTCATTTTTCCAGAAACTTTTTGATGTCCTCTCGTGTGTGTATATATATCTGTGTGAATATATGTTTCTGTATAAATATACATTATATATATTCAACTTTTTGAGTCAAATTTTTTTGCCAAAGTCATATGCATATGAATATGTTAAATATATTAATTGTTTTTCTGAGACTATAGTTTGCCATATTGTCAAAGTAAATTTCTCATTTCACAATTTACTAAACTTTTTAATTTTATTAAAATGCCATAGGTCTGTATTAGCACTTTTAACAATCTAATTTAACAAATTTGCACTTTAAAGTGTAACTATTTTTACACTTCTAATTTATACTGGGCTTCAATAGTTATTAGATATTTTGATATTAAGCACAAAATTTGATATAATACAAAAATATGATAAACTGGTGTTTGAGTGTGTCTCATTATAAGCTATAACCAGACTCACTCAGAGAGGATTTAAAATTATGTACATATAACAAACTTAACAAATATCCAAAGTTTATATTAAAACTATAAAACACTTCTGAAAGATAAGTAGACAGGAAAAGTAAAAAATCTTACTCTCTTCTTGAATAATGATAAATATAAAAGATATTAAAATATTTTATAGTCTTTTTCATCACCTTTTTATGCATTTATTCGTAAACAGAGCCATTTAATACAAATACAAAAATATATTCAAGTATATTTAAACATTTTATGTATGACAAGGTACCAAATAAATCAACGGGAGTGATAAATGATTTGAGAAGAGGTACTGAGATAACTGGATAATAAAATGGAAAAATTAAAATTTGATCAGGTTCTGATGCCATATATAAGAAAATAGGATATTTGTAAGTGAATTAGAGATTTACAGAAAAAAGTAAAAATTTTATTATGGTTAGAAAAATTTGAGCAATTTCATTTTATAAAGACTAAAGAGAAATATTCTTAGATAAGGCTCAAATACAGTAGTATTAATACAAATGATTAAAACACATGACTACATAGAAACAAAAAAATCACATGTAGAAATATACCGTGATAAAAGTACAAAATGAATGGAATATCAAGGTAAATTTGATATCACACAAAGAATTAATACACTGAAGATATTAAACATTTCTAACATGATTTGAAAAAAATCACTTATAATAAATGGATAAGATAACAACAATTTACAGAAATTGTCATTTATAATTAGGAAAAATACACGTTATTACATAAAACACTACATCTCACCATTGAGACATTTGACATTTAATAACAAACTCTCTTGAAGAATGCATAGAAAACAAGTATGCTTCTACTTTAATGATAACACAAAATGTTATACCTCTGGAGGTGAATTTGGCTACATCTAACAAAATTGCACCTCTGTTCACGTTTTAACCCTGTAAACTTACCTCTAGGAATTAATTCCCAAAAAATTCAAAATGCTTTATGCCCATTGCACCGCTATTTAAAATAGCAAGAGACTGGAAGTAATACAAATATTCATCAATAGCAGAATTTATAAGAAAGTACTGTTCATGCACACCATGGTAACAGTTTTCAAAAACACAGTCAATATGCTATGGTGGGTTGATATCTATGAAAATGCAAATAATATCATATATTTTAATCTAAGAAATTGACAGAATGCAAATATATCCAAGTATGTGTATATGAGTTCAAATAATTAAATTGATAAATAAACTCAACATTAATAAATATTAATTAATTGAGGAGGTGGTGAGAACAGTTTGGGTGAGATAGATTGGAAGCTAGACTTCCTGAATATGTCTTATATAATATTGATCTTGGGATCACACAGATATTGTCAATATTAAAATATATTAAGGCAAAATGCAAACAAGAAAAAGAAAAACCACATTAAAATATCATTGTGATTCTGTGCATTCAATGGATGATTTAACCACAGAGAGAATTACTTTCTGTATCTTTAAAGTACTTCTGTATCTTTAAAGTGCTTGAACATCCCTGGTGAGATATATCCTAAGGAAAATTAATAACTGCAAAAAATCATAGCCTGTATACAAATTTTTATTTAATAATAATATTACAATTTTGTGTTTATTAATGTATACATATTTGTGCATAAAATGTAGTAGACATATTCATATATATATACATTGCATATCAAGTATATAAGTAATTATGCTAACTTTTTGTAGAACAAAGATATTAAACATAAAAATTCAAATTTGAATTAAAATAAGCACAAACTAGGATTATAAATCATGCTGCTATAAAGAACACATGCACACGTATGTTTATTGTGGTGCTATTCACAATAGCAAAGACTTGGAATCAAACCAAATGTCCATCAGGGACAGACTGGATTAAGAAAATGTGGCACATATACACCATGGAATACTATGCAGCCATAAAAAAGGATAAGTTCGTGTCCTTTGTAGGGACATGGATGCAGCTGGAAACCATCATTCTCAGCAAACTATTGCAAGAACAGAAAACTAAATACCGCATGTTCTCACTCATAGATGGGAACTGAACAATGAGATCACTTGGACACAGGAAGGGGAACATTACGCACCAGGGCCTGTTGTGGGGTGGTGGGAGAGGGGAAGGATAGCATTAGGAGATACACCTAATGTAAATGACGAGTTAATGGGGGCAGCACACCAACATGGCACATGTATACATATGTAACAAACCTGCACCTTGTGCACATGTACCCTAGAACATAAAGTATAATTTAAAAAATAATAATAAATAAAAAATAAAATAAAATAAGCACAACTGTAATCCTAAATTAGATTTTGACATATTAATATGTATTCATGCAATATTGTTCTCTTTCAATTTTTTTTAATTTTTGTTTTCTGTAAGGGCTCAGATGTAGTGACTAACCTTTTAGCAATGAACCCCCTTAGTGTTCAGATTACAATCTCTATTTACAATTTATTTATCCAACAAACAAGGTTCTATAGAGAAATGGTAGGATATGCACAATATGAAATTGGAAATTTGTATTAAACTAGAAACCAAGAAACTACTAATCACTACTGGTTTTGTGCCATCAGGAGACAGATACCAATGTGAACTGGCTTCCATTAGCCATATGGATGCCACAAAATCATCTATGGAACATTGTTAACAGAAAATAGAATCTAATCTAGTTTCTAGATAATTCACTGTAGAGACATCAGTTGGAAAAAATCTGAAATGACAACACGGATAAAATCTGCAAAGTTAGAATATGAGAGATGTTCTCTGAGGTGAATAAATGAGAAGAAAAAACAAAGAAAGCCGTCTCTCATAAAGTAAAAGAAAAAATGCATGCAATATATGAAACATGTTTGACTTCTGATTTGAAAAAATATACTTTAAAATGTATATTTAAAAAATATACATTTTAAAGTGACATTGATCGAATATTTGAATATTTTAAAAAGTTGTTAAAAGCTTAGGTGCTATGCTATTATGGTAGCTTTAAAATATATTTCAGTATATCAATATGTACTAAATAATTTATGGATGAAATAACATCGTTTCTAAGGTTTTCTTTAACTCTTATTTGTGAGAGGGTGATGGGTGGAGAAAGAAGGAAATAAAGATAAAATAATACGATGACGTATTAATGGCTGTTAGAGAGTAGTCCTTGGTGTTATTATACTATTCTTTCTACCCATGTGTGCATGTTTCCACAAGGACAAGTTAAAAATAAATAAGCAAACTTCCTATTGAACACTATAAACCAAACACACAAATAAAACAACACAACAACCAATTGAATAAGAATCCTTACAAGTTGAGTCTAAGTGTTTCAGGAGTTCCTCGAGTAATTTAAGTGTTCAGGCAAAGGTAAGGACCACTGCTAAGGAACTACAAGGTGGGCAAAGTTAACTCTAAAATATCTGTTGATGGAAGCAGTTTTGACACACTTTAGCTTTTTTGTGATTATGGATAGTAAATGAGATTTTCCCTGTTGTGTGAGTTTTAGGCACTCAAAGCTGTTAATAAAGTAATACCTTCTAAAGAAAGCTATTTTTTTTTTTTTTTTTGCATCAATGAAGTAACTTAGCCAAAATCAATTTTGTAACACTTAACTCATCATTTTTAGGACTTTTTGAAAGAATTGAAAATTCTATGTAGTAAGGAAAAATTAGACTAAGAGCCTTAGAAAGAGTTAATGGGGTATGTGGTGCTTTTCCTTAAAAGTGGGTAGAAAAGAGGTGTACTTCTTTTATTTATTTATTTATTTATTTATTTATTTATTTTTATTTATTTATTTATTTATTTATTATTATTAAACTTCAAGTGGTAGGGTACATGTGCACAACGTGCAGGTTTGCTACATATGTATACTTGTGCCATGTTGGTGTGCTGCACCCGTCAACTCGTCATTTACATCAGGTATAACTCCCAATGCAATCCCTCCCCCCTCCCCCCTCCCCATGATAGGCCCCAGTGTGTGATGTTCCCCTTCCCGAGTTCAAGTGATCTCATTGTTCAGTTCCCGCCTATGAGTGAGAACATGCGGTGTTTGGTTTTCTGTTCTTGTGATAGTTTGCTGAGAATGATGGTTTCCAGCTGCATCCATGTCCCTACAAAGGACACAAACTCATCCTTTTTTATGGCTGCATACTATTCCATGGTGTATATGTGCCACATTTTCTTAATCCAATCTGTCACTGATGGACATTTGGGTTGATTCCAAGTCTTTGCTATTGTGAATAGTGCTGCAATAAACATACGTGTGCATGTGTCTTTATAGCAGCATAATTTATAATCCTTTGGGTATATACCTAGTAATGGGATGGCTGGGTCATATGGTACTTCTAGTTCTAGATCCTTGAGGAATCGCCATACTGTTTTCCATAATGGTTGAACTAGTTTACAATCCCACCAACAGTGTAAAAGTGTTCCTATTTCTCCACATCCTCTCCAGCACCTGTTGTTTCCTGACTTTTGAATGATCGCCATTCTAACTGGTGTGAGATGGTATCTCATTGTGGTTTTGATTTGCATTTCTCTGATGGCCAGTGATGATGAGCATTTTTTCATGTGTCTGTTGGCTGTATGAATGTCTTCTTTTGAGAAATGTCTGTTCATATCCTTTGCCCACTTTTGGATGGGGTTGTTTGTTTTTTTCTTGTAAATTTGTTTGAGTTCTTTGTAGGTTCTGGATATTAGCCCTTTGTCAGATGAGTAGATTGCAAAAATTTTCTCCCATTCTGTAGGTTGCCTGTTCATTCTGATGGTAGTTTCTTTTGCTGTGCAGAAGCTCTTTAGTTTAATGAGATCCCATTTGTCAATTTTGGCTTTTGCTGCCGTTGCTTTTGGTGTTTTAGACATGAAGTCTTTGCCCATGCCTATGTCCTGAATGGTACTACCTAGGTTTTCCTCTAGGATTTTTATGGTATTAGGTCTAACATTTAAGTCTCTAATCCATCTTGAATTAATTTTCGTATAAGGAGTAAGGAAAGGATCCAGTTTCTTTTCAAAACTAAAGGAATCTTTATGGAAAATTAGGAAATACTGGCTGGTGTTATTTGAAGTTTATGGGACATGTGGATTGATTTTCAGATTGTGCATGGACAAGTGTAAATACAAATGACTATGGCTATAATGGCTTGAGGTGGCCAAAATTTAAAGAAAAATAAAAGGAAAAGAAAGTCACTACTACTAGGAGCTGGTACTGTCCAAGTGGACCAAAGACGTTTCTGTTTACCAGGAACCAGATGTGAACTTGCTGGGAGATATTAAGAGGAATTCTGTTTAGAAGTCTCACTTAGAAGGCAAGGAGATCTCAGTGAAATGGTAAACTGCTGAATTTCCAGGACTAAGGAAGTATTAAAGAGCAATTGGCTAAAGAAAGTATGAAAGCCATATAATTGCAGGTCTCAGGAGCTTTGTCAAGAGCTGTAACAACTGGAAAAAAAAAAAAAAAAAAAAAAAAAAAAAAAAAAATCCCACAGACGAAAACTCAGCAGCTGAACATCTTCTACCCAGAGACACCAACACTCAGAGTTGGAGACTTCTGCTTCTTTCCTAATTCATCCAAGAGAGACTAAGATCTATGGCTGCCACAGTGTTTTGGAGTGAAGGCATAGCAACCAGTTTATAAAGTCCCCCTATCCAGCTTCGGCCTTCAAGCTTAGGTTAGGTTTGAGCTGCAGAAGTGTCGGAGGCGTCCAATATGAGCGCAACTCCATCTTGAGCGAGGGCTACGAAAATGAGACGGAGATTTACTGGGCTGCATACCCAGAAAGTCAGGCATTCCTAGCTTCTAAATGTTTAAGGTTAAGGGAACAAATGAATAATGTTTACTAAACAGACCCAGACTTTGGAGTGTCCTAATATCCCAATATCTTAAGAACAAAGGAATTCTTAATTTTGGTTTAAAAATAATATTGAACCTTGCAAAATATGGTAATTGGGAAAATTAATCATTTATCACAAACCCTTGTAGCAGAGCACATCTGTCCACGATCTTTTTTATTCTATATATGCATGCATTATGTCTAATAATGGATGTTCCTCCTCTTACTTTTGGGAAAGCCCCACTCTGTCTGTGGAGTAGCTGTACTTTCACCACTTTACTTTCTTAATAACCTTTCTTTTACTTTGCATTGTGGACTAGCCCTGAATTATTTCTTACATGAGATCCAATAACCCTTTCTTGGAGTCTGAATTGGGACCCGTTTCCTATAACAGAAGGAGATAAACTTTAAGATTTTTAAGTGTTTGGAGCATTGAACAATGGACCTAAACAAGATAAGTCTTTTTGCTTATTAACTTGAGACTATTTGTGACTCAATAATACCTGAAGAGCAATTGGTCCTGTACAAGATTTCATTCAAGTTTGGAGAATATGAAGACAAGAAAGAAAATATGTGAAAGGAAAGGAAAATATAAATTATGTTATGTTTGCTATCTATTTAGAACAGCTCATTTAAAATTTTTTATAGGAAGTTACAAATATGTAAGAGAAAAAGATACCACATTTATCTAAGATCTATTTATGTAATGTATAAAAGAACTAAAACAATTAGAAAATAGTTTTAATATTATCTTCATTTGCCAAAATATAAAATTGTATATCCACTAAAATGTCTAAAAATTTTCATTATGAAAACATTATATCCACTTCTGTGGGGCTCTCTGTGTGTATATGAGCGAGAGAGAAATAGACTGCATGAGGCTGCATGATTCATTGAAGAAGAGAAAAATGTGGAAGAATATAAAGCGCACCTGGACCTGCATCTCATGGAGTTACATAGAATGAGTTTTCGGCCTCTCATCATGAAAATTCACAAAGGGTGATGGTGGGTCCGATCTCATATATATGAATCTCTAAACGACTGTTCCACAAAGACACAGCAAAGGATCAACCAAAGAACAGCAGAGGAGCCCTGCTGGCATTCAATGAATGCACTAACTGCTTTTTTTACAGTGTTCTTCAATGTGTTACTTCTGTCATGCTGAGACCTGCATAAAAATGAAATGTCATACTTCACTACCCTTCCAGCCAGTGGTACAGTTTATTTTCTTGTCTTCTGATAGAGTTCACAAATTTAATAACTGCCTTTTATCCTGGTCTCTATATTCCCTTTCAGCTTCCTATTCAGTTTTCTCTCTCTCTGCAGGCTTGCAGGAAATGCCTCATTTTAGGTTTTCTATAAAGGACATAATAGACAAGAGAAGCAAAAGCGAAGAGGTTATTATCTATCATTTAGAAATGGACAAGGGGCAATCAGACCATTTTAATGGAGGCAGAGTGGAAAAAAAAAAGAAAAAAAAAACCTCTTTGCTATTGTGATATTTACCGTGTTCTTTCGGTTGAAACAATTTGTGCCAGAATAAATTGAGTAGTTAATGTTGAAAAGTGTATTATGGTTCTTTTAATCAGTGTCCACTTTGAAAAAAAAATTTATACTTAATAAAAAAATAATAATGGAGTTATTTTCAGGGAAATGGCGATAAAATGAGACTGACTTTTTAAGCTAATTAACAAATACAGTGATGAATTTGAGTTTTTCTGCTTTGATGCATGTGTCTATAATTAATAATGACTTTGCAGGTCTCCACATGTTTCCTAAATGACAATGACAATATCATTAATGAGATACATTATTGTACAGGATTTTTGGAAGTTGGAAAATAATAGAGAAAGGTTCAGGCAATATTTCTAAAGAAATATCATCTGCTGGTGGAACCAATAATCCTTCATTTACATTCTCATTAAGGATTGAATAGACAACGCATCACATTCTTCTGAGTTGCTTTTAAACATGCAGGCAAGCACATTACTAGCAACTTGCAAGAGTGAGTTTGTAACTAGACATCTTTGTTCCTGTCCCATGCTCTATAAGTCTCACCTCTTTGATTAAAAACACAGCGTGTGAGAATGAATCATTGTTCATCTCAGAGAAAATGGTTTCTAACATTGAATTATTTAAATGCTAATTGCAGTGCTTTGCCTACAAATAATCAACCTCAACCGAAACTTTTCACTAGATGATGTTTAATTTTCTTTCAAAATACCAAGTGGCTCTCAATGCTTCGATAGTTCTTGCATCCCAATAAGTAAATATCAAAGGAGGTACTTTAGAAGAAGCATGAGATTGAACATGCTTAAATTAATTTTCTATCACATTCTATTCTTACTCTATAGCATTAGCTTGCAGGATCACAGTTATCCTATGTACTTCTAAAAATTCTAGTATTAGATACATTTGACATGATACTGCTCTAATTATAATCAGAATTTCATCTGAATTCATTTCATGCTATTTTTTTCTTACAACACTAAAGACATAGGAGCTTTGTGAGAAAACTGTGAGCTGAGAGGTAGTTAAATTATTCTCTCAGTGAAAATTTTCAGAGTTTATAAAAAGAGGTCTTTTTAGGTTAGAACATTCAGGAGTTATTCTTAAATTTTGGAGTGCATAAGAATGATCTGAGGTGTCTATTAAACATATAGTTTCCTGGGCTGTGGCTCTAGAGATTTATAGTAAACACTTTGGGCAGGAGACCTAAGCTTTTGCATATATTGTCATGCCTTGTGTGATTCTTGTAAACTCTATTAAAGCACATTTTGAGAATTTGTTTTTTTCATTATATTATCAGCCCTGAGATATCCTTATTATTTTTAATGCCATAATCACATTTCCAATTCTTCTGAATTTGACAAAACACTTTATTGAATTTTATCCTTCTTTCCTCCAGTCTTTCTTAACACTCTTCTTTCTCTCCATAAAATAAACTTTCTTTGATTTATTGTCTGTTTTCTTTTGTATTACTACAACATCTACCTAACTGGCTTTCCTATGCTTTTTTAGTTTATTTTAATACATTACAAATATTGCCATTAAAATAATTCTCAAATTTAGTTGTCTGTTGAAATACATTACTGTCAAAGTGATTATACATATACTAAGACAGTAGCTGCAGTAGCTTTCAAAATGTTGTGACTATGACACAAGCAATGCTTTTTACACTGCAATGGTATGTGCATACATATGTAACTGAAACACACACACACATGTGCAAAAGATGTTTTACAAACCAGGACTTATCCTATTGCATGGAACTCAATTCTTTTCAATAATGTTTTGGTGTATTCTAGTCTACAATTTTTTTAATTATTGATAAAAAGTCACTAAATTGACCCACAAATGGATTCTGACTTGCATTTTGATTATTGGCCCTAGACTTCAGTTATCCACTGTAAGAATCACGCTATTTTGATTATTTTAAATTGCTGCTTATTGTCCAGAAAGTCATCACAGAGAAATGTAAATTTAGTTGATGATGAAATAGAAGACCTGGAATTGCTCCCATCTTGCTGAAAACTGGACCATTACAAATATGTAATATCAGTTTATACTTCCTAAGATATTATTCTGTATATACATTACTCATAATAATCACATTTTTAAAAAATATGCAGGGTCTTGCTGTATCTCCCAAGCTGGAGTTCAGTGACGTGATCATGGTTCATTCCAGCCTCAACCTCCTGGACTCAAGTGATCTTCCTTTCTCAGCCTTCCAAGTAGCTAGGACTGCAGGAGTGCACCACTCTGCCTGGCTAATTTTTATTTTTTATTTTTACAGAGATGGGGTCTAACTATGTTGTACAGGCTGATCTTGAACACTTGGCCTCAGGAGATCCTCCTGCCTTAGCCTACCAAAGTGTTGGGATTACAAGTGTGAATTACAGCATCTGGCCCAGATTTAAATCCTCAAATATGGTGCTGGCATAAAAACAGACACCTGGATTAATGGAACAGAGTAGGGAATCCCGAAATAAATCCACTCATCTACAGTGAACTCATTTTTGACAAAGTTGCCAAGAACATACACCAGGGGAAAAACAGTCTTTTCAATAAATGGTGCTGAAAAAACTGGATATTCGCCTGCAAAAGAATGAAACTAGACTCCTATCTCTCACCATATACAAAAACCAAATCAAAAATGGATTAGAGACTTAAATCTAAGAAACTTAAATCTAAGAGACTTAAATCTAAGAAACCTCAAACTATGAAATTACTACAAGAAAACACTAAGGAAAACCTTCAGAACACTGGTCTCTGCAAAAATTTCTTGAGCAACGTCCCACAAGCACAGGCAACTAAAGCAAAACTGGATAAATGAGATCACATCAAGTTAACAAGCTTCTGCACAGCAAAGGAAAAAACCAACAAAGTGAAGAGACAACCCACAGATTCAGAGAAAATATTTGCAAACTATCCCTCTGAAAAAGGAGTAAGAACCAGAATATGTAAGAAACTCAAACAACTCTATGGGAGAAATTCTAATAATCTGATCAAAAGATGGGCAAAATGTTTAAATACACATTTCCCAAAAGAAGAAAAAAAAAAGGCAAACCATCATGTTAAAAAGTGCTCAACATCATTGATCATCAGATAAATGAAAATCAAAACTACAATGAGATATCATCTCCCTCCTGTTAAAATAGCTTTTGTCGAAAAGACAGGTAATAACAAATGCTGGAGAGAATGTGGTGAAAGGGAAACCCTTGTACACTTGTGGTGGGAATGAAAATTAGTATAATTACTGTGGAGAACAGTTTGGAGGTTCCTCAAAATGCTGAAAATAGAATTACCATATGATCCAGCAATCCTGCTGCTGGGTATATACCAAAAAGAATAGGTATCAGTATATTGCAGCGATAACTGCAATTTTGTTTGTTGTGACACTGTTCTCAACAGGTAGGATTTTGAAGCAACATGAGTTTCCATCAATAGATTAATGGATAAAGTAAATATGGTACATGTACACAATGGAATACTATTCAGGCATAAAAAATAGTGAGATTTAGTCATTTTCAACAACATCAGTGAAACTGGAGATCATTGTTTTTACTGAAATAAGCCAGGCATAGAAAGACAAACATCGCCTGTTCTTACTTATTTGTGGGATCTAAAATTAAAACAACTGAAATTTTGGAGATAAATACTAGAAGTATGCGTACCAGGGGCGAAGAAGGGCAGTGAATGGCTGAGGAGGAAGTGGAGATGGTTAATAGATAAAAAAGAAAAAATGAAAAAATGAATAAGACCTAGTATTTGCTAGGATAACAGGGTAATTATAGTCAATAACTTAACTGTACATTTTAAAACAACTAAAAGAGTGTGACTGGATTTTTTGTAACACAAGGGATAAATGTTTGAGGGGACGGATGCCCCATTCTTCTTGATGTGATTGTTTGACATTACGTGCCTGCATCAAAACATCTCACATACTTCATGTATATGTACCCAGAAAAATTAAAAATGTAAATTTAAAAAATTGACAATACATCTTCAAATAGATTATGATTTTCTTTCTCATCAATAACCCTCAATCCTTTAGTTTTCACTATTCTCAGCACCTTACTTTGCCAAAATGAGCACTGTTTTTACTAATAAATGCTTAGCCCCAAGAAATCAGTATCATAGATGAACTAAAATATATATTTTATATAATATTAGAGTTTGGGTCACCTGAGCAGCTTATTCCTCTGACTCAGGAAATTTCTCAACAATGTCTCTAATAGACATTGATTGGGGTTAGAAAACTTCCAGGGAAAAGGGAGACATTGATCATAGCAGGAAAAGAAATGGAAGTTACCTAAAAGAAATTGAAAAGGTAAAATAGAACAACACTTATCTGAAAATAATTAATAATTCAATGTTAAAAGTAGGTTTTAAATAGGAATTACAAATTTAGAAAAATAAATAACAGATAAATGAAAACAATGACGTGAATTTGAGGTTAATATTCTCCTTTTTATCTTCCCTTGTTGGCTCCTTGGCCTTATCATAGGGTAGTTCATATTATTTACCCTTTTGTTAACTTGCAATTTTTATGTTTAAATATGATCCCTTGAAGGACATTGCAGTAATAAATACACTGATCTACTCTTAGTAAAAACACTATCTCTTATGTAAAAATCAGTTTACTCTATCTGCTGAAATACACTAAACTGGCAATAGACTTTACATTTGTAATTCTTGGAATTTGGTAGCAATGGTTTACCTTTTGTTTTTTGCTTTTAATTTGTCTTTAAATGCTTTTTGTGTCAGAAACTGGTGAAATTAGTTTCGTAATGTTGATTCTTTGGGTCTCTTGGGTTTCATTTTGTTTATCTGTTTGTTTATTTTGAGACAATGTCTCACTCTGTCCCCTGGCTAATATTCGTTTTTCAGTAGAGATGGCATTTCACCATGTTGGCAGGCTGGTCTCAAACTCGTGACCTGAGGAGATCTGTCCGCCTCAGTCTTGCAAAGGTCTAGGATTACAGGCGTGAGCCACTGTGACTGGCCATCTCTTGGGTTTTAAATGCCTTTCTGTCTTCTACCTGAACTTCCTAGTTCTGTCTTCTACCTGAACTTCCTACCTGAACTTCCTAGGTTGATCCTTTTTAAACCAGTATTTTCAGGATCTGGATTAACTGTCAATGTTGTGTCAACATCACTGCGAATTCGACTGAAGAACTTTTCATATGATGAAGATACTCAGTTCCTTTTCTGTATAATTTTATCTTTCAGCATTTGAAAATGAATTATAGGACATGATAAGTGCTGGCATTTCCACTGGTTGAATATATAATTCTTTCCATGTTAATTAGTTTAGGTAATACGTTGTTGACATTTACTTCAGTGAACAAAACAAACAATAAAGAGGCAACGTTAGAAGTATGGAATAAGCCTATATAAAATAATTTGAATATGTCTTAATACAACATTTGCAAATAAAGTATTTGTTTACCTTATTATTGCCCTCATAAGGCAAGTATAATGTGTGTGCAATTAAATTAAAGTCTATAATTCTTATTAATAAAATAGAATTGCTAAGAAAAAATGGTTTCTAGAAAATTGTCTAATAAATTATTATCTTTATATTTTGATAATATTATAATTTAGCATATTACTCGGCAGCTAGACTGCATTTTTAAAAAGTGATGCCTCAGTGAGTAGTTTGTGAATCAGATATATGGATTCCTTTTGCATTTATATACTGACCTGATATAAAATACATTTTTCCATTAGGCAAAACATTAACAGGGATTTTGATTAACCTACCAGTGTGTATTAAGGTGATGTAAGTAGAATTTGTTTTACATTTTAATACAGGTATTAACAACTGAGTCTTACCACTAAGTAAATTTCTAATAGATCACTACAATTCTTTGCAGTATCAAGCCTTCAAATCATCTCTTACAACACACAAAGAAAACACATTTGCATTTCATGCATTCAAAGTTTTAGAATCATTCATTATTAAAGTTTCAGAAGGCTGAGTAATATCATGAATTTTTCAGATTAATACATATGCATATACAATTGATGAATTATACTTTCATAACAACCCTTTCAAGTTTAACTTTTTCTTCTCATGGGATGGGTGGACTTCAAGCTCAACAACATTGTGAACGTAAATAAATATGAATTCATTCTTAATACCACGCATCCAGCACAGTCATTTACATGACGTCTTCTCATTCAGTTAAAAATGTCTCTAGTGAAGAGTAAACAAACAGGATAGCAAACCACTATGAAATAATTCTAAATTGAATTTTTAGTTACTCAGCTGTTACACTCATGGATTTTGATGATTTCAGTTGGAAACTCTGTATTTATGTGCATATGATTTTTGTTAAGCAAAAATAAATTCAACTTGTAGGCTTTTTCAAAGTAACCATTTTACTTTTTACAAAAAGAAGTCAAGAAGTTTAGTTTCTGTCTGATACTTTAATTGATGTTGATTTATCATATATTTATCATCCCATTTTTTTTTTCCTGCAAAATGGATTGTACCCATCAGTGGTATCTGAGAGAAGAGCAGCAGAAGCAGTCTGCCGGATGCAGTATTTTATCAATGTCATTGTTTAAAATCAACCAACCAACTGTCTTTTAGTTGGTTTTATCATTGTTTTAAAGATTTTTAACATAAAACACATCCTTTTTACACGTATCTTTGGTACTTCTTCACCTCACCTGTATTGCATGATTGTTAAGATTAAATAAAACTTGTGTGGACCTGGCTATTTTGATATTGTATGCATTTTCCTTGTCTTAAAAAATAAGTAAGTGGCCAGGTGCAATGGCTCAGGCTTGTAATCCCAGCACTTGGGGGAGGCAGAAGCAGGCGATCGCTAGAACTCATGATTCGAGACCAGTCTGGACAACATGGTGAAATTCTGTCTCTACAAAAATTAGCTGAATGTGGTGGTGGATACCTGTAGTCCCAGCTACTTGGGAAACTGAGGTGAGAGGATGGCTTGAGCCTAGGAGGTAGGTAGAGGCTGCAGTGAACTGAGATCGGACCACTGCACTCCAGCCTGGGCAATAATGCTAAACATTTTCTCCAAATAATAATAATGATAATAATAAGTAATTCTATAAGTAAGTGCAATTTTAATATTTGGAATAGCATTTCTTCTTTTATACATATACATATGTATGTGTGTGTATGTGTGTGTATATGTATATATATACACACACATATATATGTGCATGTATATGTATATATATACACACACACACATATATATAAAGTAAAATCCCAAGATTGTCTCCATTTATTTTATTTAAGCTATAAAAGTGAAGTGATTATTCAAAACACTTTCACAAGATAACTGAAAACCAAATATGTTTGCCAAATTTTTTACATAAAAATACTCTGTTCTAAACTTCCTAGATAATTAGCTCTTAACTAATACATGGATTGATTATGGTTAGATCATAGCTATAGAAGACTACTTCATATTTCAAAATTTTTGAAATATTTCACATGTATAATCACAAAATTTTTAAATATCTAAATTGTAGTAAAATAGTTAAATAAAATAGAATTTATTAGTTTATTTTAGATACTTCCTATCTCTACTGAATTATGTAGCATTAGATTATACTTTACGTATGGACAGATCATGTGACTAAGTAGTAGATATATAATGCCTAGGTTTTACAAAGGCATCTCTATATCTGCTGATTACTAATCATATTGAGCACCATTTCATATGATTATTGGCAATTTAGTTATTTTCCTCTGCTAAGCGTCAAAAATTAGGTTGTAGCCCAGGGTGGTGGTATATGCTTATACTCCTAGCTACTTAGGAGGCTGAAGTGGGAGGATCCCTTGAGCCCCGGAATTCAAATCTAGCCTTGGCAGCATAGTGAGAGCCTGTCTCTTAAAAAAAAAAAAAAAGTTGTTGAAATTCTTATTAATTTATAAAAGTTCTTTATATATGTCCTAGATATGAGTCCTTTGTCTTAGTTACATATTGAAAATATCTTCTCCCATCTGTTGCCTTGCATCCTTGCTTTCTTAGTGGTGACTTTTGAGGAACATAAATTTTAGCAAAGTACAACGTATCAGTCAATTTCTTGATAATTATGTTTCAAATGTTTTCTTCCAGTGTATCAACAAAAACCTGACTTAGTTCAAAACTACAAAAATATTCCATTCATCATCAAGAAGCTTGTTTTATAATTCAAATTAATTTTATAATCCATGTGCATTTATTTCTTGTGTATGGTATTAGATAGAGTCAAAGTTACCTTGGTAACTTGGTATCTATTTGATCTAGAAACGTTTCTCCACAGTTACTCTTCAAGTAACTTTCTCTTCAAGTAAATTTCTCCACAGTTACTTGAGTAAAATCCCAATCAGAATTTAGTGACCATATATGCATCAGACTATTTTTGGTCTCCCCATTTTGCTGAATCAGTTTTTTTTTTTTTCCTCATCTCCTTGCACCAATATCTCTTGATATTTGCTGTTGTATGACCTCTGTAGAAGAACCTCCACTGTTCTTCCTCAAATGTGTCTTTGATCTTTTCTTCCTTTTTTGCCTTTCATTTTGGAATCAACTTATTGAATTCCATTAAAAATCTTCTGAGATTTTTATTGGAATTGAATTATACCTATAGATCATTCGGGAGGAAATATTCATCTTAACAATAGAGAGACTTCTAACTGATGAACATAGTGTAATTTCCCCATGAATTTGTTACTTTAACTAACATGATTTTTTTTAAAAAAATCATTTTACTGTAGAATGTACAACCTGCATTTTGATTAATTGGTATCTAACTTCAAGTAGAATTTTAGGTGACTCCAAAATGGCCAAATAGGAAGAGCTTCAGTCTACAGCTCCCAGTCTGATTGATGCAGAAGACAGGTGATTTCTGCATTTCCAGCAAAGGTACCTGGTTCATCTTATTGGGACTGGTTGGACAGTGGTTGTAGCCCATGAAGGGTGAGCTGAAGTTGGGCAGGACATTACTTCACCTGGGAAGCACTAGGGATAAGGGGATTTCCCTTTCCCAACCAAGGGAAGTAGTGACAGACTGTACCTGGAAAAATGGGACACTCCCACCCAAATACTGTGCTTTTTCCAAGGTCTTAGCAACCAGAAGTCCAGGAGACTCTCTCCCATGCTTGGCTTAGCAGGTCCCATGCCCATGGAGCCTTGCTCACTGCTAATGCAGCAGTCTGAGATCGAGTTGCAAGACTGCAGCCTGGCAGGGAGAGGGGTGTCTGCCATCACTGAGGCTTGAGTAAGTAAATAAAGCAGCCAGGAAGCCTGAACTGGGTAGAGCCCAGCGCAGCTCAGCAAGGCCTACTGCCTCTATAGACTTCATCTCTGTTGGCAGGGCATAGTAGAACAAAATGCAGCAGAAAGTTCTGCAGACTTAAACGTCCCTGTCTGACAGCTCTGAAGAGAACAGTGGTTCTCCCAGCATGGCGTTTGAGCTCTGAGAATGGACAGACTGCCTCCTCAAGTGGGTCCCTGATCCCCATGTAGCCGAACTGGGAGACCCTTCCCAGTAGGGGCCGACAGACACCTCATACAGGCAGGTGCCCCTCTGGGATAAAGCTTCCAGAGAAAGGATCAGTCAGCAATATTTGCTGTTCTGTAGCCTCTGCTGGTGATACCTAGGCAAAGAAGATCTGGAGTAGACCTAGAGCAAATATGAACAGACCTGCAGCTGAGGGACATGACTGTTAGAAGAAAAACTAACACACTGAAAGGCATAGCATCAACATCAACAAAAAGGACATCCACACCAAAACCCATTTGTAGATCACCAACATCAAAGACCAAAGGTAGATAAAACCACAAAGATGGGGAGAAACCAGAGCAGAAAAGCTGAAAATGCTAAAAACCAGAGCATCTCTTCTCCTCCAAAAGATCACAGCTCCTCACTAGTAATGGAACAAAGCTGGACAGAGAATGACTTTGACGAATAGACAGAAGTAGGCTTCAGAAGGTTGGTAATAACAAACTTCTCCAAACTAAAAGAGCATGTTTTAACCCATCGCAAGGAAGCTTAAAGCCTTGAAAAAAGGTTAAACGAATGCCTAACTATAATAAACAGTGTAGAGAAGACCGTAAATGACCTGATGGAACTAAAACCACAGCACAAGAACTTTGTGACACATGCACAAGCTTCAATAGCCAATTCTATCAAGCGGAAGAAAAGATATCAGTGATCAAAGATCAAATTAATGAAATAAAGTGATAAGACAAGATTAGAGAAAAAAGAGTAAAAATAAATGAACAAAGCCTCCAAGAAATATGGGACCATGTGAAAAGACCAAATGTACGTTTGATTGGTGTACCTGAAAGTGATGCAGAGAATGGAACCAAGTTGGAAAACACTCTTCCGGATATTATCCAGGAAAACATTCCCAACCGAGCAAGGCAGGCCAACCTTCAAATTCAGGAAATACATAAACACCACAAAGATATTCCTCAAGAAGAACAACACCAAGACATGTAATTGTCAGATTCACCAAGGTTGAAATGAAGGAAAAAATGTTAAGGGCAGCTAGACAGAAAGGTCAGGTTATGCACAAAGGGAAACCCATCAGAATAACAGAAGATCTCTCAGCAGAAACCCTACAAGCCAGAATAGAGTGGGGGCCAATATTCAACATTCTTAAGGAAAAGAATTTTCAACCCAGAATTTCATATCCAGCCAAATTAAGCTTCATAAGTGAAGGAGAAATAAAATCCTTTACAGACAAACAAATGCTGAGAGATTTTGTAACCACCAGGTCTGCCTTAGAAGACCTCCTGAAGGAAGCACTAAACATCTAAACATGGAAAGGAACAACTGGTACCAGCCACTGTAGAAACATGCCAAATTGTAAAGACCATTGATGCTATGAAGAAACTGCATAAATTAATGGGCAAAATAACTAGCTCACATCATAATGACAGGATCGAATTCACACATAACAATATTAACCTTAAATGTAAATGGGCTAAAGGCCCCAATTAAAAGACACAGACTGGCAAATTCGATAAAGTGTCAAATGATAAAGGGGATATCAGCACCAATCCAACAGAAATACAAACTACCTACAGAGAATACTATAAACACCTCTATGCAAATAAACTAGAAAATCTAGAAGAAATGGATAAATTCCTGGACACATATACCCTCCCAAGACTAAACTAGGAAGAAGTTGAATCCCAGAATAGACCAATAAGAGGCTCTGAACTTAAGGCAATAATTAATAGCCTTCCAATCAAAAAAAGTCCAGGACCAGACAGATTCACAGCCGAATTCTACCAAAGGCACAAAGAAGAGCTGGTACCATTCCTTCTAAAATTATTCCAATCAATAGAAAAAGAGGGAATTGTCCCTAACTCATTTTATGAGGCCAGCATCAGCTGGATACCAAAGCCTGACAGAAGCACAACAAAAAAAGAAGAATTTTAGACCAATATCCCGGATGAACATCAATGCGAAAATCTTCAATAAAATACTGGCAAACCAAATCCAGCAGCACATCAAAAAGCTTATCTCCTACAATCAAGTTGCCTTCATCCCTGGGATGCAAGGCTGGTTCAACATATGCAAATCAATAAATGTAATCCATCACATAAACAGAACCGATGACAAAAACCACATGATTATCTCAATAGCTGCAGAAAAGGCCTTTGACCAAATCCAACAGCCCTTCATGCTAAAAACTCTCAATAAATTGGGTATTGATGGAACATATCTCAAAATAATAAGAGCTATTTATGATAAACCCACAGCCAATATCACACTGAATGGCCAAAAACTGGAAGCACTCCCTTTGAAAACCTGCACAAGAAAAGGATGCCCTATCTCACCACTCCTATTCAACATAGTGTTGGAATTTCTGGCCAGGGCAATCAGGCAAGAGAAAGAAATAAAAGGTATTCAGTTAAGAAAAGAAGAAATCAAACTGTCCCTGTTTGCAGATGACATGATTGTATATAATTATAGAAAACCCCATTGTCTCAGCCCAAAATCTCCTTAAGCTGATAAGCAACTTCAGCAAAGTCTCAGGATACAAAATCAATGTGCAAAAATCACAAGCATGCCTATACACCAATAATAGCCAAACAGAGAGCCAAATTATGAGTGAACTCCCATTCACAATTGCTACAAAGAGAATAAAATACCTTGGAATCCAAGAGATGTGTAGGACCTCTTCAAGGAGAACTACACATCACTGCTCAACGAAATAAAAGAGAACACAAACAAATGGAAGAACATTCCATGTTCATGGATAAGAAGAATCAATATCATGGAAAATGGCCATACCACCCAAGGTAATTTATAGATTCAATGCCATCCCCATTAGTCTTCCAATGACTTTCTTCACAGAATTGGAAGAAAAAAAAACTAATTTAAGTTTATATGGAATGAAACAAGAGCCTACATAGCCAAGACATTCCTAAGCAAAAAGAACAAAGCTAGAGACATCAAGCTACCTTACTTCAAACTATACTACAAGACTACAGTAACCAAAACAGCATG
Organism: Chlorocebus sabaeus; assembly: GCF_047675955.1. Classification (NCBI taxonomy): domain Eukaryota; kingdom Metazoa; phylum Chordata; class Mammalia; order Primates; family Cercopithecidae; genus Chlorocebus; species Chlorocebus sabaeus. Next base: position 4,205,858 of record NC_132927.1, read on the forward strand.
GTACTGGTACCAGAACAGATAAATAGACCAATGAAACAGAACAGAGGCCTCAGAAATAACACCATACATCTGTAGCCATCTGATCTTTGACAAATCTGATAAAAACAAGCAATGGGGAAAGGATTCCCTATTTAATAAATGGTGCTAGCCATATGTAGAAAGCTGAAACTAGATCCTTTCTTACACCTTATCAAAAATTAATTCAAGATAGATTAGAGATTTAAATGTCAGACCTAAAACCATTAAAACTCTGGAAGAAAACCTAGGCAATACCATTCAGGACATAGGCATGGACAAAGACTTCATGACTAAAACACCAAAAAGCAAAGGCCACAAAAGCCAAAAAAGACAAATCGGATGTAATTAAACTAAAGAGCTTCTGCACAGCAAAAGAAACTACCATCAGAGTGAACAGGCAACCTACAGAATGGGAGAAAATGTTTGCAATCTACCCATCTGACAAAGGGCTAATAACCGGAATCTACAGAGAACTTAAGCAAATTTACAAGGAAAAAAACCAAGCAACCCCATCAAAAAGGTGGCAAGTGATATGAACAGACACTTCTTAAAAGAAGACATTTATGCAGCCAACAGACACATGAAAAAATGCTCATCATCACTGGTCATCAGAGAAATGCCAATCAAAACCACAATGAGATGCCATCTCAGGCCAGTTAGAATGGCCATCATTAAAAAGTCAGGAAACAACAGATGCTGGAGAGGATGTGGAGAAATACAATGCTTTTACACTGTTGGAGGGAGTGTAAATTAGTTCAACCATTGTGGAAGACAGTGTGACAATTCCTCAAGGATCTAGAACTAGAAATACCATTTGCCCCAGCGATCCCATTACTGGGTATATACCTAAAGGATTATTAATCATGCTACTATAAAGACAGATGCACAGTATGTTTATTGCAGCACTACTCACAGTAGAAAAGACTTGGAACCAACTCATTTGCCCATCAATGATAGACTGGATAAAGAAAATATGGCACATATACACCATGGAATGCTATGCAACTAGGAAAAAGAATGAGTTCATGTCCTTTGTTGGGACATGGATGAAGCTAGAAACCATCATTCTCACCAAACTATCACAAAGACAGAAAACCAAACACTGCATGCTCTCATTCATAAGTGGGAATTGAACAATGAGAACACTTAGACACAGGATGGGGACCATCACACCAGGGCCTGTTGGGGGTGAGGGGCTGGGGGAAGGATAGCATTAGGAGAAATACCTAATGTAAATGATGAGTTAATGGGGGCAGCAAACCAATATGGCACATATACACCTATGTAACAAACCTGCACATTGTGCACATGTACCCTAGAACTTAAAGTATATTTTTTAAAAAGTAGGACTTTAAGTTCAGCTTAAAACATTAAAATAGTTTAAAAATTTCCCTCACACTTTCCTTTTGTACTAGTATCATAAAATATACTTTCACATATATTCTAAATCCCAGAAACAACTAAATCATATATTTATCAAAATAAATGCTTGTTGATTTGTTTGTTTTTAGATGAAGTCTCACTGTGTTGCCCAAGTTTTACTCAAACTCCTGGGCTCAAGTGATCCTGCCACCTCAGCCTCCTGAGTAGCTGAGACTACCAGCATGCATCAGTGTACTCAATTCCATATTGAATTCTTAATTTCATCCAAGGTCAAAAAATCTAATATACATGTAATTGGAATCTTAGGCAGAGAGAAAATAGAGGACAGAGATGAAAGAGAAAGTACATAAACCACATCAAAAGAAATATTGACCATGTTTGTTCCCAAGTGTCAGAAGACATTAAGTCACAGAATCTAAGAGGTCTTCTGAATCCTACTGATATCTTAAAGCTTAATTGAAGTTAAATTCTAGAACTTCCTGTATAAGCCAGTTATATACAAGGTACATACAACATAAACCACACCTATGGCATACCCTAGAAAAACCAGTGACAAAGAGTAATTACTAAATACAGTCAGTAAAATGGACATTTAAACTTTAAAGGACATCTTAAAATAAATGTATTTTAATATGTTATGCTTAAAAACAAATATAATAAAATGTCTGAATTCTATATAATTTCCTCATCAATGTTTGAGATATTTAATTGTTTTTATATATAAATATACATGTCAATAATTTCTAGAGCAGATAAGGTATCATAAACAAATATATAAAAATATTTTTTAAAAACTCTTGTGTGCCAAGATAATCTTTGTTTTGCTACAGTAATAAATACCACTCCCATCTCAAACACTAATGGCTTATAAAGAAATGTGTGTGTCCATGATTCTAGAATAATAGAGTACAGAATTTGGAGCATTATTGGTCACCATGACAAAGTAAAAGAGAAGATGATGATTTACTTGTTAGACTTTACAATGTCTGCCAAGAAGAAATTATGAAATTTTATTGTCAAGGGAAATCATAGGGTCACATAGTCGGTGAGTTGAGATGTTGTCTAGAGGAAAACCATAGATAACGCAGAACAATGAGCAAAGGGCTCACGTTTTTCTTTTCTCTATCTCACTATTGTATGTAGTTGTGGAGGAGAGGGGAGGAGACCACTTGTGTTTTCATTTTATATTGCTTCCATTTTGTTTTTCCGTTTATAAGTATATAAACATTGGAGCTGATTATAATTACTCTGAATATCCTTTTTCTGGGAAAATCATAAGTTTGCATGTTTCTGCTGTACTGGTGCATATCTTGTCAGGAAAACAGTCATCTAAGTATTCTGAATATAAATTACTATAGGAATTGAGGTTTATATGAATGTGAAGGAAATGGGGAAGCAAAGCACAGGGAAGGCCTTTTGAAAAGGCAGGAAGCTGCCACAATAAGGTTAGAGAAACAGAGTGAACACCTCGGCATGACATTGAAGAATGTGTTTGTCAAAAGCTACCAGGAAATCATTGACTTTTAAAAGGAAATTCTAAACAAGTTTCCTACACTTATCTCAGTAGGCAGCATCGTAGTAGTGCTTCTCCATTCTCACCAACAGGCAGCTGTAAATCCCACATCTGCTCACGTGTCTGCTGGTAATCACTTCCAGGGAATAATGACCTCTGTTTCTCTCCTGCTTTCTGAGAGAAGATTTTAGGAAATATAGTTCCAAGCTTCTCTACTGTTATCTAGAGGAAATTTTAAAAGTGTATGGTGATTATACTGAATTGCTAACAGATAATTCGGCCGTCGTACTAATTTGAAGTTAGATATAGTTGTATAACTTCTTTTGGACAATGAAATATGAGAAGTATTGTGTCACTTCCTAACAACCTATTATTATAAGAGTACAAGAGTTGTTGCAGGTTTCTCCTACACACAGAGATGATGGAAGCATGTATCAAGATGAATCTCCATCAGCCTGTGTCTCTGAGTGATTATAATGAACAGAGTTGCCCTTCAAACCCACCTTGGATGGGTAATAAACTCAAGAAATAAACTTTTGTCACATTAAGTCACTGAAATTTTGTTAGTGCAGCCTGACTATCCTAATGCACAACAACAAAATCACACACATACACACACACCCAATCTTGCTGGCCTAAAGTAAGACAGTATTATTTCTCTATGTATCACATCACATCAATCTAAGATTTGTACAAGGTCACTGTTTTGGTCATTCTCACTCCAGGACCAAGCTGTTGAAACAGCTATCATATTTGATGCTGCCATCACAGTGACAGAGGGAAAAATAACTATTCTTGTTGGTTATTTTCAGAAATGGTCTAATTTACCTAAATTTATGGGACAAAGCAAATCACAAAAGTGTACTTAATTTCTGGAATCCAGGTAAATACAACCTTTTCATGTGCCTGAAAAAAAAAATGTGAACTAAAATACTTACTGATATTCCTGATGACTGCCTCCTTGGCAAGAAACTAAAAGAGATAATGAAAGACAATTAAAGGTTATGAAAGGATTTTCACAAGCTAAAAATTTAAGTTCAATTATAAGATGTAAAATCCAAGAGGAACATAAATAAAATTCTATGTTCAAATCCCTAAATATCCACTCAGAAAGCAAAATCTCTCAGGAGTTATAGTTAAAAATAAACAAATTAAAAACCAAAATACTGGTACTATTTTTTTAAAAAAGATTCAATTCCTAGTAGCAAATAATTTTTAAAGAGGGAAATTTATCCCTTAATCTTAAGTATTTCTGGGGCACACTTGTGATTTTTGAGAACCGCATTGGAATGAGTATAAAAAATTCCACACTAGTATTAAACTAAAGCTATTCAAATATATTTTAGGGAGAATGGGAATGAATTGTTGAAAACTCTGGAAATTATTATTCTTTAGAACAAATGTCATTATTTAATAATATCGATTTTGATATATTTTGAAGAGAATTATACCAGCTCTTTATTCAAAGAGAGAAAAAGTGTTGAAATAATAGGAGAGATTTTAGTCTTATATAAGGAAGAATTTTATGACATCTTTTGGAGAAAAAACAAGAGACAATAATAGCAATGACAACAATAAAACAATGAATCAGGGAAATACTGTAGAAAATTCCATCCATAAATAACAAAGAATGTATTAAGCACTGTCTTGTTGATGTTGTTAAAGTGTTCTTATTGTATGAGAGGTTGGTTATGCTTGAGATGGTTAGAGATTGTATTTCATCATATACTCAAAGAAGGAAATTATAGGTAAAGCAGAATTATAGCAGCATTTTGAAAAAGGAGCTAATTTTGAATTTCAGATAATTTCAGTATGATATCCAAAACACTTACTTTCTTGAAGTAGTTTTATGTACAGTTATTATTTCATCTAAGTAAGAAGCATGGTTGTCATGTTTTCAAATAGAAATAATCAGGGTAGGGGGCCAGGCACGGTGGCTTATGCCTGTAATGCTAGCACTTTGGGAGGCCAAGACAGACAGAAGACCTGAGATCAGGAGTTCAAGACCAGCCCGACCAACATGGAAAAACTTCATCTCTACTAAAAAATACAAAAATTAGCCGGGCATGGTGGCATGTGCCTATAATCTCAGCTACTCGGGAGGCTAAGATAGGAGAATAGCTTGAATCCAGGAGTCCGAGGTTGTGGTGAGCCAAGATTACGCCACTTCACTTCAGTCTGGGAGACAGAGCGAGACTCCGTCTCAAGAAAAAAAAAAAAAAAAAAAGTAAAAGAAATAAATAATCAGGCTAAAACAAAAATGAATTAGATTTTAAGTAAGTAAAAGTACAGGCAATAGTTTGTGTTCACTTTGGTATGAGAGTATATGTGAAAATTAGAGATCAATGTTTTAACACTTGTAAATAATTTTTAAAGTTGACATAAACATCTCTTCTCAAATATGTTTGTAATATGGAATATCAGGAAAACAATCATGAATTTTATGTAGAATATACTTTAAACAATGAAAAGTAAATAATACAGACATACTATTGTCTCAGAAGAAATAAAAAGATTCATCTTTTATAAAAGTAAAAAAAAAGTATTATAATAATACATTGTTGTGTTCTCACATAACATAATTAATTTTATACTTACTTTTTCAATAAGAGTACATGATGGTTTCTGAATATACATCATTGAGAAGTTCCTTAAAAAGGAATTATACTTTTGCTATATAAAAGATCTCTATACTGTGGGTCAAGGTTGAGATAATCTATTTCTTTATACAATCACAAAAGAGTTATGGAGCCAGTCTTAAAAAGTCTAATACTCAGGAAATAAATAAAGTCTACACAGCTTATGTAGCATTGATAAAAAGGTTGTTTTTGTTGACCAGTTATATGCGCAGTACCGAACACAAATCTATTCTTTAGACTCTCTAGCAGATCTGAATTAATCTAAGAAATGTTTGTTCCAGAATACATTTGTGTCCATTAGAGGGATAATGAAATTTTAAGTTTTGTAATTAGTAAATGCAATAGATCATACAAAGGTGACTGATTTTATGTTATATCTGGTACCAGTATATACTCTAATTCTAAAACATAAATGGAAAGAGTATTTGAATATACTCATGATTCAACCTAAAAGTAAACTTTTAAAGAAATACTTTGAAAAATACCATTTTATTATTTAAAAATAAATGCAATTCAAGAAGCCAATACTTACCCAGGCATAACATATGCATAACATTACAATATGGTCAAACTTTTGAAAGTTCAAGAATTCACAGATGACATGACAGTGAAATTTAGACTAACCCTTGTGCCAGATGAATAATTATACCCCATAACTTGAAAACTGAATTTGTGAAGTAAATCAGTAATAGGCTTCTTATCCCAGACTTGCTGTTTGGTGTCTACTAATTAATGAGTGAAATCATTGAAAAACAGAAAAATTGTTTCAGACCCAATGAAGACTTGAAATTATTTAAATGAATATAATCTCATGTCAGTTCTTCAGTTTACAACATTTTTATTCCTTTTCTTTACCTTTATAGTTACTACTTATTGCTAATTTAGACAAAAATCTTTAGATGTGTTTACAAAGTCAACATACAATATATATTTTAAAGTGGAAAACTTTCATTTCTGGTTGTAATGAGATCTAAAAAGCCATAATTTGATTATTAATTAGAAACTGAGTTTTGTTATATATATATTGGTGGAATGAAAAAGTGAGATTTGGTTTTTCTGCCTAAGGAGTCTACAATGTAATTAGGGAATAGAGATTTAGCAGGGATTGGGGGCAGTGCAGGGGAGAACATGTGATTTTACCAAAGAATATTAAATCTGCAAGATTCCTTAAATACAATAGAATTTGTCTCCCTCATACTGCACAATGAATAGGAGCAAAATAAAACAAAACAAAAAAAGTTTAGAATCTTTCTCGAAGCCCTTCAAAAATTAGTGACCAACACAACGATAGAACTCAGGTGAAAGGCTGAATGGAGTAGGCAATGTTAATGACTTCCTACCCAGAAAATTTCTGAAGTGGCCACCTAATTTTATGCATATGACTCTTCTTTAAACTCACAGAACCTCAGTTGCCTGCTATATAAAACCCTCCTGTTACAGGCTGAATTGTCTCCCCTATAATATTTATATGTTGAAATCCTAACCCCTAGTATCCCAGAATGTGACTGTATTTGAAGGTAGGGCTTTTAAAGAGATAATTAAGGTAAAATGAGGTAATATGAGTGAGCCATGATTTAATGTGACTGCTGTCTGTGTAATAAGAGGCAATTAGGATACAGACACACAGAAATTCATGCAAAAACAGTGGAAGAAGATAGCCAAGGAGAGAGACTCTCAGAAGAAACCAACCTTGCCAACACCTTAAACCGTTAATCTCCAAAACTGTGAGGAAATACATTGTTGTTTACATCACGGCCTGTGGTACTTTGTTAGGGCAGCTCTAACAACTAATATACCTACAAAAGCATAGAGTTCACATAAAGATTAAACAGAATTATATACACAAGTTGTTTTGTGTACAAAAGGTACTCAGTTCTAGTTACTTTTCCTTTTTTAATCCTGCTTTCTCCCTCAGTCAAAGACCAAGATGAAGAATACCCAGCATATCTGAAAAACTCAACACGCAGAAAGTTTATAGATGAGATGTTCCACTGATTCAAACCTGTAAAGAAGAAAAATAAGAAAACCAAAAAGGGAATACTTATTATCTCAGAATAAAGTGCTATTCTTTCAAAAAGGAGCTGAACTAACATCTCCCAGTTCATCTGGAAATGGCAGAAGTGAAATTAAGTATTCTTAAAGATATACTCAAAGAGGCACGAAAGAGTTAAATAAGGATCCACAAAGCTCCTTCTTCTTATTATCTATAATTACTAGCTAGAATGAAAGACTATTGTTTGTCAAAACATGTCATGTTTGTGTATAGTTAAGCATCTCCAAAGCATATAATCTGCAAAAATGAGCGACAAGTAATCTAATTTTAACTTTTTCTGGTTTCAAAAAGAGTTCACGACTTTTGTCCAATCAATCTACTCATTGACTAATTATTATTGACTAGAGATAATTACCTTTAAAAAATCCTTTATTCCTTATATGCTTATTCTAGGGCCCCTCAAGGAGCTTTGTGAATTAACTAGGCAAACAACTTGAGACATTGCCTCAAGATAGATTTATTTAAAATAAACGAATATCATTAATCTCATTCAGACACTTGGCCAGGCAGGCATTTCTGCTTAAGTGTGCAATTGCACACTGCTGAGCTGTCATGCTGGGATGCAGAATAGAACTCTGACATTTGAGTTTAGTAAACTATATCCCCCCAGGTCTCCAAAAGATAAAAAGGTAAAGTTGACATATGGAACACTTTGTCTTTGTGTCCCATTAGCACCTTCAACATCATAGTGCAACGCCTGAGGGTCCATGAAATGTGTTGAGGAACGGTGTCCTTTGTTTATAGCATGACTTTTTCTTGTGAAAAAACAAAGAGTAAAATAGTACATAATAACAATATTTAAAGTTGCCTTATTTTTAAATAATTTTTTTTTGTATCGTATCATACAAATAGACTATAATCAGTTGACTGTGCTCCTCTCTGGAAAAAATAGATGAAGACGAACCAAATTTTAAAAAATAAAAAAAAAACAAGATCAAACACATAAAACTATGAAGCTAATTAAAAATTAGACAAATCTTTCTTCACAGATTATCGTATGATGGGATGGAATACTTGGAAAGGACAGGACATTTGATAGCCTTACACTCTGGACCAATGAATACCACCGATTGATTTGTCAGAGTTATCTAGTTCTCTTGGACAAGAACAAACAACAATGACCCATTACAACTTCACCTGATGTATCTTGAACTTTACGGATACAGCGCTGTTTAACGAGACTAACCTCTCTTGGCTCTTGTCAGTGAAACTGGGAAGAAGAATTTGGAGGTTTCCAAGAAAGATGTCTTATCTAAGGGAAAATTAGTGTCTATTTCCCAAATCATGTGTTGATTTTAAACATAGAGAAAGAATGTAAAACCTCTTTCTCAATACATTTATATACTTGTTGTTTATTATCATTTATATATGTATGTTAAATTATTTTTAAAAATTGTCATGGTAGCTTAAAACAATACTTTTGAAAATGATTTTGACACAAGTATAATAGAAAATCAGAATCACAAAAATACATTTGCTGACTTAATTCACTGGATACAATTTCTTACAGAGCAATTGACTATGTTTTTTTGTGGAGCTATTACACAAAATAACTAGATATGCATAAAATATAGAGATAATTGCTAATTAAAAATACCATTTCTTGATTCCTGATTATATGCAAGGCATTGTATCCCAAAACCTAAAACTATATTTTTTGTTAAAATTTCATAGATGCGGAAACTTAGATAGATGAGCCTTAGTGGGGATGAATAATTTACCTGCAATTGTACAGATAATAAGTGTTAGGACCTAAATTTCAGGATCCTAATTGGATGCTGATTTGAAAGCTGGGTTTGTCAGACTGCAGAGCTAATGTTGTTAAACAAGATAGTTTAAGTCACAACCTACAGAAAGAGGAGAAAAAAAGGTCTGAATAAAAATTAGCTAACCTATAATGGACAAAATGGAAATTGCTACTTAGTGAAAGGTATTTTTCTTGGATGTCCTCAAACTCTTGTTTTCATTATATTTATAAAGGCCAAGAAAAGTTAGTGTAAGTAGTGGTTTACATATATGATTATTCTTAATTTAGCAATATGTGCACACATACACACACACACGTATTCACACACGTGTGTGTGTGTGTGTGTGTGTATATATATACACAATGAACAGGTGGATAAATAGGTAATAAGCATTAGAGTTCTCCAGAGAAATCAATGGAAAAATAGACCAGTTGGAAATCTATAGCTCTAGTTATAGCTGTATCAATTATAGAGGCTGAAAAGTCCCAAGACCTGCAATTGTAAGTTGGAGATGCAGGGTTGTCAATCGTGTAGCTCTAGTTCAAAGGCTAGCAGGCTGGAGACTCAGTGAAAGCTGATGTTTCAGTTTGTGTTCTAAGGCAGGGGAAAAAAAAACCTAGCCTAGCTAAAAGACAGGCAGGAGAAATTATCTCTTAATTTTAGCAAGGTCGGCATGTTGTTCTATTCAGGCCTTGATTGATTGGATGAGGCTTACTCAAATAAGGGGAGAGCAATATCCCATACTCAATTGATTTAATATTAAAGTCACCCCAAATCACTCTCACAGAAACACACAGAATATTGGTTGACCAAATATCTGAGTGCCTTCTATCCCGCTTAAATTAACACATAAAATTCACCAGCACAAGTCCATCTTTTGTTAATTTGTCATACATGGGCATCTCCTTAAATCATACTTAATCTCCAAATGAAGATAATACACAAGGTCATAATTCCACCTAACATGATACAATTATCCTACATACAACTGAATAGACATTAATCCCATTCCCAGAAAGGGAAGTAAAATCCTTGAGAGATGTTACTCTTTTCATTGATACAACTCTGACATAAAATTAACCACTGTTAAATTATATGATGTAGAGTTAATACATCTTATGGTACATTATAAGGAAATGAGGAGAAGGAAGAAAAATATATTTGATGTACACACACAAATATATATTTTAACAAAATAAGGAGAAAATACTCATGACAGTTACAGTCCTCATTTCTATAAGTGATTATGTTATCATAGCTCATACTTACAAGTACATTCTTCCACTATCCATTCTGTATTACCTTCGATTTCAGCAAAAAACTTTGCTGGCTGTCATTATTTACCTAATGATAAGTAACCCCAACTTTTATTTCTAAAATATCTGGGCCCTTAGTAGTCCTGACTGAATTGAGTTGCAGTTTTTAATTGACCTTAATAATCATGGAAATACTAATAGGCACTCTAAAGGATCTTCTATACGCCAACGTACTCTTCCTTACCTCTATTGTGAAGATGTAGTGTAATTTCCCCTTGGTAGTCAGGATCAAACTGCAGTCAAAACAGTAACTGCCTTCCTTGCCTTTAATTCAGAGGCATATGGAGTCTACAGTAGCCCAACATTAGCTTTAACTTCCAGTTCAATGGTATCACTGTAGGGTCTGCTAGTGAAAGCATTTCTCCTTTGGGAGTTAAGACCTCTAGACCAGCAAAGCATAAGACTGTAGAAACAGGAAATAAAATATTGCTAATGAGTCACTGGGGGTTATAGTGATTGATGCCACTTCCATTTCTACTCCTGATTCCAGGACTCATGAATCCTGGCTGTGGGAGAAACAACACCATATAATGAATGCTAGTACAGAGCATCCACAGCCTCCTGCAGAATCCTGCTCCAACTCTGCAAGGTATTGCCACCTAGTTGATACTGTAAGTGAGTCTTCAAAAGGCCATCCGCCTGTTGTAATAAGTCATTTGCATCAGGATGGTAAGAAAAGTGGTAAGACCAGTCAATTCCATGAGCATGAGCCCATTGCCATACTTCAATTGCTATGAAGTGAGTTATTTAATCAGAAGCAATGCTGTGTGAAATGATATAACAGTGTATAAGGCATTCTGTACATTCTGTACATCTATGGATGGTAGTTTTGGTAGGAACATTGCATGCAGGAATGACAAATCCATATCTGCAGTAAGTGTCTATTCCACTAAGAAAAAAATACTGTCTCTTCCATGATGGTGACCCAATGGAATCAACCACGAAGCTGGGTGATCACACCAGAAAAAAGTGCCCTATGTGGATCTATGCTACTGGAAGACTGGGTACTCAGCAGTGGCCATAGTCAGGTCAACCTTAGTGACTGGAAGTCCATGTTATCGAACCCATGCATAATCTCCATTTCTATCACCATGACTACTTTGCTTATGAGCCGCTTGGGCAATGGCAAACATGTATGGGGATAGAAGCTGACTAGTATCCACAGAATGAATTATTATCCACCTGATTATTAAAATCCTCCTCTGCTAAGGCCACCCTGTGGTTAGTATTTACCTTGGATACAAATATTGTCACATTTTGATCCATTCTTAGAAGTCTGTCTACATATTTTTTCCCCAGATTTCCAATCATGTTCTTTCCTGACCATCCAGCCAAAACATTGACTATGGCCCATGAGTCAGAATACAATTACAAATATAGCTATTGCCCATTTCTCCTTGCAAGTAAAATGAACAACCACTGGAAGTTCTGCCCACTGAGAGGATTTTCCTTTACCACTGTTCTTCAGGGAAGTCACAAAAAGAGGCTGCTGTGCTACAACTGTCCACTTCCAGGCAGTGCCTACATATGGTAAAAAAGATCAACTATAAATCAGGTGTCAGGATTTACTTCTGTCAATTGACAGTAGAAGATTCCCATGAGACTATAGATGCAGGCTGGGAAAGAGAAGGTAGTGCCACAGGAGTTGAGATCATGGGCATTTGGGCTACTTCTTCATGTACCTTACTTGTGTTTTCCAGAGCCTGCTCGGGACTGGTCATGTACATACCATTTTCATTTGATAATGGAGTGCTGTTGTGCATGCCCTACTTTATGGTTTAGTGGGTCAAATAATACCCAATTCATCATGGGCAGTTTAGGTCACATGGTTACTTGGTGGCCCTTAGCTAATTACACAGTCTCTACTGAGGCCCAGCATCCAGCCAAGAACTATTTCTCATGAGTTGAGTAGTTATCTGCATAAAGTAGCAGAATTTTGCTCCAAAATCTGAAGGGTTTGAACTGTGATTCACCTCTAGAGGCCTTCATGAATCCTTATCTGCTGCTGATACTTCAAACTACGTTGGATCTGCTGAATCATGTGGTCCAAGAGACACAGCAGCTTGCACAGCAACCTAGATCTATTACAGAGCCTTCTCTTGTTTAGAGTCCCACTCAAAAGTAACAGCTTTTCAGATCTCTTGGTAAATGGCTCAGATCCTGTGACATGCAAATATCTTACCATTACATCTAGATAATTTATTACTTCTTGTTCACTAGATCCTATTGGCATATTTTAAGCAATGTAATTGAACAGCATGCTATCTTGTGGAAGAATCGAGATCACTGTGAGCAAATCTACAACAGGGCTGGAGAATTTATATATCACTGAGGTACAAAGGTGAAGGTATATTGCTGGCCTTGCCAGCTGAAAGCGAATTGCTTCTTGTGGTTCTTTTTTTTTTTTTTTTTTTTTTTTTTTTGAGACGGAGTCTCGCTCGGTCGCCCAGGCTGGAGTGCAGTGGCCGGATCTCAGCTCACTGCAAGCTCCGCCTCCCGGGTTCACGCCATTCTCCGGCCTCAGCCTCCCGAGTAGCTGGGACTACAGGCGCCCGCCACCTCGCCCAGCTAGTTTTTTGTATTTCTTAATAGAGACGGGGTTTCACCGTGTTAGCCAGGATAGTCTCGATCTCCTGACCTCGTGATCCGCCCGTCTCGGCCTCCCAAAGTGCTGGGATTACAGGCTTGAGCCACCGCGCCCGGCCGCTTCTTGTGGTTCTTATTGACAGGTACAAAAATAGAGCATTTGTGAGATTGATAGCTGAATATCAGGTATAAAGAGATGTGTTCAGTTACTCAAACATTAAAACCAAAACTAATACAACAGCTGCAATTGAAGTCACCATCTGGTTAATCCTTCAAGAATCAAGTGTCATTCTCTAATATTCATTTTTCTTCTCCACAGGCCAAATAGCTGAGTTGAATGTGAATGTGATGAGAATCACCACTACTGTATCTTTCCAGTCCCTAATGGTGGTACTAATCTCTCTAATCCCTCCAGGAATGTAGTAGTGTTTTGGATTACTATTTTCCTCAGTAGAGTCCATTGTTGCATCCCCCACCATAATGCTCTCCACAGGTCAAAGAATCAATGTGGAAATTCTGCCACTTGTGAAATACATCTGTTTAATTTAGGCATTAAAGGACTCTCATTCATTCAAGGGGTTCTGGGTCTGCAAGCTGGGAATGGGTAATCCTGGCCTCTCAATCAATTCCCAGTTACGATTCAGGATAGACTTCTGTTCATTTGCCCTAGAAATGTTTTGCATATACAGACCAAGTAAAAATATCTATCTATTTCACTTCTAGGAACACCATGATCAACTAGTCAATGTCATAGGTTTATGTGAGCAGGTCTCAAATAACAAATCTATTCCATCATGCCAATCTCCCTAAGACCTGAATCCCTTCCTCTGCATTAAACCAAAGCAGATCTGACATTTTCAGCTCACTCACACTAGGGCACCTTTTGGTCCATGCTGTAGCCAACTAATCAAATTAACTGGTGAAGTCTTTTCAAATGCTCTGAGACACAACAGTAAATAAACAATCTCTGTTTATGTAAGCCGATTAATAAATGTGACCTGATTCAACTTTATTTTCCTTCCAGCATTATGTCACATCCTTAATAGCCAATCATACACATGTTCCCCAGATTTCTGTCTGTATAAAGTAGAAAACTCAAATAGATCTTTTGGACTGTGGCACATCTCCTCATGGTTTGTACTTTGTAGCTTACCTTTGGGAGCTTGCTAGTACTTAAGCCTAGTTACAGGCCTAGAAGAAAAGAGGAGTGGTGTGGATGTGTCTTGAGGAGACCCAACATTGTTTTGCATGGCCACTCCCTTGCCATTAGAGTTTGCTCAGGCAATGCAGTGTTAATCCCCTCTGATGCGGATGGAGGAGTTGCTTCTATTGCAGGTGAAGGTGTCTCTTCCCCTGGCAAACAAGACTCATCAGAATTTAGGAGCTCAATGCTACCAGCTTCGTCAGGGTCTTCCCACACATCCACATTCCAACCTCAGGATTCCATTCCTTCCCAATCAATGTTCTCACTTTAACAGTAGACATTCATCAAGGCTGTCAGTTCAACTCGCATTGTAATTCAGTCAGTCACAGGATGAGGATCTGTCTTTGAATTTTCAGAAATCTCAGTCGTGCAGCTATGGGAGATAAGGAATTCATTCAGGAGTAACTTAGAAGATTTGACATTATTTATGTGCACTTGATATGGGAATTTGAATCCCTGAATTCATCCTTTTGCCCCCTAAATTGTCCAGCAATATTACGAGTAACTAGTAAGTCTCATTATATTTATTAGCTTGACAAAAATGTTGAAAAGTATCATGCATCACCACCTAGATCCTGGTTTCTTATAAATGGCTAATTATTAGATTGGTGCAAAAATAATTGCAGTTTTTGAGATTTTTTTTTCTTTTAATTGCAAAAATGGCAATTATTTTTTTCATCAGTCTAATAGAAGTATCTGACAGTGATATTTTGCATATCCCTATCACCAGATAATGCCATGGACAGTCAGTGCTCTCTTTACTACTGGAATTAGGGCCATTACTGTCTTTAAATCTAATCAAATCAGAGTGCAAATTCCAGGAACCTTAAAACCAATTCATAAAACTCATTTTTAAAATTGTCTTCCTTTAAAACCACTCCTAGCATGAAAATATTTATTTTTCAGGGATCTCTAGATAAACAGAATGAATATACACACACACACACACACACACACACACACACATATATTTTCTATATACAGATACTTATATATTCTCTCTCTCTCTCTCTATTGAGAGACACTCTATTGGGAGAGAGACAGAGAGAGAGAGAGGACAGTTTTTGGAATATAACTGTAACTAGGACACAAATAATGAAAGAGATAGATAGATAGACAGATAGATAGATAGATAGATAGATAGATAGATAGATAGATAGATAGATTTTTAAATATAAAAAGTTGGCTCACATGATTATGGCGGCTGCTTTGTTTCACCTCTCCAAGTTCATATGTTCAAATTCTAACCCCAAAAGTGATGGTATGGTGGGAGAGAGGCCTTTGGACCCTCATGAGGGGACATCATGATTGGTTGTTAATAAACGAGGTCTTAAAGAGCTACCTAGTCCCTCCCAGCATGTGAGGACACAGAAAGGTGTCATCTATGAAGAATGAAACTTTGTTAGACATTGAACATACTGGCACTTTGATCTTTGACTTCCCAGCCTCCAGAATTATGAGAAATAAATGTTTGTTGTTTATAAACCACTTAGTTTATGGTATTTTTTGTCGTAGCAGTCCGAATGGGTAAGATAGAGGTCAAATCCCAAAATCTGCAGTCAGCAAGCTGGAGACCAAGAGGGGTTGATAGTGTAGTTCTAGTCTGAGTCTGAAAGCCTGAGAGAACCAGGAGAGCCAAAGATGTGGATTCAGTCTGAATGTGAACAGGCTCAACACCCAGAAAGTGCTGATTTTTCAGTTTGAGTCTGAAAGCAGGAAAAAAACCTATCGCCCACGTTGAAAGTGATCAGGCAGAAGAAATTTTATCTTATTTTGGGAAGAATCAGTCTTTTGTTCTATTCAGGCCTTCAGTTGACTAAATGAGGACTACCAATTAGGAAGTGCTTTACTCAATATTTTAAAATGCTAGTCATTCAAAAACATTCCCAGGGAAGCACCCAGAATAATATTTGACCAAACATCTGAGAACTCCATGGACTGGTTAAAACACAGAATTAACCATTACAGATAACTAGATACATAAGTGGGTACAGACCAGATACAGAACAGAAGAAAGGAAGAATGGAAGTGGGGAAAAAGGAAGGAAGGGAGACACATCTATAGTTGTCTTCAAAATTCAGAGAAAACAAAATGTAGCAAACAGATTGATAGCGATCATTCCTTAGAAACATTACCAAAAGTATAAACTATGAAGAGACAACAGGTCAGTATAATAAATAACATCTCCAATCTATCTTTATTTGTAAATCTATAACTATTTTCATTCTGATTTTAATATTTTTATTATATTTAATTGAAGATTATATGGCATTGAAAATATTTTTCACTAATCAAAGCTTTTCTGTGTAGTTCAGTAGACATCTTTAGGGCCTATCCTATTGAAAAGATGAAAGGTTTCATGCACTGAAATTGCATTCCCTTTGACATTAGATCCATTGATTTTTCTTAAAAGATGTTTATACACATCAATTTTACGGCTTTCTAGAGGGGAGTGTATAATTAAGTATTGACATTCTGAAATACACGTATTAAAATAGAAGATTTATAACTTCTATTTTGAAAATAGTCAAAAATAAAAGGTTTGGAATATTTCTTGCAATGTATGATGATGTTCATTTTCTCCTATGTTCTGCTTCAAAGCAGATCGTGATTAATTCATTCCAAAAATCCACGAAGGATTTCTTGCAATTATAATTAAACATTTTTTGTCTTTATCACATTCTAAGGAAAAAAGATGATTGATTTTCAAGTCAGGGAATTGCCTTACATGTCAAACATCAAGACACATTTCTTTATTGAAAAAGACACTATCCAATGTATATTTGAATAAAAAATTATGGATCTCCTATAACAATTTTTATTAAAGATTTTTTCCCTTCTTGTCTTTCTTTATGAATTTTAGTATTACTTTTTTATATATGCAAGACTTAATTATTTGATATAAGATAGAAGAGAGAAACCAATTTACCTGCCAGTAAAAAAAGCTTTAATTAGTTTCATCTTTGTCTTGCCCTTCTCCCTCACAGCAACAAGAATTCGATGTAAGGATTTATCATTTAATTCCATGGAATCAAAAATTAATTAATATTTTTCAGATCCCCCTTCTCTCTATGTATTTCCCTAGGAGCTTCAACTGTGAAATGCGCTGTTCTTGTATCAATCCCAAGAGAAATAGGAAGAAATTGTGCACTATGAATATAATTTTCCTTGATAACATAATCCGTCTTGTTATTTGAAGGAATAGTAAAATATATAAATAAATGTATATAAATATTATATATTATAGTGGAGCATAGAATTAGGGGCAAACTGCTTGGGATTGATCCTCTTTTTGTCAGTTGCTAGCTGTGTGACCTCTTTTCACCTCTGTTTTGTCATCATTATAATATGAATAAAAATGGCAACTCAATTATATCAGTTGCAGAATTAATAAGAGGCTTAAATGAGTTAATAGAAGTAAGGCACTAACAGTGTGGCTGATATATAGAAAAATACATTTTATTGCTTATTATTTTAAGCCATGAATTCATTCTTTAAAATGTTTGTTTTTGCATATGACCAATGTATTTCTATCGAGGCCAGATTTTGGAAAGTTACCATTTCCATGCATTATCTCATTTTAAAGAATAGAAAAAGGAACTGTTACGCCTACAGAAGATTTAAAATTCTGTCACAGTTATTTGATTTGCCCCATTATTTAACTCTGATTTCATGGACAAAAGTACATTTCCTCTGATTACAAAAATTGTTATCAAGTGATGAATAACAATTTTATTGATTTGCAGGGATTTGTAAATTTATTTCAGCCCAGTTGCCATTAGTATAAAAAGCATTACTGTATTTATTTATCATGTTTTATGGTGAAATGTATATATATGACAGAAAGTAAAAAGACTTTTTGTGGATATTAGTATAAAAATTAACAGATTTGTTGTTTAACCATCTGAGCAAACTTTTATATACTCCTAAAATGTTAAGACATTTTACGAAAGTCAAAACAACATAATATTTTCATATGTAATTACAGGTAGATTAAAAATATGGCATGTTACATCTTGTTACATGTATTTAGTTTACATTTTAAATTATCTATTAATACTCCTAATTAAATGATATCCAAATGTGGCTTCTCTTTTTTGCATAAATTTGATGATTTCTTAAAGAAACATGTAGAGTTTAGGTTAAATGACCTGAACTAGTTTTTTCTCCTTAATCATGGAAATTGTAAAAGCAATGTTTGTATAAATATACTGTAAAAATGAGGTTTCGACTCTAAACCTCTAACCAAACAAAATTTAATTTAGTGTTGGTCCAGAGAGATTAGATTAGAACTTCCTTACACTTTGTGACACATAAACTCATTTAGTTAAAATAAAATTTCAACTTGGATTTTTGAAATTACCATTCATTATATCTCTATTGTACTTTATAAAATACAAAACATCACTAAGAGTAATCTACCACAAACAAAAATATGTCATTAGTAGGTATATGCGAAATGTTCTGAAATTCTACTCTCAAATATTAAAAGTACCATTGAATTTTAGATCACATACAACAGAAATTACATCTCAAATTGTGCTTGAATCAATGTAAATAGGATCAAATAATATATACTCTGACCTGGGAAAATTCACGTTTCCTGGCTATTGAATAGAGTTTCTTGTCAATAGGGTAAATAGAAATTACTCTTGATGCATCTTAAAACTAAGCATGAAGTTCAAGGGCTTCACTTCAAGATTTTCTTCTGCTGTTTCTGGGAAATACAGCAAGACTGCATTGACTACTAAGTAAATGATTGAACACCCAGGCCTACTGTGATAGTCCAAATGTAAGCACAATAGCTTGATGCTTAAAATCAGGTCAATGGACTAAGAATTCCACATCTGTACTGTAACACTGGATGTTTTGTTGGATAAAGATTGACTTTGAAAGAAGAGAAATGAATTTATATATCTAATTCTGGCCCAACTCTTAGTCAGGTCTTTATGCTACCTTTAGACTTTTTTAAAATATAAAATAAGTGAAAATACATCATATGGCTATATTAATTCTGTTTTTTTAAAGTATAATTTATATAAATGTCACCTTTTAAATTTTTAGAGCATTTATATGGACATCTCTTAAGTTGTTGAATCTGATTTTAAAATATAAGAGGCAAAACCCCCGATGCAGTGATGTGAGTGGGTTACCATTATTTTCCCTAAAACCAACTACAAATACTCGACAAAACACTTGTCAAAAACATATATATCAGAGGTTTAGAAATTGACCAGATAGGAAGAAGTGCATTCTTGGGAAATCATGGAACGTTGAGCAAAAACAATGGAAGTCTGTGGCATACTCCCCTGGGGCCATTCTCATCCACCCAGACTTGCAGTGCTGTAGTTCCACCAGGATGAAGAAAAATCCAGAAACCATTAGCTTCCCTGTCAGAGGTGATTCTCTGAACTTAGAGTGGAAGGCAGAAAAACCCATGCCCACACTGTCAGTAAAAGCAGCAATAGCAGTAGCAAGTGAATGGAGAAGATCAGCAGTTCTGATTGCCTGAGGTTGCATTTCTGGTTAGAGAAAACGAGGGATCAGGTAACTAGCCAGAGTTCTAATAGCTCTATATAAGGTCTCCATACGTCACTGGCCACCTTTTGCATGCATATGCCAGAGACCAGTGGGATTCCAAGATAAACACATATCCCTGGATGGCCATGTGACTAGGAGACGGATCACTTATGCAGACGAGATGCAAAGAGGCCCAAAGACAAGCCTGGCACATCTGAAAACTGCCAGATGTTTGAAGGCACACTCCAGCCTGCTTCTGCCCAGTCTCTAGCCAGTTGTTGCCTGACCACTAAGCAATGCAGACAAAAAGGTGACCTCTAAGATTCAAGCTTTAGAAATGGAAAGAATAGGTAAATCAAACTGAGCACAAACGTGAATATTTACACACTGCTACAGAGACAGATTTTACAGATTTATTACAGGAAAATCACTAAGCAATAAGCAAAGAGAACAGTGGCACATCTCATGGAGGGAAATCAGAATCCAAAGTTGATAAAATAAATTATCTGTGACCAGTTTTTAACAACAACAAAAAAGCATGAGATATGTAAAGAAAGAGGAAAGCATAGCACATCTCAGGGAAAGTTAATAAAAGGTCTTTTTTTTTTTTTTTTTTTTTTTATGGGCACTAATGCTGGATTTAGCAGACAAATATTGTAAATCATGTGTTTTATATACATATTCAAAGGGCTAAAGAACACAATGTTTAAAAAGTTGAAAGAAAGTATAATGTCAATGTTTCCATAATGTAAGAATTTTAATAAAGAAATTGAAATATTAAAAATGGGAATTCTTTTGTTAAAAGTTCAATTTTGAAGAATATATATTGCTAAGTATACATTTTTCTGATCTCAAGATTTATATAAAGATACTGAAATGAGCATAACATTGTATTAGACAAATTGATCAATGGAACAAAATAAAGTCTAAAAGCAGACCTCACATACATGATCAATTCATTTTCCTCAAAGGTACTATGGTAATTCAATAGTGAATTTTCAGTAACTGCTGCTGGAACAACAAGAATGATGAGAGAGAAAAACAAAAAGTGATCCCTACTTCATAACACACACATTGAATTAATTTGACATGGGCCATAGATCTAATAGTAAAAGTCACAACTATTATTTCTTCTCAAAATTACAGGACAGTATTTTAGACTCTTCAGGGTAGGCAAAGCTTTTTTAAATGTGCCACATACACACTAGTTAGTCAAGAAAAATATTATCAGATAAACCCATCTGCCATAAAAATACCTACTCTCTGAATGAGAACTTGGAGAAAAATTTTAAAAAATATTTTAAACTTTATTGTAAGATTAGTAAAATATTACCTAATTTTTTTTCCAGATTTAATTTTTAATTATTGTTGGTACATGGTATATATACTCGTAAGGTATATGAGATATTTTAATACAGACATACAATGCACAATAATCACTTCAAGTTAAGTGTAGTGTTCATCACCTCAAGAATTTATCCTTTCTTTATGTTACAAACAATGTAATTATACTCTTTTAGTTATTTTTAAATGTACAATAAATTATTGTTGACTGTTGTCATCCTGTTGTGGTGCCAAATACTTGATCATATTCATTACAACTAGCTATATCTTTGCACACTCTAACCATCCCCACTTTCCCTCTCCACTCGCTCCTACAGTTCCCAGCCTCTAGTAACCATCATTCTATTCTCTACCTCCAAAAGTTATAATTTAATTTTTAGCTTCCATAAATAAGTGAGAACATGGGAAGTCGGTTTTTCTGTGCCTGTTTCATTCCACTTAATATAATGACCTCCAGTTCCACCCATGATGTGACAAGTGACAGAATCTTATTCTCTTTCATGGCTGAATAGTACTGCATCGTGTATATGTACCATATTGTTTTTTATCCATTCATCTATTGATGGACACTTACGTTGCTTCCAAATCTTGGCTATTGTGAATAATGTTGCAATAAATATGGGGGTGAAGCTATCTCTTCCATGTACTGATTTCCTTTTTTTTTTCAGTATATATCTACATGTGGAATTGCTGGATTATATGGTAGTTCTAATTGGGGGGAATCCCTAACCTGTTTCCCATAGTGGTGATACTAATTTACATTCACACCAACAGTGTGTGAGGGTTTCCTTTACTCCACATCCTCACCAGGATATGTCATTCCCTGTCTTTTGGATAAAAGTCATTTTAATGGGAGTGAGATAATATTTTATTGTAGTATTGATTTACATTTCTCTGATGATCAATGATGTGGAATCTTTTTCAATACCTATTTGCCATTTATATATCTCCTTTTGAGAACTGTCTATTCAAATCTTTTGCCCATTTTTAAACCAGATTATTGATTTTTTTCCTATAGAATGGTTTGAGCTCCTTATGTATTCTGGTTATTAGTCCCTTGTCAGTTGGATAGTTTGCAAATATTTTCTATTCTGTAGGTTGCCTATTCACTTTGTGGATTATTTTCTTTGATTTGCAGAAATATTTTAACTTGAGGTGGTCGCATTTGTCCATTTTTCTTAGGTTGCCAGTGGCTGGGAGCTATTACTTAAAAAATCTTTGCTGAGACCAACATCCTGAAGATTTTGTTTATTGTTTCCTTGAAGTAGATTTATAGTATGAGGCCTTAGATTTAAGTCTTTAATCTATTTTGATTTTATTTTTGTACATGGTGAGATATAGGATTCTAGTTTCATTTTTCTGCATAAGGATATCCAGTTTTCCCAGTACCATTTATTAAACAGACTCTCCTTTCCTCAATGTATGTTCTCAGCACCTTTGTTGAAAAAGAGTCTACTAGGGATGTATGAGTTTGTTTCTGGGTTCTCTATCATATTCCATTGGTTAATATGTCTGTTTTTATGCCACTACCATGCATGCTGTTTTGGTTATTACAGCTTTGTAATATCATTTGAAGTTAGGTAACATGATTCCTCCAGATTTAGTACCGATTTTCCTATTTCTGTAAAAAAAAAAAAAAGTAAATGGTATTTTGATAGAAACTGCGTTGAATCTGTAAGTTTTTTTTTTTAAGAGAATATGGACATTTTTAAGATATTAATTCTTTTAATCTATGAATATGAAATATCTTCCCATTTGTTAGTGTTCCCTTCAATTATAGCTTTCATTGTAGAGACCTTTCACTCCTTTGGTTAAGTTTATTCCTAGGTAGTTTTTTAAAATTATTATTATTATTGTACTTTAAGTTCTGGGATACATGTACAGAACGTGCAAGTTTGTTACAAAGGTAAACACATGCCATGATGGTTTTCTGCACCCATCAACCTGTCATCTACACTAGGTATTTCTTCTAATGCTCTCCCTCCCCTAGTTCCCCACCCCCCAACATGCCCCAGTGTGTGATGTTCCTCTCCCTGTGTCCATGTGTTCTCATTGTTCAACTCCCACTTATGAGTGAGAACGCGTGCTCACTCATAAGTTTGGTTTTCTGTTCCTATGTTAGTTTGCTGAGAATGATTGTTTCCAGGTTCATCTATGTACCTGCAAAGGACATGAACTCATTCTTTTTATGGCTGCATAGTATTCCATGGTGTATATGTGTCATATTTTGTTTATCCAATCTATCATTGATGGGCATTTGGGTTGTTTCCAAGTCTTTGTTATCATGAACAGTGCCGCAATAAACATACGTGTGCATGTGTCTTTATATTAGAATGATTTATAATCCTTTGGGTATATACCCAGTAATGGGATTGCTGGGTCCAATGGTATTTCTGGTTCTAGATCATTGAGGAATTGCCACACTGTCTTCCACAATGGTTGAACTAATTTGCTCTCCCACCAATATGTAAAAGTGTTCCTATTTCTCCACATCCTCTGCAGATCTGTTGTTTCTTGACTTTTTAATGATCGCCATTATAACTGGTGTGAGATGGTATCTCACTGTGGTTTTGATTTGCTTTTCACTAATGATCAGTGATGATGAACCTTTCTTCATATGTTTGTTGGCCATATAAATGTCTTCTTTTAAGAAGTGTCTGTTCATTCCTTTGCCCACTGTTTGATGGTGTCGTTTGTTTTTTTCTTGTACATTTGTTTAAGTTCTTTGTAGATTCTGGATATTAGCCCTTTGTCAGATGAATAGATTGCAAAAAATTTCCTTGCATTCTGTAGGCTGCTTGTTCACTCTGATGATAGTTTCTTTTGCTGTGCAGAGCTCTTTATTTGAATTAGATCCCACCTGTTAGTTTTGGCTTTTGTTGCCCTTGCTTTTGGTGTTTTAGTCATGAAGTCTTTGCCCGTGGCTATGTCTTGAATGGCATTGCCTAGGTTTTCTTCTGGGGTTTTCATGGTTTTAGGTCTTATGTTTAAGTCTGTAATTCATCTTGAGTTAATTGTTGATAAGGTGTAAGGAAGGGGTCCAGTTTCAGTTTTCTCTCTATGGCTAGTCAGTTTACCCAACACCATTTATTAAATAGGGAATCATTTCCTCATTGCTTGTTTTTATCAGGTTGGTCAACGATCAGATGCTTGTAGATGTGTGGCATTATTTCTGAGGGGTCTGTTCTGTTCCACTGGTCTAAAATATCTGTTTTGGTACCAGCACCATGCTGTGTTGGTTACTGTAGCCTTGTAGTATTGGTTGAAATCAGGTAGCATGATGGCTCCAGCTTTGTTCTTTTAATTCTGTGAAGAAAGTCACTGGTAGCTCGATGGGGATAGCATTGAATACATAAATTACTTTGGGCAGTATAGCCACTTTCACAATATTAATTATTCCTATTCATGAGCATGGAATGTTTTTCCATTTGTTTGTGTCCTCTCTTATTTCCTTGAACAGTGGGTTGTAGCTCTTCTTGAAGAGGTCCTTCACATCCCTTGTAAGTTGTATTCCTATGTATTTTATTCTCTTTGTAGTGGATGGGAATAGGAGTTCTATCATGATTTAGTTCTCTGTTTTTCTGTTATTGGTGTATAGGAATGCTTGTGATTTTTGCACATTGAGTTTGTATCCTAAGACATTGCTGAAATTGCTTATCAGCTTAAGGAGATTTTGGGCTGAGAAAATGGGGCTTCCTAAATATAAAATCATGTCATCTTCAAACAGAGACAATTTGACTTCCTCTCTTCCTATTTGAACACGCTTTATTTCTTGCTCTTGCCTGATTGCCTGGGTCAGAACTTCAGATTCTATGTTGAATAGGAGTGGTGACAGAGGGCATTCTTGTCTTGTGCAGGTTTTCAAAGGGAATGCATCCAGCTTTTGCCCATTCAGTATGATATTGGTTGTGGGTTTGTCATAAATAGCTCTTATTATTTTGAGATATGTTCCATCAATACCGAGTTTATTCAGAGTTTTTACCATGAAGGGGTGTTGAATTTTATCGAAGTCCTTTTCTGCATCTATTGGTATAATCATGAGGTTTTTGTCATTGGTTCTGATTGTGTGATGCATTATGTTTATTCATTTGTGTATGTTGAACCAGCTTTGCATCCCAGTTATGATGCCATCTTGATCGTGGTGGATAAGCTTTGTGACGTGTTGCTGGATTCAGTTTACGAATATTTTATTGAGGATTTTCAAATCGCTGTTCATCAGAGATATTGGCCTGAAATTTTCTTTTTTTGTTGTGCTTCTGCCAGGTTTTGGTATCAGGATGATGCTGGCCTCATAAAATGAGTTAGAGAAGAGTCTCTCTTTTTCTACTTTTTGGAATAATTTCATAAGAAATGGTATCAACACCTCTTTGTACCTCTTGTAGAAAAAAGAATGAAAAGGAATAAACAAAGCCTCCAAGAAATACGGGACTATGTGAAAACACCAAACCTACATTTGATTGGTGTACCTGAAAGTGACAGGGAGAATGGATCCAAATTGGAAAACACTCTTCAGGATATTATGCAGGAGAACGTCCCCAACCTAGCAAGATAGGCCAACATTCAAATTCAGGAAATACAGAGAACACCACTAAGAAACTCCTCAAGAAGAGCATCCCCAAGACTAATTACCAGATTCACCAAGGTTGAAATGAAGGACAAAATGTTAAGGGCAGTCAGGGAGAAAGGTTGGGTTACCCACAAAGGGAAGCCCATCAGACTAACAGTGGATCTCTCTTCAGAAAACCTACAAGCCTGAAGAGAATACAGGCCAATATTCAACATTCTTAAAGAAAATGGTTTTCAACCCAGAATTTCATATGTAGCCAAACTAAGCTTCATAAGCAAAGGAGAAACAAAATCCTTTACAAACAAGCAAATGCTGAGAGGTTTTGTCACCACAGGTCTGCCTTACAAGAGTTTCTGAAGGAAGCACTAAATAGGGAAAGCAAAAACCAGTGCCAGGCACTACAAAAACATACCAATTGTAAAGATTATCGCCACTATGAAGAAACTGCATCAAGTAACAGACAAAATAACCAGCTAACATCATAATAACAGGATCAAATTCACACATAACAATATTAACATTAAATGTAAATGGGATAAATGCCCCAATTAAAAGACACAGACTGGCAAATTGGATAAAGAATCAACACCCATCAGTGTGCTGTATTCAGGAGATCCATCTCATGTGCAAAGACACCCATAGGCTCAAAATAAATGAATGGAGGAATATTTACTAAGCAAATGAAAAACAAAAAGAAAAAGCAGGGGTTGCAGTCCTAGTCTCTGATAAGACAGACTTTAAACCAACAAAGATATAAAAAAAGGGCATTATATAATGGTAAAGAGATCAATGTAACAAGAAGAGCTAACTATGTTAAATATATATGCAATTATTACAGGAGCACCCAGGTTCATAAAGCAAGTTCTTAGAGAAGTACGAAGAGACTTAGACTCCCACACAATAATAGTGGGAGACTTTAAAACTCTACTGTCAATATTAGACAGATCAACGAGGCAGAGAATTAAAAAGGATAGTCAGGACTTCAACTCAGCTCTGGACCAAGGACGCCTAATAGACATCTACAGAACCCTCCACCCCAAATCAACAGAATATACATTCTTCTCAGCACCACATCTCACTTATTCTAAAATTGACCACATAATTGGAAGGAAAACACTCCTCAGCAAATGCAAAAGAACAGAAACCATAACAAACAGTCTCTCAGATGATAGTGCAATCCAATTAGAACTCCAGATTAAGAAACTCACTCAAAACTGCACAACTACATGGAAACTGGACAACCTGCTCCTGAATGACTACTGGGTAAATAATGAAATTAAGGCAGAAAGAAATAAGTTATTTGAAACCAATGAGAACAAAGATGCAACATACCAGAATCTCTGGGACACAGTTAAAGCAATGTGTAGAGGGAAATTTACCGCACTCAATGCCCACAGGCGAAAGCGAGAAAGATGTAAAGTCAACACCTAACATCACGATTAAAAGAACTAGAGAAGCAAGAGCAAACAAATTCAACAGCTAGCAGAAGACAAGAAATAACTAAGATCAGAGCAGAACTGAAGGAGTTAGAGACACGCAAAACCCTTCAAAAAATCTATGAATCCAGGAGCTGTTTTTTTGAAAAAATTAACAAAATAGAGACTGCTATCCAGACTAATAAAAAGGAAAAGAGAGAAGAAAAATATAGACACAATAAAAAATAATAAAAGGGAATATCATCATTGATCCCACAGAAATACAAACTACCATCAGAGAATACCATAAGCACCTCTACACAAATAAACTAGAAAATCTATAAGAAATGGATAAATTCCTGGACACATACACCCTCCCAAGATCAAAGCAGGAAGAAGTCGAATCCCTGAATAGACCAATAACAAGTTCTGAGGCAGTAATTAATAGCCTACCAACCAAAAAAAAAGCCCAGGACCAGATGGATTCACAGCCAAATTCTACCAGAGGTAATTCATTTTATTTGTAGCTATTGTAAATGAGATTACTTTCTTGATTTCTTTTTCAGATTGTTCACAGTTGGCATATAGAAATACTGATATTTTTTTGTGTGCTGATTTTATTTACTGCCATTATAATATGCTTTGTTTTTGAGTTTCAATAGATTTTTGGTGGAGTCTGTAGGTTTTTACAAATGTAAGATTATGTCATCTGAAAACAAGGATAATTTGACTGCTTCCTTTTCAGTTTAATTGCCCTGTATTTCTTTCTCTGATATGATTGTTCTAGCTAGGACTTCCAGTACTGTGTCAAAAGTGGACGACCTTGTTGTATTCCCAATCTTAGAGGAAATATTTTCAGTTTTTCCCATTCAGTATCATACTAGCTGTGGGTCTGTTGTATATGGCTTTTAATGTGTTGAGGTATATTCCCTCTATACCCAGTTCTTTGAGGGTTTATTTTTTTAAATCATGGAGGGATGTTGCATTTTAACAAATGATTTTCAGCAGCAATTGAAATGATCATGTGGTTTGTTTCCTTCATGCTGTTGATACGATGTTCACATTGCTTGATTTGTCTATGTTGTATCACCCTTGCATTCCTGGGACAAATCCCACTTGGTCATAATAAATACTCTTTTTAATGTGTTGTTGGATTCAGTTTGGTATTTTGCAGAAGATTTTTTGCATCAATGTTCATCAGGGATATTGGTCTATAGTGTTCTTTCTTTGATATGTCTTTTCCTGGTTTTGGTATAAGGGCTTAGGGCAGGGGACCAGGGTTCTAACATATGAAAGTGTCTTAAAAGGAGGTGGTTGGGGGTACAAGCTCTGGATTGATTAGTTTATATATAAAAATAGTGCTCACAGGTAAGTAATTTTATATACTAGGAATTAGCTAATTTTAGGAGGCACAGTTCCTCCTGGGTCAGCAAGGCATCAGATATCAGAGCCTGAAGATTTAAGAAAATATAGTTAATACATGTTTTTAAAAAAATTCTTGTAAGCTTATTTTTACTTATTTTTATGTTTGTCTCTGTTTTCTGTCTCTAGCACAACACCATAGTCTCCTTGAAGGTGGGGATCATATTTCTTGTTGTATCTGTCAGCTCACATATGGCCTATGCACAATAATGCCCAACTTGGACATATATTCATGTATCATACATACATAAATAAAAAATTAATTTTATTTTTGTGACATAAATCGTTTATGCTCTTTTTTTCAATTTTCTGAAAACTGACAAATGCTGGATTTAAGAATGTCTCTTTTTAACTATTTAAATGAGGTTTTGAATTCTCTCTTTTGAAACCGAAATTAAATGGATTTTGCTAAGCCAACACTGTCTATAAAACTTGCATTGGAAGATAAAGCTGAAAGAAAAACAGAAAAAATATATTAAACCCATTCCCAAAATGTCTCTTTTCTTGAGAGGAGCTAGTGTGAAAATATTTTTTTTAGCTGAGGGAAAGGGGATATATCTCTTTTTATTTCCGAAATCCCATCCTCAAATGTAAGTTTAAAGGCAGGATTGAAATCATTACGTTTGTCAAATCAGCGCTACTTGCATTTCATAGTGTTAGACATCTTTGTCTCTATAAAAACCTTGCCTATTTCCAGGGCCTCACAAGAATAATGTAATTGTCACTGCCATTTAAGTGTATTGCTTCCGTTTTAATAGGAAAATATGTAGATTTGTGTAGAGTAGTACAAACCATATTTCACATTATTGACGTTTTTATGATTATTGGTTTGTTGTATTTTTTCTTTAAAAAGTCTAAGTTTTTTAGAAATTATAACTAAGCATTTGTTGACAATATAAGATGTTTTTGCATTTCTTTTAAACTACAAACTTTATTTTTAAGACATGGGGTTATCTAGCAGACAAAGCAGCTCTGTCCTTCAGGGTGGAGGTAACCTAAAAAAGCAGCTGATTGGGAAGCTATAGAATTTTGATAGCAAATGAGTATGATTCTTCCTAACCTCTGAAATTATAAATAATTTTCATTTTCAGAAGAAAAGTTAGAACTACTGTCCTGCATATGGAAAGTGTAAAACTTGATATGCCTGAGAGAATAATAGTTTCCCCTGTTGCATAAGCCTTACTGTGCATTTTATTAATGGCCTTGTTTTACCAGTTCATGTATTAGCCTGTTCTCATGCTAAGACATGCCTGAGACTGAGTCATTTGTTTAAAAAAAAAAAGAGTTTTAATTGACTCACAGTTTCACAGAGCTGGGGAGGCTTCAGGAAGCTTACAATCATGGTAGAAGGAGAAGCAAACACATGCTTCTTCACATGGGAGCAGGAAAGAGAAGAATGAGAGTGTAAGCAGGGGAAATGCCAGATCTATCTATCTATCTATCTATCTCTCTCTCTCTCTCTCTCTCTCTATATATATATATATATATATAGATAGATAGATATAGAGAAATATATATATATATATATTTGCTGTTCTCATGATAATGAGTGAGTTTTATGAGATCTGATGCATATGTGTGTGTGTATATATATGTATGTATGTGTGTGTGTGTGTGTGTGTGTGTGTGTGTGTATGAGATGCATATATCTGCAGAGGAAACTGCCCCCATTATTCAATTACCTCCATCTGGTCCCACCCTTGACACATGAGGATTAAAATTCAAGGTGAGATTTGGGTGGGAAAACAGAACCAGACCTTATCAGTTCCCGATACAATTATACTTGTAAGAGGAAAAAGTAATCCCTGTGGACAAGGCAGGGTGGTTAAAGGGAACAATCCATTCTTCTTTAAAATGGGAAAAACACTGAGATTTTTTGTAGAAATATTGTCTTATTATTCTATTATCTATCTCATCATACACCATACATAATGGTGCTAAGAATAGATCTTAGTTGAAGTAATTTACAAATGTCAGCAAACATATACACTTCCTTTTTTGCAAGTATCTGCAATTACACTAGTCTTTAAGATTCTCAGAATATTTGAAGTTTAGCAAGTTAGCACATATCATTACTTTGTATCTCTTTTTGGAGTAAATGTATGCAATAAACTCTCCTTTCATATTCAGCTCTTTACTGCATTGTATATGGAGCACTTTCCATTCCTTTTTGGAGGAATGGAAACTGAAGGGGTTAGCCAAATTTAAGTCATTTCTTCACCATTGAATTGTTCAAGTATTTCTAATTTATACAGCTGCAGTGAGTTTTTCAACATGTAAATTTGAACTCAAAAGGTTAAAGGAGCATATGGTACCAAGACATAGCTCTGGAGAACTACAGGTTTAATTGCATGAATTTAATATAAGCAGGATAGTTGTTTATCTACAAAATTTTACAACAGAGGTTAGCGAAACTGTATAGTCAATAAATATTTGAAAAACACATTTCCTCTTCCTAGGTATCTTCTTTTAATTTGTATTTAAACTTTAATATGAATTCACATGTTTGTCCATTTCTTTATGCTCTCTAAAGACATCTTGGAACTTTTTCTATAGTTGCATATATCACTTTCCTGACTATCTGATGTTGTTTCCTTCCAAGATATCTTTCTATTCTTTCATCACTAGCCCAACCGTTACTGTTATGAATTAATCTAATAGCTTTCTCTTCCTACCCATATCTTCCACACACTTAAAAAATTTTGTATATTTAATGCATTCTTGTCATCAGATTTACATTCTTCTTGAAACATAATTCCTCCCTTTCCTTGTTTCTCAAACTGGGATATTGTATACCCTAAAATAGACCAGAAGGTCTTTGAAACTAAAGCACAGATACACACGGTACATGGACATTGAGTGTCAGGGGTTTTGTTGTTGTTTGCTTTTTAATATTTGTGGCGAAAAACATTGTTAGCTTATGAAATTATACCAATTAATATAAAATACAACATAAAATTGGGATTTATTTAAAGGTGATTATAAACCTGTAATTTACACTTGACTTACAATGTGTATGATGGGTTTTCATATTCTTATTATTCATTAAAGAACTTCCATATTTTAGCTACTACTATTTTACTCATGTAATAAACAAGGCATGGAAAATTAAAATCCCTCAAGGATACACTTTCACTAAACTATGGATTCAGGATTGTAATACAGGCACTAGGACTGAGGAAGCTCAGCTCTTAAGCAGTGATATATTGCCTCGTGGAAATTTTATTCTTGCCTTATAGTATTGTGCAGCAGACATTTGAAAGCACTACTTCATTTCATGACATAAAAAAGATTTATTAGATGGCCCTACACATGTCCAATATCATCTTCAGTCTCCCATGTTTATGCACTCTCATTCTACTGAGTCTTCTTGCCATATTTTCTTGTACTTCTATATCATTGCCCATACTGTTCCTGCTGTTTGAAACCTCTCCCTTTCTCCTTTGTTTTCTTTGTCACTGCCCAACTTTCAAATCAAATGTTACCTTTTCTATGAATCTCTCACTCTTGAAAAACAATTTTTTATTTCATTTTCATTTTTAATTTTATTTTTATTTTTTTGAGATGCAGTCTCACTCTGTAGCCCAGGCTGCAGTGCAGCGGCACTCCCTTGGTCCACTGCAACCTCTGTTTCCCGGGTTCAGGTGATTCTCTTGCCTCAGCCTCCTGAGTAGCTGAGGCTACAGGTGTGAGCCAACATGCCTGGCTAATTTTTGTATTTTTAGTAGAGATAGGGTTTCACCATGTTGGTCAGGCTGGTTTCGAACTCCTGATCTCAAGTGATCCACCCCCCTCAGCCTCCCAAAGTGCTGAGATTACGGTCGTGAGGCACTGTGCCCAGTCAATTTTCTATTTCATCTTTAATCCGTGGCATCTCATATATACTTTCATTATAACACTTATCATATATTAGTACGTTATTTTTTCTGCCAAGGCTGAAACTTTTGGAAGGAAAAAACCAACGCAAGTTCTCTTTTTTAATTCTAGTGCTAATACAGTATCTACCTCAGTGAAAGTGTTAAATGAAAATTAGATGAGTTAATGAAGGATTTTATTCAGCTACTGGAACTTTCTTAGTAACCGACGCAAAGTTCTTCATCTCAAACTGCATTTTTAAATTTGGTTTCCATATCCAAGGATATAATTCAAGATTTATGGCCTTTTTAGAAACCCAATCTTTGATTATATGGTACATTTAGTGACTTAATTATTATGTCATAGAAATTATTTCACTGACTCAAGTTGTACTGAAGTACTTCTCAGGCAGGCTCTCATGCTCAGAACTATGTACTCATTATTCTCTCTCTGTCCGAATTGATGTTTCTCTTGATTTCTCTAATGGTGATGTCTTCTCTTAAGAATCTTTGCTCAAATGTCACCTATTTACTGAGGTCAAAATGACCACCTCTACTTAAAATTACAGACTATGTCTCCCACCTAGAAACTTCTACACTGCTCTACTTTGTTTTCTGTAGAACAATCCAATTTTTTATCTTATATAATTTAATTATTAATGGTATCTATGGTTTAATGCATCTCTTCTCCCTATCATAATAAGTCCCACAAGGGAAGGAAGGAATCTCTGTTTTGTTCAGTCTCATTCTATACCCCTAGAAAATTTTCTCAAACAATGTGGCAGCTTAGTACCCGTTGGATGAATGAATGAGTGACTGTATGCATGCACTTTCTGTCCTTTTTTCTCTGCCCCAATCAAAAGCCATGTAATTATTTTCTTTTCCTCATGGAATTTCTATGATGGTTCTGGTAAAACATTTGGCTTTACTTGTCATAGGATCAGTGCATTCAGAAGATACATCAAGAATTGTAAATGTACTAGAAAAAAGTTGGTCTAGGCCTCAGTAATAAGTAATTAATTGAGTACATTTTGTTGTTATATTTTAGTGGAGAAAACATGATTTAGTTTGTCCCATAAAAGTAATGCCTCCTCTAGTTAATGATGAATTTTACTATTGTTTAGGTTACATAAAACCATAGTTTTATGTAACTCTCATTTTTTATAGACATATGCAATTTTAGATTATCCTAACAAGAATTTGCTTAATTTGTCTTTGTCATTACCGTATTTTACAACTGTCTTAGCATGTTTAATCCTAATACTACATGTGGTAGACATTAGTTTTTTTGCATTTTACTTTTAAGAGAAATATGAATCTTATATTGTTGGTTACCCAAGGTCACCCGCTTAATTATGTGCCTTTTCTTCTGGATATATTTGAGATTTTCTCTTTATCACTGATTTAAGCACCTTGATTCTGATGTGCTGTGGATGGTTTTCTTTGTGATTCTTCTGCTTGTTTCTCTAGCTACTTTGGTCTCTGGAACTATGGTTTTTAATTAAATTCTATCACATTTGTTCTGTTTGGATTCATGTATACCTACAAATATTTCTTTCTGTATGGTTTGAATTTTCTTGATTTTATGCATGTTAAATAATGTTTGATTTATTTTGGATATTTCATATTTTGTGTCTTTGAATGATGTAATCTGCATTTTGTTTTTCCTCTTTAAAGGAATTTTGTTTAGATTTGCAGTTAAGTTACTTGCTGATCTGCTCCACTGCTTTATGTTTATCTTAACTTTGTTAGAGAGGGATAGGTTAGCCTTACTATGGGGACCTCTTACTCTTCATAGCTTTCTTCTCTTCCATAATCTTCTCCATGGATTTATTTACCAACTTCTCACTAAACTCCATATTCTTTCTTTTAAATTCACGAAACCTGCTGTGCACACTTTGGGATTCTTTTTCCTGCCTCATAGCCTGGCAGGTGCCACCAAGCAGAAATGGCGAGTGATTGTAGAACTCAACTCATTACATTCTTTTTTTCCTCAGATTTCAGTTCTGTACTGTTTGTTTTATTATGCTTGAAAATCATTGTTGTATATTTTGCATAATTTTCTATGTTACTTATTTTGAGAGAGTAAGTTTGGATCCAGTTACTACATCATGATTGAAAATATAATTCTTCCTTTCTTTCTCTTAAAACACACTGCCTCAAGTAGGTACTGTCTCTAATGTAGTTTCTTTCACAGTATAAATGGTGGTTATTTCCTTTAGATGTTTTTGTTTATTTGGGAGATAAGGCATGCATAAATGAAAAATAAAAATCACATCAAAAGTCTTTCCCTTTTATTTATTTTTTTTTTTGGTTTTATTTTTTAATTAAAATACACTAAATCGGTTGGCAACAATATGAATTAGAAAGCATAAATGGCACATATTTGAGAGGAATCTATAAAATATCTGTAAATTTTAGCTAATCACAATACACTATAATAGAAATTTGAACTTTGAAATCTTGTTAACCAAAGGACGCCATTAGAAAGCATCTGGAATAATGGAATAATGAAGAAAATTTAATAATATCTTTATCAAGAACATTTCCAAGAAGTACAACTGCTTTGTTTGGTAGGTCAGAATGGGATAAAGAAAGTTCAATAAGTTTTTATCTAGAGCAAGTCTAAAAATTTTGTACAATTACTAAAGAAAGGGGTCTAGAATTAGGCAAGATAGAAATAACAATGAAAGAAAAAAGGTATAAGATGCTGTAGGATGGAGAAAGTGATCTGAGAAGAGAACTAAAATAACTCGATATAGGAAAAATTAACTGTAATGTACTTCCTGATGATAGGATGCAATATCATCCATAATCTTGCCAAAATAATTAAACCGTAGTATGATAAAAGGCTCTGGATCTAGCTGATTATTTTCAGGTGAAAGAGAGAAGATAAAATTATGTCAAACTGCACTGTGGGTATGAGATCAGCAAACATTAGACTGTGGAAAACTCTGCAGGTCAAACAGCCCAGTTTTTCAACACGTACATTCTAAGGAAAATAAAGGAATAAAGGCGAAAACGGTAGATTAGAAGAAACCTGCAATACATATTGAGTTTAGATTGAGCAAAACTAAACTACAATGTCCTAGAATGCATATTTGTATAATAAAACAATAAAAAAAGAAATAATTTCTAAAATAGTGAAGATGAATACTTTGGCAGTGGGGGTCGGCAGAGAAAGAAGTTGAGATTGAGAATAAGCACATGAAGGGTATTAAACATGCAATAATTTATTAAGATGTATTTGCTTTCTGTGGTTTTCTGGCTAGGAGAATGTCAGTTACACTTCTTGAGCAGATGATTAACTTCACACTCCAACCATTTACCTTATCTGGCTCCTACACTATGAGGCCACTGTGCACCTGCCTTCATCATCCAGAGCCAGGTACCAGATAACTAGAGAGAGCTCCTATTCCCCAGAGCCTGTAAAATTATTCAAATTAGCCAATCCACAGGGAGTTGGATGGTTAGTTAAGTAAAATTTAGCTAACCACCTCATGCACATATAAACTGCCCCCTACAGTCCCGGCTAACTGGTACTCCATCTCTAGATGCAACCCCTGTGTGTGGCCGCTGTATGGTAGCCTTCACTCATTCAGAGCTGTAAGTAACAAAGTGTCTTCCCTTTCCTTTATTCAAGTGTCATTGTATTGTGTCCTGTCATCAAGAGAATCTTTATATCTAGAAAGAATGTGTGAGCTTATAAACTTTACGTAGGTGCATTCTTCCTTAGGAAGAAAATAGAGGATATGTGTCACACAGTGAGGACAAACACTAAGATGGAAAAGCAAGGCCGAACACAAGAGAGAGGTGAAGAGAAGAGCAAGGTATCATTTATAAAATAAGATTACAGAGCACTTGTCAAGATGGTAGAAGAATCAAGAACTATATAGGATGGTAATTTCTTGGGCAAAAGAAGGTGAAGTAATAATGCAACATAACATTTTGAAAATACATTGATAGTTTCTTTACAAATCTGTTGAAGTGGGGAGCATCAGGAAGAAGTGAGCAAAAGTAAATCAAATGAAACAATTATTAACCGTGAGGGGAAAAATATAGAAAAGAAAAAAAAACAAATTATAATTTTTGTTTCAGTTGTAACAATATTTAGATATAAAGCATAATATAACATTGACTGACTCATAGCCAATAGATACAGTTACACTGGGAAAATGGAAGTAAGGGTAGTAATGGTGTAAGAATAGGAACCTCAAGCATAGTAAAAGGAATTCAATGGAAAATTTAATCAAGAAAAAGAATTATATTGCCATTATGTCGAATTAGGGAGGCAAATATTGTACTAGAGAAAACAACTAAAACAAAGTGTTTGACTCCAGGAGTAGGAATACAAACTCAAAAACAAAACAAAACATTTCCACTTGCATTAAAACAGCAACATGTTAGGAATTAATAGCCAAGCCACTATTTAAAGTCATTGAGATACTTTTCTAATATTCTGACTCCTAAACTTCCTAATCAACAACTGGCTTATATATGACATTTTTCATATTTAGTTTTAACTCACTTTTTTTGTGCTACAGACCCTATAGTCATGCCTGGATTAGCCCACACTGAAGCCATTATATAAGCCTACATAACGTGACCTACTTGGAGAATATAAAGAAGATTTTCACTTTTGAACTTGTATCAGTGTTTCATATTTCTGTTTTCTGAATAAAAAGAAAGTAAATATATTTTTTGGGGGAGGGAGACCAAATAAATCCTAAACACTACTTTCTCCTATCAGTTTGGTAAGTAGAAGTAGACTCATGCAATTGAGCAAAACTATCTCCATGTAGGCTTGTTATTAGCAGTGAATCCATATGGATCTGCAGCAACTTCAATTCTTGCTTCCGCACAAGAAAGAATTCAACTCATAGACATAAGGCAGAGTGAGAGACTGAGGCAACTTTTAAAGCAGGAGTGAAAATTTATTAAAAAGTTTTAGAGCAGGAACTCAAAAAAGTAAAGTACACTTGCAACAGGGCCAAGTTGGCGACTTGAGAGATCAAGTGCCCAGTTTGACCTTTGATTTGGGGTCCTATACATTGGCATGCTTTCGGGGTTGCGTTACTTTTCCTGATTCTTTACTTCGGGTGGGCGCCCACATGCACAGTGTTTACTGGAGTTAGACTCATGCCCATTTGAGGTGTTCTTCCCTTACTAGTCGAGTATTCCTATAAGGTCATGCACCAGTTAAACTCCACCATTTTGCCATTTAGCGCGTGTGCTTGAGCCCACACTTGCCCAACTCTTAAGATCTTTTCAGGAAGCCGCTGATGATCAGCTTTAGTTGCTTCCATCTATTGAGAGACTGCCTTTCCCTGGTGCAGGCTGTAACTGATTACTATTTTAGAGAGACAGCGACCACGTGATCATCACCTGATGGTCCCCTAACATTCCTGGTGAAGAGAAGTTCTTCTCCCACCCTGCTTATATCTGCCTGACTACCTACTGTAATAGGCTTAAGAATCACAATAAACCATAGATTCACAAACCAACACAAATATTTTAGAAACGCCCATCCTCTGCTTGCACCATCCTGAGAGGAGAGACAAGGGCTGACTTTTTCCACTACCAACACATAAGGTGTTTGTGCTTAAAATATTGAATGTGTATTTTGCCCATAGACTGAGAGTCCCAGAGGTAATTAAGACATTTTAAGAAAATCAAATCAAATAAATAGAAGTATGGTATTTCATAACTGTAAATAGCACACCATCCTCTGGAAAAAAAAATTGACAAAGAGAAAGAAAAAAGAGGCTAAAAGTATGGAATATAATTATTCCTAGTATTCTGTTCTCTTTATTATTAGTCAACAACCCAAAACAGACCTTCAAATCTGAAATCTCTATTTTCTAGTATGCTCATAAAACAAAAGTTAATAAGAATATATATTAAATATAGTATATAATACATATGTTAATTTATTTAGATAAGCTCAAAATATCTATAAGCTGGAACAACAATCTAGGAACACAATTGAAGCATTCAGTTGCAGACATTCTATGTAGCAGTATCTGAAGTCATAGGCAGTATCTCAATTACCTAAATCTCCAGAAAAAATATTGCTTATGAATCTGATTTGGACATACAGATGGATGGGAAAATACCATTACCTGATGGCTGTCTGACAATGGTGGTAACTGAGGAGTAGGAGAAATATAATTCAAAAGTATTAGCAGTGACAGAATAAAGGTTCTTCAGCCAAACATCATGAGGTCTTAGAAACTACGTAATAGGTTACAGGACACTAGAACCCATTTATAGAGAACGGCAAACTGCAAGGAGAGGGTAAAGGAGAAGGTGGAGAAATCATCTGCAAAATGCTGAAACCTACCAAATAGCCAAACGAATGGGCGGGATTGGAAGGCAAAGCCCTAATGCTATAATTCTCAAACTTTAGTGTACATGAGAATCCCCTGTACGGCTTGTTAAACCACAGTTGCTCTATTTTTACCGCAGAGTTTCTAATTCAGGCCTAAAGTAGGATTAGAAAATGTTGGACTTTGGTGAGATCTTGGGCTCCTGGAAAACAGTAACAGTTAAGAAATACCTTTGGTTTCCCAAATTATTCCCATCCTTCTGTGTCGCAGGAAATGGCTTCTTGTATTTCTAAATACCCAGGTGATGCTCAAGTTATTTCTGTGAGAACTCCCATTCCTGTGCTATTACAGTAGATGCCCCTTATCTGCGGTTTTGCTTTCCATAGTTTTCATTAGCCATGATCAACTTCAGTCAGAAATATTAAAAGTTCTGAAAATAAACAATTTATAATTTTAAATCGTGTTCCATATTGAGTAGCATGATGAAGCTTTGCACCATACTGCTCTATTATATCCAGGACTTCAATCATTGCTCTGTCTAACATAGCCACACTTTGTATGCTACTTGCCTGTTCGTCACTTAGTAGCCATCTGGGCTATTATCCCACATTACCGCAAGAAAAGGGGTGAGTACAATACAATAAGTCATTTTGAAAGAGAGAGACCACATTCACCTAAGTTTTAATATAGTACATTGTTATAGTTGCTATATTGTATTATTATTATTGTTAATCTTACCATGCCTAATTTATAAATTAAACTTTATTATGGGCATGTATGTATAGGAAAAAAAAAACATAATATACTTAGGGGATAACATATGAAGGGCTCCATGGTTTCAGGCACCCATTAGTGGTCTTAAAACAAACACCCCATGGATAAGGGGGGACCTACTGTACAGCTAACCCTTGAACAACACGGGTTTGAACCTCGCAGGTCCACTTATATATGGATTTTTTTCAACAAAAGTTACTCCAAGTGTGCCTGCCTCTCCTGCCTCACCTTCTATCTCCTTTACCTCTTCCAACTCTGCCACCCCGAGACAGCAAGACTAACCCCTCCTCTTGTTCTTACTCCTCAGCCTACTCAATAGGAAGACAAAGAGGATAAAGACCTTTATGATGACCCACTTCCACCTAATGAATAGTAAGTATATATTATGATTTTCTTTATCTAGCTTACTTTATTATAAGGATACACTATATAATAGACAATATATATTAATCAACTGTTTATGTTATGGGTAAAGCTTCTGGTCAACAGTAGGCTATTAGCGGTAAACTTTTTGAAGAATCAAAAGTTATACGTGTGTTTTTGACTGTTCAAGCAGTCAGCATTCCTAATCCTTACATTGTTCAAGGGTCAACTGTATAGGAAATTGGGAGAATACCTGATACAGGCCATAGGGAAGCCATTAAGTATATGAAGCTGGTAAGTAAGTGAGCTAAGTTATAATCTTCTCAGGTGAAAATTAGGGCCTTCATTCAGAATGAAGGAAAACCATATCCTAAATATTGGTGGTGGAAGGGTAAAGTTACTTTGCCAACTGTAACTTTAGAGCCTATTACTTGGTGAGGAATCATCCTAAAAAGTAGTGTGATCCCTGCACATTAAGAATTCTATAGGCTTGGCCGGGCGCGGTGGCTCAAGCCTGTAATCCCAGCACTTTGGGAGGCCGAGATGGGCGGATCACGAGGTCAGGAGATCGAGACCATCCTGGCTAACACGGTGAAACCTCGTCTCTACTAAAAAATACAAAAAACTAGCCAGGCGAGGTGGCGGGCGCCTGTAGTCCCAGCTACTTGGGAGGCTGAGGCAGGAGAATGGCGTAAACCCGGGAGGCGGAGCTTGCAGTGAGCTGAGATCCGGCCACTGCACTCCAGCCTGGGCGACAGAGCGAGACTCCGTCTCAAAAAAAAAAAAACTATTCTATAGGCTTATAGACCTGGAGAAAGTGAAGAATAAAAGGAGTTCTTCAATATACTCTCAGTGATCCTAGACCTGGAGAATTCAACTTTTTGCCTCCTGTATTATTATTGCTGCCAAAGTAGTGAAGGCACAGAGATATTTTATTTGTTCATGAAGGCATTATTAATTCTCAGATTTGAACCTCATTCTCTCAGTTAAAAACAAAAGAAGCCCAAACTCTCTTTTAACTTGAGAAAAGAAAAATGAAAATGCCTAACAGAATTCATGCTTAAATAAACACTCAATGTTTTAAACATTGCCTCTGCACTCATCTTTCATGTCAGCAAAGTTAACAATTTGAGTTCTGTATCTTAGAACAGCAGTGTGGGCATTCTCTTGCATTACAAACCTTGTGGCATGACATTTCTCTCTCTGGCCCAGTGTTAATGATGTTCCATGCTGACCCTCTTGTGTGAAGGCAGAGCTGGAGAGTACAGCTTTGATAGCAGTGTTTACATGAATGTTTGATAAGCATCTGTCAGCTCCTAGCACTCTACAAGACTAGGAACACAAAAGAAGCCAGGGAACCTTGGAGCTTTTGCCACCTGAAAGCATAAGCTGGTGTGTTTGCTGAATTTCAAATCAGCACTGAGATAGTTCTCTTTGTAGCTCAGATTGTAATTTATGTATTATTTACTCAAAAAATAGAATAAACTATAAATGATAATTACTTTTTCTAAAAAGGGTTGTGAATGTGGAGGTAGGAATTCTTTTAATGCACACTATCTTGCTATACTCTGTTTGATCCCACTGGACACAAAATATCACACAGATCACAAAGAATTTGACAGGCTAAATTCAATTTTAAGAATACTGACAGTGATCCTGTTCCCCCACCCCACCAAAATCATTAGGCATTCATCCCTTGAAAGAAAAGATAATACTCAAGAAAGACTCAGTATGTACTGTATAAAAACAGAGCAATCTATACTTTGTATGTCTTCATGTTGTAATAGAGAAAACAAATCCACAATTTGTACTTTAATTGGCTTTGGTTTTTTTTTTTTTTTTTTGAGACCCTCATTCCTTTATTTTGGCAATGCTTTTTGTGCTCATTGTTCAATATTTTATGACTCTTGAAATGCGCCTGGGGACTGTTTTTTTGTTTTATGACAGTTTAGAGATATAATAAGTTAAATTTTTTGGTGCCAAAAACATCAACTCCATCCTCTTAAAACAATGTATCTTCAAATGTACTGTTATTTCTGCCACAGAAAAGATGGACAAAATAGCTTCCTGGTGTCTGACGTTATATAAATATCAGATACCATTATAAAAATACACAATTAGTGTTTTGGTGGTCTGCATATTATAGTCCTAACAAAATTGCATATGTAAATATGTTTCTATTAATATGGAATCCCTCAAAAATAAAAATAAAATAAAGGACATGCTGAAAGTAGAGAACAAAGCAAGAAATCTAACGACTTGGAGAGGCCTTTCATCTTTCCTGCTGACTGGTTGTGTTAAATTGACTGAGTTCTGTGATCTCTCTCAGCATGATAAAATTGTTTGAATTTCCGGATCAAGCTATTCTTGAAGCTAGTTCCATCCTTTAGTTTTCTAATTTTCATGAGGCAATACATTCTTTAAAAACAACGACAAAAACACTGAAGCTAGTTTGAGACTTTTAATTTGCAACATAAAGACTTTTGAATAATATACCATTACCATTTTTAGGAAGAATTCACCAACTTAATATGTATTAGATATTTTAATTTGTCTTATTTCTTTTGTACTAATCCACTCCCTCTTCCTATTATGATTTGGATTTTCTTATAGATGTATGTTAAGGTTGGTCATTTATATTTTTTACAAATATATTCAACATTATTTTTGTAAATTATTAAACTGGCATTCTGCATCTCTATTGACTTTTTTAGTGATATTTTCTAAAAAAGGAGATATGCTGGCTATGATATCACACACATTCACACATATTCTGGAACACAGAAGAGTTATAGAAAATTAATAAATTAGTTCCAATTAATAAATTTTATGTTATTAAAAAATAAATATTTTTATAAATTACCCTTATCAGCAAGATTAATGGATATATGCCATTGGGAAATACCTTCTTGTTGGTCTACAGGTTTCTGATTAATCTTTTAAGGGTCAACACTGTAAAATGGTAGGTTCACTATATAATGACTGCCTTCCTACCTCCCTTCTTGACTGTGGCTCCTGTATGAATATGATCTTACAAACTTTAATTTTTTAAACATTGATATGACTGAGATACCTGAGCAGGACAGAAGTATTCTTAGTATGATGATTTTTTTCTTTTATATTTTTACACCAAAGATATGGAAAAACAGAAACAATGCATGTGGTTTTGCAAACTTATTTCTTGGATGTAACATGAAAAAGAGTCAAAAGGGTCAAGAAAATAAATAAGCTTCAGAAATGCTGGGTTCTTCATTAAACAGGTTTCTTTACTAAATTACACCTGAAAAAAGGTTAAGACTGTGAACATCCAAGGACTAATTTGACCACAGCATGTTTTTGCTTTGTTTTATTGTCTTAAGGGTGTACTTTGGGAAACTTGACTATTGTGAACGTTGCATAAAATACTGCAGTGGGCCTTAGCACAAGGAGAATACTGCTCAGCCAAATCATAGGCAGCCTTGATTTCAAGCCACATAGTTTATGTTTAATTTCCTTGGAAAAGAAGTGCATTAATGGCTTTAGGGATGGGTGTGACATTTTCAGATTTGTAACTAAGGGTGATTACTCTGAAAAGTCTTATACAATTAGATATACATCATGGTAAGATTCACATGAGAGTCAAATGCTTTATCCTTAGATGATAAAAGCATACGTGGTAATTTTTAAAATATTTTTTTCAAATTTTACATAATAAGCACATTTAATATTGTAAAAAGTAATAGCTCTGCATATAAGAAGGATAAAAACAGTTTGAGAATAATATATTAAATATTAAGAAAGCATAAGGTAATGGATGCAAACATAAC
The DNA here is from genome assembly GCF_047675955.1 of Chlorocebus sabaeus. Classification (NCBI taxonomy): domain Eukaryota; kingdom Metazoa; phylum Chordata; class Mammalia; order Primates; family Cercopithecidae; genus Chlorocebus; species Chlorocebus sabaeus. Next base: position 4,249,712 of record NC_132927.1, read on the forward strand.
AGGAGAAATTATAACAATATAACGCTATTAAATCACAAAAATAATGTAGAGGGAGTGTTTAAGCATATTGGAAATGTATATTTGTATTAAGACCTGATAAATATTTAAGATTTGGAGAATGACAGAATGAATAGGTTCTTTGGATTGTGTAGAGATGAAAATAAATAATTTTTATCAAAGCACTTTTTGGGGGTAAACTAATTTATGTAAATTCGCTTAAAATAATTAAATACTACATGGTGTAGAATTTACTAGAAGAGGAAACAGAGTTTACAGAAAGATTAATGATACATAGAAAGAGCCTTAAGATAATGAAAACAAAATCAGGTCCAACAGGAAAACTTAGCCAAGTAAAAGTGAAATGCAAGTGGAACCAAATATAAGAGCTGAAGAAAGCATAGGGGTCTGAATGAGTGTGGCACACAGAAAAGCAAATGAGAAGTCACGTCTCATTGAGGTTGCTACCATATGAGCTGGCAGATTGAACAAGAAAACAAACATAATCACCCTTTTGTTTACTTGGAGTAAAATATTTTGGTTCATTTATTCACCTTGAAAATTTCACCCAATTAATGAAAACCTTAAATGTTACATGGGAGTCCTGAATGGGTCACTTTGAAGAATGAATCAAAGCTGATCTATGAATCAGACTAAAGAAAAAGGGCTTGGGAGTGATTCGTGACATCACATAGCAATATAACCAGAGAAGAATGAGGAGGAAAAACTGGGAGCAGAAGAAAGTTTTGGAGAGAAAATCAAGGGAGAAATCAAGCAGAATTATAGGCATGACAAGATTTGAGGTGCTATTTTAAGTGCAATAGAAAAGTATTGGAGAGTATTAAGCAAGTTTGAAGATCATTCACATGATCTTATTTACATTTCAGAAAATTTATTTTAGCTACTGAATAATGTGGAAAATGTGGGAAAGAATGGAAAAGGTGTCAGCTTGAAGGGCAGTACTATAGTCCTGGGAAATGATGCAAATGAGCTAGTCATAAGCCCTCGCAATGTTTAAGAAAAACTAGATAGACTGATGATAGATCTTATAGATAAATCAACAGTACCCAGTGATTTGGATGTAGGGTGTAAAAAAAATGAAATAATCAAGAGCAATTTGCAGGTCTTTTAATTCAGTGTTAACATTTACTGCAAATGGGAAAGATATATTATGGTGAATGACTTTGAACTACTCTATACTTCTTAAAAGAAATTAAAAGTACACACCAAAGAAGACGTTACCAAAGGCAGTATACAAGATATTGAAAGACGAGAGTAAATATTCAGAAAAACTTTAAAAAGAAGGTTGTTACAGCAAAAACATTTGGGAACATGGACCTGGATCAAGATTGTGGATAGAAATGGAAATACTGTAGAAAGCGCGTAGCTCTTCCAGGTGTATCTCAGTGAGAAGTTCAGGAAAAGTTATCAATACTTTATTTTCTGTCATTCACTCAGAGGACTTATGATTTACCTACAGTCATTCAGCAAGTTTAACCTTTGGAAAGTCATTCCCCTTCAGGTAACTGTCTGTTTCTTTAATCTTAAAAGAGGATAAATAAGAAGATACACCTCATCAAGCACTAGACAGATTTAGTTTCTGAGCCGAATGATAAATTTAGTCTTTCTTTGTGTTAGTGGAAAGAAATCACATAACTTGAGCAACTCTGCGAAAGACTCAAGATTAGCAGGTGAGATTTACTCTCCAATAGTAAACTGAGGATTTGTGGAGACAATTTCTAAAGGCAATTAAACAGTATGTATATAAAATCAATCAATTGGCAAATAACACTTCCCTGAGCTTGAAGACAAAGTTTTTACAAAATACTAAAATTGTTACTAGACAGAAAAATGTACACTTTTTCAATATGGTGTATATATGGTTAAAAATGTAGGAATTATAATTATTAATATCTCTAGTTTGACTTGAGAGAAGATTAATCTGAATTAATAAAAGTCTACAGAAAGTAATACTTCTTAAAGCAAAGCTGCTTTAATTTTCATATGATACTCAAAATAATAATAAAAATAATGCTATAAACTCTACCCCCAAAGTGTGTTCAATAAATTGGAAAGGATATTAAGTTAATATATAGCACTATTTGGAGAAGTTTTTGAGTTATTTTAAACTATTTCTGAGACCCTGATAACAGTTTTCATGTAAGTGATACCCCAAAGTAAATACACAAATTAACAATAATTATATTTATCATAAAAATATATGAATATTTTTTCTCAGCTTCCTCTGATTTAAAATCAATTTAAAGTCACTGAAATTTCTATTTATCCACTATTATATAAAGGTCATTTAATAAGGTTTTACAAAATGTACATAATTTAAAAAGCAGATAAAATATAGAGTTTTTCTTAATGAGGCCTTTTCTATTCAGATATATGAAAGTTTAAAATACAGATCAGTTTTAAAATGGGCATTAAAATAACAAAGTGTTAAAATTAGAAACTATGTAGACCTTTTATTTGACATATTTCTTTAATATTCTGTAATCAGCTAAAAATATCTTTATTTTCACACCCTAGAGTAATAATTTATGTATAAAGTATACATTTTTCTAATATCAGTTCAATGTTTTGTGTGTGCCAGTTCGTTAGAATACACATAGACAAACCCAAGAGGAAACTTTAAATAGTCTATATGATTTTTCCTGAAAGAGTAAAGAGTAAAATGCTAATTGATATTTGTTCTGTTTGTCTGCAAGCTGTGAAACAAATTGTGCATTATATACTGTACAACTAGCTTACAGAAACAAAATTCAGGAGGGGGTAAGCCCTAATTGCTATATGGAGAAATAATTTTTCTATGTAGATATATACATAATATTTATAATCATATGTTTGTTAACGTATTGGTTTGGTGCAAAAGTAATTGCTGATTTTGCATAGAATGTAATGGCAAAAACCACATTGATATTCATACTACTATTCATGACTATTAGGAAATGTCTTTCTCTGAGTATTATTTCTATTACAAATTTTAATCTATGAAAATTCAAGCCTTTTCGTAGTATCTTATTCTATACTACTTTAGAATGCTACAGAACAAAAGCAATGCAGAAATGCACTCAACAAAAATCCAGTATGCAGCCCTCAAAAGATTCTGTACTTCATATTTGGTAGTGCAGATCCCTAGAAATTCCTTATCTCATTGCTCTCTTCCTTACCTGAGCTTGCATTTAAAAAAATATTAACCTAAGAATTCTCCAGCAATCTTGGTATGAGCTAACATTAACTCTGTGCCTTCAATATACCATGCCACCTCCCTGAACAAACTCAGCCATTGCCTCCAGTATCTATAGGAAGCCTAGGCTTCTCCAAGGCAAGTAAGTTCTTCAGATAGTGGTCTCTGTCAACATATCCAAGCATAGTTCTCACGACTCTGCTTCATGCCACGCTACAGTAAAACTAGTCACTGGAATAATTTTATCTATCTATCCTTGCTCACACTGTTCCCCCCATCTAAAATGTCCTTTCCGTGGAGAAATTCATTTTATTCTTGTGAATAAATTCAGGTACCATCTCCTCTGGAGACATTTGCTAATGTCTCATCTGTGTTTGCTTTTTCCTCTGCTCCCATGATGTCCAGTATATGTTACTAACATTTCACTAGTCAAAATTCAGTACGTGCATTATTTTTACTTAGTTAATAGACTCTATTTTAACAGTTTTAGGTTTACCAAGAGAGTTGGGTAAAAAGTACAGAGTTCCCATCTACCTCCTCATTCCCCCTTCTCTTTCTATTATTAATATCTTACATTGGTATGACACATTTTTTTACAATTGATGAGCCAATATTGATACATTATTAATTTTTTAAAGATCGTAATCTACAGTAGGGCTCACTCTTTGTACATTCTGTGGGTTTTGACAAATGTATAATGATATGTATCCATAGTATCACACAGAGTAACATCACCTCTCTAAAAATCTCCCATGCTCTATGAATTCACTTTTCCTCTCATTCTATAAACATGTGGCAACCACTTACCTTTTCACTGTATCCATAGTTTTGTCTTTTCCAGAAAGTCATACATTTGGAAACATGTAGTAGGTACCTTTTATATACTGGCTTTTTTTTTTTCCCTTAACAGTATGTATTTAGGCTTTCTTCATGCCTTTTCGAGGTTTGATAGCTCACTTGTTTTTAGTGCTGAATAATATTCCATTGTGTGAATATCTCACAGTTTGTTTATCCTTTCATCGGTTGAAAGACATTTTGATCACTTCCAAGTTTTGGTAACTATGAATAATGCTGTAATAAATATTTCTGCAAAGGTTTATGTGCAAACATAAGTTTCCAAATAATTTGGGTAAATTCCAAGGAATATAATGTTGGACCATATTCAGTTTTGTAAAAAATTACCAAATTGTCTTCCAAAGTGGCTGTACCATTTTGCATTTCTACCAACAATAAATGAGAGTTTCTGTTGTTTCACATCCTCACCAACATTTGGTGTTGTCAGGGATTTGGATTTTAGCCATTCTAATATGTATGTAGTTGTCACTTCATTGATGCTTCAATTCTCAATTCCCTAATGACATATGATGTTGAGCATATTCTCATATGCTTGTTTGCCATCTGCATACCTTCTTGCATGAGTTATCCATTCATATATTTTGTTCATTTTTAATTGGTTTGTTTGTTTTCTTATTGATGAGTTTTAAGAGTTCTCCATGTATTTTAGATACCTGTCCTTTATCAGATATGTGCTTGCAAATATTTTTCTTCCAGTTTGTGGCTTGTTTCTTCAGTTCTTTAACAGTATCTTTCTGAATAAAGTCTTTACAAGTAATTTTTTTTTTTTTAGATGGAGTTTCATTCTTGTTGCCCAGGCTGGAGTGCAGCAGCACCATCTCAGCTCACTGCAACATCCAACTCACAGGTTCAACTGATTCTCCTGCCTCAGCCTCCTGAGTAGCTGAGATGAAAGGCTCCCACCACCATGACCAACTAACTTTTGTGTATTTAATAGAGATGGGGTTTCACCACATTGGCCAGGTTGGTCTCAAACTCCTGACCTCAGGTGATCCAACTGCCACAGCTTCCCAAGTGCTGGGATTACAGACATGAGCCACCTTGCCTGGCCTACAAATAACCTTTCAAAAGATCATTATTTACTCAATTGCTTTAGAAGATAGGCCTATTCAGATTTTGTAATTGTTGTGTTAGTTTTGCTAGATTGTATCTTTCAATAGCTTGCTCTATTTCATCTAGGATATCAAAATTGTGGAAATAGAGTTGTTTACTGTATTCCTTTATTATCTTTTTAATGTCCATGGTATTAGAAGTAATGGCTCATCTTCATTTCTGAAGTTAGTAATTTGTGTCTTCTCTCTTTTCGTAGATAATCTAGCTAGATTACTACCGATTTTATTGATTTTTTCCTAAGTGCCAGCTTTCGGTTTTATTGATTTTTCTCTGTTTTTATTTTATTTTATTTTATTTTATTTTATTTTCAATTTGATTTATTTTTATTCTACTTTTCATTACTCTGTCTATTTTGGATTTATTTGCCTTCTGTTTTTACAGTTTCCTAAGGTGAAAGCTTAAATGATTTTTATATCTTTCAACTTTCCTAATAGATGTATTTGTGACTGTTAATTTTCCTTTAAGCACTGCTTTTTCTACCACTTTTTCCACAAATTTTGATAAGTTGTATTTTTATTTTAATTTACTTTTAAATATTTTTAAATGTCTCTTGAAAATTTTCTCTGAATTTTCAAATTGTTGTGTTGTTTAATCTTCAAGTATTCTTAGAGTTACCTAGCTATCTGTCTATTACTCTTAATTTAATTCCATTGTGATCTCTAAACATACTTTGTATTATTTCTATTTTTAAAAATATCTTAAAGTGTATCTTTGGCTCAGACTGTAGACTATATTGGTGAATGTCTAGTGCGAGCCTGAAAAGAATGTCTATTCTGCTGTTTTCAGAGGAATTATTTTAAAGATGTTTAGATTCAGTTGATTGATGTGTTGTCTAGTTGAACTCTACCTTGTCTTACTGACTTTCTACTGCCAGGTCTCTTACTGATAGAAGGTGTTGAAGTCTGCAACTAAACTGATTGATTAATCTATTTTTCCTCATAATTTCATCAGTTTTTTGCCACATATTTTTATGCTCTGTTGTTGGGTGCATACACATTAAGGATTGCTTATTCTTTTGTAGAACTGACCCTTTTATCATTTTTAAATGCCCCTCTTCATCTCTGATGACTTTCTTTACTCTGAATTCTACTTTGAAGTTAATATAGCCACTCCAGTTTTCTTTTCATTAAAGTTAGTGTGGTATATTATTTTCTGGCCCCTTTTAATCTATTTGTGTCTTTATAGTTAAAGTAGATTTCTTATAGACAGAATATGGTTGGATCTTCTGTTTTTCAACCACTCTGTCTCTTTTAATTAATGATTTTAAAACTCTATATTTAAAGTGATCATTACCATAGTTGGATTAATACCTACCATATTTATGTACGGTTCTCTATTTATTGCTTTTTTGTGTGTCTTATATTCTTTTTCTGCCTTCTCTGGTATTAAGTAGGTATTTTAAATGATTCCATCAGTGTCTTTCTTCCCAGCATGTATTATTCTTCTTTTACATATTTTAGCACTTGCTATTGAGTTTGCTATACACATTTACAAATAATTCAAGTCCTCTTTCAAGTTATATTATATTCTTCACAAGTAGTGTAACTTAGAACATTCATAATCTCTTTCATTACTTATATCATTATTGTCACATATTTCACTTATTCAAAAGCTGTAATTGCCAATTATATTGTTGCTATTATTATTTCTATGAATAAACTGATATGTTAGATTAAGAATAAGAAAACAAAATATTTAATTGTACCTGAATGCATTCCTTCTCTGATGTTCTTCCTTGCTTTAAGTAGATCTGATTTTCTGATCCATATCATTTTTCTTAATTCTGAAGAATTTCTTCTAACATTTCTTGCCACACAGATCTAGTGATGACAAATTTCTGCAATTTTTGTTTGAGAAAATCTTTATTTCTCCTTGACTTTTTAAGCTTAATTTGGCTGGATACAGAATTCTAGTTTGATGGGATTTTTTCTTTCAACGCATTTAATATTTCACTTCATATTCTTGCTTATATAGTTTCTAACACAAGTTAAATACAATTCCTAACCTCAGTCCTCTTTAGGTAAGAGTCCCCAAATGCCACCCTAGCTTCTTTAAGATTTTGTCTTTCATTTTCTTAAGTTTGAATATGATATGCCTACAGATCAATTTTTTTTTAGTGTTTACGCCGCTTGTTATTCTCTGAGATTTCTGAGTCTGTTGCTTCGTGTCATTAATTTTGGAAAATTTTCAGTGATTATGGTTTCAAATATTTACTTTGTTCCTTTTCATCTTCTCCTTCCTGGTATTCCAATTATGTTTAGGTTACACCTTTATTGTCTGATTTTTTTGGATATTCTGTTCTGTCTTTCCTGTTTTATTCTTCTTATTATTATTATTATTTTGCATTTACATTTTTGGGAGTTTCCACTGACATTTCTTCGGATTCACTGATTTTTTTTTTCTTTTTTTTGCTCTTTCCTATATATTGACTCCTCCTGAGCCCTTCCAGAATGTTTAACCTCAAACATGTCCACATAAAGTCTCCAGTCTTTGCTATTGTGAATAGTGCTGCAATAAACATACGTGTGCATGTGTCTTTATAGCAGCATAATTTATAATCCTTTGGGTATATACCCAGTAATGGGATGGCTGGGTCCTATGGTACATCTAGTTCTAGATCCTTGAGGAATCGCCATACTGTTTTCCATAATGGTTGAACTAGTTTACAATCCCACCAACAGTGTAAAAGTGTTCCTATTTCTCCACATCCTCTCCAGCACCTGTTGTTTCCTGACTTTTTAATGATCGCCATTCTAACTGGTGTGAGATGGTATCTCATTGTGGTTTTGATTTGCATTTCTCTGATGGCCAGTGATGACGAGCATTTTTTCATGTGTCTGTTGGCTGTATGAATGTCTTCTTTTGAGAAATGTCTGTTCATATCCTTTGCCCACTTTTTGATGGGGTTGTTTGTTTTTTTCTTGTAAATTTGTTTGAGTTCTTTGTAGGTTCTGGATATTAGCCCTTTGTCAGATGAGTAGATTGCAAAAATTTTCTCTCATTCTGTAGGTTGCCTGTTCACTCTGATGGTAGTTTCTTTTGCTGTGCAGAAGCTCTTTAGTTTAATGAGATCCCATTTGTCAATTTTGGCTTTTGGAATCAACCCAAATGTCCATCAGTGACAGATTGGATTAAGAAAATGTGGCACATATACACCATGGAATACTATGCAGCCATAAGAAAGAATGAGTTTGTGTCCTTTGTAGGGACATGGATGCAGCTGGAAACCATCATTCTTAGCAAACTATCACAAGAACAGAAAACCAAACACCGCATGTTCTCACTCATAGGTGGGAACTGAACAATGAGATCACTTGGACTTGGGAAGGGGAACATCACACAGCAGGGCCTATCATGGGGAGGGGGGAGGGGGGAGGGGGGAGGGATTGCATTGGGAGTTATACCTGATGTAAATGACGAGTTGATGGGTGCAGCACACCAACATGGCACAAGTATACATATGTAACAAACCTGCACGTTATGCACATGTACCCAACACCTTAAAGTATAATAATAATAAATAAATTAAAAAAATAAAATAAAATAAAATAAAAAGTCTCCAGTCATCTCTTAATTACTGTTTATGCTTTTCTATCCCAGTGCTTGACCCTGGAGAGGTATCCGCTTCAGTAAGTTGTATGTCACTGTATCTGCCTTTCTATCTCTCTAATTTTGGGGGCAGCAGTTTGGCCTGTGGCCTTAATTTTCTATTGGGTCAAAGATGAGTTGTTGATTTTCAGTTTAGCTTTTTTCTTGTGAGGATGGGCATGATGACTTCCAAACTCCTTATATGCCAGGCCAGTAGCCAGAATTCTGTACATATCCTTTTATGTGCTTCTCTTAGGACCATAAAGTCATAAAATGTATGTAGGATGAAAAAACAAGTTATTTGTGGCTGCTAATCACTAAATTCATGTTAAATTCCTTGAGATAGGAACATTTATTGTATCCTTAATATGGAAGTGCTTAGTAAATAAAGATATTCTCAGTGAATAAAGAATTCAACTTACTTTGAAAAGCATGGCTTTGTGGACTCACCCAATGTCCCTAGATACGCTCAGACTTTCTGTGTAAAAGCACAGAATGCACTATAAAAAACCACCTCATTTTAATTTACTTCACATCATGCCTAATAGTAAGATAGGTAATAAAGGATAATTAATGACCACCACAAAAATGATGAGGCAGTTAAGTGTGTCCTGATAAGCAAATAACTTTTCCAATTTAAGATGTCTTTACTCACCATTTTGCACACAGGTTTGCAGAAAATGATCAAAATGAAATTCATAAGTACAAATTAAAATGAATAGAGAGAGAGTTATATTTTATCAAGAAACAGTTAGATGGTTCTAGTTACTTTGCAGTCTTTCTTTTGTTGCCTAGTCTCAATCTATAAAGACCAAATACCTGGGGTGCAAAATGTCTCTCTTTATGCTTCCTCACCATTTAGCATCCTTATGAGGAGATTCACCACAGAGTTCTTCAAAGGGGAGCAATTCAGCACCCCAGGGCCAGGCCAACAGCACTGCTTCCCAAACCGTCATCAGGCACTTTTAAGGATGAACAACAGCTCCCCAGGAGGTGTGGTGCAAATCCAGTCCTTTAAACTCATTTACTTTAATTGCGTAACATTTTAAATACTGCACGCCAGTGAGAGGCAGGTGGATCAGCAGGTGCAATGTGGCGATCTGCCAATAATGGCATCAGAAAAACAGTCCCTCACAGAGGCAAGAAGCAAAAGAGACTGAGTGAAGAACTCCTCTGAGCTTAATGTCTATTTCATCCGGTAATTGCAGCAGAGGGGAGGATTTCCAAGCAATCTAAACCAAAGCTGTTTTATTCATTTTTAGCAATGCCTTTTTAAAAAAAGAAAAACAGGGGAGAAGTTCTCAGAAATAGAATTTTAGTCCAAATTCAGTCAAGTCCTTTCTACATTCACCTTACTAAGGTTCATTTATGGGTAAAGATATAAAAAACAACAACAACAAAGAAGAAATTGTGAAAGCAAATGCTTTCTTTCTAAATGTTTTTCATGAAAAATCTGAGCATATCATGTCAAATTTTTGTATGTGGTTCTGATTTAACCTGAGTAATGTTATGAAGAAAAATTATTAAAATAATTCATAAGATTAATTTCTAAATGAGTAACTCCAAACTATGTTAAATTCCTATTTCTCCTTTCACTGACACTCTATATATAAGGAAGAGAGAGTGCAGATAATGTACAAAAAGAAAGAGTATGCTATATATAAATAAAACTGTCAAAAAGTACATGGTTGTGGAAATACCCAAAATAGGAAATTAGAGATAGATAAATAAGTACAAATTTATTAACTGTCATTTTTGTTTGTTTCTGGAAAAAGTTAAATCATGATAAATACTGTTTGATTGGTTCAATTTTTAATCACAAACATTATTGACTAATTATTTATATTTTGACCAAATTGAGCTCTGAAGACAAAGTTGTGGCGATTGGAGAGATGTGAATTTTTATTGATTGATTACCTTCTCAATTTCAGGCTTCCTATCCACTGAAGTGCCACTCTTTCAAAGTTCAAACGGAACTGGCGATTAGCATAGCAGCATCACATACCATATCTTCATCAGCTGCTCTAAATAATCCAGAGTAAAGCAGAAGGGAAAATAAAAGGGAATGGTTGCTTTGTTTTAAGACTTACTATTAGCCAGGCCCTATGATATCTGGTTTATCCGTTTAATCCACATATTCAAAAGGCAGATGTGATTCCTTCTACTTCTCATTTGTGTTAACTAAGGCTCAGAGGTGTTAGCTAGCTCCAGCCATATAGCTGTTGGGTGGTGTGGAACAGTTTCAAATGATTTTGTCTTTCTGCCACAGTGAGTTATTTGCTTGGAACATATGCTTTGCAAGATATATCAATAATTGAATTTAGGGATTACATGATGGGAAATGAGGTTTTTCCCTCCTATGTGTTTTACTGTCAAGATGATGGCAGTAATGAAAACCCCAAGAAGAGACAGGTCTAGAAAACTAACAACAGTCATTTAAAGAGTTTTGCCTATATGTAAGATATAAAAATGATGTAAGTGGCTATACCTTCTCTAGTTTCTGTCGTTTATTTTTACAATGTTCATTAATAGAAGTACCTGATCCACCTGATAAACCAGAAAACACCTCTCGTTTAAATACATCCGGCCTCTAATATTGTACCAGCTTTTCAAGGAATTTTCTCATCACTGTACCATTTAATATTTTAAATTAACGTATACTCACCCTTTTTATAATTCACTATTTTCATAACATAATTTTATGTATATTTTCAGTCATGTTAGTACACTGAAGAAAAGCATGCAAAACAGGGACATAAGGATATACCTATTTCAAAGGAAAAGAATGCTGATGCTAAAAGGGAGGTCAGAAAAGAAACTTGGATAATAATAAAAAAAAATACACAGCATAACTGTCCCACTTAGCATATCTTAATAACCAGAAATTAGAACAGTAGTTTGCATCATTCTTTTTAAAACTACGTGGAATGAGTTACTTCTTTGCTCTGCTGTTTAAAACTTCCTCTGGGCCGGGCGCGGTGGCTCAAGCCTGTAATCCCAGCACATAGGGAGGCCGAGACGGGTGGATCACGAGGTCAGGACATCGAGACCATCCTGGCTAACACGGTGAAACCCCGTCTCTACTAAAAATACAAAAAGCTAGCCGGGCGAGGTGGCGGGCGCCTGTAGTCCCAGCTACTCCGGAGGCTGAGGCAGGAGAATGGCGGGAACCCGGGAGGCGGAGCTTGCAGTGAGCTGAGATCCAGCCACTGCACTCCAGCCCGGGCTACAGAGCAAGACTCCGTCTCAAAAAAAAAAAAAAAAAAAAAAAAAAAAAACTTCCTCTGGTGATGTTAAAGAATTTCTCCTCTCCGCCCTGGCACTCATAGTGCCTTGACTAATCTTCCCAGTCAGCAGCAGGAGTCCTAAGGCAAAGTCACGCAGATGCAGGAAGGAACACTCATGATTACTGATGAGGCCTCCTAGGAACCACAAATCTGTTATGGGGGGATTTGATGCTGCTTATCAAGTATCTAGTGAGAACAAATGACTGCCTTCAAGTTAGTAATGCTCTGTCATTTGAGGAGTGAGAGGTTGGGCAAAAGATTATCCAGTCTGTGGATTACCCAGATTCTAACTCTCATCCCAACCTTAGGGAGTTTAAAACTCATTTGATTCCTTCAAGAAGATAAAAAAAAAAAAAAAAGGAGAGGAGAAATAATCAGCCTATTTTTACTTTCATTAGTAGAAATCCTGGGTAAAAAAAAAAAGAAGCTGAAATGAACAGCAAAAATCATATTGATGTGAAATATGGATTTGATATACCAGATTCTTAATTATATAAAATGACAGTGTGCTGAAATATTTATATGGTGAAAATGATTAGACACAATGTCTAATAGGTAAGATAAATGGTGCAGCATAACCTCTGCTTTTGGTCTTGTTTGCAGCAAGAGAATTTGTTTTAACACACAAGATATATAAAAGGAGTCAGAAAGACTAAGATAATTCCTGTTACAAGGGGCAGAAAGTTACCAGGAATAGGGAAGAGGTAAATCTAGGAATGTGAAAAGAAAGGTTATGATGGAAATGGAAACAATAAACGCTGAGAAGTTCGGGGGCATTTTGAGGACAGTATTACCAGAGCCGAAGAGTCAATCAATAAAATAAGTTTACCATTCATAGATTATGGCTGAAAGAATTACCTAATGTTATGCTTTTGTAAGAAAGATGATAAATCCAGAGGGAAGAATTGAGATAAAAGAATCAATAATGAGCGAATTAATTGTTACTTATATGGAGTAAATTAAAATAGGTACTAAATATAAATATTTGCAATAAAATTGGAGGGTAAAAATATAGGAAGAATCATAATGATGTAAAATGTCATTATGATTGGGAGAGAGAAATTTTAAAAGCATTTTGAATTATTAGCAGGAGGATTTTTTTCTTCATATACTTACAAGTTTTAAGTTTAGTTTCATTTGATAAAAGGAAAAAAGCTAATAATGTAAACCTTCCAAATGAGTCATTGGGAGGTAAGGTTAAGAAAATGTAATAAATTCACTTGAAATTCAGAAAACAACATAGAAAAACAAAACAAATGGTAAAGTAATTTATAAATAGGAAAAACGAAAAATATTGTAGAAATAAACACAATCAGTTCCATAATTTCATTAACTGTAAATGAATTAACATCATAATTTTAAATGTCAAGATTTACTGACAAGAAAAAAAAATACAAGGCTAATATGTTTATAGTTAATATACCCCAAACATATTAACACAGAAAGTTGATCATAAATGGATAGAAAACATATATTAGGAAAATACAATGAGAAAAAACTTGGAGATAATCAATATGATTACTAAAAATAGACTTAGTTTTCATGCTTAGTTTGAGATGAAGAGAGTTCTTCATAAGATTAATCCTTGATAAGATTAATCTGAAGTACATCTATTAGAATGTACAGGAATCCCTCCTTATCCACGGTTTTACTTTCTGCAGTTTCAGTTATCTGTAGTCTGGAAATATTAAGTGGTGTTTCTTTGGCTGTAACAATCAGCAGAGCCTTCTACTTGGCCATCTTGTTCCCAATTTCTGTCTTTCTTTTTAGGTTTTAAGTTATGTTTGGTTATATTCATTTTTCACAGCTTGTGTTTTCATAGATTTCTTAGAAATTTAAGCTGTATGTTTACCAAGAAAATGAGATGACATTTCAAAAGCCTGTTGTAACTAGAGGTATGGTTCTATATTCTAATTACTATAGCCTTAAGCTTTTTCTTTATTTTGTATGATAAATATTGTTAAGGGTCTACTTATTTGATCAGAACTATTGTTTCCTCACTTCCCATTTTTTTAAGATTTATGTTGCTTGTTTATTTCCTTATGTGTTATTGGGTTTATTCAATTGTAAGTGTCCTAACTTCTTTATTTAGATAATTCTAATATATGTCCACATGTACACAAGTCTGAACCATTTATCTTACCTATTAGACATTGTGTCTAATCATTTTCACCATATAAATATTTCAGCACACTGTGTACTTAAACTGCAAACCACTAGTTTGATACATTGTGTGTATTTGCCATTTAGTAATATGTATCTGCTAATTTCTACATAATTTTTCTTTGGCCAGTCATTATTTAGAATTGTTTCAAAAAGTATAAGGTAGAGGGGTGTGTGTGTGTGTGCGCGCGTGTGTGTGTGTGTGTTTTGGTTCCTTTTTTTGTTGGGGAGATGGAAATGATAGTATGCAGTTTGTAAAGCAAAATACTTTCTATTTTGTCCTGTTTGTTTGTAGGCTTCTATAGTAAAGCTATTAAAATATTACTGTCTCATTCCCTTTGTTTTATGTATGGACTTTTAAAAAAATAAATGACCTATGTGTGCTTGAACAGAACGTCTTGTCTCTAACTTTTTTCTGGAACGCCAAATTTAACAGCTATCTACACACATAATAAGCACATTCATAAGAGCAAAAATCAAGTGAGCGCTCCCAGCACCTGGTTTTAACTTCACTTCACTGAAGAGGCACCAGAGAAGGTAGGAAACAGTCTGAACTGCCGATGCCGCCCCTCCTCCAAGCCACAGCAGCAGCCACATGACACAGAAAATCTGTGCTCTTGGGAAGGGGAGAGCCTGGCGATTGTGAGACTTTGCATTAAACTCAGTGCTGCCCTGTCACAGCCGAAAGCAAAACTGGGCTAACTCAACTGATGCCTGCCTGTGGAGAGAAAGTTTAGACCAGCCCTAACCAGAGGAGAATTGCCCATCCCAGTGGTTGGAACTTGATTTCTGGCAAGTCTTGCCACCATGGCTAAAGACTCTGGAGTTCTAAATAAACTTGAAAGGCCATGTAGGCCATGAGGACTGCAACTCCTAGACAAACCCTAGAGCTGAGCTGGGCTCAGAGTCACCTGTGGGGCACATGACTTACTGAGACAGCAGTCTGGGTGGCTAAGGGAGTGCCTATGCCACCTGTCTGCAAAACCCAAGCAGCCAGCACAGCTCTTGGCTCCAAAAGAGACTTCTTCCACTCCACCTGAGGAGAGAAGAGGAAAAGCTAAAGGGTAATTCCTTTTGCATCTTGAATAGCTCAGCGACAGTCGGATAGGGCAGTAGGTAGGCTTGTAAGGTCCCTGATGCGGGCTTTAGCTGCCAGATGACATTTGTAGATAAACCTTAGTTCAGGAAACAGATGGCCACCTTGAAGGGAAAGACTCAGTTGTGACAGGACCCATTATCTGATGACTTAAGGGCCCTTGGGCCCTGTATAATCAGCAACAACACCCAGGGAATAAACTGTGGGCTTTGTGTTAGACTCAGAGATGCTCTGGCTTCAGGCAGAACTTAGCGTATTTCCAGCTGTGTTGGATATGGTGAGGGACTCCTTCTGCTTGAGAAAAGTGGGGCAAAAAGTAAAGGGGACTTGGTTATACCATAAGTGCAGGTTCAGCCACAGGGAGGTAGAGTACAAAGTGGGCTCTTGGGATGCTCAATTCCAGGCATTGGCCTTTGGATAGCATTTCTGGACCTGCCCTGGGCCAGAGGGGAACCCACTACCCTGAAGGATGAGTTCCAGTACAGGTAGCATTTATCACAAACTGACTGAAGAGCACTTAGGCCTTAATTGAATGGCCTTGATAGCCTGGTGTTACTCCACATGGGCCTGTGGTGGTGGTGGTGGCCATGGGGTGACGGTCCTCTGCCTGTGGAAAGGAGAGGAAAGAGTGGGAAGGTGTGTCTTGTGGTTTGAGTGCGTATCTTCTTTTGAGAAGTGCCTGTTCATGTCCTTTGCCCATTTTTTTAATTTCTTTTTTTCTTTTTTATTTTACTTTAAGATCTGGGATACATGTGCTGAACCTGCAAGTTTGTTACATGGGTCTACATGTGCCATGGTTGTTGGTTGCACCTATCAAACCATCATCTAGGTTTTAAGCTCCACATGCATTAGGTATTTGTCCTAATGCTCTCCCCTTTCCCCCTACTCCCTGTCAGGCCCCAGTTTGTGATGTTCCCCTCCCTGTGTCCATGTGTTTTCATTGTTCAGTTCCCACTTATGATTAAGAACATGCAGTGTTTGGTTTTCTGTTACCGTGTTAGTTTACTGAGAATGATCATTTCCGGCTTCATCCATGTACCTGCAAAGGACATGAACTCATTCTTTTTATGGTTGCATAGTATTCCATGGTGTATATGTACCACATTTTCTTTATCCAGTCTTTCATTGATGGTGTTGCCCATTATTTAATAGGGTTGTTTGTTTTTTGCTTGTTGATTTAAGTACATTATAGATTCTGGATATTAAACCTTGCACAGTTCACAAATATTTTCTCCCATTCTGCAGATTGCCTGTTTGCTTTACTAATAGGTACATTTTGTTGAGGATTGATTGTTGCTTCTATGTTCATCAGTCATATTAGCCTGAAGTCGTGTCTCTGCCAGATTTTGGTATGAGAATGATACTGGCCTCATAGAATGAGTTAAGGAGGAGTCCCTCCTTCTTGACTTTTTGAAATATTTCTTAGCATGTTGGTACCAGCTCTCCTTTACTTGGTAGAATTCAGTAATGGATCTGTCTGATCCAGGACTTTTTCTGTTTGGTAGACTTTTTATTACTGATTCAATTTTGGAACATATTATTGATTTGTTTATGTATTCAATGTCTTCCTGGTTCAATTTTGGTAGGTTATGTTTCTAGGAACTTATCTATTTCTTCTTCTAGGCTTTCTAGTTTGTGTACATAGAGGTGTTTGTAATCATCTCTGAGGTGTTTTATTTTGTTTTGTTTTGTTTCCCCTGTGGGATTGGCAGTAATGTCACCTTTGTCATTTCTGATTGTGTTTATTTGAACCTTCTCTCATTTTTTTCCTTATTCGTCTAGCTAGTGGTCTATAAATTTTATTTATTCTTTCAAAGAACCAACTGTTAATTTTGCTGATGTTTTGTATAGATTTTCACATCTCAAGTTTATTCATTTCAGCTCTGGTTTTGCTTATCTTTTGTCTTCTAGCTTAGGGGTTAGTTTGCTCTTCTTTTTCCAGTTCTTCTCAGGGTGATGTTAGGTTGTTTATTTTTTTCTAATTTTTTGATGTAGGCATTTAGCACTGTAAACTTTCCTCTTAACACTGCCTTAGCTGTGTCTCAGAGATTCAGGAATGTTGTGTCTTTGTTTTCATTAGTTTTAAAAAATTTCGTGATTTCTGCCTTAATTTCATTCTTTACCAAAAAGTCACTCAGGATCAGGTTGTGTAATTTCCATATAATTGTACAGTTTTGAGAAATCTTAGTATTGAGTTCTATCATTATTATGCTATGAGTGTGACTGATGTGGTTCACTTATTATTATTATTTTTTTTATTTTTTGAGAATTGCTTTAGGTCCAAGCTTGAGGTTGATCTTAGAGTAAGTGGTATAGGCAGATGAGAAGATTGTATGTTCTACTGTTGAGTGTAGTGTTCTCTAAATGTCTGATGGTCCATTTGGACAAGTGTCAAGTTTAGGTCCTGAATATCTTTGTTAGTTTTCTGCCTTGACGAACTGTCTAAAACTATCAGTGTAGTGTTGAAATTTTCCACTATTATCGTGTGTTTTCGTGATTCTCTAAGAACTTGTTTAATGAACTTGGGTGCTCCAGTGTTGGGTGCATACATATTTACGATAGTTAAGTCTTGTTGCATTAAACCTTCTGTCATTATGTAATGCCCTTCTTTGTCTTTTTTGGTCATTGTTGTTTTAAAGTCTCTTTTGTCTGAAATAAGAATAGCAACCACTGGTCTTTTGTGTTTTCCATTTGCTTAATAGATCTTTCTCTACCCTTTTACTTTGAGCCTATATGTATCATTTCATATGAGATGGATCTGTTGCAGACAACATTACATTTGGGTGTTGCTTCTTTATCCAACTTGCCATTGTGTCTTTTAAGTGAGGGATTTAGCCCATTTACCTTTAATGTTATTTATTGATATGTGAACTTTCGATCCTGTTATCATGTTGTTACTTGATTATGTAGACTAGATTATGCTTTACAGTGACAGTGGGCTATGTATCCCGGCCTGCGGGATCGTCGAAGCAGGCCCTGGAGGAGGGAGTGGGAATTTGGGGAACAAGAGACACGAGAAATGGAGACAAGACAGTGCTCTGATCAAGTCTCGTTTAATGGCAGTAATGCAGTGCCTTATATACATTTGGAGAGGAAGGGGTTGGGCCAAGGCAGAAATGATCTCATTTCAGAGGGCGCGGCCAGGCAGGTTTCGGTTTCAACGGTCGGTCGTCATGTTGCGCCTGCGCTAGGAAGTAACCATTTTGCTACGAAGTAACAATTTTCGCACGCGCTGGAAAGATGGGTGAAGAAGAAGCAGGAAGAGCGCCATCTTGTGTGAGGTATTTAATACAGGGAAAAAGACAAATCTGGGAAGGAGGTGAGAGGTGGAAATGAATAGAGCTCAGGCATCTAATCGTCAATAATTACTCGCTATGGCCGGGGCGCGCAGCTCCGGACAGCTATGCACTTAAGTTTATTTTTGTGGTGGTAGGTAATGGTTTTTCATTTCAATGTTTAGCACTCCTTTAAGGACTTCTTGTGAGGAAGATCTGGTGATAATTAATTTCCCCAGTGTTTGCTTATATAACAAGCATTTCATTTCTCCCTTGCTTATGAAGATTAATTTGGCTGAATATGAAATTCTTGGTTGATTTCTTTTCTTTAAGGATGCTGAATATAGGTCCTCAATCTCTTCTGGCTTGTAAAATTTCTGCTGAAAGGTCCACTGTTTGCCTGATGAAGTTCCCTTGGTAAAAGACTTGCCTATTCTCTCTAGCTACCATTACTATTTTTTTCTCTATTGTTGCCCTTGGAAAATCTGATGCCTATGTATCTTGCTTGTTCTCACTCCTTCTCTTTCTGGGATGCCAATGTGTTTTAGGCTTGGTCTCTTTACATAATTCCATATTTCTCAGAGGATTTGTTCATTTGTTAAAATTCTCCTTTTTTAATTTTTGTCTTACTAAGTTACTAAGAAGAGCTGGTCTTTGAGCTCTAAGATTCTCTTCTCAGCTTAGACTCTCCTTATGTTGCTACTTCTGATTGTATTTTGGTATTCTTGTAGCGAGTTTTTCAGCTCTAAAAATCATTTTGGTTCTTTCCTAAAATGGCTATTTCATCTTTTAGCTTTTATATCATTTTATTGGATTCCTTGGGTTCCATGGATTGTGTTTCTACTTTCTCTTGAATCTTTGTGATCTTCATCTTCATCCAAATTATGAATTCAATATCTGTCATTTCATATATTTCAGTCTGGTTTAAAACCATTGTTGGGGAACTAGTGTGATCATTTGGAGGTAAGCAGCCATTCTAGCTTTTAGAGTTGCCAGAGTTCTTGTGCTGGTTCTTTCTCATCTGTGTAAGCTAATGTTCCTTTAATGTTTGAAGTTGCTTTCCTTTGGATGGGACTTTTTGCTTTTATACTCTTGATGCCCTTGAGGCCTTGACTGTGGTATAAGTTTGGTTTGGTCAATTGGCTTTGTTTCCGCATGATTCAGGATGCCAAGGCTTAGCTCAGCACTCCTGGGCTAGATGCCTTAACCGTACGGGACTGGAACCAGTCATGTGGCTTTGTTTTCTGGTTCCTTGAGTTTAAGCACCTGCTGTACTGGAGGGACTGAAGTGCTCTCAGTCCACTGGTAACAGCATTCTGATATGTCTGTTATGGGGTACCCACACATGTGCTTCAGCAGGGCAGTGGCAGGATGACTGGAATTCCCTCCCACACATGTACGTACTGACATCAGGGTAGGGATGTGTCCTGTGTTCACATAGGTGTGCACCAGTGGCAGGGTGGTAGGGGAGTGAGCATGCACATGCATACCAGTGAATCTGTGGCCTGGGGATGGGGAGAGACTACTAGTGACTGCATGCCAGCAATTCCTACCTTCAGAAGCTCTTTGACTTTTAGGCAGGGTCTTCTGGTGAAAGGGCTATGGCAGTGGCCATTGGCAAGGACCTTGGCTGGTCAGGCAAGGCTGTGCTCCAAGCAGATGTGGCTAGGAACGTACCCTGGGACACGTGAGGACATGGTGGGGTGTTCAGATCAGACTAGCCCTGTTCTACAGGCAAGATAGTCTGGCTCTGTCCATGTCCAGCAGCCAACAAATGCTAAAGCCACCTAGAGAATTGTGAACCTTCAAGAATGACACCCATGGCCATGCTCCACTGCAGCCACTCCTACACTCGACCCTGTGGGCTCCATGGAGGCTGGAGTTCTGTCTTTGCAGACTGTCTGGGAAGTTCTCCCTGACTGCTCAAATGTCTGTGGGGATCATGAGGTCTCCTGCAGCTATGATTCCAGAAGTCTGTGGCAAGAATGGACCACTCTATGCCTCCTTTATTCACCCTTCCCTAGGATGTGCTCACAACCCCATACAGGGTTCCCAGCTTCTTCTCTTTTCAGCCCTTGGTCTGCACCTTTCCTCTGTCCACTTTCAATGCCATCTTTCCAAAGACATGTTTGGAGTGTGCTGGTTCTCTTGATTTTGTGGTCTCATGGTGGAAGAAGCTCTTTCTGTCCTCATGTATCTAATCACCTAGGCTCTTCTCTCTTGAATGTCTATTTGATAACATTTTAGAATGAAATTCTTACATTGAAGAACAATTTGGAAAATATAGTTAGGTTGAAATATATATCTTAAAACCTAGCAATTTCACTTTCAGATATATTACCTGCAGAAACATGTATATTCTATAAGAAGTGTAAAAACTGATTTAGGCAAATTTTGTATAATTACCTTATGGAGAAGAAAAATGGCATTAAGTAGGATTATTGAGCATCCTCAAATATATCCATTTCTTTAATATAAGCACATTATGCAAATATGGTAACATTCTATGATTTGTTAAAATTTGTTCATGAGTAACTGTTGTTCATTATATTTCTATTCCTGTATATTTGAAGTAATACATTATTAAAGATAATTTAAAAGGATAACAGCACGCTTTTTTGAGTGAGGTTATAATATATTATACATAATATATTAACTCATCCTCATTTCCAAGTGTTTTGCAAAACAGAAATATATGGGAGTAGGATTCCAGAATCTGGAGCAGACATTAGGGAAATAAACAAAGTGAGTCGATTCTGCAGTGGGAGAAGACAGGAGGTTGACCTTTGTCCATATGTCACCTCATATGTGCCTTGTAACCGAAATGAGATTCTCTGTCTTCTCACGTTCCATGTCCTACATTCTGGACAGTCCAGGATTCATGTTCCAGAATGTAGAAACTTGGGAAATGCTAGAAGTCATTGAGAACACCAAGAAAGGGTGGACATCTGTCCACTACAGAACACCAATTGCTAAGGTACCCTGTCTAGTAGATTGACCCATGCTTCTCCTTTTCTCACCAAAAAAGAAAGGAAGAGAGGAAGGGAGAAATAAATCATATGAAATTTAAAAAAAAAAAATCAAGCCCTGTGATAATTTTCCTTCCCACCCCAGTACAAAAAGAAGCAAGGGACATCTGACAATTAATCTCAACTGTTATGATAAGCACCCAATCAAGAATACAAAATATCTAAGAAGTAACGCAATAGAAGAAAAAATGAAAGTAGAAAAAATAAAGAACTTGCACCAGAAGAATTAAATCCCTTAGAACAAACAGAATTCAGAAGTAATTATATCAATATGTTCAGAAAAATAGAGATATCACCTTTAAAAGCATTCAGATGTGAAGGAGGAAGAGATTATTATGAAATGATTATTAAGAAGAAATTCTAGAAATTGTATGTGTGTGGGGGTACATGACCATATATGTAGACTTTTCAAAATAACACATTTAGCAGATGGGAAGAATTGCAGTGCAGTATAGACATAGCTGAAGAGGGGATTCGCAAGCAGAAAGATAGAGCTGAAAATATTTGAGAATGGATCAAAAACCTATAAAGGGAGGAAATTAAGAAAAAAAAACTCACCACGGTAAGAAGCATGATTTAGACTTTCTGATTATTCTCTTTTAGGAATAGGCATTCTGGAGGGAGAAAACGCAGCAAGTAGAAGGCAGAAAGTATTTATATAAAAATAATTGGGAAATCATTTTAGCTGACTTATGGAAGATGTAAATATTTAGACTAAGATGACTCACTGAATGCAAAGCAAAATGACTAAGAAAGTAACAGAAAAAATACACCTATGCCATTATAGTGAAATTTCAGAAAATTAAGATTAACAGAAATGCCTGGAGAGAAAAATATGAAACCCTGCAAAGAAATAAGCATCACACTGAAGTCAGATTTCTCATTCCAAACTTAAGAAAAGGAGACAATGGAGCAAATTACATTCAAAATGAGAAATGATGAACACTGAAAAGGAGTAGATTAGGGACAATAAATATTCACAAATCCATAGCTATTTTTCAGTAATATTGGTAGAGGCAGATGAATCTCATTAAGAAAACAATCTAAATGTCTTAGAATCTGCACTAATTTCCTCTGTATTAAAAAAAAATCCATATTCCCTGTTAAATTCATAAACTACTAAATTTATTTAGATAAGTGAAAGAAGACTTTTCATTTTTAAAACACAATTCTATGAGCTTAATGATCAGTCTCACCAGAAGCTGGATAGAAATCTCATGCATTTTGCATGATTACATTCAAAACACAGTTTGGATAATTGGACCATTCAAAATGATTTAAAGTGGCTTGACAAATTCTGTCTTAAGTTTTATAGGAGCAAACTATTCCTTATTCATGATAGACTTACTAATTAGAATGCTTCTGAGACAGAAAATCGTGTGGAAATACTCTTTCTATATCTGCAAATTTATTTCTGCCATTTTTACTTTGGAACAAAGTATATAATTTGCTATTAATTATGCCAAATTTCAAATTCTGGAAATTCACATTACTTTATTCAATGATCTAATTTGCATGTTTTGGCCAAAGACAAGAAGACTCCACCAGATTTAAAACAAGGACAAAAGCAGAGTCTGATTTCATCAACTCCACAAAACACAAGCAATATTGTGTTGGATAAAGCATAAAGTTGCCTCTGATCTTTAGTGGGCATATTAAACAATTTCCTTGGATTCAAAATAGGTAATTTTGCATTATTTCCTGTGCTAAATATAAATTTCTAAACCATTTGTTTGCATGTATAGAATAATATTATTAATAGTCTTTATACTTGGAAAGCCAGGGAAGAGTCCTTAAATTTTCATTTTTATGTTTGGTAAATCAGTAGTATGACTATAGTAAACAATAATTTATTGTATATTTTAAAACAGTTGGTAGAGATTAATTTCAATGTTTGTAGCATAAAGGAAAGATAAATATTTAAGGTGATGAATATTTAAATTGCCATCATTTGATGATTGCACATTATACAAACGTATCAAAATATTACATTTGCCCCTCAAAAATATCCACATTTATTATGTATCAATAAAAACAAAATATAAACAAGGAAATATTTTATGTTGAACTTCATGTTTCAGTAAGTCTATGAGAGAATATACTGCATCTTAATAAGAAGAAATTATATGCCATGTTAAAAATAAATACACTTTAGACAAGTTGCATCCTTTTGAGTGGAGAGTACATTATTTATACAAAAAAAACCCTTTTTTTTAATGTTTACTAAGCTGTGGAAATAACATTTAGAGAAACTAAAAGCTAGTTTTAATAAGGCGTTATGGCTTCTTTCTGTTGGTCGAGGAATCATACACTTATATTAGAACGTGTGAATCTTTTTTGATTATGCTATGGTTCTGATTTCAAAATAGGGATTTTAATTTGCATTTGTTTTTGAAAGTGATATAGATATATTACATAAATAAATAGAAAAAATCCTTTTGTAAATCATCCAACATTCTTATTGAAATTGATTTTAAAAATAGTGGGATTTCAGATGTCCTATAACTATATTTTCTCATCATGTTAAATAAGAAGCCATTCATTTTATTCTTGAAGATACTTTTAATTAGGTAAGTAGCAAATTGTCTTTTTTGCATCTAACAAAAGAAGATCTAGTCATTTTTAAAAATTTGATTGATGTGCGTTCTATATTAATAGTTTTTAAATATTGAATTATTCTTTCATGTTTATAATAAATATAACTTAGCAATAGTTTTTGTTGTTTTAATTTGTTGCTATTCTTGACTTTAAGAACTTTGCAGTCAGTTTATGAAAAGCACACATACAACTAAATGCAATTTAATGTTCTGGTTGCTATGATAGTATTTTGTAAAGGCTAATGTGAAAGATAAAAGAGACAACATCCAAACCTAATAATCAATCAATAGGATGGCTAGACATAACCTGCCTCCCGACATGGTGGAATAGAAAATTCGTAGCAATGTCTGTGTAGTAGTCTTGGTTTAAAGAATAAAGCAGAAAAAATAACTTCATCCTCACCACCCCTTCAATGATACAGTGAATGGGAGATACAGGACAATTTGGACTACACAAGAAGCAACCATTCAGTCAAATTCAGAATATGGGACATTAAGTTCAAATGATATTAAAATTGAGTTGTTTAAAAACACGTCATGAAGAAAGACATGGCATGAACCATGGAGGATTGTTAAGGAATAAAGAATATTTACAAAACTACAAGCAAGACATTATGTATGTACCTTGTTGATGCCAATTTAAACAAATCAACCATAAAGAGGCATTGAGAAGTCAATCTTGAAAAACTGAAAGGGGTCTGGGTATTAAGAAATTAATTGTGATGTGTGATAATAGCACTGGGGTTGTATTTTTAAAGTTGTTATAAAAATACTTAAGAATGAAAGGTAAAGGAATGGTTGTATTAGACTTGCTTTAAAACATCAAGCTATAACACTGACAGAAAATACTGATAAAATAAAATTGGTAAAATGTTATATTTATTGGAACCATGTAATGAGTATATTGGGTTTCATTATACTGTTCTCTCTCATTTTTTGGATATTTCAAACATTTTCAGGATAACATTTTCAAAATAAATATAAAGGAAAAGACCTGAGGGAAGGGTAAGCATCTGCACTCAAAGAATGAGGAAACATTTTCGCATAGTGTTAAAAATATTGTTTATTTAAATTGACATTCTTTTGTAATCTGCTGCTAAAACCCATGCCATGCTCTTTAGAATCACTGCTTATGTGCCATATGAAAATAAATTTTGAAAAGATACTATCCAGACTTTATACAAATAGCACTCAAAAGATCTCACTCAGAACTCTTGTCTTGATTATAAAATGCAATTTTGTTCTATTTATTATGAACTATGGAGAAAAGACATAACAATTGGAGAGCTACTTTCTCCCCATTAGTGTTAACACAGATAAAATATTTATTTTTTATGTTTTAATAGAAAGTATATATATAAAATAACAACTAAACATTATTATGGTTTTTTGGTAGCAGATATGACTCCATTTAAACAGTGTAGGCAAGAAAAAGTAAAACTTCATATGTAAAGGAACATATTCAATATTAAAAATTGATTTACACTTACTTTTAAAAAAATTAGATTATCAGGCCCCGCAGAAAAAACAGACCCAGCAATTGTGGTAACATAAAACTTTTTCTAGGAAACAACTTCAAAAGTATGTATTTCTATGATTTGCTTTCTCTGTCTAATCAGTGAATTTATAAGACCTCCTTCTGCTATCACCTGGTAAAGAGAGTTATAAACTTTCCTGATATGAGGCAGAGGTTTTCTATACCATGCTGCTGTCTGTGTTGAGGGAAACATTGGAAAGTGTGAGAGAGCTAGAGAACGGCCATCTATCTTGTTTGCCATCCTTTTTTGAGAGGAAAGTTGGCACTGCTAGAATAGCAAGAGAAGAGAAAGAGGCAAGAAGGAAAGTATAAGAAATAATCCATCAAATCAAAAGAATGAATGAACCAGGTAGATTTTTCAGATGGATGAGAATATGCCATCTGTAACCCAATGCATGAATGAAACAAGTAAAATTTGTTTCTCCTTTTTTTCTTTTCTTTTCTTTTCTTTTTTTTTTTTTTTTTTTTTTGAGATGGAGTCTCGCTCTGTCACCCAGGCTGGAGTGCGGTGGCCCCATCTCGGCTCAATGCAGGCTCTGTCTCCTGGGTTCACGCCATTCTACTGCCTCAGCCTCCCGAGTAGTTGAGACTACAGGTGCCCGCCACCACGCTAGGTTAATTTTTTGTATTTTTAGTAGACACGGGGTTTCACCGTGTTTGCCCAGATTGGTCTCGATCTCCTGACCTCGTGATCTGCCCTCCTCACCTCCCAAAGTTCTGGGATTGCAGGCATGAGCCACCGTGCCTGGCCTGATTCTCCTTTAAATTATTATTATTATTATTATTGCCACTTCTATCAGAACCAATTTTTCTATATGAAATTGCCCTAGTTTCAGAAAATATGATGTTAACATATTTCTCATTACAAAAATTCTAGAAAACGTGTGTAATACCAGGTAAGTTTTCCTGACATAATTGAGTCAAAAAGTTTAATGAAAATAGTATAATTAGTAGTGTCTGATTATTCTATCCCAATTATTCATTGGAATAACCACAAAAACCTCAGAGATAGAAAGATGAACAGGAATACAAAGAATGCTTAGTTCAGCTTCTGGAACCTTCCTCCCATTTTCGAGTCTTCCTGCCTTTGCTTCAGGTTGTCCCACCTTTCCAGACCAAACTAATGTACTTCTTACATATATGGATTGATGTCTCATGTTCCCTAAATGTATAAAATCAAGCTGTGCCCTGACTACCCTGGGCACATGTCGTCAGGACTTCCTGAGGCTGTGTCACAGGCGCGTCCTCAACCTTGGTAAAATAAACTTTCTAAATTTTAACTGA
Source organism: Chlorocebus sabaeus (assembly GCF_047675955.1). Taxonomy (NCBI): domain Eukaryota; kingdom Metazoa; phylum Chordata; class Mammalia; order Primates; family Cercopithecidae; genus Chlorocebus; species Chlorocebus sabaeus. The sequence continues at coordinate 4,276,729 of NC_132927.1, forward strand.
CACCTGTCTCAGATTTTCTGGGTTTACAGTATCAAGTATTAATCCCCGAAACACTAAATCAAGGGCAAATAAGACTAAAAGGAAGAGGTTTCCACCACTGAAACACAAATAAAAACTTCAGTGTCTCTACCTCCTTCCACTGAGAAAGAGAGCCTTTTAACATGCTGAGAGCTCCACCCACCCAACCTCTTTGCGCATTCAATTGCAATGTGCCGCTCAGTCCTCCTCACAAAGGCAGGGTGAAGAGCAGAGGCCACAGTGCATGAAGGAACCCACAGGCAGCTGCCCTTCAGTAGGCAGCCTGTGGTTTTGCTTTTTGCCAACTTCACAGCAGAGTCCAGCAGTTTTTCTCCTGAAAAGGAAAATCCACTCCAAAAAAGCATTGGGGAGCAAAGTAGATTTTACAGAAGATTCTGTGGGGACACAGAAAAGAGGATTTATGTCACAGTAGAAAGTAAACAACCTAACACAGAGTCTCACATTATTTTTCCCCACATTCCTCTTTTGCTAGTGGCCATTAGGCCCCTGTCTTTCCTTCCAGAGTCTTTCCCACAAGAGACTACCCTCCCAGCTTTCCTCCTTTTAACTAGAGCTCTTTGAGGACTCCCAGATCCTGCAGGCCCAATTCAGTATTGCCTTATCTAATCATTCATTTAAGGAACTAATCTGGCTGTCTGGGGGGAATCCACTGCTATAAAAACAGTTTTGTGTCATTATCACTGCATCCTGGAATATGAAATAAGCGACTATTAGGAGAGAGCCTAGAAGGACCCTCAATAAAGCGTATGCATATGTGTCAATGCTTTCCTGTATTGCATAGAACCAGTGCAGAATATCTAAATGTTGTTCATTATCAAGTGAGCCAAAGTTATCTTATCCTTACTGCAAAGCTGATTTCAAAAACAAACAAAAAAAACCCGCTTCATTACATTTCAGGCCCCTCACTTGCAGTCTATTTAGGTGCTGTAAGTAGGTGGAGTTATGCAGTATTTACCAACCTTTCATGTGCACATAAATCACCTGAGGACCTTGTCAAAATTTGCAGATTTGGATTTAGTAGGTCATAGCTGGGACCTAAGGTTTTGCATTTTTAGCAGCCTCCCATGCTTTTGATCCATGGACCCTACTTTGAGTAGCAGGGAGGGTTTAGGGGGTTAGTGGTAAAAGAATGGGAGCGGGAGAGATACCAAATTGTAATCAGAAACTACTTCTATGTAACATTTCTGGTAAAGGAATTAGAAAGAGACTCAGATTTCTAAGATGCAAGTGATTTGCATGGATTTACTTATTCATTCTAAATACTCTGTATATCAATTTTGTTGCTCACTCTATATTCCCATTTTCATACTCTTTTTCTTAAAGAGAGCACCTAGAATTATATAAGCTTCAGACTCCAAAAAGCCTGGATCTGTCATTGCCAGTTGAACCAAAAATTTGGTTTGGGTTGTGCATATCCCCTTAGCCACATAGTCAACATCTGAAAAAACCAGTCTATCATTAGGAAGTAGGGCAATGAGGAGAAAATAATACAATCTCTATATTTGATTGCTGCCAAAAACAAGGCCTAGAAACATCGCTTTTCAATCAAAACTGAGTAAAAACTGAGGGAGAAAAAAAGCAATACATGACTTTACTAAATATGGCTCTACAACATAAAGAGGTATGTTACTATAAGGATAGAAGAAAAACATTAATTTCTGTTACAATGAAAACAAACCCTTTTAAAGTGTAATTTTTTAGTGTTCAACAACATAACAGAGAAAATTATGAAGTCTTAGGAAAAAAATAAAAGACATACTCAAATGAAGTTTGAAATATAAAACATCAAAACTAAGGAAGTCCAGGTATAGTCCATTCAATGGAAAGAAAAAAAAAAAATCTACACTTCAAAACAATGAAAAAGAACTAACAAAGAACCATATGTATACTCGTAAAATAAGATCAGGTGATGTCAAGTAATATTATGAATTATGACCTAAAATATCAACCTTAAAGGCTGATGTAAGAGACATCAGAGCAGAAGGGAGATTATTTTGCTACAGGATGTCACTTACATGAAAGACAACTGAAACAAAATTCAAAGTGAACTGACAGGAAATAAATCATTGGAAAAGATATCAGTATACCAGTATTAGTCTATGGAATCTTAAGCAGACAAACTTACAAAAGGGAAATAGTAGCCATAAAAAACATAATTTATAGAAGGGATTGAGTATATATTAAATAAATTCTTCCATGGATTAAGAATAGAGCTCTTTTCAAGAAGCCATAGCTTTATTTTGAACATTTACATGTTCTTAGATTAAAATCAATTACACACAAAAACAAATGCATATGATTCACATATTTTGAAAACATAGTATGAAAACAATTGTATAAACTTAAAGGATATCAAGCTTATAAATTTAAAAATGTCTTTCTGAATATATCAAGTCAGCAAGTATGCAATGAAAGATATTTTGAAAAGAAACAATTATATCAAAATTAAGTTTCACATCCTAAGTTGCACTGAGACGTAACATCACAATCTTACTTGCTTTGGTTTATTTTTTAAAAAAGAGACTAAATTTTAAGTTTTAGTAATTAGAAAAGAACAAATGTATAGAGAAAAATAGAACACAAATATATATTTTTTAATTACAGTACAGGATGAAAATAGAAGGAAGAATTAGAATTGATAAGTCTGAGAGCCACTTTAAGGAAATCTAATATAGTATGCAAAATTCTAGTAAATACACATTTAATAAAGAAACAACACTCAAATAAAAATTATAAATGGAGCACATTAAGGCTTTTTTGGTAGAAGAATAATAAAATCTGTCTTCAACATTTTTAAAGGAAAACAAGTGAATTTAATTACACTGGAGTATCTCATAGAAAATTACAAAAATAAACAAGATTTTGAAAGGGTATGGATGAAGCTGGGCTTCAATATGAACCAAAGCAAGGGCCATTCAGATCAGAATTCCTTTCCCAGGAATTATTTATTTTAACAGAAGTAGCCTATTTACGAGGGCTGACTTTTATATATTTATTTATTTTACGTTATAACTCCTATAAAACTCAGTTGCCTATGATTTTCATTTTTGACAATTCTGAGTGAAACACAATTGAAACTCTTGTAGAATCACACTGATTTTCTGTTTTGTTTCTTAACACCTCATTGGGGCTATACCCACTTAATCTAAGTTCCCAGTGGTCACTCTCTCTGGGCATCACTGAAAATTTATGTCTGGTAAAGTCTAGCATTTTTAAGTTAACATGCTCCACAATGTTAACTCAGACCCTCTTGGGTGCATTAGATTTGCTTTTAACTTTACAAAGGTACACATCATTCCAAAATTATGAGAATAGGAATAGTTGATGCTTGGGGATCAATCAGATTTCACTGAAAATTTTATCTAATCCACAATATTTTGGCTAATCTGAGGGCCAAGTGACCATCAGCTGACAGTTTGGTTCATAGTACACTAACTAGAGTTTATAAGGAAATCTGGCCTAATACATGATGATTTGTTTCTCATGAATTTGTGTCAAATCTTATACCACAAAAGAAAACATATTCTTTGACAAAGTTCAAATTATCCCATTATTTCCTTCGTGCTCGTACATGTGAGCCAGTGAGTATTTGAGTTTATCAATCTCGTGATACCTTAATTTAGATGAGAAGAAAATAGTCAACAGACTTTATTTTCTCTTATCTGCAATATGCAAGGGTGTTCCAGTCATAGAAGGCACAGCCCCCAAGACACACCTAGTAGGAGCTTATTATTTTACTGTATAAATGTCTGCTAGGCCAGGCATGGTGGCTCACGCCTGTAATCCTAGCACTTTGGGAGGCCGAGGCTGGCAGATCACCTGAGGTCAAGAGTCTGAGACCAGCCTGGCCAACATGGTGAAACCCTGTTTCTACTAAAAATACAAAAAATTAGCCGGGCATGATGGCGGGAGCCTGTAATCCCAGCTATTCAGGAGGCTGAGGCAGGAGAATCGCTTGAACCTGAGATGGGGAGGTAGCAGTGAGCCAAGATCACACTACTGCACTCTAGCCTGGGTGACAGAGCAGGACTCTGTCTCAAAAAAACAAAACAAAACAAAACAAAACAAAACAAAACAAAACAAAACAAAATAAAATAAAATAAAATAAAATAAAATAAAATAAAATAAAATAACATAACATAACATAAAATAAATCTGCCAATTGCCCAACCTAAGATCAGGGAAACTCACTATCCCTATCATGCTAAGGGAGGAAATAAAAAACTAGTAAGACAATTAGGAATCAAATAGAAAGATAGTCATCTTATTGTGTTAAATGGGACCTCCATTTCTGGGCAATATGCAGCCATAGGAACTGGATGTACTTTCACAGTAGAAACAACTAAAAATAGACAAAATACATAAAATTTATATAAATATAATATATAAAAATTTTTATAAAATTTAATTTTCAGACAATGGGCATCAAGTCATGAAGGACAGTGATTCCTGAATTAGAAAACAAAATAAGCCCTAGAATTGCCCCCAATTTACTGTCTGGAGAGTTTTCCTAAGCTACATTGAAATTGCCAGGAACCCGGGCCTGGGCGCGGTGGCTCCTAGCACTTTGGGAGGCTGAAGTGGGTGGATCACCAGGTCAGGAGATCGAGACCATCCTTGCTAACACAGTGAAACCCCTTCTCTACTAAAAATATTAAAAAATAGCCAGGTGTGGTGGTGGGCACCTGTAGTCCCAGCTACTCGGGAGGCTGAGTCAGGAGAATGGCATGAACCTGGAAGGTGGAGTTTGCAGTGAGCAGGAGATCGCGCCACTGCACTCCAGCCTGGGCGACAGAGAGAGACTCCGTCTAAAAAAAAAAAAGAAAGAGAGAAAAGAAATTACTAGGAATCCAGGTAGAACTGAAGGATGTCCCTCAGTTGAGAATATAGTTGGAAGTTTGGGCAGATCAATGTGAGTAGGGATCAGAGGCCAAACAGTATATGTAGTGTTTGTGCCTGTTACCCTATGTAAATTTTGCCTCAACTGTATAAAAAAAAAATCTGAAAAAATGTAATGATATATCTGAGTTATCAGTTATCTAAGGGATACTAAGATCATGACTATATAACAGTATTATCAATTAAAGCACTAAGTTGAGTAATGTATTTAACCAGTAGCTACTGTGGACCTGTGGTATACTAGGTGTCATAATAGGTGATGAGCATCAAATGTGGAAAAGAGAAACTAGTCTCTGGATCAGAAATCACATCATCAAGATACTATGGTGAGATTGAGGGTTATAAGTGTGAGAATGATATAGAAAGAGAAAGTATGAGGTCCACTAATAATGCATTTTAGGTGAGCCTAGCCTAGTTTTGGGGTCAAGGTCTTTTTGTAGTGATTTGTCTAAATCAGTACATGAAGGAGTTAATAAAAGTGAGTAATGAGGTTAGGAGAGTGCCCCAGTCAGGAATAAGTTCATGCATGAAGACCCATAGGCAAGAGAAAATACAGCATTTTAGAATTTTAAAAAATTAAATAAAATCAAATTTACAAGTTCATATTTTTAAAATAAAGATTACATGTCTGAAGCTGAAAGGCAAGGAGAAAGTGCCACAAAATGAGGTTTAACAACATATTGTTGGGAATGTTTTTATAGCAAATAACATTTAAAGTCTTTTTTTAAAAGGGGCTCTTCCAGCTCCATCCATGTCCCAGCAAAGGACAGGATCTCATTCCTTTTTATGGCAGCATAGTATTCCATAGAGTATATGTACTACATCTTCTTTATCAAATGTATAATTGATGGACATTTGAGTTGATTCCATGTGTTTGTTATTGTGAATAATGCTGCAGTGAACATATACGTGTATGTATCTTTATAACAGAAGGACTAAGTGAGGGGTTGATCTGTGCAGCAAAGCACCATGGCACACATTTACCTATGTAACAAACCTGCACATCCTGCACATGTATCCCGGAACTTAAAATGAAAGTTGATAATAAGTAGTTTTATCAAAAAAGAAAAATTATGTTGGAATGAGTTATGGGTCTGCCACAAAGCAGACTGAAGCTTGATCTTCAAGGGTTTGTATACCCTGTTTAGGACTTGTCTTTACCTTTAAGAGAAATAAAAAAGATATCAAAAAGCTTTATGCATGTCTCACATGCTTTTGGAAAGATTACTATTGCAGGTGTTCAGAGAAATGATAAAGTGACTTGGGGTAGATGATCAGAGTAGTGGAAACAAATATAACTTGATGATTAAATAGATAGAAAAAGCACCCCCAAAGTATGAAAATTGATTGGATTTTAGGAGAAAAAGAGATGGAGTATCAGGAAAGATTTTCATATTTTCTACACAAACATTTGAGTGCACTTTAATGCTGTGGATTTAGATGGGGGTGAGAGCTGGACGGAAAATAGATTTGATGGGTAAAAGATACAGACTTCTCAGTAATTGAGTTTAATTGTCTGAGAAACATCTACCTGTAAATGATTGGACAGACAGATGTTTGGAATTGAAATGTAAAAGAAAACGTTAAACATTTATATATATACCCGTCTTAAACAGTGTTACATGCCATGCATAAGAAGAGAGCCTCAGAAGGAGCCTCAAGAAATGCCGACAATGAAAAATTGATTAGGGAAACAAAATAAATGGAGAGAGACTTCACGGAGTGGAAGAAAACCAGGACAATGGAGTTCCACAGAATCCAAAAAAAAAAAAAAAAGTGAGTTGAAAAGTGATCCAGCAGGCCAAAGACTTTCCATATGTAAAAAAAAAAAAAATTAATGGAATACCATAGATCCAAAAGTGTACCTTAGAATTAGTGACATCTTTGCAGGAGAGATTTTTTTGAATGGTGGTGATTTCTATTGTGTTATGATTTATCTCTGGAGGAGTGCAGAGTAGTAAACAAATGGAAATTTGAGGTAAAGGCACTTTTCAATACATTTGACTGTAAATGCAAGAAAAGAGTATAGAAGAAAAAGGTGTGAATTTGGGGAAAATATATATATATATGTGTGTGATATATATATGTATGTATGTATTATTTCTGAGTTGAGAGGATTAAGTATGTGTAAATGTTAAGGATAGCCAGTAAGAAGGTCAAGGGACAGCCAAGGTGTGGGCATGGCAAGAGAAAGATGCAAGAGGATAGGGTGAGGGCAGAAGTAGGCTGAATTGCAAATATGGGTATGAAATGCTATGAGTCCTCAGCATTCTTTTTGGCTTCTTTTTTCTCTTTGAAGTGAAAAGTAATGTCATTATTCAAACAGGAGAGGAGGTGGAGGGTTGAAGAATGTAGGGGAGTTTTGAAATATTTATTTTAAAGAATGTGAGAAGCAACTAACTACAAGGGATAGCATTGCCAGAAAGTTTTGGAAACCTGGTTGATGTGGAACCATAAATTTATAGTGGCAGCTGGGTTTAACTATCCAGGTGCAAGCTCAGAAAAGGCAGTTAATTGGATTCATCCAGCACTCTAGGGTTTTGCCAGGCAAGTGTGCTGAAAGGACAAAGTGACAACAAGGCTTTATAGATTTTTCAGACCACAGTGAAATAATGAAGCATTCATGATCATTCTGAAATGAGGAAAGGGTGGTATGATAATGATTGTATTTAATTCACAAAGTTCCCAAATTTTGTATGGTTGATATATATCATTTCGTTTAAGTGAAGCACATCAATTAATTAACTTTCAATAGTTTGGAAGTTATAAGTAACCTAAAACAACAGGCAACATATATCAAACGTTATGATTATACAAGTCCATAGAACTATGAATCTGTAAATATCATCAATAGTCATACCACGTCCCTCACTCTCACTTATAGCAAAGATTTGATCACTTCCTTGGAGCACATGTGAAGGTTGTGCTGCACTGCCTTTCCTGTCTGAGTCATATACTTGCAGCTTTTCCTAGCCATCATTTTCATATACAGCTCATCATCCATCTTCAGGCTGTCCTCAAGGTAGCTTCAGTGGTCTGTGTAGCTTTTCCTTCCCTCCTTTTAGACTGACAAGCATTCATCAGTGAGAAAAACATATACAGCATTCTTCTCAAAAAGTTGTCATCAGGTCCTCTCGACACTGCCTCTGTGTCCATATCCTAACTGTATTGAACTGTGTTCTATTTCTGTCTTCATAGATTGCATATGCCAGTTAATGATTGCTACTTCCATGTACTCAAAGTCTCTGATTTCTCCAAAGACATTAGAAATGCAACTCATTTTACATCAGTAACCCTCTTGTTTTTCTATACTTCTATATCTTCCTATTTATAACCCGGAAAAAATTATTTTCATCTTCTCATCAGAATTAAAGCTCCAGCAGTCTCTCTGACAGTTTCCTGATTTCTAATTTTCCCTATTTCCATTTTTATATAATAATTTTATTTCATAAATTCAACTGTTTCTATAATTTTAAATTTGTCTTTATTGATTTCTTAGTACTTATTAATAGTTGAACAAGTTTATTTCAAAAAAGATAGTTTGTATCTATAATTGTGAGAACTAAGGAAACCTTTCTTTAAATCAATAGTTGATCGGGTGTGGTGACTCACGCCTGTAATTCTAGCATTTTAGGAGACCGAGGAGGGTGGATTCCCTGAGTTCAGGAGTTCGCAGACCAGCCTGGGCAAATCAATGAAACCTAGTCTCTACTAAAATACAAAAAATTAGCTGGGCACAGCAGCATGCACCTATAATCCCTGTTAGTTGGTAGGCTGAGGAAGGAGAATTACTTGAACCCGGGAGGCGGAGGTTGCAGTGAACTGAGATTACACCATTGCACTCTTGCCTCGTGACAGAGTGAGACTCCATCTCAAAAAAAAAAAAAAAAAAGAAAAAAAAAAAACTATAAAGAAGTTAAGTTTAAGTTTATGTATCTATTTACATATATTTATTTTTTAAAACAAAGCAAATGACTGTCACCCACATGTCTAACAGCAAACAGCAAAGAGAGTGGAACAATTCAAAATAAAATTTTATTTATGCAAGTGAAAAGAAGCATAATAAAAGAAATTTAAATGTGCTTTTAAAATTAATTTCCAGGGGGGCAGAGCAAGATGGCCAAATAGGAACAGCTCCAGTCTCCAGCTCCCAGTGCCAGCGACACAGAAGATGGGTGATTTCTGCATTTTCAACTGAGGTACTGGGTTCATCTCACTAGGGAGTGCGGACAATCCGTGCTGGTCAGCTGCTGCAGCCTGACCAGCAAGAGCAGAAGCAGGGCGAGGCATCACCTCACCTGGGAAGTGCAAGTGGGAAGGGAATCACTTTTCCTAGCCAGGGGAACCGAGACACACAACACCTGGAAAATCGGAAAACTCCCACCCCAATACTGCGCTTTACCAAGGGTCTTAGCAAACGGCACAACTAGGAGATTATATCCCACACCTGGCTGGGAGGGTCCCATGCCTGCGGAGCCTCTCTCATTGCTAGCACAGCAGTCTGCGATCTAACTGCAAGGCAGCAGCGAGGCTGGGGGTGGGGTGCCCGCCATTGCTGAGGCTTAAGTAGGTAAACAAAGTTCCTGGGAAGCTCATACTTGGTGGAGCCCGCAGCAGCTCAAGGAGGCCTGCCTGTCTCTGTGGACTCCACCTCTGGGGACAGGGCACAGCTAAACAACAACAAAAAAAAGCAGCAGAAACCTCTGCAGATGCAAACGACCCTGTCTGACAGCTTTGAAGAGAGCAGTGGATCTCCCAACACAGAGGTTGAGATCTGAGAAGGGACAGACTGTCTGCTCAAGGGGGTCCCTATCCCTGAGTAGCCTAACTGGGAGATATCCCCCACTAGTGGCAGACCGACACCCCACACCTCACACGGCGGGTTACACCCCTGAGACGAAGCTTCCAAAGCAAGAATCAGACAGATACATTCGCTGTTCAGCAATATTCTATTGTCTGCAGCCTCTGCTGCTGATACCCAGGTAAACAGGGTCTGGAGTGGACCTCATACAATCTCCAACAGACCTACAGCTGAGGGTCCTGACTGTTAGAAGAAAAACTAACAAACAGGAAGGACACCCACACCAAAACCCCATCAGTACGTCACCATCATCAAAGACCAAAGGCAGATAAAACCACAAAGATGGGGAAAAAGCAGGGCAGAAAAGCTGGAAACTCAAAAAATAAGAGAGCATCTCCCCCTCCAAAGGAATGCAGCTCATCACCAGCAACGGATCAAAGCTGGACGGAGAATGACTTTGACAAGCTGAGAGAAGAAGGCTTCAGTCCATCAAACTTCTCAGAGCTAAAGGAGGAATTACGTACTTGGCACAAAGAAACTAAAAATCTTGAAAAAAGAATGGAAGAATGGATAACTAGAATAATCAATGCAAAGAAAGCCATAAACGAACTGACAGAGATAAAAACCATGAAACAAGAAATACGTGACAAATGCACAAGCTTCAGTAACTGACTCAATCAACTGGAAGAAAGAGTATCAGCGATTGAAGATCAAATGAATGAAATGAAGTGAGAAGAGAAGTCTAAAGAAAAAAGAGGAAAAAAAAATGAACAAAGCCTTCAAGAAGTATGGGATTATGTAAAAAGACCAAATCTACATCTGATTGGGGTGCCTGAAAATGAGGGGGGAAATGGAACTAAGTTGGAAAACACTCTTCAGGATATCATCCAGGAGAACTTCCCCAACCTAGTAAGGCAGGCCAATATTCAAATTCAGGAAATACAGAGAATGCCACAAAGATACTCCTCAAGAAGAGCAACTCCAAGACACATAATTGTCCAGATTCACCAAAGCTGAAATGAAGGAAAAAATCTTAAGGGCAGCCAGAGAGAAAGGTTGGGTTACCCACAAAAGGAAGCCCATCAGACTAACAGCAGATCTCTTAGCAGAAACTCTACAAGCCAGAAGAGACTGGGGGCCAATATTCAACATTCTTAAAGAAAAGAATATTCAACCCAGAATTTCATATCCAGCCAAACTAAATTTCATAGGTGAAGGAGAAATAAAATCCTTTACAGATAAGCAAATGCTTAGAGATGTTGTCACCACCAGGCCTGCCTTACAAGAGACCCTGAAGGAAGCACTAAACATGGAAAGGAACAACCGGTACCACCATTGCAAAAACATGCCAAAAGTAAAGACCATCAATGCTAGGAAGAAACTGCATCAACTAGCGAGCAAAATAACCAGTTAATATCATAATGACAAGATCAAGTTCACACATAACAATATTAACCTTAAACGTAAATGGGCTAAATGGTCCAATTAAAAGACACAGACTGGCAAACTGGATAAAGAGTCAAGACCCATCAGTTTGCTGTATTCAGGAGACCCATCTCACATGCAGAGACACACATAGGCTCAAAATAAAGGGATGGAGGAAGATCTACCAAGCAAATAGAGAACAAAAAAAACCAGGGGTTGCAATCTTAGTCTCTGATAAAACAGACTTTAAACCATCAAAGATCAAAAGAGACAAAGAAGGCCATTACATAATGGTAAAGGTATCAATTCAACAGGAAGAGCTAACTATCCTAAATATATATGCATCCAATACAGGAGCACCCAGATTCATAAAGCAAGTCCTTAGAGACTTACAAAGAGATTCAGACTCCCATACAATAATAATGGGAGACTTCAATACCCCACTGTCAACATTAGACAGATCAACAAGACATAAAGTTAACAAGGATATCCAGAAATTGAACTCATCTCCGCACCAATCGGACCTAATAGACATCTATAGAACTCTCCACCCCAAATCAACAGAATATACATTCTTCTCAGCACCACATCACACTTATTCCAAAATTGACCACATAATTGGAAGTAAAGCACTCCTCAGCAAATGTACAAGAACAGAAATTATAACAAACTGTCTCTCAGACCACAGTGCAAACAAACTAGCACTCAGGACTAAGAAACTCAATCAAAACCGCTCAACTACATGGAAACTGAACAACCTGCTCCTGAATGACTACTGAGTACATAACGAAATGAAGGCAGAAATAAAGACGTTCTTTGAAACCAATGAGAACAAAGATACAACATACCAGAATCTCTGGGACACATTTAAAGCAGTGTGTAGAGGGAAATTTATAGCACTAAAGGCCCACAAGAGAAAGCTAGAAAGATCTAAAATTGACACTCTAACATCACATTTAAAAGAACTAAAGAAGCAAGAGCAAACACATTCAAAAGCTAGCAGAAGGCAAGAAATAATTAAGATCAGAGCAGAAATGAAGGAGATAGAGACACAAAAAATCCTCCAAAAAATCATGAATCCAGAAGTTGGTTTTTTGAAAAGATCAAAAAAATTGATAGACTGCAAGCAAGATTAATAAAGAAGAAAAGAGAGAAGAATCAAATAGCTGCAATAAAAAATGATAAAGGGGATATCACCACCGACCCCACAGAAATACAAACTACCATCAGAGAATACTATAAACACCTCTACACAAATAAACTAGAAAATCTAGAAGAAATGGATAATTTCCTGGACACTTACACTCTCCCAAGACTAAACCAGGAAGAAGTTGAATCCCTGAATAGACCAATAGCAGGCTCTGAAATTGAGGCAATAATTAACAGCCTACCAACCAAAAAAAGTCCAGGACCAGATGGATGCACAGCTGAATTATACCAGAGATATAAGGAGGAGTTGGTACCATTCCTTCTGAAACTATTCCAAGCAATAGAAAAAGAGGGAATCCTCCCTAACTCATTTTATGAGGTCAACATCATTCTGATACCAAAGCCTGGAAGAGACACAACAAAAAAAGAGAATTTTAGACCACTATCCTTGATGAACATCGATGCAAAAATCCTCAATAAAATACTGGCAAACCAAATCCAGCAGCACATCAAAAGGCTTATCCATCATAATTAAGTGGGCTTCATCCCTGGGATGCAAGGCTGGTTCAACATATGCAAATCAATAAACGTAATCCAGCATATAAACAGAACCAAAGACAAAACCACATGATTATCTCAATAGATGCAGAAAAGGCCTTTGACAAAATTCAAAAGCCCTTCATGCTAAAAACTCTCAATAAATTCGGTATTGATGGAACATATCTCAAAATAATAAGAGCTATTTATGACAAACCCACAGCCAATATCACACTGAATAGGCAAAAACTGGAAGCATTCCCTTTGAAAACTGGCACAAGACAGGGATGCCCTCTCTCACCACTCCTATTCAACATAGTGTTGGAAGTTCTGACTAGGGCAATCAGGCAAGAGAAAGAAATCAAGGGTATTCAGTTAGGAAAAGAAGAAGTCAAATTGTCCCTGTTTGCAGATGACATGATTGTATATTTAGAACACCCCATCATCTCAGTCCAAAATCACCTTAAGCTGATAAGCAACTTCAGCAAAGTCTCAGGATACAAAATTAATGTGCAAAAATCACAAGCATTCTTATACACCAGTAACAGACTAACAGAGCCAAATCATGAATGAACTCCCATTCACAATAGCTTCAAAGAGAATAAAATACCTAGGAATTCAGCTTACAAGGGATGTAAAGGACCTCTTCAAGGAGAACTACAAACCACTGCTCAGTGAAATAAAAGAGGACACAAACAAATGGAAGAACATATCATACTCATGGATAGGAAGAATCAATATCGTGAAAATGGCCATACTGCCCAAGGTTATTTATAGTTTCAAAGCCATCCCCATCAAGCTACCAATGAGTTTCTTCACAAAATTGGAAAAAACTGCTTTAAAGTTCATATGGAACCAAAAAAGAGCCCGCATCTCCAAGACAATCCTAAGTCAAACGAACAAAGCTGGAGGCATCACGCTCTCTGACTTCAAACTATACTAGAAGGCTACAGTAACCAAAACAGCATGGTACTGGTACCAAAACAGAGATATAGACCAATGGAACAGAACGGAGCTCTCAGAAATAATACCACACATCTACAACCATCTGATCTTTGACAAACCTGAGAAAAACAAGAAATGGGGAAAGGAATCCCTATTTAATAAATCATGCTGGGAAAATTGGCTAGCCATAAGTAGAAAGCTGAACTGGATCCTTTCCTTACTCCTTATACGAAAATTAATTGAAGATGGATTAGAGACTTAAATGTTAGACCTAATACCATTAAAAACCCTAGAAGAAAACCTAGGTAATACCATTCAGGACATATGCATGGGCAAGGACTTCATGTCTAAAACACCAAAAGCAAGGGCAACAAAAGCCATAATTGACAAATGGGATCTCATTAAACTAAAGAGTTTCTGCACAGCAAAAGAAACTACCATCAGAGTGAACAGGCAACCTACAGAATGGGAGAAAATTTTTGCAATCTACTCATCTGACAAAGGGCTAATATCCAGAACCTACAAAGAACTCAAACAAATTTACAAGAAAAAAACAAACAACCCCATCAAAAAGTGGGCAAGGGATATGAACAGACATTTCTCAAAAGAAGACATGCATACAGCCAACAGACACATGAAAAAATGCTCGTCATCACTGGCCATCAGAGAAATGCAAATCAAAACCACAATGAGATACCATCTCACACCAGTTAGAATGGCAATCATTCAAAAGTCAGGAAACAACAGGTGCTGGAGAGGATGTGGAGAAATAGGAACACTTTTATACTGTTGGTGGGATTGTAAACTAGTTCAACCATTATGGAAAACAGTATGTCGATTCCTCAAGTATCTAGAACTAGAAGTACCATATGACCCAGCCATCCCATTACTGGGTATATACCCAAAGGATTATAAATTACGCTGCTATAGAGACACATGCACACGTATGTTCATTGCGGCACTATTCACAATAGCAAAGACTTGGAATCAACCCAAATGTCCATCAGTGACAGACTGGATTAAGAAAACGTGGCACATATACACCATGGAATACTATGCAGCCATATAAAAGGATGAGTTTGTGTCCTTTGTAGGGACATGGATGCAGCTAGAAACCATCTTTCTCAGCAAACTATCACAAGAACAGAAAACCAAACACCGCATGTTCTCACTCATAGGTGGGAACTGAACAATGAGATCACTTGGACTCGGGAAGGGGAACATCATACACCGGGGCCTATTATGGGGTGGGGGGAAGGGGGGAGGGATTGCATTGGGAGTTATACCTGATGTAAAGGATGAGTTGATGGGTGCTGACGAGTCGAAGGGTGCAGCACACCAACATGGTACAATTATACATATGTAACAAACCTGCACATTATGTATATGTGCCCTAGAACTTAAATTATAATAATAATTAAAAATTAATTAATTAATGTATAAAAAGTTAATTTCCATATTGCCAATATTTCAGAATGATCATGACTGTAATTCTCTCTTGTGTTTGTCAGAAGTGTTTTGTGATTCAGACCATAATTTTCAAGATTGCATAATTTTCTCTTATATCCATTTGACATATATAACCATCTATTTAGAACATTTATGTTTTCCTAATTAACTTTGCTATTATAAATAATATAATGTGCATACTTATACCTTATTATTTTCATAGACCTGGGATAATTTTATTAGGTGAATTTCTAAAAATAAAATGGCAAGGTCAAGTGACATGCACATTAAAAGTATTGTGACCTAATTTACCAATTAACCTCTGAAAAACATTTCCAGTTTTATTGCCATAAGCAGTACATAAATTCAATGAAAAATTAATAAACAAAGTATTTATTTTTACCAAGCATGATGACGATCACTATTAGGGAAATTCAGGAGGAATAAAAAACCATGAAGAATGAGTCTAATCCATTTCTACAATTATCCTTATCTGAAAATCTTTCTCCTGATTCTCTTTTAAAAGCCACAAAGGGAATGTGGCATATTTTGTTGCTGATGTTGATAATTATATCTTTTATAGCATAAACATTTTTTATATCTAAAATGAGAAAGGATTTTATCTTTCACAGTCCATTTTCTTTGTTTTCAGCTTTGACAACTCTTTTCTACCTGATAGAGCGTTTTAATGTTTGTTTCTTTTCTCTTCCCTTTTTTTTTCCTTAGGCCATTTGTAAATTGATGTAAGTGTGAAGAAATTTCAGGAAATATGTTACTTGTTTTCAGGAAGCAACAGATAGACATGTTTGGCATGTGTCTGAACAAGGATTTTGATAACAGCAGAAACAGTCTTAGCAGTTGTGTGGTATGAGCATTATCTGGATCATTAGCACTATTTGTTGAGATAAGCATAAAAGTACCTGCCAGTAGGCATCTAATATTTTTAAATCAATAGTTGGTCGGGCGTGGTGGCTCACACCTGTAATTCTCGCAATTTGGGAGGCTGAGGCGGGTGGATTCCCTGAGCTCAGGAGTTCGCAGACCAGCCTGGGCAAATCGATGAAAGTGTCATGTATTTACTATTATGTTCACATGCAAACCAGACAACGTCAGTACAGATGGAACAAGAAGATGTCTTTTATCCAAATCTCTTACCTGTGGACAATTTCAACCTTGCAAATTAAATTAACATTTTAAGGGCTGCTGAAGAAGGGTATTTTACAGTTTCTCTCAGGAGTTTATTAGAAACTTTTCTCCTACAATTAAACCAAATTCACTGTCTATTGAGATTTCTTAAGTATCTTTCCATTTTATTTTGCTCTGCATTTGAAATAATGCATTCTCTACTCTTAAGGTTTTCTCTCATTTAAACTGTTCCATTTGAAAAGTCTATTTTAACGTGCACAAACATGAGAAGCATTTCCCCCCTCTACAAAGAATAACATGAGTTAAAATATGATCTTTTGTTTCTTTATAACAAAAGCTATTTAATACCTCTTTTGAATGAAATTTTACTTGTTATTTCTCAAGTTCAATTTCCTCTACAACTCAAAGTAGTTATTTAAGTTTGAATAATTTACTTGAATGTTTAATTATAACTCAAAGCTAATGGATATGAAATATGCTTGCCTTGGTGAATGTACAAATAAATATATCTAGAAATATTTCGTATGCAGAAGAGAAAATTAATTTATTATAAAACATTGCCATGTTGTATTAAAACAATATAGGAACAAGTAAGACTGTGTACAAGAGGAATGCATCAGTTAGATGTTTGTTTAAAATTTAAATTTAGATATATTTACTTTAATATTTATATTTGTTTATTCCTGCTCTGTATTACAGAGGTTGAATAAAACATACTTTGTCTGTAACAAACTATTGTGATGAGTCATTTGGAACCTAAAATGACAGTTTTAATTTAGCTTTCTTTGGAAATCTGAAAATAGTTTTAGGCACTGTTAATAACTCTGTGTCAGAAAACTATTTATTTCCAAATGATTCTTCTGGGCATAAACACTCATAACAACAATTTTTGAAAAGTTTTATTCAGTTATTTTGTAGTATTAGTTTGCTAAAGAGCTACCAAATATTCACCAGTAAAGAAACATTGAATATTACCATTGTCTTACAAATATTATTTTAGTATTATGGATTTAATTGGTTCAAAATGAAGAAAAAAAGAGGTGTAACACTTGATGATGTGAAGGCTGATTATCGTTATTCATATTCTCCCTACCACTTATTTATCTTTTGTGTTAAAGTTACTGGGATACACGAAAATGAAAAAAGGAACCCTCAAAATTAGTATTGGCTCTTTTTTTGTATATAGTAATGGATACAATTAAAACTCTTTATAAAAGTAAGAAAATAGGATTTAATTTTGAAGCCCTTTCTTCTATTTTCACTTTTTATTACCACAGTTGATTGAGAGCTGATTATACATCTCCTATAATTTACTAACATAAAATTGTCACACAATCTCTAAATTGTCACATCCTGTGTACTACTTGTACTCTGTAACTCTCTGTGATGATATCAGGTGTCATCTCTTTCTCTTATTTTCAGTCTTTCTGACTAAAACCTACCTTAGTATATGGTGTACGCAGTTTCTTTCCACGGGCGAAGCTAGTGTTCTTAGTGAATATGTCTTTTGAAAAATGTCAAAATTTTGATGGGGTGGAAAATGCTTAATGCTTTTTCCCATGCTGTCAAAATGGTGACATTTGACAATGTGGGGTACTGTTTAATGTTATTCCTGGCAAGTGTTCATAATTCCTGTCTATACAAATTCTTCATTTGTTTTTCTATAACCCCATTTTTTATCCCACAAAATTTAATTCTAACAGGCCAGGAGTAATAGTTTTGAATCTAAGGTACTAAACAGTGTAACTCTGGGCCACTCCTTCTGAAACTCCATAGTTATAGGACATTTATGATCTAATGAGACAGGATGATGCAAAAAATGATCATTCAGTGGCATTTTAGTGCATAATAGTTAATATAATTGGGTTGTAATTATCAATAGCGCAAGCCTATGGAATAATTCTGCAATTGTATGAGATTATTATTCTCTTTTCAGAGGAATTTATCCAAGGAAAAATGTCTAGAGGATAATAGTACTTATCCAAGCAACTTATCATGAATATTAAAATGAGTGTGTGTGGCTAAAGAGACTAGCAAAAAGAGATACAAATTGCCACAAGTCATTTCTTGAATGAGGTAGAATATAAAGTTTTCTACAATTTTAAAGAAATGGAAGATATTTTAACAAACAGTCATAAAGATATAAAGATCTGAAACAAACGATGGTAAAATAGATGGTTTGCAATTGTAGTTCTGTATGATGAAGCAGTCCAAAATGACAAATATTTGATTTTGATATGGTTTGTTGTTTTATTCATGTCCTCACCAAGTTTTAAAGAGCCAGGGAAAACTTTCTATGCAGAGCAAAACAAATTTTGATCTTGTAAATATGGAGAATTTTGTCTTAGAGAAAAACTTTTTCTTACTGCATAGTTGGACAGAGCTTTCTAGGTTCTGCAGAAGTACAAGGACTACTGCAGGGTCCAGTAATGATTAGGTGTGGATACGAGCCATCGGCCTCAGCTAAACTCTAGCAGCTCTATAAGAAAAGAGGATGTGAACAAAATCAAATTGTATTCTACTTAAAAATTGTTGAAAGACACTAATCTAAGACACTTTGTTAATTAACTACTAAAAGAAAAAATATAGGCTGGGCATGGTGGTGGCTCACACCTGTAATCCTAGCTCTTTGGGAGGCCGAGGTAGGTGGATCACCTAAGGTCAGGAATTCAAGACCAGCCTGGCCAACATGGCGAAACCCTGGTTCTACCAAAAATACAAAAAGTAGCTGGGCATAGTGGCACATGCATGTAATCCTAGCTACTTGGGAGGCTGAGGCAGGAGAATCACTTGAATCCAGGAGGCAGAAGTTGCAGTGAGCCAAGATCATGCCACTGCACCCCAGCCTGGGTGACAGAGCGAGACTACATCTCAAAAAACAAAACAAAACAAAACAGAAAAATAATTGTGCATCCCAATATTCTATATAATACAATAGACATCGTTGAATGACCAACCCATCTCCCAGGACTCTGTAGCATAATGGAAGAGAAAACTTGTAGCTAATGAATGTGATAAATGGATTTTGAAAATTAAAGAGTTTTTGGAAGACCAGATGTAATTAATTTTGCCTTGGGAGAAAGGAGAGGAAATAACACTAACTTGATGTATCAAGAGTGAAAAGTAATATATTTCAGTTAACTTTGATGTTGCAGGGAGGGGAACAATAGAACCAAAATTAAAGATGATGGTTATTATTGGTGAAATTACTGTAAATATATAATTGACATATTATAACAAATATACCTATATTAATACTACATATTAATAATAATGATTATTATATTTTATTATATTAATGGACCACTTAAGTACCAGTACTATGCTGCAATGTATTTTACATGTGTTATGCATCTAACCTTCAACCAATCCTGTGTGATAGGCACTATAATTATCTTCATGTTAATGATGAAAAATTAATTTGCAAAGAATTATAATACTTTCCCAAGGTCACATAGTGGTAAGGAAGGCAGCCAAGATAGAAATGTGGACAGCCAATTTCAGCCTTTATAATCTGAATATACCACATCAATGGAATAAGTTTGAGATAATATAATATTAATATGTTAATGAAATATTTATCAGTCACCTCCTACAATCCTGGTATGGTGCTAGGCAATGGCAATACAAATAAAATATCTGTTCTTAAAAAGTATGCATTCATGTGAAAGGAAGGCAATAAAATAAAAGTTTAAAAAGTATGCATTCTACCTAACATATATGAATAGGCAATTATATTAAAATATAGTAAGTAATAATAGCTAACATTCATACGGCTTTTACTACTCAAAGTGCTTTGCTTATATTTATTTAATTCTCATAACATTTCTATGTCAGAAGAACTATTATAACACCATCTTTTCACTTCAGGAAACTAAGACCCAGTGACATTAAGTGACCTGACTATGGTCACAGTTGGTAAATAGTGGAGACTTGCTAGAAACCCAGGCAAGCTGGATGTGAAGTCATTGGTCATTGTGATAAGGAGGTACCAGTTCTTTTTCCTTTTCTTTTTTTTAATTTTTTTGGAAGTGGAGTCTCACTCTGTCGCCCAGGCTGGAGTGCAGTGGCGCAATCTCAGCTCACTGCATGCTCTGCCTCCCGGGTTCACACCATTCTTCCGCCTCAGCCTCCCAAGTAGCTGGGACTACAGGTGTCTGCCACCACACCGGGCTACTTTTTTTGTATTTTTTAGTAGAGACGGGGTTTCACCGTGTTAGCCAGGATGGTCTCGATCTTCTGACCTCGTGAGCTGCTTGCCTTGGCCACCCAAAGTGCTGGGATTACAGGCGTGAGGCACCGTGCCCAGCCAAGGAGGGACCAGTTCTATGACAGCATCCTCAAATTGAGAAACTAAAAAAGTCTTAAAAGCAAGAAGTTGCCTTCAGCTTGGAGAGGAAGAAAACTGTAAAAAGTTTTGCTTGCAGCCTAGTAATAACAAAAGACGGAAAACAGAAGAGAGAAGGAAGAAGGAGAGAGAAGAGGAGGGAAAAGGAGGAAGAAGGGGAGTAGGAGGAAGACAAACTGCTAGTGCACAACTTTCTCAAACCCATCACAGAGCTCTGGGGTCATAAAATAATTAACTAGCCCTAAATCTAAGGAAATACAAGATCCTATGGGCAGAAACTAGACATAAGCACTGAGTTACCCGTGAAAGACACAGCCAGACACCCGTAACAGGAGCCCAGGTAAACTGAGTAGCAAATCAGTGGAGGACAACCAGCTGTGAAATGAAAGAGATGGAGGAGATCCTGATGATTGCAAATATGGGTGATGTGATTTCTTTTCCATGGCCTCTTCCAGGTTCCATGAACCCTACCGCAAATAATAACAGCAACAGTAATATCCATATATAAGTTAATAAAATAAATACATGAATTAAATATATTATTATACATTACCAACATATTATTAATATATTATGTTTTATGTACATGTCTATGAAGACAAGAGCATACTGAGAAACTCTCTTTTCTAATGCAGTGTTTGGTGAGGGGAACAGCTTCTGTGAAGGGATTAGGGAAACTGTCAAGAAGCTTCCCTTGGGATTAGTCACCGCTATCTCCACTCTCACTTGTGGAACAAAAGCCTTAATCTATGGAGGTAAGGGCTACAGACAATTTTACCTTTTAGGACATGAATGAAATCCCATTGCAGCAGGAGTGTGGCATTAGTACTGAGAATGTCAACCCTCAAAACCAGGGAAAATGGTTCCTGCCTACAACAGGGACATGATAAAAACAACAGAGAATGCACTGTCCAACCCCACACTCATCTTCAAGCTGAAAATCACCTAGTACAAAATACCTTGCCAGAAATCTCTCTGGTATGTAGCACAAAGAAAGACCTCAAGCTAACAGTACAGCAGACACTTGAGAAAAAGAAAAATTAGGCAAACCAGATCCTACCATACCTGGTATAGCTAAATGAATTTAAAACTTGTCGTATAATGAGGATAAACATAGTAACAACTTCAACTCCTAATTAAAGTAATTCTAACCTCTCACACTAAAGGCCTAGCAGAAGATAAAATGTGCCCATTTCCAGTCATAAAAATGGTTTGCCTCAATCTCTGCTATTCTATACAAGGTGTTCATCTTTCAACAACAACAACAAAAAAGTGACAAAACACTCTAAAACAATCTCAAGAGACAACAATTATCAAAACTAGGCTCAGATATGACAAACATATTAGAACTAATTTATAGGGAACTTTAAATAACTATGATTAATATGTTGAAGGTTTTAAAGGGAATGTGGACAACTTGAAAGATCATATAGGCAATTTCAACAGAGAGAAGCAAACTATATAAAATAAATAAGACTGGAAATGAAAATCATAATAACAGAGATCAGAGATGAAGGATACATTTGAAGACATCATTTGACTCAGTGGAGGAAAGTCAATGAAATGAAGTCTATAGAAATTATACAAACAGAAGCATACTGAGAGAGAGAGAAAAAAAAAGTGAGAGGTGGAGGAAGTAGATCCAAAGCTTCTGGGACAATATCAAATGATGTCTCATATGTAAAATTGGAATCCTGGTATGAAGGAAAAAATATGGAAAATTAAATACTTGAAGAAACAATGAGAATTTTCCAAAAATAATGACAAATCCTAATATAGACGTGTCTATGCAAATATAGATCCCAGAACACAGAAAGTCAAAAAAGGATTTAAACTTATCTCGGCGTATTATACTCAAACCAAAATTTAAAAAAAAAAAAAAGAAAGAAAGAAAGAAAAAGACATACTACTTTGAAGAAACAAAGAATTACCATAGAATTAACAGTTTTATTTTGTTTTTCTTGAGACAGAGTCTCGCTCTGCCACCCAAGCTGGAGTGCAGTGGTGCAATCTCAGTTCACCACAACCTCCACCTCCTTGGCTGAGGCAATTCTCCTGCCTCAGTCTCCCAAATAGCTGAGATTACAGGCATGCACCACCACGCCTGGCTCATTTTGTATTTTTAGTAGAGATGGGGTTTTATCATGTTGGCCAGACTGGTCTCAGACTACTGACTTCAGGCATTCCACCCACCTTGGCCTCCCAAACTGCTGAGATTATAGTCATGAGCCATTGCTCCCAGACTAGAATTATCTTTAGCAAACACATTCTGCAAAAGAAGATATACAGACGACATACACACCCATGAAAAACTACATATCATTAGACATTGGGGACATGGAATTAAAAGCCACACTTATAGGAATGAATAGGAAATAAACAATTCCAAGTGCTAGAGAGGATGTGGTCCAACTAGAGTTTTTATACATTGCTCATGAGAATACAAAATGGGACCGCCCCTCTGAAAAAACAGCCTGTCTGTTTCTTTAAACACACATTTACCATATTATCTAAGAATTTTACTTAAAGAATTTTACTTAAAGACATTTACACAGTAAAGTCAAGACATATATTCACATAAAAAGTTGTACACATCTGTGTGACCGCTTTATTGAT
The DNA here is from genome assembly GCF_047675955.1 of Chlorocebus sabaeus. NCBI lineage: Eukaryota > Metazoa > Chordata > Mammalia > Primates > Cercopithecidae > Chlorocebus > Chlorocebus sabaeus. Next base: position 4,300,083 of record NC_132927.1, read on the forward strand.
TATTGCCAACAAAAAGAAATAACCTCGATTTCATTCATGGAGGGGATAGGGGGTGGGTAACTGGATAAACAAACCATGTTATGTCCATGCCATGGAATACCACTTACTTATAATAAAAGAACAGACTATTGTTTAATATGACAACATAAATGATTCTTAATTCATTTTGCTAAGTGAAGTGACTCAAGCATAAAGGGTATGTATTATGAGATTCCACCTGTACGGCATTCTGGAAAAGCAAAAAATAGTAGAATGGAAATCCTATCAAAGGTTGTGTTGTAGAGGTATAGAGTGGAGGAGGGGTTGTCTACAAAGAGTTAGCATGGGGGAAACTTTGGATTTCTGGAACTGTTCTGTATATTACTGTGGTGCCCTATACATGTCTCTAACATATGTCACATCTCTGAGAATTGAATACCATGGGTTTTAGGGTATAGAGATTTTTAAAAATCAGCAAGGATGTTAGGGGAATACAAGAGAGAATGTGGATTGGGACAAAAGAATCTACTTGTATTACAAATGAATTATGGAACCATAGTGAAGAAACTGTGTGGGAGGATAGAGCTGACCTACTTAACTTTGGAACACATTTGTTTTGTGTGGATTCTTCAAGGCTAAAGACAAAAGGAACTGTAAATAAACATTCTATTTGCTTTTTCCCCTCAAAGACTTCTATGCATAAATAATTTTGAAGATACTTGAATAGCAACCACAAGGTGATAGAGAATAGAGGGTTTGAGAGTGTGGGTTTTGTTGGGTTTTGTATGTCTATGAGTTTTAAAATGGTGGGTCATGTCCTTTTTTAGAGAACCGGTACAGAAGAGGTCTCAGATAGGAAAAGAGGGGAACTGAGAGCTAAGAAGTCCCAGAGCAGTGAAGGGAAAACAAGCAAGAAATTTAGTTCCAAGGTTGCTCTTGAACAGAACTAGAAGTTTATCATACTCTAAAGCTGTGACACAATGAAAGTATGAGAGAGAAAGCAAAATGCTTCAAGAGGCAAAAACCAGGAAGCTCATGCGTATTGATCTCAATTCACTCAATAAAATAGTGAAGAAACATTTCTGAGAATGAAGGGAGTTATGAACTAGGAGCAGTCCAGTATAGCACAATCTTCTTTGAAAAAATATATATATATATCCCATGAGAGAAGACTAAATAGCTTTCTCTTGAATATTCTGGAAAAATGAATGCATTTAATTTTAAGACCTTTGAAAATATTTGCCCACAATAGCAAAAACCAAGGCCTTTTTATTGTTTAACAGAAACAAAAATTTAATCTGTTCAGTGACTTTGGCTTGCTTGACATTTTTAACACAAGTGTTTAAATGGGCTTTGAATTTTAAAAACAAAGAAGCACCACTGGAATGTGTATGCCTGCCATGCTTGGGGAACATGAAATAAAACAGGGCATCAGCTAAGTCTGAATATCCATGAAGTCAAATCATGTTTCTCTTAAGTAAATATTTTAATCCTGAATACTCAGCATTTCCAAATGGTGCATTTCTTAAAGCGAATCCAAAGGGTTCATTAGTTAAAAAAAAAAAAAAAAAAAAAAATTTGTGTACAAATGCTGAACAGCTAACTTCACCCAAGTTTCCCCAAAACTACCTATTTTAAAATGGAAAGGAAAAGTATAGCTACATGCATATAACTCAAGTACCCCAAATTTGGAAAGAGATAGTATCCTCTTAAAACAGCAGCAATAAAACAAAACAAAACAGAAACTCCCATGAGAGCAATCTAAAGCTGCTGGCCACCCAATGCAGTACAAAACACTAATAGGATCTCAGCACAATTTCGTCCTCCTTCCTCCATTAGCTAATTAATAACCAATTGATATCCTTATCATGGAAGCATTTCCCAGACAATTTTGGTAGAATTCTCCATGGACAGCAGTGTTAAATGATTGAAACTATTGTAGGGGTGAGTTCTATTACACAACTTGCTCAAGTTTATGTAAAACAAAAGTACAATTGAAAGAGCATTTTAATTTCCTTTTATTTTCAGGTTAGTGTTAAGCCTACTTTATTCAAAAATGTTTTATTAAGCCCAATTACAGAGCGGAGAATTCCACTATAATATATTTATATTCCATTTTAATTTTTTATAACAATATAAAATACAATAATAATAGTTTGCTTATCAATTACACATCAGTAGCTAAATTAATTATTCTTCAGAAATACTCATTTACTTTCCTGAACCTAGATCTCTTTAAATAAAATTCAGATACATTTTCTATTTTAAAAAATACTAAAAATTAGTATCACTCAGTCTGTCTTTCCAATAATTTTTTACTTTTAAGTGTTACATTCTCAACATACATGATTAAATTAACATCTTTAAGGATTTAAGATAATCTGCATAGGAACAATTACTGGCTTGGAATTGTTAATATGACATAATTTTAGTACAATGTCTAAATAACATTTCACTCAATTAATTATAAAGAATGTAGCTCAGTATTTTAGATGCATCCTCATATTTTCAAATACTGACAGATGTATAAAGCAATCACTTGGCTGTTTTCCCCACATACATGCAAATAGTATCCCCATCTATTTCTGAATAGATACAACACAAAATTATGTTTGTTCCCTAGATACTAAATGATTTTTTTTAAAAGAAAGTCAAATTAAAAAGGCCATGCCATCTAATCTCTCCTTTCATCCAACAGCCAGATTATGATCTGAGTCCTTCCAAAGATGGAGTCTAACCTCTGAATTCCTGCCGTGTTGGAGTGAATTTATATTATCAATTGTGCTCTGCCGCAAGCACACACATTGCAACGTCTGGTTACATGGTGCCTAGCAAGTCTAGCCATGCTCCAATAAATCTGGTTGTTCCCAAGAACTCTCACTGATCTGGTACTCTATGCTACCAACCAAATCTAAACTGACAAGTGTTTTTTGTTCTCCTCAGTTTAGGTTGTGGGAAAATTCTATAGTTATCTAAGTGAAACTAAATACACCAAATGCTAATGAATTAGAAGATTGCATCAGGATCTTAACATTCATGAAAAATGATAAAGAAATAACCTAATAACAGCCACTATGGAAGGATAAAGACAATTATTTTGGAAAAGCACAAGAAGTTACAAACTATTGTCTAGAGATACCTTTGATTAGCCAGGCGTGGTGGTGCATGCATGTCGTTCTACATTCTTGGGATACTAAGGTGGGAGGATCCTTTGAGCCCAGGAGCTCTAGGCTGCAACAAGCCGTAATTGTACCAATGTACTCCACCTTAATGCAAGTGTTCAAATGGGCTTTGAGTTTCAAGAAGAAAGAAGAAACACTGGAATGCTTATGTCTGCCATACTTGGGGAAGATTAAATAAAACAAGGAATTAGTTAAGTCTGCGTATTCATTAAGTCAAATTATGTTTTTCTGAAGTAAGTATGTTTAATCATGAACACTCAGCATTTTCAAATGGTGAATTTCTTAAAGAAAATCCAAAAGGTTCATTATAACCCTCAAAAGAACAAGACTTCATCTCAAAAAAATAAAAACTGAAAAGTAAAGAACCCTTTGAGATTTCTTATTGATAGTCCTTCAAAAATTACCTAATAACTTGTAATTTCTTAGTAAAGCTAAAACCAGAATTTACTAAAATAAACTGTTCTTAAGATTTTCCATCAAATATCAAAGGTGATAATTATTCTTAATGTTCAAAAAATACAAAATTTTGCATGTTGAACTAATACTGTATCCTGGGGATGAAGCCAACTTGATCATGGTGGATCAGCTTTTCGATGTGCTACTGGATTCAGTTTGCCAGTATTTTATTGAGAGTTTTTGCACTGACGTTTATCAGGGATATTGGAAGTTTTCTTCTTTTGTTGTATCTCTGCCAAGTTTTGGTATCAAGATGATGCTGACTTAATAAAATGAGTTAGGAAGGAGTCCCTCCTTTTCAATTGCTTGGAATAGTTTCAGAAGAAATGGTACTGATTCCTCTTTCTACCTCTGGTAAAATTCAGCTGTAAATCCATCTGATCCTGGGCTTTTTTTGGTTGGTAGGCTATATATTACTGTGTAAATTTCAGCACTTGTTATTGGTCTATTCAGGGATTGAATTTCTTCTCAGTTCAGTCTTGAGAGGATGCATGTACCCAGGAATTTACTCATTTCTTCTAGATTTTCCAGTTTATGTGCATAGATGTGTTCATAGTATTCTCTGATGGTTGTTTGTATTTCTGTGGAGTCAGTGATGATACCCCCCCTTATCATTTCTGATTGTGTCTATTTGGTTCTTCTCTCTTTTCTTCTTTATTAGTCTAGCTAGTGGTCTATTTTAGTAATTTTTTTTTTCTCAAAAAAACAGCTCCTAGATCCGTTGATTTGTTTGAAGGTTTTTTCGTTTATGTATCTCCTTCAGTTGCACTCTAATCTTGGTTATTTCTTGCCTTCTGCCAGCTTTGAGGTTTGTTTGCTTTTGGTTCTCTAGTTCTTTTAGCTGTGATGTCAGGCTATTGATACGAAATCTTTCTAGCTTTTTGATGTGAGCATTTAGTGCTATAAATTTCCCTCCTAACACTACTTTAGCTGTGTCCCAGAGATAGTGGTACATTGTCTCTTTGTTTGCATTAGTTTCAAATAATGCCTTGATTTCTGTCTTAATTTTATTATTTACCCAAGAGTCGTTCAGGAGCAGGTTGTTTAATTTCCAAGTACTGGTGTGGTTTTGAGGGAGTTTTTAAATCTTCAGTTCTAATTTGATTGTGCTGTTGTCTGAGAGACTGTTTGTTGTGATTTCATTTGCTGAGGAGTGTTTTACTTCCAATTACGTGATCCATTTTAGAGTAAGTACCATGTGGTGATGAGAAGAATACATACTATGTTTTTGGGTGGAGACTTCTGTAGGTATCTATCAGGTCCGCTTGAGCCAGAGCTGAATTTATTCAACATACACAAATCAATAAATGAAAATTCATCACATAAACAGAACTAAAGAAAAAAATCGCATTATTATCTCAACAGACGCACAAAATGCATTTGATAAAATTCAACATCCCTTTATGTTAAAGACTCTCAATAAACTAGATATTAATGAAACATACCTCAAAATAATGAGAGCTATGTATAACAAACCCACAGCCAATATCATGCTGAATGAGCAAAAACTGGAAGCATTCCCCTTGAAAACCAGCACAAGACAAGGATGCCCTCTCTCACCACTCCTATTCAACATATTATTGGAAGTTCTGGCCAGGGCAATCTGGCAAGAGAAGAAAATAAAGGTATCCAAATAGGAAGAGAGGAAGTCAAATTTGTTTGCAGATTATACGATCTCATATCTAGAAAACCCCATCGTCTCAGCCCAGAAACTTCTTAAGCTAATAAACAACTTCACAAAGTCTCAGGATACAAAAATCACAGTGCAAAAATAACTAGCATTCTTATACACCAACAACAGGCAAGCAGAGAGCCAAGTCATGAATGAACTCCAATTCACAATTGCTATAGAGAGGATAAAATACCCAGGAATACAGCTAAGAAGGCAAGTGAAGGACCTCTTCAAGGAGAACTACAAACCACTGCTCCAAGAAATTAGAGAGGGCACAAACAAATGGACAAACATCCCATGCTCATGAATAAAGAGAATCAATATCATGAAAATGGTCATTCTGCCCAAAGTAATTTATAGGTTCAATGCCATTCCCATGAAATTACCATTGTCATTCTTTACAGAATTAGAAGAAACTATTTTAAAATTCGTATGTAACTAAAAAGAGTTTGAATAGCCAAGACAATCCTAAGCAAAAAGAATAAAGCTGGAGCCATCATCCTGCCTGACTTCAAGCTATACTATAAGGTTACAGTAACCAAAACAGCATGGTATGGTAGAAAAACAGACACATAGACAAATGGAACAGAATAGAGAACTCATAAGACTGCAAACCTACAACCACTTAATATTCGACAAACCTGACACAAACAAGCAAACAAGCAATGAGGAAAGATTTCCTATTTAATAAATGGCACTGGGAAAACTGGTTAGCCATATGCAGAAATTTGAAACTGGGCCCCTTTATTATACATTATACAAAAATCCACTCAAGATGGATTAAAGACTTAAATGTAAAACCCAAAACTATAAAAATCCTAGAAGAAAATCTAGGCAACACCATTCAGGACATAAGCACGGGCAAAGATTTCATGACAAAAATGCCATAAACAATAGCAACAAACTCAAAAATCGACAAGTTAGAACTAATTAAACTAAAGAGCTTCTGCACACCAAAAAAGAAACTGTCATCAGAGTGAACGAACAATCTATGGAATGGGAGAAAAATTTTGCAATGTATCTATCTGACAAAGGTCTAATATTCAGATTCTATATGAAACTTAAACAAACTTACAAGAAAAAAAATTAAAAAGTGGGCAAAAGTCATGAACAGACACTTCTCAAAAGTAGTCATTCATGCGGCCAACAAACATATGAAAAAAGCTCAATATCACTGATCATTAGAGAAATGCAAATCAGCAAATCAAAACCACAATGAGATACCATCTCACACCAGTCAGAATGGCAATTATTAAAAGGTAAAAAGATAACAGATAGTGGCAAGGTTGCAGAGAAAACGGAACACTTTTACACTGTTGGGAGTGTAAATTAGTTCAACCATTGTGGAAGATCAAAGACCTAAAGACAGTAATACCATTCTACACAGCAATCCAATTACTGAGGATATGCCCAAAGGAATGTAAATCATTCTATTATAAAGATACATGCACATGTATGTTCATTGCAGCGCTATTCACAATAGCAAAGAGTATGGAATCCACACAAATACCCATCAGTGATAGACTGAATAAAGAAAATGTGGTACATACACACCTATGCAACCATTAAAAGAGAACAAGATTATGTCCTTTGTTGGGACATGGATGTAGCTGGAAGCCATTATTTTCAGCAAACTAACACAAGAACAGAAAACAAAGCACTGCATATTTTCACTTATAAGTGGAAGCTGATCAATGGGAACACACGGGCACATTGGGGGGAACAACACTGACTGGGGCCTATCTCAGTGGGGGCGGAGGGGAGGAAGAGCATCAGGAAGAATAGCTAATTGATGCTGGGTTTCATACCTAGGTAATGGGTTGATTTGTGCAGTAAACCATTGTAGCACGTGTTTACCTACATAACAAACCTGCACATCCTGCACATGTACCCCAGAATTTAAAAGTTAAAGGAAATTGTTTAAAAAATTCAAGGTTTTCACATAGCTGTGATTATTTTATCATATTATTTCAGGTTATGTATCCTAAAGTGTAGCAGCAATTGTCAAATGGAGAAATGCAGAAAAAATTACTGGCTCACATATATGTTGTTTCCAGTGCAAAATTTTGTGGTACAGAGAAGTTTGTTTGAGGTAATGTATCTCTTAGGAAAAAAATGACTGTCTATGTTGCAAAAGATAGTATGGAGATTGGTTTCTACTGAACTGAAATTCAAGGTGTCAAACATGATACACAGAACATGCATCTCAAGGTCTAATTCATGTGATCAAAATCAACTGAATCAGTGTAAGACATAAGGGGAACTCATACCAAATTATGATTTTATAGAATCTATATGAGTAAGATCAGGATGAAAACTTACAGAGCAAAATCCTATGTAAACGGCAACTTCAGAAGTTTTGTTCTCCGGGCTGCAAAAGCCAAGCTTGTGTGGCTTTTTAAATGTGTTTAAACACATTTTGAAAATAAAAATAACTCTTAGCCTCTTGTTCTACACCGTGGCAATAATATTTGTGAAGATTAAGAACATAAACTTCTATTTAATTGATTTCACAATGTATTTGTTGTTAATTATTGTTATTATTTTCTCTACAAATTTCAGTAAGTCATTATAGACAATAGAATTTTTCAGGGTGAAATTAGTATATCATTTTCATATCCTTATATTTTTGTATTAATTTTTAGTACTTGGGAACACTAACTTAGCATGGACTGCATGTGATATGGCTGTGATCATAGCCTATGAAGAACAAAAGGCGTAAAATCAGTACTTCAAAGAAGGGAAGAGAGAAAGCGAAACAATATTTTGACCTCTATAAGGAATGGTAAAAGCATGCTAATAAAGAATAACATACGTTGTAAAAGAATAGCATCACACAGATCTGAGAATGTGGACAAGACAAAAAAATACTCGTCTCAAACATTTAGCATGTTGATGTAAAATAGAGGTATAGACTCAGTGTCTTATGCTGGACTAGTTATGTATGATCATGTATACATTTTCATCAATTTGTGAGACCAAGTTTTTTCTCACAATAGAACACATCAATGGCGTTTTGATACATCATGCCTCTTCAATCTGCAAGCCTGTACTAGGCCTTATCCTCATGGTTGATTTTTCCTTGATCAGCATAGGTTTTGCACTTAACAGATTGTTTCTTACAACTGTTGTGTACCATGAGTAACAGTTTACATTATTTTATACTTTTCCACCAAGACCCTTTTTAACCTGCCTTGTTGCAGAATCCACAGTACTGAGGAACTTATCTTGAGAAATCAAAATGGAAGAACAGGAATTTAAAATTTATTTTAGAGGTGAGAGTGTTGACAGAGGACTGACAAAACATCTCTCATGATGTTTCTTTCTTTGTAATCAAACAAATATCATTGACCTACATTTTGCACATAGGAAAATAAAATTCCAGATTATTGCTGTCTTTTATTTAAAAAATAATATCCCATGAGTCATTCAGAAATTGAGAAAGATTGGCTTTTATTTCCTTGCTGTGTTTCAGAAAAGTATGACATGTATTCATTAAGAGAAGAGTATCGTAATAATAATCATAACCACGATCATGAATGACCACCTTTGTCGATGATTTACTATTGACAAATATTTTATCTATGTGCTTGCCAGCAGGTGGATACAGTATTGACCACCAAGCCCAATGTCTTCTCTGATAGTTCAATTTTACCTCACGTAAATTCCTAAGCAGTCGGTCTGTCTCATGATGTTTTGGTAAAAGGGCACTTTTTCTCCTCTCTCACAATGTTAGTTTGTTCATGGAAACATTTTATTTTGTGCGCATTATGAAATTCCTCTACTCTTGATTCTGAGGGCATTCATTACTTAATTAATGTTATATCTGTGTCAGTGTGTCCAGTGGCTAAAACATTGTTGGTGCTTAACAAATATATATTGAATTCAGTTTAACCAAATAGTAGCATTATCTTTCATGGTAATATTTTGAATATTTCAACGAGAGCTTTTCTGTTACTTTCTCTTTAGAGTAAACTGACTCCATAGGTAAATTTTATAAGGCTTTAAGCAAGATACTCAATTGTCTAAGTCAGCTGAGAAAACAGTCTCTAAAATGAATTATTTTGTGTATTCAAGGACTCTATAAATAAATAAGAAGAAGCATGATATACTTTTTTTTCTTCAGATAACCACATGATGTGAACAAGGGGCCTCTCATAAAGTATTCCAACAGAGCGAAATTCTAATACTTTGAAATAGTCTTCACCTGGTGAAACAGTATTGCAACACAGGCATCCTTCTGAGAATAATAAAGTACTGTTTTCAAGTGTGTTAATAAGATCAGCTGGTACTTACGCTCAGACAGATTATTATTTAACATTACTTGCTAACTCGAAGAACTTCATTTTCATTCAAATCTAAACATTTAATTACATCATATTTAAATTTTCACTGTTTCTTATTCCTCAAAGAACATTTTAAAAAATAATTACCATTCTTAATTGCTTGGTTTATCCTGAGAATTATGTCAGTGATGGTGATGCTGAGGTATTATGTGTACACACACACATATACGCACACAAACTAAAGTTTGTGAAAATATGAAACTAAGAAATCATGTTGATAACAGTGATTAGGTGTGGGTTTCCATAGTATTACATTATAGTTACGCTCCAGTTGGTGTATTATCTACCCAGATTCACAGATATTTTAACAAAGGTGAAAAATGCTTACCTCTAAAGTATAAATCTTCCCTCAGGAACTAAGATCAATCTCAGTATGCCCAAGGATGGCTCAGTAAGTGCAATACGTGTACACTGTAAGACTTGGAGGCTGTTTTACTGAAGTCTGTCTTTTACAACGAGAACTATTTTTTTTTTAAGTTGAGGTAAAAACAAGTATATCCTGTACATAACTTGGATAATGCCAGATAAATTATGAAGATAGGCATTTAGAAAATGTATTCTAAGGCAAGATGCTAGATGCTTATATAACAGCTATCCAAAATTTGCTTTACAGCAATCCTCGAGCTTTAAGAGACCTCAGTCCCATAGGGCTAATGACTTATTCATCAGTATGCTAACTACTCCTATCCTAATTTAGTTTGTTTATTATCATCGATTCAGATGATTATATTGCACTAAAGACTATACTATTTAAACATGTATTAATTCAGAGATTGAAAATTTTTGTCTAAGATCAGGGACAGTCCACTTTTGACACTACTATTCAACATAGTACTGGAAGTCCTAGACAGAACAACTAGGTGAAATTAAAAAAGAAAACATACAAATAGGAAAAGAAGAAGTAAAATTGTCTCTGTCAGAAGAAGATATGAACTTCTTATGTGTAGAAAACTCTAAAGATTTCCCCGAAAAGTTAGAATGAATTCAGCAAAACTGTAAGATAAGAAATCAATAGAAATGAGTCATGTTTCTGTACACTAACTATGGACAACTTTGAAAATAAAATTAGAAAAGAAAAATCCATTTAAATCGTGTTAAAAAGAATATAATACTTAAGAATAAACTTAACAAAAGAGTTAAATATTTGTACCATGAAAAACAGAAAACATTACTGAAAGGAATTAAGACAAATAACTGGAATCATGTACATGGATTGGAAGTTTTAATATTGTTAAATTGTTTTAATATTGTTAAATTGTTGATATTATCTAATGCAAGCTTTATTAGTATACCAATGGTGGTTTTTTGCAGAAATAGAAAAATTCATCCTGAAATTTGCAAGAATCTCAAGGAATCTCAAGTAGCTAAAATTATCTTTAAAAAGAACAAAGTTTTTCCAACACCACTTATTAAATATGGAATCCTTTCCCCATTGCTTGTTTTTGTCAGGTTTGTCAAATATCAGATAGTTGTAGATGTGTGGTGCTATTTCTGAGGCCTCTGTTCTGTTCCATTCGTCTATATATCTGTTTTGGTACCAGCACCATGCTGTTTTGGTTACTGTAGACTTGTAGTATAGTTTGAAGTCAGGTAGCATGATTCCTCCAGCTGTGTTCTTTTACCTTAGGATTGTCTTGGCTATACGGGCTCTTTTTTGGTTCCACATGAAATTTAAAGTAGTTTTTTCCAATACTGTGAAGAAAGTCAGTGGTAACTTGATGAGGATAGCATCGAATCTATAAATTACTTTGGGCAGTATGGCCATTTTCACAATATTGATTCTTCCTATCCATGAGCATGGAAAGTTTTTCCGTTTGTTTGTGTCCTCTCTTATTTTCTTGAGCAGTGGTTTGTAGTTGTCCTAGAAGAGGTCCTTCACATCCCTTTTAAGTTGTATTCCTCAGTATTTTATTCTCTTTGTAGTAATTGTGATTAGGAGTTCATTCATGATTTGGCTTTTCATGACTAAAACACCAAAAGCAACTAGCAACAAAGGCCAAAATGGACTAATGGGATCTAATTAAACTGAAGAGATTCTTCACAGCAAAATAAACTGTCATCAGAGTGAACAGGCAACCTAGTAGAACGGGAAAAAAGTTTTGCAATGTATCCGTCTGACAAAGGGCTAATATCCAGAATCCACAAGGGGCTTACACAAATTTACAAGGAAAAAAAAAAAAAAAACATCAAAAAGTGGGCAAAGCACAACAACAGACACTTCTCAAAAGAAGACATTTATGTGGCCAAGAAATGTATGCAAAAAGCTCATCATCGCTGATCATTAGAGAAATGCAAATCAAAATCACAATGAGATAACATCTCACACCAGTTAGAAGAGGGATCATTAAGTAGTCAGAAACAACAGATGCTGGAGAGGATGTGGAGAAATAGGAATGCTTTTACACTGTTGGTGGGAGTGAAAATTAATTCAACCATTGTGGAAGACAGTGTGGTGATTCCTCAAGGATCTAGATCCAGAAATATCATTTGACCCAGCCATCCCATTACTGGGTATATACCCAAAGGATTATAAATCATTCTACTATAAAGACACATGCACACGTATGTTTATTGCAGCACTATTCACAATAGTAAAGGCTTGGAACCAACCCAAATGCCCATCAATGAGACTGCATAAAGAAACTGTGGCACATATACAGCCTGGAATACTATGCAGCCATAAAAAAGGATGAATTCGTGTACTTTGTGGAGACATGCATGAAGCTGGAAACATCATTCTCAGCAAAGTAACACAGGAACAGGCAACCAGACACCACATATTGTCACTCATAAGTGGGAATTGAACCATGAGAACACATCAACACAGGGAGGGGAACAATCACACACCTGTCAGGATGTGGAGGGATAGGGGAAGAATAGCATTAGGAGAAATACCTAATGTAAATGATGGGTTGATGGGTGCTGCGAACCACCATGGCACTTGTATACCTATGTAACAAACCTGCACGTTCTGCACATGTATCCTAGAACTCAAAACATAATTAAAAAAAAAAAAAAGGAACAAAGTTGAAGGTCTCACACTTCATGATTTCAGAATTTATATCAAAGCTACAACAATAAAAACAGCTTGATACTAGTATAAAGACAAAGAGATAGAATAATGGACTAGAATAGAGATCTCAGAAATAAATTCTCACATATATGATCAAACGATTTTTGACAAATTTCAATGGAGAAAGAGTCTTTTCAAGAAATGGTGTTGGTGAAGCAGGATAATAAGGTGTACATTTTACCATACATGGAAATTAACTCAAAATGGATCAAATAACTAAACGTGAGCTAAAATTATAAAATTCTTAGAACACGAGTGGGAAAAAATTTATGACATTAGATTTATCAGTTATTTTTTGGAAAGGACCCAAAAAGCACAGCCACCAAAAGAAAAAAAACTGAACAAATAGGACTGTATGAAAATTAAAAACTTTTGTGCATCCGGAGACACAATCAATAGAGTGAAAGGCAATCCAAGAAATAGAAGAAAATATTTACAAAATCATATATCTGACAAAGGCTTAATATCCAGAATATATAAAGAACTCTTACAACGCAACAATAACAACAAAAACTTAATAAACAATCAACAAAACGTCTTAACCATACATTTCTTCAAAGATATACAAATGGTCAATAAGCACATGGAAAGGTTTTCAACATCACTACTCATCAGATAAATGCAAACCCAAATCACAATGAGACAACCACCTCACATCCATTAATGTGATTACTATCAAACAACATAGCAAAATGTTGTTTTTTAATCAAACAACAAAAGACAAAAAACAACAGAAAATAACAAGTATTGAAGAGGTTGTAAAAATGTTGGAATACATAAACTGTTGTTGGGATTGTAAAATGGCACAGTCACTATGGAAACCAGTAAGCAGTTCCTCAACAAAGTAATTATGGTCCAGTGATTTCACTTCTGGGTATGTACCCAAAAGAATATACCTTGAGGAGATATTTGTACGTCTGTATTCATAGTAGCATTATTCACTATGGACAAAAGGTAGAAGCACCCCAAATGTCCATTGACAGATGAATGGGTAAACAAATGTGATATATATAGAGAGAGTGCAATATTATTCAGACTTAAATAGAAAGGTTTGATGTGTTTTATACCACAGATGAACTTTTAAAACATTATATCACATGAAATAAGGTACTCACAAAAAGACAAACACTGTATTATTCCACTTATATGATGTACTTAGAATAGTCAAATTCACTGAGAAAGTAGAATGGTGTTGCCAGGTATGTGGTGAAAGGGGAATGAAGAGTCATTCTACAATGGATACAGAGTTTTAGCTATGCAAGAAAACAGCTGGATATTTTATTGGAGATGGATGATGGTGATGATTGATGTTTGCACAACAAGCAAATATACCTAATACCACTAAGCTATAGAATTAAAAATAACTAAGATGGTAAATTTTGTACTATGTGTATCTTATCACAATTTAAAATTTGTTAAAAATAAATATTTTGGGGGCTAGTAAATTTGTATTAAAAAACACCCTGGAAGTGAAATTTCTTGGTTAGAAGGAATGTGCAATTGTAATTCTGATGAATATGACCAAGATGTTTTACATGTATTATATGTTTTGCCTGTTTATGCATAGGGCAACAATGTGCTAGAAAATTATATTATATAAATTGTATTATCCCTAACAGTATAATAAGTGAAATATAATAGCTCATTAATTTTTAATATGCATATCTCTTACCACAAATGATGCTGGGTAAATTTTGTCATTTTCATTTACCTTTTTATGCACTATGCATTAATGTCCGTTGAATGCTTCTTAAGTAATTTTCCTTTTATTGTCTATTAATAAACCTCTGTATATTAATATTGTGAAAGGTTTTCTCTATTTTCACTTGAATTATGTTATTTTCTTTTTAACCAAATATTTCTTTTTATTTTGTTTAGATAAATTCATCAATGTCTTGAGTCTGTTTTGGATTTTGCATCCCAGATATCCCAGCTAGTCCCAAATACAATTTTATTTTAATTCTCAGTTTTTATGTGCTAGAATTTTACACCATTACTTGGGTGAAAAGCTTTGTTGTTTGGGAACTGGTATGGTGAAAGGAGTACACACCTCATCTATCTATCTATCTATCTATCTATCTATCTATCTATCTATCTGTCTGTCTGTCTGTCTATCTGTCTGTCTGTCTATCTTTAATCTATAGTCTATCTGTTGGTCTATTTTCTTATATTATTGATTAAATAGTCCATATTTTCCTTAAAAATGCAATACCAGTTTTTATATATTAAATTTTTCCATTTATTTGAGTTTTCTTGTGTTTTTTTTCACAGATATTTCTATTTATAAGCAAGTGTAATACAAATCTATGTGTGTGTAATATGAAGTAATGGTCAGGGTTTATTTTTTCCTCCAAACATATCCAGTTGTTTTAACACCAGACTTTTTATTTAATATAGTATCTCTGCTTTAGCATAATTTAGAACATTTACACCATGATCTGTAATCATATTTCTTACCTTTGCTTTAGTTTTAGAATTTAAGTAGTATCAATGATTGCTGCTAATCTTTCACTATCATTTTGGTCTATATTTTGGTTTTCTAAAGTTTGTGTTTCAATAATTTCAACTTTTTTTCTGGTTAAGAGGTTGGCTGTATAGAAAATTTTTGAGGCACAATTTCAAATCCTGAGGACTTTATAATGATCGTTTTACAATCTCAAATTATGAATGCTGCCAACCTGATGTTATGCTTAAATAGATGACTTGACCGTTTTTTTTTTTTTTCCCCAAGTCTGGTGAATTCCAGAATTGGTCTAAGAGTATTTAGAGTATTTTGTTTCAGAGTATTTCGCTGAAATACTCTGTCAGCTTTCAATCAGTAGCTTCCACTTTCTTTAATAATAATTAGTTTTTCTTGAGAAATATTTTGAATGTGAGTGTTACTGTTTATTTTCTCATTCCTTTCTTCAGGCAAGATTGTTTTTCAATAGTTTTTATTTGTTTTTCACAAATGTTTTCCATTTGTTTTATAATATCCTCTCACTAATTGTTTTAATAGTTTGTTATTTCTTTTCTAAGATTGTTCTTTCCTATTTTAACTGTGGTTTCAGATCATCTATGTCCATTGTGTTTCTTCCAATGTGGCTTTATTTCTGTTTTCTTTTCTACGTCCTTCCTGATTCAGCTAGCTCATGTTATGTTTTCGTATGTTTTCTCAGCCCATATCTTCATTAATTCTTCCCTCCTTGTTTGAAATTTTTTGGTGGTTTCATTGATCACCTTGTTTATGGTGACATGCTTGTGTATGCTTTCTAGTTGCTCAGTGGTGGTGTTTTCTTCTGATTAGTGTCCTGTGTCTGTTTTTTCTTTTTCCTAATTCTTTGCTCAGTTTATCTTATATCATCTTTGAATGAAGATAATTTTTATTAATACAACTGCCAGAAAATCATACTAGTTCACACTGTACACAACTACACTACTTTCCCTATGAAAAAGAAGAAAAAATTGTGTGTGTGTGTGCGCATGCGCGTGTGTGTGTGTGTAGGAAAGGAGTCATTATATTTATTTATTTATTTATTTATTTATTGCCACCTAAATAATCAGATTTATAGGGCTGTTTACAGTTCAGTCTATCAACTCAATATGGCCTTACTAAATGTGCTGCATCCTAAAAAAAAATGTAGCCTTGTATTTACTCATTCAGCACCACCTTCCCTGTTACTCAGTCATGCTCAACAGGATCCAGGGAAGCAACCACCTCCGGCCATGCACACTGTGATTGTTTTGACCCTCAGGATGTGTTGCTTACTTTGGGGGATTGTGCTCTGCCATCTGTAGCTGAAATCAGCTGCAATCATACTTTCTTGGCATCATCCCACACTCATTTGATTTTCTCTGTATTTGGCAGCTTATAAATATTTTGGTTTGAGACAACAGATGTAGTTTCCTCAAAGGTGGGTTTTTATCTGTTTTTTGTTTGCTTGTTTTCATCTTCTTTGATGACTATTTCTGAGATGAGAATGCAGCAAAACTCAATAAATCTGCCACTTGAAAGAGAGTCATCATTCTTAGTAAAGAACTATTTTCAATATTATTTTAAAATATAATTACTGCTCTACTCAACATTTTAGAAAACAATGTAAGATCCCAAATTATGTCTACCTCATACTCCACAGCAATTATTCTACTCATAATCTGTTTGAATCACAAATTTTCTTAATGATTTCTTGGTGTTACTGAAACCTACCATCATAGATTTTTATGTGCTCCAGAAGCATGATAAAGTACAACAAACAAGATTTTTGTTCAAGTCATAACTAGAGAACTTTTGCATATTTTTCTGTTTCTGAGAAGTAAAAAACTTTAAAATGATCTGCTTTTAATCAGATTGAAACACAGATTTTTCTACCACAAATTATTATTACACATAAGGCTTGTTCATCCTTTATGTATGTAAAATAATTAATAAATCAACTATACGGTGCTGGTCTCAGTCTATGAAAATAAAATTTTAGTGTCACATTAAGAGAATCCTAATGATCAACTGAGCATTGACTATATCTTATGGCTTAACAGAGGGAAAAATTTGATATAGAACTGTTCTCATCACTTTGACCAGTAGGCATTGCACATTCACTTAATGTGCCACATAAATGATAATATTCAGCGCTTGTGAGATTCCAAACTGGCAACAGATGCCACCAATTTCTGCCTGAATGGTCACATCTTACCCTTCTAAGCATAAGTGGGTCATATTTCCTTGGTTCATTAAATATACAGCCATCACATTTATCCATTTCAGAGTCATTTATACATTTACTAATAACCCATTCAAAATATACCAATTCTCCTAATCATCGGGAGCATCATAGATATCACACATTCCAACCCCCTATCCATTGAAAGAATAATTAATTCAGGGTGTTGATTTCAGCTTTTGTTTGAAACCAGGAAGGGATGGTTAATTTAGTTATCCCCAAGAAAATTCCTTTTGTTTTTTGGACAAATGTATATGTTCAACTCCTTATTAAGTTAAGCCTAAAACACGTTTCCCAGACTAATAGGTAGGTAGGTAGGTAGGTAGATAGATAGATAGATAGATAGATAGATAGATAGATAGATAGACACAGATATACATACATCTATCTATAATGGAAATCCTCAATTTCTTCAGTTGTGCTCTACATTGCACAAGTATTCTGACTGCCGCCCTCCCTGATTACCTATTTTTGTTGTACTTTTTAAATTCTTAAAATATGCCTAACAAAATATACCACAATGGCCCCATGGCATTCTAAGTATAATGAACAACAAATATCTCCTTTGTCAAAATGCTATGCTATGATTATATTAAATTGTCTAATCATATTGAGTTGAATAAAAACTCAATTTGTTGGATCAATTCTTTAAATGTCCTGCTATTGCCATCTTGAAGTTCTTTTTTTTAATTGTCTTCTTAACTTCTATTTTAGGTTGAGTGGTACATGTGCAGGTTTGTTATATAGGTAAATAGTATGTCACAGTGATTTGGTGTACAGATTATTTCATTACCTAGTTAATAAACATAGTACCTGATAGGTGGTTTTTCAATCCTCCACCCCCTCTCACCCTCTATCCTACTATAGGCCCTGGTGTCTATTGTCCCTTCTTTGTGTCCATGTGTACTCAATGTTTAACTCCAAATTGTAAGTGCAAACATGCAGTATGTAGTTTTCTGTTGCTGCATTAGTTCACCTAGAATCATGACCTCCAGCTCCATCCATCTTGCTGCAAAAGGACATGATCTCATTCCTTTTTATGGCTGCATAGTATTCCATAGTATATATGTAACACAATTTTTGAAATTTGAAGATGAAACATTCGTATTGATGGATTTCACAAGCATTATTTCAAATGCTCTCAGATAACGTGGACTTAAGCAGCCTCATCATCCTGGTTGTCCTATTCTAAGGCAATATTTATTTATAATTTTTCCCCTGTTTGCTCTAGCATCTAGTGAGTGTTTTGATAAGCAAAGTATAAAAGAGGACCCATTATTCTCCTTCCTTGTGCATTACAGTCATATTGTTCAGTTTACACTTCAATAGTATTTTGAGAGGGAAAATAGTATGGCATTTCAAGCATGTCAACTTGGAATGAAGTTACCTGGACTCGTAGCCAGACTCAACCACTTGCCAACTATATGCCTGGTTTTGTCATCCATTGATGCATATGATGTGAACTTTATGCATTTTTTTTAGATTCCCATGAGATAATATACACAAAGAATATCGATAATGTCTGGCACACAAAGTAAGGTCTCAGCTAATATTAATTATTATAATCATTGTTCCTCTGAAAACCTCTAGTTTTCATCATCAACTAAATTTTCGAGCATCAAAAATCACATTCAACATTTAAAAATACTGTTACTGTCGTATTATCACATTATTCATGGTTAATTCTACCTACTCAATGAATCTCAATGCCAAATTAAATCAAACACTTATCTTTCATATGACCCTTTGATATCAAAAGATAAAGAGACGATATCTGAATGTGTCTCTTCCAGGCTCTGCCACATCTGCCAGCAGGCTTTGCATTCATGATTGGGACTGTTTCATAGGCAATTTCTTCCCCAGTGAAAACATATCCATAAGGCCATTCCGAATATCAGAACACTTTCCCTTTAGCAAAGGCATCACAACTCTTAATATTTGATATAATTTTAATACTAACAAAGTAATTTCATATACATTAGCTAATTTAAGCCTCACAAAAACTCTACGGCAAAGAACTTTTAAAAAGCTTTACAACATTTGTACCAAAGCTTGCAAAGTCATCTGTCAGGTGTTGGAATTAAGCCTTGAATTTATATCCATATGATCTCTAGTCTCTTTCATCCTCCCACCCAAAGATGCTTTCTGAGAGCCTTTGCCTGGAAGGTAGGTGGCCTAAATAGGGTCTACCACTCACTCTGGCTCGACCACTGACATTGTGTGTCTACTTGGGAAAGTCCAGTGACCCTTCTCAGTATCTGCTTCCTGTCTGGAGATGGTCCAAATCCCCCTCTCATAGAACAGTGCTAAACGATATAGTGTGAATAAAAGTGCAGTGCAAACTTACAAGTATTTAACAGAGATTCATCGCAAAATATGGCATGTGAATGTCATATTTTACAAAAATTTCAAACTGATTTCTATACCGTCATAATGACAGCTATTATATGATTGTTGCTTTCAACAGTTTAAGTCACCATTTTGAAGTGTGTGCCTAATAAAAATGCAAACAATTTGTAGTCACTTGTAAAAATTTAAGTGTGAGAAATGACATTATTTTACAGTTTGGGAAATCTTTTCCAGCATCTCTGTATTAGTCTGTTTTTACACTACCATGGACACATACCTGAGTTTGGGTACTTTACAAAGGAAAGAGGTTTACTTGACTCACAGTTCTGCATCGCTGGGAAGGCCTCAGGAAACTTACAATACTGGCGGAAGGGGAAGCGGGCACCGTCTTACATGGAGGCAGGTGAGACAGAAAGCTGTGAAGAAGGAATTGTCAAACAATTGTAAAACTACCAGATTTCGTGATAACTCACTCACTGTACGAGAACGGCATGAGGGAAACCGTGCCCATGATCCAATCACCTCCCTCCCTCAACATGAGGGGATTATACGTCCCTCCTTGGACCCACTGGGATTACAATTTGAGATGAGATTTGAGTGGGAATACAGAGACAAACCATGTCAATCTCTTAACTCATCTTAATTTCTTCTTCACACAATAGCATTGATTTTGCCTCCTTAGAAATAAATATTTGATAAATATGCCAAAGTACATCATTGGGGTAGGTAATTAGTGCTATTCTGTGTTTCCTTGATGTTCTACCCAAGCTTCATAAGGCCTGTTTAAAAACTTTTATGTTAGATTCAGGGGTACATGCACAGGTTTATTGCACAGGTAAATTGCTTGTCACCAGGGTTTGCTATGCAGATTACTTTGCCACCCAGGTAATAAGCATAGTACCCAATGGGTAGTTTTTTCACTTGTCACCCTCCTCCCACTCTCCACCTTCAAATAGGCCCTGGTGTCTGTTGTTCTCTTCTTTGTTTCCGTATGTATTCAATATTCAGCTCCCTCTTATAAATAAAACCATGTGTTATTTGGTTTACTTTTCCTGCATTATTTTGCTTAGGATAATGAGCTCCAATTCCATCCACATTGCTGCAAAGAACATGATCTTGTTCTTTTTATGGCTGTGTACTATTTCATGGGGTATATGAACCACTTTTCTTTAACCAATTCTCCACTGATGACCATTCAGGTTAACTGTATATCTTTGCTATTGTAAATACTACTGTGATGAACATATGCATGCATGTTTCTTTATAGTAGAACGATTTATATTCCTTTGAGGTATATTCAGTAATGGCATTGCCAGTCGAATGCTAATTCTGCTTTGAGTTCTTTGAGAAATCATCAAACTGCATTCCACAATGACTGAACTAATTTACATTCCCACTAGCAGTGTATAAGTGTTCCCTTTTATCTGCAGCCTTATCTGCAAAGCTGTTATTTTTTTTTTTTTTACTTTTTAATGATTGCCTTTCTGACTGGTACTAAATGATATCTCATTGTGGTTTTGATTTGCATTTCTTTAATGACCAGTGCTGTTCAGCATTTTTTCATATGCTTGTTGGTTTCATGTATATCTTCTTTTGAAAAGTGTCTGTTCATGTCCTTTGCCCACTTTTTTACAGGTTGTTTTTGCTGGTTAATTGGTTTAAGTTTCTTAAAGATTCTGATATCTTCCTCCTATCCTATTTGTATGATTTTTTTGGAAACTATATTTGCCTCAGCCTTCTAACTCTTAACATTTATCTTTTGAAGAGTTATAATTGTGCCTGTCGAGACCACTTGATCATACAGTACACCATATTAGTATCTCATTAGTTCTGACTACTCCAAATTATGATAAGCATGGAGAAAATGGAGGGGTAGTCTCAAAAGCCTGGGCCTGAATGTAAAAGCTGTTGACTCTTCCTTTGACTAGCTATAACCTGTGGCAAGTTACGCAATCTGGACATCAAAAGTTTCCATGTTAGTAAAATGAGTATATGAATAGCTTATACTTCCTTTTGTTGTTAGGAGCATTAGATAAGATAATACAAGGTGCCTGGCATAAAGTAAGTTTTTCATAAATGCTGGTAATAAAGCATTTATAAAATTGTATTGCAGAGGAAGACTGAATCTACTGGTGTGCTATTGTTATCTCATATTGGTTCATGAGAGCTAATTGTGTGCATCTCTTGACAACATGAGGTCCTGTTGGTAGTTTGGTAGATTAAATGTGTGAAACTGGGTAAATGGTATATGTACGTTTTTTTGTACTGGTTTTATTTTTTGTAACTTTTCTGTAAGCTTAAAATTATTTCTGAATAGAACTTATAGGAAAGAAAAAAAAGAAAGTGGCCATGGGAAAGTATTTACAACAATAATTGCCAAATATTCTACATCAGGACCTTTTTTTCTCTCTTTGATTCTTCTATTCTTTCTTTCCTTCATTCATTCTTTTTTTATGAGCACACAACTGACTTAATCTTATGCATGCTATCAAGTAAACTCTTCCTATTAAAAAAGCTTGCATTGGCTATATATAATGCAATGTCTCAAAATGGACATTGGTCCATTAGTCATCATTCTTTGGCCTACGAGCACGTTCAGTATGCTAGAAATCAGAATAGCCTTGTTATCATCCAAGCTACATATACAA
This sequence comes from Chlorocebus sabaeus, assembly GCF_047675955.1. NCBI lineage: Eukaryota > Metazoa > Chordata > Mammalia > Primates > Cercopithecidae > Chlorocebus > Chlorocebus sabaeus. The sequence goes on from NC_132927.1 coordinate 4,322,485, forward strand.
TTCTTCTTCAAAAGGATATCTTGGGAAAATTTGTCACATGACTTACCAAAATCTACACAAAATATGTCTTTAGGGCAGCATAATGCTCATTTCTCTTATTGGAACAACTAGCCAAAGAATAAAAGTTTGTTTGCTGTGTATAGTACTTTCAAAACCTATAAGAGTGCTAAATATTCAATATTTTTTAAAATTGTAGTAGTACTAGTAGTGGTAGTGGTGGTAGCAGGAGTAACAGTGGTGGTAGTGGTGATAGTAGCAGCACTTGTACTCATGGCTTACATTTATTGAATGTTTTGTTACACAAACATTCTACATTGTTCTAGGTACTCCATCTTAATTCTTTTGCTTAATCATTTCTACAAACCTATAATTCATGTGCCATTATTTTGCTATTTTAAAAATGAGAAAACTTAGTTAAGGAGAGTTAAATTTGATCCGTAACATATAATACTTGGCGTACACTCGCCTTGAAGGCAGGAATTCTCTCCCTAGTGTCTACTTTTGTGCTTGTTCTGCTACTTCCTTTTATGCTAAATCATGTAATTTTTTTTCAAATTATGTTACAATATTCTACAATGATTGACAGCCAGTTCATTATTTGAGAGTTTAAAAATCTATTATTTTTATTAATTTTGGAAAAAAAAAAGGCAACAATTTTCTACTCGCAATTGCCAAACAGTGCTGTTTTCTGTGATCCTTTAAGAGTTTAACTCTCAGAAGCATATATTCTGTCTAGGACAATACATCATCTGAATCTGAAATTAATTTGAAACTTTTGTATTATTTATTAATTTGTCATAGTTTTATTTGCTTCTGAAATTGCTTTTTCTATCCTTGCCAGTTTAGAAATTTTATTCTCTCAGAAACACCATTGGGTGCTTCTCTTCCTATTCTGCCGCCATTTATCTTTATCTCATCATCACAAAAAACTAAGTCTTACATTTTGTTTGCCCTTTTTCTGTGGACGCTGCCTTTAGAGTACTGTTCCACTACCCTTAGATCACTCTGACCTTTTATCTTCCTAAAAGTGTATTCTAAACTTTCTGCATCAGTCTTTGATTCTCCTTTGGCTAAATGCACATTCTCAGATAAAACTGTACTTTTAACCTTAAGTTCTGGTAATTCCTCAGTTTCTGTTTTGTTTTCTAGTTTGTTGGTTTATTTATTTTTGTTATTGTTTTATAGTTCCCATCCTATTTATTGCCTTTGTATTCTTTCTAAATGTATTGATAGACATCTATTTTTGCAACTCTCTAGAGGACACGTATACTCCTACAGTTTTTTAACCATAGAATCCTAGCCATCTACTTGTGTTAATATATATATATATATATATATCTGCTTTTCTATAGTGGAAGCTACATGCCCTAATATGTCCATAGTTTCTTTACTTAGTTAATATGAATCCAAAATTCATGATCATTTTATCACCAGGATTCTCAATTTTCCAGTTTACTAAGAAGTTTTAATTTTTTCTTTTATATTTAGAAATTTATATTAATAGAATTTCTTTTGATGTTTACTACATCTTAAGAAAGTAATTTTTATCAAAAAAGGTAAAATACATTAATTTTGATTTTTTATTTTTCCTATATTTATAATAATATTTACAAATTTAATGTTAGTACGATGTCTATCTGCTATCTGTTGAAACTTAAAATTTGTTATATTGATTAGGAGGTAATCATCTACATCTATTATTTGGCCAAGCATCTGATATTCCATTCACCAAAATACCTTACTCCTGCTTCTTTTTCTTTTATTCTAACTTAAGTATTTTCACCAAATATCAGGTAATCTATGAAATATGGAGTTGATACTTCATCACACGTGGTCTTTTGAATTGTATTTTATTGAAACATGGAATCCTTCACATCCTGCAATTTGACCCATGGATCTGCATCACTAAGTCATAGTGACAGTAGAGGGTTACAGTTGCCTCTTTAAAAACAGTAGAGGGTTACCTTTGCCTCTTAATTTTTTGCAATGTTAGGGCACAGGGACTTGTAGACCCTTGAGTCTATAAGTACTTTTCCAACCTTCTCTTCCATAATATATTCCTTTCAATCACTGGACTCAACATCTGTTGTTTCTCTTTAAATATTATACTTTCATTCAGAGTGTCCAATCGTGTAGTTGGATATAGGTAGTTTCCTCTCAGTTTCATAAATTTAAATTTTTCAAAAACATTTTCAACATCAGGAGGGAGTGAGAATCTTCCACTTAATGAGTAGTAAATACATGAAAACACATTATACATAGTTACATAAGAAAAACAAATTATTAAATAGAGTGTCTTGGTTTTTAAAATGGGTTGGAAAAAAGGGGAAAAAAAAAACTGCCTCAAGAAAGATGGGTAGAGGTAGAAGAAAAGTGCACTCATTGTAAGGAGGAATGCGGACTAGAAATGGCACTGGAAATTTCAAGAGCTCAGCAGTCGTGTGGTCCAGTCTCTCTCGTCTCTTTGCCTCCAGAAAGTTTGTCTTCCTGCTCAGTTCTCCTCTCTACACTAATTGGCTTTCTCTACTTACTCATGAATGTCACCCCTTCATGTTCAGCTTCACCCAGTCTTAATAGCTGTATCCATTCCTTTCTCTGATACCCTTTTGACATCATAATCTTTCGGCTTCCAATCACTCTGCGTACTCATAGGATTTTAGTAAACCAACTCCAAACTCTAAAGAAAGGAATTCAGTTGGCCCACTTCATGTTTGCACGTTTTACATAAAGAGGTCAAAAAGCAGCCTACAGATTGACTCTTTAGTTCGTGTAACCCACATCTTAGTCAAATCAGATGTCAGCAATGATTACGTGGTAAAGAATATGTCTTCTTAGATATCCGGAGAAGCAGGCAAATAATGATTCACTTAGTCTATGGCATGGCTTTAGTAGGCGGTGACTGACTTCACCACATATTCTCCTCCTTTGTCTGCTTTTACAGATATGTTACCGGCCTCACAAAGATAAGCCTCTCTATTTTTGCTCAGCAACATCTACCTATCACTGAAATACCTTCTTCTTCCCAAGTAGTAGAATTACTCGAAACATAATTCCATTTAGAACATAAATAAAGAACACCTTCTGAATTTCTGCCCCAATGTGATCCCCCATTTAACACTGTTAACACCAACCTTGTTGAATCATGAGGCACAGTGTAAGCCTAGTGAATTCTGTGAGGATCAGATCACTGTTTCACTTCAGTGCCAATGGAGTCTGTCTCTTGGTTAGCAGTGCTAATTCTCTCATATTCTACTTTACTTTTTGCGAGGGTTGATTTTTCCCAGTGGGGCCCTGAAGCCAGAAGCAACTTTTGACAGCTTATAGCATCTGTTATAACCTAGTCAAGAAATTGCTGAGCATCTAAGATTTGATAAAAATTTAATAAAGATTTGGGTAAAGGTTTGAATCAAACTTTTGTTGTATTAAACTACACCTCACAAAACCATGCTCATCTGAGTGGTGAAATTTCACTGCTTCAAAGGGGACTGGAGTAAATCTGCAAGTTTCATGTTGCTTAGGGACAACCCAGTTCTCAAAAACTCCAACTTTCTTTTTTAAAAATTTTATTATTATTATTATTATACTTTAAGTTCTATAGTACATGTGCACAATGTGCAGGTTTGTTACATATGTACACATGTGTCATGTTGGTGTGCTGCACCCACTCCTTAACTCGTCATTTACATTAGGTATATCTCCTAATGCTATCCCTCCCCACTCCCTCCAGCCTAGGACAGGTCTGGGTGTCCAAGTGTCCTCATTATTCAATTCCCACCTATGAGTGAGATCATGCAGTGTTTGGTTTTCTGTCCTTGCGATAGTTTGCTCAGAATGATGGTTTCTAGCTTCATCCATGTCCCTACAAAGGACATGAACTTATCCTTTTCTATGGCTGCATAGTATTCCATGGTGTATATGTGCCATATTTTCTTTCTTTCCTTTTTTTTTTTTTTTTTTTTCTTTTGAGACAGATTCTTGCTCTGTTGCCCAGGCTGGAGTACAGTGGTGCGATCTCAGCTCACTGCAAGCTCCGCCTCCCGGGTTCATGCCATTCTCCCACCTCAGCCTCCAGAGTTGCTGGGACTACAGGCGCCCGACACCACACCCAACTAATTTTTTGTATTTTTGGTAGAGGCAGGGTTTCACCGTGTTAGCCAGGATGGCCTCAATCTCCTGACCTCGTAATTCACTCACCTCAGCCTCCCAAAGTGCTGGGATTACAGGTGTGAACTACCTTGCCCTGCCTATATGCCACATTTTCTTAATCCAGTCTATCATTGATGGACATTTGGGTAGGTTCTAAGTCTTTGCTATTGTGAATAGTGTCGCAATAAACATACGTGTCCATGTGTCTTTATAGCAGCAAGATTTATAGTCCTTTGGGTATATGCCCAGTAAAGGGATGGTTGGGTCAAATGGTATTTCTAGTTCTAGATCCTTGAGGAATCGCCACACTGTCTTCCACAATGGTTGAACTAGTTTACAGTCCCACAAACAGTGTACTATACAGTGTAAAAGCATTCCCATTTCTCCACATCTTCTCCAGCACCTGTTGTTTCCTGACTTTTTAATGATCATCATTGTAACTGGTGTGAGATGGTATCTCATTGTGGTTTTGATTTGCATTTCTCTGATGGCCAGTAATGATGAGCATTTTTTCATATGTCTGTTGGCTGCATAAATGTCTTCTTTTGAGAAGTGTCTGTTCATATCCTTTGCCCGCTTTTTGATGGGGTTGTTTGATTTTTTTCTTGTCAATTTGTTTAAGTTCTTTGTAGATTCTGGATATTAGCCCTTTGTCAGATGGATAGATTGCAAAAATGTTCTCCTATTCTGTAGGTGTCCTGTTCACTCTGATGGAAACTCCAGCCTTCTCATGATGGTAAGTAATCCATGGTTCTTAACAGGGTTAGGATTTAGAGACACAGCATCAAAGAGATTTTCTTTAAATTTGACCATTGCTCTTTGGCTCTCACGATGCTCAAATTGTATACCTTAACTGATACATTTGGAAATATTTATATATCAGGGATGAATTGGTTGTCAGTTGGAGAGGAAGATTTTCATTCATTGTGCTCCTTCTCCCTATCACTATCTCCTTGGATGGAAAGGTTTCAAAAAAAGTTGGAGTGTTATAAGGATCTACTCTTTCCCATACATCTCTTCACCAATATTCTAGCCTTTAACATACCAGGAATTCAATTTTAAGCATTGCAGCAGAAGAGGAAATTTGTTTGAAATCAGTAATGTACATAATTTGTTTCTGGCCTGAGTTTATGATCATTTCAGAATTTGCCTACAAGCAGGAAATGTTTCCAGAAACAGCGTCAGAAGCTATCTCTGCCTTTTCTTATCTGCTTCCAGCAGGCAACACGGACTGTAGTTAATCCCTTTCTCACAAGTGCATGCCTTATTCTCTTGGAACTTCTCTAAAACATTAGCTACAAGATCCTTGCAAGCCTTATACTCAGCAGGCACGTGATCCTTGGACTGCAGGTAGACAGTTCAGTTACTAGTTACAGCACTACATATATCAGCACAGGATTGAGAAGTGTACCTCGTGATTGTTCACTTTCCCTCCATACAACTCAGCAACTTTTAGTTTCATTTTCTCTTTTAGTTAGGCTCATTTGGTTGCAATTAAAGTTATTTCAAAATGTAAAAGGGTTTATTATGTAGCAGGTTTTAATTTTTATCCCTAAACTTACATCTACAAGAAATATGACTGCCTGTATTTTCAAAATACCAATTAGAGTTTGATTCTGTGCTGCCTTTCACTTGTGGGAAAATATGACTTACAATGTTTTTGTGACATCTGTTCTTTGACTGCCCCATGTTTGCGCCACAGCCCTAAGGTCTTTTGTAGTGTCAAAATGTTGGGAAAAGAGAACTGCTCCAGCTCTCAGTCATCAGTTTTCTGGTTACTACTGAGGCATCCACTGTCACTGATGCTTAGATCCCTTCAAATTTTTTCCTTCTGCTGATTGCAAACCACTCTTGGGGCAGAAAAGATTTTGTAACCATGGACCTGTCTGCCAAGATATGCCATGCAGTTATCCTCTCTAGTGCTTGCTCTATAAATTTCCTGGTGACATCGCCTCTTTTTAAGACATGTGTTATTTTATTCCTAGGATACATAGACCTCTCTTGTTATGAACTAAATTGTGCCCCGCTCCTCCAAATTCATACGTTGGAATCATAACCCACAGGACTTCTGAATGTGATGGTATTTGGAGAGAGGGCCTTTAAATATTAATGAATATTCTCAAATATTTCTCCACCCACTATTGGAAGCTTACATATGGTATGCTGAAAGCAAAAATATGGAAATAAAAGCAATTTCTCAAATATCTTCCATAAATACCTATAATAATCATTGTTCTCTTTCTTTGTGGTCCACTTATTTTCTCTTTACTAATTAGTGCCATCTCCTATTTTATAATTGTTCTTCCTCATAATCTAGTCTTTGACTTGTCCAATGATGATAACCATATGTCTTCTATCTGGATCATTTTTCTATATAATCGTCCTAGTAGTTCTGTTCTCATTGTCAACTGCTGTAGCCCCAGAATTAGATTTGTTGCCCTAAAGTCAAGTATCAGTGACAGGAGAATAGGACCAAGAATAGAGCATGCTCTTCTGTTAGTGGCCTGGTAAAGCTGATGGCAAGGAGATAAGCATCTGAAACGATACTGTACGACACGAAGAATAAAAAAGAGGCAAAAATTGCATGACTGCCAAAGATTGAAATAGATAATAAGTAGCTACTATAAATACAGATTTGCATAGAGAAAAACTAGGTTTAGATAAGATTTTTATGAAGCATTTTTTAGGGTGCTCAGCATCTAACAAGTTAGACCCTTCAAGGAAACCTGTTAATATCTATATTATTCTTCAAGATACATTTCAATCAGAGATGTATTTCCTGTGAATGTGTCTCTAAGCTAGGAAAGAGGTCTTATAATTTATTGGAGTTGCGTTTCGAGGGCTAATGTCTGGATTTAGCACCTAATATAAATAGTGCCCAGAAATCTCTTAGGTTAAATATTTAACCTTGACCCCCAGCTAAGAGTGCCTTTAAGTTTGACTTCCCAAACGGAGAAATCAAGGAAAAAAGAAAGTAGGTTGATTATATATGCAATTGTGATTCTTGGAAAATGCAGCTGAAAAATCAGACCCCTCATAGAGTTAGTGATAACGAAGTTAGAATTATTTGAGGGGTAAATATGTTTTGGTAAAACTATGGTCTAGAACAAGATATTTCAGATAGGTCAGGTTAAGATGATGCTATAATTTGTATATTTGTCCTCCCAACCCTCATGTTGAAATTTGATCGTTAGTATTATAAGTGGGGTCTAGTTGAAGGTGTTTGTATCATGGGGGTGGATCCTTCATGAATGGCTTGGTGTCATTCTCAAGATAGTGAGTGAGTTCTTGCTCTATTAGTTCCTGCAACAGCAGGTTGTTTAAAAAAGCCTTCCCCGCCTTTCTCTCTTGCTTCCTCCCACACTGTGTGAGCTCTGAACTTGCCAACTTCTTTTAGCTTTCTGCCATGAGAGGAGACGTCCTGGGGCCTTCCTCTGAAGCAGATGCTGGCGTCATGCTTCTTGTACAGTCTATAGAACCATGAGAAAAATAAATCTTTGTTCTTTTTAAATTACCCAGACTCAGATATTCCTTTAGGGCAACCTAAACAGACCAAGACAGATGACATTGTAAAAATCCACTAAATTTGGTAAGCATTAAAAGCTTACTTATAAAATTATGACGTATAAGTTATTTTTACCCACACTTAATGATTTGGATTAGGAAATAAAAAGTGCTACTCTTGGAAGTAACACAAGCCTTTGTCAGACATTCTCACAGTTGCTTAAGACTCTGCTAAACAGGTCGTCGCCTGAGACGTCTGAGTGCCTATCAGCTACTGCAGAACGTGTGGTAAGTAAAGCTATGAGACTATGGTACTGAACAAATTAGTGGGAAATACCATGCCTTGGAATTGAGTAAAGAATTTTTATTTGTCATCAACCTTCACTAAAAACTGTAGAGACATACACAAATACGTAAGTGAGGGCTATGTTCAGAATCTATAAATTCAGATGCCTATAAGTGCCTGAAAAGTAATGCAAACAAGTGAAAACACTGAGCCTAATACACTAGACAGTGGTGGGGACAGTTTATTGCCAGTTTCTTGCCACAGCTAAAAAGGAAGTTGCTGTGAAACTGATTTTGTTGCTGTGAAGAAATGCAGGCCCAGGTTCAACATATTTTTTTCTAATAAAACCAGAAGTCAACAATCTCAATTTTGTGAGAAATATTTGAATTTTCACATATTGGCAACTAAACAAATTTATTAGATAATGGGCTTGCCAAAAACATATTTGTAGATCAAATCTTGTCTGCAAATGGTCCCTCAGCAATTTTGAAGTTAAAGATATAGGCATCCTGTATTATTCATGGAACCAAACCCATATGAACTTGAATTTCTTTATGGGCCTTATATCAAGTCTATGAAGCATGGAAAGGGTTGGAATCTATGAGTCAAATTCATAAATCAGCATTTCTTGGGGAATAAACAATTTAGGCTCTGTAGTCATTTTGGAAAAAAACAGTGCTCTTTGATCTGTTCACCAGAGACTACTTGAAAGAATGTGGAAGCCCGGAGGTGTCTGGATAAAGTTTATACGGGGAAAATTTACATTTGATTCAAAATTTTACACACTGAAACTGAGGCTTTGAAAACATATATTGCATTTTTTTCTCTATAACTGCCCTTATATAGTTTTTCTCTTATGAGATATTGAGGTAGGAATTATGTTTAAATTTGCCAATTAAAAGTATTTCAATCTCTTTATCTTAAGCAATGTTTTTCAAGTTAACAAAGTTAAAGTTATTTTGCTATTTCAGGTTAACAAAGTTTATGATTAAATGTGCAGTTTTTTTTCACAGTTCCTATTCTTGTTCACTCTTTATTGCAAGTTAGTATGCAGATGTAGCTGAAAGTTTATGTGTTAACTTGATGTAGAGAGAACTCAGATCCATGTGTGTGTCTTCTTGAGCCTCATTAGTCATTGTTTGAGAGATGTTATCCTGCCTTCATCTGAAACTCTGCTTTTTTCTGCTCTTACAGAAGTGTGTGGCTGCTGAAACATTTCAGCTACATTCCACTGACTCTGACTGCTGGTGACCTCCTGGTCTGGTGCCTGACACTACTGACTAGCGTTATTGCTAAAACCTTGATAACTTTTGGGCAATTTACTGGGCCTGCTCTCTTTAGATTCCTAATATTAGGCATCCTATCAATGCATGACTCTTGATAGCCTCTATTCCTAATAATCAGCCTAGTCCACAATTTCTATTTGAATCACCTCACTCTATGAATGACCTCACGGAATGGAAGTAGAAGATAAGCTCACTTATGAATAAAAAGAAAGATAAGCTCACTTATGTCTGAATTCCCTTGCTCAGCCTTTTCTAGGTATGTGCGGAGCCTAAAAGATCCCATGGGGCTAATCAGCCATGAGACACTTGGGGATTATTACTGTTCTCCCCGGCATCTCATTACTTTATTTTTGAATTTCCAATTTTCTATCTGAGGTGATGTCCTCTTCAATGTTGTACTGATGTAAGGAAACTCAAACTAATTCCAACCTCTGTTTGGGAAAATAAAAAACTAGCCTTATTCCTTTAAAACTTCTTCTAATGTGCCTGGTTTTTTTTGTTTTTGTTCTTTGTTTTTTTTTTTTTTTGGAACAGCAGCCTTCTTACCTCCACTCCCTTCATTCATTTCATTCCCAACCATTGTGGAGAATCAGAAAATATTTGTTTCCCCTACCCTGTACCTGTTATCATCATCCTCATTCCAAAAAGATTTATTCCTCTTCCATTGGATGGACAAACTCCTTAACTCACATTCTATATCCTGTCTAGCTATATGTCATGTATTATAGAGTAAATGACTGAGACAGAACACACACCAGACCTGCTAGAGTAGGCATCCATTCAGGAAACTCAAAAAGTGATCAGAACTAGTGTCCAGTACCCACTGATTCTAGAGCAGCGCACCACTCATTCTAGATGCCTAGCATGGGTGGCATCAGACTCTGAAAAGGGAACCCTTATCTCTAGGTTTTTAACTAGTAGTGACCAGGATATAATAACTGAGAAATAGAAAAAATATTGCTTTAACTCTGTTTTTCAATGCACTGTTTGTTTGTGGTTAGATAAAGGTTTGGCAGGGGGCATTTGGATTTCCCCTGACATAATTGCGGGGCTGGAGTACAAAAAGCTTATGTTCCACTGAGCTTTACAGAAGTTCAGTTCTTTTCTGGCAGGCAAGCAGTTTTGAATGACTCAACTCTTACCTCTTACTTCAAAGATTAATTAAAAGAGTAAAAAAGAAACTATTGGCATTTAGAAAAGCCGTTCTTGCCAGAAAGCTTGTCTTTCAAGACAATTTTCTCACTACAGGTTTAAAAGAGTACACTTAGGAGTCTCACAGATATCTGTTGGTAGTTCTAGTGCCAACCACATCCATGAGCCATAAGCTCCAGATTTACGTATACAACTGATTTATCAGCATCTACAGTGGATATGTAATATGCATCTCAATTTCGCAAGTGTATAATAGATCTCTTGATTCCTATTCACTGTCTATACCAATCCTCATTCACCCCAGGTCTTTTTTAGCCTAGTAATTGTGACCATAACTCACCATTTGAATTGAATCTAAAATTTAAAAGTCAAGATTAACTATTCCACTTATCCTGTCATACTTCCCATTCAATCAATTAGCAGGTCTAGTTCAACCTACTTTTTAGACGTAGCCCAGTCTGATTACTTCTCATCACCTTGATAGATAACATGGACATCTGGCCTACAATGATAAAATGGCCTCATGATTTCTCTTCTCATGACTTTTTAGAGTCTTCTGTTTTAGAATAGACTCTAGGGTCTAGCATAACAGTTTAAATATGTACATCATATCAGTTTCTCAAAAATTCTGAATATATAATTCAAATTCTTTAACATGGTCTAATGGATCCAACATGAGGCAGTGCTTGTTTTCCTCTCCAACCTCATCTTGGACTGCTCTTACTATTTCTCAGTTGACTGAAGCCATCCTGACCTAGTCATTGAAACACACCACACCCCATTTGATTTCTTTTGCTGCTTGAAATCAAATTTCCAGTCTTTGAATGGCTTAGATCTTCAATTCAATTTGTTCTCAGCTTAAATAATTTTCATGAATAACTTACCTAAAATTGCTCTTTTATTCTATTGTTCAAGTCAATTTCTAATGTATTTTCCCATTTTATTTTTCATCATAGCACTTACTAGTGTCTAAAAATGTATTGTACATTTGTTATTTATTTTTTTCTAGATTGCCCCCATTATACTGTAAACTGCACTGGGGCCAAAAAAAAAAAAAAAAACAAGGCATGATGCTTAATGTATATTCTTGGCATCTAGTATAATGCATGGGACATTATAGTATTAAGTAACTATCTGTGCAAGTAAATGAATAAGTGAATGGAGGACTCATTATTCTAGATGTTTCCCCTTTAAAGAATGAATATCATGTCTATAAAACATGGACTCTACAAGGCAAGAATATTTAGAGGTCCTAAAACTATATCAGTATTTCAAAGTGTTTCTCTATTTAAAATTTTATTAAGGTATATTTTTCCAGTGACTTGTCTATTTCATTTGCATCTTCAAATTAACTAATGTAAACATTTTACAGCAATGTCTTATGTTTTTAAGTCTCTGTTATGCCTCTAATTATCTCCATTTTCCATTCTTTTCTCAAAGATTGATGTTTTTCTCTCTGTTGTATCTTTGTTTTCTATCTCCATATTATCTGTTCCTATTTTTATTTATTTTTATTATTTCCTTTTGATAAATTATTATGTTTATTATTCTTTTAGTTATTTGAGTTCAAGGACTATTTTCTTTTTTTTTAATTATTATTATTATTATACTTTAAGTTCTAGGGTACATGTGCATAACGTGCAGGTTTGTTACATATGTATACTTGTGCCATGTTGCTGTGCTACACCCATCAACTCGTCAGCACCCATCAACTCCTCCTTTACATCAGGTATAACTCCCAATGCAATCCCTCCCCCCTTCCCCCCCATAATAGGTCCCGGTGTGTGATGTCCCCCTTCCCGAGTCCAAGTGATCTCATTGTTCAGTTCCCACCTATGAGTGAGAACATGCGGTGTTTGGTTTTCTGTTCTTGCGATAGTTTGCTAAGAATGATGGTCTCCAGCCGCATCCATGTCCCTACAAAGGACACAAACTCATCCTTTTTTATGGCTGCATAATATTCCATGGTGTATATGTGCCACATTTTCTTAATCCAGTCTGTCACTGATGGACATTTGGGTTGATTCCAAGTCTTTGCTCTTGTGAATAGTGCCGCAATCAACATACGTGTGCATGTGTCTTTATAGCAGCATGATTTATAATCCTTTGGGTATATACCCAGTAATGGGATGGCTGGGTCATATGGTACATCTAGTTCTAGATCCTTGAGGAATCGCCATACTGTTTTCCATAATGGTTGAACTAGTTTACAATCCCACCAACAGTGTAAAAGTGTTCCTATTTCTCCACATCCTCTCCAGCACCTGTTGTTTCCTGACTTTTGAATGATTGCCATTCTAACTGGTGTGAGATGGTATCTCATTGTGGTTTTGATTTGCATTTCTCTGATGGCCAGTGATGATGAGCATTTTTTCATATATCTGTTGGCTGTATGAATGTCTTCTTTTGAGAAATGTCTGTTCATATCCTTTGCCCACTTTTTGATGGGGTTGTTTGTTTTTTTCTTGTAAATTTGTTTGAGTTCTTTGTAGGTTCTGGATATTAGCCCTTTGTCTGATGAGTAGATTGCAAAAATTTTCTCCCATTCTGTAGGTTGCCTGCTCACTCTGATGGTAGTTTCTTTTGCTGTGCAGAAGCTCTTTAGTTTAATGAGATCCCATTTGTCAATTTTGGCTTTTGCTGCTGTTGCTTTTGGTGTTTTAGACATGAAGTCTTTGCCCATGCCAATGTCCTGAATGGTACTACCTAGGTTTTCCTCTAGGATTTTTATGGTATTAGGTCTAACATTTAAGTCTCTAATCCATCTTGAATTAATTTTCATATAAGGAGTAAGGAAAGGATCCAGTTTCAGCTTTCTACTTATGGCTAGCCAATTTTCCCAGCACCATTTATTAAATAGGGAATCCTTTCCCCATTTCTTGTTTCTCTCAGGTTTGTCAAAGATCAGATGGCTGTAGATGTGTGGTATTATTTCTGAGGACTCTGTTCTGTTCCATTGGTCTATATCTCTGTTTTGGTACCAGTACCATGCTGTTTTGGTTACTGTAGCCTTGTAGTACAGTTTGAAGTCAGGTAGCGTGATGCCTCCAGCTTTGTTCTTTTGACTTAGGGTTGTCTTGGAGATGTGGGCTCTTTTTTGGTTCGATAAGAACTTTAAAGCAGTTTTTTCCAATTCTGTGAAGAAACTCATTGGTAGCTTGATGGGGATGGCTTTGAATCTATAAATAACCTTGGGCAGTATGGCCATTTTCACGATATTGATTCTTCCTATCCATGAGCATGGTATGTTCTTCCATTTGTTTGTGTCCTCTTTTATTTCACTGAGCAGTGGTTTGTAGTTCTCCTTGAAGAGGTCCTTTACATCCCTTGTAAGTTGAATTCCTAGGTATTTTATTCTCTTTGAAGCAATTGTGAATGGAAGTTCATTCATGATTTGGCTCTCTGTTTGTCTGTTACTGGTGTATAAGAATGCTTGTGATTTTTGCACATTAATTTTGTATCCTAAGACTTTGCTGAAGTTGCTTATCAGCTTAAGGAGATTTTGGGCTAAGACAATGGGGTTTTCTAAATATACAATTATGTCATCTGCAAACAGGGACAATTTGACTTCTTCTTTTCCTAACTGAATACCCTTGATCTCTTTCTCTGGCCTGATTGCCCTAGCCAGAACTTCCAACACTATGTTGAATAGGAGTGGTGAGAGAGGGCATCCCTGTCTTGTGCCAGTTTTCAAAGGGAATTTTTCCAGTTTTTGCCCATTCAGTATGATATTGGCTGTGGGTTTGTCATAAATAGCTCTTATTATTTTGAGGTACGTTCCATCAATACCGAATTTATTGAGCGTTTTTAGCATGAAGGGCTGTTGAATTTTGTCAAAAGCCTTTTCTGCATCTATTGAGATAATCATTCCAATCAATAGAAAAAGAGGGAATCCTCCCTAACTCATTTTATGAGGCCAACATCATCCTGATACCAAAGCCTGGCAGAGACACAACAAAAAAAGAGAATTTTAGACCAATATCCCTGATGAACATTGATGCAAAAATCCTCAATAAAATACCTGCAAACCGGATTCAGCAGCACATCAAAAAGCTTATCCACCATGATCAAGTGGGCTTCATCGCTGGGATGCAAGGCTGGTTCAACATTCGCAAATCAATAAACATAATCCAGCATATAAACAGAACCAAAGTCAAGGACTATTTTCTTAATATCATCCATTTTCTTCCTAGAGTTATCTTTTAAGGTGATAAATTTCCCCCTAAAACCTACCTTATCTGAATCACACAAGTGTGTTTTATTTCCATAATTATTATTATACATATTTTATAATTTTCATTATGCGATCTAATTTGACAAATGAGTTATTTAGAAGTATGTGAGGATTTTTTTCTAGTTATTGACATGAAAATTATAATATAGAAATATATTTTAGCATACATATTATTAGTGTATTGATATATGTTTTAGCTTGCATGATGACCCAGTACATGTTTTACTTTTACAATTACTCCATGTGTCCTAGAGAAGAACATCCATTTCTTTTTTTAAAAAAAAAATTTTTTTGTTATACTTTAAGTTCTAGGGTACATGTGTACGATGGCCAGGTGCGTTACATATGTACACTTGTCCCATATTGGTGTGCAGAACATCCATTTCTTAATCATTGAGTACAAAATTCTACATATCCCTTATGTTAATCGTATGCTCAAATATACTATACCTTTACCAAGTGTGTCTTACTGAGTGTTCTGTAAATTATTAAGAGAAAATTGCTAAAGTTCCCAGTCTAATTGCAAATATTTTCCATTATATCTTGCATATTTTGGATCATTTTGTTTAAATATTTTAAATAATTTTTAAATTTTGAATAATTTTGAATGTATTAATTTACAAAGATAGTACAGAAAATTCTTATACACTTCACATCTACTACATCATGTTATTACACCTTATATTAATGCCGCACTCTGGTCATAATTAACAAACAAATATTAATATATTATTATCATTAACTAAATTGCATACTTTATTTTTATATTTTTATACTTTTTATATTTTCATATTCTTAATTTTTGACTGATACAATTTTTCTAATCCCATGTGTTTCATTCACAGCAGGAAATCGTATTGAGTCATCATATTTCCTTAGGCTGCTCTTGACTGTGACAATTTCTCAGGCCTTTCTTACTCTTTAAGGAGTTTTGAAATAGTTTTGAGGGGTATTGGTGAGGTATTTTTTAGACTGTCCCTCAATTGGAATTATTATTTTTTTTCATGGTTAGATTGGCATTACGGATATTTGGGACGAAGACTACAGAGGAAAATGCCATTCTCATCACAGTATATTGAGTGTACATATAATCACCAAGATTTGATGTTGACATTAATCAACTAGTTGAAGTAATATTTGTCAGTTTTATCTTCTGTAAAGTTCCTCATATTTTCTCCCTTTTCATACTATACTCCTCGGACGGAAGTCAATAAATGCAGCCTACACCTCAGTGGTAAGGAGTTACGTTCCACCTTAGTGAGGGCAAATGATGAACATAAATTATTTGAAAGTCTTTTACATGAGAAATTTGTCTCTTCCTCCAATTTGTTTAATAATTTATTTATGGAAGTATGAGCTCATGAAAAATAGTTGTATAATTAGGATTATAGTATAGTACTATTTTATTTTTTTCTTAAATTATTTCAGCTTTGGCCATTGGCTATTGAGCTCTGTTAATTGTATGCCGTGTCCCTTTATCTTATTCCTAGATTGTGGTGCTTTTTGGATTTGGGGGATGTGTTTTTGGTGTGTGTGTGTTTGTGTAGTCTTCTTGTTTGTTTTGTTTTGTGTTTCAGCATTTTCTTACTTTCTGGCATTAAAAGATGCTTCAAGCTCATACTGTATACTTCTTACTACACTCCTAGAAGCAGACCATGCTGCTACTAAAGCCATCAAGGCTCTCTGTTTCCAAAGAGCTCTGTTTTCAAATATGTTTGCAAAGGACCTTGATGCCTTTAATTGGAGCATGGTGTTGAAATCCAAGATTTCAGTGCTGTGTGTTACTGGTATATTATTATTTCTAGGTTTTCTCAGTGCATAGAACTATAAAACGTGTGTCCACATATAACCCACATGTGTGTACATATCTGTAAATATTTCTATATGTAATCTTCAGTGTTTATATCGAGTTAAGCCTGAATTTTATACTGATATATTCAACTGTAATCTATTACCACATATATCATTCTATTCTTCTTGTTTGTCTATAACCTCCCACCCCAATAGTAGGAAACCTGGCCCAACCATCCTGATTCATTACTTAGTTTTCAATTTAAAAATAAATATATAGTGGTGGCAGAAATTTTTACCTGTATCCTTGTAGGAAACAAGTTTATGAAATAGAATGCAGTGTTTTTGTAGTTCCATTATCTTTTAGTCTTTCATTCATTTTCAAAGTTACATAGATATCATCTTTCTCCCAACCCCTTTCAATGGGGGTATATCATATATTTGTAATACAGTTAGATTACTTGTAACATTATAAATTATATGCTGGCATCCCCTCTCTTTTCTAAATGTGTATTTTTTAATTTGCACAAATTAAAATTCAACCTTTCTGAGGGATGTTTTGATCTTGACGAGTATATAATGTCATATATCCACAATTATTTTTTCATACTGAGTAGTTTCATTTCCCTGAAGAATCTCCTGTGCTTCATCTATTCAGTTCCTCTTCACCAAACCTCAGGCAACCAATAATGATTTTTCACTGATATATTCAACTATAATCTATATATTTGCTTTGTCCAAAATATCATATATGTAGAATCATGCAGTAGGTAGCCCTTACACAATGTCTTCATTTACTTAGCATTATGCATTTAAGATTCATCCATGCCTTTCCGTGGCTTGGTAGTTCATTTTTATCATGGAATAATATTCAATTGTATGAATGTACCACAGTTTGTTTATTCATCTATCTATTGAAAGACACCTTTGTTCCTTTTAGTTTATAATGACTATAAATAAAGCTGCCAAAAACCTGTGTGTGTTGGTTTTGTGTGAACATAAGTTTTCAAATCAGCTAGGTGAATATCTAGGAGTGTGATTGTTGTATAACATCATAAGACTTTGGTTAACTTTGTAAGAAACTGCCAAACTCTCTTCTAAAGTAAATGGTAAAGTCTTCCAAACTTTACCATTTTGCATTGCCACCAGTATGAATGAGAATTCCTTTTGTTACATATTACAGGCCCAAGATGGTAGATCCACCAATGGCTTGCACCATGGACCTGGAAAAGTCACAGACACTCAACACCAGCCCATGAAAGCAGCTGGGTGGGCAGATGTAACCTGCAAAGCCACAGGGGCAGAGCTGCCCAAGGCCATAGGAGTCCACTTCTTGCATTGGCATGACCTGAATGTGAGACATGGAGTCAAAGGTGCTCATTTCAGAGCTTTAAGATTTGATGGCCCTGTTGAATTTCGGACATGGAATTTGGGAAGGTCCAGGGGTAGAATGATATGGTTTGCCTCTGTGTCCCCACCCAGATCTCATCTTGAATTTTAACTCCCATAATTCCCACATGTTGTGAGAGGGAACAGGTTGGAGGTAGTAGAATCATGGGGACCGATCTTTCCTGTGCTGTTACCATGATAGTGAATAAGTCTTATGACATCTGAGGGTCTTATAAAGGGGAGTTCCCCCACACATGCTCTCTAGCCTGCTGCCATGTAAGACATGACTTTGCTCATCCTTTGCCTTCCACCGTGACTGGGAGGCCTAGCCATGTAGAACTGTGTCAATTAAACCTCTTTCCTTTACAAATTACTCAGTCTTAGCTATGTCTTCATTGGCACTGTGAGGACAGATTAATACAGGAGGCATTCAATAAATGTTTGCTCTGTATTTACGGGAAAAACTAAGTACTTACTCATTAGTTTCCTTAACAATGAATGTTGTAAACCCCCTTCATACATGTGTTTGGGGGATGGTGTGGTCAACAGAATTTGCTCAGTGTGCTTTGGAACTGAAGTTGAGGCAGTGGTACATGCTAGGCCAACAGAGTTCAAGGTACAACTGACTTAAGTCAGCCTAAAGGTCAAATGATAAGTGAGAACAAATTCGAATGCCAAGTTTGTGGAGACTGGTCAAAACAATATCATGGAAACTACTCTGTCAGAGTCAGAAACACAAGAATGATGACAGTGATAAAATGAGGGCAATACACAAATGACTGTATACCTACAGTCTGAGACATTTCCCTAAACCTCTTTAATATAGGCCCATGAAGATAAAGGTGTCCCCAAGTTTTTACATAGGATTTTCTTTTTTTTTTTTTTTTTCTTTGTTTTTTTGAGGCAAAGTCTCACTCTTGTCCCCCAGGCTGGAGTGCAATGGCATGATCTCGGCTCACTGCAACCTCCACCTCCTCAGTTCAAGTGATTCTCCTGCCTCAGCCTCCCAAGTAGCTGGGATTACAGGCGTCTGCCACCGCACCTGGCTAATTTTTGTATTTTTAGTAGAGACAGGATTTTACCATGTTGGCCTGGCTGGTCTCGAATTCCTGACCTCAGGTGATCCACCTGCCTCGGCCTCCCAAAGTGCTGGGATTACAGGTGTGAGCCACTGCATCTGGCTAACTTTGGCTTTAAAACTCTGTTTTTCTGTAGCTCCGGCTGATTGTATTTATTTTTCAGACAACATGTCATCAAATCACTTCAGCTCTTATATGTATTGATTTTGGCTACAAATTCAACATAAAATGCTCTTCATTTTATATTTCATTTTGAAAGATTTAAGTTGCTGTTCAAGTTGGGTTGTTTTTTCTAGTCATATCGTTTTATAGATCTCTAGTTCAGGTATATGGTGGTAGATCAGGCGGCTTGGGGAGAAAAGAATAAACAATGGATTGTCTTCTTACCCTTTAATCCCTGCAAACTTTTTCCCAATCCTGAATAAAACACAAAGGTTCATTGCATGTGGAGTCACAAAAGTCTCCAATGTAACACAAAAAGTGGAAAACAAGCTTTCTTTAGTATTGCAGTATTGCTGGAATTTTTTTTTTTTTAAAGTAACAGGACAATAGGAGAAAAACATTAACATCCTATACACATTCAGAATAAGCATAAAAATTTATTTTTCTTATAGAAGAATTAGAACACAACTCACTTCAAGCAGTATTTTACAATTAAGAATAACTTTCACTATTTTTTAGAACTGTACTTTAAATCGAATATGATATCTAAAGAGTATTAAAGAAACTTTTGAAATCAATTTTTTTAATAACTGAACATTTTCAAAGGTCAGCTAATAAAAATTAAAAAATGAAAATGATAGTTTTTTAAATAATAAAGTATTATATTTAAAAATAGGACAGGTTCCCTCTTCTTCATAAGCAAATCAAAATTTTTGTTCATCCTATCAGATCTTTCCTTCAAATTCAATTGAAAATTAATACAGCTTATTAAACTAGATCTTTTTCTTTCCTCTTTATTTTCTTCACAGTTGCATATTTAGAAACCTGTATTATCTACATATTTTTCTCAAATTACTGTTATATGACTTATCTACATGCTAGTAATCTAT
The DNA here is from genome assembly GCF_047675955.1 of Chlorocebus sabaeus. NCBI lineage: Eukaryota > Metazoa > Chordata > Mammalia > Primates > Cercopithecidae > Chlorocebus > Chlorocebus sabaeus. The sequence continues at coordinate 4,342,404 of NC_132927.1, forward strand.
CTCAAATACGTAAGTATGGCAGGTATATTGAAATGCACTGACACATTTTCTTTTTTTAACACAAAATGATAATCATATGGGTGCCAGAAGGATTAATTTCCTGAGGCATCTTATAACCTTAACAGTAGAAAGTATGGTATTCTACACACAGATTAATTATAAAATGTGGTATTCTAAAATATCTAAATGTGGTAGGTTCTCAATTAACAACTGCAGAATGGTTTTACATTATTATTTTAATTGAGAAGTTTATGTAACTGAAAGTATGAATTGTGATGGGCTCTGTTATACATTTGTAGCAAATCCTTATCAATGTAAAACAGAGCCCAATTTAGTGCTGTAAGGTCACCTATGGATTTATTAGTGGTAGAAAAGTTATTAGAACTTTGGAGTTTCTCAGCAGCTTTGGCCAATATACCCGTGGAATAGCACATTTCTGATGCTACATTTATTGTTAAGGGACATTGGGAATGGATTTCATTTTACTATGCCAGTTATCAGCACAGTCTTGTCATTTTCATCTGCTACACATTTTGCTTGCTGTCTCCAAAATCTCACTTTAATGTTATCTCCCTGGCCTGTTGTCATAGGCCACTGGTCTAGCAGAAAGCATACTACCAATATAAACACAACAACAAATAACAGATTACGAAAGGGAAAGATAATTGTCATAGGCACTTTCCTGAATTTTATTCCCAAAGGCTTTGGACTCAAAAGATTCCCCTGGCCCATCAGCCAAACCCATGTTGTAGAGTGTCACCATATCCGTGTCATAATCTAATCTATAGATGAAAATATTTCCTCTTCGGAAACTTGATATATTCTGACTTTATGTGTAATCTCTTTCTCTTGCTAGTCCCTTATCAACGAAGAAAGAACTCGCCAAACTCATTAATTCTCTTCCATTTGAACTGAAAAATGTTATCGGTGGGAATGCTTGTGAAATTTTAAATGTTGATTTGTTCCTTCTGGGGAATAGACCATGAGGTATCATTGAAGGTTTTAAATGTTTTCATATACATGCCCTCCTCATATATTCATGTATAAATGTCATTGACTAAAGAAAACCAAATTTAATCACAAATAAGTGAAATTTCCTAAATATAGTAAAATATACTTTTACTCAAAGTTTTATTATCAATTATAGAGATGCCTCACTTAATGATAGGATACATTTTAAGAAATGCATTGTTAGGTGACCTCACTGATGTGTGACTATCACAAAGTATACTAACACAAACCTAGGTTACACACCTAGGGTCTATGGTATGGCTTATATTCTAAGGCTACCAACCTGCATAGCATAGCATGTTGCTGTATTGAATACTGTAGTCAGCTAAAACAAAATGGTGAGTATTTACATATCTAAATATAGAAAAGATACAGTAAAAATATGGCGTATGTATATAGGAGGGGTGTGTGTGTGTGTGTGTGTGTGTGTGTATGGTACACTTGTATAGGGCTTCTATGAATGGTGCTTACAGAACTGGAAGTTGCTACAGGTGATTCAGCCAGTGAGTAGTGAGTGAATGTGAAGGTCTAGGACATTGCTGTTCACCAATGTAGACTTTAAAAAACACTGTACATTTGCTACACTAAATTTATAGAGAATATATTTCTTCAATAATAAATTAATCTAAGCTTGCTGTAACATTTCTAATTTATAAACTTTTTAATTTTAAAAACTTTTTGGTTCTTTTGTAATAAGCTTAAAACACAGACACATAGTTTGGCTGTACAAAAATATTAATTTCTGTCCTGGCGCAGTGACTCACACCTGTAATCCCAGCACTTTGGGAGGCCGAGGTGGGCCAATCACTTGAGGTCAGGAATTTAAGACCAGTCTGGCCAACATAGTAAAACCCTATTTCTACTAAAAATACAAAAATTAGCTGGGCGTGGAGGTGCAATGCCTGTAATCCCAGCTACTCGGCAGGCTGAGGCAGGAGAATCGCTTGAATCTGGGAGGTGGAGGTTGCAGTGATCTGAGTTCATGCCACTGCACTCCAGCCTGGGTGACAGAAAGAGACTCTATCTCAAAAAAACAAGTACACACACACACACACACACACACACACATATATGGTACATATATATATGGCACAGTAAATATGTAAACCAGTAACATAGTAATTTATTAACATTATCAAGTATTATGCACTGTATATAATTGAATGTACTATACTGCTATATGATTGCAGTGTAGTAGGTTTATTAACACCAGCGTCTCAAAAATAATGCATTGTACTACAGCATTACAAGATTACAATGTCACTAGGTTATAGGAAATTTTTTTGGCTCCATTATAATCTTACGGGACTACTGTCATATATGCAGTCCATCACTGAACAAAATGTCATTGTGTGGTACATGACTGTATTTCAAACATAATTTAGTTTCGTACTCTAGTTAATGGAGTATTAAAGAATACTTCGTATTAGTCTCATCTCTCAAGAAATGCTATTACAAGATACTTTATTCCTGTTTCTGATTTCTTTCTCACTCAGTATGTTGGTGAGCTTACACCTGCTTTCCTCTAGTGAAAAAATTAAAGATGTCTTTCTTAATATTCATCTGTAAACCCAGGTGGCCTACTTATCTGCCTATTTTGAATGGATATATAAAGGAAAATGCCAAGTAATTATACAAGGCAATGGCACACTTGCTTTCATCTTACTAACCTTGTTTGGTTCCAGATTCACATATAATTTATCTGCTTTTGGGTTCTCAGTTTGTAGAAAACCTTTAGATTCTTCCAGTAACTAATAGGATTTGTCATTCTGTTTGAATTTAGTTCGGAATGTTCTTCTGACTTTGGACCTTGGCTTCACTAATGATATGGGAGAAAATGATGAAGAAAATTGATGGCATATTGTGTAGTCTTTTCCTCTTATTTCATGAGGAAATTAGACTTTCTGTCATGGTGCTTGATATGCTAGTGATTTCCAAGTGAAATTTTCCCATTCATGTCCCTTACAAAAAAAAAGAAAAAAAGAACTCTATGTGAATGACATACTCAGTCACAGTTTATTATATTAGCCATGGATTTCTGCCACAGAGATGGCAACATTTAGATAAGAGAATGAACTGATGTTACCTGGAGAAAAACAAAAATGAGTTTGATCAATCAGTATTGCTCCATGAAATCTGAGTTGGAAAATATGGACAGAATAAGGTGATTAGAAACGATAACTATAGATGAAAGGTCCTTCAAAGAGAAATGACATTTTACAAAAGGAGGGAAAAAAGTTATAGAGTAAGAAGAACAGATGAGGTCTGAATGGGCTTAGTGACATACACCTGTAATCCCAGCTGTGTAGAGGGCTGAGAAGGGAGGGATTTTGAGCCCAGGAGCTCAAGGCCAGCCTAGGCAACAAAGTGAGATCTTATCTCTTAAAAAACAAAAAGAAAAGAAGGAAAGAAGAAAAGAAGGAGAGAAAGAGAGAGAGAGGGAGAGAGGGATTGAGGGAGGGAGGGAAAGAAGGAAGGAAGGGAGGGAGGGAGGGAGGACTTAGAATCACCAGAGAAATAGCTCAGAAATCTACATGTTCACAGTTTGTCCATGGTGAGTTGTATTCATTCTTATGCTGGTCATTGTTCCATAGATCCTTCAGATTCACTTGGCTAGGCTATCTAATATGGTCTCAGTGATTACAACAATTGAAGAGGTGGGACGTGAGGCCTTTCCTGGTGTGCTGTAGAGGAAGGAGAGTGGAGACACAAAGAGACGGGAATAAGGTAATGTATTCATCGTAATTTATTCATCTATCCACTAAACAACTTTCTTTCTGCCATTGGAGATGGGCCAGAGTAAAATCTCTTTACCAAGTTATTAAGAATTGTGTAGGTGACAAGAGCACCAATGCCCTATGACTGAATAGACATAACTTAAAAGCAAATGAATGATGCTGGACAACGTTTTGAGACAAATAGCATAACACAGTGGTTAAAAAGGTTATCAAAGAGAAGGTAATTGATGTAGAGTACAAAAAAGGAGATTTAACAAATGTTGTCTTGGTATTTCTGAAAAGGAGAATTCAACACTTTTCTGAAGATGAATTCTACTTTAAAATAGAAAATAATTTTCCTATCTTCAGCAAAACAGAGGTAACAGATAATAAAATGCCTTTAATATTGCTGGAAAGTACTGACTCAGAATAATCAACATTGAGATATATCCTAGTTGTGTAGTCTAGTTTCAAAAATATAAAATGTTCAGGTATCCAGGCAGAGAAAAGCAAGACAATAAAAACATTAAGATTATCTGAAACTTCTCCATAGTCACAGTAATTGCCTAAAGGCAATTGAGCCATGTCTACAAATTATTGAGGAAAACAATGATTCAAGTGTACTGTATCATGCCAAGGTGACAATAAAGCATAAAGGTAACAAGCGCTTATATCTAAATGTAAAAACTATCAAGTAATGTAGACCCCAAAGATTAATCAATGAAAAAAATTCCAGTCAAACCAGAAGCTCCAGTAACAGGACTTGTGATCACAAGAATACTAAGAACTACTTAGTAGTCTATTAAGATAATTTGAGGTAATTAAAGTGATAATATGGAGGGTTTTGCACTGAAGACTATTCAAGGCTTCCTAAATTATTGAGCATATAACTAAAACAGAAAAATTAAGTGCTTAAAAGTGGGAAATAGCGGTGAATGGATTTCTAAACCCCTCATATTTGCATTTGGCTCTGCAAGTATTTCCCTGTGTTTTCTTGCAGACTCAAGTTAAAAAATACATGCTCAAGCAATTCAATTAGAAAATGGGCAAAAGACATGAATAGACATTTCAACAGAGAGGAATTATGAATCACAAGTAATCACATGCAAAGATGTTCATGATCATGTGAAAGTCAAAGTCATATACTATGAGATCTCACTATCAGAATGGCCAAAATGAAAAAAAAAAAAAATAGTGGTAACACCAAATGCTGGTGAGGATATTAAGAACCTAGATCATTCATTTTAATAAGGAGTTTGACCTCATTTGTCTGATGTTTCTGCTGACAGCTTTTAAGCCTCACCCTCCCTTTTTCCGCCTACCATAGGTCTGATCAAGTTGATAAAGCCTAAGTATTTCTATCTTTGGCACTGAATATGCAAGGGAAACCTCAACCCAGATCCATCCCCTAACCACAATTAAAAAAAAAAAAAAAAATCCTTGGCCAGACTCCCTTTTTTATTTTCTCAAGCCATTTAAAAACTGTTGAAAAAGGCTGCCCTACTCTTCCCAGAGACTGCAATTATATAAGTAATAAACATTTGCATATTCTTTTGATGTATGTGTACAGCATCATCAGTCTTAACCTCCAAGCAAAATTTGGGGTGGAGTTCTTGCCTGCCTTTACAGGATGACCAAAATAATACTCACACATTCCTGTTGGGAGTGTAAAATGGTACAGCCAAACTGGAAAACAGTTTAGATATTTATTTTAAAACTAGAAAGAGACTTACCAAATGGCCTAACTGCACTCTTGGACATTTATTCCAGACACTGAAACATTTATTTTCACATACAAACTTGTACACTAATAGGCATAGCAGATTTGTTCATAAAAGCAAAAGTAGATACTACCAAAATGATCTTCCATGGTTAGAGTTAAACAAACCATGGTATATCAGTACCATGGAATTCCACTAATTAATAAAAAAAAAAAAAAGTGTATACATGCAAAAGCAGTTGAACCAGAAGAAAATTATACTGCATAAAAAAACCAGTCTTATGTGTTTACACACTGTATGATTCTTTTCGTTTAACTAAGGAAATGGGGAAACGATTATTGAATGTCAGAGGTTAAGGATAAGATAGGGTGGAGCTATACAGATGTAGCATGCAGGAGCTTTGTGGGGTTGGCACAATTATGTGTTTTGATTGTGGTGATGGTTACACAAAGCTACACATATAATAAAACTGTACAAACTACACACGTACATATAAAAATTTATTTATAAGTGGTGAAATGTGAATAATCTCTGTGGATAGCACCCTTGCTAATTTCATGTTAATTTTTGTATTTTACTATAGTTATATAAGTTGTTGACATCAGAGGAGGCTAGATGAACGGTACACAGGATTTCCCTATACATTTCTTTTTGCAATTTCCTGTGAATCCATATTTACTCCAAAATAAGAAGTTAAAAACTTTTTGAAAGACACTTCGGAAGCAGAACACAAACAGGAAGCCTGCAGGATATACAGGACAGAATCCCTATAACTTTACTTTTCAGAGACAGAAAATTACACCTATCTAAGTTAAAGGGTAAGTGTACAGTGCATTGTCTAATTCTCTGTTTCCGAGAGTGGACGTAGGGTACCTCCACGGAAAGCTGGAGTTCTTGACGTGGTCTGGTTTTGAAAAGCAGAGGGAACAGCTGAATCAGAAAGCCCACAAAGAAATAATGTTTGCTCCAAATATCTAGTCTCTCCATGGAGTGGAAATACATTATGTACTGTCAATAATCCTATGGCCACATTAGCAAGTTAGAAATAAAAGGTAACAAAGTTCACAGGCAAAATTCTGGATTATCCCATTATCCTGAAACAAGACTCTGGCCTCTTCCTAATTAGGAGCTTCTGCAAATAGCTCCTTTCGAAAAACAATAACAACAAAAGAAAAACTTACCTCTTTCAAAGATGAGTAATCAGAAAACATCCAACTAGGATAGTACAGAAAAATTTAGAAAAAGGAAAGAGAAAGCAAGAATAAGAAATAACCAATGAAGAAATCTCACATGAAGAATTATTAAACCCCCATGTATTTTGATATGTCGTTATAAATGTTGATGTTATGTTGATGATTCATGATTAACCATATTTTTCTATGCTTATAATTTTTCTCTAGCTAATTTGTTTTCATGATGGGCTGAAATTAAATTTTCCAATATACACTTATAGACAATCACTTTCATTCCTTAATACATTGTGATTTTTCTTGAGGTTTAGAATATAGGTTATGGAGTCAGGCTACCTGAAGTTAAGTAAGTCCTGGCTTCACAGTTTTGTGCCTTAGGCATATTTCTTAATCTCCCACAGCATGTACTCCAATGCATATAAATATCCACTCCCCACTTTTTACTGATTTTGATTTTGATTAAGGGAGCAATATATCCACCTGAAAACTCTCCCAGCTTCCCTTGCAGGAAGAGGTGACGATGTAATGCAATTATTGCCAGTGAGATCCAGACAGAAGTCACCTGAGTGATTTCCAGAAAATGTTGCTTTCTTGATAGAGGCTGTGCTTCTACCGCTTCTCATTTATCTCCTCATGCCTATAATGTTGGTTTCATGCCTGAGGGAAGAGAAAAGGCTTGCTATTATGAACACAAAACTGAATGCCAGGAATGGTGGAGGAGATAGGTACAAGGAGGGTAGTTACCCTGCCTCGAGCAAAGGCATGAACCCCTGAACTGTGTGCTTCCTGAACACTTGTTTGGTGAGAAAAAACAAGATTTGAAGGTGTTGCAGTGGTGTCACTGTTATGTGGAGCAAAATGCGTTTCTCTAAAGTTCAGTTTTTCATCAGTAAAGTGAGGAGTACAAATTACATATTTCAGAGGTTTATTTTGAAAATTAAACGACTGTATTGTTTACGCCACTATTGTTTCTATTATCTGTTACTAGCAGCAAAAGCTTAATTATTACATGAGATTTGTTTTTGTCACTATTGTGTTCTCTACATCTAACCCTAAACATAGTAGGCATTAAATATACGGTTATGCAAGCCCATATTGCTTCAATGAATTGATAGGGCCTGCCCTGAAACACATCAAATCCCACTGATGAATTTGGTTTACAAAATGTTGACTTTTTCATATCCCTTTGAGTAATATCTTATAAAAATATGCATAATACATGAAGTTAATACCAACTTATTGAATTAAAGTTTTTCTTCATATAGGCAACCTTACTTTTTAAAGATTAATCTGGTTGGTTCTACAGGAATAAAAAAAAATCACGTTTGTTTGAGACATTTACACCAAGGAAAATAAAATGAGATGGCTAAAGAAAATGCATCCCCAAAACGTGTCTGTTATTATAAAATGCTGTCAAAAATGCAAATATTTCATAGTATATTGGAAATATGAGTTTGAACCCTGAATAAGGCTACTTTGTTCATTACTAAGAAAATATTTGCATTTTCATTGCACTTGAAAGCATGGATATTTTGTACATGTTAATAATTACAGTGAATTAATAAGCATATGTCATCATATCCTATTAACTATTGACATTGTCACTTTATGATTTTCTTTTGTCAATATTTCACGAATTTCTCATTTAATTTGTTGGTTTTCTTTTGGTGGATTTTTGCCACCAAGAGAATTATGAGACAACATGAGTGGTTATTGGATTCATTACTTGAAATACTGTGGATACATAATTGACAATTAAAATTATACTCTGACAGAGGCTCTACTTCTACCTCTTCTCATTTATCTCATCATGCCTATAACATTGGTCTTATGCCAACATTACTTTTCTTTAACTTTCAATAGTCAAATGGATAATAATCAACCACTTTGATTAAATATTTAAAACTAAATATATTTTCTGTTTTTCATCTTCATTTTAGCTATGATATAACTCTGATTAAAATTCATATAATTCATATAATTCTGGTTATGTTTGATTTATCCAAAATGTAAATAATGGAATGAAATTTTTAAACAGACTACCCATATGTCAATTAGTTCTGTAAGCAATGAATATTTCATAGATATTTAAATAGTTTTACATTACTAAATTTATGACTATCAAGTAGTGGTGGTAGAGTAATAAACAAAATGCCATCTTCTCTTTTTGAAGATAGTTACAGAGACTGAACAGTATGTTTTCTCATCTTGGCTACTTTTATTGGGAAAAAAAAAAATGCCCTAGCTTGATGTACGCAAACCTCCTATTCAGTGAAAGGAGAACAAAATAGTCTCAAGTCTTGAAACAGAAAGTTCTGCACTGATGTGCCCACTTTCTGAACACATGATGTCTTGGACAGTGGTGAGATATACCTAGGCAAGTGAAGATGGGTACCCATCCTCACAATAAGCATGCATTATTGCACACACGGAGATCCCTGCATGTTTCATGCAATTGTTTTATCTTCAAGTTGAGCATTAACATGAGTGTTAACGCTAGCAAAACATTTCATGATTGAAATGATGCTAATACAAACTTGACATGATGCTCAGCTTCTAGGTTTGTCTTTTTCCTGTTTGACAAAGAAAGTGAAGATAATGTATCTACATTTACTTACTAGCAGAGTGTAATTTCAATACTCAATTATATATCCACATATTTTAAGTAATGAATTGAATAACCACTTGTGTTGTCTCATAATTTTTTGGACAGCAAAAAAATCTGCCAAAAGAAAACCAACAAATTAAATGAGAAATTCTTGAAATATTGACAATAGAAAATTATAAAGTGACAATATCAATAGTTAATAGGATATGATGACATATACTTATTAACTCACTGTACTTATTAACATGTACAAAGTATCCCCTGCTTTCAAGAGCAATGAAAATGGAAATAATTTCTTAGTAGTGAGCAAAATACCTTTATCAAGGGAGATGTCTAAGTAAAGGGAAATTGGTAGATAAATAGTTATGTAATCCAGGAGGTCATAAGGACCATCTTAAATAAATTGCTTAGTATTTCCAGAATCTGTGTGATTGTTACCAGTTCATAGAAATTCTTTCTACATCCTTACTTTTTCCTCTAGAGCTAACTCAAATTTATAAATAAATGCTACAAACCAAATACCTGGAAAATGGAGAAAGAATAATTACATGAAGATTAGTTTGAGGGGCATTAATTTTTAGTCTTAGTTGTGGTTGTGTTAATTATGCTTTATTGATCTCTCTGCTCTGCCATTCACCCCACCTTCCATCAGTGTGCTGACAAAATACCATTTAGTGAATGTTAAAGGTGCACTGATACTAACTTGTTCATGTGTGTTTCTCGGAAAACATGCATTTTGTCATTTTCACTTATAAATTGGAAAACAGTTGAAAGAAGAAAATATTTTTCTTTGAGAAAAGGTTGTGAAATGACAAAAGAATTATCAAAAAAACTACATTTATATACTCCCATAAAGTAATCAATTTGGACTATTTCTTTTCATGTCACATGTGAACAGTAATAGATGCTTATTTCCTTTATTCTTCATTCACTAGTACTAATTTAATTTTGGATCAACTAGTTAGGAAAAAGAGGGAGTTGGTTAGGCAAATTTCTGTAAGTCCTGGAAGGCTATCACTATCCATGCTATAATATTGTATATCTGCTAATTTTTCTTTCTCACTGCAGAAACTCATGTGAATATTTCCTCTCCATTGACTTTCATACCCTAGAGCAGATGTTAAAATGTCTTAAAGAAGTAAAATTATTATAGATATTGTGGTTTGCTGTTTGTTATTTTGGCAAGGCAGGGAGGTCATGGTCTTAGTGGTGCTTGGTGGCTTATTGAGTAAATTTCTTTTTGCTTGTAAATCCAGGGAAAATACTCAAAAAGAAAAAGAAAAGAAACATTCAAAGATCTTTGAGGAACTGTGCCTTATGTGTCAGAACATTAGCCCTTTGGTCTTTGTGTTGAATTTTAAAATGTTATAATTCTATTCACGTTCATATCATTTCTTAAGATGGCACTGACACTATGTTTTTGTAACACAGTCTCACTCATGATGCAAATGTTTTCAGTATATCTTATGACAATATAATGTGATAATTTTAATTATCAAAATTATTATCAATAATATCTGTTGGTGACTTATTATTTGCTAAGCAATTTCCCCATATAACAGATATGGAAATATAAATTTTGGCGAGAACTCTAGAAATGTACATACTTGTTTTCACAGTATGGTACCAGACTAGGGTAAAAATGTTAAAAAGCGCTCAAAACCTATCTGATGACTCTTAATCACCTCTTTCACATAGAGGCTATATATGTTTGGGGAAGTCATAATCATGAGAAGGATTTGTGAGTCAGAATTTTTAGAGTTGATGTGCTGTTGTTCCTAGTAATAGGTATCTCCAAGGTAGAAAGTGGAGTTTGCTGGGATCTCACCTCAAGTCTATGAGAGGGGCCTCAGCCTGTCTTGTTTCTTACTGGTGGGGTACAGAGTAGCTTGCTATTTTGACTCCTGCCTGGAAATTTAAAGTCAAAACACAGACTGGCTTAGTGCTGATGGACCAGGCTGGACACAGATGGCTGAACTGAGGATTGGCCTGCACTCTGGGGCTTGTTAGGGCAAATAATGCTGGAGTATTTCACAGAAAATACATGAGAATCACAAATGAGTCATGAATCATAAATAAACTGTCTATGCAGAGTCACTGTATATTCTGTACAAGGAAACTGGCTAGAAAGCAGTTACCTTTCAGTCCTGAAAGAGCCAGGAATAGCACCTTGGGAGTCAGGGAGAGGGTAGGTACAAAAGACACAAGGAGCCAATCATATCCATTTTCTTACTCGGGACACCCACACATAGCTGATTCAAGCAAGAGAGGAGAAATTTAACTTTAAATCCAGTTCAGAATGTTGATATTTTGGACTGAATTTTCTAATATCTGAATCAATGTTGTATTTTGTGAATGAAAGTGATACATGATTTATTATGTAAACCCAAGGGTTCTCAACTTTAACTGCATATTCGAATCACCTTGGGATACTTATTTTATTATTATTATTATTATTATTATTATTATTAGTGGGCAGAGACTGTGCTTTACTCATCTCTCTATTCTAAAGCATTAGTAAAATGCTTCAGGCTCTAAAGCATTAATAAAAAAATAGAAATTATCATTTAACTGTTTTGTTGATAAGCCTTGGCATCAGTGTATTAAAGAGTTTCCTGTGTTATTCTATGTTATGGTCTATGTTGAGAAACACAAATTTTAAGGAACGGCAAACTCATGGAACCTGTTGGAGATTTCATCCAGGGAAAGCGAAGAAATGGACCCCCGTGAATAAATGTAAGACTTGGGTGTGAGACAAAAATGTGGTACTTTATGACTTTGCTGTAGGAGTTGTGCTTGTTCAGTGTTTTACCTACACATTTATTACCCCATTTTATTCTCACATTAACAACATAAAGAAGTGATTGGTAACTCCATTGAGTCCACATAGAGAGGAAACCTGTCTAGGTATAGGCCTATTCTTCTTTCGCCCATGTAGCTTTGCTGCATGTCAGCATAAAAGGAAACAAATAGTATATGAATTCAAGGAAAAAAAAATGAGAATGGATTTTAAAAATCTAGGAAATGTGAAGATTAAGCTTTTACTCTTTGTCTTCTTGCCAGAGATGTGATGTCCTCTCTATAAACTTACCTTTTATCATGCCCCAGGTCAGGGTCTCTTTTATGTCTACCAGTTTTCAGCATCCTAATTCCACCCTGCCTTCTAAAACTGTCACTCCCTTCTGAACATATGGCTTGGATCAGGGAAATATCTGTGGGAATACAGCTAACATTTTACCATATCTTGTAAGAAAGCTGGGTCAAAAAACATAAAGCAGTTTGGGCTAGCAGTTTACACCTCTGAAAACTTTAAAAACAATACAATTTCTGTCAATTTAAATTAATAGAAAAAATTTACCATGGCCAATGATAACTGGCTTTGTCTCTCATTTTTCACTTACTGATACCACACTTTTTCAAATTTCCTGTACATGAGAATTATTGTAATTAAATAAAAGCTAAACTTAAAATTAACGTATTAAATGCATAAGAGTAAAAATATTATTTGGATTAATTGTGTTTACCATGTATTATTCAGAGCAACTGACTCATTTGAAAGGACAAAATAATACCACGACATTATTGGAAGTGTTCTCTAATTAGAAGTCAAATAAGCTTATTTTCTTTTTTTCAAGTATTTTTTCACAATGGAATATGGACCAGATGGATAATTCATGTCAGTACTGAAACATACTGTGTTTCTTAAATGCAAACAGCAGTTCAAGCTTTCATGCCTTTTCCCGTGTTGTAAGTATTGGGAGACAGCTCTTGCTAATGTTTTCTTATTTCTTCACAGTCTAGGCTTTCTGAGCAAAGACCACTGAAAAACTTCATTAAAGGATGATTAAATGGCAGACATAACTTAGAAGTTAGAGATAATGTATCCCTCCTAAAGATTAGAGATTTATCTTCCTCAGAGTGATTTGCTCACATTCCAGGTGGAGATCTTCCTCTTCTCTAACAGGAAAGGATTTGTTTATATTCTATTTAAACAGGTGTCTATCTCTCTTTCTTACTCCCTCCCTTTCGAGGGAAGAGGGGGCAAATGCATCAGCCCTACAGAAGCTCTGAGTTTTATTGTATTGGATTCCATATTTACTGATTCCTTTCCAGTAGTACGACGCCTCTGCACAATCATGTGGACACCTGGCCCTCGTCACACTGTCCTATGGGAAACTGGAGCATAGGAACTAGTGCTAAGGTAGTCTGTGAGTAATAAACAGCAGCCATTACTCTGACCCAGAGATCTCATATTTCCTGACAGAAAAGAAAACTACATACCCATATGCATGCACATATGCACATATCACATATATGTATATGTGTGTGTGTGTTAAGTATATGTAAGTGTTCCCTCCTCTTGAAACATCAGTTTCCCAACTCGTCATCCATCCTTTCTGCTTGGCAAATAACACTCTTCATCTAGAATCTGTCAATGTACTCTTTCAATGAAACAATGCCTAAGAATTACAGGTTGGTCATCACTGATTGTGTGTGTCTATCGTGCTTTGTGCATATTTCTTCAAATACTTATGATGCTCCTTTTTAATGTTTTGATAAGACTACATCTTCCCTTTTGAGTTAGAATCTTAAAAGATACCAACTATGTTCTAGTCATTGTTTTATCCTGGCAGCTATCACGTTCCCCAGGATATAATATGTGATTTAGAAATAATTAGTGAATACTAAGAGGTTTCAGTGGATTCTGGGTTACAGGAAGATTATAATCTTTGTCATCTTTAAGTCTCAAATCAATTTTTACAGGTACAAAATTTTTAAATAAGTTAATGGACAGGCTAGTAAGTATATGCATTAAGGGAAGAAGGTAGAGGCAATCTGATTCGTATGCATAGCTGATCTTACAGATTTACAAATTGGTAGTTGATTTCAGGATGAAGATGTTAATTGGCTAATTGTTTGTTAAAGAAGCAAAGATTCTCCTTACCTAATCTAATGACCCTTGTTTTCACTCTCAGACCACCCTCTGAGCTCATTATCTAAACTCTGTAACCCAGACACGACACTGATTCACTGTATAAATATTGGTAATGTCTATTTTTCCTTGGTAAACTGTATTTACATCATTCCTTGATGAAGCAGGCACTCACAATATGACTATTCTCTAATAACAGAGGATTCTTAACATTTTACCGAAGTTTAAATAACAAAATATGAGGTAGTTTCCCATTTTCTGAAATAATATATATATTTTTTCAAATACACACCCACTTTTAATGCACAGATCCTATGTAGTATTTAAATATGTAATTGTTTTTCCAAAGCACCACAAAGATTTTGGTTAAAAAGTAATTTGTAAACTTCACTGAAACTATCTTGTTTTATGACATGGTTCTCACTGGAACCATGAAATATGGAGTAATTTGATAAAGGAGGAGGCAATCTCAAAATGCAGTGGAAGATCAATGTCAAAGTAACTAATTCTATGGCTAGTTTTTTGCTATTCCATAAAATAAGAATATGTTAAAGAAAAATATTAGGGGATATAGAAAACTGATTTCTCTAAGAAGCAAGCAATAGATAGATAGATTATACATACAAAAGTAATCTTCCTTTAAAATCCTGAAAATTTATTTTAAGAAGAATGTTGACCATAACACATAAGTAGTGTCACTAATAGTTATTCAAATTGTACAATGCCCTGGCCTCAAGCCTTGGCATGCTGTCACAAATTGGGAACATAATAATCCTCACTTTATTTTCTTAATAGAAATAAAAGCTAAAAATATCATAATACATCAAAACATTATAAATACATAGAAAAGGACCCAGGGGGGTTGGCTCATGCCTGTAATTCCAACACTTTGGGAGGCCGGGGCAGGTGGATCATGAGGTCAGGAGATCGAGACCATCCTGGCTAATACGGTGAAACTCCGTCTCTACCAAAAATACAAAAATTTAGCTGGGCGTGGTGGCGGGTGCCTATAGACCCAGCTACTCGGGAGGCTGAGGCAGGAGAATGGCGTGAATCCGGGATGTGGAGATTGCAGTGAGATGAAATGGCACTACTGCACTCCAACCTGGGCAACAAAGCGAGACTCCATCTCAAAAAAAATATATATATATAACATATATATACTATATACATACATATATATTTTTTATATATAAGAAGAATTTTATATGTTATTGATCTTAAGTTTCTATTTATCCTTCCTAACATTGCCCCTCATCAAACTTCCGTATACAGATCAACCGAAATCACTTCACCTATTAATACTTGTCACCTTATTCAACCAACAGATTAAATCACATTCGACTACACTGCTTCCTCTAAAAAGATGACACCAAATATCCTTATCTACTCCCTAATTTGTAAAAAGCTTTCTCTTTATTTCCCTGAGTAGCTTTTCCCTTATTATTCTACACTAGTCAGTTTGTTAAAATATAAAAATATATCACAAAGTAATTTGAGTCATTAATAAAACTAGAAGCTATCTTCTAGTTTTATTAATGACTCAAATTACTTTGTGATATTCCTTTCCCTAAAATCACACACTTTCTTTTCCAGAATGTATGTGTGTGTGTATATGTAAGATAAATGTGAGATACTGATGCACATATACATAAATGCATGCATAACTGTGTGTACATATATATGTAAAATGAAAAGAATTAATACTTATTCCCAAATATAGTATTCTCAGTGATGATGAAGGAGATGATAGGTGGAAAGAAAAACAAAGAGAAAAGTTTAAATCCATTTCAGTCACTTTGATTAAATGTTTTACATTTTCACTCTGCATTAAAAAGAAACACATGAGGTCAACCAATGACATTTAACAACACATCACTGCTTTAAAGTATAATTCACTTTGCACCTTCATTTTCAAGTTGTAATTTCCCTTCCTTTTCATTGTGAGCTCTTACAGAAAATGACATCTAATACTTGCAGCACTTTGGCTATTATGGAGATTCTTGCTATTATATATTATAGGTCCAAATATTCTGCATTTTATCTTCCATAACTTTCCTTTAATGATAGAGCATTGTTAGAAAGTGAGCATATGTTTGTATGTTTCAGGTGAATATACTGGAATTGTTCAAAGCTATTGTATGTGGCAAGTAGGTTTGTACTAGATGAGTGACGTTTCTCGCAGCAATTTGGAAAGAGTCAGTGGTTGTTAGTGAAAGAGCATAGAGAGACCTTTCTGTCATGCAGGAATAGCGTAGCATTACCTTTTCCTTGCAATCCAGCTGCCTGGAGAATAGCTAGCCGTGGTCAGAGATAGCTCCATTATCCAAATGGAAGCAATAGCGGGGCTGCTCATCTGCTGTTCTCAGCACACAGAAGGCCCTCTCATTTGCCTCTAATTCTCCTTCGTCCTCACCAGTTTTATCAAAAAGAATTACTGGTTATAATATACACACATTACCACGCTACTCTAGTCTATTCTCCAGGCAGTTATAAATGCACACACAATCTCTCGTTATTGCGTGATCTGTACAACAAAGTAGAAAATACCACTAAAGTATGTGTAATTGACTGTTCAGAATATGTACTTCCCTATCACCTGATACCTCTCCATTTGGATATTCTTTTCAACAGGATATCTGTTTTGCTCTCTGACATAATTTTTTTCTACCTTTCAAGAGATGGCATTTCTTTTAAACTGTGATACATTGAATGAGTTATTTCTGTACTTCAACAACGTACTCCTCCTGTATTTAACTGTTGATTCAATAGTTGATTTATCTGAGCATTCAATGTTCATTAGAATGAAAGTTTAACTGTTCTAAAAGTGAGAGCTACCCTACCAATTCTTCTGTCTTCTTTGTTAAAATAAAACCTAGGAACTGAAAATTACATAGGTCCCTTAACCTGAGTTACCGAGAGGATAAAAGAGCTACAAAGAAAAATAAACTGTTTAAAGGGAGAGATAATTTGAAAGGGATAAAATGATTATATTAATTTGACTTTTTCTAATTGCTGTGAAGGTGACTTGTGTATAAAAGCAAAGATTCTGTGAACAATGACAGAAAACCAGTTCTATGTTTCTGGGTCTAAGCAGAAGATGTAGATTTGAGAATTTATGAGAACTTTGAGAATTCAAATTTATGTGATAATCAAGCTGTTCAAATAACTCAGTTGTCCCAGAAAGACAGAGACCTAAGACAGAGACATGGAGAGTGTTCAAAATTAAATGAATGCAAAGCAAGGTAAGCGAGAAAAGGAAAAGAAAGGAGACATGGCTAATATGTGTTATGAGTCGGGCTTTGTCCTGGGTGTTTTGTCACCGTTATTTCATTTAATCTTTACATCATTTTTATATAATAAATAATTTTACAGATTTTATACAAAAAAAATTGGTTTCATGAGATTGAGTGACTTGATCCAGCTCTAATCACTAATAGGTAGAAAATCAGAAGGAGAAAGGGAAAGTAAAGGGGAATGGGAGGAATATCATGCCAGGAAGGTAAAGCAAAAGGAGTTTAAAAAGGGATTAGGAGAGAAGGAGTTCATGGTATCATATGCCCAAAAAGCTGTTGAGATTTAGATCTGAGTAATGGCTAGTGAGAAAGCTTAAAACGAAAGAGAAAAATTTAGTTCTTTGTTCGTTAGTTTTGAGACATATTGTCTAGACTCCAGAGATTTTATTAAATTCTCAAAGCTGATTCCTTGGTTTGGCCTACATTTTACATTCTCCCTAAACACTTCCTTCTTTTTTGCTTTTATATTTCCTGGAATTTGAGCAAGAATTCTGTATGACTCTTAAACACAGGCAGCAAAGACATGTGATATTCAGTTATCTAAATTAGGGACTCCACTACTAATTATAATCTATATGAGATTAGGATGCTGAAATGGGACTGAACCAAAAGATAATGTGATAGTTATTACAATACAATATAGTATATGGATCACTTTAAAAAAGATATAACATAGATTTGGAACATCACATTACTTACTTCTGTATTCTGACATGGGAAATAAAATAGTCAATAAATTAGTAAGGATTGTCAAGTCAAATTTATCACCATATCAAAACAGCCCTAATGAGATCAAGGAACCCACATGCGTTGGTTTTGGGTCTTATAACTAAAACCCGCACACAATGTCTTATCAACAGATGATATCAACAACTATATCTAACTCTTGCTATCACTTACCTATGAGTATGGTCCTGGTTCAATTTTACTTTTTTCCACATTATTTCTGTCTCAATTCATGATGATTTCAGCATACAAAATGCTTACTTACTAAGGAACCATTATCTCTCAGTGATTTTGTCCTTCATCTCACAGCCGTGGTCCTACCCAGAATTGTCATTTACCAGCCTATCCATAATCTCAAAATCATGAATCCATTTCTTAGACCATCACCTCTTTTTTTTTTTTTTTTTTGAGACGGAGTCTTGCTCTGTCGCCCGGGCTGGAGTGCAGTGGCCAGATCTCGGCTCACTGCAAGCTCCGCCTCCCTTGTTCACGCCATTCTCCTGCCTCAGCCTCCCGAGTAGCGGGGACTACAGGCGCCGCCACCACGCCCGGCTAGTTTTTTGTATTTTTTAGTAGAGACGGGGTTTCTCCATGTTAGCCAGGAAGACCATCACCTCTTATACTGGCAGCTCACCCCCTCTCTTACTCCATCTCAAACAATCACTGAATCTACACACATAACCAATGCATCGATTCGATCACCTTTCACAGTTCCCTCACCCTGTTAATTTTCCCTCTATCCTTCTTTCCTATCTCAAAATCCAAGGTCAATGCAAATATTCTTTATACTTCTTTTGTTCTATCTCACTTACCTTAAAAGAGCCCAACCCTATTTAAATTCGTTTCCATCTACCAGTTTTCTGCATGCATTCAGCTAAATGGGGCTGGAGAAAGCGCACAGCCAGACTGACTGGCCTTGAGTCATATTTATGAGTACAAACCTCAAGTGAGTTTCCTGACACCTGACTGTCATTCATACTGTACTTTCCTCACGTACTAATGTCCTAAAATGCTTTCCACACAGATGATGATCCCACACCTTCTGCTCTGTCCTCAGACCTCTGATGCTTCACTCTCCATCCTGCCCCTCGGCAGAAAATTGTTCTCTATTTCATGAAGGAGAATTAGGAAAGCAATCAAAAGAGAACTTTTACAGAATCTGCCTCTTAGCTACAAACATTTATACACATAGATGTCTGTTTCCATAAATGAAGTATTTATGTTTCTATCTAAAGTTATCTTCTTTCATGTATTATATTCTCACCGACTTAAGGACAATACTTGAAAATTTTTTTTCTTTTCTTAACATACTCATCAAACTTTCCTTGTCTACTGGATTCATCCCATTAGTTTATAGGTATGCTATTAATTATCCTATATGAAATACATTACACAACAATGACAACAACAAGAACAACAAATTTCCTACTCGTTTTTCTCTTTACATGAAAGTTCTTCAAAAAAGTAACTGGGACTAATATACAAATTCCTTATCTTGTATTTTTTCTTAAACTCACTTTTGTCGGGCATTTAGTTTTACCAACCCATTGGAATTTCTCTTTAAAATATCACCAATGGCCTCTACTTTGCTAACTCCCATGACAAATTTCTGTCCTCACTATATTTTACCAATCAAAAGCATTGTACATAATTGATCTCTAAGATACTATATTGCATGGATTTTTTTTTCTGTATTTCATTGCTCACTTATTATTAATCTTCTTTGCTGGATCTTCATTTCCTTCATCTGTTAATGGTGTAATTACTCAGATCTCAATCCTCTCTCCTGAACTCCAGACTCATGTATCTGACTATCTACTAAACACCGTCACCTAACTATGTAATAAAAACCTCAAGTTTAACATATTGTAAAGGAATAACCAATCTTCTCTCAAAATGTACTCTACCATTTTCTTCTTCATCACTGTTGTTGACAACATCAGACATCATTCTGTTTCAACACCCCTGTTATCTTTCATGACTTTTCTCTTCATATTCCATATCATATCTGTTAGAAATCTTGTTGAATGTTGTTTCAAAATATATTTAGCATTCAATCATTTATCACAAGGGGCTACCACAAGTTGTAAGGGTGGCTAGGAAGTGGATATTCAGTTGAGGACATTGACTATTGAGAAAAATCAGATTTCATTTGACTACTGGTAATGTCTAATATTAACCCACCATTGAAGGCACAGAGAAGTTCATGAAAAGCAGGCACCACTTGACCAATTGTAACCTCAAGTTGTCAGGTCCTGCCTAGTACTCCTTAACACATGGCACAGGAGCAGGAATTGTAAGGGAGGAGAAGCCACACATTATTAAGGGCTTTTGGTTTGTTTGTTTAAATTCTTTTAAATAGAGATAGGGTTTTCCTATGTTGCCCAGGTTGGTCTTGAACTCCTGAGCTCAAGCGATCCTCCCATCTCAGCCTCCCGAAGTGCTGGGATTACAGGTGTGGGTCACCATGCCCTGCCTAACAGCTTTTTAATAGTACTCTGTTACTAAATTCACTAGTGAAATATGGCTCAATGAATATCCTGAGCTTTGATCAATTAGACTAGTAATTCCTTTCTCTTAGTGAGTTGATAAGAAGGAAATCAAACTATATGGAAATTCTTGATATAGAGAACTATAACCCTCTCCTATTACACATTTCCCTTAAAATAAAAAATTAAATACATTTATCTTTCCTTTAGTCCATCCTCAAAGTAAAAGTCTTCCTTTCCTCTCTTCTTGATTACCATCCCCAAAGCTACTAAATGACAAAAGGGCTTCATCTGGCCTCATTCATTATATGTTAATTTTCAGATACTGCATACAGTTTTTAACTGACATAAAAACTAAAGAAACATGCAAAATTCCTAAGTATGAAGTTGTAGAAATTTTTATAACATAAGGATATCTGTGAAACAACCACTCAGAGGTAACCACTATTCTGATTTATTTAATAATACACTGCTTTATCTAATTTGAAATTTATATAAATTTATTCATAAAGTTTATTCTGCTTTGCATCTAATTTATTTTCTGATATTCATCTATATTGTGTGCAAAGATGGCTTGTTAATTCTCATTGGCTTTATATTATTTAGTTAAATGCATATGCCACAACTAATTTTTTATTGTACTATTGATGCACATTTGATTATTTCCCAGGTTTTGGTTCTTTTGAACGGTACTGCTATGAACATTTTAATATGTGCCTTTTGGTGAACATGTGAATAGGTTTCGGTTGAGAATACACTTCAGTGGAATTGCTGATTACGGGGCATGTTCACGCTCAGCTTTAGTGATATAACAAAGAGTTTTCCAAACTTGTACCAGTGTATATTCTCTTCAGAAAAGTATGACAATTTCATTCAACTCCTACACTCAGAAATACTTAGTGTTACAAGTTTTTATGTTTTTCAAAAATTATTGTATCCATTCTGGTGATGATTAGTGATATCATATATGCTTTTATTTACTTTTCCTTGATAATTAATGAGGCTTTCATAAGTTATCTTTATGATGCATTTCCTATCAGAGTATTTTTTAAATTAAACATTTGCTTTCACCTTTAATGCTTTGTAGTTTTTTCCAAATTTTAGATACAAATTATTTGTGAATATATATAATGCAAATAATTTCTGTGTCTCTGTGGTTTGCCTTTTTTACTTTCATTTTGTATCGTGTGTGTGTGTGTGTGTGTCTCTAGATGGGGGTCACACTCTATCGCCTAAGTTGGTCCTGAACTCCTGAACTTAAGCAATCTTTCTATATTGGCTTCACAAAGTGCTGGGATTACAGGTATGAACTACTGTGCCTATCCCTTGTATCTTTAAATGAACTGAAATTTATAAATTTAAGAAAGGCAAATTTTTCTCTTCTCTTTTATAATTTTTGTTGCCATTTACTAGTTTAAAAAACATTTGCATACCTCAGTTACAATAATAGTTTTCTACTTATTGCTTAGATTGAATCTTAATTGTTTTATCATGCATATGTCGATGTCAATTTACCCATTGTCCATTTTGTGTGTTATGTAAGGTAAGGGTCAAGATGTTTTTATAAAACATGATATTCAATTTACCCACAATTATTCTTTAATAAGACCATCACTGACCACTGAATTCACATGCATCATTTTTATAAGTAAATTAATAAGTTACATAAAATTATAATCTCTAGACTCTACTCCAATGTTTTATGTGTATATTGATGAGCCAGTAGTCATATCATATAAATTAGGGTTTATTTCTAACACTGGGAATGTAAGTCTTCCAACTCAATTCTTAAAGTTTATAATCTTGTCTCTTCTCTAGTTTTTCAATTTCCATATAAGTGTAAATTATCTTCTGAATTTTCACAAGTAAATGCTAGTAGAATATTTTATTTGGATTGCATTGAATATATTGATCAAGCTGAAGAGAATAGAGTTCTCCAATCATGAACATATTGTTTCTCTTTATTTATTTATTTATTTTTTCCTTTTTTTAAAATTATTATTATTATACTTTTACTTCTAGGGTACATGTGCATAACGTGCAGGTTTGTTACATATGTATACTTGTGCCATGTTGCTGTGCTGCACCCATCAACTCGTCAGCACCCATCAACTCGTCATTTACATCAGGTATAACTCCCAATACCATCCCTCCCCCCTCCCCCCTCCCCATGATAGGTCCCGGTATGTGATGTTCACCTTCCCGAGTCCAAGTGATCTCATTGTTCAGTTGCCACCTATGAGTGAGAACATGCGGTGTTTGGTTTTCTGTTCTTGTGATAGTTTGCTAAGAATGATGGTTTCCAGCTGCATCCATGTCCCTACAAAGGACACAAACTCATCCTTTTTTATGGCTGCATAGTATTCCATGGTGTATATGTGCCACAATTTCTTAATCCAGTCTGTCACTGATTGACATTTGGGTTGATTCCAAGTCTTTGCTATTGTGAATAGTGCCGCAATCAACATACGTGTGCATGTGTCTTTATAGCAGCATGATTTATAATCCTTTGGGTATATACCCAGTAATGGGATGGCTGGGTCATATGGTACTTCTACTTCTAGATCCTTGAGGAATCGCCGTACTGTTTTCCATAATGGTCGAACTAGTTTACAATCCCACCAACAGTGTAAAAGTGTTCCTATTCCTCCACATCCTCTCCAGCACCTGTTGTTTCCTGACTTTTGAATGATTGCCATTCTAACTGGTGTGAGATGGTATCTCATTGTGGTTTTGATCTGCATTTCTCTGATGGCCAGTGATGATGAGCATTTTTTCATGTGTCTGTTGGCTGTATGAATGTCTTCTTTTGAGAAATGTCTGTTCATATCCTTTGCCCACTTTTTGATGGGGTTGTTTGTTTTTTTCTTGTAAATTTGTTTGAGTTCTTTGTAGGTTCTGGATATTAGCCCTTTGTCAGATGAGTAGATTGCAAAAATTTTCTCCCATTCTGTAGGTTGCCTGTTCACTCTGATGGGAGCTTCTTTTGCTGTGCAGAAGCTCTTTAGTTTAATGAGATCCCATTTGTCAATTTTGGCTTTTGCTGCTGTTGCTTTTGGTGTTTTAGATGTGAAGTCCTTGCCCATGCCTATGTCCTGAATGGTACTACCTAGGTTTTCTTCTAGGATTTTTATGGTATTAGGTCTAACATTTAAGTCTCTAATCCATCTTGAATTAATTTTTGTATAAGGAGTAAGGAAAGGACCCAGTTTCAGCTTTCTACTTATGGCTAGCCAATTTTCCCAGCACCGTTTATTAAATAGGGAATCCTTTCCCCATTTCTTGTTTCTCTCAGGTTTGTCAAAGATCAGATGGCTGTAGATGTGTGGTATTATTTTTGAGGATTCTGTTCTGTTCCATTGGTCTATATCTCTGTTTTGGTACCAGTACCATGCTGTTTTGGTTACTGTAGCCTTGTAGTATAGTTTGAAGTCAGGTAGCATGATGCCTCCAGCTTTGTTCTTTTGACTTAGGATTATCTTGGCAATGCGGGCTCTTTTTTGGTTCCATATGAACTTTAAAACAGTTTTTTCCAATTCTGTGAAGAAATTCATTGGTAGCTTGATGGGGATGGCATTGAATCTATAAATAACCTTGGGCAGTATGGCCATTTTCACGATATTGATTCTTCCTATCCATGAGCATGGTATGTTCTTCCATTTGTTTGTGTCCTCTTTTATTTCACTGAGCAGTGGTTTGTAGTTCTCCTTGAAGAGGTCCTTTACATCCCTTGTAAGTTGGATTCCTAGGTATTTTATTCTCTTTGAAGCAATTGTGAATGGAAGTTCATTCATGATTTGGCTCTCTGTTTGTCTGTTACTGGTGTATAAGAATGCTTGTGATTTTTGCACATTAATTTTGTATCCTGAGACTTTGCTGAAGTTGCTTATCAGCTTAAGGAAATTTTAGGCTGAGACAATGGGGTTTTCTACATATACAATCATGTCATCTGCAAAAAGGGACAATTTGACTTCTTATTTTCCTAACTGAATCCCCTTGATTTCTTTCTCTGGCCTGATTGCCCTAGCCAGAACTTCCAACACTATGTTGAATAGGAGTGGTGAGAGAGGGCATCCCTGTCTTGTGCCAGTTTTCAAAGGGAATTTTTCCAGTTTTTGCCCATTCAGTATGATATTGGCTGTGGGTTTGTCATAAATAGCTCTTATTATTTTGAGGTACGTTCCATCAATACCGAATTTATTGAGCGTTTTTAGCATGAAGGGCTGTTGAATTTTGTCAAAAGCCTTTTCTGCATCTATTGAGATAATCACGTGGTTCTTGTCTTTGGTTCTGTTTATATGCTGGATTACGTTTATTGATTTTCGAATGTTGAACCAGCCTTGCATCCCAGGGATGAAGCCCACTTGATCATGATGGATAAGCTTTTTGATGTGCTGCTGAATCTGGTTTGCCAGTATTTTATTGAGGATTTTTGCATCGATGTTCATCAGGGATATTGGTCTAAAATTCTCCTTTTTTGTTGTGTCTCTGCCAGGCTTTGGTATCAGGATGATGTTGGCCTCATAAAATGAGTTAGGGAGGATTCCCTCTTTTTCTATTGATTGGAATAGTTTCAGAAGGAATGGTACCTGCTCCTCCTTGAACCTCTGGTAGAATTCAGCTGTGAATCCATCTGGTCCTGGACTTTTTTTTGTTGGTAGGCTATTAATTCTTGACTCAATTTCAGAGCCTGCTATTGGTCTATTCAGGGATTCAACTTCTTCCTGGTTTAGTCTTGGAAGAGTGTAAGTGTCCAGGAAATTATCCATTTCTTCTAGGTTTTCTAGTTTATTTGCATAGAGGTGTTTATAGTATTCTCTGATGGTAGTTTGTATTTCTGTGTGGTCAGTGGTGATATCCCCTTTATCATTTTTTATTGCGTCTATTTGATTCTTCTCTCTTTTATTCTTTATTAGTCTTGCTAGCGGTCTGTCAATTTTGTTGATCTTTTCAAAAAACCAACTCCTGGATTCATTGATTTTTTGGAGGGTTTTTTTGTGTCTCTATCTCCTTCAGTTCTGCTCTGATCTTAGTTATTTCTTGCCTTATACTAGCTTTTGAATGTGTTTGCTCTTGCTTCCCTAGTTCTTTTAATTGTGATGTTAGAGTGTCAATTTTAAATCTTTCTAGCTTTCTCTTGTGGGCATTTAGTGCTATAAATTTCCCTCTACACACTGCTTTAAATGTGTCCCAGAGATTCTGGTATGTTGCATCTTTGTTCTCATTGGTTTCAAAGAACATCTTTATTTCTGCCTTAATTTCATTATGTACCCAGTAGTCATTCAGGAGCAGGCTGTTCAGTTTCCATGTAGTTGAGCGGTTTTGATTGAGTTTCTTAGTCCTGAGTTCTAGTTTGATTGCACTGTGGTCTGAGAGACAGTTTGTTATAATTTCTGTTCTTGTACATTTGCTGAGGAGTGCTTTGCTTCCAATTATGTGGTGAATTTTGGAATAAGTGCGATGTGGTGCTGAGAAGAATGCATATTCTGTTGATTTGGGGTGGAGAGTTCTATAGATGTCTATTAGGTCTGCTTGCTGCAGAGATGAGTTCAATTCCTGGATATCCTTGTTAACTTTCTGTCTCGTTGATCTGTCTAAGATTCACAGTGGAGTGTTGAAGTCTCCCATTATTATTGTATGGGAGTCTAAGTCTCTTTGTAAGCCTCTAAGGACTTGCTTTATGAATCTGGGTGCTCCTGTATTGGGTGCATATATATTTAGGATAGTTAGCTCTTCCTGTTGAATTGATCCCTTTACCATTATGTAATGACCTTCTTTGTCTCTTTTGATCTTTGATGGTTTAAAGTCTGTTTTATCAGAGACTAGATTGCAACCCCTGCTTTTTTTGGTTCTCCATTTGCTTGGTAGATCTTCCTCCATCCCTTTATTTTGAGCCTATGTATGTCTCTGCATGTGAGATGGGTCTGCTGAATACAGCAGACTGATGGGTCTTTACTCTTTATCCAGTTTGCCAGCCTGTGTCTTTTAATTGGAGCATTTAGCCTATTTACATTTAAGGTTAATATTGTTATGTGTGAACTTGATCCTGCCATTATGATATTAACTGGTTATTTTGCTCGTTAGTTGATGCAGTTTCTTTCTAGCCTCGATGGTCTTTACATTTTGGCATGTTTTTGCAATGGCTGGTACCGGTTGTTCCTTTCCATGTTTAGTGCTTCCTTCAGGGTCTCTTGTATGGCAGGCCTGGTGGTGACAAAATCTCTAAGCATTTGCTTATCTGTAAAGGATTTTATTTCTCCTTCACTTATGAAACTTAGTTTGGCTGGATATGAAATTCTAGGTTTAAAATTCTTTTCTTTAAGAATGTTGAATATTGGCCCCCACTCTCTTCTGGCTTGTAGAGTTTCTGCCGAGAGATCTGCTGTTAGTCTGATGGACTTCCCTTTGTGGGTAACCCAACCTTTCTCTCTGGCTGCCCTTAAGATTTTTTCCTTCATTTCAACTTTGGTGAATCTGGCAATTATGTGTCTTGGAGTTGCTCTTCTCGAGGAGTATCTTTGTGGCATTCTCTGTATTTCCTGGATTTGAATGTTAGCCTGCCCTACTAGGTTGGGGAAGTTCTCCTGGATGATATCCTGAAGAGTGTTTTCCAACTTGGTTCCATTTTCCCCCTCACTCTCAGGCACCCCAATCAGACGTAGATTTGGTCTTTTTACATAATCCCATACTTCTTGAAGGCTTTGTTCATTTCTTTTTCTTCTTTTTTCTTTTGGTTTCTCTTCTCGCTTCATTTCATTCATTTGATCATCAATCACTGATACTCTTTCTTCCAGTTGATCGAGTCGGTTACTGAAGCTTGTGCATTTGTCACGTATTTCTCGTGTCATGGTTTTCATATCTGTCATTTCGTTTATGACCTTCTCTGCATTAATTACTCTAACTATCAATTCTTCCACTCTTTTTTCAAGATTTTTAGTTTCTTTGCGCTGGGTACGTAATTCCTCCTTTAGCTCTGAGAAGTTTGATGGACTGAAGCCTTCTTCTCTCATCTCATCAAAGCCCTTCTCTGTCCAGCTTTGATCCATTGCTGGTGATGAGTTGCGCTCCTTTGCAGGGGTAGATGTGCTCTTATTTTTTGAATTTCCAGCTTTTCTGCCTTGCTTTTTCCCCATCTTTGTGGTTATATCTTCCTCTGGTCTTTGATGATTTGACGTACTGATGGGGTTTTGGTGTAGGTGTCCTTCCTGTTTGATAGTTTTTCTTCTAACAGCCAGGACCCTCAGCTGTAGGTCTGTTGGAGATTGCTTGAGGTCCACTCCAGACCCTGTTTGCCTGAGTGTCAGCAGCAGAGGCTGCAGAAGATAGAATATTGCTGAACAGTGAGTGTACCTGTCTGATTCTCACTTTGGAAGCTTCCTCTCAGGGGTGTACTCCACCCTGTGAGGTGTGGGGTGTCAGACTGCCCCTAGTGAGGGATGTCTCCCAGTTAGGCTACTCAGGGGTCAGGGACCCAGTTGAGCAGGCAGTCTGTCCCTTCTCAGATCTCAACCTCCGTGTTGGGAGATCCACTACTCTCTTCAAAGCTGTCAGACAGAGTCGTTTGCGTCTGCAGAGGTTTCTGCTGCTTTTTTTTGTTGTTGTGGTTGTTGTTTAGCTGTGCCCTGTCCCCAGAGGTTGAGTCTACAGAGACAGGCAGGTTTCTTTGAGCTGCTGTGAGCTCCACCCAGTTTGAGCTTCCCAGCGGCTTTGTTTACCTACTTAAGCCTCAGCAATGGCGTGCGCCCCTCCCCCAGCCTCGCTGCTGCCTTGAGGTTAGATCGCAGACTGCTGTGCTAGCAATGAGGGAGGCTCCGTGGCCAGGGACCCTCCCAGCCAGGTGTGGGATATAATCTCCTGCTGTGCCTGTTTGCTTAAAGCACAGTATTGGGGTGGGAGTTACCCAATTTTCCAGGTGTTGTGTGTCTCAGTTCCCCTGGCTAGGAAAAGGGATTCCCTTACCCCTTGCACTTCCCAGGTGAGGCGATGCCTCACCCTGCTTCAGCTCTCGCTGATCGGGCTGCAGCAGCTGACCAGCACCGATTGTCCGGCACTCCCTAATGAGATGAACCCAGTACCTCAGTTGAAAATGCAGAAATCACTGGTCTTCTGTGTCGCTCGCACTGGGAGTTGGAGACTGTAGCTGTTCCTATTCGGCCAACTTGTTCCACCCCCCTCTCTTTATTTATTTAGACATTCTTTAATATTTTCATTGTTGTGTTCAGTGGTATATTAATAGAGTGCTTACATTTCTTTCATTAGGTTTATTCTAAGAAATTTGATGTAATCTGTGCTATTGCAAGTGTTCAATTCTGTTTATTTTGAATTATTTTTGGTGGTATATGGAAATTATATTATTACTTTATGTTATATCAAAAGATCTTTTTATGTTTGCTTGTCAATACTTATTAATTTTCAAAGCATGTTTATAGTTTCTTTGAATTTTTCTGCATATGAAAATCATGATATCCTTGAATACAGTTTTTATACTTTGGTTCCAAACTTTTAACATTTAATTTTTTTTTTTTTACTTGACTTTAGAAAAATGTTCAGTAGAAAAAGAATAGTAAACAATATTTACATTCTTGACACCAGTGGGAAACACTTTTATATATTTCAATATTTCACCACAAAGCATAGTGCTAGTTCCTTTTTAATTTTTTTTAAACTGTCAGATTAAGTAAGTCCCTTTCTCTTTCAAGATTGTTAAGTGGGTTTTGTTTTTATTTTCATTACTAAGAGGATTTTAATGATCTCAAATTCTTCAGTTACATGAAAAATGATATATGGCTTTTCCCCTTTTTCATTAATGTGTTGAATTACAATGATGAATTTTCAAAAGTTATATATGTTTTATTTAATAAAATGACTCTCATTCTGTGTGATACATCTTTTTGTAGATAACTGAATTCAGTTTTGTAATATGCTATTTTGGAATTCTCATGTTGTTTACAAAGATATTGTCTTTAATTTTTCTTGCTTACACTGCCTTTTTCAGGTTTACATACAAGATTATATTGACTTCATGAGTTAAATATTTTCACTCTCCTTCAATTTTCTGAAAAAAAATGTAAATTTGCATCATTATTTCTTTTAATATTGGGAAAAATTCAGCAGAGAAGTAATCTGATCAGGCAGGAAGATTTTGTGGTGTGGTTTGTATTCAAGATACAATTTATTTGACAGATTTAAGACTTTTTAGATCTTCTATTTCTTCTTATGTCAGTTTTACTAATTTTGTTCTTTTCCAAAAATTTCTTCATCAATGCTATAAAATATATTGTCATAAAAAATTTTATAATATCTGATTTTAAGCATATGGAGGATTTATAACCTTCTTTAACTTCTAATATTGGCAATTTGTTAGTTCTATTTGCTTTATGAGTTTGTTGAGAGATTTGTGAAATTTATGAATTTTTTCAATGAAGTTTTTGCTCTCTTGAATTTCTTAGTTTCTTTATTCTGCATATGCTTTATTTCACTGATACTGATTTCCACTCTTATATTGGCAACCGGAACTTTCTTCCTTCTACTTAGACACATTGTAAAGTCGCAAATGTAATATTAAATTTATTTTTAAATGAATAATGGTTAGAGAACAAACTTTTATAATTCAATTTATTGAGAATTTATTGAGGCTAGTTTTATGAGTCAGCATATGGTTTGTTTTTGTGCACTTAAAAAGAATCAGTATTCTACAGTTGTTGAGTTCAGTGTATTATATCACTTAGTTCAATTTGGTTTCCTGAATTGTACAAATCTTTTTAAGGCTTACTGTTTTCAAATTTTAAGTAGTTTTTATTCCTTATTTTTAATTCTGTTTATTTTTGCTATACACATATTTCAAATAAATACTGAATATTTATAATTTTGTATTGAATTACCATGTTATAATTATAAAATGATCACTTAATCATCAGTAATACTTCTTTCTTAAAGTATCTTTTGTCTGTGTAGTAGGAGGTTTTGATTGAGACACATTACTCCATCATAGTGGAACTAGAAGTCTAATGTATACATGTATCTCTTCTACATATTTCCTAAACATTGATGATTCATATGCTTTCCTTTTAACTTAGCATATTGAGGGTTTTTAAATCATATCTAGAATATCATTGCAATATTCTTTTAAATTGTTATTTTTCATCAATTTATTTTCCTTCAAAAATTCTCCGTGTAGCTTTGCAATCACATTTTAAAAATAAACATCTTACTTTTCTCCTCTGCTTAAAATCCATCTTTGAAATGCATTACTTTTATAATAAAATTAAAATCCATAGTAGAATCTATAGGAATCTCCAGTATCTAACTACCTTGCTTGACCTTTTAAAATCATCTCTTAGCAACACCCTATTTTAGCACTTCATTTCAAACACAGTGAATGAATTCCATCATGATCAATCAGGTTTCTAACTTTTCACATGTAATGTACAATGAGAATTATGCTATCCTTCCTACACAACTCACTCCAATTTGCTTGATGAATGAATTCTTATTTCCTACAGTGCTCAAAAATCAATCTCTTAAAAAAACTTCTTGACTCTTTTCATATCTAGCTTCCATCCAATTTCTCAAATTGAGTTGGCAACTTTTCTCTCTTTTCTACTTGGCACCTTATTGATACATCTATCACAGCACTTATTCTATATGACAATTGTTTATTTATATGTCTGTGCTTCCAACTAGACCAAGTCTCTCAAGGAAAAATATTATGTATGTATTTGTTTGATGTTTGAATGATATGCAACTAGAACATATTCTGGGACTGTATAAATATTTTAAGACAAATTAAGAGACAATTGTCATTGTGTTTTACCAATAAGTTTCTTAAAATGATTAGACAGAACTGCATATTTCTGTCTATTCAGTATGGACAGGGCATTCAGTATGGACAAAAGCATATTTGATTTATGTCTTTTCCATCAATTGGGTAGCAATTTAATATCGAGCTAGTAACTTAATCTTTTTTTTCTTACTCTCTGTTATAGGCTGAATTCTGTCCACACAAAATGTATGAGTGAAACACATTACTCTATTATACAGGGAAACAGAAATCTAATGCATATATTTATATCTTCTACATGTTTCCTAAACATTGATAATTGACATGCTTATCTTTTCACTTATCTACTTGAGATTTTTTAAATACTTACTACCCTGGGTGTGGTGGCTTACTCCTGTAATCCCAGCACTTTGGGAGGCTGAGGTTGGCAGATCATGGGGTCAAGAGATCGAGACCATCCTGGCCAACATGGTGAAACACCATCTCTACTGAAAATACAAACATTAGCTGGGTGTGGTGGTGTGCACCTGTAGTCCCAGCTACTCGGGAGGCTGAGGCAGGAGATTACTTGAACCTGGGAGGTGGAGGTTGCAATGAGCTGAGATCACGCCACTGCACTCCAGCCTGGTGGCAGAACGAGGCCCCATCTCAATCAATCAATCAATCAGTCAATAAAATAAAACTCTACTAGTCCCATAAAATGTGACTGTAATCAAATTTAGGGCCTTTAAAAGAGGTAATTAAGGTTAAATGAGACCACTGTTGTGGGTCCTAATCCAACATAACTGATGTCGTTATAAGAAGAGGAGACAAAGACAGACAGCAGAGGAAAGAGACGACAGAGGAAACATCAGATGTAGATAAATGGAAAATATGGCCAATTACAAGCCAAAGAGAGAGGCCTCAGAATGAAACCATCATTGCCAACAGCCTAGATCTTGGCTAATAGTGTCCAGAGCTGTGAGAAAATAAATTTCTGTTGTCTAAGTCATCCCATCTTTGATATTTGTTATGTCAGGAGCATTAGTTAACTAATACAATCTTCTATGAATCTGGTGATGGCTGAATAAGATAAAATATATAACACTGTTTGGAAAGTTCTAACATGTGATGTTACCTACATTCTGAAATAAGTATGGTTATGTGCCACATAACAACATTGCATTCAACAATGAGCAGCATATATAACAGTGATCCCATATAATTATAATGTATTTTTACTCTTCCTTTTTCTGTTTAGATATGTTTAGATGCACACATATTTATCATGATGTTATCATTGCCTATAGTATTCAGTACAGCAACATGCTATACAGGTTTGTAACCTAGGAGTAATAGGATATACCACATAGCCTGGATGTGTGGTGGGCTATGACATCTAGGTTTGTGTTCGTACACTCTATGATGTTTCCATGACTATGAAATCGCCTAATGATGCATTTCTCAGAACATAGCTCCATTGATAAGCAATGCATGACTGTTTTCTAAATTTTAATATCAGCTCCCCCAAAAGTTAACTTCTCTGTCATTTTTTTAAAAACTTTTAATTTGGGAACAATTACAGATTTACAGGGTCATTGAAAAGGTGGGACAGAGTTTCTGTATACCCCACTCTCAGTTTATTTTTACTAACATCTTACATGAAGAGTGTGCATTTGACACAATTAATAAAATAATATTAATGCACTATTACTTATTAATCTCCATTTTTACTACACCTAAAAATTTCTTACAATTTTATGTATATTATTTATTGATAATATGTAATCTCTTTATAATATTACATACATATAATATTTATCTGTCTCCTCAGGTTCCACTTGTAAGCTACTAAAATAAAAAACTCTTTGAACACTGAAGTCTGGAATCCTTACTTAGAAAAAAGCTCATTAAGTGATTCAGTGATAGTCACGTCTGTTAACCCTTACTTTAGGCACAGCTATAATAATTCCAATGTCAAATAAGGTTACTTCAACCTTTCCCTTATCTACAGATTATGAATTTCCAGTAGCCCCTCAAGAGTTCTATGATTTATTTTTTCTTAGTGACCTCTGGTCCCAAGGGCCTCTTTTCTCTGAATTATCTCTGTTTAACGGAATCTTACCATTCCACACATGTTGTCACTGTTTCTTACTGCATGAACACAGATGTCAAATGCAGTCCTTTTCATTCTTTTCTAAATACATGCACATGCATAAAAACACATATTAATAGCAAATATTGCATTGTGCATTAAACTTTATACTAAATTGCTATATAATAAAGACAAAAACAAATAACTTAAAAATGAATATTTGACAGTTTTCTTTAAAAAGCAACCACTATTTTTTCTCATCCATTTTGCAATCTGTTCTGTGATCTCTTGCAAGTTTTTAACCTTTTTTACATTCTCCTGTCAAACTTCCTTCCCAGAAAGAAAAAATAAATTACTTTATATTTTGTTTGTGAACTTACAATATATCATAGAAATGTATTTTATAAAAAAATCAATCCTCAGTTGATATTGTTCCAAGTCAATAGGAGAGCAATATGGTTTGGCTCTGTGTCCCCACCCAAATCTCATGTTCAATTGTGATCCTGAGTGTTGGAGGTGGAGCCTGGTGGGTAACTGGATCATAGGGATGGTTTCTGATGGTTTAACACCATCCTCCTAGTGGTGTCTTGCGATTCCTCACAGGATCTGGTTGTTTAAAAGTGTATAGCACTGCCCTCTTTGCTTTCTTTTCCTCCTGCTTTAGCCCTGTAGTATATGCCAGCTTCCCCTCCAGCTTCTGCCATGATTGTAAGTTTCCTGAGGCCTCCACAGCTGTGCTTCCGATACAGCTTGTGGAACGATACGCCAATTAAATCTTGTTCCTCATAAATTACCCAGTGATATACTTATGCTGTATCCCCAACCAAATCTCACCTTGAATTGTAGCTCTCATGATCCCTATGTATCATGGGAGGCACCCAGTGGGAGGTAATTGAATCATGGTGCTGGGTTTTTCCCATGCTGTTCCTGTGACAGTGAATAAGTCTCATGAGATCTGATGGTTTTATAAATGGAAGTTCCTCTGCACACGCTCCCTCGCCTTCCACCATGTAAGATGTGCCTTTGTTCCTCTTTCACCTTCCACCAGGATTGTGAGGCCTCCCCAGCCATGTGAAAACTGTAAGTCCATTAAACCACTTTCTTTTATAAATTAATCAGTCTCAGGTATGTCCTTATAGCAGTGTGAAGACAGACTAATATATGTAGTCCTTTATGTCATATTGGTGCAAAAGTAATTGCAGTTTTTGCCATAAAAGTAAGCAATGTGAGAACAGACTAATACACTGGGCATACTAGAGAGTTAGTACCATGGAAGCTGTCAAAGAGCTTACTGGTTGTGCCTGTCAAATTAGGGACTTTTATATACATATTCCTTTCTACCTTCATGAAAACAATGAGGTGTGTTTTTTCACTGCATTCTCTCATTGTAGAGAGGAAACTGAGGTACCAATAGTTCAACATACATCGAAATGCACAGTTTGTTAAAAGTATAGAAGCAGAAGTTGAATTCAAATACAGACTCCAAAACCTTGATTATTTTTACATCAACAGTCCACTTCTACAGCTAAAGCCTTAAAGTGTTCCTAATAATGCTCCTTTCCACCACCAATTGTACTCCAGCCTACTGAGAAGACAAATAGAGTGGTAAATTTTCCAGGAAAGCTGCAGCAATCTGGAAAGTGGCAGCAATTCAGATTGGTGAAGTTAAAGGTAATAGCAAATGGAATGTTGGTTGCCCTTTTGACAGATGTAGCAGCTACTAGCATTAATTCATCTCCACACTTGGCAGGTGTACCAGCTACTGGTGTTAACACCATCTAAAATAGGGTTAGTTGGTGGAGCTAGATTAAAAATAAGACAGATCGTCTAATTTTCCTACAATTGCTTAGACAGTTACCCAGGGGTTGCCTTATGCCATCTAAATTAGTACTTTTACATTTACAAATAATATAGTCTTTCTTTGCAAGGGCCTTTATCTTAGACTTTTCTTTCTATGTAACTGACTCAATAATTTGATTTATACTCTGTGAACTTTAGTAACAAACCCAACGTAGATTAATAAGCTCCAGACAATCAAAGGCTATATAATTTTAAATAGATCTGGAAAAACCTGTACTTCTTTATGTTATTAACAATACTGAAGAGAGTTAAGTCTAACTACTTTGTTTTACATTTATCTCATCCTAAAGCTGGTGAATAATATTATCATGCAAATGCAGAAGCAGTTAATTTGTTTACATGTGAACCAAAAATTAGATATACTAAGATTTTTCTCATGCAACTCTTCATTTCAAAATAAATAGTTTTTAAAGTATTTTCATTTAGAGAAACAATAATAAAGTGTCTATAGAAATAGTTGTTCTTAGTAACAAAATGGAAAAATGTGAAAAATTTCTTTTCTTTTTCTCATTCTTATTTCTGTAATTTTCATAGCCCCTCACTCCTTATAGTGTATAAGAGAGGTCAACATTTTTTCTCCAAATCATATGTGATGATTACATTAGGTAAGCAATCTGATCACAGAATCTCTACACCAACACAATTATAAAGTACTTAGTAAAATGACACTCAATAAACCTTGAGATTATCTGACTTGTTTTTCTCTTTAATTAAAACGAAGAACTAAGAAAACTATATAATTTCAAGCAATAAATTGAAGAACTATATTTAAAATTCTAGGTCTAAATAGTCCATTCATTTCTGTTCAGATTTTCTTCCTTTCATCCTCTATTGTGGTACCTACTTAGGTTCTTAAATAAAACAGGAAGTTACAATTTTTCTACATTTTATAAGATGTGCAACTGTTAACAAAAAACTTTCTCCTCTGAAGTTGTTTTTTGCATTTTACTGTGTTTTAGAATAATTGCCCCAACAACACAGATTAAATTCAAAGGAACAGTGAGATATTTTCACACATGTGAATTCAGCACTCATTATTCAGATAATCTTTCTTCTTTTCTAATACTGGTCATGGAGCAGATATTTTCATTTTAACAGTGAAACCAGTTATTCAATTTCACTTACATTTAATGGATAAACCTAAGGTTTTATTTTTTTACTAACAAACGCAAGGATGGGAAGTGATCTTGGGAAGGGGTGACAGTTGACAGCTTCTAGAAACAGCCATCATGCTTCTGCAGCTGGTGACAATGCTTACTATTGCAGCTCCAAAGACTTGTACTGGCTGGGGGCCAGGCCTCTTGTTGGAATTCAAAGAACCCATCTGGATAAAGCTCCCCTGACACTGACCTGAATTGAGATCACAGACTGGCATAGTCCTTCAGATTCTAGGTATTGTGTGCCTTTTATCAAGGGCAGGCCATGACACTGACAAAAGAAGAAAATACATATTCTCCATATTGACAGATTTTTTCCCACTTTTATAGATGTAAAGCAAGATATAGAAATAAAAATCAAACAGCAGAAAACCAGAAAGACCCTTTATGTCTTGAGTATAAAATATGTTTATGTGTATATTTTAAGCTTATGTTTGTGAAGTGATGTTTCTCACAGACTCTCATTTAAGTTGGGGATTGAAAGAGCATTATGTTAGGGAATGGGGTGCTTACATGAGAAAACATTAATGTTTCACAGTTTAGGCATTATTCTTCATGGATGATTATCAGCTTTAGGGAGACAGGTGAAAAGTTAGAAAATATGATTATGTATGTCATTTTGTTTCATAGCAAAATAATTAACTTTTTCTGTGCCTTATTCCTCTGCCTTAAATCATGCAAGAAGTTTCAAAAGACTTTTTGAGCCAAACCTTGGTAAGCAGCTCTCCAAGCTGTAAAAGTCACCGTAGCCTTCCTGTGAACACCATTATAGGTCTCCTAGACTCCATGAATCATGCCCTGGAAACCCCCTTACATGACACAGCATCATGACTCGAAACGCAGTCTTCTCACAGACAACCATAATTAGACAAAAACATTCTGAATCATAGCAGGAGGCTGTTAGCTCTCATCAAAGAGAGTCACAACACTCATCCCAAATGTACCTCCCTGCTGACCTTAGTCACAGTCTGTCACAGCCAAGATAGGCTAGATTATGTGCTACTACTAAATAAATTCAAACAGCCTGTGGTTTGCATCAACAGATACGTATTCCTTACTCATACTACACGGCCGTTTTAGACCCAGTGTTGCTCGAGTCCAGTTTTTCCCCACTGGAACCCAGATAATGAAGCAGGGTCAGTATGAAACATTGCTGGTTATTGTAACAGGAAAAATAATGTATGGGAAAATATAATCTTGTTCTAAAAGCTTTTGCTCAAAAATAATATGTCACGTTTGCTTACATTCTATTGACCAAAGCAAGTCACATAAATCCCCAGTTAACATTTTCTAGGTGGTACCAAAACAACAACAAAAAAGGCAAACATGTAAGCCATTTCTTTTTGAAGTTGAGAGTGTTTCTAGACTAGCAATGTACCCAGATGCCAGAAAGAAGCAAATGCAAACTATTTCCAGAGGATAAACCTTCATTTTAGGTCTCAAATAACTCAAGACTACAAATAATTCTTCAAGAAAAATTCTCAGTTCACAATCAGAAATAACCAAACACAAAAGAAAAATTGAGAATAAGAAACAAAGAAAACAAATGAACAAACAAATAAAACTGGTGTAAACATATCCCATAAGACTTCAGATATTGAAATAATCACAATAATGTAAAGAATACAAAATAATTAAGCTTACAATATTTGAGAACTATTAGTTTAAAGCACCTTCAGGAAACAGTAACATGCTACTTTTATAACTTTAAGAAGAAAAAATTGGAAAAAAAGGAAAATGCAAAAAAAAAAAAATGCTACATTTATTTACAATAAAACTAACAAACCAGGGACAGAAGGAAATTCACTTAACCTGAAAAAGAGAGTCTTCAAAATCCTTAACCAAATTGCTTCGTTTTGCTTTATTATTTATTAATTTTTTGAAATTAAATAACAATTGTTTATATTAATGGTGTACAACATGATGGTTTGAAACATGTATACATTTTTGAATGGCTACATTACACCAATTAACATATGCTTTGACTCACATATTTATCATTTATTTGTGGAGAGAACACTTAAGATCTACTGTCTTAGCAATTCTTAAGTATACAATACATTGTTATGAACTATAGTCATCATATTACAAAATAGGTAACTTAGATTTATTCTTGCTGTCTAAATGCAATTTTGCATCCTTTGACCAACATCTTGCCAATCCTTCCCCCTCCTCCCATCCCTGGTAATCATTATTCTTCTTTCTGCTTCTATGAGTTTAGCAGTTTTTAGATTTTACATATTAGTGAGATCATGTATTATTTGTCTTTCTATGATTGACTTATTTTATTTAACAGAATGTCCTCCAGGTTCATCCATGTTACTGTTAATGTCAGGATTTATATATATATATATACACACACACACACACACACACACACTTTAAGTTCTAGGGTACATACGCACAATGTGCAGGTGTGTTACATATGTATTCATGTGCCATTTTGGTGTGCTACACCCATTAACCAGTCATTTACATTTGGTATATCTCCTAATGTTATCCCTTCCCCCTTCCCTCACCTCACAACAGCCCCGGTGTGTGATGGTCCTCTTCCTGTGTCCAGGTGTTCTCATTGTTAAAATTCCCACCTATGAGTGAGAACATGCGGTGTTTGGTTTTCTGTCTTTGCGAGAGTTTGCTGAGAATTATGGTAGATACATTGAAAACTTTCTCTTTAAGATAAGAAATAAAGAAAAGTTGCTGATCCATACCACATCTATTAAACAATGTACTAGATGTTTTAGCCAGCCCATCAAGAAAAGAAAAAGAAGAAAAAAGTAGATTAGGAAAAAATAAACTGTCATTAACTGTTACAGAAAATACAACATGTATCAGCAGAAAACAATTTAGCTTAAAATATATAATAAAAATTTTTCAGGAAATAAGACCAAAATATAAAAAGCAACTACATTGTTATAATCAAAACAAGTCAATCATAAAAATAGAAAATATTTATTAAAATTAGCCATCACCTTTCTAAAGTACATAGAAATAAATTTAACAAAAGTCACAACTGAGAAAAAAATTAATATAGAGAAACATCAAAGAAGCTACAAATTATAGAGAGTATAATTTATTTTCTTAGTATGGAAGACTTACAATTATGTAGTTATTGATTCTCCCTGAAGTTTTCTATGGAGCCAATGCAATTTAAATCAAAATCTCAATAGACTTATTTGTGTGGCTTTGACAAGCTGGTCTAAAATTCAAGGACCAGAAATAACCATAACTCTTTTTTTTTTTTTTTTTCTTGAGACAGAGTCTCACTCTGTCACCTAGGCTGGAGTGAAGTGGTGCGATCTCGGCTCACTGCAACCTCCCCATCTCCTGGGTTCAAGCTATTCTCCTGCCTCAGCCTCCCGAGTAGCTGGGATTACAAGCACGTGTCAACATGCCCTGCTAATTTTTGTATTTTTAGTAGAGACAGGGTTTCACCATGTTGGCCAGGCTGGTCTTGAACTCCTGATCTCAAGTTATCTGCCTGCCTCAGCCTCCCAAAGTGTTGGGATTATAGGCATGAACCACTGTGCCCAGCCCATAACTCTCTCTTGAAGAAAAAAGAGGTTGGAGAACTTACCCAAATGTATGTAAAAAATAGTATAAGGCTATTCTTACTAAAACCAGTGTGTTATCTATGGGGAGATAACCAATAGCTCAAGGGACAAGACTAGAAGATTCAGAAAACCATACTTAATATTGACACACGTATTAGTTTCTTAGGGATGTTACTACAAAGTACTATAAACAGAAATCTATTGTCTCAGTTCTTGAAATTAGAAATTTGAAATCAGGTGTTAGCAGGACTTGTTCACTTTGAAACCTGTAGAGGAGCCTTTCCTTGACTCTTCTAGCTTCTTGTGGTTTGCTGACGTTTGTGTTCCTTGTCTTGTAGATGCATCGCTCCAATTGTCTGGCATCATGTGGCATTTTCTTTGTGTATCTGTGTCTTCATATGACCATCTTCTTATAACACTGCTCATATTGAGTTAGGGGCCTATTACTTTTAATGGTAAAAATCGCAATTCCTTATGCACCAACCTAGTAGCTTTTTGGATGTGATTTTTATCTAAAGAAATGGATAGTACTTTGAAGCATAAGAAACCCATCAACTTGAACTGAGTGATAAAAGTTTTAAATCTTAAAAAGCTTTTGTGTTCTGAAATTTCTATGGGCCAGAAGATGGATCTGGAAGTAACTTTTTTGTAAACCTGAACATTGCATATGGAAGAAGAAGGATGACTCACAAGGCAAAGGTGAGAGGCCGGAAATCAGAATAAGGACCCACAGAGAACAACCCTTAGGTTGGTGGTTTAAGATATCATCAAGGAAATGGCAAGATGGGTCTGGCTGTATTTCAGAATTTCTATGAACCAGTGACTGGACTCTTACTCTCAATTTCCCTCCTCTTGATTGAACACATATTCTGTGTTTCTCTGGTCCCTGTTTCATCTCTGTGCATTGGGTATGTTAAAGGATATAAGCCTTGTCTCTTTAGTTGTCAGATCTTCAGATGTAGAAGAGCCATATCTCACGAGCTTCATCCATACGTGGACATAATTAAAGTGGTGAGGTCTTGGACTATGATCTTGATTCAGTAATAGGATGAAGCTTTGTGGGAAGCTGGAGTATTTGGAATGTGGGACTGTTGCAATTTATTTATAATCAGAAAGTAACTGCAAAGTATTAATTGTTTCAGATTTTTGATCACTCTTCCCTCACAGAGTTGGAGTTCATTTTTCTTCTATTTGCCTCAGATGGACTGTGCCTTCTGAACCAAAAGACTATGTTCCAAATGATAATGTGCCTGTTCTGGGTCTAGCTTTTAAGACGACTAGTGCCTTCCTTTTTTTTTTTTTTTTTTTTAATTTTTTTATTTATTATTTTTTTTTTTATTTTTTTGTCTTTGAATGCACACACCTGGGACACTGCCTCTTGGAACCCAGCCCTCGTGTTTTGAGAAGTTCAAGCTACATGGTACAGTCACATGCAGGCCTGCCTGCTAGCCAGCACCAACTACCAGCTTTGCAAGTGAGTCTTTGAGCTCCCAGATGACTACAGTCCCAGCTAGTAACTTATGGAGCAAAAGAACCAATCAACTTGACCTGGTCAGCCCGAGAATCATGACAGATAATAAAACAGTTGTTACATTAAGCCAGTATGTTTTGGGATGCTTTATTTTGAACTGATAATTTAAATAGTTTAGGATATGATCAAATAAAACTGTTATTCTTGTTATTCTAATTGTAGCATAAATAATGCTTAAGAAAACTCTGCTATTTAATACAATATATTTATCCTATT
Organism: Chlorocebus sabaeus; assembly: GCF_047675955.1. Classification (NCBI taxonomy): domain Eukaryota; kingdom Metazoa; phylum Chordata; class Mammalia; order Primates; family Cercopithecidae; genus Chlorocebus; species Chlorocebus sabaeus. The sequence goes on from NC_132927.1 coordinate 4,384,267, forward strand.
GACATAACATGTAATCTCCTTATTAATATTTTCCAAGTTTATGATTCAAAAATCTACAAAAATTTATAGTACTATAAATAGATTATTTTTCTAAAGATGATTATATATTAATTCTTTCCATTTCAGTAAACTGATTTGGTTTTCAAGGTAAAAAGCGGAAAAATAAGGATTGGGAAATAAAATATGAACATGCAGTTTTTTGGTGAAGAAAGAATTCTGGTAAATTTTTGTTTGTTTGTTTGTTTGTTTGTTTCTTCCTGAGACAGAGTCTTGCTCTTTCTCCCAGACTGGAATGCAGTGGCACGATCTCAGTTCACTGCAACCTCTGCCTCGCGGGTTCAAGCAATTCTCCTGCTTCAGCCTCCTGAGTAGCTAAGATTACAGGCACGCACCACCAGGCCCTGCTAATTTTTGTAATTTTAGTGGAGACGGGGTTTCACCATGTTGGCAAATTAGTCTTGAATTCCTGACTTCATGATCTGCCCACCTCAGCCTCCCAAAGTGCTGGGATTACAGGTGTGAGCCACTGTGCCAGGCCAATTCTGGCAACTTTACAATACAGAAAATTGTGAAGTAATATTGAATCCAGACTTACTCCATTTCTGCTGAATTTAATGTTTTTGAAGATTGCCCTACACATTTGAACCATTTTTCTACTGCTTTATTTTCATAACTTGTAGTGACAATATTCTCATTCCACATTATGTATTTGTTTTTATACAAAGGTCCTTCACAAGCCTCAAATTTTTGGACACTTGTGATGACCTGTCATGGAGAAAGGGAACCACAGATAACAAACACCTTGCAATTGTGGATAAAATCCTTCATAACAGAAAGGTGTCCAAACACATACACTAGCATCCCTGCTAAGAAACATTGTGCTGATATGCAAGGTTAGAAATGGTATAAACAATGCAGGCCATAAGGCAGGATAAATGGTGAGAAACTCTCTGAGTAGATCAATCCTGAGGTGTCCCTAAATTACACCTTCCTACATGTTTTAAGTCTGTCGCTATGTAGCTTAATAAAACACAAAATAAAATGTATGTAGGCATAAGTACCCTTTACCTGATTTAACTTCCCAATTGTCAATGGTAATTCAAGGAAAACATCAAAATACACCAAAAGAAAGTTGTTAGAAGGCCCTTGATGTTCACTCATTGCATAAGCTTCCACCCAATAATGATTCTCAACCTTGGAAGCATGTTGAATCATTCTGAGTGCTTAGAGTACCAGTGCCCAGGACTTAGCCCAGACCATTTAAATCCGCATCTTGCAGATGGAGCCCAAGCACACATATTTTTAAAAGCCACCCAATGTAATTTCTATGTATAGGCAAGCCTGAGAACAACTATGAAGATTTCCTGGCTCCTGCTTTCACTTATACATTAATTAAGAACTGGAGAAACAGGTTCTAATTAGAATCAGGTAAATAATGCTACAAACTGAGTTATGGAGCAAATATGCTACAACGAGATAAGTCTCAGCACTTGCCCTTGAAAGACCAATTGTGAGATACTTTGCCCCATCCCTATCCCAACCATGATATTATATTTGTACAGAAAACTTACTGGCTCCAAAAATGGATTGAACTCACTTCTCCTGGGTCTCCAGCTTGCTAAATGAGACCTCTCAAGCTCTGTAATCATGTTAGCCAATTCCTTATAAATCTCTTTTTCTTTTTTCCTCTCTCTCTCTCTCTCTCTCTCTTTCTCTCTCTGTCATTTTCGCTCTTGCTCTCACTCTGTCTCACTCCCTTAGGTCTGTTTCTTTGGAGAAAACAAACTAATACAATTCTAAGATTGAAAAAATATATCTGCATTTAGAAAACATGAAAAAGGAAACAAAAACAAAAACAACAAAAAAAAGGAAAATCCAGCCACTCTCAAATATTAAAGACAAAAATACCAGAAAAATAATAAAATAGTAAAAAATAATCCTATTTTGTAAGTTAATAATTCAAATTGTGATGCAAGCAGTAATGATATATATACTTAAAATTGTTTCATGCAATGAAAAAGCTTTAACCTTTTTTTTTTTAATCAAACATCAATATAAAATCAATCTGAAACCAAAATTTGCACACAAGTGAAAACTACCCAACTAATCTGAGTTTGGGATATTGATGTAGAAAAACAAAATAAAATTTAAGAACTAATTTAGCATTCCCTATTTTATTTGTGTAATAGCACTGCATCTCTCTTTTTTTCTTTCTTCCCACTGTTCCTTCCTCTCTCCTTTCTCATTTCTTTTGGTTCAGTCTTGACAGAGATATTTCTATCTCATTTATCTTTCTCAAGAGTTGACTATGATGCAAATGAAAATTTGCAAGATATATACTGGTATAAGGTAAACCTTTTGATTTCCTTGCAAATGATAAAGTCCATTCAAACATGCATGTAGTAATGAAATAAATTAATCAACTCAGGACAAAAATTTTCAAGGCATGATTTAGTTCAGAACCTCAAATGAGATCATCAAAATTGTGATCCCATAATTTCTTTGTTCTAAGTTTCACTGCATTGACTTTATACCTATGATAAATGTAGTAGCTAAAATCAGTTTCATGCTAACAGCACCCTCATTCGCCTTCTCGATGTAAACAAACAAACAAGCTAACAAAGTACATGTTTTCCAACAGTCTCTGCAAACCTTTTATGCCATTTCAGTGTCTCTGCTTGGATCCCATACTTGTTGATGTACCAATCACTGAAACACCATGCTATACTTGACTCCATCTAAAATGCCAGGCCAGTTCTGGATCCAGACACATAGCTAACTGCATCTGATATACATACACTAGGAGAAAGTCAGAATTAAAAGAGCTGTGTATGGTAGGATTTTGGTGGCAAAAATAACAAATTTTCTTAGTAGTAGACAAATACTAGCTTTTAATTTAGTTGAGTTTTGAATTTAGTAAATTAATCTCTTAATTTACTTTTCATTAAGGATACCATGTGAGAATCATGTTGTATTAGAGGCCACCCTTCTCTAGTGTCGCCTCGTTGCATCTTGACTAATTACATCTGAAACAACTCTATTTCCAAACAAGGTTACATTCTGAAGCATTAGGGCATAAGATTTCAATATATGAGTATTAGAGGGAATGCAATTCAACCCATAACAGTAACATTCAAATAAATATTTAAAATGTGCTTAATGCATCTACTACATTTAAGGAATACAATTAGTTTAGAAATATAGTGAATGACCTTAATGTTTGAAAGTAAACATTTTCCAACAGCATCACTCTATACTCTCTAGCTGCCTTCACTTGCATTTTATTAACAGAAATCAGAAAGACATAATACGTCTCAAATGAAAAAAGCAATGATTTAAAAAAACTGTTTACTGACTCACCACAGTTAATGAAGTCAGTGAGAAGAGCTAAAGCACTGTTATACTGCCATTAAATAATAATTTGTCTCAACCTTCCAACTGGGAGACATATATGAGCAGTTTGTTGTTCGGTATGATACTGGAATTTTACAGGCAAGAAAAGTAAGGGAATTATTGATTAAATTGTTTTAAATAGAACATTTTCAAAGTTTTGGATATGATTGCTCAATTAGATTCTTTTTAGGCATTATTAAAAAAACAGAAAATAATTTCAAAACAACAAAAAGTAAATAAACTCCTTTATGTACATATTGGAAAGAATGAAGGCATATAGTTGGGTAAAACTTTTCAATACCCATGCCACATTACTGGCTTTTCATTTAGCTTCAAACACAGCATCCACCTCTTTACCTAACCAACATTAAACTCTAACCAAGATTAATTCTGATGTTTCCTCACCATCTTACCTCCTGACTTCACTTCATCATGACAACTCAATTACCTTGCATTTCCTGCTTCTACACATATGATTATGATGCCTTTTGCTTAGAGCTTTGCAGCTCAGATATATCCACTGATTAATTGAACTTAGTTTTTGGTTACCAAACTTAGTAAACATGCCTATATTTTCTCTTTGCCCACATTCAATTTTAGAAACCTTAACCATACTCACAGAATTATCAAAAGTAAGACCTAAAAGCTATATGATACCGGTCAATTTATTTTTTAAAAAAGAACAACTAATAACTACTAGAGACTGCTAATTTGAATATGTCATTTTAAAAACAATTTAAAATAATAATAATAATCTTCTCTAATCTGACTTGACTCACGGTACTTTCTTTCATAGGGGTTTATGTTCTAATCACCTGATTTCAAAACGTTTTGTAATCATGTGGTTAAAAAAAAAAAAATCTTTGGGAACTTCAATATCCCTTTTTTTTCTTTAATGAAAATGCATTTCCATTGATCAACTTAGACTTTGAAGAGCTTGTCTGTGTTATCTTGATTATTTTAATTTTAGCAACCTATGCTGTTTCTAATCTTCACCTAAGGACATTAATGTATGGTATCCTTTTGTGGTATTTTTACAATCAAATATTACATCTTTGCAAATTGCTTGGTCAAGAAAGCAGTTCTCCAATTTTTCTGTTAATTCTCTTATATTTAAATATAAGTAAATTGTGGTTGAAGCTGTTATTTGTATTTTGTTTTATTTCGTTGTTTTTTAAAAAGTCTAGTTCTACAGGACACTGGGAAGGAACCACATAAAGGACATTTCCCTCCTTGAGTCAGAAATTATTAATGTATTAAGCCAGTATATATATTACTTTGTATATATAATATTATATTATATTTTGATATTATTAGGGATTAGGTTAAGTTTTCAAGATAACAATCAAATCAAAGGTATAGTCAATGCTCATGATGTATTCACAAAATAGAAGGGGTAGTCATGCCAGAGTAAAGACATGACACCTAGTTAACTTTTAATTTTACATATACAATGAATGTCTTTTTTAAAAAAGTATATACAGTACATATTTCTGTGCTATATTTGATGCAAATATAATATGGGACACAAAAAGAATTCAGTTAACAAACTTCTGAAATTACTTCACTAAACTGAGTAAGGAAAAATGGTGCTGCACTAAGTAACTTTAGAAATGAAGAGATTTCGCAAAACTCAAGGCAAAAGAAACGTCACATAAGCACTGTGCTTGGGTTGGTAAATTTATTTTTGATAAGAGCATAAGTTAACAATTCTACTACCACTACATGTGTATACTGGAACAGTTAAATAAATGGGTGCTGGATAGTAGGAGCCCCTTCTCACTGTAGGAGTGGGAGGCTGCAAGTAAGGGGAGCTGGTTAAAAGATCAATGTGCAAATATATTTAAGTTGAAGACATCAGTACAAACTCATGTTCACCTTAATATTGATATAAATGCTTATATAGAAAAGCATTTATAGATATTAATATATGTACATATACAGGTTAATATACACACATATTTATCTTTGCTTTGTTAGGTGAGAAAACTATAGCAGCAAGGACTTCCCAGAAGCAACAAGTCCATCTGCCTCCCAGATCCTTACTTCTAATACTATTCTACAATGGAAGAAACTGGGGTTCCTTGTAGAAATGACTGATAGCCTATTCTAGAACTCAGGCAAGAAATATACCTGACGAGCCCACATCATCTTGTAATGCATGAAGTGAGAAAGTGCTAAACACAGAGACACATATACTAATGGAGGTATGTCAAAGGGACACAGGAGCCAACCGAAAGAGTTCCTAATGATCATAGTTGCAACAATTTGCCAAATAAATTAAATACTATAAAATTATAATCTAACATATAAAATAAATATTTATAAGTCCACACTAATATAAGTGACAGAATGGATCAATAGTGTACCTGGAGGAGAAGAGACAATTCTCCCCTGTAAAAAAAAAAAAAAAAAAAAAAAAAAAATTTATTTAGGTACTCTAGCTTTTTACAGTTCTGTGGGTTGGAAGTTCAACACAAGTCTCACTAGGGAAAATCCAGATGGAGACAGGGCTACATTTCTTTTGGGGAGTTTTAGCGATGAGTTCTTTCCTATGCCTTTGCCAGCTTCTAGAAGCGGTCCACATGATCATGGCTCATGGCTCCTTTTGGCATCATCAAAGTAGGCAACATTAAATTTCAATGACTATTCTTCCATAGTCACATTTTTTCTCCCTGATTCTCCTTCACTTTTAAGGGCCTTTGTAATAAATTGATCCCGGCTGAAAAAATGAAGATATCCTCACTATTTTGGGGTCAGCTGATTAGCAATCTGAATTCCATTTGAACTTTAATTTCTCTTGCAATGTTAAATTACTTATTCAGAGATTTTGGGAATTAGGAAATGCAATTACACTCTATGGGAATCTTTCTTGTGCCTACCACATCCCTCAAGCGGTTGGGACATAACTCCCCACTCCTTAACTGCATAGTGACTTCCTTCCAAAGAACACAGCGTGGAAATGGGTATAAAAAAAGTATATTGCAGAAGAAATCTGATCTGTACTTCTTCAGCCACATGATAGAAGTTAACACTAACCATGATGTCATGTTGATGATATGTAGCCTTGATTTTATGTGATGTAAATGACACTTTACTCTGTTATCTTCCTCCCAAAAAATACCATTTAGTTTAATTTTAAGAAAAACATGAGACAAACTCCAGTTAAAGGACATGCTACAAAATACCTGGCCAACACTACTCCAAAATGCAAGGTCATCAAAAACAATGAAATTTTAAGCAACAGTTACAGCCAACGGTTCTCCCAAGAAGAAATGATGAGTAAACTTAATGTAGTATTCTGGCTGGAATCATGAAACAACAAAGGACATTAAGAAAAAAACTAAGGAAATCTGAAATTAGTATGGACTTCAGTTAATAATATTGTGTCAATATTGGTTCATTAATTACAATAAATGCATCATACTAATGTAAGATGTTAACAATAGGGGAAACTTAGTGTGGGTATATGAAACCTCTTTGAACTATCTTCTTCACAACTTTTCACTAAACTAAAATTGTTCTAAAAATTAAAAAAAAAAAAAAAAAAAAAAAAAGTCAGTGACATGGGAAGCTGCAAATGCCCTGCTGTAAAACCTAAGAAAATCACCTAACCCAAATTGAAAAGGTCACAAACATCATCTTTTTTTTTTCCGGTGGGTTTAGCTAATAAAGATAAACATATGGAATGAAAAGAAGTGAACAATGTCGATCCTGATTCTCTTCCAGACAAATGGAATACTGACTCATTGGAAGGTATGAATGAATTAAACCAGGGCAACCTAAACAATAGCAAATGAGACAGGATTGGGAAAAAGAATGGTTCAGCGAGACGGTGTTAGGTGAAAGGTGAAAGAGTAGGATGAAACGACGTCATGTAGGACATGGTATTAGGCATTTTCTATTCCATTTTATCAGGGAAGACAATGTGTATTTTCTATTTTAAAAATCCCACAAAATGACAGCCTCTTTGATAAGTTTGTAGTTATGTTTAACCCTAAATCCAACCCTCTGAAATTTAAGCAATTTCTGCTTATTTGTCTTCAGCAGAGCAACTTGACCAAAGCAATATTCCAGTTATAGACTGGCTTTGCCTGGGAATGCTCTGTGGCAGATGTGATGTGAGGGTGTGTCAGAAGCTCAAGACCACTCAGATCTGCCTACTGCTAAGGGCTGTAAAAGCCAGGGACTCCTGTAGTCAACCTGCCAGTGGTGCAGGCGAGAGATCAAGTTTGTCACACAATCTTGAAGCCTGGGACTGTGTGGTGATTGCTGCTGGAATAAGTGTAGAGACAGTTTTTCGGTACATCCCTGGAATATGGGGGAATGGAGCGGGGTCTGCCCAGTGCTGAGTTTTACTCTGGTTTGCTTATTGTTTGGATCCAAAGCAAAATCTCATATTCACTTTCCTCTCTTTCCCACAAGCAGACAGTATCTCTCTTCATGGTGTGCTGACTGGGCTTGGGGTAGGGAAAATGTGGGTAATATAAAACTGACCAACCTACCCTCTTTAATGTGTATTTCCTTATTACTGTGCTACAACCACATACTGTGAACTATTGCCAGGGTTTTTTATTTTATTTTATTTTATTTTTCTTGTTTAGCTCTTATGAAGGTATATTAATGCATGGGTAGATTTTTAAATTAATGTTTCTCCAGGGCAACAATCACTGGAGAGTCATACCCCATCATCTGCAAGGATTTCTTAAATTTCTGTATTAGGGAAGGTCAGAAGGAATACTCAAGAAACTAAAGACACACCTCATTTTCTTATTGACCTTTGCTTTATTGTGTTTTGCAGATATTGCCTTTTTTTACATATTGAAGTTTTCCAGCAACCTCATTTCAAGCATGTCTACCAGTGCCACTTTTCAAACAGCATGAGCTCACAAGTAATTCATGTCTCTGTGTCACATATTGGTAATTCTCACGATACTTCAAACTTTCTCATTATTTTTGTATTTGTTATGGTGATCTGTGATCAATTATCTTTAATGTCACTATTGTAATTGTTTTAGGGAGTCATTAATTATGCCCATATAACATGGCGAATGTAATCAATCGCTTAATGTCATGTGTGTTCTGACTGCTCCACCAAACAGCCATTCCCCCATCTCTCTTCCTCTCGGGCCACTCTATTCCCTGAGACAACAATATTGAAATCAGGCCAGATAATAATTCTAAGACAGCCTCTAAGAATTCAAGGGAAAGAAAATGTCTCACATCTCTCACTTTAAATCAAAATCTAGAAATGAGGAATCTTAGTGAGGAAGGAATGTTGAAAGTCAAAAAAGGCTGAAAACTGGGCCTCTTCTGCCAGTCAGCCAACAGGTGAATTGAAAGAAAAACTTCTTGAAAGAAAACAAATGTGCTGTTACAATGAACATATGGATAATAAGAAAGAAAGAAAGAAAAAACAAACAAACAAACAAACAAAACAACCTTTTTGCTGACATGAAGCAAGGTTTAGTGGTTGAATAGAAGATCAAATCAGCCACAATATTTTCTTAAGCCAAATGCTAACCCAAAGTAAGGCTCTAACTCGCATTAATTCTATGAAGATTGAGAGAGGTAAGAAAGATGCAGAGAAGAAGTTGGAAAATAGCAGCGGTTGATTCATAGTTTATGGAAAGAGGCCATCTCCATTACGCTGAAGTGCAAGGGGAATCAGCAAGTACTAATGTAGAAGCTGCAGCAAGTTATCCAGAAGATCTAGCTAAAATCACTGATGAAGGTTGCTATGCTAAACAACTAATTTTCAGTGTAGATGAAACAGCCTTATATTGGAAGAAGATGGCATCTAGGACTTTTCTAGCTAGAGAGAATAAGTCAATGCTTAGCTTCAAAGCTTTAAAGGACAGGATGACCCTCTTCTTTGGGACTAATGCAGCTGGTGACTTTAAGCTGAAGCCAATGCTCATTCAATTTTTTTTGAGATGGAGTCTCTCTTGGTTCCCTGGGCTGGAGTGCAGTGGCGCTATCTTAGCCTACTGCAACCTCTGCCTCCCGGGTTCAAACAATTCTCTGCCTCAGCCTCTGGAATAGCTGGGATTATAGGCATTTGCCACCACGCCAGGTTAATTTTTGTATTTTTAGTAGAGACAGTGTTTCACCATCTTGGACAGGCTGGTCTTGAACTCCTAACCTCATGATCCACCCACCTCGGCTTCCCAAAGTGCTGGGTTTACAGGTGTGAGCCACTGTGCCCAGGCCATTTACCATTTTAAAAATCCTAGCTCTCTTAAGAATTATGCTCAATCTGCCCTGTTGGTGTTCCGTAAGCAGAACAATGAAGACTACATGACAGTACGTCTATTTACAGCTTGGTTTACTGAATGCTTTAGACCCACTGAAGACCTAGTGCTCAAAAGCGAAGGTTTCTTTCTGAATATCACTGCTCATTGACAATACACCTAAACACCCAAAAGCTCTGATGGAGATGTACAAAGAGATTAATGTAGAATATCCATTCTGCAGCCCATAGACCAAAGAGTAATTTTGACTCTCAGGTCTCATTATTTAAGAAATACTTTTCATAAGGCTATAGCTGACATAAACAGTGATTCCTCAGCTAGATCTGAGCAAAGTCAATTGAAAGCCTTCTGGAAAGCATTTGCCATTCTAGATGACATTAAGAACATTCATGATTCATGGGAGAAGATCAAAATATCCACCAGAATTTGGGAACAAGTTGATTCCGACCTTCATGGATGACTTGGAGGGGTTTTAGACTTCAGTGGAGGAAGTAACTGCAGATGTGGTAGAAACAGTAAAATAACTACAATTAGAAGTGGATCCTACAGATGTGACTGAATTGTTGCAATCTCATGGTCAAATGAAGCAATTAGGAGTTGCATCTTATGAATGAGAGAAATAACTGGTTCCTTGAAATAGAATCTATGCCTGGTAAAGATGCTGTGAAAATTGTTGAAATGACACCAAAGGATTTAGAATATTACATAGGCTTATTTGATAAATCAGAGGCAGAGTTGAAAGAGATTGACTTCAGTTTTGAAAGACATACTTCTGCGGGTAAAATGCCATAAAAGAATATCACATGCTACTGAGAAATTTTCTGCAAAAGGAAGAGTCAATCAATACAGCAAACCTCACTGTTGACTTTTACTAAGAAACTGTCATAGCACCCAACCATCTGCAACCACCAACTGGATCAGTCAGCAGACATCAACACAGAGGCAAAGACTCTGAAGCCAGTAAAGAGATTATGACTTGCTGAGGGCTCCGATTATCACTGGCACTTTTTAGCAATAAAGTAATTTTTAATTTTTAGTTGAGTTATATACTTTTTTTTGTCACCAGGCCATTGCACACTTTATAGACTACAGTGTAGTTCAAATATAACTTTTATGGACTGGCAAACCAAAAATTACATACCTCACTTTATTGTGATATTTGCTTTATTGCAGTGGTCTTAAACTAAACCTGTGGTATCTCTAAGGTACGCTTGTACTTGCATTGTGTAAATAAAAGAAAAAAAAAAGGCCTTTGGAGAAGACAACAAAATCCATTCAACTCTGACTATTAGTATTTTTTATATTAGTCCAATAAAGGGTCTCTCTATTTCTTTCTGGGAATATTTATTTTTAAAAAGGTGATTCACTTTGAAATTTCTCTTACTTGAAGTTGGAAGCCTTTGTATGAGTTTTCTTTCTTTTTCTTCTATGTCTGCAGCTCCGTTTGTTTAATCACAACATGTTTTGTTTAATATTTCAGTGTTGTTTATCAGGACACCCTAATTTGATTGTTTTCTTTCCTATTTGTCTTCACCAGGTGTTTCTTGACTACAGCACATTTCCCACATGATAAAATTAAAGGTCTAATTAATGCCTTTAAGAACACTGGTGCACAATTCAACACCTAATTTTCTGCAGGGGGCATATTTAAGTGTTTAACTAGGTGGAACTTGGTGCCAAAGATTTCATTTGCATACAAAGCCCCTCTTTTTCCTTGTAAACACTCTTCAATACACAAAGAATGCGTTCACTCGGTATGCACTTTTCTAGCAAGTAGAATACAGCAAATAAATATATCTAAGCCACATTTCATCAGAGCAGAAACAAAAATCCTATTAGATGAGATGTTGAAATATGAGGTCCATTTCTTTGGAACAGCGAGCATAATACCCAGCACTTGAAAATAGTTGGGGAGGGGGGCTGGGCTGCAAAAGCACTGCATAAAAAACAAATGCTTTGAAAAATCACTTCTGAAATGTAGAGGATCTTAAGAAAAATATGGCATCACATCAAGCACAAAAAGACAAGCTAAATCACCACCTGGCAATGGTGGGCATAGAGCTGGCCAGGAAGCCAAACTCATTCATCTATCTTACGACTACAAGGACTGGGAAAGGGACCATCTATATAAAGTCTAGGACAATGTTTCTAATCTTATTTCATTTTATTTACTTTCAATCTAGTTTGAAACAGAAATGTGACAGATGTGTTAGATCTTATTACTAATAAAATTTTTGCTTGATTATCAGGATATTAAATTTATTAAAACTTGCATTTCATCGCAGTGTCTTCAAAGACATGATTTATTAGAGACAGATCAAATTTTGACCCAATTTGTACTTCCCTTCTACAAAATTTTAATCTTTATCAGCACCTTACTTTTGACATGAACAACAGACATTTTCTCAACATTCCCAAAATGTTGTATCAAAGTAAAAACTGCCCTCTACAAGGTAAAAACAACAACAACAACAGCAATAAAGATTTTATTCAGGGATGTTATGATAGGAGATAGAGGCCAGAACTCTTTCTGAATTCGACTGCACTAAAACAAAAGGCTGGAGGATTTTTCAAGAGATGGGGTGGGGGGATTATAGGCTCTGTGTGTTTGCTAATTGACTTTCCTTAAAGTAAAAGTAAACTTTCTTACGTTTTCATGAAAGGAAGTGGTTTTACAACTTGGAGCAAGACATTTCACTGAAATCAGGCTTTTACCCTTCCACAGAAAGTGAGAAACAAAGACCTTGTCTTCCTGAATGTTTACATTTTAATGGGTTGGTTCACAAGTTCTCCAGAAAGACTTTCCTGGTGGTAAATCTGGTCAGAGGCTTTTTAAAGTTTTACATCTTAAAGGGACAGAGAAAGAATTTGCAAGTACGTGCTTTCTCCAGGAGATGCTCTAAGTAAAAGGAAATCAGGGGCGTAGAGGCAGGAAAACTACCTGTCTGAAGTTTATTGAAGTTAAAGGAAACTTTAAGAACTTCTTTGGTCACTAAGCAAATATAACTTTTGAAGAACTCTAGCAAGCTAATCTCTTCAATTCTATCATTGCCAATATATACCACCTGAATAGAAATTCTAGAGTCCCCGTGTTTTAATCTTCATTGTTAGATTAATGATTTCCTCTAGCCGGGTGTGGTGGCTCCAGCCTATAATCCCAGCTCTTAGGGAGGCAGAGGCGGGAGGATAGCCTGAGCCTAGGAGTTCGAGACCTGCCTGGGTAATATAGCGGGACCCCATTCTCCACAAAAAGGAAAAAAAAAAGTGTAACAATTTCCTCTAGTGTGTTCATCTATAGTAATTTACTGTGTAATATTATGTAAGTATTACATTGGATTGAGTAAGAGATATATTGAAATAGAAATCAAATATTAAACTGGAAATCATAGTAACAGAATAACTAAGTAATATGAATCATAGTATTTCATCCTGTTATTTTCCCTTTACATCACAATAGTCTGAGGATCACGCAATGAGGAAATGTCAGCTTCAAATTTTATCTCTAATGCAGGACTGGTAACACAAATTGTGGGGCCCTGTGCAAAAACAAATGTGACCCCTTGTTCAAATATTATTTAGAATTTTAAGCTAGCAACAATGGAGCATTAAACTAAGAATGGGGCTCTTCTTCACAAAACCAATACAGGTTTTATGGCCACGAAGTTGGTCTTTCTCCAGTGCTAATTTATTTGTATAATCTTGTTGGGGCTCAGAAAATGATATCTTATATGATATTTTGGCAGGCTGAACACTTTAAACTAAAATAGGAAGGCTTTAAAAGCTGACTCAGAATCAAAGACTTCCAATCTCCTGTTTCTCCACCTTCCCCACCCCTTGCCACTCCCTCAAGCACAGAGGGACTTCTGGAATTTTCCTATCTGACTAAAAAATTTTATTCCAAAAGAAATGCAATTGTTTTAAGGTCCTCTCCCTAGGAATCTCATCAAATAACCAGGAAAGATTAACTACTAATGAAGAGACTAAAAGTTTGTCACCACCCACAGACAGACTTTCCATCTACTCTTCTGAGGGCAACCCTGAGAGATTACCTGGGAGGCTTTATTTGCATAGTAAGACAATCTCCATTGTTCACAGGGAAGTTCTGTCCCTCACCTACTTGCTGCCTCCCCCGGAGCTCAGGGGAATTTCATCCCAGCCCATTGCTCTTGGGGCTTATTCATTTCTCCTGAAAGTCATTTACTATCCCTTATAATTACCTATACCCATCCCAGCAAAAAACCTTTCCTCTCCTCTATAAAGAAGGGATTTAAGCCTCAACCATCTGGCACTTCTTTATATTTATATTATATATGTATTGAGACGCATATTTATGAGACTCTTGTGTTCATATTGAAACTGCCACTGCAAAATTATAACTGAGACAATGAAAGAAATCTGACCTAACCAGCTCCATCTTGCTTGTAACCTCCAAGCTGTCCCTGTTCATTCCTGGGCATAGGCTAAACTAACCTTGGGAGAAACTTAATTTATAGTTTAGAGCAAAGACAGTAACAGCCCTTATCCAAAACAAACTTCTTGCCTGGGGACTAGACTGCCTTTGCAGGACTAACAAATTAGCCAAAAGATTAGAAATGATGGTTTAGGAGTCATGGAGCTGGAGGTTACAAGATTTTGATCCCTCCCAAAATTGTTCCTGCCGATAACATCACTATCGTGAAGCCTAAGGTTGGTGCTTAAGATATTTTACAGACCCTGCACTTGATGGATCAACTGGCACCACAGATTGATAAGCTGGCTCATTTGATCTGTGGCCCCCACCCAGGAACTGACTCAGTACAAGACAGCTTTGACTCTCTGTGATTTTTTTTTTTTTTTTTTTTTTTTTTTGACAAAGTCTTGCTCTGTTGCCCAGGCTGGAATGCAGTTGCGAGATCTTGGCTCACTGCAACTTCTACCTCCCGGATTCAACCGATTCTCCTGTCTCCTGCGAGATCTTGGCTCACTGCAACTTCTACCTCCCGGATTCAACCATTCTCCTGTCTCAGTCTCCAGAGTCCTCTCCCTAAGAATCTCAGCTGGGATTACAGGCATGTGCCACCATGCCTGGGTAGTATTTTTTGTATTTTTAATAGAGACGGGGTTTCACCATGTTGGCCAGGCTGGTCTCAAACTCCTGACCTCAGGTGATCCACTTGCCTCAGCCTCCCAAATTGCTGGGATTACAGGCTTGAGCCACTGCGTCCAGTCGGACTCCCTATGATTTTATCTCTGACCCAACCAATCAGCACTCCTGACTCACTGGCTGCCCCATCCACCCACAAAATTATCCTTAAAAACTCTGATCCCCAAATGCTCTGAGAGACTGATTTTAGTAATAATAAACCTCCAATCTACCGCACAGTCAGTTCTGCGTGAATTACACTTTCTCTATTGCAATTCCCTGTCTTGATAAATTGGTTCTGTCTAGGCAGCTGGCAAGGTGAACCCATTGGGCAATTACAATACGCACATTAATACATAACTATACCTTTCCTCCTATTAATCTGTCTCTTGTCAGTCTTTCTAGTGAACCTTCAGAGAGGACAGAAGGGAAGATTTCCTGCCACCCCTACAAATCTTATGCAGATTGACTACCTATCTTATCAGTCTCATAGCTGTTTGTTCCTTTGTTTCATCATGTATTATAACAATTTGTAATTACTTTCTATTTTCCTTATTAGTTGAATGCCATTTGAGAGCAGAGTAAATGTCATATTTATTTTTCTTACTTGTTCAACAGTTTGTGTTTTATTATTATTATTATTATTATCATTATTATTATTTTAGCTGGCATTTCACTCTTGTTGCCCAAGCTGGAGTGTAATGGTGCGACCTCTGCTCACTGCAACCTCTGCCTCCCAGGTTCAAGCAATTCTCCTGCCTCAGCTCCCCGAGTAGCTAGGATTACAAGTGTCGCCACCACGCCTGACTCATTTTTTGTATTTTTGATAGAAACATGATTTCACCATGTTAGCCAGTCTGGTCTCGAACTCCTGACTTCAGGTGATCCGCTCACCTTGACCTCCCCAAAATACTGGGATTATAGGTGGGAACCACCTTGCCCAGCCTTGTTTTTATTTAGAATCTAAAAATATTCTTAAGAACCACATCATACAGTTCACAAAACACAATAACATAAGAAAGGTATATATTGCAAAGTCTTCATTTCACCCTGCCCAATATCCTTGTTTCTAACTCATCCCCTACCTCCATAGATAACCATTTTATTAGTTTGTGGGCATATCCTTCTGCAGACTCTTTAAGCAAATGTGAGGGACATGGGAATATGTGTTTTTATCCCCTTTTTTCTTGCATAATTGTAATATATTTTATGAACACACAAATATTTATTAACAGATTGTTCTGAGCTTACTTTTTTCAGTTACACATATATACTGAAGAATGTTTCATATCCTACATAGAGAACTTCCTCTGTGCCATAATTTTTTAATCAGTTCTAGATGGATAGATATTTAGATTATTTCCAATTTCTTGCTATTACAATGTAGTAACAAGTATATTTATAGATAAATGATTTCATTAATGCATATTTGTAAAATAAATGATTTCCTATGCTTTTCAAAGTCCCTTTTTTCATCTTGCCCTCTTTTAATTCAGACTTAATTTCTGAAACAGCTTTGATTTTTTAAAATTATTTTTCAACATTTTAAACATTTCCTCCTACTACTATCTGTCTATATCACCCATAAGAGTTTGTATTTCTGTTTTGAGGGCTTATTTCTTAGTAATGTAAGGTGTTTTGTTTTGTTTTTAAATCAGATTGGAATATTTGGCTTAGGCTTTTGTATGCCTTTCAAATGAAATATTCTTGAAATAAGTTTTGTATTTATTCATTGTCTGGATGCTACTTATTTACATTTTTGTTACAGTATGTCTTTAGGCGTATTGTATTTGTTCTCTTTTTGATATATATGTTTAAATTTTTAAAAAGTACCTGGATTATATATGGATACAATTTTCCATTAAAAGGGTGGAGGGGCCATGGACTTTATTAGGTATCTCCATTCAAGTCTTCCTCTTCCTTTGCTATAAAGACGTATTTTTCATTAAAAGATGGTTGTTCTGTGTGACTGTGTCACTTTATCTATCACTCAGGCTCTAATCTTGATTAGAAGACTTTTTATTATTAACCATAAATTTTCTCAAGCCCTGGGATAACATGGGAAATACCCTCTGCTTTTAAAATGCTCTATTACTTTCAAAGGAATATCCTTCTGCCATACGACCAATCTTGGACCCACAAGTTTTCCAGCTCTTTTTCCTCAACATCTATATCCCCAGTGACTGAAAACTATTATATGGTGCAAAAAGTAAAAAAGAGAGCTCAAGGATGGACTTTGACACTTAAGGAATTTAACCACACTATTTAGTAAAACATAGCTAATCTTAGAGATGAGATTTTTGTGTAACTGTAGTAAGAAGATGGACAGTGTGGAAAAAGCATTAGAAAAGGAATAGAAGTGTGGAACATGTGTCTTTCATTTAAGAATGAAGAAAATTGGAAGAAAGGGAAGGATTTTTCCTTTCCGCCACCTGGTGCATGATGAAACTGAATAAATAGTTGTTAAATAAAATTTATTTTTGGCATATTTTAGCATGTAGAACATTTTAAAAATAAAATTAATAAAATCACCTTTGAAGACTTGACCCAGGAACTTTATTTTTATGTAGTTTTCCTCTTCTGGCATTGGCATTTGTTCATACATTTTTTTTTTTTTTCTTTCTGAGGCAGAGTCTCACTCTGTCATCCAGGCTGGAGTGTAGTGGCATGATCTCAGCTCACTGCAACCTCTGCCTCCTGGGCTTAAGCGATTCTTGTGCCTCAGTCTCCTGAATAGCTGGGACTACAGGTGACTGCCACCACGCCTGGCTCATTTTAGTATATTTTGTAGAGAGGGGGGTTTTGTCGTGTTGCCCAGGCTGGTCTTGAACTCCTGAGCTCAAAAGATTCACCCGCCTTGGCCTTCCAAAGTGCTGGGATTACAGCAGTGAGCCACTGTACCCGGCCTGTTTCTTAACTATGCTCTGAAATATATTACTAAAACAATCTTAGTAGTTCCTTGACCTAGAAAACTGATCTAATACTCTGCCTTTGTATAGACATATTTTGTTGTTTGTCTTCCAAAATCAGGCCCTTTTGTAGAAAAATCCCAACTAAGGGGTTGAAAGAAGTAGACAGGAGCTTATTTTCATTAGAAGACATATTTTAAAAGCATCTAAAGGCAAAGTTGTTCGAATATGATTAATCTCCATAATGTTTTATATAATCTACAATTGGTCAGTACCATAAATTATAAGAATATCTTCATATTCCTCTTTTACAATTATGGTATCTCTATCCTCAGTACCATTTAGTGGAAAAATAGAAAATAATAGTCACCACAGATATAAAAATTTAAACTCATAGAAGTATAATTTATCATTTGGATAGATTCAATAAGCAACCAAAGTTTAATCAGCTAAGAATCTACATTTATAGCATCTCCTTTTGACCTCTGGTGGCATGGAAGAGTTCTCATCCAATCCTGTTGATATGTTATTTTGAAGTTAGAAAGCAGCTAAGCAGTGAAGTACAAGGCCCTACAATGGAGTAGAGCTTCCACGTGAAACTGTGGAAGAATAGATGGCCTTATCAAGAAAGATGGTTCTGCCTGTGAGTTGATGGTGAAATCAGACTGAAAGCCAAAAAGCCAAACAATGATACAAATAAATGAATACTAAAAATGGAAACAATCAGGCCAGGCCTGGTGGCTCATGCCTCTAATTCCAGCACTTTTGGAGGCTGAGGAAGGCAGATTGCTTGAGCTCAGGAATTTGAGACCAGTCTGGGCAAAATGTAGTAACCTCGTCTCTCAAAAAAAAAAAAAAAAAAAAAAAAAAATTACAGAAAAGTCCCAGCTACTAGGGAGGCTGAGGTGGGAGGATCGCTTCAGCCTGGGAGATTGAGGCTGCAGTGAGCCATGAGTGTGCCACAGTACTCCAGCCTGGGAGATAAAGTAAAATCCTGTCTCAAAAAAAAAAAAAAAAAAAAAAAAAAATCGAACGTTAATTATATGCTAATATGGGTTTTAATGGCCTCAATTTATAAATAAGGAAATTCAGTGCAAACTGTTTCATTTAAGATCACATAGCAAGAAAATGACAGAGAAAGGAGTTGGGCCTGTGTTTGTCCACTTTTGTTTGTCCACTTTTGTGTCAGTATAAAAGAATACCTGAGGCTGACTAATTTATAGAGAAAAGAGTTTTATTTTGGCTTGCATTTCTGCAGGCTGTACAGGAAGCCTGGAGCTGGCATCTGCTTCTGGTGAGGTCTCAGGAAACTTATAATCATGGCAGAAAGTAAAGGAAAAACAGGAGATATCACATGGTGAGAGTGGGAGCAAGAGAGAGTGAGGGGGCAGGAGCTACACTCCTTTAAACAACCAGATCTCATGTGAACTCTCTGAAACTCACTTATTACTGTGAGGAAGGCACCAAGCCATTCGTGAAAGATCCTCCCCCACGACCCAAACACTACCCTACGTGCCGCGTCTCCATCACTGCGGATTACCGTTCAACATGAGCTTTGGAGTGGACAAGCCTCCAAGCTACATCATTGTTCATCTACTCAGGTACTTTGCATATCAAAATCCAAACTTCTTTGCCACATGCGCTCTCTACTAACAGGGTCTAGAATAAGCAAATTTGGACCATGACAAAAACAAAACAAAACAAAACAAAAAACAACTGGTAGATTCTATTTTATGTAATGTTTTGTGAAAAAAATATATAATGAGGTTCAGAGAGCTTAAAGAAGTAGGTTCAGCTGGATTTCAAAATTCCATGTCCAAAAAATGAAGTCAACATATTTCCTCAAACATTTGTTTTATTTTTGCTATATGTTCCTTTTCTCATGAGAAATACTGGCAGCTCCCCTACCTGAGAAACAAAACTTAAGAAATTGCCCTTGAGTCTTCCCTCATGTATGTGATGCATGATAAATATCATCAAACTCTATCTTCCAACATCCTGAAGAAATCTCAAGGCTGGACACTTCTTGTGATCACCACTGTAGTACAGTATTTAAGAAAATCATCAGGTCTGGCTTACTACAATAGCATCTCAGATGCCCCTCCCTCCCACTCTCCTGACTTGGGTATTTTCTAGGCTCAACCAATTCCATACCCTAGAGTTGAAGATAATTTTTTAAGGCTAGTCTTATCATGCGACTCTTCTGTTTAAAATCCTTATCAGTTCCTTTCAGGATAAGATCCAAATGATATAATGTATAATTAAGAGACAGTATATCTCAAATTTCTCTGTTGTAGGTAAGAAAGTAAATCCAAGGGTTGACCAGTGGGTAGAGATGACCAGTTCAGATTTGGACATTTATAATTTGAAGTGCTTATGGGATATACAGTTGGAGATGTCCATCTCTGTGCGTGCGTGTGTGTGTGTGTGTGTGTGTGTGTGTGTGTGTGTCTGTTTAAACTGGCCTTTCAAACAAGAAAGAAATGAAGCAAATTTATTCAAAATAAAATACTGGTAACACTTATTACCCATCACAGGAGCATTTCTTCGCCTTAAATAACATGAGGGAAATATTAATTCATACATATAAAGAAATTTCAAAACATAAGACCTCAAGCACAATAGAATTGAGTTGGAAAGGTATTTTTAAAGGGTAGGCCTTGGTCCTTCTAATCATGCTGCTTACGTATTTTATATATGCGGTAAAAGGCACTGGTTTCAGAGAAGCTGCTGTAAAATCCACCATGACTGAAACATGCAAATCAGTACAGAATGTTTGCTGGAGGGTAAGTCAGAGCAATGCCATTGAAGTAGCCTGTTATATGCATATCTCATTGGTGACATCTTGAGCTCCGTTAATCAATTCCTATTTGAGATAGATGCATCTGCTTGTATCTCAAAAGACTAGATTCACGGAACCGTGACTAAGATATTTCATAGATGCTCTCCAAGGACTTTAAAAGACAAAACGACAGGAAATTTACTAAATCCATACAGCTAACCTGAAGAAAAGGTTAAGAAAACTTCAGAAGCTTCTCAATCCTCTTTTACAGTCTGAAAATTTTAATAAATGATGACCTAAATTTGTCCACCAGTTTCTAGAGATGTGATTTATTACTATGATGTCTGTATTAAACGAGACTTCTAAAAGGTGCTAATTTCTGTCTTAGAAAATAATATATATATCAGAATTTCATTCCTCCATTGAATAGGCCCCTCTAAATATTTAAAAAGCAGAGATTCTCTGTTTAGGAAGAACTGAACAAAAAATACCTGAGAAAATAAGAGAAAAATGCTAGGAGTTTTATATAGCATGAAGCACTACAGAATTTTGCTTACAATTATGCATAGAGCTCCTAAGGGCTACAGATGACATCTATACCTCAAATTGTTTCTCTCCTAAATCATTGATAATAGAAGCCCCAGGCATTGTGGAGTAACCCTGAAGCTCACTGCACATAAACTCGAAAGGGTATTATTTTCATGGTTCAGTTAACAAGAGAAGTGAAACTCACGCCATTATTTGGCTTGCTTAAAATTACCCTTTTTGTATTTTAAGCTCTCCTATCCCATATATTTGCAATTATATGGCCCTTAGCATTCTCCTTGAAACTGTCCTCCTCTGCCTATTTCTCCTCTTGTTCCTGATGATATTTTTTACTCCATAGCTTCTAGCTATCCCTCAACCACAAAGGTAGTTGAAGCAACATCCAAAAATACCAGCTCCCAGGAGCTGTTAGTTCTGTGCTTTGAGTATAAAACGGGTCTCAAGCCTGGGTAATAACTGAATTCATGAATCTCAATTCCCAAATGACATTAATAGCAGCATAGAGCAGGAAGCAGAGTTATGTTAATTTCTGCAGGTAATGCGTGAAAGCAGATAGGGAAAGCTTGAAAGGTCAACATCTGCTGTCATGCAGGAGTGTTGCAAAATGTGATTGGCCAGTAAATGTCAACACCATGTTCTAAAATCTACATGCCACCCTTTCAATTTAATCGTAGCTTGCAGCCCAGCTAACAATCATGCAGCATGTTTCAAAGGCTCTTGAATTCTAAAATGGAATTGTATGATTGCATTCCCATGGCAATAAGACACCTGTAAATTACAAACTTGTCATTTAATCAGCATAAATGTAGGGAGTTTGTGCAACCACTGTGAATTTTTTTTGTATCCATTTTCAGGGACGGCTGAAGACCTCTTAATGATTATATACCATAACGAACTGCAGGTCTAACTGTTGCCATGGCATTACGCACTTTTTTTTTTTCTTTTAAAGAAGTGACTGGAATGTAGAGCAGATAATGAATCTAATTGATTGTCCTCTGCTCCACACAGATATGCTTTATATTCTCTCCCTTTTGTGTTCTTCCTCCCTTTCACTGAGGATCAGATTCACAGGTATGCATTTGTTCAGTGACAAGAATGGCTCTCACACAGACCATCCTCCCACCTTAAAAACATTGAATAAATATAAAATAATCTGCTTTGAAAAATGTCTATAACAAAAAGGTATATGTATAAAGAGCAGAGAAGAAAAAAAATTACATTCACCGCACACACTGTCAGATTAAATCTGTAAGAAGGAAGACAATAGGTTTTTCTCAAAAAACAGGGAATAGTCTTGTAGGCTCACAGTGTCCATGGTTATGCATAGGTTCTTTTTAATTAAATGAAAACTAAGTTAGAGAATCTAAAACTTTCCAGACATTTAAATTTAATAAATCATCAGCATATTTAAGAGGTAACTGGATTTTTAAAACATCATTATTATTAACATGTATTTGCCAACTGGAGGCTGGCAAATACGTATTAATAATTTACAGCACAAAGAACAAAATGTAATATAATTATCTATTATTTTTAGGCTATGAAATATGACCTAATAGAATTTTTACAGAGAGTATTTTAGCCTGAGTAATTATTTTGGACAGAATAACAAATACTTGGCTTCAGAGTATACAATCCTCCTACTTCTGCATACTTGCATTTATAGATCACAGGTATAGAGAAATAGTCCATATAATTTTCTATTCTATGATTCCTGAAACAAAAATCTATAGCTGCATGAATTCACTCATTTGGGAAACTTGTCCAAAGTCACAGAATCAGGTGAGGATCCTGGCTATATCCCAGCCTTTGTGATTCAGTTTCATTAAGTGCACTTTCTACTATTGAAAAATGCAGGTGTTATTTATATATCTCTCAAATTACAATGCATAAATAAATTTAAAAATGTATATTTTTTCTCTCTTAGGAAAATTAATTTAGACACGTATCTCCTGAGTTGCTGCTAAGTATCTGTAAGTTATGCCAGAGCATAAATAATACACTTACATTTAATATTAGGTATTCCCAGTGCTTATATTTAATATTAGGCATTCCCAGTAGAGTTTACAGAAGTGTATATTAGAAAATGTAATATGGTTTTTAAAAGAAAAGAACGACCAAAAAATTAAAAATCACATTATAAAATAACTCTTTTATCTCAGAAGCGTTGAATTATGACATGCTATCTCCTTGATTTTATTGGCAACTTAAAATATGAATCTAGGCTGGGCGCAATGGCTCACGCCTGTAATCCCAGCACTTTGGGAGGATGAGGTGGGTGGATCACCTGAAGTCAGGAGTTTGAGACCAGCCTGACCAACATGGTGAAACCCCATGTCTACTAAAAATACAAAAAATTAGCCAGGCCTGGTGGCATGCGCCTGTAATCCCAGCTATTCTGGAGGCTGAGGCAGGAGAATTACTTGAACCCAGGAGGTGGAGGCTGCAGTGAGGCGAGATCACCCATTGCACTGCAGCCTGGACAACAAGAGCAAAATTCTCTCTCAAAAAAAAAAAAAAAAAAAAAAAAAAAAAAAAAATCTAATGCCTGCCCGAGAACATGTAAAATGTAGTTTTCTTTGTTTCAGTGATCATACGCTACTACAGGTTATATATTAGTTAAAGATGCCCACCTTTTATTCTGCTCAAACACTTGTTAAGCACATACAGTACTTGGCACATCTTTCCACTTTCTACCATGAATTAGGCTGTTTTCAATTATGCTAAGAAACCTACTAGTCCAAGTGTGAAAGTGGTTGCTAATTGCTTATATCGGTTAGTGGCCTCTGGGCAAAGTGGGCCATATTTATTCTCTGCTGACAGTTCATGTCTAATCCAAGAGTATGACTGACTTCATCTCCCCTACACAGTCAGCTAACGTGAAATGCTTCCATGCTTAAACCATAAAAAGTCATTAAAATACATATGGACATTGAAATAAATAAAGCACAATGGCATATTTTATCATTCTTCCAAATAAAAAAAGTGCACCAAGTCATATTAGTCACCAAAAGCATGATCAGTGACATAAGAATAATTTCCTTTTTGAAAAAAGTAAACAAAATTGGAAGAAATTCCACTGAATTTTTAAAGATGTTATGGCAAATCTTTTAAAAAATTGAAAGCCTACCAGTTACTGAAATTGTCAGACGTAGCCTCCATGTGTTATTCTTTTGTAGTTGAATACTTATTAAGATACAACAAAATTTGATCTGAAATATTTCAAGGAAATGCTTTGTTGTAAACTACCTCAAATCTCACACATCGTCAGTTCTTTCTTATAAGATGGCAACTCCTAAATTTGTATCATATCTTCTTTTAAGTTCCACGTTACAACATCCACAAGAAATCTGCCTCAGATATCTTCGCAGGAACCTCACACTCACCACATGTAAAATTAAATTAAGCACTTTTTGTCTCCTTCTTCTTTTAATTTGTTGCATTACTTGCTGATATTACCTTAACCTAAGGCATTTTTGCTTCCTTCTTCTAGATTATTCCCCACATACAACATATGTCCCCAACATTTGGCACCAGGGACGAGTTTTATGGAAGACAATTTTTCCACAGACTGGGAGTGGGGTGAGGGTTGAGAGGGAATGGTTTTGGGATGAAACTGTTCCACCTCAGATCATCAGGTATTACACTCTCACGAGGAACGTGCAACCTAGATCTTTTGCACGTACAGTTCAAAATAGGGTGCGTGCTTCTATCAGAATCTAATGCCACCTCTTATCTGACAGAAGGTGGAACTCAGGCTGTAATGGTCTCTTGTCTGCTGTTCACTTCCTGCTGTGTGGCTTCATTCTATGGCTCCGGTACTGGAGGCTGGGGATCCTTGCCATGAAATATACATAAGAATAATGATGATAGTAATGCCAAAGTTGAGGTGAGTAAAGAGATCTAAGTAAATTTCTTATCTTGTAAATATATTATTCTAAAGGACTAAGAAAATGGATAAATTTCACAATTTGACAGGGAGACTTTCTTATTCAGATGTTTTAAAGAGTCTGGGTATATACCCAAGGGAACATATATCATTCTATTATAAAGACACCTGCACACATATGTTCATTGCAATACTATTCACAATAGCAAAGACATGGAATCAACCTTAACGCCCATCAGTGATTAAACTGGATAAGAAAAAAAATGTGGTATGCATACACCGTGGAATACTATGCAGCCATGAAAAATATTGAGATCATGTGCTTTGCAAGGACATAGATGGAGCTGGACACCATTATCCTTAGTAAACTAGTGCAGGAACAGAAAACCAAATACCGCATCTTCTCACTTATAAGTGGGAGCTAAATGATAAAAACTCATGAACGCAGAGAGGAAAACAACACACACTGGAGTTTATCAGAAGGTGGAATGTGGGAGGAGGTAGAGGATCAGGAAAAATAACTAATGGGTACTAGGCTTAATACCTGGGTAATGAAATAATCTGTACAGCAAACCCAATGACACAAGTTTACTTAGGTAAGAAACCTGCACATGTAGCCCTGAACTTAAAATAGAAGTGTATATATATATACACACACACATATATATAATATATTATATATATAATAGAGTCATGTATTTTCCCATAGAGCATTAAACTTATTTTACAATTTACATTTGAGCATTGCCAAATTTTGCTGTCAAATGGCTCACACAAGCATATATACACAAACACACACTCATACATACCACACATAAACACATGCTTGCCTAAATATGAAAGCACAATGATCCTAGATTAAAACTATCAAAATGCTGCTAGCTACATTTTTAATCTTCTGCAGTTTAGAAACATCTTCAAGAATCCTGTCCCCTTTCCTCATCCAGCACAGAAGATTGAATGGATCTCCTAACTATACTGATGATAAGAAGAGAAAGATAAACCAGAGAAGTCATTCTTGCCTTTAGGGATTCACCTGGTAAATTGCTGCTTAAAGAGTGCTGTCAATAAGTTAACTTCTTTACTGTCGGGAGCAATTCTCTACTGGCGGTAAGATGGACAAGATGACCTAATAGATCTTTCTTCATCTCAAGATTCAAAGTTTCTTTTCAAGGAACTGTGACTGAAGAACAGAAACAGTGTTTAGGACCTGTCCACAAAATTTTAACTTTAAAATAATTCACATATTATTATTTGCATTTTTAGTGAACTGATTTAAATTCTCTAAAAATAATCTTTCCTTACTCACATACTGCATTGCTGTGTTTATTTTTTAAATAATGAAATACTTAAGAGATATTGCACAATTTAATATTGCAGGATGGAGACTCCTTCTTGTACTCTTTTTGTTTTCAGCACCCATGTTACCTTAAATGGAGGACTCTTCCTCTTCTGTATCTTTTAGTCAGCAGACAGATATAGTGAAATGGTTAAAAGCATGGACATTAGAACCAGGTTGGATTTTTAAATCTGAATCCTCAGCCTATTACATGTGTGATCTTGGACAAATATCATCCACCTCTCTCTGACCCAGTATTTTTAACTGTAAAACAGAGTTACCGAGAGAGCTCCTACCTTATGTGGCCTCTTTCTTAGGTGGCTGTTATGAGGATTAAATGAGTTAATAGACGTAAAGCATGTAGAAGATTCCCTGGCATGTACTACGTGTTTGTAAGAGTTTGCTACTGTGGCTACTATGGTGATGAGGATTATTATTATTATTGTGGCAATTCTTATTAAATGCATTGTTCTTAGAATTGTTAAATTATTCTCCAATTACATACATTTTAAAAAATCAGTTTTAGGGCCAGGCGCCGTGGCGCACGCCTGTATTCCCAACAATGAGAGGCCGAGGCGGGCGGATGACGAAGTCAGGAGATCAAAATCATCCTGGCTAACACGGTGAAACCCCATCTCTACTAAAAATACAAAAAAAAAAAAAAAAAAAAAAAAAAAAAAAAAAAAAAAAAATTCAGCCGGGCATGGTTGCGGGCGCCTGTAGTCCCAGCTACTCAGGAGGCTGAGGCAGGAGAATGGCGTGAACCCGGGAGGCGCAGCTTGCAGTCAACCAAAATGGCGCCGCTGCACTCCGGCCTGGGTGACTGAGCCAGACTCCATCTCAAAAAAAAAAAAAAAAAAAAAACTCAGTTTTAGAAACCATGTCATGAGTGACTCGGTCAGTGGTTTGTGCATTATCTTGCTAAGTTAGAATGGTAAAGTTGTTTGAAATGCAGACTTGAAAACCATAGAGAACTTTGTAATTTAAACGGTGAAGTAACCTTGCACATGTGAAGGAAATGATAATTGTGTGCCACCTTTGCTTCTCCTGTATCATGGCGTTTCTCAAACAGCATGCATAGAGTAACTGGAGACATCAATGTAATGCAAGGTGAGAACAAACAAGATCTCATTGGTTTTAGAAAGATTATATTTTTAGTGATTTCAGAGATGCATTTTTATTAAATTAATGTTATTTATAATGACTTACAAAAATGTTTCACATTTCTACTAACTTTAAATTCAGTTGACCACCAGAACTTCACTTCTTTTCTGAGGTTGTCCTCACTGGCTCTAATGGGAATGTGACTGCCTTTGCATTGTGTGAACTCACTAAATCCCCAAGTGCATAACTTACTTATGGAATTATCTTGTTCAGAGACTTAGCATCTCATTGATTAGGCTGTGAACCACTTATGAGTAGTAACAGCATTTCCTTAATCTTTGCAATTCTCAGCATCTAACGTACTTCTTGGTATAAAGCAGGTTTCAGTAAAAGTTTATTGAATGAGTAAATGAATAAATTCATCTTACATGTCTCTCAAAATTGATTTTTAACACTATTTATTCCTCCACTGTGATGATGATATCGTCCTCTGTACTCATGCCTTTTAATATTGAGAAAGAAAAAAGTGAAATCAGAGCACATGACTTAGGAAATATGAATTTATCCTATATAACTGAGATTTGCCTTTAGGGTTCATCACTTTTCACAAATACACTGTGATACATATTCACAGACATGGTCACATTTAGTGTACAAAATGTCAATTTGATCCTGGAAATTATTCTGTTGCTGCCATATAATTTACTGTTATACAATTTTCTATAAAAATGATGGAATCTGAGATCTGGGTACACATGGACAAAGCTAAACTGTATTAAATGTATTTCATGGTGCATAAAATATAGCAAATGCATAATTTATATTTTCACTGAGTTTTCCATATTATTAATGACCATAATTTTACTATAGCCTATAATTATTTTTCATACTCCTTTGAAAACTAAAATTATAAGAAATTATTTTTTGCCTCATTTCAGTACCTTTTCTCCTTTACTCTCATATATTTAAAAAATAGTTTTTGAAGATGCAGATAACTAACATAGATTCCTACGTTTTGCCTTCTTTGGGAAGAAAGCTAATTTTAAAATAAAGGAGGACTTGGATGAGGTTGCTGAGGTTAAAATTTCTCTATGTAGAAAATTCTTTCTAGCTAAGGTATTTCAGAGTGGAAAAAAAAAATGCTTAGAGAAAAAACCTTCCTGTCTTTGCCCCTAAGGAAATAAAGTTACAATGACAGTCACCTAATCTAATAACTTCTCTTATTCCTGTCATAGGTTCACCTTGCAGGTGTACTGGTTTTCCTCATTTTCATTCTTTTCACTGATTCTTTTTCAGCCTCTGATTCCCTACTGAAATCTATTGAAAAGTGCACAATTGCAATTTTAGCATTAAATTTCTCTTTAATACTGCTTGTCACTTTTCCTCTCATTGATTCAAAGCTACGTGCCAAGTCAATGGAGCGATGTGAGTTTAATTCTTTCTTTGGCTTGGTTACCTTCCTTCTTCAAGCAGCAGCAATTAGAAAACACTACACTTTGGTCCCTTTTTTGATATAATTAAATGAGTAATTCTTGTAACTGTTTATTATTGATTCCCTCAACTTTTCATCCTTTCATTCTCTCTGCATTCCACTCGGCTCCCCACAAAGTTAGCCATGGCAGAAGTAGGACATCTGCTTGGAAAAACATTTAGATTGCTAATGATTCTTTTTAACATCTGTTACACTGCTACTGAACAGTTGTTGTTTCTTTAAGGAGGCTCAAGGGACAAGACCTATGTCACCTTAATAGTGAGTACTTTTTGGAAGTGGTAAGCCCTATGCCTCTGGGAGCCATGCAACAGGGCTATTGTGTACATACATAAACGTAATGCTTCTGGCCTTACGTTTTATCTTTGTCCACTGCAATATTTATGATTATAGTACTTTGTGTCTGGTTATGTTAATACTTGATAGATTTTTTTTTTTTGTCTACCTACCCCATTGTTCATTACAGTTGTACTTTAAAAAAAAAAAAAACACTACTAAGCACAAAACATATCTCATATCCCTATTGACTTCGATGAGCTTTGTATTGAAAAAATTCAAATGGACTTTGATATCAACATCTAAACCTGTATGATAATTCTTAATAAGGAAATGACTTGAGAAAATAGATTGAGATTAAAGTTTCTAGGATTTTCTTTTCAGCAAATGTATATATACTCATTCACAAATACTTTGCATAAAAAGAAGTAAAAAGGAATTTATTTTTAATGTATCTTCTCAGAGTATCCTGAAAATACTCTATCCTGTTCTCATGCTGCAAAAGAGAATGTTTCTCACACATCCAGAATACAGGGGCCAGAAATTACAGGTGAGACAAGATATGATGCACATCAGAATTAGCCCTCTGGTAATTCAACAGAATGGTAAAATATCTAAAAGGAATTTTAGAGACTGAGGTCTGGCCAAAAGAAAACTGGCATCTGAAACAGACTTTAAAACAAACATGAGATTATTTTATTTTGCTAATTCATTTTCCACTCAATTTTAGATTAAACCAAATCAAATATCTAAGGGAATTGCCACTTGGCTTTTATTTATTAATCTTTCCTATACACAAATATATAGAGCGATAACAGATACTAGATAGATGACTAGCTTTCTCATATTCTGCACAGACTCACTATTTCCATCGTCTTTCCTCTGCAAAAAGCCATATTGTAACCTCTGTGGATAAATCAAATAAGATGCTGGGAAAAAATAACCTACTGTCATTATAGGAATTTATATAACTACAAGGAATATCTTCAACTTTATACAGCAAATTATAACTCTAAGATCAATGATGTGAATCAGAGATTATTTTTCCACTAACACGTTGAGGTAATTATTATGGTTTTAGTATTATTATTATTACCTTTTTAAAATTCAAGTTAAATACGAGGACAAAAATCAAACAAGTTAATTCAACTCATTAGGTTCTTCCACTTTTGACTTTCACTTAGCTATTACTAGTTTGGGTATAGTGCTCCAGCATTTTAGACATTTATTAAGGAGTTTATTCTAAAAAGTAAATCACTGGTAGTTTGTTAAACCAATTAAATGAAAACTAATCTAGTTTTAAGTTTTCTCTGGAATGTACAATGCAGTTTTATGTGAAGGTGTAGAATTTAAAAGCAAAATATGTTTACTTCTTTCCTCCTAACTTTGTTCAGTAGCTGATATTACTTGATTGATAAGTCATTGGAATTAGAAAATATTGTTTTAGACAACAGCTATTAACTGGCATTAGAAGTAAATAGCATGGTTTAAACAGATCATGCATTTATATAAAAATTAGTACAAGAAAAGACTATTCAGTACACTTCAAAATATGACAACTAGTATTTCTTTTAGTTGACTGTAAATCCAGGATACTCTGACTTTTAGATCTTTATATTTTTCAAATACACTAAAATCATACATCATAATTGAGTTTCGATATAATGACATAAAATGGGATTCCTACATCTAAAGTTTAAGCACTTAAGCATTTTATTATATCACTCTGTTAAATTTTAATTAAAAATTCAATTGTAAACTTTTTAATTAAAAACATATTAATATCATTGTGCAATCTTTTCCTCATGACTTCACATATACCTCAATCCTGGAACCTTGTGACTTCCATTCAATGAGATGTTTCAGATAAAATATGGGAGACCTCAAACAATCCAAAGTAGCCTTATTCTAGCTCAGTCCCTATCAGTAAAGAAGTCTTCAAAGTAGTTATTTAACTGTTTCTAAGGCTTGCTTTTCTTTCATTTTCCTTCTTTCCTTCCTCCTTCCTTCCTTTTTTCTTTCCTTCCCTCCTTCCTTTCTTCTTTTTCTTTCTCTTTCCTTCTTTCCTTCCTTTTTTTTGAATTTGCTATTTTAACATCTCTACATGCTATTTTAACATCTTGCAGTTAATGACTAACCACAATTTAATATATCATATTTTTCTTTCTTAGTGAACACAAAATAATGGTACATCTTACTATAATGACATCTTAGAATCGAAAACATAAAAAGTAAGTACTAAAAATGTATTGAACTTAGAACACGTTGGTTGGATTCTGTACACTATTTTTTTAAGCAACAGCTAACGATTGATGTTTTTTTATCCTTTCTGAGTTACCTACAATCAATCCCAGCCACTCACTAAAATTTTAAAGCTGTTTATTTTCTCCGTCATTTTGCTCTCAGCCAATTCTCCAAATTACAAGTTTAAGAGAAAAAACAGTGACCCTGAAGTACAGAAGATGTAGATCATATCTGTCAGATCATGAGAACACAGTACTCAATATTTTGCAGAACATTAACTATGAGATACTCAAGTGCATTATTATAATGCCACATCCAAAATCATCTAGCATATTCTCAGGTGGTATTTCATTATGTGAATAGATTTTCTCCACATATCTTAAACTTTAAAAATACCCCCAGTCAAAAAAACTTCACTTATTTATAAATGTAATATTCTGCTAGACTGTCTAAAAACAGCAAAGTTTATGCTGGAGACAGTTGTGTTATTTTATTTGAGCTTCTGCACATACCTACAGCAAAGATCAATGCCGTGGCCTTAGGCACTGCCTTGTCTTTCTTGCCATTGCTATCATTAGGAAAAAAAGTGAGAAAGTTAGGTAAGTGATGTGGCCCTTTATCTATTGAGTATTCAGAACTCAGTAAGATAAAATGATTTGTTTGGGTAAATCTTTCCAGAAAACATAACAGCAGCAGTGACACGAATGTCAGCTGTTAGCCCCCTCTTTATTCATATGTAGGAGGAGGAAAGGAATTGAAATGGGCATGCCAAGTTATGCCTTTTCTTATTCTTTATGCCTTGTATTCAAGGGAGATGGCAGTCCTTTCCATTTAGCACCACTCAGGATCCCTTAGGTGTGTTGCTGTCACCTTGGTGAGTCTCGACTGCCTTGAAATGTCTGGTCTTACTAACTTGTGTCAGACACTCTATCTCAAAGGGCATGTGTATGTTTGCATATGCTTACACCTCAGCATAAACACATATATTGCCAAATTTGAATTTAATAGGCACACATTAAACAAAGCATAGCTAGTACATCCATTTAAACACAAAGCAAGCAAAGGCCATGGGATTTTGTATAGAGGCTCTGGGTTATGTTTATTCTAAAATAAGCAATATTTAAAAACTCATTTTAATCTCCCAGTTCCTTAGAAGGTCAAGATCATTATACGTTTTTCTTGGACTGTTTAATTCATTGTTCCCACTTACATGGCTGCCTTCATTACCATGCATATATAAAATGATAGGAAAAATTTATGGAGGGCAGCTATCTTCAAAATATGCATTAGTGTAGAGAATAAGTAATATTCATTATCATCATAAAATTGGGGGGTTCTTTTTAGTAGGCCCTTATGTGAAATTGCTTTCTTATAGTCCTAAAATATAGTTTGAAAGGAGCACTGTGTTGGCAAGGAATAAAGAAAGAAAAGAGAGAAATAAAGAAATTGCTGTTAAACCATTTTCTTCATCTACATTTATTATATTTGATACTCATATTTGGGGAAAAAGAAATTCCACTTCTCAGGGTATGCATATTAGCAGCAAAGAATACAGAACCAATGTTATTTCCTTCAAGTTTAAAGTTAGCCTGTTTTATGTCTTTGTTCACATAAGAGCTGTGGGAAGAAAAAAACAAAAAAAAAGCAAAGGCCAGTTCTTAAGCCAATCAAACGTTTTACTCCCACCTTGTGGCAGTGTGGCTACATGGCTAGTTTTCCAAAATGAGAACTCAAAATTTTGATTGAAATGACTTATTTTTATATTGTCTTAACCACTGATGAAAATAAGATTGATTAAGAAGGGACTTTGTGATTCACCTAATACAGAGGTTTGTGATGCAGGGCTTTTGCAGGATGCCAGTCAGCAAAAAGCGATATGAACAGTGGTACTAAATTAGGGAGACAGTAAAATGCAAGCGATATAAACAGTGCTACAGAATAAATAGGCTTATTTTACTGAGTTTGAATATTGAATCTAAAGAAATTTGTAGGCTCCAACTATACTAATAAACCCTGTAGGTCAAAATACAAAATTATTTTAAATATCAAAATTATTTCACAAACCTTAGTGTTAACAAAAGCATGTTTTCTCATTCAGCTTCTTTCAACATTAAAAATATACAAAGACACTTATAAGATACCTCTAAGAACATACTGCATATTTAGATTTTTCTGCAAAAGTATGAAGAAAACTGAACTTGAATGTTTATTTATGTGATTTTATTTCTCTCTTTCCTTTTCCTTTTTCATTTCTAAGTGTTGAGAAATAGAAAAGGAATCATTGGCTGGTAAGTTAGAAAAACAGATCTGAGAGCATTTTTTAAACATATCTTGATACTCCTGCTTATTCTGTAGTTTAATACTCTAAACTATCGGCGAAAACTCCACCTGTCTTCTCTCTCAGATTGATTTTGCTATCGCCCTAATTGAGTTTAAAATCCACCTTTATTAGAAGGAAAACTCAGCTTCTCTCAGCTAGCATAAAATAAAGGCATCTTAGTTTCAGGATGAAACCAGCTTGGAACCAGGGACTCTTTCTCCTGTACTACAGCCAAGGGGCTTCTAAAAGACATCTGTGAATCCTGCCCCTTTGTCTTCACTACTGGCTTGTAATTTCTGGAGACAACCAGCTTTCTATTTTCCAAAGCCTCTCTACCAAAAGCTGTGTTAGTCCAAGTGCAATTTAAATTATGACTAGTAGCCTCTGTCTGAGGTTTGGGTTGACTTTACATTCAAACTTAACAGAATGAGTTCAGGAGAATACAATTAAATGTGTTTTCTTATTCCACAAATGTAGGAAAGTATGAATGAGGAATTAGCCTAATTTTTGAAACAATTTCTGATTGATCTGAAATTGGGTATTCCCTTTTTAAAAAAGTGCTAAAAAAAAAGTCTGCTTTATACTTTTTGTTTGCAAAATGTAAAATGATTCAGATATAATTTTTTTATGCTTCCCAATTTTGAGGATTGCAGCTACTAAAAGTACTGTGATTTCAGTACATTTCGGTCCTCTGAACATTCTTTTCATTCAGATGTCTGCATTTTTTTTATTCGTTACTAAAAAATAAATAATAGAAAGAGGTAAGGGATTTTTCCCAGTACTTAATTATGTTATCCACTATCTAATTAATGATATTAAGCCGCAAGCAAAAACAATGTATTCTTAACAATATGATTATCTTAACATTCTTTTCTTTTTTCTCTCTTTTTTTTTTTTTTTTGGTTGTTTTTTTTTTTGTTTTTGTTTTTGTTTTTGTTTTGAGACAGAGTTTCACTCTTGTTGTCCAGGCTGGAGAGCAATGGTGGGATCTCGGCTCACTGCAACTTCCGCTTCCTGGGTTCAAGCGATTCTCCTGCCTCAGCCTCCCAAGTAGCTGGGATTACAGGAGCACCCTACCACGCCCAACTAATTTTGTATTTTTAGTAGACAAGGGTTTCTCCATATTGATCAGGCTGGTCTCGAACTCCCGACCTCAGGTGATCCGCCTACCTCGGCGTCCCAAAGTGCTGGGATTACAGGCATGATCCACTGCACCTGGTCCATTCTTTTCTTTAAATACAACATTGGGCAGGTATTTAAAAATGATTAACTGGCGGGGCACAGTGTCTCATGCCTGTAATCCCAGCACTTTGGGATGCCGAGGTAGGTGGGTCACCTGAGGCCTGGAGTTTGAGACCAGCCTGGCCAATATAGTGGAATCTTGTCTCTACTAAAAATACTAAGGTTAGCCAAGTGTGGTGGTGGGAGCCTGTAATCCCAGCTACTTGGGAGGTTGAGGCAGGAAAATCGCTTGAACCTGGGAGGCAGAGATTGCAGTGAGCTGAGATTGAGCCACTGCATTCCAGTCTGGGCAACAAGAGCGAAACTCCATTTTCCACCCTTCACCCCCCACAAAAAAAGCTTGACCGGAAAGAACTTCTAAGTTTATGAATGATGATGTTAATTTCAAAATGCCAGTCACATAGCCATTCAACATTTCAAGTTGAAGATGTATGGGGATTAAATAGGTATACAAAAGTCTCCAACATCCACTTTATTTCACTGTAATATTAACTCCTACGTAACTCATTTCCTAATTCTAGAAAACAAAGAAGAGTTGTTCTATTAACCATCTTTAGAGAGAAAGAGGAAAAAAATATATACTTCCTATATTTTTTTCCGTAATACTTGCTTCTTCTGTACTTGGAGAAGATTTTTTTTCTCGCAAAACTGTTACTTGGAGTTAGGTACAAGTTGACTCTGTATATCTCCTCACAGTCTCCACCTGCATCCTTATCTGAATGTCTCATCTGGGAGAATTTGAGTATTGTTTATTGATGTTGCACTCCTACCTGACTGCGTGTTAAACCAGTCTGCCATCCCTTTAGGAGGTAAGCTACAGTAATAAATGAAGTCAGAATTCTTTATTCCTCATCTGGCACACATCGTTTGTTTTCTTAGAGGAGGTAATGCAAGATTGCATTCCAACCTTGAATTTCTTTTCTTTTCCAAGTCCTGAGAATGTTTCTTCCATTGTGACAGGTTTTTTTTTGTTTTTTGTTTTTTTTTTTTTTAATCACATACTTTATTGTTCTAGCTATTTAAAATTTAATCCTAGGTGTTTTCACAGAAGACAGGATTTTTTTTTTTTCTTTTCTTTCTTTTTTGTTTTGGACAAATCTTGTCCCAACAACATTAAGAAATGCTAAAGTCACTAGTATATCTAAATTGTCTTTTATCTTCTAAATACCTAAATAATATGGTATCTCTGGATCAGACAACATACTCCAAAATGGCATAAATATATACCTCACTTATGATCAAAAGCAGGGAGCTCAGACTTTAAAAAAATAATGGACAGTTAGTTTTTTTAAAATTTTTTTTTTACTCAAAGTATATAGACAGTAGTATCTGTATAACTCATTGATTACTTATGATTTTCTATTCTTAAATTTATTACCTTCAATATTTTTGTGATTACACATGTAGAATATATCATTTTAGAGAAATTAGAGAATAAGCATAAGGAGTAAATACCAACAATAAAAAACACAGTCTAGAGAAAATCACTCTTGACATTTTGTAGTGAAACTATCCAAACCTCAAATATATTCTACAGTAAAAATGTTCTATAAAATACTTAACTTGGTATCTATTGTTGTACATTTAGATTGTTTGCAATTTTATTCAATGAGAAATTGAGCAGATAATGAAAATATACTTCTCTATAAATCTCTGATTAGTCCCTAGGGCAGGTTTCTAGAAATATCATTGTTG
Source organism: Chlorocebus sabaeus (assembly GCF_047675955.1). Lineage (NCBI taxonomy): Eukaryota > Metazoa > Chordata > Mammalia > Primates > Cercopithecidae > Chlorocebus > Chlorocebus sabaeus. The sequence goes on from NC_132927.1 coordinate 4,420,871, forward strand.
AATTAAAAGTACACACATTTACTTTTAAGGCAAGCCATTGGGTAAAACTATTATTTACATCCCTACCAGCAGTAACTGGAAGGGACTATTTCCCTGCAACCTTGCCAACACTGAATAATATGTGTTTATTCTTCCCCTTACAAGTTTGTTAGGGTAAGAGAGTATATTGTTGCAATTATTAAAGATAATATAAATATACATTATTAAAATGGGTAGTCTGTAAATGATGAAAGGAGGGAATATCAGGAAAAAAACTACTTTCAAATGATAATGTAAACTTAAAATTAATTATTCCACACATGCTTAATTGCAAATCTAGTTATCATATTCTGTTCATCATCTCTCTTATTTGGAATTTGTGATTTCTCACTCAGCCATTTTAATATTTACCAAACACTCACAAAAATACATTTGCTCTCTTCCACTGACTTTTACTTCAGTGGCAAAACAAAAGTAATAAATAGTCTTAAAATTAGTGTACTTGAATATTATAAACAATCTAAAATTTATAATAAATAGATTGTTTTAGAATATAAAGTTAAAGCCAATAAGGAAAGTCTAAGTCCCTTTGTAAGCTATCAAACAATATGTACCAATGTATTATTTTATAGTCTGAGAATAGACTACTGAATGAATATAGGTTAGCAGCAGAGAGGAAAAGAACTACAGAAGTAATAAAGCTCAGAGGCACACATATGCATATTTAATATCTACTCTACAGAAAAATAACAGGTTTGCTTAGAGGATAGTGACTTTCATTGGTAAGGATGACCCCTAAACCCATGTGGTACTGGGTGAATTGTACAAATGAATGTCCGCATACCACAAATCTAAATGTTTAAAGATTAAAAATTCAGCTATTTTTACAGCTGGTACAAGTTTTTATTCAGGGTCCCTCAGCTTGCACTTTGAAAATTTCCCTCAGGACCAAAGCTAAAGGAAAGCAGACCTGGGGAGTACTGCTGACTGCTGCTGACAGAGAACACCCATGTGTCTGGCCAGTACAAGGCAGGAACCACTCCAGTGATCAGAATTCCAGGGAGGAATCCCACCTGTGCAAGCTTCCCTGAGAGCCAGGGCTAGCAATTTTCTTTTTTCTGTGCTTCAGTTTTTTAAATCAGGATGTCTGGGAAGTTCCAGATCCCCCCCAAGAGGACATTACTAGAAAAGATGGGAAGGTAGGAACATAGTCACCTGGGGAAATTTGTCAGTATGTACACTCTGGGTGACTTGGGCAACCTAAGAGAATCCAGATCAGCCACTTTTCTCCAGTTTCCCATGGCAAAAGTGTGCTTTTTGCTCTTCCTGGACGCACGGCCCTGCTTCCATCCTCCTACACTGGCTGGGAGCACAGTTCAGCTCAGTCTTTTCCTGCCTTCATTCCTCTCCATTCGTGAGTTGCCAAATTTTCTTAAAACAAAAACAAAAGCAAACAAACAAACAAAAACCTTCTTATGGTATCAGCAAAGAGAAAAGTGATTGTATTCAAAGAGAAAAGTGATTTTATTTTGGTCTTTGTGATGTTTGTGTCCTTAAAATGGGGTCCCAGGGCAGGAATGCCTCCAGTCCAGGTCCAAAGATGACCCTGGTCTTGAGTGTGGCTACCAGTTAGTACACCACAGCAAGTGATGAAGTACCAGTAACGCTGGCTCAGACTCATTAGGCACTTGATGATTTTAATTAGGACTTTGTTGATTAAAGAATATCTCTTTGCTTCTTTTTATGTGAGTTTTTTTTTTTTTTTATTTTGTAAAATGAGTAGACTGAATATAACCTCTGAAGATCTCTTCTGTGACAACAAAGATCTGAAGTTCTGTGATGTTAAATACTATAGGAGAAACTTTATCAAGCTTAGTGCCTTCTGGAATCCGTTGCCCAGAAGTGAATAAGGGCATTTGAAATTAATAAGATAATGAGAATGAGGTCCTCTTATCCTGTGACTTCAAAATGGTTACCTGCAGGCACCCCACTGGGAAGTTCACTCCATGCTCTTATAAATTGCTAAGAAGAAAGAGTAGCGTAGAAACATACATGGGAACACACAGACACACAGCACCAGATATATCCCACTTGAAGTGGTGCTCTAAATTTTAAGAGCAAAAATACTATGTTAAAAATTCTTCAGATTCGTCAATATCTTAGTTTCCTCAATTTCCGCTAGCATATTTTAAAATGATACCGATTTTTTTTTTTTTTTTGGTAGATGGTGTCTCGCTCTGTTGCCCAGGCTAGAGTGCAGTGGCAGGATCTGGGCTCACTGCAAGCTCCGCCTGCCAGGTTCACGCCATTCTCCTGCCTCAGCCTCCCGAGTAGCTGGGACTACAGGTGCCTGACACCATGCCCGACTAATTTTTTGAATGATACCGAATTTTAAAGTCTCACTTCATTTTTTGTATAATAGAGTAATTATATTCAGAAAATAATTGAAATGGTCGTAGAATTTTACAGCTTAAATAGTATAGTTTTCCTGAACTCCTTCAATATTATTGAAAAAAATGTCATTCTTGTTTAATATTATTTTTTTCTGTCAACTTAAGAAGTGACTGCTGTGTACTAGGTATATTGTCACTTTGAAAATATAAGAAAAATATATTTCTTGTTCCAAATTGTTATAATATACTTGGGACCCACAAGAGTAAGTTGAAAGTTGTTATGGAGAATGACAAGGTTACAATGAAGGTATGCACTGGTTTGGACATCCTAATGACTTTCTTTTTTCAAAGACCACATTTTCAAGTTTTTTTTTTTTTCTTTTTTTGACACAGCTTTAGTCAGGGAGCTCTTTTCAAAATGCAAAACAGCAGAATCTATCCATTTTAATATAGGCATATGCTTATTTTTATGCAATACTATAAAGTGGCAAATGATCTGAGTTTTCTTGTGAACTTCCTCAATAGAATGCCACTACTATTTTTTGAGCCCCTAGCAATACAAAGCATTTTATAAGGAAAAATTCAGAAATAATTTTTTAAAGGTTCTGCAGCTCAAAATTTGACTATACAAGCCAAGTAGAGTAAAGATTACAGTAAAATATATAGAGAGATAATCTGATCAAGGTAGAAATCCTGTCTCTGATTACTCTAGTGTAAATACATGCCACTTTGACCCACTGAGGACCAGAACTGTCTGCAGTATCTCAGACTGAAACAGGGCACTGTGGGAGATCTGAAAAGGCAATTGAAACCACAGTGGGGAAACTTGTTATTGGATTTTTTAAAAATCTCACGTCTTGTGACATACTAGCATTTGAGAAGGTCAGCCTTGTTGAGGAGTGGATACTTTAATAACAAGTATCTCTTCTTAACAAACTTCACTTGATACTGTAATTGACTTCACCTCTGTGAGATTTTTATTACTGTGGATTTTCATCAACACTTCACCCAACATCCTAACTTGCCACTGAATAATGCCTAGTGAGTATCACAGACCTCAGATTACAAAGTGGGCTCTGTGGTTGATAGCCTCTTTTATGGAACCATCGCCAGTATATAAATAGGATGAAAACATTTTTGGTAAGATGCTTATATTTGACCCTTGCAATAGTTATCTGTTAATATCACTGTGCTACTGGCAAGGAATTACGTTTCCCTCCCCAGAATCTTCATGATTGATTGTGAACTCCGACAGAATTGAACTAAAACTTCAACTTGGTGTAAAATTCCTTGTAAAAACTGCCGTCTACTTGTAATATAAAACTGTTTTTATCAGTTATCTTTACAATATTGTTTAAAAGGCTCACATAAATTAGAAAGTAAACCCTCCCTTTAAGATGAGATTAGAAACACTATTAGAAATTATGGAGCTGAGTTAAAATGTCAAGCTTTCTTTTATATCAACTTTCTCTTATGCAGAGTCTTCACACAACTTAGGACAGTGGGTGAATGATTGCTTAAGAGTGCACCAGAGAAACTCAACCAAGCCAGAGAGCAAAATGTCAGGTAAGATCCTTTTCATAGGCTATTAATTAGCAGGTGTCTAATAAATCTAGTTAAATGCATTTTCTCTGGTAAGGCTAGTAGAAGGAATCGCAGCACAATCGATGCTAAGATACTTTTGACAACAAACCAAGTTAGGACAGGCTGGGGTTTGGTGCAATCTGGTGCAAGACTTTTGAAGATAAAAAGGCTAAAAGTTTGCTTTGATTGGAAATGCAATATTTTTTAAAAAAGCAAACAGGGGAAATCAGAAAGAAAACAAAACTGAGAAGGGCAATGAAGAAAACAGAATCAAATTAGTTTTCCCCTTAATGACTCTACATAAATGAAGATAATGAATCTTTTATTAATATTTAAAGTGTTATTTAATAGAGATTTATGTTTATATAGTAAAAGGTGAATATTGTCATTCCTCTTCACTGTAAAATTTCTTCCCTATGAAAACCCAAATCTATGTCAATGACAATATTTCACACTACCAAAATGGTATACTCAAATGCTACACCAAAAGGAAAAAAGGACATTGCCATTTATTAAGCATCTACTATGTGCTAGAGACATCAATATCAACTAATTAATTATCCATAGCTGTTTTATGTTTTAGTCATTATTTTCCTTTTATGGATGATGAAAAAAGAAAGAGTCAAATTTTATATGTTGTTCAGATTCAAACAACGTATCAGAGACTAAGCTAACATTTGACTGAGTTTAGTTTGGCACCAAAGTCCATATATATATTTACTTTTTATTTCTTATCTTACTACATCTCACTCTTCTGACATTGTAGGTAACAAGGGCTGCTGACTGCACAAAGCAAGCTATTTAATTAATATTGTAGGTAGACTAATTGATTTTGGTCAGTGAATGTTTAATGATAATTTCACTTCCTCCCTTGATGACTAGTTGTAACTTAACGAGTCAAGAATGTGCTGATTACTCTGAAACGCTGAAGAATATTCATAAAAAGTGAATTGGTAAGGGAGTGCTACTTTTATGAAATATACATACTTCATGTAATTGCATTATCATTATGATCACAATCCTTCTTCAGTGTCACCCCAATATAATATTCTCTGTCACAAAGTAAAGGCACTACAATTATCATGCTATTTCTTGCCAATACATGTAGCAAAATATATATTGATAAAGGTAATGAATTTAAGGTTTCTAACATTTCTAAGTTAGCGAGAAAATTGCAAAACTCTTGTTAATTTTATTTAAATAATACATATTTAATATACCATAAAACAATAACTGGTATAAATCATTGAATGTATACCTTATGAATTACTGTAAATTGTTATGATATTGATCGTTTCGATAGACTGTCATTTCCACTGAAAAAACACTCCCAAACTCTCTTACCTGCTTCCCCTACAAACCTATATTGTCCTACACTGTCTTACACCCTTTCCTTTCTCTTGTCCTTACTTTTTCCCTTTTTTTCTTGGCGTCTGATTTTTCCTCTTGTCTCTAGGACGGATCCTCCTCAGATTCCTGTTTCTTTTGATTTCTAAAATATTTATAGTCTCCAAATGCCCCCTGTTCCAGCTAATTTGTTGTACTAATTCTTTCATCTACTTTGTCTTATTGTTTCTATTTTTTTCATTCAGAATGTATTATATCACACATCTTATTTTTCCTTATTTGTTGTTACTCAAATTTTAAACAAATACCAGTTTTCCATATGTTTAGATTTGTCCTTTTTGATAATGAAGACATTTCAAACAAACATTATCAGCTGACTATAGGATTTTTCTTTCTCTTATAAATTTGGCTTGAATTTTTCCTTTGTTTTATTGCTTTCTAGAGATACGTTGATTTTGCATTTGATTTTTGCTTTGACCCAGGTATCATATAAGAGGTTGCTTTCAATTTCCAATTAGTAAAGATTTCTGTGTTTACCCTTACTATGCATTTATAATTGTATTTGATTGTATTCAGAGAATGGAGCTATAAAACCTCTACTTTAAAATGATTAAAGTCTTCTTTATTGCCATTTTTGTAAATGTTTCTATAAAAGTGTAACAAGATATTTTTAACCAAGAAATAATGTATAACTATTAAAAGAGACATAATTGAATTACTCAGTTGGACATTAGAGATACAGTGTAATCTTACATTATGACTATATTTTCATCAAACTGTTCTTGTATTTCTAATAATTTTGTAACTTGTGTCTTTATATAAGAGATCAGAAACTCTTTGCTGCTTACCTAAAATCCAGTATCTCCTTAATTCCCCTCTTTTTTCAAGGAGATTTCTAAATTTTTTCAGATATTTGCCAGTTATCTTTTTAAATCAAGAAAGTTGCAATTAGTCCTGGATCTCAGGTGGGCTCTTCACCCACTTCTGGGAGATAAATTGCAAGTAAATATCTGGTGAGGGAGAGAGAGAGGCATAAGTTACCATATCCATTTCATTCTTACCTTTTTATTGTGTGAGGAAGTGAGGTTTGGAGTTACTGCAGCTATGAGGAAAATAAGAATGACAGAGATGACTACTAGAGTCCTGACATCACCAAGCCACTAAAACAATGCTAGTTATGCCTTTCTCCAAATGTTTTGCTGTCAAACCAAATAAACCCATGTTTAATCTCTAATGCACTTTCAGATCGTATTCATTATACCGTAAACATCATAAGGACAAAGGTTTTGTTTTTTTGATCATTTTCATAGATGTATCTCACGTGCCTGGATCATTGTCTAGCACAAAACAGTGCTCAATAAGTAACTATTATGTGTACTGCTGAGGAAAAGATTTCTCTCTTCTTTTTGTCACATTTATCTTTTAATTCCATCTCATCTAATGAAAATATCATAGCTGCTGCTTTTGGGGGAATTTGTTTATATTTGACTGGTACTTCTTTGCTCACATGCTCATTTTCAACCTTTCTTTACCACTTTGGTTTAAGTCTGTTACTTAGAGCTGAGTTGTTTTAAAACTCAACCCAACAGTTTCCATTTTTAAATTGGAGATTTCAGCTCACATTTAGTTTAAGATAATTTCTTTATTTCATCTTAATGTGTGTTTATATTTTTAGTCATTTAAAATTTTTCTTTATTTTTCACTGTTTTCACCAACAGAGTCGTGTTTAATCAAGGTAACTATTGCAGTTTGTTTTTTCTAACAATGATTATCTTCTCTTACCCAATACTCATAATAGAATATCTATTTCTCTACTTTTACGTAGAAAGAAGATAGTAATTATTTTCCCCACTTAGATGTTCTAAACCATTTGCTCTTTTTGCTTTTCCCCAAATAAGATAAGCCATTTAGAATACATTCTCATTCTTACTTTTCTCCAAGCACTTTGTAAATGAAATATTCAAAGCATGTTACTGCTCCCTAGAATCTCAAGACAGTTCGGTATAATTAATTATTTATTGTTATCAGAATTTCCCTTGAAGTATCTTTTTTTAAGAATCCTGCTTTAATTCTGTAGTCTTATAAATTTAGATACAACTGTGTTGGTCAGCAGTGTTTTCTATCTTCTTATTCTATACCTTGAGGTCTCTAGTATACCTCATGTATAGTTTGGTTGGTATTATTAATCAAGAATTTTTCTAGATTAAGTAGCTGGGATACTCTTTGGACCCTGTCATGTCTGTCAATATCTGCTGTACTGACAAATGAATTATATCTCTGCTGTGTATTTTTTTATCTTAATAGTCTGTAATTATTCCACTTTTTTCCAGCTTCCAAATATGCAGATAAGAAGTCTGGTACTTTCTGATTAATTTTTCCCTGTAAGAAATCTACTCTGGTAACAAATACAGACACATACATACATATATACACATACAAACATACTTTCACAGAAACACACTCCGCACGTGTACCGGAAATATACCATAAAATGCTGAGACATACCTATTTATCCATCAATATTACCTTGATTTTAATGAGTCTTTTTGATCTATAAGCTCAGTTTTTAGCAGAGTTTTTTAAAGAAAATTTATATTTTATTATGTATGATTTCCTCTTCTATCTGTTCCTTGTTCTTTTTCACATAGTAAGTCTCCTGAATCTATATCCAAGCCTTTTATCTTCTAAAGTGATTTAAATCTAATTGTATTTTTGTTTTGTGATTTGAGCTACTTCTTATAGATTGCTTAAGGATAAACTTTTGTTTCAGCAGTACCTTTCCTTTTCTGAAATTTAGTTATTATATATTTCCATTTGAAAATCATGGATTTTAGACACAAGATAAAATTTTTGTGTGTTAACTTGAAATCCACTTATGTGTTCTTAGCAAGCAGTAATTAGAATGTACAACGCAATGAATTTGCAAAGTGCCCAATCTGCAACTTGTTTTTATTTCTACCTTAAATTATAAGGACTTGTTAATTGTTCTGGTCAAAACCTTATTTTTGGCATTTTAGAGTGACCTAAAACAAACAAACAAAAAAAATGAAAGCCATTCCCTGAGGCAAAGTACCAAGAAAGTGGAAATTTAGTGGAAATTTAAAGGGAATATTACTGGCATTCTCACAACAAGAGAAAAATAGATCAAAATTATTCATAGTAATCAAAAGATATTGTTTCCAGAGATGTCAAGGGAATTATTTAGGAGATTATTTTCTAGAATTTATTCTGAATAATTCCAAACTAGGTGTTAGCATCACTCTTCTATTAGTAATCAGACATGACAGTAAAATAATATGAACAAAAATAAATGAAATGAGTAACAATTGGCTGTATTCCTACAGATATATATAAAAATAAGAGAATGTTGAGTGTACAGTATTCAAAAATTGCATTTGTTATATTGGAGTGGGGGGAACAGATCAGGGTTAGTCTTTTGGTATCAGTGAATTCCATGAAGTTATACACATCACCAAGGCCATGTGTAGAAAGAGAAAAATAATTTTTTAAAAAAATGGTTATATTATTCTCACTTGTATAAGACAAGTATTCATACTTAGATAAGATAAAAACACAACTAAATCTTCTTACCATGAAGCAGAATCAAACCTCAACTAGACTAAGTAGACAGAACTTTATTACTGTGGCAATACCTCTTACATAATAATACAGCGAGAATAAAGCATGGAATAATTAAAGTAAGATAACATGTTTATCAAAGTTTCCCTAAAGAGAATCCAGGGGAGAAGATCTGAAGAGGCATTGGTGGGGGAAATAAATTTTATGTTGCATAGACAAAATAAGATCCTAATGTCATGGGATCCTTGGGGTGTTGCTTTCACAGCCTGAAACCTCTGTAGCCAGTGGCACCTTCTGCCTTAGTGTTGCTTGTGCCCCCTGGGCTTGTTCCACCCACTAGGCCCAGCAGGCGGTGGTCAGCTCACACTACTGGCCCAGATCCCACACCTGCCCAGGGCAAGCCAAGTGCACAGTGATGAGGGGTGTGTGGGCGAGGGAGTGCAGGGTCCAGCCACTGTGCTCAGCCAGAAACACTGACTGCTGTAGTGGGGCAGCCAGCTGTAGGCATTTGCACAGGTACTGGCTCCACCTTAGGCTGAGGCTGGACAAGACGTACTACACACAGCTTCTGCTGCAGGCAGTTGTGTCTGAATGAGGGGAACGTGGTGGTTTCCGGAATCTTGGACATGCCGGGAACTAGAGAGCCTTAAAGAGGGTGTCACAGCCCTGGCTTGGGAAGCCCCTAGGCTGGGCTTCCCAAAGAGTCACAGCTCTTCTATCCTCCCTGCCCACAATATGGCAGGCAGAGGTGTGTGTTTCAGCCCTGTTTGTGTTACACCTCTTTTAGTCACGCCATTTAGCTGATTCCAAGTTCTTGTCCTGTGTCCAGGAAGAATGAGGTATGCCAACAACTGGAAGGTGAGCAAGGCTGAGAGGAGACTCACTGAGCAGCAGAACAGTTCTCAGGAGACCTGCAGTGGGTAGCTCCTTTGAGCAGGCAGGTCATCCCGATGTCTGGGGAGTCTGGCTGAGTGCACGGTTTTTATGGGCTTCAGAGGGGAGGAAGTATGTGCTGATTGATCCGTGAGTGGCCATAGGCGGGCCTGAAAAAAGCACCGTAAGTTCTCACTCTGTTCTGCTGAACTGGCAGTCCAGTCCCCAGGCTTCAGGCCCTCCCTGCTTGAAGGTGGGGCTTCAGGGAGGATCTATTCCTTTCTGCCCAGGAGCCTATCTGCCTTCTGCCACCACCAACCTGCCATCCACATGCCCTTGGCATGTTCATTTCATGCCAAGGGGCATCCGCATCCACAGGACCATGCTGAGCTGCCCTCACGCCCCTCTCCCCACCCTTCCCCCACACCGCCTTATCCAGACTACCCTACTGTGCTCATTGGTGCCCAAAGTCCTGAGGGGGCCAAGGCGGCAGGAGGCTGGTGTGTCAGTGCCGCCCCAAGCACACGCACACTGGCTGGGGTGTGACAGTGCCAGACTTGGCCACAACTTTGCTGCACACCAGAGTGGGCACCAGGAGCAGGGAGAAGCCAGGCAGCGGGAGCAGGCCCCTGAGGGGGCTGAACCTGAGGGGGCTCGGGAGTTTACTGGGCCCAAGAGCACAGGGATGCCGGGGCCTGCAGCCGTGGCTCAGTGACTTCAGCTGCACCTGGTAGGGCGGGGCTCCTGCCTTGCCAGCTCAGAAGATAGTGGGGGCACCTGCCTGTTCCCAGCAGGAGGAACTGCTGGCTCTGGGGAGCACGCAGAGCTCCTGCTGACCCAGTGGAGCAGGTAGCCTTGGCCGCGCCGCCTCTACTGCAGTCAGCGGCTTTGTATTGGTAGCTGCAGATAAGCCATCACTGCCATCAATAATTTGAATCGCATATACAGATTTTAGATCAGACCTGCATACATAATATCACTCAGGATAACCAATCTCTATTGTTTTTCCAGATCCCTTTAGTCTAAATCTTATAGTTAGATGCATGTCAGTATCATGTCTCCAGCTCTATCCATCAGTATCACTGCCTGAAAGGATTCTAAAATATTTGGAAGGTTTTCTCCTGGTGGCCAGGGTGAAGTAGCTGGAAATGGACCAGTGATCAGAGGCTGTAGTTTCTTTGCTCTGTCTTCTTTTATTCCATTCTATTGTGCACGAGACTTGGATGCCTACGTGTGAGTTGTAGTGCCAACAATTTTTAAGCTTATGTTTTGATAAGGAACTACTCTGGACAAAGTCTCATGCAAAGTTCCAGGCATAATAAAAATGAAGACCTGATTTTCCCCTCAAAGTCAAACTCCAAGGAGATAATAGACACACTAACTATTACTTTAGTTGCTAATATTATAAGAGAATCATTATCTTATATGTCTCCAAGAAAAAGTAACTCTTGCTACTTCAGAGATTGTAAAATGTGTATTTATAAAAATGGAACTATCATCACCCAAACTTTGTATCTTGTTTTGACAATTACTTTCCTGTACTTCTTGCCTCAAATTTCTACCCTCTCCAATTTCGTCCAACACACTACTATCAGATTAAGCTTTCTAAAGCACATCTCTGATTATGTTAGTACTATCCACGAAACTCTTTTGTCTATCAGTATACAGAATTCTTAAAGAGTTTTCATGATATTTTTGTATCTTTTTGGATGATGGTGAAGTTTGGGTGAAATCACTGATGATAAGTCATAAATACTGTCATTCAGTCTATATTCTAATCAAATGATGTTTCTGAAATACATACATTCCAAGAGCATCCATGACATCAATATTTTACAGCATAGTTTCTACTTTCTTTCATCTGTACCTTTTTGCCTTTCTAGGCATCTCCATAAAGTCTTCCTGATACGTATTTGGCCTCTGCATCATTGTAAGTACCTCTCTTACAACACTTATTGTCTGCTCTGTTCTGTAGTAAATTAGTGCCTTATCTTATCCTTTGTTTGCCTTTAAGTTCTTTAAGGGCAGGATCTATGTCTGATTTACATTTTCTCCTTATTTCACAGACTTAATGTGAGAGATGCTTGATAAACACTTGATATATATGTACTGTTGTTTAGTCTGTTCACATTATATTATTATATTTGTTTGCTTGGCACCACCAAATGGGCCACATTCAAGAACAAAATATTCCCAATGCCTAGCAATGCCTTTAACATATTATAAACTCAAAAATATTTTAAATGAATTAATGAAGAAATGAAAGGAAATGTAAACACTGATTGTTGATTTGTTACACGTGTTTTCTTTTAGGCCACTGATTCAATGACCCGCCTAGATTTTCATTTTGCAAATATGAAACTACGCCAAGTTCCTTACAGGTGAAGGCTTACCACGTCAGCCTGTGGTATAATCTTGATACGAATTTAAGTGTGATAAGATTTGGAGCAGCGCAGTCTGGCTGACAGTAGTAAGAAACCCCAACAAACAAGTTAGAAGTCAGAGATTTTGCAATCTCCTCATGAATTAATTTTGGTTCAGTTGAGTTTAGAATCTACAAATCCACTTCCATTCAACAATATAATAGACATAGTAAATGCTAATACCCTTAGAATTTACCTTAAAACTTATTTTAAGTTCAAAGGGAATCTTTACAATACAGTCACACTTTTAAGGTTTGGCTCAATATTAAACAGGAATTTTTGTCATATAGTCACACTTGTCTCGTAATTAAGACATTTATTTTTACACAAAGTCATAAGCATTATTGTAAAAGATAGTAGATCCAAATTATACAAATTCAGAAAAATTCATATTCTTTATTCAAATACGTGATTTTTAAAAAATATATGTTGTTCCTTAAAAGCTCATGTATCCTAGACACTGAATGACATTTACACTATTTATAGATGACAGCACTACCACACAACAGAATTGTAAAAATAATTTTCTACGAACTATTCTCTTTAGAAGATTGTATTTTCCAATATTCTGCCTGCCATGAAATAATACATGTGCCAAACTTTTTTGAAATTACCAAAGAAAATGCATTATAATACTACGTCCTCCATTGTTCTTATTCAGACATAGATCACTTGGAAATTTTAATGTCTAAACCAGCAAGGATAAAACTTTGTAATACTATTTCTTTAGAAATTGAGTAAGAGTTATTTTAAATAAAGAAAGTGCTACGTGAATCTTGTTGATATTACCTATTAAAAACTGACAATAGCTATTTTCTCTTGCCTGCTCAGGTGCAGGGATGAGTATTGTTTCTTGCTCAGAACTTCATATTTCTAATAAATGTGACTCATATTCTTTGTCATATATCAGCTAGATGGCATAATATAACGGTGATGATGAGGATGACAGCTAGCATTAAACAAATATTACATGTTCTTGCGCTCCGCATTTTGCATGTAATATCTTATTTAACCTTCAAACCAAATCTTAAAATGTGTAACACTGTTTCTCCACTTACTTATAGAAAATGGAGACATAAAGAAACTAAGTAACTTGCCATAGGTCCCATATCCACTAAATTGGAGAGTCAGGTTTCCAATCCAGTTTTATCTGGCCTCACAGCATGAACTCTGTGTTATGACAGATGAAATACTGTGAATGACTAATTCTCAGGTTTCAGGATTTTTTTGTCAAAAATTGAAATTATGATAGAAATTTATTTAATAGAAACAGGTTTGTTCTGAGAACTAGGCAAGTATTTTAAAGAATGTGATTTCAGTGTTAATTAGCTTTACTTCTTTCATTCTCTTTTCTTCTCTCTTTCTCTTTCTTTCTATCCTCCTTGTTTTCTCTCCCCACCCATTTCTTCCACAAAATGATTCATTAATATTTGAGTTTATGGGAAAATGACTGGTAGACCCCTAAATATGATTAAATGTTATATCACATCACAATATAAAATAAATGTGCAATAAAAATACATGAAAGGCCATGCGCTGTGGCTCACGCCTGTAATCCCAGCACTTTGGGAGTCTGAGGTGGGCGGATCACGAGGTCAGAAGATTGAGACCATCTTAGCGAACACGGTGAAACCCCGTCTCTACTAAAAATACAAAAAACTATCTGGGCATGGTGATGGGTGCCTGTAGTCCCAGCTACTCAGGAGGCTGAAGCAAGAAAATGGCATGAACCTGGGAGATGGAGGTTGCAGTGAGCTGAGATAGCACCACTGCACTCCAGCTACAGAGTGAGACTTTGTCTCAAAAAAAAAAAAAAAAAAAAAAAAAAAAAAAAAAAAAAAAGAAAGAAAAAAAGAAAAGAAAAAGAAAAAAAAAAAACATGAAAAAGTCTTCTATCGAAAGTTACTAATATTATGCAAAAATAATATCAGCATTGCTCATGTAATTCTGTCATTTGAATGAATATTCCCAATCATCTAGTTCAATATTCGCTGTTCATTTTTACTCCAAAATCTCACAGAAAGATGTATTCCTGTCTAAATCACTCTTCACAAGTTCAACCATAATAGTCTTTTAACAACCAGAGTCTGTTTTGATTGCTAGGCATCCACTTGGACTCATCTTTATACATGTACTATTTTAGTTGTTAAATATTTTTTAGTATCACTGCTAGTCTTATGATTTCCCTTAGGGATTTTATTTATTTATTTATTTATTTATTATTTTTTATAATTACAGACATTCTAAATGTATCCCTTGGGGATTTAAAAATTAATATTGCATGGTAGATATGTTGCGTCTAGTTCATCAAAAGGCAGAGGCCAAAACATAATTACAATTGTGTAAGTTTGAATAGGGGAAATGCCTATGAAAGAAAATGAGATGGAGCCAGGATGAGTGGAACAGCCTGTGTTGTTCCTCCATCTGATAGCTTTCCCAGCCATCCCAGTAAATAAATTTAAAATAACCCACCTCTATAATATTAATGTTCTTCATTGTCAAGTCTACCACACATGAACACAATTGATGGGAAGAGATGAAACAATAACTCAATAAACGAAGTATTAAAATGATAATAATTTCATTCTAAATAATTAAAATTTCACTAATCCATTGTTAATATAAAATAAATTGACTAATTTATTGCCTTTTACCAAATTCTGGCTCCCAAGGTTCAAATGGCAAGGAGATAAAATACAGAATTCTGTTAAAATAAGTTTGGCTTCCTGGTGGGAGTATTTGAAAATTCTAAATGACTTTAAATTCCTTAATCTACAACACCTGTCAACAACAGCAACAACGAGCAAACAAATACTTTAGGCCTATCAGTTCTCCATTATCCCTTGTCTTGATAAAACAATATATTTTTTTTTTCAAACTGAGATTAGAGGGTAAGTGAACCAGCAAAAGACAATTAAGTTAGAGCTACACTTGCTTTCTCAAGTACTCAGCAATCTGAACGCAGCACAATACTGTTTTTCTTCACCAGGCACAAATATAAATCAGCTTTAATGTCAATAAAGTCAGTAATGATAGATTTCATCATTGAAATATAACTAAGCAATAATGACCAGAAAAACAGTAAGTAGCTCATAGCAGCAGAAGTAATTTCTTTTTTCATCCTGGGTGAAGTCAAGGGTAAATGAGAAGACTGGCCTTCCCCCTCTATTATTAACTGCAAATCATTCTTGTCATGTTGAAAAGCAGATTGTTTTTTTCAAGTGTTATCCACCAACATGTTTGGATCACATAACCTGACCTTATACCTGGCAACTTAAACTACACTTCCAATTAGCAAGAATGCTTATGGTAGCGATTAAGCATATCTGCCCATTAAACCTTTCTTACTACAGCAATTTGAACTGATGTAAAGAAATTTATATTCTCTATTTCCCTGTGCTGATGTTACCTTGTGACCAAATTTCCCAATTTATTTTCATATTTTTCATATTGCTATTTTTTCATTTGCCAGAAAAACACAATGAAAAGGAAAATTTAAAGTTTTTAATGTATGCTCTTGGTGAGCTGAAAAATTAATAACATAATAGTATGAAAATAGCAAGTAGAGGTAGAGGGCTTGTTTATACAATTAGCAAAAATGAAAACAAATAAAAACAAACAAACAAAAGCTTTAATTGCAGCAGCCACATTAGAAACTTAACTAAAACTATCACTTGAAGAAAGATGCTATAAATTATACAATTCGCTCAAATTGTGTCTTGAAACAACGTACTACCATTTTATGCACAGAGTGTTTAGCTCTCAGGCAGCTTGGTCCTTAGCACTCTGGGACTACGTTTCAGTATGTTGGGCTGACATCTAACCAATGTCTGAGTTGCTAATAATGCACTTACTTAGTTAGTCCACCCATCTGCCCTCAGCCTATCATTTCGAAAATTCTTATTAAAAGCAGCAACCAATATTATCATTGTCATTGTGATCTTATCTAATGGGATGGTAAATCACTTCCATGCTCACAAGATTACAAATAATATTTAATTCAATTTATAAAGATTAAATTTTTAAAAATTCAATTTCAAATAAAAATTAATGCACCAATTATTTTCTCTTTTAATGGTTTTTGAACCATCTGATTCTATATTGATGTTATTTTGTGCTTTACTAGAAGAGAAGTAAATTGAAAAGTAGATGTAATGTTGTTGAAAATGTTTATACTAAAATAGGTTGATTTTACATATACAACTTAATCTTTTATGTGTAAATGTAAAGTATGATTTCTTCATTTCTGTCTTGACTCATTTTCTTAAATTATGATGGAATGATTATTATAAAATAAGAATGATTTGCCATATAACTCCAAATTATTAGCTAGGTAAAGTTTAAACTCAGTTATTGGTATATAATTATAAAATTTGACATTTAACAAAAATAAATGTTCACTAAAAATAAAACTGTTGTCAGTTTTTATTGACACATAAATTTGTACATAATACCTGTGAATTATTTAAACAATCTTCTTGATATCCTTGAATATATCATCAAATGGTATCATGAGGGTCCAAATATAAAAGAATGTGTTAAATACTAAAAGTTTCCTTAATTATATCACTTTAAATATCACCTTACTAGACATTTTATTATATATATTCAAATCAGCTTCACAGTTTCTCTTAAGGCAAGTGAATGAAATGCCTACATTGCAATATGTTTATAATGCTTAGTCTTTTTTTTCTTTTCTTTTTTTTTCTTTGAGATGGAGTCTCACTCTGTCACCGAGGTTGGAGTGCAGTGGCACCATCTTGACTCGCTGCAACCTTGGCCTCCCGGGTTGAAGCAATTCTCCTGCCTCAGCCTCCCAAGTAGCTAGGATTACAGGTGTCCATCGCCATGCCCAGCTAATTTTCATATTTTTAGTAGAGACAGGGTTTTGCCATGTTGTCCAAGCTGATTTCAAAGTCCTGATCTCAAGTGATCTGCCCTCCTCAGCCTCTGAAAGTGCTGGGATTACAAGCATGAGCCACTGCACCTGGCCTATAATGCTTAGTATTAAAGTTTATTATTAAGCAACTCTGGTAAAGGTAAGAATTCTAACATTGTTCCAAATAAATATTGGTAGCTCTATATTACAGAGGCCATAGTTATATTGTGTTTCAATAGTAAATGAATTGGTAAACTCATCATCTTTATAGATTATATAATTTTAGTACTTCTTATTGCCACTTTAAAAATTTTGATACACAGATTATCCTATAATAGATATGAAATGTCAATAAATTTCAGTGTGAAACGATGACTTTAGATTTAAAAAAAATTATCTCCTATCAAAGTCATGTGAAAAATGCCATGTTTTCTATAAAAAGTAGTTTTAAAGAACTCCTCCCAGAGTGCACTTTCTAAGTACAGTAGGTTAAATTCCTAACAGAGCAAACCTTCAAAATATAACATTTTAAACTCTAGAAAAAAATGCTACTACATTACAAAATAAAACTACATGAAATTTTCATGGGTGATATCTTGAAATATGTTTTCCGATTGTCTGTAAGGACTACTTGAGATGACCCTGATAAGTACATTTTCCTCTGTTTAAAAATATTATTCTAAAAAAAAAGGAATATAGATGGAGTCTCACTGTGTTGCCCAGGCTAATCTTGAATTCCTGGGCTCAAGCAATCCTCCCACTTTGACCTCCCAAAGTGTTGGGATTATAGGCATGAGTCACAGTGCCTGGCACAGATAAGTACTTTGAAGCAACTCTTATGACTATGCTCAATATTATAAATAGAAGTAAAAAAAGGTCTTTAGAATGAACTAAAATTCCACCTTAAGAAGGCCAGAAAAGGACAAAGTAAACCCAAAGTTAGTAGAAGGATGAAAATAATCAATATAAGAACATTAATTGATGCTAGAAGAAACAAACAACAAAAAAAATAGCAAATCCAGAAGTTGGTTATTTGAAAATGCCAACAAAATTGTGAAGGATGACAACATCAAAGAAGTCAAACAGAAAGCAAATAAAAATCTTAGTGTATCCATAGTAATAATTACATTAAATATTAATGAATCAATGCTTCAATTAAAGGACAGTGATTAGTTCTATTCTGCTGTTAAGCTCACCCACTTTATATTTTGTTCTTGTATTTTTCCATTCTAAAATTCCATTGATTGTTGTTTTATATTTTTTCTTTGCTAAAATTTTCTACATTTTTATTCATTGTGATTACATTTCTCTCAAGTAGTTTAGCTAGTCATTTGTCAATATTTTTGGACAGAATTTTTATTTTTTTAATTATTTGTTTCTGTCTTGCTTTGATAATTCATTAATATAATCTCTACATAATCTACATTAACATCTTGGGTTGATGTATTTCGTTTGTTGTCCACAATAACATGTAAATATATATGGGATTTTTTTCAACATTTTTATACATAAAATGAGATCAAATATGAACACTTTTTGGAATCTTGTTTTACTTACTAACAATAATTAGGGAACATTTTTAAAGCCAGTGACATAGCACTGTATCATTCTTTTGTATGGAGGCAACATTTCATGGTGTCAATGAAGTATTTTGACTTATTCAACAAGTTTTTCTACTGGTATTATTTATCAAATATGTTACAAAGAAAGAGATTATGGGAGCTAAGTGTTTATATGTACCATTTTGTTTTTAACATTTTTTACCACCTCATTTTGAGTGTTTTCTTTGTAATAGTACAGAAAAGCATTTTGGTTTTACATTTAGTGTAATATTTCTGTCTTTTAATAAGAAAATCATTCATATGTGGTGTAGTAACACCATTATTTTTATTCCTACTATCTTATTATATATTTAAAAGTTTTTATTTGTATTGGGTTAACTTTAAAAAAATAATAGTTTGGTAGAATTTTAATTGTTATATTCTCCCCACAATTGAAGTCCCTTGCTCTACTGTTACGCTATTCACTTTCACTTTTATTGCCCTCATAAATCAAGAACAAATCCCTTTATTATTACATATATATAGCATATCATTTCTTTCACAGTGCTTTCACTTCTGTTAACTCTGCTTCACAGCGGGTCTTCAAATAATATTGTTTCATTCAATGACATTTTGTTATAACATTAATGAGAAAAACAAAAAGGATTCCCAGCCAGGGCACTACCTCTGTAAAGTTTACACATTCTCCATGTCTGTGTGGATTTTTCTCGAAGTTTTATCTCACATTCCAAAGACGTACACATTAAGATGATTGGCATGTCTAAACTGTCACAATTTGAGTGAATGTGAATATGGATATGAGTATGCCCTGCAGTGGAATGGCATCCTGTCCACATTTGGTTTCCGTTTTGCACCGTGAGCTGCCCAGACGGTCTTCAGCCACTTGCAACTCTGAACTGGAATAAGCAGGTTGAAAAATCAATAAATGAATGGATACAAATAATTGTAAAATTAAAAATCCATAAAATAGACAATAATAGGCCAGGTGTGGTGGCTCTCTCCTGTAATCCCTAATCCCAGCACTTTGGGAGGCCGAGGTGCATGGATCCTGAGGTCAGGAGATCGAGACCATCCTGGCTAATACAGTGAAACCCCTTCTCTACTAAAAATACAAAAAATTAGCCAGGCGTGATGGCGGGTGCCTGTAGTCCCAGCTACTTGGGAGGCTGAGGCAGGAGAATGGTGTGAACCCGGGAGGTGGAGCTTGCAGTAAGCCGAGACCATGCCACTACACTCCTGCCTGGGCAACAGAGAGAGACTCCATCTCAAAAAATAATAATAATAATAATAGACAATAATAATATAAATGTATAACAATAAACAATGCCATAGGAAACTCAGTGAAATGGCCATATTTGTTATCCTTTTTGGACTGCCTGGTAGGAGAAGGTGCTCCTTACAATTTTCATTTTGTAAACAGTTATTCCTTGATTTAATTCACCACCATTATGACTGCTGTCACTCACTGAGTCACTCAATATTGGGTAAATAATTTTCTTGTTGTTGTTACTCATCTCTCTTAAATGTATGTATAACTCACAATTATTCTAGTGTTTATTAATACACATGATTTGAGTTTTTATTTACAAGTTTATTTTGGGAGGGGTGTATTCCAAGATGGCCGAATAGGAACAGCTCCAGTCTGTAGCTCCCAGCGTGATTGACACAGAAGATGGGTGATTTCTGCATTTCCAACTGAGGTACCTGATTCATCCCATTGGAACTGGTTGGACAGTGGGTGCAGCCCACAGAAGGTGAGCTGAAGCAAGATGGGGCATCACCTCACCTGGGAAGTGCAAAGGTTGGGGAATTTCCCTTTCCTAGCCAAGAGAAGTCATGACACACTACTTGGAAAAATGGGGCACTCCCATTCCCACCCAAACACTGTACTTTTCCCAAGGTCTTAGCAACCGGCAGACAAGGTGACCCTCTCCTGTGCCAGGGTTGGCAGGTTGCACACCCACGGGGCCTTGCTCACTGCTAGTGCAGCAGTCTGAGATCAATCTGTGAGGCGGCAGCCTGGCTGGGGGATGGGCATACACCATTGCTGAGGCTTGAGTAGGTAAAAAAAGTGGTGGGGAAGCTCGAACTGAGCAGAGCCCACTGCAGCTCAAAAAGCCTACTGCCTCTAGACTCCACCTCATTGGGCAGGGCATAGCTGAACAAAAGGCAGCAGACAACTTCTGCAGACTTAAACATCCCTGTCTGACAGCTCTGAAGAGAGCAGTGGTTATCCCAGCATGGCGTTTGAGTTCTGAGAAAGGACAGACTAGCCCCTCAAGGGGATCCCTGACCTCCATGTAGCCTAACTGGTAGACACCTCCCAGTAGGGGCCTACTGACACCTCATATAGGCAGCTACCCCTCTTGGATGAGGCTTCCAGAGGAAGGATCAGACAGCAATATTTGCTGTTCTGCAGCCGCCACTGGTGATACCCAGGCAAACAGGGTATGGAGTCGAACTCCAGCAAACTCCAACAGACCTGCAGCTGAAGGACCTTTTAGAAGGAAAACTAACAAACAGAAAGGAATAACATCCACATCAAGAAAAAGGACATCCACACCAAAACCCCATCTATAGGTCACCAACATCAAAGACCAAACATAGATAAAATCACAAAGATGAGGAGAAACCAGAGCAGAAAAGCTGAAAATTCTAAAAATCAGAGTGCCTCTTCTCCCCCAAAAGATTGCAGCTCCTCACCAGCAATGGAACAAGACTGTATGGAGAATGAATTTGATGAGTTAACAGAAGTAGACTTCAGAAGGTTGGTAGTAACAAAATTCTTCGAGCTAAAGGAGGATGTTCGAACTCATTACAAGTAAGCTAAAAACCTTGAAAAAAGATTAGACAAATGGCTAACTAGAATAAACACTATAGAGAAGACCTTAAGTGACCTGATGGAGCTGAAAACCATGGAACGAGAACTTTGTGATTCATGCACAAGCTTCAGTAACAAATTCAATCAACTGGAAGAAAGAGTATCCATGATTGAAGATCAAATGAATGAAATGAAGCAAGAAGAGAAGTTTAGAGGAAAAAGGAGTAAAAAGAAACGAACAAAGCCTCCAAGAAATATGGGACTATGTGAAAAGACCAAATCTACATCTGATTGGTGTACCTGAAAGTGACATGGAGAATGGAACCAAGTTGGAAAACACTCTTCAGGATGTTATCCAGGAGAACTTCCCCAACCTAGGAAGGCAGGCAAACATTCAAATTCAGAAAATACAGAGAATGCCACAAAGATTCTCCTCGAGAAGAGCAACCCCAAGACACATAATTGTCATAGTCACCAATTGAAATTAAGGAAAAAGTGTTAAGGGCAGACAGAAAGAAAGGTGGAGTTACCCACAAAGGGAAGCCCATCAGACTAACAGCAGGTTTCTCAGCAGAAACCCTACAAGCCAGAAGAGAGTAGGGGCCAATATTCAACATTCTTAAAGAGAGGAGTTTTCAACCCAGAATTTCATATCCAGCCAAACTAAGCTTCATAAGTGAAGGAGAAATAAAATCCTTTACAGACAAGCAAATGCTGAGAGATTTTGTCACCACCAGGCTTGCCTTACAAGAGCTCCTGAAAGAAGCAGTAAACACGAAAAGAAACAACCTGTACCAGCCACTGCAAAAACATGCCAAATTGCAAAGACCATCAATGCTAGTAAGAAACTGCATCAATTAATGGGCAAAATAACCAGTGAACATCATAATGACAGGATCGAATTCACACATGACAATATTAACCTTAAATGTAAATGGTCTAAATGCCCCAGTTAAAAGACACAGACTGGCAAATTGGATAAAGAGTCAAGACCCATCAGTGTTCAGGAGACTCATCTCATGTGAAAAGACACACATAATGTCAAAATAAAGGGATGGAGGAAGATCTACCAAGCAAATGGAAAGCACAAAAAAAAAAAAAAAAAAAAAAAAAAAAATCCGGGGTTGCAATCCCAGTCTCTGGAAAAACAGACTTTTAACCAACAAAGATCAAAAGAGACAAAGGCCATTACATAATGGTAAAGGGATCAATTCAACAAGAAGATCTAGCTATCCTAAATATATATGCACCCAATACAGGAGCACCCAGATTCATAAAGCAAGTCCTTAGAGACCTACAAAGAGACTTAGACTCCCACACAACAATAATGGGAGACTTTGACACCCTACTGTCAATATTAGATCAATGAGACAGAAGGTTAACCAGGACATCGAGGACCTGAACTCAGCTCTGCAACAAGCAGACCTAATAGAAATCTATAGAACTCTCCATCCCAAATCAACAGAATATACATTCTTCTCAGCACCACATTGCACTTATTCTAAAATTGACCACACAATTGGAAGTAAAGCCCTCCTCAGCAAATGTGAAAGAACAGAAATCACAACAAACTGTCTCTCACATCACAGTGCAATCAAATTAGAACTTAGAATTAAGAAACTCACTCAAAATTGCACAAATGCATGGAGACAGAACAACTTGCTCCCGATTGACTATTGGGTAAATAACAAAATGAAGGCCGAAATAAAGATATTCTTTGAAACCAATGAGAACAAAGGCACAACATACCAGAATCTCTGGGACACATTTAAAGCAGTGTGTAGAGAGAAATTTATAGCATTAAATGCCTACAAGAGAAGGCAGAAAGGATCTAAATGGACACCTTAACATCTCAATTAAAAGAACTAGAGAAACAAGAGCAAACAAATTCAAAAGCTAGCAGAAAGAAAAAAATAACTAAGATCAGAGCAGAACTGAAAGAGATAGAGACACAGAAAACCCTTCAAAAAATCAACGAATCCAGAGCTGGTTTTTTGAAAAGATCAACAAAATTCATAGACCACTAGCAAGACTGATAAAGAAGAAAAGAAAGAAGAATCAAATAGACACAATAAAAAACGATAAAGGGGATACCACCACCGATCCCACAGAAATACAAACTACCATCAGAGAATACTATAAACACCTCTATGTAAATAAGCTAGAAAATCTAGAAGAAATGGATAAATTCCTGGACACATACACCCTCCCAAGACTAAACCAGGAAGAAGTTGAATCTCTGAATAGACCAATAACAGGCTCTGAAACTGAGGCAGTAATTAATAGCCTATCAACCAAAAAAGTCCAGGAACAGATGGATTCACAGCCGAATTCTACCAGAGGTGCAAAGAGGAGCTGGTACCATTCCTTCTGAAACTATTCCAGTCAACAGAAAAAGAGGGAATCCTCCCTAACTGATAACATCATCCTGATACCAAAGTCTGGCAGACACACAACAACAAAAAAGAGAATTTTAGACCAATATCCCTCATGAACATCGATGCAAAAATCCTTAGTAACATACTGGCAAACCAAATACAGCAGCACATCAAAAAGCTTATCCATCACGATCAAGTTGACTTCATCCCTGGGATGCAAGGCTGGTTCAACATATGCAAATCAATAAACGTAATCCATCACATAAACAGAACCAATGACAAAAACCCCATGATTATCTCAATAGAGGCAGAAAAAGGCCTTTGACAACATTCAACAGCCCTTCATGCTAAAAACTCTCAATAAGCTACATATTGATGAAACGTATCTCAAAATAATAAGAACTATTATAAGAAGAACTATTTATGACAAATCCACAGCCAATAGCATACTGAATGGGCAAAAACTGGAAGCATTCCCTTTGAAAACTGGCACAAGAAAAGGATGCCTTCTCTCATCACTCTTATTCAACAGAGTGTTGGAAGTTCTGGCCAGGGCAATCAGGCAAGAGAAAGAAATAAAAGGTATTCAGTTAAGAAAAGAAGAAATCAAACTGTCCCTGTTTGCAGATGACATGATTGTATATAATTATAGAAAACCCCATTGTCTCAGCCCAAAATCTCCTTAAACTGATAAGCAACTTTAGCAAAATCTCAGGATACAAAATCAATGTGCTAAAATCACAAGCATTTCTACACATCATTAACAGACAAACAGAGAGCCAAATCATGAGTGAACTCCCATTCACCATTGCTACAAAGAGAATAAAATACCTAGGAATCCAACTTAAAAGGGATGTGAAGGACCTCTTCAAGGAGAACTACAAACCACTGCTCAACAAAATAAAGGAGGACACAAAAAATGCAAGAAAATTCCATGCTCATGGATAGGAAGAATCAATATCGTGAAAATGGCCATACGGCCCAAAGTAATTTATAGAGTAAATGCCATCCCCGTGAAACTACCAATGACTTCCTTCAGAGAATTGGAAAAAACTACTTGAAAGTTCAAATGGAACCAAAAAAAGATCCCACATTGCCAAGACAATCCTAAGCCAAAAGTACAAAGCTGGAGGCATCATGCTACCTGACTTCAAACTATACTACAAGGCTACAGTAACCAAAACAGCATGGTACTGGTACCAAAACAGATATATAGACCACTGGCAGACCAGAGGCCTCAGAAATAACACAACACATTTGCAACCATCTGATCTTTGATAAACCTGACAAAAACAAGAAATGGGGAAATGATTCCCTATTTAATAAATGATGCTGGGAAAACTGGCTAGTCATATGTAGAAAGATGAAACTGGATCCTTTCTTTACACCTTATACAAAAATTAATTCAGGATGGATTAAAGACTTAAATGTTATACCTAAAACGATAAAAACCCTAGGAAAAAAGCCTAGGCAATACAATCCAGGATATAGGCATGGGCAAGTACATCATGACTAAAATGCCAAAAGCAATGGCAACAAAAGCCAAAATAGACAAATGGGATCTAATTACACTAAAGAGCTTCTGCACACCAAAAGAAATTACCATCAGAATGAACAGGAAACCTACAGAATGGGAGAAAATTTTTGCAATCTACTCATCTTACAAAGGGATCCAGAATCTACAAAGAACTCAAACAAATTTACAAGAAAAAAAAAAATCAAAAAGTGGGCAAAGGATATGAACAGACACTTTTCAAAAGAAGACACCTATGCAGCTGACAGACACATGACAAAATGCTCATCATCACTGGTCATCAGACAAATCAAATCAAAACCACAGTGAGACACCATCTCATGCCAGTTAGAATGGCAATCATTTATAAGTCAGGAAACAACAGTTGCTGGAGAGGATGTGGATAAATAGGAATACTTTTACACTGTTGGTGGGAGTGTAAATTAGTTCAACCATTGTGGAAGACAGTGTGGTGATTCCTCAAGGATCTAGAACTAGAATTACCATTTGACCCAGCAATCCTGTTACTGGGTGTATACCCAAAGGATTACAAATCATGCTACTATAAAGACAGATACACACGTATGTTTATTGTGGCACTATTCACAATAGCAAAGAACCAGCCTAAATGTCTATCAGTGATAGACTGAGTTAAGAAAATGGTGCACATATACATCATGGAATACTATGCAGCCATGAAAAATGATGAGTTCATATCCTTTGTGGGGACAAGGATGAAGCTGTAAACCATCATTCTCAGCAAACTATCAAAAGGACAGAAAACTAAACACTGCATGTTCTCACTCATAGGTGGGAATTGAAACATGAGATCACTTGGACACAGGGCAGGAAACATCACACACTGGTGTAGGTGGATGGGGGACTGGGGAAGGGATAGCATTAGAAAAAATACCTAATGTAAATGATGAGTTGATGGGTGGAGAAAACCAACATGGCACATGTATACCTATGTAACAAACCTGCACGTTGTGCACATGTACCCTAGAACTTAAAGTATGATTAAAAAAAGAAAGAAGAAAGAAAAAAAAGTTTGTTGATATTCCTTTGATCAGAAATATGCTTTCGGAACTTAACCCTTGTTTACATCAATTAACCTATGGTAAAAGTGGTTTTAATATACATAATTTTGCTTAAAGTTGCAGTTTCCAAGAACCTATGGATAACTCACTGTATATCAATTCAATTATTTTCTTGGCCTCTTGGGGTTCAGAAAAAACAGTGGTCTTCAGTCTGGCCTATGTCAACTTTTACTCACATCTCCAAACATCTCTGCAGGCAAAAATCTTCCCAACATTTACAGTTTTCTGATCTTGCCCCATCCTCTCAGACACTTATCTGTAGTTTGTAATCTTGTGCTCTTGAGAGAAAGTCTTGCACTAGTGCTAAGAGACGGGTTTAGTCTAACATCTCATCTCTTACACAGTGGGGATAAGCCTGAGAACCTGTTTGGAAGGAGGCCACATTTGTTTCTCTGCCTTTCCAAAATTATGTATCCCAATTATATATTTGATTTTATATGCATGTGATTAAGTAAATTAACTGTATATGTATATATATGCACACATAAATATAGTAATTTGGCTATATATGATAAACAGGTATAAATATGTGAATAGTGATTTGACTAAGATGATTTTTAATTGGCAAGAAAGTAAAGATTAGCCATTTTGCATAAACTGAGAAATTAAAATGTCCATATAACAATATTTAAGTTGATGTTACTCTACATAAATGCCTGGTTGCACAGTAGATATAACCCTATTTCATCATCATTAACTTGTATGTCAGTCTTTATTATGTGCATGATAGTATGCATTGATAGATGTCTAAACCAATCAGAAGTCTTATCTTTAAATGCACTCTGGGTTTACTCTGTGAAATTAAAGGTTCATTATTTACATGGGTAGCCTAAGAATAATTCTTAACACATAGTTTTCATACCTAAGTGTAATATTTTATTATTCATCTGAAATAGGATATTAGTTTATATTGATGTTAAAATTTCCTATGAAATAAATTTATCTTTGGAAAAGATAGGTAACATCTTCATATCTAAAATAAGGAGTTCAATTTTTCCTGTCGTACTCAGTTGAAATTGGTAACCTTTATGCCATGTCTCTATTGAGAGAAAATTTGTTCTAAATCTATACATTTTAATTTATGGAATTAGTTATGCAAAAAGAAGTTATTTAAATTTATAAAATTAGAACAAATTTTCACTCAATATAGTGACATGGCATGCAAATTAACAATTTTAAACAAATTTCAGCCTTTCATAGTATTTTAAGGCTTCTATTTAATTTTGCTAATATAGGAATGCAAGAAGCAGATGATAAAGTTAGAATTATGATTCTATTTACATGTACTTTAATAATAAATGAAAAGTGCAGAGGTAAAATATTCAGTAAATATGCCTTTTCTTTAGTTATGCAGAAAGATGGAAATGTTACCTTTTATTTAATGTTTGAGAGTTAATTAATGCCTATAATTTATACAGAAGAGAAAGGTAATCATAGCAACATCTAGAACACACAAAAGAACATTTTTTTTTTTCTTGGAAGCACCTTATATATAGTAAAAATCCAATGGAAGTGAAGCTTTTCTAATATTGCTTCCAAAAATTAATTTAGATTTTTAAATTCCAGGTTTATCCTTTTATTCATTATGTATTAGCTGCAATAACCAGTAATGGATCAAGTATAATATTTTTCTTCTGTTTATAAGAGGTAGCCAGTCTGATTCAGAAGGTAGATTCATAAATGCCAGGCACAGGGCAGTTCTAAATAGAATATTCTGTGATTGCTGTATAGAAAAGACTCTTTATTTGGGTATTTAATGATACTTATAAGTTTTTCAGGAAGAATTTTGGAAAGGTAATTAAAGGAATCAATTGCAGGCAGAGTAAAGCGCATAGGCAAATTTAGAAAGGCAAGAATATTCATGGTGTTTTGGAAAATGAGAAGAGGTTTGTGTAATTGCAGTATATCATGCCAAGGGGACATAGTGTGGGCTAAAAAGTGTAGCTGAACAGAAAGGTGACTCAGTATAAAATAGTTTTTGCACACTTTCAATGAAGAAAATGTCTTCTCAAGCTTCAAACACACATATGTATTTAATAAAATGAAAGGTACTTAAAACATCCACAGCCAATTGTGAAACCCAGAAACAGAAATAATCACGTACCAGGGAGAAAGAGGTCTGGGAAAATGGAAAGTGATATGGCTTGGCTGTGTCACCACCGAAATCTCGTCTCAAATTGTAGCCATAATTCCCTTGTGTTGTGGGAGGGACCCACTGGAAGATAACTGAATTATGGGGGTGGTTTCCCGCATACTGTTTTCATGGTAGTGAGTAAGTCTCACAAGATCTGATGGTTTTATAAGGGGAAACCCCTTTCGCTTGTCTCCCTCTCTTTTGTCTGCCTCCATATGAGAGATGTTTCACCTTCCGCCATTATTGTGAGGCTTGCCCAGCCACATGGAACTGTGAGTCCAGTAAACCTATTTTTCTTACCAGTCGCAGGTATGTCTTTATCAGCAGCATGAAAATGGTCTAATACAGAAAGAAGAGAATTAGCAGAGACTGAACTTTTAAGGTTACAGTGCTAGTGAAACTTGACAAAGCCTCGGGTGCAAAGAGCTAGTATTTTAAAGGTAAAAGGGAATCTTAAGGTCATGCAAGGTACAATTGAAACACTCATGCTTGCTTAAAGCTTTGGGGTGTGTTGCAGTTATTACAAGCAGAAAAATTAACTTAAAATAAGTTGAGAAATGGGAGAAACACACAGAGTCCTGGCAGTAGCACATAAACACAATTGTATAGGAGTGATAAAAATGACCTAGAACACAGAAACCATCGTTCTTCCATAGAAAACAATCCCTCTGAAGATGAGCTCACAGTCAAAAATTGCAAACCACATAACAAAGCAAAGCACAGATAAGGAACACTTTAAAAGAGAGAGAGAATAGTTCTCACATCAAGAACGAATATGATAAAAGTTTGATAGATGAATTAAAATAATTACTTTTTACATGAACAAGAAGAAATAACAAGAAATAGAAACCAAAAGTCAAGAACAAAAAGTAAAACGTGAAGAAACAGAAAGTAAATATTGCAAATAAGAGTCATTAATATTTTTAAAATCTTAACTAAGCCAGTGGTCCCCAACTCCCAGTACTGGTCCAATCCGAGTCCTGTTAGAAACGATGCCACACAGCCGGAGGTGAGAAGCAAGTGAGCAGGCGAAACGTCATCTGTATTTACAGCCGTTCCTCATCACATTACTGCCTAAGCTCCATCTCCTGTCAGATCAGTAGTGGCATTAGATTCTCACAGGCGCTGGAACCCTGTTATCAACTGTGCATGCAGGGTATCTAGGTTGCATGCTCCTTATGAGAATCTAATGCCTGATGGTCTGTCACTGCCTCCCGTCACCCCCAGATGGGACCATCTAGTTGCAGGAAAACAAGGTCAGGGTTTCCACTGATTCTACACTGTGGTGAGTAGTATAATTATTTTGCTATGTATTATAGTGTAATAATACTAGAAATAAAGTGCACAATAAATGTAATGTGCTTGAATCACCCCAAAACCCCAGTCCATGGAAAAATTGTCTTCCATAAAACTGGTCCCTGGTGCCAAAAATCTGGGGACTGCTGATCTAAGTAGCGGATCAGATCCAGGGGAAGAATTAGTCTATCGGTATACAGTTTTGGGAATCACCCAGAATGCAACACAGGTAGATATGATAACTATAAAAACACAGTAGAGGCATAGTGGGTAGACTTTTGAGGTCATTCACTCAAAAATTTTTGTCTATTGCATGCCGTCCATTTTTCAAAGCACTTGGAATATGTTTGTGCGAAACAAAAGTCTAGACTTTAAGTAAAGTTTGGATCCTAGTCAGGTGTGAGAGTGGGAGCAGGTCACAGTACAGAGGGTGCTCTGGAAAGGTCTCATCGAGAAGAGGACATTTGAAAATAAAATATTGGGCAGACTAAGAAATTTGATCAAATGGATAGTTACTAGATTTGTACTCTGGACAGAAGGAAGAAACAGAGCAAATGCCCTATGCTGGGAACATGCATGTTCACTACGAACAGCATGTTTGTCCAACAAATAACAAAGAGGTAAGATTAGAAAAAGTGTGAGAAATAAAAGTGCCAGATGTGTTAGATACCATGATACGTGAGAAATTGTAAGAATAATACATAAATTCAATGATTTATGGAAGCATTTGTGAGTCTTAGCAAAGTAATAAGAGCTGGGACATGATTTATATTACAGGATCATTCTAGCTGATGTGTTGGGAATGGACTCTTAGGGTGGGGGGAAGTGCAAGCTTGGAGAGCTGTCATTAGGCTAGTGCAGTATTTCAATTCCAAAAGTAAGTAACAGAAAAAAAACTAGACATAATTGTATTCAAAGGAATAACTACAAACACGGCAGAATTAAAAAAGACATGAGTCTTGAGACTGAAGCACTATACTGAGTCAAGAATATCACACTATGTATAAACATGTTCACACATATACCTCAAAACTAGATACATTATAGGGAAATTGAAGAAAGCCAATGAAAATGAGTGGAATTAAAAAGCAATCAGAACTTATCTATAAAAATGATCATTAGACTGAAGTGTATTGCTCATTAACGAAAATAGAATTCAGATGCCAATTTTATAAAATTTTAAAGTTATAAATCATTCCATATCTGGTAGTAGAAGAATAGATTATATCAGGCTAAACCTCCCTTTGATAACAATTGTAAACTGTGGACAAAATATTTTAAAGCACAGTGATTTGAAGTCACTGGAAAGGGACTAAACACTGGCAGAAAGTAGAGCTATTTGACCTTTGAGAGGAGGAAATAATCCTGAGTTAGAGCTATATTTATAAAGTTCAAAGAGTGTTCCTCAGTCTACATGGAGTGGGAAGTTAAACTCAAACAGAAGACTCCGGTGTTTCTGACTTGAGGTATCAAAGAATTTGAGACTGCAGAAGGGGGAAATGATCAGAAAGAAAGATGGTTCAGGGAACAGAGGCCAAAAACTGGCATATAAGCTCTCCTCAATTTCTTGACTGATTCTTAAAATATGAATGCATAGGGCCTCTCAGGAAGCACAGTGAAAAACCACTGAAAATACGAAAGACTGAAAAGCTAAGCAGACATTTCAGCTCCAGCTTTATTGAACTTTGTTTCCTAAAAACAGAAAATTAGTTATCAAACAGTTTCTGTTGATCAAGAAAGAACTCCTTGAGGGGGAAGAAAGAGAATTATGAAAGCATAAAATGCATATATCGTTTCAGTCAAATACTGCAGATTAAGTAAATACATAAACTCACAGTAGTCTAGCATGTAATTACAAGCCCTAGCCCCAGTTTTTATCTAGCTGACGAATTGTATGTTTCCCACCCAGAAGCCCTAAAATCAACCACTTTTGTTTCCTTCTTATGCAATTTTTGCTCCTAGCTTCTCTTCAAATTTTTGCAGAAATTTGAAGAGAAGCTAGAGGATATTTGAAGATTTCTGTATGGAAATCTTATAAAATCTTAAAAACCACCTAGTGAAATCTTTTCATTTCCTCTGGAAAATGTACAGTTGTATAATTTTGGGTGCTACACCTATAACTATCTATTTTTTCTGTGTTTCTTTTGGAATATTTATGTCTCCATACCTCTGTGCTAACATATATTATTAGTGGGACTATCAGAATATAGAAACTCAGTTAATCGCATTAGGCTCTCCAATGTTGTTTGAGTCTTATTATTGCTGTATAAATCAGAAAAGTTAGAATAATAATAGTTACCATTTATTTATTGTTATTATTATGGTTTAAGTACTATATTACTTAATGTTAAAAGGAAATATTTAACTCACCAATCTTTTAAGTTATGTACTATTTTGATCTCTTTTTATGGACGATAAAACTAAAGCAAAGAGAAGATATATAACTTACCTAAGTACATAAAAAATTCAGAACCTATCCATCTAGTTGTGTGGCCTGCCCTTTTCATCACTTTTCTATGTTCTTTTTACAAATTTGGAATTTACATCACTCAAACCCCAGATTTTACAGACGTTGAACTGGAAGTCCAAGAAATGTATATAAGTTTCCTGAGATCTTTGGAAATCCATTCTGCCTTCTTGGATTTCTGATCGTTCTTTGCATAAGAGTAAATAATGAAATAGATTTTGTTAAGTTTAGTAAGAACACTGGAAATTATTTTTATGTATATGTAATAGCAAGTAAATTTCTCCAAACATGGTTGAGATGAGAAACTTGTTGAGTAACGCATATTGCAATTGTGGTAAAAACCCCTTATAGCACACATTAATTAAGTGATCCACTACAAAATCTTTGATTTGTCAAACTAATAACCTGCAGATGTTTTGGTAGCAGAAGTGAAAGCCAAAGCAAGATAAACAAAATTTATATGAATTTAAATTTGAAATAAAATTTGTATAAAAATACAAAATAGAAATTAAATGGAGTTATAGCTTATTCTATAATTTCAATTATTTCCAAAATCATTAAAAATGTTTGATAAATACTAGTGTATTTTAGCACATTAACAAAATCTACTAAAATTTAGTAAATATTTTTTGTCAGAAATTCATCAATTGCTATATTTGCATATATTACTTTTATTTTATATTTTAATTTTTTTTTCAGAGACAGAATCTTGCTCTGTCATGCAGTAGTGAGAGTACTCACTTGAACTCCTAGGCTTGAGTGATACTCACACCTCAGCCTCCTAAATAGCCAAGACTACAGGCATGTGCCATCAGACCCGGCTAAATTTTTTTTTTTTAGTTTTTTTTAGAGACAGAATCTTGCTATGTTGCCCAGCTGGTCTCATACTCCTGGCATCAAGGAATAGTCACTTTTTCACCTCCAAAAGCACTGGGATTACAGACATGAACCCACTGGGTTCATACCTCATCTACTACCTTTAAACAATTATTACTATACTGATTTTTCTCTATCTTCAATAAGGACTTAAAAACTAAATATTTATGTATGTGCTTACAATATCCCACATGTAAAAAAAGGAATACAGAATAAGAGAAAACGAAAATAAATAAAAATTACTTCCGTAGTTATGAAGGTACTTACATATGGAGGATTTTTTTTTTAATTAATCGAAAGAAAGTTGTGAAACAGAAACAATAAAATAAAAATGAAAGTAATTAAACAAGACACAAACAAATGGAAAGACATCCCATGATCACGAACTCAGAGAATTAATATGGTCAAAATGGCCTATCTGTTTGAAGTGATCTACAGATTTAATGTGATTTTTATCAAAATACTGGTGATATACTTCACAGAAATAGGAAAAAAAAAATCCTAAAATTTATCCTGAACTCTACAATACTTGAAATAGCCAAAGTGGTCCTGAGCTAAAAAGAACAAAGCTGGAGGCATCACACTGTCTGACATTATAATATACTATGACACAATAGTAACAAAAATAGTATGGTACGGGTTTAAAAACAGACAGACCACAGGAAGAGAATAGAGAATGAAGAAATAAATCCACATATTAGCAGTCAGTCAGTTTTCAGTAAAAGTACCAAGAACATATAATCGAGAAAAAAAACAACCTCTTCAATAAATTATGCTGGAAAACTAGATGCCCATTTGCAGAAGAAGGAAGCTAAACTCCTAAATATTACCATAAAAAAATGCAAAATAGATTAAAAACTTAAATTTAACATCTGAAACTATAAAACTACTATGAGAAAACATAGGGGAAACACTTCCGGGAGTTGGTCTAGGTGATGATTTTATGGCTAAGTGTTCAAAAGCAGAGGCAATAAAAACAAAAATAGATTAGTGGAACTACATTAAACTGAAAACTTTCCACACAGCAAAGGAAGCAATCAACAGAATGAAGAGACAACCTATACAATGGGAGAAAGTACTTGAAAAAAAATTCATTGTACAAGGGACTAATATCTGGTATATACAAGGAACTCAAACAATTCAATAGCAATGAAACAGATCATTCAATTTAAAAGTGGGCAAGCAAACTGAATATATATTTCTCAAAAGAAGACATAAATATGGCCAACAAATATATATAAAATTTCTCAGCATCACTAATCATCAGATAAGTGCAAGTCAAAATGCCAATGAGATATCATCTCACCTCAATTAGAATGGCTATTAAAAGATAAAAAAAAAAAATGCTAGCAAGGATGTGGAGAAAAGAAAACTCTTATACAATATTATTGGTAATGGAAATTAATACAGCCGTTGTGGAAAACAGTATGGAGGTGTCTCAAATAATTAAAAATAGAACTGCCATACAATCCAACAATCCCACTACTGGGTATTTATCCAAAGGAAAGGAAATCAGTAAACCTGCACCCCCTTGTTTATTGCAGCATTATTCCCAATAGCTAAGATATGGAATCAATGTACATGTCCATCAAAAGATGAATGGATAAAGAGAATGTGGTATACACACACAAAGAAATACTATTCATCCATCAAAAAGATAAAAAAAAATCTGTTATTTGTGGAAATATGGATAAGTTTGCTTAACATTATGTTAAGCAAAACAAGTCAGGCAGAGAAAGATAAATTCTGCATGTTCTCATTTATGTGGAAACTTAAAAAAAAAATGAGCTTATGGAAGCAGAGAGTAGAATTTGGGTATTAGAGCCTGGGAAGAATAGAGGGGAGGGGAGGATAGGGAGAGGTTGGCTAACAGATACAAAATTACAGGTACATAGGAGGAATGAGTTCTAGTGCTCTGAACCACTGAAGGGTAAATATGGTTAACTAGTTTATTGTATACTTTCAAAAAGCTAGGAGAAGAGATTTTAATGTTCACAACACAAGTAAATGGTAAATGTTTGAGGTGATGGATATGTTAATTACTCTAATTTGATCAATTGTACATTATATGTAAGTATTAAAATAACACTCTCTGTATGTGATAAATATGTAAAATTATTATGTGTCAACTAAAAATAAAAGGGGAAATGCATAAAAAATGTATTTTTAAAAAGAAAGTTGTAAAAAATACCTTGGTAGGTAGATAGATTTTTATTTATATTACATTGAACATAATATATATAGATATTTATATGTATCTATACAAAGACAACACAATTGGCTATGCTATTTGTGACAATGATGAAAGTTGTGATTTTATGTGTTGTTATACATTTTAAATTTCTTATGTAGTTTATTAAAATTAAAGATTAAGCACAGATGAAGTTCTTGTGCTATATAGGTTGATACCTTACTTAAATCTGAGGTGGTGACATTTTGCAGACATTTTATTCAAGGTAATTAATTGCATCATTCATTAGGAACTGCTTTTCCAGAACAGAAGTTAACTGCATGGACTGAACTAATAGAAGACTAAAATACTCCTTTCATGACTTTTTGTTCAAAACGTTGTTGATCTTTTGTTTTATTTTTCAGAGTCAAGAAAACTTTTAGCTATTGACAGCTTGTAACTATTGAGTACAGTATACTACTGTGAACAAAATTTGGAGCATATTTGTTTCTCTACCTGATTTCTCCAGAATTTGGAAACTATTCGTGAGTATTCTTAACTTATGGCAATACAGTTATTTGCATAAGTGCAATAAGAATGTTTTCTTTTGCAATGGGACACATTAGAGAAACTGGTTATTTTACCAAGGCTTTGACTGGAATGGCATGCTTTCCTTTTAAGAAGTCAAACTTGACTTATAGAGTCAATAAAAGCCCCTTGGGGAAAACTGTCCTCATATCTTGTCTACACAGTCCCTGTACAGGTTCCTGACTTACGATAAGTAAAGAATACCACTTTCTGACAGGCTTAGGAGTGCCAAGTTATCTTGGGATCTCAAGAGGAGAGGAATTTAACTAACTCATATCGGTATTTGGTGGTTCAAACTCATGACTGGGCTCAAGGTTTTATTAAAAAAAACTGATCTAAAATCTCTTTTTTGGAAAAAAATAGGAAAATTATTCTTGCTGCACTTTATACAAATAAACAGGTCAAATAAAAGACTAAAGCTTATTTTGCAAACAAATCATTCCTACTGTGATTTTTCTTTACTAAACATTGGCGACTGAAGAGGTTAAAGTTATGTTTCAGGAATGGCGGTACACTTGTCTAGTCTTGTAAGTTGTTTTTGAGTTTTTTCTGCAATTTAGACTGACTCTGCTTATTCCTGTGAACCAACTGGTGATCTCTGGCTGCTGCTCAGAGGGATACATAATGTAAAAATCTGAATCAACATTCTAATTCTGGGCACATATTGGAATCAGCTAGTGACCCTATATCCGCTTGGTTCCAACAGTTGCCCAGTTCATGGAAAGCCTGCTTACTTAGTTTACTCGAGATAATTTCACTTATTTTGCCTTACTGTTGTGGAACATATTGCTGTCGTACTCTTTGTATAGGAATGCAGGATAAGTTTACTGAATTTTTCTTAAATTGAGCACTTATTAGTCTTACAGATATCACCTTTTATGAGAACTCAAGAGTCATGAATGTCCTTACCATACTGATGCTTTCTGATTGAGCTCCTCTCTACCCTGAATAGAAGAGTTCCTAATAGTCAGGTAGGAATATCATTGCCCTTATTCAACATGAAGAAGTTATAAAAGATGAAACTTTGTCCCTCCACAACCCTAGGATTAAGGATTCCCTTGTAAAAGGGAGGGGGGAATATGTCAGGGATGTTTGAAGCAGTGCAATTTCATCTTGAATAGGGGCTGGGTAAAGTAAGGCTGAGATCTACTGGACTGCATTCCCAGGAGGTTAGGCATTCTTAGTCACAGGATGAAATATTAGGCTGGCGCAAGATACAGGTCACAAAGACCTTGCTGATAAAACAGGTTGAGGCAAAACAACTGGCCAAATCTCACCAAAACCAAGATCGTGACAAAACTGACCTCTGGTCATCCTCAGTGCTCATTATATACTAATTACAATGCATTCTCATGGTAAAAGACACTCTCATCAGTGCTATGACAGTTTAAAAATGCCACGTCAATGTCAGAAAGTTACCCTATATGACCTCAAAAGGGGAGAAACCCTCAAATCCGGGAATTACCCGCCGCTTTCCCAGAAAACTGATGAATAATCCACCCCTTGTTTAGCATAAAAGAAATAACCAGAAAAACAGCTAACCAGCAGCCCTCAGGGCTGCTCTGCCTATGGAGTAGTGATTCTTTTATTCCTTTATTTTCTTAAGAAACTTACTCTCACTTTATAAAAGGAACTGCTTTACATCAAAATTACTACATCTTGGGTATAGTAAATAACTGCCATAGACAGTTAAATTTTGTGCTTGATGAATTAAATGCACAAACTGCAGTCTACTTTCTTACATATAGATTTTTTAAATGTTTAGTCATGTGTGATGCACAAGAAATGTTTGAAAATATTGACTAAAAGTTTTTTAAACTTTTTGAGTGACATTGCATAAACACTTAATTATTTTTGTGCAAAAATGTTCACACATATGTATAACTCAATTTGGTAGTTATTAACAGTGAGGCTGAGCTTTAAAAATCTCATTAGCCCAAATAACAGTTGGCTCACATTCCAATTTTAACACTGTTTTCCAGAAATGAAAATAATGTTCCAAAATACACACTTATAGTCATGCAGTTGAGACTATTTTTAAGACATCTTTTGAGGTTCTCTATTAATAAAAAAGTCTAAGTACATGGTTACTTTACATTTTACTTGTGTAAATCATATTTTACCAAAGAGATTATTCTATTTGCATTTTCCACTTAAATACATATTATGGAGAATATTCTAGGGTCGGGAGGGTGAGAAACAATACTGATAAAGTCTAAATAAGTCAGTGTCTGAGTGTCTTTAACTCACAATAGTTTGATATGGTCTAGGATATATGTGTGTAGAAAAGCATATGCAGATACATACTAATTCACACAGACACAGTGGCATACAGAGGCTTAGAAGTTCAGTCAGAGATATCTCGGTTTTGCTCCCATGGAGTACTCTTGTCCTCTGTGTCTGTCTTAGATATTCACTCACTGCTGACTTTTCTGAGTGACCATTCTCTTCCCTGTATTTTTTGGGAACGCTTAATGTTATTAGTTTGTTTATTAGTTTGAGATCCTAGAAAAGCTAAAGGTTAGAAGAAAAGTTAGACAAGAAATAGACGAGCCCTTACAGAAAAAAAAGCCTTATGTTGAATCAAGTAAGTCTCTGATTGTATTAAGTAATCCATAATAACTAGTTTCCCAAGATAATGCAATACAGAAATTAAAACTAACATAATCAAGAGATTTTAATTTGTTTACCATTTTTGTTTGCAGTGTCAGTCATTGAATCAAAAAATTCATAATTTTTGGCAGATGAGGAGGAAAGAATGCGTGACATACTAAAAACAAAGAGAACTAACAAAAATTAGAATAGATTCACAAAAAGTCTAGCTATATTAAAAACTGACTTTATTACAAATGGAATATTAGGAATTATATATATATAAGGAATTGATATATCTATAAGAGATATTTAAATATTACATTGGATATTCTAGATATCCTTTGGATATATTAAAAATTGGCTTGCAAATAACTATGCTTAATATACTTGAAGACTTAGAAGGCAAGATTGTGAATTTTGGCAGAGCACAGGATCTAGAAAAAAGGAGGACAGGAGGTGGAGACAGAATGAATAGTAAACAGATAATATTTGAAGAGACAATGATGAAATTTTTCTCAAAACTGAAGAAAAAATATAGCCAGTGATTAAAGACATATCATGAACTGCCATATAGGATGAAGTTAAAAAATCACATGTAGAAGCATCGTAGTTAACCTAGGGAAAACAAAAAGGAAGAAAACATTCTTAAAATAATTAAGAGAAAAGGAGATATTGTATCATCTAAAGGGCAAAAATAAAAACTTGTTAAAAGAAAATTAATCTGATATGGATAGCTAGAAATTATCATAAATTATACACAATGACAAAATATTGATATGTTTTGGAATTAGGCAAGAATGCTAGAGGTCACCACATCTGTTTTGGAATTAGCGAAGGATGCTAGAGGTCACCACATCTGTTCAATATTGCCTTTGAGGTCACAGTCAGTGCAAGAAGGGAAAACAAACAAATCTTAAAGACATAAAGATTTGAAATAAACAATAAGCCTACCAGTATTTGTAAACTAACATATTCATTTTGTAGAAAATGTGAACGAATCTATAAATAATTCAACAAGAGCACTGAACTCAAGGTTCATATGGAAAATAATAATATTAATATATTTCAGTCAAAAATATAAAAAATAAAATTTGAAAATGTGAAAATAGTTTCAAAATGAACAAATATATAGGAATACATGCAAAACACATCATACAAACTGTAAAAAATTAAAATATTAATTGAAGAAATATATTGTATTCCTAAATTAAAAAAATAACATAAAAATATTAATGCTCTTAAATTCATCTAAAAATCCATTGCAGTTTCATTTAAAATCTTATCAGGAATATGGAATAATATTCTGAAAATAAATTGAAATCCAAAAGACATAATATAGGCAAAACAATCTTGTCAAAAAAGGACAAAATGGATAACATATTCTACCATTTATAAAGATTGTTGTAAAGCTACAGTGATTAAGGTAGTGTTATTTTGCCACACCGATACACAATAGACCAAAGCAGAGTGTTCAGAGGGAGATTATACATATATGGACATGTATTTAAGACAAAAGTGGCATTTTAGAGTACTAGGGAAAGAGATAATTTTTAAATAAATGGTTCTGGATTAATTCCCATAAATGAAAACAGAATAATTAGCTTACATTGAAATACATCAACAGAGTTTTGTTGGCATACCTTTCAACTTCTGTAAAGAGATTTTTTGCAGCACGTATAATAAAGAAGAGAGTGACCTGGAAAATATGAGTAAATTCTACATCTTAATAAGAAAATGAGAGACAACTAAATAAAAAATGGGCAAAAAGACTTGGATAGGAATTTTAAAAAACAGGAAAGATATAAAAGTAGTTACCCCGTGAAAATGTGGTTAATTTAAAATGCAATATCAATACTACAATGAGATACTCTTCATCAAAATGTCTGAGTTTTTTATTTATTTATTTATTTTAAGACAATGCAAGGATGTGGAGCAGCTTACCTCTCAAGTGCTGTTGATGAAAGGATAAATCAGTGCAAAAATACTTTGAGAAACTTTTTGGCATTACCTAAAATATATGAACATATGTAGTGCAGCACATATATACTCCTAACTGTGAATGTAACAGAAATACATACATATGTACACAAACTGTAATGCTCTGAAGTGTTCTTCACAATATTATAATAGCCAAAATTTAGAGAACATCTGAATTTCCATCGAATGTAGAGTGAATAAATACATTGTTATGTTCAAAAAATATATATAGTAATGTAAACTAAATAATGCTATAGACATGTATAAATATCACATATATTCTTAAATAGCACAACTGTAATATTAACTGAAAAATACATGAAAAATTTATTGAGCAAAATTTAATTTTTGTAGAGGTAAAAAAAAATCTGTGGTTAGTAGTTACAATGATGGCTCTTTTCAGAAAGGCAAATGTAGAAACTGGAGTCTTCCTGAAGTAATGGAGAGTCTTCAGTGGTGCTGGAAATCATGTTTTTTTTGATGTGATGGTGGTTACCATGATATGTTCAGTTTATTTCATTAATGTGTGCACTTAGGACCTGATAACTTAATAGTCCCACCAATCATTCCATCCTTTAGCTCATTATGACCTATATAGCAGTAGGAGAAAAAAGAAAAAAAAATCGTGAGGTATTGCTTATTTCATTTCTGACCATTTAGCCCTTATCCCTCCATATTAGGAGGAATCTTAATAAGATCTATTAAGTTTATTAACCAAGTTTTGGGCACTGTGCTGAGTTAGCAATTAGATGACAATTGTGATAAAGCGCAGTGTTTTTTGTTTGTTTGTTTGTTTTGTTTTTACACAGAGTCTCGCTGTTACCCAGGCTGGAGTGCAGTGGCACAATCTCGGCTCACTGCAACCTCTGCCTCCCAGGTTCAAGCGATTCCACTGTCTCAGCCTCTCGAGAAGCTGGTATTACAGGTGTGTATCACCAAGCCTGGTTAATTTTGTTTGTTTGTTTGTTTGTTTGTTTTGTACTTTTAGTAGAGACGGAATTTTGCCATGTTGGCCAGGCTGGTCTTGAGTTCCTGACCTCATGTGATCCTCCAGCCTCAGCCTTCCAAAATGCTCGGATTACAGGCATGAGCCACAGCACCCAGCCTTGTTCTTATTCCATTAAGTCTAGTTTGGATATAGTTTTACATGATTTCAGAGACACTGGCTTGGGACAGTTCTTCTTTTGTTTCAGTATATGTGAAGTGGTATTTATTTATTTTGTCTGGTTTCCTAGAAACCTGCACTTACTCTGCCCTCCTTTTTACTACTAGGAAGACTTTGCATAGATCAAGTCATATGATTGAAATTGCACCTCCATTTTTCAAGGCTAGAAAAATATGTTTAAAATGAATGCAACAAGCCCACAACTCTTTGTAAATAATTGTATTTATTATGTTTTTAATTGATTTAAGTATTTATTTGATAAAGTTAAAGTCTCTTACAAATGATATTTATTTAGAATTCCATTATTTTTTAGGCTTCAAGCACTGGAAACAGCCACCAAAACAAGTTAAGTCTTTGAGCTTACCTAAACTAGTATCACAAGCAGAAATACTATTTTTAGTTTAGTAATTTGCTTTCATAACTCATAATATACTCAAACTGGAAATAGGGGAGTATGCCTGAAGACAATGAAAAAGCAACAGGTCAAAGAGATATAAAGAATACTATCACACATGAGACTTCAATATGTCTTGCAAATTGATTTTTAAAATTTGATAAAAATCGCTCCCCAAAAATACAGCTACTTGGATAATGGTAAGCAAATTCCTACCTTTTTTCTTGAAGTTTGATTAAATGTACATATAGAAATTTAGTACTTCAAATATTAGACCAAGAGAAAAAAATAAACTTGTCTTTCAACTAAAAAAAAAAAAAAAAAGTTTTACAAATACAGTTGACCCTTGAATAACATGGGTTTTAACTGCGCAATATGTGAATTTGTTTAGTTATATACTTAGGCCCTCCTACATCCTCAACCAAACATAGATCAAAAGTACAATATTGGCGGGATGGAGAACCAAC
The DNA here is from genome assembly GCF_047675955.1 of Chlorocebus sabaeus. Lineage (NCBI taxonomy): Eukaryota > Metazoa > Chordata > Mammalia > Primates > Cercopithecidae > Chlorocebus > Chlorocebus sabaeus. The sequence continues at coordinate 4,463,431 of NC_132927.1, forward strand.
TTTTCCTATGGGTGGATTTGAAGGGCCAACTGAGGGGCTTAAGTATGCGTGGATTTTGGTATCCATGGGAAGTCCTGAAAATAATCCCTCATAAACACTTAGGGATGACTGTAATGGAAACAAATGATTCATTTTAATGAAGATCCCTAAAATTGTGAATAAGAAAATAAATGTAATAGAACTGACTATTAAATGTAGAATAGGTTTATTAAAATTATTAACAATAATTATGTAACTAAATCAATAAAATAATTAAATATAGAAATATAACATTTCAGAGAATATTATGAAAGACTGTAGTAATAAAGATTTCATTGAAGTTGGTTAGTAAAATAAGTATATACAACCAATTTTTTCCAAAAAAAGTGAAATATCATTAAAATCAATAATCATGAAAAAATGGAAAAAGGTTTCTTTAAAGATTATTTTCCAATAAACTTGGAACTTATAAAGTTTCAGAGGTGAATATTTTCATATAGTTAGGGAATAGAAACATATGCAGACATATATGCTGTGGGAAATCCCCAATTAACTTTACAAAAAATCAAACTCTGATAGCAAAAGTTGATAAATATAAGCAAACGTGAAAGTTTAATGTTAATAAGAGAGTCTTTTTTTTGTTGTAACGCAGGCTTCCAGGAAACATTGCTTCATTCTCCCTACTTTATGGAAATTGCTAATCAAAAAATTTTAAAAAGAAATAAATCTAAATAAATAATGATTAATTCATAAAATGAAATCACATGCAGACATTACACATTTAAAAAATAAGGTAAAAAGGGGCTTATGTTAAATTAAGTATTATTTAGTCTGAAGTTTATCATACACTGAGTAACAAAATAGTAGTTCTACATGTATTATATTTGATCTTAATAATAATACTACTATTTAAGATTTATTTTTCCTATTTGAGAACTCAAGGAAAGATATATTAGACAACTCGACCAAGTTCTTTAAATGAATGGATGAGACAGGTCTTGGATCTAGGCCTGATGGTCTCCAAAAGGCATGATTAACCTCATTGCTTCCATACTTTGATTTATCTTATTAAGTGGAATGATATAAAATAAATTATATTTATGAATAATGTCAACTATGTTCATATTTCCCCAAAAACACCCCAACAATTAAAATTATGCACATTTATCACTTAGTGGTAGAATTACAAAGTATTTTTTAAATTTATATATGCTTCCATACTTGATGAATAAAATTACTTTTTAAAAAATATATGCTTTTATAATTACAAAAATAATTGCCTTTACTTCCATAGAGCATCTTCAAGATATCTCTCTCTCTCTCTCTGTCTCTTTCTTTCTCTCTCTCACATGTATTAAACTTGAGTTGTCATTTTTGGGTTTTAAAAGTTTTGGGTTTTGAAAGTTTTGGCTTAATTGTAAGTTAGGAGAGGAGACCTTTTTTTAAATTGCTTAATTCTATATCCTTACAACTCTAAAGAAAAAGAAAAAAAAAAGAATATCAAAACTAACAAGAAATCATTTCATTGATTAATAAATAACAGAGTTTTAAAGTCTTTTAAAATTGAACCACGAAGCATTTGAGCTACCAGAGACCTTGGAAGGTCATGAAGTTCACCTTCTACAATGCTACAGAGACCAGAATAGCAATATCTCAGGCATATGTCATCCATTCTCCATTTGAATGCTTCCAGTGACAAGTTGCTCAAGAATATCTGAGAACATAGCCCATACTTATGATAAACAGTCATAAATATGAAGAAATTTATCCTTATTCTGAGAAAATCTCCTCCTTTCTTATATCAATCTGAGTATAATTGCTTTTCCAGAATCACAGTCTATCAAATTTTATTTAGATACCTAATATCCCTTTCCAAAAATCTTTTCATGTTTAATGTCTTCAAAATATTCTCATTTGAAAGAACTTCCAGACCCTCAATATTCTGATCACTCATCTGGGAACATTTTTACGCACTTGTCAATGTCCTTCTCAATGCCAAGAACTGAAAATGACACTCAAGATGATGTATGATTAATGCACAAAACAGTAGAACTAGTTCCTTTTTAAATTCTGAACACCACATTTCTATTAATAAAACCTAATAATGCATTAGCTGTCTTTTGACAGCCATGTCACACTGTTGATTCTCAGCGAAATCACAGTTATTATAACTTCTAGCTAGTTTACATAAGAACAGTGGTTAAATCCGACTTCATGAAGGCAGACATTTTAAGCTTAAGAAAAAAAAAGTAAGAATAATGTGACAATTTCTCAGAAGCAAACCAATCAACTATGAGTAACCTCAGTGGTGTTATTTTAAAAAAAGAAAAGAGAAGATTGTAACTTCAAAGATAATGCTAGATATATCAGTAGCTTTTTCCTCATTTTACAGGGAGAACAAGTATATGTAGACTTCTGTACAAGGTAACAATAGATGCATTTTCTCATCTTTTGAACAGCATTAACATGATATATCATTATCACTCTTTATGTTTACTTTTAACCTACCTGAGTTTTATGTTTAATTCTTTTGTAGAGAACTCACTTATCTACTCTGAGAATTTTTGTCTTTTAACTGCTATTTTTAGATCATTCACATTTACAGTCCTCATTAATAGAGTCAGATTAGTATCTACCATGTTATAATTGTTTTCTGTTTCCTGCATTTCTCATTTCTATTTTAAATATTTTTCTTACCTAGTTTTAAATGAGAATTTAATCTGACTTAATGGTATCTCTTCTCTTAACAAGCCATTTATGGTTCTTTTAATTTTGTTTTCTCTTGAGTGTACGATATCCCTATTAAAATAATTTGTCTGCCTTCAAATACACTATATGACTTTATATATAGTACAAGTACCTCATAACAATGTAGCTCCAATTTCTCCCTCCTATCCATTTTTTCATTGCCATCATTTATCCATCTATATGTCATAATTACGCAATGTATTTTTCTTATTATTGCTTTAAGCAGTTATATTGTAGATAAATTTAAAGTGAGAAAAAGTATAAAGAGTATATATTACCTTCAAATTTTCCCTCCTCTAAAACTCTTCCTTTGTTGATGTGGATCCTAATTTCTGATCTATTCAATTTTTCTTATCCCTGACATACTTCTTTTAACATTACTTGCAGTGCAAGTCTGCTAGTGACTAATTCCCCGAGTTTTGTTTGAATGAGGAAAGTCTTTCACTTTCACTTCAGCAGGATAATTTTACAGGATACAGAATTTTAGATTTTTGTTGTTTTTGTTTTGTTTACTTTCAACACGCTAATATTTCACTGTATTTATTTATTTTTTTTTCATGGTTTCTTAGGGGAAGTCTGATGTAATTATTGTCCTTGTTACTCTATAGATAAGATATTCTCTTCTTCCCTGACCACCTTCAAGTTTTCTCTTTGTCTTTGGTTTTCTACAGGTTGAATATAACTTGCCTAGGTGCTGTGTGTGTGTGTGTGTGTGTGTGTGTGTATTTTGTATTTATTCTATGTTGGAGCTTGTGAAGCACATGAAGTCTGCATGTTCTGTTAACTCTACCTTCAGTGAAAGTGATAAAAGTAGCAAACCCATAATATTTATTATCTGCTACTACATGTTAGGCACTAATAGACATAGATAGGTAGAGATATAGATAAAAATATAGACATGGATATTGATTTATAAATAGATATGTATTTGTACATATATATACACACACACACACACACATCTGTTTATGTGTATAGCCTCTTTTAATCCTTACAATAACTCTTTTAGGTAGTTACTTATCTCTATTTCATAAATGTAGAAATGGAAGCCTAAAATAGTATAACTTGTGCAAGTTCACAGAGCACAGCCCAAATTCAAACCCAAGCAATCAAATTTTAGATTTTGTGCTCCATAGCCACCATATTTTATTGCTTATGTAACTAAGGTTTTAGTTTTACACCAGAACTGGAAGCTGTGGCTGAGTACCATCCACAGGTCAGCACCACAGAGGAATTTTTGCCGATATTGACACAACTGAGATTAAATTTAAAGACAGATTAATGTAGAATGACCCTTCTATGGAAAAGCAGTATAGCTACAAATTCAAGGAAAGAGACTCTGATAGCAATTATCTGACACCACCTAACTCAGAGGTTTAAGTTTAAGCTTTAGAGATCTTTGGAGACACCCATTTCTCCTTGTCACAGGAAATTGATGAGATTTAGGTCCCCATGCCTCAAGGCGTTTTGATTCCTAGTTGTTATTCTTCCACTGAGAGTCATCTTGAACAGAGAACATTCCTACTAAGCCTTGCTCCTTTAGGGAGCACTCACATTAAACCAAGAAAACAGAGACTAAGACATTTCTGCAATTCCAACTTCTTTCTCACTTCTCTCAGGCTCCTGAATATCAGTAATAATAAAGCAAGATTATGGTAAATATTATTTTTCCATGTATTCTCCTATAAGTTTAAAATATTCAGTGTACACAAATCTCTTATTCAACTATAAGCCAAAATTAGGCAAGCACAATCTACCTTATGCAAGGGGTTAAACGTGAAAAATCATTACTTTCATGAGGAAATATGGCAGTTCACAGAAATTGAAATTTTTAAAACAAAACTTTATTTCTGAAATATAATTATTGCTAAAAAAAATTGTAGAAAATGACCCCTGCGTATTATTAAAGTGTTTTCTGTTGAAAATAAAAATTTGAGCTCATATACTTAAAATTCATATAAATGACCAAATAAATTCAATAGGAAAAATGATCTATTTCAGCAGAAGCCAGAGAATATCATCTAAATATTGACATTTCAAGAAACTGGATATAAATGAAACCAAAGTGAGATATGAAACAATCCAGTGAGGAGAATAAGAAATCTGCCTAGAAATGAATTTTGAAACTAAGGGTAAAATGCAAGAGCATAACTAATGATTGTTCATAATGTATCTTATATAAAATGCCAACTCAAGCTAGGAGTATGGGTGTGACAGCGGGGTGGTGCGGGGGGGAGGGCGGATATGCTGCTAAAATTTAGGTTTTGAAATCCAAGTTTTACTCCAGAACACTAGTTCTTTAGAAGGAAGACCTTTCAAACTCAGAGTAATGTCACCCAGAGTATCTTTTCTTAACACTGATCAAGTTGTTTTTCTGCTATTTGTTAAGTTAATGACAGAAGCTCATGTCCTTCAGACCAGGTCTCTAGAAGTTGGATGTTAAGGTATATGTGTTTGAATCTGTTGCATCTGAATATGTAACAATTGTTCCAAGCACCCATTTGGATAGACTGAATTCAACTATAAGTAGCATACTTACAGTTTGCACTTACTATGAACAGCATTCTGAATAAATCTTCAGCCTTACCAAGGATGCTTCCTTTAAAGACAATTAGAGATGAATTTTTGCATTATTTGGTTTGACTTGCTATAGTACTTGAAAAACAAAATATTTTGCAAGTATTCTCCCTGCCTATGTATATCCTGTCTTACTCAGTGCAAATTATAAAAGCCATAGACAGATGAAAAATCATTCAATATTTTCTGTTGCTTGTCCAAGATGAAGATTGACAAAAACCACATCACTTCCAAATTCTTTGCAATTATAGACCCTTTTCTAACAGAGAAAATGGGTTGATTTGGGAGTATAAAGAGAGAGCCTAACTCCCAATGCAATCCCTCCCCACTCCCCCCTCCCCATGATAGGCCCCAGTGTGTGATGTTCCCGTTCCTGAGTCCAAGTGATCTCATTGTTCAGTTCCCACCTATGAGTGAGAACATGCGGTGTTTTTTATACCTGATGTAAATGACGAGTTGATGGGTGCTGACGAGTCGATGGGTGCAGCACACCAACATGGCACAAGTATACATATGTAACAAACCTGCACGTTATGCACATGTACCCTAGAACTTAAAGTATAATAGTAATAATAATAAAATACAAAAAAAAGAGAGAGCCTAATACGTGAAATCTTAACAAATATCTTTCTTTGAGAAGAATTTACCCAAAGCTGTGAAAAATCTTTCCTAATATTCATATTTTAAAAATGTGATTTCAAAGATAATTGCACTTATATAAATTATATAAAATTAATTTAGAAATTATAGATAAATACTGAGAAAAGTGAGAAAAAAATCATAGCTATTTAAACACATAATTGCTGAGAAGAAAAATTCAATGGAATTATGCAAACAAAACTTTACAGAGGCGGTGAAGATCTACATGGTAAATCATTTCAGAATATAAAGAAGAATGGTAAGATGATAGAAACTATGAGTATGAAAATTCTATGTACTTTCTATTCTCCAAAGAGAAATGTATTCTAAAAAAGAATTATATACTCTAGAAAAAGCAATTATAAATTTTAAAAATTTCTATTAATTTTTTAATTTAATTAAATAAAATAATTAAATTTAATATTTTGTGTTAATTTAATTTTAAAATGTCAGTTGAAAAGTTGTTTTGGAAAAATAGAAGTGATAAATAAAATAATATAAAACTAGATTTGTTGAGTCATTTCTTTAATATGTTTATTAGTCTTAACAATAATATAAAAATGAATTAATAATGGAAAAATAGTATTCTCAAGTAAACTCTCAGAATTTCTCTGAGGTTGTCAAGATTATATGATATGGTGTGTCTAATGCACTGATTCAAATACCTAGTACATAATAGTTTCTCAACAAGTGATAAATTATCTTATAGTAATTATTATAATCATTATTATTACTACAGGATTGTCAACCTTTATCTCAAGCCACAGACAAGGAGAAAATATTCACAATGCATATATCTGGAAAGGATTTATGCTCAGAATATATGAAGAACACCCACCAGTCAATAATAATAAGCAAGTAATCCACTAATAGTAAGCAAAAATACTTGTACAGACAATTCACATGTAAAGATGTATCAATGGCCAATAATTACATTAAAAGATGTTGAATATCATGAGCCATCAGAGAAATGCAAATTAGGACCACAAACACATGAAACTGCAAGCAGCCAAAAATGTATAAATCAAGAGTGACAACAATAAATGTAAGTGAGGTTATGGAATGACCTCTTATATTGATGATAAAAGGGTAAAATGGTATAATGAAATTTGAAAGAAAGTTGCATTTTCTTATCAAATTAAACATGCATTTATTCTGCAACCACGCAATTCTATTCCTAGTTAGTTTTCCAAGGGAAATTAGGATGTAGGCCTACAAAAGACTTATAAAAATACGTTCATAGCAACTTCATTTACAATATAAAAAACTGACAATAACCCAGAGTTCCATCAGCAATACATGCACACATTTTAGTATATTTGTTTAATAGAATACTACTTAATGATAAAAAGAAAGAAACACAACATGAATGAATTTTAAAAACATTCTAAAGAGAAGAAAAAGCTGGACACAAAAGAAAAACACATACTAAATAATCCCGTATATATGAAGTTCTAGAACAGATCAATGGTTGTTCTGTGCAGGAAGAGGCAGTAAGAAACTTTTGAGTGTAATACACATGTTTTTATTTTGAAAAGCATGGGGCTTATATTTGTGTATGCATTTGAAAAATGTATTAAGCTGTAAAATTAAGATTAGTCCATTGCACTGTATGTAAATGTAAATTTTACAAAAAGCAAATCAGTGATAAGTTTGATGTTTGGAAACAAACATTAAACAACATTGAGTAGGTTTCCTTTTATAGTGATGTATTAGTCCATTCTCATGCTGCTATGGAGAAATATCCGAGACGGGGTAATTTATGAAGAGAAGAGTTTAATTGACTCACAGTTCTGAGTAAATGGGGAGGCCTCAGGAAACTTACAATCATGGTGGTGGAAGGCACCTCCCTCTTCACAGGGTGGCAGGAGAGAGAAGTGCTGAGCAAATGTGGGGAAAGCCCCTTAGAAAACCATCAGATCTCATGAGAACTCACTCACTACCATGAAAACAGCTAGGGATAATCGTGCCCATCATTCAGTTATCTCCCACAACACATGGAGATTATGGAAACTACAATTCAAGATGAGATTTGGACATGGAAACAGCCAAACCATATCTAGTGGTATCTTTAAAAATTCTGAAACTATTTTTTATCAACTTAAGGAAATAAATAAGCTCTTGAAAATCATAGGAACCAGATTTCTCACAGTTCCAACACAATGTTACCAATGGAAAGGCAGAAGACTAGAATGTACCCTGTGGTGTTTGTTTGATATCAGAAATAATGTATCAGTATGCAATCATGGTTTCAATATATGTAAACTATGTGTCTATATTGTAGCTCTCTGCAGAAAGGGTCTAGAAATAATAACAAGTACCATTAAACTTATCTACTAGTTGCTTATTACATGCCACATTTCACTAATAAGAACAAGGATTCCTTGGAGAAAATGCTGATTTCAGATTTGGAAGTGAGAGCAAGTAAAAGATGGGCCTGAAATAACTTTTTGCATCAGAAAATAAGAGAGTGCTAGATCTTAGTCTGTTCAGGCTGTTATAACAAAATATCGTGGACTGAGTATAACAACAGACACTTATTTCTTCTACTTCTGGAGGTGGAGAAGTCCAAGTTCAAGGTGCCATCCAATTTGGATCCTGGTGGGAGTCCCATTCCTTCTCTTTGCGCTCTGTGTCTTCAATGGTCTTCAGTGGTGGAGACAGAGAGTTCCAGTTTGTCTTCCACTTTTAGTAAGGACACTAATCCCATCATGGGACCCCACCTCATGACCCAAACTAAATTACCTTGCAAAGACCCCTGGCTCCAAATGTCATGCAATTGGGAGTTAAAACTTTAACATATAAATTTAGGGGCGGGAACATAAATTTTCAGTTCATAACGTGCTTCCAAAATATTATAGAAATATAAAAAGGATGTAAATATTATCACAAAGGGGGTTCCACTGGCAAAATCTGTGATAATTCAATCATCAAAATAAATCATTATACTAATGAATTATAACCCAGTTTAAGAAATAGGAATCTGGCCGGGCGCGGTGGCTCAAGCCTGTAATCCCAGCACTTTGGGAGGCCGAGACGGGTGGATCACGAGGTCAGGAAATCGAGACCATCCTGGCTAACACGGTGAAACCCTGTCTCTACTAAAAAATACAAAAAAACTAGCCGGGCGAGGTGGCGGTCGCCTGTAGTCCCAACTACTCGGGAGGCTGAGGCAAGAGAATGGCGTAAACCCGGGAGGCGGAGCTTGTAGTGAGCCGAGATTGCGCCACCGCACTCCAGCCTGGGCTACAGAGCCAGATTCAGTCTCAAAAAAAAAAAAAAAAAAAAGAAAGAAAGAAATAGGAATCCATGATATAAATAAATGCACAAATAAGCAAGTAAATGAGGAAACTGTACTGTAGAATTTTAACATATATAGATATAGAATTAGATGATGTTAGAAAACCATCAAAAGATGTTAAAACTGGTATGTGAAAGTTTAAAAAAATGAAGACCAGAACACTTTTACATAGTCTCAAAACATCTCCTTACAAATTATTTAATACAGGAAGAAAAAACCATAAGATTACATGAGCAACTTGATAATATCCACCTTAAGCAATCACTATTGCTGGGACAAATTAATATCATGTTTCTCCAGATAGAATATAATTTCTGTGATATTCTTGTCAAAATGCATGACCTAAATCAAATAATAAAGAAATATAAAATAGCCCAGGGTGGTGGCTCACGCCTGTAATCCCAGCACGTTGGGAGGCCCAGGTGGGTGGATCATGAGGTCAGGAGTTCAAGACCAGACTGGTCTAAATGGTGAAACTCTGTCTCTACTAAAAATACAAAAATTAGCCAGGCGTGGTGGCACGTGCCTATAATCTCAGCTACTCGGGAGACTCAGGCAAAAGAATCACTTGAACTTGGGAGGCAGAGGTTGCAGTGGGCCAACACGCTGCTGCACTCTAGTCTGGGTGACAGAATGAGATTCCATCTCAAAAAAAAAAAAAAAAAAAGGCATATAAAATAAACCAAGTTGAGGCTTAATGTACAAAGTAATTAGCCTGTACTCTTCAACATGACAGGTTAAAGAAAGACAGAACAGCTGAGTAATATTCTAGATTTCTAGATTAAAAGAAGCTGAAGAGTCATAAGGGTTAAAATGAATTTTGAGATCATGGATTGCATCTTTGACTAAACCAAAAAAAAAGGCTGTAAAGGAAATTATTGATACAATTGATGCAATCTGAATACTGGTTAGAGTTGTGGATAATATTTATCAATATCAAATCTCCTTATTTTGATAATTGTACTGTTGTCATGTAAAAGAATATTCCTGTTGTTCAGAAACTTCCTGATATGTTTAGGGGTAGTGAGAAACAATGTCTCTAAATTATTTTTATAAGATTCAGAAAAATAAAAATTCCATACATATTTTAGAAGGTAGCATCCAGAAAGGGCTCCCATGATCCCTGCCTCGAGGTATTTCATGGGCTGGATTTTGGAGACTTGCTTTTCAGGACTAGAAGGCAGAGGGATGGTATGTGTTTTCAAGAGGAGTTTGTAAGAGTCAGTGTAGCCTTACCATCTCTCAGACTTTCAGGATCTTCAGGCTACACTCTGCAGACATATTGAGTACAATCTTAAGAGAGATCCTAAGTGAGGCATCCAGCTGAGTTGCTCCCTGATTCCAGTCCTTGCAAATGGTGTGGTATGTTGAAAGGTGTTTGTTTTATGTTGCTAGGTTTTGGAGTGATTTACTACCCAATAATGAATATATACTATATGTTTCTTTTCATATGAAATCCTAAGCTAGATAAAACTAAATGATACTGAAATGTACAACACTGCTAAGTTTTGAAAGTAATCTGTTAAACTACAATTGATAACTACTAACAATAGACATAAAGTGAAAGGGAGAGAATAAAAGAGAGGGAGGGGGAGAGAGAGAGAGAGAGAGAGGAGACAATGAGAAAGCAAACTGAAGAAAATGTAAAAATTAGTGAATCTTGGTAAAATATGTGTGGGTGTTCTCTTACTATTATTGCATAGTTTTTGTAAGTTTGTATTTATAAGGAAACAAAAACGGTAACAAATAAGAACAAGTAAATAATGTCATGGTCAATTCACACAAATGATATTGGGCATATAATTGTTCACCAAATGGTAGCAGTTATCGTCATCATTAATACCATTACTAAACTGATGTGAGTCTCATGTAGCAATAGATATAATAAAGGAAAAATTGATAAAACAACTCTATAATTTTCAGAAAACCTACTGTCAAAATAAAAGGTGGGGTACTGTCTATTTCCAAAAGCTGATGAAAGATGTAAAACATTAAACTTTTTAAATTTTTAATTGTGACTACATAATAGGTGTACGTATTTATGGGGCACATGAGAGTTTTTATATAGGCATACAATACATAATAATCACATCATGGAAAATAGGATATCTGTCTCTTCAAGCGTTTATCCTTTGTGTTACAAAAAATCCAAATATACTCTTTCAGTTATTGTAAAATGTACAACCAAATTATTTTGACTCTAGTCACTGATATAGTTTGGCTGTGTCCCCACCTAAATCTCATCTTGTAGCTCCCATCATTCCCATGTGTTGTGGGAGGGACCTGGAGGGAGGTTACTGAATCATCGTGGTGGGCCTTTCCCATGCCATTCTCATGATAGTGAATGGGTCTCATGAGATCTGATGATTTTAAAAATGGGAGTTTCTCCACACACGCTCTCTTTTTGCCTGCTGCCATCCACATGTAAGATGTGACTTGCTCCACCTTGCCTTCCACCATGATTGTGAGGCGTCCTCAGCCATGTGGAACTGTAAGTCCAATAAACCTCTTTCTTTTCTAAATTGCCCAGTTTTGAGTATGTCTTTATCAGCAGTGTGAAAAAGGACAAAAACAGTAAATTGGTACCAATACAGTGGGGTGCTGCTGAAAAGATACCAAATGATATGAGAGCGACTTTTTAACTGGGTAACAGGCAGAGGTTGGAACAGTTTGGAGGGCTCAGAAGAAGACAGGAAAATGTGGAACAGTGTGGAACTTCTTTGAGACTTGTTGAATGACTTTGCCCAAAATGCTGATAGAGATATGGACAATAAAGTCCAGGCTGAAGTGTCCTCAGGTGGAAATGAGAAACCTGTTGGGAACTGGAGCAAAAATGACTCTTGTTATGTTTTAGCAGAGATTAGTGGCATTTTGCCCCTGCCCTAGAGATTTATGTAACTTTGAACTTGAGAGAGATGATTTAGGATATCTGACAGAAAAAATGTCTAAGCAGCAAAGCATTCAAGGTATGACTTGGGTGCTGTTAAAGGCATTCAGTTTTATAAGGGAAGTAGAGGATAAAAGTTCATAAAATTTGCTGCCTGACAATGTGATAGAAACGAAAATCCCATTTTCTGAGGTTAAATTCAAGCTGGTTGCAGAAATTTGCATAAGTAAAAAGGAGTCAAATGTTAATCACCAAGACAACGGAGAAAATATCTCCAGGGCATGCCAGAGGTCTTCACGGCAGCCCCTCCCATCACAGGCCCAGAGGCCTAGGAAGAAAAGGTGGTTTTCTGAGTCAGACCCAGGGTTCCTGTGCTATGTGCAACTTAGGTACTTGGTGCCCTGTGTCCAAGCCACTCCCATGATGACTGAAAGGGGCCAACATAGAGCTCGGGCCGTGGGGCTTCAAAGGGTGCAAGTCCCAAGCCTTGGTGGCCTCCATGTGGTGTTGAGCCTGTGGGTACACAAAAGTCAATCGTTGAGGTTTAGGAACATCCACTTAGATTTCAGACGATGTATAGAAATTCCTGGACGTCCAGGCAGAAGTTTGCTATAGGGGCAGTGTCCTCATGGAGAACCTCTGCTAGGGTAGTGTGGACAGGAAATGTGGGTTGGGAGCTCCCACACAGAGTCCCTACTGGGGCACTGCCTAGTGGAGCTGTGAGAAGAGTGCCACCATCCTTTAGACACGAGAGTGGTAGATCCACCTACAGCTTGCACCATGCACACGGAAAAGCCACAGACACTGAACACCAACCCATGAAGGCAGCCAGCAGGGAGCCTGTACCCTGCAAAGCCACAAGGGTGGAGCTGCTCAAGGCTATGGCAACCTACCTCTTGCATCAGCATGACTTGGATGTGAGACATGGAGTCAAAGGATATCATTTTGGAGCTTTAAAATTTTGACTGCCCCACTGGACTTCAGATTTGCATGGGGCCTGAAGTCCCTTTATGGGGGCCAATTTCTCCCATTTGGAATGGCTGTATTACCCAATGCCTATACCCCCAGTGTATCTAGGTGGTAACTAAATTGCTTTTGGTTTTACAGGCTCATAGGCAAGAGACTTTGGACTGTGGAATTTTGACTTAATGCTGAAATGAGTTGAGATTTTAGGGGATTGTTGGGAGGGCATGATTGGTTTTGAAATGTGAAGATACGAGATTTGGGAGGGACCAGGGGTGGAATGATATGGTGTGGCTCTGTGTCCTCACCCAAATTTCATCTTGTAGTTCCCACAGTTCTCATGTGTTGTGAGAGGGACTGAGTCGGAAATTATTGAATCATAGGGGTAGTTCTTTTTCGTGTTGTTCTGATACTGAATGGGTCTCACGAGACCTGATGGTTTTAAAAATGGGATTTTCTTTGCACAAGCTCTCTGTGCCTGCCACTTTCCACGTAAGATGTGACTTGCTCCTCCTTGCCTTCTGCTATGATTGTGAGGCCTTCCCAGTCATGTGAAACTGTAATTTCAATAAACCTCTTTCTTTTGTAAATTGCCCTGTGTTGGGTATGTCTTTATTAGCGGTGTGGAAATCGATAAATGCAGTCACTCTGTTTTGACTGTAGTCAGCCTGTTGTGCTGTAAAATAGGTCTTATTCATCAATTCTATTTTCTGTACCCATTAGGCATCCCTACCTGCCCCCCACTGCCACTATACTTCCCATCCTTCTATCATCCTTCTACCATCTATCTCCATGAATTCAATACTTTTGAATTTTAGACCACACTAGTAAGTGAGAACATGCAAATTTTGTCTTCTGTGCCTGACTCATTTCACCTAACATAATAACCTCCAGTTCTGTTCATGTTGTTGCAAGTTACAGGCTCTCATTCTTTTTATGGTTGAATAGTACTACATTGTATAAATGTACCATGTTTTATTTATCCGTCCATCTGTTAGTGGACACTTGGGTTGCTTCCAAATCTTGGCTATTGTGAACAGTGTTGTAACACACATGGGAATCCAGATATCTCTTAGATATACTTATTTCCTTTCTTTTGGATATATATTCAGCAGTAGAATTGCTGGACCATATGGTAGTTCTATTTTTAGATTTTTATGAAACCTCCAACCTGTTCTCCATTGTAATTGTACTAATTTACATTCCCACCAACAGTGTACCAAGGTTCCCTTTTCTCCACATCTTCACTAATCGTTATTGCCTGTCTTTTGGATTAAAGCAATTTTAACAGGAGTAAGATGATATCCTATTGTAGTTTTGATTTGCCTTTCTTTGATGATTCAATGATTTGTAGTTTTGATTTGCCTTTCTTTGATGATTCAATGATTTTGATACTTTATTATATGCCTGTTTGTAATTTATATGTCTTCTTTTGATAAATGTCTATTCAAATCTTTTGTACATTGTTAAATTGGATTATTAGATTTTTTTTTCTATTTCTATAGAGTTATTTGAGCTCTGTATATATTCTGGGTATTAATCCCTCGTCAGATGGGTAATTTGAAAATATTTTCTCCCATTCTGGAGGTTTTCTCTTTACCTTGTTTGTTGTTTCCTTTGCTGTGTTGAAGCTTTTTAAAGTAATGTGATCCCATTTGTGTCTTTTCGCTGTGGTTGCCTGTGCTTGTGGGGTATTATTCAAGAAATTTTTGCTCAGTCTAATATCCTACAGTTTCCCCCAATGTTTTCTCTTCGTTATTTTATATCATGAGGTCTTAAATTTAAGTCTTTAGTTTTAATTTTGTATATGGCATGAGAAAAAGGTCTAGTTTTATTCTTCTGCGTATGGATATCCAGTTTTCCAAGCACTATTATTGAAGAGACTGTGTTTTCCCTAGTGTATGTTTTTGGTGAGTTTGTTGAAAATTAGTTCACTGTAGGTGTGTAGATTTTCTGGGTTCTCTATTCTGTTCCATTAGTGTATGTGTCTATTTTTATGCCAGTAGCATTCTTTTTTGATTACTATAGGTCTGTAGTATAAATTGAAGTCAGGTAATGTGATTCCTCCAATTTTGTTCTTTTTATTTAGGCTAGCTTTGGCTGTTCTGTGATTTTTTTGTGTGTAGTCTCATATAAAGTTTGGAATTTTTTTTATATTTTGTGAGGCATGTCATTGGTATTTGATAGTGATGACGTGAAATCTGTAGATTGTTTTGGGTAGTGTGGACATTTTGACTATATTGATTCTTCCAATTATGAACATAAAATATATTTCTTTTTTTATGTCCTCCTCAATTTTTTTTCACAGT
Organism: Chlorocebus sabaeus; assembly: GCF_047675955.1. Lineage (NCBI taxonomy): Eukaryota > Metazoa > Chordata > Mammalia > Primates > Cercopithecidae > Chlorocebus > Chlorocebus sabaeus. Next base: position 4,478,834 of record NC_132927.1, read on the forward strand.
TTTTATTGTAGAGAGCTTTCACTCCTTTAGTTAAGTTAATTCCTAGATATTTAATTTTGTGTGTGGCTATTTTAAATGGGACTACTTTTTAAATTTATTTTTGGATTTTTCACCGTTGGTATAGAAATGCCACTGATCTTTGTATGTTGTTTTTGTGTCAGCAACTTAACTAAATTTTTTTATCAGTTCTGATAGTTTTCTCATGCAGTGTTTAGGTTTTTGAAAATATAATATCGTATCATGTGCAAACAAGGGTAATTTTACTTTTTTTCTTTCCAATTTAGATGCCAGTATTTCTTTCTTTGTCTAATTTCTCTAGCTGGGACCTCCAGTACTGTGACATTTCACAGTGGTAATAGTGGGCATAATTGTCTTGTTCCAGATCTTAGAGGAAAGGTTCTTAGCTTTTTCCCATTTATTATGAGACCAGAGGTGGGTCTGTCACATATGGCTTTTATTACATTGGGTTATAATCCTTCTATAGCCAGATTTTTGCATTTTATCATAAAGGAATTTTATGTTTTATCAAATGCTTTTCAGCATCAATTGAAAAAATCAACATTCATTCTGTTGATATGATGTATCACACTGATTGATTTGCATATGATGAACCATCCTTGCATCCCAAGGATAAATCTCACTTGGTCGTGATAAATAATCTTTCTAACATACTGTTGAATTTGATTTGCTAGTATTTTGTTGAGAATTTGTGCATCTATATTTATCAGAGATATATTTGTTTGATGTGTCTTTGTCTGGTTTGTGTATCAGGGTAATATTGGCCTTGTAGAATGAATTTGGAAAGAATCTCTCCACAATTCTTCAGAATAGTTTAGTAGGATTAGTGTTAGCTCTTCTTTAAATATTTAGTAAATTTTTGGCATTGAAGCTATTGAGTCTTGGACTTTTCTTTACTGGGAAACTGTTTATTACTGTTTTCTTCTTGTTACTTGTTATTGGTCTGTTCAGGTTTTGAACTTCTTCCTGGCTCAATCTTGTATGTGTCTAGGAATTTGCCCATTTCTTCTAGGTTTTTTTAATTTATCAGCATAAGTTTCTCATAGGAGCTACTAATGATCCTTTGAATTTCTACAGTATCAGTTATAACGTCTTCTTTTTTATCTCTGATTTTCTTTATTTGGGTATATGGGATTTTCTTTATTTTTCCATTTTTCTTCATTAGTCTAGCTAAATAAAACTTTGTCAATTTTATCTTTTCTAAAATAAAACTTTTCATTTCATTCATTTTTGTATAGTTTTCTTCATTTAAAATTTCTTTATGCTCTCATCTTTATTATTTATTTTATTCTATTAATTTTGAGTTTTATTTGCTCTTGCTTTTTAGTTCTTAAAAATGCATTACTAAGTTATATATTTGAAGTGTTTGTTCTTTTTGATGTAGGCACTTATAGCTATAAATTTTCCTCTTAGTACTACTTTCACTGTATCCCATAGATTTTCATGTGTTGTGTTCCCATCACCATTTGCTTCAAGAAACTTTTCAATTTTTTTTCCTAATTTCTTTATTGACCCACTGGTCATCTAAAAGCATATTATATAATTTTCATGTGTTTATATAGTTTTTAACATTCCTCTTATTATTAATTTCTGGTTTTATTCCATTGTGGTCAGAGAATATGCTTGATATTACTTTAATTTTTGAATATTGGTTTTGTAACCTAAATATGGCCTACACTTGAAAATGATCCATGCACTGGAGAGATGAATGTGTACTTCAGGTTTTAGATAAAATGTTCTGTAAACATCTATTAGGTCCATTTGTTGTACAGTGCAGATTAAGTCTAATCTTTCTTTTTTGAGTTTCTGTCTGGAAGGTCTGTGCAATACTGAAAGTGGAATGTTGAAGCCTCCAACTATTATTGTATTGTGCTCTATCTCTCTCTTTAGCTCTAGTAATAGTTTTACATATCTGTGTGCTCCAGTGTTGGGTGCATATATATTTACAATTATTATCTCCTGTTACTAGATTGACTCCTTTACCATTATATAATGACCTTCTTGTCTCTTCTTACAGTTTTTTTGTCATGAAATCTATTTTGTCTGGCATAAGTTTAGAAATTTTGGCTTTTTCTTTTTTTTTTTTTTTTTTTTTTTTGGTTTCTATTGGCATGAAATATCTTTTTCCACTCCTTTATTTTCAGTCTGTTTGTGTCTTTATATGTAAAGTGTGTTTCTTGTAAGCAACAGATAAATGGGTCTTGTTTTTTAAATTTATTCATCCTCTTTACGTCTTTTAATTATTAGTATAGTCTATTTACACTTGATATTGTTATTGATAAGTAGATATTTACTCCTGCCATCTTGTTATTTGTTCTCTAATAGTTTTGTGGTCTTCTCCACCTTATTTTTATTCTTTCTGTCTCCCTTTCAGTGAAGGTGATTTTCTCTGGTGGTGCAATTTAATTTCTTACTTTTTATTTTTTGTGTATTTGTTGCATATTTTTTGATTGGAGGTTACTGTGAGGCTTGCTAAGACTATCTTAAAACCCGTTACTTTAAACTGATGGTAACTTAATCATGATTGCATAAAAAGCAAACAAACATGGAAATAAAAACCTAATGAAAACTTCACATGTTAACTTTATCCCTCCACTTTTCAACATTCTGTTGTTTTTCTATATGTCTTACTGTACCAGGTCTTCAAAAGCTGTAGTTACTGTTTTTGCTTGGTTCATTATGTAGTCTTTCTACTTAACATAAAATTAGTGTTATAATATTATATTTTTCTGTGTGCTTACTATTACCAGTGAGTTTGGTACATTCTGATGATTTCTTCTTGCTCACTAGCATCTTTTCTTTCAACTTGAAAAACTCCTTTCAGTATTTTCCATAGGAGAAGTGGGGTGTTGATGAAATCCCTCAGCTTTTGTCTGGAAATGTCTTTATTCCTCCTTCATGCTTGAAGGATATTTTCAACAGATACACTATTCTAAGATAAAAGTTATGTTCTTTCAGTACTTTAACTGTTTCATGCTGCTCTACTGGCTTGTAAGGTTTCCACTGAAAAGTCTGCTGTCAGATGTATTGGAGTTCCATTGTATGTTATTTGTTTCTCTTCTCTTGCTGCTTTTAAGATAGTTTCTTTATCCTTGATCTTTGGGAGTGTAATTATTAAATTCCATGAGATAGTTTTCTCTGTGTTCAATATGCTTGGTGTTCTATAATCTTCTTGTACATGAAAGCAGATACCTTTCTCTAATTTTGGAAGCTCTGTGATATTACCTCTTTGAATAAACTTTCTACCCCCTTTCACTTTCCCTTCCTCCTTTTTAAGGCTAATAATGCTTAGATTTTCCCTTTTGTGCCTATTTTCTAGCTCTTTCTTATTCTGTTTTCATTTGTTTCCCCTGGCTGTGTATTCTAAAATAACCTGTTGTCAAGTTCACTAATTCTTTCTTCTGCTTGATCAGTTCTGTCATTAAGAAACTCTGATGCATTATTCAGTATGTCAACTGCATTTTTCAACTCTGGAATTTTTTCTCTATTCTTCTTAATTATTTCAATCTTTTTGTTAATTTTTTCTGATATAATTCTGAATTCTTTCTTTGTGTTTTCTTGAATTTTTTTGTGTTTTCTCAAAGCAGCTCTTTTGAATTCTCTGTCTAAAAGCTCACTTATCTCTGTTTCTACAGGACTGATCACTTGTTCCTCATTTAGTTCATTTAGTGAGGTCATGTTTTCCTGGGTGATCTTGATGCTTGTAAAAGTTTATTGGTGTCTGGGCATGAAAGACTTAGGTATTTGTTGTAGTACTTACAGTCTGGGCTTATTTATGCCTGTCCTTCTTGGGAATTCTTTCCAGGTATCCAAGGGAAATTGAGTCCAAAGCCCATGAATGCTGTGGTTTTTGCAGACTTCAGAGGTACCAACTTGGTGGTCTCGGATAAGTTTCAAAGGAATTTTCTGGATTACGAGGTAGAGATCCTTGTTCTTTTCCTTATTTTCTTCCAAACAAATGGAGTGTCTCTGTGCTGAGCTGCCTGGAACTGAGAGTGTCCTGATAAAACATCCCTGTGGCCACCACCACTGGAACTGTGCTGGGTCAGACCTGAAGACAGCACAGCATTGTGTCTCACCCAAGATCTGCTGTATATACTACCTGGCTACCATGTATGTTCACTCAAGACCTTATAGCTCTATGATCAGCAGGTGGTGAGGCCAGTCAGGTTTTTGTCCTTCCCTTTAGGGTAGCAAGTTTTACCAAGCCCTGGGCAGGTCCATAGATACTGACTGGGAGCCAGAGACTAAAGTAAAAAAAAAAAACCTTAGTAATTTGCCTGATGCTGTATTCTACTGTGGCTAAGCTTGCACTCACACCACAAGACAGTCTTTCCCATTCTTCCCTCCCATTTTCCCAATTTGAGGAGCCTCTCCTGTGGCCACTACCACCAGCAGCCCATGGGGGAGTTCAGCCAGGTCACCACTGATGTTCAATTAAAGCCCAAGAGCCCTTCAATTAGCTTATGGTGAATGCTGTTAGGCCTAGGACTCACCATTCAGGACTCGGTCTCCCCTCCGGGCCAGAGAAGGTCCAGAAATTATATACAAGAGATTAGACCTAGATTCAGAGACCCCAGGAGCCTGTTTGTTCCTCCACCCCACTGTGGCTGAGCTGGTACCTAGGGTGTAAGACAAAATCCTCTTTACTTTTCCCCTGCTTTACTCAAACAGAAGGAGTCTTTTATCATAACCACCACAGCTGGGAATGGGTTGGGAAACATCTGAAGACAGCACATCTCAGAGCCCTAGGCCCCAGTGGAGTACTACCTGGGTAACACTGCTAGTTATTCGGGGCCCAAAGACCCTTTAGTCAGTAGGCCATGAATTCTTCCAGGACTAGGTCCTTTCCTTCAAGGCAGTGGGTTCCCTTTTGACCCAGGGTGCATCTAGAAATGTAATCTGTGAGCTTAAGCCTGGAATGGGGACTTCATGACTCTGCCTGGTCCCCTAACATACTGTGGTTGAGCTGGTATTCAAGATGCAAGATAGAGTCTTCTTTACTCTTTGCTCTCCTCTCCTTAAGCAGAAGGAGGGAGTCACTTTGTTGCTGTGAGCTTCACTGTCTGGGGTTGGGGGAAGGATAGCAGAAGCACTCCCTTAGCCATCCCAGCTGGTGATACACTATGTTGTTGCTTCCCTAGTCCTCTGCCTCTGGGCCAAGTTCAGCCCCAGAAGTTACCCAGGAATTACAAGCCTTGTGTCCTATATTGTCTTTCAAGTTTACCTAACACCTCAAAGCACTTTGACCTCTAGTGGTGAGGCTTTCAAAAACACTCAAGTTCTGACCACTGGGCTGGGTGATTTCCCTCTGGCTAGGTCTGATCCAAATACCTCCTCCCTGTGTGGGCACTGGCTGAGCCCAGCACAGCTTTGTTCTCCACTGTGACAGGGCAGTACTGAGTTCAATGTAAAGTCCCGCAGTTGCTGCACTCTCCCTCCCTCAAAGGCACAAATTCTCTTCATTGCAAGGTTGCTGCTGCTAGGGATGGAGGATGGGTGGTTTTGGCAATTCAAGACTGTCTCTCCCACCTTCTTCAAGGCCTCTTTTTGTAAGATGAAGTTAAACTCAGGTTTTAACTGATTTTATCTGTGATTGCTCACCTGAGCTTTGGTTCTTATGATGGTGCTTTGCTGTGTGCAGATGGTTGTTAAAATTTGGTATACCTGCAGAGGGGACAAACAGTGTAGGCTTCTATTCTCCAATCTTGTGCTGCCTCCTCTCTGCAAAATTAATCATAAAAATTAAAAACACTGATTAAATTCTTTAAAGATATTATTCAGATCACATTGCCTTATCAAGGTGTTATAAACTTTAAATTTATTAATAAAGTATTCATTTTTGTATTCTAAAAAAACTGAAATTAAAAAAACACCAAAGTATGATATGTATCAAAACGATTATTGTGTCAGAAAGTACAAAATATAATTAAATATTAATTTAATTAATCTAAAATTTAGAAGATGAACCAAATTTCCAAAGGAAAATTAGTAACTCTAAAAACAATTTTACACAATAATCTTAGAATTAAAAAATATATTCAAGGAAAAATTACTTTAGCATTCAATTAGTATATCTAGGAAAGAAGAAACATTAAAAAAACAGAAAATAAAATTAAGAAAATAACATATGTTAAAACAGAAAGAACTGTCTATAATTTATAAATATATTCATAAAATATAGAGCTTTTTCTGAATTTTATACAGACAATGAAAAATTCTTTAAATGTAGTCAAGAGTGAGAAAAGGTAGCAAAACTACAGATACCACAACATAATGAATGGAAACAACCACAGTCTTGGGATGAATTAAAAATTATAAATAGAATATTATTTATAAAGTCAATTTTTAAAAAAATTTAAAAATGAGCAGTCAAACTGGAAAAAAATTTATTCTTGACACCTCACTACATTATAACTTCTGAGGAGTCAGGCATTGTCTCAGCTTTGATCACCATTATGTAGTCTTTGCCTAATACAAAATAACTAGTCAGTAAAAATCCATTGAAAATAAACAGAAATAAATAAATGAGTATTCTCTCATATTAATCAATTACAAAGAAAACACAACATATTCAACCTGATAGGAAATATAAATAAAAGCAATGATTATACATGTTTTCATATATCTTAGCAAAAATTAAAACATTTGTTAAGATTACCTGTTTTTGACTTGTAGAAAGATAGATTATTTCATAGAACTTCTAGGAATTTAAATTGGTAGAGCCACTTGAGAGGGAGTTATGGAAGTATTAAATATTCACCTACTCTATCATAACAAAATCCCACTTTAATATATTCTCTCTAGAAAATACTGAGGTGTGGAAACAAGAAGCATATACAGGAATATTTCTGCAACATTGTCAACAATAATCAAAGGAAGTGGAAATGTTACTGAGGACAACAAACATTTAATTCACAGGACTTGGCCAAATAAATTACATTACACCAATTCCATAGAAGCTAGATTTGCTTTAAGTGTAACCTCCCAGGAAACAATTAATTTGATTAGTGAAAGGCACCCTCAAACTTTATGCTTTCTTTTTAATTCTAGAAGTTTTTATTATCTGTAATGTTCACTTTTTTCATGTTGACTTTGACTTTTAAATATCTTATGCTTAAGAAAATGCTTTAAAATAATTCTGTAGTTTACATAGCTTAGATATTCATACTTTTGATGAGTAGCATTTTCAGGCTATCAAATATGAAATTCTATGTGGGTGGGCAAAACTTTCTGCTTTGCAAGTTGCAAAACTCAGTTCATAATCATCATCTTGTCTAATCACACACACTTTTATATTCTTTAAAATGATTTTAATACGTTTTTCTCAAACAATTGGAATTGTTGTCTTCATTAAAATGTACATGGATATTACAAGTTGATTTTTTTGAGTTTTTTAGCCAGTTTCCTTATAGAAGTTTCTTGTCTATTCAATTTTATTCAATTAAAGATATTTCTAAACTTCTAATTAACTGCCAAGTTATAGTCCAGTTGTACTTCCCATTGTATAGGTATATTTTTAAAGCTACATAACTGAGCACAAACTGTTTCCTGTTGCTGAACCTTGTTTTCATCCTACGATATTAGGGATGGAAAAGTAAAGAACTAGACAAACCTAAATAGTCAGGGACTGTTGACTGCTTCAATTCACCTGCAGCTAACCCACCAAGTGGGACACCCTGTTTGTTAAGAAATGCTGTGCCAAGGATATAGCATTTAATGGCTTTGGCAAGAGGAATGATTTTCATCAGCTGTAACAAACAAGTTCCTCATCTCCAACCCTACCATCTGTTCTCCTGGTTCCCACCCAGAACACTATCTATGGTCTCAACTGAACAGGTTTCAGACTGCCTAAGGTCACTACACAATCAACCTTAACAGATGGCATCACAGCGAATATCTAAACTGTAGCAGTGGCCAAATGCAGAGGATGATCCTCATCATTGAGGAAGAATGTCCTCTGTGCACACTGCCCTGATGTTCTGGTTCTACTCAACATTGCATGTGAAAATAAGGCTCCATCGTCTTTGTATTAATAGACTAAGTAGACTTGATTTTGCACTAATTTTTCAGTGAATTTTATATCTTAAACTTTGTTTTCTAGTATTTTCTTTGCTTTGATATAATTAGATAAAGACAATACTTTGAGATAATATCTACTATTAATGACGACAGAATATTATGCATGTATTTAAGAGGAGAAGTCACCCAGGTATGGTTTGTTTTATTGCTTTTGTTTTGTTTTGTTTTCCTAGGAAATCTTTGTGTACTGAAAAGCAATATTATCTGCTGTAAAAATCATTGCATACAGCATAAGGTACTGATAAGTATTTAATAATGAACACAGCATATTTTAACTTTAAATTAAGCCCTGTTTAGCACCCATACAGCCATGCTTATCTACAGTTGACTGAGATTCTCACTTAAATTTCTCAACATCGTTCCAAAATCAAGAGTAAAAGGCATCATTCTTGCTCTTAAAAAAAACTTGAATCCATAATTTCCACATTTCTGTTATGTGTAGCTTCATTTCATCATTAACCTAGTTTTAATATTTGGACGCAAAGAATGCTAGAATTTAAAGATCATCTAGTCTTTCATTCTTCCCCCAAATTTGCACCTTTATTTATGTATTCCATCTTATTTCAATAATTCTGGCAGCCAGATTTATAACCTCCATTTGGAAGTTGGGCAAATCCTTTCTCAGGAAGGAAAGCGGCCCAAGAGAAAAACTTGCAGATACTAAAAGTTTACAAACCCCAGTGAAAATTATCAGAGAGAATTTTCTGTAATAAAATCTCCCATTCACAAGTCTCATTAAACACACTAAAAAATGCAAGACACAGTTCAGGAAAAATATTAAAATTAGCATAAAAATAAAATAAATGCAAAATAGAAGATGAAAATTAAATACATTATCAGTTTAACAATATCAGTAGCCAGATAACAGAAAATTCAAACAACAAAATAAAAGAAGGAAAAATACTAGAGGTCAAGTAATTTTTTAAAAAATTTAAAGACGCTAATTTTGTACTAAAAAGATTGGTCAAGTGTACCTGAAGTACTACACTACTACACCATGATACTTTTTCAAAAAAAATTTCAAGATTCTACAGACATAAAGAAAACCTTAACTGCCAGAGAGAATAGCGCAGTTCCCATATAGGGATAAAAAATCAGAACAGTGGCATTGGCAGCTAGAAGAAAATATAGATGAATGCCTTGCTATTTTGGAGGGAAAATATTTTTTTAACTTAGATATATAAACACATTTGAATAATCAAAATGTTGCTCAAATAAACATATTTTCTAAAATATATTATCAAAAAATCTATGTAATGTAAATTATCCAAACATGTATCTTCAGAAGTTCTTTAGGTTGTTATCCACAAAAGTAGGATGTAAACCAAGAAAAAAAGAAGACATAATATTAAATCAACTAGTCCAGATCAAAGGATTGGAGAAAAGGCTCAAGAAGGTCTTCAAGAATATTAAAAAATAAAAAATTCTTATAGAGCCCCTAATGTGTTTACTATGTGTAATACAACAGTCACCAGGGGTTACAATTTTCTTAGAAGAAATGATAGAAAATTAAGAGAGAACAGGAGATTGTGAATGTCAGAAATAAGAAAGAAAAAAGAAACAAATATTTCTGTATCACCATAGCCAATCATAGTCAGTATAAGGTAAATCTTACAAATTTGTTTAATCAAATATTGAGATGTACTTTAATGGGAGGAGGAAAGGATGTTAAGTGAGAACTTCATGGTAGTGATTAAGAAAACTAATTTGTGTTACCACAGTAGAAAATCAGTAAAAACCAAATGCCTGAAATTGATAAGCAAAAAAAGGTATTTGAAGAATATCATTTGCAAATATGGAAGTAAACACCAGAATAAACAGATAAAGGCTGGATAAGGGAGCAGACTTGGGAAGATGTATGTCACAGTGATGGTATTTCTGATTATTAAGCTTAGAGTACCATTTTTCTTAAAATCATATTGACCTATTTCAGCTGAAGTTAGGAATGGAAACCTCAATCATTCTGTCTCTCCCCTCAACTCTACCCTGCCCCTCCCCTCAACTCTACCCTGCCCCCACATCTCACACACACACACCAAGGCCATTGTTATATTAACTTAGCACCATTGACTTCTGGGAATTTTGAGAACCACAACTGTAAAACAAACAATTTATTGCAACTCAGATTTTATGTTTGCAGTAACTGATCATGGAGATCATACATGATTTTTCCAGGGTTAACATTATTCAGTCAAATATCTTACTACTGAGTTCTATAACTTTTCTCAAAATGCTTCCTTTATTCCTCCTTTTCATTCAACTCAGTTTTAATTCAGATACTCTTAGTTGGTTTCTTCATTTAACTTCTCCCACAAAAAATTCATTTTGTGCCTTTCAACCAAATCCATTTTCGTAAAACACTATTTCCAATATGACATTTACCATGTTATGTTTTCTGTGTTTGCTGACTTTGTCAGGCTGAAAAAGTAGATTTTAATAAGGTTCATATAACTGTTTGCATAATGATGGTCTTTTTCTATACTACTGAAAAAAATGTAATTCTTCTTTTTTAATTTTTTAAAAGATAGTTCCCTATAAATGTAATACAGTGCTTTTATATGTAACTTAATATTTTTATTCATGTTTACACAGTTATTGCTCAGGTTTTTATGTCATATTGAATCAGCTTAAGGAAATACAGTGTGTATGTATTTTTCATTCTATTATAAAAAGTATTTTCTGTTGCATTTTTGTAACTTCCGTCATATGTTACTATATTTTTCTCCTACTTTTAATTATTTTAAATTGCTCTTATTCGTATTTATTTAGATTTGTTGATATTGTTTGCTAGTTGCTTTACAGAATGAGGTGAATCAATGGTTAATTTACTCAATTATCTACTCAACAATTCCTTAGTAAAATTTTATTAAAATTAAAATATTTCTTCAAATTAATAAAGAAATATGTATTAAATGAATAAAAGTTCAAACAACAGTGAAAATCAAAAAGTGAAGAAAATGGTACAAACAGACAGAAATAACCAGCACTAACTTTTTGATGTACAGTCTTGCAGTCTTTGCTTTGACCAAACAGGCAGAGACAGCCACACAGAGAAAAAAAGGCAGAGAAAAATGTTACTTGTTTTACACTGATAGAAGCTACTTTACAACATTACGTTATATCTTAACACTATTTCAAGAATATATTTAAATATAAATATGGACATATACACATGTATGTATGTCTCCATAATAAAAAATTAACAAAATATTATAAGAATGCACCTTGGTTTATTTTACCAGTCCAGTTTTTTGGACATTTAGCTTGTTTTTAAATTTTTACTCTAATTAATATTCCACTAAAATGAACATCTTGATAGAAACATTTTTGCATGCATTGGCAAATATGTACTTAGGATAAATTTTTAAAATCTCTCTTTCAAAGGAAATGTTCACCTATAAATTATTCCATATAATTACAGAATTGATTTCTGCCAATACTAATACTCACCAGATGATATATGTGTTTCAATAAAATTAGGAAAGAAAATTACCCCTATATATTTGAAACTTGTGTAGGTGTCATTACTGAGATTTGAATTGTTTTATGTAAGGTATTTGTACATTTCTTCTTCTGTATTATGTCTTTTTTCTCTTTTTACAGTAATATTCTTTTTAATTATTATGAAAAGTGATTTATATAAAAATGTAGTTTGCCTTTTCCATGTATATTTCCAAGATTCATTTATAATTTGTTGATGTCCTGTTAATACAATCAAAAGTTGATTCACTTTCAGTATGAAAGTAATGTTTACAATGCAGTCAACTAAAATGTTTTCCTCTATGGTTTTTGGTTTTGAGGAGATACTTTAAAAGGTCTGTTTCTACAAGATTATATATTTACTTATATTTTATTCTAATACAATAGCATTTATTTTTATCTTTCTGGAATTTTTATTTGTGATTGATGTATTGTTTTGAATTAACTTATCCTAAAATATTTTATTTTTCCTCAAATGCCAATAAATAACCCATTAATTTTCTGCTAATTTACAATAACATTTTAATTGTATACTGTCAATTTTTCTAAGATAAATTAATTAGGTAATCAATGATTAGCAAAAAGAAGACTATTGTCAATATAATACAGAAGCCAATTGGTTCATATATGAAATTTCTTAGCCCATTAAGGATTTATTAAATCAGGTAATAGCAACTAAAAACACTAATGTGGTTTACCACATTATGACACAGAGCAAACACCCATCAACCCCAGCTCTTATTGAACCTAAGCTTTCTCATTTTTGCCCAATTTGGTCATTGCTCTGCCTTGTAGTGAAGCTCTTTCCAATCTTTGCACATTTTGCCTCTATCTTCACAAATTAGCAGGCTTAATCTTTATTTAGAAATTAAGTTTTACCCATCATAAGAACCCGTGTGAAATTTGGAAGAAGGAAATGAAAGGGGGGGCATCCGCTTATTGTTGCTGATGACAGCAAGGTTGTAGAAATGTAAGAACAGAGAAGCAATTGCAGCAATCACACCTTACTAACACTCTTGTCCAGGCTCTGCATTGAGGTTCATGAGAGATAAATTAGGTGGAAATGTGGGTACTATGAGACTTTTTGAGTTCTGAATTGCAGCTATGGGGTAGTTTTCTCCAAAGACGTTCTGTGACTTTTCTTCCTTTCCAAAATTTGGGAGTAAAAAATGCCTTATTAATTAGTAGTGGCATTGCCTCAAATATCTAGAATGATTTCTGTTTGCTGAACTGTCCTTGAATTATATGCTATTCAGTTTGGCTCATTTTATTCATTAAAACATTTTGGGGGGAAAAAAGACAAAATCAACCTTGAGTAAGTGATTATATTAATCAGGGTACTCCACAGAGACAGAACAAATGTGATTATATAGATAGGTGGGTGAATGGATGGATGGATGGATGGATGGATGGATGGATGGATGGATGGATAGATAGAAAGTGAAGAGGGGACTTATTAGGGAAATTGACTGTTAAAATTATGGTGGCAGAAAACTCCAACAATATGCTGCCTGCAAGCTGGAGAACCACTGAGGCTGGTAGTGTGACTCAGTCCATATTCCAAGGCCTCAGAATCAGTGAAGTCAATGCTATAACTCTAAGACTGAGGCTAAAGGCCTGAGGGACTGGGGTGGGGAGGTGGGGGCAGTGGGGAAGACTGGTATAAGTCCTGGAGTGCAAAGACCAGTGAATCCAGAGTTCTGATGTGGTTTTCTCCAAAAATGAAAGAAGAGAAGAAGGTTTTCCAGCTCCAGGAGAAATAGAGATCAAAGTTGCCTTTCCTCTGCCTTTTTCTTCTATCCTCTCTCCCCAACAATTGGTGGTGTCCACCCACACTAAGGGCAGATCTTCCCCACTCATCCATTGAATCGCCTGCCAGTCTCCTCTGGGAACACACCCACAGACACACCCCACAGATAATGCTTTATGAGCTTTCTAGGTATCCCTTAATCCAGTCAAGTTGACACGTAAAATTAGTCATCACAATGAGTAATGCCCACAAGATAGGAAAAGAAATGGTACATTGGTCACTTCAGAATAGAGAAGGCTGATTGGCAATACCAATACCATACATGGAAGACGGCTTATTATGATAATTATCATGGTAGTCACTGAGTAAGAGGAAATGAGCAACTAAAAGTGAGAAAAAGTCATTTGATATTCAGAAAACTATCTTTAGTCACTAAGAAACAAATAACTGAGTGACTAATGAGACTAAAGATGTAGGTTATAAAATGTGGATCCCTAAAGAGATTAAAAAATTCCCAACTATCTGCCTTTATTTGAATGACCTGAAGTGAAGGTATGGGACTAGGATTCCTTCACATTCTTTTCATTTCTATTATCCAAGCATAAAGATAATAGAACTCATACTTGAAATAGAAAATATATACACTTCTTTCTTACATATTTATTATCTTTACATGAAAAATACTAGTGATATTATTTGGTTTGTGTTATGGTATAGACATTTTGGTCCATCAATCTTCTAAAGGGAAGGGATTAGGGAACAAATTTAAATCCCCTAGGGAAAACATTTTAAAAATTTATTCAGTTAGTATTTTGAAGATGCTTATTATCTTATTTCAGTAATGATTGTTGATTATGGTAATTGATCATTTCAATAATTTCTTATATGGATAATTGGTAAGAGTAATTTAAGTGCACTCTTATTTTAAATATTCTTAATTAGTAAAGCATATTTAAATAAATTACCATATTATTGAAGGTCACAAATAACTATGGTTCACCAAAATTGTACAAAGTTATAGCAAACTTATTCTGTGAAATTTATCTTTGAGAATAGCTTTACAAAATTTTAAGCGTATATTTTAGGGGTAAATAATTCTTATAATACAGCAAAACTCTCAGTGATACAAACAAAACAAAGCACATTTGCTCACCAAACTTTTTTTACTCCTTTATTTATGACAAAAGAATAGTCAATGTACACACAAAAATAAGTTTTTTGTTTGTTTGTTTTTGTTTTTGTTTTTTTGAGACAGAGTCTTGCTTTGACACCCAGGCTGCAGTGCAGTAGTGTGATCTTGGTTCACTGCAACCTCCGCTTCTTGGGTTTAAGTGATTCTACTAGATCAGCCTCCCCAGTAGGTGGGTTTATGGGATGCACCACCACGCCAAGCTGTGTTTTGTAGAAAAGGGTTTTGTCATGTTTGCGAGGCTGGTCTTGAACCCTTAACATCAAGTGACCCACCGTCTAGGCCTCCAAACACTAGCATTACAGGCATGAACCACAACACACAACCAGTAATCTTTTGAAGTGTTTAATAAAAGAAACAGAAGTTGATAGAGGGAAAACATTTAACTCCCAAAAAAGGATTATTTATGCAAATATCTAATTATAACTTTATTTATAATGATATCTTCAAATTCCTTTATTTATATTTTCAACCAACATTTTGACAAAAATTCTTAAAATTTTGGTACGAATTTGTTACACAGTCAGGATATAGGAACTAATAACATGATTTTCAAACTTCTAATTCATATTGTTTGTAGTACACAATAAGAGACATATCCTAGTTATAAGATTAAGAGCTCCAAACATGGCTGAAATGGCTTGACTCTGTGTCCCCACCCAAATCTCATCTCAAATTATAATCTCCATGTGTTGGGGGGGGATCTGTAATCCCCACACGTGGAGGGAGGGAAGTAATTGAAATATGGGGGTCATTTCCCCCATGCTGTTCTCATGATAGTGAGTGAATTCTCATGAGATCTGATGGTTTTATAAACGGTAGTTTTTCTTGCATTGACACATGCTTTCTCTCAACTGCCACCTTGTAAGAAGTGCTTACTTCCTTTTCCACCGTGATTGTAGGTTTTCTGAGGTCTCCTCAGTCATGCGGAACTGTGAGTCAATTAAACCTGTTTCCTTGATAAATTATCCAATTTTGGGTATTTCTTTAGAGCAGTGTGAAAATGGACTAATACAATGACATTATAGTATTATAAAATAATATCTCGATTTTTTAATCATGAAAGTTAATTTTGAACATTTTAGAAAAGTCAGAGATTAAATCTGCAATTAAATTATTTATTGCAATATTACAGAAAATATAGTTCCTTTTAAATATAATGCTTATTGATACCAAAAGATATTTATTGCTTTGAGCATAAGTTTCTTTTTACAATTGGAGTTTGGTATTTTTTTGGTGAAAGAATAAATGAATATATTTATATATTAGAAGAAAGAATTTGCTCTGAAAGTCATAGCTTGAATTATTCATTTTAATCAATATAATCTTGACTAGTACTCTTAGTTAAAAACTATTTATATTATTTTGGAAAGGTAATAACAAAAATATTGCTTGCAAATCAAAGTAATTTTTTGTTTATGGAGACTTTCCACACACACACACAAAAAATCAGTGTTCAGTCTTTCTTTACATTAAAATGTTAACATCTTATAGGTTATAGATTATTCTAAGATTCATACAGCATTATGCTTCTAACTAAAATATTGAGATTATCTTAAAACAATAATCATTAAACTCTAAACAAAACTTCCCAATCATTCGAAAGAAAAAATAAAGTGCTAGATGTTAAAAATACAATTTGGAGTTTAGAAAAACTATAATGGTATTTAATCAAAAAACAAAGAAAGAAAATAGTTAGCTTGGTTGCCCCCAAGGAAATCAGCGGGGATGATAACTAAATAATTAGAACTTGGATTTTGTGAACATCTTTATTAACCTTATATTAATTTGCAAAGTGAGGATAGAAAATAAAGAAAGCTTGATTCCCAGAAGTTACTTTGAACTATGCACAAAATAAATAGGAATAATAATAAAGGTGATACTCATCTAATGTATAACCAAATCAAATCTTGACTCAAACTTCTAAAATCTGATTATCATTGTTTTTATTGAGAATAGTGAATCTCATAATTTGCTCCTGTTCAGCTGAAAAGATTCTATTATATTTAGTGTACATAAAAATAGTAGATACAGTGGTAAGTAATAGATATACTTATGCAAATGTATATGTGTAAGCTTATATATAAACATGTCCATTGAACCATGGTAAATCTCTAAAGTTACATACATTATGTCCATTGAACCATGGTAAATCTCTAAAGTTACATTGTTGTTGATGTTTCTCAGGTCTGTGAATGACAAATGAAAGTAGTTTACATGTCTGAAGCAAAGCAGAGGGTCAACATGTAGCTATAGGCATGAAATAATAATCAATGTAGTTAAAATGAAAAAGCATATTAAATTTTTAGAGAACTTTGAATGAAATTATTATACATTTTCAGAAATATGTTTTCTTCCTGAATTTCTTGTGGACAATTTCATTATTGTACATAGAAAGATGAACACAGCAATATACGTTCAACAGAATATTTAACAAACAGTATTATAATTACCCAATATATTCTACCATATAGGTAACTTGTCAACTTCATCTGCATCTTGACTATCTGAAAGAATGAATGTATTAGTCCATTTTCACACTGCTGATAAAGACTGGGAAGAAAAAGCGGTTTAACTGGGCTTACAGTATCACATGGCTGGGAAGGCCTCAGAATGATAGAGGGGAACTTCTTAACATGGCAGCCGCAAGAGAAAATGAGGAAGATGCAAAAGCAGCAACCTGTGATAAAACCATCAGATCTCGTCTTATTCACTACCACAGGAGCAGTAGAGGGGAAATTGCCCCCATGATTCAAACTATCTCCCACTGAGTCCCTCCCACAACATGAGGTTTGGGTGGGGACATAGCCAAACCATGTCATTCTGCCCCGACCCCTCCAAATCTCATGTCCTTACATTTCAAAACCAGTCATGCCTTACCAACAGTCCCCAAAACCTTAACTCATTTCACTATTTACCCAAAAGTCCACATTTCAAAGTATCATCTGAGGCAAGACAAGTTCCTTCCATCTATGAGCCTGTAAAATCAAAAGAAAGCTAGTTACATCCTATATACAATGAGGATACAGGCATTGGGTAAATACAGCTGTTCCAAATGGGAGAAATGGGCTAAAACAAAGCGGTTACAGGACCCATGCAAATCCAAAATTTAGCGGGGCAGTCAAATTTTAAAGCTCTAAAATGATCTCCTTTGTTTGACTCCAGATCTCACATCCAGGTCACGCTGATGCAAGAGGTGAGGTACTATAATCTTGGGCAGCTCTGCCCCTGTGGGTACAGCCTCCCTCCTGGCTACTCTTGGGGTAGAGGTTATGCTTGTGTTTCTCCAGGCCAAAATCAACAGCCAATTTGGATTCTATCAAGAAACCTGAAATCTTATCATGAACCAGATGCTGAGGAAGAGATTCTAGCATGTCCAGTCTTCCCTACACATGCATACAGAAGCCAACCATGTATATGTAGAGGCCTATCATTGTCTGTGAAGCTGCTGTATTTCCAAGATTTTTCTATTAAATGTTTCTAGTCTGATGGACCATTGCCTAATGCAAATGGTAATGTAATTTTAACTAGCATATACTCTGATCTTCTTTCTTTTTACAAATGAAATTGCTACTTTTACTGAAAATGCCACCAGAAATGCACTTTTTGTAGTTTTTTTCTTTTTCCTACAAATTGACTGTGCTCTTTCTTGTGTTAAAGCTGCTGGTTCTTTCAGCATGTCTCTAGTAGAACTACAATCCTACCAAACTAGGGATGATGGGTGCAGCACCAGGTAATAAAGCCACAGACATTTATTATTATTACCTGTAGATCAGAAGTATTTAATGAATAAATACTTCTCAATATTTTCTTTGATCTATTCCCAGAGGCCTAAAATTGTTACTTTTCACCATTATTATTTGGTTCAGTTTTATATTTATATAGGAAAAATATTTGCCAAGCATTTCACTACATCAGACCAAATCCCTGCCTGTCACCAGAGGGTTTTGAGTAGAAAAGTGACTGATATAACTTGTGTTTAAAAATAATCACTATGAATACTTTCATCTTAATAGTAAAAGTGGGAATAAAGGATACCAGTTAATAGACTATTGCAATAATTCAAGCAAATATGTATTGCCTGTTGACACAAAAGTGATGACAGTGAGCTTCTAAAGAAATGATTATATTCTGATATCTTTAAAGATTTTGATGGTGAATGAATGTTCAGTATGAGAGAAAGATAAAGGATAATCCCAGATTTATGTATAAAACTCAGCAAGAATAGAGTTTTCATACAAAGTCAGCTTCATGTATCCATGAATCTCTTCCACATCCATGGATTCAACCAACTGTGTTTCAAAAGTATTTGAGAAAAAAGAATTCCACAAAGTTCTAAAATCAAATTTTGAATTTGCTGTACACTTAGCACTATATTGAATCCACTCAAATAAAATGATATATAGGACTTGTATTACATAATATAAATGAGTTACAGATGATTTAAAGTATACAAGAGGATGTGCACAGCTTATATGCAAATACTGTGCTGTTTTACTTAAGGGACTTGAGCATTTATGGATTTTTATGTCCACAGGGAGTCTCAGAACCAGTCTTCCAGGGATAACAAAGAATGACTGTATTGTAATTGGGAAATTTTAAGAAGAAAAAATTGGGGGGTGCTTCTGTATATCAATATTTTAGTAGTTTAGTTTAGCATATAAAGTTTTAATATTTATTTTATTTCCAGAGATGTCAAGTTAGTGGTTGAAAATGAAGGTTTAGAGCATAGGGGCAAAGTCAAGGTTAAAAATAAAGATGTAATATCCATTAAAATGTAGGTGGTATTTACATCATAATATAGATGAGATTACAAACAAAGTTAGAGTAGTTTGAAAGAAGAGATTCAAATACTGATTGCATGGGTCACACCAATATTTAGACATTGTTAAGTTCAGTAAGAACCACTGATATGGTATGGCTGTGTCCTCACTTAAATCTCACCTTGAAATGCAGCGTACACAATCCCCACGTGTTGTGGAAGGGACCTGGAAGGAGGTAATTGAATCATGGAGACAGGTCTTTCTTGTGCTGTTCTCATGATGGTGACTAAGTCTCATGAGATCTGATGGTTTTATAAAGGGGAGTTTCCCTGCACAGGTTCTCTTCTCTTGTCTGTCGACATGTGAGATGTGCCTTTCACCATCTTCCATGATTGTGAGGCCTCCCCAGTAATGTGGAGCTGTGAGTCCATTAAATCTCTTTCTTTTGTAAATTGCCCATGCTTGGGTAGGTCTTTTTAAGCAGCGTGAGAATGGACTAATATAGTAAGTTGGTACCAGTCGAGTGGGGCGCTGTTAAACAGATACCCAAAAATGTGGAAGTTCAACTTTGGAACTTGTTAACTTAAGGCAGAGATTAGAATAGTTTGGAGAGCTCAGAAGAAGACAGGAAAATATGGGAAAGTTTGGAACATCCTGGAGACTTGTTGAGTGACTTTCATCAAAATGCTGATAATTATATGGACAATGAAATCCAGTCTGAGGTGGTCTCAAAGGAAGATAAGGAACTTATTAGCAACTAGAGTAAAGGTGACACTTGCTATGTTTTAGCAAACAGATTGGCAGCATTTTCTAACTTTGAACTTGAGGGAGATGATTTAGGCTATCTGGTGAAATAAATTTCTAAGCAGCAAATCATTCAAGGGGTGACTTGGATGCTATTAAAAACATTCAGTTTTAAAAGGAAAACATAGCATAAAAGTTCAGAAAATTTTCAGCCTGAGGATGTGATAGAAAAAAAAAAAAAAAAAAAAGCAAAAACCTTTTCTGAGGAGAAATTCAAGCCTGCTGCAGAAATTTGCATAAGAAATGAGAAGCCAAATGTTAATCCCCAAGAAAATAGGGAGAACGTCTCTGAGGCATGTCAGAGGTCTTCACAGCAGCCCCTGCCATCACAGGCCAGAGGTCTAGGAGGAAATAATGGTTTAGTGGGCTGGGCCCAGGGCCCCCCTGCTCTGTGCAGACTAGGGACTTGCTGCCCTGAATCCCAGCCACTCCAGCCATAGTTAAAAGGAGCTAAGTTACCACTTGGGTTGTTGCTTCAGAGGTGCAAAGTCTTGGCAGTTTCCATGTAGTGTTGAGCCTGAAGGTGCACACAAGTCAAGAATTTAGGTTTGGGAATCTCAGCCTCAATTTCAGATGATATATGGAAATGGCTGGATGCCCAGGCAAAAGTTTGCTGCAAGGGTGGGGCTCTCATGGAGAACCTCTACTAGGGTGGTGTGGAAGGGATATGTGGGGTCAGAGCCCTGATACAGAGTGCCTACTGAGGAACTACCTAGTGGAGCTGTGAGAAGAAGGCCACCATCCTCCAGACCCCAGAATGGTAGGTCCACCTACAGTTTGCACTATGGGCCTGGAAAAGCTGCAGACACTCAATGCCAGCCCATGAAAATAGCCAGGAGGTGGGTCATACTCTGCAAAGCCAAAGAAGTGGAGCCACACAAGCCCATGGGATCCCACCTCTTTCATCAATGTGACTCAGATGTGAAGCATGTAGTCAAAGGAGATTATTTTGGAACTTGAAGATTTGACTGCCCTGCTGGATTTCAGACTCTCATGGGGCCTTTAGCCCCTTCGTTTTGGCCAGTTTCTCCCATTTAGAATGGGTGTATTTATCCAATGCCTGTACCCACATTGTATCTAGGAAGTAACTAACTTGCTTTTGATTTTATAAGCTGATAGGTGGAAGGTACTTGCCTTGTCTTGGATAAGACTTTGGACTATAGAATTTTGAGGTAATTCTGAAATAAGTTAAGACTTTGGGGGATTGTTCGGAAGGCATGATTGGTTTTGAAATGTGAGAACATAAGATTTGAGAGGGGCCAGGGTCAGAATGATCTGGCTTTGCTCTGTGTTCCCACACAAATCTTATCTTGAATTGTAGCTCCCACAATTCCCACATGTTGGGGGAGAGACCTGGTGAGAAGTAATTGGATTATGGGGGCAGGTCTTTCCCATCCTGTTCTCATGATAGTGAATAAGTGTCACGATATCTGATGGTTTTCAAAGGGGAGTTTCCCTGCACAAGTTCTCTTCTTTTGTCTGCCACCATGTGAGATGTGCCTTTCACCTTCTGCCATGATTGTGAGGCCTTCCCAGCCATGTGGAACTGACAGTCCATTGAACCTCTTTCTTTTGTAACTTTCCAAGTCTTGTGTGTGTCTTTATCAGCAGTGTGAGAACAGACTAATAACAACCACTAAGGGAAACTGAAAAGGAGCATTCATAAAGGGAGTTCTTAATCCTGGCAATTCTCCTGGGATCTAGGTGAATATTTGTTTCTGGAATGAGATTAGGATTAACTTTGTCAAATGTTACCGCTAAGTTAAGAAAGATAAAGACCAAAAGTTGGCCATGAATTTAGCAATGTAAAAGTCATTGGTTATCTTGATAAGAACAGTTGTGGAACATAAGCCTGATTAGAGTTAAGAGTACAAGAGAGGTGAATTGGAAGTATGGTTTATGAGCAATTTTTTT
This sequence comes from Chlorocebus sabaeus, assembly GCF_047675955.1. NCBI lineage: Eukaryota > Metazoa > Chordata > Mammalia > Primates > Cercopithecidae > Chlorocebus > Chlorocebus sabaeus. The sequence goes on from NC_132927.1 coordinate 4,500,834, forward strand.
CAAATTTGTTTTGCTATAAGGGAAGAAAAAACAACTGAGTGCAATAGGATTATTGCTGGAGGATTACTAAATTACTGGAGAAATTTCTGTTGTTTTTAAACATGAAAGAAACATTTTTGTTTTTCAAAATGGAATCATTCATTAGTGTGAGGGGAAATAACAATTGAATACTGAGAAGTGGAACAATGAACAGGAATACGTAAGAGGGGAGGAGTTTTTTGCATAAGTAAAGATACTGGCCTAGGTTAGGAGCAAAGACAATTGATTCAAAACACCAGATAGGATATGTGAGTAGGGGTACATATAAAAGGTGAATATAGCAGTGGGAGCTTTTTTTTTTTGATATATTGTTATATAATAAGAATTAGAGTCATCAAGTGTGAATGGGAATTGGAAAATATTGGAGGTTTGAGGAAAGAGGGGCTGTCATTTAGAAAATATTAAAGAATCAATAAACAAAGGAAAAATTGGTTTGATAGGTAGCTTTAATGGTCCACTAGGGCCAAATTTAGAAGTTTAAAGTCATATTAGTAAGCATGATTGGATTTTCAGTGTACTCAATGACGTTTCCTAGGACAATTATATAATTACAAAGTAGGCTAAGTATATGCTGTCTAAACAGGTCCACACATATTATATTACTGATTCCCAGTTGAAGACAGTTTCAGTTATAGTCTCTTATACTGCTATTTAAAATTACTTCACAAAGGTTTTCATAAATTAGAACTATACAATAAAGTTTAAATTGTTCATCTTACAAGTGAACTAGAAAATTAATACAATTAAAATTATGTCATTAATTTAATTTAAAAAAACACAACAGAGCTGAAAATTGAGTTTTCTGAACTTTGTTCTAAATTACAATTTCAACAGCAACCCTGTGTTTTTAATACACAGCTACCTGAACTCATAGTTCACAGAAATCATGACTACAAGAAGCAACTAAGAATTCTAAATGCATTTATGCTAACAACTCTTCATTTGCATTCTTTGAGGCTAATAAACAAAAAGAAGGGATAGTTTTATCATAGAAAGCATCTAATTAGCTGAAGTAAAATTTTCTTAGCCCAGGGGTAAAATATATGTATGTCTTTGTTAATCATGGTTTTTGTTAACTAAACAATTAGCATTTTTATTGTATTAAAATAGCCTGAATTACATTAGTTAATATTTCAAGTTATAGGAAAGAATATAAACAGAAGAACAATAGGTTTGTGCACTTGAGAATATTTGTATGAAGCTCAAAGAAACCAGGAAACAAGATAAATTAAAGATGGACATTTTAGCACTATGAGATTTAAAATATAAAATGTATTTGTGTATAATTTTAAAAATGAAACACATGAATATCTCTTCTGCCATATTCATGTATATTCATATCTCTCTTTTAATATAGACATGCCTACAGAACACAACTATAATTTAATATAGCATAGATCTCATACATGCAACAGAAAACTTCAATATGTTTTCATATGCTTTATTTGTGACAGTGAACCCTCACTTGTGTCACATGTCACAGGTCAAACTAATTTTATCCTTGTGGATAAAATGCATCCATTTTAGTGTGTTTCATCTAAAACAACTGATCTGCTCCCTCTATAAGAAATCTTATTAACTACTTTACTTCATTTATTGTTCTCTTCTGAAATTTCTAGGTATATATGTTTTTGAGTATTTAATATACCTTCTAAACTATTGTTTCCCAAGCAACATTAAACTTGTTCTGCACACTTCATTTATATGACATAATTTATATTACTTGACAAGTGAGTACAGTTAGCTTAGGTAAGATTGCATTTAATTGATGCTATTTTCACTATATTTGTAAAAAATCAACTTCATTTAACCAACCCTTCATTTGTATACCTGACACATTCTTAAGACATGAGTATCATACAGAAAACTACCCTCTTAGTAATTTATATATCATCGTGAGAAAATGCAATAATAGTTACATATTTTAATGTTTATAGTTAAGGCATAAGGGAGCTTAAATATGCTATGTGGTAATATTTATTATAAACATAATGTGAATTATAATTTTATTTATTATAAAATTATTTGTACTAAGACTGCTTTTAATCCAAATTTAACTCATGAAACAACCATAAATACTATATTTCCAAAATCATTTAATAACGGTTTAATATTCTGAAAATCCTTTATATTTCAAGGAGACTGCAGTCACTTAATGGTACATTTAGACCCAACAGTAACTTGAAAAACACATTGCCCTCTGTTGTTATAATGAGAATACATTTCAGGACCATGACAGAATTTAAAACTCTGTAAATTCTTTTCCAAGGTTGTTTATGCCTATTTATAAACATAATATTGACTCCTCTTATAACATGCTTGCCATCACTTGTTTTAGTTAAAGTTTAACTTGTTTACATTTTGCTTAATACATTGTAAATAAAATAAATTGATAAAGTAATAAAATATTTTAGAAAGAAATCTTCATGTTATTTTAGGTACATTATTATGATGCTAAGGTATAATTTTAGTTTCTGATCAATAATATACAGCTTCAAAATGAACTTCTCTTCCTCCTGTTAGTATGTGCTCAGTGTGAAGTTTAAGAAAACACATAAGAACAAAGCAAATGGTATACAATCTTAAACATAAAAACTTTTTGAGGATTTCCCCATGTATTATGTTATTTACTTGCTCCACTCTTTCTGGAATAATCTGAACAAATTAAATCAGGTAGCTCAAAGGTTCCTCTGCTCTAATGTTTGACTTCCATTCTGGCACAATGACACTAGACTCTCCACTGATTTCTAAATTGCTTTATTGTGTAATTTGGGAGGACTAGAGGAATAGAATCTACAATCAGAGGCAGCTGGTCGAAACAGGTGTTGCAGAAAATTATAATCCTACTTTGATTAATCCTGTTTTTTACAGCCGCCCTCTAGTTATGCATGACAGCTATCCAAATAATCAAACATACAGTCTTCATTGCAACAACCTGAGTTACTGTCAGGAGAAACATCAGGAATTACTGAAGCACTGATGCCAACATAATGTGTGTTTCATGAAATAGGCTTTTGTTATTTCATTATTTCTCCAATGTTCTGGGGAAAAATACGTATGAATGTGTGTGTGCGCGCGTGTGTGTGTTCTTTGTCAGAAAGCTGTGCATTTTTCTGCTCATAATGGTGATTTTAAATAACCCATACATTTAAAATCTGCCTTTTCAAAATAATTTTAAAACACAGCTATGTGTTAACAAGTCCATGGTAATTGTTTTAGGCAGCATCTGGAATTATAAATGCATCTGTAACAAGGCATATACAAGATTAAGAATCACAATGCAGTTATTAAAGCACTGTAGTATTTTCTTTTGCATATCAATATGCTGTTAAAACAGTTCTCTTGCTGCTTCTTTTTCAGCTTAACAACAATCACCATCCTAAGTCGCACACAGCTTAGTGGAGCTGTCCAGCATTCAGTCTTTTTGAGAATAGTCTCTTGGTATATTTGGTATAAGGAGCAATGAAAAATCCTAAGTGATTTTGTGGGGTCTGAAACTAGTCCTCTTAGAACAGTCAAGGCAGGAAAAAATTTCCCTGTCTCATTTTGTAGATCAACTCTAGTTAAGTAAGTCTATAATTAGAATAGAAACAGAAGAGTTAAAATAGACACAAATAGCTCGGCACGGTGACTCACACCTGTAATCCTAGCACTCTGGGAGGCTGAGGCGGGCGGATCACCTGAGGTCAGGAGTTCGAGACCAGCCTTGCCAATATGGTGAAGCCTCATCTCTTTTTTTTTTTTTTTTTTTTTTTTTCTTTTTTTGTAGGTAAAGAAAGGCAGATTTATTAGAGAAAGTAGGAAAATACATTGCAGGAGAGCAATGGGTAGAATCAGCAAAAGAGGAACTGACTTCGAGGAAATGAAGGCTTGCTGGAGATTTTATAGGATGGTTCTTGATCTGTTTGATAACGCCAAGGTAGCAGGGAGCTAACTTGCATTCTTCTGTCAGCCGAGGTGTTTGATGATGAATTGGAGTGTTTGATGATAAGCAGGAAGTTTGTGAGTTATGTATGTTATTTGCTCAAGAGGACTGTATGTCCCGGGCCATAAAGAAAGACAGAGCCATAACTTAAACTTACCTGCATCTCCTTTTTGTTTATATGTCCTGGACCAACTCCTTTTCCCTAATTAGGACTGCACATTTTTTTTTTTTTTTTAACTTTAAGTTCTAGGGTACACGTGCACAATGTGCAGGTTTGTTACCTATGTATACATGTGCCATGTTGGTGTGCTGCACCCATTAACTTGTCATTCACATTAGGTATATCTCCTAATGCTATCCCTCCACCCTCACCCCACCACACAACAGGCTCTGGTGTGTGATGCTCCCCTTCCTGTGTCCAAGTGATCTCATTGTTCAATTCCCACCTATGAGTGAGAACATGTGGTGTTTGGTTTTCTGTTCTTGTGATAGTTTGCTGAAAATGATGGTTTCCAGCTGCATTCATGTCTGTACAAAGGACACAAACTCATCCTTTTTTATGGCTGCATAGTATTCCATGGTGTATATGTGCCACATTTTCTATTGAAAATACAAAAATTAGCCAGCATTGGCAGGTGCCTGTAATCCCAGCTACCCGGGAAGCTGAGGCAGGAGGATCCCTTGAACCTGGGCGGCAGAAGTTGCAGTGAGCGGAGATGATACCACTGCACTCCAGCCTGGGCAGCAGAGCAAGACTCTGACTCAAAAAATAAATAAATAAAATAAAATAGGCACAAACAATTGTGTATTTACTAGGCATAGGTAGTAGTGTAACTTAGTCATTTATAAACCTATGATCAAGATTTCTTTGCTCTGATCATATTATTCCTCTGCTTAAAGTCCTCCAGTGCTTTCCATTCTCCCCAGATAAAAGCCAAAACAACGACTATGGCCTGCAATGCTTAATATCTGCTCCCCAATACTGCACCCCACTATTATTCATGAATACAATATAATATTCCCCTCCTCCTTCTCACGACATTCCAGATACACAAATTTCCTTGATATTTTTCTGATATTTATCTTCTCCTAATACACACGATTTACTCCCTTATCTCAAACAGGTCTTTGTGCAAATGTCACCTTCACAGTTCAGTACTTCCCTAACTTCCCTACTTACTATTACAGACTCCAGCATGACTTTTCTACCCTGCTTTTACTATGTTCCTACTCGTTATTTTGTAACAAGATTTTACAAAACAGATTTAGAGAAATGTAACAAGATTTAGAGAAATGCTGTAACAAGAGATTTAGAGAAATGTAAAGATAGTACAGAATCTTCATGAACACTCTTTACCCAGCTTTCTCTAACCTTCATATGTAACCATAGCATATTTTCCAACTGAAGAATTAGTGCTTCTACTATACTACATTGATACAATACTATTTAACAATCTACATTCTTTATTATTTTTTCAGTTTTCCTGCTAATGTCTTTTTCTGACTTTGATCCAGTCATTGCGTTTAGTCACATCTCCTTATTGTCCTCTTCTACGTGACAATCACTGAGTTTTTCATGACGTCAAAGAATACTGAACAAATATTTTGCAAACTATCCCTGGAGTCATTAATTTTTGTGTGTGTAAGAAGAGGCAAAAGATATCTACATAAAATATTTAGATTTATTCTGTAAAGATTTATCTCTTCTTCCTCATCTATGTACTCAATCATGTATTTCAGTATACATACATGGATATTATTTTATTATTTGGGTTTTCATATAATATTTCCATTATTTATTTTGTTAATCAAATTATTCTGGATTTGGCCATTAGAAAGTCTTCTATGTTATCATTTGTCTTCTTTTAAAATGACCCTTGGCCCTTTCTTCAGCACTTTTTACTTTGTGACAGTGCAAGCTACCTCAGACTAGTTCTGAATTTTCCCTTCCACAATATAAGACTCAACTATTTTTCCAAGAATGTACTAATTCTAGGATTTTTAGTGGACAGTTCTAGGAAATATACAATGTCTACTAACCCATGTATATTCACCCACACACATCTTTATTCCTCTGTTTATGTCTCTGTATACATACTGAAGTAAACACGAGATCATATTGATATCTGACTTTACTCCAGACAGCACACAGATTTCATTTTAGTCTTTAACTCTTTGTCTGAAGGGAAGAAGCCTGGCTCCATTAATTTCAATTTATTTACTTATTTGTTTGATGCTAGTTTACATGTAAAGTGACTTTAGAACTGTTTTGAGTAAAATATGTGCCAACTAGAGTTTAGTGTTTATGTACAATTCTTTTGCATTTAGCCTCACAATATCCAGTCAAAACACCATTTTCCAAAGTTACATATGTCAGTACTTTATTTCTATATCCTCTTCATTAAGGTTATTTTATATATTTGTAATGTTTAGTTGTCACAGTCTGCATTCCATCTTGTATATGCTAAACTCATGTTGTTGTTGTTGTTGTTGTTGTTTGTTGTTATCGTTGGTGTTGTTCTGTCATTGTTGTGTTTTCCATTCAGTCAATGTCACTCCTTGTGGTATACGGTTGTATGAGTTTTAACAAATTGATTAAAAAAAAAAAAAAAAAAAAAAAAAAAAAAGCCCTAATACTGCAAGAAAACTTTCACTACTCCAAAAACTTCTTTTTGAGTCTTTTTGTAATCAACCCCTGACATATCATCTAACATCTGCAGCAGTGGAGCAATGTTAGGCATTTGGGGGCCTGGGATAAGGCATGGGATGAAGAAATTAACTCCTTTTAGAGCCTTTATCCAGTCATCTCATTTTCAGCCTAAATCCCTGCTTTCAGATGTACCCAGTAGTCTAATTCCTCATTCTTGCTAGGATTTTGCCTTTTAAAATGAACGTCTTTTAAAATCCGCCCTTTTCCACCACCCTACAGACCTAAGTTTGAGGTTTTTCCAACTTTGATAAGTCACTGCTTATTCATCTATTTTAAACCTACACTTTATTAGCTCTTTCTCTTTCACTATCACCATAAAGCATATTCTCTTTGCCCTTTGAGTTTATTATTTTACTAAAATTTACTGCAGATTAAGACAGAAGCAGACATTAATAAGTGTACTTAATATTTGATACTTAAGGAAACAGAACATGGATAGAATTTGGAAGTGAAATTATTGAGTAAAAAATCAAGTTCCAAAAAATGCACAGATGGCATTACCAATTATGTAAACACATAGATATTTTTTAAAGGACTGGACAAGTATATACAGGTATCTCAGTATTTTCTTATGAAGATGGTGTAGGATGTGCCTAAAATGGAAACAAGAGGAACGCCAATGTTCACTGTAATGTTATACTTTGTTTAAAAAGTGTTCTAAACTAAAAAGGTAAATTATTATAATTTTTAAATTAAATATAGAGGGGTATGTATATCATAATATTATTTTTAAATTTTTATATATTTTACGTATTTCATAATTTAAAAAGTAAAGTTTATCATGGTAAAGTTTTCTTAATGGTCAATAACATATTTAGGTCCCTGATGATTATATATTTATCATGAGACAGACTTCTGGGAATTAGTATCAAGTAAGATGACATATTAGATTTCTGTATTTTGTCCACTAGCTTTCAATTTCCAACATGGAAAATGTCACACATTTATACATGCAGCAGATAAAATTATAAATAACATTTTCTTAAAGACTAACCTGAGACATTCTTTATAGCAATATGGTAAGTGACAGCAATGAAACCAAATATGCCACCTAATACAGAAAGAAAAAAAAAAAAAAACACATGCTTCCTGGACAGATATTCAATATCCATGTACTTTTGGATCTCTTTTCTTTACTAAGAATCCTATAATAATCCAGAATAATTTGGCTATTATTTCATAATCTATAGAAAGAATGCTAATACAGACATTTACAACTGCTTAATTTTCTTCATGTAGAATACCAAATTTTTCATAAGTTTTAAAATTTATCAATATCCTTAGGAAATTTAGCTGTTAAGAAATGGGATGGAAAAAATCACACAAAGGCATGACACATTTTGTTTAACTCCAGTAATTATATATTATAGATGTAAAACACATATGCCCACCATTTTCATCACTGTAGCTAGTAAGTTTTCATCGTCATTGGCCAGGTGACAGATCTGTTCACATTCCAAAAATTTACTTTTGAAGATCCCTACAAAGGGCTCCCCTTGGCATTAGTCAACAGCAGAGATATATCTGCTTTAATGTGAACACTTGGTCTCAACATCTGTCATTTTTTTTTTGCAGCTCATGCCCGGCATCCTTGCTTTTTCTCTTTGTTTCCAGGCATTTGCCGTCTGTATTATGTTACTTTGCCTTTATCTTCTCCTTTGTTTTGAAAGATACTTATTTCAATAGAAAAAATCTCTAATTTGCCTACTGTAAATGTAATTAATGCTAATTAAAACATTCAAATAATGCATTTATACAACTGAATATAAAATGCCCCTGAGTAACATGCATTGGCTGCAACCATTGGATTAATATACTATATGCTAAATGTGAAAGATTCACTTTATTTTCAATGGTACAAATAGATTGAAAGTAAAAGTATGGAAAAATATAGTCTATGCAAACAATAACTAAAATAGATCTGCTGTGGCTATACTAACATCAGGCAAAACAGAGTTTAAGACAAATTATAATGCAAAGAAAGATATTTTATAAAGAATACAGGATGAATCAATGAAGAATATATAAGAACTATAAACACTATAAGCACTTAACAAGAAAGCCTTAAAATACACTAAACAACACTAACAGATTTAGATTTAAGGAAAGAAATAGCAAGTTCAACAATAATTGTTGAAGAAGTAATACTTTGTTTTCAATAGTAGATAGAACAACTAGGCAGAATATTACCAAGGAGATAGAAGACTTAACCCCATAAACCAGTTAGAACTGACATATGTCTATAGAAAATTTCACCCAATGTATCTACCAAAATACACATTTTAATTTTAAAAAGTTTAATTGTTGTGGGTGCATAGTACGGGTATATGTTTGTGGGGTACATGACATGTTTTGATACAGGCGTGCCATATGAAATAAGAACATCATGAGGAATGGTGTATCTATCCCCTCAAGCATCTGTTCATTGAGTTGCAAACATCTAATTATACAATTTAAGTTGTTCCAAAATGTATAGTTATTATTGACTAGAGTCACCCCTGTTGTGCTATCAAATTATAGGTCTTATTAATTTTTACTATTTTTGAACCCATTAACCATCCCCACTTCCTCCCCAGCTACCCACTAACTTCCTCAACCTTTACCATCCCTCTACTCTCTATGTCCATGAATTCAGTTGTTTTGCTTTTTAGATCCCACAAATAAATAAGAATATGCAATATTTGTCTTTCTGTGCCTGGCTTATTTCACTTAAAATAATGATCTCCAGTTCCACCCATGTTGTTGAAAATGACTGGATCTCATTCTTTTTTATGGTTGAATATTACCCCATTGTGTATATGTACCACATTTTATTTATCCATTCATCTGTTGATGGACACTTAGGTTGCTTCCAAACCTTAGCTATTACAAACAGTGCCGCAACAAACATAGGAGTGCAGATTTCTTTTTGATATTCTGATTTTCTTTCTTTTGGGTATGCTCAACAGTGGGATTGCTGGATCATATGATAGCTCAAACTTTAGTTGTTTGAGGAAAATCCAAACTGTTCCCCATAGTGGTTTCACTAATTGTCATTCCCACCAACAATGGATTAGAGTTCCCTTTTCTCCACATCTTCCCCAGCATATGTTATTGCCTTTCTTTTGAATATAAGCCATTTTAACTTGAGTGAGATAATATATCATTGTAGTTTTCATTTGCGTTTCTCTGATGATAAATGATGTTGAGTACCTTTACATATGCCTGTTTGCCTTTTGTATATCTCCTTTTAAAAAATGTCTATTCAAATATGTTGCCCATCTTTTGATCAGATTATTAGATGCTTTTCCTATAGAGTCATTTCAAGTACTTATATTAGTATATTCTGGCTATTAATCCTTTGTCAGATGGATAGTTTGAAAATACTTTCTTCCATTGTGAGGATTGTGTCTTCACTTTGTTGATTTTATCCTTTACTGTTCAGAAGCTTTTTAAACTTGATGTGACCCTTTTTGTCCACTTTTGCTTTAGTTACCTGTGCTTGTAGGATATTGTTCATGAAATGTTTGCCCAGAATAATATCCTGTAGATTTTCTCCAATGTTTGCTTGTAGACATTCATGGTTTGAGGTTCTTAGATTTAAATATGTAAACCATTTTTATTTAATTTTTGTCTATGGTGAGAGATAGGCATCGCTTTTCATTCTTCTGCCTACAGATATCCAGCTTTGCTAGCACCATGTATTGAAGAGATTGTCCATTCCTCACTGTATGTTCTTGCAACCTTTGTCAAAAATGAGTTCACTGTGGGTACATGGATTTGTTTCTGGGTTCTCTATTCTGTTTTATTTGTGTGTCTGTTCTTATGCCAGTACCATGCTGTTTTCATTACTACAGCTCTGTAGTATGATTTAAAGTCAGGTAATGTGATTCCTCCAGATTTGTTCTTTTTGCTTATGAGAGCTTTGGCTATTCTGGTTCTTTCCTGGTTCCACATAAATTTTATAACTTTTTTTCTATTTTTGTGAAAAATGTCATTAGTATTTTGATAGAGATTGCCTTGAATCTGTGGATAGACTTGGTTAGTATGAACATTTTAAACATAATGATTCTTCCAATTTGTAAACATGAAAATATTTTTTCCATATTTTTAGTGTCCTTTTGTTTTCTTTCATAAATGTTGTATAATTTTTATTATAGATCTCTTTCTCTTCTTTGGTTAATTCCTAGGTATTTAATTTTATGTGTGGCTATTGTAAATAGGATTACTTCTTTTTTTCTTTTTTAGATTTTTCACTGTATATAAAAATGCTACTAATTTCTGTATGTTGATTTTGTATCCTGCAACTTTACTGAATTTATCAGTTAAAATAGTTTTCTTGTAGAGTCTTTGGGTTTTTTCAAATATAGGCTCATATCATCTGCAAACAAGGATAATTTGATGTCTTCCTTTCCAATACGGATGCCCTTTATGCCTTTTTCTTGCCTGATAGCTCTAGTTAGGATTTCCAGTGCTATGTTGAATAACGCTGATGACAGTGGGCACCCTTGTGGTGCTCCTGATCTTAGAGGAAAGGCTTGCAGTTTCTCCTCATTCAGTATGACACTAGATGTGAGTCTGTCATGTATGGCCTCTGTTATGTTGAGGTACGTTCCTTCTATCCCCAGTATTTTTTAGGGTTTTTTATCATGAAGAAATGTTGGATTTTATCAAATGCTTTTTCAACATCAGTTGAAATATTCATATCATTTTTATCCTTTATTCTGTTGATATGATATATCACATTGATTGATATGCATATGTTGAATCATCCTTGCATCCCAGAGATAAATCTCACTTAGTCAAGATAAATGATCTTTCAAAAGTATTATTGAATTAAGTTTGCTAATATTTTATTGAGGATTTTTGCTTTTTTAAATGTATCTTTAGTTGGCTTTGGCATGAGTGTAATACTGGCATTTTGGTTGAATTTAGAAGTATTCCTTCCTGCTCTATTTTTCAGAAGAGTTTGATTAGGAGTGGTATTAATTCTTCTCTAAATGTTTGGTGAAATTCAGCAGTGAAGCCACTGGGTCTTGGGATTTTCTTTACTGGCAGGTTTCTTATTACTGCTTTGATCTTGTTACTTGATATTGGTCTGTTCAGATTTTGAATTTCTTCCTGGTTCAATCTCGGTGAATTGTATGTGTCTTAGAATTGGTCCATTTCCCCTAGACTTTTGAATTTATTGGAATATAGTTGCTCATAGTAGCCACTAATGAAACTTTGAATTTCTGTGGTATCAGTTATAATGCCTTCTTTTTCACCTCTGATTTTATTTGGCTCTTTTTCCTTTTTTCTTCATTAGCCTGGCTAAAGCTTTGTCCATTTAGTTTATCTTTTCTAAAACAAATTTTTTGTTTCACTGATTTTTTTATTGTTTTCTTCAATTAATATTTACTTATTTCTTATCTCATCTTTATTATTTCCTTTCTTCCACTAATTTTGGGTTCAGCTTGCTTTTTTTTTTTTTAAGTTCTTAAAGATGTATGACTAGGTTATTTGAAGTGATTAAAAATTTTTTTATTATACTTTCGGTTCAGGGATACGTGTGCAGAATGTGCAGATTTGTTACATATGTATACACATGCCATGGTGGTTTGCTGCACCCATCAAACCATCATCTACATTAGGTATTTCTTCTAATGTTTTCCCTCCCCTAACCCTACACTCTCAGAGAGGACGGGTGGGTGATGTTCTCCTCTCTGTGTCCATGTGTTCTCATCGTTCAACTCTCACTTAGGAGTGAGAACATGCAGTGTTTGGTTTCCTGTTTTTGTGTTAGTTTGCTGAAAATGATGGTTTCCAGCTTCATCCACGTCCCTGCAAAGGACAAGAACTCATCCTTTTTATGGCTTCATAGTATTCCATGGTGTATATGTACCATATTTTCTTTATCCACTCTACCACTGATGGGCATTTGGGTTGGTTCCAAGTCTTCGCTATTAAGAACAGTGCCGCAATAAACATAGTGCACATGAGTCTTTATAGTAGAATGATTTATAATCCTTTGGGTATATACCCAGTAATGGGATCGCTAGGTCAAATGGTATTTCTGTTTCTAGGTTCTTGAGGAATCACCACACTGTCTTCCACAATGGTTGAACTAATTTACAGTCCCACCAACAGTGTAAAAATGTTCCTATTTCTCCACGTCCACTCCAGCATCTGTTGTTTCCTGACTTTTTAATGATCACCACTCTAACTGGTGTGAGATGGTATCTCACTGTGGTTTTGATTTGCATTTCTCTAATGACCAGTGATGATGAGCTTTTTTATATGTTTTTTGTACACATAAATGTTTTCTTTTGAGAAATGTCCGTTCATATCCTTCACCCACTTTTCAATGGGGTTGTTTTTTCTTGTACATTTGTTTAAGTTCTTTGCGGATTCTGGATATTAGCCCTTTGTCAGATGGATAGATTGCAAAAATTTCCTGCCATTCTGTGGGTTGCCTGTTCATTCTGTTAATAGTTTTTTTTTTTTTTTTTTTTTTTTTTTTGCTGTGCAGAAGCTCTTTAGTTTAGTTAGATACCCTTGGTCTATTTTGGCTTTTGTTGCCATTGCTTTTGGTGTTTTAGTCATGAAGTCTTTGCACATGCCTATGAATAGTATTGTCTATGTTTTCTTCTAGGGTTTTTGTGTTTTTAGGTCTTATGTTTAAGTCTTCAATCCATCTTGAGTTAATTTTTGTACAAAGTGTATGGAGGTGGTCCAATTTCAGTTTTCTGCATATGGCTAGCAAGTTTTTCCAATACCATTTATTAAATAGGGAATCTTTTCCCCATTGTTTGTTTTTGTCAGGTTTGTCAAAGATCAGGTGGTTGTATATGTGTGGTGTTATTTCTGAGGCATCTGTTCTGTTCCAATGGTCTGTATATCTGTTTTGGTACCAGTACCATGCTGTTTTGGTTACTGTAGCCTTGTAGTATTGTTTGAAGTCAGGTAGCGTGATGCCTCCAGCTTTGTTCTTTTTGCTTAGGATTGTCTTGGTTATGTGGACTCTTTATTGGTTCCATATGAAATATAAAGTAGTTTTTTCTAATTCTGTGAAGAAAATCTATGGTAGCTTGATGGGGATGGCATTAAATCTATAAATTGCTTTGGGCATGGCCATTTTCACAATATTGATTCTTCCTATCCATGAGCATGGAACGTTTTTCCATTTGTTTGTGCCCTCTCTTATTTTCTTGAGCAGTAGTTTGTAGTTCTCTTTGAAGAGGTCCTTCACATCCCTTGTAAGGTGGATTCCTAGGTATTTTATTCTCTTTGTAGTAACTGTGAATGGGATTTCACTCATGATTTGACTCTCTGCATCTGTTATTGGTGTATAGGAGTGCTTGTGATTTTTTGCACAGTGATTTTGTATCCTGAGGACTTTGCTGAAGTTGCTTATCAGCTTAAGGAGATTTTGGGCTGAGATGATGGGGTTTTCTAAATATGCAATCAAGTCATCTGCAAACAGAGACAATTTGACCTCCTATATTCCTATTTGAATACCCTTTATTTCTTTCTCTTGCCTGATTGCCTTGGCCAGAACTTCTAATACTATGTTGAATAGGAGTGGTGAGAGAAGGCATCCTTGTCTTGTGTCAGTTTTTAAAGAGAATGGTTCCAGTTTTTGGCCATTCAGTATGATATTGACTGTAGGTTTGTCATAAATGGCTCTTATTATTTTGAGATACTTTCCATCAATACCTAGTTTATTGAGAGTTTTTAGCATGAAGGGGTGTTGAAATTTGCTGAAGGCCTTTTTTGTGTCTATTGAGATAATCATGTGGTTTTTGTCATTGGTTCTGTTTATGTGATGGATTACATTTATTGATTTGCATATGTTGAACCAGCCTTGAATCCCAGGGATGAAGCTGACTTGATTATGGAGGATAAGTTTTTTGATGTGCTGCTGGATTTGGTTTGCCAGTATTTTATTGAGGATTTTTGCATCAATGTTCATCAGGGATATTGGCCTGAAATTTTTCTTTTTTGTTATATCTCTGCCAAGTTTTGGTATCAAGATGATGTTGACTTCACAAAATGAGTTAGCAAGGATTCTTTTTCTATTGTTTGGAATACTTTCAGAAGGAATAGGACCAGCTCTTCTTTGTATCTCTGGTAGAATGTGGCAGTGAGTCCCTCTGGTTCTGGACTTTTTTGGTTGGTATGTTATCAATTACTGCCTCAATTTCAGAACTTGTTATTGGTCTATTCAGCGATTCAACTTCTTCCTGCTTTAGACTTGGGAGGGTATATATGTGTCCAGGAATTTATCTATTTCTTCTAGATTTTCTAGTTTATTTATGTAGAGGTGTTTATAGTATTCTCTGGTGGTAGTTTGTATTTCTGTGGTCTCAGTGGTGATATGCTTTTTATCACTTTTTATTGTGTTAATTTGATTCTTCTCTCTTTTCTTCTTTATTAGTCTGGCTAGAAGTCTATTTTGTTGATCTTTTCAAAAAACCAGCTCCTGGATTCATTGGTTTTTTGGAGGTTATTTTGTGTCTCTATCCCCTTCAGTTCTACTCTCATCTATTTTTAGTTATTTCTTGTCTTCTGCTAGCTTTTGACTTTGTTTGCTTTTGCTTCTCTAGTTTTTTTTAATTGTGATATTAGGGTGTTGATTTTAGATATTACCTGTTTTCTCTTGTGGGCATTTGGTGCTATAAATTTCCCCTAAACATTGCTTTAATGGTGTCTCATAGACTCTGGTATTTTGTGTCTTTGTTCTCATTGTTTTCAAGGAGCTCATTTATTTCTGCCTTAATTTCATTATTTATTCAGTAGTCATTCAGGAGCAGGTTGTTCAGTTTCCATGTAGTTGTGCAGTTTTGAGTGAGTTTCTTAATTCTAAGTTCTAATTTGATTGCATTGTGGTCTGAGAGACTGTTACAATTTCTATTCATTTGCATTTGCAGAGCAGTGTTTTACTTCCAATTATGTGGTCAATTCTAAAATAAGTGTGATGTGGTGTTGAGAAGAATGTATATTCTGACATGCCAGTCTGTGTCTTTTAATTGGGTCATTTAGCCCATTTACATTTAAGGTTAATATTTTTATGTGTGAATTCGACCCTGTCATTATGATGCTAGTTGGTTATTTTGACCATTAGTTCATGCGGTTTCTTCATAATGTCAATAGTCTTTTCAATTTGGTATGTTTTTGCAGTGGCTGGTACCAGTTGTTCCTTTCCATATTTAGTGCTTCCTTCTGGAGCTCTTGTAAGGTAGGCCTGGTGGTGACAAAATCTCTCAGCAATCTGTAAAGGATTTTATTTCTCCTTTGCTTATGAAGCTTAGCTTGGCTGGATATGAAATTCCAGGTTGAAAATTCTTCTCTTTAAGAATTGGCCAGAAGAGGCCCCCACTCTCTTCTGGCTTGTAGGGTTTCTGCAGAGAGATCTGCTGTTAGTCTGATGGGCTTCCATTTGTGGGTAACCTGACCTTTCTCTCTGGCTGCCATTAACATTTTTTCCTTCACTTCAACCTAGGTGAGTCTGATGATTATGTGTCTTGGCGTTGTTCTTCTCAAGGAGTATCTTTGTAGTGTTCTCTGTATTTCCTGAATTTGAATGTTGGCCTGTCTTGCTAGGTTGGGGAAGTTCTCCTGGATAATATCCTGATGAGTGTTTTCCAACTTGGTTCCATTCTTCCCATCACTTTCAGTTACACCAATCAAACCTAGGTTTGTTCTTTTCACATAGTTCCATATTTCTTGGAGGCTTTGTTCATGTCTTTTCCTTGTTTTTTCTCTAATCTTGTCTTCACACTTTATTTCATTAAGTTGATCTTCAGTATCTGATATCCTTTCTTCCACTTGATCGATTTGGTTATTGATACTTGTGTATGCTTCATGAAGTTCTCATGCTGTGTGTTTCAGCTCCATCAGGTCATTTATGTTCTTCTCTAAACTGGATACTCTAGCTAGCAATTCTTCTAACCTTTTTTTAAGGTCCTTAGCTTTCTTGCATTGGGTTAGAACATGCTCCTTTAGCTTGGAGGAGTTTGTTGTTACCCACCATCTGAAGCCTACTTCTGTCAATTCATCAAACTCATTCTCTGTCCAGTTTTGTTCCCTTGCTGGTGAGGAGTTGTAATCCTTTGGAGGAGAAAGGATGCTCTTGTTTTTGCAATTTTAAACCTTTTTGAGCTGGTTTCTCCCCATCTTCATGGATTTATCTATCTTTGATATTTGATGCTGGTGACCTTCGGATGGGGTTTTGTTGTGAACATACTTTTTGTTGATGTTGATATTATTCCTTTCTGTTTGTTAGTTTTTCTTCTAAGTCAGGTCCCTCTGGTTCAGGTCTGCTGGAGTTTGCTGGAGGTCCATTCCAGAGCCTCTTTGCCTGGGTGTCACCAGCGGAGGCTGCAGAACAGCAAAGATTGCTGCCTGTTCCTTCCTCTGGAAGCTTCTTCCCAGAGGGGTGCCCAACGGATGCCAGCTGGAGCTCTCCTGTATAAGGTGTCTGTCGACCCTGGCTGGGAGATGTCTCCCAGTCAGGAGGCACGGGGGTCAGGGACCCACTTGAGGAGGTAGTTTGTCCCTTATCAGAGCTCAAACACTGTTCTGGGAGATTCACTGCTCTCTTCAGAGCTGCCAGGCAGGAAAGTTTAAGTCTGCTGAAGCTGTGCCCATAGCTGCCTCTTTCCCCAGGTGCTCTGTCCAGGGAGATGGCAGTTCATTTATAAGTCCCTGACTGGGGCTGCTGCCTTTCTTTCAGAGATGCCCTGCCCAGAGAGAAGGAATCTAGAGAGGCACTCTGGCTACAGCAGTTTTGCCAAGCTGTAGTGGGCTCCACCCAGTTCAAACTTCCCAGTGACTTTGTTTATTCTGTGAGGGGAAATCTGCCTTCTCAACTTCAGTAATGACAGACGCTTCTCTCCACACCAAGCTGGAATGACCCAGGTTGATGTCAGACTGCTGTGCTTGCAGCAAGAATTTCAAGCCAGTGGATCTTAGCTTTCTGGGCTTTGTGGGTGTGAGATCCACTGAACTGGGCCACTTGGCTCTCTGGCTTTATCCCCCTTTCCAGGGGAATGAATGGTTCTGTCTCATTTGTGTTACAGGCACCACTGGGGTATGAAAAGAAAGTCCTGCAGCTAGCTCGGTGTCTGCCCAAATGGCCATCCATTTTTGTGCTTGAAACCCTGTGTCCTGGTGGTGTAGGCACTGGAGGGAATCTCCTGGTCTGAGAGTTGTGGAGACCGTGGGAAAAGCACAGTATCTGGGCCAGAATGTGCCATGCCTCATGGTACAGTCCCTCATGGCTTCCCTTGGCTAGGAGAGGGAATCTCCCCACCCCTTGCACTTCCCAGGTGAGGCAACGCCCCACCCTGCTTCTGTCAAACTGTGGGCTGCACCCACTGTCTAAACAGTCCCAATGAGATGAGCTGGGTTCCTCAGTTGGAAATGCAGAAATCACTTGCCTTCTTGCTGGCAGCTGCAGTCCAGAGCTGCTCCGAGTCAGCCATCTTGCCAGCTGCCCTCTTTTATTTTTTGATGTAGGCAGTTACAGCTATAAATTTTCCTCTTAGAATTTCTTTCACTGTATCTGATAGGTTTGGATCTGTTGTGTTTCTGTTATCATTTATTTCTAGAAATTTTTCAATTTTTTCCTTAATTTCTTTATTGACCCACTAGTCATTCAGAAGCATATTGTTTAATTTTCATGTATTTATATCATTTCAAAAATTCCTATTGTTATTTATTTAGTTCCAGTTTTATCCCACTGTGGTAATAGAAGGTGCTTGATATTATTCCTTTTTTCTTTTAGTGTTTTAAGACTTGTTTTGTGATGTAATATATGGTTTATCCTTGAGAGTTATCTATGTGCTGAAGAAAATAATATGTATTCTCCAACTCTTGGATAAAATGTTCTGTAACTGTTAACTCTATTTAGTATATAGTGCTGATTAAGTATAATGTTTCTTTGTTGATTTTCTCTCTGGAAGATCTTCCCAAAGCTGAAAGTGGGTATTGACATCTTCAACTATTATTGCATCAGGGCCTATCTCTCTCTCTTTAGCTCATAATGTTTGCTTTATGTATCTGGGTACTCCTATGAGAGTGTATCTATATTTAAAATTGCTATGTCCTCTGCTGAGTTGACCCCTTTGTTCTTATATAGTGGCCTTCTCTGTCTATTCTTAGTGTTTTTATCTTGAAATCTATTTTCTCTAATAAGGATAGCGACTCTTACTCTTTTGGCTTCCACTGGCATAGAATATACTTTTCTGTTTCACTATTTTCAGTCTATATGCGTCTTTATAGGTGATGTGTATTTCTGGGCAACAGATCAATGGGTCCTGTTTTTTCATCCATTCAGCCAATCTATGTGTTTTGATTAGAGGGTTTGGTCTATTGCCATTCAATGTTATTATTTATAATTAAGGATTTACTCCTGCAATTTTGTTATTTCTTTTCTTGTTGTTTTGTGATCTTCCTTTTTTTCTTTCTTTCATTCCTGTCTTCCTCTAGTGAAGATAACTTTCTTTGATGGTATGATTTAATTTTTTGCTTTTTATTTTTTGTGTATTCTTTGCATGTTTTTTGGTTTCAGGTTACCATGAGGCTTGCAAATACTATCTTATAATCCACCATGCTATCCTGGTAAAAACTTAACACTAAAGAAACAAACAAGTAAGTAAAAACAACAAGCAAACAACCAAGCAAAAAGAAAGACTTAAAAAACTTGTCTTAATTTTATCCCCTTGCTTTTTAACTTTTTGTTACTTCTATTTATATTTTATTATACTGGCTATTTCTTGAAAGCTTATAGCTAATTTTGATTGGTTCATCATTTACCCTTTCTACTTAGGATAAGCGGAGTTTACACACCATAATTACACTGTTACAATATTCTGTGTTTTTCTGTGTATTTACTATTACCAGTAAGTTTTGTACCTTCAGCTGATTACTTATTGCTCGTTAATGTTCTTTTCTTTTTGATTGAAGTACTATTTTTAGCTTTCTTGTAAGATAGGCCTGATATTGATGAAATCCCTCAGCTTTTGTTTGTCTGCAAAAGTTTTTATTTCTCCTTCATGTCTGATGAATATTTTGCTGTATATACTATTCTAGGGTAAAAAGTTTCTTTCCTTCAGCACTTTAACTATATGATACCACTCCTCCCTGATTTGTAAGATTTCCAAAGAAAAGTTTACTCCCAGATATTGGAGCTCCATTGTATGTTACTTATTTCTTTTATCTTACTGCTTTTAAAATCCTTTCTTTATCCTTGACCTTTGGATATTTGATTACTAAATGCCTTTAGGAAGTCTTGTTTGGGTTAAATTGGCTTGGTGTTCTATAACCTTTATGGACTTGGAAATTGATATCTTTCTCTTGGCTTGGGAAGTTCTCTGTTATTATCCCTTTGAATAAACTTTTCACCACTATTCCTTTCTCTTCCTCCTATTTAAGGCAAATAACCCTTAGATTTGCCCTTTTGTGTTTATTTTCTAGATCATTTAGGCTTGCTTCATTGCTTTGTATTTTTTTGTCTTTTATCTCCTCTTATTATTTTCAAATGGCCTGTCTTCAAGCTCATTCTGATTCTTTCTTCTGCTTGATGCATCCAGCTATAAAGAACTCTGATACACTCTTTGGTATGCCAACTGCATTTTTCAGCTCTGAATTTCTGATTGACCCCTTTTATTTATTTAATTAATTATTTATTTATTTATTTATTTGAGACAGTTTAACTCTGTCACCCAGGCTGCAGTGCAGTGGCATGATCTCAGCTCACTGCAACCTCTACCTCCTGGGTTCAAGTGATTCTTCTGCCTCAGCCTCCCAGGTAGCTGGGACTGCATACATGCACCACCATGCCAAGCTCATTTTTGTATTTTTAGTAGAGATGGGGTTTCACCATGTTGGTCAGACTGATCTTGAACTTCTGACTTCAAATCCCAGCCTTGGCCTCCCAAACTGCTGAGATTAGAGGCAAGAGCCACTGAACCCTGCAGTCAGGCTGACTCGTTTAATTATTTCAATTTCTTTGTTAAATTTATCTGATATAATTCTAAATTCTTTCTGTGTTATCTTGAATTTATTTGAGTTTCCCCAACACAGCTATTTTCAATTCTCTATGTGAAAAGTCACAAATCTCTGTTTCTCTAGGATTCATCCATGGTGACATATTTAGTTCATTAGGTGAGGTCATGGTTTCATGGATGGTGTTAATGCTAGTAGACATTCTTCAGTGTCTGGACATTGAAGTGTTAGGTAGTTATTGTAGTTTTCACCCTCTGAGATTATTTGTAGCTGTTCTCCTTAGGAAGGCTTTCCAGATATTTGAAAGGACTTGGACATTGTAATCTAAGCTGTTTCTGATTTAGGGGGCACTCCAAGCCTAGTAATGCTGTAGTTCTGGCAGACTCATAGAGGTACCGCCTTGATGGTTGCATTAGCCCTTTTTTTGCTGCTGATTAAGACATACCTGAGACTGGAAAGAAAAAGAGGTTTCATTGGATTTACAGATTTACACAGCTGGGGAGGCCTCAGAATCATGGCAGGAGGTGAAAGGCACTTCTTAAATGGCAGCAGCAAGAGAAAAATGAGGAAGATGCAAAAAAAGAAACCCTTGATAAAACCATCAGATCTTGTGAGACTTATTCACTACCATGAGAACTGTATGGGAGAAATCATCTCCGTGATTCAAATTATTTACCACCAGGTTCCTCCCACAACAGGTAGGAACTATGGGAGTACAATTCAAGACGAAATTTGGGTGGGGACACAGAGCCAAACCAGATCATTCCATTGCTGGCCCCTCCAAATCTCATGTCCTCATATTTCAAAACCAATCACGCCTTCCCAATAGTTCCCCAAAGTCTTAACTCATTTCAGCATTAACCCAAAAGTCCACAGTCTAAACTCTCATCTGAAACAAGGAAAGTTCTTTCCACCTATGGGCCTGTAAAAATCAAAAGAAAGCTAGTTACTTCCTAGATACAATGGGAGTAAAAATATTAGGTTAATACAGCCATTCAAAAAGGGGGAAATTGGCCAAAACAAAGGGGTTACAGAGCCCATGAAAGTGTGAAATCCAGCAAGGCAGTCAAAATTTAAAGTTCCAAAATGATGTTCTTTGACTCCATGTCTTACATCCAGGTCATGCTGATGCAAGAGGTAGGTTTCCATAGACTTGGGCAGCTCCACCTCTATGGCTTTGCAGAGTATAGACCCCCTACTGACTGCTTTCATGGGCTGCAGTTGAGTGTCTGTGGCTTTTCCAGAGGCATGGTGCAAGTTGTTGGTGGATCTACCATTCTGGGGTCTGGAGGATGGTGGCCCTCTTCTCACATCTCCAACAGGAGTTGCCCCAGCAGAGACTCCATGTGGGGCCTCTGATCTTACATTTTCCTTCCACACCACCCTAACAATGGTTCTCCCTGAAGGCCCCTGCTCCTGAAGCAAACTTTTGCTTGGGCATCCAGGAGTTTACATACACCTTCTGAAATCTAGGTGGAGGATCCCAAATATCAATTATTGACTTCTGTGCATCCACAGGCTCAATATCACATGGAATCTGCCAAGACTTTTGGCTTGCACCCTCTGAAACCATGGGTTGAGCTGTAACCTTGGCAGTAATCCTTTTAGCAATGGCTAGAGTGGCTGGGACACAGGGGACCAAGTCCCTAGGCTATACACACCATGGAAACCCTGGGCCTGGCCCCCAAAATCATTTTTTCCTCCTAGGCTTCCAGTCCTGTGATGGGAGGGGCTACGACAAAGACCTCTGACATGCCCTGGAGACATTTTCCCCATTGTCTTGGGGATTATCATGTGACTCCTTTGTCCTTAAGCAAATTTCTGCAGCCAGCTTGAATTTCTCATCAAAAAATAAGTTTTTCTCTTCTACTGCATCATCAAGCTGCAAATTTTCTAAACTTTTATGGTCTGTTTCCTTTCTAAAATGGAATGTTTATAACAGCACCCAAGTCACCTCTTGAATGTTTTGCTGCTTAGAAAGTTCTTCTGCCAGATATCTTAAATCATCTCTCTCAAGTTCAAAGTTCCACAAATCTCTAGGGCAGGGACAAAATACTGCCAGTCTCTTTTCAAAAACATATCAAGAGTCACCTTTGCTCCATTTCCCAACAAGTTTCTCATCTTCATCTGAGATCACCTCAGCCTGGATTTCATTGCCCATATCATTACCAGTATTTTTGTACAAACCATTCAACAAATCTCTAGGAGGTTCCAAACTTTCTCAAATTTTTCTGTCTTCTTCTGAGCCCTCCAAACTGTTCAATCTCTACCTGTTTCCCAGTTCCAAAGTCGCTTTCACATTTTGGGGTATCTTTTCAGCAGCACCCCACTCTACTAGTACCAATTTACTGTATTAGTCAGTTTTCATGCTGATGATAAAGACATACTTGAGACTGGGAAGAAAAATAGGTTTAATTGGACTTACAGTTCCACATGGCTGGGGAGGCCTGAGAATCATAGTGGGGGGAGGTGAAAGGCACTTCTTACATGGCAATGGCAAGAGAAAAATTAGGAAGATGCAAAAGTGGAAATCCCTGGTAAAACCATCAGATCTCATGAAACTTATTCACTACCACAAGAACGGTATGGGGGAAACCTCCCCCATGATTCAAATTATCTCCCACCAGATCCCTCCCACATCTGGGAATTATCGAGTACAATTCGAGATAAGATTTGGGTGGAAACACAGAGCCAAACCATATCAATTGTATTAGAAATATATGGGAGAATTATCTGGATTACCTGGTAGAGACTCTTGTTCTTTTCCTTAACTTTCTCCCAAGCATACAGTCTCTTCTCTCTCTGTTCTGAGCCACGTAAAGCTAGGGGTGGAGTGACATAAGCACTTCTGTGGCCACCACCACTATGACTGCACTGGGTCAGGCCTGAAACCAACACAGCACTGGGTCTCACCCAAGGCCTGCTGCAACCATTCCCTGGCTACTGCTTATGTTTGCCCAAAGCCCTGGGGCTCTACAGTCAGCAGGTGGCAATGCCAGCCAGGCTCGTGACCTTCCCTTCAGGGCGACGAGATACCCCAGGCCCCAGGTGGGTCCAGAAGTGCTTTCCAAGAGTCAGGGACTAGAATAAAAATCCTTAGAAGTCTACCTGATATTCTGTTGTACTGTGACTGAGCTGGCACTCGAACTACAAAACACAGTCCTTCCTACTCTTTTCTCCCCTTTCAAAAGGCAAAGGAGCCTCATTCCATAGTCACCATCACTCCTTGCCACAAGGAGTACTGCCAGATTACCACTGATGTTTTCTTAAGACTCAAGGTCTCTGAAGTCAGCTTGTGGTGAATGCTGCCTGGCCTGGGACTCATCCTTTAGGGCAGTGGGCTCCCCTCTGGCCCAGGGAATGTCCACAAATGCCATACAAGAGTCATGTCCTTGAATAGAAAACCCCAAGAGCCTACTAGGTGCTCTACCCCACTGTGGCAGTGTTGCTACCTGAAGCCAGCAAGTCTCAGAGACTCACCAAGGCCCTCTATCTAGTAGCAGCTATCACTGCTGGTTATTCAGGGTCCAAGGGCCCTTCAGTTAGCAGGAAATAAATGCTGGAAGGACTGGATCATTTCCTTCAAGGCAGCAGGTTCCCCTCTGGTTCAGGGTGTGTCTAGAGATGTCATCTGGGAGCTAGGGCCTGAACAAGGGCCTCATGACTCTGACTGGTACGCCATCCTTCTGCAGCTGAGCTGGTATCCAAGATGTAAGACAAAATCCTCCCTGCTATTCCCTCTCCTCTCTTCAAGGAAGGGATCTCATTTAGAGTCAGGAGCCTGGGGTTATGGGAGGAGTGATGCCAGCACTACCTTGTCTGCCCCCGCTGGTGTTTCTGTATGTTGCCTGCCCCCACAGTCCACCATCTCTGGGCCTAGTTCAGCCCTAGGAATCACCAAGAGTTGCAGTACTTATGGTCCAGACTGATTTCCAAGTTTCCTTAGGGACATAAAGCACTTTGGCCCTCAGTAGCAAGGTTTGCAGGCACTCAAGTTCTAACCGCTTACATTGGCAATTCCCCTTAGGGGCTGGTTTACATGCTCCCTCCGTGAGTGGGCGCCATCTGAATTTGGTCTGGTTTTCCTTTTTGCACTAACAGAACAACACAGAGTTTAATTCCTCACAATTACTGTTTTCTCATTTCCCCAACGCCCAGAGATGCTTCCGCATCATACCGCTGCCAGGCGTAGGGAAGAGGTGGACTATTTTATCTATCTCTTCAGTGCCTCTTTCAGCTATATGAAGTTAAAATCAAGTATATTAGTACTCATCTGATTTTTGGTTCCTGTGAAGGTGTTTTTTCTTTTCTTCTTTTCTTCTTTTTTTTTTTTTTTCTTTTGAGATGGAGTCTGGCTTTGTCGCCCAGGCCAAAGTGCAGTGGTGGAATCTCCGCTCACTGCAAGCTCCGCCTCCTGGGTTCCCGCCATTCTCCTGCCTCAGCCTCCCCAGTAGCTGGGACCACAGGCGCCCGCCACCACGCCCGGCTAATTTTTTGAATTTTTAGTAGAGACGGAGTTTCACCGTATTAGCCAGGATGGTCTAGATCTCCTGACCTCGTGATGCTCCCTCCTCAGCCTCCCAAAGTGCTGGGATTACAGGCGTGAGCCACCGCACCCGGCCATGAAGGTGTTTTTTCTAAGTAGATGTTTGTTAACTTGGTGTCCTTGCAGAGGATAAGTGGAACTTTCTATCCCACTCCTGCTCCATCTCTCTCCAAAATACACATTTTTCTTGCCTGTGCATGGAATGCTCTGCAGGATAGGCCACCTGTTATGTCACAAAACTAATCGAATACATTGTGAAAGATTGAAATAATTAAAAGCAATTTCTTCAAACAAATGGAATTAAGTTAGAAATTAGTACAAATGCAGTTTTTAAAATTCATAAATATGTGGAAATCGAAAAACACACTCTGTATTTATCTTTTTCTGCTGCCATTACAAAATGTCACAAACTTAAAGAAGATTTACTGTCTCACAGTTCCAGAAGCTGCATATCTGAAATTAAGCTGTTAATATCATCATACTTCCTCTACACCAGTAGAGACGTCTTTCCTTGCCTTTTGCTAGCCACTAGTAGTTTGCTGGCAACCTTGGTTTTCCTCGAATTGGAACGGCATAACTCTAATTTGTGCATCATCACCACATGGCATTCTCCTTGTATGTCTGTCTTCACAAAGCCATCTTCTTATAAGGACACTGGTCATCATGGATTACAGGCCTACCCTACTCCAGTATACCCTTCTTATCACCTCTGCAACAACCCTATTTCCAAATAAGATCACATTCTGCAATAGTGGATGTTAGAACTTCAGTATATCTTTTGAGAAGAGTGGTATTATTAAACTTATAACACACTGCTGAGTAATAAGAGAGTCATAAAGAAATTGCAAGAGAACGCAGGAAAAAAAAAAAAAAAAAGTACCAATGGATATCTCTTATGAATATAGACATAAAAATCCTTAACGAAATAATAGAAAACAGAACTCAGCAGTACATTTAAAGGATTAAACATGACCTTGTAGAATTTGGCTAGTCTTCAAGTTTAACATATGAAATTATTCAATATAATACGCCACAATAATAAAGAAAAGAAGAAAAAACATCTCAAAAGATGCAGAAAATCATTTTACAAAACCTAACACCATTTCATTTGTTCAGTATTAATAAAAATACTGAACAAACTAAAAATAAAATGGAATTTCCTCAACCTGATAATGAGCATCTATAAAAACTCCACAGTTAATACCGTATTTAATGATGAAATACTAAAAATTTGACTTCTGAGATAAGGAACAAATCATGATACCTGTTATTTTCACTTCTTTTCAACATTGTCTTGGAAGTTCTAACCAGGGAAATTGGCACTAAAATGAGATAAAATCATCCAGATGAAAGAAAAAAAATAAAAGTATCTCTATTCACAGATGACAGGATCTTATATATAGAAATCCTGAAGAACACATAGATACACAAACTATTGCAGTGAATATATGTGTTCATAAAAGCTTCAAGATATAATATTAGCATACAAACATTAGTTGTATTTCTATGCACTAGCACTGTACAACTCTATATTGAAATTTAAAAATCGATTCCATTTTAAATGGCATCTGAATCGATATAATACTAAGGAATACGTTTAACCAAAGAAGTATGAGACCTATACATGGACAACTATAAAATATTGTAAAATAAATTGAAAAGAATATTTAAAATGCAAGATATCCCATGTTCATGAATTGTAAGACGCAATATTGTTAATATGTTTATACAAAACTAATTGTTCCACAGAGTCAGTGCTACCTTTTCAAAATTCCAACTACCTTTTTGAAGAAAGAGACAACCCTTATCAAAATTCAAACTGCCTTTTAGTAGAAATAGACAACATAATCTTATAATATAAATGCAAATACAAGGGACACCAGATTGTCAGAACAATATTGGAATTAAAGAACAAAGTTATATAAATCACACTTCCAAATTTTACAACGTAAAAGAAAGCTACAATAAGCAAAGCAGTGTGGTACTGTCAAAAGGATAGACATACAGATAGATGGAATAGAATTGAGTAATTAGAAACTGATATTGAAGAAGATCTATTGCTTTTCAAGAAGGCCAATATTATTCATGGGAAAAGAATAGTCTTTTCAAAAACTGGAGCTGGGATGCCTAGACATCCACATGCAAAATAATAAAATTGTAGCCATAATGAATCTAATATGTAAATGTAAGAGCTACAACTATAAAACTCTTAGAAGGAAAAATAGGTATAAACCTTTATAAGCTAGCATTATAAAATTTCTTAAATATGAGAGCAAAAGCACAATAAACTGTAAAAAAATTATTAACTTGGACTTTATCAAAGTGAAAAATGTGTGTCAAAAGTCACTGTCAAAAAAGTAAGAATACAACCCACAGAATGGGAGAAAATATGTGCAATTTATGTATCTTTTAAGGGTTTAGTATCCTGAATATATTTTTAAAACACTACTCAACAATAAGAAGTCAACCCAATTTTTTACATTGGCAAAGGACACGAAAAGATATTTCTCCAAAGAACATCAACCAATTGCCAATAATGATGTAAAAAAATGTGATAAAACTGTCGTTAGTGAAATGCAAATCAAACCCACTGTGAAATACCACTCCACACATACTAAATTGTTATAGCAATTTTAAAAAGAAAAAGAAAATAGCCAATGTCGACAAGGATGCAGACAAATCAAAACCCTCATCCATTGCTCGTGGGAATCTCAGTGACATCGCTGTGGAATGAAATAGTTTGGCAGTTTCTCAACGAGTAAAATATAGTGTCACCACACAACCTACCAATTACACTCCTATCAATATAAACAAGAAGATTCAAAATATACGTAGAACAAAAACTTGTATGCAAATGTCCATGGCAGTATTATTCATAATAGCCAAGGAGTGGAAATAACCCAACTGCTCTCCAAATGAATGGTAATAAACAAAATGTGTTGTATCCATACCGTAGAATATTGTTCAACCATAAAAAGGAAGGAAGCTCTAATACATGACTTTGGTACAGACGCACTTACAAACACTATGCTAAATGAAACAGTTCAAACACAAAATATATTTCTGTGAGTCCATTTTAAAAATCAACATCTGTAACAGGCAAAATCAGAGAGACAGAAAGTAGATTAGTGACTGCCAGGATATGGAGAGAGGGCAAAATGGGACTGACAGCTAAAAGACATGAGTTTTCTCTTTGGAGTAATGAAAATGTTCTGGAATTAGAGAGTGATGATCATTTTGCAACATTTTAAAGTTTCTAAAAATCACCTAATTGTACTCTTTAATATGGTTAAAATAATTAATTTTATGTTATATACATTTTGTCTTAATAAAACATATCTAAAAACAAACAACAATCCCTCAAGAGATATCTCTGTATTTTCCTACTAGTCTGTTGAATAAATAAAATTTGTCTAAAAATCAAAATAATAAAATTCATTATCATTCCTGTTGCCAAATTGCCTTTTTGAAATTGAGATCCAGTTTGTGCTTTCATCATAATGAAAGTATTTTCCACCAAGAAACCAAAGTGTGTATTCTTGTTTTTATAAGTCTTTCACAAATTGGTACTTCAAAATGCTCTTAAATATTTTAATTTGTATGTGATTCATTTTTGTGAGGTTTAGCCCCTTTTTATGTACTTATTACCTATCTTAACTTTTATGAGTAGCCTGTTTAGGTGTTCATTGTTTTTTGTTTGTTATGTTTTACATTTTTAACTAAACTATTCTCATTTTCAAAAATACTCCAATACAGAATGTATAAAGTAAAAAGAGAATTCCCGGGTTTGCACACCCAGCTCAGTTTCCAAAAGCAAAATATGAATTGAAGGCCTTTTGCTTTGAATATAATAAGCTATCCTCTTTATCAAGACTGCATTAGAATATCTGTTTTCCATACTATTCCTAGTATTGTTTTGTTACAATTTTAATGTTTTTAATATTATTAAGAAAATGTTATCTTATAATATGGTTTGCTTTTTCTATCATTTATGTGGCAGAATATCCATTGTGTACTTATTGCTATCTGTATTTTTTGTGTGAATCACTTCTTTATAGCCTTTTAACATCTTTCCTTTCAGTTATTTGTAGGAGTTCTTCATGTAGTATGATAATCAATTTTCTGTTAATACATGACTAATATTTGATTCTAGTCTCAGTTTTCACTATGTTTATCATTCAAAATATTTTAATATTTTTGGGTAAAATCTGAATATATTTTTCTATATGGCTGGTAAGTTTCATGTCCATCTGCAAATGACAATTTGTTCCAAGATTATAATGAGTCTTGTACATTTTTATTTAGTTTGCAGTACATTTCAATATACTTTGAAATTTATTGCTTTTGGAACCCATTTGATATGTTATTATTTAAGTCACCTTTAATCCCTCTTTTAATATAACCTTGTCCAAGTTATATTGTCCATGGTGTTTGGGGGATAAGTAAATTAGAAAACTTATTATATTGTTTTCTTATATAGGTTGAAATAACACATGGTTTAGAATATTTGAAATGTTCTCCTCTGAACCACATAAGTTAGCCTTGTTTACATTTGTTCTTACACAAGTCACATTTTGAAGAATACCAACGTTTCCCCAAGGTTTCAAAACACCAATCTTTCCAAAAATTTTTTCTAACATTTTAACTATGCATACTCTGTTTTTGATCCTTCTGTTTCTAAGACTTTAAAAATTGCTCAAAACCATGCACTTATATGGAGGTTAAGCAAACTTCTCCTGAATGACTTTTGGGTAAATAATGAAATTAAGGCAGAAATCAAGAAGTTCTTTGAAATTAATAAGAGCAATATACAACATATATAACAAACTCTGGGACTTAGCTAAGGCAATATTAAGAGAAAAATTCATAATACTGAAAACTCACATCAGAAAGTTAGAAACAGCTCAGATTAACAACCTAACATCACAACTGGAAGAATTAGAGCAGCAAGACCAAATAAACCTTAAAGTTAGCAGAAAACTACAAATAACCAAAATCAGAGTTGAAGTGAAGGAAATCAAGATACAAAAAAAACATTCAAAAGAGAACCTGGAAGAGATAAATTCCTGAACATACACACCCTCTGAAGATTAAACCAGGAACAAATTGATTCCCTAAAGAGACCAATAATGAGCTCTAAAATTGGATCACTACTAAATAGCCTATCAGCCCCCCAAGAAAACCCAGGACCAGGTGGATTCACAGCTGAATTCTACCAGATGTACAAAGAAGAGATGGTACCATTTCTAAGGAAACTACTCCACAAAATTGAGGAGGAGGGACTCCTCCCCAACTCATTCTAAGAGGCCAACAGCATCCTGATACCAAAACCTGACAAAGACACAATGAAAAAGAAAACTTCAAGCCAGTAACCGTGATGAACATTGATACTTAAAGTCTCAGCAAAATTCCTGCAAGCCAAATCCAGCAGCACTTGAAAAGGCTAATCTACTGCAACAAAGTAGACTTCATCCCTTGGATGCAGAGTTGGCTCAACATATGCAAACCAATAAACATGATTCATCACAGAAACATAACTAAAGACAAAAAAAACTGCTTACTATCTCAATAAACACAGAGAAAAACTTTTGATAAAATTCAATATCCTGTCATGTTAAAAATACTCAATAAAATAGGTATTGAAAAACCATACCTCAAAATAATAAGAGCCATCTATGACAAACCCACAGCCAACATCATATTCAATGTGGAAAAGCTGGAAGCATTCCTTTTGAAAACCGGCTCAAGACAAGGATTCCCTCTCACTACCCCTATTCAACATAGTTTTGGAAGTATTAGCCAGAGCAATCAGGCAAGAGAAAGAAAGAAAAAGGAAAAGAAAGGAAAGGAAAGGAAAGGATCCCTCTCACTACCCCTATTCAACATAGTTTTGGAAGTATTAGCCAGAGCAATCAGGCAAGACAAAGAAAGAAAAAGGAAAAGAAAGGGAAGGGAAGGGAAGGGAAGGGAAGGGAAGGGAAGGGAAGGGAAGGGAAGGGAAGGGAAGGGAAGGGAAGGGAAGGGAAAAGGAAAGGAAAGGAAAGGAAAGGAGAGAGAGGAAGGAAGGAAGGAAGGAAGGAAGGAAGGAAGGAAGGAAGGAAGGGAGGGAGGGAGGGAGGGAGGGAGGGAGGGAGGGAGGGAGGGAGGAAGGGCATCCAGATAGGAAGAGAAGTCAAACTATCCCTGTTTGTAGAGCACACAATTCTATATCTAGAAAACCCCACAGTCTTGGCCCAAAAGGTCCTTGAACAAATAAATAACTTCAGCAAAGTTTCAGGATACAAAATCAATATACAAACATCACTAGCATTTCTATACAGCAACAACAGCCAAGCTGAGAGTCAAATCACAAACACAATCCCTTTCAAAATTGCCACAAAAAGAATAAAATACATAGGAATACAGCATATGAGGAAGATGAATGATCTCTACAATGAGAATTAAAAAGCATTGTCAAAAGAAGTCAGTGATAACACAAATTGAAAAACATTTCATAATCATGGATAGGAAGAATTAATATCATTAAAATGGCCATACTGCCCAAATTAATTTACAGATTCAAAGCTATTCCTATCAAACCAGCAATGACGTTCATCACAGAACTAGGGGAAAAAAAAAAAACTATTTTAAAATTCATGTGGAACCATAAAGAGCCCAAATACCCAAGGCAATCCTAAGCAAAGAGAAGAAAGCAGGAGACATTACACTCAACTTCATACTATCCTACAGGGCTACAATAAACAAAATGGCATGGTACTGGTACAACAACAGACACATAGACCAATGGAACATAATACAGAGTTCTGAAATAAGGCCACACACTTATGACTATGTGGTATTAAACAAAGCTGACAAAAGCAAACAATGTAGAAAGGACTCCCTTTTCAATAAACGGTGCTGAGATAACTGGCTAGCCATATGCAAAGGATTGAAAGTGGACCACTTTGTTACATCATATACAAAAATCAACTCATGATGGATTGAAGACTTAAATGTAAATGCAATGGTACAAGACCTCTGGAAGACAAAGTATGTAATATCATTCTGGACATAGGAACAAGCAGTTTGCAGATGAAGATGGCACAAGTAATTTCAAACAAGTAAAAATGGACAAATGGGATGTAATTAAACTAAAGAGTTCTGCACAGGAAAAGTAACTATCAACAGAGTAATCAGACAACTTATAAAATGGTAGAAAAAATGTGCAAACTATCCATCTGACAAGGTCTAATATCTAGCATCCATAAGGAACTTATAAACAAAGTTAATAAACAAATTTACTAAGTTGGTGCAAAAATAGTTGTGGTTATGGCCATTACTTTTAATTTACTCTTAATGACCCAAACCATTATTACTTTTGCACCAATCTAAAGTAAACAAAAACTAAAGAAGTGCATTTAAAAAAAATGGGCAAAGGTCATGAATAGACATTTTCCAAAGAAGACATACATGCAGCCAACAAGCATATTTTAAAAAGCTCAGTATCACTGATTATTAAGGAAATGCAAATCAAAATCATAATGAGATACCATCTCACACCAGTCAGAATGGCTATTTTAAGAAGTCAATAAATAACAGATGCTGCCAAGGTTGTGGAGAAAAAGAGACACTTATACACTGTTTGTGGGAGTGTAAATTATTTCATCGAATGTGAAAAATAGTGTGGTGATGTCTCAAAGAGCTAAAAACTGAACTACCAGTTAACCCAGCAATCCCATTACTGAGTATCTAATAAAACATAGCAAGAGTTACCTTTGCTCCAGTTCCCAACAAGTGTCTCATCTCCACCAGACCAACTCAGCCTGGATTTCATTGTCCATATCCTTTTTTTTTTTTTTTTAAATATGGAACGCTTCACGAATTTGGGTGTCATCCTTGCACAGGGGCCATGCTAATCTTCTCTGTATCGTTCCAATTTTAGTATATGTGCTGCCGAAGCGCGCACCATTGTCCATATCCTTATCAGCATTTTGGTCAAAGCCATTCAGCAAGTCTCTAGGGAGTTCCAAACTGTCCCACATTTCTCTATCTTCTTCTGAACCCTCCAAACTGTTCCAACCTCTGCCTGTTACCCAGTTCCAAAGTTGCTTCCACATTTTTGGGTGTCTTTTTAGCAGTGCCCCACTCTACTGGTACCAATTTACTTTATTAGTCCATTTTCACACTGCTGATGAAGACATACCCCAAACTGGACAATTTACAAAAGAAATAGGTTTGATGGACTTACAGTTCCATGTGGCTGGAGAAGCCTCACAATCATGGCAGAAGGCAAGGAGGAGCAAGTCACATCTTACATTGATGACAGCAGAAAAAGAGAGCTTATGCAGGGGAACACCTCTTTATATTCACTTATTGCTGTCACAAAAGCAGCAAGGAAAAGACGTGTCCCTGTGTCCTCCCCAGGTCCTTCCCACAACACGTGAGAATTCAAGATTAGAACTGAGTGGTGACACGGCCAAACCATATCACAATATCGCCTAAAAATTTCACTCCAGCCCATGAGACATTAACCAGAGTAGGAGCCAAAAATCAAAAACTACCCAAATGTTTATGTCTATCAATAGTAGAATGGATAAATTGTGACATATAATATTTATACAATAAATTATTAAAAAGCAATAAGAAGATATAAGCTCCTACTTCAAGAAAAGTCATAGCAGAATCTCAAAAGCCTATATATTTAACAAAATAAACTAAAATTTTATTGCATTTACATAAAATTATAAAAGAGTCAAAAAGAATTTCTGGTGTTAGAAGCAATATTAGTAGTGACCTTGTTGGGGTGGTAGTGACTGAAAAGGAAGTGACAGAGATTTCCCCAGTGCTGATACTCTTTCTCAATCCAGGCGCTTATTGCATGGGTGAGTTTTTTGTGAAAATTTATAATTTGTTAATAGTTTGATACCTGCCCATTTCATTCTGACATATATTTAATAAAAGGTTTTGCTGGGACTCAGAAACTGATATCTAAAAATGTGGAGTTTTGAATATGCTGAACTGAAGAAGACACCTCAAGCTCTCTTTTACCTTCGTTCTCCTCCTATCTCCCAGTCCTCTGTCTCTCCCTAAGCTCAGCATGGAGTTGTTCTCTGAAGTTACATTACTTCCCTAAAGTTCAGACCCGCCAAAGAAAATGTTTGCTTCTGGTCCCTTCCCTCAGTTCTCCTTAACTAAACCCACATGATAGGAAGAAAGGCTGAATTCTGTCCACACACCTGTATAAACTTTTGTCACAAACTATTGTCTGCTTTGTGGGTCCAGCAGACTTTTTCCAGGCCATTGTAAGTGTACTTCCTGCCCGTTGAATTCCTGTAACAAGCACTTACTACCTCCCTAAAATCATCCGCACTTCCCCGTCTCCCTTTCCCCAACAAGAGCATATCAGCATCTGTACCACATTGGAGGGGTGGAAGTAATCACTCTGTGGTTTTCCTCCTATGTATGGTAATAAAAATTGGTATCCCCTTTCTCCTATTAATCTGTCTGTTGTCACTTGATTTTCAATGAACCTTTAAAGGGCTAAGAGGAAGTTTTCCCTTCACCCCTGCAGCTTCTTTAAACATTGTTTACACCTAATTGTCTTTTGTGATGAGAGAATAAAATTTATGACAGACAAGAAAGTTCTAAAATAGTGCAATAAGATAAATTCCATTGTGGCATATTGTCTTCAGTTTCAATGCTTCATGGTTACAAATGAATAATGCTATAGGCACAACATTCATTTCTTACATTTGTTAATAATAAATATGAGCATTTCCATGTCTTCAATACTTACTTTTTTCAAAAGAAACAATACTAATTTTCAAAATACCCTGCATATATTTAGAGTAAACTTGCTATAGTAATCAGTACCAGTGGTAGAAGTTCTTTAATGCAAAACTCAAACTGTCTTCCATTAACAAAGATTTTATTTTATTATTTTCCTAATTTATTTATTCCTTTGTCTCTGTGCAATTTTGTCCAATAGAAGTTTGGAAAATAGTGGAAATACTCTAACAAAATTGCTTCTAGACACACGTGGCATTGAATAATTGAAATGCAACTAGTGCTACTGAGGAATGGAATTTTTAATTTATTTAATGTTAACAAATTTAATTTGAAATAATCATGTGTGGTCAGTGCTGCTGTAGTGGGCAACATAGATCTAACCCTTCTGTTTTTAAATATACATTTAATATTCTAAATCTGGGTTTATTATCTTCTTTTCTGTCTCGGTATTTTGCCAAGAAAAAGTGATGCATATGTTAAAAAATAAAAAATAAAAAAATCTACCACGCATTACACGCATTGGTTCTCAGAAATCCTGATTCCATTTTTGAAAGTGCTTTCGCTGTAAGTCACTAACATTACTTTTCTGCTGTGTTGTCATCATTGGTGTTCATCTTTGTTAATACATTTTTAGTTCAGTGTTTCTGAAACTGGTTTATGAAGTTCTTAAATCAGTATAATCCGTAGAATTTTTATTACAGATTCTAAAAAGTCCTTTCTAGACCTAATAAATGAGAATTTAAAAAATGAAATCTTGAAATCTGCATTTTTGAAGAGTCTTCCCAGTGATTCTTATACAAGGCACATTTTAAAATCTCTAAGATACAACACTGTTTAAAATGGGTGTATCTATTTTAGCATCTGTGATGTTCATTTTACTATAGCACTCACATAATAGATGGGAGTAGCATCTTTTGTGAAATGTCCACGATTAACACCTAGCAAAAACATCTTTTCCTGAGCAGATGATTAAATATAGTCAAAGAAATGGTCCACACAAACATGAGCTATTTTTTGAAAACCCAAAAGCTACCCAAATGTGTGTAGTGAGATTTTTCTAGACTTCAGAATATTCCCTTCAGTGTGAGCATTGTGGGTTAAATAATATGGGCAGAAATTTTAATGAACAGGAGTTGAGGCTACATTCCTTTAAGCCTTTCAAATGATTTTTTTAAAAAACTATGTTCCTTTCGTTCAGTGATTCTTAAACTTCAGTGAGTGCTGGGACCACCAAACTTGGTGAACATACAATGGTCCAGGCTCTATCCTATTTAAATAAGCCTGATTCTCTGTGTTCCTTATCAGCTTTAAGGTAAATCCAATACACATTAATATTTGGAATCTCTGCTCTAGCTGTCAGAGTCAAAATGGATCCTTTTGAAACTGTTTATTTTAGATACAGTTTTTCCTTCCTCTCACCACCACCACCACAATCATTTGTCGTTTTCCTCATGGATATTTATTAACTTATTACAGTTTTCTACATTGTCATCTGAAAGCAAACAAAAAGACCAGGCACAGTGTCCTGCACCCATAATTCCAGCTACTTGGGAGGTTGAGGCAGGAGGATCACTTGAGGCCAGGAATTGGAAACCAGCCTGAGCAACACAGCAAGACTCCATCTCTGGGTGGGAGGCGGGGAGGGAAAAGACTCAGACAATGCTATGTCTTCCCCCCACCCCTGCCCATGTATGGCATTAATTATATCATGAAATAGCCAGTGGTGGTTCCTAACACATTAGTTGCATTAACTCAATTTCAAGTATAAAAGCTTCAAGTCCTTTTTAGTATTCCTGTTGACATGGGTTTTTATTCTCTACCCATACACATTTTCTCTATTTATCAACCTATAAAGAAGAAGGATTGCCTTTGCCTTACCTCATCAGCTTGTGAAAGCTGACATTCTCACTCAAATTCATGGCTGGAGGAAAAATATATATAACTTCTCATCCAATTCTCATGTACATCCAATTCTCCTGTGCTAATAGCTTTTCCCCAGTGTATCTTCTCCTTCACTCCTGTTTGATTTTCTCATACATTGAATAAAACAAGGTCATAAAACATTTCAATTCGCAGCTCCAATTTGTACTGTGGTTTTTCTGAAACCCCACCTGTGACAATTTATTTGTGGAGCTAAAATTCCCAGAAAATAATGTGCCACTGCCATTCTCTACCCTCATTCCTATATCTTGTTAAGTTGTTTTCTGGGAACTACTGTATCCTATTGGACATATAAGATAACTAACAGAATATAAAATGAATCCTCATAAAACAGGAGAAAATACAAATAAACCAATAAAAGAACAGACAGAGGATATCAACAAGTAATCATAAAAAGGGAAATGCAAAATACAAGATGCTTAACTACATTGAAATCAATAAAAATGAAACTAAGGCATAGCAATAGTCTGCCTTTCACATTGGCCAAAGTTGAAAAAATATTCATAAAATTCATTTTTGGTAAGAATATAAATAATTGGTTATCCTCATCCATTTCTGGTGAGATGATAGATTGATAAAGCCATTCATAGGCATTTATTCTAAATATATACCTACTTTACATACATTAAATTAAATGTCAGATAAAATGTTTATATTCTGCACTTGAATATGATGAAATTTCCCCCTTGGGAATTCATCCTGAGATCATCCTTTGATACTAGACAAGTACCAATATATTAAACAAGATTCAAATCATAATACACCAGAAATCAATACAAAGCCTGTTATAAATAAAAAGAGGCAGTAAGAGTGAGAAGGGAGTGAGGGCTGTGTGGGCAAGTGTGGTAACAGATGCCACACACCATTGCAAATCAAGACTGAGAGTGTCTGAAACACAGGACATGTCAGTAGGTAAGTGGGTTGCTACTTCAAAAAAAAAGTTATTGAAAAAGATTTACAGAATTGAGCTGCTAAATCAGGAATAATTTGATAAAGTTTTGTGAAATATATTTTTCAGATTTTAAATTAGTTGTCCTTTTGTATTTCAAAAAAGGTTAGACTTTGCATAATCTTATTTTCCATTCTATATGTGATACATTAAGAAGAGAGCTACCAAATGTGGAAACTTGTTACTGCCTTTTAAATTTTACTGAGAATTATATTTGCCCTATATAAATTTTAATCTCCCTCATAGTCCCTGATGAACTAACTTGAAAACTAACCTCCAGATGTGCTGTGACTATGAAATCTCCTCTCGGATCAACATAATGACCAGCAAAGCTCTGTTATTTTCTTTGTCCCTTTACTCTACACTGTTAATAGCTTTTCTTTTTCTAGTAAATGTTGAACCAACTCCCTTAGCAATGGACTCAGTTCCTTGAAGAGCTACAACTCATCATAAACTGGAAAACCTCTAGTTTGCATTATATATTAGTAGTATCCAGTCTGTGTGCATTTAAGACAGGGTAAAAAAAAAATGCTTAATGTGAAGTGGTTTTATTATAACAAGCTGCTGAATTATTTAGACCAATAAAAATTTATCTGCTGGAGTCTCCTGAAAAAAAAATTGTTCTCTTGGTAGGTACAGTTTGTCTGCAGTGAAATAAGGATGCACAGCATTGTCATTCAACATGTACCACAGGAGCATTCAAATTGTTCTCCTATGTCTCATTGTCTTTTGTGTTTGGTAAAGGGAATTTAAGGAAGCTAATGCTTAGTTGTACTAAAAGTAATGACCACAATGCAGCATCCTTATATCTGAAAGGCTTTGCATGTTACACGGTTTAAAGGAATAGTTAAAACTCCCAAGTTTCATAGAACAGTAATACCTATGTATAGTTTGAAATGACCATGATAACATACTGGGCTCCTAACCATGAGAAAATTGGCCATTTTATTTACATATCCACACAGTATAATAGAAAGAGAATAATTTAGATCACTAAATCAAGAAAAATTCTTATAGGTTTGAGTGTCAGAAGGCTAAAATTTTATTTTAGTTTAGTTGCATTGATGCATTCCTTTACATTCAAGGAAAAATTCCTTTACATTCAAGGAAAAATGTCTATAGAATTATTAGTTAGAAAACAAGCCTAATAAATAAAGGGTGTTTTTCACCCTTTATTGAGAAACAAACATTCACCACCAAAACTATCAAAATTTAGAAATGCCTTTAGTCTCCTGACTTACAACACTGATTTTAAAACAATGATGAGTTGTTTTTTAAATTAATTTATTCCTAGAAATCGAAAGCTCCTATTCAAGAGCTGAAAGAGCTCACAGAAATTGTTTAGTTATGCTCTTGTGAGTATATGCTACGTAAAACTATGTTTCTAAGAATGAAACATTATGAAAACGGCATCTTTAGAATAGTGGTTTTCAACTGGGATGATTCTTGCCTTTAGAAGGCATTTGACAAGGTCTGGAGACATTTTCCATTGTCGCAACTGGAGGTGGGGAGGTTTTAGCGACTGGGAGCCAGGAACGTAGCTAAATATCCTACAACATATAGGCAAACTCCCCACAGAGAAGAATTATCCAGTTGAAAATGTCAATAGTGCCAAGATGAAGATATCCTGCTTTAGAATATTATCTTCTTTAGCATTTTAATCTAAACGTAAAATTTAGTCTATTTACTTTAAAAATCTCAGACTCAAACCTTTGAGCATTAAATTCATGAAAACCAAGGCATCCTAAGTGAATACTAAAATTCACAAAAAGTTAATGCTTTTTTGTGTAAAATGATATAAATTTTCAAAGCTAAGAATAACATTTTGTTCATTAATTTTCTCCTTTTCCCCAGCCAGTTTCATCTGCTGCCCACCATCCACTAACCACACCGAGGAAAGAAATAGAAAACCTTGGTTTTACAGCTTTAAATTTAGAAATAGTATTCAGTTTTACCGGAGTTGCTTCTATTACCTGGTATTTGTTATTAGATTCACACCTCTTGGGTCATAAGGTCTTTAATTTGAGTTTATGACCCCATACTTCCTATATCTTTTGACATTTAAAATAATTTTTATTTTTGTTTGCTTCTATAGCCTTTTGTTTCTTACCATCCAAACTTTAGTTTCTAGGCTTTTCTTGGTAATGCCTTGGGACTTCAATTCAGAATTGGGAAAATATTCCGGATTTGACAAAAAGAAGCCAAAGATAGAAGTCTGGCACTGTCAATTACTACATACTGTTCATTAATAAGTTACTTTCTTAAGAATAACTTTGATTACTTCATCTGTTAAATTTTAGCTTTGATTACTTCATCTGCTAAATATTTTATCTTAGAGATTTATGTGACAGTCAAATTAAAATAAAATTAAATATATATTATAAACACTAAAGGTCAATCATGTTAATTTATAGTTAGTATTTAAAATTTTCTCAATGGAGTCTAGATGGCTCTTGCCCTCCATTTTGATTTCTTTCTCTGTGATTAACTTCTGCTCTAACAAATGAATGAAAAATGCCAGTCACTATCTTAACTGAGCTATATCCAATTGCATAGCAGACCACTGAATATCTTAGTCTACACTATAGATCATGTATTTCTTAGATGAAGTAACAGTGACTTAAAGACCTTAACCCAGAAAAGGAATTGAACTAAAACCAAATATGTTGAAGTATTTTAACTTGATCTTGTTTGCTATCATGGGTAACAAAGACCTATCCTAAGCTTTATGTTTTTTTAGACCACTAATGTTCCACCATTCATAATGTGTATAGTGTGCAATTCTCTTTAGCCTGCCATTTCTGTAATTAATTATATGATTGTGCTTAAATAAATTAATTTCCCAAGAAATACAAAGTTTCTCTAAAAATGGTACATGCACTAATAGCCATGTTAAATATTAAACAATAAAACTATTTTTTCAGACTTTTCACTTGTTTATTCACACCCCTCCATATTTACCAACATCTTACTTAAATACAAATATGCAGATAGAGCTTCAAAATCACAAACTAAATTTAGTTCTAAACCTGAAAGTAATTATTTCAAATGATTTTCTTCAACAACAACAACATTGAAGGAATCTATTTTAAGTAATTTTAACTCGTGAGTTTATTACAAAAAAACCATAATCCTTTTTGTTTTGAAATGTATTACTATATTAAAAGCATAAAATACCAGGTATATAGTACTAAATAAGCACTTAATAAATGTATTAAAATGTATGCAAACATTTTTATTTATTATAAATCTTGTTATACAATTGTTTAGAATACATATGACATATATAACAGATTAACATTTTAATTAGTGACATTATTATCAATTGAATCTATTTACTCCTTCACACATTCATTCAATAGAATGTAGTGAGAATAAATATGCATCACGACAGTGTTACATTCTACAGATAAAAGTATGACATAGTCCAGTCATGGAAAAGAAATAGAAAACATATTTAAAATGCAATTATTAGGTTGATCCCAAAGTAATTGCAGTTTCCATCATTACTTTTAATGTAATAGAATAGAATATATAATATTTTTAATAGAATACATCAAGTGGTATTATTAAGATATGAATATGTGGAAAAGATCCTTTATGTATACAAGAGAGAGTCACAGGTAGATTCAGAGGGAATGCAACATTGAAGTTGGACTTCCCAGCTGAAAGACATTCATCACCAAGAAAATGAAGTGTAGGTACTACAGGCCATATCCTCAAGGTGTGAATCTAACCTTTTATGTTCTTTTCACTATATATATTCTGGCCAACTTGCTTGCCTAGAGAAGTTAGTGAAATTAAGATTCAGTAATTGGTAGGAGCAGGTAAGAAATCTTTTATAAAAAAATTAGTTACTTAGTTGACATATAATGTAATTTATCAATTGGAAGTCTAGTATTTTTAAAATAATTTTTCTCTTTCACCACTTCTTTTCAACATCATATAGGAAGTCCTAGCTAATACTTTGCAGCAATAAAAGGAAATAAAATTTATACAGATGGGGAAGGAAGAAACAAAACTGTGAATTAGCACAGATAACATGAATGATTGCCTATGTAGAAAGTTTAAAAGAATGAACAACAGCAACAAAAACTTCTGAAACTAATAACTGATTACAAGAATGTTACAGAATACAAACTAATATATAAAAGTCAGTTGCTTCCCTTTATATCAGCAATAAATAAGCAGAATTTAAAATTAACAACAATACCATTTACATTTGCACCCCCCAAAATAAAATGCTTAAGTATAAATCTAATAAAATATGTATAATACACATATGAGGAAAACTATAAATCTCTGATATAAGACACAAAAGAAAATCTAAATAAATGAAGAGAGGTTAAATGCTCAGAGACAGGAAGGCCTAATATTTTCAAGATGTCAGCTCTTCCCAGCTTTATCCATATATTCAATGCAATCCTCATCAAAATCCAGGGAAGATATTGTGTAGATATTAATGAACCCAATCTAAAATTTTTATGAAGAGGCAAAGGGCCCACAATAACCAGCACGACTTTGAAGGAAAAGAACAAAGTCAGAAAACTAATATTAACTGACTTCAAGGCTGTCTTTAAAGTGTCAGTAAACAAGACACTTAGATATTGGCCAAAGAATAGACAAACAGGTCAATGGAAGAGAATAGAAAGCACAGAAAAAGAACCACATGGATATAGTAAGCTGATCTTTGACAAGAATGTAAAGAAAATGGAATAGAGAAACGATAGTCTTTTCAACAAAGACTATCTGGTGCCGGAACTTGATATCTGCGTGCTAAATAGTAATAATAGTAATAATAATAATGTAGATCCTGATATTACACCCTTTATAAAAGATAACTCAAAATGTCTCACAGACCTAAATGTAAAACACAGAACTATAAAACTCCTGGAAGATAACATGAAGAAAAAATCTAGATAGCCTTGCTTTTGGTAATTACTTTTTAGTTAAAATAATGGAAACATGATAAATAAAAACAAGAATCAATACATTAGACTTCTTTAAAATTAAAAATACCTGCTCTGTGAAAGACACTGTCAAGCCAATGAGAAGTCCATTACAGACTGGGAGAAAATATTTGCAAAGATACTATCTGAAAAAGGACTGCTATCTAAAATATACAAAGAACTCTTAAAACGTAACAATAAAAAATGAAAAAAAAAACAATTTAATAAAAGGCAAAATACCTGAACAGATGCCTCATCAGAAAAGATATACATATGGAAAATAAGCATATAAAAAGATGTTCAACATCATATGCCATCAGGGAAATGCAAATTAAAACAGCAATGAGACACTACTACTACGCTACTAGGATGACCAAAATACTGGCAAAGACGTGGCAGAACAGGAGTCAAATATAGGAAAGAATGTAAAACAGCAGGAGTTCTCTTTCTTTGCTGGTGGGAATGCAAATCGGTACAACCACTTGGAAGAGAGTTTGCAAGTTTCTGAAAAACTAAACACATTTTTTACCATGTGTCTTAGTCAGTTTTGTACTGCTATAACAGACTACCTAAGACTGAGTAATTTATACAAAGTTTATTTGGCTCACAATTATGGATCCTGGGAAGTCCAAACTTAGGCAGTTCATCTGGTGACGGTCTTGTGCTGCTTCAACACATAACAGAAAGTGGAAGGAAAAGTGCAAATTTGCAAAGACACCAAACGCTAGAAGGAACAACACATTTTTCAAGGTAACTAATCCAGTTCTGTGAGCATGAGAATTCACTCCCTCAAGTTGACATTAACCTGTTCATGAGAGATCCACCCCATGACCCAAACACCTCTCGTTAGGCACTACTTCCCAACACCGCCACATTGGGGATCACATTTCAGTAAGAATTTTGGTTGGAGCAAACCACATCCAAACCGTAGCACCATGCAATTCAAGTCTTGACTAAGCAGTTACTCTTCTTGGCATTTACCCTAATTAGTTTAATACATAAGTCCAGGCAAAAGCTTCACACAGATAATTATAACAGATTTTTTCACAGTTGTCAAAACTTTAAATCAACCAAGATGTCCTTCAGTAAGTAAGTGGATAGAGACACATCCAGACAACAAAGTATTATTCAATGCTAAAAAGAAATGAACTATTAAACCATGAAAATACATAAAGGAAACTTAACTGCATATTACCAATCTGAAAAGGCTATATACTATATGATTATGGCTATATGCCATTCTGAAAAAGGCATAACTATGGAGAGGGTAAAAAAGATCATTGATTATCAGGGGTTGGAGGGGAAGGAGGGATGAACAGAAGATGTACAGATGACTTTTAGTACAATAAAACAATTTCCTCTCACATTATAATCTTGAATACATGTAATTATACAAAACCCATAAACTGTGCAACAAGAGTGAACCCTAATGCAAACTATAAACTCTAGGTGATAATGACCTGTAGGTCCAAATTGTAA
The DNA here is from genome assembly GCF_047675955.1 of Chlorocebus sabaeus. Classification (NCBI taxonomy): domain Eukaryota; kingdom Metazoa; phylum Chordata; class Mammalia; order Primates; family Cercopithecidae; genus Chlorocebus; species Chlorocebus sabaeus. Next base: position 4,545,111 of record NC_132927.1, read on the forward strand.
CAAATGTACCTCCCTTGTGTAGAATATCGATAGTGGAGGAGCCCTTGCCTGTGTAGTGTATGAGAATACTTTCTGCTCAATTTTGTTACAAAACTAAAAGCGCTCTTAAGAATCAAATGTATTTATAAAGCAATTATTGGTAGTACCATAGTTCAGAATAAATCATTCAAGTGTGTTTTCTTCTCTTTCCTCTTAGGGATCTCTTTGGAAAAGGTTAGCTTTACTTTCCATGCATTTGCATAAAAACATAATTAAGTTTTAACTGAGCTAACTCCTGGCCTTGCACCCCAAACAGCCCTCTACAAACAAGTGTCTAGGTGGAAAGAGCCAAGACTATCTAGGTGGCATTAGTTTGCTAGAATTCAGATCTGAATTACACATGACTATCTTTAGAATCTTCCTTTCATTTCTCCCAATTGCCAGTGGTTGTGCTATTAAACTGGTGCTTGGGGAAAAGAGAATTCCTGCTTTGTGGCATTTGCAAATTTTCATGCCATCAATACTTTCATTAAGATTGATTTCAAAGTACCAAATGACTTACAATATTCTTCCCATCTCATATTCTTTCACCCAGTTCCATTTTATCTGTCTTCTTCTTATGTGTTTATACTAAATCTTAAAGAAACTTTGTGGTTGTCTCTGAAGCTGACTTTCAAAACTATAAAGAGATTCAAATAGTCAGATGTATTAATAATTGAAACAGTTTATGGGATCTCCTTCTCTAGTCAAAATATTTGAACTTAAAATATGAAACTTAAGAGTCAAAAAAGACATTTGTCTAAACATTAGTTTCCAGTTACATGCCAAATATAACCTTCTTCACTCTCACAAATACTTCTGAAACCTTAATAATATTTTAAAATACTTTGTTTCTAATCACACTTTTCAGAAAAGTGAAATAATACTATAAAGGAGAGGAAAATGACTTTTTTTATGAAATACAATCATAAGGCAGATAAGCAGTTATTTTTCCCCTGTCATTATGAATGTGATGGATTAAGTTTCTATTTATCTCCTTCCAGTGAGCATTTCAGGATATCTAGCATTTAACTACATTACCTTCCAAATAATTATATGTAAATAAGCAAGGCTGATAATATCAAATGATTATCTGGAATCAACTTCAATATACAGTAAATATTACCTGCAAATTATAGAACATTATTAGAAAATAATGGCATAATACAACTCACAGTGGACTGTCATCATCTAATTTGTTTTAAAGTAGTTCTTTAAAGCAAATAGTATTATTATTTTTACATGACTGATAAGAAATAAAACATTGAGAAAGATAACATAACACTGAGTGATTTGGGTCATTTTTTACACAAGGTCACATAGCCAATGAATGGTAGAACAAAAATTCATTCATTCAACAAAATGTATTGAGTGCTAAACATACTGCTACAGATAGAAAGGTCTTTGTTCCGTTCAGTTTACAGTCTATTGAAGGGCAAATAATATTAATTCACATTCACAACACAGTAATAAATGCTGTGGTACAAGTATGAGCAGAATACTTTTGGAGCACGTAAGTGGACACAAATCATACTGAGAACAAGAGAACAAAGTAAAATACAAGCTGAGATTTAAAGAACTATTAGGAGTTAGGCTGATAAATAATATTGGCAAAGATGTGTCCAGAGGTAACAATACATGATAAGGAAGGGGAAAAATATGGGCAATTTGGATAACTTAGTAAGTTCAGTGTGACTGGAAAAAAATGCATAAATCTGAATTGTGACAAATAAAGCTAAAGAGGTATGCAGAGATAAGTATTATGAGTAATATCATCTTTTATGTTTTGCCCACTATACCTCATCTGAATAATATATACTCCAATTAATATCTGCATCTTGTGATAACACTGATTCTAAACTGATTCTCAAAGAGAAAGTCTCAAACACTACGTAGCTTTTGATTCTTAAAATCCTCTCAGAAAGTTACATGAGGCCTATTGGTGAAATTTTTTTTTTCAGGAAAATAGCGCAGGTATGAAATTTAGAAAGGATATTATAACAGCAGCATAAAGGATAGATGAGAGAGTAAGAATGAAAGATTGGTCAGTAGACATTGCAATTATTCAGATGAGAGGTACTGATAATCTCAAGTAAGGCTGCAGCAATGGAAATATGGCAGATGATTAATATACTAGTCTGCACATGTTGATAACTCATGGAATATAGGGATTTAAGTAATATGAAATAGAATAGCTTCACATTTCTGATTTATTTTCATAATACAGTTTTTCTTAGCATTTTTGAGGTCACAGACTTCTTTAAGTATCTGATTAACCCCTGTCCTATGACTAAAATTGATTTATACTATTTTATGGGTTTCACGAGTCTCTCCAAAGACCCCAGGCTAACTACCACTGTACTGGATTAATCTATGATGAAAGAAATACAAAAGGAAAGAATATTCTGGGGAAGAAGTATGATAGCTCATTCATTTCAGACATACTAATGTGCTTATGAAACTTTTTAAAAGATATTTTAAGAACTTGGGTTATATTTTTCTGAAGGTCAGCAAGGATGTCATTGGTGAAGATCGTTGTAATTAACTTTTAAGTATTTGCTGAGGCTATATGTTTGGATAATCTCATATAAAAAACTGTGTAGAGTGACTGGAACAGAAAAAGAAGGTCTGAGTCTGAAAAGCATACGCATTCACAGAATGATTAAAGGATATATGCACACATGAGAAAGAAAGACCAAAAAAAATCTAGACTTCAAAGCCAAGATCTCAACTACCATTGTCAAACTCTGAAGGTTAAATTCAATGTTGTATGTGAATTTATACAATCCCAATGTTGCTTATAGGTGTCTCTAAAATTTTGATCCAGTAAAAATTTTGGTATCGTTTAATGCTCAGAGTGCTATTTTATATGGTGTTATGTTTACATATTTGCATTTCTTAACATTTTAAATAATTAATTGTTAACATTTTTGATGTGTGTGTATGTGGGTGTGTGTATATAACCATTTAATCTCCCATGTGTTCTATTTTATATTTGAAGATAATGAGGCCCATGTTCAAACCTGAATATGACTCCAGCATGAGAATATTCACACTGTATCACAAGAGAGAAAGATACATGTAATCAGTATCAATGTCTCTTTAACATTGCTAGTTATTACTGTGTAATGATGGGGGGGCACTGTTGTTTGTTTCTGTGTAATACACAGTATAAAGTTAAAAAAACAGTTAACAGAAGTACAGTCTAATAAAAGTTCCTCTAAACCCATCTGTTTTACAGAACTAAATCATGGTCTTCCTTTATCGGTGGATAGAGAGCTAATATTATGGAAGAAAATAAAACAACTGATAGTATTCAGAATGTAGTTAATGAATCTGTGATATAAAGTATTCACACATTTTAAATTTTAATAGCTTCTCTTGACAAGCAGATTCAAGATTCACTGAAAGTTTTTCTCAAGATCTATGCAATAGACATTTTATGTAAAAATATAGATGGCAGCAATATATACTTGATATACTTAACAGTTTTGAAGTCAACACACACTATGCCACGTTGTAGTCAAAATTCCTTGAACTATATGGATATTACTCTTGACAAAAGTAGCAGCCTAACAAAATTGCTGTATAAATATAGTAAGGGATAAAACTCAATACTGATTCTGGTCAAATAAACTTACCTTTAAATCTCACTGACTTTCTTTTTTCTTTTCTCACCTTTATTTAGGTTCGGTGGAACATAAACAGGTTTGTTATATAGGTAAACTCATGCCATGAGGGTTTGTTGTAAAGATTTTTCATCACCCAGGTACTAAGCCCAGTACTCAATAGTTATGTTACTGCTCCTCTCCCTCCTCCCAACCTGCAACCTCTGGTAAACTCCTTGTTCCCCTCTTTGTGTTCTTGAGTTCTCCTCCTTTAGCTCCCACTTGTAAGCAAGAATATTCAGTATTTGGCTTTCTGTTCCTGTGTTAGTTTACCAAGGATAATGACCTCCAGCTTTATCCATGTTCCCACAAAAGACATCGTCTAACTCTTTTTTATGTCTTCATAATATTCCATGGTGTACAGGTATCGTATTTTGTTATCCAATCTGTCATTGATGGTCATTTACTTTGATTCCATGTCTTTGGTATTGTGAATAGTGTTGCATGTATGTGTCTTTATGGTAGAATGATTTATATTCCTCTGAGTATATACCCAGTAATGGGATTACTGAGTCAAATGGTAGTTCTGTTTTTAGGTCTTTGAGGAATCATCATACTGCTTTCCACAATGGTTGAACTAATTTACAGTCCTACCAACAGTGTATAAGTGTTTCATTTTCTCTACAACCTCTTCAGCATTTGTGATGTTTTGACTTTTTCATCATAGCCATTCTGACTGGTGTGCAATGGCATCTCATTGTGGTTTTGATTTGCATTTCTCTAATGATCAGTGATATTGAGCTTTTTTTATTTTCATATGCTTTTTGGTCAAATGTATGTCTTACTTAGAAAAGTGTATATTCATGTTCTTGGTCCACTTGTTAAGCGGTTGTTGTTTGTTGTTCTGTAAATTTGTTTAAGTTCCTTATAGATGCTGGACAGTAGAGTTTTGTCAGATGCATAGCTTGCAAATATTTTCTCCCAGTTTGTAGGTGGTCTGTTTATTCTGTTGATAGTTGCTTTTGCTGTGCAGAAGTTCTTTAGTTTAATTAGATCCCATGTGTCAAGTTTTGCTTTTGGCATCTTCATCATGAAATCTTTACTCATTCCTGTGTCCAGGATGATATTGCTTAGGTTGTCTTTCAGGATTTTTATACCATCGAATTTTACATTTAAGTCTTTAATCCACCTTGAGTTGATTTTTGTATATGGTCAAAGGAAGGGGTCTAGTTTTGGTCTTCTGCACATGGCTAGCCAGTTATCCCAGCATCATTTATTGAATAAAGAGTCATTTCCCCACTGTTTGTTTTTGTCAGTTTTATTAAAGATCATATGGTCGTAAGTGTGTAGGCTATTTTATCTCATTCGTCTCTGTGTCTGTTTTTGTACCAGTACCATGCTGTTTTTGTTTATAGTATCCCTGTAGTATAGTTTAAAGTCAAGTAACATGATGCCTTCAGCTTTGTTCGTTTTGCTTAGGCTTGCTTTGGCCATTTGGGCCACTGTTTGGTTCCATATTCACTTCAAAATAATTTTTTTCTAGTTCTGTGATAAATGTCATTTGTTGCTTTATAGGAATAGCTTTGAATCTGTAAATTAATTTGGGCAGTATGGCCATTTTAATTATATTGATTCTTCCTATTCATGATCATGAAATGTTTTTCCATTTGTTTGCATCTTCACTGGTTTCTTTGAACAGTGTTTTGAAATTCTTATTGTAGAGATCTTTTACCTCCCTGGTTAGCTGTATTCTCAAGTATTGTACTCTTTTTGTGGCAGTTGTGAAAGGGACTGTATTCCAAATTTGGCTCTCAACTTGGTTGTTGTTCATGTAGAGGAATGCCAGTGATTTTTGTACATTGTTTTTATATCCCAAAACTTTGCTGAAGTTTATCAGCTCCAGGAGCTTTTGTGCTGAGACTATGGGATTTACAGAATCATGTCATCTGCAAACAGTGATAGTTTGACTGCCTTACTATTTGGATATCTTTTCTTTCTTCCTCTTGCCTAATTACTCTGGCCAGGACTTCCTGTATTGAATAGAAGTGGTGATAGAGGACATACTTGTCTTGTGCCAGTTTTCAAGGGGAGTGCTTGCAGCTTTTCCCTATTGAATATGATGTTGGCTGTGGATTTCTCATAGATGGCTCTTATTATTTTGAGGTATGTTCCTTCAACATCCAGTTTATTGAGACTTTTTGACATGAAGAGTTGTTGAATTTTATTGAAAGCATTTGGTGCATCTATTGAGATAATCATGTTTTTTGGCATTAGTTCTGTTTATGTGATGAATCACATTAATGGATTTGCATATGTTGAACCAACCTTGCATCTAAGGGATGAAGTCTACTTTATTGTGGTGGATTAGCTTTTCGATGTGCTGCTGGATTCAGCTTGCAAATATTTTGTTGAGGATTTTTCCATCAATGTTCACAAAGAGTATTGGCCTAAATTTTTTGTTGTTGTTGTCATTGTGTCTCTGCCAGGTTTTAGTATCAGGATGATTTTGGCCTCATAGAATAAGTTGGAAAGAAGTCCCTCCTCCTCAATTTTTTGGAATAGTTTAAGTAGGATTGGTACCCGCTATTCTTTGTACATCTAATAGAATTCAGCTGTGAATCCATCTGGTGCTGGGTGTTCTTTGCTTGGTAGGCTATTTATTACTGTTTCGATTTAGGAACTCATTATTGGTCTGTTCAGGAATCAATTTCTTCTTGGCTTAGCCTTGCGAGGGTGAATGTGTCCAGGAATTTATCCATCTCTTCTATGTTTCCTAGTGTGTGTGCACAGATGTGTTTATAGTAGTGTCTAATGGTTACTTTTATTTCTTTAAGGTCAGTGGTAACATCCTCTTCATTAATGTTAATTATGTTTATTTGAATCTTCTGTCTTTTCTTCTTCATAAGTTTAGCTAGCATCCTGTCTCATTAAAATTTTCAAAAAAAAAAACAACTGCTGGATTTGTTAATCTTTTAAATGGTTTATTGTGTCCTGATTTCTTTCAGACTCTAATTTAGGTTATTTCTTATTTCTTCAGCTCTAAATTAGGTTATTCCTTATTTTCTGCTAGTTTTGAGGTTGATTTGCTCTTCCTTGTCTAATTCTTTCAGCTGTGATGTTAGGTTGTTAGTTTGAGATCTTCCTAACTTTTTGATGTGGGCATTCAGTACTTTGAATTTTCCTCTTAACACTGTCTTAGCTGTGTCTCAGAGATTCTAATATGTTGTATCTTTGTTCTCATTCATTTCAAAGAACTTCTTGATTTCTACCTGAATTTCATTATTTACCCAAAAGTTATTCAGGATCATTTTGATTAATTTCCATGTAATTCTGTAATTTTGAATTATTTTCTTAGTCTTGACTACTATTTATATTGAACTGTGGTCTTAAAGCCTATTTGGTATGATTTCATTTCTTTTGCATTTGCTGAGGATTGTTTAATGTCTAATTATGTGGTCAAATTTAGATTATGTGCCTGTGGCAATGAGAAGAATGTATACTCTGTTGTTTTGGGGTGGAGGGTTCTGTAGAGTTCAGTCAGATCCTTTTGGTTCAATATTGAATTCTAGTCCTGAATATCTTCAATAATTTTCTGCCTTGATGATATGTCTAATACTGTCAGTGGAATGTTGAAGTCTCCCATTATTATTGTGTGAAGTTTATGTTTCTTTGAAAGTCTTTTAGAACGTGCCTTATGAATCTGGGTGCTCCTCTGTTGGGTGCATGTATAGTTAGGATGGTTAGATCTTCTTGTTGAGTTGAACATTATATCATTATGTAATTCCCTTTTGTGGCTTTTTTTTTTTTTTTTTTTTGAGACTCACTCAGAGTCTCACTCTGTCGCCCAGACTGGAGTACAGTAGCTTGTTCTGAGTTAGTGAGAAGAATAGCCTGTGGGGACTTTGGACTTTGGACACAGTCACTTTTTTTTCTTTTTCTTTTTCTTTTTCTTTTTATTGCCAAGATGGAGTCTTGCTCTGTCACCCAGGCTTGAGTGCAGTAGCACAATCTCAGCTCACCACAACCTCTGCCTCCCGGGATCAAGCGATTCTCCTGCTTCAGTCTCCCTGAGTAACTGGGATTACAGGCACATTCCACCATACCTGGCTAATTTTTGTATTTTTAGTAGAGACGGGGTTTCACCATGTTGGTCAGGCTGTTCTCAAACTCTTGACCACCTTGGCCTCCCTAAGTGCTAGAGTTACAGGCGTGAGCCACCGCACATGACCCCTTCTGTGTCTTTTAAAAATCTTTTTTGATTTGAAGTCTGTTTTATCTGAAATTAGGATTGTAATTCCTGCTTTTTTTTCTGATTTTTCATTTGCTTTGTAGATTTTCTTGCATCTCTTTATTTTTAGCCTATAGGTGTCATTACATGTGAGATGAGTCTCTTGAAGACAGAATACCATTGAGTCTTGCTTTTTAAAAACAATACAGCTTGCAACTCTGTGCCTTTTAAGTGGGGCATTTAGACCATTAACATTCAAGGTTAGTATTGATATCTGTGGTTTTGATCCTGTTCTCAAGTTATTAGCTGGGTAGTATGTTGGCTCATTTGTGTGGTTAATTTATAGTGTGACTGGCATGTGTTCTTAGGTGTGTTTTTGTGTTAGTTGGTAGTAGTCTTTCCTTTCCATATTTAGCACTCCTTTTAAGATCTCTTCTACGGGAGGCCAGTGGTATCAAATTCCCTCAACATTTCCTTATCTGAAAAAGATCTTCTTTCTCCTTTACTTGGGCATCTTATGTTGGCTTGATTTGAAATTCTTGGTTGAAGATTTTTTTTTCTTTAAGCATGTTGAATATAGGCCCCCCAATCTCTTTTGGCTTGTAGGGTTTCAGCTGAGCGGTCTGCTGCAAGCCTGATGGGGTTCTCTTTGTAGGTGACCTGCTCTTTCTCTCTAGATGGCTTTAACCTTCTGTGTTTGATTTTGATATTGGGAACTCTGATGATTATGTGTCTTTGAGCATGATCTCATGTAGAATCCTGCAGGGATCCTCTGTATTTCCTGAATGACTGTTGGCCTTCCCATGCAGGTTGGGGGAGTTTTCATGGATGATATCCTGAAATGTGATTTTCAAGTTATTTGCTTTCTTCCCATCTATTTCAGGGATGCCAGTGATTCATAGGTTTGGCCTCTTTACATAATCCCATATTTCTGTGAGATTTGTTTATTCCTTTTAATTCTTTTATCTTATTTTCTTCTGACTGTCTTCTTTCTGAGAATCAGTCTTCAAGTTCTGAGATTCCTTCCTCACCTTGATCTATTCTCCTGTTAATACTTGTGATTGCATCGTGGAAGTCTTGTATTGTGTTTTTCAGCTCTGTCAACTCTGTTAAATTCTTTTTTAAACTGGCCATTTCATCTTTCAGCTTCTTTATTGTTTTACTGTGATGCTTAGTTTCTTTGGATTTAGTTTTGCCCTTTTCCTGAATCTCAACAATCTTTGTTTATATCTGTTTTCTGAATTATATTTCTGTCATTTCAGTCAGCTCACCCTGGTTAAGAAGTCTTGTTGGAGAACTGGTGCAGTTAGTTGTTTGGAGGACACAGGACACTCTCGCCATTAGAGTTACTGAAGTTCTTGTGTTGATTCTTTCTCATCACTGCATGTGGGTATTCTTTCAACTGAAGGGTAAATTGAGCACTTCTTTTCTAGATGTTTTCACAGGGCTGAGGCATGGTGCAGGGTCTTTATTTATAACCACCTCCATGACTTTGGTTTCAAGAAGGTATGTTAACGAACTATTTTTGGTATTTAATCTTTTGTGTGTGATCTAGTAGGTGGTGCTGAGGCATGTTAGTCAGTTGGTAGGCTCTTGCCTGGTTGTGTGGTTCTCCTATATTACTTCACAGTTGCACACTTGCTCCCTCTCAATGCTCTGAAAGTGTGGGCTCCTCTCTCCCTTATGTGCTGGCTTTAGATTGTGGCTGGGCACTCCCAGGCTTCCTACTCCAGCTCTTCGGCAATCTCAGGGTTTGTGTTCCTTCCCAACTTGGAGGCAGCAGAGCAAAAAACCTTAGTGGTATTTGTGGCCAAGGGTTTTTTGCTTCTCTCCTGGGGGTTCCACCCCAGCAAGATGCAGGTCAGCAATTGCTCAGTGCAATTAGCCCAGGACAGAAGGTCTGTGCTGTGGACCTAAGCTAGCGGTTCCCTGTTTGATGATTAGCAGGGGGTGTGGGTGGAAGTTGGGGGAGAAAGACCATCCTGCTCTCCTGTGTCAATTGCCATTTGTTGGCGGTATGAATAAGGTGCTTAGGGTATTTGCTCTTTCATTAGTCAGAGGGTAGCAAGGACAATTCCACTGCAGAAGCATTGGTAGAAAGGCTACCAGTTGCCCCTTAGGGCTTTGCCTTCAAGAAACATGGAGCCACTATTATTGGGGGAGTTCTGTCAGTGGGGTGGGGTGGCTGCATTGCTTGTGTCAGATTGGGGTTCTGCTTTTTAGGGAACAGGGGATTCAAAGGCTCACAGGGAGAAGAGCTTGGTCTCCTCTCTATGTGACGGCTGTGGCGTATTATAAGTTTGGGTACAGCCCTCAGGCTCCTTATTTATTCCCTAGCCAGGGCCCCTGTCTGGTAAAGACTGGGGATTGTTTGTTTCCAGGGTAGAGGGGCTGGACTCTCTCTGTATTGTGTCTGCAGTGTGCTGGAGTTGCCAGCCTAATGACAAGGCTATTTATTCCTTCCCCAGCCATTGTAGTGGTGGAGGAGCTGTGGATTGACTGACTCTGGGACTTCCTCGTTGAAGAAATGCTGGGCTTCTTCTGACTGTGGTGATCAGGAAAGGCAAGGTGGTTGTGCTGGAGTCCCAGGTAATGTGGCCTTGTCCAGTGAGAAGTGAAGACTAGAATCTGCATGTAGAACAGTTTGGCCACTTTTTTGTGAGGTAGGTGCTTTGTGCTGGGAGTCTGGACTAGCTCCTGGTCCCCCACAGACTCTCCAGAGCATGGAGACAGCAAGGTCAAGGGCTGCAAAACAGATGGCAACCCACCCTGCTCACTGGAAGATCTGTCCTGGGAGTTTCAGAGCTGTTACTGGCTCAAGAGCCCCAGTAGAAAGTAGCTGGAAGCCCAGACTGGTTGGACCTGCCCTTTGAGGAAATATGGGAATGAGAACTCATTTAACAGTTTGGCAACCTTTCTGTAAGCCTGTTACGATATGCTGGGGGTCCACTCCAGTCCCAAGTCGCCTCGAATTTTTCAGTACCTGAATCTATCAACAGTGAAGGCTACAAAACATCAAAGATGTGTCCTTCCCCTCCCTCTGGGAATTTCATCCCAAGTAAGTACAAATCTGTTGTCTGCAGGAATGCGCACATAGGATGTTCCTGGAGACCCTGGCTGGGAGGTTCTGCTCAGTGGACAGTAACAGGAATGGGGTCCTGCTTTAAAAAGTAGTCTGGACACATTTTATAGAGCAGCTCTATTGTGCTGGGGTGCACTCCAATCCCCGACTGCCTCTGACTTTCCAATGCCTGAAAACTGGAATGGGTAAGTCACCCAAACAGCAAAGATGGCAGCCAACTCCTTAGTCTGAATGTTCCATCCCAGGAGTTTGAAACCTCTGTCGGCCAGAAAACATCAGTGGGGTTATATGGTCTGGCTCTGTATCCCCACCCAAATCTCATCTTCAGTTGTAATCTGAATTGTAATCCCTATGTGTTGCAGGAAGAATTTCCTGGGAGGTGATTGAATCATGGGGGTGATTTCCCCATGCTGCTCTCATAGTAGTGAGTGAGGTCTCATGAGATCTAATGGATTTGTGAGCAGCTTTTTCCCCTTTCACTCTGCACTTCTCTCATTATTCTCCTTCCCACCACCATGTGAAGAAGGATGTGTTTATTTCCTTTTCTGCATGATTGTAAGTTTCCTGAGGCCTTCCCAGCCATGCTGAACTGTGAGTCAATTAAACCTCTTTCCTTTATAAATGATCCAGTTTCAGGTATTAGCAGCATAAGAACACACTAATACAGTAAATTGGTACCAGTAGAGTAGGGAGCTTCTACAAGGATACTCAAAAATGTGGAAGCGACTTGGGAACTGGGTAACAGGCAGAGATTGGAATAGTTTAGAGGACTCAGAAGACAGGAAAATGTGAGAGAGTTTGGAACTTCCTGGAGACTTGTTGAATGGCTTTGACCAAAATGCTGATAGTGATATGAACAATGAAGTCCAGGCTGAGGTAGTCTCAGATGAAGATGAGGAACTTGTTGGGAACTGGAGCAAAGGTGACTCTTGCTGTGCTTTAGCAAAGAGATTGGTAGCTTTTTGCCTCAGCATTAGAGATCTGTGAAACTTTGAACTTGAGAGAGATGATGTGGTATATCTGGCAGAAGAAATTTCTAAGCGGCAAAATGTTCAAGAGGAAGCAGAGCATAAAAGATTGGAAAATTTTCAGCCTGATGATACAACAGAAAAGAAAAACCCATTTTCTGAGGAGAAATTCAAGCCAGCTGCATAAATTTGCATAAGTAATGAGGAGTCAAATGTTAATCACTTAGACAATTGGGAAAATGTTTCCAGGGCATGTCAGAGACCTTCACAGCAGTCCCTCCAATCACAGCATTACAAGCTCAGAGTCCTAAGAGTGGAAAATAGTTTCCTGGTCTGAGTCCAGAGCCCATCTGCTCTGTACAGCCTTGGGACTTTTTCCCAGCCATTCCAGCCATGGCTGAAAGGACCAAAGTACAGTTCAGGTTGTGGCTTCAGAGGGTGCAAGTCCCCAGCCTTTGCAGCTTCCACGTGATGTTGGTCCTGCAGGTGTGCATAAGATAAAAATTGAGGTCTGACAACCTCCACCTAGATTTCAGAGGATATATGGAAATACCTGGATATCCAGGCAGAAGTCTGCTACAGGGACAGGGCCTTCATGGAGAACCTCTGCTAGGGTAATGCAGAAGGTGAAATGTGAGGTGGGAGCCCCCACACAGAGTCTCCACTAGGCCACTGCCGAGTGGAGTTGTGATAAAAGGACCACCATCCTTCAGACCCCAGAATAGTAGATCCACCAACAGCTTTCCGCACATGCCTGGAAAAGTTGCAGACACTTAATGTCAGCCATGAAAGAAGCTGAGGTGGGCACTGCATCCTGCAAAGCTTTAGAGGCAGAGCTGGCCAAGGCCATGGGAATCATCTCTTGCATAAGCATGACCTGGATGTGAGACATGGAGTCAAAGAAGATCGTTTTGGAACTTTAAGGTTTGATGACTATTGGATTTTGGACTTGCATGGAGCCTGTAACCCCTTTGTTTTGGCCAATTTATCACATGTGAAGTGGTTGTATTTACCCAATGCCTATACCACCATTGTATCTGGGAAGTAACCAAGTTGCTTTTGATTTTACAGCCTCAAAGGCTAAAGGGACTTGCCTTGTTTCAGACCAGACTTTGAACTTGAATTTTGAGTTAATGTTGGAATGACTTAAGACTTTGGAGGACTGCTGGAAAGGCTTGATTGTGTTTTGGAATGTGAGGACATGATATTTTGGAGGGCACAGGGATGGAATAATATGGTCTGGTTCTGTGGCCCCATCCAAATATCATCTTGAATTGTAATCCAAGTCGTAATCCCCACGTGTTGGGGAGGGACTTCATGGGAGGCGATTGGATCATGGGGGATTGGTGGTTCCCCCATGCTGTTCTCATTCATGAGAGTGAGTGAGGTCTCACGAGATTTGATGGTTTCATGAGAGGCTTTTCCCCGCATTCACTCTGCACTTCTCTCATTCTTCTCTTTCCTGCCACCATGTGAAGAAGGATGTGTTTACTTGCTCTTCTCCCATGATTTTAAGTTTTCTAAGCACACCCTCCCCAGTCCTGCAGAACTGTGAGTTAATTAAACCTCTTGTCTTTATAAATTACCCAGTTTCAGGTATGTCTTTATTAGCAGCTCGAAGATGAACTAATACAGTGGGGGATTGCTGGAAACCCTGGTCAGAATGTCCCACCCAGTGAGGAGTAACAGGATTTGGAACCCACTTAAAACAGCACTCTGGTCACATTTTCATAGAACAGCTGTGGGACCACTCCAGCCCTGGTCACCTGGACTCTCTAAAGCCTGAAGGCCAGAATGGCTAACTTGCCCAAACAGCAAAGATGGCAGGCCACCCCTCCCCCGGTAGTTCTATCTCAGGGAGGTGTAATGCTGCTACTGGTGACTGGCTGGAGTTCCAAGCCAGTGGTTCTTATCCTGAGAGGTGCTGGAGAAGCAGGGCCTGCAGACTGTCCCCGCTCAGCCTGCTGAGTTCAATCCTTTTTCCAGGAGTATGTACAAGGGGTCAGGTCTAACCTCCTTCTTTGCCAGAGTTTCAGCTGCTCTTGCCGGGTAGCCTGGGAAGTCTGGATATCTAGGGCTTCCAGGCTCTCCATTTGAGCTTGAGTGGCTGCTCTGCCAAAACTCTACATTGCTCTGTGAGTTTGACTGAAGGCCCTATGGAGTGGGTTTATGAGGAGACCTCTTGACTTGAGTGTTGCAAGGATCTATGAGAGAAATGTGGATTCCCAGGGTCACCTATTCATTAACAGCTTCCCTGGGTGGGGGAGGTTCCCCAGCTCTGTTTCACTCCCAGATGAGCTGTCGCCCTGCTTTGTTTTTCTCCATTTTCCATGGGTTGAGTTGTTTTCTTGATTAATCCCACTGCATATACTTGAATGTTTCAGTTGAAGTTACTGTATTTACCAATCATTTCTGTTCCTCTCTGTGAGAGGAGTGTATACTACCTGCTTCTAGCTGGCCATCTTGGCCCCTCCCCTCACTGAGTTTTTAATATTGTAGGTGACAGTACTTTAATATATCAGTTATTCTATTCAGAAAACTTCCGTTTGATGAGGTACGAGTATGGCACACATTATTTTGAGTTCTATTTTATTGTAATCATGTAACAAAGTTTCAGTAAAATCCACAGGAATAGTAGCTTCTTGGTGTCAGAGTCAGCATGTAAGTACAGATTGCCAAGGTAAACTCCTGTTTGAAACTAAGAGAGGATCTCATGAAAAGCATTACAGCTGTAAGAAGCACCATGATGACATTTTAAAGGATGGTTGTAATTCTGTAAATGATAGAAGTAATATTATAAAGTGTGATTATTTCAAAGAATGAATAACTCCATGCTATCCAGACAAAAGGAAAATTTCAAGTTTAATGCATCTTCAGGTCAGGTCTACATCACTATTTCATCCCACAATGCTTTAGTAGTGTCACTTTATCTCAAACGTTCCTCAGGCTATACTGCCACGTAGAGCTGCTGAGCACTTCAGAATAGCCTAATGGGAAAAATGAGTGTGTATGAAAGTATTGGTCAAAGTAAAATCCAAGGTCTTCAACAGAAGTAGTAACTCTAGTTTTAAAGATGTGAAGATGACTCATTTTGAGCTCTGCTACTTGATAATTTATTTACCCGAAGTTTCTGAAGAAGAGATCTGTTTTACCAAACTCTGAAATTCATAAACCCAAAGTCAGACTATCAGTGAAAGGCTCATACACTGTTGATAGGAATTTGACCACTTCGCTAATATATTCTGAATAGTGGCAGGAGGCAGACAAATCCTAGGTACATAGGGACAGGTCCCTGGTGAAACTTGACTTTCAAGTCAAAAGCAGCCTGAAATCTGAAAACTGGGCTGCTGGTTCCAGATGAGTGGGAACTTTTATTCCTGTTTGCCCAGTCTTTCCCAATTTGTTCCTTTGGAATAATGCTTTTTACTGAATGAAATGTTGCCTTTTCTAAGGTTACGTATGGCCCTCACCTCCACCATTCTGAGTTCTCAAAAGCCCCAGACTCAGCCACACTTGAAGGGACTACCTGTCTTCAGTTTGGGGGCCTATCCAACTTCAGGTATGGGACTGCCCACTTTGGGTCCCCTCTCTCCTGAGAACTGTTCTGTTGGTCAATAAAACTCTCCACCTTGCTTACCCTCCAGTTGTCAGTGTAACCTCACTCGTTTTGGACATGGGAAAAGAACCTGGGACCTGCTGAATGCAGGTACAAAATAGGCTACAACACTATAGCCCTCCACCCTCTGCTGTTGCTGGGCAGGCACCCCATGTGACAGAAAACAGTGGTAGGGCCAGGCCAGTCCAGGACTTGTGGGCTGAAGCAGAGCAGTGGGGCTGAATGAGCTGTAACACAAGTGGGCTGAAACACACTGTCCCCGGTGCCCCCATTTGCTGTGCTGTAGGAGGCAGGAAGGAGAGAAGAGCTATAAGCCTTCTGGAGGCTCAGACCTCAGTGCTCCCCAAGCCAGGGTGGTGACATGTTGTAATACCTTCATTGGGACTCTGCAGTTTCTGGGTTCTCCACGTTTCTTGGGTACCACTATGTTACCTTCATACAGACGCGGCACTCAAGGCAGAAGCAGGTTGTGGCATGCCCAGCCCAGCCGTGGACTGAATGTGGATCCCAGGGCGAGCATGGGATCTGTACCAGCAAGCCAAATGCAGCCCACTGGGCTAAGTGGCGGGATACCTTCAGCAGCGAGCCTGAGGCAGAGCAAGGGCCTGGGAAGGGACGTCACCAGCTGTGGAGGTCTCCAGCTGGCAAGGTGACAACAAAAATATCCTGCAACATTCTCAATGCTTTTGCTGTGCCTAGGATATTGTCCTGTGACAATATCTGTAGCAGAGCTTTTTCTACAGAAATCACTCATCACATCAAGTCATGTTGAAGAAAGACTGGTAGAAAAATCAGTCGAAAATTTTTAGGCCTAGCAGGAAGTTAGAAAGCCTACATAAGGCTAAATATTATCATTCCTATGAAAATATTTTTGTTTCTTTGTTGTTTGTTTTGTTTCTTTGTTGTTTATGTGTCAGTTTCAAGGAACCTGAAAAAGACCTTTGACCCTTTGACACTTAGGTCATTTCCACCTTTTGACTATTGCAGATAATTCTACAATGAACACGAGAATGCGAATATCTCCTTGAGATCCTGACTTCAATTTATTTGAACAAACACCCAAAAGTGGAATTTCTGGATGATGTGGTAAGTTCTTTTTTTAATTTTTTTTTATTGAGGAATCACCACACTGTTTTTCACAGAGGCAATGTACATTTTAAAATTTTAATGTATTTTTGACCACCATTTTCTTTTTGGAGATGGAGTCACACTCTGTCGCCCAGGCTGGAGTGCAGTGGTGCAATCTCAGCTCACTGCAATTTCCGCCTCCTGGGTTCAAGCGATTCTCCTGCCTCAGCCTCCCGAGTAGCGGGGACTACAGGTGCCCACTGCCACACCCTGCTTATTTTTTTTGTATTTTAGTAGAGATGGGATTTCAGCGTATTGCCCAGACTGGTCTTGAACTCCTGACCTCAGGCAATCTGCCTACCTTGGTCTCTCAAAGTGTTAGGATTACAGGCATGAGCCACTGTGCCTGGCCGACCACATTTTTAAAAAGAGCTTTGGGTCAGTCATCTATAAGATTAAAGTGCATCTGATGAATTTTTAAATTCCTTTCCATCATCCGTCTCATAAATGCATGTAAGTATATACTTAGTAAATGTTTCTGAATGATAGTTTTCAAAATTTTTCCATACATTAACCTCCTGTTTTTCTCTCACCATAATTATTGGAGCTAAGTACAAGAACATTACTTTGTATTTATTCTTTATTATCTGTATTTTTAAGTGATATCACAAATTTTTGTAGAATGATATAAATTCATAGAATGACATTTTAATTTATCTCTCTTACACCTCCTAAAATATCTAACTACAGATATGGTGTGTGTGCCAGGAGCCAGGATGGGGAAAGGATGGTCAGGATGGGAGGTAATATGAAAATTCACTGTATTTTCTGCTTAATTATTCAGTAAACCCAAAATAGATCAAACAAAAAGTTTAGTTAACTTTAATATCAAAATTGTCAAAAAGAAATGTCAATATTTCTTTTTGATATAATTTCAACTTTCATTTTAGATTCAGGAAACATATGTGCAGGTTTGTAGCATGGGTGTATTTTATGATGCAGAGGTTAAGGGTATGATGGCACCCATCACTCAGGTAGTGAGCATAGTACTCAACAGGTAGTTATTCAGCCCTTGCCCCCCACAGTGCCCTTTTGGATTTCCCAGTGTCTGTTGTTCCCATCTTTGTGTCCATATGTACCCAATATTTAGCTCCCACTTATAAGTGAGAACATGCAGTATATGGTTTTCTGTTCCTGTGTTAATCTCCTTAAGATAATGGCCTCCGTCTGTATCCACGTTACTGCAAAGGACATAATTTTATTCTTTATTATGGCTGTGTAGTATTCTGTGGTGAATATATATCACATTTTCTTTATCTAGTTTACTGTTGATAGGCATTTAGTATGATTCCAATTGCTATTGCAGATAGTGCTGCAACGAACATACACATGCCTGTGTCTTTTTTATATAATGATATCTATTCCTTTGGGTACATACCCAGTAATGGGATTGCTGGGTCAAATGGTAGTTCTGTTTTTAGGTCTTTGAGGAACTGCCACACTGTTTTCCAAAATGGTTGAACTAATTTACACTCCCACCAACAGTGTATAGGAGTTTCTTTTTCTCTGCAACCTCACCACCACCTGTTATTTTTGGACATTTTAATAATAGCCTTTATGACTGGTGTGAGATGATATCTCCCTGCGGCTTTGATTTGCGTTTCTCTAATGATCAGTGATGTTGAGCTTTCTTCCATATGCTTGTTGGCCAAATGTATATTTCCTTTTGAAAAGTGTCTACTCGTGTCCTTTACCCACTTTTTAATGGGCTTTTTTTCCTCATGAATTTGTTTAAGTTTCTTACAGATTGTGGTTATTAGAACTTTGTCAGATGTATAGTTTGCAAACATGTTCTCTCATTCTGTTGGGTTCCTGTTTACTCTGTTGATAGTTTACTTTGCAGTGAAGAGTTTATTTTGCAGTGAAGATTCGTTTGACTTCAAACTACTCTAAAGGCTACAGTAACCAAAATAACATGGTGCTGGTACAAAAACAGACACAGACCAATAGAACAGAATAAAGAACCCAGAAATAAAACCACACACTTACAGCCATCTGATCTTTGACAAAGTTGACAAAAATAAGCAATGGGGAAAGGACTTTTTATTCAATAAATTATGCTGGGGTAACTGGCTAGCCATAAACAGAAGAATAAAACCTTCCACCATATACAAAAAGTAGCTCAAGACATACCAAAGATTTAAATGTGAGACTTCAAACTATAAGTCTAGCATAGACTTATAGTATACTTATAGTATTTTAAAATGCTAGAAGAAAAACTAAGAAATACCATTCTGGACATCAGCCTTGTACAAATAATTTGTGGCTAAGACCTTAGCAATTGCAACAAAAACAAGAATTTACAGTTTCTTAAACTAATAGTCTAATATCTCAAAATACATGAAGTAATTTTGTTTATGATTAGCATTACTTTCTTTACTTCATGAAATATTCTCAATGAAATGTAAAATGGTAAAATGCTGCACATGTTTTTACCTGGGAGATAGATATAGATAGATAAAGGTATAGATATAGATTTAGATATAGATATAGATATATAGATATATATCCTCTTCCCACTAAGTCTTTTCATTCAACTTTCTAATTATTTTCGTTGTCACATCTGGTCGTTTTTTATGTTTTGCTTTATTTTTCAAGCTCTAGAGATCCTTATGGTTACACTGAACATGAGTTTTGTGGATTTAAGATTATATTCTATTTATTTTAGTTTCCTTGCAATGTTTCTCACTGTGCTTTAAATATTAGGGAAGCCTATAACATCTTGTACATGAGTGAATCATGTACGAGTTAATTTTTGTACAAAATGAATCACCCCTTCATAAAGTTTATGCTAATGACTAATATTGATTGTAAATAGCATGAGGAGTGAATTTGCCCCATCTCAATATTGTGAGGACAGTGGTTGCAAATAATAGAAGGGTCGATATTAACAGACATTCATATTTACACAAGACAGAGACCTATTCAATCTTCTATTTTTTTCTAGTTTCATATGGATACATTGCCATCTAAAATGTTAAAAAAAACTAATACCGAATTAATAATTTCAACCAACTCTCAATGGGCTCCCAATGTGGTCATTCACTTCATGTTTTTAAACTCTGCATTTTGAAGATAAAAAGGGAAAGGGGAGAGAGAGAGGAATAAGGAAGATAAATCAAGTGAAATCCAAATGAATGTAATAGGACTGAACCATCTCAATTAAAATGTATGCTATTGGTAAAGTAACCAATTTAATTTATATATGTACTACACAGTGCCCCAAACAATTTAAGCTCTTTTAACTTAACTAAATAATCCTGAAAAATAGAAGTGTCATATTGTGCACCAAAATCTAGTTTTCCACAATTCTGTGCATAGTAAAGAATAATTTATTTCAAAGTGAGTTATAAACATCTGAACCTTGGGGATAAACTAAACTCATTTTGACACTTAACTAAATTACAAATAATACATTGTTGATTGTATATGTGCAGTTCATTCATTTAAGTGTCTAGCACTCACAACTGATTAAATCAGGTTATGCATTCTGAATATTAAATACATTAGATATCATTTCTAGGTTTTACTTCTGTAAATTAGAAAACTCAATTTCATTTAAAAGCAGATAACAATTAAAATGAAGTTTTATAATATATCACAGACCACTCAAGATTGGTTTTCACTGGTAGTCTTCTGATAATTTCCTTTAGATCCAAATTCTACTGTATGTTATAAAATACATTAGACAAAAATTCAAGAGGAGAGTAAAAATGCAGTGGAGATGGTAAAATGTAATAATCCTCGCCCAGTAAGAATTAAATTTGGTGAAATTGCATACCCTTTCTTTTCATTTCTAAATGTGTTGCAACGAAGCTACTTTGAAATTGACAGCTGAAAATAATAAAAGTCCAATTATTTTGATGAGTGCTGCATACTATATTTGGTGCCTGGGAACTAAATTCAGGAAAGGCAATATTGGTCCATTCTCCATACTGCCTAATATCCTAAAATTCAAATAATTCATATCTATGGAACTATGATACTGTGAGATTGTGAAGAGGAATTCAGGCATTATAATGTAATATAAAGAACAAAGTCAATGGTGTCAGAAGATCTGAGTTAAAATCAAGGCCTTAAGACATACTAGTTTTATGAATAAAAGTCCATTCTTTTGGTTCTCTGGACTTCCAATTTATTCAACAGAAAATAATAAAAGTACTCTTCTTCTCTGCTCTTCATAGAGTTGTTAAATAGTTCAATTAAACAATGTTTACGAAAATGATTTTCAAGATATTTTCAGTAATATTAGATTTTAAGAGTAATAAAAGCTGTAATTTAAAAAGACAGCAATGACAAAGAAGAAAAAGAAATAGAAGAAGGAGAAATTGAGTTTTCTGTAATTCAGTCAAGCAAATACTTCAACCTTGGCAATTTAAGAAAGCAACTTTCTCCAACACAATTAAGTAACCAAATATCCTTGCATATAAACATACAGTAGTTTCTTCTACAGCAGAAGCCTCATTCTTTTTTATTTCCATGGATAGTTGAATTGTTTCTGAGGCCCATGAACCTGTTTTAATTTATATTTAATTTGTCCTGTTACTTTTATTAATTACCTACACCAAAAAAAATAAAAATAAAAACACTATTGTCTAAACTTCTCAACCTAAGGTGCCTCCAATGTGCTCTAATAACATAAAATGCTTAAGACTTCAAAGAGTTTATTACAAGTATTATTAGAGTCAGGAAATTATACTCTCTGAATCCGTGGATGTATCTGGCAGAGTAAGAACTTATTAAGTAACACAAAGAATGTTGTTCAAATAAACCAGTCAAATGAGAGTAAAGTTTCCTGATTTATCATATAAAATACAGAAGCCTACTAAATTTGAACTTCAGATACAGAACACAATTTCCAGAACATACTTTTATTAGAAATTTATTCATTATTTTTCTGAAATTCAAAATTTACTGTGTCCTATATTTTATCTGGCAATGCTAAATGAGAGGGAAAAATATGTTAGATGCCTTCAAGGCAATTGAATTCAGACAACCACATCAAGAAGTCATTTAAATTCAATGAGAAGTTAGAAATAATACATGAAAGAAGTAACAAAATCCTGTAAGTTAAAAAATGAATTTACTGGTCAAAGAAGCACATAACTTTGTAAAATACTAATCCACCAGGAAAGAAACAAATATATATCTCTCCAAATTAAGAGATCCATTTTGCCAGTGCTGTAGATTAGGTTAGTTGAGCAAATATTCATATATATATATATATTTTTTTTTTAAGTTGGACTGTAACAAATAACTTTCTTTGGCCAAAGCCGTATATGTGCAAGTGACAGTGTTTGCCAATATCAAACCTAGGCGTTAGGAAGTTAAACTTGTTTTTGCATATTTTTCTGAGAGAGTCCAACCTCTAAAATAAAAAGAACATCACCCAGGTACCTGTTGCCTCTTCACCCTGCACTCTAGATTGAAATAGGAAGGGCAAAATCCAGCAACCTACTGCTTGAGACAGAGTCAATCCAGCAGACCTGCATACTCATGATTAAGGAACAAGTGAGTATTGTTGAATGCCACTAAAATGTTGTCAGTATTTGTTACGCAGAATCACTGCAACAATAGCCAGCTGATCCAGCAATAGTTCTCACAAAAAGATTCTTCTCCTGAAATTTCTACAAATTTTGTAATTTTACACATAGTATATATTCCTGTAATATTTGTGTAGATTTGTATGTGTGTGTGTGTGTGAAGGATTTTATTTTTGTGTAAATTTAAGGGATACAAGTGCATTTTCTTACATAAATATATTGTGCAGCAATAAAGTCTCGACTTTTAGGGTAACCATCACCCAAATAATGTACGTTGTTTCCATCAGGTAATTTCTCAGCCCTCACTCCCTTCCCACACTTCCGAGTCTCCAATATCTATTATTCCACATTGTATGTTCATATATACACATTAGCCCCCACTTATAAGTGAAAATATGTGGTATTTGACTTTCTGTTCCTGAGTTGTTTCACTTAAGATAATGGCCTCCAGTTCTTTCCACGTTGCTACATAAGACATTATTTCATTTTTTGTGTATCTGAATAAACACACACACACACACACAAGCACATACTTAATGGAGTACTATAAAATTATATTTGTAGATATATAGTACATATAGTATGTATATATATGTATAATTTGATATAGATGATATAGATATAGATATAGATATAGATATAGATATAGATATAGATATAGATACAGATACAGGTATATATTTTCTTTATCCGATCTTCTATTAGTGGACACTTACATTGATTCCATGACTTAACATGAAAACCTCTGTGGAAAACAGTATGGAGATGTTTCAAATAACTAAAAATAAAACTATTTTCTTTAAATTTTGCATAATACAATTCCCCTAATGGATGACAGGCATGAAGAAAGAAAAATAAATAAATCAATGATAATCTAGGGTGACAAACCATCCTTATTTGTTCAGTAGTATCCCAGTTTTGTCACTGAAAGTTTCACTGGGACAGCTAGTCACCCTAAAAACAGTTAAAAGGCAAGTGCAAAGCAACTTTTTTTCCTTTTTTCTGAATCACAGGAAAAAATCTCATTTCTTTTATTGCCCATTTGTTACACTGTATATCAAATAAGCTTACCTCTCAGTGTATCCTAGGACAATTTGTAAAACTACAGATATTCTTTAGATTCTGTGCCTAATGGGAATTAACTTTAAAAAAAAAAAATCAAGCAGTTTTTATAGTTTTGTTTATTTATTTGTGAGATACCTCCATACTGTTTTCCATGTTGGCTATACTACTTTACATTCACACCAACAGTGTGCAAGGATTTCCTTTTCTCCACATTCTCTCCAACACTTATCTTTTTTTATCACAGCCATTCTAGCAAGTATGAGATTATATTGCATGGTTTTAATTTGCATTTCTCTGATGACTAAGGATATTGAGCATTTTTTCATTTACTTGTTGCCCATTTGTATGTCTGTTTGTGAGAACTGTCTCTTCAGATTCTTTATTTGTTCTTTAATTGGGTCATTTGTTTTCTTACCATCGAGTTGTTTGTGTTCCTTATATATTGCAGATATTAACCCCTTATCAGATGTGTGGCTTACAAATATTTTCTCCCGTTTTGTAAATTGTCTCTTCAGTCTCTTGATTGTATCCTTGACTGTGTAGGAGTTTCTTATTTTGATGTAATCCCATTTGTCTGTTTTTGCTTTTCTTGCCTGTGTTTTTTAATTCATTGAAAGCATTCTTTGTAAATTGAAGAATTGGATAAGTCAGAAATGTAATAGCGTTACTTGTACTCTTTATCATTGGTGTAAACAAAGAAATCATTAATCTCATTTTATTTTTCCCCACACAAAATCATGAGCCAGTATTGCCTAAGATTGAAAATGCATTTAGATTTCCAAGACAAATAATACTTTCCTTTAGATGAGTTTCTCATAGAAAATATTTCCTTTGATTGTCTTCCTAATATTTGAAGTTGTATAAATGCTATAAAATTACCCAGGAACCATTATATATACAGATGCATATTTGCTAGGAAATCAAATAATTTAAAAGTTACATTTATTCAGGCATTCTACAGAGCTCTGAGTAAGGAGCAACATATTAGGTACTTGTTAAGTTACCTAAGATGTAGGAATCATCTCCCCACCAATGCAAAACCGACAAATTAAAGCCCGAGAGCTCCTGCTTTTTAAACACCTTATGGTGAGGAGTAATAAAAGGATTTTTTTCTTCCATCTATATATAGAGTTAATCATTTCATTCTGCTTTTTTGTGATATGAAAGATAGCTTCACAAAGTTAGTTGAAAAATAGAATTATAAGATGAAAATTTAAAAAAACAAAAAAATTTATTTCTCAGCATAAGCTCCATCAATTTCAAGATACCCTTGTAAGCAATAACAGCCATTAAGTTCATCCCTAGAGAACTAAGAATCCTGGGAATTTAACCTTTTCAATGCTGTCTTTCTCTCTCTCTCTCTCTCTCTTTTTTTTTTTTTTTTTTTTTTTTTTTTGCATTATTAACTGAAAGAAAATGAGCACACTTTACAGATTTTTTTAAAAATGGGAAATGAAAAAGAAGTTAAAAGGAACCACCAAGTTAGGACTGTAAGGTGGATGCCTATTGATTTCCCATTAAAACTCACAAAGTTGCCCTTATTTGATGAGAGGAATGAGCAGAAGTACTGTCATAGCAGAGAAGGACTCTCTGGTAAAGCTTTCCTGAGTGATTTTCTGCTAAAACTGTGGATAACTTGCTCAAAACAGTGTAGTAATAAGCAGATGTTACTATTCCTTGGCCCTCCAGAAAGTCAGCAGCAAAATGCCTTGAGCAATTCAAAAAAATATTGTCATGTCCTGTCATACCCTTTGCTCTTGACTGGTCTGCATTTGTTTAGACTGAACCACTTCCACCTCTTGATAACCATTGTTTTGATTGTGCTTTGTCTTCAAGATCCTACTGGTAAAGCCATGTTTCATCTCCTGTTACAACTCTTTGAAGAAGTGCTTCAAAAATCTTGATCCCACTTGTTTAAAATTTCCCCTGAAAGTGCCACTCTTGTCTGCAGTTGATCTGGGCATAATGGTTTAGGTACCCATGGAGAGGAGCGTTTACTCAACTTTAATTTTTCATTCAGAATTCTGTAAGCTGAACCAATTAAGATGTCCGTGGTGTTGCATATTATTTTTGTTATTGTCAATCTTCTTCCATTAGGACACAAAAATGATTAATCTTTCTTTGCAAATCAATGTGGTTGGTCTGCTGCTGCAGGCTTCATTTCTAACATTGCCTCATTCCTTCTTAAAACAAATTATCCATTTGTAAAGTCTGATTTGGATGGGAGCATTGTCCCATAAACTTTTCATAAAGGATTAATGATTTTGTAATTCTTCCACACAAAGTTTTCCATAAATTTGAAGCTCGTTCATGTTTTAATTTTAGCAGAATTTGTGTTGCTCTAGTAGAAGCTCTTTTCAAACAGATGTCATGTTCTTAGTACCTCTAATTAGATCCTGTTCAGACATGTTATAACTTAGAATGAGTTTATTTGGGGGGGGAAAAAAAAAGAGGACCATGCATAGTTTTTTTCCATGAACTCTTTGAAGACCCCTCATATAACACTTGGCTCACCACAGGGATTTCTACTAATAACCAGAAAAAACAAGCAGAAAGTATTGCTGTACAACATATAGACTTATTAAAGTTTCATTATGTATTGATTGTTAGTCTGCAAAGAGTAGAGACCAAGTTATTTTATCTCAGCATCCTTAGTACGAAGTATATAGCAAAGTTGACAGAAGTTGCTGGGTGAGAATATGTGAGTTGAATACTCTAACACAACTTCCTGGGACGGATCCTGAAATGAAAGTATGGGTATTTAAGATGTTTTAGTGACACATTCCAAGAATTAATGTCAAATGTTAACCTAATTCCAAACATGAATTCAAATCTCAGTAATTTGCTATTTTTGGCTCACTTTGGTAATTTTTTTTGGTGTTTTAAGACATCTGCTACTTTCAGTGTCTACCATAGCATGTAGTTCAATTCTGCTAGTAGTTCCTTTTACTGTGGTTCAGACTTTATACCTGGACACCTGTTCCTGAGAATCAAATGTTAAAAACAGAAGGCCCTGAGATTTTCTTGCCAGTTTCTTGGTAAGGAATGGGGATCTTGTCTCTGAAACTTGATATGTTATTTGCAGCCCCAGTACCTATAGTCAGACTCCTTGACGAGGAGAGCCTATTTAGCCTGATTTTTAATTTAGTTGATCCATATAATAATTGTTCCATTCTTGTCTCCTCTTGAGATCTCCCACAGTCTCATTATGCACTTGTATTATTAAATACATGGCTGACTGATCCTGCTGCCATTTCAATTTGGATAACAAACTGCCTGTCACAGAAAATCTTTTTGTAACTTCTAAATATGGTGATTTCCACATGCAAACCCCTTCCAGTTTTCCTACCCAACTTAAATTACTTTTCCTTCTCAGTTTTTACTAGTATGTTCACATTTAAAAAATTTAAACTAATTCATTGGCCAGGCTACTGAGAATTGCTTATAAGAAGATATTTATGGAAACTTTATTGTGATAGATTTATTGTATGTAAGCTAATTTATGTTAATGTTATCTCAATTTTCATATAAGGTATCATAGACATTGAATTCTTCAAATATTTATATCTGCTATTTGAAGTATTCTTTGAGAAAGAGAATCACAAACAGAATTACCCATCCAGTCACTTCTGAAACAGAAAGAAAAATTAGGTTTTCATGTTACCAAAGGAAGATTGTACACTGATAATGGGTATCTTCATATTTCCCACCATTTCTGTGATTTGCTAGTACTTCAATCATGATTATATTTTATTTTTCTCTAACTATTGAATCAATATTCTCTCTGAAAACAATTTTCAAACTCCCTAGTCTTACCTGACCCTCTCAAATTACTTTTCCCTCTATCTACTTTATTTCCAAATCATTGCACTGAGCATTTGAGTCAAAATATATCTTCCTAATTAGGCATTCTAATTACCTTAAAACTGAATATTATTTCATTTTCTAAGAGCAAGCAACCTTTTCAAACTTCTTATAGATAGTTGCACATAGACATTATTAACATATATGTCACTCATCTTACAACATTTCTTGAGAGAACCCTTTCACGACAATCAAGACATCTATAGGACCTCCTACCTCATTATTTCCCAGTTTAAGGCCTTGTTTGTCTACAGTCAATGCCTTATCTACGATAAGTTTTATAAGAGCAAGTGACACTGCCTGTTTTGCTCTCATTTTATTCTTGGCATCTGGTTAATTTACTGGTATATAGTGGGTGATGAGTAAATACCTACTGTACAGATCAGTGAATGTGAGCAGCAGTGAACTAACACTATGCTTTGTAATTCATCATATTCTGAGGGTGCCCCATAGATTTCACATGATATATTTTGAAAGAGCAAATTTTTATTACAGGATACATTCTTCTAAAAGCAAAAATCCAGTCTTTGACCTTATGTTACTAAAACAGAAGTGCTTTTCACATAGTAGGCACTTAAAAGACATATTTTCGTGATAGATGATAAGTAAATATGACAATACAAGTAATATATTATCATTTATGAAATATTGTGTAAGAGTCAAGAACTCTTACATTTGACACAAATCATGTTTGAAGGAAACTAGAGTAGTCTGATATAAATTCAATTCAACTTCAATTAAGAAAGAATCAAAAAACTTTATCTTTTGCCTTAATAATAAGCATAGCACAATAATTTCTAATAAAAAATAAACACTAATATGCAGAAAATTTTCAACTTTTTATTTATATGACAGTAAAAATCTATAAAGGCCTAACATTTAAGCAAATGGACCTAGTTTAAACAGCTCATGAAAAGAATACTACAGGTCACGATAAGCAGTAGAGCAACTGATTTTTCCAGAAAAAAGAACGCATGCGTACATATTACTTGTGCATGTTTGATAGACTATTTTCACACTTCGTGTATAATCGCAGCAATAGACAGCTGGTTGGAGATTTCCCAGATGCTGGTACAATTTTATTTAAAAAGTATGATTGAATTATTATTTTTGGACTTAATTGAGATGCTTTACTGTAACAGTGACAATTTACACATTGTTTGTGCCTTCAACAAACCGTTAGATGTGAATGAGTCCCCATACTATAATTTTTACTGCAGAAAGATTTATCATCTGATTGCATGAGATTGTTTGCCAACTTAGCAGCAAAATAAAACAAAAAAAACTTAAATTCAGTTATCTTATTCCCAGTTTCAAGTAGGCTAAATTAGATGTAATTAGCAGTACAGTAGGTACTCCAAAGTTAATTTTTTAAATACTTTGGGAAGAATCTACCAGTGTTTCCAAAGCTCTGAGTCATGTCTACTAGTCGTTTTTTTTGTTTTTTTTTTTTTTCCTTCATATGCTTCAGATGACATTCATGTGAAAATATATTCCAGGAATTCTATCACTCCCAATGATTAGAGCAAAATAAGAGTAAAATTGTGCAATTTCTTTTTTGTCTACACAGAATTTATGAGGTTGTCAATTATAAAAAACTCCTTTACAATAATATTGTTGATATAACAACATTATATATTTTTCAAAATCACCCCATTCTCTTTAGGAGGCCACGGCGGGTGGATCACCTGAAGTCAGGAGTTCGAGACCAGTCTGGCCAACATGGTGAAACCCCATCTCTACTGATAATACAAAAATATTAGTCAGCAGTGGTGGTGCACGCTTGTAATCCCAGCTACTCAGAGACTGAGACAGGAGAATCGCTTCAACTCAGGAGGCAGAGATTGCAGTGAGTGGAGATCGTGCCATTGTACTCCAGCCTGGACAACAAGAGTGAAACTCTGTTTAAAGAAACAATTCTTTGATAGGGAATTATGAATTTGATATATCTGGTGATTACTGAAAATCAGCAATGTCATTAAAAATATTTCTAATAGATATCCTTAAGAGATTTCTAGACATTAACAAGAAGAAAGTTTTACTATATTTTTTAAAACTAGATCCAGGATTAGAGGGAATTGTACTTGTCTCCTTTAGTGTGAAACTCTCGGAAGAGAATCCTGTAGTTTTCGTGCTTATTTAACCCAGTCATATTCCTCCTATGGGTTTCTTTGCTTTTCAGACCCTTTCTCGTACACTTCAGATTCTATGCCACAGTTGATAACCTCTCTAATTTGTTTCTCAGCATTTACACTGATGTAGTACATTTAAGTAAATAGAAAATGACAGAAGAAAGGGAGGAGAAAAGGATGGAGGTGGAAAAGAGGGAGGAAGGAAGGAAGAGAGGAAAGAAATAAGGAAAGGAAGGAAGGAAGGAAGGAAGGAAAGAAGGAAGGAAGGAAGGAAGGAAGGAAGGAAGGAAGGAAGGAAGGAAGGAAGGAAGGAAGGAAAGAAGGAAGGAAGAGAGGGAGGGAGGGAGGGAGGGAGAGAGGGAGGAAGCGAGGGAGGGAGAGAGGGAGGGAGGGAGCAAAGTTGTCATTGGTTCTCTCACACATTATCCCCTCACAATATACTGAATAAAGTATTTCTGAGGTTACATATACTTCTCCAAACAATGGTGTGTTCTCATTGAAGCTAAGTTTCCTGTTCAGGAATAACCTAGGATAAAATAACCATATGATAGAATAGGACAACATATTTAATAATCTGTTGTAAATTTGCTACCATGCACAATTGGTTAAATAATTTCCATAGGAACTGCAATGTTTTATCAATATAATACAGGACTGATGTTTCTATAAAATCTATTTAACATGTTTAAAATAAGCCAGTTTTAGAGAACAGCTGCATCAAAAGAATCTTTGTAATGTGAAACAAAGTTCTCGTTTTTTAAAGAAGGTTTTCCTCATATTAAGTTCTAAAATTTAAGTTTAGCGTTATAGTAAATTAAGTCTTCAATCATCACAATAAATAAAGCCATCACAACAGGTAAAATAAATTTATGTAAAGAAACTTTTATCTGTAGAGTATTACTCGTTGAAGAGTTTTACTCTACTAACTACCTCTCATAACAAATTCAGTAGGATAAAAGTATATGAAATTATTTCCCAGGCAATCAAACTATGGTGAGTTATTCTATTCTCTAGAATCCACTTGTATAAATTTTATTTTTTGCAGTTGAAACTTTCAACCCAACCATCTGTCAGGATAAGTAGGATAAGGTTTTAATTACTTACAGCAATGCAATTATACCATTAATGTTCAGCTAAAATTGAGCCCATTCAATTTAATTAGCAATGCAGCTGTGAGAGAAAAACGATGGGTTCTTTCAGATAGCCAACACAAAGGGTTATAATGGCTCTCTCTCTCGCTCTCTTTTTTGTTTTTGTAGTTCCCTGGCCTGCATAATTCCTATTCTACCTTACTATTCTTTGAATGTATGTGAGTGTATGCATACTTAATGTATGGTAGATATGTATATATATGTACCATTTCCATATATGTACATATGTACACACATATCTCACACACACACACACACACACTTTTTTTGGGAACGCAAATCTCTTATTTGTGGCTATTCCTTTATATCTGCTCCACATATGGCATGAAAATGTAGTAATACGACTCACTGTTAAGTCATCTTATTAAAATTAATGCTTGTTTTAATAAATGCATTCTCAATACAGCAACTATGCTAGTCATGGGGTAAGGGGAAGATAAAAAATAGCCATAAAATATATCCAATCATCTGAAGATGCCTATAATCTATTTAGTGAAATGAGGCACTCATGTATAAAGCAGTTAAATGAAAAGGCAAGAATAATATTTTTAAAACACAGAGTAATTGGAAAAAATAAATATTGTGTGCCGTATTTTGAAGGGTTAAAAATAATGTAAACTTGAGAAGAGCAAGTATTACCTGAGACACTGGGCTTTTTCTAAGATTCAAAAAAGGCTTCAGATATCGATAAGCATATAAATAAGGGAAAAGACTCTTTAGGTGAAGGAGGTGATTCAGGGAGTGGCTAGTGGATGGCCTGAAGACATAGAAAGATGAATTCAAAGGGAAATAATTGTGCTAAGCAAAATAAGCCAGACATAGAAAAAATATTGTATAATCTCACTTGTATATAAAATATATAACAACACAAAGAGCTCAGATACACAAAGAGAATGATCAGTGGTTACCACTGGCAGAGTTGGGGAAGGAAATGGGGAGATGTAGGTCAAAGGACACAAAATTCCAGATATGTAGAATGAACAAGTTTAGAATTCTAATGTACAACATGAAGCATAAAACTAATACGATTGTCTTATATTAGGTATTTGTGTTAAATGGATTTTAGTCTTATACAAAGCGTACCTATGTGAAATGATAGATATATTAATCTGCTTTCCTGTTGTAACCATTTTACTATCTTTATGTATCTATGAGATCATGTTGTAAACCTCAAATATAAATGAGAAAATCTATTTTACCAAAGAACAATCACCTGAAAAGAATCAATAAATAATTTAATGAGACATACAACGTAGTCCAGTCATCATGAGCTAAGGCTTACTGGGGGAGGAAAGTCAGTCTAACTTGCTGAGTAACCAAACTCCTTCACAGTTTTAAGTAAATACATGTTTAAATTAAAAAAACAAAACCAGGAGCCAGGTCTTCCTGGATGAAAGACCAGTGATGGGAAGTAACGAAGAGTATACTGGATCAGAGAATCTAAAAGCATTCTCAGAACCATGAGAAAATGTTATGCTTCCCAGAAGCTTTTGTAAAATAAACTCCTGAAACGTGCAGTTTATAATTCCCTTTCTTTGATCCTGCTAACACTTTTGTTTTCTAAATAGAAATATTTTTTAAATGTTAACACTCTGAACATAAGGAAGGGATTAACAGTGTCATATCTGTGAGGTTCCTCCTATCAAATACCTCACAGTTGCTATAGCAATGATTTTACAAGCAGAGCCATAAAGAGAGAAAACTGACATGTTTGGAGAATCGACCAGGATTGTTAGAACTTGAGGGTATAAAATAAAATGAAGAGGCAGCATAGTGATGTGCTAAGAGCATGGAGTCTGAACAGGAACTGCCTGGGTTCAAATCCCAATAATAAGTAGCTGTGTCAACTGGAAACTAGTAACTTAAGCTCTCTATAGTAATTATTCTTCTTATCTGTAAAATAAGAAATATAATAGTACCTCATAGAGTTGTTGAAATAATTATGTGAATATTTTATGTAAAACTCTGAGAATACTGGCTTTCACTATAGAATTATTATGCAAGTGCCAGCTGTTATTATTACCAAAAAATCAATTTCACAACTATTATTCAACTCATAAGTGAATCCTCAGCAGTTTTTCTAATAACTAGCAAATTGTTTAACTTTGCATGTGTCAGACTTAATGAGTATCACTACCAGTATCTAATTTCCATGATAGCACCATGCCAATTATAACTCAAGTTTTACTAGTAAGTCCCATATAAGTTGAATTGTGTATTTAATTATTATCTATATGTAGTAATTTCTTGAAACTTTCTGAACAAAATTCCTAATTATTTTAGGCATAGGTCATAAAGTCAAATGGCCTTACGCACCAGATTCTTACCATAAATATGCAAGGCAGCAGGAATTTAAGCAATAGAGAAGGGCAGGGGCTATGGCCAAGAAAACAGGATGTCTGTACCAACAGGCAATGAGATTTGGCAACATTAATTGTCTTTGTAGTTGAATTTGGCTATTGGAATACCAATTTACAGCCCCATTAGTGCAAATCTTATATCAAGAAATAAGAGCTTCTCTAGTATCTAGTTATCCATTACTGCTAAACTTTCTTCAAGAAAAGAGGAATTGATTTTTATATTATCCTTTTACTCTTCCATCAGGAAATAGGAACATATATAGGAAACGTGAAAGAAAATATCTAGTAATCTGTTTAACTCTCACCATAATATTTAATTAGAGGAAAGGAGCACACAGATAAACTTCTAAGAAAAGTTTGAGAATATGCAAATGCTTTTTACATTTCACTGTTCATAAAAAGAGAGGTTTGAAGAGTGAAAGGAGTAGCTGTGCAGATGTTTCTTAACTTAGAATAAATTCAGTTCTCTGATGTTGAGTATATTTCAAGCAGTAGGCTTGAAATTCGGAACTGACATGTATTGGGAAATGGAAATGGAGGGTAAAGTACGTGAAAGCCCCATTTTGGCTTGATACTGTGCCAGCCTCTCTTTTGATGCCTTTTGATTTTTTATTTGTACATCTGGTGCCACTGACATTTATAAAGTGACCTCTTTCGCTTTCTTACACACACACACACACACACAGTGCAGAGAGCTGAACAATCATACATGCAATGAACACAGTATTTTATGGTTAATGTACCATTCTTTATGAGAATATGCTAGCATAATGATAGAGGGCTGAAGCATGTAATCTATAATTAATACAAAGTGAACTGTCATGGGGGACGGGGAGGGAAATGGGCCTTTCTGCAGAAATATAAGTGCAGTCATGGAAACGGCTATAGCTCCTTGATTGTAATTATTCAACCTCACTAGGGGTCTGCAACTAGCTATTAAAGTGCTAGTGGTCCCTTGTGGAGTGGTCTCCTATCCAATTAAACTTTCGCAAGTCTATTCAAAGACGTGTGGGACACCACTGTGTTCCATTAAATAGTGTCAAGCACCTGCATTTCTAATAGAACATAACGCTTTTGGTTACCTTTGCATATAGAATTTGACCAGATAATTTTCTTTGTCTGGTTGGAACAATTCGAATCTCTAGACATAAAACATTTGTAATTAGAATAGACAAACGTCTTCAGTTTCTGATAGTTTGCAGGACACTGTCATTCTAGTGTTTTCTCTTATGTACAAAAATAAAGCATATGCAGAAGTCAGTGAGAAACAAAGAAATGTTAAATGTTAGGAATGATTGACAAAATAAATGCAGGGGAAGTGAAAATCAATAAGCAGAGTATTTCACTGCATATTTAAGGGTTTGTACAAATTTTGACGTCTAGGAAAGACACACAATGAAATTACCAAAACATTCTGTGATTTCATGAGTTAAGGACTTCCACTTAAAAATTTTCAATGTGCGTTGCAAATGTTAAAATGAAAATGGCTAAGTTGTCAATGTGTGAGATGAAATGGTTGCGAGGTACCTAGTGTGCAGCATGATATACTAGAAAAGGGTTTTGATTGATACATATATATGTATACACGCTTGTATACATCACCTGTGATGATAATCAGATACTTCTTGCACACCACTTAAAGTCTTTTGAACCTTACATCTTTTTCAAAACCCTGGTTTGTAGTCAGCAATTCTGCCCAGGTTTTACCCAGCTTCTGATAGGTAAAATAAGTCTGTGCTTCACCTCTACCTGAGCCTCCTACTCTTCACTTTCCTCTCTGAAATCTCTGACTCACTGGGATGAGACGTGAGTAGGAAAGTACTTGGTTCTAATGGAATAGATCACAGAAACATGAAGGAGTTAAATGCTTGGGGCGGCACTGGACCACTGGCATTCAAAAATCAGTAAGAGTAACCAAAATGCAATTCCATTGTATCTCAATCCCTGAACAAAAGCAAAGACGAATTTTAAATTACACCTAACTTCTGAGCTGGCTGGGGCTTTTTAAAGTTATATCTTTATTTCAATGAAAGTTGTATATAAAATTCATCTTACGCTTTTATTATTTATAGTTTGTTCTTGTGAGTCGCTTTTTACTCACATCATCCTCTTCTTCCTTTGATCTAGTTTTAGAGAAGGTAATATGTATGTATTTCACAGGTATAGGTCATTTTATCCCATGAACTCACTGCCAATATGAGGCAGAAGCCAGAATTAGTAAATTTTTACTTTCTGTGGTAGTTGAATTTCTTTTTAGTAGCACATTCAAGAGATTATTTGAATTTTAAAAATGTGCCTATCAAGGGAGAATTAGCTTTCTAATACATGACTTCCTATTCAAAAATGAAGTTTTCAAAAACAGATTTGTCTTGTTACGACCTTAAGCAGAGCAACTATTCAAATTCCATTCCTAATTGCTTGGCTGCACATTTCTTCCTAGTATTTTGCATTCAGACTAGTAATTTTAAGTTTTTTTCTTTGCTTATGTCAGGGAGGAACTAAAGTAAACTTTTCTTAAATTTGCACTGGCTAGTAAGGAAAACTTGGCTCTTAATAGTGTAGACATTTCATAATATAGTGTAGACAGGAAGATACGACAGAATTATGTCTTCTCAGGAAAACACTGAGTTTTCTGTAAACTCATGCCATTATGTTAAACAAAAAGGATGTTAAAGAGCACCACTTAAATCTTTAATGTTATTTCCAACAACAGTTTTAATATTTATTTTTTCCTGAAAATACAGGATTTTAATAATATATTCAACATCTCAGAGTTGAAAGTTAATAGATTAAACCTATGTTAAGTAAAATTTTCATTAATAATTATTATTTTTAAACCTATTACTTAGTTGGAAATAAAGATTAACAAATAAGGTAATTCATGGGAAATTGTGCTTTGTTTACATATTTAAGGATTAATTCATACAATGAAATGTGATTGATTTCTTGCTGAACTAGTACGAAAAAGTGAAATTTTTGAAATGCTGAATTTTGTACATATTATTTTACTTTCCACTAAAATAATCTCATTTCCATTTCAAGCTTTCCTGGGAACATTGGGAGACATTGACTTGTACTAAATACTGTTCTAGTCTATTTATACTGAATCTTAGATCCCATTTCATGTAGGTTGTAAATATTGATTGCTTTGTCTTTTTCACAGTGAGTGTTTTCTACACATTTAGCTATCAAGCATTTACTACTACCTACTGCTAGTCCACCTCATTTTTGAAGAGTTATCTGAGTTAGTTCCCGAGGCTTTCAACTAGTTGGATAGTACCTGTGCAATTTTTTCATTAGCCATGCAAAATTTAAAATGTAGATAAAACCAGGATCAGATTAGTCCTCTTTTGTCTTTTTTCATCCAATGAATGTTTTCTTTTTATACAAATATTTAAATTTCAAAATATTTCTCCAGACTTAGGCTTCCTCGATCCACATTTAGAAGTCTGAAAGGGGAATGAACTTCCAATACTTTTGTATCAATAGGTAGATGACAAATTCTAGAAAAATTACTACAGATGATAACCATAGGCTGAAGAAATGATTACAATGTTAATAATAAGCCATCTTAGATTTAACAAGACATTTATATGGCTCGAGATTGATACAAGAAATAGATAATTATTTAAATGGAAGTGCCAAGAAGCTTTTAAAACTAGACCCAGGAGATCCATAATTAAAACCCTGATTTGTTGGTCTGGGATGGGATAAAGATTACAGCCTAAAACTTTTTCCTCAGGTAATCTTGCTGATCTAATAGGTTCCTGAACCACTGCTATCCATTAGATTCTTAACTATGTGACAAGTACCACAGGACAACCACTGGGAGGAAATGCTGCTTCCTCACTTTGATGCTTCATTCTATGGGGACTGATTTCCCAAAACAAGAATACTCCCTTTATATTCCCCCAAGGAATGGAAAGATTCTCCTAATCGCTAGGCAAGTAGTGATTAGTTCATGGTTCTCTAGTGGATAGAATTCATCTAAAACAGGCCCAGGACTTGAGAAGATTTTGTCTTTTTCCTCCATCCTTCACCACAGACATCGGTAGAGTATAGCAATCAAGCTGAGAATGTCTGTTTTATAGACATACACTTTGCATTGTTGTTGCAAGGTCTATGCTCAGAAGGTTGTGGTAAGGTCTCTGCTGAAGAAGAAAAATATAAGCAAGTCAATTTTGATACTGTTTTACTTTCTCCAAACATGCCTTCTTAAATTAGAAAAAAATTTCTAGCTTTAGTGAAGTATAATTGATAAAAATCAAATATAGTCAAGGTGTACATGATATGCTATACATATAAAATGATTACCACAATCAAATTAATTAATACATCCAACACCGCATTTAGTTATCATTTTGCAGGTGTGTGTGTGTGCTGAGAATACTTAAGATCTATTCTCTTAGCAAATTTCAAGTGAACAATATATTATTATTGACTATAGTCACCATGCTGTACATTTATTGGATACAATAGTCTATGAAAGAAGTTTTTATCCTTCAGCACTTTGCATATCATCCCACTCTCTCCTGGCCTATAAGGTTTCCTCTGTGAAGTCTGCTGCCAGATGTATGGAATCTCATTTATATGTTATTTGTTTCTTTTCTCTTGCTTCTTCAAGAAGCCCTTTTTAAATCCCTGACCATTGAGAGTTTGATTAGCAAATGCTTTGAGGTAGTTGTATTTGGATTGAATCTTCTTGGTGTTCTATGACCTTTTTTACCTGAATTTTGATATCTTTCTCTGGGTTTGGAAAGCTCTCTTTTATTATTTCTTTGAATACATGTTTTACTCTGACCTCTCTTCTCTTTAAGGCCAATAACTCTTAGATTGGCCCTCATGAGGCTATTTTCTAGATCTTGTAGGCTCACTTCATTCCTTTTTATTCTTTTTATTTCATTTTTTTTCCTCTGACTGTGATTTTCTTCTGCTTAATCAGTTCTGCCATTGAGGGTTTCAGTTTGTCAATTGAACTTTTCAGCTCCAGAACTTCTGCTTGATTTTTAAATTATTTCATTCTCTCTGTTAAATTTCTCAGCTAGAATTCTGAATTGCTTCTCTGTATTATCCTGAAGTTCACTGAACTTCTTCGAAACAGGTATTTTGAATTCTCTGTCTGAATTATCACATATCTCCATCACTCTGGGGTTGCTCACTGGCAACTGCCTTATTCAGTTCATTTAGTGAAAAACTATTTTTCTGGATATTGTTGGTGCTTACAGATGTTGATCAATGTCTGGGCATTGAAAAGTTAGGTATTTATTCCCATCTTAGCAGTCTAGATTTGCTTGTACCTATCCCTCTTGAGAAGACTTTCCACACATTCAAAGGAAATTGAATGATGTGATCTAAGCCTGTAGTCGCTGCAGCCCTTTGTGACTCTTGCAGACTCAGAAGTACCATACTGGTGAGCTTGGGTAAGAAAAGGAAGAATTCCCTGTGTTACTGGATGGTTTCTACCTCTCTTGCCTCTCTATTCCTTAATTCAAAGGAGTGTCTCTCTGTGCTGGACTGCCTGGAGTTGGCAGAAGGGTGAGACAGGCACTCTCTAGACTGACGCAGCTAGTGTCTCACTGAGTCAAATGCACCCCAAATCTACTGCTTCCCCTTGCTGGGACTAAAAATTCCCCTTTGGTCAGGGTTGATCAAAATGTTCCCTCTATGGGCACTAGCAGAATCCTGCCGTGTGTCATGTTCTGCTGTGATAGTGCAGCATTGAGTTCCAACGTCAAGTCCCGGGATCACTTCACTCTCTCTTCCTCAAGCACACAGATTATCTTCCCATGTGGCAAAGCTGGGAAGAGGTGGTTTAGGAAATGCAAGACTGTCGTTTCTACCCTCTTCAATGTCTCTTTCCTTGATGTTATGCTAAAATCAGGTAATGTAATTGTTCACTTGATTTTTTGCTGGTTATAAAGTGCTTTCTTGCATGATTTTTTTCCTTAATTTGGCGTTTTTAAATGGAGGGACAATAGCTACAGGGTTCTATTCAGCCATCTTGCTTCACCTCCTCATTTTTCTCTAAGATTAGAAACAAGTCAAGAATGCCTACTCTCACCACCTAGATTCAATATGATATTGGAAGTCTTAGAGCAATTAGGTGAGAAAAAGAAATAAAAGTCTTCCAAATCAGAAGTAAAGAAGTAATTTTGTATTTCTGTTTGCAGTTGCATTATCTTATAAGTAGAAAAATTCCAAAGACTCTACCAAAAATTATTCAAACTAATAAATTCAGTAAAGTTGCAGGATACGAAATCAATATCTGAAACTCAGTTGTCTTTCTACACACTACGATTATCTAAAAATAAAAAAATTCCATAATTTCTTTATATGTGATGAAGGTGTATTTTATTCCTCAAGCCTGTGTCTTACTTTCTCATTGAGTCAGAAATCAAGGAAGAGGGATACTATATATAGGTTTCACTCAAAACTCTAAAAACAAAAATAAATTATTATGACTGTTGGAACACAAAAGAGTAAAATAATTGAATAAATTATTTGTTAATGTAAAATTCTAGTAGTGTTCACATCAGGATTTTTTATTTTAATGAATTACAGTGGAATTAAGGTATATATTTGGATATCTAAATTAATAAAAAATCATGAAATACGCACAATAAAATTTTTTGTGTATGGGAGAAAGAGCAAGAGCTAGTCAAAATAACCAGAGTTATATATTCTTGTTCCATTTAATCATATATTATTCTTCATATTGTTCAAAGCACATTATAATATAGATTATACAAATTTATTTTAAAAGTCCAGAGGCTCATTGTATAAAAAGTACTAAAAATACCTGTGACATCACTATACATATGAAATATTTTATTCTTCCATATGAACTATTGTCCTTCATTTTGATGCATTTTTAATTAAAAAAACTTTCAAATTATATTAGAAGCAATCTAAGTTATATTTAAAGAGGAATTAACTAGTCACACAATCTAGACACTATTTCTACCCATGTTGTAGAGAACTGGATGTTCCATTTTCTGCCAATGCTATTAAAAATGCTTTCTGTTTTGGATTCCTTCCATCATCTTGGATTCCTCATATTATTCAACCATTAAATTACAAGTCCTATTGACCCAACCTGTGCAAATGTCTCCCTTAACTAATGCAATAACTTTTTAACTGGTGTTTAAATTTCTCATTCCTTTCATTTTCTATTTAATATTTACACCATTACCAGAGTAATCTTTTGAAAGTACAAATCTCGTTAAGTCCCTTTTGCATCCTTCATTTTTAACAACTTTCAATAGCTCCATATTTTTTTAGGGTAAAATATATATATATACATATTATATATAAATTATATATTATACATACATATTACATATAACATTTAAAAATACCATTCCACTTAATTTGTAGTTCTCTGTCGCCAGTCTGCCACCATACTGTCTCGCTAGAGCTAGTGCTTTAATTACACAAGAAAACCAACAGTTCACTGAATATGCCACGCATGTGTATGCCTCTGCTTTTGTAGATAATACCTGTCCTTCTTCTGTATGGTAAAATCTTAACACGATTTTAAAAACCCAGCTCCAACATCACCTCCATTGAAGCCATTTTTTTGAATGCCCCCAAATAGATCATCGCCCTCTGGAATTTCATGGCATTCTCATCTTATCTGAGTTTCCCTCTTTAATCTATGAGGTCATGGTGGAGAGATAGTATCTCTTTTGTTTCCATAGTGATTAGCACACCAACTATAATAGTAGTGTAATGAAATCTGAATTAAATAAGTTTTTCTGAATTGTATTTTCCTAGTATATACAGAAGATAATATTAGCCTCCAGATTATTGCATAGATTAAATGAAACATAGATGTATAAACTTTTATTGTAGAGCCTACCACATAAGTGGTATCCAGTTAGTAGTATTAAAGCTGAAATATGTGATGCGTCAAGGCGTCTTTATACACAAAGTTGCTAGATATGCATTTTATTCTTACAACAAATCTGAACTAGGAAGGATAAATTTGATGACCCCTCTTTTCATTATGCATAACAAAATGTTTTTATCAAGTGTGTTATAACAGAAGACAAGATAATAGGTTCTTGCTAAATGAATAAATGTTTTCGTTGGTTAAAAAATAAATGCACAGGCTGGGCGCGGTGGCTCATGCCTGTAATCCTAGCACTTTGGGAGGCCGAGGTGGACGGATCATGACGTCAAGATATCAAGACCATCCTGGCCAACATGGTGTAATCCAGTCTTTACTAAAAATACAAAAATTAGCTGGGTACAGAGGCACGTGCCTGTATTCCCAGCTACTCAGGACGCTGAGGCAGGAGAATCGCTTGAACTCGGGAGGCGGAGGTTACAGGGGGCCAAGATCGTGCCACTGCACTCCAGCCTGGTGACAGAGTGAGATTACATCAAAAAAAAAAAAAAAAAAAAAAAAAAAAAAAAAAAAAAAAGCACAAAGAAGGTAGACTAGGAAAGACAAAGGAGACAGAAGTGATCTCAAACACTATCCTATGACTGTCTGGGTCAAAGATTAAGTCGATATTGAACCTAGATCTTGGGAATCCAATAA
The DNA here is from genome assembly GCF_047675955.1 of Chlorocebus sabaeus. Classification (NCBI taxonomy): domain Eukaryota; kingdom Metazoa; phylum Chordata; class Mammalia; order Primates; family Cercopithecidae; genus Chlorocebus; species Chlorocebus sabaeus. The sequence continues at coordinate 4,586,422 of NC_132927.1, forward strand.
TACTTTCTGTCTGCATGCTGTGAATTCCTAAAGAGGTTAACATAACAAAACTTTCCATTTTGGGATGATTCTATGAGGAATACTTGTGCCTGCGTGTAATAGAAAACCTGACCAACAGTGGAGAAGTATACCAAGGTTGTTTGAATTGCAGAATGATGGCATCAAGAGACCATAATGCTGTTACTTGTGCTTGTTACCTAAAAGTCACAGTGTGGTTACTATGTATCCAGGCATTATATCTTAATTACAGGACAAAAATGTCAAGGGATAAATGAGTCTTTGAAAATTGAGTCTGTCCTTTCACATAAAGAAAGCAAGTTTTTGCAGAAGCTACAGTAAGAGTACTTACACTTCACCAAAAACTAGATGACATATTCACAGAATCCTGACTTCGAAAGAGGTTGATCAACTGAGAAACTGGTTTCTCAATATCTTTTGTAGAGGAGAGCAATATAAAGGGTTTTAAAAATAGATGTTATATGTACCAGTTTACAATCTCTACAATCTCAACATTTATGTATATCATTTTCTTTGTTACATTAACTCACTCTTTGAGAGATAGAGAGTCACACTAGAGATCTAGTCATTAAATCCAAATTGCATGCCCCCCCACAAAACAAAAACTACCCACAGCATCTGCAATATACAATAGTTGAGAAGAAGCAAGTAACTGCAATAAAAATAGCATATTTGGCAAAAGGGAGAACAAAAAACATATAGCAGTGTCTATATTATATATTAAAACCAGCATACAGTATATAAAACTTGCAGATAGGATTAGTGAGACTCCATGCCCTGCAATGAAGTAGTTTTCCTAATCAGACGTATTGAAATCTCTCTCATTTTCTCTGTAGGAAAATCTTCTATATTTCCTCCTTGGTGGGCAAAGAGGAGAGAGATGTCCTTCCTGCATCCTGAATGGCCACAGAAACTCTTTCTGTGTGTAATTTAAGGAATACAATCCTTATATTAGGGATTTAAAAACAGGGACTGTAGCTGGCTAGGCCTAGGGTTTTATAACTTTCCACTGTCAAAAATATAGCCAATTTGCAGTCCATTTGCTTTTTATCAATTCCTTTTTCACACTTACAAATACGCCAACTGATCATCTGGGCATATTCTTAAGCTGGTAAATGTTAGCTTGTAAGGACACACTTCTGTAGTCTCCCCTCAATCCCACCCAGCAGCCTTTCTCATAAATCTCATTGGCCAGAATCAGATCATACAACCTCTCCTAGCTGTGAAAGAGGATAATTGAGATTTTCGTTTCCTGAATTACTTACAGAGGAGAGCCAGGAAGAAAGTGGTTGTGATTGGTGTTTGTGTAGGCAACTTTTGGTGACTGCCTTATCGGACTACAAATAGAGTCATTCTTCTTGCATTGTCTGTTTTCGAAAAAGACATCGCAATTTTCTTTATCTTTAAAGATAACTTTTTCAGATTTAATAAATAATCCACGCCCACCATATCTTTTCCTGATTTTATAGTCTTCAATTATAATTAATTTAGTAACACAAATGGTAGATTTAGAGCATATATACTTGGCAAAAGATTGACATAATAAACATATTAAGCATCAATACAATCTAGTACAAAAGAGGGCAAATTGATATAAAACCCAAACTGCCAATAAACATATGCCAACGTTTACTTTCACCATTGAGTAGGCAAATGTAAATTGCATTCATGAGATACTTTCTCACCTAACAGGCAGGCAACACCAAGTCTTACAATACCACATATTGCTGTTGTTGTTGTTGTAGTTGTTGTTGTTTGTATAAGGCATTACATGGAAATATCTAACGGGGGAAATCATTTACTACATGTTTTAACCACTCTCACAACATCCTGAAAATACCCTGTGTTCATCCTCCTCAGCCTGGCATTTCAATCAAAGTGGAAAATTTTACCATGCATTTTCTCTAACAGATTGTGCATATAAATGCTAAATGAAACTGGCCAAATCTTTATCTTTGGTGAATTTCTCTGTTGGTACTTATGCTGCTCTATTTATTCTTTCAATCTGATTCCTCTTTATGAGATATTTCTTTTTACTTTACGATAGCTATTTTTATTTAAATATCCTTTGCTGTGGACATTTTTCAATGATTTTTTGAAAGTCAGTATCAATCACTTGCTATGGTTGCTTCTTTGAATGTAATGTTACTTTAAACTAAAAATAATAGCCAGTTGGATCCAATATAATCATCTGCCTGTGCTTCATCGGTATATCCTCCATGAAGACAGAATCTTTACTTACTAATCTGGCTTAACACACAATCTTACAATAAAGATTAAAACATAAGTGTGTATAGAGAGATTGAATTCTAATTTATGATTTCCCAATTCCAAAAAGGAAAATGTGTAAAACTGAAACTAAATGGTTAAGTTGTACATGCACAAAATTGGCAAATTGTCAGGTTGCCAGACTAAGTAAATAAAAAGAAACCTAATCATATTTTAATTTGAATAAACAATAACTGTAGTGTAAGAATGTCCTAAATATTGCATGGGACATAATTATACTAAATAAATTGTTGTTCATCTGAAATTGAAATCTAATTAGGCATCCTTGTTTTATCTGGCAGCCCTACAAATCGGTATTCTGTATCCCAGTGTGCATCTTGCTATGTTAAATCATGTTTTAAATATTCTTTTAAAACTTTAATAAATGAATCAAACAGTCCAGGTAATCTTTGTTCATTTAGCTTGCTATAAGGTCTAGAGAATCGCGTCCATATACTCATTTATAATCTAACACTACAATCCTGCATGCTTCAAGCATGTTTTTGAAAGTGGGATTTTTCTTTACCGTGTTCTTTGCTAAAAATTATGGCAAACCTTCAATTCAGTTTTATAGAATTTGTTTTCCTGATTGTACATTTTCTCCTTTTATTGTCTAGTTTCATAAATTGTAATAGTTTAAAGGCATATTTTATATTATTAGATTTGGTGTCTAATTTAAAATATAACTCAGTTACTTCTACCTATAGGTGCCCCCTCCCTTTGCCTCCACACTTCTAGGGAGGAATAATAAATGTGTGCATTTTTCTCATTCTAGTTCCACCGAGGTATTACCTAACAAGCAGTAATAACAGACTTTGCAATAAATTGATGTCAATACTTATTTTTGGTGTTTTAATTGCTGATTTTTAATATAATTTTAAAACAATATTTTGATGTGAATTTGGGAGAAAATGGTAGGTTCTGCTCACCATTACTTTAAGCCAATTTTACCTTAGTAAGGTAGCTTCAGACTTTCTGTGATTAAGGTTAGGAAAAATCTTTTACCCTTTTTTTCTTTAATGTTAATTGTAGTTGTTGTTGAATCAATAGACTATATTTTCAGAGTAGTTTTAGATTTACAGAAAAATTGAGTGGAAATACATAGGGTGGCCATATGCTGTCTCACCCTCACACATACAGGTTCCTCTATTAATACCTTGCACTAGTGTGGTATGCTGGTTACAACTCACAAGCAAATATCAATAATCTACTATTAACAAAAATCTATAGTTTACATTAGGATTCACACTTTGTGTTGAACATTCTATAGAGTTTTGACAAATTTATAAAGACATATATCTGACATTACAGTATAATACAGAATAGTTTTACTATCTAAAAATTCCCTGTGCTGCTTCTGTTCACCGCTTTCTCTCCCGGAACCCTGGCAACTACTCATCTTCTTACTATCTCTATAGATTTTCCTTTTTCCGAAACGTCATATATTTGGAAGGATAAAATATGTCATCTTTTCAGATTGGCTTCTTTCACTTAGCAACATGCATTTTTGGTTCCTTCATGTCTTTTCATAGTTAGATAGCTCATTTCTTTTTTTTTTTTTTTTAATTTTTGTATTTTTTTAACTCATTTCTTTCTATCACTTAATAATATTCCATTGTAAAAATGTACCACAATTTCTCTATCCATTAACGTATTGAGAAATAAAATCTTGGTTACTTACCAGTTTGGGTAACTATGCAAAGTTGCTATAAATATTTGTGTACAGGTTTTGTGTGAACATTCATAAGTTTTTTTACAAATAATTTTGGAAGTATTTGTTTTTTCTTCTTATACTAACATATCAAATTTAGTTAAGTAATTATTATTTTTACTTGATGGTTGACATACAATTATCTCTTGTGTTAATTCTTGTTCATTTCTCAGGAAAGATACTAATTCAGAGGATTGTGGAATCCATTTAGGTCACTCGACAGTTATGTGGTTGTTTTTTGTTTTCATCTCACTCTGAAATTTAAAGCAATACCTCTGTGCTGCTGTCTATTATCACGGCAGCATAAAAAGTGTTGCTATCTTTCTTTGGGAGAGGAAAAGTGTAGAGAAGATGGTTTGTGTATAGACTTACTTCAAATGAATTATATCTCCTCTCAATACCTTTTTAATACTACCCGTACTTCAGCTAGTAAAGCATTACTAAACTAAAAGCCACAAATATATGATCAAGTGTGCTTTGAAATATCATATTTAATAGATAAGGATTTATTCATTGAAGTTGTATTATTTTGTATTTCTATGTGTTACATAAAATAGCATATCAAGAAAATTAAGTCTGAATCAGGCAACTCTTCAAATACTAAAATATTTTAATGTTAGAATTATTCCTAATAAAGAGCTTAAAATGTGAGATAATCTCTATTTTTCATATTAAAATAATTATATACTTCATTTGTGGCTTTTGCAAACATAGTTGTAATTACCTCTGGCATTGTATTGCTTACTGTCTTTTTTCCCACTTATTAAAGCTATTTATTTACAACAAATGCTTGGTATGCAAACATTAGTCTGCTGTTAACAAAAGTGAAGCCCAAATTTGTAATTAGCTACAGCTGTACATGCTGCTTCCTTTATTCAAAAGTCTTCTATCATTGTGAAGCTGCTTAGCTCATTTTATTCTTTGTGGGAACTAATCTCAGATAGTAGATAAAGGCCTCATTCTCCATATGCTTAGTTTAAATCAACTATTATCTGTTTCAATTAGGATGAAGAGTGTGGTTTATAGCAATAGTTGGATTGAAGGGAGGAAAAGGAGAAGACGACCCTGGATAAAATTGTGCACACATTACACTAAATGAGTATGAATATTATACATCGGTTAATACTTTTAGCACCAATTCAGACTTCTGTGTCCAAGCTATTTATCACTAAATGCCAATTAACTAAAATCAAGTGTGTCTCTTACATCATAGAATCAAAATATGACCTGATGTTTTTCAATGTCAGTTAATCCTATTCATGTGTAACATTGATAGAATAGAGTATAAAATAGCCTGTGCCCTGTGACCATGGATTAGTTACTTAACCTCTCTCTAGTTTTCAGTTTCTTTATGTGTAAAATGGAGATAATAATAGCAAATGCTTTATTGGGATCTAATGAGGATTAAATGAGTCACTATTCATCGAACACTTAGAACACTGCGTGATAGGCAGCAAGTGATATGTTAGTATTAGCTATTACTATATGATTTGGTATATATTAGGATGTAAAAATTATTATATCAATTGTTGATGCTATTAATCAAAAGGTAAAGAAATAAAGACAGCTCAATGAAGTCCATTGAGTTGATAGTTTATAAAGGGAAGAAAAAGTTGAACAACTGAGCAAAATTTTTTTGAAATATTTGTATACGTATGGTTGAATCCTCTAATAGAGGAAAATGCCCTACCACTATTTCTGATGATTTTTGTGTTTGTATTACTATATTAAAATGGAAATATATTTTTACTACCTATTGACTTGCTTCAAAGTTACAGAAAATGAATACAAAATAACTAATATTTTACCTTCCCAATTATCACTCCAGATATGCTCTTGAAAGAAAACTACAAAATCTACTGGTTAGGTTATTGCTAATGGCAGTTATAATTTTCCTGAGAGAATTTTATTTGATATTTGATAGATAAAAATGTCAAAGAAAGTAGTCAAAGTTTAGGAGAATGGAAAAATCATATCATATTTTTAAAAACTAACTCCTAAAGATTAACCTGAAAGGATCAATAGTTAAAATTTCAACTTGTAGATGGACTTTGTTTAGATTAAAAGATGCACTCCAGGAAATTAAGAACTCATTAACAATACTACTTTTTATATTTAGATAGAATGAATAAGATCTAGTATTTGATACTACAATATGGTGACTACTGTCAATAATGGTAATTTATTGTGTATTTTAAAACAGCTAAAAGAGTGGAACTGAGATGTTCCTAACACAAAGTAATGATAAATGCTTGAAGTGGTGCATACTCCTATTAGACTGATGTGATTATTACACATTGTATATATTTATCAAAGTATCATATCTACCCCATAAATATATACACCTATTATGTACCCATAATAATGTAAGCAAAAGAACACTATTTTTAATCTAAATATTTCTAAATCTCATGGATATACAAACCTCAATAAATTCCCATGATTTTCAGGAAGAATCTTAGAGGCTAAAATCTAAATTAAGATAAATAATCTAAGATTGTTATATACTTGTTTTCTTTGCCATGGACTTCTAGTTTAAAATCAAGTTATCAAGCATGAAAAAAATTATCAGTAAAATTGCACCAATCTTATTAATAACTATTAAAACTAAACCCAATATTAATTTATGGAAAGGAAATATTGATGGAAAATAGGAAAGTGGTATAACAAGTGAGTAACTGGGATGTGTGATGCTTGGCATTTGTTAATTTCAAGGTAAGATGGCTTCAAGCTGTGAGTGCAGGTTTGCAAGGTGGATGGTCAGGAGGAGAGAAACAATAGACAAGATTAGAGAAAGGCCTGTCTATTTTTCACAGGTCAAAGCCCAACATAGTAGTGAAAATGTCTGTGGTTCTGAACTTTAGGTTATTAATTATGTTTTCAGAAAGCTCCAACTCCAAGCAGCAGTCATGGATGATAGTCAAATACAAAAGTAGATTGCATCAGGCACCTATAATTTAGAATTTTGGCAGGTAGCAAAATTTTTATTCCTATTCAGTGGTGATTTCATTTGAAAAGTTCATTGACTTCTGCAATCTTCTTTAGAAATGTAAATTCAGCTCAACAGTTGGCAGTTGGAATTTGGTTTGCCACCATTTGACACTAAAGCCACTATCCCTACTGACAGCAAGAACAAAGAATACTCCTGTAATTATCTCACAATCTCAAGTTTTGTGAGACTAGTTGGAGGGCTTTGATATTCATGTCTGAACTAAAATTCACAGCTTTTAACTGGAAGTGATCAGAACTCAAGGCACTAAAGGAAAACATGGGTCTAGGGCTCTGGTAACCTTACAAGCATCTAAACTTTTTGTTCTTCAAAGCTCCTGTTACCTCTCCACTGATGACAGAATGGATAGATAATTGTAACAAAGTTGCCAGAGCTTCCACAGGCTGCTGGTTTTTTGTTTCTCTGACTATAACTCTTTCCTATTGTATACCTGGATAATCACATTGGATTTCCTGCTTGAATCATACCTGAACTTGCTTCCAGATCTCTGGATTCTTTTCCAAGGGCCAACCAGCTGCTTTGGTTCTACACTGAATGGATAGTTGGACAGCATCTATTTTGGCTTTTCATGTCTTTCTGCATTTTATACTCTTAAGAGTCTAGATGTTTTTTTTGTGTCCTTGCCTTTGCAAGTCAGGACAGTCAGAACGGTGTGTAGAGTAGAAACACTGTAACTGCCCAAAGTAGTGATATCATGGCTTTATTATTGCCGTCAGCAATTTTTCATCACATTCTTGCACCCTGAGTTTAAAAAGATCTCTACAACATCCGTCAATAAACTGGTTTTCATTTACTTAGCTATATATGTGATTATTCATTTTTATTCCTACTGTTTGTATTAATTTTTCATGTGCTCACCAATTGTTTTTAAAAAGTCTTAAAAGGCAGCTTAAATGTGGTTTGTTCTTACCATAAAATAATTCTTTCAATTTTGCCACAATATGAGTGCTATCATGTTATAAGAGAGCTACAAATAATAACAAAACGAAAAAATAGTTGAAAGCTCTAGTGTGATGGCTATACTTATGCTTAAAACTTCATACTTGTTATCAATATCAGATTGTGACCTAGAACTTGATTTAAATATTTATTTTCTGCTCAAGAAAATAAAATCAGTCTTTGTGTCACAAGATTACTTTTATAAAGAGGAAATTAAAGAACTGATTGATATTAGAGTAAGTTGCAGGATAGCTTCTCCAAAATAGTCTACCCATATAATATGTTTACTTACCAAGAAGGATTTTGGTGGTATATACCTAATCATGGTGCACTGAGGTAAAAAAGTTGAAGAACCAGAATCCAGGTCCACCACAACTATAAAAAGATAGACAGAGCATGGTGATTCGCACCTGTAGTCCCAGCTACTCAGGAGTCTGACACGGGAGGATCTCTTGAGCCCAGGAGGCTCAAGAGTCACTGAGGCTGCAGTGAGTCATGATTATACCACTGCACTCCAGTCCGGACAAGAGAGCAAGACTCTATTACCAAAAAAAAAAAAAAAAAAAAAAGGCAGAAAAAGGTAAGAAAACTTAGAAGTCAAAAACATAAAATCACAAATCACACAGACAGAAACCCAGGTAAAAGCCTGCGGCATACCTCAGATGTTCTAAATGTGTCAGGCCTTTAAGGACATCATATGCAAGACAGGATAACATAACATTTACTTATTTCTTCCCACTTTTAGTCTACTGAAGATAAAGGTGACTTAAAGCTGCTGAAAATAACATTTGTGGCTCCAAATACAATTCCTATCACAATGCCTAAAAATCTAATCAATCATTCTTGTTAGAAAACATTTAGCAAATGTTCATCAGTCTTTTAATACTAGTCACTTTCCTACAATTTTACCCTTCCTATATTCACTGTTTCCCTTTGAATCCTAGTTCTTGTCATCCAATCTAGCCTTTGGTTTCTGAAGCTCTTATTCTGCATCTACCTGATTAAAACAAATTCAGAGGAAAAGTATCAGTAATTTTGTATTAACTCAAAATAAGTCCTCCTGTTTCTCTATATGATTTCAATGCTGTGTGGTCATATTATTCTCTAACTCCCCACAACAGCCTTACCAGTGTCCTCTACTCTTTATTCCATATCTCAGCATTCTTCTTCAGGGAAAAATATAAGCTACCAGGTCAGAAATCCTTCAACTTCTTAATCTCCCCTTGCTGAAAACAGAATAGAACCTGCTCTTATATTTATGTCCTTATAGTATCTATGACAAATTTATCCTCTTGTTCTAGGAATTTAATTTTCTCCCATCTTCATTTATCTTATGTCTCTACTGAATTCCTAACATGTCACTCTCCCCTACAATGGTTCCTAAACTTGGTTTTACATTGAAGTCACCTGGAGAGCTCAAAGGAGTATTTATTGCTGGGTTTCAAATGTAAAGATTCTTACATAATTGATGTGAGGTGTAGCCTGGGCATTAGGACATTTCAAAGCTCCTCAGGGCATTTTTGTGTGCAACTAGGGTTTTAAGTCACTGCTTTCCTAGTTCATTTTCTCAAAATACAAAACATTCAAAATTATTTCTATATTTATAATTGTAAAAGACACTTCAAATCTGTGACAATTTAAGCATCAAAATAAACAATGCTAACAGTTTATAATAAAATGAATAAATAGAAATTTACAAGTTCATATTGATGAAAGAAAAAAGAAGGAAAAACAAAGAAAGAGAGAGAAAGAAGAAAGAAAGAAGGAAGGAAAGGAAAGGAAAGGAAAGGAAAGGAAGGAAGGAAGGAAGGAAGGAAGGAAGGAAGGAAGGAAGGAAGGAAGGAAGGAAGGAAGAGAGAGAGAGAGAGAGAGAGAAAGAAAGAAAGAAAGAAAGAAAGAAAGAAAGAAAGAAAGAAAGAAAGAAAGAAATTAGGTTTTCCTTATAATAGAATGAGAGCTAAAAAAATGAGAAAGTTGTCATTAGAAAAACACTATTCAACAACCATTGCAGTAATTATTAACTCAAGAAATAAACTCCAATGGATGTTAAAACTAGTGGGTGAAAGTGGGATGAGACAGAATTTTCTGTATAATATAAAAGTTCCTCCCCACAAAATGATTATTAGTTTAACATGAGACAAAAGTGAGTCAAAAGAGTAACAAGAGATTTTGCAGTTCTAAAATCAAATGATCAAAGTTTAAATCACCAGTAACAGAAGAAATTAAACTCATGTATCATTCAATAGGAGCCAACAAGGAAAAAACAGAATTACTTCTGTGATATTCCAGCCAGAACAGCATTGCCTCAGCCTTGTCATGAAGAAACATGGGACAAACCAATATAAGGGACATTCTTAAAAAAAAAATCCCTGAGCTAGAATCTTCAGAAATATGAAAGTAATAAAATTCAAGACTGTGGAACTTTTGTATTGAAGAAGGGATTACAAGACAACAGGGTATAATATTAGATCCAGAAATTGATCTTTTAGCTATCAAGATTATTTGGGATAATTCCTGGAACTTACATAAGACCATTACATTAAAAATTACATGGGAATTCTTTGAAATATTCTTGCAACTTTTTAAGTTTAAAAATGTGTCAAAATAAAAAGACAGCCAAACAAAAACACTGACCCTAAAACTCTTCAGAATATGACTCTAACACTATAACAGTTGTTTGCCTGTGTTTACTTTCTAAAAACTAAACTGTTGTTAACATTGTTTTATCTCCTTTCATTCTGTACAGCCTAATGTCTTCAAAGAATATAATTCATTTGCTTTCTCTATTCATCTTTCTTCCATTCTTCAACTGTATGTATTTGAATTCTGACTTTAATATTGCACTAAAACTATTTCTATAACTGTCATCCCTGACCCCCTTTTTTGCTACATTCAATAAAACTATTTTTAGTTCTTTTTGATATAATTTGTCTTCCTTCTGAATGTTGTAGTCTAACTTTCTCCTGATTCTGTCTCTACCTAATACACATCCTTCTAACTATATCCTTCTCACTACTCTAGACATCAATTTATTCAGTAAATATCTAATGAGTTTATTTCAATCACAAGGTATTTTCTAGGAGCAGAAAATCCAGTGGCGAACAAAATAGAGCAAGTCCTTATTCTCCTAAAGATTGCATTCAAGTGGGAGAAAACAGACAACAAAGAAGTAACAGATAAACAAGATAGTTTCAGGAAGTGTGAAACAATATGATAATAAGACAACACAGTTTGACAGAGAATGACCAGGAGAAAGGACTGTGAGGTAGGGATTGCATAAGATAGGTAGATCAGAAAAAAACTTTTTGACAAGGTTCTGTTTGAGTATAAAAATGTAATGTGAAGTCTAATAGAAGGCATTCCTGGAAAATCAAGCAATAAATGCAAATGCCCAGAATGTTGAGTGAGCTTTTATGTGTTTGAAGAGGAGAAAGAATGGTGAGACTGAAGCAGAGTGATCAAGAAGTAGCATTGTAATAGCAAGGTTACATAGCAAGTTTGGATTTTATGTCCAGTACAACAAAAAGCTACAGAAGTGTCCTAATCAAAGCTCATGGGGTTTTCTGATTTATATTTAAAGGTAAAACAAGTGCTTTCTTTTCTCCATATTCCTTTTGAAGGTACATCTAACACTATAATTATTTTGGTAATTTGTTGGTATTTCCTGAGAATTCCATCTTAATCTCTCCACTTTTCTTAAAGTACACATACTCCTTTGATAAATCATTCCCATAATCTTATCTAACACCTATATACACTGATAACTCTTCAGAATCTCTTTTGAGCTGTAAACCCATTGTCTAGTAGTCCCTATACATATGCATAGACTCTGCTCACCATCTTTTCCTTTAGACCAGCTATCCCTCCTACATTCCCTGATTTACTGAAAGACATCGCCATCCACTCAGGAACCTTGTAGATAGCGTTGGTTACTCTAGGTACACAATAAATAACCAACTCAAATGAAATTTTCTCATTGGAATCACTTCATGAATCTTTTTTCTCATACCTCAGTGTAATATCATTGATTTTGGTTCTCTCTTCATGATCACTGAACTGATATATATGCAAATGCCTGTTTCAAATCTCAGCTATGCCACACTCATTTTGCTTATGCTGTTAGAATGAATGTTCATGAAAATGCATTTGTTCAGGGGGAACTCATGCTGAAGACAGACACATTGAATTGGGGCAACGCCTTTCAACGTGCCTCCTTTAACAAGTATAGTATATATATATACTAATATAATAATAGTAACAGTAATTGCAATGATGATGATAATGATGATGATTGATGATGACTTAATGAGTGTTTGCTACAGGATAGACCCTTATCTAAAAGCTCATATATGTTAACTCATTTGATCCTCATGTTGACCATAAGGAGTAGATTCTATCATTATGTCTATGTTACAAATGAGATAACTAATGCACAGAAAGACTGAGTAACTCATCCAAAGGTGTATGACCAGAGACTGGCAGAAGTAGGATTTAAAATAACCTGACTCCAGATTCAGTGCTGACTACATTCAAACCTAATACAACGTGTAAGATTCTGCATAGTTTTCCCTTTCAAAACTTCCCCAGCTCTCATTCCTCACATATCTTTCTCATATTATACTCTTAGGTAATATTTAATATTTCACAAGTCTCAAGACAACATCATATTCTCATTATCCATCCCTTTTTTATGTATGCCCTTTGTACTCTTTATTTTTAACAACTGTCAAAGTCTATTTTGTCTACAATCTGGAAAGCTACATATCTATTTGTATCTACATATATAAGATACATATTTAAGATATATACACACACACACACACACCCCCCAAACATATATATGGTGTGAGGGTGTGTGAGTGTGGGTGTTAGAGAGACAGGTTCCAGTTCTATTGCACAACTGGAACACAGTGGCCAGATATCCCAGCCCACAGCAATTTCCCACCCCTGGGCTCAAGTCACCCTCCCACCTCACCCTCTTAAGTAGCTGAGACCATAGGCATGTGCCACCATGTCCAGCCGATCTTTATATTCTTTTGGTAGAGATGGGGCTTTGCCATGCTCAAGTGATCGCCCACCTCAGCCTCCCAGAGTGCCAAAATCACAGGCTCCTGACTTAAAAAAAAAAAAAAAAAAGAGACAGAATCTCACTATGTTGCCCAGACTGGCCTCAAACTCCTGGCCCCAAGTCACACTCCCACCTTGGCCTCCCAAAGTGCTGGGACCATATGCACGGGCCACCGTGCCCAGCCAGAAGCTAGCTATCTAAAATAACTTGGTCTCTTTATAAAATCCTGTAGTGAATTCCTAGAACTTTGTGTTGCCTTACTCTTTTTTTTTTTTTTTTTTTTTGACAGAGTTTCACCCTTGTTGCCCAGGCTAGAGTGCAATGGCGCCATCTTGGCTCACCACAACTTCTGCTTCCCAGGTTCAAGCGATTCTCCTGCCTCCGTCTCCCAAGTAGCTGGGATTATAGGCATGTGCCACCACGCCAGGCTAATTTTGTGTTTTGAGCAGAAACAGAGTTTCTCCATGTTGGTTAGGCTGGTCTCAAACTCCTGACCTCAGGTGATCCACCCACCTCGGCCTCCCAAAGTGCTAGGATTACAGGCGTGTGCTACTGCGCCCGGCCACCTTATTCATTTTTAATCTTCCTCTAATTAACACACCTAAACTACTTTTAAAAAGCTTAAATTATCTCTCTGTGCTCTGAATTAAATGCAAATTTGCCAATCTGTTTTCTCAAATACTTTGTAAGGGCTTCGTTATAACTCATTGCATTCACAGTGGCATCATTTAGAATAATACACCAATTTTTAATGAATGAATGAATGCATGCCACTACCAACCACTACTATCTCATTTCAACTCAGTTTTCTAGCAGACAAGGTGGTCTTTCAATATGGGTACATAAAATACTTTCAAAAATAAAATAACAGAGAAGAATGAGGAAGTCACTGAGCATAGGGAAACTATCCAGTTGCTGATACATAGGTAAAGGTGATAATTACATATCTAGAGGGTAACATTAGAACACTGTGTATTTGGGGATAGGGAGGAAGTTCAGAATGACAAGAAAGAAAAAAGGGATACATGAAAACTTAGGTGTTAGGAAACAATGATGCAAATTTTATAGTTTTGTCTGGCAGGAGTAAATGAACTCAACTTTCCAAGACCTTAAAAACCATCGTTTGGTTTTGCAATAATAACTACCCTTCCTACAAAATGAAACCAACTAGGCACAGCCATCTCGCCACAGTAAATTATTCTTTTGTGTGCAACTACCTTGTCAATATTCAATTATAACTAGAAAAAAAAGTCAATTATTTTTGACAAGTTGAAATTTGGTGATTAAGCTAATGATTCTTTTACATTTAAATATATTGACCAGGGAGATAGAGAGCTATATAAAGAGGACTAGTGGCTCTCTTTGAAATAAAGCATTTAAAGAAGAGTATAGTTGCTGGGAAAGGAGGCTCAGGAATCTGCAAATCCAGCTAAAATGAAAGTTTAAATATTTAGAGAAGGATGGTAGTTGGAAAACTATTCACTAGTTCAAGTATTTTAGCCTAAAAAGGTGGAAAATAAAAAGCTGTTTACAAGTTTTTGCTGGTTTGTTATATAAAATGTGTTGTGTCTGTGATATCTAAATTTAAAGTAACATGATTTAAACTGCACTACGTGATGAAGAGTCCTCTGAGGTCACTAAAGCTTTGATTTTCCAGTTAGCTTATTTTATAGCTAGTGCTTTGGAAGCCATCAAGTCCATAACGAGATAGATCAATCAGATTGTTTTTATTGGTCTACTGCGTACCATAGACTATACACAGCAGTACTCATTGAATCAGACGGCTTGGGAACAGCAGCTTTAACCTTGAGACTTGAACAGAGAAAATAACAGCTTCAAAATTAAATCTCCATGAATTATATATATTCTTATATAAAACTGAATTTTTAAACAGTGTCAATTGAAATCCATTGGTAACGAACCAAGTGCAGTTATTTCAAAGAGGAATCACGGTCTAAACACCACATTGTTGCTGATTTAAAATGGCTTACTTTAAAGCCCTATATTCAAACATGAGGCTTTGCAAGTGATTCCAAGAAACTATATTTTTTAAATAGCTTAAGCAATATTCTAAAGGTAACGTGAAAAGGAATAAGTGACCTTCAAAAGTTGCTTGCAGGGCCCATGACAATTTTATTGTTTTATATTTGCTTATCTGCCTTTCATAAAAATCTGAGGTAAATGAAAGAGGTAACACAAGCCAATTATATGGTATAGTAAATGGCATACTCATGGCACTCAATAAATGTTTATTATCATACCCAGATATTTTAAATGTCTCAAATATTAGTGTAAAATTACACAAATTATCTGACGTCCTGATTTCCGATGTCCAAGTCAGTTTTATCAGTGTTCAGATTCCTCCAAAAAATTAAGGGCATGATGTGATTTTACTGGTAATAAGGGAAAACTGGTAAAATTGGTGCTGGAATCACTAACTAGGAATAGTTTACCCTAAAGGATGTGGACAGTTCACATCACATTATCCAAATAAGTATATAACCACAGGTAGAATTTGTATCCAAAAGATCTCTGCTATGGAGTGGGGACATGGAAAGAGAATCTCTGCAAAGTGATGATGAAGAGGGATTACTTCAACTTTTAGGAGTTCTTCATAGTTGAAGTAGATACACACCAAAACCTGGCCGCATTAAAAAAAAATTAATTGTGTAACTGTGAGTCAGACAGTAGGGACTTGGCTGGTGGCCAGTGCCTCCGAGAAGTGACTGAAGTTTATAGTACAATGCTAATCTTAGCAGGCAACTGGACACAAATCCAGAACTAGAAAACAAGTAGTTGGCTCCAAGGAGCCCACCTGGAACTTCCAAAATGAATTCAATGTATACAAATGGTATACGAAACTCCAAATTTTGTATAAATTTGATCTACATTGATCCAGACACTGGGTAGCCTGAGATTTCCAAATGTAGATCCTCAATACCTGCAACTGAACAAGGCTGAGGTGACCAGAGGGCTACCGTAGAGTTGTTGCCCAGTACACTATAAAACATTGGTATTTTCCTGTCCCATCTGATACCATGCAGCAGGCACCACATTCAGAACTAATCATTTCCTATAATCACCTTCAGATTCCACCAAGTCTTACCCCTCAGCATCTATCAGTGAGAGTTTAACTAAGAAATATTCTCAAAATATTTAAGAACTATTAAAATATTGCTTCTAAATTTTTGATGACTGGATTTACAAAGGAGCATAAAGTGGTATTCTTCTTGGAGATGAAATAAAATTTCTCTGGCCTATCTTGCTTTTATTCTTCTCTGCCGTAGATTATAAATGCCACAAATGCAGAGCCAAGTCTATTTTATTTACCAGGATATACCAGTCTCTTAGTAGGTGCTCATACAATATTTATGAAATGGTAAATGCATAAAGGGACAGATAAATATTGCTACAGATGAATTTGGAAAAAAAAAAAAAAACTTGCTCTTATCTTCTTAAATTTTCTGGGACAACTGTTGGCAATTTTTTTCTAGCAGTATTTTTAGAGTGGCCCTTAATAAATTAGCATCAACTTGTCTTTCCAGTGTTTTCTTTTATACTAATGTTTCATTTGTACTTTTTGGTATTTGATGAAAATATTTCATATTCTTCTTATGCTTTTCTTACATTAAAGCTAGCCCTAAATAAATACTTGTTGAGGAAATTTCATGCATGCTATTTATGATGCAAAGCAAAGTATCAAATTAGCTTTCTCAGCTTCCCCTTCTACTGAGATTTAACTGGAATAGGAATAGGGTATAGAATTAATCTATGCCCGTCTCAAAGCTAACTCAGTATCTTCTACATGGCAAATGTTCAAAAGATATTTGTGGATTAAGACAAGTGGTCAAAAGCACTCGTGTCACTAGATATTAACGAAAAATAATCACAGAAATTAATAATTGGATCAACTATAAATCTGTGGCGTTATTCAATACAACTGACCTATTGACCTGAGATGTGGAGGCATGCAGGTATTGAAAAAGAACCCGACAGCTGTAGGCAGAACATATGGTTGAAGTCAAACAGTCGTGGTTTCCAAGAGCCACTACTTAGGCAGAAATAATATCTTTGGCATTTTTCTTCAAAATTCTCTAAGCCCACAATAGTACATCAGTGAGGCTGCTAGACATATTAATAGAGTTGCAGCATTTAAGAAAGAAAATGTGACAGCGTCAATTTAAACCTATCTCTAAGCAAAACTTGAGGATAAAAGAGTGGTATACTTAACAAAGTTTCACATTTAAGGAAAAGCAACCCAAAATGCAGAAAATGTGCTATTGGATATAACTAAGTTTTGTAAGAGTCACTTTTCCAAAGAAACTTATATAGATTTCATGATGGAAGAAAATGGTCCATAGATTCAGTGTAAATCAGACATCATTCCTCTGTGCCCTCTTTACCCTCACTCATGAGGTTATACATTTTGTGACAGACAATGGAACTTAAAACAGCTACTGCTCATCAGAGCAAGACACCCTAATGGGAAGAGTGTCCTCCATTATCTTCACAATGTATGGAAAGGTGCTGCAATGGAATGACTCATTCAACTGATGTTCTCAGTGACTCCTGAGTTTAATACCATTCAAGAAACATTTATTGATTGTCTGCCATACAGCATACACTGAAGCAGCTGTGTATAACAGCATTGTCGGTACACATGGTTTTGCAAATACTTACTTTGACTTTCATCCATGCCTCCACACTTACTTACTACATAATCTCTTTTAATAATAATAATGTGGGCCAGGCGCGGTGGCTCACGCCTGTAATCCCAGCACTTTGGGAGGCCAAGGAGGTGGTTCACCTTAGGTCAGGAGTTTGAGACCAGCCTGGCTAACATGGTGAAACTCCATCTCTACTAAAGATACAAAAAATTAGCTGGGCGTGGTGGTAGGCGCCTATAATCCCAGCTACTCCGGAGGCTGAGGCAGGAGTATAGCTTGAACCTGGGAGACAGAGTTTGCAGCGAGCTGAAATCGTGTCATTGCACTACAATCTGGGCAACAGGGTGAAACTGTGTCTCAAAATAATAATAATAATAAAATAATAATAAAGCAACATTTGTTGAAGGGTTACCAATTGTCAGACATGCTAAGTCATTTAATCCTCAATAACAAACTAATTAGATAAATACTGTGATTATTATCCCCTTATACAAATGAGGAAACTGCAACCTAAAGAGGTAAACTGCTTTTCCCAGTTTCTTCATCTGAAAAACTCCTTCCTTTCAGCATTATTATGAGAATTTAAAGTAATGTAGTTTTAACGTCAGGAATAAGGTATAGAAAGCATCAAGGATAGTCATCATTTGTTAAATAATCTCCATTATAACTCAGTATTATTATATTTCCCATTGATTTCATCTTCCTTGATATTTTATATATTTAATGGTTTAAACTATATAATTTAAAATTTACTCACATACTCTCTTGTCTTCTTTGCTAACCATTTTTACATACTCTAGCCTACTTTCCCTATACAGTTAATTGATATATTTAAAGGTGAAAACTATAGTTTATATAGCTCATATTCTACTTATAATGGACACTTTCAACTGAATGTACCTTCATTTTATTTCTCTCTTTCCTCCTGACTGATTGCTGAGTACCCACTCCTTCCACTCTACCAATACTCCATCATGCCTAAATCTTAGGCACAATAACTTTTTATTAACTACTAACTGTTTACTGCTGTTTTCCACATGTACCATAGTAAAACGAAAAAATTTAAGTGTGCCAAGTGTTCAAATATTTCTGAAGACCTGTATTCCTAAGCTAAGCAGAGGCTGGCTGAGTTGGGTGTCATGCAGTCTAGTGGTTTTGAGAAATACATTATTGCTTAATCAAAAATAAGACAATTATGGCTTAATTTATCTTTAGGAATTGGCTGAATAAAGTTCTGATTCTCAGAAAGCTGAGGCTGAATTTTTAAAAAAGCTTACAATTTAACATTCTAGAACATTTAGAAGACACTTGGAAACTGAGAACAAAGGATAACTGCTCTAAGTAAATTGTACACTTTTAAAACACCTTTAATATCTTCTTAAATTACTAGCACAATGAATGCAACTCTCTCTGGAATGGACTATTTCCTTAATGCTTTTAAAAATTCATATTGATTTCAATCATTGAATATACTATACACTACAAATACAGAGTTGTCTCTGAAGGGAAAGCTTATTTCCCATTCCTCTTGTTTCCAGGAGGAGGAATTTTTAATTGGAACTTCCCCAGAGTACATGGCCAGCTTCTTTTACCTCCAGCTTTAATCAGTCCAGCAGGAGGTTTGAGGTATGCTTGGAGGGTGACGGTATTGGTCCTCATATTCCACTGGTGAGTATAATGTTGTTAGCATTGGAAATTCCATCTATTTTTCCTTCCACCCCAGAAGAGTGTGGATCATGGTTCAGTATGACTATTCCATAGACTCAATTTTTCCATTCCAATGACTGCCTTTAGGTCTAAATTTGTGGAACTGGAAGAACCAGAAAACTCATTTGGCCCTCAGACCTGAATCATGTTCACTAAAAGCAAATTTGGTAATGCAAATCTATTTGTTCTCCATCTGCCTAACTCTTACTCCTGTTAAACGGTTCTAAACTCCAGATGAGTAAAAAGTAGAGCTAGATATTCAATCCCCAACCAGCACCCCTCACCCCTAAATCCACATATAAATAAAATACTTCTTTATTTTCACATTTGCAGGTTTAAAAACTTTATTTCAAATGCTTATATTTTTACTTTAATAGCTGCCATATAATAAAAGTGACTGAGTCTTTCATTTGCTTATTTCGAAATCTTGCATGTGTCTTAGTATACTGCTAAATTACTTCAGTGAATGTACCTGCTAAAGTTCCTGATTCATAGCTGGTGTTTAATAAATCCAACTGACCTTATTGCACTCCAGATAAAAAACACATAGTTTTTAGGCCACGAAAAACTTCCTTTTAAAATAGCTGCTTAATCAAGTTCTGTTTGACTATCACATCTTTGTTTTGTCCTCATAATGTTTATATAGCATGGAAAACTTCTGTAATCTGTTGACAAGCTTTATAACCCTTAGTTCTTTTGTATGAATCATGGTTAGTTGTAAGGTATAGTTGTAAACAACATATGTCAATTATTTTAACAGAAAGACCCTCTGATAGCCTTTCATTTGCTTTCTTCAAACTTCACATACACATTTCTATCCTTTTTCAGTTCTCATCCCAGGTTTCCAGTTTGAATTTCTATAGTTCTAAAATTAGAAAGCTTTGAATTACAATCTAAGGCCCTCTGCATCTAAGCTTCTGGATTCTATTTACTTCTCACCAACTAGACTACTGAACACAAGATCTGGAAGGTAGAAATAAGTTGAGAACTAGCTTCCTGCCACTTTGTCTACTGCTTCTATAAAAGCAGTTCATGATGCTCATGCACTGTTGGTGGGAAAGCAAATTTGTTCAGCCACTGTCGAAAGCAGTTTGGAGATTTCTCAATGAACTTAGAACTACCATTCAACCCTGCTGTCCCATTATTGGATATATATCCAAAAGAAAAATTATTCTATCAAAAAGACACATGCACTGGTATTTGCATCACAGCACTATTCACAATAGCAAAGACATGGAATCAACCTAGGTGCTCATCAATGGTGGACTGGATTTTTTTAAATGTGGTACTTTTACACCATGGAATAGTACACAGTCATAAAAAAGAATGAAATCTTGTATTTTGTAGCAACATAGATGCAGCTGGAGGCCATAATCCTAAGCAAACTAATTCAGGAGTAGATAACCAAATACCACATGCTATCACTTATAAGTAGAAGCTAAACATTGGGTGCTCAGAGACATAATGATGGCAGCAATAAACACTGGGTTCTACTAGGAGGAAGAGGGATGGAAGTGGGTAAGGGTAGAAAATTTGCCTATTGGGTAGTATGCTTACTACCTAGTGATGCAATCAGTCATATCCTGAACCTCAGCAGCACTGTACAATATATCCCTGTAACAAATCTGCACGTGTGCCCTGAATCTAAAAGTTGAAAGGATTAAATAAATAAAAACTAAATTTTCAAAAATTCATGGAGATGTTTATTTCTATTGCAGTGTTCAAGTCTTCAGCTTCATAAGTAATGGAAGCACATTTATGGCAGTGATGATGACAGAATTCAGACTTCTACTGAATAATCAGTGGTTATGTGAGTGTCAAGGGGCAGTTTCAGCAGTGGTACTGTAAGCTATTAGCTCAATTGTAGTTGCAGCAGCGTGTTCTTAAATTATCAGTCCTGACCTCAGATTTCATCTTCTTCTGGTAGATGTAGCATACATCTCTGAGTGTTCTCTTAGAAGACCAATCTAGAGCTTCATCCCACTCCTTCAGTTACTTTATAATCTTTCAGCTCTTTATATTAAATGTTTTTCTGTTTAAAATGGCAGCAATGTTTTTTTTTTTTGAAATGGTCCCTGACAGCAACGGATCTTCTCATGTTTAATTCTTGAGTCTATACTGATTACATAGAATTAAGGATATAGTTTCTAAAATACTTTCATTTTTCTATATTTTAGCATTATTCTGAAAGGCCTGGAAAAAAACTATTTTTTATTCAGATTTGAAAGTGAAGTGACATAGATGGGTCACTAAAGCAAGAAATTACCCTGTATTTTTCCATCTCTATCATCACAGGTATCTCACAGAATTTGAAATTGGACATTATTGATGGATATATTAGTCATGAATAATTTAATGTACATTAAATATAAAATGGTCAGATACGGGCAGATTTTCCCTAACAATTTTTAATGTTCTAAATGTGAATAACATTGAATGAATGTCATTAAATATATAGTCTATCAATGTTTTGCAATGGTTATAGGAACCTAAAGAGTCGTTCAATTTTCGTTAATAAAATAAATTTATTGAAATGGGACTCGTGGAAAGGTTAGTTCTGGAAAGGATAAGAAACTAATGTTTACAAAAGAGAATGCTTCTATTTTTTTTTTTTTTCTGGCAGCTAGGTTTTCTGGGCCATTTCCAGACATACTGATAACACCAGATGTCAACTGCCAAAAAAAAAAAAAAAAAAAAAAAAAATTCAACCCAAAGTAATAATTTTTATTTTTATTTTTATTTTTATTTATTTTTATTTTTTTGAGACAGAATCTCACTCTGTTGCCCCAGGCTGGAGTGTAGTGGCATGATCTTGGCTCACTACAACCTCTGACTCCCGAGTTCAAGCGATTCTCCTGCCTCAACCTCCTGAGTAGCTGGGATTACAGGTGCCTGCCACCACATCTGGCTAATTTTTGTATTTTTGGTAGAGACAGGATTTCACCATGTTGGACAGCCTGCTCTCGAACTCCTGACCTCCTGATCCATTGGCCTCAGCCTCCCAGAGTGCTTGGATTATAGGCATGAGCCACAGTGCCTAGCCTGGAATTTTTAAAGTCAGAGCAAAAAGCAAAACAAGGCAATAGATAATAAAACTATGTGCTCAACTAGACAATGGTCATTAAACGTGTGTATGAAGGGGTGATACAATTACTTGACACTTAAAATGAGTCTTTCTACTTAAGAAATTTAAGATTTTATAATTTTGATTAAATCTAAACTATATCTAGACAGTGGTAAAAATGCAGAATAGGTTGAAAGCCAAGGTTGAATTTTATTGGGAAATCAAGAGACCATAAAGTAAAAGGCAGAAACAGTGTAAACCAGACACATTCGTGATTTTCAGCATTAAGGGAAGTTTATTCATCAAGCTTTTTACAATTGCTACTGATTTTATTTTTTATAGAATAGCTATAACGTGTTCAACTTATTATATATTGATTGGTTCCTTTTTATATTTCATTGCAATAATATGTTAGGAAATAGATTTCCAACATTTTATATTGCTGGGTAAATTGCAAGCTGCCACAAACAGAAAACCTTGTAATACAAATTTCACAATTCTATGAATATATTGTATTTAGGTTGATTTTAAAAACAAGGTTGAAGGGGCTAGGCAGGATAAAATGGGGTTCTAATGGCCAAAAATTTAGACCTGAGGTAGCCAATCACCTTGTCATTCTTCCAAGACATGTTTTTTTTCCACTTAATGACTTTTAGTGCCCAAAATAGTGTTGTTTCATTTATGGGCTTCAATAAAGAATTAGAGTTGATAGAGAGCCTTATGGGAGAAGAGTAAGATGAGATAATGGATGATTTGCATGGAAAAGTTGGATCTTTGAGTTGACTGTTTTATATCTATGTTATTTTTTTCCTGAAATACTTAAACGTTATCACATAACTTGAATTGAACTTTGTCGTTTTGAAACACTGACATTAAAATAATGGTAGAAGAAAACTAAAGTCTGTTTAAAAAAAGGGAATTATGTAGATTACATGTTAATATGTTACAGTGTAATTCTAGATTTCTCATGTGGGCTTCCTATCAGCTGGATAAACAGCATTTGAATAACAGCACAGCAGAGTCATAGTGTGCCACAGCACGGCTTTTCAGAGATTTGCTTCCACCCCACCATAAAATGCCCTTCTACCTTTTCTGTAAAGGACATAGTCCCTTCATGTACTTATCCTTTCAATCAAATGCAAAGTGTTTTCTTTAATCAGAGATCCTGAAAACTGTAAAAGAACCAGCTGTGTAAAAATTTGTACATTTCACAACTATTAAATATATATACATTATATATATTTTATTTAAAGTAATGTAGTTTTAATGTCAGGAATAAGGTATAGAAAGCATCAAGGATAGTAGTCATTCATTAAATAATCTCCATTATAACTCAGTATTTTATATATATATATATATATATATATATATATATATATATGTTGACTTATTCTGTCAACAAAATCAGCAGGGATATTCTACTAGGGAATAAAAACATTAAGGACAAATGTGTTAGAATTCCTGAAAACAACTGTCCAGGCCAAGACATGTCTTATTCCATGTAATTGAGATGTGTAATCAGGGGTGAAGCCTAATTTTTGTTACCCTATTTTAAAGTGTAACTGTATACAAATTTTATTTTCAAGTTACTATATCAAATTTTTATATGTATCTTGATTAGTTGAGGGAAAGAAACAAGTAGTCACGATATCTTTCGGGGGGGCGGAGCAAGATGGCCCAATAGGAACAGCTCCAGTCTCCAACTCCCAGCGCGAGCGACACAGAAGACCGGTGATTTCTGCATTTTCAACTGAGGTACTGGGTTCATCTCACTAGGGAGTGCGGGACAATCGGTGCTGGTCAGCTGCTGCAGCCAGACCAGCAAGAGCTGAAGCAGGACGAGGCATCGCCCCACCTGGGAAGCGCAAGGGGGAAGGGAATCCCTTTTCCTAGCCAGGGGAACTGAGACACACAACACCTGGAAAATAGGGTAACTCCCACCCCAATACTGCGCTTTAAGCATACGGGCACACCAGGAGATCATATCCCACACCTGGCAGGAGGGTCCCCCCTCCTGCCCCTTTAGCACTTAAAACATGTAATCCCAATATGCCTTCTGGACTCCATGGTTTCTAATGAGAAATCAGGTATTAATCTTATTGGGGAGGCATTGCACTTAATGAGTAACCTCTTTTGCTGCATTCAAGATTTTCTCTTTGTGCTTTTAAACAGTTTGATTATAACATGATGTCTAGATTTCTGTCTTTTACCAAATATGGAAATTTGGGGTCATTATGTCTTACAGTATTATTTCTTTCCTGTTCTATCTCCACTTATCTGGTACTCTATTTATGAATATGTTGTTATGCTTGATGGTGTCCCACAGTCTTTTACACTTTGTTTATATTTCTTCATTCCTTTTGATTTCTGATCTTCAGACTGGATATTTCAATGGACCTGTAATTAAGTTTTCAGGGATTTTTTTCATCTGCCTGCTCAAAGTTGCTATTGAAACCACAGCATTTCATTTCAGTCATTGCACGTTTTAACTCTAGAATTTCTGTTTCATTCCTTTTTATAATTTCTCTTTGTTGATACTCTCTATTTCTTCAGACATTTTTCTCTAAGTTTTCCTTACCTATTGTTCATGGGTTTCTTTCTTAGCCCTGTAAGTATTTACAGAGTTGATATAAAGTCTTTGTCTAGTAAGTCTACTATCTGTACTTCCTCAGGAACAATTTATGTTAATCTCTCCTGTGAATTCGGCATACTTTCTTGTTTATTTGTGTGCTTCATAATTTTTTGTTGAAAATTGAACATTTTGAGTATTATAGTAACTCTGGGTATCAGATTATTTCCAGTTCTCAGGATCTGTTTTTGTTGCTTGCTATCAATTGTAGTTAGTCTGTTTACTTAGTGACTTTTAAAAATTATTTTTGTTAAGTCTGTATTTCTTGTCAGTTATGGTCACTGAAGTCTCTCTTTTCTCAGATTATGGTCAACTAGTGTTTTGAAAGAGATTTTCTTGAATGCAGGAAGTCAAAAAATATACAAATTTAAAAAGCAAATGAAATATTTTCCAATCTTTACAAATTGCTTCTGTGTTGGGGGACATCCTTCAATGCTTGGCAAATCATTTACAAATCTGCCTTAGTCTTCACTTTCTGCTTATGCTGAACCTACAGATCAGCCAAAGAGGAAGTCTTAAGGTTATATTATTTGTACTTGCATAATTGTTCCTTTGATTCACCCCTGCTTTTCTCATGTTCTTTTTTAATCTTTTTGTCTAATTGGTATGCTTTATATTTTAATTCTTTGTTTTAAAAAAATTAGCCATAATGTTTAAATGCCTAAGAAATCTGTCTTGTTCTATACATTTTTTTTTCCTTTTCCATATTACCTTGTTCTTTATGAATGGAGTAGTTTCTCTTAGATTTCTACTGATTTTATTTACAGTTTCTTTAAGGCATTGTTCTGCTCTTTGCTTTTTTTCTTTTCGTTTTGTCACTGTTGGCTTGTAGTCTATTTTCTCTCAAATATGTGGTTATTCATATTTACTGTTGTGAGAATTTTATAGCCTCAAGGGTTATTTTGTATTCATGAAAGACTATTAAGGATAATATTTTGTCTTTTAAGAATTAATATTCAATTTATTAACGCTATAATTTTCATTTAACTTTCTAAGGAGAGTTTATAAAACAATTGTAAGTTTAAAGAAGTCTTTGAATAACACACATTCAATTCAAATGTAGTTAATTGTAAACTTTAAATTGCATTTATACATGTAGTATTTTCAATTACCTTCTAAATTACTTCAATTGTCTGATTCAAACAAAACCTTCCTGCATATTTAAATGATTCATAAATTTAATAAAGTAAACTTATGAATATGATTAATCTAAAGTTCTCTCAGATCCTAATAATGAGTATAAGCTTAATTAGATTGCATTTTTAAATAAAAAAAAAACTAAGTTACATAATAGTAATTGGAAATCTGTCACTTTAACATATGTCAAACTCCCTTAAAAATAACAAGTGCATATATGACATAAAATGTAGGTACAGATCCAGACATCCCAGGAGGCTTTTTCTCTTCCCTCTTTCTTCATCTTGGCAAAAATAAAGCCAAGCAGTTTTAAGGCAGCAAAACAGAAGAACACAAGACTCCCCAGAGGCTCCACCTTCCAAACAAAAATATTTCCTTCAACTAGAAGTTTCCATTGTTACAGCCAATTATATGTCCTCTGCTTCCTTCCAGTTCCCTTTTGATTCCATACTGAGGCGAAGGAATGGGGCCCTCCGTTGCCGCTCTTACCATGCTGTCTTTCTCTGACGGCCTCCGCAAGCTTTTCAGTGGCATAATGAGAGCGATTAATAAAAGAATCATGTGAACTTTGCTGCAGAGTTCTCTGCCTGTTAACTACCCCAATAAACCTTACTGGGTTTAATAATAATGACATTACACAGTTTCTTTATTAACACGAAGGTGTCTTTTCCATGGTTTTTTATACTAAGAAAGACAGTTCCTCTCAGTTAATTGAAATTACTTACTATTTTATAATTGCTTTGTTTGGGACTTCAAAATTTCTAAAGAGAGTTGTCTTGGAGGTTATTAAATGTGTGTTGCTGGATTTATTAGAAGGTTTTACAATCATATACACTAAATTCTTCTGTCCACCCACAGAAGTCTGAAACTCTCAACCAGATTAATTACTTCGTTACATTTTTGCACATCTTCAGCTTTTAAATATGTAAAATATTTTTCAAACAATGCAAAAGACATCTGAATGCTATGATTCTAACATTCAGAATGAATTTTACAGGTTCTAAAATATGTAAATTAATTTTCTATTCAACTTGACGGAATTTTAGGTTCTTTTATACTCTTTAGCTCATACAAATTTTATAGATATATAAAATGATATCCAATTGAGTTTGAAATATTTCACAATAGCTTTGTCTGTCTATCACAAATTTTGAGGTAATCCCACTCATGTAGTTGGAAACTAAAAAGGTAATTGAAAACTTTGGATAAATGGTAGGACTTGACAATTCTTTCGATTCATTGTAAAATAATCAAGTACATTTTAATTAAAACTTCTTAGATAATGGGATATGTATAATTTTTCTTTGAAACCATTCCACTTTTTTAAAAGAGAATGATCCAATGTCTTAACTAGAGGTGGGAGAAAAAGAGGTATAATTATGCATCATATAACAACATTTTGAGCAACAGTGGACCACTTATTTAATGCTGTTACTATAAGATTACAATGAAGCTCCCTATACAGGTGTACCATTTTAAAACTTTTATACAATATTTTTCCTATACCTTTTTTATTTTTAGATACACTGATACCATTGTGTTACAACTGCCTACAGTAGCCAGTATAGTAAATATGTTCTACAAGTTTGTAGCCCAGGAGCGATAGGCCATACCATATAGCTTAGGTGTGTAGTTGGCTATACTATCTATGTTTAGGTAAGTAGTCTTGTGTTTGCAACAACAAAATCACCTAATAACACATTTATCAGAAGGTATCCTCATTGTTAAGCAATGCATAGCTATGATACAGGAGTGGGGCAGGGAAATGCTGGGTAAAGAAGGGTGGGGTCCCCAGCGAGGGCTCCACCCTTGGGCCTGTGCCCATGACCTAAGTGAGGAGAGGCATTTCTGTTTTTGTGCACCAAAAGTTGCCTTTTGGCCCATCATGCCCCCATCCTATGCCCATAAAAACCTGGGACTGTAGTGGGCACACACACAAGCAACTGGATGTCAAGAGGAGCAGAAGAACACACCAACAGACACTAGCAGACACCAACAGCAGGACACTAGCAGGACATCAACAGCAGGACAAGGTGGAATTTGGTCAGGGGCAGTTGGAGGAGAGTCCGGCCACTGGGCAGCACGACTCCAGGGGAAGGCCACCTTCCCACTCCATCCCCTTTCTGGCTCCCCATCCACCTCGCTGAGAGCTACCTCCACCACACAATAAAACCTTGCAGCCATCCTCCACGCCCACATGTGACCCTATTTTTCCAGTACACTAGGGCAGGAACCCAGAATACAGAAAGCCCTCTGTCCTTGCAACAAAGCAGAGGGTATAATGGAGCTGAGTAACACAAGCCACATTTAGACGGCTAAGCTGAAAGAGCACACTGTAACTGGGGCTTTGGGAGCTGTAAACACTCAACCCTAGATGCTGCTGTGGGATTGGAGTCCAAAAATATCCCCAACGACCCACCGGTCTGCATGCTCCCCCTAAGGATTTGAGCAGGGGGGGCACTGAAGAAGCAAGCCACACTTCAGTCACATGTCCTGCAGAGGGGATGAGGGAATTCTTCCCTTTTAAGCTGTACATGCTTGGCAAGGAATGTAATGGGATCAGGGAGGAAACGTAGAGCTGAGGTTTCAAATAATTCTATATGTAGATTTTTACTTAATGCTCCTGTTCACAGTCCACAAACTCATATTTTTATTACTATGTATCTGGGTGTATCTGAATCTAGTAAACTTCTAATGAATAAGCAATAAGTAATAATCCTTCATTCTCCTGTAAGATTCAAGGTTTAAATATAGGAATTAGGGGTAGTGGTCTATTCTGTGTAGTGAGCTACCTATTTTCCTGTTTTCAGCCTTATATATTATCCTGGCCTTCCACACATATTCAGTAGAGTTCCTGGCATATTCAGTAGAGTTTCTAGAACATTTTTCAGAGAGTTTTTTCTGGTTTTCCCTTAGAAGTGTTTTGGCAGCCAGTTATCATTTACCTTTCTCTGCTCTGCTATGACAATTACCACTCAACTACACTCTTTCTCTGTTCTAAAATGTGTTGAATTCATGTATTTATTCTTGTCCTACTCTAGCTCTTTCTCTTTGTTGGTAACATTTTTATTTCTTTGCTCTCATTTGAGTGAGGTTTCTGAAAGAGGAGGATTTCAAATATGTGCAATCTTCCATTTTTAGGAGGTAGTTTATTTAAATGACTTAAATTGAGAAGCTAGTACAACATTTACATGCATATAATTTGGTGTATATATAATCTATATATATACACACCATATAATCTAAATATAATTTGGTATATACATATAATCCATACATATATGTATACATTGTGTATATAATTTTGATAGTAATTATATTGTGCTCATTATATTTAATACTTTTAGAGTATAACAACTATAACTTCTAATGATTATATTAGAATATATATCACATATTATTTAACAAAATATTCTGGTATATCTGAGCAAATAAAAAGAATTTGTTCTCTTAAGCATATGATGAAGAGAAGGTCAGAATAATCCAATAAGCAAAGCATGAATTACAATCAATTTTAATATCACTAGAAAATAGATTATCAGGAAAATAGTCTAATTTGTGAAAAAAAAACAGATACATGATACATGACCAGTGACAACCATTAAATTATTTTAGAAAAAAAGATACTACCTATCTTTATAAGTTATTATATGCCTGGATCATATTGTTGTGTGATAACAGTTATAACATGCCTGCTATTAGAAGATGATTAGTCATCACAGTGAGAAGCTATTTAAAATGGGACTTACCTAAAAACAAAAGAGTACTTGTTTTCTCCCATGTTGAACATGTTATTTTTTTGACTAATCAACCAATAATTATGTTTATTTATCATCATATTATACACATATAACAATTAGATTTACACTAAACCAGGTCCTTAAATTCAGAGAATTCACATCTTTGTTCGTATACAAAATAATTTTTAAAAATTAATATTTCCTACACAGTGTTTGGAAGACATGGAAGTTGATCATGTTTTTGCACAGTGATCATGTTTTTGCAGTGTTTTCAAAATGGAAGACAATCCATGCACAGAGACTACGACACACAGTACAATATTATTTTTCTAATACTTAACATAAGATATGACATAAAGTCTGTGCCTAGTAAACTTTTGTAGAAATAATGAAAAGCCATTCTTGTCATTAGAAAAACTGTGGTCAATTGCAAAACATTAAGGAGGTCATGCCTTCAAGGGAGAAAGATTTGAAGAGTTATGGGAAATAATATCAGATTATTCAGTATTATGGGTAGTCTTGAAAGAGTATGAGAGACTTTTTTTAACGGTTAAAATATCAGAAGACAAAATTAGTTGGTGGAAGCACATTTGTTAATATTTTTGGAACTGACTCATTTCAAAACATTGTGACTATGGCAATACGGAAGGAAGTATATGAAATTCAAAATAATAGGTTTATTATAGCAAATCTTTCTATATTAATAGTAATTAACCATCTGCAGCTTTCATATCACAAGCAGAAACTCATGATAATTTCCTGCTCACTAAGGCATGAAAAAGCTATTATTTACTCATTAACATGTTAGTTTAATATTGTTCCTTTAATTACCAAATTCCAAGATATAAATTATCAGAAGCTTTCTTTCAAACTATAGATTATATATCTGCTCACAGATATATTATTTTTAAATTTTATATTCTAGAGAGAAGTAAATTTTTGGAGATCACCAGCTATTCATGTTTTTCTGAGAGGAGAAAATAGATTTACCATCAATGCTTGGGTTACATCATGCACTCCAGAAAACGCAATAAAAATATATTTCTTTCAAATCTGAGATGTCTGGCACAAATCTTTCTGAAAGGCAGAAAGCATGTAAAATCTAAAAACTCCTGGAAAAGTGCTAAATGCTGTAATCCAACCTGTCATAACTGCATTGCTGTTTAAAGATATTGCCTGAAAAGAACACTTAGAAAACTCTTGGGTTGGTAAATCAAAATGCTTCACTTTTCTCCATGGGCAATCAAAGTGGTTCAATTTCAGCCCTAAGAATAGTGCGGTATATATGGAGGTGAAGATATGAGAGCTGAATTCTGATGTTTATTTATCCTCACATTTTCCCTTAGAGAATTTCCTTGTCCATATGGTAAAGAAGACAAAGAGGATATGTCTAAGGGTCTCACCAAACTCATTTTGTCATAAAACCAGTTATTTTCACACAGAACCAATTACACAATTAAATACAGAGCCCAGTGGAAAATAAAATATGAGACTACTTCTTCAAAACTGACTAAGAATTTTAGGATGGCATACATCTAAGCACAGCGCTCTTGTAAGCTTGGGGATCTGTATGACTGCACGGATCAGATGCCCTGTTTGTGTAGAAACAGAATTTTACTGATTATGTAGTTCAGTATTCCAAATTACGAATGAGGAAGTACAGAACCAGAGAGGCTCAATGACTTATCCATGATTAGTGCATATACACAAATATGGAACATCCTACGTTCCTGCCTTCGACATAAATTGGTGTTGCTTAAAAAAAAAAAAAAAAACTTAAGATATCTAATAAACTAAATAAATTTTATGAATTGAGAAAATAGAAGCAATGACTCCAAGTGTTTTAAAAGACTGTTGACAACAAATAAAATATATAATACAGTTATTAATTTTTCTTTTGGTGTTGTCCAACCTAAGGAATGTACTTAATGTCACTGAATTGTACATTTAAAAATTGTTAAAACGGTAAATTGTGTTATATATATTTTGTGACAATAATAAAATATCTGAGATCTATTTACATAAATAAATAAATATCCATTTTTAAGACCATGTAACTCTCTTTTTCAATCTTACAGGATTATCTATTATTTCTACCTATCTCTGTTTGATGGTTATAACAAGAACAACATACTTCTCTGGGATTATATTCTTTACTTTCCTATCTTTAACTCTCTTTGATCTGTTTTCATACTGCAATATTCTTTCTTTCTTATACATGCTTTTCATGCCTGATCCAGTGGTCTAACTCTTTTCCCCTCTTCACAAACACACACATGCTTTCATTTCCAGCTCTTGAAATCCAACTTATCTTTCAAGATCTTAGACCTTGCTCAAGGTCTAAGTAACAGCTCATTTCTAAGAGGTGTTCCTTATGCTCAACAATATTCACCAAATAATACATTTTTGTGTGTGTGGTTAACAGTTTTATTGTTTTTCTCTTATTGTGTGTACTGCATTATGCAATAAATTACAATTAATTGTGTTCATACCTGTTTCAGTGTCTCAAAAATTGGTTGATGTTAGAAAACTCAGCAAATATTTATAATTATATTTGCCTTTTGATCACCATAATAAAACAATTTAAGCATTACAGCCTTTCCTTGGATTCTAAGCCTTGAAAAGATAAACTCGTTAGGGCTGTACTTCACATAAACCCATAAATCATTTATTTCTTTAATATTAGAAAACAGAAAAATGTTATATTTGCTTTTGAATGTTACAGAATAAGAGAAAACAAAATATCAAATCTTTTCTTAATGCTTATGAGTACCCACAATGAATCCCATAGGGCTCTGTGAGCGTTAAATTTTTCTATAAGTTATTTATTGCTCACATGCTGGAGATCGACTTCATTTTTTTCTTTAATCAGTACTAAACTTAGAATTAGTACTTATAACTTTTCTATAAACCTGAGTACAAAATTCAGAGAAACAGGATTTCAATACATTCTTTTGCAAACAGATGTCACTTTATGTTTACAGTTCTAGTACCCATATAAGCATTGCATTCTTGCAACGTATTAGCCTAAACTTTCTCTTAATTCTTTCAGAAAATTGGCCATGGTTTACTAAATCTCAAGGAAAAAGTTTATAACCCCTCCTGAGTCCATTCTTTTATAATAAAACATCCCTTTGACTACATTCAAACTGAGATCTATTTCATTCAAACAATAAACATTAAGCTTGAAAAACCAGGTTAAAATAGTTCAGCCACAAAAAACAGGTAATTGTTGACGTAACAAGAAAACTTGAAACTAAGGCGACTTTATCCTTCCTGGATAATATTTTTAGGGAATATATAAGTACTCTGTTTTCAACAATTCACCTTTTGCCCTAATTTTAGCAAACGATAACTAAGAATGAATTGACTCTTATGCAAGTTATTTAGGAGAGTTAATTTAATTAAGTTCAATTCCTAGCTAATGTAATGTGGTCAGGATATATCTTATTTTTAATGTATATTTACTTATTATAATTAAAATCTTTCAAGAAATACTTTTCTGGAAATGAAACATTCACTTTTGGCTTACCAAAGTATGGCAGAGATTCTAATCTCATATTAAAATTATGTAATCTCTTGTTTATTAGAAACTTCTACATGAAAAAACATTTCATAGCTTTAGCTCAGGGTTCCAGACAATAAAACAATCTAGAATTAAGTTATTTGTATCTTTTTGTGTACAGTTTTATATTTAAATAATTTTTATTTTTATTATTTTTTTTAAGACAGAGTCTCATTCTGTCATCCCGGCTGCAGTGCAATGGCGCGATCACAGTTCACTGCAACCTCGGCCTCCCAGGTTCAAGCGATTCTCCTACCTCAGCCTCCCGAGTAGCTGGCACTACAGGAGCCCGGTTGGTTTTTTGTATTTTTAGTAGATACGGGGTTTCACAGTGTTAGCCAGGATGGTCTCGATCTCCTGACCTCGTGATCCGCCCGCTTTGGCCTCCCAAAGTGCTGAGATTACAGGTGTGAGCTGCCACGCCTGGCCATATTTAAATAATTTAATTTTGTGCTTATTGCAAATATAAATGTAATCCTTTTGGTATTAGAATAAAATTATATACCAAAGAATAAAGTAGAGAAAATAATTCACACAAAATATCTCAAATATAAAAATAATCAATTTTTGCTTCTGTAAAAGCTTTTTTTTAGTGCATATATTGGAATTTCTAAGAACTGAGAGAAGTAGGCAAAAATCTCTTACTATGGCTGAAAATCTATCTATTTGCTTAGTAAATCTGGATTTGAGTTATAATTGGATGACTTTTCATCTCATCAATTAAAATTAATGGCTAGTATATCTTCATTATGATATCATTGAATACCAGTTAAGCTTATAAACAATGCATCTCAAATCTGTGGGCTAAAAATAAATTATTAATAAAGAACTTTGTGAGTACTTGGTAGTCATTTGGAAAAACAAGTTTTAATTCACATATTGTCTACCAAGATGAACTTCACATAAATTAAGAAAAGTAAGACATAAATAAATAAAACCATACAATTAGTAGAAGGAAATCTGGCCAAATTACTTTATCACCTAGAAGTGGATGATGTAATTCTAACTAGGACTCAAAGTTCAAAAGACATTAAGAGAAAAAAAATTGATTTGACTGGCTAAAATTCAAAATTTCTACACTGACAAAGTCAAAATATATTAATGTATCAAAAGATACATTTGATTAGCTTAATATAAAATAAGCTAGGAATCCAGAGGAAAGATAGTAGCCTCAGACAAAACTTCATAATCAACATTTAAGGAAATTTGTTGAAAGAAATATGAAGAGCCTTCAACATGTAAAAACATTGTTCAACTTCAGTCATAATATGAGGAATAAAAATTAAAAGCACTAATATATAGTTTCTCACTTATTAAATTGACAAAAATTCAAACATAAATTCCTTAAATAGAAAAGAATTCTCTAAAATGAATGAAGTTAACTATGCATCAAATTAGAAACGAAACTACAGAAAGTATGTTTTACAAATCAGTCCGTAGTTTAATTTTGTATATCTTTAGTAAGACATATTCTAAAAATCAAAAATAGACTTCAAAACATTTTAAGTTATTTTGGATTTTTAATTTGTAACTTACCAGTATGCACAAGTCACTGCCTTTGTACATTGTAAGAGGAAGTAAATAATATTGTAAATCAGTATTTTCAGCCAAAAAACATTCCAAAATCAAATGAGTTATACTATGTATTCAGCTAAAAGTTTACTGAAAATATTATTAAAACTCATAATTTCCCATATACATATTAATTTCACTTTAAGTTCTTGGATACATGTGCAGAACGTGCAGGTTTCTTTGATACACATATTTTCTTGTTCTGAACATTGAACTGGCCCAGAAACTATATTTTCTTGCAATTGTTTTCTTGAAATCCACATTTTAGACTTCAAAGCCATTTACGGCTAAAAATAACTAGATTTTGGTAAGGAAAACATTTAGTACTTAAAATACTTTACTGTTACCGAAAACAGAGAACATTTTAAAGGTTAACAAAGCTGTGATAAAAAGACCCAGGATCCAACTTGAAAAAAAAAACCAGTGGGGAAAAATAAAGCATTCCAATTTGAGCATCAAACAAGTAATGACTTTAGTTCACTGAAACACATTAAGTGTATGAAAATCCGTAAGTCTAAAATGATACTTCAAAAAGAGAAAGCCAGAAAAAGTATCATTCTCACCACCTAAGATGATTTATAACCAAAGTTTTACTTTTGAGTATCATAATTAAAGGAGAAAAATTAACGTAGTCTGCCTTTGCAGTACGAGTTATTTTTCATGATAACCAAACAGTTTAACCTATTAAAAGAATGTTCTCTTTTAATAGCTTGTGAGAGCAAAAAGTGAAAGTAATTGAATTTGTGGAGTTAGATAGCAGAATACTGGTTACCAGAGGGTGAGAAGGGTAGCTGAGGGGTGGTGTAGGGAGTAGAGATAATTAATGCGTGCAAAAATATAATTGGATAGATTGAATAAGATCTAGTATTTGATAGCAAATCAGGGTGACTACAGTCAACAATCATTTATTATATATTTTTAAAAAACTGAAAGAGTATAATTGGATTGTTTGTAACACAAAGAAAGTGTAAATGTTTGAGGTGATAGATACCCCATTTACCTTCATATAATTATTTCCCATTGGATGCCTGTATGAAAATATCTCACGTACCCCATAAATACATACACATATTATGTACCCACAAAAGTTTTAAATTTAAAACTTTAAAAAGTAGCTAGCTAATACATATTCAAAGGACAATACAATTAAGAAACCATCAACATGCAACCCTAATAAAAATTTAGGCCTGGCACAGTGGCTCACACCTGTAATCCCAGCACATCAGGAGGCCAAAGGGGAGGATTGTTTGAGACCAGGAGTTGGAGACCAACCTGAGTGATATAGTTAGACATCATCTATACAAATAATAATAATAATAATTAGCAAGGCATGATGCATGCCTGTAGTAGGCATGGTGGTGCATGCTGTTAGTCCCAGCTACTTAGGAGGCTGAGGTGGAGGATTGTTTGAACTCAGAAAAGTGAGGCTGCAGTGAGTTATATGGTTTCACCACTGCCCTCTGGCCTGGACTGCAAAGCAAGACTCTGTCTCAAAACAAATATATATATATATTCACGCATGTTCTCCTAATTTGAATGAAAATCACTAGGAAAATGGTTGATGTGGGCCTGCGCATTCATCTGACGGACATAAAAACAAAAGAAGGATCATGTTGACCCACTGTGGAATCATTGGTTAATCCTTAGTCGTATTCCTAGTAGGTCAACCAGATAGGGTAAGTCTCCGTATGTAAACTATACTATATAAACTATACATCATTCATTATTTAATGTTGCCAAACAATTTTAATTTCAATCTTACCAAGACTTAGATATAACTTCCTGTTTCTAAGAAATAGTAAAGTTTTAGTGAATTAACTAAATGGGACCCGGAAAAAACTATCACAGAAATTCAAAACTATGGGGCATTCTACAAGATTGTCCACATTAAAACAGGGCTGTTATTATACGACATTTCTAAATTAAAAGAGACATGAAAGATGTAACAAAAAGATACAATCCATGATGCTCTATTAAACAAACCTACTAGTTTGAAGAATGTATTGGGACTAACTACAGAAATGAACTGGCTTCTAGATGATAGTAAGGAATTATTGTTAATTACACATGATTATGTTATTTTGTTTAAGAAGAAAATGGTTTTATATTTTGGAAAATAAACACTAAATTATTCAGGGATAAAATGCTACACTTACAATAACTTTAAAATACTTAAGCTAACAATAATAATAACAAAGCTCCTAGAGCCAGATTAAGTGCTTTCAAATTGTGAACTTGCCACTTTGTAGCTGTGTGCCTTCAAATATGTTACTGAATCACTCTGATATTCTTTTCCTCACTGTTGAAATGGGGCATCAATAATACTTCCTATCTCAATAAGCTTTTTTAAAAAACAGATTTAGTTTATAAATGTAAAGCACTGAAAAACAGCACCTGACACATAGAAAGCAAAATACAAGTATCCACTATTATAGTGTACTCTGGTGCTCGTCTTTATGAATAAACCGCTTTGTCTTAAGCTTAGTATGTGCCATTTCTTGAAAATAGGTTGAGCAGATTCTTATTTACCCATTTCCTGTCTACCCAGGTCATAATCGGGTTCCTTAATAGAACATAGGATTTGATTGTTTAAATTATCTTTTAGCCATAATTTGCTGGTAGGTTAGGAAGAAGCATGTGCCTTCTATAAGCAGAGACTATATCTCTACTCAACT
The DNA here is from genome assembly GCF_047675955.1 of Chlorocebus sabaeus. NCBI lineage: Eukaryota > Metazoa > Chordata > Mammalia > Primates > Cercopithecidae > Chlorocebus > Chlorocebus sabaeus. Next base: position 4,624,192 of record NC_132927.1, read on the forward strand.
TGTAAATTAACTGAAACCTTTATGATGGGTCTTTTTCTCCAAAGTAGAGACTTATACTTTCTCGTGAAGCTTCAAAGCTTAACATTGTTTTTCTTTTTTAAGGTAAATCAATCACTGCACTAACAAATCAGCTTAAAGAGTGTCCTTTTAAATTATAAGCTTTTTGGATTGCTGTACCATGCATATAGTCTTTTGACTCAGTGGCTTTTATTCACCACTGATAGCTCTTGCCTACATGATTTTCCATCTTTCCTACAAAAGGAAAGAAACTGTTGTATAATTTTTCTCACTGGAAGGTTTGTATACATGTTACACACTCTGAGCACTGGCAGAATTAACATTTGAATGCCTAGGAGGTGTTGGGAACACAGAAGATCAAGAGGGCAACTTGTAGCAGGCATGAGTCAGTGTCATCAGAAAATATACGATTTGAGGTTTCTCATTCAGATAAGAGGGACAAGAGTGGAATATGTGTCTGAAATTCTGGCTACTTGGAGTGCTTCCCAAGAGGCTGGTATCTGTCTCTCCTGACTTGGAAATGAAACGGGACTGAGATACTTTTGATGCCTGGTTGTTGCTGAGACCGAAAGAGGGAAGGGCAACTTGCTACCGTAGAACCAGAGAACTTGAATATCTGGTGCAGGTAGACACCAGAGGGAGCAAGAGAGCAAAAGCTCCTGTCAAGCCTCTCAGAAATGTGCATGCACAGGCTCAAAGAAATTGTATCTCTTCTGCAAAGGTTTCAGATGCTCCCAGAATCTTTAGCCAGGCTGATTCATGAAGATCTTCCACTGTACAAAGCCTGTTTATAAAAACAAGTAGAGGAGGCTATTTTTTTCAAATGAATAAATCCTAACGGAAAGTTCTAAAATAACACAAAGAAAGGGAGAAACGTGGTCCTAGCAGAGGACCAAAATAAGTCTCCGGAAAGCAGTGTTTAAAAAACAGAGGTATATGAATTAGTTGATATGGATTCAAGAAGGCCATCCTAAAGATTTTTAGAGCTAAAAAATGCATGAAGAAGGCCGAGCGCGGTGGCTCATGCCTGTAATCCCAGCACTTTGGGAGGCCGAGGTGGGCGGATCACGAAGTCAAGAGATCCAGACCATCCTGGCCCACATGGCGAAACCCTGTCTCTACTAAAAATACAAAAACTAGCTGGGCATGGTGGCGAACGCCTGTAATCCCAGCTACTCAGGAGGCTGAAGCAGGAGAATCACTTGAACCCGGGAGGCGGAGTTTGCAGTGAGCTGAGATTGCAGCCACTGCACTCCAGCTTGGCGACAGAGCCACACTCTGTCTCAAAAAAAGAAAAAAAAAAAAAAATGCGTGAAGAAAATGAGAATATCAACGGAGAGAAAAATATAAAAATGAACCAAACAGAATTTTGGAGCTTAAGAATTCTGGACACTACATTAAAGAAATCAAAATAAAGACGTGAATACCTGAAATTATAAAACTGCTAGAAGAAAACATTAGGGAAACACTCCAGGACATTGGTCTGGGTGAATATTTCTCATGTAAAACCTCACAAGTAGAGGCAGCCAAAGCAGAAATACTAATTGGATTACATCGAACTAAACCACTTCTGCCCAGTAAAGAAAACAATCAGCAGAGTGAATAGACAAATCAGAGAATGGCAGAAAATATTTGCAACTCCCCATCTGAAAAGGCATTAATAACCAAAATATAAAAGAGGCTCAAACAACTCAATAGAAGAAATATAAACAATCTGATTTTAAAATAGGCAAAAGATTTGAACAGATATTTCTCAAAAGAAGACATACTAATGGGCAAGAGGTATGTGAAAAAAAAGATCAACATCACTAATCATCAGAAAAATGCAAATCAAAATCACAATGCAGTGTCATCTCACCCTACTCAAAATGACTTACATCAAAAAGACAGGCAGTAACAAGTGCCAGTGAGGATGTGGAGAAAGGGGAACCCTCATACACACACTGTTGGTGGGAATGTAAACTAGTATAGCCACTCACTGCAGTGAGAACAGTATGAGGGTTCTTCAGAAAATTAAAACTCAAACTTCCATATGATCAGCAATTCCACTACTGTGTATATATCCAAAAGAATGGAAATCAATATATTAAAGATATGTCTGCACTCTCATTTTATGGCAGCAGTATTCACAATAGCCAAAAATATGAAATCAACCTATGTGCCCATCAACAGATGAATGGATAAAGAAAACATGTTATATATACACAATGAAATATTATTCAGCCCTAAAAAGAATGAAATCCTGTCATTTGCAGTAACATGATGGAAGTGGAGGCCATTATATTAAGTGAAATAAGCCAAGCATGGAAAAACAAATATCATATATTCTCAATCATATTCAAGAACTGACAAAGTGAATCTCATCAAGATAGAGAGTAGACTGGGGGTTACCAGAGGCCAGGAAAGGGTGGGGGTGGGGATAATAAATGGGAAAAATGGAATATAAATGTATTTATTACCACAAAACTGTAAACCTAAAAATGGTAAAGATAATAAATCATATACATATATTTATCTCAATAAAAATTTTTAAAGAAAATAATACAATAACTGACTAAAAACTTCACTAAGGAAGTTAAACAACCGATTTGATCAAACAGAAGTAAGAATCAGCAAACTTGAAGACATGTCATTTGAAATTATTAGCTCAGAGGAGTTAAAAGAGAAAATGAATGCAAACAGTGAAAAAAGCATATGAGACTATGGAACACCATTATTAACAGAATGAAGAATAAAAACACATAATCATCTCAATAAATGCAGAAAAACCATTTTATATAATTTAATACATTATTATGATAAAAATTCTTAAGAAATTAGGAACTTGCCTCAACGCAATAAACCCATTTATGACAAACTCACAGCTAACATCATATTCAACAGTAGAAAACTGAAAACTTTTTCTCTAGTATCAGGAACAAAGCAAGGATGGCCAGTCTTTACCAGTTCCTTCAACACAATACTAAGAAGTCCTAGCCAGCACAATTAGGCTAGAAAAAGAATAGAAGGCTTCCAAATAGGAAAGGAAGAACTAACAGTACACAATGAATAAAACCCTGAAGACTATACACACATACAATCTGTCAGAACTAATAAACAAATTCAGTAAAGTTGCAAAATCAATGTAAAAGTCAGTTGCGTTTTTATATACCAAGAATGAGCTCTCAAAAAAGAATCTATTCTATTTACAACAGCACCAAAAAGAATAAAATATTGAAGGATAAACCTAACAATATTAGAGGGTTCTATGCTGAAAACTATAAAACACTAATGAAAAAAATTAGACCTGTGTAAATGAAAAGACATCCTTTGTTCGTGAATAGGAAAAATTAGTATTGTGAAAATGTTCATTCTACCCAAGGAAAACTGCAAATTCAGTGCAATCTTTATCAAAATCCTAAGACTTTTTTTTACAGAAATAGAAAAACCAATCCTAAAATCCATATGCTACCTCAAAAAAACCTTGATTAGCCAAAGCAGTTTTGAGCAGGAGGAAAAAGCTAGAGGTATCACACTTTGATTTCAAAACATATTATAAAACTTTAGTAATCAAAACAAAACAATGTGGCACTAACCTAAAAGTAGAGCAATGGAATAGAATAGAACTACCAGAAATAAATCTACTTATCTTATAGTCAACTGTTCTTCGAGAAGGGTAAGAAGAATACACAATGGGAAAAGGGTAGTCTATTCAAAAAATAGTGGTGAGGTAAGTGAATATGCAGAAGAAAAATAATGAAATTGAGTTCTTATTTTACACAATATACAAAAATTAACTTAATATGGATTAAAGACTTGAATGTAAGATCTGGAACAGACAAACTCCTAGAAGAAACCATCGGAGACTCAATATGGATTAAAGACTTGAGTGTAAGATCGGGAACAGTAAAACTGCCAGAAGAAAGCATAGGAGAAATGTTCTTGACTTTAGTCTCAACAATACTCTCTTTGATATGACATCAAAAGCACAAGCAACAAAAGTAAATATAGAATATAGAACTCTATCAAACTATGCTTCTGCACAACAAAGAAATCAACAGACTGAAAAGGCAGCCTATGGAATAGGAAAAAATATTTGCAAACCTTATATCTAATAAGGGGTTAATATTACAAATATATAAGGAACTCCTACACTCAATAGCAAAGAAACAAGTAACCCAACTTAAAATTGGGCAAGGAAACTGAGTAGATGTTTCTGCAAAGAAGGCATGCAAATGGTCAACAAGTATGTGAAAAAATGCATAGCTAATCATCATAGAAATGCAAATCAAAACCACAAAGAGATATCATCTCACATCTTTTAAGATGGCTATTATTTTTAAAAAGATAACAAGAATTGGTGAGGTTGTAGAAAAAATGGAACCCTTGTACACTGTAGGTGGGAATGTAAAATGTTGTAGCCGCAATGAAAAACAGTATGAAGGTCCATCAAAAGTTATAAATAGAACTAATATATGATTAAGCAATCCTAATTCTAGGTATATAGCCAAAGGAGTTGCAATGAGGATCTTGAAGAGATATCTATATTCCTATATTCAATGTAGCATTATATACATAGCCAAGATATGGAAGCATCCCAAATGTTCATTAACAGCTGAATAGATAAAGAAGCATTGTTTACATATGCACTGAAATACTATTCAGCTATTTAGAAAGAAGAAAGTCCTACCATTTGCAGCAGCATGGGTGGACTGGGTAGATATTGTGCTGTAGAAAATAAGTCAGTCACAAAAAAATACTGCATGATTCCTCTTATATGAGGCATTTAAAATATTGAAAATATAGAAGTAAACAATATAATATTGGTTGCCAGAGGATGGGGAAAGGAGAAAGGGAGTTGTTCAACCAGAGTAAAGTTAGAGTTATACAAGACGAGTAAGTTCTAGAGATCCATACAACATAGTGCCTATAGTTAACAATAAGGTATTATGCACTTAAAAATATGTTGAGTATATATTTCATGGTAAGTGTTTGAAACACAAAACAACAACAACAAAAATAACCAAGGGATACAAAAAATAACTTTTTTAAGGTGGGAGGAAATTTTTATTACCTTGATTATGGTGATGGTAGCATGAGTATACACGTGTCCAAATTCACCAAATACCAAACTGTATACATTAACTATGTGCAACTTTCATATAGCAATTATGCCACAACACACCTAGAAAGAAAAATAAAAACAAGAAAAAAGAAAACTACTCAAAAACATTTTAGAGTAGGAATTTCTGAGTAATCTACCACCTCTTCAGTGAACTTTGGTGGTTTTTGTCTTTCAAAGAATTTGTCCATTTTAATTAAATTGTCAAATCTACTGGCAAAATGAAAAGAAAGAAAATGTGGTACAGGTAGATAAATTGATGATAGATGATAGAGACAGAGAGAGAGAGAGAGATGTATATATATAATGGAATATACAATATGTGACACAGTATATATAAAGGAATATTATTCATCCATAAAGAGAAGGAAATCCTCTTGTATGCTACAGCATGGATAAACCTTTAGGACATCATGGTAAGTGAAATAAGTCATTCACTGAAGGACAAATACTACATGATTCCACTTATACTAGATAGCTAAAGAAAGTAGTCAAACTCATAAAAAGAGAAAATAGAATCATTGTTGCCAGGGCCTGGGACAGGGAGAAAGGGAAGTTACTATTCAATGAATACAGAATTTCAGTCATGCAGGATAGAAAAAAAGTTCTAGAGATCTGCTTTATAAAATTTTGCTTATAGTTACCAATACTTTACTGCACTAAAAGATTTCTTAAGTGGCAAGATCTCATGGTATATGTTTTTTATCAAGATTAAAACAAAAAGTGCCAAGCAAAATAATTTGGGTTATACATTATTTTTTAGTTTTGTTCTATTTACTTGCAGTCAAGCGCTGCAGGGCTATTCCCTTTGTAACTTTTTAATTTGCTAAATTATTCAGATGTGGAAATGGTGGTGCAAAAACAAGCTAGTTTCCAAGAAATAATAAAGAATAGATCTATATTATCACATTATAAGAATTGGGGGTCCGTCATCTATTCCCATGCAAATACTGAAAATCTCATTTATTTGGTCAGATAATAAAAGGCCTCCCAAAAAATGGAGTGTACTTTTCCTCTAATGCTTTGACATAACATCAAGGAAAGTAAAATAAAAAATGAAATGAAATGAAAATACATTAAAACTTGTGTATATTTGGGGCACGAGATTTTAATCATTCTTTGCATAATACTTTAAAATCCCTAAATACTTTATTCACTTGAATATTTATCATTGAAAATATGAACAGAGATTTGAACTCTTCTGTAGGTTTCATGTAGGATTTAAGTAAAGTACTATTGAAAATGCCTGCCCATCTTCTACATGTTACTTTTACTGAAAATTAGCATCTTCCTTATGAAGTTCCCCCAGGTGAAGGAAATGTTATGTATTTGCACATTGTTTTTCAGCATTTAGAACTATGCCTGCTAATGAATAGGCATTCGATATATGCTTTAAAATAAAATATTAAATGTTGCACAAAAGAGAGAATCTAAAAAGAATAGTAAACATAAAGACACAGTAAATTCTGATCAACATTTCAATCCCGTGTTTCCTCTGACACATGAAGAATCTCTTTGTTTACTATGGCTTGTTTAGAATTCACTGGAGTATCTGAAAGCAAGCATTCACTTTTTAAGAATTCTTAAGTAGAGACGTTTTTGCTTTAATGAGTGGGCCCTGAACAGAATAATTCCAGAATAACTGTTAGACCCAAGCATATGCTGTGATAATCTCTGTTATTAACCTAGTATGATTAATGGAATCAAAATTTAAACATTTTATAGATCTTTTCAAAATGTCTTAAAATTTAAATAAATATTTCAATCTAAATGCCAAACATTTTTAATGACTCATACCCAAGTCAATGATGATGAAATGACAAATACATGTATGTGTGCTTACACACACACACACACACAAATAAAAACATAATTTTGTAAACATCGTGGCAATAATGCAGTTTCAGAGGTAATAGATAGTATGTAGTGATTCAACTTCTAAATAATGTATTTCTGTCTACATTTTCCATTTACTTTTCCCAAATTCATGATCAAATGTACAATATTAGTTCATAGTGAAAATACATAATAATTCATCTTGCTAATAATATAGTAGTAATATTATTTAGATGGAATCTAGATGGAATATAATATTATTGCATCATTATTATAGACCAATTAGGATAACAATATGACTTTTCTGATGTCTGTAAGAATTGAAGCTAGAACCAAAAATGACCTGCTGCAACATATATATGCTATATAAATATACAAACCAAATTATATGTTGTAGCTGTGCTTTAAAAATCTCTTGAAACTCTATTCACTTCTTGTAATAATTAGATAAAATTGTGTAGGTTTTCATCATTCATTGTTGATGTCTTTCCATGAAAATGTCAGTACTGTGCCCCCCACCCCAGCCAATAAATGCATTTATCAAGAGACCAGTTAAACTGTTTCTTCAACTAAGAGGATAGCAGTAGTGTCAAATACTTTCTGCTACTAAGAAGATAGTATTTTCTGCTATTATAAAAAAAAACGTAGCCTTCATTTATTTTGTAATGTTAATCAAAATCTTTACAATAGTCATGAAAGCCTGGAAATAGTTAATACATAAATCACTCCTTTCCCAGCACCACAAGATTTTTATTTCACTTACAACACTTCAATCATATCAGTGAGTCATCGTCAACCACTAGAAGTTCATGAAAATGCAAAGGCTTAAATCATTCGGTTCTAAATCATAATGTGATATGACCTTGTCAATCTTTTCAAAGAAATTTATATTCTTTGAGAATTTTCAGCAGATTTTTTTACAGTTTCGGAAAGAATTAATGGTGACTGGCACTGAAATAGTTTTGCCAGAAGGTAAAAAATATAGAACTTGGCTTATAATTGAGCTTAATGTCACAGTGTTCTACTCTAGGTATTCGACATCTAGCCTCAGCCTTTGAGACTTTATCCAGTATTTGACTGAGCCACAGGGAACAGCATATCATGTACTCTTTGCTGAACTGCTGTTCTCAATGACTCACTTTCAAATACCTTTGAAGTTCTATAGCACTCAATGTTTTGCAAGTGAGTCATACATTATAAGTTTCAAAAGTGATTTGGCAGGAATTAAGTATAAATATTTTGTGCAATGCAAGCACATTTCCTTCATGATAACCATAAGCCAGTCATAAAGATTTCAGAATACATAAACCCAATGTACACTATGGTTCAATAGCTGCGGATTTTATTATTGCATTCTTTATGCTTTGAATGTGGAAGTTTTGAGAAATTTTTAAAAGAATAATATATTTGCAATGTGGAATTCAAGACTGTGCTTGACCTAAATTAAGATATTTATATTAAATTATTGAGGCTAAGTATGTAATACTAATACGTTTTGTTTTCTATTACATTTGGAAAGCTTATATTTACATAGTAGAAACATTGGCACAGCTCTTCAATCTGAGTATGGAAAATCCATGCTATAAATAGAATTTTAATTAATTTGTAATGTTTCTTATTTTTCAGAATATATCTCCCCTCAATGCTTAAAATGTTCTTATATTTCTTATATACCCAAGAATCTTTTGTACACATTACATGCTGAATAAATGTTTGCTTTATTATCCCATGAAAAATCATTCATGGACCAAAAAAAATTTCAAATGCAGATTATGTAAAATATTATTAAGGAAACATTATTAATATGTTATGAGATAAATCAATGCTAATCCTTATAACTAAAAATATAGATTTTATAAATTAATATAATATAAATACTTTCTGAGAAGTATTTCTCAGAAAGATCCGTGAATGATTATTCTTTTATAAGTGGTATATAACTGTTGAACAAATTCCTGCATAATTTTGAATTTATAGAGATATAAGTATAAAGATATTCACTTTTATTTTAAAACTAAATACACTTATTAATCCTTTTGAAATTATCTATATATAATGTGTCACTGAATCTATTGGGTATGTTGAAGCTTGGGCTTGTGTGTGTGTGTAGTGTGCTTTTGTGTTTATATTCTATATGTAAATGAATATATATGTGAAGTTCATATTTTGAATTTGCATTTATATTCCTTTTTTATGTGCCAAGATTATTTATTAAATCATCTTTCAATTCAACCACCAATAGTTCAACAGGCTCACAAACTTTTAATGTTAAAAGTTGACAGGTTCATTAGTCATGTTGCTGGAATAATACAAGCTACAATCTGAAACCTGTCATAATAATCATACATTGTGGACATATGTTGTATAGTAATAAAATAATCAAGCTGAGATATATTGTCATGCCTTACAATAAAATAGAAGAAAATAAATAAGATAATTTTTTAAAATTGTGCTTTTACTTGGAACACAAAAAAATCTAGATTGTAATTAATATCAAAAAAGTATACCTTGACATGGAAATATTAATTAATATATAATTAATAAATACTGATATTGTTAACTGATCTGTAAATAACTTAACATTTCCAATCTAGATGAGTCATCAACTCTTTAATACAAAATTATCACAGGATTATGTATAGTTTGACTGTAATTTTCACTATAAAATAGGAATTCAAAATAAATATAAGCATTATGAGCTTGAATTTTCAAGAAGTATTTGTGAACCATGTTGAATATGTGCTCCTAACCCTATAGATTAGAAGGTCTCTGGATCCACTGAAAAGCTATCAAGGTGGGAGGGACAGCCTAAACAAAAATTTTAAAATTAGGAAATATGGTGTATGTAATAAAGATGATTGATTAATAGAAAAATATAAATGTTGAGTATTGGCCCACGGACTCAATAAGGTTCTAAGACAATACAAGATGATATTTGAAAATATCTCAAATATAACCATTAATATACAAAATATTTTCCATTATATTATCACTCAGACATGGGAAAAATTAATGTTTCTTAATAACGAAAAGAGTTTAAAATACCATAAATATGAACAAAATTCTACAAACACCTTTCAGTTTATAATTCAGTTGTACACAACTGAACAGTATAACATAAAGCAGAGGTAAAATAACAGACATTATTTTTAATGGTTATTAGTTTAAGAACCACTGAAAATCTGATTTATCTTTTAATTTAACTCCTCAGCATAATAGTTATACTCTGAGTACAATATATTTATTATTTTATGTAAGTGAATGACTGCATTTATTTAAGGCACATAGTAGCTTCCCAATAAATATCAGTTGAAAAGATAAATGAATTGGATGCTGTTTTCCGCATGACAACATGCTCAAACCTGTTGATGATCTTCTGCCTTTTTATGAGCATATTTTATAAAGGACTAAGAATCATGGGGTCCACATATATTTGGTAAAAGGAAATCTTTGTTTTCATATTTCTGAACCTGTTTCCAATTATTCCAATAACATGGCCTAACCTGGTATTAGGCAAGTTAGGCAATTCTTTTTGATAGTTAATTTCTAGAATAATAGATAACTAAATGTAAATAATTGTGTGTATAATACATACATCAAAATATACAATTATTTGTTTATTAATGTATTTTCCACACTGAAGTATGAGATCCTTGAAGGAGAAAATTAGCATCACTTGCTGTTTGTCACTTTTGTTTCTTTTTTTGTTGTTATTTTTACAGATTCAAAGTATACATGTGCAGGTTTGTTACATGGATATACTACATAGTGGTGATGTCTGGGCTCCTAGTGTAACCATCACCTGAATAGTAAACATCGTACCCAATGGGTAATTTTTCAACCCTCAGCGCCTCCCAGCATCCCCTCTTTTGGCATCCCCAGTGTCTATTACTCAACTTTATACATCCCTGTGTACACATTGTTTAGCTACCACTTACAAGTGAGAAGATGTAGCATTTTATTTTCTGTTTTTAAGTTATTTCACTCAGGATAATGGCCTCCAGATTCGTACATGTTGCAAAAGACATGATTTCATTCTTTTCGTGCCTGTGTAGTATTCCATGACACACACACACACACATACATATATAAATATATCTCACATTTTCTTTATCCAGTCATCTATTGATGGATACTACAGTCATTTCCATGACTTTGCTATTGAGGATAGTGCTGTGATAAGCATATGAGTTCAGGCATCTTTTGAACATAACAATTGCTTTTTTATTAGGTGGATACCCAGTAGCGGGAGTCCTGGGTTGGACGGTGGTTTCATTTTTAGATCTTTCAGAAATCTTCATACTGTATTGCATAAAGGTCATAGTAAGTTACAACTCCATCAAAAGTATATAAGCATTCACTTTTATTCTGCATCCTTGCCAGTATCTGTAGTTTTTACATTTTTGATAATAGCCATTCTGACTGGTGTGAGGTGGTAACTCACTGTACTTTTAATTTGCATTTCTGTGATGATTAGTGATGTTGAGCATTTTTTTCATAGGTTTCTTGGCCACGTGTATTTCTTCTGAGAAACGTCTGTTCATATTGTTTGTCCACATTTAGTGGGATTTTTTTTTTCTTATTGAGTTGTTTCTTGAGTTCTTTGTAGAGTCTGGCTATTAGTCCTTTGTCACTGCATGGTTCATAAATATTTTCTGCCATTTTTTAGGTGTCTGTTTTCTCTGTTGATTACATCTTTTGTTGTGCAGAAGCTTCTTAAATAAATTAAGTCCCCTTTGTCTACTTTTGCATATCCTTTTGAGATCTTACTCATAGGTTCTTTGCCCAGGTCAGTGGCTAGAAGAGCTTTTCCTAGGTTTTTTCTAGGATTATTATAGTTTCAGGTCTTATATTTAAGTATTTAATCCAACTACAGTTAATTTGGGAGTATGATGAGAGATAGAACCCAGTTTCATTCTTCTGCATGTGGTAATCCAATTTCTTCAGCACCCAATAAGGTGTCCTTTACACATTGTATATGTTCGCTGAGTTTGTCAAAGATCGGTTGGTTGTAAGTAAGTGTCTTTCTCTCTGGGTTCTCTGTTTTATTCCATTGATCTATGTGTCTATTTTTGTACCAGTTCTACACTGTTTTTGTTACTATAGACTTATAGTGAAATTGAAGTTAGGAAATGTGATATCTACAGATTTTTCCCCCCTTTGGATTGCTTTGCCATTCAGTCTCTCTCCTGGTTTCATATAAATTTTAGGGTTGCATTTTCTAATTCTGTGAAAAATCACATTAGTAATTTCATAGAAATGACATTGAATCTAGATTGTTTTGTGAACTATGGTCTTTTTAATGATATTAATTCTTCCAATTTCATAAGCATGAAATGTTTTTCCATTTGTTTGTGTCATCTACATTCTATCACTAATGTCTTGTAGTTCTTCTTACAGAGATCTTTCACCTTTTTGGTTAGATGTGTTTTTAGATATTCATTTTCTTTTGTAGCTATTATAAATGGGATTGAGTTCTTGATTTGGTTCTCACATTGAACGTTATTTATGTATATAAATGCTACTTATTTTTATATATTGATTTTGTATCCTGAAATTTTGCCAAAGTAATTTATCAAATTTAAGTGTCTTTTGCGGGAGTCTAGAGTTTTCTCTACAGAGAAATGCATTTTAAATTTTCCCTTGCTTGATTGCTTGGGCAAGGACTTCCAGTACTGTGTTGAATAGGAGTGGTGAAAATGGACATCTTTCTCTTGTTTCAGTTCTAAGGAGGAATGATTTAAACCTTTCCCTATTCAGTGTGATGTGGGCTATGGGCTTACAGTATATGCCTTTTATTATTTTGAGGTATGTTTCTTCAATGCCTAGCCTGTTGAGGTTTTTTACCATGAAGGGATGTTGGATTTTATCAAAAACTTTCTCTGCATCTATTGCAACGATAATATAGTTTTATTTTTATTCTATTTATATGATGAAATACATGTATTGATTTCCAAATGTTGAACCTTCTTTGCATCCCTGAAATAAGACTTACTTGATTGTATCTTTTTGATGTGCTTATGGTGCCAATGAAGAGTCAAACTCTGTAAAATATTTGAAGAGATTTATTCTGAGCCAAATATGAGTGACCATGGCCCATGATACAGCCCTCGGGAGGTCCCAAGAACATGTGCCCAAGGTTGTCTAGGCACAGCTTGGTTTTATACATTTTAGAGAAGCATGAGACATCAATCAAATACATTTAAGAAATATATTGGTTTAGTCCAGAAAGGCAGGAAAACTCAAAGTGTGGAGGCTTCCAGGCTATAGGGGAATTTAAACATTTTCTGGTTGACAATTGGTTGAATTTGTCTAAAGACCTGGGATTGATAGAGAGGGAATGTTCAGGTTAAGATAAAGATAATGGAGATCAAAGTTCTTTTGAACTCTTATAATGGCTTCCCTTGATAGCTGACGAATACTTCCTTTTTAGATCTTAGTTAATCTCTTTAGGATTGGGAGGGTCTGGAAGAAAAAGATCTAGCTATGTTTAATAGAGATTCTTTACATATGCAAATTTTCCCCCACAAAGAAGAGTTCTGCAGGGCCATTTCAAAATATGGCAAAGAAACATGATTTGGGATAAAATATTTTGATTTTCTTCCTTGTCTCATAATGTTATGCCAGAGTCGGTTTGGAAAGTAAGTTAAATATATAGAGTCAAATAAAATTCAACTGATGAGAATTTATGATTTGCAGGGCATGACTCCCCAGGTCCCTTAGACAGGAATTTGGATGAGAAAAAAAAAAATCAGAGTTCAGTCCTCAATGGTTTTGATTTGCTAGTATTTTGCTATTTTCTCATCTGTGTTCATTAGGGATATTGGCCTGTAGTTTTTAGTTGCTGTTGTGTCTTTGCCTGATTTTGAAATCAAAAATCAAGGTTTTGTAGAATGAGTTATAGAGAAATTTTTCTTCCTCAATTTTTTGGAACGGTTTCACTAAAATTCTTACCAGTTTTTCTTTGTATGTGTAGTAAAATTTGGCTGTGAATACATTTGGACCTGGACTTCTTATTGTTTTTGTGGAAGACATTTTTATTACTAACTTAATCTCATTACTCATTATTGGTCTGTTCTGGATTCTGTTTCTCCCTTGTTCAATCTTAGGAGGCTGCATGTTTGCAGCAATTTGTCCACTTCCTCTAGGTTTCCTAGTTGTGCACCTAAAGATGCCCATGATGGTTTCTGATGATCTTTCATATTTCTGTGGTATCAGTTATAACATCACATTTACCATTTCTGATAGTATGTATTTGAATCTTCTTTCTCTTTTTCTTGGCTAAACTAGCTAGAGATCAAACAATTTTATTTATGTTTTCAAATAACAAACTATTAATATCATTGATCCTTTATGTTGGTTTTTATTTTGTGGTTTCAATCTCATTTGGTTCTTCTCTAATCTTTATTATTTATTTTCTTCTGCTAGATTTGAGGCTGATTTGGCTTTGTTTTTCTAGTTCTTTGAGCTGATATGTTAGGTTGTTAATCTGAGATCTTCCTATCCCTTTGATGTAGGCATTTAGTGCTATGAAGTTTCCTCTTATATTTTGTTATATCTCAGAGATTTGGGTATGCTGTGTCTGTATTTTCATTTGTTTCATTTTTTTAAATTCTGCCTTAATTTCATTATTTAACCAAAGACGATTCAAGAACAAGTTGTTTAATTTCGATGTATTTGTATAGTTGTGAGGCTTCTTCTTGGTTTTGACTTCTACTTTTATTCCACTCTGTTCCAAGAAGATACTTGATATTATTTTGATTTTTAGACCTTATTGAGATTTGTTTTATGGCCAAGAATATGGCACATTTTCGAGAATGCTCGTGTAAAGATAAGAAAAACATGTATTCTACTGTTGGGTAGAATGTTCTGTAGTGTCTGTTAGGTACATTTGGCCTCAAGTCCAGTTTTAGTCCAGCATTTCTTTGTTGATTTTATGCCTCAGTGATCTGTCTAGTGCTGTCAAGGAGGTACTAAAGCCCCCCACTATTATTGTACTGTTGTTTATCTCTTTTATTAGCTCTGAAAGTGTTTGTTTTATGGATCTGGGTGTTCTGATGTTGGGTGCATATATATTTATGATACTTATATCTTCTTGTTGAATTGGATCCTTTATGACCTTCTTTCTCCTTTTTTAAGTTTTTTATTTAAGTTTGTTTTGTTTAATATAAGTATAGCTATTTCTGCTCATTTTTGTTTCCCATTTGCATGGTGTATCTTTTTTCACCCCTTTGAATGTATGGATGTCTTTCCCCTTTAGGTAAGTCTCTTGTAGAAAGCCAATGTTGGATCTTTTTTTTTTAATCCAGTGCCAGCCTATCTCTTTTAAATGAAGCATTTAGGCTATTTACTTTCAAGATTAATATTGATATGTGAGATTCTGTGCCTGTCATAGTATTGTTACTTATTTGTAGCCTCAGTTGTGTAACTGCATTATAGGATACAATTGTACTTTTGTGTGCTTTTATAGTGGTGACTACTGTCCTTTTATTTCCATATTTAGAACTTCTTTGAGCATATCTTGTAGGGCTGGTCTAGTGGTGATGAATTTCCTTAGCATTTGCTTCTCTGGGAAAGGCCTTATTTCTCCTTGACTTATGAAACTTAGTTTGGCAGAAAAGAGAATTATTGGGTTTTGTTTGTTTGTTTGTTTTCCTTAAGAAGGCTGAATATACACTTCCATTCACTTCTGACTTACAAGGTTTCTGCTCAAGGATCCTTCATCAGTCTGATGGGGTTTCCTTTATAAGTAATTAGATGCTTCTCTGTTGCTGCTTTTAGGATTTTTTTTTTATCATGTTGACTTTGGATAGTTTGATGACTATTCCTTGATAAGGTTCATCTTGCAGTCTCTCCCAGGTGTCTCTGAATTTCTTGTATTACATGTTTTATTCTCTAGCTAAACTAGAAAAGTTTTCTTAAATTATTCACTAAAATGTGTTTCCCAAGCTTTTTACATTTTCTTCTCCCTCAGGAATGCCTATTATTCATGGGTTTGATCACTTTACATAATCTTATATTACTTGAAGACTTTCTTCATTTTCTAAAATTATATTTTCTTTATTTTTGTCTATGCTAATTCAAAAGATCAATCTTAAAGCTCTGAAACTTTTTCTTCTGCTTAATTTTGCCTTTTTACAATATTTTAACTATATTTTATAATTCTTTCAATGAATTTTTATTTCCAAATGGTTTAATTGACTTTTTCTATCCTTTTAGTAAAGTTTTAATTCATATTCTGAATTATCTCTCTGATTTCTATGGGTTTTTTTTTTTTTTTTTTCTATTTTCTCTTGGATCTAAAGGAGTTCCTTATAATCTATATTTGGAATTATTTACCTATTGATATTGTTTGGCTGTGTTTCCCCACCCAAATCTCACCTTGAATTATAATAATCCCCATGTGACAAGGGCAGAGCCATATGGAGATAATTGAATTATGGGAGCATTTTCCCCCATACTGTTCTCATAGTAGTAAATATGTCTCTTGAGAGTTGATAGTTTTATAAATGGGAGTTTTCCTGCAAAAGCTGTTTTTGCCTGTTGTCATGTAAGACATCCCTTTGCCTTCTGCCAATTGTGAGACCTCCCCAGCCATGTGGAACTGTGAGTCCATTAAACCTCTTTCCTTTAAAAATTACCTAGTCTCAGATATGTCTTTATTAGCAGCATGAGAATGAACTAATATATCTGTCATTTCAGAATTTTTATTTTGTTTAAGATCCATTGCTGGAGGGTTAGTATGATTCTTTGGGAGTATTGAAATACTGCTTATTTGGCGGGGCCGGAGGAGGGTGGTGTGCTTGCATATATGTGTGCGTGTGCTGACTCTTCCTCATCTGGAGAAGCCATCACCTATATTTCATTTTACTTTCATTTGGCTAGGACTTTCCCTCACCACATGAAAGTGTCACTGTAATGTATGTTATATTAATACATGATCATTTGGCTTCAATTCTGGATGCTTTCAGAGGATCACACTTCTGTTTGTTTCTTTGGTATATATAGCTTTTGTGCAATGGCTTTCTCAAATGTTGATTATACATTTACTCATTTTCTGATGTCCTTTTCTTTACATATTTCTAAGTTTCTGACCTATATCATGTTCTTTCTCTCAAATGAAATTGTTTTAACATTTCTTGCAAGGCAGGCCTACTGGCAATAAACTCTCTTTTTTTGTTGTTGTTTTTCTGAGAAAGCATTTATTTTATCTTCACTCTTGAAGAATAATTTTTGCAGGGCACAGAATTTAGATTGAAGAGTTATTTTTCCTCAACACTTTAAATATTTCCATCTAAAGCAATCTCTCCTTGCTTGCATCGTTCTGAGGTAAACCCAGACATAATTCTTAACTTTGCTCCTCTAGAGACAGAATTTTATTTTCTTCTGGCTTCTTTCAAGACATTTTTATGACACTGAAATTTCAATATAATATGCCTTTAGGTCATTTTTAGTTGCTTTTTTAATTAAAAAATGGTGGTTTTTTGGTTTTTGGTTTTTGGCATTTATCCCACTTGTTCTCTGAGCTTCTGGGATATGTGGTTTGATGTCTAATGTTAGTTTGGGAAATTTCAGTCACTAGCCTTTCAAATATTGCTTCACTTATCTTTCTTTCTTTCTTTCTTTCTTTCTTTCTTTCTTTCTTTCTTTCTTTCTTTCTTTCTTTCTTTCTTTCTTTCTTTCTTTCTCTTTCCTTCCTTCCTTCTTTGTTTCTCTTTATTTCCTTTCTTTCTTTGTTTTCTTTCTCTTTCTTTCTTTCTTTCTTTCTTTCTTTCTTTCTTTCTTTCTTTCTTTCTTTCTTTCTTTTTCTTCTCCTCCTATGGCTCTTATTAAGCGCATGTTTACACATATGTTATACCTTTTGTAGTTACCTCACAGTTCTTTAGTATTATTTTCTGTTTTCCTCAATCTTTCTTTTTACTTTAGTTTTAATTTTGGAGGTTTCTTTTGACACATCCTCAAGCTCAGATATTTTTCCTCAGCTGTGTCCAGGCTACTAATAATCCCCTCAGAGATATTTATTATTTGTATCTAGTATCTCTCTGTTTAAATTGCCAATCTGTTTTTTCATACTGTATATTTTATTCGTTATTTTAAAAAAAATATCTGGTGTAGGTAAACCTTTAGTAATGTAGTGGTAATATTTGGGGATAGGGGAAGCATTCTGCAGTCTTATGATTAGGTCTCAGTCTATTAGTATGTTTGTGCTTCTGAACCGTGAACTTCATGTGTGCTTCTCATGTCTTTTTCCTTCTCTCCATTAGGTAGGATAGGATACCTAGAGTGGGCTCGAGTTGAGTATTTTCCTCCTCCTTAGTAGAAGTCTAGAGCCAGCTAGAGATGGGTGCTTTGGTTCCCTGGGAGCATGTAGGCTCTAATAAAACCCAATCAGGTTGATATCTGGTTAAATAACTTCTCCTGAGAGAAGAACATAAGAAGAACAGAATGGTTTAATATATTTCAAAATAACTTCTTTTCTTGTTGGCTTGCTGTAAGAAGTATTGTACTGTTTCTGATATTCACTGTGAGAACCTGGTAGTGCTCCTGAAGGTAAAACTCACAAAAGTACAAAGGCCACATCTCCACCTTCAATCTTCCTGGAGTTCTTGTTTCTCAGATTTATTAATGCTGGACCTGCAGCGATTCATCAATTAAAGTTCAGAATTCAACCAATTCTGGCATTGGTTCCTGCAGGGGTTTCAGCTTCTGGGTTTCTGCTCCATTAAGCTGTGATTCTCTGTATTCATTTATCACTCTCTCCAATTTTGGGGACAATAGTTTGCCCTGGAACCAAATTTCTCTTATGGATTTAAGAAGAGTTGTTGATTTTTTTCAATTATTTTATCTTTATTTTTTGCTTTTTGCTTCTTTTAAGAATGGAGTGGCAACTTTCAAGCTTCTTGCATAGGAAACCAGAAGCCTTGAATGCCTTTTATTTCTTTTTCTTACATAATTTTACTGACTAAAACTTCCAGTGCAATCTGGAGGAGAAAAGCAAGAGCAGACATTCTTCTTGTATTGTCGTGATACTAAAGGGCATATTAGTCTTCTCTAATTGCCGTAACAAAATACTACAGACTGGGTGGCTTACCCAACAGATATTTATCGTCTCCCAGTTCTTGACGCTAGAAGTCTACAATCAGTATGCTGGCAAATTTGGTTTCAGGTGAGGACTCTTTTCCTGGCTTGTAAATGAACACCTTCATCCTAAGTTATCACTCTCTGCTCACATGAAGGGAAAGAGATCTTTGGTGTCTTTTTCTTTGTTTTCTAAGGATGCTAGTCACATTGGATGGATGAGAACCTCACTGCTGAACTCATTTAACAACTTGATTACATCCCTAAAGACCCTATCTTCAAATAAGTCACATTGAGCGTTAGAGCTTCAACATACACATTTTAGGAGAAAACAATTAAGTCCATAACAGAGAGAAAGCGTTCATTTTCAGGTTTGTACATACTCTTTATCACACTGAGGAAATTCCTTTCCATTCCTAGTTTTAGAAGTGTTTTTATCATGGAAACACTGAATTTTGTCAAATGCTGTTTTTAAAATATCCTACTTGGACGTGATGTATAATCTTCTTAAAATGCTGTTGGATTTTGTTCGCTGATATCTTGATAGGGAGTTTTTCATGTTTATTTATAGGGTATATTGGTCATTAGCTTTCTTTTCTTATAACGTCTTGGGTTGGCTTTGGTAACTTTGACCTCAAATAAATGAATTAGAAAATGTTCTCGCCTCTTCTATTTCTTGGACAAGTTTGAAAAGGATTGGTGTTAAATCTTCTTTAAAGTTTGGCAGAATTCCTAAGTGAAACCATCTGGTTCTGTCCTTGGTCCTAGTTGTTGACTTTTGTTTTTCTTTTTGTTGTTAATTACTAATGTAAGCTTTTTACTTATTCATACTTTCTATTTCTCCTTGAGTCAGATTTGGATTCTAGGAATTTTTCCATTTCATATAGGTTATCTAATCTTTTGTCATAAAATTGTTCATAGTATTATTTTATAACCCTCCCCCCCCCCTTTTTTTTTAGAGAAAGAGAGATGGGGTCTCACTGTATTGTCCAGGCTGGTCTCAAACTTCTGGCTTCAAGTGATCCTCCTGCCTCAGTCTCTCTTTTACAATCCATTTTATTGCGGTTAGGCTAGTAGTAGTGTTCCACTTTCAGTACTGATTTTAATAGATTTAGCTGTCTCTCTTTTTTTCTTGGTCAGTCTTGCCGAAGTTCCTCAATTTTATTGATTTTTATTAAAAGAACGAAATTTCTATCTCATTGATCTTCTCTACTGATTTCCTACTTTCTATCAAGTTATGCATTTTAATCGTTATTATTTTTATTATTTATTATTTTCTTCCTTTTTCTAGATTTTAGTTTACTTTGTTTCTCTTTCTAGTTTTTTGAGGTGGATAGTTAGGTCATTGATTTGAGATCTTTCTTCTGAACACCTTCTAAAGGTAAATGTTTGGGTTATAATACTAAAGGTAAGTGTTTCTGCTTGAGTAACTACTGTTGCTGCACCCCATATATTTTCATATGTTATATTTTGATTTTTATTTGTCTCAAAGTATTTTTCTAATTTACTTTATAATTTCTTCTTTGATTATTGGCTATTTAAGAATATAATATTTAATTTCAACATATTTGTAAATTTTTCTAATTTTCTTCTGTTATTTCTAATTTAATTCTACCTTATTCAGAGAAATTGTATTGAATAATTTAAATCTATTTGAGCTTTTTGAGACTTGTTTTGTGGCCAAAGAAATGGTCTATCCCAGAGAACGTTTCATGTACAGTTGAAAACAATGTATATTTTGTTATTCCTGTGTGTAGTGGTCAGTAGTTGCCTATTTGGTATAGTTAATTTTTAATGTTGCTGAAGTCTTCTGTTTTCTTGCTTATAATCTGTTCAGTTCTGTTAGCCATTATTGAAGCACTGCCAGTATTTACTTAATAAATTTTGGGTTTATCTTATTAGATGCATATATGTTTATAATTGGTATTTGTTGTTCATGGTTGGCTCTTTAATCATTATATAATATCCTTTGTCTGTAGAAAATCTTAAAGTCTATTTTTTTGATAACAACATTGCCACACCTACTCTCTTTTGGTTGATCTTTTTGGGAAATATTGTTCTATCCTTTTAGTGTGTATCAATTTGTGTTTGAATCCAAAGAATGTCTCTTGTAGACAGCATATAGTTTGGTTCATGTCTTCTTATCTATCCTGCCAAACTCTGCCTTCAATTGAATAATCTATTTATGTCTAATATAATTACTAATAAGGATAATATTAATTCTGAACTTCATTTGGATGGTATGGAAGCCTTTTATTTGTATAGCTACAACTGCATTTTTTGTTGTCATTGTCACAAATTAAATCTTTATACAGCATCCATTAATAGAGATGTATAATTATTGTTTTATGTAGCTGCCTTATAAGTCAGATTGGAAACAAAAAGAATTACAAATAAGAAACTCATTAATAATAACTTTTAGAATCACCTATGGAGTACCTTAACCAGTGCATGATTTCTTTCTACAGCTGAATAATAATCCATTGTTTGTATGTGTCATATATATTTATCAATTTTTCTGTTTATGGACATGAGTTTTTTCTACAATCTGCCTCTTGTATATAGTGTTACAATAAACATTGGTGTACAAGTGTCTGTTTCAATCTCTTTCTTCAATTCTTTTTGGAATATACTTAGGAGTAAAATTATTATATCAAGTGGTACTTCTGTCTCTAGTTTTTTGAAAACTACCAAACTGTTTTCATGGTGGCTGCACCATTTTACATTCCCACCAACAATGTAGAACAATTCCAAATTTTCTACATCTTTAACAACTTTTGTAATTTTTCATTCATTCTTTTAAGTTATAGACAACCTAGTAGTGGTTAAGTAGTAACTTATTGTACTACTGCACTATACTACTATTGTATTTCCATTTCCCTAATAACTAATGATATTGAGCATCTTTCCATGTATTTATTGGCCATTCGAATAGCTTCACTGGAGAAATGTCTATTCAAGTACTTTTCCCGTGGTTTTAATTTGATTATTTTCTAATTGAAATGTAAGAGTTACTCATATAGTAAGCCCTTTTTGGACATATGATTCGTAAGTATTTCCTTGGATTATATAGGTAATATTTTTATTTTTTGATAAAGTTGTTTTATGCACAATAATTTTTCATTGATATTGAGTCTAATTTATCTAATTTACCTATTTTTGTTGTAGTTGTTGCTGAGCATTATTCTAGTGTCTAGAATTTCCACTGACAAATTCAAAGTCATTCAGATTTACCCCTTTTATATATATGTCATTAATCCATTTTGAGATGATTTTTAACATATGGTTCGAGGTAGGGTTCCAATTTCATCTCTTGCATGTAAAATCCAACCATTCCAGCACCATTTGTTGAATGGACTGTTCTTACCCCGTTGAATGAACTTAGCAGCATTGTCAAAAATCGATTAGCAACAGATAATATGAGTTTATTTCTAGACTCTCTTTTGAAATTTTCATTTCTTTATTGATATTCTCTATTTGATAAGATTATTTTTATGGCTTCATTTAGTTATTCAAATATAGTTTCCTTTAGCTTTTTAAAACATATTTAATATAGTTGATTTAAAAATCTTTGTCTAAAAAGTCCAATACTTGGGCTTCCTAATGGAAAGTTTCTATTAATTGCTTTTCTTCCTTGTGTAGTGCCCATAAATTCTTCTTCCTTTGCATGTTTTGTTGTTGTTGTTGTTAAAAACTGAACATTTGGGATATAATAATGTGGACACTCTCTAATTAAGACTCCCTCTGTCCCAAGGTTTCTTCCAACAATTGTTTTATTTTTTGCTTCTTGTTTATTCAGAGACATTTCATGAACAAATGTTGTGAAGGCTGTATTCGTTATTTTGTGTATTCACTAAAGTATTTGTTCTTTTAAGTTAATGATCAGCTTGTTATTGGACAGAAATTTTCCTGAATGCCTGAAACCAAAACAAACAAAAACCAAACTCACACTCTCTGTAAATTGCTTCTCTGCATGTACTGGGACACACAGTGAACACTTAGCCAGGTAGTTCAAAACTCTGTCTTAGCCTTTACTTTCTGCTTGTGTGAAACCTTAAGGTCAGCCAGAGTTGAGACGAAGACCTTCTAAGATCTTTGCAAAGCATGTGCACAGACTTGGGCATATTTTTTGCCTTCTCAATTCCCAGAAATGTCTTAGATCTTTTCAAAATCCTTATGCCCCAAAGCATCTCATTTTCAGTCTTTCTCCTAAGCTTTTGGTTAATCTATGCTTTGCTCCAACAGTTATCCATTGAACCAGGCAACAATGAATAATATATTTCCCTATAAATGCTTCTTCCAAACACCCCTTGGTAGCTGACTCAACATCAAGAGAGTTCCAAGTAAGGAAAGATAAATATAAACTCTTAAACTGATTCTACAGGGACCAGATAGATTAAAAAAAAAGAAGAAGAAGAAGAAGAAAGGTCAAAATTCCTTACAAATTAAATCTGGCATGTTTCTCCCAGTACCTATACCAAGAATGTGAGTTGTTGGAGGACAATCTTCAGGGCCACTGCTGAGTGGGGAAGAGGTGCAGGGGACTAGGATTACTTAAAACACCACAAATCTCACTGTTCTTTCTGATATACAGCTGTTTTTGGTTTTGTTTTTGTTTTATTCAGCATTCCATGATTGCTTCAGGCTTTGGTACTTTTCCAGAGCTCCAAAAAAGTTGATTCTGGCAACTTTCTGCTTGCTTTTATGGAGTAACAGACTTTTGAATTTCCTTACTCCACCATATTTGCTTATGTCACTCTAAATGGTCAACTATTTTTTAAAGAGCTTTAAAATAAGAAAGATGCTTGTAATTATTCACGTGATTAGCATTTTTGTGGTTCTTTGTTGTTTGTGTAAGTCTGTATTTTCTTTTTTTTATTATACTTTAAGTTCTAGGATACATGTGCACAACGTGCAGGTTTGTTACATATGTATACTTGTGCCATGTTGATGTGCTGCATCCATTAACTCATCATTTACATTACGTATATCTCCTAATGCTATCCCTCACCCCTCCCCCCTCCCCCCTTCCCACAATAGGATCCAGTGTGTGATGCTCCCCTTCCTGTGTCCAAGTGATCTCATTGTTCAGTTCCCACCTATGAGTGAGAACATGTGGTATTTGATTTTCTGTTCTTGTGATAGATTGCTGACAATGATGGTTTCCAGCTGCATCCATGTCCCTACAAAGGACACGAACTCATCCTTTCTTATGGCTGCATAGTATTCCATGGTGTATATGTGCCACATTTTCTTAATCCAGTCTGTCACTGATGGACATTTGGGTTGATTCCAAGTCTTTGCTATTGTGAATAGTGCTGCAATAAACATACGTGTGCATGTGTCTTTATAGCAGCATGGTAAGTCTGTATTTTCATCTAGAATCATTTTTCTTTTAACTTTATAAACTTCCTTGTTACGTCTTCTAGTGTAATCTTTGCTCAATAAATTCCTGCATCTTTTGTTTAATAAAGTTATTATTTTGCCTTCAATTTTGAAATATTTTTAGCTGAGTAAAAAACTCTAAGTTGGCAATGTTCTTTCTTATTATTTTAAAGATGTTGCTTGACTATACCATTATTTTCAACAAAACATCTGCTGACATGCCTCTTCCTTTTTATGTAACATGCATTTTTTTTCTCTGTATAATGTTAAGAAATTTTTACCACATTTTATGGGTATATTAGTTATAACATGACTTGATTTAGTTTACATCATTTTTCTTGTAATCAGGGTTCATTATTCTTCTTAGAACTAAGTGTATAATTTTTGTCAAATTTGACCTTTTTCCAGCTGTTTTTTTTTTTTCAAATATTTTTGTATCACCTCCTCTTTTTTATCTTCATTTAGGACTCCAAATTCATGTAGATAGTTCCCAACTTATTATGGTTCTATTTAAGATTTTTCAGCTTTTTCACTTGCAATGAGTTTATCATGACATAGCCCTATCATAAATCAAAGACCTTTGTATATTAGATTTCCTGAAGTTGCCACTCAGCTCAATATTTTTAATAGTTTTTCAATCTGTTCATTTTTAAAAAATTATTTTTGGTCTTTAGTTTGGTTAGTTTCTATTGCTATGTCTTCAGATTCACTAATATTTTCTTCTGCCCTGTCTAATCTGCTATTATTTATCCACTACGTTTTTTTATCTTACACTTTGAAGTTTGTGTCTTTAGAATTTGATCTGTCTATATTTTACAATTTGACTACTTAATAATTGAAATATAGAAGACACAGTCATAACACGTATGTTGATCATCTTGTTTGTTAATCCTAACATCTGTCTCAGTTCTTTTTTGATTTATCAAAGTTTTCTTTTCTAGTCTTTTTGGAAGATTCCTTTCCCAAGCTCAGTACTGATCAATATTCAGTTGAATATTTGAGGAGGATACGTCAGAGTCCTCTGTCTCTGCAGCTGTCTCCTACTTGGCATTCCCTAATAATTGTAACTGCATTGATCTTCTCAGGCTCCATAGTCCACCTTCTCAATTTAAGGAGTAAGTTGGGGTGTTGTGTATTCCTCTCCTTGTGCTATAGACAGAAATTCTCTCAGGCAGTATACTGAAAAAATTTGAGAATTTGAGGGATTATATCATTTTTATTAGACCCTCAGGAATAACTGTCATTAATTGCCTATCTCCAGTGTGTTGAAAAAACTAACTATCTCCTGTCCAGTTTTCTCATTAGTTCGAGTAGGGCATTTTGCATATTTACTGTTAGTCCATCTTGGCTAGAAGCATAATTGGCAACTTTTAATTGTAACAGCTAAACTATAGGCTAGCAAGAAAACAATCTCTTAATGTATTATAAAGTAAAAAAATAAGAAATATATGATTAAATATTCAGAGAAGAAAGTGGAAAAAGATAAGGATAGAAAGGAGATATATTAAAAGATTATAATAGTATTGTTTAAGTAGCCTGTTTATTGTAACATTTCTCATTTTTTTCTCTTTCCAAATTTTCTCTGAGAAGCAGGTGTAAGTAAATTTTATGTATATAGAGAACTTCTCTTTTGAATGAAGTAATTGGACTCGCCAAGAGAATGCTTTAAAATTTAAGCTTCTGTAAGAGCCCTTTAGTAGAGAAATATGGCGCAGGTGAGGCAAACGCTCTGGAATAGTTCTCATAGTAACCCAGGCACATTTCCTCCAGTAAATTGTTACTCTGGTCCTCATCATTTTGGCTTCTGTGACCTTACAAATATCCCTAGATGCGCTTTTTGCCATTTGTTTTGTCTTACAAATTTTAAAAATAATATAAATATCTATGTCTAACTCTTTTTTGTTACTTTTTAAGGAGAATTACAAGATCGCATATGAAAATAACGGACGAAGAAGATGTCTCATTCAAGGGCATATAACAACTTAGTGTAACACTGATTATGGCTAATTTTCACTGCTAACTTGCTTTTATATTTAATATGACTAAATTACGTGATGTGACTTTTTGAATATCATGTTAAGCTCCTTGGAATTAATAGATGTATATTATCTATGAGTTTCATGAGCCTTAAATTTTAAGAACCTGCATAAAAATTCTATCAATAATTTTTAGCATCCCTAACTTTTAATTTTTTCTCAAAGAAAATGCATGTATACTTTGGCCTCTGCTCTGTGGTGTGTCGCATCAGCTTCTTTCATTGTTATTCCCCAACTGCCCAATTGATCGTGCCCAAATGGCAGCAGGTCAGTTAGCTGCAGCTGGAAGTCAGTAGATTGATTCTCATCTCCCGCTCCAACATTCTCTGACCTTGACTCATTTAATTACAGGTTATTGGAATACAAAGTTGACAGAATTATTTTCTGTAAATTAAATGTAGAGAGATTATATGTAGAAGAATAGAATTAAAAAGACAATTGCCAGATTTCTATATGGTTTCTATAAAATCAACTTAAATGTTTGCTCCAATTAAGTCTGCAAACTGTGTTATCTCTTTTCATGTCTCTATTTACCCCTCATTCATTAAATAAAATGAAGTACCTATTAGAGCAATGTGTTTAGGGTTCACGATATTATCAGTGATAAACATTTTATGGTAAAAACAATGTGCAGCTTTGATCTACAAGTCATTCATTTATTCATTCATTCATTCAATTTTTTTTTTAGGCTCTGATATGTACAAGATCTTGTGCTTGACATTAGATGTATATCATGTTGAACAAATTACATACAATCTCTGCCCTCAAAGTGGTTCTAATCCAGTCAAAAAACACAAATACATGTTTTCAAGTTGTTTATTTAGTTATCCATAAAGATATTTCTGTTGTCTTTTAGAAGGCTTTCTGCCATAGTCTCGTTGATGGAACCATCTGCACTCACTTATTGGGTGTTTCCTGTCACATTATGGCCAGAGCTCAGATTTTTCCATGTTGAGCCTTATTAGCCTATGTAGGAGTTAACAGCAAGTCTAACTAAATATTTTCACAAATATGCCTTAATTTTGCTTACTGAATTCATTAAAGGTTTAGAGTTCCTGTGGCTTCCTGAATCCAGTAAAAGTTCAGAAATAGCTGTACTTCAGGATATTTCAGCAGTGTCTGCTTGGTCATTTATGCAAGTCTAGTTTGTTTTTTCCCAATTCTCTGGCATATCAGAACACAGACATTTCACACAAATTGCCTGGAAATACATTTGCAGTTTAAAATTCCAGACAGGCTGGTTTTGTTTACTTTAACCATTATTAGGAAATGGTTTTAAAATATAGACTTTTCTTCCTCCTTAAATAAAGGGTGTACACAAGATTTTTTTCTTGATGACTCAGAATGTGAATTTTACTTAGTGTTTTAAAATATGTGACACTACATACTTTATTTTTATATTTTCAGTGATTTCTTTTTTACCCATCTCTATCTTCTCTCTGTCTTTCTAGTTTGCTGACATTTATATACCATAGGCTATAAAAACTCTCTTCAAATTTTTGAAGTTACAGAGAGTAAATGAAAGTAAATTTAGCTCTGGGTTAAAAACCTAAGGGTTTGTTTTTATGTCACAAAAGACAGTGCTAGAGAAAAGCAATTTCGTAATGTTATGTGCTCCCAGGGATTACTCAAATCTGACCTCAGAGTAAATCAGAACTAGTATTTAGGAAAGCTTTAGTGCTTTACATACTATACTCTGGTTATAAATGTCTATACATGAAGTCTAGGATAGATATAATTAATTTTTCTATTTATTATTTTTTTTAAGCAGCCATATTTTGAGATTTTCCTATGTACCTGAATCTTCAGAGAGCACAGGGGAGTGGATTCAAATATATGATACATTAGCTCTCTTTGATTGTACAATTTATAGTTGAGGAGGTGAATAATGGATAATGTTTCAACAGTTAATTTGTTTTTTAAAAACTAAACTTTAGGCCAGGCTCAGTAGCTCATGCCTGTAATCCCAGCACTTTGGGAGATCGAGTTGGGTGGATCACCTGAGGTCAGGAGTTTGAGACCAACCTGACCAACATGTTGAAACCCCGTCTCTACCAAAAATACAAAAATTAGTTGGGCATGGTGGTAGGCACCTGTAATCCCAGCTACTTTTGAGGCTGAGGAAAGAGAATCGTTTGGGCCAGGGAGGCATAGGTTGCAGTGAACTGAGATCTTGCTTATGCACTCCAGCCTGGGCAACAAGAGCTAAACTCTGTTATTAAAAAAAAAAAAAAAAAGCTTTAGATATAAATATAAGATTCAGATGGAGAAACAATAAAGAAACCACAATGAAAATGGTCAACTTAGGGACTAGATAATAATTTGTAATATAAGGTGCATGAAAAAGAAAACAAAATGCTATATAGAAAAATGGAAATAGAAAGCAGTTTTATACCAGGACATGAAAAAAGAGATATCAAGATAAGGAGATTAGAATTTTTCCTGTAGGAAACTGGGTTTTAATCGTTTTAATCAAGGACGTGATAAGATCACGTTTGTTCTGGAAATATAACTCTGAACATAGTACATCAATTAATTATTATTTCAATGGATTAACATTTTTTTAACTAATAGAAAGCAATAAATACATTTTAAAATCTATCCCTATAATTATGTATTACTTCTTTAGGAAATAGATATTGCCTATATTCTATATGGATCTTGTTTGCCAGCCACCAACTTGAAAACTCTTAAATAGCTCTTGGCAGAGTTTCCAAAAATCACTAACAGAAACCAGACATCCAGAAAATGCATGTCTTTTTTGATTTCCCTAAATCTCAGGTAGGTGGTAATCTCATATAATTTCTCAGAAAAACCTGCTCACTCAGAGTGTTTATAAATTTGCCATATGGTATTTAAAACCTCAAGTCAAAGTAGTGTTAGAAATTGTATAGACAGAACCAGAGCATGCTGGTTAATGTTGTTCTCCATTCAGGAACCATGGAGATTTCTTTGGGTGCCAAAAACTGAAGCCAAAGAACTTTAATATTTGACTTTTACTCTTTGTTTTTAATCAGCTGCACAAACCAAAAATTGCATTAGAGCCTAGAGGTTTTTCTTCCTCATATAAAAATTAAACATAGAAACATAATTTTTCCAAATCTACCCCATACCAGAATGCTTCCAAACTAATTTATGTAGAACTATGTCTATTCATGCGCCTAATTATCTTCACTGATTATTTGCAGGTGTCAATGAATGAGAAGCCAGGGAATGGGTCCATTGGCTTATAATAAATATTGAAGTGACTTGTAAAATGTACTGTGATTGTGACACGTGATTAAAAAAGGAAAATATAAATATTTGTGTAATTTCTCTCAAAATGCCTTTATACAACAAAGATTATAAATGCAAAAACTACAGAACTTCTTCTGATCATTGGATCAAAGAAATCTGTGATGGAAGATTGTCTGAGATTAGGGGGACTCACTTTCTTCCCTCGTGAATAGAAAATACATTTACATTATGTCATATGAAATTATTGAACAGCTGCTTGGAAAGACAGAAAAACAAGAACACCAGCCTGCCAAGGGGATGCAGTGCCGACATGAGATCAGATGCATAGCGTAAACAGAAATGGCATTCAGGAAGGGTAATAAGCAATCAAGTAAAGACCAAAGTGAGATGCTCTGACCTTATATTTAGCATCCATGCCAAATTAGCATAGCTGTGCAGTGTACTAGAAAATTAAGTGGAAAAAAAGGACAAAGTAAGTGTAAAATCAAAGCAGAAGTTGCACATGTTTGGAATATCTAAAATAATTATGCTCTTTCATATCCAGAGGGCTACACTGTGGTCAGCTCATCTTTTCATGGGGAGCCACAGGTTCAAAAGAAAATACAATGAGCTTGACCTGTACTAATTAAACAGAAGCAGTTTACTCTCTCTGGGTCTTGGCCTAGATGAGTCTGAGTGGTCTCAGGGTAAAGAGGTGACTTAAAGAGAGGAACAAAGAACCTTAGCTTTATTCATTATGCTACCCTCATTTTCTTTCCTGCTCAGCCACAGATCATTAACTCAGCAAGTTTTCTTTCCACACGCCGAGAGACTGCTGTACCCAGTTTAACATATATGGAGTCTTGAGATTTGTCAGAAAGCCGCAAAGACAGAAAAACACGAGGTAAATCAGTCTTTTGTGCTCTATTATTTCACCAATACGCTAATCATTTCTCTTTTTTTTATAGAAAGCTAGTCATTTCTTAAGAGTATGTAAATGAATTTACCACACGCCCTAGAGCTTCCTGAAGTAAGTTATTTGAGCAGAGGTAATTTACTTCAAAAGAGAAGGAGCAAGATTCATTTTATTTGTCTTTTAGTCTTAACATTAAATCAAAGCTATTCAGACAGGTGAAAAGAAAATTAAGATGCTGTTCTATAAAAGTAGTGGACGCCAAGTTCAAATCTGATAACAGACAACAGCGCAGCACCGAGAATGTTTCAAAATAATTAACAGCTATGGCTATCTAAGAAACTCAGAAAGGTATGTTAGAAATCCCTTAGCAGATTGCCACCTGTTCTCTTGCAGCTGGCTTCTATGGAAAAAAAAAAAAAAAAAAAAAAAAAGAAATCATAATGAGTATAATCAGTTCTCTTTCCCAGCATCCTAACATGACAATGAAGTCTGCAAGGGCCACCTACCAACACAGCATAAACTTATTCTGTCTGCCCAGACCTTTTTTTTTTTTTTTTTTTTGAGATCAACTAATCACAGTCAGTTTTTCTCAGCAGGAATCATAGAAATGATTTACACTTGGAAAGAGAAAGAGACTAACATCCTGGATCCAAATTTGTAAGAGGTCCACATTCTGGGGTCCCACTGGGCAAATGCATCCTCCAGTAGCATCTGGCTTCTCTTAAGTTTTCTCTTTTCTTCACACTACTAGTGCTTAATCTCGAGAAATTCAAGTGTGTTCAAAAGTAAAAGGGAACAAAGGCAGATCGATATATAGGCTCTGCACTCCAACATTCTTTATGTTATAAATAGAGAATCTTGTGATTGTCGTGATTAGGAAACACCATACAACTCAATACCTTTTGTTTTCTTATCTTTTTTCCAAGAGTTGTGCTGTCTCTTTTTATTAATTATGCAAGAAACTTTCTGCTTACTTTTCTTTCTCCCTTCAAACTGGATGTTAGAAACACTCGTCTAGATGTGTCTGTCACAGGGGCCTAAATGCTCAGCATCTCCTTCTAGCAGATGTGTCCCTGCCTGTGGACTCCTGATCAGGAAAAGGGTGTTAGATCAGTCTTTATAATTGTCTAACCACTGAATACATCAGCAGACCCCCACATGCCTATCCCTGATGTGGCCTGTGAGAAGGTTCTTTTCAATTAATAATATCTGTCATTGATTTGGACTGGAAAATGCAAAGATAAGTGGACAATTGGTAGAGACAGAAAGAATCAAGAGGGGGGAAAAAAAAGGCTGAATAGATTATGAAAAAGAAATCGGAAAATTGAGAGCAGGAGAGAAAAGGGTCTGCTTTTTTCAGAGTCTGCTTTTTTTTCAGAGTCTGGACCTGACTTGAATCTACATCTCTTCTATTCTAATCTACTTTAAGTAATACAACTTTATAATAAACCCTGTTTATTTCCATAACATGTATAATTCTTTTTTCTCTCATGAACATAATACAGGATATCTGTTAACGGTGCCTATACACCAGGATATTTAAAATATATATACTTTATTTTGAATAGTCCTATTCACTCACTGCTTCAGTTTTTTTCCCAAGAAACTCCTATGGAAGCTTTCTTTTTCCTTTTCTTTTCTTTTCTTTTCTTTTCTTTTCTTTTTTTTTCTTTCCTTTCCTTTCCTTTTCTTTTCTTCTCTCTTTCTCTCTCTCTCTCTCTCTCTTTCTCTCTCTCTCCAAAAAGCTCCTATGGAAGCCCTTATGGCAGTGATCCTCAAAGTATAGCTTTGAGACCAGTCCCATGAGCATCACCTGGCAACATGCTGGAAATGCAAATTTCCAAGCCCAACTCCATACCCAGTGAATAAACTAGAATAGAAACTTCATGTGGGTGGGGCCTCAAAATCTGTTTTTTAAGCAAACTCTTCTGTACTTGCACCCTGATACAAACTAAAATTTGAGAGCAACAGCAATATGACATTGAAAATTATAGGACTATAACATTTTTATGGTCTAAATTTAAAAAGAATATGTGGACTGAATTACATTAAATGTTAAATGTATCAAAAACTGATTACCCAATCAAAAATTTACTGAGCAATATCTAGTTCAAGGTAGTGAATTAAGGTTAAGAAAATCATGAATATAAAACATAATAGTCACAGTTAGGTAGAGGAGGCTGTGCCTGTAATTCCAGCACTTTGGTGCCAAGGTGGGAGGATCACTTGAGCCCATGAGTTGGACATCAGCCTATGCAACATACTGCGACTCTATTTCTACAAAATTAAAAAATTAGCTGGGCATGGTGGTGCATGAATGCAGTCCTAGCTACTTGGGATGCTGAGGCAGGAGAATAACTTGAGCCCAGGATTTTGAGGCTGCAG
Organism: Chlorocebus sabaeus; assembly: GCF_047675955.1. Lineage (NCBI taxonomy): Eukaryota > Metazoa > Chordata > Mammalia > Primates > Cercopithecidae > Chlorocebus > Chlorocebus sabaeus. Next base: position 4,657,163 of record NC_132927.1, read on the forward strand.
TGAGCTCTTATTTTGCCACTGGACTCCAGCCTGAGTGAAAGAGTGAGACTATGTCAGATGAAAAAGAAAAGAAAGGAGGAAGAGGAGGAGAGAAGACGAGGAAAAGAAGAGGACGACAAAGAAAAGAAAGGAAGGAAGGAAGGAAGGAAGGAAGGAAGGAAGGAAGGAAGGAAGGAAGGAAGGAAGGAAGAAAGAAAGAAAGAAAGAAAGAAAGAAAGAAAGAAAGAAAGAAAGAAAGAAAGAAAGAAAGAAAGAAAGAGAAAGAAAGAAAGAAAAGAAAAGAAAGAAAGGGAAAGGAAAGGAAAGGAAGGAAGGAAGGAAGGAAGGAAGGAAGGAAGGAAGGAAGGAAGGAAGAAAGAGCTACATATGATGATATATTTGAAAATAGACGTATTTACCAAGTTTTAGTGCATGCAGAATACGAGTCATTATAGATGGCGAGATGGAATCTGAGCAGAGAAAAAGCAATTTCTATGCACATAGCAAATTGTTATACAATATGTCACATGACAGCTAATAGTACTTTCCCAGCAAGTGATAGGATAATCTGGAGAGCAATTTTCTCTTTATCATGACACATGATTGCAGAACCAATGTGGTATGTCTTCCAATTTTTTGCCAACTACTTTGTGCTTCAAATCGGAAAAATTTAAGTAATACTAACATCTAACCAGAGTTCATATCAATATCTTTCTTATGGAACCAGTGTACAATCAGAATCTCCATTATATTTAAGAAGAAATTCTGTGTATACTACCTTCAAGATATCGTATCTGTTGGAAGTTGAAAAGGCCAAAGGGATCGTGACCAACTCAGCATTCCACTGGAGACTATATGATTGAACAGCAAACTGTTTATCATGAATGCAGGATATGGGCAAACTCACGACTGTGCCTGCCTGCCACAAGGAGGTTTGCTGAGGGCAGTCACTCCCTGGCGCCAGGCTCCTTGAGGTTAGCTACTTGGACATCTAGAGCCTATTGTTCAAGGAATGCAGTCTTGCAAGCCTACTCTGGACCCAGCAGCTGATCTCTTCTTCCACCCCCACTTCTCGCAATCTCTTTTGCCTAATAAATACGGAGGGCTTTTTAAAGCTCAGGACCTATACCCACTAGTGGCAAGGTGCTCCCTGACCCCACCTTCCAAACATACTCTTTTGCCTTTTGTCTTTATGCCCACATTTGTCAACTTTTGTTCAGTCCCCCAAGGTCCATGCAGGTAACAAGTGGTGCCCCAGAACAGGGACTCTGAGGACGTCGACAAGTGGTGTGCAAACACAGGGACTTCGAGGATGTGAACGAAGAAGGTCTGCTGAAGCTGAGAAACTGAAATTGACAAGGCGAACGGGGACCCTGGGCGAGTCTACCGGCAGCGGATATAAGGTCAGTGCCCTAAAGAGGTACTGGGAGCAGTGCTTTAAAGAAGTACTAGGTTGGGAGGCGGAGACGGGCGGATCACGAGGTCAGGAGATCAAGACCATCCTGGCTAACCCGGTGAAACCCCGTCTCTAGTAAAAAATACAAAAAACTAGCCGGGCGAGGTGGCGGGCGTCTGTAGTCCCAGCTACTCGGGAGGCTGAGGCAGAAGAATGACCGGAACCCGGGAGGCGGAGCTTGCAGTGAGCCGAGATCCGGCCACTGCACTCCAGCCTGGGCCACAGAGGGATACTCTGTCTCAAAAAAAAAAAAAAAAAGAAGAAGTACTAGGAACAGGAAGTTTTCTGAATCAGGGTAACATGGGGCAGAATTTGTCTGTTGAAGAAAAGCATTATGTGCAGTTGCTTAAAGCTTCGTTGAAGCAAACTGGTGCTCAGGTTAGCTCTCAGACATTAACTAACATGCTGCAGGAGGTTATTATGCATACCCCATGGTTTCCACAGGCAGGCACTCTTGACGTGGAAAATTGGGACACAGCAGGAGAAGGAGTAAAATGGGCTCACCAAAAAGGTCTTAAAGTTGATTTTTCTGTTTTCCCCACTTGAAGTTTAATTCATACTGTACTTCTACCATTATCTCCTTATTATTCTGTAGAACAGCAGGCTGAGTCAAAATATCTGAAAGAATCTGTTGTCCCACCCACAGCACCAATTGAAAATAAAAAAATAGAAGAGGGAGGATAAAAGTTGGCCTATACCACCTCCTCTAGTTGCAGAAACATCTGTACCACCTCCTTTGGTAGCAGAAATAGAGACCCCAATACAAAGAATTTTGCACTCTGCTGCCATGGCTGGAGAGCCCTTAGGGCCTAGTGCTTTTCCTGTTTCCATAAGGAATGAGCCAAGTAATCCATAGCAGCTTACTCGTGAACACACTCCACTAGAGTTTAAGTTGTTGAAGGAATTATAAGCGAGTGCAGTAAATAATGGCATACAGAGCCCATTCACTTCAGGATTGCTAGAATCTGTGTTCGGTGCGATGCATCTTTTACCCTTTGATGTAAAACATTTGGCGTGAACTTGCTTGTCTGCTAGCACATATCTGATGTGGAATTTAAATTGGCAAGAAATGTGTGCAGACCAGGCTAGACAGAACAGTGATGCTGGACACGGAGACATTACAGAGGATATGCTATTGGGTAATGGCCCTTATTCAAATCTGGAACATCAAACGGCACTCCCAGACACCATATCAGCAGTGTGCACAGGCTGCTAAACATGCCTGGGCCACAATTCCAGAAGAGGGAGTCCCAGTACATCCCCTTTACATAATATGCAAGGGTTGCAGGATCCCTATGCACAATTTCCTGCAAGATTACAAGAGGCAGTGAAGCATCGAATTCCTCATGCCACTGCTGCAGAAATGCTAACCTTAACTTTACTTTTGAGAATGCAAACGTGGATTGTAAACATGCACTGGCACCTGTGAGGTGTACAAAAAACTTGGGAAATTTTCTCAGAGCTTGTCAGGATGTAGGAACTGAGCTTCATCGTTCTTCAATGTTAGCTGAAGCTGTGGGGAAAAGAAAGAGGATTAGATTGTTACTGTGTCTATGTAGAAAAGGAAGATATAAGAAACTCCATTTTGATCTGTACTAAGAAAAATTTTTCTGCTTTGAGATACTGTTAATCTGTAACTTTAGCCCCAACCCGGTGCTCACAGAAACATGTGCTGTATTGAATCAAGGTTTAATAGATTTAGGGCTGTGCAGGATGTGCCTTGTTAGCAATATGTTTGCAGGCAGTATGCCTGGTAAAAGTCATCGCTCTTCTCCGTTCTCTATTAACCAGGGACACAATGCATTGCGGAAAGCCGCAGGGACCTCTGCCCAAGAAAGCCTGGGTATTTTCCAAGGTTCCCCCCACTGAGACAGCCTGAGATATGGCCTCATGGGAAAGGAAAGACATTACATCCCCCAGCCCGACACCTGTGAAGGGTCTGTGCTGAGGAGGAGTAGTAAAAGAGGGAGGCCTCTTTGCAGTTGAGATAAGAAGAAGCCTTCTGTCTCCTGCTCATCCCTGGGAATGGAATGTCTTGGTGTAAAGCAGGCCATTCGTTCTATTCTGAGATAGGAGAAAACTGCCCTGCAGCTGGAGGCGAGATATGCTGGAAGCAATACTGCTCTGTTACTCTTTGCTACATTGAGATATAAATCTAGCCTACGTGCACAACCAGACACAGTACCTTTCCTTGAAATTATTCATAATACAGATTCCTTTGCTCACATTTTTCCTTGCTGACCTTCTCCCCACCACCCTATTGTCCTGCCACACTCCCCTCAACAAAATAGTAAAAATAATGATCAATAAATACCGAGGGATCTCAGAGACCAGAGCCAGTGCGGGTGCTCGCATGTTGAGTGCCGGTCACCTGGGTCCACTTTTCTTCCTCCATACTTAGTCTCCATGTCTTATTTCTTTTCTCAGTCTCTCATCTCCACCTGATGAGAAACACCCACAGGTGTGGAGAGGCTGGCCCCCTTCAGAAGCAATGGCTAATTTAGGAGATGACAAATCTAAGAGGAGCTAAAGAGTAAACCCTAAAGTGGGAAAATGTTATAATTGTGGAAAGACTGGACATTTTAAAAAGGAATGCCGCTAGATCCCAGGACACAAGGGATCTTATAATGCAGTTCCCCACCAAGTGGAAAAACGCCAGGGCTCTGTCCTTGCTGTAACAAAGGAAATCACTGGGCTAATTAGTGCCACTAAAAATTTTATCAGAATGGCACCCTCCTATAGGGAAATGAGATCGGTGCCTCGACCTGGGCCCCTCAAACAATGAAGGCATTCCCAACTCAGATCACAACCCTGTTTCAGGGATAGGGGCACGTTGATTCCCTCACCCGAGGAACACCAGGAAGTGCAGGATTAGATCTCCCTGCCAGAGAAAGGGTTACATTAGTTGGGGGAGACAAACCCACCAAGATTCTCACTGGCATTTGGGGACCTTTACCAGCAGGACACATGGGACTAATTTTAGGCAAAAGCTGCCTTAATTTGCAAGGCATTACTGTAGTTCCAGGAGTTGTTGACTCCGATTATGAAGGAGAAATTCAAGTAGTTTTAATGTTACAAGATCGTTGGGTTTTTGAACTGGGAGAATATATTGCTCAATTATTGCTTACTTCCTGCAAATTACATCCTTCTCCATGAAAGAATAAACGAGGAAATAAAGGGTCTGGGAGCACAACTACACGAGAAATCTATTTATCACAACCTGTAGCCTCTAATAGACCCCCCTGTGTAGTGCAAATTAAAGGAAAGAAATGTTATGGGCTTATGGACACAGGAGCTGATATTTGTTAGTAATATCCAGTAAGGATTGGCCCCCAGCATGGCCTCTCAGACTAACCTCAACATCCCTAGTGGGAATAGGAACAATCCAAAGCATTTGACAGAGTGATGAGATTTTTACCTTGTCTTGGTCTGGATGGACAATCGTGTACTTTTCAGCCTTATGTTGCAAATATAGCTATCAATTTATTGGGTTGAGACCTACTTACAGCATAGGATATGAGACTTACAAATGAAAACTTTGATAACCCAGGATTCAAAATGTTTAAAGACATGGGATATCAGAGTGGGAAAGGTTTAGGGAAATTCCTGCAAGGAAACCCTAACCCCATATCAGTAACTGGAAAGACAGGTTAAACCCTGCAAGGAGATTCTTCTTTAAATTCCCTGTGGCAATTAACTAAAGAGGCGGAAGCTGAGTTATGGGCTTGTAGAGCAAATGTTACAACAGAGGCATGCCTCACGGCTACAACCACAAAAACCTTTGCTTTTGTTTATTCTTCAGGCCCCCCACTCTCCAACAGGACTTTTGAGCCAGTTCATAGACAAGTCTGTAACAGTAATAGAACGGCTCCTTCAACTTAATCAAACAGTCAAAACCTTGCAAGTTTATCATTCTTTAATTCCCAGCCAAGCTAGGGCTACACTACAAGCATGTCCTACTTGCCGGCATGTCCCTGGAGCCATACCTGTAGAAGGCTATAACCCACAAGGGTTGACTCCAAATGAAATTTGGCAAATGGATGTTACACAAATAGCAACATTTGGTAAGCTTAGCTATGTTCATCTGACTGTAGACACTTATTTTCATATGCTGCAGGCCGCATGCCAAACAGGAGAGACAACTGGTCATGTACGGCAACATTGTCTTCACCATTTGCTCATATGGGGATACCCAAACAATTACAAACTGACAATGGACCCACTTATACTAGTCACACTTTTAAAAATTTGTTACAGCTTTAGGCTATAACCCATAAAACAGGAATTACTTATAATCCTAGAGAACAAGGCATTATAGAGTGGGCACATCAAACATTACAAGACATGTTGAAAAGACAAAAATTGGGTATAAGGGGCCAACTATCACCTCAATCAAAACAACATTTACCCTTATTTACTTTAAATTTTTTGACTCCTGGTAAGGATGGTAAGACTCCAGTACAAAGACATTGACAAGAGTTAGAGGAAAAGAAGAAAGGTTAACCGAAAGCATTATGGAAATCCCCAGAAGAAGGACAATGGAAAGGTCCAGGGGATTTACTGACATGGGGAAGAGGGTATGCTTGTGTTTTTACAGGAGATGGACAAACTCTGTGGGTGTCGTCAAGGTGCATGCGACCAAGGAATGGGAGACTGGAGGAACCCAGGGTGGCCAACCATGGGCCCAGTCCCTCCAGTACAAGCCATGAGCCAGCTAAGCCTGAGTGCAAAGACAGAGAGACCAACCAGAGTCACGATGACGTCAATCCCCATAACCTGGGGACAACTCAAGAAAACCACGCAGGAAGCTAAGAAACTACTGGAGCGACAAGGCCAGACAAAAACCCCTGATTCCATATTCTTGGCCATGTTACTCATAATGTCCTGTGCAGTATGTTTTCCCTGTTCTAAGGCAAAAATATATTGGGCATATGTTCCCAATCCCCCAGTAGTATGACCTGTACTTTGGAGCAACACTCCGTCTGAGATTTATCATAATTAAGGAGCATAGGCTCCAGGACCCCTAACTCCTCCAGACATATGACAGTTAGACTCTCAGAATAATGTCATTAATTATACCACTTCACTGGAAGGACTTCCTTTGTGTATCACCACAAAAACTTCACTCAGCAATATCTGTCTTACAATTCAAGCTCAAACATGGTTGAGTCACTATGGAAAAATCGTGTACTTATTAAGTCTTGGTTGTATTAATATAACTGGTGTGTTAACCAACCTTTCCCGGCCCAATTGCCCTAATTGTGCTGACTATATGGAATGGATTCCCTTCAATAGTTCCTACCCGCCTCCATGGACCCAGTGTTTTGGGCCACTGGCTAGAAAACAATCTATGTTAACTGAAGACATTGTGTGTTGGGCACCTAAAGGTGAATTAGATGGAAAAGATGAAAATCAGAAATCATGGCACAAACTTCGCCAGCATTAGTGGCAAGCTTTTAATGCTGCTTCTTTTATACAACACTGGGTTCGAATCCCAGTATGCCACCCAGATTGCTTGGCATGGAGCAGCCTTTAGCCTGCCTCTTTCTCAGTGGCATTATCTATGGAGGAAAGGACCAATTCGAGAGACGATATGGAAGGCAGCACTCCCATTTATGAATGGCAACATCTAGGTTGGAATACTATCCAGTAATAGCAATAGTAAGCGACACAGTCTTAATGCTGCATTTGTAAAGAATATCACCACTCAATTTACAGTTTGTGTTTTTAATCCTTATGTCTTTTTGGCAGCTAAGAATGACCGATTCCAGGTAAACAATACCCACTGACCTGTAAATCTTGCCACTGCATTAATCTAACTCAACTTACTCATCGTGCCCACAGAGCCTTAGGCATGATAATTTTTGCTGTTGTTTCCTTGGGCACACTAACAACTTCTGTTGTGATGTCCTCTATAGCTTTGCATAGTTCTATTCAAACAGCTCAGTACATGGAGAACTGGACACACAACCAAGCAAGCGTGAGTACTTCAGAAAAAAATTAACACTGAGTTACAAACTGATGGCAATGTTAAAATCCATGGTTCTATGGTTAGGGGAACAAGTAGAAAGCTTGCAATTGCAGCAGCAATTGTGTTGTCCTTTTAATCACACTCATATTTGTGTAACCGACTTAGAATATAACCAAAGTGAGTATCCATGGGACCTTGTGAAAGCCCATTTGCATTGAGCTTTCACATCCAACATCACCTTTGATACTGGTGAATTACAAAACAAAATTCTTGATTTAAATAAACAAACTCAAGAGTTTCAGCCTTCTTCAGAAGACTGGACCCAGTTCCAGCAAGGTCTGGAGAACTTCAACCCTTGGACCTATCTAAAGCACCACATTAACATCTTATATGTAGTTCTTGGAATAATGTTGTTTTGTCTCTGTCTTCTGTTCATTGTCTGTAAAATCAGATGGACTGCCAATCAGAGAATGAGAGCTACCCAGCCAGGCCTTACGTTCTTTCAATTAACACACAAACAAGAAGGGGGAGATGTTGGAAGCCAAAAAGGCCAAAGGAATCATGACCAACTCAGCATTCCACTGGAGGCTATATAATCAAACAGTGAACTACCATGAATGCAGGATGTGGGCAAACTCACTACTGTGCCTGCCACCAAGAGGTTTGCTGAGGGTGGTCACTCCCTGACACCAGGCTCCTTGAGGTTATCTACTGTGATATCTAGAGCCTATTGTTCGAGGAATGCAGTCTTGCAAGCCTACTCTGGACCAAGCAGCTGACCTCTTCTTCCACCCCCACTTCTCGCAATCTCCTTTGCCTAATAAATACAGAGGGCTCTGTAAAGCTCAGTACCCTTGTCTACTAGAGGCAAGGTGCCCCCTGACCCCATTTTCCAAACATACTCTTTTGTCTGTTGTCTTTATTCCCACATTCATCGACCTTTGTGCCGTTCCCCAAGGTCCATGCAGGTAACATATATCCAAGAACATAACCACGTATTACTGCTTCCTTTGCTACCACCTTTGTCCTATCCACCATCATTTCTCAGTGAAAACTTGCCTCCATGCTTCCAGACTTTCCTGCCTTTAGTCTGTTTTCAACACAACGGCAAACATGGTCTTGTTAGAACATAAGTCTGACCAGGCTGCTCCTCTCTCAAAACCCTCCTTTGGCTCTCCTTCTCAGAATCAGTCAGCATCTTTACAATGACACACATGAAGAGACTTCTGTTTCTAGTTGACCTCTTCTGATAATTTTTCCTTTGCTCTTTCTCATTTCCCAAAAGTGTCAGTCACTCTCCCATCTCAGGACAGTCCTCTTCCCCCAACCTGAAGTTCTTCTTCCCAGATATTTATAGAGCTCACTCTCTCATTTTCTTTAGAGCTTTGCTCTAATGAAACTGTCTCAGTGAGGATTTGTTAGGCCACTCTATCTAAAATTGCAATTCCTTCTGATATTTACACCCTCTCTTCTCTATTTTATTCTTCTTGTTATCACTTACTAATATCTAACATAATATGCAGGCTGTTTATTTATCTTGAGAATGTCTGACTTTCCATATTAAAGTGGAAAATCAATGAGGGTGAGGGTATTTGACTCTTCTTTCACTATTGTGTATGCAGCTCTTTTAAAACAGTGAATAGTGTCTGGCTATTGAAGACAAAAAGATACTTATGAACAGATGATTGGTATTAAAAGACTTTGATGTTCTCTCCCAAGGTATGTTACTTAATACACTTTCCCATATAACCTGCCTCAGCCTCACCCCATTTCTTTTGCAACTCTTACATGTGAGGATGACAGCCAAGGATGAAAGGTCTCAGCTTTAGAGTCAAGCTGAATAGTTTGAAATCTGGATTTGACATTTACTAATGTGATCTTGCACAAGTTATTTTAACTATCTGTGCCTCAGTTTCTTTATCTATCAATCAGGTAGCAATAATATTCACCTTTTAGAGTTGTTGCAGGTTTTAAATAACTGAGTGGATGGTAAAATATGTAAAGAAATGCCTGCCTATGATAATAGTACCTTAAATGAGCTAGTGTTTATAAAATAACTTCGGAAACTACAAATTTTAACAAAACATATCCCTAGAAACAACGATGTATAACAAGTACAAAGAGGCTGACCGTATTTCACTGAATATCCAACTTCATCGAATGTAGAATAACATACACCACAATGTTAGTAAACTATTTCATATACCACAGGTAAGAAAAAAAATACTGCTATTTAACTACGACATGTTTACTTTCATTTGAATTTTAATTTTTGTAACTATTCATGTTTTTTGAGAATTAGTTACACATTTATTCTTATATCACTCCTGCGTAATCGTGAACGTCAGTGCCGTATTCAATACCTGTGTGGATAGATAGCCTCCTTTTTCTTCCTGATTGCAAGAAGAAAGTTTTCATTACTTTACTACTGATTATGAAGTTTATTATGGAATTTATGTAAAGAGTATTTATCAAATTAAGTTTCTTTTCATTCTTATTGTGAAGGTTTTTCTTACTGTTACAAACTGCTAGTGAATGTTATCAAATACTTTTTCAGCATCCATTGAAATGACCATGGTTCTTATCTTTGTTTTTGTCAATATGGTGAATTACATTGTCTGTTCTTCAAAGGTTAAACTCACTTTGTTTAACCAGTTAACTTTTTAAAATATCTATAAAATTAGAAGTCATGTTGCTCTTTCCAGTACTAACATTGATTTTTATGTTTTACCTCAATTATTTCATTGATCAGGTATTTCAGGAATTTGTCCATTTCATTAACCTCTATATTTTGTCTTTATTTTTATTTTTTAATTTGCTGTTCGTTTTCTAACCTCTAGAATGAATAGATTACTGATTCTCAGGCTATCTTGTTTCCTAAAATATTAACTTAATGTTGTGGATTTTTGTCTAAGAACTTTTAACCTACATCCAATAAATTTTATATGTAGTATTTTAATAAACATTCTTTTCAAAATATTTGCTATTTACTATTTCTTTTTTCTTCTTTGAAACAGTATTTGCATGCTAGGTGGAATCATGCTGTATAGATTACCAAGTATTTGAGGATAAATTTATTATTATTTAACTAATATTTCTAACAATTCTATTAGATGAGAGGACTTACTTTCAAATTTCAATCTTTGAAATGTTGATATTTACATTATTGCCCCATATATGGCCTGTTCTTATTAATATTCCAAGTAAACTTGGAAAAATGTTTTTTTCATTGTAATTTTGAGACTTACTTCATGACACAGGCTATTATTCATTATACAAATGTTCCAACTGTATTTAAAATAATATGGAATCTGGAGTTGTCAGACAAATTATTTCATATATATCAAATAAATTAAATTTGTTAATTATTCAGCCCCAATATTTTATTGTTACTGAATTTTGTATTATAAGTTTCTGAGAGAGAGAGAAATCTCAGAATCCCCATTATAACTCGCATGATTCCTTATATTTGCATGTAAAATTATAATTGTTACATATTCCATGTGAAATAATATTTTTGGGCCTCAGGAAGTTTCTCTCTTTAGTGCTGGTGAAAGGAATGAGGCACATCCCCCATATATCTCCCAACTTCCTGAGCCCAGCACAAACACATTCCTCCATATTTCTTTCAAACTTCAGAAAAACATCACCTGGGAGATCTCCGATAAGGAATGCTAAATGTATAATGTTAACCAATTGTAATGCAATAACCGAGAGAACTACCTTGTTCCCTGTAACTTTACATATCCTGTTTACATCGGGCTATAAAAAGCAAGCACTCGCATTGTTCGAGGCCCTCTTATATGCTGTAGAATGGAGGGACCAAGTTCGAACTTGTAGTAAAGATCCTTGCAGCTTGGCTTTGACTCTGGACTCTGGTGGTCTTCTTTGGGGAACAAACGGTCTGGGTATAACACTGGTAATGGTTTTTACCTTGTCATCGACTTTGTTTTATATTATTTGAGTGGTTTCAGCTTTCTTTTCATTGGTACCAGTATAGTATGCTTTTTCATTGTTTTCACTGTAAAACTCATGTATCCTCCTGTATCCTTATGTTTTAAATATCTTTCATATGCAGCACACAATGTTTTTGTTGGTATTTTTGGTTTTTGAAATAGAGTTTCATAATTGTCTTAGTCTATTTTGTGTTGCTATAAAAGAATACCTGAGAATGAGTAGTATATAAAGAAAAGGAGTTTATTTGGCTCACAATCCTGGAAGTTAAAATGTTTAAGATTCAGATTCTGCATCTGGTAAGGGCCTCAGGCTATTTGTACTCATGGCAGAAAGTGGAAGGGGATCTAGTGTATGCAGAGATTCTGTGGTAAGAGATGAAGCAAGAGAAAGAAACTGAAGAAGCCAGACTTTTAACAAACTGCTCTCTTGGGAATTTATCCGTTCCAATAAAGGTAAGAACTCACAGCCGTAGGAGGACATTAATCTATTCATGAGGGATCTGCCCCCCATGATCCAGACACCTCCCACTAGGCCCAGCCTTCCAATACTGTCATCCTGGGGATCAATTTTCAACCTGAGTTTTAGTGAAAATACACCAAACTATAGCAGTTATCTTCATCTTTTACGTAAAGCATTCAGTTAATTTAGAATTAAGCAAATATATGTCTTTGCATTTTTCTTTAGTTTTCATTTGGCCTTCTTAATGTTTATTTGTTTAGTTTTGGTGTTAAAATACATTTTATGACACTTTTACTCATTTGTGTCCCTTAACTTGTATGTTATTATATTTTAATTTCCTATAATCTTATACGCCACTGTGCATGATCTTTGTACAGTCAATGTACCTTTAGATTTTCCCACATTTTTATGCTTTCTCTTACACCTCACCATTTTCTGCATCTACAAATGTTTTTTCATATGAAATCATTTTTCTTCTCCCTAAAAGTAATATCTCTTAACACTTCTGTTAGTATGTTTATTGGTTATTCATTCTCTCAGATTTTTATGTGTGAATATTTATTTTACCTTGAAACAAAATTTTTGAATGATATTTTTTTCCTGGACAGATACTTTTGTTTCCATTCACTTACATGAAGGACTTGAAGATTATCTTTTGGGAACCATTGTCTTTTGGGTCCCATTGTTTCAACTGCAAATTAACTATTTCATTAATATTTACTCCTTTGAAAATAATTTGTCGTATTTTTCTCTGGCTGATTTAAATATTTTGTTTGGGTGTGCTTTTCTCTTAAAATATCATACTTAAGGTTATTAGAGCCCTTTGAATCTATGACTTGTTGTTCACTGGTTTTGAAAAAATTTCAGCCATTATCTTGCTTCTTTATTTCTTTCCTTTTCTTCTTGGAATTATATGTGTGTTATATGTGTGTTATATGTGTGTTAGATTTTTTCATTCCTTGTATCTTTCAATATTCTTCCATATTTATTTTCTATCATTTATTGCCTCCATGTTTTATTCTGAAAATTGTATTCTAACCGACATTCAAGTTTATTAATGTTTCCTTTAGCTATGCCTAATTTAACAAATCCATGTACTGAGTTCTCTATTTCAATAACAGTATTTTTCACTTTTAATATTTCCATTTTGCCATTTTTTAATATTTTCTAGTTCTCCGATTATATTGTCAATCTTTATCTTTTATTAAAAATATTAAGCATAGTTATTTTAAAATCTTTTTCTAACAACTTTATCTGGGTACTCTGGGAGTCTGTTTCTATTATGTATTTTTTTCTTTCCTGTCAACCTAATTATTGCCACTTCCTATGCTAATTAAACTAGTGAGTTTTCATTAAGCAACAGATATCGGATTCGAAAACAAAACTGTGAAATAACTAAGACCTTGTAGCATATATTCTTCCTTTAGAGAAGAATTACACTTGCCTCCAATAGGCAAACCAAACAATAGCAAAGATTGATAGCTGAATTTAATTATACAGATTAAGGTGTTATTAAACAGGGTTTCCCTCCCTGTGAGAGCAAGTGATTGCTGTTTTAACCTTTAGAATATCCACTAAAATAAGTTGGTGTCCTTAAGCTAGCTCTTCTTGGCATGCCCTGGATTGGACTCCAATATTTTTCTTTACATCCCATAGCTCCATTGAGGCTGAAAATAGCTCTGTTCAACCTCCCAGACCCTCAGTCACATATCAGTTATCTGGCAGATTTCTCCAGGGGAAAATGTGCCCCAAGAGACTCACTATCCTGGATTTCCTTATCTCTTGGATTTTTCTAGTTCGTGAGCACCCAAATGTCATCAAGTCATAAACTGTTTTTAGTCACCATTGTCAAGAGGATTGGACTACAATACCTAGTCTTTCATGGATGCAAATGAAAATCCTAAATTACTTTTAAATCCAGATAAATTCATGCTTTGCTTTCCACACAATAATGTCTTGTGTAATGTGAAGAGAATTTAAGAGTATTCCACTCCAATTTTTGTGACTTTTATTCCAAGATGCTAACAGTCATCCTGCAGATTTTGATCTGATATGGTCTTACTTAATAATCTGTGGATTGGTTCTTATTCTATTGAATATATGTCTCTGGATGTCAAGTAGCTTTCATTCAAAATCTGCCAAATTTTGATAAATTGATATGTGACATGTTCATGACAGATATATGTCATGCATGATTTAGACATCAGCTTCTTTTATTGACTTTGAAATTTCATTTACTCAAAGGGACCTTGAAATTTTATGTTCCTTCTATTAGTACATTTGTAATTGTACCAACTTAGTTAAATTGATGATCAAATGAATAGCTCTGACCAAATTTGCTTAAGAACAGGAAGAGATAATTATGTCATAACTGCTGTCTAAAAGAACAATTAAGGAATTTCGATATTTGGTAAGTTACATTGTGAAAAGTACATCTTAGAATCTGTGAAATATATTATTTTTATAATATATTCTGTGGAAACCAACCAGATCATTCATTTGATCATTCACTATAATTCACTATATTTTATAAAATGTTTGTTTTGAGTTAGTGAGAAGCATAGCCTGTGGGGACGTTGGGAACAGTCACTTTTTTTTTTTTTCTTTTTCCTGAGACGAGTCTCACTCTGTCGCCCATGCTGGACTGCAGCAACGCGATCTCGGCTCACTGCAACCTCTGTCTCCCAGGTTCAAGGGAGTCTCCTGCCTCAGCCTCCTGAGTAACTGGGACTAAGGGCATGTGCTACCATGCCTGGCTAATTTTTGTATTTTTAGCAGACACCGGGTTTCACCATGTTGGCCAGGCTGGTCTCAAATTCCTGACCTTGTGATCCACTGGACTCTGCCTCCCAAAGTGCTGGGGTTGCAGGCATGAGCAAAAACTATTCTAAGCTTGGTTTTTGAGTATTGGTATTTATAAAGGGTAATATACTGACATTATTTTGTTAGGCTTACAATAAAAAATTTTGGAAGACATAATGTCAAAACAATGCATAAGATCTCTAAAGGAGTTAATAAAATAAGGGTATTATTTACCAAGTTCAATTTCCCAGAAACCAAAGACAAAGGCCTTGTCCCTGGTACAGCTGAGTGCCCAGGTTCACTCAGTCAGATGTAACAACTTTGCTATGTACTAGTACAAGTAGTGTACAATGTAATGTGGCTACAGGGAATCCTACCACTTTGCAAACATGGCATTTTTTTTCATATAAAATACAAGATCATGGCTATGAGCATGATTAATATGTTCATAACTTTTCATGGTGTTTTTAACCTATCAGTTTAAAATAATTGCCTAGATTCTGGACCTACTTTTTAATGGTAACTATATAGATCAATTATAAATAAAATGTCTTACATTTTATTTTGAAATGCTTTGCATTCATATGAGCTACTCTTAGCTGATGGTTTTGTAACAAACCTAATATATAGGTTCGAGGAAAAATAATACTTATATATGTATAAATCACTGGTTAAACTTAAAGTTTCTCTTTATACAATTCTGTACAACTTCAGAGTTTTTAATATACTCCTGCAGTTTTAAAAGTGAAAATTTACTAGACAAGTTTGATTAATTTGGGGAGCAGAGATAAGGAGAAAATTATATAACATTAGACACTTTAATAATAAATGCAATGCACAACTCTGGTCAATATTTTACTAGAACAGTCACTTCCAAAAAATATGTTTAGATAAAACACTTAGAAAGAAAATAGTGTTAGTAGAAAATAGCTTTCAATTAAGCTGGCAGTTATATTTTAGAGAGATTGGAGATTCAGGAAATCATATTAAATAAGATAGGATGAATAAGTTGGAAACTCGTTATGCTGTTAATCTGAAAGAGAGGTGACACTTTGACCTAATTTTGGTTTCATCTGCATGGCTGTAACATAGCAAAGCCTGAAGGAACATTCCTATTCCTGATCTACTCTAGCTAATCCTCTTATGCTACCCTTTGGGCACTGAATAAATTACAGCTAATCTACAAACAACAGGAGGATCTATGCAATTTCAGCTTTCAGGAGCAAAGACAGAAAAAATTTTCTAGGGGAGTGAAAAGTAAAGAATAATGAACACCAGTCCACAATGACTCTTTCTCAAATAAAGATGGAACTACATTTTCAGTCTATAGCAGATATGTTTCAGGGAGAAAAAATCCCACAGAGATACGCAGTTTTACTTTGATCTCAAATAAATACACTATATTGTGTTTCCTAAAACATTGATGGAAGAAGAAAGTCCATTTTAGGGAACTGAGCTTACATGGACTGAAATAGATATCACTGATGGGGTAAGTGTCAGAAATCTTCCCTAGATGGCAAAGGTCTATCTGCATCAAGAAAGAATATTAGTCACTTAAATTTGACAACTGGCATAGAAACTTTTCCAAACCCAGAAAAGAAACTACTTAGGAACCAAGTATCCACTACTGTTAGGATTGTCTAGGACTCTGGATGCCTCTCCTACCCACCTCTGGCTCAGAGATGACTGCACTAACCATCAGGATACAGTCACATGATCTACAACAAATATTCTACAACAGGGGTTCCCAACCCCTAGTACTGGTCCGTGGCCTGTTAGGAACTGAGACACACGGCAGGAGTTGAGCTGCTGGTGAGTTTACAGCTGCTCCTCATTGCTAGCATTAGGACCCGAGCTCCGCCTGCTGTCAGATGAGCAGCGGCATTAGATTCTCACAGGAGCGTGAACCCTACTATGAGCTGCACTGGCAAAGGATCTAGGCTGTTTGCTGCTTTTGAGAATCTGGTGCCTGATGATCTGTCACCAAGTCCCATCACCACAAGATGAAACCACCTAGTTGCAGGAAAGCAAGCCCAGGGCTCCCACTGATTCTACATTATGATGAGTTGTATAACTATTTCATTATACATTACAACATAATAAAAATAGAAATAAAGTGCACAATAAATGTAATGCACTTGAATTAATCCCGAAACCATCCCCTAACCCACAGTTAGTGGAAAAATTGTCTTCCACAAAATTGGTCTCTGTGCCAGAAAGTTTGGGGAACCTCTGCTCTTAAAAGCGGGTGAGATGTAGAGATTGTCAACTTTTGGGGACACATTC
Source organism: Chlorocebus sabaeus (assembly GCF_047675955.1). Taxonomy (NCBI): domain Eukaryota; kingdom Metazoa; phylum Chordata; class Mammalia; order Primates; family Cercopithecidae; genus Chlorocebus; species Chlorocebus sabaeus. The sequence goes on from NC_132927.1 coordinate 4,674,073, forward strand.
TTTTCACCTGTTTATTAGTCATTTCTACTTTCTTTTTTTTTTTTTCTAACTTGTATCTGTTTTCTTTGCCCACTTTCTAAAGAGAGATTTGGCTTTTTAATTGCTTGTCAATGTGTTAGATATCTTCATATTCTGAGGATATTAAATAGATATTAGACATAAAGTTGCAAATAATTTTCCTTCATTTACTTTTAGCCTTTTAATAATCCTTATTATGCTTTTGGCTCATAACAGATTTTATACATTTCTTTTATATATATATCTACAGCTATTAATCACTTTCTTCACAATTTCCACCTTTGATATCTTATATAAATGTTTTCTTACCATTTAATTTATATAAATTTTTTCTATATAATTTTTTTCATCTAGAGAGATAAAAATTACTCTATTTTTTAAATGTTTTATCAACTCAGTTATTTGAATTTAATATTTAAATTTCTTTGAAACTGCTTTTGAATGAAATCAGGTTCTAAGTTTTCCTTTACAGGTAGACAATTGTCAGTCATAGACAATCCTTCATGTACGATTTAAAATATAATCATTACAGTACACTAAAAGTATTTTGGTTTTGTCTGCACTGTTCTGTTTTATAGTTTCTCCTCATACATGTACTAGAATGTTTAAAACTACTGAAGTTTTAGAATCACTTTTAATATTTGATAATGAATATTAAACTTTCCTTTCAGGTGTTAGTTAGCTTATTTATTGAAGTAGCACACATTTATATGTACAATTTGATAAGTTTGTAATACAGAAAGATCCATAACAGATCTTATACATTTCTTTTATATATATATCTGTAGCTATTAATCACTTTCTTCACAACTTCTGCCTTTGATATCTTATATAAATGTTTTCTTACCATTTAATTTATATAAATTTTTTTCTACATAATTTTTTTCATCTAGAGAGATAAAAATTACTCTATGTTTTTTGAAATGCTTTATCAACTCAGTTATTTGGATTTAATCTTTAAATCTCTTTGAAACTGCTTTTGAATGAAATAAGGTTCTGAGTTTTCTTTTAAGGGTAGACAATTGTCAGTCATAGACAATCCTTCATGTACGATTTAAAATATAATCATTACAGTACACTAAAAGTATTTCGGTTTTGTCACCACAATGACAATAATTAGCATATTCTTCATCTCTAAAAAGTTCACTCAGGTCTCTTCGTCATTCTCTTGTCTTCCCAGTTCAGCCAGGATCTACCCTGTCCCTGCACAACCATTGATCTGCGTAATCTTTCATCAATATAGCTAACTTTGCTTTTTTAAATATTATATAAGCAGTCATTCGGAATGTAATTTTAAGGCATCTGGCTCCCTTTACTCATTGTTATCATTTTTAGATTCATATATGTTGCTATGGGCATCAATAGTTTATCATGTTTTGCTAGGTAGTATTTTGTTATATTTCCACATTGTAATTTTTATACTCAGTTCCCTATTAGTGGATGTTTGGGTGGTTTCCAGTTTTGGCTATTACAAATAAAGCTGCTTCATTATATGTATATAAGTATTTGTATGCTTTATTTTTTTTTTTTCCCCCAGAGACGGAGTCTCGCTTTGTTGCCAAGGCTGGACTTCAGTGGCACCATCTCGGCTCACTGCAAGCTCTGCCTCCCGGGTTCACGTCATTCTCCTGCCTCAGCCTCCCGAGTAGCTGGGACTATAGGCGCCTGCCACCACACCCGGCTAATGTTTTTTTTTTTGTTTTTTTTTTTGTATTTTTAGTAGAGACGGGGTTTCACTGTGTTAGCCAGGAAGGTCTTGATCTCCTGACTTCGTGATCTGCCCGCTTTGGCCTCCCGAAGTGCTGGGATTACAGGCCTGAGCCACCAGGATGTATGCTTTTACTCATGTAAATACCTCGGAGAGAAAATAACTGAATTGTAAGGTAGTATTATGTTTAACTTTCTCAGAAACTGATAAAATTATTTCCAAGTTATTTTACCATTTTACATTTCTGCCATCAATGTACATCCTCTTTGTAGATGGGACTACTCAAATAGTTTTCTCAATTATTTGAGACTTCTTTACATACTCTGGATACAAGTCCTTTATCAGATATATTGACTAGTTTGTGATTTGTTTGTATATTCTTTTAAAATTATTTTCTGCAGAGTGAACACAAGTCCTAGGACATATTTGACAAACTTAGGGTTATAATTTTTCTTATATGATGTCTCCTAGATGTTTTATAGCTTTATATTTAGTCCTATGATGTATTTTGAGATAATTTTTATTATAAGTTTAGAACTAGAAATACCATTTGACACAGTGATCCCATTACCGGGTATATACCCAAAGGATTATAAATCATGCTACTATAAAGACACATGCACATGTATGTTTACTGTGGCATTGTTCACAATAGCAAAGACTTGGAACCAATCCAAATGTCCATCAATGATACACTGGATTAAGAAAATGTGGCACGTATACACCATGGAATACTATGCAGCCATAAAAAAGTATGAGTTCATGTCCTTTGTAGTGACATGGATGAAGCTGGAAACCATCATTCCCAGCAAACTATCACAAGAACAGAAAACCAAACACCACATGTTCTCACTCCTAGGTGGAAACTGAACAATGAGATCACTTGGACACATGGAGGGGAACATCACACACTGGGGCCTGTCATGGGGTGGGGGGATGGGGAAGGGATTGCATAAGGAGAAATACCTAATGTAAACGACAAGTTAATGGGTGCAGCAAACCAACACGGCACATGTATACATATGTAACAAACCTGCACGTTGTGCACATATGCCCTAGAACTCAAATAGAAAAAGTAAGTTTAGAACTATATGTGCTCATTTGACATGCTCATTTGTTGAAAAAGACTTCCACTTATCTATTGAATTACCTATACATCTTTGTCAAAAATCTATCAACCATATGCATGTGGGCCATTTTATGAATAATCTGCATTGTTCCATTGATAAATTATTCCATAGATAAATTATTAAATGGCTATGCCAATACCATGCTGACTTGATTATTGAAGGCTTGTAATAAGCCTTTAAGTCATGTAGTATAAGCCTTCCAGCTTTATTCTTATTTTTCAAAAAATGTGTAGTTCTTCTAGGTTCTTTGCATTTTCACACAATTTTTATAATCAACTTGTCAGTTTCTACAAAAATAAGCTTCCTATGATTTTTGACTGGTGTTAAGTTTAATTTATGTATCAATCTAAGGATAAATGACATCTGTCTAATATTGTCTTCAAATATATTACATATATCTCTGCACAATTATTTGTCTTCTTCAACTTCTCTTAACATTATTTTGTATTTTTCTCTCTATAGATCTTGAACATTTTTTGTTGATTATATCTCCCAGCATTTCGCATTTCTGGTTCTGTTGTAAGTTGTAATTTTTATTTCTATGGTTGAACGTTTGTTTTTAGTATATACAAGTTAAATTCATTTTTCTAGCTTAATCTTATATTTTGAAACTTTGCTAATGTTATTTATTCTAGAAGTTTATTTTGTAGATTCTGTGTGATTTTCTATACAAATGATCATGTCTTCTGCAAGTGAAGATTTAGTTCTTCCTAACAAAACTGAATAAATTTTATTTATTTTTCTGGCCTTATTACACTGGCTAAAACCTTTAGTGCAGAGTTGAATAGACGTGAATAGAGCAATTATCCATCCCTTACCTCTGATTTTAGGGTAAAAGCATTAAGTATTTCATGATTAAATATGAGATTAGCCGTAAATTTATTTGGAGATGCCCTTACTCAGACTGAGGAAAATCTATTATATTCTGAATTTACTAAGATATATTATCAAGAATGAACTTTCTAAATGCTTTTTCTGCATCTGTTGGGATGACAGTATGTTTTGTTTGGTTTAGTCTGTTTATACGTTGAATTATATCACAATAATTATTGTTTTATCTGTTTCTATTTGATGTTTTATCAATTTTTGTTTTATTTATTTGATGCTTTGGTTTTAAGTACACATCAGTTTGGCTTCTTTGGCCTTCTTAAAGAATTTGATGACTTTGATTATTAACCTTGGCAATACATCTTCTGTATTTGATATTAATGATGTTACCTTGATTTTCTTTTGATTAATGTTAGAATGGAATTTTTCTATTTTACTTTAATTTTTTTTCAGTCTTTATATTCGGTTGAATTTCTTATTAACAGCATATTATTAGGTCTTTCTTTTTTATCAAAACTAACAATCTTTTACATTGAATTTTGTTTGTGATTTTTAGTGGTTATTTTAGGTTTTATACTATTCATTTTTATGACTGTCTACTTTTAAGTACTATTTTCACCTCATGAATGTAAGAGCCTTATAATAGTAGACTCCCATTTCTCCAACGCATATTATGGGCTACCATTGTCACATATTTTATTTTACGTATATTATATGCTACATCGTGGGTTTTTTTTTTTCTTATTTAAAGGATTAACTGTAAGAAGACTGACATTTAAGGAAAAGTGTTTTATACTCACCCACATTTTCAGTTTCTGGTATTCTGTATTTCTTTGCATAGAATTTCAATCTTAGGTATATCTCTAAAAGAATTGAAAACAACTGTTCAAACAAAAACTTATACACAGATATTTATGGGAGCATTATTCATAATAGGCAAAGGTGAAAACTACCAAAACGTCCATTAATTAATGAATGGATAAATAAAATGTGGTATATCTATACAATGTAATATTGTTTAGCCATAAAAAAGAACAAAATACTAAAGAACCTTGAAAACATAATGATAAATTAAAATAAGCCAAACAAAGAAGTCCATGTAATCTACAATTATGTTTACATAAAATGTAAAAAAATTTGCAAATTTACAGAGACAGAAAGCAGGTTGGTATTTGCCCACAGGTTGTAGGGTAGAAGAATAAATGGAGCGTGGCTGTGTAATGAGTTATGGTTTATTTTTAAGCTTATGAAAATGTTCTAGAAACTAGATAGTAATTATTCCTTGAACAATGCGGTGAATATTCTTAATAACACTAAATTATACACTTTTAAATAGTTACAATGGTCTATTTTACGAAATGTGCATTTTACCTGATAAAAAATAGCTTGATATCCTGATTATATTCTTCTTATAATTTCCCCTTTTTTCAAGAATATTATGGAATATAAATTAAATAAACTATGCTATAGCAATTTTCTCCATCCATCTATGTACCACTTAATTTCAGAGAATGTATTGGTTATACATACAAACTTGGAAGTCCTTTGTCTGGCTGGTTAATTTTATAAATGAAGAAAATGCTCTAAAGACACTAGAAAATACAGATGGCAGAATAGAGACAAGAATTCAGGACTCCAGACCCCAAGATTGTTATTGTCAGTACTGTAAAGTGCTGCTTCGCATTAGCGAAAACAATTTGCATATAGAGACTTTTACATTAGAGAAAATCTTGATTGATTCTCCATTTTATTTGATGCATTGATAAATTGTATTTGTTATGACTAAGTTAATACATGAGAAGAATGAAGAAAATGAGGGAATATTTAGTAAAATTAGGTAGGAAAGATAAGATCAATGCATATCATAAGTTCATATGTGTTTTCTAAAGGTAGGTTGAAAATGAAATACATAGAGCTCATATATGTATCTGAGTCTTCTAGAATTCAAATAAAGACAGAGATGTGTGTGCATGTGATGGTTAACACTTATTACGTACTGGGTGGAACTATTAATAACAATGAGACTTGAGTAACATTTTCTCTTATGCATCCCTGTTAAATGGCACTATGTAATATAGGGAATAATGCACTATTCCCATGCTTTTCAATGTTGTTATAGCATGTTCTTTTTTCAAGTATTATTTCTAAAATTTATAATATTTTATACCATTTTCTGTAAACTATAAGCCAATATCATAACCCCAGGTTGGAAAACTAGCTTTAAGTTTGTATAGTTATTATATATTTAACAGAGAAAATTTGGAGAAAATAAGTATGAGAACCTCTAATTTTAATGCCCCCCACCAAAAAAACATAAAAAGGAATTAAATGTATTTATAATTACATGGTATATAAAAGTCATACCTTAATTCCTCATTTTTTGTTCGTTTCACATAATATTGTAACATTAGCATTTTCCACATAGGCCTGGGCATTAAATGATTGTGGGGGTTTTTTTGTTGGTTTTCTTTTTTTGCTCTTGTTTTCGTTTTGAGATAGGGTGTATTTTCTCAGGCTGGAGTGCAGTGGTCTAGTTCCAGTTCAGTGCAACCTGTGCCTCCCAGGCTCAAGAGATCCTCCTACTGTGGTCTCCTGAGTAGCAAGGACCAAAGGCATACGCTATGATACCTGGCTAATTTATTACTACTATTATTTTTTTATTATTATTTTGTAGAGACGAGGTTTCACCATCTTGCTCAGACTGGTCTTGAGTACCCAGGCTCAAGCTATCTGCCCTCCTCAGCCTCCCAAAGTACTGGGATTACAGTCACAATCCACCATGTCCAGCTTCTAAACAGTTGTTTAATGACTGCATTGTCGTCTATGTAGCAAGCTTACACTTATACATAATCAACTTCCTATTGTTAGACATTTTACAAATTATTACTTTCAATTTTTCAGTATTACACATCATAATGAAATGAGAACTCAGCAACTTCATTTAAAATATTAAGCACTGCTTCCTTAGGCTAAAATAATGTCAAACTATACAAATTTCTTTTTAGGTTCTTGATATATATTTAAATTTTGTTTTCAAAAGAACTGTGTTAATTTACAGCCCCAACAGTAATGTTTGAGATTTTTTATCTCTCTACATTCTCTATTATAGTGAATAGTAACTTTATTTAATCACTTATTTTGACAGAAAAAATGATGAATACATTTATTTAAATACTAATGAGACAGAATTTTTCTTCTATCCTATTAAATAATTATTTATTCTCTTATTTTTGTAGCTACTTTTGATGCAAGACAGGCAAGCCCAAAATTGTAGCTTAGCCAGGAAAGGTTTTTGGCTTCACCCAGAAAATAATTCAAGGGGTTAGTTGGTGGTGTTAGCAACTTTTGTTGAAGCAGCAATGCACAGCAGCAGCAAAGATGCTGCTCCATGAGGAACAAGGCTACCCCATAAGCAGTGTGCCCAGAATACCAGCTCAGAGGCAGTTCTATAATCATATTTATACCCACTTTTAATCAGAGGCAAATGAAAGAGCAGATTATGCAGAAAATTCTAGAAAAAGGGTGGTAACTTCTGGGTCATTGGGTCGTTTTCATGGGAAAGGGTGGTAACTTTGCAGAGCTGCCATGGCAGTGGTAAACTGACATGGCACACTAGTGGGCTTGTCTTGTGGAGAGGTGCTTTCCTCTCTTCCATGTTTTAGCTAATCCTGAATCTGGTCTAGAGTCTGAGCCCTTCTGCTGGAGTCAAATCCCACCTTTTTCCTCGCTCCTGCCTTAGAAATTAGATACTTTTCTTCAATCTTAAGGGAGTTGTAGAAGGGTGCAGGTTCATTTTCTGTAACTGCTTCCTACTGATTTTAGAGGCACAGGCTCTGCCTGGCACTGAAGGAGTAAAAGTCTCTGGATACCTGATCTAAGGGGCCCAGAGGCAGGACATATTTATTCTCTGGGTCACTAGACAGGATAGGTTGGAAGCCTCATGCCAGCATTGTCTTTACCTGGAACTACTGTAATCTAGATGACACGAATTGTATTAAGAGATTAAAGAAGCAAAGGCCAAAGATTAGTAATAACAAGACAGCTATTAAAGGTACTGAAGAGAAAAAAAAAAGTGAGATTTGGGAAGGCACTTTTGATAGTAGACCAGATATAGTTGGGGTCAGTTCCCTGGACACAGCTATGTAACAAGGTAGCTTGTTTATAGATCTTTTGAATATTAACTTCAACCTGTCCAGAGTTGTGCAGCAGTTTTATCAGTAACTGCTCAGAATCCAATGTATATAGGTAGTAAATAATCCAACACTATCCGTTATCAAGAGCTACATTTGCTGAAGTGTCCAGAGATCTTGAATTCTCTTTAATGCTTGACCTGTGTTTGTGGCTCAAGATTCCAGGGTTTGAGTTAAGTTTTCTTAGGGTTGGCTTATGTTAAGTTTTCTTAGGGTTGGCTTATGATAGGCAAATGCCTCAGTGTGCCACTGGTGCTGTGGCTGTCTCAGTTCCTGCCAGAATTAATCCTATTCTGATATGGTTTGGCTGTTTCCTCAACCAAATCTTATAGTGTAGCTCCCATAATTCCCACGTGTTGTGGGAGGGACCCAGTAGGAGATGATTGAATCATGGGGGCGGGTCTTTCCTATGCTGTTCTCGTGACAGTGAGTGGATCTCACGGGATCTGATGGTTTTAAAAATGGTACTTTCTCTGCACAAGCTCTCTTTGCCTGCTACCATCCACATAAGATGTGACTGGCTCCTCCTTGCCTTCCATCATGATTGTGAGGCCTCCCCAGCCATATGGAACTGTAAATCCAATAAACCTCTTTCTTTTGTAAATTGCCTGGTTTCAGACATATCTTTATCAGCAGTGTGAAAATGGACTAATACATACTGCTTGCTTAACTTCTAGTGTTCCTGGGTCTTCTAGAACCCCAGAGGGGCAAGGGTGGCCAATGCACTTTTATCCCTATTCCAAGTTATGTGGTTTGTTTTGTTTGTTTGTTTGAGATGGACTCTTGCTCTGTTACCCAAGCTGGAGTGTAGTGGTGCCATCTCGGCTCACTGCAACCTTTGCCTCCCAGATTCAAGTGATTCTCATTTCTCTGCCCCGCAAGTAGCTGGGACTACAGGAGTGCATGACCACACCCAGTTACTTTTTGTATTTTTAGTAAAGGAGGAGTTTTGCGATATTGATCAGACTATTCTCAAACTCTTGACCTCCCAAAGTGCTTGGATTACAGGCATGAGCCATGGCACCCTGCTCTCTGTTGCAAGTTTTTGATATACAAGGGAAAGCTGATCCTATGGCAGCTCTCCAAGGAGTCAAGTGTGTTTATGGGGTATGACTTCTTCCTATTTATGGACATAAACAATGAGCTCAGTTGGGGCACAAATAGAGGCCCTATATGGCACAATGTCTATCCATTGCTGCCAAGTTAGGTCTACAGAGATGTTCTTTCCCCATTCCAATGAAGGGGCCAAACAATCTATTTTTTCAGAAGGGAGCAGTACTTTCATCTTCTGAGACTAGGCTGTTGTTCTGATGCAGAAGAAGGCACCATATATAGTCTCCTCACTTGCACGTGGAATCCCATTTGCCTTGCTGCAGCCTTAGGAACTGGGCAACTAGACTTGGATAAGAGCATTTCAGAGAAATTTCTGCTTTGTGTCATTAACACAGCAGTAGGTGCAAAAGATAGAATCATTAGTGCAGTGGAGATTTAGATTTTAGATACCCAACTTCCTAGGTCCAGTTGTAATAGTGGTGAGGTGTGTGGTGTGGTTGCGTAAAATCTGTTAAGTGGTGAAAAGTTCTACCTAACAAACAGGGGTTTGGGTACTTTGGGATCACTATGGTTCGTTAGAAGGTCTGGGGACAGCACTATACTATTTTCTGGAGAGGCCGGAAGATGGAACTCTTTATCCTGGGAATGTAGATGACAAATCTAGCAACTATGAAGATGATTCCCTGATGCTATGATTTTTGAAGTGTTTACTATAGAGTTTTATTCCCACCCACATTGGATCACGGTAATTAGGAAAGTAAACAGGATTAATAGTGACAGCATGGTGTCTGGTTAGGCCTTAAAGTGGCCTCTACACCCAACAAGGGAAAAGGATGTTTCCCAGAAGGAGGCAGCAGGCCAAAGTCATAGAAAAGAAGTCAGGAAGAAGAGAAAAATGAATGCTCTTACTTCCACCCACAGCATCACACTAGCACTTCTGGTTGAGGGTTCTTTTAAATAGGTAGCAGAAGTCTTCCAGAGGTTTACAAATGTAGGTTGTGGTGTGTCCTGTCTTTGTGCCTATAACTCATAAGAAACATGTTTAATCCTTGTTAGGTGTACACAATAGTTATTTTCTGACATTTAACAGTAGAAGAAATTCTTAGCAATACCTGATAAGGGTTCTTCCATTTTGATTGTAATTGATATTCAGGGGTTTCTTCTTTTTAAGTTTTTAGCAAGACTAAATCTCCAGGATGAACAGGTAAGCTATTCTTTTCCTTTGTGGAGTAAGGAAATGTTTTCTTTTCATATGGAGGGCCTCCTGAACCCAGCTTAAATTACGAAGAGGAGGAGGAAGGTTCGTGTAGCTAATTACTACAAACGAAGACCGCAACAGTTAAACACATAGAATCCACAGACAAGTCCATTTTATAACCCCATTTCCAAGCTCCTAGTCTTTGACTATCATACTGCTCGAAAGGGATTCAAGGGCCAATCAGTGCCTACCCACTTCCACTCTCATCTGGCCCAGAACATCCAACTGGTTACAAGTCCCCTGACTCCAAGTCCCTCAGCTATGGTAGTCGCATCAAGGGACACAGTGGACTCAAGGCCGGCAATACACCACCCAAGCATTGGCACAGGAAAAAAAAAAAAAAGCTTGGCGATCAACACTGCCTCTGGCACACTCTGAGTACAAACCAAAAAATCAAAATCCAAAGCTCTCCAATAAACTGAACAGATGACCCCCTCTGGGCCAAAGAGAATTGGATTGAGCAGACACTCACCAGCTCCTAAAACTCTTCTAAGCAATATAAGAGTCAAAACCCAAAAAATAAAATAAGACTACAAATTGAGAAAAACAGAAAGCATAGAATTAAGCTATATTGGGAGAAAACACTACTCCCACAGACCTCTAAGACAAAACACTTTAGCATCAGGCTACAACGACAGTCACAATCTAGAAGAAAAACTCACAAGAGCCGATGAAAAAGCTAAAGAAATGAGTTACATAAATCTGAGAAGCTTTCAAAATAAATGACTACAGAATTGAAAAAGCAAAATTTCTGGTAATGGTAATTCATACATTTTAGCACTGCCATAAAGAAATACCTGAACCTGGGTAATTTATGAAGAAAATAGTTTTAATTGGCTCACCAATCTACAGGCTGTATAGGAAGCATGGCAGCATCTGCTTCTGAGGAGGCCTCAGGGAGCTTTAACTCACAACAGAAGGCAAAGTGGGAGCAGGCTCATTTTACATGGCCAGAGAAAGAGCAAGAGAGAGAGAAGGAGGAGGTGCCACACATTTATAAATGACCAGATCTCACAAGAATTCACTATCATCACAACATCACCAAGAGGAATGGTGTTAATTCATAAGAAAACGCCCCCATGATACAATCACCTCCCACCAGGACCCACCTCCAACACTGGGGATTACAATTTGACATGAGATTTGTGCAGGGACAATCCATATAATTTAGTAAATTAATACCCTAAGAAAATTTGGTTTTAATATGTAGACCATTCCTTAGAAAGTGTATTATAAACAATTTTCTTTTAATCACCTCTAACTTAATCACATACAAAATTTCTTTCATAAATTCTCTTTGATGAACCTTATAACAACGTACATAGAGCATCTAAAACATGCTTGGAGTTTTTGACTTGTCTTATACTATCTTTTTCTTAAATAGCCAATTATTTTATTCTAAGACAAGAATTTATAAGATTCTTTCCAATACAGAATTACGCTCTTTTTATGTCCTTCCTTACCAAAAATAAAAAAGGAAAAGAAAAAATATTTTCTATCCATAACATTCTTAACTTCTTTTCTCTCTTTTTTCTACTCAGTGGTGCCCTCATATTTTGAATCTCCCCTTCAATAACTTCCAAATTATTTTTTTCTTGATGAAGAATACATTTCTTTGGCACATTTTGTATAAACCTAGGAAGGAAGAAATCCTGAACTGCCCACTAGACACTAGCAGTCTACTGATGAGAACCATTCCACAATTTTAAGATTTTAAGCTACACAAAAAGCCCAATAGTTACACAACTACTCCATTTACATGTATTTTACTTTTTCAGTTTGAACAGTTTTATCTATACCATCTCCAAAAACCAGGATACCATGCAAAACTAGTCATGATTTCAAGCCATTTTAGCCATTTTAAAGCCAATGAACATAAGTGATTTACCTAGGTAATCATTTTAAAGTTAAATTTTAGAAGACACAACATTCTCTTCAAACTGATAAGCTTAGACTAGTCTTGTTAATTTATGAGCACTCTTTTATTTATAAGCCAATTTGATAGCATGCTAGACACAGAATACATCACAATACTTGTATATACACCTAGCAAATACATCAAATAAAATGATTAGGCTAAATCTGTTGGTTTTCTAACTTGTATTGAACCTAAATAGTGTTGGAATAGAAAATGAGTTTCATTTTCTTTAAGCCAAATTTGAATATGCTTCAAAAGCCTGAAGGACACCCTAGTGATGAGTCCTCTGGGATGCCCATCATTGTCCCCGTGTCTAACAAGGATTTCTACTGGACACAGAAGTATTTCTAGGTCTAGTGAGAGGAAAAGCAACTACACCCTTGCTATTTTTCCCCTTAAGCTTCTCACTTCTTGCAGAGAACATATAAATATAGGTAACAGGATGTTACTAAAGTGTATTATAAGCTTTTGCCAGTGATCTAAGTATGACAAAAGAAGTATTTTTATTAAGCAAAATGTAGAAGGTGACAAGAAAAGGTAATGTTGTTACAGAAAATAACTTTAGGGCAGAAAACAAGAAAAGACAAGACCAAGAGACACCTAGGGCAGGCCTTCAACCCTCAATCCTAGAAGGAATGGTAATGCCGAAAACCCCAAGCATCAGGGGGACGGGGGAAGGCAGCCAACAATACCAAATGCCAAAACCCTGGAGTACCCGAGTAGCAACCGAGGGTCCCCACATCACATGCCAGAAACTCGGAAGTGTCCAGGAGCCAACCAAATGCTGAAAACTCTGGAGCACACAGGTGTGGACCACAGTGAACCCAAAAGGCCTGGTTGGGACCACAGAACAATGTGGCTTTGTTGTTCCAGAGTCAACACAATGAGGGACTTATCACAATAAATTGTCCTATCTTAAACAAACAAGGATGTCCTTGGGGCACTCAAACAATAGGGGACATTGAGCACTTAGCTGAAGGGTTTTATTCCATAGCATACGAAATATTGTGGGAGAGTGAAAAGCAGAGAGGACACTCACCCATCCACAGGAGCCAAATGAGGGTGACCATCTTCCACATGGGACCCAGGTGAAGGTCTCTGCAGGTTTTCTCAGCTTGGGAGGGATTGGCAGCCACAGTGGGAGTTGGGAGACAGTGTGGAGACCAGCTGCCTGCCTGCCTCCTGGTAGGAGCAGCAGCTCCCACATGAGGTGGCAACGCTATGATTCCACTGCCCACCAGGAATGATGATGGTTCTTAAAAGAGACTTTGACTAGTGTTACAGCTCCGTAGTGTTAGTAGCTCCTTATTGTTGCAGTCTCAGTGCATAACTCTGCAGATTTTGATCACCTTCTAGCTTTCTCTGGCCAATTGCTGCTTCTTACTATCTCACCATCCCATTGACCACTGTCTAGCCACTTCTCACTGTCTGTCTGTCCTACCTACTGCCACATCTCTGTCTCTCTCCAATTGCCACCTCTCTGGCTTGCTTCATCCTTTCATGGTAGCCAGAGGGTGCAAGGCAGACGTGGCCCAAAACTGGGGCTTAGCCAGAAGAGTTATTGGCTTCATCCAGGAAAGAATTCAAGTGCGAGCTGGTGATGTTAGACAGCAACTTTAACTGTATACAGTTAAAGAAGTATACAGTAGCAGCAGAGGTACTGCTCCTTGCAAAGCAGGGCCACCCCACAGGTAGTGTTCCCAGAGTAGCAGCAACTCACAGACAGTTCTGCAGTCATATTTATACCCACTTTAGTTGTATGCAAAGTAAGGGACAGATTATGCAAAGATTTCTTTAAAAGGGTGGTAACTTTCAGATCATCAGATCATTGCCATGGAAAACAGCAGTAGCTTGGGGAGTTGCCATGGCAAAGGTAAACTGACATGGCACACTGGTGGGTGTGTCTCACAGAGAGGGGATTTTGCCTCTTCTCTGTTTCAGCTAGTCCTCAACCTGGTCCAGTGTCCAAGCCCCACCTCTAGAATGGAATCCAACTTCCTACCTCACTTGGTTTTATCTGTTTCATTTAGAGCCATCACTTAATTGTATTGTCAATATACATAATAGCAGTTTCCTGGTTTGTAGTTAGCTACTCAAATTTGGATATATAATTCAACTTACATATACACATACTTAGATTAATGGACACAATGAACAAGTGGAACTTCTCATGTGCAATCAGAAAGCAATGCTAATTCTTACCTGGCCTACTGATATGGTTTGGCTGTGTCCCACTCAAATCTCATCTCCAATTATAATCCCCTTGTGTCAAGGTAGGAACCTGGTGGGAGGTGTTTGGATCATGGGAGTCGTATTCCCCATGCTGTTCTCATTATAGTAGTGAGTTCTCATGAGACATAATGGTTTAAAAGTGTGTGGTGGTTCCTCTGTGTGTGTGTGTGTGCATGTGTGTGGTTGGGGGTGTGGGGGTGCTCTCTCTCCTGCTGCCATGTAAGATGTGCCTTGCTTCCCCTTTGCCTTCCACCATTATTGTAAGTTTCCTGAGGCCTCCTTAGCCATGTGGAACTGTTAATCAATTATATCTCTTTTCTTTATAAATTGCCAAGTCTCAGGTAGTTCTGTATAGCAGTGTGAAAATACACTACAACTACCAACATACCCATGCAAAACCATTTTTAGGGTTAATGGTTATCTGCCATTTGGATAAAATTGTGGACATGTGCTATTGGCATTTCTGATAACTCTTGGTAAATAAAAAGTTGGCCTGTGACTTCTATTGATTAAAAAAAATAACCTCGCATAAATAGTTAGGACTTGAAATTCCATGTAATAGTCAAACTTCTGAATTCCCATTTAAGATTCACATTTCTCTGCTCCAGCTCTGACCTGCTTCAGGTGGGGAATTTGCAGAAGAAAGTGAGCACAGATCAACTTTTACTTCCTTAGGGTTGTAATCGAGGTGAACTGAGATGTGTGTTACAAGCAGAGATAGTTTAGCAAGGTACTGATATGAATCAGATCACCTGGGAACACCTGAGAATGAATCCCAGTTCTGAAATTTACTAACTCTGTGATCTTGGGAAAGTAGGTACTCATATTGGATTATTGTCTGGGTTAAATGAGTTAGAAAGAGAGAGAGTGCAGCACTTAGAAGAGTCCCTGAAACTGGAATATTTATTTTCTAGCCGTTGCCCTTGTAGACATTACATCTTCCTGCTAGCAAGCCTTAATACTTGCCCCCTCTAGAGTAGGAGTTGTGTATGGGGAGAAGGAAAATAAATATTAGGGCAGGAAGCATCTGTAATGTAAAGCAATTTGGTATTAACTTCCTCTGTCCCTGGTAGATGTTTAAGGCTGAGTTTTGCTCTCCTGGGGTCTTTATGAGTTTTTCAGTGAGCATATAACTAAGGATCTCTCACCATACCTTTCTTGATACAGGGCAAAATGCATCATTTCAACACAGTCCTCACACAGCTTCTAGGCATCCAGGATTAATTCCAGTCCCTCTCCTTCTTGTTCTCATTCCCCTTCTTTTTTCACCCTTTTATGGACCAATTATAATGACCTGAGACTGGACGTATTGCTTGCTTGGTCCATATTTCATCAACACAAGCAAATATATTTGACCTCGTAACCATAAGAATGCAATAACTTTCCAAACGCACCCCTCTATTTGTCTACCACAGACCACTTTAGTCAGCTACTCACCTGCAGATATTTTGTTCAGTATGTGTCATTGGCTAGTCCATCTGTTGTACCCCAAATTCCAGAGGCTACATCAGCTGTTCAAGTAATCCCACTAATGTTCTACTATCTTGATTTGAATTGAGCAGAAAGCATCTCTCACTGCTCCAGTATACCACGGATACATTAGGATGTGGGAGATCTACAGCACAAATCCCTCTAAAAAAATCTCAACTTTCCAACTCTTCTCTCAGTGTCTTGTATGCTGAAGATACACTCTCAGTTAATGGTTAAAATTTTGGAAGACCTCTTCTACTACTCTTGCTTATATGATCTAGCATCTTAATTGGAATATAAGGATAGTTAGCCTGTCTATTTTCTTGGGGCCACAGCAAAAAGAGAAATAGAAGTGCTATTTGGCATATTCTTGCATACATAGTCAAATTTATATTCCACAAATGGCATATTAGGTAGAAACATTGTGTTTAAGTGATATTTTTGAAGGGTTTAATACATACAATTTATTTATGTATCCAATATTTATAGCATACTTCTACTTTCTTTGTACAATTGAATAGACAAAGATGCTACCCTTATGAGGCAGAATTGTAAGAGAATAACTAAAATTTGTTGAACTATTTTATGCCTTACAATGCAGGAAGCTACACTTATTCTGAAAAGCACCATGACTCAGCTTCCATTGACAAGGCATTCCCATATTGCTAACCTAGAACAAATACTGTTCCATAGCCATCAGCACTAACAGCTATCAATGCTGCTACATGTAGTCTCATAATAATACCTTTGCATTCGGTATCAACAAACAGAAATTTTAGGCACAAGTTTCTTTGACAGTGACCGTGAGATAAGGATATAACTTTTACTTGTTCCTCTTGTCATTTGCATTGAGGATGATCAATCAACTGCTCCGTGTGGTAGAAAACAATAGATCTGAGACACATACAACTGCTTCGTTGACATATACAATGCATGGCTAACACATAAAGTGCATGGTTTTGTTTAGGGGAGTAGACTTTTTCAGACCTGTCATATGTCAATCTTGTTCAGCAGTGTCACTGGAGTAAACGAACTGAGAGTCAAAACTCATACTACCATGTAAACACCATCTTATGAATGAATGTGTGTAGTTACTTGAGTAAAAAATATAATATACAATATGCAAGCTAGATATTAGTATTGTGTACATAGACATTTAATTTTTCATCTTTCTAATTATTCATGGATGTCATATAACTATAAAGAATGATTATCATATCTCAACTTTAAACTAAACTAAACCAAATTAAAGATTCAAACAAAAGAAATTTTCATTTCCTCATGAACATGTCATTTCTGGCATATGTCTTAAAGAAAGTTAGTTAATTCCTTATAATCATTAGCTACTAGTGAAATAAATAAACTAAATTTATCCACCATCACCACCCCCCTAAAATAAAGCACTGATGGTCTCTGGAAAAGCTTTGTATTTACTTTTCATTTTATTCAAAGAATGTCTTGGATAATACTAATTTCCAAAATGAATTCAAACTTTAGGAAGCACCATCCATTTTTGTCTGTTATTTGTCCCCGTTAACAATTGAAATTTACATGGCAACCTTTTCCTTTGCCATTTTCAACCACTTCCCTGATAAAAAGTTAGCTAATTAAATTTCAAGCTAATTGCCTACACACACAACAGTGCAATATCTGGAGTCAAAGTGATAACAAAATGACTTTTGATCATCAGTGGAAACCTGCATCTAGTTCTCAAGCTTGTAACCGAAGGGATATTCTGAAAATTACAGAATAGAAAATAAACGGAGAGAAAGAAAATAACATTCATAAAAACAAACAACAGAGAATAAAACTAGAATCTTTAGCTGAATGAAGAAAATGTTGGAGGGTCATATAATAATGCAGGACTTTAAATACTAAAATCTTTTTAGGAAGAACAATGAAAACAAATTTTTTACATCTCTATGAAGGACCCAACAATTATCAGAGGGATAATTCATAATTTGTAGAATAAATTACTCACAATGGAACCTGAAATTATTGACACAATGGATTTGGGGAGAATATTATTTAAAAAATAAAATTGATTATTCTTAGGTGAATGTGTTGCTACTTGCAGATAGAAAGCTGGCATATAAGACAACTGAGGCCCTTTTTTTGTCTATATGCAATTTGTCTAATAAACAATTTTTCACCTTTAAGTAAGAGGTGTACTTTTCTCCTCAAAATTCTGTCATATTTTTCAGAGAATCTTATTTTTCATCCAGAACTAAAATATTCATTCTACGTGTATTAGAGCATGTGCTTTTTATTTCAGTATTTAATTAGTTCCCTATATAGAGAACTGTCTAAGTTACTGACAGGCAAATATTTTTTAAAATATATATAGCATTCTATTTTATCAATTCACATTTTTCTCAGCAAATGGCACAAGGAATTGTCAAATATCTTCCTAAATATATAATATGGCATTATTATCAAAAATGACTAATAATGTTGCCTTAAAATTCTGGAGAATATATTTTTGTTAAACAGTTTAAATGAAATAGATTCCTTTACACTTCCATCTTAATTATTACTATATTAAAATTGTTTTTAAACTAGATTGAATCTTACATGGCCCTCTAAAGCCTATTTGAAAATTTTCTATTTTGAGTGTTTATACTTTTTAAGATGAAGTAGAATGGATTACATTGGCATATAAAAATATTTTGAAAGGTAAAAGGAAAGTTCTTTCTTTAAGTTTAGCAGTCTCAATGACATTTCTATGAAAAGTTCAGTGATAACTCAGTTAAACAGAAGTAGAACATCAAGTCATGTTTGCAAAATATTTAAAAGAAAAATAGGTATAAGATAAACTTAAAATCTAGCAAAATATGTGACCATTTAAGATTTAGTTCAAATTAAAATGAATCATTTATCTACTCCACATATGTTATAACGGTAATTTAAATTAAGAATCAGGCTGTTCTATAATCTCCTCCCAAATTAGAGAACGCTTACATCATCTTCACTTTACTCTTATTAAGGCAAACAGTAGAATAATAACATTATGGAACATTTAAAACGTGAAGAGTTTCTGTTAGAAAACCCTCAACTCACCAGAAAACGAAATTGCAAAGAATGTTTTATTCCTTAAGAATTCTGATTAACTAATATTGTATTAGTTACAATATGAATAATTTAGTTTTAAAATACCACAAATACAATATGTACTTCTATTGTAAGAATAAGGCATTCATTCTTGAGTTGTAAATGTTATTTTTCTTCCCATTTGTGCCTTGTACATATTTTCAAGACCTTAGTTATCCCCATACAATCTCGAGAAGAAAGGAAAGCTATCAAATATATCCTTTGGATGATCAAGAGCATAATAGAGCTGTTTGGACTATGAGACAATAGGAGTGATATTGGATAGATCTGCATCCAGCTTCTTTTCACATCTTTGCCAGTCTCAATGGTAAAAACAGAAGAACTAATACCCTTTCTTCTACCTTACCTTTATTCTGAGTTTCTAATTTGTATGTTGTAATTCACTTTGGAATAAAAATTAGATAATCAAGCTTCTTCAAATTCTGTCTCAAATAATTAGATTCACAATGAAAATTTTATGGTATTTCCAAAACTCATGAGCTGTAAGCCAAATTTATGAACTTTACAACAATTACTTTTCTTACTACACAAAATATTGCTTCCTGTTAGTTTAATATGTACAAGCATCTAGGTATTGTTAAATTACTGACATTTGAAACAGGAAGTTATTACTTTATGCGTGGCTAGTTGGTAGATTGGTCAATTTCATAGGCATAGCTTCTGTAAATGACTTCCTAATGAAAACAGTAACCTCTAAATGGATAGGTTATTCATTCTTAAATTACTTATTGACACTGTGGTTAGAGACATTAAGTTCAAAAATAGACTTGATCATGTTTTCAAATGGGAAGAAAAGTACGTAAAGAAATATATACCCATGGAATGAATCTAAGTTAAAATAGAGGATGAAAATATATGATACCACTAAATAGAAAATGGTCCAGTATTGGGATGATGTTTTCTTTTACTCAAATTCAAGGTTTCCATGTAAATGCTCTCAAAGTTGAAACCTAGGTCTCGTGGCAAAGACTTGACCAACTTGTGAGCAGGCAACTGGCCAGCCTAGCAGATGGACACGAAAGAATCTAGCCAAAGATAACACTTGCTCCATGCCAAGTAGCTGTGACGTGGATATTAAGATTATTGTTGCCTGATGAGAAATTTAAAACATCTGTCCAGTTGGGGCTGCTGTTTCACCAGATGGAAGCTTGTAACAACCACTAAAGCAGCCGATACTGAAAAGATTTGTTTTAGGTTATCAAATACAATATTTCATAGTTGAATGTTGAGATAAAAATGATTAGCCTTATTTTGAACATATTTCCCTAAAGACTTCAAAAGATAACACTAAATGTAATTTAAGAATTATTTAGTTGTTTTTATTAATATATTACACGTACATGAATCTAATGCCTGAATTATTTGTATTATCAAAAACTATTATTGTTGGAGAAAAGCACATTAAAAACCTGATGTAACTAACAGAAGGTAACTGAATGCATATACTTCCTAAAGTTTTGTCAAACATATCCAAATTAGCCACTGATGTTAAAGCCCACATATTCACCAAGTCCACTAAATTAATCAAGAACTGCCAGCTAGACCAACTTTGTTGTGCCCATTTCCAAGTTTTATATATATGACTACTGAGAGGAAGAGTGAGGTTGGGAGTATATTAGGCACCCCTTTGTGTAGGCTTTAGTTAATTAATTCTCTATCCCTTTGCAACACTGGGAGCAGGGAGCAAAATCAATCTACCTCCCCCATTACTATTTCCCATATTTACAGAAAGAAAACATAGCTCATCCTTTAGAAAATAGTTTCCTAGATTTAATTAATAAATTTAAATAATACCAGTATTTTTAGGCCTATTAAGATATGATTAACATATACAAATTGTATATCTTTAACATGTAAAACATACTGTGATATACATGTATGTTGTGAAATTTTTGAAATACTCAAACTAATTAACATATCCACTACCTCACATACTTACCATTGTGTCTATGTGGAGAGAGCATGTTAAATCTACCCTCTTTGCAAATTTCAAGTCTACAATACATTAGTATTAACTATAGTCACCATGTTGTACATTAGGTCTCCAGAACTTACTTATTTTATAATAAATGTTTATACCTTTTGACTAATGTCTTTCCACTCCTCATCCCCCCAAGCTACTGGCAGCCACCTTTCTATTCCCTACTTCTATTAGTTTGAATTTTTTAGCTTCCACATATATGTAAAATCATATATCGTCTTTCTGTGTCAAACTTATTACCCTTAGTTTAATGTCCTCCAGAGTCGTCCCTGTTGTCATAAATGACAAGATTTGCCTCTTTGTTAAGGCTAAATAATTTTCTACTTTGTGTGTGTGTATGCGTGAGTGTGTATATATATATGCATATAGTGTGTACATATACAGGTGCATACACACATACATATATCTATATATAAATATATTCATACATACACACACATACACACACGCATATATATATATATTCTTTATCCATTCATCAGTAGACAGATTCATATATTGTTTCTGTATCTTGATTACTGTGAATAACTCTTCAGTGAATCTGCAAATACACAGAAGCTTTTCAGATAGTGATATTATTTCCTTCGGAAATATACCAAGAAGTGAGATTGCAAAATCTCACTATGTATGCGCTACTATTAAATTCTCCATACTGATTTCCATAATGGCTGTCCAATATACACTTCCACCAACAGTGTACACGTGTTCCCTTTTCTCCACATATCCACCAACACTTACTTCTTATATTTTTAATAACTATCCTAACAGATGTGAACTGATAGCTCATTGTAGTGTAGATTTGTATTTCCTTGATAATTAGTGATGTTGAGAACCCATTCATTACCCAAAAGCCATTTTTCTATCATCTTTGTAAAAATGTCTGTTTAAGTCCTTTGCCCATTTTTTAATCATGTTACTTGTTTTTTGCTATGAACTTATATGTTTCTTACACATTTTGACTATCAAATTTTTTATTAGAGATACAGTTTGCAAAATTTTTTATTCCATAGATTGCCTTTTCATTAGATTGAGTTTCTTTTGCTTTTCAGAAACTATTTTGTTTCATATAGTCCCATTTGTTTATTTTTGCTTTTACTGCCTGTGCTTTTGATGTCATATCCCAAAAAGTCATTGCCAAAATCAGTGTCAAGGAACTTTCACCCCATGTTTTCTTCTAAGAGTTGTACAGTTTCAGTTTTATCTTTAGGTCTTTAATCAATTTTGAATTAATTTTTGTGTATGGTGTAAGATAAGGTCCAGCTTCATTCTTTTGTATGTGTATATTCAATTTTCCCAACATCATTTATTGGAGATACTTTCCTTTCACTATTGGTATTTTTGGCAAGTTTGTGGGAAATTAGTTGACCTCATATATGTGAGTTTATTTCTGGGCTGTCTGTTCTGTTCAGCTTGACAATGTGTCTGCCTTTTTAATGCCATACCATATCATTTGGTGACTATAGCTTTGTAATACATTTTGAAATCAGAAATTATAATGCCTCCAGGTTTGTACTTCTTGATCCAGATTGCTTTAGTTGTTAAAAGTTTTTTTGTGGTTACACATGAATTTCAGGATTTCTTTTCTATTTCTGTGAATAAAATGCAATTGAGATTTTAATAGACACTATATTAAATCTGCAAAACACTTTTGGTGGTATAGACATTGTGACAATATTACTTCTAATTGAAGAACACAAGATATCTTTTTATTTATTTGTGTCTTCTTCAACTTGTTAACAATATTTTATAGTTTTCAGTGCCCAAGTCTTTCACCTCCTTGGTTAAATTTATTCCCAAGTATTTTATTATTTTTCTTGCTATTGTGAATGGGATGGTATTCTTAATTTCCTTTTTGGATAGGTTTTTGCTAGAGTGTGGAGATGCAACTGATTTTTGTAGGTTGATTTTATATCCTCCAACTTTACTGAAATGTCTATTAGTTTTAACAGTATTTTGGTGAAGTCTTTAGGTTTGTCTATATATAAGATGATGTAACCTGCAAAGAAAGATAATTTTACTTCTTTCTTTTTTATTTGAATACTTTTATTTTTTTTTTCTTACCTAATTACTCTGGCTAAGACCTTCAATACTATACTGAATAGAAGCAACAAGAGTGAGCATTCTTGTCTTGTTCCATTTCTTAGTGGAACCATTGAGCATGATGTTAGTTGTAGGTTCTCAGACAGAACCTTCATTATGTTGGGGTACCTTCCTTCTATACCTAATTTGTGGAGAGCTTTCATTATAAAAGTATGTAGAATTTTGTCAAATTGTTTTTCTGGATCTATTGAAATGATTATATAATTTTTATCATTCATTCTATTAATTTAATGATTTACATTTATTGATTTGTGTATATGAAACCATCCTTGAATACCAAGGATAAATCCTGCTTGATCATGTTGTATGATCCTTTTAATGTGCTGTTGGATTTGATTTGCTAGTATTTTGTTGAGGATTTTTTCATCTGTGTTCATCAGACATCATGGTCTGTAATTTTATTTTGTTAAGAAGGGTTAATATTACTTATTTTTAAAATGTTTGGTAGAATTCACCAGTGAAGGCATCTGGCCCTGGGCTTTGCTTTGTTGGGAGATTTTTTATTGCTGATTTGATTTTCTGTTATTATTCCATACAGATTTTATATTTCTTCATGATTCAGTGTTTGTAGGCTATATATTTCAAGGGATTTATCCATTTGATCCAGTTTATGCAATTTGTCAGCATATAATTGTTCACAGTAATCTCTTATGAGTCTTTGTATTTCTGTGGTATCACAAAAATGCCTCCTCTTTCATTTATATTTTATTTTATTTTAACCTTCACTCCTTCCTTGGTCTAGCTAAAGATTTCAGTGCCTATTTCATTTATTCCTGTTTTAATCTTTGTTATTCCTTACCTTCTGCTAACTTTGAGCTTAGTGTGTTCTTTGTTCTAGTTTCTTAAGACTAAAGTTAGGTTGTTTGAGGTATTTTTTAATGTATCCATTTATAAGTATAAACCTCCCTCTTAAACATGTTTTGCTATTCCATAAGCTTCGTATGTTGTGTTCCCATATTTATTTGTCTCAGTGTATTTATTTCCCTACTCATTTATTCTTTGTCTCATCAGTCATACAGAAGGATATTCCTTAATTTCTATATGTTTATATGTTTTCCAATTTTATTCATTATTGATTTCTAGTTAAATGCTATTATAGTCAGAAAATATACTTGATATGATGTTAATTTTTTAATTTGTTAAGGCATGTTCTGTGACCTAACATAATCTATCCTGGAGAATGTTTTGTGTCTGCTTGAGAAAAAATGTATATCCTGCTGCTGTTGGATGAAATGTGATGTGTATGTTTATCAAATCCATTTGGTCTAAAGTTAGTTCAAGTCTAACTTTCCCTATTAATTTTCTGTCTAGATGATCTATATATTGTTGAAAGTGAGCTCATGCATGTAATCCCAGCACTTTGGGAGGCTGAGGTGGGCAGATCGCTTGAGACCAGGAGTTCAAGATCAGACTGGGCAACATAGTGAGACCCCATCTCTACAAGAAATGAAAAAATTAGCCAGGTGTGGTGGTGCACAATGAGCTTCCACCTTAGAAGCTGAGGTGGAAGGATCACTTGAGCCCAGGTGGTCAAAGTTGCAGTGAGCTCTGTTCGTGCCACTCCATTACAGCCTGGGTGACAGGGTAACACCCTGTCTCAAAAAGGAAAAAGAAAAGCAAGAGAGAAAGTAAGGTATTGAAGTCCCATACTATTATTGTTTTGCTGTCTATTTCTCCCTTCAGTTCTGTTAACATTTGCTTTATGTAAAATTTAAGGTTGCTAATGTTGGATACATATTTATTTATACTTTTTACACCCTCTTGATGAATTGACATTTTTATTATATAATTATAACCTTATTTGTCTCTTATCACAGTTTTGACAAATTTATTTATCTGACATAAGTATAGCTATTCCTCCTCTCTTTTGGTTACCATTTGTGTGGAATATCTTTTCCATCATTTTGCTTTCAGCTTATGTGAGTCCTTGAAGCTGAAGTGCATCTCTTGTAGGCAGAATATAATTTTGTTTGTTTTGTTTTTATTATTTAGCCACTCTATATGTCTTTTGATTGGATAATATTATTCATTTACATTTATAGTAATATCAAATGGCTGGAGATGAGTCATGTGGCTTTAGGGCCAGGACACAGGGCTGCTTCAGGATCTGCAGCCCAGTACACAGCCAGTGAGCCTGTTACCAGCATCTGAAGGGGTATGTCTGGCTGTCCCTGTGCAGGCAGGATGACTTTGAACTGGTGATAGAGCAGGGCTGGATATCAGTTACAGGGTCACTTCAGGATTCACAGTTAAGTCTACAGCCTATGGGCCAGTTACCAGGATACAGATGGGTGTTGCTTCTCCCGGGTCCCTTGGTGGATAAGGGGTAGCTGTAGGATCACAATCAAATGGGAACTGGAGCTGAGTCCATAGGGAGATGGGCTGCTTCCAGGTTTCTAGCCAGGACCACTGTCAGCACGCCTACTACCTGGTATGAGCCTGACTTCCCAAATAACCTTCCTCAGTCTTGGATTCTACCCATGTTTCTCAGCCTCTTATCAGGATCTCAAAGCTTCCATAGAGACACTTTTGTCTGTAGATGGTTGCAAATTATTGTTGCCATGGAGGGTTACCAGAAGTCTTCTTGCTGATACCACCTAAGATCAGTCTTAATGTTTTTGGGTTAAAATATAATGTTATAAAATCCTCTCATAGTTGTTTTCAGTAACCTCAACTTTACATTTTATTTTGTACTGGAAGCCACATGAGCCCAAAGCGATTAATTTTTCTTATCATCTGGCAAATGATTTGGTGAATGATAGTGCAGAACTAAAAAGAATATTCACACGCTTCAAATTCAGCAGCTTCCTAGAACTGCTGTCTGTGCCATTCCTTTACTGCTTCCATAGTTGTGCTGCTATGTGTCCTAGCTACAACAAGCCCTTCATGGAAAGCCACCTCTAGACTTCATCACTGATAACCAACTATTCCAGCATTGAGCACAATCTTATTTCACACCTCTCATCCTAGTAGCTGGGTGGTAATAGTAAGATGGTGTATAATGAGAGAAATGGGAGAGTGGGGAGGAGAGAAAGTACAAAATAGAGGACCTTCTTTTCTCTTCCTTATGGCTACTGCACCTCTGCTACACATTCCTCACTCACCCCAGGGGCAAAGCCGGAGGGTGTCAGTATTTTGAATTCATGTTAAGATCTGTTAGCTTCAGAGGTATGAATTGTAATCTTTGCAATAGCCCTCCAGCTCTGTTGCTAAATCGATACTTCTGAATTCCTGGTGGAATCTTTATAAGACATGGCAATCTGGTCAGTAAAGCAGTGTAGGCAATGACTTGTTGGAGTTAGGTAGGCATACCACAGCTTAAGCAGTCCTTTCTCTTCAAAATGGACAAGTTAAAAATCTTAGGATAACTAATGGGCCCTAGAGGGATCTGGTTAGAAGACCGGAGTGAAATAAAGGTGAGATTCAGATAAGATCTAAGCAAGTTAGGACTGTGAAAATAAATCAACAATAGCAGAGTTGCTGCAAGATGGCAGCAACTTTAAAGGTAGATGTCTAAGAATCTGATTTGGAATGCTGGTTAGCAAATGGTTGGCTTCTTCAAGGTTCATACTTACAAATTAGCCAGACAGATTTGAGTTCTAAGTAGGCAACTTACGAGTTGTGACAGAAATCTGGCTAAGGATGGATGATTGTTAACCTTAATTCAAGCCCAAATTATGCTGAGACTGAGGAAATTATCTCAGCATGGATTCAGTCATAATTCTACTACCTGCAGTTGAAAAGAAAAGACCACCTGATAAATAAAATCTGAAATGAGACTTGCTCCCTGGGGAGGCAAAGCTCAGAGCTAACAAACTCAGTCATAATTCAAGGTCATCTGCTCCAGTCAGGCACAATATAGTGTTCCAAGGGTATTACAACAGATTAGTATTTAGCCTGAAAGAAGTTTTTTAAGAAAACATGAAGGGAGAATCTGCTATGGAACCAAGGAAATTTTAAGAATAAATCCTACTTAGAGATTGAAAAATGCATTGATTTAGCCATAAAATATTGACTTAGTGACTAATAATGGTCCAGCTTTTAGGCTAAAGTTCAAGAATGGGTTCTACCTGTAAAGTAGCTTCAAGGAAACAAGGCAGAGTTCTCAATTCTTACAGAACTAGAATTGGAGTAAAACCAAATAGAACAATAAAGGATTCCAGAACCACAGTACAATCTAGAGACCAGAGGACCAAGCAGATGATCATAACGTAAAACTTAAAGCCAAATCCCACATTGCTTCATAAATCTCTTAAGGCATGGTTTTACGAACTTCATGGAGCTATAAAAAAAAGCAAAACAGGTCCACTGACCTCAGTTGTTAGAATAGGCAGATTATGATCATTTTGAGTACACAGGTCTAATAGTGAAGATCATTATTGTAATTGTTATGAACACAATTGTGGTTATAGGTCTTTTTTCTAAAGCTTTTCCTACCATTTGAATCAAGAAGTCATCATTGAGCACCTTCAGGATCTGCAGTCCAGCGGTGTCCAGTGCATGTCGCTAAGGTCCTGTAGGCACTGCAATGATGCACAAGTTTGTCAGACATATTATAATTAGAAAATGCAGTAGTGTTTGGAAAAAAATAGATTATGTAGCAGAATGTCTGGCATGCTAAATTCTTTAAAATTCTGTGAACAATTAGATATATTTTAAAAAATGAAGGTGTGAAAACTCACTTTACAAAAATATTCCTATCTATGAAAAATAAAACGTAATACATTTTACATAAAGCATTAATTTCTATCCATCTTTATAAGAATATGTGAATTGTAAAATCTGATATGCATTTGATTTTATACTTGAGTCACACAGGAACCCCAGTCTTTTAAAACCTACACACATGGAACTATATTTCAAAGAAAATCTCTGGATTTATATAATTTTTCACAATTAAAGTGATTTCAACTAATAGTACTGTTTTGATACTGTTGAACAGTAGCTGCCTCTCTAAGTATTACCGAGGCATAACACTACTATTTTGAAAATGACTAGGTCACTGCTGAAAATTGGGTGATTTATTTTTGCTCAGTAGGATCTGTATTATACATTTTCTCACACACAAATCTCTTTGATTCCTTCTTTTCCGAAAGTGGTAGAGAATAACCCATTAAATAATCTGAATATTCTTACCCCAGCTCTCATCGTACTCCTTGACTATTTGACGCTATAGTCTCCGTCCTAAATTCCAAAAGTGCTCGGGCTTCATGTACAATAGATTCCTAAAGAAAATGGAAATTTCAGTTGCCTTATCATAGAGAAATAATACTGTGTATGTACACACACACGTATACATGTACGCATAAAGTATACACTTTATATACATGTGTGATGTATGCTTGAATAACATGTATACATTTTACTTAGTAATGATTATATTTCTACAAAGTGAAAATGAATATATCTATATAAACTCAGTGTAGCTTTTTTTTTTTTTTTTTTTTTTTTTTTTGAGACGGAGTCTCGCTCTGTCGCCCGGGCTGGAGTGCAGTGGCGCAATCTCAGCTCACTGCAAGCTCCGCCATTCTCCTGCCTCAGCCTCCTGAGTAGCTGGGACTACAGGCGCCCGCCACCTCGCCCGGCTAGTTTTTTGTGTTTTTTAGTAGAGACGGGGTTTCACCGTGTTAGCCAGGATGGTCTCGATTTCCTGACCTCGTGATCCGCCCATCTCGGCCTCCCAAAGTGCTGGGATTACAGGCTTGAGCCACCGCGCCCGGCCTAGCTATTATTTTTTAATAGGCAGATTCACTTTTTGCCCCATCATTGGTGATAAGCCTCCCTATAGAAAAGTGACTTTGGCACCACGAGTGTAAACAAAGCTGATACATTTTTTCAAATGGAATTCCTTGTACCCATCAATGACAGAATGTGTAGGAAATTTGTTTCATAGCTCAGGGAATTTCTGTGTCATCTTGACTTTTATGTCTCCCGATTTTTTTATTCTGCTTTTCAGATTGCTTTGTTTATTCCTGTAAGCTTATTGCAGCTCAGTAAATGAATTTAGTTTTTCTGTTGGGCTCAAGAGATCTATTCTTGTAACCTTTTCTCATCTTATCTTAATTCCTTCGGGGTTGGCTACACTTACTCATTGCCAAGGTATTGTCAGGGGATTTTCACCTTTTCTAAGGGATATCAAGATATGCAATTAATGAGATGTCGACAATAGTAATGGGAATAACCGTTAGTTTATTATTCCAAGGCTTTCATGGATTACACTGTGTTTCACATTATTATGCTGAGTATAACCTTTGAATCTAATAATTCCTTTTTATTTTACAATGTTCTTTTAGATACATAAAATGGGTTAGTATTTTGTTCTGCAGTTTTATCCATATATTCAAGCTTCAGTGGTTTATGATGATCTAACATATATTCTTTCTTTTTCACCTAGTGTCTTTCCTTTTGTTAGTTCTCTATAAATTGGTGCCTTAGAAAGTGAGCAAGATAAGGATTAGACCTGCTCCTTATCTAATGTAATTCATTGAAAACTCCGATAAGTTTTGATGAGGGTGGAAATAATTATCCAAGAAAAAGGAGATTTGAAAGTTATCAGATATCTTGGTGAGGATGCAGAGTAAAGGAAATTGTTATATACCATTAGAGGGAATGCAAGCTAGTACAGCCCCTACAGAAATGGTATGAAATTTTGCGAAAAACTGAAACACAATTTTCATTTGATCTAGCAATTCCACTGCTAGATATCCACCCAAAGGAAAATAAATCAATATATCAAAGGTATAGCTGCACTTTCATATTTACTACAACACTATTCACAATAGCAAAGATAAGGAACCAAACTAAGTATCCATCAGTGGAGAAATGCATGAAGAAAACATGGTATATGGACATAATGGAATACTATTCAGCCAAAAAAAAAAAAATGACATCCTGTCATTTGAAGCAACATGGCTGGAACTAGAAATCATTATCTTAAGTAAAATAAGCCAAGCAAGAAAAGCCAAATATCTTATGTTCTCACTTATATGTGGGTGTTAAAAAATTTAAACACATAGACATACAGTGTGTGAAAATAGATAACAAAGACTGGGAAGGGTGAGTTGAGATGGGGGGAAATCAAGAGAAGTGGGCTAAAGGATAAAACTACACAGTGAGCTAGAAGGAACAAATTCACTGTTTGATAGCAGAGTAGGAAGACTATACTTAAAACATGTATTGTACTCAGGGTATAGGCACCCTACATATCCCAACTTAATCACTATGCATTATATACCTGTAAAAAATGTATCACATGCCCCATACATTTTCACAAATAAAAGCAGTTTTCAAATATACTTCCATTGACTACCTGAACACATTTTTTCTCTCGTTTGCATTGATACTTTATTTTCCTCATTGTAACTTAATTTAAATATATTCTACATTTTAAAAGTATCATCTTTCTTATTTTCATAGCTACTTTAATTCTGATATGTAGTACTTTTATTTGCTTGAATTCTATATATTCACTAGTTTTCAAGAATAAAGAAAATATTAAATTTTAAATATAATTTAGATGTTATGTGTATTTTCTCAAAATTGCTGCTTGAATACATTAACACACAAAATGTAATTTTCCAGACCACTTTATAGTGTAATGATTCTTCCTCTCAAAAATAAAGAAAATTATACGTGCTATATAATGTCAGAAATGTCTTTATAATATGCATTGTAAACACACACAAATCAAAAGATAGAGAAAACAAGCTACAGACTTGAAGGAACTATTTGCAAAGAGCACATCTGATAAAGGGCAGCTATCTGAACTAAAGAAAAAATTCAAAAAACTCAGCAATAATAAGATATGCCACCCAATTTTAAAACAGGCAAAAACTTGAATAGACACCACACAAAAGAAGATATACGTATAACAAGTAAGCATATAAAAAGATGTTCAACACCATATGTCACTAGGAAATTACAAATTACAACAAAAATGAGATACCATTACATGCCTATTGGAATGGCAAGAATTCAAAACTGAAAACCTTAAATGCCAAAGTAGATGTGGAACAACAGGAGCTTTCATTCATTGCTGGTGAAAATGCAAAACGGTACAGCCACTTTGGAAGACAGTTCGAAAATTATTTTACAAAACTGAGCAGACTCTTACTCTGTGATCCAGCACTTGATATTTATTTATCTAAACTCCTTGGTGTTTATCTAAAGGAGCTGAAAACTCATGTTCACACAAAAACCTGCAAACACATATTCATAGCTTGATTCAAAATTGCCAAAACTTATAAGCAACCAAGGTGCCTTTCAGTAGGTGAGTGCTTAAATAAGCTATGGTCCATTAGACAATGGGATATTATTCAGCACTATAAAGATAATGAGCTTTCAGGACATGAGAAAATACGGAGGAGACTTAAATACATACTGCTAATGAAAAAAAGCCAGTCTAAAAAGCCTATGTATTGTATTATTCCAACTATATTACATCTGAAAAAGACAAAACTGTGGAGACAGAAGAAAGATCAGTGGTTGCATGGTCTTAGCAAGGAGGGAGGGGTGAATATACAGAGCACAGAGGATTTTGAGGCAGTAAAGGTACTATGTATGATGATATAATGGCAGATATATGTCATTGTACATTAATTGAAGCTCATAGAATGTACACAAAGAGTAAACTCTACCATAAACTATGGACTTTGGATGATAATAATTTGTCAATGTAGGTTCATTAATTGTGATAAATGTGCCGCTATAGTGTAGGATGTTAACAGTGGGAAGGTTATTGGTGGAGGTGATTGGAGAATATGATTAATTTTGCTGTGAACCTAAAATTGCTCCAGAAAATAAAATTTATTAAAAAGAACCAAACACATTTGTACTTTAAACCCCATATCATCCCAATATGGCAATTATCATAAAATCCACAGAATAAAATAATTATTAATAAACAGTACAGATATACTAATTATTTAATATGAAGGAGAAAGTTTAAAATTATTTCACTTTTATTTATCAACTTAAATACCATATCCCAGAAATACTTCTTAAATTCTGTTACAAGTTAAATTGTGCCTTCCCTTCTCAAAAACATAAATGATACATTGAAATCTAAACCCTTAGTACCTTGCAACGGTGACCTTATTTCAAAATAGGGTCTTTGCAGATGTAATTAAGATGAGGTCATACTGAAATAGGGTGAGCTTCTAATCAAATATAGCTGGTGTTCTAAGGAGACAACCAAGTGAGGAGAGTTGCACATGGGGAAGTCATGTGGTGACAAATGCAGAGCTTAAAGTGATGCGTCTACAAGCCAATGAACCCCAAAATTGTCAGCGAATAACCAGAAGCTAGGAAGAGGCAGGAAAGAATTTCCCTGTGGGCTAGAAGTGAAACCCGGTGTGGGTTCTTCCCACACCTTAATTTTAGACCAAACCTCCAGGACTGTGAGACAATAAATTTTTGTTGTTTAAGCCACCTAGTTTGTGCTACAGTCACACATCACTTAATGATAGAGATACAGTCTGAGAAATGCACTGTTAGACCATTTCGTCATTGTGTGAGCACCACAGAGTGTACAGCACCTACACAAACCGAAACAGTATAGACTACTACACACCTAAGCTGTGCAGTAGAGCCTACTGCCCCTAGGATACAAACCTGTGCAGCATGTTCTTGAACTGAATATTAAAGGCAACTGTAACACAAGTTATCAGGTAATAGAAATTTGTCAGCTCCATTTTAATCTATGGGATCACTGTCATGTCTATTATTGACGGAAACATCATTAAGTGGAGCATGACTATACTTCATTACGGTGTGTTAGGAATCTAATACAAGCTCTCTGGGCAATTAGGAGTTTCTGTGTCATATCTTTATAGTCTTGTGGATTACCTTTATAGTGACACTAGTTCATGCTGTTTACCTGTCTAACTGCCCATGATATTTTTGTTATAGTAGAATGAAGAAACCATATTCTAGGAAACTGTCTAGACGTTCATTCATGTGTAGAATGAATGACTGAAGCATCAAAAGAAAAAGAAAACAAAACGAAAAAGTCTTCTCCATCCCCATAAATAATAACTGACATTTATAAAGGGCATATTGTGAGCAAATAATTCTTCTAGAACTTTGCTTCTATTACTTTACTCAATCTTCCAAGAATTCTGAATTTATTTCTTCTGCAAAATAAGGAGATGATTTTGACTTTATTTCCAGTTTTACAGATTAGGAAACTAAAGACAAGCAAATTATATATCTTGCAATGGTTGATCCAATATGGCTTTAAATTCAGACAGTGTAACTATAGAGCCTGAGCTCTTAAAGTCTATGTTATACAAAAATAGGACTCATTTCCTTGTTTCTTTGTTTGTTTGTTTTACTGTCTCTTCTGCATTAAAATGTATGTTCTTTGAGGCGGGAATTTTGATCTCATGTATTCACTGCTATATTCTTAATGTTTGTATAAATGCTTGGCATATAGTAGGCACTCAATAAATATTCAACAAAAGAATCAATGAATTGATATGTAAACTAATGGTCTTGGAATAATTTTCTAAGAGTAATCAATATAAATAAAATATTTTAGAGCTAAATATGTTTGCACAGTATCAGTACATCTGGAGGTTCTGCCATATTACTTACTGTTCAGGATCTAGTCTGGCCAAAAGACTTGGATTCAAGTTGTATAATGGTCATTTACTATCTACTTGACCTTAAAAAGTTTCTAAATTTTCTCATTTGGATTGCTTCACCTCTACAAATAGAATATAAATTTCACGTGATAATTAAATGAAATTATTATATGTAAGAGCACCTGCATATTATAAAATACTATATGTGTTATTACTCAATATTTTTAAAGCATTGTCTGCTAGTCATTTTATGAGCCAAATAATTTACTTAGTTCTCCTTCATGAAACGCTGTATATGGACCACACCTTTCTCAACAGAAAATCTTCTTCTTGGGTCCTCATGATGATAATATGATGACTGGTTAATTTTAACTTATTCAGGAAGCTCTATTTCTGTGTGCAGTTCTATAGCTACAGAGTGGAATATCAGAAAGTAAATAGAAGTCACTACACATAGTAGCTATATTAGCCCGTTCTGATACTGCTGTGAAGACACTACCTGAGACTGGGTAATTTGTAAAGAAAAGAGGTTTAACTGACTCTCAGTTTCACATGGATGGGAAGACCTCAGGAAACTTACAATCATGGTGGAAGGTGAAGGGGAAGAAAACCACGTCTTATATGGCAACAGGCAAGAGAGAGAGAGCAAGGAAGTGCCACACTTTGAAACCATCAGTTCTCATGAGAATTCACTCATTATCACAAGAACAGCATGGGGGAAACCGCCCCCGTGATCCAACCACCTCCCAGCAGGTCTCTCCCTAGACACACAGGGATTACAATTAAAGATGAGATTTGGGTGGGGACACAGAGCCAAACCATGTCAGTAGTCATACTTTTTGTATTACAGGGATTACAATTAAAGATGAGATCTGGGTGGGGACACGGAGCCAAACCATGTCAGTAGTCATACTTTTTGTATTGTACAATAGTCTAACTTGATTTATCCCTTTTTCTTTTCTAATTAAAAAAAAGCTCAAATAAAAAATTAGCTGGCATGACATATTCTGATAAATATGTTTACATTATTTACCAGCCACTATTTTCCTAGGAAGAGAATGGCCTTTACAAGGAGAACTACAAAACACTAAAACACGAATTAAAGAAATTATAGATCTCGCAAACAAATGAAAAACATTCCCTGCTAATGGACTGGTAGAATAATCATTAGCCACTATTTTACAGATTACATTTATTGAAATAGGCACTAGACAGATAATGTATTTGAGAGAATTTTTTATTTTGAAGAATTTAATATAACCAAATAATGTATAGTTATCAAGAACATACAAATGTTAGTACGTGCAATTAGTTATATAATTATATCCAAATTTGATCCAACATTAGAAATGATGTAGTGGAGAAAAGGACTTTGGTTTTGGATCCTGGATATACTACTGAAGGCAAGTTAACTTACATATTTGAAACTTAGTATCGTAATATTCTTAGCATAAACATAAGGACACATAACCTTCAGGAGTTTTGTAAGGATTAGAAAGATATATGTAAATGAATCTACTATTCTTTAGGTAACTATTCTTTACAAGGCATTCAAATATATTTCTTCCCATTCCCTCTCATTCCTACCTCATTCTTTTAGGCTTATATTTTAAATTTTAATAATGCATGAATGGGTTAGGATTTTCTCCCCTTATTAAAATTTTTATAGATGTAGGAGATACAAGTGCAGTTGTGTTTCACAGATATATTGCCTAATGGCGAAGCCTGGACTTTTAGTGTACTCATCACCCCAATAGTGTACATTACACCTAACAAATAGTATTTTATTCCTCACCCCACTCTCACCCTTCTACCTTTTAGAGTCTGCAATGTCTATTATTCTCTGTAGGTCCATGTGTACCCAGGGTTCATGTATCATTTATGGATGAAAATGCATAGTTTTGGGGTTTCTGTTTCTGAGTAATTTCATGTAGAATAACGCCCACTCTGCACATTGCTGCAAAAGACATGATTTTATTATTTTTATGGCTGAGTAGTACTCTATGGTACTACGCTAAATACCACATTTTTAAATGTAATCATCTGTTGATGACAATTAGCTTGATTTTATAACTTTGCTATTATGAAAAGTGCTGTTATAAATATGAGTGCTTTGTCTTTGTATATAATCACTTGTTTTTCTTTGGGTAAATATCCAGTGGTGCCATTGCAGAATAGAATGGTACTTCTATTTTTAGTTCTTTGAGAAAACTCTATACTGTTTTCATAGAGGTTGTACTAATTTACATTCTCACCAAGAATCAGTGTAAAATAATTCCCTTTTCTCTTCAGCTTTGCCAACATCTATCATTTTCTGAATGTTTAGTAGTAGCCATTCTGACTGGCTTAAGATATTAACTTACTGTAGCTTTAATTTGCGTTTCTCTGATGATTAGTGATGGTGATTTTATGTTTGTTGGACACTTGTATGTCTTCTTTTGAGAAATATCTGTACATGTCTTTTGCCCACTTTTTAATGGGGATTTTTTTTTCTGGTTGAGTTTCTTGCAGGTTCTGAATATTAGTCCTTTGTAGGGTAGGATGCATAACTAGCAAATCTTTTCTCCCATTCTGTAAGTTGTCTGTTTACTCCCTCTAGAGTTTCTCCTGCTGTGCATAAGCTGCTTAGTTTAATTAAGTCCCAGTTGACTATTTTTGCTTTGTTGCATTTCCTTTTGAGGTAGTCATAACATTTTTGTTGAGACCAATGTACAAAAGAGTTTTTCTTAGGTTTTCTTCTAGTACTTTTTATAGTTTCACATCTCACATTTAAGTATTCAATCCAGCTTGTGTTAATTTGTGTGTGTGGTGAGAGATATGGGTCCAGTTTCATTCTTTTGCATATGGCTATCCAACTTCCCCAGCCCCATTTATTGAATAGAGTATCCTTTTCTTATTGTATATTTTTGTTGAGGTTTTCAAAGATCAGTTGGTTATAAGTATGTGGCTTTATTTCTAAATTCTCTATTCTGCTTCATTGACCTATGTGTCTATTTTCATACCAGCACAATGCTGCTATGGTTACTATAGCCTGGTAGCCAAGTAGTACTCCTTGGCTATAGTATTATCATTTTCCTGAGGATTGCTTTGGCTGTTTAGGATCTTTTCTGGGTTGTTTTTTCTAATTCTGTGAAGAATGGCATTGGTAATTTTATAGAAATTGCATTGAATCTATAGATTGCTTTGGCTAGTATGATCATTTTAACAATGATTATTCTATCAGTCCATTAGCAGGGAGTGTTTTTCATTTGTTTGTGAGATCTGTAATTTCTTTAATTCATGTTTTGTTGTTTTGTAGTTCTCCTTGTAAAGGCCATTCTCTTCCTAGGAAAAATGTATTCCAAGGTATTTTATTCTTTTTGTAGCTATTGCAAATAAAATTGAGTTTTCGATTTGGTTCTCACTTTGACTATTACTAGTGTATAGAAATACTACTTATGATTTCATTTTAATTTGGTATCCTGAAATTTTACTAAAGTCATTTATTAAATATAGGAAGATTTTAGAGGTATCTTTAGGATTTTCTAGGTGTAAGATCATATCATCAGCAAAGAGAAAATTTGACTCCCTATTTTCCAATTTGGATGCTTTTGATTATTTTTTTCTTGCCTCATTGCTCTGGCAAGGTCTTTCAGTACTATGTTGCATAGGAGTGGTGAGTGGGCATTCTTGTCTTTTACCAGTTATTAGGAAAAATGCTTTCAATCTTTTTTCTGTTCAGTATAATGTTGGCTACGGGTTTGTTGTGTGCTTTTTATTGTTGTGAGGTATGTTCTTTCTACTTCTAGTTTGTTGAGGGTTTTTTTTTTTTTATCATGGAAGGATATTGGGTTTTATTAAATGCTTTTTCTGCATTTATTGTAATGACCATATGGTTTTTGTTTTTAATTTTGTTTATGTAATGAATCACATTTATTTTAATATGTTTAAACATCCTTTATTCCTGAAATAAAACCCACTTGATTGTGATGTATTGTCTTTTTTATGAACTATTGGATTGGGATTGGTTTGCTGATATTTTTGAGGATTTTTTTTCTTCATTTTTGTCTGATGAGGTTAATTCAAAAGATCTGTCTTCCGGCTCTGACATTTTCCTTCTGCTTAGTCTGTTCTATTGTTAAATATTTCAACTGTATTTTATAATTCCTTCAAGAATTTTTTTATTTCAAGTAGTCTGCTCGGTGTTTTAAAAATGGGTATCTATTTAGTAGATTCTTTAGATCCTGAGTTGTTTTTTCTTACTTCTTTGTTTGGTTTTCAACTTTCTCTTGGATCCCATTGAGCTCTTTTTTCATATTGCCTGAGTTCTTCTGCTAGTTCCTTCTCATCTGGAAAAACCGTCACTTCTTTTTTTTTTTTTTTTTTTTTTTGAGACGGAGTCTTGCTCTGTCGCCCGGGCTGGAGTGCAGTGGCCGGATCTCAGCTCACTGCAAGCTCCGCCTCCCGGGTTCACGCCATTCTCCTGCCTCAGCCTCCCGAGTAGCGGGGACTACAGGCGCCCGCCACCTCGCCCGGCTAGTTTTTTGTGTTTTTAGTAGAGACGGGGTTTCACCGTGTTAGCCAGGATGGTCTCGATCTCCTGACCTCGTGATCCGCCCGTCTCGGCCTCCCAAAGTGCTGGGATTACAGGCTTGAGCCACCGCGCCCGGCCACTTCTTATTTTTTAATTTACTCTCATTTTGATGGTACTCTGTACTGCATGTTGTGTATGGTCATTTGCCTTCAATTCTAGGTGCTTTTAGGGGGCCAAAGCTCTGTACGAGTTGCTTGTTTATAGATAGTGTTTGTATGGTGACTTTCTCAAACTCTGGTTGCAATAGTGATATACTGTGCATATGAGCAGGTTCACTGCCTGCTGTGGAACTGAGGTTGTGTAGGTCTCAACAAGCTTATCTCATTCACCAGTAATGTGCACTTGTGTCACCAAGTTTTGTATTAGGTTGTGCAGTTCAACCTCCAGGCCAGTAGCTGAAATTTTTTAGAGCTTTCTATGGCAGAAATGTATGGGTATGTACTTGATCTTTGTCCACTGGGAGGTGCTCTCTGTTTAATGTGATGAGCTGGTTTGTGCAACATCTAATGCCCTGAGTTCACTGTTCAGCCTGGAAGTATGGGGGACAAAGCTATGTGGAGCTGACCTACCAAGCTTGCCCATGAATTCCTCAAGGTTGAGCACAGGCATCAGCCCTAGTGGAGGTGGCAGGGGGATCTCCTGGTGAAATGCACCGAAGTATTCACATAGGGGTAAGTAGCTGCATCATCTCCACATCCTAGGCAGGAACATGATCCATTTCCCTGTTACACCCTTATTGCAGGACTCATGGCTTTCAATTCAGTCAGACATTCTCAGTTGTCTCCAGGCAACAGTGTAGCTGACAGACACAGAAAATGCCTGTCCCTTGGTTTTCTGTAGAAGTGGCTATCAGGAGGAGCCTCATCTCTCAATCCAATACATACAGCTTTACAGCATGCCTGTTCTCCAATGCTGGAACACTGCTATTAGTGTAAAGTTGGGGAGGGGCTGCAACTTTCAGTGTGTGTGTGGGTGGGTGCCAGCTGCGGTTGTGTTGGCTGGTTGGGCTGGCTTAACTTCAGACCCTCTGGGTATTAATCAGGTGTCAGCAGTGGTGGATTGGGCTAGGCAATGCCCCAATACCCTGGCCCCTAGATAGCACTCTGGATGGTGTGCATGAGTCCTGTAGCGACTGGATTAGGGCTGGACTCGTGAACTTGTCCTCAGTTCCCCAGGATTAGTTGCTGGCTGTGATAGGAAGGGATGGGATGTTCTCCAGGCCTCCAGCAGAACACTAGGGTGGGAGCAGAGCAGCTGTGCTGAGGGCCTGCCACCAGGGAGGGTGGGACCCTCTCAACAGGAGCAACAAAGGCATGCAGCTGCAGAGTATGCAGCCTGCTCATGACTCCATCCCACAGCACAGGTGGTGATACCATCCCTGGGGCATGTGAAGGTGCCTGGTTTCCCAGCTCCCTCCTTGGTTGGCCCCAGGGCAGAATGCAGCCCTCTGGGTGCTTGGCTCTCAGAATAGTGCCAGGTCACAGCTGAAATGCTAATTCAGAGCAAGGCGACTGGCGTTGCCTTCTCACCAGGGATGACAGCCTTCCCTCAGCAGAAACAGTCAGCCACAGGACACACAGTCTGCTTGCTCCTCCATTCTGCAGTAATGGCAGCAGTGTCCATCTCTGGAGTGTGCAAAAGTGCCCAGCTCCCCTGCTTCCTCCCTGGTGTAGTGGTGGCAGCAACGGTGGCAATGCAAGGACAGGACACAGGCTTCTGGGGACTGGGAGATAAGAATAGCATCAGCCTGTGGCTGCTCAGGGTTCAAAAACCTGTGGAATTCCACACGAGTTCAAGCAATGATTCAGCACAATCCGAGGCAGTTCCTTGTTAGTCTGGAAGCCCAGGGATATCTAAGGACTCTACTGTAGTTAGGATTGTAAAAGTCCATCGCAGGAGTGTGGAGTCCTAGAAGTCTCTCACTCACCTGTTCCCTATGTCAGGTAGCTTCTCCCAGCTCCACACTGATCCCAGCTCAGCAGGCTACCTGGCTTCACTCTCCTTTGCATTTCATGATTCCCATTATCTGATGAATTGCAGTGTTCTCTCTTAGACAATCTACTCGAAGCGTGAATATTTATTCCCTATTTTGATTCCTCTCTAAGGAAGAGGCACCCACTAGCTGCGTCTAGTCAGTCATCTTGAACTGGAACCCTCGGTTAGTTTTTAAACACCTAGGTATTGTTTTAGCGTGAAGGAAGAATATAACAAGATGATTTGACTGAGAACACTTAACCTCCCCACATTCATCTTGACTCCATCACCCTCAATTCTTATAATGTCATATTCTTCAAGTGAACTTTATAGTTACAAGTATTTTTACATATCATTATCTCATTTTAGTCTCACAGCACCATGGAATATATATTGTAACTACTGAGGTGAAGATATTAAAATTTAAAATTTGAAGAAGAGAAAGAAACTGGCAGCGAATAGAAGGAGAAAGAGATGAGGTGTACACATTGCTACTGCTGTGAAGACCTGATTCATTTTAGAAGAGGTAAAAGAGCACTGGCCAGCTTCTCTTTGAGTTCTGCACCTCAGGTCTGTTAAACATTTGAAAGAGAAGGCTTACGCAACATAAATGTTTCACCTTCTTTCTTCTAGACATGAAGTCGGCAATTCAGGGTTGGCATAGTGACCACATGGATATTCAGGGGCACAGCCTCTCATTACTTTCGTGCTCTACTCTTCGTCCAAGAAAGTTCTTGCATGTCAATGCAGCATTATAGTCTTATATGACTGCTGAACTCCAGAAATCTTATCTGAATTTTGATAATCGGTGGGAAGAAAGGATGTCAAAATAGTTTATATGTTAACTGTGTGGCATCTCTTTTAATAAGTTTTTCTTAGAGTCCACCCAACAATTTCCACTTGTATTTTACTTTCCACCTTGATTTACAAGAGAGGTTGGAAAATTGTCATTTAACTGAGCACATTGCTCCCAGAATGAAGTCAGAATCCTATAACTAAGAAAGATGGTACAGTGAATCTTTTAAAAGCAACAAGACTGTGCCTCAGAGGACCAATTTTTATTTACCCGAATCCTGAGCTATTAAAGGACTTAAAATGGTGACATGAGAAACTTCTATCAAATAACTGTAAGAGAAAGTATAGTTGTCAACAGCAACCCCAATCAGCCAAGTCAGGTACTTTACCTAACTGGTTCAGACTTCTCTCTATTACTTCTCTTCACTATTTAAGCTTATTTAATGAAATTGACAGGGAAATTTTATTAACTTTTATTTAATTAACCTTATCTGATAATTAATAGAAATGTTTCTTCCTCCATTTATAATTTAATTACAGAGTAAGAATATAAAGTTCACTCTGATTTTTATTACTCCATACCAACACAATTTAGTTTATTTAAATACTTCTAATAATATATATTTGAAATTTAGCTGAAACTTTTAATTGTTCTAGAATTTAAATCAATGACTTAAAATTTGTTTCCTTGTTTGGTAATTGCTACATTACTCACTAATTAGCAATCTGTAGTTGAGCAATATATTTATCTAATAATATTGCTACTACTACTAATAGAAATAGTTATTATTTGCTGCTTGTTTACTATTTGCTAGATGTTTTTTCATTAATCTTGACAAAAACCTTAAGAGAATACTGTTACCATCCAAATGATATAAACAAGGAAACTGAAGTTTGT
Source organism: Chlorocebus sabaeus (assembly GCF_047675955.1). Taxonomy (NCBI): domain Eukaryota; kingdom Metazoa; phylum Chordata; class Mammalia; order Primates; family Cercopithecidae; genus Chlorocebus; species Chlorocebus sabaeus. The sequence goes on from NC_132927.1 coordinate 4,715,896, forward strand.
AGAGATTAAGTAATCTACCCAAAACCACACATGCAGAGTTGGGGCCAAGTTCTGAATATAGGAGGATCCATACTTTTAAAAACCATGTGTTTTATCTCAAGTCCTGCTGCCATTAAATCCCTAATACGACTCTGGAATCACTATCCCTAAGTTACTCGTAACATGAAAAAGAAATGATTATTTTCCAGGTGATATTGCTGGACATCTTGTTAATTATAGCATGCTAAACTACATACAAACATCTGTGGACAAAATCCATTTTTCACAGTAGACAGGGTAAAAGGTACAACTATAGAATGGTGTAAGGAAAATAGTTTTTGTCATAAATTTGATAAAAACTAAAAAACAGACCAGGTATGGTGGCTCACGCCTATAATCACAGCATTTTGGGAGGCTGAGGTTGTTGGATCTCCTGAGTTCAGGAGTTTGGGACCAGCCTGGCCAACATATAGTGAAACCCTGTCTCTACTAAACACATACACACACACACACACACACAAACTTAGCTGGACATGGTGATGCATGCCTATTGTCCCAGCTACTTGGGAAGCCTGGGCAGGAGAATCAATTGAACCCAGGAGGTGGGGGTTGCAGTAAACCGAGATTGCCCCACTGCACTCCAGCCTGGGCAACAAAGCACGACTCCATCTCACAGAAAGAAATAGTGTCAGTTTTCTAACTGATATTTACCAAGCCAAAAATAGGAATACTCTGAAACATATTTGAACCAAGCATTTTTTATTTTTAAATTTCTTCATGTTAAATGTTACAAGTTTACAGTTATTACTTATGCGTATCGGCATCCATCTATTTTTAATTAGAGCTTAATAGTATTAATTGAGTGGTTATAATCTTTAATTTCAGTATGTATTGTCAGTTTTTTTACATCTTTGCTACCTTCATTCTTGAGTTATTTTTTGATTGACAATCAGTAATCACAATACAAATGTCTCTGGGGCCTTTTTAAACATGTGACATCAGAATGGTAACTGAGCGGCATAGAAAAAACTTCTCAGATCACAGTCATTTTTCACTAAAAGCATGAATACAGTGCTATGTCTTTGTCATCTATTTAAAAAGTTCTGTCTGTGTTTTCTCTTCCTTAAAGTAACCTTTTTTGAATTTAAACTTTTAAAAAAGTCTTCACTTTTGATTGTGTGTGTGTGTGTATGCGTGTATTCTAATTCTTTTGATCATCTTGTAACAGTGAAACTTGTTCAGAATCTACCTGGTCTTTGTGAGATTTGAAATACAGTTACATGCTATTATTTTTATTAGTGTAACTTTATATAAAATTGATGCTCTGTATTTTCACTTTGCTTATTATATAATAGCTAGTTCTTATGATTTTATCTTCATGTGTGTTATCCATGTCTACTTTCTCCGCTCTATCCTTTTCACTATTTTTCTCCACTTTTCTGTATTCTTGAAAGATTTCCCAAGTTTATTTGTATATTGTTAGACTGCTATGCACTACCTCAAACTTTAGCTTCTGCCTTGTTGGGTTCATTATTCTGTCCCATTATCTAACCATATTTCATTTTATTTTAGTCTATTGTTTAAGAATGGGTAGGCAACATACATAGGGGTTAAGCAGATTCTGGAGCCATCTATACTTACTAGTTTTATCCTAGGGCAACTTACTGAACTTCTTTGTATATCAAGTTCGCATTTGTAAAACAGAAGAGCAATTTATTACAGTATCATTGGGGGGAAAATGAGCTAACATCTGTAAAGTTATTAGAAGAATGCCTGGCATAACATATTGCTATACAAATGTGTATTATTAATGGATACAATGGACCCTTGTATTTGAGTAAGAATATTAAACTGCTCACATTTGACATTTCTTATGTGTTCTGAAGTACCTACAGTTGAAAAAGACTTTCTTAATAGGGCATTTAAAAATTATTCATCCTTATCGTAAGCTGGAGAATGTTTTAATTTTGCCATACGAGCCAAGAAATTCACCCTGGATAAAGTGAACTCTAACCAACATGAGTTTAGAAGGCATAAGAAGACCTGCTAACTTTTTTTCTTTCCAACTTTTATTTTAGGTTCAACAGGTACATTTGTAGGTTTGTTACATGAGTAAGCTGTGTCACAGAGGCTTGGAGTACAGATTATTTCATCACCTACGTAATAAGCATAGTAGCTGGTAGGTAGTTTCTTTTATCCTTACCGTCCTCCCAGCCTCCACTCTCAAGTAGGCTCCAATCTCTATTCTCTTCTTTGTGTCCATGTGTACTCAATGTTTAGCCCTCCCATTTATAAGTGAGAACATGCAGTATCTGGTTTTCTGTTCTTGCATTGATAATGGCCTCCAGCTTCATCCATGTTGCCGCAAAAGCATACTTTTACTCTTTTTATGACTGTGTAGTATTCCATGGTACATATGTACCGCATTTTTGATAGGTATTTAGGTTGGTTGCATGGTTTGCTATTGTGAATGGTGCTGCGATGAATGTACTCATGCAAGTTGCTTTACAGTAGAATGATTTATATTCCTTTGGGTATATACCCAATAACGGGATATCTGTGTCAATTGATAATTCTGTTTAATAGTCTTTGAGATACCTTTGAACTGCTTTCCACAGTGGTTGAACTAATTTATATTCCCACCAACAGTGTATAAGTGTTATCTTTTCTCTGCAACCTTGCTGGCATCTTTATTCTTTGAATTATAGCCGTTCTGACTGGTGGAAGATGGCATCTCATGGTTTTGATTCAGATTTCTCTAATGATTAATGATATTGTGCATTTTTTCATATGCTTGTTGGTTGCATATATGCCTTCTTTTGAAAAGTGTCTATTTATGTCCTTTGCCCATTTTTAATGAAGTTGTTTAGGTTTTGCCTGTTAAGTTCCTTATAGATTTTGAATATTAGACTGTTGTCTGGTGCATAGTTTGCAAATATTTATCTCACATTCCATGGGTTGTCTATTTACTCTGTTAATAGTTTCCTTTGCAGTGCAGAAGCTCTTTAGTTTAATTAGGTCCCATTTGTCAATTTTTGTTTATGTTACAATTGCTTTTTGAGTCTTCATCATGCAATCTTTATCAGGAGCTATATCCAGAAAGGGATTTCTTAGGTTTTCTTTCAGAGTTTTTATAATTTTAAGTCTTATAATTAAGTCTTTAATCTAACCTGAGTTGATACTTGCACGTGGTAAAATGAAGGGGTCCAGCTTCAATCTTCTGCATGACTAGCCAGTTACCCTAGCACCATATATTGAATAGGGAATCCTCTCCCCATCTCTTGTTTTTGTCAACCTTGTTGAACATCAGATGGTTGTAGGTGTGCAGCTTTATTTCTGGTTCACCTAGCCTGTTCCCTTGGTCTATGTGTCTGTTTTTGTACCAGTATCACGCTGGTTTTTTTTACTGTGGCCTTATAGTTTGAAGTTGGGTAGTGTGATACCTCAGGTTTTGTTGTTTTTGCTTAGGATTGTTTTAGTTATTTGGGTTTTGTTGTTGTTGTTGTTGCATATGAATTGCAGACTAGTTTTCTCCAATTCTGTGAAAAAGGTCATTGGTAGTTTTGATAGGAGTAGCATTGAATATTTAAATTACTTTGGGCAGTATGGCCATTTTTACAATACTCATTCTTTCTATCCATGAATATAGAATGGTTTTTCTTGGTTTCATATCTGATTTATTTAGCAGTGTTTTGTAATTCTTGTTGTAGAAATGTAGCAATCTTTCACCTCCCTGGTTAGCTGTATTCCTAGGTATTTTGTGTGTGTGGCTACTGTGAACAGGAGTGTATTCCTGAATTGGCTGTCAATGTGGATCTTCTATGGGTATAGAAATGCTATTGATTTTTACACATTGACTTCATGTCATAAAACCTTGCTGAAGTTGTTTGTCACATCTAAGAGGTTTTGGGCGGAGACTATAGGATTTTTTAGGTATAAAATCATATTGTCTATAAAGAAAGATAACTTGACTTCCTCTCTTCCTATTTGGGTGCCTTTTCTTTCTTTCTCTTGCCTGATTGCTCTGGCTAGGACTTCCAGTACTATTTTGAATAAGAGTGGTGAGAGCGGACATCCTTGTTTTATTCTCGCCCTCAAGGGGAATGCTTGCAGCTTTTGCCTTTCCCAAGATTAAGAAACCCAGAGACACTTTCCATAGAAGAAAGAAATCTCAGAGTTTTAACTCATACCTCACAATATTCATTCTTCTTTTGAAACACGCTTGATGAACTCTGCCTTCATATGCCTACTACATGTCAAATGCTGTTCCAGCCACTGATGCCCTCTTTCTTGAAGCCTAAACATTTAAGTGTGGATTTACAGATGATGGCAATAACAATAGCACAGTTTCATCAATGATAAGTGCTTCAAATATATACCGCCAAGCCAGACATGAGGCCGTGCACCTGTGGTCCCACCTTCTTGGGAGGCCGAGACAGTAAGATCACTTAAGCTCAAGCATTCAAGGCCAGCCTGGGCAAAACAAGGAGACCCCATCTCAAAAAACAAACAAGTGACATCTACATATAGATTTATCTACATCTATATTTATATCTATTGATATATATATATATATATATCTGTGTGTGTGTGTGTATATATATGTATCTATAGATATTGCTAGATATAGATACAACCAGAGAATGACTCTGGGGGAAGGGATGAGTACTTTAGAAAAGAAGATGAATTAAAATGTTTTGAAGAATCATCAGCTGAGCTGAGACCTAAATAACAAGAAATAGTAAAATCATGGAAACATCCTAAGGCCTTTCATTGTCTGACATCAGTATAAGTCTGTTGGGCTCAAAAGAGCAAGAGAAAGCCTGTAGGCATATAGATATGATCAAGGGAGAGAGGCTTGAGATGAGGTCAAAGAAGATGTTGGAAGAAGGCAATCGTGTAGCAATGTGTAAAGACAAAAAAATGTGTGTGTGTGTATATATATATGTATATATAATTTAAAAGCTTATGGGAAGTTTGAAGCAGGAGTATGATATGATCTAGTCATTATTTTTATTGTTTAGAAATTTGATCATAGGGAGAAGCATGTGTGTGGTAGCAGACTGTGCCACTCCAAAATATGCCCCTTTGAGCTGAAGTAATTGAGAAAAAGCAAAAATAAGAAAAGCTCTCTACCCTCCTCCATTTGCCAAAAAGTTGGATACAAGTTTGAAATGTTTTCCTCCCTATTAGGAAAGACAAAAAGTAATCACCAGAGATAACATTTGGCACTTATCTAACTCAAAATAATTTACCAACTAGACTTTGTCTACCGTTAAATTCCTAGATATTTGCCTTCCTACAATTTATTGTCCTAAAAAAAAAACCTAAAATTTCTTTCTCTTTGTTTTGTTACTTCTCTAAAAACTGTTTTGTTTTGTTTTGGTTCGGTTTTTTTTTTTTTTTTTTTTTTTTTTTTTTTGGTAAAATGCTATATAAGCCCTTGTGCTAACTAACTCTTTAAGTTACTTATCTCTAAATGCTCCCATGTCTTGTAAAGGCAATATGCATATCATAAATTTTTGCTTTTGCTTTTTTTAATTAGTCTTTTGTCAGTCCAATTTACAGGGCCCCATTAAGATAGCCTATGATGATAGTAGGACAAAGAATAATTTTTTCTCTTTTTTTTTTTTTTTTTGAGACGGAGTCTCGCTCTGTTGCCTAGGCTGGAGTGCAGTGGCGCGATCGTGCTCACTGCAAGCTCCACCTCCCGGGTTCACGCCATTCTCCTGCCTCAGCCTCCCCAGTAGCTGGGACTACAGGCGCCTGCCACCACGTCTGGCTAATTTTTTGTATTTTCTTTTTTTTTTCAGTCGAGAAGAGGTTTCACCGTGTTAGCCAGGATGCTCTCAATCTCTTGACCTCATGATCTGCCTGACTCAGCCTCCCAAGAAAAAGAAGAATTTTTTTTCTCCACTCCCTGCAGAAGCATGAAAAGCCATTAAGAATAATATTGCAGGAGTTGAAATGAGAGAGTAAGGTAATGTCGGTTGGTGATAATTGTGAAAATGTTGAACAGTGAAGAAGAAGCAAGCCTATAGGAACTCAAACAGACTACAATAGGGAGTGAGGGAAAGACAGGAGGCCAGGGTGACTTACATATAAACACACATACATGCACACACACAAATACGTACATGTGTATGCATGTACATATAAATGTGTCCATGTGTACATACATATTTCTTATTATTAGATATTCAAGCTCCTTTATAAAAAATTGTGATCAAACTTTATATTCAATAATACAATCAGCTTTTATATTATTTTTCTGCTTTTCCAATTGTTTGAAGAATTTCCTAAATAGGAATTAAAATTGTAATAGAAATTTTGAAGGTTACATTGTGAATGCATTTTGAGGCCAATAAAATCTTCTAAAATATAATTGTTTCCATGTAACCTAGCATTTTAGCATTTGAAAGTAGTTTAACTTATTCAATTCCTTTCTAAACATATAAATTGTTGCCAATTTTTGCTGTTACAAGCAGTAATGCAAAACATTGTTGTACTTAATTTGCGAATATCTCTGATTAAATCATCGAAGAAAGGTGTGAATTCTTCAATGTATTAAGACTTCTAATACATTCTGACAAATTGTTTTCCAAGTAGGTTTTGTCAATTTACTCTTGTACTAAGAATATTTATTTATTTATTTACTTACTTTATGTTCTGGGATACAAGTGCAGAAGGTGCAGGTTTGTTACATAGGCATCCATGTGCCATGGTGGTTTGCTGCACCCATCAACTCATCATCTAGGTTTTAAGCCCAACATGCAATAGGTATTTGTCCTAATGTTATCCCTCCCTTTGACCCCCACCCACCGACAGGCCCCAGTATGTGGTGTTTCCCTCCCTGTGTCCATGTGCTCTCATTGTTCAACTGTCACTTATGAGTGAGAACATGCAGTGTTTGGTTTTCTGTTCCTGTGTTAGTTTGCTAAGGATGATGGTTTCCAGCTTCATCCATGTCCCTGCAAAGGACATGAACTCATTCTTTTTTATGGCTGCATAGTATTCCATAGTGTATATGTGCCACATTTTCTTTATCCAGTCTGTCACTGATGGGCATTTGGGTTGGTTCCAAATGCACTAAGAATATTTAAAAGTGGCGTATACCTTGAACATTCGATAAACTCAGAAATATCATTTTCTAATCTTTTCCAATGTAACTGATGAAAATTGCATATCACTTTATAATTTTAATATAATCAAGTCATGTTGAGTGTTTTTATTTCTTTAATGAATATTTTTATTTTTTGTTTATGAACTTTGTATTTTGTCCCTCAGATGCTCTAACATATTTTACCCTCGGTCATACATGTTTCAGATATTTCCTCAGTTGGTATGCCTTGTAATATGAAAATATTTTCACATATAAAAATTGTCTATTTCATACGGTCATGAATGGGGACTAACTTTACCACATATTAAAACATTACAAAGTCTCTATAACTAAAATCACATGGTACAAACTCATGAATATACAGGTAAGTAAAAGAGAATGTAAGGCCAGAGATAGATACAAGAACATATAAAACTTTAATGCATTAAATGTGGCATATTAAATTATTGTTATAAAGGTGACATTTTAGGAAATTATTCTAAGACAATAGATTAAAAGACAAAAATAAATAAAATATTAAAACTATTTTAAAAAGATAAAATTAGATCCTTGATTTACATCAACATGTAAATTAGAATTCTAAATGTAAAGAAAAAAATTGTACCATATAACTGGAAAAAAACAATATAGGCACATTCCTCCTTAACCTGGACATGGAGAATACCTTTCTATTTACAATTAAAATTCCAGATACAAAAAATGACAAATTTATTTAAACATTTTTAAAATTTATAAAGCAAGAAAAAAACACAGACAAAGCCAAAACAGCTAAAAAAAGGAGAGATGATATATATAATAAATAAAGCATAGCTATTCCTAATATATGAAAATCTCTTAAAAATTGAGGGAAATATCTAAAAGAAAACTAGAATGTGCAAATGACATGAACAGACAATTCACAAAACATATATAAAAATGACACTTCATGAAATTATGCTCAATTTTAATCATAATAAAAGAAATATAAACAAAAATTACATTGCTGCTAACTTTCACCTATTACATTAGCAAAAATTAAGTATAACAACACAAAATATTGGTGAGGCTTTGGAGAAATGGATACCTTCATATATTGTGATGAAAATGCAAACTGATGCAACACTTATGGAGGAAATTTTGATAATATCCAATCAAACTATGTATATATTAATCTTCGAAACAGTAATTCCACTTCTAGAAAATTTACACTGAAGGGAAACACCACCAACAAAATGAAAGTATATATGTACTTTGCTGAGAGGGGCTCTCTGACCCTTTTCTGATTCCAAGTGCTGCCTGATTTATGAATTTTTCTTTGCTCAAATGAACTCTTAAATTTATTTTGTATAAAGTTTTCTTTTTTAACATAGGCAAGCCAAAATGAGTGTCAGCTGAGAGGGAGAAGATCATGAGTCTTGATTTAAAGTACTGAATTTGAAATAATAGAAAGTAAAGCAAGTAGAAACACCTAATTATCCTCAGGGATGTGGTATCATCTCTCAGAAAGGAAGAAAGTTGTAGATGCAGATTGGTGAGTATCTGCACAAAGTTGGTGACTGAAACTATGGAAATAAATAAGGTCCCTAAGAGGAGAAGAGAGAAATGATCAGAGAAAAAAGACAACATTTAAAAAAATACTCTGTCTCTTTCTGCTCTGTCACTTTGTGTATGTTCATATCTAAGAGCAAATAAGGGAGTAAACCTGGCAGAAGTTAGCCATTTTAAAATTCATGTTTCTAGCTTCTGCTTATGTCATAGCTACCACCGGAATGATGTTCTTCATAGGAAGGACAAGACAAGGTATGTTAATGGAGTTTTCTTAGTAACTTCAATATGAGCAAATTATGTTTCAGAATCTTTTTATTCAAGACATTTCTATTTCGCACACCTTCTCTAAAGTCCACTTCTCTATGATAGAAACTTGTAAAGTGGGAACTATATTGGTGTACCTAATTTCATAGTTAACCATTTTTCCTCATCTCAAAATTAAAGGGAGTTTTTTTTGTCTATTCAAGTGAATTAAGATGAGAACTTGTTATTGGAGTAAATTTCATAACTGTTTCTTAGCTTAACTTCTTCAACTGCTTTAGAAAAATTGTTAACAATTCCTTCTCAGGTTTATGACTTTAAGTAATACTTGCGTCTTGATTTCTCAAGAATGATAATGCTGGAAGGAATCAATACAGATAATCTAGTCTATACCTTATCTTCTAAAGTGAAATCTCCCAGACAGTAAGCATTTATTGTGTAGATTTCAAATTTGAAAGTGCCTCAGATCCATTTGAGAGCCCTTTAAAATAGAGATGCTGGTCCCCTTCTCCTTAACCCCGAGTCAAAATCCTGGATTAAGGCAAGAATCTGCATTTATCACAACCACTCCAGTTGATGCTAATGCATACGGTGAAAAACAGTCTATTAAACTCATTCATTGAGTCTTCAGATTGCCTAGTAATGTGTTCAATGATGTAATTAAAAACCTAAATAGATGATTTTGTTTAGTCAAGAATTCTGAAAAGCATTCTGCTTAATTTGGACAGAACAGACTTAGGTCAGATTAAAGTACACTATTGAGTACTTTTTATACACTGACAAAGTAAAGGCTATCATCATGATATGTATTTTGTTCAAGATAGATTCTAAGTTACCTTCACCTTCATAGACCTCCTGAGTCTAATTTCTTCATGTAACTCATTTCTCAATTACTTAATAAATTTCTCAAGTTTTTTACTTTCGTCATCATGTATATATGTGTATGTATGTGTTTGTATGTGTATAGTATTGAGAGTAACAATAATAGATTACGATCACTATTCATAAGCTTATCATGTATTACCAAAGATTTAGGCTTTGTTAACATTTTAAGTCTTCTCTAGTTTCAAAATATTCAATAATTAAAGTAAGTAGGTTGGAAAAAAAGAGATTATCAGTCTTCTAGAAGATTTTTCCTTAAGGCTTTTGAAAATTCTTTTTAGAAATCTATCCTTTCAAAATCATATCTCTTACAATGAAAACCAAACTGAAATAGTCTCTGGCAGCTCTCTGAAGTTGTTAAGCAACTACGTGAGGAAAAGTGTGATTTTGGAGAGTCAGAGAAAGTTGTATTTGACATAACCTAGATTCATTAAGAGCTGCTCAGAGCGGGTAAAGAAAGTTAATTGCCATTTGAAATTTGAAAACAAAAATATATTGACTTAAGTTATTGAAAGATCTCATTCACATCTTCTCTTTTCAGGGTGCAAATTTCACTCCAAATCAAAGCATGCCTGCAGATTTCTAGTAGACATGAATCATACATTGTAACGATAGACAGTTGTGCTTGACTTTCTTCAGAGCAATATGCATTCTGAAAAACCCAATACAATTGGAGGTGCACATAATGCTGTTAAGAGCAATTCACTTGGGCCTAAACTCAATTTAGAGATTTTGAATATTTACACAGAAATCTCATCCTGGAGTCCCTTCTTACTTTGCTTCCAGAAGCTTCTGTGGATGTTTATAAGAACAGTATACTTCTGGTAGAGCACAGTGGCTCACGCCTGTAATCCCAACACTTTGGGAGGCGGAGGTGGGCAGATCACCTGAGGTCAGGAGTTTGAGACCAGCCTGACCAACATGGCGAAACCCCATCTCTGCTAAAAATCAAAAAAAAAAAAAAATTAGTCAGCTGTTGTGGCCAGTGCCTGTAATCTCAGCTACTCCAGAGGCTGAGACAGGAGAATTTCTTGAACCCGGGAGGCAGAGGCTGCCGTGAGCCAAGATCACACCATTGCACTCCAGCCTGAGCAACAAGAGTGAAAGCCCGTCTGAAAAAACAGTATACTTCCAAGAAATGTCTAGATTATATGCACAAAGGATGATGAAATCAAATCACCTGTCTATGACATCTTATTTTTAATTTGTTATCCAGTGTTGTCGTGGAAATGTATAGCCAAGTGAAACAGGGAAAGTGACTTCAGAAATTTTCCAAGTATTATTTCTTTGGATTCTTAGAGTATTCCACTTATCTGATAAACATCTTTTTCATAAGAATACAGGGAAAACCTGACCTTTACCAGTGAAATCTAATTAGAATTTGTATTTCAAGATGTCATTGAAGGATATCCAACATGATCTGTGATGATAAACCTTAAATGTATATTCTGTAGGGATAGCATATTATTTTGGAACTTTACATTTCACGCAGCTAGAAAATGTTGGGCTAATCAGAGAAATGCAAATCAAAACCACAATGAGATACCATCTCACACCAGTTAGAATGGCGATCATTAAAAAGTCAGGAAACAACAGGTGCTGGAGAGGATGTGGAGAAATAGGAACACTTTTACACTGTTGGTGGGAGTGTAAACTAGTTCAACCATTATGGAAAACAGTATGGCGAGTCCTCAAGGATCTAGAACTAGATGTACCATATGACCCAGCCATCCCATTACTGGGTATATACCCAAAGGATTATAAATTATGCTGCTATAAAGACACATGCACACGTATGTTTATTGCAGCACTATTCACAATAGCAAAGACTTGGAATCAACCCAAATGTCCATCAGTGACAGATTGGATTAAGAAAATGTGGCACATATACACCATGGAATACTATGCAGCCATAAAAAAGGATGAGTTTGTGTCCTTTGTAGGGACATGGATGCAGCTGGAAACCATCATTCTCAGCAAACTATCACAAGAACAGAAAACCAAACACCGCATGTTCTCACTCATAAGTGGGAACTGAACAATGAGATCACTTGGACTCAGGAAGGGGAACATCACACACCGGGGCCTATAACGGGGAGGGGGGAGGGGGGAGGGATTGCATTGGGAGTTATACCTGATGTAAATGACGAGTTGATGGGTGCAGCACACCAACATGGCACAAGTATACATATGTAGCAAACCTGCACGTTGTGCACATGTACCCTACAACTTGAAGTCTAATAATAATAAATAAATTAAAAAAAAAAAAAAAAAGAAAGAAAGAAAGAAAAAGGATTCAAGAATCACCTGGAATTTCATCACTTAGTAAACACTGATAATATTTTGGTGTATAACTAGCCAGATATTTTTCATACATATACATATACATGTTTTATTAAAATAGTTATAAAATACGAATCATTTTGGAGCTTTCTGTTTTTACTTAAAATGCACAAGCATTGAAAAATAAATGTATTAATAAATGTAAAAAAAAAAAAGAAAATGTTGGGCTAAATAAAAATGAAGAATGTATATTAATCTTTAAGAATAATATATAATTATCATTTTAATATTGCTTTAAAGGTATTTGCTTGATTATTATACTAAAATGCAAGTTTATATATAATCCAAGATCTAGTTAAAAATCTGCAAAATGCGTTTTAGATATAAAATCATTGAACTAATTATATAGCATAAGGTTAATAATTCTCACAATGGAAAATACATTTTTTCTCCTGATGATGTACTCTAACTCTATTTCCTTGATAGAAGTCTTAGTGTTGTGTTCAGGTCTCTCCTATTCTCTGTCATAAACCTACGTAAATATCTAGACCAACAAACTGGCTCTTGTTCATATGGTCCTGCCTTGCAGCTATGCACTCTCATTAGCCAAGGTCATTTAAATACATTTCACATGAAGCACCTAAAGCTCAATGTGCCATTTTGTGTATTTATCAAATTACTAATCAATATGCTACACCACAGTTACCACCAGCCTCTCAGATACTGGAGAATGCCACATGAATTAAAATTGTCCAAGCTGTCATCTGCATAAACAAAATTCGTGTATGCCATTATTTCTTATAGTACAGAGCAATGGAATGTTTTCTAAATAAAAAGAATCATCATCCATATATTACTTAAGCTTAAAATGCTTTATTTTAAACTTTAACAAACCGAGTATTAAACTGGTTTCGATTTCACTTTCTTTCTCCCACATATTACCTCCATTCCATTGGTAAAGTAATTTATTCCATCCTCTGTGGAGAGCCAGGATCTTATTTGCCAGCATATTTATCTTTCCTGCCACTGCACTGTCATTCATCTGCAATCTCCACAGAGGAGCAGACCTGTGCTGAATTGCAATTAGGATTGATTCAACTAAATCCAGGCCACAGAACCGATGCTGACAGGGTGACCTCAAGGGAATTTAAGATGCTGGGTTAGAAAACACACACAGACACACACACACAGAGAAATGGGAGTGTGTATGTCCACAATTCATTAAGTTATTCATGTACTTATTACAATTTGGACCAGAATATACTTTTTTTTCTAGTTTTGGGACTCTAGTACAAAGATAAATGTTTTTTGAGCAAATTTGAAAATGTTTAAAAAATTCCATGCAAATCTCTATGTTGAGGTTTAAACAGTTTGTAAAGACAGAAACCTGATTTCCACTGAGGTTGTGTGTCTTAAGCTTTCTCTTCCCTCTGTGTAGAAAGGGAATCGAATCCAAAGCACTCCAGATAAAGTTTCTATACTCTCACATCTTTGTTGTGACAGATCTTCAGCAGTTCCATCATAATCACCAAAAGAGCATCACCTGTGTGTCAGTTAAATGGTCTAATAGAATTTCCTAAATAATTCTTGGTTCAGTGGGACAGTTTTGTGATTTCAAAAGACAGTAGCCGCAAGCCCAAGCAATAACCTAAGAGTTTTTCTGACCTATCCTATATAACATGTCATATCAATCCTGAGTTTCTGCACTTCACATTAGGCGTCATCTATTATAAAATCCTTGTTACATAGTAGAAGAGAGGAAACTTTGCCATTGGGGAATGAGTCAAACTTACTCTGTAAAGTAAAAAGGAAATTGGAAACGGGTAATAACAGCAGCTGAGTAATCTTCTCTAAGTAGATTTTCTTTACGTTTTTCTCTCAGGAGACAGAATTTTGCTCTCCCAAAGGGATAATGTTGGATGGGTTAGAACAATTTGATTTAATCTAATAAGGGAAATGAGAACATCACAGAAAGCAAAATTCAATAAAGGAAAATCAAACTGAGCAAAGAAGAGGATTATGTAGTTTGGCGAATAGAATAGGGGATGAGGTATCAAAACCCCCTCATTCTTTTTCCTGCTTAACCAAATCACTTCATGCAAAAAGAGCAACAACAAAAAAAGAAAACTCTCCTCCTCTCCCACAACATGGTGACAGTCTGTCAAAAAGTGTCATCATGGGCATTAAGGCTTTAAGGATTTTTCAAACTTTTTTCATTTGTTTGTTTTTCTTTTTGAGATGGAGTCTCGCACCGTCGCCCAGGCTCGAGTGTCGTGGCGTGATCTGGGCTCACTGTAACCTCTGCCTCCTGGGTTCAGACAATTCCAGTGCCTCAGCCTCCCTAGTAGCTGGGATTACAGACATGCACCAGTATGCCCTGCTAATTTGTGTATTTTTAGTAGAGACAGGGTTTCACCATGTTTGCCAGGCTGGTCTCAAACTCCTGTCCTCAAGTGATCCACCTGCCTCGGCCTCACAAAATGCTGGGATTACAGGTGTCAGCCACTGAGCCTGGCTTCAGTTTTATTTTTAAATGTGCACTGCAATTAATTTTATGAAGAAAAAAATAATGAGTTCATTCTCCCCACATGAAGACCACATTTTTCTCTGTAGTTGAAAGAAACTGTACTAAGCAATATATCCTCTCTTTCCATCCTGGGTCAAGAAAACCACTGAAATGGCAGCTGACATTTTGCACAGAATTTTCAGACATATTTATAAGAATTCAAAGAGAAGTTTTCATCCAATGTTTCTGAAACTCTTTCAGTGTGAGTTTACTGATATCTTAGTTTTCAGACTTTTAGTAAAAGGCAGACTCTACAACAAATATCTCTCATATCTGCAACAGTATTATACATACAAACACTTTTTGGAAAATAATGAGTTAGATTGTTTTTTACATAAATTGAAAAGTGACCGGGTGTGGTGGCTCACACCTATAATCCCAGCACTTTGGGAGGCCGAGATGGGCGAATCACAAGTCAAGAGATGGAGAATATCCTGGCCAACACAGTGAAACTCCATCTAAAAATAGAAAAGTTAGCTACGTGTGGTGGCTTTCGCCTGTAGTCCCAGCTATTTGGGAGGCTGAGGCAGGAGAATCACTTGAACCCAGGAGGCAGAGGTTGCAGCGAGCTGAGATCCCACCACTGCACTCCAGCCTGGCGACAGAACAAGACTCTGTCTAAAAAAATAAAAGAAAAAGAAAGAAAGAAAAACATGATACTTGTTACCATCATACTGCCTTGCATATTTTTCCAACACCAACCAGAAAAATTGCCTAGTAAATATGCAAAAAAATTTCATATTATCACTCCCTTGATAGCTAAAGTAGCAAGAAGAGAAGGAAAATATAAAGTATTGAAAAGTGTTGTAAGAATTCATAAAAGCAGTTGAAGAGGTATTACGACCCTGCTTACAAAAGGTAATTATTTCCTGTTTATGTTTATCACTATTAAACCGCTTTTATAAAGTACTGAGACGCTCCACTGGAAATGAAATTACAGAGCAGTTAGACTCAGGAAGTTAAAATGATTAGCAAGGAAAAAAGAAAAAAAATACTCCATGTAATATTTATGGCCGTGGGGTCACTACACAAAATGTGATTCTCAGCTTTGCACCATACAAGCTGTTTTATAACTATGAGATGATTTAGGATCTGGGTAAGTGAGTCACACTAACCAAACTCCCAAAACATTGATTTACTTGCTAAACACTAATTTTTAAAGTAGAGAATATATACACAGTTAACAAAATGCATCAATTTGTTTTTTTAACACTATCATCTCAAAACTAAGATACCTGCAAAATTTGAACTTAGAATGATAAAGCAGTATGTGTGCATGAAAAAAGAACAAAGGTAGTCTGACAGTTTTACCCACTGTTCAATCTCATCTATGGCAGAACCTGAAAAATTTTTAATGGTAGTGTTGATCAGATATAGAAGCTAAATAAATCTGAAAAGTACTTACTATCTATCTCTAATATTTCTTATTATTTTAAAAATCTATCATTAGAACACTTCCATCTACTGGACATGTTTTCATTATAGATTTTTTTTATTAATTACACTCCAATAATTACCTTTCTTTTTATAGGCATTCTTAAAGTTCCTTATGAGATTAAATAAGGGACTCTGATCTAATCCAATCCCAATTGTTAATTACTTTATGGCCTTTTTATGCTTCACAAGTTTTTCATAGATGGTTAATCTTATCCACTTTATGTTGTGTTTTTATTTTTAACTTCTGATATACCTTTTTAATTGTGACGTGTTCAGCCTATTAAAACCTACCGACCCCTAACACTGACTGACAGCAAATATTATATGTATGAATAGAAAACTCCATTTACACATTTTTATGCATCAATGATTTTTAAATAGCATTTATTATTTTATTATTGACTATCAAAGAGACTCGTGATGTATAAGATGAGACATTTTTAACTGCAGATGACAGAAAATCCAACATAAATTGGCTTATTTAATAAGGTGAATTCTATATAACAAAAAACCCAGAACAACTACCATGCCAGAGCTGGTTTATTCTCTGGATCAGTGACATCATAATGAACCTATATGTTTACAATCTTTTAACTAAACCAACCTCAACGTGTAATTCTGTGTCATGATGCTAAGATGGTTATAGCCAGTCTTGGAACTGTATGTAATATATCGATACCCAACCATGAAAAAGGTCTATTTCTTTGTGCTTGTTATGTTATAACAGCAAGAATATTGTTCCAATCTCTGACATATTTCTCTCATATCTCATTGACTATTACTGTATATCATGCCCCTATCTAAATCCAGCACTAGAAAGGAAAATGAACTTTTAGTGATTATTTTAGACAGACTAATAATTTCCAAACTTTACCATGCATCAGTCAAAATTATTAAAACACAGATCACAATTCTCAGACAAAAAAAAAAGATCACATTCAATAGGTCTTTGATGCGGTGAGATAATTTGCATTTTCATAAGTCCACAGGTGATACTAATATTGTTGCTCATAGAAAAACATTTTGAGAACCACTGGTTTAGTGTGTACACTGATTAGTCCTCTTATACAACCAGGGAATATCATTTACATCAGAAGAATCAAATTCAGGGACCAAGATGATGAGATATACACAAAAGTTAAGTTATAGTAAGAAACTTAAAAACAAATTTGACCCGATTCACACATATAGAAATATTTTTATGAGAGATTACAGCAATTGATTGAATGTAGATTAAGAAAAAAAGTTGTATTTTGAGATAGTGTTCAATCTCAAGCTGGGCCCTTTTGAAACCTAGGAAATGTTTTAGATAGATAGATATAGATATAGATATAGATATAGATATAGATATAGATATAGATGTATAATCTAAATCATTTTAAAGCTTCGAGTATTTTTTTCTAGTTTACCAAAAAAGGAGAATCTATTGCAAACCAATTATTGTCAGGGAGAAATAATCGTAATGGACCATGGATAGGATTTGCAATATAAATGAGATAAGGGTACAGAGAAAAATTGAATTGAGTTTTCCCTGAACTCTACAGAATAGGTACGGATATCCAGGTAGCCCCTAAACCCCTGGACTTGGATTGGCAGAGCTTGGAATAGAACCAACATACAATGCTTCTCAAACTTGAGTGTGCTTGTGCAGCAATGGGGGATGGTGCTAAAATTCAGGTTATAATTTAGGATCTCTGAAGCAAGATGGGAGATTCTGTGTTTCTAACAAGTTCCCAGATGTTGTCAATGTTACTGGAACCAGAGCTCCTTTTGAACAGCAAGGTTATATAATCAGTTTCAAATATAAGCCTAGGCAGACCTTGTTACAATTGGCTGGCCACAGAAGAATTACCTAGGAAACTTGTAAAACAGCAATGAAGAACTAGTAAATTGTTTTAAAGAAGGAACTGAAGAATGGATTAAAGAGAATATGACAGGTAGCAGGGAGAGAAGTAAAGAGAGTATCTCAATAGTCTGCGAAAAAGCTGATGAAATTCTGAATAAACCATGAAGTTGAAGAGGAAGAAACATTTTTCAAGAGACATTTATGATATAGAAAGTAAAAACTGGTAAATATGATTTATTATGTGTGTGTGTGCATTGACACATGCACAAGGAAAACACAAACATAGATCTGACTAGGAATAAATGGGCTGATAAATTAGCATTCACAAAAACAAGGTACAAAGATGGGGGGAAAGTTTAGAGAGAATTAGAGAGAGTTCAGCTGCAAACATATTGAATATTTCAAGCTTGAAACACACATATACTCAGGAGAGAATTGCATGGCAGTGTCTGAAGCAAGGATGAGATCAAGATTTTGAAAGTATCTGTCTGCAGGTGATAGTTGAAACTATTGTGTTAAGATGGCCCAAGCAAGAAAAAAAGAGAAAATAGATAAGAAGAAAATTATGATCATTACTAACATTCAAGGAACCCATTGAGAAAAATAATCTGACAAAAGAGAATAAGAAAAATGCGATCAAAGAAGTGGTGAATATTGAAATGCAAGGATGGCAATTATTTCAAAGAGGACTCAGAGGTCAAATAAGATAGGAACTGATTATAACTCACTGTGTTAGGTTATAAAAAAAAAATCACTAGTGACCTTGGCAGTGGAGGGAAAATTGACTAAGAAAGAGAATTTAAGTTTTTTTAAAAAGGGATAATAGTGTGAATATGAAAAAATATTGTGAGGACTGTGTATACAACGTATTATGTCATCACTGAGAAAAGCAATAAGTGATAGGAACCTAACAGATAAACTCAAGGGAAATATTTAACCTAGTTCAAATTCCCAGGAGCAAAGAATTTTGCTAACAGTTCCACATTATCAGAGCACTTGGATTTACATTGGAAAGTGTGTCAAATAGATTATTAAAAAAAAAAAAAAACTAACTAAAACTGCTAAGAAGATTTTTGATAAGCCCACTGAGCTAAGACTTTTCATGAATAAAGTCTGAAACAAGCAGCAAAAGCAGAAGACACAGTGACTTGGTTAAAAAGATATTGTGAAATACTAGTAGCCACAGGAAAGTGTCAGACTGGTTTGGATTTCATATCAAAGAGAGACAGAGACAGAGGAATACTCCACTCTGAATATGAGACAATAGGTCTAAGTAACTGCCCAGTGAATTTGATTTAGAGGTGGAGAACTTTAACCGATGTAAGGGACGGCTGAGCACTTGCCATAAATGTGGTTCAAGAACTCCACAGAACGTAATGTGTAGTTAGAAACAGCTCCAGGTGTTCAGGATATTGACAGAGTAATGTCATTCTGTTATCAGGAAGAGGACAAGAAAGGACACATTAGTATTAGCTGTCCAATGAACAAGAAGATATTAACAGGAGACAAATAGAGCCAAACCAGCCTCAAAGATCCAGAATTAAAATTTAAAGTGGAAAATCTGGACTTTTAACATTTGGTTCACTGAAATACAGGTAAGTGGGAGTAGCGGAAAAGACTAAAAGGAATAGAAGACAGTAAAATTGAGCTTCCACCTAAAATAATGTTGGGATTCAGAGACTGGAGCAATGGAAAACTGAAATTAGTACAGAATAACCCAAGACAGAGTCTGAGCCTGCTTGATAAATATAATTATACTCCATGCTTACAAATAATAGTTTTTGTTTTGGAAAAACATCTAGAGGAATTAATGAGGGAGAAGAAAAGCAGAGAATTATACATTCCCCAGAATTTTTACAAAAGTTGGGGGGAAATGGAAGTAGAAAATAGCAGAGCAGACCAGGCACAGTGGTTTGTGCCTGTAATCCCAACACTTTGATAGGCGAAGATGGGCATATCATTTGAGCCCAGGAGTTTGAGACCAGCTTGTCCAACATGAGGAAACCCCAATGATACAAAAATTTAAAAAATTCACTGGGCGGGAGGTTGAGGTGGGAGGATCACCTGAGCCCGGGAAGGTGGAAGCTGCTGTGAACTGTGGTAATCACACCACTGCACTCCAGCCTAGGAGACAGAGTGTGTCCCTGTCCACCCCCAACCCTCCCCCAAAAAAAAGAAAAAGAAAAAAGAAAATAGCAAAGCACTCTTCCCCTCTTCCCTTCTGTGACCATCACCAAAGCAGCAGCAGTCAAAATGAAGTTCAATCCCTTTGTGGCTTCTGACCAAAGCAAGAACGCAAAAGATGTTTCAATGAACCTTCCCTCATTCTCAGGAAGATTATGTCTTCCCCCTCTTTCCAAAGTGCTGTGACAGAAGTTGAAGGTTAGATCTACGTCCATCCAAAAGAATGATGGAGTTCATGTTGTGTGAGGACACTAACAGGTCAGCAAAGCAGTCTACATTTACAGGAAGAAGTATGTCATCTTCACTGAATGAATGCAGCAGGAAAAGGCTAATGGCACAACTGCTCATATGGGCGTTCACCCCAGCAAGGTGGTTATCACTAGGCTAAAACTGGACAAAGATGGCAAAAAGACCCTTGAATGAAAAGCCAGATTCACCAAGTAAGAAAGAAACCCTTGAATGAAAAGCCAGATTCACCAAGTAAGAAAGAAAAAGGGCAAGTAAAAAAGTAAATAAATAAATAAGAAAAAAGGAAACTGAGAAGATGCAGGAATAAAGTAATCTCATATACAACTTTCATTAAAAACTTGCTAAACTGAAAAGAAAAAGAAAATCACAGTGTGATAGAAGTAAAAGAATTAAAGAAAAGATCACCTAAACCCACAAAGAGATCCTGCAAATCATAAAAGAGGTACGTAAAATCAGTTAAATACAAAGAAGCCTGGAGAAACTGCTTGCATAATTAAAGGAAGAACTGAAGAAAAGGAAAAAATGGACGGAATTAAGTCTATTGTTGTCATGAACCACTGCAATATGATTGAATGCACAAGTAAATTTGTTTTACTTCTATGGTATCTGTCTTTAGAAAGAATTGTAACTCAGTTACATAAAAATGGCATTTTTATTTTTTAAAATATACAGTGAAAATCAAAGGAAATAATGCAAGCAAACGTGTTTTGATGAAGTTAAGTACTCTACGTGGAAGGTATTATTATTATTATCTTTATCTTGTGATTCCAGCACTAATTTTCAGTGTTTATACCCTTGGCTCATAGCTAAGCAATTTTAATTCCTTCTATGGATAAGATGTCATTATGTTGTAGCTAATACTCTACCAAGTTCTAAATATATTTTAGTTAAGTGTTTACCTTCTGTAAACTCATTTTCAGTGCTATCAAGAAAATCCATCAGTTTCTTAATGGAAAAAATCAATTTTTCCAGTTTAACTTATTTTTGATTAAAAGAAAACTAATTTTCCATGTACTCTTTTTAAAAAGACATGCTTATTTCTCAAATATTTGTGTTTCTACCTCAAAAAGAAAAAGAGGCTGTATACAAGGCATTATTTTAGTAGACTTAAAACACAAGTAAAATGAAGTGGTATTCTGCATTCCAGAATTCTGTGTTATAGATAAATTCCTACTAAAACATAACTGCCTGAGCCTTAGATTACTTGAGGCCAAGAGTAAGACCAGCCTGAGCAATAGCCTAACGTCATCTATATAAAATATTTTTAAAATGGTCAGGTGTGGTGGTGCATGCCTGCAATCCTAGCTACTCAGGAGCCTGAGACAGGAGGATGGTTTGAGCCAAGATTTCAAGGCTGCAGTGAGCCGTGATTGTGTCACTGCCCTCCAGCCTGAGTGACAGAGCAAGACCCTTTCTCTAAATAAATAAATAATTAGTTAAAAAGAGATAGCTGAATTCTGTGTGTCCTTTATCCCATTCACAAAGGAGTCCTCATTACCTAATCACTTCCAAAAATGCCTCACTTCTTAACATGACCACAACAGGGATTAAGTTTCAACATAAATTTCAGAGGGGACACCATCATTCAAACCATAGCATTCTGCCCCTGCCCCCTTCCCAAAATTCATGTCCTTCTCACATACAAAATACTTTCATTCCATCGCAATAGCCCCAAAAGTCTTAACTCATTCCAGAATCAACTTTAATGTCTAAGTCCAAAGATTCCTCTAAATATTGCCTGAATTAGATATGGATTAGACTCAAAGTATGATTCATCCTGAGGCAAATTTCTGTCCATCTGTAAGTGAGATCAGCTTATATACTTCAAATACAATGATAGGACAGTCATAGGACAGACGTTACCATTCCAACAGGAGGAAGTAGGAAAGGGGAAAGAGGCAATAGATTCCAACAAAATCTAAATCCCTATACGGCAAACATTTAATCTTGAAGTTTAAGAATAATCTTTGACTCCATGTCCTGTCTTCTGTACAAACTGGAGTAGGAGTAGGGCGCCCAAGGCTCAGCAAGAGCCTGTTGTGTGAACTGAGCTCTGCTGGACTCAGTTCACACAACAGCTCTCTTTATTTGGAGTCAAATGCCTGCAGCTCTCCCTGGCTGATATCACACTCTGGTGTCTCCATAGTTCTTGGGTCTTGGAGATGGGCCCTCTCTCATGGCTCCACTAAACACTGCCATAGTAAGGACTCTCTGCAGTGGCCCTGCCTCTGTTGCTCCACTAAACATTGCCCTGGTGGTAATCTCTGTGCTGGCTCCCACCCTGTGGTATTTTTCTGCCTGATCCCTGAAGCATCCTTTGAAATCTCAGTGAAGATTGCCATGCCTCTACAGCTTGTGCACTCTGTGCACCTGCAGATTTAGAACCACATGGATGCCACAAATTTGTATGGCTTGTGCCTTCTGGAGTGGTAGTCCATGCCACACCTGGGCCCACTTGAGCCACAGCTGAAGCAGCCAAGGAGCACTGTTCTAGAATGCAGGAAGCAGAGACTTGAGACGACCCCGGGCAGTCAAGGAAGGAGACCTAAGGATGTAATTAAAAGGCCCCACTTCTTAATACCACCACAATGGGGATTAAGTTCCAACACCATCATTCAAACAATGGCAGTTACCTTCAAGATAAATCTGGAAACTTAATTTTGTTTAAGTGTGATAAAATCACTCTGGTAAATTTTTAAAATAATCTCCTGATACACATACACAGGCACACACACACACACACACACACATCATTTTACTTTTCAATGCATTTGAATGTATTTATATTAAATATTTTTCTTAGTGTTATCTCTCCTTATGACAAATTAGTCATATTACTGTATATGAGAAACTCAACTTTTAAAAAAGTGAGGCTCAATTGTGGGGAAAAGAAAGATCAGACTGTTACTGTATCTATGTAGAAAGAAGTACACATAGGAGACTCCATTTTGTTCTGTGTTTGAGGTGCTGTTAATCTGTGACCCTACCCCCAACCTTGTCCTTGCAAGAGACATGTGCTGTGGTGACTCAAGGTTTAAAG
The DNA here is from genome assembly GCF_047675955.1 of Chlorocebus sabaeus. Classification (NCBI taxonomy): domain Eukaryota; kingdom Metazoa; phylum Chordata; class Mammalia; order Primates; family Cercopithecidae; genus Chlorocebus; species Chlorocebus sabaeus. Next base: position 4,739,273 of record NC_132927.1, read on the forward strand.
GATTTGGGGCTGTGCAGGGTGTGCTTTGTTAAACAAGTGCCTGAAGGCAGTATGCTTGTGAAAAGTCATCACCATTCTCTCCAGGGACATGTACACAGCCAAGGGTCGCAGGGACCTCTGCCTAGGAAAGCTAGGTATTGTCCAAGGTTTCTCCCCAAGTGATAGTCTGAAATATGGCCTCGTGGGAAGGGAAGGACCTGATCGTCCCCCAGCCTGACACCCGTGAAGGGTCTGTGGTGAGGAGGACTAGTACATGAGGAAGGAAGGCCTCTTGGCAGTTGAGGTAGAGAAAAGCATCTGTCTCCTGCCCGTCCCTGGGTAATGGAACATCTCGGTGTGAAATCCGATTGTATGTTCTGTTTACTGAGAAAGTAGAAAACCGCCTTAGGGCTGAAGGTGGGATGTGCTAGCAGCAATGCTGCTCTTTATGCACTAAAAAGATTTATGGAGATGTTTGCATATGCATATCAAGGCACAGCACTTTTCCTTAAACATATTCGTGTCACAGAGATCTTTATTCATGTCTTACTGCTGACCTTCTCCCTATGATGATCCTATTATCCTGCCACTTCCGTTTTTCTAAGATGGTAAAGATAATGATCAGTAAATGCTGAGGGAACTCAGAGACCGGTGCCGGCGTGGGTCCTCTGTATACTGAGCGCCGGTCCCCTGGGCCCACTTTTTCTTTCTCTATACTTTGTCTCTGTGTGTCATTTCTTTTCTCAAGTCTCTCATTCCACCTAACAAGAAACGCCCACAGGTGTGGAGGGGCAGGCCACCCCTTCACTCAATGGATACAGAACTGAAACTCAAGGCTTGCTTTAGGAAAAAGAGCCAAAAGAGCCAACTTGCTAAATTTCCTGTATAATATATGTATGACAATGAAACTATCACCCTAAAACTGGAAAACCTGAGAAAGGACTCTGGTACTGTAAACATGTGAGATTACTAAGGTCATTTAAAGGTAATTAGAAAATGAGCTAATTCAATAATCATGTTACTTCTCAAACAAATGTTGCATATGGGACAAAAGTAGATGATTTGTTTTATGAGATATATTAAAATGAATGTACTATCAATTTTATGACACTTACCCCACAACTGTTTGGAAATATTAATATTAGATCTAATGGCTATTTGAATTCCTTCAGAACCATCTAAATTTTTTTGAAAATATTCTCGTTAAATTCATTATATTTCATTGTGATCAAGAGGGATTTATTCTAGATATGTAAGGCTGGTTCAACATCAGAAAAAAAAATCAAAATAAGTCACCATATCTCCAAGCTAAAATGTAAAAATATGCTCATAAAATTTACTCAGAGAAAGCATTTGATGAAATATGACACCCATTTTTCAACAAGTGGGGAATACAAAAGAATTATCTCAATTTCATAAAGAGTGTCTACATAAGCCTATATCTAACATCATACTGATGATAAAAGACTGAATACTTTGCCTTTCAAACAAGGAATAAGTCAAGAATGTCTGTTTTTTCTATTGAACAGACATTCAGACAGAATTTCCACTGAGTTCAATAAGGCAAGACAAGCAAACAAACAAACAAAAAGAGATATCATTTATAAAGGAAGAAATAAGCCTGTGCTACTTGAAGGGGGCATGATCATTTACATAGAAAATTCCAAGGGATTAAAAAAAAAAAGTAAATCTTTTAGACCAAATAAACGAGTCTAGCAATGTCATAGAATCAACACACAAAAATCAAGAACATTTATATAGACAAACAATAAACATGTAGAAACTTAAATTTAAAATGCAATGCCATTTATAGTTATTCCACAAATAAATTCTTAAAAATCTGTATTAGGATTCTCTAGAGAAACAGAAATAATGTATACATATGTATAAGATGATTTTTTATGGGAATTGGTTTACACAGTTGTGAAAAATGAGAAGTCTCAAAATGTGCTGTCTGCAAGCAGGAGAAGCAGGAAAGAAGATGGTATAATTTCGTCTTATTCCAAAGGACGGAAAACCAGTGGAGCCAAGGATGTCATTCCAACTCTGAGGCTGAGGGCTTCTGTTTGGTAGTGGTGATGCTGGTGCAAATCATGGAGTCCAAAGAGTGAACAACCAGGGGCTCCAACCAGGAACCTGTTGGAGGCAGGAGGAAATGTATGTCCCAGCTCAAGAAAAGTGAGCACATTTGCCCTTCCTCCACCTTTTTGTTCTATTTAGGCCCTCAACGGACTGGATGATGCCTCACCTTGGTGAGTAATCTTCTTTACTCAGTTAACTGATTCAAATACTAATCTCTTCTGGAAACACCCTGACAGACACATCCAGAAATAATGTTTTGTCAGCTATTTGGTCATCCCTTAACCCCATCAAGATGACATGAAATTATCACAGGTCTATGTGTGGGATATGTGAGTTGAAAATTACAAAATATTGATTGATAAAATTTTAAAATACCTAAATGAACATGGAAATACATAATGTTTATAGATTGGAAAACTCAACAGAATAAAGAGATAATTTCTTCCCTGGTTGGTGTACAGGTTTTAAACAATTTCTACCAAAATCCCAGCAAGATTTTTGTAGACATAGACAATTTTCTTAGGCCCTAGACTAGGTAAAATAATCTTAACAAAGAAGTATAAAAAGGGAATAATTACTTCACTTGTTATTAAGGCCTACTATATATCCAAAGTAATCAAAATAGTTCAGTAATGGCAGAGGGCTAGAAACATAGATTAATAGGACAGACTAGAGAACCTAGAAATAGACCCACACAGCTATGCCCAACTGAATTTTGACAAGGGGGCAAAAAATATTCAGTAGAAAAACAACAGCCCTTTCAAAAAGTGGTGAGAGAGAAATTGAACATCCATAAGAAAAAATATTAACATTAACCTAACTAAAAATGATCACCAATTTAAATATAAAATGTGAACTCATAAAATGTTTAGAAAAAACATAGGAGAAAATTGGAGAGTATAGGATTAGCCAAATAACTCTTAGACATGACACCAAAACCATGCCCCTTTAAAGAAAACAATTAACAATTTGGATTTCATCAACATTTTTAATAACTTTTACTATATAAAATCAGATATGAAGAAAATGAAGTCAAGGTATGTATCAGGCCTCTGAGCCCCAGCTAAGCCATCATATCCCAGGTGACCTGCACATATACATCCAGATGGCCTAAAGCAACTGAAGATCCACAAAAGAAGTGAAAATAGCCTTAACTGATGACATTCCACCATTGTGATTTGTTCTTGCTCCACCCTAACTAATAGGATATATTCTCCCCAACCCTTAAGAAGGTACTTTGTACTCCTATCCCAAACCTATAAGAGCTAATGATAATCACACCACCCTTTGCTGACTCCTTTTTCGGACTCAGCCCACCTGCACCCAGGTGAAATAAACAGCCTTTTGCTCAAACAAAACCTGTTTGGTGGACTCCCTTCACACAGACGCGCATGACATTTGGTGCTGAAACCCAGGACAGGAGGACTCCTTCGAGAGACCAGTCCCCTGCCCTCGCCCTCACTCCATGAGGAGATCCACCTATGAGGATGGGTCCTCACAGCAACCAGCCCAAGGAACATCTCACCAATTTCAAATCCAGAAAGTGGTCTTTTCACTCTTCTCCAGCCTCTCTCACTACCCTTCAATCTTCCTCTCTCACTACCTTTCAATCTCCGTGTTCTAGGAATTCCAGTTCTTTTTCTTTACTAGTAGAGACAAAGGAGACACATTTTATCTGTGGACCCAAAACTCTGGCACTGGTCACAGACTCAGGAAGACAGTCTTCCTCTGTGGGGACGCCTGCCTGATTATTCACCCACACTCCATTGATGTCTGATCACTGCAGGGACTCCTGCCTTGGTCACTCACCCACATTCCCTTGGTGGCAAGTCAATTGTAGGGACACCTGCTTAGACTGCTCACTCACATTGCAGCCCAGGGTTGCTCACCCCGCACCCCCTTCTCTGTGTCTCTACCCTCTCTTTTCTCTGGGCTTGCCTCCTTCACTATGGGCAATCTTCCACCCTCCATTCCTCCTTCTTCTCCCTTAGCCTGTGTTCTCAAAAACTTAAAACCTCTTCAACACACACCTGACCTAAAACCTAAATGCCTTTTCTTCTGCAATATCATTTGACCCAGTACAAACTCAACAGTAGGTCCAGGTGGCCACAGAATGGCACTTTCAATTTGTCTATCCTACAAGACCTAGATAATTTTTGTCAAAAAATAGGCAAATGGTCTGAGGTGCCTGATGTCCAGGCATTCTTTTTTTTTTTTTTTTTTTTTTTTTCTTTTTTGAGATGGAGTCTCGCTCTGTCGCCCAGGCTGGAGTGCAGCGGCGCGATCTCAGCTCACTGCAAGCTCTGCCTCCTGGGTTTACGCCATTCTCCTGCCTCAGCCTCCCAAGTAGCTGGGACTACAGGCACCTGCCACCTCGCCCAGCTAGTTTTTTGTATTTTTTAGTAGAGACGGGGTTTCATCGTGTTAGCCAGGATGGTCTTGATATTCTGACCTCGTGATCTGCCCGTCTCGGCCTCCCAAAATGCTGGAATTACAGGCTTGAGCGACCGCGCCCAGCCAATGTCCAGGCATTCTTTAACACATCAGTCCCTTCCTAATGTTTGCTCCCATTGCGACTCATCCCAAATCTTTCTTCTTTCTTTCCTGTTTGTTCCTTCAGTCTCCACCCCAAACTCTGAGTCCTGTGAATTCTCCTTTTCTATGGACCCATCTGACCTCTCCCCTCCTGCCCAGGCTTCTCCTCGCCAAGTTGAGCCAGGTCCCAATTCTTACTCAGCCTCCACTCCCCCACCCTATAATCCTTCGATCACCTCCCCTCCTCACACCTGGTCTGGCTTACAGTTTCACTCAGTGACTAGCCCTCTCCGACCTGCCCAACAGTTTCCTCTTAAAAAGGTGGCTAGAGCTAAAGGCATAGTCAAGGATAATGTTCCTTTTTCTTTAGCCAACCTCTCCCAAATCAGTTAGTGTTTAGGCTCTTTTTCATTAAATAAAAAAACCCAGCCCAGTCTGTGGCCCGTTTGGCAACAACCCTTAGACACTTTACTGCTCTAGATCCAGAGGGGCCAGAAGATTGTCTTATTCTCAATATGCATTTTATTACCCAACTCACTCCTGACATTAGATGAAGCTCTAAAAATTAGATTCTGGCCCTCAAATCCCACAACAGGACTTAATTAACCTCATCTTCAAGGTGTACAGTAATAGAGAAAAGGCAGCCAAGTGGCAATGTATTTGTGAATTGCAATTATTTGCCTCTACTGTGAGAGAAACCCCAGTCACATCTCCAACACATAAGAACTTCAAAACGCCTAAGCCACAGCTGCCAGATGTTCCTTCAGGACCTCATCCCCCAGGATCTTGCTTCAAGTGCTGGAAATCTGGCCATTGGGCCATGGAATGCCTGCAGCCTTGGATTACTCCTAAGCTGTGTCCCATCTGTATGGGACCATATTGGATATCAGACTGTCCAACTCACCCAGCAACCACTCTCAGAGCTCCTGGAACTGGAGTCCCTGGAACTCTGGCCCAAGCTCTCTGACTGACTCCTTCCCAGATCTTCTCAGCTTAGTGGCTAAAGACTGATGCTGCCCTGTTGCCTTGGAAGCCTACAGGACCATCACAGAGGCTTTGGGTAACCCTTACAGTGGAGGGTAGTCTGTCCCCTTCTTAATCAATATGGAGGCTACCCACTCCACATTACCTTCTTTTCAAGGGTGTGTTTCCCCTTCCTCCATAACTGTTGTGGGTATTGATGGCCAGGCTTCTAAACCTCGTAAAACTCCCCAACTCTGTTGCCAACTTGGACAACATTCTTTTCTGCATTCCTTTTTAGTTATCCCCACCTGTCCAGCTCCCTTATTAGGTCAAGACATTTTAACTAAATTATCTGCTTCTCTGAATATTCCTGGGCTACAGCCACACCTCATTGCCACCTTTTCCCCCAGTTCAAAGCCTCCTTCGCATCCTCTCCTTGTATCTGCCCACCATAATCCACAAGTATAGGACACCTCTACTCCCTCCTTGGTGATGGATATGATGCACCTTTTACCATCCCATTAAAATCTAATCACCCTTAGCCCACTCAATGCCAATATCCCATCCCACACCACGCTTTAAAAGGATTAAAGCCTGCTATCACTGGCCTGTTATAGAAAGGCCTTTTAAAGCCTATAAACTCTCCTTACAATTCCCCCGTTTTACCTGTCCAAAAACCAGACAAGTCTTACAGGTTAGTTCAGGATCTGCACCTTATCAACCAAATTGTCTTGCCTATCCACCCCGTGGTGCCAAACCCATATACTCTCCTATCCTCAATACCTCTTTCCACAACCCATTATTCTGTTCTAGACAAACCTAACTAACCCCATAAATCCTAAATCCTTTCCCCACTCCCCTTTCCATTCCTTAAAAAAACAGCCATAAAAGCTGCTCCCACACTAGCTCTTCCTAACTCATCCCAACATTTTTTGTTACACACAGCTGAAGTGCAGGGTTGTGTGGTCGGGATTCTTACACAAGAGCCAGAATGCACCCTGTAGCCTTTCTGTCCAAACAACTTGACCTTACTCTTCTAGCCTAACCCTCATGTCTGCATGTGGCAGTTGCCACTGCTTTAATACTTTTAGAGGCTATCAAAATCACAAACTATGCTCAAGTCAGTCTCTACAGTTCTCATAACTTCCAAAATCTATTTTCTTCCTCACACCTGATGCATATACTTTCTGCCCTCCAGCTCCTTCGGCTATACTCACTCTATGTTGAGTCTCCCACAGTTACCATTGTTTCTGCCCCAAACTTCAATCTGGCCTCCCACATTATTCTGGTTACCACACCTGACTCCCATGACTGATCCACCTGACGTCACTCCATTTCCCCATATTTCCTTCTTTCCTGTTCCTCACCCTGATCACACTTGGTTTATTTATGACAGTTCCACCAGTCCTAATCACCACTCACCAGCAAAGGCAGGGTGTGCTATAGTATCTTCCACATCTATCATTGAGGCTACCACTCTGCCCCCCTCCACTACCTCACAGCAAGCCAAACTCATTGCCTTAACTCGGGCCTTCACTCTTGCAAAAGGACTATACATTAATATTTATACTGACTCTAAATATGCCTTCCATATCTTGCACCACCATGCTGTTATATAGGCTGAAAAAGGTTTCCTCATGATGCAAAGGTCCTCCATCATTAATGCCTCTTTAATAAAAACTCTTCTTAAGGCTGCTTTACTTCCAAAGGAAGCTGGAGCAAGGGCCATCAAAAGGCATCAGATCCCATTGCTCAGGGCAATGCTTATGCTGATAACGTAGCTAAAGAAGCAGCCAGCGTTCCAACTTCTATCCTTCACAACCAGTTTTTCTCCTTCTCATCAGTCACGCCCACCTACTCTCCCACTGAAACTTCAACCTATCGGTCTCTTCCCACACAAGGTAAATGGTTCTTGGACCAATGAATATATCTCCTTCCAGCCTCATAGGCCCATTCTATTCTGTTGTCATTTCATAATTTCTTCCATGTAGGTTATAAGCTGCTAGTCCATCTCTTAGAACCTCTCATTTCCTTTCCATCATGGAAATCTATCCTCAAGGAAATCACTTCTCAGTGTTCCATTTTCTATTCTATTACTCCTCAGGAATTGTTCAGGCCTCCTTCCTTCCCTACATATCAGGCTTGAGTATTTACCGCTTCCCAGGACTGGCAAATTGACTTTACTCACATGCCCCAAGTCAGGAAACTAAAATACCTCTTGGTCTGGGTAGACATTTTCACTGGATGGGTAGAGGCCTTTCCCACAGGGTCTGAGAAGGCCACCATGGTCATTTTTTCCTTCTGTCAGACATAATTCCTCAGTTTGGCCTTCCCACCTCTATACAGTTTGATAAAGGACCGGCCTTTATTAGTCAAATCACCCAAGCAGTTTCTCAGGCTCTAGGTATTCAGTGAAACCTTCATGCCCCTTACTGTCCTCAATCTTCAGGAAAGGTAGAATAAACTAATGGTCTTTTGAAGACACACCTCACTAAGCTCAGCCTCCACTTAAAAAGGACTGGACAGTACTTTTACCTCTTGCCCTTCTTAGAATTAGAGCTTGTCCTCGAGATGCTACAGGATACAGTCCATTTGAACTTTTATATGGATGCACTTTCTTGCTTGGCCCAAACCTCATCCCAGTCACCAGCCCTCAAGGTTACTATCTTCCAGTCCTCCAGCAGGCTAGACAGGAAATTCATCAGGCTGCTAATCTTCTCTTGCCTACTCCAGATTGCCAGCCATATGAAGACACCCTAGCTGTACGATCAGTTCTTGTTAAGAATCAGACACTCAAACTCTACAACCTCAGTGGACCAGACCCTACTTAGTCATCTATAGTAAAGCAGCTGCTGTCCACCTGCAGGACACTCCCTATTGGGTTCACTGCTCCAGAATAAAGCTGTGTCCATTTGACAGCCCTCCTAATCTCTCCTCTTCCTCCTGGAAGTCGCAAGTACTCTCCCCTACTTCCCTTAAACTCACTCACATTTCTGAAGAACAGTAATAACCCTCATGAGTCTAATACATCCCTTCATTCTATTAAGTCTATTCATCCTTACCCTACTTTTTACAACAGGGCTTTATGCAGTCACCCCCACTACTTGGACTGCACCCCAAAATCTTGTCATCCCTACTATCTTCTGTCTAGTCATTCTCCTATTCACCATTCTCAACTACTCATAAATGCCCTGCTCTTGTTTGCACTGCTTCTCCAAGAGAAGTGTTTCCACTGTTTCTCCAAGCCATCACAGCTGATATCTCCTGGTGCTCTCCCCAAACCACCACTCTTAACTCCCTCTTAGAGTGGATAGATGATCTTTGCTGGCATGGAACCCTCCAATATTTTCACCCTGATAAAGTCCTATTCCTTAGTTTATACTTACTCTTATTCTCATTCCCCTTCTTATGCTACCCTGTACCTCTCCCCAGCTATCTCCACCACACTATCAATCTCACTCACTCTCTCCCAGTCATTTCTAGTCCTTCTTTAGCAAACAATTGCTGGCTTTGCATTTCTCTTTCCTCCAAAACCACTGAAGCCTCAACTGACTCACTGCTAGAAAAGGGGACTCTGTATATTTTTAAATGAAGAGTGTTGTTTTTACCTAAATCAATCTGGCCTGGTGTATGACAAAATAAAAATACTCAAGGATAGAGCCCAAAAACTCACCAATCAAGCAAATAATTACGCTGAACCCCCTTGGACACTCCCTAATTGGGTGTCGTGGGACCTCCCAAATTCTTCGTCCTTTAATACCTATCTTCCTCCTTCTCTTATTTGGACCTTGTGTCGTCCTTCCATTTAGTTTCTCAATTCATACAAAACTGCATCCAAGCCATCACCAATCATTCTATATGACAAATTCTCCTTCTAACAAGCCCACAATATCATCCCTTACCCCAAAATATTTCTTCAGTTTAATCTCTCCCACTCTAGGTTCCCATGCCGCTCTAATCTCACTCTAAACAGCCCTGAGAAACATCACCCATTATCTCTCCATACCACCCCCCAACATTTTCACTGCCTCAACATTTCACCACCATTTTGTTTTGTTTTTCTTATTAACATAAGAAGACAGGAATGTCAGGCCTCTGAGCCCAAGCTAAGCCATCATATCCCCTGTGACCTGCACGTATACATCCAGATGGCCTGAAACAACTGAAGATCCACAAAAGAAGTGAAAATAACCTTAACTGATGACATTCCACCATTGTGATTTGTTCCTGCCCCACCCTAACTGATACAATATATTCTCACCCGTCCTTAAGAAGGTACTTTGTATGCCTATCCCAAACCTATAAGAACTAATGATAATCCCACCACCCTTTGCTGACTCCTTTTTCAGACTCAGCCCACCTGCACCCAGGTGAAATAAACAGTCTTGTTGCTCACCCAAAGCCTGTTTGGTGGACTCTCTTCACACAGACACATGTGACAGTATTGAATGAAATAAAATATTTGCAAATCACACAATCAGCAATGAACTAGTATACAATTTTAAAACTTTTAAAACTCAACAGTTAAAATTTTTAATAAGAAAATGAGTAAAATATTAAGATACAGTTTACCAAAGAGGATACACAGATGGCAAATAAGCACATGAAAAGATGCTCTACACAAAAAATGTAAATAAAAATCACAATGACAAATCACTGCACACCTATCAGAATGACGAGAATTAAAAAAATATATATGAAAACATGAAATGTTTGGAAGAATTCTGAGAAACTGCACCATTCTTACATTGCTGGAAATACCAAATGATACAGCCCCTCTGGAAAACAATTTTACAGTCTTATAAAAGTAAATATGCATTTACAGTATGGCAATTATACTCGTGGGCATTTATCACAGAGAAAAAGTTATGTTCATCCAAAAGCTTAAAAATGAATATAGCACTTTTATTCATAATAATAAATACACAGATAAACACTGAAAATAGTACACATATTCTTCAACATGTGAACATGTGAACAACACCTGACCGATGAAACAAACTGTTATCTACATGCCATTGAATACTATTCAGCAATAAAAAGAAGCTCTATTTGTGCCTGCAACAACTTCAAAGAATTTTCAGGGAATTATTCTAGGTGAAAAGAACCAGTCCTAAAAGGTTGCATAGTGTATGATTCCATTTATATAATGCTTTGAGACAAAATTTTATTTATTTCTTGTTTGTTTGTTTGTTTGTTTTATTTTTGAGGCAGAGTCTCACTCTCTCACCCAGGCTAGAGTGCAGAGGCACCATCTCAGCTCACTGCAACCTCCATCTCCCAGGTTTAAATAATTCTCATGCCTCAGTCTCCTGGGTAGCTAAGATTACAGGCATGTGCCATTACACCAAGCTATTTATTGTAGAGACAGGATTTTGCCATGTTGGCCAGGCTGGTCTTGAACTCCTGGCCTCAAGTGATCCACCTGTCTCCACCTCTCAAAGCCAGTCGTGAGCCTGGCAAGGTAAAATTTTATAAATGGAAAACAGAGTAGTGGTTGTCTGGAGTTAGACAACCTGGTAATTGGTGGTGTGCAGGAGGGAGGTGGGTGTGATAATAAAAAAGTAAAAGCTATGTGAAGTGATATTGTTTGGATCCCCAACTATGAAATCTCATGTTCAACTGTAATCCCCAATATTGGAGGTGGGGCCTGAAATGAGGTGATTGGATCATGGCGGTGGATTTTTCCCTCTGTGTTGTGTCACAATGGTGAGTGAGTTCTCACAGGATCCTGTTGGTTAAAAGTGTATAGCACCTCCTTCCACTCTCTCTTCCTCCTGCTCCAACCATGTGAAGTACTGACTTCCCCTTCACCTTCCATTATGATTGAACATTTCCTGAAGCCTCCACAGAAGCTGAGCACATGCCAGCCTCATGTTTCCTGTACAGCCTGCAGAACTGTGAGTGAATTAAACCTCTTTTCTTTATAAATTACCATCTCAGGCATTTCCTTATGGCAGTGCAAAAATGGACTAACACATGAGGGATCCTTGTGGGGATAGAACTTTTCAATATTTTTATTTTGGTGGTGGATACACAATCTATACTTGTGAAAAAATTATATAGAGCTAAACATATACACACACTCACAAACAAGTACAGGAAGAGCTAAGGAAATTTGAATAGGATCATTAGATTGTATCGATGTGACTATCTTGATATGATATTGTGCTATAGTTCTGAAAAATGTTACCATTGTGGAACACTGGTAAAGGAAATAATGGGATATCTCTGTTACTTGCATGTGAATCTAAAATTATCTTAACAAAAATCTTCAATTAAAAAATGATTATATTAGAAAAAATCTACACTTGGAGCAAAAGCTCAATAATTTTTTAATCATATTGCCATTTTCCCAGTGTAGATAAAATATTTTCTTATTGTGTCTTAATTTGCAAAAAAAAAAAAAAAAAAAAGTTTAATATTGGGTAATTTTGTCCTGAAGAAAATCATTTATTTACAGGTATATATGCAGCAACTGTGTTAGATATAAAACTCTTAAAACAATATTTACAATCATGGTAAAATGACCTCTGACACTGACTATAAGCTACGATTTCAGTCACCTATCACTAAAAACTATATATTATCATTTATTGGGCACTAACTTATTTAGTGTTTTACAGACATTTTAAACCATTTCACCTGAAGAACATCTTTCCTACAAGATCACGTAGTAAAGTCAGACTGTGAACTGGTACATCAAACAGCATGTTTTGACAAATGAATTTGCTAAGCATTGTAGTAAGTATATAAATGAGCTGGAGCTCTTGTTGAAGGCTGTACAATCAATCTCACTTTGAAATGAATGGGTTATTTTGATGATAGTTTTGTTTGTGTGTTTGATACTCAGCTGAATCTGTTAGTATAAGTAAAACTTGGAAGGTGACACTGAATCTCTTATTTTTTCCTAGAAAATCAAACATCTTGTTGATGAACTGGTTTTCAGAATTAAATTTAATTTATTTAATTTATTAGCATCAAACTTATAACTCACAGGAAGAAAAAACAAAAAAAAAGGTCAAGACTGCTTACTTTAGTCAAGGTTGAATTATATGTAGACAAAGTATCTACAGTGTGGGCTATGCAGGCATAATGCAGACTACATTTATCTCTAAAGTCTCCTTCTTTCTCCCCTCCAGTAAACTCTAAGACCTTTTTACCAAATGTTAGTGGAAAGGAATACCAAGTCATCAACAAAGTTTAGTTCTCTGTGTCACTGCTGTACCTTTATCATTACTCTAATAATAAGTGCACTAGTGGGGAAATCTACATTCATAATGAATGATATGGTTTCTATATTGGGGAATGTGGGCAAAGAATACAGTGAGCCAATTAACCTATTTCTGTTAGTCCACTTTCATGCTGCTTATAAAAACATACTTGAGATGGGGAAGAAAAGGAGGTTTAATTGAACTTACAGTTCTACATGGTGAGGAGACCTCAGAATTTGTGGGAGGCAAAAGATACTTCTTACATGGCAGTGGCAAGAGAAAATGAGGAAGATACAAAAGCATAAGGCTCTGATAAAACCATCAGATTTCATGAGACTTATTTACCACCACAGGAACAGTATGGGGAAACGGTCCCCGTGATTCAAATTATCTCCCATGAGGTCCCTCCCACAACAGGTGGGAATTATGGGAGTACAATTCAAGATGAGATTTGGGTGGGGACACAGAACCAAACCATATCAATTCTCACCTGGCCCCTCCAAACCTCGTGTCCTCACATTTTAAAACCAATTGTGCCTTCCCAACAGTCCCCTGAAGTCTTAACTCATTTCCACATTAACCCAAAAGTCCATAGTCCAAACTCTCATCTGAGACAAGGCAAGTCCCTTCTGCCTATGAGCCTGTAAAATCAAAAGCAAGCTAGTTACTTCCTAGATACAATGGGAGTAGAGGTATTGGGTAAATATAGCTGTTCCAAATGGGATAAATTGGCCAAAACAAAGGGGTTACTGGATCCACGCAAGTCCAAAATCTAGCAGAGCAGTGAAATTCTAAAGCTCCAAAATGATCTCCTTTGACTCCATGCCTCATATCCGGCACAAGCTGATGCAAGAGGTAGGTTGCCATCATCTTTGACAACTCTGCCTCTGTGGCTTTGCGAAGTATAGCCCCGCTCCTGGCTGCTTTCACAGGTGGGAATTGAGTGTCTGTGGATTTTCCCAGGCCCACAGTGCAAGCTGTCCGTGGATCTACCATTTGGGTGTCTGGAGGATGGTGGCCCTTTTCTCACAGTTCCACTAGGCAGTGTCCCAGTAGGGACTCTGTGTGGGGACTCTGACTCCACATTTCCCTTCCACACTGTGTTATCAAAAGTTCTCCATGAGGGCTCTGCCCCTGCAGCAAACTTTTGCCTGGGCATCCAGGCATTTCCACACATCTTATGAAATCTAGGTGGAAGTTCCCAAACCTCAATTCTTGACTTCTGTGAATCCACAGGTTCAACACCACATGGAAGCTTCCAAGGTTTGGGGCTTGCGCCCTCTGAAACCACATGTCAAGTTGTACCTTGGCTCCTTTTAGCAATAGCTGGAGCAGCTGAGATGTAGGGCACCAAGTCCCTAGGCTGCACACAGCATGGAGACACTGGACCCAGCCCAGTAAACCATTTTTTTTCCTCCTAGGCTTCCAGGTCAGTGATGGGAGGTGCTGCCATGAAGACCTCTGACATGCCCTGGAGACATTTTTCCCCATTGTCTTGGTGATTAACATTTGGCTCCTCGTTACTTATGCAAATTTCTGCAACTGGCTTGAATTTTACCTCAGAAAATATGATTTTCTTTTCTATCACATGGTCAGACTGCAAATTTTTGAAACTTTTATGCTCTGTTTCTGTTTTATAACTGAATGCCTTTAACAGCACACAAGTCACCTCTTGAATGCTTTGCTGCTTAGAAATTTCTTCTTCCAGATATTTTAAATCATCTTTCTTAAGTTTAAAGTTCCACAAATTTCTAGGGCAGGGGCAAAATGCCACCAGTCTCTTTGCTAAAACATAACAAAAGTCACCTTTGCTCCAGTTCCCAACATATTCCTCATCTTCATCTGACACCACCTCAGCCTGGACTTATTGTCCATACTGCTACCTGGCTTTTGGTCAAAGCCACTCACTAAGTCTCTAGGAAGTACCAAAATTTCCCACATTTTCCTATCTTCTTCTGAGCCCTCCAAACTGTTCCAAACTCTGCTTGTCACCCAGTTCCTAAGTGACTTCCACATTTTCTGGTATCTTTTCAACAATGCCCCACTCTACTGGTACCAATGTACTGTATTAGTCTGTTTTCATGCTGCTGATATAAACATACCTGTTACTGTGAAGAAAAAAAGATTTAATTGTACTTAAAGTTCCACATGGCTGGGGAAGCGTCAGAATCATGGCGGGAGGCAAAAGACACTTCTTACATGATAGCAGCAAGAGAAAATGAGGAAGATGCAAAAGCAGAAACCCCTGTTAAAATCATCAGATCTCATGAGACTTATTCACTACCATTAGAACAGAATGGGAGAAACTGCCCTCATGATTTAAATAATCTCCCTCCAGGTCTCTTCCATAACAGGTGGGAATTATGAGAGTACAATTCAAGATGAGATTTGGGTAGGGACACAGAGCCAAACCATATCATTATTGAAAGGAAAGTCTTAGCTAAAATTAAAGCAATCCTAGCTAAACTTTCTAAAAATCTACAACCATAGGCACAGATTTGTGCCACAAACTTCAAGAAAGAGAAAATGAGTATTAGTAGCTTCAGACCAGCTGGAGAAACTAGGCAGATAATACAAATTCAAAAATATTTTTAATTAACTAATGCAGGACTAAAATCATAATAATTAATTAATTAATAAACCATACTGTAAATGGCTTAACATTTCATAGAAAGTTATTTTTCCCCCACTTTGGCTAATTGGATCATTTCCACATGAATGAAATACATGCTAAATTATTTATAGATAATTACATGGCTGTGCTGTTACTAAAATATTAAGACACAGTTGTCCCACAGGAAACATTGCAACAGACACAGGGATGTCACAAATTGAATAGCTGAGGAAGTAATGAAGAGCAGTTATAAGAAAAGCCCACAAAACTAGAGATATGTGCATTAAAATTAGTTTATTTTTTAGAATACTACAGGTACTTTTAAAAACTGTTTTCATCCTCTAACCTTTCTCTTTCAAGAAAAATGGCTCATGTGTCAGCTTTTTAAATTAACTTTATCTAAAAACTTTTATTAGAAATTAGACAACAAACATATTTTGATTAAATAAGCAGCATTCTACTCCTCAATGATCATGACTATAGAAAAGAGGGGCACCATGATCTGTAGTATAACTGAAGTAAGCCAGCTTTTTATTTAATTATAATGTTATTAATATCTAAATAAAGTGCTTCACGTCACATTAGTTGACACAGACGCTGAATATTTTCACCTAAGACTAATCATAAATGAGAATTTTAGGTACTGCTCTCCTCAGGCACTGTGGGCACAAATTAAGAAAACTTTTGCATTGTTAATCTGCAGTTGCCAACTCACTTGATGCCATTTTGGCTAAATAAATTGCCCATTAAGTAACACACGTGACCTAAGTAACATCATCCTCTCAAATATTAAGTTACTATAGGTGAGATAAAATGTATTTAATTACATGTGTTCAAACTATTATTTTTATCCTTCACTGCCAACTAATACAAATCATTCTGGATTTTGTCTCTTGACTTCACTCCATGCCTCCATCACTCAGGAAAGGTTCTGGGTCAACCAGCCTAGGTAAGGAGTTTGCGTGATCTAGAATCAATAGAATGGAGATAGATAGATATCAATAGATAGTGATACACAATGGATATCTCTCTATCAATATACACAATCATCTAAACTGGGATATAGAATATTTTTTCATAGATATGGTAGAAATGTGTCCCCACAATAAGACATAAAAAACTATAAAAAGAACAAAAGTGGAGAAAGGAGAGAAAAAAAGCCTTAAATATAAATTTTGGGGGGATTTTTAAGGGAAGGGTTTTTCTTTGTATGACATTCATTATTAATTTGAGAACATAGCTTGAACAGAGAGACTTTAGTAAATCTGCAAGATAAGAAGGATACTAAGGAGTAGGCGGAGAAAACTCATTTTAAGAAATAATACTATAAATTAAGCTTAGGATTATTTTAAATAATTTTTCAGAGATACTAACTAAACATTATGATGTTTTTTATGTACTTTGAGGCCCGATACATAGGTTCCCAGGCTGTCACCTGATATTCCAAATAATTTCTGTAGATAATCTATCTTTAAGGAGGTGGAGCAGAGCCTCTATTCTTTTTCTTATTATTTTTTGAGACAGTGTCTTGCTCTGTCATCCAGGCTGAAGTAAAGTGGCACAACTCAGCTCATTGCAGCCTCAACCTCCCAATCTCAAGCAATCCTCCCACCTCAGCCTACTGAGTAGCTAGGTCTACAGATGTGTGCCACCATTCCAGGCTAATTTATTTGTATTTTTTGTAGAGAAGGGGTTTCGCCATGTTGCCCAGGCTGGTCTCAAACTCCTGGGCCAAGCAATTTGCCTGCCTCAGCCTCCCAAAGTGTTGAGATTAAGGCATGAGCCACTACTAAGAGCCTCCATTCTTTAAGTGAGAGCTACATCAAGTAATTTCCTTCTGAAGAGTACAAGATGGAAAAAAATAAGTTTACTGTGGAGAAATCTGAAAAACTACTTCAGCCATGTGATCAAAGTCAGTATTAGCAGTCACAAATCATGTTGATAGTATAGATCCTCAGCATGACGTGGAGAAAATGATATTTTATTTCTCTGACCTTCTTTTTTGAAGCATGTAACCACAGCCTAATCATGAGAAAAATTTCAGACAAAGCTCAACTTCTACAAAGCGTGGCTGGTACTTCTCAGCACTTTCAAGGTCATTAACAATAAGGAAAGTCTGAAAAACTGTTGTAGCCAAGAATCGCCTAAGGAGATATAATAACTAAATGCAATGAAGTGTTATAGATGGAAACCTACACAGACAAAAAAGATATAAGTTAACAACTAAGAAAAACTGAATAGAGTGTAGACTATAGTCAATAATAATATATTAATATTGGTTTATTAATTATAATAAATTAGCATATAATGTAAGAAATTAATAGTAGGAACAACTGAGTTAAAAATATATGACAACCCTTTGTACTATCTTCACAATTTTTCTTTAAATATAAACTGTCCCCAAATTATTTACTTACAATATTACATTACAAAACTTCATATTTTCTGTTCTTGTCAAAAAGGGACTAACTCAATTAATATGGTTCACTATTGTTCATATTTTCCTTTTGTATTTATCTGTAGCAAAGATATAAACTTTAAGGCACGACTTTTCTCTTGCCACTAGGATAAAACAGGCATGAAAATAAATGCCAACACATAAAGATGGAGAAACAGAAAGATGAGAACATGGATTCTTGATGGCATTGTTATGCTGCCTTTTAAAATTTCTGAGCTACTTAATGTTAGAGTTCTTACTGCAGGAAATAAATAAGTGCTCATTTTACACTTTTCTAATACACTGAGCAACCAACAACGGTGCTCCATAGGAAGAAAGGTCAAAAATGTTGCTTCTGCCATAAACATCATATTACAACAATACTAGCATTGCTTTGCCTTTCTTCCACAGTATGCCCTTTTGTAGAATCTTCCATGCAGCTGTTAGCTAGTGCAGAGGAAATGGAGTTAGATGTGAGAAAGCAGCTTATCCTGTCTTCTAGCTTCCCTGAAGGCATCCAAGGCTTCCGCAGATCTGTGTTGGGGAAAAGGAGAAAGATATATTTGGTTAAGTTTTCAAAATGTTGATGTTATACAGTCTGGAGCTATATTATACTGGACTAGACTTTTATCATCTCAAAAGAGACTTTATTTTATCTCAAAGTCATAAGAAATTTATAAGATTTTCCCAAATTTTAAATCAAGAGGAAAAGAATAACAAGTTTCAGCAGAGGAATTGAAGAGACAATGGAAATCCAGGTAAAGTCATTCATTTCTTCACTACCAAGTCTGGCACATTGTATAAATCAGTTGCATAGGTTTTTACAAAATTTAAGAAGATCCCCAGTTTCCAGTAATTCATGTTTTTCAACCAACAAAAACTCCTAAGAAAAACAATAAGAGCCTATATATTTTGCACAAAAGGGAGAAGATACATTTCAACAACAATAACTGCAACAATAACAAAAGATCTTGATGCATTAGCATAAAGTTAAAATTTAAAATACAAAAATTATAACTGTCTGTGCTTTCAAGACTTCAATGTAAAACCCAAAACCATAAAAACCCTAAAAGAAAACTTAGGCAATATCACTCAAGATATAGGCAAAGACTTCATGACTAAAACCCCAAAAGCAATTGCAACACAAGCCAAAATTTACAAACAGGATCTAACTAAACTAAAGAGCTCTGCACAGTAAAAGAAACTATTATGAGAGTGAACAGGCAACCTGCAAAATGGGAGAAAATGTTTGCAATCTATTCATCTGATGAAGGGCTAATATACAGAATCTATAAGGAACTTAAACAAATTTACAAAGAAAAAAAACCAAAACCATCAAAAAGTGGACAAAGGATAAGAACAAACCCTTCTCAAAAGAAGACGTTTGTGTGGCTAACAAACATATGCAAAAAAGCTCGCTGTCACTGGTCATTGGAGAAATGGACATCAAAACCACAATGAGATACCATCTCATGCCAGTTAGAATGGTGATCATTAAAAAGTCTGGAAACAACAGATGCTGGAGAGAGTGTGGAGAAATAGGAACGCTTTTACACTGTTAGTGGGAGTGTACATTAGTTCAACAATTATGGAAGACAGTGTGATGACTCCTCAAAAATCTAGAACCAGAAATATTACTTGACCCTGCAATCCCATTACTGGGTATATACCCAAAGGATTATAAATCATTCTACTATAAAGACACACGCACACGTATGTTTATTGTATCATTATTTACAATAGCAAAGACTTGGAACCAACCCAAATGCCCATCAATGATAGACTTGATAAAGAAAATGTAGCACATACACACCATGGAATACTATGCAGCCATTAAAAAAATGAGTTCATGTCCTTTGCAGGGACACGGATGAAGCTGGAAATCATCATTCTCAGCAAACTAACACAGAAACAGAAAACCAAACACTGCATCTTCTCACTCATAAGTGTGAGTTGAACAGTAAGAACACATGGACACAGGGAGGGGAACATCACACACTGGAGCCTGTCAGGGGGTGGGGGACAAGGAGAGGGAGAGCATTAGGACAAATACCTAATGCATGTGGGGCTTAAAACCTAGTTGATGGATTTATAGGTGCAGCAAACCACATGGCACATGTATACCTATATAACAAACCTGCACATTCCACACATGTATCCCAGAACTTAAAGTATTTTTTTTTAAAAAAAGAATTATATTCATAGTTTGCTTTCATTTATTCTTGAAGGATTTTTCTTTTGTCAAAACATTTTCCTCTTCTTTTTCCACATCTTTTAAAATTATTGTTCAAGTTTTTTGCTTTAAATTATCTAAATATAGATAATGGCTATATTTCTCTAACAAGGTGAGAGATAGGTTAATAAGATTACATGAGTTGTCCTTCAGTTTGACAGTAAGAAAGAGTAAATAAGTTGGCAAAGTAGCTAAGATACAAGCCAATCAGAAACACTGGCCATGTTTTATTAAATCTGAAATCAAACTGAAGTTGCTAAAACGAGTTATAGTACAGAATTTTTAATAAAATACAAGCTATATAGTACTAACATAAATTGCTAATAAGAAAATTAAAGTTAGTTAATGAAAACCCTACCTTAGACCTACATTATATACTATATGTGCAAAAGTAATAAAATCATGGAAATTTTAATATTCAAGTATGTGTAAGAATGAAAATTTAAAGCAACACTGAAGAAATATTTAGTTTCTTGAATGTGGTTTTAAAGATATGAAAAGTGTGTTGTATTATAAATAAACATATAAGTGCATATGCCAAAGTTGAACAAAATTGCTGTGGCAATATAAAAATCAAAAATTCTACAAGCAAACATAAAAATGTGTTACAAGAATTCCAGAAGCAAACATAATACAGCACAACAAATGTAATAATTATTTTTCCTTATACCAAGAAGTAACTTATACCTTTATAGCTTCTACCAATACACTTTCTACCAATATACCAATATACACTTTCTACCAATTATGACCATGTTACTTAACACGGTTAAAGTTTTCTTGATTTTCTGTAGAAGTCACATTTACAAAGTTACTCCAGTGATTTTTAACATATAAATTCTCTGTACAAGGTGAAAAAGTGGTTATAAAATCTTGGACATCGTCATTTTTGTCTGCATGAGCCAAGAAACATAGTTACTACTTCTTAACTAAGATTTATATGCCTCAAACTCTGTTATAGAAACATCCACAAGTTTGGCATTACATTCAGAAGTGTTTAATTCCTTCACGTTTTTGAATATTGAGAAATGAAGCTGTTATTAATATTTGGCATGTATACCATTCTCCACAGTTCTTATAAATTATTAGCAACCGTCTATTGATTTCACCTGGAAGATCTCAATATCTTACGCTGTGAATAACATGGTAATCCATGGTTACTTTACCTAACCAGAGCTTCTAATCCATTTGACCAATATTTTGTTATTTCTTCCCAATCTCCTTGGCAGAAAAGTAGAAGAGAAAATGAACTTCTAAAGTCTCTAACATCCATTAATATTTTTCCGTTAGTCCCAAGTCTCTGGCTCCTCTTGCTATAAATTTAGATTTAAAATGTCATGGCTGCTCCTAAGCATTTTTGATGCATGTTCCTTTTATCTGGGCTTTAGCCTTCCTGACGTTATTCTTATAAGTCCTTGAAACATTTTATACATGTTGCTTACTGCCTCGCATTATCTCTCTGTCCCCTCCTGTGTACTTTTTCTTTTTATATTTATATGACTTTTGTAAGCAAACATTTTGTGCAGATAGATGTATGAGCCTTGTCAAATGTGCATCCAGCTAATTTCAGAAGCTGTACATAAAGAACAATCATTTTATCGGTAAATTTTCAAACAACTTGAAACAAACTACTTTATGTATTCTATTTTTTTTTCTTTTTAAAAATTGTAGTTTAAGTTTGGGGGTACATGTGGAGAACGTGCAGGTTTGTTACATAGGTATACACGAGCCATGGTGGTTTGCTGCACCCATCAATCAGTCATCTACATTAGGTATTTCTCCTAATGCTATCCCTCCCCTAGCCCCCTGCCCCTTTAGAAGCCCTGGAGTATGATGCCCACCCCATCATATCCATGTGTTCTTGTTGTTCAATTCATACTTATGAGAGAGAACATGTGGTGTTTGGTTTTCTGTTCTTGTGTTAGTTTGCTGAGAATAATGGTTTCCAGTTTCATCCATGTCCCTGAAAAGGACATGAACTCATCCTTTTGTATGACTGCATAGTATTCCATGGTGTATATGTGTAACATTTTCTTTATCCAGCCTATCATTGATGTGCATTTGGATTGCTTCCAAGTCTTGGCTATTGTGAGCAGTGCCACAATAAATATACATGTGTGTGTGTCCCTATAGTAGAATGATTTATAATCTTTGTGTATATACCCAGGATTGGAATTGCTGGGTCAAATGGTATTTCTAGTTCTAGATACTTGAGGAATCACCACAGTGTCTTCCACAATGGTTGAACTAACTTACACTCCTAACAACAGTGTGAAAGTGTTCCTATTTCTCCACATCTTCCCTAGCATCTGTTGTTTCCTCATTTTTTAATGATCACCATTCTAACTGGCATGAGATGGTATCTCATTGTGGTTTTGATTTGTATTTCTCTAATGACCAGTGATGATGAGCTTTTTTTCATCTGTTTGTTGGCTGCAAAAATGTCTTCTTTTGAGAAATGTCTGTTCATATCCTTCACCCACTTTTTGATCAGTTGTTTGTTTTTTTCTTATAAATTTGTTTAAATTCTTTGTAGAAATTCTCTGTATATTAGCCCTTTGTCAGATGGATAGATTGCAAAATTTTTCTCCCATTATGTAGGTTGCCTATTCAATCTGATGATAGTTTCTTTTGCTGTGCAGAAGCTCTTTAGTTTAATTAGATACTGATTGTCCATTTTGGCTTTTGTTGCAATTGCTTTTGGAGTTTTAATCATGAAGCCTTTGCCCTTGCCTATATCCTCAATGATATCACCTAGATTTTCTTCTAGAGTTTTTATGGTTTTAGGTCTTATGTTTAAGTCTTTAATCCATCTTGAGTTAACTTTTGTATAAGGTGTAAGGAAGGGATCCAGTTTTAGCTTTCTGCATATGGCTACCCAGTTTTCCCAACATCATTTATTAAATAGGGAATCCTTTGTTCATTGCTTGTTTTTGTCAGGTTTGTCAAAGATCAGATGGTTGTAAATGTGTAGTGTTAATTCTGAGACCTCTGTTTTGTTCCATTGGTCTACATACTTGTTTTGGTAACAGTACCATGCAGTTTTGGTTACTGTAGCCTTGCAGTATAATTTGATGTCAGGTAGTGTGACGCCTCCAGCTTTGTTCTTTTTGCTTAGAATTGTCTTGGCTCTCAAGATCGCACCACTGCACTCCATCCTAGGTGACAGAGCGAGACTGAGTCTCAAAAAAATAAAAAAGAATTGTCTTGGCTCTACAGGCTCTTTTTGGGTTCCATATAAAATTTAAAGCAGTTTTTTCCAATTCTGTGAAGAAAGTCAATGGTAGCTTGATTAGGGTGGCATTGAATCTATAAATTACTTTTGGCAGTATGGCCATTTTCATGATATTGATTCTTCCTATCCATGAGCATGGAATATTCTTCCATTTGTTTGTGCCCTCTCTTATTTCCTTGAGCCATGGTTTGTAGTTCTCCTTGGAGAGGACCTTCACATCCCTTGTAAGTTGTATTCCTGGGTATTTTATTCTCTTTGTAGCGACTGTGAATGGGAGTTCACTCATAATTTGGCTCTCTGTTTTTCTGTTATTTGTGTGTGGAAATACTTGTAATTTTTGCACATTGATTTTGGTATCCTGAGGCTATGCTGAAGTTGCTTATCAGCTTAAGGAGATTTGGGGCTGATATGATGGGGTTTTCTAAATATACAATCATGTCATCTGCAAACAGGGACAATTGGACTTCCTCTTTTCCTAATTGAATACTCTTTATGTCTTTCTCTTACCCTATTGCCCTGACCAGAACTGCCAATACTACATTGAATAGGAGTGGTGGGAGAGGGCATCCTTGTCTTGTGCCAGTTTTCAAGGGAGTGTTTCCAGTTTTTGCCCATTCAGTATGATATTGACTGTGGGTTTGTCATAAATAACTCATTATTTTGAGATACTTTCCATCATTATCTAATTTATTGAGAGTTTTTAGCATGAAGGGCAATTAAATTTTGTCAAAGGCCTTTTCTGCATCTATTGAGATAATCGTGTGATTTTTGTCTTTGGTTCTGTTTCTGTGATGGATTACGTTTATTGATTTGCTATGCTGAACCAGCCCTGCATCCCAGGGATGAAACCAACTTGATGGTGGTGGGTAAGCTTTTTGATGTGCTGCTGGATTTGGTTTGCCAATATTTTATTGAATATTTTTACATCGATGTTCATCAGGGATATTGGCCTGCAATTTCCTTTTTTTTAATTGTGTCTCTGCCAGGTTTTATTATCGGGATAATGCTGGCCTTGTCAAATGAGTTAGGGAGGATTCCCTCTTTTTCTATTGCTTGGAATAGTTTCAGAAGGAATGGGACCAGCTCCTCTTTGTAGCTCCCATAGATTTTGGCTGTTAATCTGTCTGTTCTTCGGCTTTTGTTGGTAGGCTATTAATTACTGCCTCAATTTCAGAACTTCTTACTGGTCTATTCAGGGATTCGGCTTCTTCCTGGTTTCGTCGTGGGAGGCTGTATGTGTTCAGGAATTTATCCATTTCTTCTAGGTTTTCTAGTTTATTTGCATAGAGGTGTTTATAGTATTCTCGGTAGTTTGTATTTCTGTGGGATCAGTGGTGATATCCCCTTTATCATTTTTTATTGTGTTTATTTGATTCTTCTCTCTTTTCTCCTTTATTAGTCTGGCTAGCAGTCTATCTATTTTTTTGACCTTTTCAAAAAACTAGCTCCTTGATTCATTGATTTTTTTTTAATCGTTTTTTCTGTCTCTATCTCCTTCAGTTCTCCTCTGATCTTAGTTATTTCTTGCCTTCTGCTGACTTTTGAATTTGTTTGCTCTTGCTTCTCCAGTTCTTTTAATTGTGATTTTAGGTTGTTGACTTTAGATCTTTCCTGCTTTCTCTTGTGGGCATTTGGTGCTATAAATTTCCCTCTACACACTGCTTTAAATGTGTCCCACAGATTATGGTACATTGTGTTTTTGTTCCTATTGTTTTCAAATAACATCTTCATTTATACCTTAATTTCATTATTTACCCAGGAGTCTTTCAGGAGCAGGTCGTTCAGTTTCCATGTATTGTGCAGTTTTGAGTGAGTCTATTAATCCTGAAGTTCTAACTTGATTGTACTGTGGTCCGAGAGACTGTTATGATTTCTCTTCTTTTGCTTTTGCTGAGGAGTGTTTTGCTTCCAATTATGGGGTCAAGTTTAGAATAAGTGCGATGTAGTGCTGAAAAGAATGTATATTCTGTTGATTTGGGGTGGAGACTTCTGTAGAAGTCTATTAGGTCCACTTGGTGCAGAGCTAAGTTCAAGTCCTGGATATCCTTTTTGATTTTCTATCTTGTTGATTCGTCTAATACTGATAGTGAGGTGTTAAATTCTACCACCATTATTGTGTGGGAATCTAAGTCTCTTTGTAGGTCTCTAACAACTTGCTTTATAAATCTGGGTCCTCCTGTATTGGGTGCATACATATTTAGGAAAGTTACCTTTTTTTTTTTTTTTCCTGGAGATAAAGTCTCACTTGTTGCCAAGACCTGAGTGCAGGGAGTGCGATCTTGGCTCACTGCAACCTCCTCTTCCCTGGTTCAAGAAATTCTCCTGCCTCATCCTCTTGAGTAGCTGGGACTACAGGTGCGCACCACCATGCCCAGATAATATTTGTATTTTTAGTAAAGACTGAGTTTCACCATGTTGGCCAGGCTAGTCTCAAATTGCTGATCTCAGGCAATCCACCCACCTCGGCCTCCCAAAGTACTGGGATTGCAGTTGTGAGCCACCATGCCCAGCAGCTAGCTCTTCTTGTTGCATTGATCCCTTTACTGTTATATAATGCCCTTCTTTATCTCTTTTGATCTTTGTTGGTTTATATAGTCTGTTTTATCAGAGACTAGGATTGTAAACTCTGTTTGTTTTTTTGTTTTGTTTTGTTTTTGCTTTTCATTCCATTTGCTTGGTAAATATTCCTCCATCCCTTTATTTTGAGCCTCTGTATGTCTTTGCACATGAGATAGATCTCCTGAATACAGCACACTGATGGGTTTTGACTCTTTATCCAATTTGCCAGTCTGTGTCTTTTAATTGGGGCATTTAGCCCATTTACGTTCAAGGTTAATATTGTTATGTGTGAATTTGATCCTGTCATTTTGATGTTAGCTGGTTATTTTGCTTGTTAGTTGATGCAGTTTCTTCCTAGAAACTTAATGTTCTAAACTTTTCTTTAGAACTTAATATTTTAACTGTTTTTGTTGAGGCATCAGCTGCCTTATTTAATGTTGTTGCTTTTTTTTTTTTTTTTTTTTTCCCATGTAGGAAAGCCTTTTTCCTTCTAAAGCCTACTTCTGTAAATTCGTCAAACTCATTCTCCATCCAGTTTTGTTCTCTTGCTGGCGAGAAGTTGTGAGCCTTTGGAGGAGAAGAGGCATACTGTTTTTTAGGATTTTTCACCCTTTTTGTGCTGGTTTCTCCCCATCTTCATGGATTTACCTACTTTTTGTCTTTGATGTTGGTGACTTTTGGATGGGGTCTCTGAGTGGACATCCACTCAGAGACGTCCTTTTTGTTGATGTTGATATTATTCCTTTTTGTTTGTCAGGTTTTCTTCTAACAGTCAGGCCCTTCTGCTGCAGGTCTGCTGTAGTTTGCTGGAGGTCCCCTCCAGACCCTCTATGCCTGGGTATCTCCAGTGGAGGCTACAGAATAGCAACGATTGCTGCCTGTTCCTTCCTCTAGAAGCTTTGTCCCAGAAGGCCCCCCACTCCCCAGGTGCCAGCCAGAGCTCTCTTGTAAGAGGTGTTTTTTGACCGCTCCTGGGAAGTGTCTCCCAGTCAGGAGGCACAGGGGTCAGGGACCCACTTGAGGAGGCCCTCTGTCCCTTATCAGAGCTTGAACGCTGTGCTGGGAGATCTGCTGCTCTCTTCAGAGTTGTCAAGCCAGGAAGTTTAAGTCTGCTGAAGCTGTGCCCACAGCTGCCCCTTACCCAAGGTGCTCTGTCCCAGGTAGATGGGGGTTTAATCTATAAGTTCCTGACTGGGGCTGCTGCCTTCTTTTCAGAGATGCCCTCCCCAGACAGGAGGAATCTAGAAAGGCAGTGTGGCTGCAGCAGCCTTGCTGAGCTGGGATGGTCTCTGCCCAGCTCGCAATTCCCAGTGGCTTTGTTTATGTTGTTAGGGTGAAACTGCCTACTCAAGCCTCAACAATGGCGGACGTCCCTCCACCTATCAAGCTCAAGCATCCCAGGTTGACCACAGACTGCTGGGCTAGCAGCTAGAATTTCATGCCAGTGGATCTTAGCTTGCTGGGCTCCAAGGGAGTGGGATCTGCTGAGCCAGATCACTTGGCTCCCTGGCTTCAGCCCCCTTTCCAGGGGAATGAACAGTTCAGTCTTGCTGGTGTACCAGGTGCCACTGGGGTATGAAAAAAAAAAGAAGAAAAAAAGAACCCTGCAGCTAGCTCAGTGTGTGCCCAAACGACTACCCAGTTTTGTGTTTGAAATCCAGGGCCCTGGTAGCATAGGCACTGGAGGGAATCTCCTGTTCTGCCAGTTGCAAAACCACGGGGAAAGCTCAGTATCTGGGCCAGAGTGCACTGTTCCTCCAGGTACAATCTCTCACAGCTTCCCTTGGCTGGGGGGCTGGGGGAGGGAGATCCCCTGATCCCTTATGCTTCTAGGGTGAGGTGAGTCCATGCCCCACCCTGCTTCGGCTTTCCCTCCATGGGCTGCCCCACTATCCAACCAGTCCCAATGAGATGAACTAGGTACCTCCGTTGGAAATGCAGAAATCACCTGCTTTCTGCATCAGTCTCTCTGGGAGCTGCGGGCCGGAGCTATTCCTATTCGGCCATCTTGCCAGCAAATCCTATGTATGGTATTATTTAAATGTTCAAATTATGAAATAAAAAGCTACAAGTACAGGATATGAGGTACAGTTCTGAAACTATTGTACTTGTATATCGGATTAATAATTAAGTAAATAAATTCTGAATTATGAGATCCAAGTTTCTCACTGTCAGAGAGGAAACTTACAGAAAAGCGTAAAAAGAAGGCTAGAATGAACTCTTTGGATTAGATTTGGAGACATTAGTATGAATTTATGGTTAGATTAATATACACGCAGATGGTTAGATACAGATACCTGTGTATAAATAGATATGTCTGTATATTCAGGTTACATTACGTACATTTATTACCCATCTCTTCTTCAGAGAGAGCTGTTAGAAGAAATGGTATCTAGTAAAAAATTAGCACAAACGGTGCCTAGGTCATACATTTAAGATACAAGTATTTGACTAATACATACTGAAATCACTTTTTTGGATACTTTATACATAGTTTCAATATGTAAGAATTACATTTTACCTGTAGTATTCTAAATTAGCACAGTCCAGTAGGACTTTCTGTGATGAAAATGTTCTATCTCAGTGTTACTCAATATAGGAGCTACCTAATTACTGAACAATTGAAACATGACTTATGAAACTAAAACACCTGACAACTGATTTCATTGTAATTTAATAGCCACATGTGGCTAGTGGCTACTGTATTGGATAACAAAGTTTTTAGACAATCCATCAGATGGTACGTTCCCTCAAATCAAGGGACCATCATCATAATTTTATACTAAAACAGAGCTGTTAAATATACTATACTATATAAATATAATATAGTTAGCAAATAACTATTATAGGTAAGGAATACAAAAAACATCCCTTTGACATATACAATAGAAAAACAATTATATTGCTAGCAAATGTGTATTTGAAATTCAGGTGATTTTTAACCTATAAATGGGTTTGAATTTTCTTTCTCTAATTCTAAGCAATTGATGTTTCCTTTCTTCTGTGCTCTGGATGAGGCATGTCGCTTTGAAAGGGCTTATCTTATATTCTCAGTTTCCTTGAGACACATCCTGATGTGACCTGATGAAATGTGACACGCTTGTCACTTTTTGTTAAAGGTGAACAAATGTTTGTTAAATGAACAAATATCCATGTAACTAGAATGTTTTCCTATTACTGGTTCCTGGCAGGTATTTGTTTAATGGCAAGGCCCTACATGAAGGGGGGAAAAAAAAAAAAGCGACAGCATTAAATAAGGCAACTGATGCCTCAACAAAAACAGTTAAAACATTAAGTTCTAAAGAAAAACATATATATGTTTTCAGGATTTTGTTGTCTTGCATTTTCATGTTCTCTTTTTGCAATGTCGAGTAATAATTATTTCTAAAGGAAATGACCAGAACGTATATTGGTTTGGAATGAGGAATAGATAGCAGGAAGTGATGAACTAAATGCCATATCCCTTTTTCATGGAAAGCATATTTAGTGAAAAGGGAGAAAAAATAGTGCAGACAGTGCGTGATATGTGACTAGAAGTTTTTCTTATTAGAATACTTTTCTGAATTTTCCAGGAGGCATTACATTCTAAGCCATGTTCTTAGTGATGCAGAAAATTTCTACTTATAATGCCATATGAATTCCACATTCCACTATCATGAAAATGAGGAGTAACAAAAATATTCTCCATTTTCTTTCTGTTGCTCTCAAGATTATTAAGTTAATAATATGAAAAAGTGCTTATCTAAATGGCTATCTTTTAAAACGTCAATGCAAGGCAAAAAATAGTGCAATACCATTTGATTTAATTTATACATGCTTGACAAAAGATAACATATGGTTGAAAGTATGTAGTTTAGCAAGTGAAAGTAAAACTAGAAATAATTTCAAGGAGGCAGAATATTCTAGATTTACCTTTAACTGTCACAGATAAAAAGGATTAATTAATAAAGTCTGCACTCCATAGATAAAGAGCTCCATTGGTACTTTGTTAATTTTCTTGAAAGAGAGATAGTCCAGGTTGAATTTTCTCTTTAGCTTGAAATGGATTCCAGTT
Source organism: Chlorocebus sabaeus (assembly GCF_047675955.1). Classification (NCBI taxonomy): domain Eukaryota; kingdom Metazoa; phylum Chordata; class Mammalia; order Primates; family Cercopithecidae; genus Chlorocebus; species Chlorocebus sabaeus. Next base: position 4,769,178 of record NC_132927.1, read on the forward strand.
CTTCTTTCTTAATATCAGGAGAAAAAGAAAAGCAGATTATTAAAGCCAAAATTTAATCATAAATATTACATTAGTAGTATCCTTCAAAACTTTGCCTAAATATGTAATATCTGTATATAAAGTCATGAATGTCATAAACTTCACAATAAATCATCTAGATTTTTCTTTCAATCTAAGAATCTGCAAACTTCTATATTTCATATAATTTATGACATAATAGAATATTAACATTACAAAGTGCTAAGTTAATCAAATTGCATTTCACGTGCATGATCATGGAATATAATTTCTCATATTATTTATTCTTTATTCATTTTTATGAGTGAGAACAATGCAATGCTGCCATTTATTGTACTATACCTTCTCAACGCTGTGTCAAACAACTTTGATGATACCTATGAGATAAGTAGAACAAACATAGCAAATAAAATAGTTATATTCATGTATGGATACAACACACAACTTTGGAAAGATGTAGTAGGAAATAGTCCTGCAGATATTATTAAAATGTCAAAACCCACAATGATTGATAACAATCTAGAATATTATATTTGAGGTTTGACCAAAAAATAAAAGCATATCCCAAACACTCAATGTTGTAAAAGTTTTAAGCGATTTTATCAAAGGAGTTAAAAAATTAATCTGTTATTCAAAGCAAGAGAAAATTAATTTAATGGGAATATTTTCCTCACAAAGGGTAGAATATTTCTGCATGTTGAAATGCAGACTTTGACACCCACCTCCACAACAATTTCTCAGGATTAAGAGAACATTTTGTTTGCTGGGGGTACATTGACAGTGGGAATAGGAAAAGTGGTTGAGAAAATAAAAGAGGAAAAAATCAATAGAAATAGAATGAATGGGATTATAAAGCTCCAAAGGAGGATCAAAGTATGACTGCAAATACAAGAGACCAAGAACTAGTATTTGCATGGTAAAAGTGAGACTGTAAATACAGGAGAGCAGTACAGGAACCCAAATTTAAAGCCTGTCCCATTAATAGGTCCATTATATACTATATTGTAAAAAACATGGACAATTTTAAAATTTAAAAGGCTCATTAGTAATTCTGACGAGCCAACAGGCATAAACCATGGCATGTGATAACACTAACCATATGCAAGTGATACGGTTTGGCTGTGTCCCCACCCAAAATTTCATCCTGAATTGTAACCCCCTTAATTCCCATAATCCCCACATGTCAAGGGCTGGACCAGGTGGAGGTAATTGAATCCTAGTGGTAGTTTCCCCGGTGCTGTTTTCATGATAGTAAGTGAGTTCTCACAAGATGTGATGGTTTTATAAGAGTGCCTGGCATTTCCGCTGCTTGCACTCACTCCATCCTGCTGCCCTGTGAAGAGGGTGCCTGCTTCTCCTTTGCCTTCCACCATGATTGTGAGTTTTCTGAGGCCTCCTCAGCAGTGTGGAACTGTGAGTCAATTAAACCTCTTCCTTTACAAATTACCCAGTCTCAGGTATTTCTTCATAGCCGTGTGGGAATGGATTCATACAGCAAGTTTCAAGAATCTTAGAGAAGGGGGAGGTGACTCACTAAGCAACTGAAGCTGGCTTATTTCCCCAGCAATTTGATATGCAGAATTAGGATGGAGAAGGGACTTCCCTCCTTCCATGAATTGTCTAACTCACTATAATTGATGAATAAAACTAAATCAAAAAATTTTTAAGCTTTACTAAAAATTTTAATTGGTGGAGAAATGTCACAGGTTAGATGGCACAGATAATAATGGGATACATGAAGAAAGTACGGTTAGAAAAAGAAAAAAGAACAATAGCAACCATTCATGGGCTGACTATATTCTGGGTAATAAGCTCAGCAGGTACTGAGTTGAATGAAACAAATTCAGAAATGTGAATTAACTTTTGCAAACTAACATAGGTGTCATCCTAATCCAAGACTTTTTGAAATCAAGATTTAATAAACTTTTTCTCTGCTGTAAGGGCCCTCTTTTCACAAACCTGATGATGTTCTATTTCACTGTGATTGTAAGTTGAACTTAATTCCTCATTAGAAATCTAACTGTATTCTGCTGGAGATAAGTCAAAATATATATGTTAAATATTGATCCATGGGTTAGTACTTAAGTATCATAAATCAAATTTTTCTGTACTTATTTCTTCCAATTTTTCCATTCTCATTCTCTGGGATATCCAACCCTCTCCTTCCTACTGAAACTTTGCTAATTTCAATGCCTAATTCTTGATCACATCTTAGTTGCCTATTAATAGTAACTTACAATTGATAATTCTCTCCTTTATGAAACAGCTTCTTCATTTGTGACTCTTTCTCAGTATCCTTTGCTTGTTCTTTTTTATCCTTCAACCTTAAATGTTGCTTTACTTAACAGCTTATTCACGCATCGTTTTTCTTCTCCACTCATACCTTTAACAATCACATCTCATAATATACACCATACACTTGAGAATTACACCAAATTTATATCTCCAATCAGGATCTTTTTTTTTTCTATCAGTCATAAATCCAAATCCTTGTTTTTAATGGGTAACTCAAATAGATACCTTAAAGTGCCCGAAAACAAACTTCTGATTTACCCCCTGAAACTTGCTCTTCCTGAAGGCTTTTTTTCTCCTATTGTAGAAAATGGCAACCTTGTCAGGTTATTCCACAAACATTTGACTTTTTTCTCAGGTTCACATTGAACATCTAATCCATCAGCAAATTCAGGTCAAATGATACCGTGAAATCAATCACACCTCCCAACCTTCACGGTCTATACTATTATCATCTCTCTCTTGAATTATAACTGGTCTCTTTGTTTTATTTTAAAAATTTTATTTTGGATTCAGGGGTGTATGTGCAGGTTGGTTATACAGGTAAATTGCATGTCACAGGGTTCAGAATACAGATTATTTTGTCACCCAGGTAGTAAACATAGTAACTGCTGGGTACTATCCTCACCCTCTTCCCACCTGCCACCCTCAGGTAGACCCTGGTGGGTATTTTTCATTTCTTTGTGTCCATGTGTTTTCAATGTTTAGCTCCCATTCATAAGTGAGAACATACAGATTTGGTTTTCTGTTTCTGTGTTAGTTTGCTCAGTACAGTGGCCTCTAGCTCTATCATTGTTGCTGCAAAGGATTTGACCTTGTTCTTTTTTATGACTATGTAGTATTTTAGAGTGGATATGTACAACATGTTTTTTATCCTGTCTATCATTGTTGGGCATTTAGACTGATTCCATGTCTTTCTTTGGTGAATAGTAGTGTGATAAATGTATGTATATATGTGTATTTATGGTAGAATGATTTATATTCCTTTGTGTATATGCCTAATACTGCAAGCAGTGGAGGAAGAACCTCTATCTAGTAAATGGTGCTGAAATAACTGGCTAGCCTAATGCAGAAGATTGAAACTGGACCTTCTCACTTATATTTAAAAATTACCTCAAGATGGATTAAACACTTGAATATAAAACCTAAAACTATAAAAATTGTGGAAGATAATATAGGAAATACCATGCGGGACATAGACCCTGGTAAACACTGCCTGATGAAGATGCTGCAAATAATTGCAACAAAAACAAAAAGTGACAAATGGGACCTGATTAAACAAAAGAGCTCATGCGCAGCAAAATAAGCTGTCAACAGAGTAAACAAATAACTTACAGAATGGGAGAAAATATTTGCAAACTATGCATCTGACGAAGGTCTAATATCCAGAATCTATGAAGAACTTAAATAAATTAACAGGCAAAAAACAGACCCATTACAAAGTGGACACAGGGTATGAATAGACACTTTTCAAAAGAAAACATCCATGTGGCCCACAAGTATATGGTCTTTTGCTTAACTTTTGCTTCACCCCTCGTAAGTATTCTATTCTCAACACAGAGTAGTCCTTCTAATGCATAAGGCAGATTCTTGTTATGCTTCTGCTCAAAACTTCCCAGTGGCTAACTCTAAAACCCAAAGTTCTTATGATGGCTTACAAGCACTTACGTAATGGAACACCCCACTCCTTTCTAGTCTCATTTACTACTATTTCTTCCTGTACCCATTTACTTCTGACACACAGGCCTCCTTGCTGTTCCTGGGGCACAGCAAGCATATCTCACTGATACTTGGAGGACTCAGAAGACAGGAAGATGTGAGAAAGTTTGAAACTTGCTAGAGACTTGTAGCATGGCATTGACCAAAAGGCTGATAGTAATATGGACTATAAAGTCTAGGCTGAGATTGTATTAGACAGAGATGAAGAACTTACTGGTAACTGGAGCAAAAGTGATTCTTGCTGTGCTTTAGGAAAGAGACTGGCAGCATTTCACCCCTGCCCTAGAAACCTGTGGAACTTTGAACTTGAGAAAGACTATTTAGGGTGTCTGGTGGAAGAAATTTCTAAGCAGCAAAGCACTCAACAGATGACTTAGGGGCTCTTCAAATCTTTCAGTTTTATTCATTCTGAAGGATGTGGTTTGGAATTGGAACTTATGTTTAAAAGGGAAGCAGACTAAAACAGTTCAGAAAATTTGCAGTCTGACAATGCAATGGAAAAGAAAAACCCATTTTTTGAGGATAAATTCAAACTAGCTGCAAGAATTTGCATAAGTAATGAAGAGCCCAATATTAAACTTCAAGACAATGGAAAAATGTCTCCAGGGCATGTCAGAGGTCTTCACGGCATACCCTTCTATCACAAGCTGGGAAGCCTAGAAGGAAAAAATGGTATGTGGGCTGGGCCCAGGCCCTTGCTGCTTTGTGTAGTCTAGGGACTTGGTGCCCTAAATCCCAGTTATGGCTAAAAGGGGCCAATGTACAGCTCAGGCCATTACTTCAGAGGGTGCAAGCCACAAGTATTGGTGGCCTCTACATGGTGTTGAGCCTACGGGTGCACAGAAGTCAAGAATTGAGGTTTGGGAACCTCCACCAAGATTTCAGAGGATGTATGGAAATGCCTGGATGTCCAGGCAGAAGTGTGCTGCAGGGGTAGAGCCCTCATGGAAAACCTCTGCTAGGGTTGTGCAGAAGGGAAATGTGGGGTTGGAGCCCCAACACAGAGTCCCACGGGGTTACTGCCTAGTAGAACTATGAGAAGAGGGCCACAGTTCTCCAGATTCCATAATGGTAGATCCACCAACAGCCTGTACCGTGCACCTGGAAAAGCCACAGATACTCAACGCCAGCTCATGAAAGCAGCCAGGAGAGGGGCTGTGCCGTGCAAAGGCAGAGAAGTGGAGATGCTCAAAGCCATGTGAACCTACCTCTTGTATCAGCGTGACCTGAATGTGAGAAATGGAGTCAAAGGAGATCATTTTGGAGCTTCAGGATTTGATTGCCCTGCTGGATTTCTGACTTGCCTGAGGCCTGTGGCCCCTTTGTTTGGCCAATTTCACCCACTTGAAACGGGTGTATTTACTCAATGCCTGTACTCCCATTGTATCTAGGAAGTAACTAGCTTGTTTTTGATTTTACAGACTCATAGGCAGAAGGGACTTGCCTTGTCTCAGATGAGACTTTGGACTGTGGACTTTTAAATTAATGCTAAAATGAGTTAAAACTTTGGGGGACTGTTGTGAAGGCATGATTGGTTTCTAAATGTGAAGATGTGAGATTTGGGAGTGGGCAGGGGAAGAATGATTTGTTTGGCTGTGTCTTCACCCAAATATCATTTTGAATTTTAACTCCCGTGATACCCACGTATCACTGGGGGGGGGGACCTGGTGGGAGGTAATTGAATCATGGAGTTGGGTTTTTCCCATGCTATCCTCATGATAGTGAATAAGTCTCAAGAGATCTGATGGTTTTATAAAGGGAAGTTCTCCTCACATGTTCTCTTTACTGCCACCATGTAAGTGTGCCTTTGCTCCTCCTTTGCCTTCTGCCATAATTGTGAGGCCTTCCCAGCCATGTGGAACTGTGAGTCCATTAAACTTCTTTTTCTTTTTAAATTACCCAGTCTTGGGTATGTCTTTATTAAGAGTATGAGAATGGACTAATACAGTGCCAGGAAATATTTGCTGATTAAGTCATTGATGTGTCAACAATACTTACAACCATTTGATTGTAACTTTGTTTATGTAAGATATTCTATACCTACTGTGTTCTCTTCAGACAAGTGTTATATTTAAGTTTCTAATTCAGACTCTACAGTCCAATGGTTATGTCTTTTTGTGGCACTTTAAATTCAAAAAAATCAACACACATTTATTTTGTTGTTACTCTCTAACATCACTGTACTAGATATTCTGTAATAAAAATATAATAAATATATATTCTCACTTTAAAATAGCTTATTTTATAACTTTAAAATACAGTCTTACCATCATTTATCTTACAAACAAATATAAGGCAACAAATGTATAATTGCAATTGTTATTAGTATTTTTTCACAGGGACACAGGATGGGTAAGAAAGCTTCCCATCATTGTCATATGCTAGCTTTGAGAATATTATTAATATGTAAGTGTGTTTCCAGGAAGATATGCCTAGAACATAATGATTGAGACATATGATCACAACCTCAAAACAATGAGGTCCAACACATAAAATAATATATAATTATTGTTAATTATATATCATATAATAGTTTATTATATATTATAATTTAGTATGATAATATATAACAATTATATAATACATCATATAATATATAATATAAAACAATAAACATAAAACAGCTTGAAGTTCCATTTAACATAGTGACTCCCTATATATTGCTTTTGAAGACACGTTGCAGATCAAATCAAACACAGGAAAAAAGCCACACTCAGATAACATATACTGTATGGTTAGGGCTACCAATTTGTCATTTCTGATCTAAGGAAATTGTAGCATGCTTAGATTTTTCTTTTTATTGTGAGCCATCATTTATATTGAAGGAATAATAGTTGACTAGTGGTTTATATATAACCCTAAAAAATAGACATGGGCAAGGACCAAATGTATGCTAGTGTTTATCTTTATCATGGAGAATAAGAAGTTATAATTCCAGGCAACCAAGTATAGTTTTTAAGGAAGAAATATTTCTATTGTGGAGCACTGTAATTTATCTACTTGCCATATATTGAAATAAAAAAGGAGAAGGGGAAGTATGAGGAGCAGGAGGAGGAGTGGGAGGATGAGGAAAAAAGGGAGGAAAAGGGAGAGGAGAATAAGGAGAAAGAGAAAGAGGGGGAGAAGAAAGAGTAGGAAGAGGAAGCAAAGGAGGAAGAAGGAGGAGAATAAGGAGGAGGGAAGGAGAAGAAGAAATAAGAAGAAGGACAAGAAGAAGGAAGAAGAGGAGGAAAAGCAGCAACCTTGATAATTTTCAGTCCCTTTATTCTCAAACTCTCACCACCCCATATAGCAAAAAATTGGCTTTTGGTTTGCACAAGACCCATAGTAATGCCTTTTTAATCCTTTTTATTCGTTAATTGATTAAACAAACATTTTTGAGCACTTGCTCTATTCAAGGTTGTGTGCTGATCTCTGGGACATCTAGTGAATATTACACACATGGTCGCTGCCTTGCTGTGGCAACACTAAAGCAGACATTCTGCTTAGGACAATGTGCCAAATCCTGAATGCTAAATGCTGCCCTGCATTTTTGAGTCAACTATTTCATTATCTATGAAAATAAATTGATTTCTGATTTACAAAACATCAGCTGCTTATGAAATCATTTCGTATAAGTCAGTTACATGCAATCAGATTAATTCTGGATAATTTTTTTAAAATTTATTTCTGGAAAACGACCTCACTGAATCTGTTGACAACTTCATCCAAGCCTTGTGATAGTCTCATCCAAGCACTAGCAACTTTTGGAGCTTGACCAGAGCGAACTTAGTCTTCCTTTGTCCTATTATTCTCTCATATTGTGCCTTTGATAGATTATAAAACAAATCAACTATAGCCACAAGTAAAAAAAAAAAGTTATTAGTTTTATTATGAAGATGAGGAAAAGCCTATTTAAGAGAGAACATTTGAACTGGACTGGATTGGTATTTGATAGGAAGAGCATCTATCAATATACTTCCCGGCCTGGAAAATAATGTATGGTGCTGGTAAGTGTCTCATGGTGCCATGGTATTGGTAAGAGCAGGGTGTAGCAGAACACACACTATGTATGGAAGCTATGACTGGATGGGAGATTTGGTTTATACTTTGTAAGAATTTGAATATAATTTACAAGTATTTTAGAGATGATAGTGGGCCGATTAAATGTTTATGAATGGAAAGTAGCATTACTAATTAGAATGAATGTGATGAGCAAGAGATTAAACACATGATGGTCAATTCAGAGAACAAACTAATTTTTTGAAATATGTTTTGTTAAATATGTTTTGTGAAATATGTCACTTTTGGGGGCATAACAAAATATAGTTTGCCAAGTAACCAGTTTTCACTTAATGACTAATTCCAACAACTAATCAAGGCACCAAATCACTTTACTTTCCCAACTCCCCTCACCCCCCAAAAAAGCTGGATTTCACTAATTTCTTACAAACTATACAGTAGTTTGTGTTGCACTGGAATATTTCAACAGTCTTTGCAAACTTTTTTCACCAAAGATGAGGTTTTGCTGTAGTTGTTTTGTACTACCTGTTTTGTTCTAGCTATTGCATCAGAACAGTGGATATGAAGTAAACTTCTATATTTTCCATAATTAGAGACTACTACTCTAAACAACAAAGTGTGTCTATCTCTTGTAGATATTTTAATTCATATGTTATCTTTATCCCCTTGCTTAATGAACAGATTTTTACATGGTCGATCAAATGAATTCTTCATGTACTCCTTTTCATTTCGAGAATTATCTGCCACATCATTCAGTACCATGTACATGAAATAATAGATGTAATATTAATAGATTCTATAAATAAAGTTCATTAGTTATTTTTATTTATTATTTTTTAGATTTGTCAGTGTGCAACCAAAAGTATATGTGCATGTTCATTTTGGAATAGCCAAAATTCTTTAACCAAGGGAGTTATGATACAAATTAGATGCATTGTTCATGTAGCTATTATAGACAAACGTAGACGCAAGTTACAACAATTGAGAAGATAACGAACTGTACTGAAGGGAAAGCCTATCCATTTTCATTAAAAAATGTTGATCATTAAAGAAGTGCTCAGTGTCTGAATTTTGAAACATACTGAAAACTAGCTTCGATTGAACTGAACCCACATAAAGAGAAGTTGAAACATCAAGGCACTGAATTGAAAATATGATGAAAGTGAAACAACCCACTCCATTGTTCATCAATTTCTTGTTATATGATACTTAATGTATGACTTCAAAATATTATTATTTCTTTTTTAAAAATTAATCAACCCAAAGAATGGAAACACTATGGCTAATTTGCTGCAATGATGTAGCAAAAATAAAACACAAATTTCCAAAAAAAAAAATTCTCAAAGGCTATTAAAGCAGCTCATGCAAAAAAAAAAGGGGGGTGAGTTTTAGATAAATATTTTTTTCTGCTAATTATAAATTACAAATTTTATAATTGGTCATTATGTTAGTTCTCAAAAGGATTTTTAAATATCACAAAGAAAACATAACAGGCTCTTGAATTATGTTTGAAGCAATTAGAATGAGTACTAAAAAAGCCTGTTAACAGGACCTATTTACATATTGGTTGGAAACAATGGTTGAGGAATAAAAATTATAGTTTTTATTCCTAGGTGGCTGATGAATCAGTTACTTTTCAAAGGTTGAAAGTACAGGAGGAAAGTATGTTTTTCAGGGACAACAATGAGAAATTAAGGACTTGTAGAGTAATATGTGTTAGAAGGACTGTGCAAAATGGTCCTTAAACAATGAAATATCTGGGTCCTAGAACTCAAAAAAAATTACTTAGAGTAATTAGAAAAAGGACAATGGAATTAACCAGTATTTATTAAACATCTACAATGTATCAGATGTTGGGGCAAGCTTTTTAAATACATGTACTCATTTAATCTTAAAAACAACCTGTGGAATAAATATTGCTATCTTCCATTTATCAATTAGTAAAATGGAGTTAAGAAAATGTACAATTAAGTTATTACTGTTATAAAAGCAATGTTTTAAGATAGATTGTATTATTTCTCCCAAGTTTGTGTCTCTTTCCCAGTAGAAATAGTATATGTCCCTGTCCCTTGCCATATGGCTCTCTGTGCCTCCCAGGGGAAGGAATATAGTTCACCAGATCACTGACATCATACTTGTCTATATGACTTCCTACAGACAATTACGTATGCTATATCCAATCAGAAACTTCAAGAACCATCACATGGATATGACATTGTCCTTTTCATTTTTCTAGGAAACAAGGTTTGCTCCTTCAGCCTGGATCTAAAATAAAGACATGTAAAACAAAGCAGATCACACTTGACACGAAAAAATATATATAAGAAAGGAAATAAAACTTTAGTTTTGCAACTCTCTAAGACTTGAAAGTTGTTTCTTAAGCAGCATAATTTAATGACAGTCAACTAATGCAGTGGCAAACCATAGAGCTTAGACTCAAAAGTAAGTTCCATCTGACTTTAAAGTTCATGCACAGTATATTACATCACTCTTTTTCTCACTCATCATGTGATATGTAAACCCATAGGTTGATTATGTAATTCAGAATTGAGTGTAAATGGCCATGAAAACGCCTTGAGAAATCTTCATTTGAGGAATACACACAGTATGAGGAAATAGAAAGGAGAACTAAGAAAAAAAAAGAAATAAAAACTTTAATAGTGGTATAGTCAGTGCAGAAAAGAATTTTAAAAGGGAAAAAATAATCTCAAATATCAAACATTGAAGAAAAATTAAAAGAATGAAAGCTAAGAAATAAATGAAAGGTTACTGGTCTTAGAAATCTGGAGATCACTCATCATTTTTTGTCAAAATCTGCTTGGCATATTGGCATACGTGAGGACTAAGATTTAAATGTAAGACAAGAGTCCTTAACCTTAGTACAAGAATCCTTTAGGAGAGAGCTGTGGATTACATGAATATGAATCATCAAGTGTATTGATTTTCTATTGCTATGGTAATAAATTATTACAAACTTAGCAGTTTATAACAGCACAAATTTATTACTTCATAGTTTCTGGTGGTCAGAAATCTGACACGTCTCATCAGGCTAAAATATAGGTGTCAACATGGTTGCATTGCTTATTGGAGGTTCTCGCAAAGAAGCCACTTCCAAGCTTATTCAGGATATTGGTCAAATTCATTTTCTTACATCTGTAGGAATGAGAATAACGCTATTTTCTTTCCTTCCTTCCTTTCCTTCCTTCCTTCCTTCCTTCCTTCCTTCCTTCCTTCCTTCCTTCCTTCCTTCCTTCCTTCCTTCCTTCCTTCCTTCCTTTCTTTTTCTTTCTCTGTCTTTCTTTCTTTTATTTTCTTTCTTTTCCTTCTTTCTTTCTTTTGGACGGAGTCTCGCTCTGTCGCCCAGGCTGAAGTGCAGTTGCACCATCTCGGCTCACTGCAAGCTCTGCCTCCCAGGTTCACGCCATTCTCCTGCCTCTGCCTCCCGAGGACGCCATTTTCTTCCTAGCTGTCAGTTAGGGGCTGTCATCAGCTCCTAAAGACCTTCTCTAGTCCTTTCACGTGGCTCTCCACTTAGAACCAGCAAGGCACATCAAAGGCTTCTTACTGTAGGGATTTCTCTCAATTCCTCCTTCTTTTGGATTTCTTTTCCGTTATTCCTCTGCCCCAACTTGCTAACTGACTCTTCTCCTTTCCTTTTCTGCTTTTAAAGGCTCATGTGATTACATTAGGCTCACTGCAATAATCTGACATATTATTTTTATTTTAACAGCAGCTGGCTGGGTGCAGTGGCTGAGACTTGTAATTCCAGCATTTGAGAGGCCCAAATGGGAAAACTGCTTGAGCCCAGGAGTTCAAGACCAGTCTGGTCAGCAGAGTGAGACCACATATCTACTTTTTTTTTTAATTAGCCAGGGATGTTGGCATGTATCTGTAGTTGCAGTTACTCGGGAGGTTGAGGTGGAAGGATCGTTTGAGCCCAGAAGGTTGAGGCTGCAGTGAACTGTGGTTGTGGCACTGCACTCCAGCCTGGGTGACAGATCAAGACTTTGTGTCATAAAAAGAGAAAGAGAGAAAGAGAGACAGAAAGATGGAAAGACGGAGAGAGGGAGGGAGGGAGGGAAGGAAGGAAGGAAGGGAGGGAGGGAGGGAAGGAAGGAAGGAAGGAAGGGAAGGAAGGAAGGAAAGTTAGGTTCGGCTGACTAGTAACCATACTTCTATCTGCAGAGTGTCTTCACAGCAGTTCATAGGTTAGTGTTTAATTGAATAAACAGGGCATAGGAAACTTGGGGCAGGGGAGATAGCTATAGAATTCTGCCTATCACATCAGAGACACTTGCTAAAAATATTAATTCTCAAGGCGTCTCCCATAAAAGCCTGTTAAAAAGCAGCTCTAAGATAAGACATTAGTCTATACTTTAATAAGTCCTATAGGCAATTATTTTCAGAATAATACTTGAAAACAGCTTCTCTCCAGGGTCAATGATGATTTTGTTATATGTAATGTCTTGAAATGCTATGAAAAATGTAGTAGGCATTTTCATTTTCCTAGGGCTAATTTATTAATTTCTTAAGAGCTAAAAGAGTTCTGTGACTCAGAATACTTAATTTAAGGAATTAAATTTAAGGGCATGTATATGAAAAGAATGCAAGAGAATGGCCTACCCTTGACGTTTTGATAGTAAAGTAAAGAAAATGTACGGGATGGTAGTTTAAGAAAAAAATCTGGTTTTAGGGAATTTTTTAGGACACACAAGAATTGAGCATATGGGGAAGAAAAGAATTTGTGGATGGCAGTATTCAAAGGCAGAATGGGGACGACTGAAGTGGCAAATTAATTGCAGTAACTAGATAAAAGGATAGTTAGGAATTTTAATCTTGTAACAGAAAAGAATATTGTTCTCTTAGAGGAAAGAAAAAGGAGAAGGGATAAGTAAAGGTGCAGAGAAACTAAGATGGAATGGCTTCCATCTCCTCAATTAAGTAAGAGTTATATCTCTTACTCTTAGGAATTAGATGGCTTGAGCACTGTGAAATGAATCTAGGTAAAAAACAAAGAGATAGAAAAAAAAGAGATTAGCAAAAAATAAAAATAAAATAACTGGGTCATCAATGCTGCCCACTAAGAATATATTTTAAGGATTTGAACAAAAATTATGATAAAAATATTTTTGGTAATAGCATCAAGTTTACTTTTTATTTCAACATTATTCCTCTGTGGTCACATAGTTCAAATGAGTAGAGGATTTAAAAATCCAGTATACGTATGCCATTCCCAAACTGGCATTTTAGATAATATTAATAGGATACACACTTTGCTGAGATGCAGGAGGATTGTCTTTAAATCCCAAATTTATTTTTAGGTTTGTTAAGGAACTTTAGGCAAAGCCTCTTATTCTGCATCAGCTTTCTCCTTGGCCAAATGAAAATAATCCTGTTTGTGCTACGTAATCTACACAATACGCAAAGAAAATAAGACAAACATAATATACTTTTTGAAGTTGAAAAAGAAATAATAAACTGCATCTTACAAATTTATTGGTAGCTCTAAGGAGTACCAGATAATAGGGTATTAGTCTAACACCACAAATCATTCTCCACTCTCCACCAAACAGAAGCTTTGCTTTCAAAATTAAATAAACTCTTTTAAATTAAAAGGAAAAAAGCCTTATCTCTGAACTTTCGCTTCCAGCAACATGGCAGATTAAATAATTTTAAATGTCTTTACTTCATTTACCAAAAAATACTGGATAAAATATAAAAACACCCAGTGTTTCTGGTAAACTTGTTTTCAGTTGGCTACACTCACACAAACGTTTTGAATTGTTAAAAAGCAAAAGATTATAATTTACTTTACTAAAGAAGAAAAGGGGCCGGGCGCGGTGGCTCAAGCCTGTAATCCCAGCACTTTGGGAGGCCGAGACGGGCGGATCACGAGGTCAGGAGATCAAGACCATCCTGGCTAACACGGTGAAACCCCCTCTCTACTAAAAAATACAAAAAACTAGCCGGGCGAGGTGGCGGGCGCCTGTAGTCCCAGCTACACAGGAGGCTGAGGCAGGAGAATGGCGTGAACCCGGGAGGCGGAGCTTGCAGTGAGCCAGTGAGCTGAGATCCGGCCACTGCACTCCAGCCCCGGCGACAGAGCGAGACTCCATCTCAAAAAAAAAAAAAAAAAGAAGAAGAAGAAAAGGATGTCATTTAAATGCAAAAATAGATAAAACTTACAAAACTGACCAAATATTAACTATCATTAGGTTAATCCATTAGAACAAAAAAATACCCGTCACAGAATCTTAGAAAAATAAACAAAAAGAACAGTTAACAATCTAATTGTATTTAGTTTTTCTAAAATGAAGGAAAACATGTATATGAGTTGCTTTTTTTTTTTTTAACCGGACAAAATTGGACTTAAAAACATTACAATTTTTTTTTCAACTTCGATTTTTAAGTACAGGATGTACATATACAAGTTTGTTCTGTGGGTAAATTGTGTGTCACTGAGGTCTGGTGTGCAAATGATTTCGTCACACAGGTAAAGAGCATAGTATCCAATAGGTATTTTTCCAATCCTCACTCTTCTCACAGACTCCGCCCTCAAGTAGGCCATAGTATCTCTCATTCCTCTCTTCGTGTCCATGTGTACTCAATTCTTAACTCCCACATATAAGTATGAGAATATGCAAGTTTTCTGTTCTTGTGTTAATTCATTTAGGGTAATACCCTCTAGCTGCATCCATGTTGCTGAAAAGGACATGATTTCATTCTCTTATGTGGCTGTGTAGAATTATATGGTGTATATGTACCATCTTTCCATTCGGTTCACAGTTGATGCACATCTAGGTTGATTCCATTTCTTTGCTATTGTGAATAGTGTTTTGATGAATACACGTGTGCATGTGTCTTTTTGGTAGAATGACTTATACGCCTTTGGGTATATACCCAGTAATGAGATTGCTGTGTTGAGTGGTAGTTCTAAGGTCTTTGAGAAATCGTCAAACTCCTTTCCACAGGGGCTAAACTAATTTACATTCCTACCAACAGTGTAGAAGCATTCCCTTTTCTCCACTACTTTGCCAACATCTGTTATTTTTTCACTTTTTAATAATAGCCTGGTGTGAGATGGTATCTCATTGTTATTTTGAATTGCATTTCTCTGCCGATTAATCATGATGAGCATGTTTTCATGTTCGTTGGCTGCTTGTTTGTCTTCTTTTGAGAAGTGTCTGCTCATTTCCTTTGCCCATGTGTTCATGGGGTTATTTGTTCTTTGCTTGTTGATTTGTTTAAGTTAATTATAGATTCTGGATATTAGACCTTTGTCAGATGCATAGTTTGCAAATATTTTCTCCCATTCTGTAGGTTGTTTACTCTGGTGATAGTTTATTTTGCTGTGCAGAAACACTTTAGTTTAATTAGGTCTCGTTTGTCATTTTTTGTTTTTGTTGGAACTGCTTTTTATCATCTTCATCATGTAATCTTTGCCATAGCCTATGGCCAGAATGGTATTTCCTGTGTTTTCTTCTGGGAATTTTATAGTTTTAGGTTTTATATTTAAGTCTTTAATCCATCTTTAGTTGATTTTTGTACATGGTATAAGGAAGGGGCTGAGCTTCAGTCTTCTACATGACTAGCCAGTTATCTCAGCACCACTTATTGAATTTGAAGAAGTCATTTCTTCGTTGGTTGCTATTGTTTGACTTTGTCAAAGATCAGGTGGTTGTAGGTGTGTAATCTTACTTCTGAGTTATCTATTCTGTTCTACTGGTCTATATGTTTGTTTGTGTACCAGTACCATGCTGTTTTGGTTAGTATAGCCTTGTAGTATACTTTGAAGTCAGGTAGTGTTTTGCCTCTAGATTTGTTATTTTTGCTTAGGATTGTTTTGGCTATTTGGGCTCTTTACTGGTTTCATATGAATTTTAGAATAGTTTTTTTCTAATTCTGTGAAAAATGACATTGATAGTTTAATAGGAACAGCATTGAATCTATAAATTGCTTTGGGCAGTATTGTCATTTTAACAGTATTGATTATTCCTATATGAGTGTGGAAAGTTTATCTATTGGTTTGTGTCATCTCTGATTTCTGTCAGCAGCATTTTGCAATTCTTGTTGTAGAGATCTTTCACCTCCCTGGTTTGCTGTAATCCTAGTCATTTTATTCTTTTTGTGGATATTGTGAATGGGATTACATTCTTGATTTGACTCTCAGCTTAGACATTATTAGCTTATAGAATTGCTACTGGTTTCTGCACATTGATTTTCTATCCTGAAACGTTACTGAAGTTGTTTACCAGTTGAAAGCGACTTACGCAGAAACTACGTGGTTTTCAAGGTATACAATCATAACACCTGTAAAGACCGATAGTTTGACCTCCTCCTTTCCTATTTGGATGTCTTTTATTTCTTTCTCTTATCTGATTGCTCTGGCCAGGACTTCCATTACTCTGCTGAATAGGAGTAGTGAGAGAGGGTATCCTCGTCTTGTTCTGATCCTCAAGGGGAATTGTTCAGGTTTTGTTTGTTCAATATGATGTTGGCTGTAGGCTTGTGAGAGATGGATGTTATTATTTCGAGATATATTCTTTTGATGCCTAGTCTGTTGCGTTTTTAACATGAAGGGACGTAGAATTATATTGATAGCTTTTTCTGAATTTATTGAGATGATCGTGTGTTTTTTGTTTTTTGTTTGGTTTACATGAGGAATTATATTTATTGATTTGTGTATGTTGCACTAATCTTGCATTCAAGAAATCAAGCCTACTTTATTGTGGAGGATTAGCTTTTTGATGTGCTGCTGGAATCAATTTGCTGGCATTTTGTTGACAATTTTTGTGTCTGTGTGCATTAGGGATATTGGCATGAAGCTTTCTTTATTCATTGCGTTTCTGCCAGGTTGTGGTATCTGAATGATGCTGGCCTCATCAAATGAGTTCCTCTTCTTCAATATTTTGAAATAATATCAGTAGCATTGGTACCAGCTTTTCTTTATACATCTGGTAGAATTTGGCAGTGATGCATCTGGTCCAGGACTTTTTCTGGTTGGTAGGTGTTTTATTACTGATTCAATTTTAGAACTCTTATTGGTATATTCAGGATTTCAACTTCTTCTTGGTTCAATCTTGGGAGGTTGTATGTTTCTAGGAATTTATCTGTTTCTTCTAGGTTTTCCAGTTTGTGTACATAGAGGTGTTCATTATCTTCTGTGAGGATTTTTTTGTATTTCTCTGGGGTCGGTGGTAATGTCACTTTTGTCGTTTCCGATTGTGTTTATTTAGATCTTCTCTCTTTTTTTTCTTTGTTATTCTAGCTAGATGTCTATCAATCATAATTATTCTTTAATAAACCAACTTTTGGTTTCATTGATCTTTTGTATGGATTTTTTCTCAATATTGTTCAGTTCATCTCTGACTTTGGTTATTCCTTGTCTTCTGCTAGCTTTGTTTTGCTCTTGTTTTTCTGCTTGTTGTTTTGCTCTTGTTTTTCTAGTTCCTCAATGTGTGATGTTAACTTATTTCTTGGATATCTAACTTCTTGACGTAGGCATTTAGTGATACAAACTTTCCTCATAACATTGCTTTAGGTATGTCTCAGGTTCTGATATGTTTTATCTTCGTTTTCATTAGTTTCAAAGAATATTTAGATTTCTGCCTAATTTCATCCCTATCCCAAAAGTCATTCAGGAACAGGTTGTTTAACTTCCATGTAATTGTATGGTTTTGAGAGATATTTTTGGTATTTATTTCTATTTTTTTGTGCTGTGACAAGAGTGTGTGGTTGGTATGATTTTGGTTCTTTTGAATTTGTTGAGAGTTGCTTTATGCTCAAGCATGTGGTTGATCTTAGAGACTGTGCCATGTGCAGATGAAAAGAACGTATATTCTGTTATTGTTGGGTGGACTATTCTGTAGATGTCTGTTAGGTTCATTTGGTCCAGTGTAGAGTTTAGCTCCCAAATATCTTTGTTACTTTTCTTCCCTGATGCTCTAACACTGTCAGTGGGATGTTGAAGTTTTCCACTCTTACTGTGTAGTTATCTAAGTTTCCTTGTAGTTCTGTAAGAACTTGTTTTATAAATCTGTGTGCTTCAATGTTAAGTGCGTATATATTTAGGACAGTTAAGTCTTCTTGTTGTATTGAGCATTTTATCATTATGTAATGTCCCTCTTTGTCCTTTTTAATCCTTGTTGGTTTAAAGCCTGTTTTTCTGAAATAAGAATAGTAACCCCTGCTCTTTTTTGTTTACCATTTGCTTGATAGATCTTTCTCCATCCCTTTACTTTGAGCCTACAGGTGTAATTGCATGTGAAATGGGTCTATTGAAGTAAGCATATCTCTTTAGCTAACTTACCACTCTGTGTTTTTTAAGTTGGGAGTTTAACCCATTCCCATTTAAGATTACTATTGATATGTGAGGATTTGATCCTGTCATCATATTGTCAGCTCGTTGTTATGCAGGCTTGTCGTATAGTTGCTCTATAGTGCCAACTGCTTGGACACTTAAGTGGGGTTTTTTCATGGCAAGTCTTATGGTGGTCTTTCATTTCTATGTTTAGCACTCCCTTAAGGACTCCTTGTAGAGTAGGTCTGGTGGTAATGATTTTCCTTAGGATTTGCTTGTTTGAAAAGGACTATTTCTCCTTCACATTTGAAGCTTAGTTTGGCTAGATACAAAACTCTTTGTTGGAATTTCTTTTCTTTAATGACGATGAATATAGTCTCCCAATATCTTCTGGCTTGTAAGGTTTCTCCTGAAAGATCAACTGTTAGCCTGATGGGGCTCCCTTTGTGCGTGACCTGCCCCTTCTCTCTAGCTGCCTTTAAGACATTTTCTTCCATGCTGACTTTGGAAAATCTGATGACCATGTTTTGAGAATGGTCATCTTATTTAGTATCTCACAAGAGTTCTTTGAATTTCCTGAATTTGCATGTCAGCCTCTCTAGTGAGGCTGGGAAAATTTCTGTGGACAATATCTGCAAATATGTTTTCCAAGTTGCTTGCTCTCTTTTCATCTCAGGAATACCAGTGAGCTATAGCTTTGGTCTTTTTATAATCCCATATTTCTCGAAGTTTTGTTCCTTTTTAATTCTTTTTTCTTTATTTTTATCTGCCTGCATTGCTTCAAAGCTACGGACTTCAGGGTCTGTGAATCTTTCCTGAGTTTGGCATATTCTGTTATTAATACTTCCAATCTCACTCTGAATATTCTGTAGTATTCTTTTCATTTCCAAAAGTTCAGTTTGGTTATTTCTCCAAATGGCTATGTCATTGTTCAGCTCTTTGACAATTATACTCTTTTTCTTGGATTGGCTTTCAACCTTCTCCTGTATCCCAATGAGCTTCCTTACTATCTATACTGAATTCCATGTCTGTCATTTCAACTATTTCAGTCTGGTTAAGAACCATTGTGGAGCTAGTATGGTCATTTGGAGGTAAGAAGACGCTCTGGCTTTTACAGTTCCCTGAGTTCTTATGTTGGTTCTGTCTCATCTATGTGGGTTAATGTTTCTTTAATCTTTGAAATTGCTGTCTTTTGGATGGTTTGGATGTGGCTTTTTGCTTTTATATTCTTTGATGCCCTTGAGGATTTGACTGTGGTATAAGTTGGGTTTAGTCAATTGGCTTTGTTCCTAGATGCTTTAAGGAGCAAAGCTCAGGTCAGCACTTCTGGGATGCATGCTGTAACCCTGAAGGGCTAGGACCAGGCCCAGAGCTTTATTCTGTAGCTCCCTGATGTTAATCACTTGATGGACTGGAGGAGCCAAGGTGTTTCCATTCCATTGACAGCAGAACTCCAGTGGAGGCTGCTGGAACAAGTGCTCCAGTATGGCGATGGTGGGTCCCTGTGTGCATGTGCGCCAGTGGGGCAGTAAGGGAGGCTACGGATGAGTGCACACTACACACACTGATGAGGGTAGGCTGTGGGCTTGTGCATGCTTGTGGGGATCTGTCTGCAAAAGTGTTCCAACAGGGTGTACCAGTGAAAGAGCTATGGCAGTGACTGCTGGCAAGCACCTTCACTGGGCAACTGAAGCTGCACTGTAAGCGAATGTGGCCAGACAGGACCCTGGGAGATGCTAGCAGATAGATCAGACTGGCCCCATCCACAGGCAAGACAGCCCTGCTCTGTCCACGTATGGCAGCTAACAAAGCCTAAGCTTCCTAGAGGAATTTGTTGAGCCTTAGTGGATGGAGACCCATGGCCATGCTCCACTGCCATAGTTCCCACACCAAACCCTCTGGGCTCAATACAGGCTGGAGTTCTGTCTCCCCAAACCTCTGGGCAGTTATCCCTGCCAGCTCATATGTCTGTGGGGGTCATAGGATCTCCCAGAGCTATGATCCCAGAGGTATATGGCAAGAGTGGGTTACTCAATGTCTATTTCACTCACTCCTTCCCTAGGAGCTGCTTGGCACCAGGAATGATTCCTGGTGCTAGGCAACCCCATGCAGGGTACCCAGCTTCCTCCCTTTCAGTCCAGGGTCTGCATTCTCCCTCTGTCCACTTTCAGTTTTTTCTTTTTGAAGATCTGTTAAGCATATACCACTCTACTTATGGTCTGGTCCCCATGGCAGAAGTTCCTCCTGGCTGCATCTAGTTAGCCATCTTGACTTTTTCCCCTACACCATCACAGTTTTATTTCCTGCCTTCTCTATACTGAAAATTACAGATTTCCTTTTGGTTTAACTCTTGCAAGTATTTGTGTTTGTTTACCTTTCTAAAATTCTATAATTCATGTAATCCTAAATTCTTTGTTAATCAGAAAAGTATAAATGAAAAATACATTATTCAAAAATATAATAACTGAATATATGCATATGATAAAATATTCTTGATATTTATTTAAAACTTTATTCATTTTACAGAGTGAAGTGCCTGATTCTAAGATATGGCGGTCGAAGACGATATCTTTAAATATCTGCCCTTTCTCTTTTAAAGATACACCTAGGAAATGTCTGCCTATGAACTTTAAGTGTTGATCCTTACCTCCATTTTACCTGAACCCATTTCCCTGCAGAACTCTTCAAGGGACCAACACAATAGGCTGTAGTACATTATGAGACAGGCAGTTTGACTGCACTTGGAATTGCCAGAGGCCCAAGGAGGAACTGGAATGTAAATATGGAACTCCAGTAATTACCAAATCCAGCAAATTATTTAGCTATGGCAATTTTTAATAAAAGATAATGGAGCTCAATTTGATATTGAAGAAAATAGAATATTTTCAATAAATTCTAAGAGGAAAAATTACCATTTTTAAATGTATTATAATAAAGATAAATATTGTCACTTCATAGTCAAATAGTCCCCTTTCTGATAATTAATGAGTCACAGATAGTGCTGATAAAACAAGGCCTTTATTCAAAATTTGAGTAAAGGATCAAAAAATTGCAATTGAGATGGAAGCCCAAGTTCTCACTGCTTTTGTTTCTTTTTTCTTTTTTTTTTTCTTTTTTGAGACAAGAATCTCACTGTCACCCAGGCTGCAGTGCAATGACACCATCTCGGCTCACTGCAACCTCCGCCTCCCAGGTGCAAGCGATTCTCCTGCCTCAGCCTCTCGAGTAGCTGGGATTACAGGTGTGTGCCACAACTCCCAGCTATTTTTGTATTTTTAGTAGAGACGGTATTCACCATGTTGGCCAGAATGATCTCGAACTCCTGACCTCAGATGATTCGCCTATCTCAGTCTCCCAAATTTCTGGGATTACAGGCGTGTGTCACCGTACCCAGCCCTCACTGCCTTTGTTTCTTAGTAGAGTGACCTTGAGCTATTTGTCTAATATTTCTTAGATTTTTAATCCTTAAAATCAGTTGGCCAAGGTAAATAGCAGTTAGCATTCTTTACAATTTTTAAATTCCATCAACTTAAATTTAAGCTCCTATTAATTCACAAATTATAGACTCAAACTAATCTCTATGATTCTATCTGATCTGGTTTGACTGCATCCTCACCCAAATTTTATCTTAAATTGTAGCTAACATAATCCCCACATTTTGTGGAAGGGACCCAGTGGGAGGTCATTGAATCACGGGGGCAGGCTTTTCTCGTGCTGTTCTCGTGATAGTGAATAAGTCTCATGAGATCTGATCCTTTCCTCTGCACACACTCTCTTGCCTTCTGCCCTATAAGGTCTGCCTTTGCTCCTCCTTTGCCTTCCACCATGATTGTGAGGCCTCCCCAGCCATGTAGAACTGTGAGTTACTTAAATCTCTTTCCTTTATAAATTGCACAGTCTCGGTATGTCTTTATTAGCAATAAGAATGGTCTAATACAGTAAATTGGTACTGGTAGAGTGGGGTACTGCTGTAAAGACACCTGAAAATGTGAAAGCAACTTTGGAACTGGGTAATGGGCAGAGATTGGAACAGTTTGGAAGGCTTAAAAGAAGATAGACAAATGTGGGAAAGTTTGGAACTCCCTAGAGACTTGGAGGGCTCAGAAGACAGGAAGGTGTGGGAAAGTTTGGAACTTCCTAGAGACTTGTTGCATGTCTTTGACCAAAATGCTGACAGTGACACAGGCAACGAAGTCCAGGCTGAGGTGGTCTCAGGTGGAGATGAGGAACTTGTTGGAAATTGAAACATAGGTGATTCTTGCTGTGATTTAGCAAAAACACTGGTGACATTTTGCTCCTGTCCTAGAGATCTGTGGAACTTTGAACTTGAGAGAGATGATTGGGAGAATTTGGTGGAAAAAAAGTCTAAGCAGAAAAGCATTCAAGAGGAAGCAGAGCATAAAAGTTTGGAAAATTTGCAGCCTGATGGTGCAATAGAAAAGAAAAACACATTTTCTGGGGAGAAATTCAAGCCTGCTGCAGAAATTTGCATAAGTAACAAGAATCCTAACATCTCCAAGGAATGTCAGCTACCTTTGCAGCAGCTCCTCCCATCACAGGCTGGAAGGCGGCCTAGAAGGGAAAAATGGTTTCCTGGGCTGGGTCTAGGGACCCCCTGCTGTGTGCAGTCTTGGGACTTGGTGCCCTACATACCAGCCACTATAGCCATGCTAAAAGGGGCCAAGCTACAGCTCAGACAGTGGCTTCAGAGGGGGCAAGCCTCAAGCCTTCACAGCTTCCATGTGGTGTTGAGTCTGCAGGTGCACAGAAGTGAAAAATTCAGGTTTGGGAACTTTTGCCTAGATTTCAGATGATGTATAAAAATCCCTGGATGTCCAGGCAGAGGTGCTGCAGGGGTGGGGCCCTCATGAAGAACCTCTGCTAGGGCAGTGAGAAAGGGGAATGTGGGCTTGAAGGCCCCAAACAGAGACCCCACTGGAGCACTGCCTAGTGGAGCTGTGAGAAGAGGGCTACAGTCTTCCAGATCCCAGAATGGCAGATCCACTGACCACTTGCACCATGAGCCTCAAGAAGCCACATATACTCAATGCCAGTCCAAGAAAGCAGCCAGGTGGGGGGCTGTACTCTGCGATACCACAAGGGTGGAGCTACCCAAGGCTGTGGGAGCCCACCTCTTACATCAGTGTGCCCTGTATGTGAGACATGGAGTCACAGAAAATCATTTTGTAGCTTTAAGATTTGACTGCTCTGTTGGATTTCAGACTTGCATGGGACCTGTTGCTCCTTCCTTTTGGCCAATTTATTTCATTTAGAATGGGTGTATTTACCCAATGCCTGTACCCCTATTGCATCTAGGAAGTATCTAACTTGCTTTTGATTTTACAGGTTCATAAATGGAAGGGACTTGCCTTGTCTCGGATGAGTCTTTGGACTATCAACTTTTGCGTTAATGTTGAAATGAGTTAAGACTTTGGGGGACTGTTGGGAAAACATGATTGGTTTTGAAATGTGAGGGCATGAGATTTGGGAGAGGCTGGGGTGGAAAGATATGGTTTGGCTGCGCCCTCACGCAAATCATATCCCATAATCACCACATGTCATGGAGGGGAACCTGGAGAGAGATAATTTAATCATGGGGGTGGGGTTTTCCCATGCTGTTCTCATGACAGTGAATAAGTCTCAAGAGATCTGATGATTTTATAAAGGGCAGTTTCCCTGCAAATGCTCTCTTGCCTGCTACCATGCAAGATGTGCCTTTGCACCTCTCTTGCCTTCCACCATGATTGTGAGGTCTCCTCAGCCATGCTGAACTGTGAGTCAATTAAACCTCTTTCCTTTATAAATTACCAGTCTTGGGTATGTCTTTATTAGCAGTATGCAAATGGACTAATACACTACCTTCTTTTTTACCTTTGGTTATTGAAATTAATCCAATATAGTCTTTTGAATGCAATTATTATACTATACCTTTATATACCCTGTCAGCTAATCTCTGAATATCTTCACTGGTACTCAGATGACAATTGATTCTATGTGATCATTTATTATATTATATATAAATGGCTAATTTACTACCAGAGTAATAAATGATTTTACCTAGTTATTGTCAATACATTGTAGAACGCTGAATTGTTTCAAACATCATCTGGAAAATAATAAATTGTCTTTACTTTAGATAAGAATATTTCATTCATTTGTGGTTTTCTATTAGAAACAATCTAAGACTTTAAAAGCAGCAAGAAGTTGACCCATGCTCACCCAACCCTGTAACAAATGACTTGGCACTAGATTCAAAATGTATCATCAGAAGCTGCTCTGAGTAATGAATTCATCACCATGAATGTGCGAATAAGTACGATTTCACAATTTTATTCCCTTTGTTTTGGTGTTTCGCCAAATATTTTAACTGCAACATTCCTTTTTTCTCTCCATCATTTAAGGCCACTCACATGAAAACTCTTAACTGAAGTCTTTGATTATTAATCTGTTTTTTCTCTTTATTCTTCTAACACATCACTTGAAATCATGTTCTTATACCCATTTCATTATGCTTTGCAATTAAATGTATCTTTACACATAAATCTTTTAGTATACTGCAAACTTCTTGACAGTGTAGGATACTTCAGTCTCTTAATTCAGAGGTTAACAAATCAGATCCATGTGCCAATTCTATCCAGCTGCCTCTTTTGCAATGTCTTATTGCACAACCATTCCCATATTGTCATGCCTTTTATACTACAAAGGCAGAGTTGAGTTGTTGCAACCAACACAATGTGGCCAGCTAAGCCAAAAATATTTACTACCTAGACTTTTACCAAAAAAGTTTGCCCACTCTTGCCTTAAATAATCTAGCACACTGCCTCACACGGCATAGAAGTTCAATAAGTAGCTAGTAAAAGAAATGATGGAAAGGAAAGAGACAACAGCAGAATGCTCAAGAAGAAAACTTAGATTAACAAGGGAAAAAAATGAGGATCATAGATCAGAGATGTCATCTTAGAGGAAAACTAAGATAACTTAAGGGTAAGTACTTATAACAGTGTTAGTCATGTGGTAGAGATAAAATAAATGTTTATTTTTAAAAGGAAAAACAATAGAAAAAGACTTTATGATTCTGATAGCACCCGGAATCCAGGTAAGCAGTTCTGGTTGCATATTCAGGTATCTAATAGCCCATGGTCAGGTGCTCCTTTTGTGCCAGGTCTCAGTAGTCTGCCATGAGCTGGATTTCAAATGTAGGTGTCTATGCTGCAGATGTCAAGGTCTTGTACAGATTTTCAGAGCTCGCTCTCTCTCTTTCCACCTCTCTCTTCTCCATGTTATGCTTTCCTGTATCATACCCTGAAAATTCTAACCGCCCAAACCTCCCAAATTCACAACTATGTCTCTTTATGTCAGAGAGACCACTGGATTCTGTTTGACTTTCCTCTCATGTGGTGCTTCCTGGAAACTGTCCGATGATATGCTGGACAATTTTAAGGAACACTTCATTTGTTTTCCTTCTTTTAGCAAGCTTCATTTTGTGTTACCTATTGTCCAATGTCTAAAAAACGTTAGCTCATATATTCTGCCTGATTCTTTCATTTGTTTAGTAACAGAGTAAATCTACTCTCTGTTACTCTTTTATGCGTAGAAGTAGGTACGCTTCTTTTTTTAATGGTCCAGAATCATATGATCTTTTTTGTTTGTTTGTTTGTTTAGACAGGCTCTCCCTATGTCACCCAAGCTGGAGTGTACTAACAAAATCTAGGCTTCACTGCAACCTTTGCCTCCTTGCCTCAAGCAATCTTCCACCTAAGTCTTCCTAGTAGTTGGAACTACAGGCATGCACCACCACACCCAGCTAATTTTTAAGTTTTTTTGTAGATACAGGATCTCCCTATATTGCCCAGGTTGGTCTCAAACTCTTGGTCTCAAGTGATCCTTTCTTCTCAGCCTCCCAAAGTGCTGGGATTACAGGTGTAAGCCACCATGCCTGGCCTATAATTTTAATTACAGTAGATTTATATTACACTTAAAACTATAGGTGCACAAATTCCCTATTGTTATAATTCTTCAGACTACTCATATGCAAGGGGACCTGTTAAGATACTCAGTGTTCAGGTGAATATTAGCATATTATCACCATGTTCCAGTAAGATTTAATAACATTCCCAAAAGATTTCGATGGGAATTGCAACAGGGTAGCAATTTCAGTAAAACTGACGAGCTTGCAAGAATAAGCTTTCTAATCGTTTCTTCAAATATTTTATATACATTGAAACATTTTTTTCTGTTTTTCCTTACAGTTTTTTTTTTCCACTTTTTTCTTGTCCTTACTTCGTTAACTTTCCACTTTTACATTTATTTTGTGCTGGGTGCAGTGGCTCATGTCTGTAATCCCAGCACTTTGGGGAGCTAAGAGGGGGCGGATCACTTGAAGTCAGGAGTTCGAGACCAGCCTGGGCAACATGATGAAACCTTATCTCTGCAAAAAATACAAAAAAATTAGTCAGGCGTGGTGATGCATACTTATAGTCCCAGCTGCTGGGAGGCTGAGGTAGGAGAATCACCTAATCCTGGGAGGTGGAGGCTGCAGTGAGCCGTGATTACACCACTTCACTCCAGCCTGGGCAACAGGTGTGAGATCCTGTCTCAAATAAATAAATAAACGTATGTTGTTGCTACTATGAATAAAAATATTTTTCATGTGGGAAGGGTTGTTTATCAACATGAGATCTATTGATTGATTACCATCTTTGTCTACACAAACTGCTGAACTTAGTTATTTTAAAGATTTATAGTTTTTCCCTCTCTCTAGATTTATACATTATACTTTTTTTTTTTTTTTTCCAGAACTAGGTAAAATCACAGTCTCGTTAATTTTAATGAAACTTCTGCACTGTTTTATGACCATTCAGTTTGACTTTTACTAGTGGCTGGTATAGATATCCTTGATCTTGTAAAGTACATCCCTATTTCTGTTTAACCAAAAGGTTTTTTAAATATAGATATGATTTTCAGCAAATATTATTTTTGCATCTATCAAAATGATCCCTTTATCTTTTGTTGTCATCTTTTATGATATAATCTTCAATAATACAATGAATTATATGAATTTATATATTGAAATATTCTTAGATTAATGGAACAATTTGTATTTGGTAATATTCCTATTATAGTAACATTTTTAAAAATATAATATAATTTTAAGACAATTTATACTATTTAATACAATTTTAATACAGTTTAATGCTATCAGATTTGATATGTTAATAATTTAAGATTTTTCCACAAAACTGTATAAAATATACTTTTACTTTTTTGCTGTATTTACTATATTTTGAAATCTGAGACTTTCTAGATTCATGCAATTATTTTGTAACTTTTCCTTTAATATAGGTCATTTTGTATATTGTTTGTAAGTTATCTGATTCATGATGGAATTATTTCTATCAAAAAATTTCTTGATTCTAGCAACTTCTTTGGAGGTAATTATTGAACACTTTTTTCATTATTTTCATGATTGTTATTTTTCTTCACTTGGAGTCACATTTACATATTTCACACAAAATTATTTAATTGAGGTTACAGATTTACTTCTTATACATACAATAGGCTATTCTTAGAGAACTTTTAGTTATATAGAAAAATTATATGGAAACTATAGTATCCAAATACCCCCTTTACATACAAATAGTTTCCCCTATCATTAACATTGTGAATTAGTGTGGTGTACTTTTTGTAATCAATGAGGCAAGATTGAGACATTATTTTGAATTGAAGTCCGGAGTTTACATTTGGGAACACTCTTTGTGTTGTACATTCTGTGAGTTTTGGCAAACATACAATGACATGTACTCACCATTAGAATATCATATAAAATAATGTCACTGCCCTAAAAATCACTCATTTTCCACCTATTCATCCTACCCTGTCTCCTCCCAAACTACTGGCAACCACTGATCTTTTCACTGTTTCCATAGTTCTTACCTTTAGAGTGTGATATAATTAATTAGAATCACAATATGTAGCCTCCTCAGATGGTGTCTTTCACTTAGCAATATGTACTTAGGGTTTCCTTATACCTTTTTTAACTAAATAATATTGCATTGTATGGCTGTACCACAGTTTGTTTATATCTATTCACCTATAGAAAGATGACTAACACTGCAACAAATGTCTGGGTACAGGTTTTGCATGAACAAAAGTTTTCCTTTGGGTATATACCAAGGAGCACTTCTAGAGTCCACGTATAAGCGAGGTCCTGCAGTACTTGTATTTTTGTGCCTGGCTTGTTTTACTCAGCATGGTACCCTTCAGGTCCATCTACATTGTTGCAAATGACAAAATTTCTTTTTTTTTATGATTGTGTATAAAAAGTCATCACCATACCCAAGGACATTTAAATTTACTACTATCTTACCTTCTGGGAGTTTTATAGTTTTGTGTTTTGCGTTTAGGTCTATGATCTATTTTCAGTTAATTTTTGTGAAAAGTAGAAAGTCTGTGTCTAGATTGATTTTTTGTATGTAGATGTCCAGTTGTTCTAGCACCATTTGTTGAAATACTATCCTTTTTCCATTAAATTGCCTCTCCTTCTTTTTCAAAGGCCAGCTAAATATACTTATATACATGTATTTCTGGGCTCTCTATTCTGTTCCATTGATTTATTTGTCTACTTTTCATACCACAATGTCTTGATTTTTTTAGCTTTATAGTAGTATATCTTGAAGTTCAGGTGGTATCAGTTCTCTTTGTTCTGCTATTTTGTCTTGGCTATTTGAGTCTCCTTTCTCTGTATATAAACTTTAGAATCCATTTGTTCATATCCACAAAACGACTTCTTGGGATTTTATTTGTTGACATTTTGTTTGAATCTGTAGATCAAGTTGGGAAGAACTGACATATTTACAATATTGGGTTTTCTTATCCATAAACATGAATACTTCTCCATTTATTTAGATTTTCTCCAATTTTCATCATGGAAGTTTTTTCGTTTTCCAGATATATGTATGTCCATATAGATCTAGACATAGATCTATTAGCTCTAATAATCTAATATACCTGATATTCTAGTTCTTCCCAACTTGATCTACAGGTTCAAACAAAATCACAACAAACAAAATCCCAAGAAGTCATTCTGTGGATGTGAACAAACTGATTCTAAAGTTTATATATAGAGAGAAAAGAGATTCAAATATCTAATAGACATACACCTAATTAGATATATATCTGGAATATATGTATTTTTGTATATCTGGAAATACATAATATATATATTATATATATATCTGGAAATACATATATCTGAAAAACTAAAAACTTCCATAATGAAAAATATATATATTTAATGTATAGTATATACAAATGTGTATATTTCCATATATATCGTATATGAATTTTGATAGATTTATATATTTATATATTTCATTTTTGATGCCAATGTAAATGTTGTTAGTTATTAACTTCAATATCTAATTGTTCATTCCTGGTTTATAGAAAAGCAATTGATTTTTATGTATTAACCTTGTATATTATCTTGCATTTTTGTATATTATCTTGCAACATGCTGAAATTATTTATTAGTTCCAGGAATTTTTGTTGAGTCTTTGGATTTTCTACATAGACAATCATGCTGTCTACAAACAAAAGCAATTTTGTTTTTTCTTTCTCGATATGTATAGTTTTCATTTTCTTTTTATGTCTTATTGTGTTTGATGGGACTTCTGGTACATTGTTGAATAAGAGTGGTGAGAAATTATATTCTTTCCTTCTTGCTGATCTTAGTAGAAAAAAACTTATTTCTCACCACTGTGTATAGATAAAATTTTTATATTAATATTTGTAAAAGTTATGTTTTCTATGTTAATATTTACTCTTTTTTCTTCATTAAGTGAATTAGAAATATACCACGTTATTTTTAAACCACTTATTTTATTTATGAATTTGTGTTTTTTAGTTAATTTACTTCTTTGTTACTACCAATTAGATGACATACAGTACTAATGAACCTATGCTGAAAGTTTTTAAGAATGTTATTGATTTTCTTTAAATAAAGGCAGTTTAAATGGCGTATTAATGACTAGTGTCACATTCCAAACCTTTATAGAATTATGTATTTTCCCAGGACCTGTACTATTTGTGGTTTGTAGCATATTTGAAAATTGGTCTTTAATGTGTTGCTTATATCTTCAGGGTATAACAGTTATTCTTGGTGTTTCCCATCTGTGAGTTGCAAACTCTCCTAGGTTTAAGAGCAAATACAAACTTTTCCCGTGTTCTCCTTTGATGATTTCACTGGTGACCTGAATGGGGAAAAATTAAATTTCGAGGAATAGGTTGCTTCCTCCCTTGTAAGGCTCTGCTTGCATCTGTGACCTGTGTTATGTGGGAAGATAATAACAAACATGGAATACAGAGAGATACATATACTTTATTTTCAGACCCAGACTCCATTCATTCCTTTATATATAAGAAAATACTGCTTAGCTTTTAGAATAAGTTAAGTTTCATGTCTAGGAATAGGCAAGATGTTTATACTAATCCAAACTCATTTGCTAAGGAAAAAAACTAAAATAGACCATTTCATATTGCAAATTATCTGTCCTTTTCATGTGAATTTTAAGGCAATATTTTATAAAATATGTTAATAACTATAGAAGCCATTATGTCTGAATACTTCCTAATCTTCCCTAAGGCAACATTAGAAAGCCTGTTTTTTACAGATATGAGTGAAGTCTTTATATAGGGCTTATGGAAAAAGAAAGTAGTCATAAAAAATTGTTTAAAAAGAGAAAGAAATTTTAGTTAAGAAGAATATGTATTTCAGCACGGGGGAAAAAAGAGGATTTTATAAATGGAGAAAATTTAAACTTTTTAATGGTAACAATAAGCTCTGAAATATTCTCCGTGGTATAGGTTCAGTGAAGTCCTAAACATGTGTAAAGTTTAAGAACCCAAAACTAAGTAAAAATGGGTGATAATATGACCTAAAAAAAAATCTCTATGGCTATTAAAATTTTGGAAAGGATATTCACACTTTTTCAACTTGTACAAAAGATATGTTAAATGTTCCTGAGTTTACAAATTAACGTTGTGGAAATTGGCTATCTCGTCACATGTTTTTCCACAAGATTATATAATCCTATAATATAATACCATGGTAAATTGCAGCCCTACTGTAATTTCTTAGAATCTTACTTACAAAGCTACATTGTGCTGACATGTTTGTTTATTTTCAGCACTTTTGATAGCACCTCCAGTGAAAATATAAATTAGAATTTTCCTAAAATAAAAATATGTTATCTTTCAAAGGTATACCTGGGAATGTCTTTGGAAATACAATAGGTCAGTCATCATACTTCAATAGTAAATTGCTATTGAAGCTTCAGTCAATAGCAAATTGCTATTAAGGCAATTTGTCTTAATAATTTTATTTTTAAGGAAATAAATTATTTGAGAAGATTTATTTATAAATTTAATATCTGCAAATGTTAAATCTTGTGTGAAAACCAAAACTGTATGTAACCGTCATGACTGTATAATCAGGCCAATGTGTTCAGGATAATTGATTTGTATGTACATTGCAGATTGATACCATATTCAAAAGAAGTACATACACCACAAAAAAGAAACAGCATAATAGATTAGATTTATGTTTTGTGGCAGAAGAAATATAAATGGGCCTGAGGGTATCTGAATGAACACTAATCTCTGTTTTAAAATGAAAATAAAAATAATACAAACTCTTTTTCTGGTACAGGATATGAAAGAATATTTGGACTTTTTAATAAATCTGTGATGTTGTTGCTAAAGTCAGTAAGCTCTTAAAGACTGCCAATCAATAGTTTCAAAGCAATTGGAAACTTATGTATGGCAAACATGTATTATAAGATCGATTTTTACAGCAGAAATCTATATATCAAGCAGGTTCGTTGGAAGCAAATGATAAAATGAATACAGCTCTAGAAGGAGAGTACTCAAGATGGTGTGCTATCAGCCAAGGTGATATATATTATAAAAGACAACTGAGGGGCAAAGCTACAGAAGGATAATCAATTTTTCTGATGGTGTAAAATGACTCGCCTATTTTCTTCTTAATACACTGTCAAATAAGCAATGGATATTTGTTAGTGGATTTTTTTGATCAGTAGAAGTATTGCAAGAATCATTAATTGCCTTTCCAAAATGTTTAAGGTATGGATACCTAACAAGTAGGACAATTTTTTCTTCTATTAGGATTAATCATTAATCAAAATGCAATGTAGTTTTGAGTCTTCCATAATGTCTTTAATTTCTAGGTAAGAGAGAATGAATCTGACTTTCTGACTTAATCTTACATCTATTGTTTTGTTTTGGTTGTTGAGATAGGGTCTCACTCTGCCACCCAGGCTGGAGTGCATGGTCACGGCTCACTGTGTAGGCTCAACCTCCTTGGGCTCAAACGATCTTCCCACCTTAACTTCCCGAGTAGCTGAGACTACATACAGGCACTGGCCACCAGACCCAGCTAGTTTTTGTATTTTTTGTAAAGGTGGGGTTTTGCCGTACTGCTCAGGCTGGTCTCGAACTCCTAAGCTCAAGTGATTTACCTTCCATGGCCTCCGAAAGCGTTGGAATTACAGGCGTGAACCACTGCGCCTGAGCCCTGCAGTGTTCTTTATTTTATTATTATAACAGAACATCCAAATTTTCTATAAGGTGTCAATATTTATTTAGCATCTTTAAAATTTTTCATCTTACTCTTAGACAGGAAACCTTTCTCACTAATATTAAATTCATCATAAGGCACTCTAGAAAGTCATGAAACTGTGCACTGTTTTCTATCTTTAAAAACGAATGACAAATCAATAAAGCATTTATAGTCAAAGAAACCAGCACACTGATTTCAGAGCAAAGTTTTTTCTTTTGTAATTTACTTCTCTTTAAAGTGGAAATTAGAGTGTTAGTTCAGCATTTGAGAAATGTAAATGCAACTGCAGCATTAAATACTCAATGGCTTTCAAGCTAGTAATCTCCATTCTATATGAAATGTCTATTATTTATGACAGAAATTCCTAAGCTCTCTGACTTGTCAATAAGTCCATGTTATAAAAATATTCTTTATCATATCATGCCCAAGTCTGTAAAATCATTATGATATTTTTTTCTGCATGTTGATTTATTTCCATGTATACAATAAAAACTTTGTGGCAAGCTTTTATTACTAACCTCACTCACTACTACTAAAAAGGCACATAATGGATTTGGGGCTGGTTACTAAAGGTAATAAATATATATTGTAATTAGACAAACCTTGAGTGTTTGTAGAATTTAAATTTATTACAAGAGGCAACCAGTCTTAGATGGTCATTCTCTTATATAGAAATCAATTAAAATTAGTTTTCCAAATTTAATCCATAACTATATTTGGAAACTAGCAAAGACTGTTTCTCAGGTAATCTGTAGATTCAGGACAGAATAATTTTGTTATAACATTTTTTTAAGTCCTCTTTTCACCTAACACTTTTATTTTTCAATTGTCAATGGATGAGAACATTGCTTTAGAAAGCTCTTTGGGGTATTCGAGTTTGATTTAGATCCTGGCTAAGTACTATGGGTTACAGTTCACTAGGAAATAAAATATAATCATAATTTAACCAAATACATGAGCCATGAATTTTTGTTTTCTGCTTTAATTAAAACGTGGCCTTCTAAACTTTCTGTGTGAGTGATACTAGCAAAATTAATCAATACTTTCTTTTACTTCAAAGAATTTGAAATAAACTTATGTCACGGAATTTTTTAAAAGAAACAAAGCATAGTTAAGAATGTTGATATTTACCAGTTGCAGAAGTATCTCTTATTTGTTACACAGTCCTCATTGTCACTGGTTTTTTAGGACTTAAGCATCACAAAAAAGGAATAAATTTAGGATTTTGTTATCACATTAAAAATTTGTGTCTGTCTTCTATCAGTTCATAACTTCATTTCCAAGTACTGCTACTAGATTCCATCCGTTTTATTCATCACCCAAATTTAAAATCTGCAGAAAGATTTCAGTCAATGATGAGAAATAAAGTGCATTGATATTTGTCTTACTTTATCTCAATTGTGATGCTCATTACCACAAATTCCTGACTGTCTGTTTTCCTAGGCTATAAATAGATTAGATATTGCAAAAGTTCTATATTTTCTTGCATAAAAAGAAGACAACAGCATGTAGTGTTAGGCTAAAATGGATGATAGCATAATGAACACACTGTCACAGAATATTTTCAAACAGAGGTTATATGGCCATCTGTTAGAACTCCTATGCTGGGCTGAATATTTTTCACTATGCAAATATCTAAACTAACTTCTAAAAAAAGTAAAACCAAAAAACCTCAAAGATTCTAGTGAAACAGCAATCCCTGTCTGTTAACACTGTAGGGGCAACACACATGAAAATAGTGCCTAAAACACAAAATATTATGAAAATATGAAATTTTCAAAATTAGTAAGTTTTTAGTTGGCATTTATGACAATCAGTAATTGTTAAGTCTCACTCATTGATTGCCTAAATGCACAAATCATCTATCATTCCATATTTAAGATTATGTGCTACTAATGCAAACCAATTTAAGTTTCAGTTACTTGACATTGCACTCAGTGGACTCTATGTCCTAAATAAATAACTTGCACACAATGAATTGTTTACTACTCTAGAACGTCATCCCTAGTTGGTTAAATCTGAAACACAGTTCTCTATTCCCCTAGGTAGAATGAAGCACCACCTTCCACTAGGTGATGTAGTGCAACAAACACCTTGCCTATAAGACATCTGTTTTCCAGCTGACAATGGACCAAAACAACACTTCAGACTCAGAAGGAAAAATATGCCTTCCTTTCAGAGCAGTGCTGACATAAATCCTAATGACCTGATACTTCTAACTATCTACTTTAACAGTGTTTTTTGCTGTTCTCCAGCAGGGTTTTGTAATGAGCTGAGAGTAAAATGCTACCCACACACTTAAATCAGGCTTGGGGCTTAATAACATTTTTTTCTCAAACACCCATTTTCTACTTTGTCTTCCTAATTATTGTCATCAGTGTGCACTTTTTTTTCTTTGAGAGAAAATATTGACATTTTTGGAATGACATGCTGAAATGGTGTCTTTGTTTTATTGATGACACTGCAGCATATAACACTCACAGAACAAAAACTTTGTTGATGAGACCAGAAATTAAGAGCAAATGAAACAAAGAAATAAAACAGGACTTCCTAATTAATCAGTAGATTTTTCTCTAATCTTCCCTGCATGCAAACCTAGGTGTATAAAATAATGCTTAATATCTGGCACTGATTAAAGTTCCAAGTTACCAAATGAAAGTAATAATGCTTTACTCATGCACATTAAATGTGTCTTTAGAAACTTCTGAAGCTAAAAGAGAGTTAAGTTTTGCAAGAATGAGCAAGCTTTTAACAGTGTAGCTTCCATCTCCTCAGCCTGATTAATGAGCAAGTTTTAGGAAGGAATTGTGATAAGATACATATTAGAAGAGATTCAGAAGCCCTATTAGCCTCTGGTCTTGAAGTCTATGTATGTCAGTTTGTTTATGCAATGCTCTCTAACACTAACATTGCTATGATGGTATTCCATTTCCAAATTTATTCTGACATAATCATATAATAAATAATGATTCTAATTTTTTTCATGTATAACAGGTCTTACAACTCCCATCTTCCCCCAACTTTGGGGTTTTGTGAAAATTGTTCAGTTTTTAATTGAAGCAAAACTGTGGAAGTAACTAAAGCTTCTTGATCTTGCCTACCCCAATGCTTAGGTGTTTTATTGTATGTTAGCAAACTGTAACTTTATAGCATATACTACCTAAAGAAATTAAGCCTTCATCTAGAGTGTTCATAGCCACAGGGGTCATATTAACTACAGGTGTTCATTTACCGCAACAAGTTTATTTCCATTTATTCTTCAAAAATGAAATAATTATTTTAACTACTGGTGCTAGAAGTGGCACAGCAGGAATGAAAGTATCATTTTTTAAAACCTTCCTTTAAATTATTGTATTTACAATTAAAGTTTTATACATTATAAAAATACAAAAAAAACACATTAAAATAATGAGATCTTGTCATTTGCAACAACATGGATAGAACTAGAGGACATTATGTTAAAAATTATGCATGTTCTCACTCATTTGTGGGAACTAAAAAAATAGAATAACTGAACTCGTGGAGATATAGAGTAGAACAATGCTTACCAAAAGCTGGGAAAAGTAGTGGGCATGGGGGAGGTGGAAAGTGGGATGGTTAATGGATACAAAAACCTATTTTATTGATTTCAAAGTCTCTTTCCATGAAAGTTATCTTTTACAACAGCATAAAAGAAAGAACTTGATACATTGACTTTTTGGGTGCAGTTTCAATACAAATCTCTTCTCTCAACTTAGTTTCCCTGGAAAAGTGGTCATTTCATCTCAAGATCTCTCTACAATTGTGGATATAGACTGAAGTGAGAGAAGTAAATACCTACAAATTCTAATCCTAAATCATTAACCTACTAATGGCTGCAGTCTCCTCCAAACGGCCTTTCAGGTAGCTACCCAGGCTCTATCTCTCTTTAAGTAATTCAGCCTTGGTGTGCCCAATTTTCTTGAGACTCCATGATTAAATTCATTTTATAGTCAGATCTTAAATGTTAAAGCCACGAGATACAATAATTATCTTTATGCCACTGTTGACTAAATTAATTTGCTAAAGGAGGAAATGTGAAAAGGAGGATATTAAATGTTGGACATAAATTGATGTAGAAAGGAAGTAAGTAGATAATTCTCCTAAAAAGTAAACATCTATCATGGCAAAATCATAAGGAAGACAGACAGGTTAGCCCCCAGAATCTCTATCCATAAAGACATGAAAAAGACCACTTTTATGTTTTTCTCAGAAGAAAAATAACCCTTGTATATAGCTTGACCTTTTTTTAAGACTGCTTTCTACCACCCTCCCCCTATAGTATAGTCTGAAGCAAGTTTTTTTCATAGTACACAGAGCATCTTAAAGTATACTCACCAACCTTTTGATGGAGAAAGGGCACCTTTCTTAAAGGAAACAGGATACCACCTCCTCCTACTCTCTATCTCTATGTATCTAGGATTTTACGCTCTCTTAAAGTCATCATTCTAATCTATAGATAAGAGGATTTAAATTGCCACAGAACCATGAAAAGAATAATGTGTTTAAAAGATTGCTTGCTAGAGAAACATTCTAGTAATTATAATGTTCTCAGATCAACTGAATCAGAATCTCTGGAAGAAAGGACTGAAAATCTCTAGTAGTATTATTAAGAAGCCATACAACCTCAGAGATCAAAACTAAAAAAAGAAATCAGGCAAGTATTTAGAAAAAAATGTCCTATTGATCACCCAAGAGTGAACAAACTTGATAACAGGAATTGAGAACAAAATGTAAAATTGTATAGTATGTACCTTGAGTCAATCAAAATCACAAAATGTGATTACAATGCTTCAATTCTCTCCTTTTACTTCTCTCCTTCACCAGCTCAGATTTCACGTTTTATTATTTTAAAAAGGCTTTTGCCAATAGTCTCTCCTGTCTCAGTCTGTCTGTCTCTTCATCATTTCCATCTGACAAAACTCACCCTGAATGAGTCTACTGTCCACTTTCTTTAAATTAACACCAAAATTGCTAATCACTGCTAAAAACTGTTCCGTAACCAAGCAGTGTTAAATTTCTTGTAAGAAAATCCAGATAGACTGGCATAAAGGCCCAACAATCCCTAGATCATACAACTATCCTTGCCACTTCCTCTGCCCTACCTCCCATATTCGGTGCATCAGCAACAATGCATTTACTTCCTCAATATCTCACATAATCTCACTTTTTACCTTTTCTATCAATACCACTCAAGGCCAAGCAACTCATAAACAACTACCTACTGTCTATCTACTTTCACTCTTGTTCATCCAATCCATTCTCCACACTGGAGTCAGTGATCCACTTGAAATGCAAAAACAAAAACAAAAACAAACAAACAAACTCTCTCATACAGACACCAACATGCATACCACTAACACCAACATCAAAACTTCCTTTTATTGGCTTCTTATTATTTTTCAGATTCTCAGATTAAGATGAGGTTCCATTTACAAAGACTTGTATATTTTAGTCCTTACCCATTTCTCTACATGAAAATTTGCTTTCACAATAGGACGTTTACATATATGTCTTCTTTTTATTGGAAATATTATGTCTCCTCTTTGCTTAGTCTACTCCTATTCATTCATCATAAATCAATAGAATAGATTTTATCATGATTGCAATATTGCATTCTATTTTTGTGGTTGTTTGATTTAAATTGATTCCATTCCCAAGACTACATTATATCATTAAATAATAATATAAATCTAAAAATGAAAAAAATTCTGAAATCAAGTGTCTTTGCATTTAAGTGTCTGTATAATATAAAAATGGGGGTTATATTCTTAACCAAGACAACGATGCAGAAATTATTTTTAAACAGTTATTTTTAACATATATAATTTGGACAGGAAGATAAAGTAAAACCTAAGCAATTGTTTGGGAAATAAATAAAATAAAACTTATTGAAAATGATGGGATCTACAATATATCTATAACATGAAAGTTAATATCTATAATGTAATATAATTTTCTTATCAATCAAATTAACAACACGGGGCCAAAAACAAATGAGAAATTCACAATAAATAAATGGGCAAGCTACACAATAAGGCAAAACAGAAGTGTACACTCAAGTGGCCACAAACATAAGGAAAAACAAGATGCTTTAGCATCCCATTAATCAGGGAAACACAAATTAAGTAACAATAAGAAACATTTGCACACACTAGCCTGTTA
Source organism: Chlorocebus sabaeus (assembly GCF_047675955.1). NCBI lineage: Eukaryota > Metazoa > Chordata > Mammalia > Primates > Cercopithecidae > Chlorocebus > Chlorocebus sabaeus. The sequence goes on from NC_132927.1 coordinate 4,808,327, forward strand.
AAGTGTCATAGTATATATTGTTGTTGGAATGTGGGTGGGGAGAGTATACCCTCATACATTACTGAAGAAAATATAAATTTTTATTTCACTATCAAAAGTAATCTAAAAACACCTGTTAAAATAAAAAATCCAAAGATCCTTTGACCAAGTCAGCTTACTCTTGAGAATTTATTCCATACTAATAAATCATTATCAGTAGGGGAAATATATACAATAATGCAGCTTTTTCATACTGGGAAAAACAGCTGCTATAAAGTGAGTACTAAGCAATTTGGAACACAGAACAAATTACTTTACTTCCACAAAATGGAATATTATGCAGCCACTGAAGGAATGATTTATAGCTAAATTAACTTATTTAGAGAACTTTCTGTGATATACTGTTGAGAAAGAAAACATGAGGCAGTAACTAACGTATCATACTTTTGTAAATAAATGACACAAATCTGCTACATATATGTAAATGCATAGGAGTAAATAATTAAAAACATATAACATGTTTTTAACATGTGAGTGATGGTGACAGGAGACAGACAAATTCCTGGACAGACAGGGACAGATTGCCGGTGAAACCTGACTTTCAAGCCAAAGACAACCTGAAGCCTGAAAACTGAGTGGCCAGTTCTGGATAGAGTTCACAACCAGAGTGAGAACTTCCTCAATGTCTGTTAGTCAATCAAATGGTGCTTTTACTTGGCCCACCCTTGGACCAATCAGCACACATTCCCCCATTCTGAGCCCATAAAAACTTCAGACTCAGTCACAGAGGCAACTACCTGCTTTCGGGCTCCCTGTCATACAGAGGGCTACCCTCTCAGGTTCCGTCTCATTGTTGAGAGCTTTTCTGTTGCTCAATAACATTCTTCTCTGCCTTGCTCATACTCCAGTGTCTGAGTACCTCATTCTTCTTAGTTGTGGGACAAGAACCCAGACCCAAGGGAACAGCAGGTATGAAAAGAGCTTTAACATTGTAACCCTCCCTCCTGCTCACCAAGCAATGGGGAAGAAAAAAAAAAACAGTGGGCACCACAAGCCTTCATTCACTGACCTGTGGGTAGCAGGACCAAATGAGCTGTGACACACCCATGTTCATGGAAGCTGGGTGAACATGGGTGTGGAAGCAGGGAACAAACAAGAGCTGTAACACTTGCTGGGAGCTCAGACCTCAGGACTTTTCTAGCAAAGGCTGTGACACCCCTTGGGGCTCCACAGTTGCTGGCATCTCTAAATTTTTGGGCATCGCTACATGTCCCCCTCATCCAGACGCTGGTGCCCAAGGTGGACGTCATCTGTGGCATGCCTGGAACAGCTGTGGGCTGAGCACAGAGCTATGGAGGATGCAGAATGTGGGCCAGTAGACTAAGTCAAACACAGCCGCCCAGGCCAAGTGGGCAAGGAGAGCCCAGAGGGCCTGAGCAAAACCTGGGCAGAGGTGCCACCAGCTGCAGAGATTTCTGGCTGGTAAAGTGGCACCAAAAGAACCCTGTGTCACATGGGTTTCTAGGATTGGAGTGTGGATGGAGGATGTGGTAAGACTAAATTTTAAAGCAAATTAAAATATAAAATTTCATTAAAAAATAAGTAAATAGGCCAAGTGCATGGTTTATGCCTGTAATCTCAGCACTTTGGGAGTTTGAGGAAGAAGGATCACTTGAACCCAGGAGTAGTAAGACCCCAATCCTATTATTTAAAAAATAAATAAATGAATAAATGAAAATTAAAAGTAAATAAACATATTCTTAGAAAAGTTTACGTGACTTTATTACTTTCAGATGTTTTGAATATGTTTATTACATATGTTGTTAAAAACTAATAATATCAAACAAAAAATAAATAATTCGTGTTTGAATACATGATCTTTATTGTCCTTTTAAATTGTAGTTTACCTTTGAATGCAGAGGCCACAGCATCCATGGTCTGCCTCCCAACTTGGAAAAAGAGAAGCTATGCTATAGTCATTTGCCCACTGAAATGCCCTAAATGGTCCTTTGTGTATGAGTATCTCTTCTTGAGTATATTTTTAATCAACTTCACTTAATAATATGTATCAAATGCCCACTGAGTAGGCATAGCTTTAGGACCTGAGGATATAGAAATAAATAAGTACAGATCCATTAGAATAAAATAAATACAAATAAAAACTGAATAAAGAGGCAGTAGATAATCCAAAATAAATAAAATAAAAACCAAATAAAAAAATAAAATTGTCCAAATGACTTTTAGAAATGATAGATATAGAAAACATTTCTGAATAAGTTGGTATTACTGCAAAGACACAACAAATAAAAGAAAGCATGTTGCTAAATAAAAGAGAAGAAAACATTCCTGAAACACAGACCTAAGTCTGCCAATAGAAAAAAATACCATGTTGTTGGAAAAATTAGCACAAAATAATTAATACCAAGCTCTAACCTAGAGATGTTCCAGAAGCATATAAACATCCAAGTAATAACACCAACTTACTTATACGGAGGACAAGGAGAGAAAAATTTTATTGTCCTATGACTTTTCCAGAGACACCATTAATACTAGAAGATAGGTATCAATGTCTACAAGTTCTGATGATGAGAACACAAATATAATGTGCAACCAATGTTGCAATTATAAAACCAGCAGAAAGATAATCTTAAACACACAAGAACTGCAGGAATATGTCCCTTCATAAGACAAAACAAAAATAAACAAATAATAACCAAAACCACTTACTGAAATCTGGTCAAACAATAAAGATTCAATATAAAGAATGCAAGAATAGAGAAACTATGCCTAAATGATTGGAGACAAAAATTAAATCAGGTTAAGAATTGATTTGTGTCTATGTTTAGATAAAATGAAATCAACTGAGATAATTATAGTTTCACAACCAAAGGCAAGCAGTAAAGAAGTTCTTAAAAGAAACTGCAGATTAAAATGGCTAAAATTTAAAAATCTGACAGTTCTAAATGTTGAAAAGCATGCAGAGCAACACAATATATCATTCATTGTGGGAGAAAGTGCAAAATGGTACAGTCACTTTAAGATATAGTTTGTCAATTGCTTACAAAGTTAGATATAGTCTTATATGATCCATCAATTACACTCCTAGTTATTTTCCTGAATTGAAAGTTCTGTCAACAACAACAACAAAAAAAAATCTACACAAGAATAGTTACAGCAATTTTACTTATAATTGCCAACACTGGAAACAATTGAGACATTCTTCAATAGGGGAATGTACAAACAAATACTATTTAGTAAAATAAATAAACTAACTATCAAGGCACAAATATACATGGAGAAATCTTAAATGCATATTGCTAAGTGGAAAAATCCAGTGTAGAAAGGATACATACTTTACGATTCCAATTATATGACACTCTGGAAAAGGCAAAATTATAGAGACAGTAAAAAGAGAAGTGGTTTTGGGAGTTTAGGAAAGAGGGGAAGGATGAAGAGGTGAAATATGGGGTATTTTAGGGCAGTGAAACATTTATGTAAGATACCATAATAGTAGATATATGCCATTATTTTTGGTCAAAACCTATAGAATTTTACAACACAAAGAGTGAAACTTAATGTATGCAAAGTGAAACATAATTTAGAAAGTCAGGGCATAAAAAGAAGGATCATGTTAAGAGAATCTAACTGTATTATAAGTGTATAAAACAACCTCACTGAAGACAGTGAGGAAAAAGGGCTGACCTAATTAACTTGGTGTATGAATGTAGTCTGTAAGACCAAAGGACGAAGAAACTGCCTGTAAGTCCTACACTTTAATCAGTGAAATTTGTTTTCTACATGGATATTGTTTAATAATTCTGATACTGCTATAGGTCTATGCTAGAATAGAACAATTAAGTAAATGCATGGCAGATGGTAGGAGCCAAACTTCTCACTCTTGAAATGGAAATTTACAAGTAAGCAAGGGCAGAAAACTAGAATGACTCATGTGGTAATGGGTTAAAATTAAAGAAAACTATGAACAAGAACTCATGTTTAACTTAATATAGATAGATGGTTATGTTATGCCCAGACCGTTTGTTCCCCAAAGAAGACCACCAGAGTCCAGAGTCAAAGCCAAGTGGCAAGGATCTTTACTACAAGTTCGAACCTGGTCCCTCCATTCCACTGCATACAAGAGGGCCCCGAACAATGCGAGTGTTTGCTTTTTATAGCCCGAAAGTTACAGGGGAACAAAGGAATTCTTTTGGTTCCCACGCTTTCAGTAAAACTTTGAACGGCTGCCTCCTTATCGGAGACTTTCCAGGTGGTGTTTGTACTGGGCTCAGGAAGTTTGAGAGATATATGGCGATATGTGGTGGGATGGGAGGATGGGATGTGTTTGTACTGGGCTTGTTTGTTTTGAGCCCGGGGCTGAGGAATGTGCCTGATTTCTTTTCAGTTACATATAGAAATAGTTACAGATGTGTCTATATACATGGGTTGCTACACATATATTTATTTGCTCTGTTACCTGAGAAGACCTAAAAGAAACATCTCAGTAGCAAAAAGCAAATCTAGTACCCAGATCATGAGTTTAATACCATTCTTCAATTAAAAAGATTCAGGAGAGTTTGGAGAAATAACTGATTCTAACACTGGACAGAGATTATAACAAGATAAGCCTATACAAATAATGTATCTGATGAAGGATTAACATGCAAAATATATAAGGAACTCCAATAATTCAATAGGCATAGAAACAAGTAACCTGATTTTAAAATAGCCAAAAGACCTGAAAACACATTTCTCCAAAGAAGATATATGAATGTTCAACAGATACAGGAAAATGTGCTCAACATCACAAATCATCAACAAAATGCACATCAAAACCACAATGACATATCACCTCACACCTGTAAGGATGGCAGCCAGGCTCAGTGGCTCACACCTATAATTCCAGCACTTTGGGAGGCCGAGGGGGCCGGATCACCTAAGGTCGGGAGTTCAAGGCCAGCCTGACCAACATAGAGAAACCCCATCTCTATTAAAAATACAAAATTAGCCAGGTGTGGTGGCACACGCTTGTAATCCCAGCTACTCAGGAGGCTGAGGCAGGAGAACATCTTGAACCCAGGAGGCAGAGGTTGCAGTGAGCCAAGATAGTGCCATTGCACTCCAGCCTGGGCAACAAGAGCAAAATTCCATCTCAATAAAACAAAATAAAATAAAAACCTAAACATAGCATGTGTTGGTGAGGATGTGAAGAAAAGGAAACTCTTGTGTACCGTTGGTGGAAATATAAATAAATATAGCCATTATAGAAAACTGTATAGAGGTTCCTAAAAATTTAAAATAGAACCATCATATGATACCAGCAATCCTACTCCTGAATAATTGAAATCAGTATCATAATCCTACTCCCAAAATAATTGAAATCAGTATCATAAAATGATTTTCTGCATTTCTGTGTTCATTAGAGCATTATTTATAAAAAGAGACACATGAAAATAACTAATATATTCATTGACAGATGAACGAATAAAGAAAATGTCATGTATACGTAAAACGGAATAGTATTAAGACTTAAAAAGGAAGAAAATCCTGTCATTTGTTACAGCAAAGGGCACTTAGGAGACTTTACTCTAGGTGAAACAAGACATAAAAAGAAGAGCAAATAACGAATGATCCAAGTTGTATTAGAAATTTAACATAGTCTGTTTCATAGAAGCAGAGAGTAGAATGGTGGTTACCAGTAATTGGGAAGAGAGGGAATCAGAGAGATTTTGTTCAGAATACATAGTTTCAGTTATGCGAGATGAGTAAGTCCTAGAGAACTACTGTACAGCATAGTGCATACATTTGACAATATTGATTGTATACTTAAAAGTGTGTTGAGACAATATGTATACATTAAATATGTACAGCTTTGTTGCATGTTATTTATATTTCAATTTCATTTTTTTAAAGATAGGCATGAAACATCTTGCAGTGCCAGAAGTTAAGTAAACATGAAAAAAAATTCACACACATGTTAATGAGAGTATGTTAAAAGGGCACAGGAGCCAACCAGGAGCTCCCAACAGCCTAAATTGGAATGATTTCAGCAACAAAATAATGTAAGTAGTATTGGATTAAAATCTGAAATACAAAATAAATATCAATGAGTCTATATTGATATAAATCAATTATTGACTAAATTAATAAATGGAGAAGAGACAACTCTCCCATGCAGAGGAATTCCAAATAAATTATACAGAGACTCCACCCTAAGGACAGCAGGGAGCATGATTTCCCACTTCTTTAAATTACACTTCATGTAGTTACTTTCTTCCAAAGAGTAGAATATGGGAGTAACTTTACAGTAAAGAAGTCTAACAACCTCTACTTCAACTGGGTGGTGAAGACCAACATCAACAATCAGAAATCAAGTTGATAGTATGATTGTATTTCATACAATATGATGAAGATGGCGCTTTATCTCTGGGATTTTCACCTATAACCCCAATCTAGTTATAAAAAAAGTTTTTAGTAGATGTACAATACACATGACCAGTACTCTTTATAATTGTAAAGGAAGTTCATTAAAAACAAGAAAACAGGAATATCTGAGAAACTCTCAGTCAAGAAGAGCCCAAGGAGGCACGATAAATAAATGTAGTATGGAATCCTGGATGGAACGAGGGAACAGAAAAAGAACATTAAAACTAAAAAATGAGAGTCTGTTGTAGATTTTAGTCAACAATGTATCAATATTGGTTTATGATTATAACATATGTAACATACTAATCATATTCATGTAAGATGTTGGTAATTGGAAAACAGTATGTGGCTGGGGATAGTTAATGTGGGCGCGTTTTACTATCTGCTCAACTTTTCTGTGTTACGAACTCATTATAAAAATAATCTGTTAATAAAAATAAAAAGTAAATATCTCAAGACAAATGACCACAGGTTGGAAGAATAGTTTGCTGTAGAATTCTATGGAATACTGAGGGCTCTTGGGCTCAAATAACTATAATTTGGCACTGTCAGAGAATGAGGGTTTCCTGATAGTCACATAATTATTGTAGTGTATCATCTATACATGAATTATTCATTTGTATTTTTATCAAAGTCTCTATATTTAATTAAAAATTCAATGAATTTTAAAATACCAAAAATTAACATAGCTGCCACCTTTGAGTATAGTTTCTGTTACTCACAGCTGGACTCCACACATACCAGGTACTGGACTCTTTCTTTGAATCTACCACTGTTACCCCTGGAAGTTAGATGTTTCTGCTGTCATTCTTCCCAGCATGGACTCTGTGCAGAAGTTACCTCCTATGGTTTGAATGTGTTACCCATTGTTCATGTGTTGGGAACTTAATGACTAATGCAACAGTGGTGAGAGGTAGGTCCTCCCTTTAAAAGGCAATGAGGTAATGAGGGCTCTGCCCCCGTGAATCGATTAATGTTGTTATCATGGGCGTAGGCACATTATCTCAAGAGTGGATTTGTTATAAAAGTGAGGTAAGCCCTTTCTTGCTCCCTCTCGCTCTTGTGCTCTGTTGCCCTTCCACCTCTCACCGTGGAGTGAAGCAGAAAGAAGGCCCTCACTAGGTCCCAGCATCAGGCTCTTGAACTTCCTAGCCTCCGGAACTGTGAGCCGAATAAACTTCTATTGTTTACAAACTACTAAGTTTCAGGTATTCTGTTACAGCAACACAAAACAGACTAAGACACTGCCCATTTGAGTCATCACCTTCTGAATTAAGTACTTTCCAGTTAGTGGAACGTAGGTCATATAACTGTGCTCTAGCTATAGAGGAAACTAATACTTTTTTCTGACTTCCACAAAAAGAAGCCAGATCTCTAATAAAAAACAATTTTTTTAATACAAGTAGAACATTTAAAGATGCAGAAAGGCTATAAATTGGCTATTAAAATGGTTACTAAGAAGAAAACTTCCTGTTAAACAAGAGTAATAACAATAGATATCTTGACTTTACCATTTGAAATACATTTTTATATGAATTTTGGAAAGCCTGGAGCTGGTCATTTAAGACGATACTTTTCTAATATATGCAGTGATAGGAGGCACATCACCTCTGCCAAGGAGGCATTCATAACATTTTGCGTTCTCTGTAATGTGAATTGTCATGAGATGAATCATTATTACGTGATAAATTGATAATCATATTTTTTGCATCACCAAAATTGTTTAGCTCACTAGCTGGAAGATGTTCCATAGAACAAGAAATCCATTTTCTCAACCCCGGACACCTTGCACTGCTATAACCTAACAATTCACTGCAGCATAAATCTGCCCAAGTCTGTAATGGAAAATAACTGGAAGAACAAGGATCAAAGTAAGAAAATCAAGAATGATATATTGTATATGACTCTATAGAGTATATGAATAATAAGAACAAAAGTGATTTACATAAAAGGGAATACTCCCCTTGTCTCCCTGCATCTCCCCTCCTCTCTGTCCCTAACACACACACACACATACACACACACACACACAAATACACCAAGCTTGACACTTTTGAGGGTTTAGAAAGATTTTGGAAAGCAATATTGTTCAATATTGTATTGTCTTACAGTCTATTCGGCCAGCCAGTTCCTTGGAGTCACGCCTGAGTCCTAGAGAAAAGGCACTCCCCAGATTCCCTTGGGATCTGTAGGAAAGAGAAAGTGATCATTTCTATCTAGGCTTTCTCTGTTACTTCAATGTCTTTTTCTTAATTTCAACTTTTATTTTAGGTTTTGTCAGTATATATGCAGATTTCTTACACAGGTATTTTGTGTGATGCTGATATTTGGGGTGTGAATGAGCCCATCACCCATGTACTGAGCACAGTACCCAATAGGGAATTTTTTAACCCTCACTACCCTCCCTCCTTCCCAGCTCTACTAGTCCACAGTGTTTATTGTTCCCATGTTTATATGCATGTGTACTCAATGTTTAGCTCTCACTTGTAAGTGAGAACACGTGGTATCTGGTTTTCTGTTCTTGTGTTAATTTGCTTAGGATAATGGCCTACAACTGCATCCATATTGCTGCAAAGGACATACTTTCATACTTTGTATTGCTGGGTAGTGTTCCATGGCATATATGTACCATTTCATTTATACAATCCACCATCGATGGGCATCTAAGTTGATTCTATGTCTTTACTATTGTGAATAGTGCTGTGGTGAACATTTGAGTGCATGTGTCTTTTGGGTAGAACAATTTATTTTCCTTTGGGTGTATACCCAATAATGAGATTTGAATGGTAATTCTGTTTCAAGGTGTTTGAGAAATCTCTAAACTGCTTTCCAGTGACTGAACTAATTTACCTTCCCATCAACAGTGTACAAACATTCCCTTTTCTCTGCAACTTCAACAGCATCTGTTATTCTTTGACTTTTCATTTCAACCAAGGTTGTGGCCCCTGTCTGATCTTGACCTAAATTATTCCCATAAAAGAAAAAAAGCTCAGAAAATTAATTAAGTCCATCTCATCTCTTCTTTAGGACTTTGCTATTTGAACATCTCAAGATTGTTTTCTTATTAGCAAAATTAAAACATAATCTTACTCTCACAGGATTGTCATGCAAATTAAACAAAATAATGCCTCTAAAGGGCATGGTCAAGAATTTGGCACTTCACATCCTGCTCCTTTCACCTGGAACCTGATTCACACTGCTGGAATCACTAGTTTAGTTGTTTCGAATACTGTTTTCAGTTTTGTTCCTGTCATTTGTTTCCAACTTGCTTCCCTCCTTCCTTGAACATCTCTTTCTTTCATCAAAATGACATTTCTGTTTCTGTTTAAGTTTCTGTTTCTTTATGCTTAATCAGTGAGTAATGTCTGTCGAAGGCTCACTTTATTGGGTGCTTTAGGATGATTTTTAAATGCCATGAAGAGCTAAAATCATTTTTACTATGATCTTTTTCCCTCTGATATGTCTATTATCTCACAATGTTTAAAATATTTGCATTTGTACCCCTGAACTTAAAATATAAGTTTAAAAGGTATGTTAAGTGAAGATAATTTCTTCACAATATGAGACTAGAAGAGTTGCTGAGAGCCCGTAGTCTGATTCTTCCTATTTTAAGCTAAAATTGAACTGTGCGCCAAGTCCTTTAATAAAAATTTTAGGAAGCTATAATAGCATGTTTTGATTCTTACAATAATATAAGTATTTGTTGTCATCATTGTCATCCATATTGTTTTCCCAATTGTGAAATTGAAATTTTTAGTGTAAGCAATGTGCCACAGAACACACAATAACTAATACAACTGGCTTTCAAACATGCATGTATATGAAAATAAAGCCCACCACACTATACAGTCTCAAAGATGAAGTCACAAAACTAGGTCTACAGCTGTCTGCTCTTGTCAGGAAACTTTTGGCAAGAATGTAGGAAAAAAAAGAGACAGTACCGAGAATTCTAGGATCAATTTAAAAATAATGCCTCCCATCTTACCAAGTGGCTGCTTTCACAACATATAGCTAATGATACGGCCATTACAGCAGCAGAGACAGAGAGAGCCAGCAGTAAATCTTTCCTTTTTACAGTTGGTTCTGGTTTGGGAAGATTTACTTTTATATTAGCTGTGAAGATTTCTACCTTATCAGCCTCTATTCCCTTAATACCTTTCTCCCAAACCTTTTTTACAGGCTCTTGTGGTAATGACAGGTCCTAAGGGTCACAACTAGAAGTGCTTTCTTTGTAACTCTAAATGTGTTTGATTTTGACAAATTACTTTTATTGTCTTTGCTCAGTTTTGGAATATCCTTGATTTTACTTTGGAAAGACTTCATGAAGTGAAATTAAAGTGACTTTATTTTTTTCTTTTGGCTATAAATCTCTAATTTCCTTATTGGTTCTGTTGTCTACATCAGTACAAGTCCCCTTGCTTGCACAGTCTGAATTCATAGGTCATGTGAATCTGATCCAAGCCAAGAAATTTGAACAACACCTTAATGAGAGATTAATTCTTATTCTGTAATTTGAGCGGGATCAGATTTTTTTCCCCTAAGTAAGTGCAACAGTGCCACTTCATTTAGAGACGTATATTTGTTTAAAAAAATCCTTCCAGGAAAAAAAAAAAAAACTTCAAAACAGAGAAGTTAAAAGTTTCATATCTTTAAGTAGTTTGCTATAGCCTAAAGAGGGGATGAAGAGGTGAAAGTCAACCAGGAGAAACAAGAAGAGAGACCCCGCTTTGTACTGCATATCAAAGTAGGTGTGCTACAGGTTAAAGACATGTCCTGTTGGCCTGGTGTCTTGGAAAAATAATTGAACTGTTCTTCTCAATGGGTCTATTGAGTACAGACTTTGCTTTTACTGAGAGCAATCAGGATAGAAGGGATAGAAGGCACAGGAGAGCCTAGTCGTGTTCAGAGTGAGCAGTAGAGCTCCAATCTCTGAATATCTGGTCAGAGATTGGTGTGCTAAATCCCTGCTCACTCTGATCGTGACTAGGCTTTCCTGTGCCTTCTATCCCTTCTATCCCTTCTATCCTGACTGCTCTCAATGAAAACAAAGTCTGTACTCAAGAGGATGTGGAGAAATAGGAACACTTTTACACTGTTGGTGGGACTGTAAACTAGTTCAACCATTCTGAAAGACAGTGTGGTGATTCCTCAAGGATCTAGAACGAGAAAGACCATTTGACCCAGCCATCCCATTACTGGGTATATACCCAAAGGATTATAAATCATGCTGCTATAAAGACACATGTACATATATATTTATTGTGGCACTATTCACAATAGCAAACACTTGGAACCAACCCAAATGTCCATCAATGATAGACTGGATTTAGAAAATGTGGCACATATACACCATGGAATACTATGCAGTCATAAAAAGGATGAGTTCATATCCTTTGTAGGGACATAGATGAAGCTGGAAACCATCATTCTCAGCAAACTATCACAAGGAAAAAAACCAAACACTGCATGTTCTCACTCATAGCTGGGAATTGAACAATGAGAACACTTGGACATAGGAAGGGGAATATCACACACCGGGGCCTGTCATGGGGTGGAAGGAGGAGGGAGGGATAGCATTAGGAGATAAACCTAATGTAAATGACAAGTTAATGGGTGCAGCACACCAACATGGCACAGGTATACATATGTAACAAACACGTTGTACACATGTACCCTAGAACTTAAAGTATAATAAAAAAATTATATTCAATACATGCTCCGTGAATAAAAATGCCATAACTTAAAAAAATTACTTTCTTATTACAAAGTGCTGTCTCCTTGGGAAAGCATAGTCCAAAGGAAGGAGATTGTCTCAAGGACAACTTAGCAAGACCCCAAGCATTAACAAACATGTGGTTGATTGTTTGTTAGTATTTATTTTCTCTCTTATTAAAAATATAAAACATCCCTTGGTTGTTAATATTTTTTCTTAAACATACAGAAGAGATTGGGACAACACAATATAATGTACCAGGAGGTTCTAAACAATGCCTGATGATGGAATTGTGTATAATAATTTTACGATGACCAGCATAAAAATAACACTGTAACCCCCCAATTTTTAAACATTTAAAACAAACAATAAATCTAGGCAAAAATTTGATGACTATACTATTTAGATAATATTATTCCTTCAGCTCCATTCAATGAAATACTCAATTTAAGAATAGGTTGTATTCATGAAATACAAATTTCAAATATACGGGCTTTTCTGAATTTAAATGAAGACATGTTACTCTTTTTTTCAAAGTTCTCAATTATAAAAGTTAATATGAATGTCTAACTACTTAACCTAACACTTAAATCAGTGACTTAGTTAATGTTTATGAATCACTTGGAAGACCTACTTTGTTTAATGCTTTAATTTATAATTGTACATTTGAGCCTGGTGGTCAATATTCAGTGGGAAAGCTTTCACTTGCTTAATCCTAGGAATTATGAGGCAGAGAGAAAACAAAATATATCACATCTCAGGCAAAATTATGTAGGAGATGATATTTACTGTCAGCAGTCATTCTAGATAGATATTCGTGTTGCTCAGACTTTGCCTGGAATCAAATCACACATAGATGCCTCTGAAGACATTGTCCATTTTATCAAGTATCTTTCTACAACACATCTGTGCCACTCACACAATATTCTGATTGCCTAGGATTTTCTGCAAGCCATCCACTTTCTTTGTTTAGTAGACTCTGGTACAACTGTCAAACTCCTACCCATTCACTACCTTTTCTGTGAGTCTTTCTTGACAGCATTGAACACTCCCTTTTCTACACTGCCTCAATACTTTCCACATAAGTCTTGTAAGATACATCAATAATACTGACTCAGTCTGTCTTATTATAGCATCCCCTGTTAATAATTAACATAATTTGGATGTTTTGAGGGTAAAGTCTGTAACTGAAATACAAATGTAATGCTATGAACCAAGACATGCTAAGCATTTTATGATGATTACTTCATTTAATCCTCACGACAAACCCATGATGTTTGACATAATTGGCTCTTTTCAGATGAGGAAACAAGTTTATATGGTATGAGACAAAGCTTTCAGGTATATCTGATTGCAAAGTCTGTACCGTTTTCCAGTGGTGTGCCAAAAAACATTTAGCAACTGTCTTCTGCCGTTTCTGAGAAGAAAGAAAACAAGAACAAGAAAAAACATCTTCATGTTTGTAACTCTGCCTCCTCTGCAGGACTTGCACTATGTATGGAATCAGGTAGGTGCTCAAAAATACTTATGAAGAAATGAATACATTTATTTATATTTATAAATTACCAAAAATGTAGTTAATGTACAAACATCTTCGTAAAATAATTTCTCGTATTTTGATATTTTTAATCCCTGAAAAGAAATTGCTAAGAGTTAATCATTTGGTGGTGTAAACAAATAGCATTTTAAAAATAAACAGAGTAAGGCACAGTCTAAGCAACAATTATTTAAAAATATTGAATGTATTTTCCTTCAGATTTTGTGCATTCAGGCAAAATTAGCTGAAGGTTTTCATAATTTATCAGATAATTCAATGAATGTTAACTAATGATAATCATATATTAGTTAAAACATCCCTGCTATCCTTCATATTTCTTTATACTTATGGAAATTTTGCCAATATATGCAAATACAGTAAATCCATCAAATCGTCATACTACTTTCATCATCATAATTAAAGCATTTTCTACAATATCAAAATTATTTAGGTAAATCTAAATGCCTACAAAAAGTGGATCATCCAGATCAATCTCCCACTCTTAGTGAAAAAGAACCTTTTAATATCAATGAAATATCTACATTTATAAGAAAAGTAATCTGAAAGTTAAATAAAATTCTACTTAAATTTGTAAAATTTTTAACAAAAAATGTTTTTCCATTAAGGGATTTCAACATTTACTTTATCCAAAACTAAGCCAAAAAATAATTTTCTCTTAAACTGAAAATATGAACATGTTTTTCTGCTTCTTCAGTCTCCAGTATAAAATCCATTCTAGTGTATCAGTGTAAATAACTGTGTATTTCCTTTTATAGTTCATTTAGAAAAGTTGGGTGATAAGCATTGAGACAAAAAGGCATACACCTCGGAGGTATTGCAGGTTTGGTACCAGACCACCACAGTAAAACATATTGCAATAAAGTGAATCATATGAATTTTGTGGTTTTCCAGTTTCCATACACAAGTTATGTTTACATTATGCTGCAGTCAATTAGGTGTGCAATAACATTATATCTTTTAAAAGTACGTATATTAATTAAAAATATATTATTGCTAATAATTATTTGAGTCTTCAACAAGTTGTAGTCTTTTGCTGGTAATGGTTTTTTTCTCAATTTTGATGGCTGCTTACTAATCAGGGAGGTGGTTGCTGAAGTTTGAGATGGCTGTAGCAATTTGTTAAAATAAGACAACAATGACGTTTTTCTTATCAATTTGAAATGAGAAAAGTTCCCTTATCCCCATCACAGAATGTGTGATGGGGGTGTGGTTGTCTTCTTGAGTGCCCGGGTGCTCATACCCCTGGGGGAGCATGCAGACAGGCAGGCAGGTCGCTGGGAACACCGACCCCATGACAGCGTCTGGGATTGAGTGTTTACAGCTCCTGAAGCCCCAGTGGGCATGTATTACAATGTGCTCTTTCAGTTTTGCCCTCTGCAGGTGGCTTTTGTTAATCAGCTTAATTAGATTTTCTACCTTATCGCAAGGACAGAGGACTTTCTGTATCCCAGGTTCTTGCCTTAGGGTACCAGAAAAATCAAATCACACGTGGACTTGGAGAATGAGTGCAAGGTTTTATGGAGTGGAAATAGCTCTCAGCATGTGGATGGGGAACCAGAAGGGGGATGGAGTGGGATGGTGGTTTTCCCCTGGAGTGGGGCCACTCAGCCACTGGACTATCCTGCAACCATCCCAGCCAATTTCCCCTCAGCCTCTGCATTGTTCCACTGGTCGATGGCCTGCTGGCATCTGCTGGTGCCTGCTGGTATGTTCTTCCACTCCTCTCCATGTCCAGCTGCTTGAATGCTCTTCTGCCTGTGCATTTCTCTTGACGTCCAGACACTTGTGTCTGGGCCTGCTGGGGTCTTGCGTTTTTATAGGCACAGGATGGCGGGGTGGGGAGCCAGGGTGGTCTTGGAAAATGCAACATTTGGGCATGAGAACAGAAATGCCCATCCTCACCTAGGTCCATGGGCACAGACCAAGGGGTGAATCCCTGGTCAGAGACCAGGCCCTTCTCCCCAGCACTCCCCTGCTCCCTTCCCATATCAAATTGACTCTTACTTTCATGAAAGATTTTTCTGTAACATGAGACACTATTGGATAGCATTTTACCCACATAACTTCTTTCAAAATTTGAATCAATCCTGTTAAACCCTGTCTCTGCTTTATCATATAAGTTTATGTAATGTTCTAAAGTTTTCATTGTCATTGGAACAATATTGACCTCTTCCCATGAATCACAAATGTTCTGAAGGGCATCTAGAGTGGGGCGAATACTTTCCAGAAGGTTTTCAATTAATTTACTTTTCCCAGATTCATTAGACGAATCACTATCTATGGCAACTATAGCTTTATGAAATGCATTTCTTAAAGAATAAGAGTTGAAAGTCAAAATTTATTGTTGATCAATGGGCTGCAGAATGAATGTTGTGTTACCAGCCATGTAAACAACAGTAACCTCTCTGTACATCTCCATCAAACCTCTTGGGTGAGTAGGTGCATTGTCAATGACTAGTAATATTTTGAAATTTTTTCTGAGCAGCAGGTCTCAACAGTGGGCTTAAGATAATCAGTAAACCATGGTGTTCATGGATATACTGTCATCTAGGCTTTGTTGTTCCATTTATAAAGCACTAGCAGAGCAGATTTTGCCTAATTCTTAAGGGCTCAGGATTTTCAGGATGTAAATGAGCAATGGCTTCAATGTAAATTCACCAGCTGCATTAGCCCCTAGCAACAGTCAGTCTGTCCTTTGAAGCTTAAATGTAGGCATTGACTTCTCTTCAGCTATGGAAGTACTAGATGGTATCCTTTTCCCATGGAAGACTGTTTTTCCTACAATGAAAATATATTATTTAATGTAGACATATGTATTAGTTATCTTAGCTAGATCTTCTGGAGAATTTGCTGCAGCTTCCATATCAGCACTTGCTGCTTCACTTTGCACATTTATGCTATAAAGATGGCTTCTTTCCCGAAATCTTAAGAACCAAATTCTTCTGGCTTCCAACTTTTCCTTTGCATCCTCCTTCCCTCTCTCAGCTTTCATACAATTCAAGAGAGTTAGGGTCTTGTTCTGGATTAGGCTTTGGTCTAGGAGAATGTTGTGGCTGGTTTGATCTTTTATCCATGCCACCAATACTTTCTCCACAGGAGCAACACAGCTGCTTTGATTTCTTCTCACTCACGTGTTCACTAGAATAGTACTTTTTATTTTCTTCAAGAACTTTTCTTTTGCATCCACTATTTAGTTAACTGACTGGTATGAGATGCTTAGTTTTCAACCTACCTCAGTTTTTGACACTAATCATTTCTAGCTTTTGATTTAAAGTGAGAGATTTGTGACTCTTCCTTTCATTTGAACAGTTAGAGGTCATTGCACGGTTATTAATTTGGCCTAATTTCAATGTTGTGTCTCAGGGAATAAGGAGGCCCAAGGAGAGGCAGAGAGATGAGGGAACGGCCAGTTGGTCAAGCAGTCAGATCACAATCAACATTTACTGATAAAATTCGACATCTCATATAGGCATGGTTTATGGTGCTCAAAACAGTTATAATAGTTACATCAAAGATCACTGATCACATACCACCATAACAGATATAATACTAATGAAACATTTGAAATATTCCGGGGAGGGGGGAGGGGGGAGGGATTGCATTGGGAGTTATACCTGATGTAAATGACGAGTTGATGGGTGCAGCACACCAACATGGCACAAGTATACATATGTAGCAAACCTGCACGTTGTGCACATGTACCCTACAACTTAAAGTTTAATAATAATAAATAAATTAAAAATAAAAAATAAAAAAATAAAAATAAAGAAATATTCCAAGAATTACCAGAATATGTCACAGAGACACAAAAGGAGCATGTGCTGTTGGAAAAGTGGTGCCGATAGACTTTCTTGATGCACGGTTGCCACAAACCTTCAATTTGTAAAATAACACAATAAAGCCAGGTGTAACTTGTTTCTAAAGTTAAAATTATCACACTTTTTAATGGTTTGTCTTTCTTTATATTCTATTTATGTTAATTATTTGGTTTAATATTTCTATTGATTCTTTAAAGATACTCCACAACATTCATTACTACATGCCCCTGGAGCATTAATAAGTAACAAATCTTAGCCCACAGCGGTGTGTTACTCTCAATTCAAAGGAATATCTTAGTCTTAATTCAAAGGAATAATCTAGGGACATAAGAAAATGAGTTGCCTTTAGCTGAATTCTTTAGCTTTGACCGGACTGCAGTATTAAGGGGAGCCATAATTCGTGGTGTGACCAGGACAATGACATAGGAAACAAATACAGTAGAATGATGGACAAGATGACCAGGTAACTCTCTTCCTAGACTAAGCTGTGTAATCCCATAGACTGACACTATAATTACATGGAAGTAATTGTCATGTATTTGCCAAGAAATTACATGGTTGACAGTACTCTGAAAATTGTTCTGCATTTCCAGTGCCAACAGCTATGTTAACAGAAAATGAAATTAGAAACAACCACAGGAGGTGTTTTCTACTCATTTAGAAAACTATTCCATTTGAGAAGTAAAATTTAATTTACAAGTAAATATTATAAAACTAAAAATAAAATGGAATGACTTAGAAATGTTTCTAAGAGTTATTGTTATTTGGCGTAATGTTGGCTTTATGGAAAAAACAAAGTCATTTACTACATCTCAAGCTAATTATATTTTCTATTTTGCAAGTGCCAGTGCTATAAAGCCATATTTCCCAGGTTATTCCTTACAAACAAATGAATGTCAGATTCCAACAGGCCAAAATAGGAATAACTATATTTTTTAATCTTACAACTTTTTCCAAAAGAATATAAAAGCTATCTTTTATGTATTACAAAAGCTAATATTGTAAGATAAGAATAGTTTTCCAATGTAAAATTATGTCCAAATTAGCAAATGAGTAGTTTTATGTCCTCACATTTTGTGGCATAAATGTGAAACTCTTAGAGATCAAAATCACCAGCTTAAACCAAGAAAGCTTACAAATGATCATTATGCTAAAAACTACTGACTCTCTTATTTGGCAAGAAACTTGACAGATTAATCACACAAACTTTGTGAAAATAAATACTACAGGAAATGATCTCTTACTAAATATATCTGATCTCTTAATAAAGTTTAACACTACTCTAAAGTCTTGTCGACATGACAAAATTTAAAACCAAAAACAGATTCATTTAAACACATGTTCAAGAATTTATTTTAAAGTTATATAATAAATTATTTTCTCTAATCTGTGCATTTAATTAATATAAAATTTTGTAATGTGACCTATACATATACATATTTCATTTGCTGGTTAAGCCAAAATGTGAAATTTTGGCAACCAGACAAGATAATCAGTGTCAAAGGGATCAAATTCTCTTCTCATTTTCTATTTTACATTTTACTAAGGAAGTTGGTTTTACTGCAGATAGTAAGATTAAAATGTTCTGCACTTTGGGGGAAAAAAGCAGTATATATACTAGCATTTATAGTAACTAACATTTGTTAAAGGAAACAGATATACAGAATAATATACATAAAAATATACTTCCACATAAGGAAAATATCAGAAAGGTTACATAAAAAATTAATAATGCTGATTACATCAGGGAAGAATTATTGAGTGTTACATTCTATGAAATATCTTTTGTAACTATTGGACTTCATCTTGTTTTTATAAATTGTCCGTTCAAAAATAAATTGTAAATAGCAAAAAATAAATATGACCTTTTCTTTGATGAAAGGACTACAGAACTGGGATCAGAGACTGAAAGTAGAAGATTAGAACTATAACGTAGAAGAAAATCATTTCTTGGGTTATAAAGAAAGTTACTACTTCTCATTTTGCAGAGTATGATAAAGAGCAAAGCTTTGTGAAACAGGGTTTGGCTCTGTCGCCCAGGCTGCAGTGCAGTGGCATGAACACGATTCACTGTAGCCTGGACTTCCCAGCCTCAAGCTATCCTCCCACCTCAGGCTCCTGAGTACAGGCTCGGACTGCAGGTTCATGCCATCATGCTCAGCTGTTTTTTTTTGTAGAGATGGTATTTCTCCATGTTATCAAAGCTAGTTTCGAACTCCTAGGTTCAAGGGATCCTCCCTCTTCCGCCTCCCAAAGTGCTGAGATTACAGGCACAAGCCAGCGCACTGAGCCTAAGAAAAGTAAATCCTCTAAGAATACATAAGCAGTTTGAAAATGGGGGCCTTACATAAGAGTGATAGAATGGATTTTGGAGGCTCAGGGGAAAGGTGGGAGGGAGGTGAGGGTTAAAAGACTATATATTGGGTATAGTGTATACCGCTCAGCTGATGGGTGCACCAGAATCTCAGAAATCACCACTGAATAAGTTATCCGTATAACCAAACACCACCTGTTCCCCCAAAACCTATTGAAATATATTAAAGAGAAAAATAAAAGAAAATGGGAGCCTCGGAAAAAATAATATCTCATGTAAGTCCAGAGCCATATGGGACAAAGATGAACATGGGACAAAAACGAAGAGGATGAGTAGCACATGTATAACTCAAGAAATGGAAGAAACAAAGCTAACTTTCCTCTATACTCAGATACCCACGTACATACACAGACACACACACTTTCTGTTCTATGATTTTCTGGGACGTTGGCTGGCTCATAATGATCCTATTGGCTAATCCCCTAGCAGGACTGAGTGTTTAGTAGCCAATTTTCTCTATTTGTCACCAATTCTTTGAAATAACCTGATTAAAACTTAAACAGATTATTTGGCCAGCAAATGTCAGCTTCCAAAAGACTAGTTCTACATTTTTGCTCTTGACTAGTTCTACATTTTTGCTCTTGATTTCTGTGAAATAGTTCTGTATAAAGCCTATGATGTACTCTAGACCTTCCTTAACTGGGATTCCATGAAAAATTAAGCCCCAGTCAAACGCACTAAGGCCTCCATTTTATGTATGAATTAACTTATTTTCCTATGCACCTAGAATGATATTGATATGTGTGATCCTTCAGAGAACTGTGAAAAGAGTCATGAAGACTATTTTCTGTTTTCTGTGATTCACAAGGGAAGTATCCCATTGAGATTACATTACACAAAAGAAGCACAGTTTTTAGACCAAAGAGTAAACTCAAGACAACTCAATTCTCTATTTCAAATTCTCAAATACTTTGCAAGAGGATCTGCAGACCACAAAAATATTTCTTTGAAATTACGCCATCTTTTCCTGTGCTTTGTTCCACACCATAGCTGCTTCACGTTTCTTGTATCTCAAAACTATTTTGAAATATTTCCCTTCCTCTCCACACAATTCCATTCTGTCTCCCATGCCAGAGGTGGCTAGTGGGATACTTATTTACACTGCTGCAGCAGTGCCATACTTTTAAGATTGTCAAAGAATCAGGCAATGTGAGTCTCCAGGTGCACAGAATCGTCAGGAATTCTGGTAATTCTATTCCTCTAAATACTTTTTCAAGAGAATTGGAGGAGTATTTTTGTTCTGTCCCCACCCGTTTCTTTCTTTCAATTTTGGTCCCATAGCTTCTGAAATATGAATATAAATTTTTGCTTGATTTTATTCATTTCTGTTACTGACAACAAAAGGTTCTATCCAATATACTTTATATATTTTCTAAAAACTTTACTCAAAAACATTTCAATATTTTCAATGTTTATATTTTTTGTGTACATGCAAAAACAGAGAACTAAATTAACTTTTTCTGAATGTTAAATAACTTTGTTAGAAAGTTTGAAGAACTAGATGAACAAATACATAGAATTTATGGGAAATAAACAGAGCACATACATTATTTTCAAACACTAGAAAAAATTACTTATAACAAAAAGTTTATGCCTAAAAATGAAGCTAACATCGTGAAAGTAGAAATCCAGCAGATCATATTTCTTTGTTTAACTTTTAGTTTAGGTTCAGGGGTACATATGCAGGTATTTATGTGTGTGAATTGTATGTTACGGGGGTGTGCTATACAAATAGTTTTCATCACCCAGGTAATAGGCATAGTACCTGCCAGGTAGCTTTTCAATCCTTACCCTTCTCCCACCCTCCCCTCAAGTAGACCCCAGTGTCTGTTACATTCCTTGTGTCCATATGCACACAATATTTGGATCCAACTTGTAAGTCAGAACGTGCAGTATTTGGTTTACTGTTCCTGTGTTAGTTTACTTAGGATAATGACCTCCAGCGCCATCCATGTTGATGCAACGGACATGATTTTATTCTTTTATGGTGGTGTAGTATTCCATGCTGTACATTTACTACATTTATTTTATCCAGTCTACCACTGCTGGGCATTTAGGTTGATTTCACATCTTTGCTGTAGTGAATAGTGCTGCAATGAACATATGCATGCATGTATCTTTATGGTAGAATGTTTTATATTCCTTTGGGTATGTATACCCAGTAATGGGATTCCTATTCTAAGTTATCTGAGAAATCTCCAAACTGTTTTCCACAATGGCTAAACTAATGTACATTCCCACCATCAATATACAAGCATTCCCTTTTCTCTGAAACCTTACCAGTATCTGTTATTTTAAACTTTTTAATATAGCCGTTCTGACTGGCGTGAGATGGTATCTCACTGCGGTTTTGATTTGCGTTTCTCTAATGATTAGTGACATTAAGCATTTCTTCATATGCTTGGTGGCCGTATGTATGTCTTCTTTTGAAAAGTATCAGTTTGTGGTTTTTTGCCCATTTCTTAAAGTGGTTGTTTGTTTTTTGCTTGTTAATTTGTTTCTGTTTGTTATTGATCCCGGATATTAAACCTTTGTTGGATGCATCGTTTGCAAATATTTTCTTCCAATCTGTGGGTTGTCTGCTTACTCTGTTGATAGTTTTTGAGTTTTTTGTTTGTTTATCTGTCTGTGCTGTGCAGAAGCTATTTAGTTTAATTAGGTCCCATTTTTCAATTTTTGTTTTTGTTGCAATTGAGTTTGGCATTTTCGTCATGAAATCTTTGCCCCTCAGTCCTCTGTCCAGAATGGTATTTCCTAAGTTATCTTTCAGGGGTTTTATAGAAACGAATTAAATTTTAATATTAGTTAATATAACTTAAGAAAATAAATGGCAATACATATTTGTATTACGTGGGTTTAGTCACTCTCAACTAATATTTCACATACATCCATAGAATCTTGAGTGTAATATTGCTATTAGGTGAGCATATTCTGATTATTGCTTTTTCTGACTTTTTTCACTGAGCAAAATCATTTTGTACCAATGGCCTATATCTCTTTATTACTGAGTACTATTCCATTATATAGATATATTACCATTTATTTATCAATTCATATTTTGAACAACTTTTCAACTTTACCTATTAAAAATAGCAATTAAAATAAACAGTTTTTAAAATTTTATGAACATTCATATATTTTTTTTATGGACATAGGCTTTCACATCCTAATGACAAATAACCAGGAATAAAATGCCTGCATCACATGTTAGGCACATGTTTAACTTTTTAAAAAAAATTGTTGTGGGTATACAGTAGGTGTATATATTTATGGTGTAACTGAGATGTTCTGATACAGGCATGCAATGTGAAATAAGCACATTGTGAAGACATTTAACATCTTAAGACATTGCCAAATGGTTTTCCAAAGTGGTTGTACCATTTTTTTTTTTTTTTTTTTGCCATCAGCAATGTAAGAAATGCCCCTTCCTCCACATCCTTGCCAACATTCGATATGATCAATCTTTGTAATTATAGCCTATCAATGATTATATAGTGGTATCTCATCGTGAGTTTGATTTGCATTTCCCTAATGACTAAATGATATTGAGCATCTCTTTTTTTGCGTATCGCCATCTCTATATCATCTTTGATGACAAGCATGCTCATATATTTTGCCCATTTTTATTCAGTTGTTTTGTTGTTGTTGAGTTTTGACAGATCTTTATATATTCTATTAGACAGATCTTATTCTATTTATATATATTCTATTAGACAGATCGTTATATACTTTATTAGACACATATTTTTCAAATATTTTCTCCCAGTCCATAGCTTGTCCTTTTTGTTTTCGTTTCTTTTGTCAAACTTTATTTTAGTATTGGGGGTACATGTGCAGGTTGTTTATATAGGTATATTGTATGATGCTGAGGTTTGCAGTATGAATGAATCTGTCAGCCAAGTAATAAGCATAGTACTCAATAAGTACTTTTTTTCAACCCTTACCCCCTTCCCTCTGTCCTCTCTCCTGTATTTCCCAGTGTCTATTGTCTCTTGTTCCCATTTGTATGACCATGTGTACTCAATGTTTAGCTCCCATTGATAAGTGACAACATTTGGTATCTGGAGTTCTGTTTCTGTGTTAGTCCACTTAGGATAATGGTTTCTAGCTGCATCCATGTTGCTGCAAAGAACATGATTTTGTTCTTTTGATGGCTGCTTAGTACTCCATGTTGCATATGTACCACATTTTCTGTATCCAATTCCCCACTGATGGGCACCAGGGTTGATTCCATGCCTTTGTTATTGTGAATTGTAGCTTGTTTTTCATTCTCCTCACAGTATCTTCAAAATAGCACAAGATTTTACATTTTGATAAAGTCAAATTTATTATTTTTTCCTTTTGTGATTGTGCCTTTGGCTGTTGTGTCTCAGAAATCTTCACCTTTTACAAGGTCATGAAAATTTTCTCCTATGAGTTATTCTACAAGTTTTGTTGCATTCAGACTTATTTCTGGATCTGTAATCCATTTTGAGCTTACTTTTGCATATGCTGCAAGGCATCAATCAAAGTGCATTGTGTGAATATTTATATCCAATTGTTCCCAAATGGCTTGTTTTTTAACACTATCATTTCTCCACAGAATTGTTTTTCAGTTTTGCTAAAAATAAATTGTACATGTTTGTATATGTCGACTTCTAAGTTATCTATTCTGTTCCATTGATGTATTTCTCTATATTAATGTCAGCAGCATACAGTCTCAATAACTAAGCTTTATAGTCAGTCTTGAAATAAAGGTACATCTTACTATTTGTTCTCCTTTTTCCCGTATATTCTTTGTCCTCTTTTTCAGACAACTTTTGGATTATCTTTGTATTTTTTATAATTCAATTTAGATCCTTTGTTGGCTAATAGTATAAGAAATTTACAGTAATATATTGCCTTTTAGCTTTTGCTATTACTTTCGTCCATTATATTTATATACATATTATAATAACATATTGTTATTTTGTTTACTTAAACAGTTCATATCTTTTTCACAGCTTGAAATATAATTCACATATATAATTAACCAATTTAAAATATCCAATTCAATATTTTTAGTGTATTTACAAGGTTGTATAAATATCATCACAATCTCATTTTAGAATATTTTAGTTCCTCCTTAAAAAAAAAAAAAAAAAGAAAAAAGAAAAGAAAAACATATCCCTTAGCTATCACCTCCCATTTCTCAAGGTTGTCAAGGTTCATCCATGTTGTAGCATGCATTGGTACTTCATTTTTATTGCCAAATAGTATTCATCTATGTGTTCTGCAACACGTTATATTTGAACAGTTACTTCTGTCTTTCAATTATTATGATTAAACCTACTATGAACATTTGTGTGGAAGTGTTTTTGTGGATATATGTTTTTACTTCTCTTAGTAGAAATGGAAATGCTTGGTAATAAGGTATCTTCATGCTTAATCTTCTGAGTGTTTACTAAGCTGTTTTCCAAAGTGGCTACACCGATTTACATGTTCACCAGCAATGCCTTAGGGTCTAATTTCTCCACATCTTTGACAATGTTTATTATCTGTTTTCTTGATCATAGCCATTTTAGTGGATGTGAAGTGGTAGTGTTGATTTTTATTTATCTAAAAAATGACAAATGAGGCTCAGTATCTTTATTATCATTATTACTATTGACTATTTGTATATCTTTTTTGAGAAATAATTCAAATTATTTACTCGTTTAAAATTGTTTTTGTTGTTCAGTTATAGGCATTCTTTATGGCTTCTGAATAGAAATCGCTGATCAGATACAGATCTGAAAATTAATTTCTGTAAAAATACCAGCTGGAGTTTTGCTAGACACTGCATTATCTATAGCTCAATTTAGAGTACTGCCATCTTAACAGTATTAAGTCTTCCAGTCCATGAGCACAAGATGTTCTTTCACTTATGTAGATCTTTTTTAATTCTGTGAAATTAAGTTTTATGGTTTTCAGTGTTTAAGTTTTATACTTCTATTAAATGTATCACTAAATATTATTTTTTGATGGATAATTTTCTTAATCTTATTTTCACAATGTTTATTGTTAATGTATCAAAAACATTGATTTTTGTGCATTGATCTAATGCTCTGCACCCTTACTGAACTCATTTATTAGTTCCAATAGTTGTATGTGTGAATGCATGTGTTTCTTACGATACGAGGAAACATACAAGACCATTAAATCTGCCATTAAAGATAGTTCTATATCTTTCTTCACAATCTGGATGACTTTTGTTTCTTTATCTTGCCTAATTACCCCATCTGGGATCTCCAGTGCAATGTTAAATACAAATGGAAAGAACAGCTATCCTTGTCTTGCTCCTGACCTTAGAAGTAAAGCATTCAGCCTTCCACTATCAAATATGAGGTTATCCGTGGGTTTCTTGTGTATGGCCTACACCAACTTGAGGAGGTAGTTTTCTATTCCGAGTTTGTTGAGTGTTTTAATCATGAAATGGTATTGTATTTTTTTAATGTTGGCTGCATATATTGAGATGATGATATGAAGTTTATCCTTTCTTCTATTAATATGGTTTATTATACTAACTGATTTTCAGATATTAAACAAACCTTGCATTTCTAAGATAAATCCCACTTGGTCATGTTGCATGTGGTATAACCTTTTTCTTTTTTTTCTGAGACAGAGTCTCGCTTTGTCACACAGGTTGGAGCACAGTCGTGCGATCACAGATCACTGCAGCCTGAGACTTTCCAAACTCAAGCGATCCTTCCACCTCCTGAGTGGCTGGAATCGCAGAAATGTGCCACCACACCCAGCAATTAAATGAATTTTTAGAGACAGGGTCTCACTTTGTTGTTCAAGCTAGTCTCAAACCCCTGTGCTCAAGCAATCCTCCCACCTCAGCCTCCTAGGTGCTGGGATTACAGGAGTTAGCCACTGCACCCAACCTGTATGCAAGCTTTTTATAAGTTGCAGGATTCAGTTTGATAGTATTTTGTTGAGGAGCTATTTTGTATATTAATATAATATTCAGTTGGTTTATTGATCTGTAGTTTTCTTTGATGTCTTTGGTTTGGGTATTAGAGTAAATGTGACATTATAGAATGAGTTAAGAAACGTTCCCTCTTTCTGCATATTTTGGAAGAGTACAGGAAAGATACTGATCTTTGAATGCTTAGTAGATTCACAATGAAGCCATCTGGGCCTGGGCTTTTCTTTGTGGAAAGTTTTCAAGTTACTATATTGACATATTTACTTGTTTTAGTTCTCTTAATATTTTTAATCAAGAGACAATTGAAGAAGAAAAATGCAATTATATTGCCTTTTGTAATTACCATTATATTACTTTTATGTTAATTGTTTTTCCATGTAGATTCAAATTATTGTCTAACGTCTTTATTTTCAGTGTGATAAATTTCCATTTGCATTTCTGTAAGGCATGTCTTCTAGCAATAAATTCTGTTTCTGTTTCTTTTTTATTTTTGAAATGTCTTCATCTTCATTTTTGAAAAATCGATTTTCTGATATAAGCTTCATCTTATTGGTTGTTTGTTTTTATTTTGTTTTAACTTCATCACTTTGTCATCTCATTGCCTCTGGTCTCTATTATTTTCAGAAGAATTTACTATTAATCTTATTGTGATTTTCCTGTACATGATGAGTTGTTTTTCTGTTACAGCTTTAAAGATATTCTCTTTCTTTTTGACTTTTAATATTTTGGCTGCAGTGTATATAGTTATGATTTTGTTTTTTGTGTTTATTCTACTTGGAGTTATTTAGTTTCTTGGATGTGTAGATTAATAGTTTTCCTCACATTCAGGAAGTTTTTAGCCATTTTTTCGTAAAACGCTTTCTTCTATCCCTTTCACGCTCTCTTTTTTGGTGCTCTTATTACACACATATGGATGGACTTAATGGTCCATCCCACATTTCTCTGAATCTCTGGTGTGTTTTTTTGTAAATTTCTTATTTTAGGTTCAGGAGTACATGGGCAAGTTTGTTATGTAGATCAATTGTGCATCACAAGGGTTTGCTGTACAGATTATTACCCAAGTGATGAACATAGTACCTGATAGGTGGTTTTTAGATCCTCACCCATCTCCCAGCCTCTACCCTCAAGTAGGCCCCAGTGTCTGCTATTCCCTTCTTTGTGTCCATATGTATTCAATGTTTAGCTTGCAATTACAAGTGAGAACATGCAGTATTTGGTTTACTGTTCCTGTGTGTGTTCACTTGGGATAGTGACCTCTAGCTCCATTCATGTTGCTGCAAAGGACATGATTTCATTCGTTTTTATGGCTGCATGGTATTCCATGATGTATATGTATCACCCTTTCTTTATCCAGTCTACTGCTGATGGGCATTTAGGTTGATTCTCTGTCTTTTCTACGGTGAATAGTGCTGTCATGAACATACAAGTGCATATATGTTTATGGTAGAATGATTGTATCTCTGTGAACACGTTTTCATTCTTTTTCCTCTCTGCTATGCACATTGCAACATTTCTAATCATTTATCCTCAAGTTCACTAATTCTTTCTTTAGTGCTGAAACATATTAGTGAGGTCACCTAGTGATTCTCTAATCACTCTTATTTCACTTTTCAAACATCAAAACTTTCATTTGGTTCTTTCTAACAATTTCTGTCTCTTTGTTGACATTTTTTATTTGATGATATATTGTCATCATACTTCCCTGGGGCTAGGGCAGGAGGAGATGGGGAGTTGTTATTTAATGGATATAGAGTTTCAGTACTGCAAGATAAAACAGTTCCAGATATTGGATTGCAATAATGTGAATATATTTAACACTACTGTACTACCCATTAAAAATGGTTAAGATGATAACTACTAAATATATTTTACCACAACTTTTAAAAATTTAAAGGCTAAACATATCTTTCATGATCAGACCCATTTGTATCCTTTAGCTTTGTTTCTGACCACCTCTGGGACCCTTCTCTGAACCCGATGTACCAGCCGTCTGGAGCTACTTACCATTTACTAAGCTCTCCATGCTCTCTGCAATTTCTCCCGCCAGATACAGTGCTCTAACTCATCTGGCCTTGCAAGCCTACTTGTTTTTCTGAACATTATTGAGATATATTTAATATGATGTACAATTAGCCCATTTAAACTGTATAATTCAATGGTTTTTAGTGTATTTACAGATAAGTTCAACCATCACCACAGTCAATTTTAGAACTTCGTAATCACTACGAAGTGAAACTCTGTACTTATTAGCTGTCACTCACCAATCTCCCCATACTCCTCACAGCCCAGCTCTAGGCAACTGTTAATCAACTTTCTGTCTCTATCGATTTGTCTCTTCTGGACATTTCACTTAAGTGGAATCATATAATGTGTGATTTTCTGTGACTAAATTCTTGTGGAATATTCATACCATGGAATATTGTTTGACCACAAAAAGGAATGAAATACTGACATGTGTTTCTGCAAAGGTTAACCTTGAACCCCTATTTGTGTTTCATACCAAAGATTTGTAGTCTCTTTCCCCAGGAAGTATTCATTGACACCACCAAGATTTAGACAAGTGATCTTTCCAAAAAAAGTATTTACCTCTATGGTCTTTAGTTAGCCAGTGTATCTCCAATAGATTTGAAACTCTTTTTGACAACCATAAAATGTTACACAAATGTATGTGAAGATATTTTATTAACTGTTTCTCATAAGATCCCATTGCTTTAAGGAGAGATGGCTCCAGTTAGCCCAATTTAGTAGCAGATAAATGAAGATAATTGTTTCTCAACCCTGGTTTCACAATGTAATGACCAAAAGCGCTCTTAGAAAATCAATGCCTGTTCACCTACAAATGGGAGAAAATTTTTGCAGTCTACCCATGTGACAAGGGGCTAATATCTAGAATCTACAAAGAACTTAAACAAATTTACAAAAAAAGCAAACAACCCCATCAAAAAGTGGTCAAAGGATATGAACAGACATTTCTCAAAAGAAGACATTTATGCAGCCAACAGACACATGAAAAAATGCTCACCATCACTGGTCATCAGAGAAATGCAAATCAAAACTACAATGAGATACCATCTCACACCAGTTAGAATGGCGATCATTAAAAAGTCAGGAAACAACAGATGCTGGAGAGGATGTGGAGAAATAGGAACACTTTTACACTGTTGGTGGGACTGTAAACTAGTTCAACCATTGTGGAAGACAGTGTGGCAATTCCTCAAGGATCTAGAACTAGAAATACCATTTGACCCAGTGATCCCATTACTGGGTATATACCCAAAGGATTATAAATCATGCCACTATAAAAACACATGCACACATATATTTACTGCAGCACTATTCACAACAGCAAAGACTTGGAATCAACCCAAATGCCCATCAATGACAGACTGGATAAAGAAAATATTTCACATATACAACATGGAATACTATGCAGCCATAAAAAAAGGATGAGTCCATGTCCTTTACAGGGACGTGGATGAAGCTGGAAACCATCATTCTGAGCAAACTATCGCAAGGACAGAAAACCAAAAACCACATGTTCTCACTCATAGGTGGGAACTGAAGAATGAGATCACTTGGACACAGGGCAGGGAATATCACACACTGGGGGCCTGTCATGGCAGGGGGCGCTGGGGGAGGGATAGCATTAGGAGACATACCGAATGTAAATGACGAGTTGATGGGTGCAGCAAACCAACATGGCACATGTATACATATGTAACAAACCTGCACGTTGTGCACATGCACCCTAGAACTTAAAGTATAATTTAAAAAATAAAAAAGAAAATCAATGCCTATTCAAGTCTTTGCCCACATTTTTATGGGACTGTTTTTTTTTTTTCTTGAAAATGTGTTTAAATTCCTTACAGATGTTGGATATTAGACCTTTGTTGGATGCACATGACACAAGTTTACCAAGGTAAAAAACCTGTACATGTACCCATGAACTTAAAATAAAAGTTCAAAAAAAAATTAATGCCTGGGCCCTACCTCAGGTCTATTGTATGACAATCCATGAGTGGGAGGGTGGCGATATGGGAGCTAGGCACCAAGACATCAGTATTGTTTAAAAGTTTCCCTGCTGATACACAGTCAGAATTTAAAACTACTGAGTTTAAACAACTACAGAATCTAAAAAGTCTTTAGTCAATCACTACAATATGTTGCATGTGTAATTACACAGTACTGTGGTCATTAGGTCATGATTTTATTATTTTTTAATATACCTACTCTGAATATTATAAAATAACACTGATAAGATAAAAAGTCCTATGTGCAGAATTGTATAAACCACATCAATTTTTCTGAACACTTTTAACTGTTTGACCTCAAAGCAGGAATTAATAGCAAATACAAAATTGCCCTGAAATCAGTCACTGTTTTGGCCATCTAAATGGATGGAACACTTGCATATCTCTCATCTATTTTTATTAGTTTTCTCTTCTTTTCTGTATATCTGTTAAATTTGTACACTTCCTTGAGTGCAAAGAGTATGACAAAATATTCTCATTACAAACTATAATGCCATTTACCCACTAGAGTTTTTGGATTGTACAAATTCTGTCAAATCTGGTACTGCATATAGACTGCATTGAAAAGATGTTTCTCTAGCTTTTCTGATTATACGAAAGGGCAAGCAAGGAAGACAAAATTTTATTTATTTATTTATTTATTTATTTATTTATCTATTTATTTATTTATTTTGAGACACAGTTTCGCTCTTGTCACCCAGGCCGGAGTGCAGTGCCGTGATCTCAGCTCACTGCAACGTCTGCCTCCCAGGTTCAAGCAATTCTCCTGCCTCAGTCTACCAAGTAGCTGGGATTACAGGCACCCACCACCACGCCCAGCTAATGTTTGTATTTTCAGTAAAGACAGGGTTTCACCATGTTGGCCAGGCTGGTCTGGAACTTCTGACCTCAAACAATCCACCCACCTTGGCCTCCCAAAGTGCTAGGATTACAGGTGTGAGCCACCAAACCTGGCCAACAAAACTTTTTAAACTTCTTGGACGTTTCTGATAGGATTTTACCCAGTTGGTATCTTTGCCAAGAATATATCTACAGCATTCTAAACTAACTTGTGTCCTTCTCATTATAAAATTTGAAAACCTTATTTGGAGAAAAATTATTATACAAAAAATCAGATAAATTTCTGGATACAAAACATATCCCACAAACACCTTTGAAGATTATAAATGAGCTAGAAGACTGGTTTCTCTATATTAAGATATAACAAAATGATGTTTTATCCTTATAACGACAAAGGCTTTTCAGGTTAAGGATTGCCTAAATATCCAGAGGATGACAGAGACAACAGAGAAAGGAGAATGACATACATATACCCAATTGTGTTAATAAATTTAAATAAGAAAGTATAAAGAGTACAGGCAGGAAGGATATTTTTAATAATAACATCTATAACAATGCATCTTTAAAACAACAAATGTTTATAACCACACATTAGACTTTTCTTATAACAAAAAGGCAGATTCATTATTATAGGATAGATATCTCCTTCTACCTTAAGAAAGAATAAAATTACCCCCTAATGACATACAGTATAATCTTTAAACCTGGAGCATATTTTGTCAAAACAAAGAAGCATTTTGCCTATAATTTCAAGTGATAAATATTCACAAAAGCCTAGTCTTACTTGGTATTGCATATATGGAGTGTCCCTAGGCATGAACATTATAATATTGGAGTCTCTTTCCACCTTTCTTTCTTCAGTTTAGCATTAAAAAAAAAAAAAAAAACTCCAATTGAGTTAATGTATACAAGATTTGTTGATGTTAGAAAAATGAAAACTGTTTGTATCTATTACACACTCCTGACCTTGAAAAACTCTTTATGAAGGCTTCCAAATTATCTCCAATGAAAGGCATGTAACCATGTTTACATCTCCTCTAGACTTTCTTTTGTTTCAGCGTTTGGTGTGCTCTTTTTGACGTTAATAGTTACATAGAAAAACAAAAAAATTGGTCCAGAATCCAATATATTTTCTGTTTTCTAACCTGCATACCTTTCCAAATACCTAGTGATATGCAGCCCAAGTGAAGCAGAGCTGGACTCTAAACAGGTGGACACATCTGTTCTAGTCCATCAGACTTGACTTACATTGACTGTGTTCTGTAATCATTATGGTTTTTATCCCAAATTACAGTCAATCTGTTCAGAATTAATATGTATTACTCTACCACTTGTTACAAAATTTTCAGTTTATTTATTGGACCATATCCTGTCCTAAACACTCAGGCACAATTCCCACTGAAAACCTAAAAGAGAGACTGTGTCCAGAGGTTATGTTTTCACCTCATGTCAAAAGATATTTTTGCATAAGTGAATAATACTGCTGATCCCAATGCAGATTCTTTATGTGTCAATAGTGAGAATTTGTTTGAAATTTTAGGGCACTGATTTGAGTCATTTGTAATCACTTTTCCAACATATGTTATATCATATTATGGTTACTTTCAGTATGAAGAGGAGGTTGACAAATTATTTACTTCACTTAGAATGAAGCTTATATTGTTAATCCTTGGGAAATTAGACTTTTAGTTCCCTTTTCTCTTTTGTGTTGGGTAGTTTTAAAGACTGTGGGTCCTTGAAGCCACAATTCGGTTTAATTATAACATGATGAATCACTTGTGATTGTTCATATTGCCAACTTAATTGGATTGAAGGATGCAAAGTATTGTTCCTGGGTGTGTCTTTGAGGGTGTAGCCAAAGGAGATTAACATTTGAGTCAGTGGACTGGGAGAGGCAGACCCACCCTCAAACTGGGTGGGCACAATCTCTAATCAGCTGCCAGCATGGCTAGAATAAAGCAGACAGAACGTGGGACTAGACTGGCTGAGTCTTCATCTTTCTCCTGTGCTGGATGCTTCCTGCCCTTGAACATCGGACTCCAGGTTCTTCAGCTTTTGGACTCTTGGACCTACACCAGTGGTTTACCAGGGTCTCTTGGGCCTTCGGCCACAGACTGAAGGCTGCGCTGTTGACTTTCCTACTTCTGAGGTTTGGGGACTTGGACTGGCTTCCTTGCTCCTCAGATGGCAGACGGCCTATTGTGGGACTTCACCTTGTGACTGCGTCAGTCAATACTCCTTAATAAATTCCCTTTCATATGTATGTCTATCTTATTAGTCTTTTCCCTCTAGAGAACCCTAGTTAATACATCACTTCATTGTCATTTTCTCTTTCCTCTTCTGTGTTCTCTGAAGCTCACTAAGTATGTGGATTTTATGGAGGAGAAACGTTACTAATTCATAATTGTGATGTAAAGGTTAATCTGGCTAACATCTTCCAAATAACTTTCCCACCAGCGGGTGATTTTCTTCTATTTTTTTTTTCCTGGTTGAACTGCAGATATATGAGCCTCAGAAGATGATGAAAATTAAAAGCAAAATATTTTTCAGAGGTTAGTCCAGAAATGTGATGGAAGAAAAAGACACTAAGTAATATACTCCATGGATGTATATGTTAAGTTTTCAAAACCACAGAAAATAAAAAGGACAAACAACAGCTGATACTAGTGAGTATAATAACAGAATCATGAATGCATTTCCCTTCCACTCCAAGGTTAATTTAGAAAGAAGAGGAAGTTGCATTATCACATTTCTAATCAGCAACTCCATTTCCCTAATATAGCATATGAAATGGCAATAGTACCTATGGCAATACAAATCCTATTAACTTGAGGCATCAAATATGAAGAAATTAAGATACAAGTTGAGAACAAGATCAGAGAAGAATGACCAGAATTCCTCTTATTTTTAAAAAAAAAAAAAAGGGCCCCTCATCTCTGTGCCTTTTTTTACCTTCTTCTTGGTTGCAACACAAAGAAAATGTTCTCCTCAAGTGTTACTGATTGAATGCCAGGCACTGCCCAAAAACTCACTTCAGAGTCAATCGTGCTAAGTATGCAAGTCCTGACTAAATTATTTGAACAAACTGCATTGTGATTGTTAGACATGTTACAAGAAAATATGAACAGCTTGACCAGCAAATTTCCAATATATTTCCCCCCTCAGGCAAGCCTAAAACTTAAAAATAAGACTCCAGAGACTCTGACATTCTTCTCATCACATAACACATACCGGCAGAGAATAAAAAGGAAAAAGAAAAAGACACGAATATTTGAAAAGGCCTTTTGAATCTTGCAGGCATAAAGTAGAAGTATATATCATTCTCTCAGACCCAGAGTCCATGCAGATACACATTGAAAGACATGCTTTATACCATCATCCTCAGCTGATATGTCAAAGGAAAAGAATTCATTCTCACCTTTTCCAAGTGTCTGTCATTAGGTACATTAATATGGATGAACTACCACAAAATCAAAAAGCAGTAAGAGAGGTGAGCTTAAAGGAAGAAAGGCCTTAAGCTATATTTAAGTTGGGCTTAAATTTGAGAATGAAAATTGGGGTTTCTATAATTACCTTTTCTTCTCTACTTACCCTAGAAGAAAAAACATTACTAATTAGACTTTCCCTTGAAGTCTACTGGCCAGCATTTCACTAAACATTCCTCAAGCTTTCCTGTAAATGAAGGAATGGAACTGATGTGGACAAGTTGGGGAAGATTTGTTTTTTCTGTCATAACATCCCTTATTTGAATGCATCACATTTGACAGTAGAACACAGAAGTATTTGCTTTTCCAATTCATTCTATAAGATAAATAATGTTAATTCATGATCAGTTAAGTAGCAACCCAAATGCATTTTATTAACAAAAATTCTTACCAAAAATGTCAATAAGCATAGACATTTCTATAACATTGAATATTCAAAGTAAGTTTCTGTTAATTCATATCCCATTCCTGTATATAATCTCTACAACACCTAGTTCAATATTTAAGTCATAATTGCACTGGATTACTGTGTATATAATATCATTACTTAGGAGAGAATTTGTCATTAATACACTAATAATTTATTTAATATCCAGACAATAAATTTGATACCAAATATTAAAGCCAAAGAAAAAATGAGAGAACAGTATAATGTTATTGATAGGGCAACAGCACATAACTTGAGATTTTATTTTAAAATTTTCTTATGTGTCAACCAACGTATTATCTGTTACTGTTGAAATTTTAAGGTGAAATTGTTCTATCAAGCCACTACAGAACTTATGTTTTGCTGACTCCAAATTTACTTTAAAAAAGAGAAAAGAACTTTATATTTGCTTACCTCTTGCTAATTTTTGAATCTACCAGTTTTCAACTTTTATAGATATAGATATAGATATAGATATAGATATAGATATAGATATAGATATATTTTTTTTGAGACAGATTCTTACTCTGTCGCCCAGGCTGGAGTGCAGTGGCGCGATCTCAGTTCACTGCAAGCTCCGCCTCCGGGGTTCTCCTACCGAGGACTGCAGGCATCCACCACCACTCCCGGCTATTTTGCTTTTCTTTCTATTTTTAGTAGAGACGGAGTTTCACCGTGTTAGCCAAGATGGTCTCAATCTCCTGACCTCATCATCCTCCCGCCTTGGCCTCCCAAAGTGCTGGGACCACAGGCGTGAGTCACCATGCCCGGCCTCAACTTTTATATTTCATAATTAATATAATGTCTCAGTGTTAATTTTGAGGTTTCAGTCTGAAAAATGAGTTTATTTTAATGTCTGATCCCAACAGCTAATTTAGCAAGAATTATAGAATTACTCAGAAATGTCTAGTAAATTATATTTTAATATAATTGCATCTGACACACTGAATATTGAGATGTACAAATATTACATTTCTCTTTCTCCCTCCTTGATTAGGGGTTTTAGAGTATCTTATCTGGATCAAACCCAAAATTTTATTTTAGACAATTTTCTTGTGTTAATCGCAGTTTTAAAGGTGGTCAAGGTGGCAGGTTTAGCCATAAGGGTGTGGCTATTAACATGGTGACAGAAGAAGACAAGAGGACTTTTCGAGATATTGAGACTTTCTACAACGCCTCCATTGGGAAGCTGCCCCTCAAGGTTGCTGATCTCATCTAAGGGGCGGTGGTTCAATCTGGCGGGAGGTGGGGCGTGTAGAGGGTGGGTGTAGGTGGTGGTTGAGGAACACCATGAGGGGGAGAGGAGGAAGCCAAGGGATGAACATCTTGTAATTTTTTTTCTTTCAATAAATGTCACTTTTTGAGGCAAAAAAAATTATAAATAATTTATAAAGAAAAGAGGCTTAGTTGGCTCATGGTTCTGCAGGCTGTACAGGAAGCATAGGGGCATTTCACTGGCTTCTGGAGAAACCTGAGGAAACTTACAATCATGTTGGAAGGCAAAGGGGGAACAGGCACCTTACATGGCCAGAGCAAGAGGAAGTGGAGGGATGCTACACACTTTTAAACAAACAGATCTTGCAGGAATTCACTGGTTATCATGAGGACGGCATCAGTGGTGCTAAGCCATTTTTGAGAACCTACCCCTATAATCCAGTGACCTCCCACCAGGCCCTACCTCTACATTGGGGATTACAAATACAATTCAATATGAAATTAAGGTAGGGGCACAGATCTAAACTATATCAGTTGTATTCATCACCTTCCAACATATAATAAAATGAATTTATTTACTATACTTATTGTTTATTATCTGCCTCACCCCAAGAGGGCTGTACTTTTTGTATTTTTCACTCATGTATTCTAGAAATCTAAAATGAAGACTTGCCTGTCATAATCATTTAGTTAACATGCGTTTATTGGAAGTGTTGAATTACAATTTTTATTCTCAGTGAGTCTAAAGTAGTTTATGCTAAGTAACACAGACCTTTAATATTTTAGTCAACTTTTAATGGGGAATAATTTCAAATTATTATTTTTGATAATATGGAGAATTGACACATACACTTTACCCAGCTTTCTTTAATATTAACATTTTACATAACCATGGTACACTTGTCAAAATGAAGAAATTAACATTGGCTCAATGCCACTAAATGACAGACTTCATTCAGATTTTACCAGTGCTTTCATTAATATCCTTCTGTCTTCCGGGATCTAGTCCAGTACATCACATTGTCCTTCGCCATATGTATGTCACTATGCCTTCTCAACTCTCTAACAGTTTCTCAGTCTTTCCTTCTCTTTCACAATGTTGGCACTTTTGAAGAATACTGGCCAGAGAGAATGTCACTCAGTTTGAGTTTGTCTGTTTTCTCATTCTTAAACTGGCTGACTGGGTGTTCAGGAAGAACACCACAGAGCTGTGATACCTTTCTCCTTACATCAAAACAAGGGGTGGATGATATCAACATGATTTATCACTGGCGATGTTAACTTTGATCTCTTGGTTCACATGGTGTCTTCCGGGTTTCTACACCATAAAGTCATTGTTTTCCATTTCTATACTATATATTTTGTAAGTAATTTCTTAAGTCTAGTTCAAACTGAAAAGACATGAAATTAAGCTCTACCTCCTGGATATGAGCATCTACATATATTTTTTGGAGTGCACCTTTAAGGAAGAGTGTTTCCTTCTCCTTCATTTATTCACTTATTACTTATGTAAGTATAAATTTATCTGTATTTATCATAGCCTTTAAATTCTAATTCTATATAATCACTATGTACTTTGTTGCAAAAATAATTCCACCTTCTGCCATTGGGAGAGTCTTTTGAGTTTGCTTCTGTTCATTAAAATATTAATAATTCTTTTCACATACTCCACAATCTTTCTGAAAATTTCCATAAGCTTTTATTGGAAAATAGTCACTCTTCTTCTTAAATTCCCCACAATACTTGTCACAAAACACTGTGTCTAGTACATCTTTCCTGAGGCTTCAGTAGTGGAGTAAATCACTACACAGTACAGAAGGTAACTTAAGATGGGTTATACACACTCATGTTTCAAAATAAGATCCCCTCAATCACAGTCAGTGTGACCACTTTCTCTCTTATCATTCTGCAGTCTCCTGTGGCCTCTTGATCCCTCACGAGTTTTCTCACAGTTGTCCTCCTCTTGTGAATCTTGCAACCCCCAAATATACAATTTGTTTTTTAGATAGCCAATTCGGCTTTCTCATGGTTTGCAGTGAACTTACAGATAATTCCATGGGGCTTTATATTTTGCAACAAACACAAACTACCAATGTATTTTGCTATAGAATTCAATTTTCTTCCATGGGGGTAGAAGATGTTGTTTGTTGCAGGTTGAAATTATTTTCTCTCATTTATATTTTGAAATATTCAATGAAAAGAAGTTTAAAGAGTCTCCAGCAAGAGGGCCAAAGACCTACGGCTTCCTAAAAAGGTTTTTTTAAAGGAAAAAATATATATAGTTTAGTCTTCTTTTAGCTCAGTGCTAGAGATAGCTTAGCAGAAATACATGGTATAATGTCTTGGAAATTAGTCATCAGAGTAATTTCTTCAGATATATAAAAGACTATCACTGGATTTTTTACATATCTATGGCCTTTTCCTAATTTTCGATTCTTAGCACTGAAGCAAAGTAACATGGAGTAGAGAGCTTGCATATACCTCAGTGAGGCCTAAATCTTTCCAAATCACATTTCCTATTTAATTCAATAGATTTTTCCCTTAAGATGGACTGAAAGCACAGCCTAGTGGGAATATATGATGGGACAAGCTTAGGAAAAAGTGCAGACTGAGCAACTTTCAAAGATTGATGGAGTAATTCTTGGAGTGGATTATACTTTAAGATCTATTGCAAGCCAAACTGGCAAAAGGAAAATAGGTCTGGGAGAGATGCCAAACAGAGTGAGTACTAAGGTGAAGATAGGGTCAACTCACGAATAAGGGAAATATAGGCCAGAATGTAAAGAGTTCGCATTTTTAAAGTACTTGGCAAGAATGCAGGAGATGGATTTGGAATTAGATTTCCTTTATGAACTATTTTGGAAAGATTGTAGAGAAAAGCATCCACAACCAAAAAAACTATTCAGCAGAACCAGGAATCCATAGCAACATCCTACTAGCAGTATCTAAGGCAGCCTTTACAACTTCTGACGAAGGTGCCTATAAAGATTCAGTAAATCATGAAAACTCACACGCAATTAAAAAGTAAGACTGAGAAGACATCTTCAGTAGCTTAAGGTAGTTGATTCGAATTGAAAAAAAAAAAATCCATCTGATTTCATTTAATGAAAAGTAATGACTATCTAGAAAAATGAAGAAAGCTGGTTCTTACTCCTTCAGTGACCTGCCTTTCATACAGAAAGCAACGGTCTACACACAAAAGGTCTTCCACAAACCATGTGAGCAGAAGACGAAAATGACTCTTGGAAATTCATTACGTGCTGAGATGTGCAGCTCATATTAAAGTGGTTCAGGAGATTTTAGGAGAGTCTAAATCCCATAGCAAAGAGCCAAACGACAAAGGAAATGAAGTTCTCTCGACTACTTGCTACACATCCCAAAGGTTTGTATGTGCTTCTAAACATTTAGGAACTATGACAAGCAAAGTATTATGATACCTGGAAAGTATTAATAGTACTGGAAACAACTGTGGCTGTAACTGTTTTACAGACCTCCTTGAGTTACCTAGAATGGTGTGCAGGGAAGAAGGGGAAGGGCTGACACCTGTTTAAATTTGGAGCCTACCAGAAAATTCCCCTCACTTTTTGGAACAAGAGAGACATATTTACCACATGGCTAATAATACTGGAGTTACAGGACCCTTTACTCTTTTGGGTCGTTTCCAAAGCCCTATACCAAACTTTATATTAATAAATTTACATTACTATTTATAAAGGACTTCCAAAGTTGTATAAGCCCGAAGCTTCACAAAACTTTGATCTGCTCCTGGGAGCAGACGAGAAACTTTAAGGCCACATGTCATGGCCCTACCATTGAACAAACACACAGAAATCCTCTCCATCTCACTATAGTAGAGGTCAGTACTATGTTGGATTTTAACCCGAACTCCAAAGCAAAGTTTCTCCGTTTTGTAAGAAGTAAAATTTAAGCATATTTCTCCTACAGACTTCTATGACTTATCACAGCCCCTTCCCATGTGTCTTTTTATTATTCACACAGTGGCCTACGTATGTTATGTGGATATTAGTATGCTTACTTTAAATAAGGCTTTTCTTATTATGAATAAAGGAACAGATACCTGACCAACAGAGAAAAATTAGAGAAGAAAAATGTAAAAAATCATACCATAATTTCACCTCTCTGAAATAACCACTACTAAAATGTATTTCTTTCCAGTTACTAATTGGATTTACGTTTTTAATTGAATTATATTTTCTATACAATTTGGTCTACTGTAATTTTTATTTAGCATTAATTTAGCTTTAAATATTTTTACTTTAAATATTTTACTTAGCATTGATCTGCTTTAAATACTATTTTTACGTACTGAGAAAATATTCTTGCACATGGATATAGTCTAATTTACTTAGCCAGCCCCTACTGTTGATTATCTAGGTTCTTTTCAGTTTTTCCTTTTTATAAATAAAGCTCTGTTGAGCATGCCTAATTACATTTTTGTTCTAATTATTCTCTATGAAAACATTCCTAGGAGTCAAAAGTTATTAGTTTATTTAACTTTTATTCTAGAAATATGCCAGTTCAGATCCCAAAACAGTAAGAATTTACAAACGTTAATGTGTATTTATTACTACTGAGTATTAATCTTTAATTATTTGTTTGAATACGTATAATTGTATCTGTGGTTTTTGCATCCATATGTATTAAATTCCTGGAAAAATTAAATATATAATTAAGTTTTGGACTGTTTATTGTCTTATAAATTGATTGATCATATTCTTTCATATTCTAACAGAACCTTCACATTTTCATATTAATGTTTTGACAACTCCATAAATTAACTTGATTGTTCTCATATCTCACGTGTTCTCATATGTGCTCCTAATTTTCCCTGTGCATTATCACTTTATGATCTTCTTTGACTTTTTAAAAATGTCTCCATAGTCAAATCTGTCTACCTCTTTGTAGATTCTTTATATGTCAATGCAGGATATAAGGTCTTTGGAAAAATTCAATGGTGAAATTCACTATAACTTGCCTGAAATCTAGCCCTTGTCAAAAAATTATTCAGTGTATGCTATGGCTTAGCTGTTTGCCCTCCAAAATGAGGTTGAAACCTAATCCCCAGCACAACAGTATTAACAGGTGGGGTCTTTAGAAAATGATTAGGTCATAAACCCTCCACTGTCATTGATACAATTAGAATCTTTTAAAAGAGCTTGAGACTGCAAATCCATCTGTTCCTTCCCTTCGTCATGTGAAAGCACAACGTTCATCCCCTCCAGAGAACACAGCAACAGGGCTCCATCTTAAAGCAGACAGCAGCCTCAGCAGACATTGACCCTGCTGGCCTTAATTGATCCTTAGTCTTGAACTTCTCAGCCTCCAGAACTGTAACAAATAAATCTCTATTGTTTACAAATTACCCAGTTTCGGCTATTTCATTATGACAGCTCAAATGGACTAAGAGTGCATCTACCATTTGAGAGTATCTTACGGGGATGCTATATATTCATTGTTCCCT
The DNA here is from genome assembly GCF_047675955.1 of Chlorocebus sabaeus. Lineage (NCBI taxonomy): Eukaryota > Metazoa > Chordata > Mammalia > Primates > Cercopithecidae > Chlorocebus > Chlorocebus sabaeus. Next base: position 4,850,603 of record NC_132927.1, read on the forward strand.
ATTTTATGACATGTAACAAGATAACAAATTAACAAATCTGAATCGTAACTCAGGATTGCACATATTTCAGAGGTGAGTTAATTTTAAGCTTTAAGTTTTATTTTTAATAATCTCATTATTTTAGAATAGTTTGGGATTTAAGAAAATGTTGCAAAGACAGCACAGAGAGTTCCCATATACCCCACACCCAGGTTCCTCTATTATTAACAACTTACATTAGCATCTTCCATTTGCAATGATTAGCTCATCAATATTGACATATTGTTATTAACTAAAGTACATACTTTATTCAGATTTCCTTATTTTTTACCTGATGTTCTCCTCCTATTCCAGGATTCTATCAGGATGCCACACTGTATTTTAGTCATCGCGACTCCTTCATCACCTCCTGCCTTGACACTATCTGAGACTTTCTTTGTTTTAGATGACCTTGGCAGTTTTTAGGAGTGCTGGTCAGGTATTTTGTAAAATGTTTCTCATTTGGGATTTGTCTGATTTTTTTCTCATGATTAGATTGTAAGAAGAAGACAACTGAGGTAAAATAAAATATTAGAGTAAGAAGAAGACAACAGGGGTAAAGTGCCATTCTTATCACATCATATTAAGGATACATTTGACATCACTGGTGTGTTTTCATCTTAACGCCGTGGATGAGGCAATGTTTATCAGATTTCTCCACTATAAAGTTACTATTTGTTCTGCCTTTCCATTCTGCATTCTTTGGAAGAAGCCATTTAATCTAATCCATAAGAAAGGAATGTAAACTTATGTTCCACCTCCTTCAGAGCAGAATATCTACATAAATTATCTGGAATTTCCTATGCAAGAGTGTATTTGTGTATTCTTCTCCATGAACCTATTTCTATAGTCATTTGTTTATATCAGGATGAACTTATAAGAATTTATTTGATACTCCGGGATATGATTATATATGTTCATGATTGTTCAACATTTTCCAGATTTTGCCGTTTTAAGAGCTTTCGGAAGGCTCAAATGTACCTTTGACATAGCCCATACCCTCATTATTGGGTGAGTGATCATGTATGTATATGGGTCTTTGGATACTTCCTTAAATTTTGGCACCACAAGATGCTTCAGGATTATATTATATATTTCCTGCCCAACAACCAGTCATTTATTCAGGAAGCCATGGTTCTTTTCCATGGATGGTTTTAGAAACAATGTCTAGATCCCAAGTATGCTTGTTGCTCCTGGAATATCTTTGTTCTTGGCCCTCTCAGATAACAGAGTAAAAAAAAAAAAATACGTGTGTATACTAACCAGCGTATACACATATATTTATAAATATTTCTATATGTATCTATTTTTATCTACATTGAGCTAAGCATGATCCACACTGACATCTTCAACTCGAATTCATTACCTACATTACAGGTACCTTATAGGTAAGTAATGCATACATGCTTCTCCCCTTTTGCTTGTAACCTCCCACTTCAAAAGTGAGAAACCTGGCTCTCACTTTCAGCCATCTATTATTTAATTTTTCAATTCCAGAATTTATGTATAGTTGGTTCAAAATTGTTAATCCATATTCCTATGGAAAACAACTTTATCAACTAGAATGTAGTGCTGATGAGCTCATACAGCGCTAATAGGACTTTTGCCATCAGTCTTAGTTTTCGTTCATTTCCACAGTTGCTTAGAGTAGCACCCTTTTCCCACAGTGCTTTTTCATTAGTTTTTCCAGAAATTTGTAACAGCCTTCAAATTTCCTAGAGGACCAACACAAGAAATGTTTATTTGAACAATTATATATTTTGCTTCTTTATTAACATGAAATAAACACCTTGCTAAATTCAATTACAGATTAAAAAATTCAACACCCGGAAGAATATGTGTGCTTAATTTTGTCTTTAAAGTTATTTTATCAGCATAAAGTAACTACATACCTAACTACTTTTTATGTTTCACCTTACTTTCTGAACCAAAGCTAAATCTGAGTCTCAAGCACAGTAATTCATTCTACAGTATCTAATAGTAGCTATCCCATCTCCAACAGTAGCTATCCCAGCTTCTTTTCATTGGTTTTGATTTCTCTTCAATTTAGTAAATCATCTTGTTTATATCTTATTTATTTTTAAGATGTCTCAGTAATTTTCATGAATTAGCAGCATTAAAAACATAAATATTATGAATTTTTGAGTCTCCAAAGTTCTGAACATACTGAAGTCTTTATGTGCATATGTATCTAAAATATGTACTACATGAAAACACTAACACCATGAAAAAATAAATTTTCCAAAATTATACACTGTGTGCTTACTCTGGGTAAAGTATGCACTGTGGGATATATCTAATAATCAATCCTCAAGTTCTTACAATTTAGTTAAGAAAAATAATATTAAAATGAAAAAAAGAATTTAGGGCCGGGCACGGTAGCTCACACCTGTAATCCTAGAACTTTGGGAGGCCGAGGCGGGCGGATCACGAGGTCAGAAGATCGAGACCATCCTGGCTAACACGGTGAATCCCCATCTCTAGGAAAAATACAAAAAATTAGCCAGGCATGGTGGCAGGTGCCTGTAGTCCCAGTTACTCAGGAGGCTGAGGCAGGAGAATGGTGTGAACCCCAGAGGCAGAGCTTGCAGTGAGCCGAGATCACACTCCAGTCTGGGAGACAGAGCAAGACTCCACCTCATAAAAGAAAAAAAAAAAAAGAATTTAGAGCCAGGTGTGGTGACTCATGCCTGTAATCCCAGTGACTTGAGAGGCTGAGGCAGGAGGATTGCTTGAGCCCAGGAGTGTGAAGCTGCGATGAGCTATGACAGCCACTGTACTCTACCTGGGCAACACAGTGAGACCCCAACTCTAAAAATACAAATTAAAAAAAGAACTAAGTCTACATGTGTATTAGTTAGTTTTTATGCTGCTAATACAGACATACCCAAGACTGGAAAGAGGTTTAATTGACTTACAGTTCCACATGGCTGGGGAGGCCTCACAATCACGGTGGAAGGTAAATGAGGAGCAAATTCTCATCTTATATGGGGGCAGGCAAGAGAGAGCATGTGCAGGGGAACTCCCCTTTATAAAACCATCAAATCTTTTGAGACTTATTCACTATCACGAGAACAGCACAGGGAAGACCCAACCCCATGATTTAATTACCTTCCACAGGTCCCTCCCATGACACGTGGGAATTATGGGAGCCACAATTCAAGATGAAATTTGGGTGGGGACACAGCCAAACTATATCAAGATAACTATATAAAAAAGCTAGTGAAAAAAGCAAATGGCTATATGAAAGCCAATAGAATGATATTTGGAATGGGGGAGAGCGGTATTGATCGGGTGTATATTGGAAGGTTTCATTGTGAAAATCCATTTGTTCATTTATTTTACAAGTATTCATTAAGTGCTTTTGACATGCCAGAGACTACAGTAAATGTCAGCAATCTAAAGATAAATGAGATACAGTCCTTGACTAAAGTAACTTAAGTCTAGACCAGATTTTCTCATACATCTGACATTAAAAGTTTGGTAAAATTGGAGAAGGTATAAAGGCAGGAGAAAGAGCTTGAGACATTTTATAGATACCTGATTACAAAATGATAGCTGAAGAACAATGAGCAGACACCCACCTGCAAAATGTCGAAAGTCTCAAAATATAGAAAAATGCATAACTCTAGGTTGAACTCTAGGCTGAATATAGAAAACTCAAGAAGTAGTTCAAATTTGTACTAGACTTTTAAAAATGAGTAGGGTGAATAGACACAGAGAAGAGTGTCAGGATAATTACAGAGAACGAATTATGTATATATAGATAAAGGTATGAAGGCAAAATGCATTGATTAAGTAAATGGGATACTCTGTCTGAAGTGAAGAAATTAAAATATATTTTAGGACTAGAAAAATAAGCTGAAGCCAAAATGAAGATAACCTTAAATCTCCTGATGAAAGGTGAAGAAAAACTGGTTGGCTACACTTGTTTACTAGTTGCCTGATGTACAGAATGATATCTGAAAGAGGAGGGAATACAAGTTAAGATGATTTTCGCAAACCCAGGCACACAGTAGTGAATGCGAGGATAAAAGAAAGGAATAGGCATAGTAGCTATCTAAAGAGTTAATTGCATAAAATATAATTCGAAGGTTTAAGTCTAAGTGACTAGAATGAGAGAATTAGAAAAAAAATTGAAATAAAAGATTTTTGTTAACCAAAGAATGTCACTTATAAGGTTTAACGTTATATCCCTACAATACCATTCTGTAAGTATACAACAGAGCCTGTTCTAAATATAGATGAGGAGATAGGAAGAATTGATTTGAGATCTACTTGGAAATCAGCTTCATGGAAGTGAGAGTTGATACTGTGAGAAAGGAAAGTATAAAGAGAGATGAGAACGGAAGTACTTGGACTGAAGTTCAAATAATACCAACTTCTGGCAAAGAGCGGAAAGAATGAACCAAGAAGAAGGGAACAGAATCTGGAATTGACACTGTGTCAACCTACACTGATCCACCTCTCCAGGACTGGGAAAACTAGAAATGAGTCGATGAAAATCAGGAGACTGAAGTAAAATTATATCATTTGCTTTTCTTAAATGTCTAATCAATTGTTGTCTGTTTTTCTTGACCTGATATTTACAGAGTTGCTCAGTAAGTTCTAGTAGTTAATATGAAGTATTTTTGTTTGGGTTTTTTTTTTTTTTTTTTTTTTTTTTTTTTTTTTTTTTTTTTGGTCTAAGGACATGAAATATGGATGAATGTAAGCCAAAGACTTTACAAGGAAAGTTGTTGTTTGTTCATCACAAGTTACAATAAAACTAAACAAAAAGTTATTGACTATCTTCCATTAATGAAAGCAGTTTCATCTCCTATGAGCACCCATTAAATAATCCTGAATTTATTCTGAAAACTTCAAACACTTCAGCTCACCAGCTTTAGCCTGATACTGGTCACCACCTGAACACATTGAATTTTCACCCATTCCTGAAGGACACATCCAACTCCCCTGGTTTTCCTGCCTACCTTTGTTCCTTTCTCCTCTCTCTTTCCTCAGCTCTTCCTCCTTCCAATCCCTAGTCCCTTCTCTGATTAAATTAATTGCTACTGTCACTTTCAGACTGACCCTTTGGGTACCTTTATTTGAGTAGAATCAGTTTAATAAGTGTAAATGCAATCATTCAATGAACATATATTCCAAACCTACATGTTACAGGGCACTGCATTAAGCTACAGAAAACAAAGTTACAATGAAGTGTTCAGTTCACTGCAGGATACGACTTTTTTCCTGAATTCAGTTTAAACATTCAGATAACTATGGCCATACAAAAAGTATTTTCCCCTGGTAGAGGCTGGGTGTGTAAGACCCAGCCTATACTCTGTAGCTAAAATTTGAAGATAGAACTTTAAATTTTAAGTTCAAGTTATAGCTCCAAATTTTAGCTACAGAGGAGCCATTTGGAGTCATCTATCACACCTTAAAGACTCTAAACTCAATAGCTTATTAAGACCCTCAAGTGACTGATAAAGAAGTCTGGACAAATCAGAACCCCACCGAAAGGACTACAGTTTGATATAGTTCATGGTAATGCAAAAATGCATGGCTAAATTTTGTTGCCTAGAATGTTGTAGACATGGATAGAAACATTTCATTATTAAGCCAGTTGTTTCATGCCATATTGCCAATGGCTTGCAGTTTCTAAAAGAAAACTATATGTTTCAAATCAGTTTAATCTAAAATGCTCTCCGACTTTGCTAATTATTTTTTGATTTCTTTTTTTCTGTTTAAATAAAACAGGTTAATAAAGTATTGCTATCTTAAATTCTTATAAAAGTCATAATACTATATCTTCTTTTTTGTTAGTGGACCACTTCAATACTGGCAAGTAGGTCATATAAATGTCATATATCTTGCCAATATCTCGTTATTTTTAATATTTCCAATTGCTAAAGAAAATTCTATCTGAAGAACTGTTATTGACAGACATTTTGCCCTCTGCCAATACTGAATTGTGTCATCTATATATAACTACTGCTTTTCTATAAAATAAAAATTTAAATAATTTCCAGTTCTAATTTGTTGTTCTTTTACATAAGCTACGAGTAATTATCTTACCTGAATATTTTAATCTTATTTTTACTCCTAAATTCTTACCCAGTTAATAATGCATGTATAGTAGTTTTAATTGGTATGGTTTGTAATTATGCATATTCAGATTAAGCAAGACAAATGGCAGGACTCGTAATGGCATCATATTAAAAATATAATACGTTTAAAATCTATTTAAACGTGTAATTATAAAAAAGAATGAGAGCTATTTTCAAATGTTTTCTAGGTATAAATAATCACATTTACTAAAGGGTATTACAGAAATCCCATAAGCAAAAGATATTACAAAGTATTATTTAGAGAAACAATTGGAACTCAGACTTCTTAATAACTACTTGCTACTGCTGACCAAATACAAAATGAGTGTAATCTACCATGATTAATTGCTTGTGTTTTTTTCAAAACTATATAATTGAGAAACAGTGTAATCAATGATATAAATGTAACTCTAATGTATCTTTTATACACAACTTTAATGGCTTTTATTCCCTCTAACTTTTCCTATACACAAGAGCAAACTATATTTGCAAAAGATCTGTTTCTTTTATTGCCCTGATCCCACATAAATTTTAAGTGAATTTTTTATCACATAAAGCATAGAAATATATATTAAGATGGAAAATTAAAACATGTTTTATTTGATAGCCTTACTGAATTGAGGTGGCAAATGGGTTCTAGAATATAACACACTAAACAAATATAAGAAGTCATTATTATACCTTAATAAAAGCCCCAAATAAATAAACGATCTGATTTCCTGTACTTTGTGCAACGTCTGAACTACTACAGAAAAGCACTGGTCAGGGAGTTGACTTCTGCCTGGCTGATTGATGCACCCCAATCTACATCATCCTTCAGAATGAGCTCAGTAACCCACCTGGAGTACTACTCAGCAGCCATTGACATCCGATTCAATGACCCTTCATCACCTCCAGTCCTCTCTTAAAATTTCCATTAAAAGAGGTCAAATGCTGCCTCTCAGCCTGTTAGTAGTTCCCACCTTAAAGTCACCCAATTTTCATTTATGGTTTGTTAGTTGTTTATGATGTATTCTTCATCAGGGCTCTTACTGTAGCTTCCAATTCTTTTAATGTCTTTTCTTCACCTGCTCAAAGAACTTCTTCTGATTGAAAAAATTAACTTGATACCAAGGAAAATTGAATTTACTTCTACCTTTATCCTTTAAGATTTCTTTTCTTTTTGGGTGATAGGTGATAAAACAGGATTTCCAACAACCACAAAGCTCCCCTTTCTGTGAATATTTGTTTAAATTTAAAAAGCTAATAGAAATCTATGCTATCAGAAAATATCCCTCAAGTAAACATCTTTTTAAAAAAGTAATAATAATAAACCTGTGTGCTTTTATCTTCCGTACTCTGATTACCATAAAGCAGACAATGACACATACAGAATTATTTCAAAATATTAGTGCTTTCTTACTCCGGGGCAAGCAGAGACAGCTATAAGAACATCACATAGCGACTGGTATATAGATTGTTATTGCAAACAATTTTTATACTGATCTAAGATTCATTACTGAAGCACCTAGCATAAAAATGTTTACAAAATAAAAGAGCTCCCTCTCTGCATAAAAATCATCTCCGTATTTATGCCAGCAAAGATAAAATTTATGATGACTCTCAATTGTAAGGCTCTGAAGCCTGCACTCACAGTCAATTGCAATTTTCAACCAATGATCTCCAAGTGCTTTACCAATAAGGGTTATTGAAAGTGTTTCACACAAGAGCAAATACAAATGACCTATCAAAATCATGGAGCAAATTTCAAAACAGCTCATGAACTAAACACTATGTAATGTGTGTGTATCTATTTGTTTTAATGTTCACATTATGGTGTCTACTCCCTCGTTTTTGAAAAATTAAGGACTACTTGTATTAATGAGCACCACAAAATTATAGCATATGGTTATGTATTCATTTTAAGGGACACAAATATTACATATGAGTCTCATTATTTCAGATTAGCATGTCATTAAGATATGTATGAGTTTCTTTCAATATACAGGGAATGAAAAATCAGTTGTGAAATATAGTGAATTCTCAAATACCTGTTTGAACTCAGAAAGGAAAGTGCATGAGTTGTCTAAACTGGCTGTTTTAACTATTTATATTTACCTTAAATACTTTTAACTACATTTTTGTGTTTGGATATGAAAATATTTTCATCCCAGAAAAACATAATTGTCAAACTGAACTATGAAAACACATTATAAATATAGGATGCGAGAATAACAAAACACTGTACACTCCACTTTCCAGGTTCCATCCCAAACCCTCTTCTGGCCAGAAGGGAATAGTCTCTCAAACAAAGGAAGCACACTCATACTCTTTCTTTCTAAGTTTGCACTTTTCCTAGCTTATCCTGTCCCTGCAGAGAAAATGATTGTTAGATATTTTTGGTAGTAAGTTCATCTTTAATTGAAATATTTTAGGCTAATAACTATGATTGAGCTAAATGTCACTGTTGCAATTCCACCACAGTTCATATAATACTGCACCATTACAGATAGAGTAATATCCATTTCTGCATCTTTGTGAGAAGGAACTGTGATCTCTTTCCTGCTGTTATACTCAGCATCACGTACTGTGCCTAGTGTAAGGTGGCACTCAGTAAGAGTTTAAAAATGCATAAAAGAACGAATAGAATAAGGTATAAACAAAATGTACATTGGCTCGTCATGTCTGCTTTGACTTTGTTTTCCACAATAACACTTCCAAAGATGGCAAAGAATAGAAAAGCTATCTCCGCTGCTTAATCCACATATATTAGAAGAAGCAGCTTAATGTACCACTAATACGTATGCTACTTCTATAACAAAATACCAAGCAAAAACAAACAGTAAAGCTGCAGCCAGTGTAGATGTTTTATATAGCGCAACGCTTGATAAAAAGAAAACTTCACATTTATTTACACAAAACTCTAGTGTGTGTGTGTGTAGTTATGATTCCATTTCATTATAGTTCAAATACATGTATGTCTTGCTTTTTCTTATTCCTTTTCTCCTGCAGTTGAGGGAACCCTTCCCTCTATCCTTCTGTAGGGATACCAGTAAGCAGACAACCCCAGAATCACATTTCATAACACAACTCCAGGAACCCAGTGGCCACAAAAAAAAAGCCTTCTTTCATTGTGACTAGTTTTAGGACCTCTGGGATATTAATTCATCATTGTGCCCTCTCATCACTTCATCCATTATGCCTGTCTGTAGCTCACGGAGAGCAAAGAATGACGCAGACGCCTACTGAAGCAATAGCGTGAGATTACCAACACAATGACTTTCAGTGTGGGTAGGGAATTGACGATACCGGCAGAAATGACTGCAATCTCCTTTGGAAATATCCATGTTGCTTTGGCCTTTTAAGGCTGCTACATAAGTGAGATTAGTAATATTAATCTATTCTTCCGCGAGGAAAGTTATTGTATGTGGAAAATTAAATAGGACCATCCATTTTAGAATTGAAATGCTAAGCTAAAACCTTCTTCTGCAGCCTCATCCTTTTTCTGGAGAGCGGTACACGTGTCAATGTTATAGGAAAGCATCCTTGCTCTCTTCCTTTGTTTGGATCCGGTTTTACAAACAACCGTAGTATCCATTTCCTCGGCTTACGAAACCTGCGAACAAGCACAGCCGATAACCAGCCATTTTATTCTTCCTTCAAAATGCATGAAAATGTCAACTGCCTTTTCCATGCTCCCCCATAAAACATCAATGGACTGATAAAAAGCAAATGAGTATGCCTAGTTAACCAATAAATGTAGGATTTTTTTTCATGTTCCTGTGAGTTAACTTGCAAAATTCCGAGATTAGCAACTAGTCTTTGAATGAACTAGAAACGTAATTTTGTCTCTCACAAATGTAGACGCTTTGTGCTAACAAAGATTTTTCTCTGAACACTGTTTTTCACTCCTTGAAATGAATGGTAATAAGTAGGGGCTGAAAAACATGGAACTCACTTCTTTTTGAGACGGAAGCTGAGCGCCATCTCGTGGTGACAGGCTTCCATGACTCTCCGAGCATTGTAATTCAGAGAAGGAATAAAAGGCCTGTAATGTTTTCCTGTTGTTCTTTTTAGCAGCAAAGACCAGTCTTGACTTTTGTAAGGGAAACTTTTGAACATTCACGTCATATCTGAGGGAAGCAATACACGAATGCAATAATCCCAAGGTAAAGCATATTTCTAGGTCACTGAATTTATTGTAATCTTTTTTAGACATTTACAAGTTATATTTGCTTAACTAAAGTTCTATGCATTTCCTTAGAAGAGTAGGTCATTGGGGTACAGGAGGACGAAAAAAAACATTTAATTAGCCTCCTTGCTCTGCATGTGGATATTAATAGCTCTTATATTCGAAACCCATTTTTCACAAATTCTTTTATCTATTTAGCTTTTTAAATAAATTACTAAACTGTTACCACTCTATCGAGAAAAAAAATTGGAATACAGTCTTACTACTTACTGATACTTACTGGTACATTTGTCTTTATTTATTATTTTATTCCACTACCTATATAGTCAACTTGGACTGAGTCCAGCTATAGATTTGTGCACCAAATTAGCGCTTTCAATATTTTTCCTAGAGTAAAATTCTACTCTTCATCTCTAGCAAAGCAGCTATACAACTGTCTTACTTATCCTGCATTACTCACATGGGAATATGGTTACAAAGACAAACTGTGTAAATTGAAATCTATTTGTTGCTCTATTCCTTAGGTTAGCAAAAAAGAAAAACGTTCTAGTAATGTCAATATATTAAGGAACAGAAACTAAGCAGATGGGTATCTTTTAAATAAGTATGAAAAAGAAAAGTTATGATTTGTTTTTCAGTTGCTTTACCATATGAGGCTTCTATAGATTTTAAAAAAAAAAAAGGTAAAGCTTTAGATCTCGACAAGAAAATCCATTCTTACAGTGGATTTACCTTGCTATCATTCTAGAGTCCAAGCCCGTCATAATAAGTGCAACCATAAATCCTTGGTCAGTGACTCTGAACCTATTGGCTTCACAAGGAAGCATTTCCCAACCATAAATATAAGCTGATTGAAAACCAAGGTCATGTCTTCATGATGATTTATGGAGCTATTCAGGGAAACTGTCTAGGACTTAATCCAAATGAACAGGAACAATTTCCACAAATGTAGAAGTATGTTATAAGGAAATATTCAAATAAATACACACATAATAGAATTTTAATGCTATGTTCTCTTCATTTTGTGGACAAAAGGCAGTGGAAAAAAAGATAAATAACTAATTGTAAATACCACCAGAGAAAAGCTGGAGAAATGAAAAAAATAGCAATGTTTAAGGAGAAAGCGGGAGTATATTTCTGGGCATACATTATCATACTGTGAAAGCGCACTCATCCCTGCCCTCTTCAGCCCTGAAATTCCTCGTGATATTATCCCTATCACTGTTCCTTCATGGAAATCTCAACTGACCTCTCTGACTAGGTCAAATTGCCCTATTATATGCTTCATAGCACATGTATCTCAACTTCCCAGCTTTTATCACAAATGCAGTTTTATGTGATTATTTGGTTAATTTCTGTCTCTTATATTGAACAGTACACTTCATAAGGATATCATTATATTGTGAGTGACACAGATATGCATGGTGTTTAGAATAGAGATTGGCCTCGATGAATAAATGTTAACTACATAAATGAATCAAAGAATCAATGAAAAAAAGTAAAGAATATGACAGTGATTCAAGTTTATACCTTATTTTGAATTTGTATCTGTATGCATTATATGTGATGCTCTTGTTCAATCTACAAATAAAAAATCTAGCAATAACAAATGGACTTGAGCCAAATTCTCAAGAATGTAAGATACCCATTTGAAATTAATTAGGTTCTTGAGGAAGTCTTGTAACAATGTTAGGTCATTAAGTCAGTAGTATTCCAATATTCTCAAAGACTGTATCTTGTCCCTTTCAATCTTTTCCCTTATTGTAATATGTCAGATGTCTGATCAACTTTTTTGTTGTTTGCATGCTACCATTAGCAAAGATAATAAAGTTTCTATTTTATGTAAAATATACTGCTAAACTAAACTCAATACACTAAACGGATGAGTGACATTGACATTTGCAGAAAATATTGCTTTCATAGTCCTGAGGCAGAGGCTGAAATATTTTAAAGCAGCTAAGAGTTAGCAGCATTGTTTTAAAGCTGAAGCAGAATAGAATTAAACAAAGAAAAAAAGGGGGGCTTGTTGAGTAGCAACTATTGCATAAATGTCTTCACAGATATATTATTGTGTGTGTGCACTCATGCACTGGTGAGGATCTAAAATATATTATTCCCTTAGGATAATCAAAATATGTGAAAGCCATTGTGCTTGAGCAGAGGCTAGCAAAAATTCTTCCCTAAAAGACAGATATTAGAAAATTTAGGTTTCATGGCCATATACTCTCTGTTGCAACAACCCAACTTTGCTTTTCTAGCATGAAAGCATCCATAGGCAGTACGCTGAAAAACATGTGCATCTGTATTGCAATAAAAATATTTTTTACAAAAACAGGCATTCAGTAGGCTTGGCCCACGTGCTACAGGATCAAAAGAAGTGAGGTTCTTCTCATTTAGAATTTCTACAAATAAGAAAACTATGTATTAACTTGGCATCAAAAAACTCCAATGTCAGTGATAAAGTGATTCTCATTTGAACAAACAGGGACAGGAGATGACATTTTTTCAGGGTCCTAACATGCTCTCTGATGGCCACCTTCCATCATTGACACAGTGTTTCACAATAGCCTCCAAAAGATTTATAAAATAATTTCTACTTTTACCTACTGAGAGCCATTTGAATGAATAATTTCCAAATAATTTTCCTAATCTACTTCATAAGCTTTTTTGAAAGTCTTATATATTTACCTTCTTTCTCTTTCAAATGATTCTCTTCAGCATTTCACAGCCAGTGATATTGCCTCGACTGGGCCCTCAGTACTTTTATGTGTCAGACTCATCAGCTTATTTACCAGACATCATCCATTCTCTGGTAGAGTATATGACTCAGGGACTGCTCAATCCACTGTGGAAAAAAGAAATAATATGATAATAAATTCACAAACATGAAATCTTGGCTTTTCCATTTCTCTCTTTTCCAGTTGAGACCTTAAGAGTTGAGAGCCCTCTATCTGCATAAATTCAATAGGCTCAAGAGAGTTAGGCCATTAACCTGGTACGATTCTCTAGCAAATTACAGTCACACATCAAAGATAATCTGTGACACTATTTCATGGATCTTTGAAGAGTCACTTGATTTTGTGTCAGTGTCTTTTCTGGGGCCTTACTAATGAGGTCTTATAAAGGACCCTAAAAGACCACAGAAGAGAGACAAGAAATAACTCCTTCTGGAAACCCTTTAGAAAATGGCTGTTTTGAAAAAGGAATCAAGAAACTAACTTTATCTTATGAAAATTAGATGGTCTGTGAAACCATGACTTTCATAGACGTAGAAGGGTTGATAAAGGACCTAAGTGTAATCCGTTCCTCATATTTAAAAGACCGAAACTGAAGAACCAATTTAAGAGTAAGCAACGAAAAGTCTGTGTGTCTCAAGATACATCTCCAGAAATCTTGCCCAGAGAAGATTTAATCAGAAAGTTGTTTCAGACAAATCCTAATTTCTATCAAATTAATTTATACACATTTCTACTAGTTTTCTACTTTTAAAAGACTTAAGTTCTAGTAGTTAATTTCTGCTGTGTAAATTCTACTGAGAACTGGAATATGTCTACCAACAAACTTGAGATCATTTTGATATTTAAATAAAGAATCCCAGCTTTCCCAACGCATAAAAGAAGTCCTTTGTAACTATGATCTAACATTTCTTCAAAACACTTAGCCCGAAGCTCACTAGCTAGGAAGAAACTAAACCTCAGTGTATGATTGGGTTTGTGATTATAGACCTGGTTTCTAGAATGGTTGTATATTAGTCAGATATTTCTATGATGATGCTGTGTAACAACCTTAAAATCTCAGTAGTTTACAAAAAGCAAGTGCACATATCTTACTCACGTATCTGTAGATGTTCTCAGCAGCTTTGCTTCTAGAGGTCCAGGTCAGGTCGGCTCCAAGTGTCTCTCACTCCAGAAGCCTGGTCAGAAGAACACGACGACCTGGGACACGCTCTTCTCATGGTGCAGGACAGAAGCACAGAAAAATGAGAAAACACACTCATGGCATCTGAAAGTCTGCACACCTCACTGCCACACTGAACTGCTCCCTATATTTCATTGAACAATGTAAGCCACATGGTCAGGATTTAGGTCAGTGGGTTGAGGAAGTATGCTCCACCTACAACGAAGCCTCAGCAAAGGCGTGGAATAGTTGCAGACAACAAACACCATTTACTGCTCACCATATCAAAAATCTATTAAAATAGACTTTGTATAAGCTCTTAAAGTCAATATACAATGTTTACAAAAGGCTTTTGTGGCAAGAAAATGTAAAAGCCAGTGAAAGGAAGGCACCCACATGACGAATTGCCTTGAAAGCCAGGCAAAGACTTTTGTACTTGATAATGACAACTCTAAGGAGCACAGAGAGCAGAGAGTTATTGCAGCATGTAATTCCTTCAGCCTGAGCTAGTGTATAGAGAAGAGAGAAGAAATGTAATTTTCATTTCACTGGGAAACTTTATGACAGATTTGTTTTTTAAAAAAGAGGAAAGAAACAAAAATGTTTTCAAGATGCATTAGAGTGCTGACAAATTAGGAGAGCCATTTGGGCATACAAAAAGATGGCAAGTTCAATTGGGGACACATAGAATTTGAGGTGATGTCAGCTCATAGGAATCAGAAATCTAGATGTGATCGTTAAAGCTGTAGGCATAAAGAGTGTCATCAAAGAGTATGGAAACAAGGGAAGAGTACAGAGCCATAGACAGAGGTCTGAGTGACGTCCAGTCTTAAAAGTGGGAACAAAGGAAGCCGATAAACATGAGAAAGGGAAGAAATCATTCAAGTGAGTGTGTCCTAGAAGAAGGTGTTTACGAGGCAGCCTAGGAAATGGGAACAAGCCAACTGTGGCATCAGAGAGGCCTGAGTGATGAACCCTAACACTGCCTTCCCAGGAAACACGGGAGAAGTAACCTCACTGAACTTCAGTTTCCACATGAAACTGGCCTAATAGCATCTGCTGAACAGTGAAGTTTACAGATATATCACCTTTTAACTAATATAGTAGTTCTAGATTGTGAAGGTAGAAAAACAAGACTTCATCACAACCCTCCAGTAGGACCTTAATACAAAAGGAAGTGAATGCCAGTTAAATGATTGTTAATAATCATAATTACTGATGGGATAGGCTTTCTGCCTTTTTCCTAATTCCTGCTCATTCTTTAGGCATCAGTTGAATTGAAAGCCTTCCCTAATGCTCAGTATGAATTATGCACCCTGTTTTTCTCTTTCAAAGTACTTATATTTCTTTATTTATTTGTATGTTTCCATAATGTCTCTTCCCTATTAGTCAACCGTAAGTCATGCCATTTTTTGATACTGCCTCCCCCTCAGGATACAATCATGTCTCTTACTTCAGAAAAAATCAATGCTATTAGAGGCAAAGCCTCTCAAGTTTCCATTTTACTGTACTACTTACATTTTTACCTTCTTTCATCTTATAGAAAGTGCATGTCCTCTGAATCGAAGTTAATTCTTTGCAGTTCTCACATGTGCTGTTTTTATCCTGTAAGACTTTGTAGTCAGTCTCTCTCTCTCTTCTCTCTCTCTCTCTCTCACACACACACACACACACAAAGATACACACACACACACACACACACACACAGGCAACCTCTTCTAGATCATTTCTAGAAATTAAGAACATTCTGGCATGACTAGTCTTTGTCATCTTAAAATAATTTCTCTTCCCTATTTACTTCTCTCCAGTCACATGCTCTTCGTTTTCTAGTTTCCATAGCCCCACTCCTGTCTAGAGCACTCTGTGGTTACTGGCTCTACTTTCTGGTTGTTCATCCATCCTCACGCCACTACAATGAGGTTCCATCCACAATAGTTTAACAAAATTGCTATGGCAAATACCACCAATGAGTTCTTGATTAAACCAAAAACATATAATTAATCTTTATTTTAAGTCCAGGGGCACAAGAGCAGGTTTGTTACATAGGTAAACTGTGTCATAATCTGTACACAGGTGAAATAATCTGTACCCAGGTATTAAGCCTAGTACCTATTAGTTATTTTTCCTTATCCTCTCCCTCCTCCCATCCTCCACCCTCTGATAGGACCCAGTGTGTGCTATTCCCCTTTATGTGTCCATGTGTTCTTATTTAGCTCCATTCTTTTGTATTTTATTTTATTTTACTTTAAGTCCTTCAATACATGTGCAGAACATGCAGGTTTGTTACATAGGTATGCATGTGCTGTGGTGGTTTGCCGCACCTATTAACCCATCATCTAGGTTTTAAGCTCCACATGCATTAGGTATTTCTCCTAATGTGGTCCCTCCTTTGCCCCCCACCCCCCAACAGGACCCAGTGCATGATGTTTCCCTCCCTGTGTCCATGTGTTCTCATTGTTCAGTTCCCACTTATGAGTGAGAACATACAGTGTTTGGTTTTCTGTTCCTGTGTTAGTTTGCTGACAATGATGGCTTCCAGCTTTATCCATGTCCCTGCAAAAGACATGAACTCATTCTTTTTTGTGGCTGTATAGTATTCCATGGTGTATATGTGCCATGTTTTCTTTATCCGATCTACCATTTATGACTGTCTCGTTCTTAAAGCTCGATTTCACCTGACTTCTGAGATACCAATCTCTCCTGTTCTCTTACACCTCTGACTGTTTCTACTTAGTTCCCTTTGCTGATTTGTGTTCTACTTGTTCTTTAATATAAGTAATTATCAGAGTTCTGTTTCTCTTTACTTTAAAGAAAAAAAAAGGCTTATTTCTGAATGGCACTGTGGTTTCAAAGATGTATCAAGATACATCATACTTGTTTCATGGTACAAAGATGTATCATAAAAGAGTTTCCAAGCAAGGATTGAAATTAGAGCTGCTGTCTAAAAATTGCACATACATCAACAACGTTTATTGTCTATGTGTGTAATGGTTACTGAGGACATGGTATTTATTGATCATAAAATAATTACTACACTTGCATTTCTAAACCATGTCACTATAACCTATACCTGATATATAGGCCCATATTTTCAAAGTCTATTAGATATATGCCATATGTTTGCCTCAAAAAACATATGTCCAAATTGAGCTCATCAAATAGCCTACCAAATTTGTTCTTTCTCCCTGTATTAGTCTGTTTTCATGCTGCAGATAAAGACATACCTGAGTCTGGACAATTTTCAAAAGAAAGAAGTTTAATGGGCATACAGTTCCACATGGCTGGGGAAGTCTCACAATCATGGTGGAAGGCAAGGAGGAGCAAGTCACATCTTACATGGATGACAGCAGTCAAACAGAAAAGGAGCTTGTGCAGGGAAACTCCTATTTTTAAAATCATCAGATCTCATGAGACTTATTCACTACCACGAGAATCGCACAGGAAACCCCCACCCCCATGATTCAATTATCTCCCACCAATTCCCTCCCACAACATGTGGGAATTATTGGAGCTACAAGATGAGATTTGGGTGGGGACACAGAGCCAAACTATATCACTCCTGTATGCTTTCTCTCAATAAATGGACCACAACCCACCCAGGAAGCAAAGTAAAACACTTGGTAAAATATAGTCTGCTACTTCCCTCTCCTTCTATACTTCTAACCAGACAAATATCTAGTTAATTAGATTCCCTTAATGTCTCTTATATTTCACTATGCTGGACATGGGCTATTTTTGCTTATCTAACCAAAATGTAAGAACCATCACTTTAGATAGTAAGGAAGCCATGAGTCACAAATTTTACACTTTGTGCTGACATGAAGACATTGGGTTTGGCAGAAGATGATCAATAAAAATAAATACTTATCATATTGGTGGAATCAGATTCCACGAGTGAATGTTGCCAGATTCAGTTAACAGTGAATGCAATGAACATAAACCACATTTCTGTGGCAAAGAGAATCTTTGTCAGTAAAGGAAGCTGGTGGTCCCTGAAGTTGCATAAAATGAACTTGATTATATTTCATTTTGTATATAAGAATGAAATAATGTTAGTGACTAATTCCCATTTGAGGTTTTTAAAATCTTATTCCAAATAAAATTTCCTATTAGGACCACACGTAAATAAAATTTATAAATGTTAATTTATTCAGATTTAGAATGTATAATTATGGTCAAATACAAACTGTAAAGTTCAGATTAATGTATTCTCTGAGACATTTCTAGAGTTTGCTAATAAGTGAATCCAGTTGCTGCTGTTATTAGTCTAGCACTTACTATAAGCAAAGCATTTTTGCTATGTACTATCTATGGATTATTTTCCTTATTCCCTATAAAACCTTGTGAGCTAGATATTGTTTTATCAATATTATTCTCTAATACAGGTGAGGAAACTTAGGCTTAGAGAGAAAGCTAGAGCTTCCCTAAATATGTACAATCTGAAATTCTAACAATCCTGTATCTACCACGTTGCCCACCTCTATTTTGATATTTTCACTATCTAACTCATTTTATATTGGCATTTCCATTTGGGTATAATAAAATAGCATTGAATTTTAAACTCTTTATACTTCTTGTTTTGGTTAAAATAGACTAGCTTGTATTTTCTTATTTGTCTCCTTTATGTCTTCCTTGTTGTTAAAATTAGTCAAATTTTACTATGCATATTACCATGCTACTCATCTTATTGACATCCAGCATTCAAATTTCATAGAATATAGACTCCAAATAGACAAAGACTTTATCTACTGCAGTATGTGCTAAAGAAGATACAAACCTGATCTCAGAGATATTAATATTTGTATTTAAATTAACAATTAAATATTTGCTTGAAGAGACTGTAGCCGATAAAGATTGAAATCAGTTGAGACAGATATAGAGATTATGACAGACAAAATTATTCTAAAAGCATGGTGCTATCAATTAACCCGAATTAACTAATAGAATTTTGTTTATTCATTCTTACCTTAGATATCAACAGTGATAGTAGGTTCCCTGCTAACCTTCAAACAATGGAGCAAGCATAAATATTAGCTATGATATTTTCTAATAAGCTAAAAAAAAGCATGATAATTCCATGTGGGATTTAATTTTTAAATCATTTTGTCATCCATTCTGAGAATCGCCCACATTTCCAAACAGAACCCCCAAGCACCTCTCACATCATTCTTTCCTGTTAAGAAAGTCATGAGCTCCTAAACACTTTAACTGGTTTGCTTCTTGAAGGACAGAGACTCGTGGAGGGGAATCACCACCCTAAGCAAAGTAGTGCAGAGTGAAACAACATTTCTTTTGCAGGTGTCAGAGCAGAGAGATTTGGGGTGCCTGCCTGACTGGAGCTGCGTTGTCTGTGACAGTAAATAGCCTGGCACAGCAGTGACTACAAAGTGCGATCTGTTTTTTCTCTGTGCATTGTGTGGGTTGGGATTTTTCATTTCATACTTCATTTGCACCTGCTGAGTGATGCCACAGAATGGCAAGACTCCATCTCCTCCCACTTATGAAGCAGCACATTACGCACAGCAGTGGCACCCACGCCAGTCATCAAGGCCCTGGCCTAATCCTTGTTGTGAGCGCAGAGCTATCTTCCTTTTGCAGTCCTGCATGGGTGATAAAAGAAAAGTACTAGGATTTGATTAATAAGAGTACAAAACAAAAAGTAGCCTGCAGTTCACTCTCTCTCTCTTTACTTTTTAATTATATCTACTCAGAGTGCTGTGGTTTCCATCAAATGCTGTTTTTCAAGAAAAAGTGTGCTCTTTAAATATAGAGTATAATTAACAGGCAGTCAGGGAGTGAGAGATGTGAATCACTTTTAAAATTTGGGGGATACCCAGGTTTTGACTTGTATGAAAAGTATTTTAAATCTAAATATTTATCAAACATTTCAACATGATTTGAAAACATGCACACGTTAATGTTTAAACAACCTGACTATACTTAGAAGCCCTACTTTTTACTGAGGACATGCTCACATTCACTAGTGGAAAAGTATGCCTGGAATACTAAACCCTGATTTGAACATAAGCTTAGTGGAAAATACATATCACATTCAAATCAAGTAATTTCTGAAAGAAAATCCAAAATAAAAAGGGAGAATCTGGATTTATGAAATGTGCCCTCAAAAAGACCAAAGACACCTTGGACTCTTGAATGAAATTGATTAACCCATCATTTCTAAGGTATATCTGGAAATATATACATACATATATTTATATATATATAGGAAATATGTATATACATATATATGTGTGTGTATATATATACAGGAAAACAAAACAAACACCTATAAATAATAAGGATCTACATAAAGCAAAATTGTCCCATTCAGAATATTAAATGTACTTAAAAGCATGGTAACACAGTCAGGAACTCTACTGAGTTCAATTCATTATATGATTATACTAGAAAGAATGCTATTGAAAGAGTATATGGAATATATGATTGTACAACAGATGAATCTCATAGTTACAAAGGGGAAGATCATTTCATAATTTAAAAGATCCTTCATGATTTTAGGAACAAGGATGTAGAGTGGACTTAGATCTTCTGCAGAGTACTCTGAGAAGAGACTAAAATGTTAATGAATATAATAAGTGAACTTTTCTTCTTGTGAATATGGTCTTTCTTTAGAGATCTTTGAACAATCTGGAAAAATTAACTATTGTAATGTGATATACTTTGGATGCCACCTCCAAATAGCATGTGGATATGTAACCCCTGTGTTGGAGATGGGGTCTGGTAAGAGTTATTTGGATTATGATACCCAGATCCTTCACGAATGGCTTGAGCCATCTCCTTGATGATAAGTGAGCTCTCACTTTGATTTCACACAAGATCTTTTAAAAGTGTGTGTCACTTTCCTACCCCACTGCTCATTCTCATTCTCTCTCTCACTCTCTCTCACTGTCTGAGTCTCTCACTCTCCCTTGCTCCCACTTTCACCCTGTGAGCTGCCTGCTCTTGCTTCACCTTCTGCCACAATTGAAAGCTTCCTGATGCTTCACCAGAACCCGAGCAGATGCTAGCACTGCCCTTCAGAACCATGAGCCAATTAAACTTCTTTTCATCATAAATTTCTCAGTCTTACAGCAACGCAAGAACAGCCTAATACATGATGTTTAGTGATTACATAGAGGCCACTTCATTGCTAATCATGAGGTTCAAGTTAAGCTTTGAAAAATACTGATACAAAATAGCTCCTGTAAATGCAAATATCCCTTCACCATTGCAGTCTAATATTTTCCATCCTACCGAAAATTAATTGTAAGCGTATGTGGATGAAAGTCCCATTAAAAGAGCATAGTTCTGTCACAGAAGCATTCTAGTCAACAAAAAATTAACTCTGCTGGCAAAATATCACAAAACTCCATCAAATATCAATAACTAATATTAAGACATTAGAATTGAGTACAGTGTATGGACAATTTATGACAATCATAGTTGAAACTGCCTTTGATGATTCAGAAGTTGCCTCGTCATTGTGAAAATGATTAGGAGCAGCATTATAGGTTGCTTTGCAATGAAAAGCAATAAGGCTGGGTACTATATTAAGTTCCAAAAATTTATTCATTTTTTCAAAACAGTATATGGAAGGACTGCTCTGTCTCATGCATTGGGCATGTGTGTGAAGCAGATAACCATACTGACTCTTCCCTGACCCTCCCCTCAAGGACTTTACATTTTAACGCTGAAGATAAATAAAAATCTCAATCCACGACTGAAGTTTTATAGGCATCAAGGGATGTTAACGATCCATACACCCTTCTCAAGAAGACTCACACCAGGACATCACGACCATCACCACTTTTGATAAATGCCTGGCTATGCTGCAAAAGCAAATTGATTAGGGAATTACTCTGAAGATAAACATCCCAGATATACTTATAGCAGGTTAATTTGTTAAGCTATTAAATTAAATTTGCTATCTTGATATATTTCTCTCCATCCTTTTTGATGAGCCTGTTCAATTTTGCCTAGGGATTTGTGCCAGGCTGAAAGCAGAAGCTTCTGAGACTAAACATGTCTCACTGCCTTTCACAAAATCTAAACTTCTTGAGGAGATTAGCCCAAGAGTGCTACACAGGAATGAATAAAATTTATTCTTCTGGGGACAGTGAGGGAGAAGAAAAAGATGACCCTGAAATTGGGAAATGTCCTTGAAAAGCCTGTGTCAGTAATTCAGCGAGGTGGCTGTTTTCAGGAGATGGGAGCTGTGTCATGCACATAAAGAAATTCTCCTAGTCAGTGGGGAAGAAACAATGGGAGATCTGAAGAGGCTGTGCAGGCTGCATAAGTGACGTTTCAGAAGTGACGGATGGGGACCTAAAACTGGAGGAGATTCTACCATGTTTAAATATTTCATAGAAACCAGGGAATTTGTACAACGTTGCAGAGGAGAGAGAATCTCAGTAACAACTGAGGTAAAATTCCCCTCAGGAAAGGTTTGAGTTGATTTAAAGAAAATCATGTCATTTGATAGTTCTTGTTTAGCTGAGTTTGTAGGCTAAAGTTTATTCTTGGTGTGGAATTATAACTCATTTCTCTTGGTTCTAGTCCCCAAAAAGAATAATGTGTTAACTATGCAACATTTTCAAATTTTCTATTTTAGTAGACAATGTATATACATGGCACAAAATTTAAGATATAGCAGTAATTTAAAATAATGTTTGTCCCCAAGTAAGCCCTAGTGGAAGAGGGAACTAAATCAGAGAACAATGGAGAAGGTTATCTTCTTCGTGATGCCAGTTTTGGAATCTCTAGTTGCTGACTATCTATACTTTAGTCACAGTCACACCATATATTGTGTCTGTATAGTGTTTCCTTTCTCGTTATTTTATTTCTTTTTACATATACCTAATGAGAGTATTTACTCATTCTCTTTTGTTTTGTCATGTCAGGCAAGACAATTTCCAGACAGCTTTTCTTTTTGACAACATAGAGTTGCCGAACTTAGAAAGCCTGAAATGACCTATGACTGTATTGCAGTCAGCAGAATACGTTAATATAACGGGATTCTATGCAAAATGTATACTTCAATAGTCATCTATTTTAAATAGTTTCTGGTAGCTTAGTAAACATTTGAGTAACAAAGTTGGAACTATATCTAGACCATCAGTCTACATACTAACAGCTATGGAGATCAGGAAATAAATTTATTGAAAAGGCAACAGATACTGGTTGTCTGCAGAGAGGATGGGCAAATTATATGTCCAAGTATCTGTAAGTTATAAAAGCTGTCTGTAAGTTATAAGTTGTCCATAACTAACTACACAGATTGCAGTGAAACTACATTATAAATAATCGCAAAGAGATTGAGAAGAAAATATTCACTCTGGGCTATGTTTTAAAGACAACTTTCACTAGAATTACCAAAGAGCTGGAGTGAAGTTACCAAAGAAGAGGATGAGGGTGGCCAGTGCTCCCTGAGACAGTTTGGAAAAAAAGGAATGTGGCACTTGGCAGTCCCAAATGCTGATAGCTTGAAGTGTCCGCGTTAGGGGAAATGTGTATGGGATCTTCCTATATACAGTTCATACCCTCAGTCCACATCAAGAATTCTAGTTGCTACCCCCATTAAATGAACCTGAAGTCAGAAATAAAAGCCATTTAAAGACAACTTGGTCATCAGAAATGGTTATGAACACCACACCCTTGTGTCTTGAAGGGAAAGGCAGTCCTGTTACCATTCTTTCAATGGCTTTAGTCTCAGAGAAAAGTCAAAAGCAGGAATGCAGACTCTTCCCTAAGAAACCTGGTCTCGAGAACATGCCCAGGCCCAGGTTCCTGGAAAATAACTTTGGACCAAAATTCTAGGAGTTTCAGCAAAGTGTCTTATCATTTATTATTTCAAATATTAACTTTTAAGACTTGCTTATTAGACCGACTTTCAGCATATAGTTTTGAGAAAAGAGAGAGATGTTTCCATGTGTTTATATTAAGGCCCTTGGGGCAAAGATCCATGCAGGCACTGAACAATCTGATTTGGACATGCTCACATGATTTCTACACACAGCACCAATGGGAAAACTGGCAAATTCTGCAAAGAAATGTCCTACACAGTCAGGCAAGGAAAAATACAGAGGCAAGGTCACCTCTTGCCTCCTCGGTGAGCTTTATATTTTCCTTTATCTGGGTTGATTCATAAGAAACCTGAAAAGGATGGCTTAGTCATAATATCATTATTAGTATACAAATTACAAAAGAATAAGGGCCCTTCTACTTAAATGATATGGAACAATTAGCACTTGGTAAATATATTCTAATAATTCATGAGAACATCAATACATAGTGGTAATCATTTCGGCTTTCTAACCTTCACTAAGATGAAAAATATTTAAACAGAATACCTAATCTAACATATATGGGAAGTCATATATAAAATAATTAACATCAGGCTTTCTTTAAAGGCTTTGAATCTGGAAAAAATAACTGATAATAAAAGCTTTTGTTAAGCCCTTGGTACATATATAAGAAAAGAAATGTCATATTTATAACAGAAGTTGAATAAATTATTCTTACATTTGCTGTGAAAATTGTAGCTTCAGGAAGAGAGCTAATCTTCAGAAAAGTTCCTGCAGAATTACAATCAGCTCTATCCTTAAAAAAAAGATGCTCATATTTTTGCGGCATAGCATTTTTGTTCAATAAATAGATTTTTTAAATCTACATTAGAAGAGGCAGTGAGAAAAAAATAATGGACCTGGCCATAAATAAAATGACAAATATGTAACTTACAGAGTTAACCATTCGTGTTCCTAGTCATATGACATTCCATGCTTATATTTATATAGCATTTACTTTAAAGAGTTAATGAAAGAAGGATTTGCTGTATAGTGCTCGAGCATTGCAGTCTCTAGCAATAGTTTCTGACATGCAAAAGTATTGGATAGAGATTTGAAAATTATTGCTTGAGTTGAACAGGGACAGAGGAGGAAGAAAGAAAGAGAGAAAACAATCTAAATGAGATATTTGTAGACAATTTTTAGTCTTTCATAGGCAAAATCTCTGACTGTAATCATCAGGTATTCATCAATTCAAAGCTTTTGCTCTCTCTATCTCTCTCTCAAAATACACATACACACACACACACGCACACGCACACACGCAATATGCCCAATATATGTGGCCTCTGTTTGGCGTCAAATAGATTTATTAATGTTATATTTCCCATTAAAAAGGCAGTCAGCATTCAGGAGTCAGGGACATTTGTCTTTCCCTAGAAACATAATTTTATTCTAATTTGGTGTATGATGTATAGGTATTAAAAATAAGCTCTATTAAAAATGGCTAGATATACTTAATAGTCACATTGCGGCTAGAGCTAATTTTACTTGTTTTCATTTTTGTTTTGAGGATTTTCCTAAATGAAATAATTCAGACATATCCAAAAGTATAAAAATAGTAAATAATCACCCATAAGCCCAAAATACAACTTAAGAAATGAAATACCGTAAGTACAGTTAAATACTCTCTGTCCCTCTTCCCAATTATATCCTTCTCCCTCCTCCCTAGAAGACAGTACCATTCTAAATTAACTGTTTATTATTCTCATTGTCTACCTTTATACTGTCACTACTTATATACTTCCAATTAAATATTTGGAATAATCCCGTGTGTGTTATTCCCTAAGAAGCTTTTTCACTCAACAAATGTTTGGAAAATTTACTCACAATGACACAAATGGTTCTAGCCTAGTTCATTCATTCTTATTACTTGAATTCTACCATACAACTTTTCCACAATTTACCTATTCATCCTATTGATTATAGTTATTTACATTATCTCAAATATTTCCATTTCAAACAATGAACTGCGCACACTCTTGTACACACTTCTTTTTTTCTTTTTAAATTACTTTATTTTATTTTAAGGTTCCAGGAGACATGTGCAGGACATTCAGGTTTGTTACATAGGTAAATGTTTGCCATGGTGGTTTGCTGTACCTATCAACCCATCACCCAGGTATTTAGCCCCACATGCATCTCTTTGTCCCCACAACAGGCCCCAGTGTGTGTCGTTCCCCTCCCTGTGTCCATGTATTCTCATTGTTCAGCTCTCACTTGTAAGTGAGAACATGCAGTGTTTGGTTTTCTGTTCCTGCGTTAGTTTGCTGAGGATGATGGCTTCCAGCTCTGTCATGTCCCTGCAAAAGACAAGATCTCATTCCTTTTTATGACTGCATAGTATTCCATAGTATATACATACCACATTTTCTTTATCCAGTCTATCATTAATGGGCATTTGGGTTGATTCAATGTATTTGCTATTGTGAGTAGTGCTTCAGTGAACATACACATGCATGTATCTTTATAACAGAATAATTTATATTTTTTTGGGACTGTGCCCAGTGATGAGATTGCTGGATCAAACAGTATTTCTGGTTCTATGACTTTGAGGAATTGCCACCCTGTCCTCCACAATAATTGAACTAATTTACACCAACAGTGTAAAGCATTCCTATTTCTCCACATAAGCAATATTATACGTACGATACATATCTAGGAATTGCTGGGTTGAGCGTATGTCCATTGTCAGGTTTATTAGATAATAGCCACTCTCTCTAAAATTATTTTACCAAATTTTCAATTATAATAGTACTGTGTAAAAGTTTCCTTTGCTGTATATACTTGTCAACGTATTAGACTTTTCTCTTCATGCTAAGCTGTGACATAGAATCTCATTGTGGCTATAATCAGCATTTTCTTAGCTATTAATGAAGTTGCATGTCATTTCATGTATTTATTGGCCAATGACATGTCTTTCACTCTTCCTTTGGCCATTTCCCACTGCGATATTCAACTGTTTTACTATTGATTCATAGAAAGCATTGAAATATTCTTGGTAGTGATCTTTGTCATCTCTATACACTACAAATACCTTCATCTAGTCTGTTCTCATGATTTTCTCTTATTCACAATGCCTCTTAATGAAAAGAGGTGTTTAATTTTATCATAGTTCATTTTATTAACAACGCCCTAGACTGTTCTAGACTTTTGTGCTTTGTTCAAGAAATTCTTTATTATTGAAGTAATATCTTTCTTTGTTTTCTTCATAAAGCCTGAAAGTTTTGGTTTTTTTAGATCTTCTATTCAAAAGAGCATTTTTGACACTATTGTTTATAATAAGAGATAAGGATATCACATGGATAATTAATAAAAGTCCATCCTTCCCCACTGATTTTAAAGGCCTCATCTCACATGTATATAGTTGTATATGTGTGTCTGTATGTGCCTATGTGTGTGCACATATCTATGTATGTTGTGTGTATATATATGTATTATATACATATATTTGGCTTTCTATTTGTTTTAATTGGTTCATTAATCTATGTTAATACCAATACTGCCTTTTCTTAATTACTATTACTTTAAAATGTCTTGATATATAAATGAGCTATCTCTTTGAGTTGTTCTTTTTTACAAAAGCTCTTCTAAAAAAACTGTCTCAGCTTTATTCCCCTTTGCTCTTCTATATGAATCTTAGAATCATCTTGTCAAGTTCCATATAAATATCGGTAAAATTTTTATTGGAATATTGCTTTGAATTTATTCATAAATTTTAAGATAATGTATATCTTTATTTTGACTTTTTCTATTGCACACAATATATCTCTCTTTTTATTTAGTTCTTTAATTACTTTTAATAGTTTCATAATTTTCTTCATAAAAGACTTGCACATCTTTTGTTAAATTTATTCCTACTGTTTTACATTTTAGTTGCTATTGTAAAATGCTAACTTCTTAAAATTACATTTTAAATGTTTCTTATTGGACCTTACACACAATAAATATGTTGAAACCTATTTTAAATAATTTAGTTGTAATTTCTCTTGAGTTAGCTATTAACGTTCCTTTTAACCTTCATCTTTGCTTACTCCAGTTTCTAGGCTTACTGGTCTGGCTGGTACAGTGTAAAATGAGACATTCTTTTCTTACGATTCTTTTTAATAGGAATATTCTAATGTTTCACCACTATGAGAGACGTTTGGCAGATTAAAATGTTTTTCTATTCCTACTTTTCTAAGAAATTTTATCACAAAAGATCATTAAATTTTGTTGACTTTGTTTTCTCTTCTTATTGAGATTATCTTGTGATTTTTCTTTGTTAATCTGTTAATGTGATTAATTTCTTTAATAGTTTTCTCAGTGGTGCCTTATCCCTACATTTCTGTGGTAAAATTCACTTAATCACGATGTATTTTTTATACATTGTAGATTTTGTTTGCTAATTGATTGGTTTCAAATTTTTTTTTAGTCTAATTTGATGTAGTGGCCTGGCTTGTAATTTTCTTTTTACCAATTTTCCTTGCAGCTGTCTGATTTTAGTTCAGCTGTTCT
Organism: Chlorocebus sabaeus; assembly: GCF_047675955.1. Lineage (NCBI taxonomy): Eukaryota > Metazoa > Chordata > Mammalia > Primates > Cercopithecidae > Chlorocebus > Chlorocebus sabaeus. Next base: position 4,879,123 of record NC_132927.1, read on the forward strand.
ATTAAAGAGTTGGAGAATATTCTTGCTTATTCCATTCTCTGGAACAGTCTATTCTATATATGGCAATACTGATGTTATGTGTTACTTGAATATTTGGTATAACTTGCCTGTAAAATCAGTTTGCCTAGATGGTGATGGTTGTAGAGGGAGGGGAGGAGGTTGATTCATGGTAGACTTTTTAAAGACTGTTTCAATTTATGAAGTAGTTAGACATCTTTCAATGTTGTCTACTCCATAAGTCATATTTTTACAAGTTGTATTTTTTAAATGAATCATGCCTTTCATCCAAGTTCTCAAAATTATTGTCAATAAGATGACCATATTTTTAATGTCTGCTTTGTGTGTGATTAAGTCTCCTCTGTTATTTATTTTTTATTCCTGTCTTCTCTCTTTGTCAGTCTTGCTTTTTTCTACTACTTCGAATTTTTCCTGTTGTTCCCTTAGTAAGTTCTTAAGTTAGTCACAGAGCTCATAGTTTTCAACCTTTTTTTGGCAATAAATCCCATTTTGAACACTGTTTTAGTCATAGCCCATAACTTTTGATATATTATATTTTCTTTATTTTTCAGTTATGTTGTCTAATTTCCATTATGACTTCTTTTGTGAGTTATGTAGAAGTATATTATTTCTAAACATACAGAAGTTTCTTCTCCGATAGGGTGAAATGTTTTTCTGTTCAATTCTTTTGTTGAGAATTCAGCACTTCGAGGGCACTGACTTTAATCAAGTAGTTCGATGCGAGTCTCACCTTGTTCAATTCAAAGTCCTTGACTCCTGTTTCTGTGCAGCAACCAAAATCCAATCATCTTGTGATTGGCAATGCCCAAAGCCACAACTTTTTATTTGCTTCCCAGTTCTTTCTTCACTTTCAAGCCTTATGGTCCTTTACTTTCTTTCAAGTTAAGTTATATATTTCTTAAATATTTTGTAGCAGGAAGTTTTCAGACTGTCTAGTCAACCGTATTGCCAGAAACAAAAATCTGAAGATAGGTGTTCATTTTCACGTGGCAGCTTAGAAAAAGTGTAGGGTCATGAAATTTTTTCCCTACTTGTCCTTTGTGCTAAGTAAATATAATTCCCACGGGAATATTAATTTGTCAAAAGGGTCTTCATGCAGGGGATTACATCCATTTCAGTGTAGATTACCGATGGCACCGATTCTTTTGGCTCTTCAGTGTATCTATCATTATATCTATAATGCCTTTAGACTCTGGGACTTGGACATTTCTCCTCAGTGCCATAGTATGTCATGTTAAGGTGTCAAAATGGTATTTATTCAGGACCTATATCATTATACAAAAGAGTAAAATTACGTACAAAATATTCATATAAGGGAACAGTAAAATAAGTAATTGAGAACAATTAGGAAAGAGGTTAGAATTGGGTAGAAAAATAATAAGTCCAAGCAAAAAAATTACCATGCCAAATTAGTATCATACAGCATTGTGCAATTACTGGAAGTGAACCAAACTTGCAATTTCGAAAGAACAAAAAGCAAAGAGGGAACCATTATCCATTACAAGAATCAAAATGTCCCTAGGATTAAAACAGACCAGTTGTCAAGGTATTTGATCAAATATGAGATTATAATAAAGTAAAGCCACATTTAGTCCTGTGTAAATTCTAACACAGTATTATACAAGCTAAAACATGTGCCCTGGGCAAAAGCAAACAACATCCAGCCAGAAAGAGTTGAAGGATGCAATTGAAATGATACTCAGGAATAGTATAGAATGCTCCCTATGTTCTGCATACAGGCTAGACAAAGTGATTATTTTTTCCTTTCCCTTTTCCTTTTTTTTTCTTTTTACTTTTTTGAGATAGAGTCTCTCTGTAGCCCAGGCTCAAGTGCAATGGCACAATCTCGGCTCAGTTGAGGTGAGTTCTCAAGAGGAATGTTTCCAGCCTTTACCCATTCAATATAATGTTGGCTGTTGGTTTATCAAAGATGACTCATTATTCTGAGGTATATTCCTTGCATGCCTAGTTTGTTGATGGTTCTTGTCATAAAGGGATGTTGGATATTATTAAATTTTTTAATGCATCTAGTGAGAGGACACATGCTTTTTGCTTTTAATTCTGTTTATGTGGTAAAACACACTTATTGATACGCATAAGTTGAACCAGCCTTGAATCCCAGGAATAAAGCCTACTTGATCATGGTGTATTAACATTTTGATGTGCTGCTGGATCTGGCTTGCTAGTATTTTGTTGAGGATTTTTGCATGTATGTTCATAAGGGATATTGACCTGATGTTTTCTCTTTTTTGTTGTGTTCCTGCCAGAATTTGGTATCAGGTTGATGCTGGATTTGTAGACTGAGTTAAGAAGGAGCTCATTCTTCTCAATTTTTGGAATAGTTTCAGTAGGATTGGTACCAGTTCTTTGTTCTTGTGGTAGAATTTAGCTGTTAATTCATCTGATCCACTGCTTTTCTTGGTTGGTGGGTTTTTAAACATTATTACTAATTCAATTTCAGAGCACAGTATGTGTCTATTCAGGGTTTCAGTCTCTTGCTGGTTCAATTTGCACGCACAGAGTTGTTCATAGTATTCTCTGAGAATCTTCTGTATTTCTTGGGATCGGATATAATGTCACCTTTGTCATGTTTTGTTGTACCTATTTGGATTTTTTTTCTTTGTTAATCTAGCTAATGGTCAATCTTGTTTATTTTTTTGAATAACCAAGTCATGGTTTTGTTGATGTTCTGTATGGATATTTTGGTTTCAATTTCACTCAGTTCTGCTCTGTTTTTAGTTATTTCTTTTCTTAGGCTAGCTTTGGGTTTTTTCCCTAGTTCTTTAATGTGCTAAATTAGATAGCTAATTTGAGATATTTCTAACTTCTTGATGAAGGCATTTAGTGCTACAAGCTTTCCACTTAACACTGCTTTGACTGCATCCCAGAGACTTTGATAAGTTGTATTACTATTTTCATTAATTTGAAAGCATTTTTAAATTTCTGCCTTAATTTCTGTCTTTACCCAGGAGTTATTCATGAGCAAGTTGCTTTATTTCCATATATTTGTTTAGTTTTGAGAGATCTTCCTGATATTTATTTCTAGTTGTATTATACTATGATCTAAGAGTGTGCTTGGTATAATTTCCATTTTTCTAAATGTATTGAGACTTGATGTATGTCTGAGCATGTGATCAATCTTAGAATATGTTCTGTGGTCGGGTGAGAAAAACGTAGTTTGTGGATATTGAGGGGAGAGTTCTGTGGATATCTTTTATGTCCAAATGGTCAAGCGTCAAGTTTAAGTTGAGTTTCTTTGTGAGTTTTCTTCCTTGATGATCTATCTCATACTGCCAGTGGAGTGTTGAAGTATCCCACTATTATTATGTGGTTGTTTAAATCGTTTCATAGGCCAAGAAGTTGTTTTATGAATTTAGGTGCTCCAATGTTGAGTGCCTAAGCCTTCTTGTTGGATTATACCCTTTATTAGTATGTAATATCCTTCATCCTTCTTAATTTTATTGGTTTAACATCTGTTTTATCTAATAATAGTGACTCCTGATCTTTTTTTATTTTCTGTTTTGCATGGTAGATCTTTCTCCATTCCTTTACTTTGAGCCTGTGGATGTCATTATATGTGATATGAGCCTCTTGAAAACAAAAGATGGCTGTGTCTTGTCTCTTTATCCAGCTTGCCACTCTATGTTTTTTAATAGGGTGTTTTTCCCATTTACATTCAGGTTTAGTATGGATATGTGAGATGTTAATCCTTTCATTCTGTTGTTAGTTGGCTGCTATGTAGCCTTGATTGTGTACTTGATTCATAGTGCCTGTGGGCTATGTGCTTAATTGTGTTTTTGTGATAGTAGATGTCATTCTTTTGACTCCATGCTTAGCACTGTTTTAGGGACCTTTTTAAAGGCTGGTCTAGTTGAAACAAATTCCCTCAGCATTTGCATGTCTGAGAAGAATTTTATTTCTCCTCCACTTAGGAAGTTTGGTTTGGTGGGATGTGAAATTTTTGGCTGGAATTTTTTTTTTTTCTTTTAAGGATGCTGAAAATAGGCCCCCAATCACTTCTGGGTTGTAAAATTTCTGCTACAAGGTCTGCTGCTAGCCTGATAGTTTCCCTGTGTGTGTTACTTTACCTTTCTCTGTAGCTGCACTAAAGATTATTTCTTCTGGGCTGACTTTGGTGAATCTGATGACCGTGCACCATAGGATGGTTGTCTCCTATAGTATTTAGTCAGGGTTCTCTGTATTTCTTGAATTTGAATGCCAACCACTCTTGTGAGATTAAGAAAACTTTCAAGGACTGTATGCTCAAATATATTTTCCAATTTGCTCATGCTTTCTCCTTCTCTCTCAGGAATGCCAATGAGTCATAGATTTAGTCTCTTTATGGAATCCAATATTCCCATTTTTCTTTATTTTTGTTTGTCTGACTGACTTCATTTGAAGGTCTTTGAGCTGTGAGAGCCTTTCCTCAGTTTGTTCTATTCTAGTTGTATTATGAAATTCTTGTATTGAATTTTTCAGCTCTAAAAGTTCAGTTTGGTTCTTTCTTAAAATGGCTGTTTTCTCTTTTAGTTCTTGGATTCCTTGGATTGGGTTTTAACATTCTCCTGAATCTCAATGAGTTTCCGTACCACCTAGAATCTGAATTCTATGTCTGTCATTTCAGTCATTTCAGACTGGTTAAGAACCATTGCTGGACAGCTAGTATTAATAGACTTGTTTGGAGGTAAGGGTACACTCTGGTTTTTTATATTGCCAAAGTTATTGCACCGATTCCTTCTCAACTGAAAAGTTTGGTGTTTCTTTCTTTCTCATTTTTTTTTTTTTTTTTTTTTTTCATTTTGAGACAGTCTCGCTCTGTCACCCAGGCTGGAGGGCAGTGGCACCATCTAGGATCACTGCAAGCTTTGCCTCCCATGTTCACGCCATTCTCCTGCCTTAGCCTCCCGAGTAGCTGGGACTACAAGTGCCCACCACCATGCCCAGCTAAAGTTTTGTAGTAGTTTTAGTAGAGACTGGGTTTCACCATGTTAGCCAGGATGGTCTCCATCTCCTCACCTCGTGATTCGCCCACCTTGGCCTCCCAAAGTGGGTTTTCAGTTTCTTTACCTGTAGTGTAATTTGGGTGTAATCAATTGGCTTCATTTCTGGACATTTTTAGAGGTCCAAGCCTCTGTACAGGGTCTTTATTTGTGGCTGAATTCTTGCCTTTCATTTCATAGGGGGATATATTGTTAAAATATTTTTGGTGGTATAGTTTGGGCTGTAATCCAATACATGGCACTTAGATTAATTGGTGGTAGACAGACTCTTAGCCAAGCAACTCCTCTATATTTCCTCACATTTGCAGCCATGCTCTGTAAGTGATGGGAAGAGAGGTAACCCCTTCACCAAGTTTACTCCTGGCGCTTGGGGGACATCCTCTCATCACTCACACTGTGCCAGCATTTCTTTTATTAGGTATTATCAGCCCCAGGGCTCCCTGGGTGGAGGCCTTGGCAGGGAGATAGGACACACCCTTTCCATGCCAGCCCTGTAAAGGGAGGCATTCCCTGCTCCCACTCCAGCCCATGACCTATGTATTTCACTCCTTTCAGTGTTCTGAGAGTGTGGGCTTCTCTTCTGCTCAAGGGCCAGCCACAGATTTTTGACTCAGCACTCCCAAGCTGCACACTGTAGACTTGGAGTGCTGGGCATGGCTCATGGCTCCACCCTTCTGACCCTCAGAGTCAGATTCCAGGTGTGCTGGGTGGTCCAAAGTGCTCCCAAGCAACCAGGAATGTAATCAGGTGAAGCAAAGCAGTCATGCTAGGCAGTGGTGGTTGCACTGTTTACGTGTGCCTTACAGAGTGGCTGGGCAGGAAGTCCTGGGAGGGCATGGCAGGCAACAAGTCCTGCAGAACAGACATGCCCCAGTCCTGTGTAGAAGTCAGCTCCACTTTCTCCTGGCCCAGCTGTCAGCAGGGACTCAACCTGTCTGGGGGATGAAAGGGGTATCCCTGGGTGATAGAAGCCTATGGCCACACTCTGCCAGAGCTACGCCATGCACAAAGGCCCCTAGTTCTGTGTTGGCTGAAGCCCCATCTCTGTCTATTCTCAAGGCAGATCCCCCACCAACTCAGAAATCCATGGAGGATATGAGGTCTCCTGTAGCCAAGATTCCAGAGGTCCGCAGAGAGGATGGGTAGTCCCACAGGCCCTTCACTCATCTGTTCCCCAGAAGCCATTCAAGGCTGGAACTAGACCCAGCATTTGAGTACCCTGTACATGGTTCCCAGCCTCCTCTCTCCTCAGCTTCGGAGTGTGCATCACATCTCCATCCACTCTTGGTGTTTTCTCTCTGAAGATCTGTCCAAATTATCTTCATTCACTAAAAACCTTGTCTCTCTCTTGGTGGGAATGGCGCTTCCTGGCCATGTCTAGTCAGCCATCTTCGATGTACTAATTTATATCAAATATCTATAAGTCACATTATAAAACTGTAAATGATTTTGTTTTATGACAACAGTTGATACACCAATATTATATTCAGGCCTTCATACATGGAAAATAAAATCCATTTAATAAAAAATAAATCTGCCAAATCTTTAATCATTGAGTAGGGTGTTATTAAAAACTAATTGTATTATATTTTGGTGCATATAAATAGATCAAAAATAAGTATTGAGTAACTTACATTGTGCACTATTGATATAATTTGGAGAACAAATCAAGTGCAAGTCAATAGGAGCTTTAAATTTGTTCTGTAATTGATTGATACCTTCTTGGAATGGAAGTAAGAGGTATGCAACACTAATGAAATAAGAAGTATGCAAAAAAACTTAAAGAACATTTTCAAAAGAGTATACAAATATTAAGTAAATCTATATAGGCAGACAGAGCTATATTTGCAAATAGACTAGTCCTAGGGAAGTTTGGAATAAGAAAATAAGATGACATTGGTGTACTCTGAGGTCAGGCATCCTTTCTAAAGGAAGCAAGTTTTCCACAACCTTATGAAAAAGAGATGAGTAGACAAAACAGGTGGAGAAAATACAGGGCCTTCTAAAAATCATATCTGTAAAGAAAGTCATGAGAATAAATGATCTGCATGCAGGTAAGAGCACTAAGACTCACCTTAACAGAGAGAGAATGAGTTGAGAATAATGCTTGGAGAAAAACAAAAAGGTAAAATGCCTTGGTTTTAGAGATCATGAGGTGTTGGATCAAGGCAGTGATACAATTACAGTAGTCCTTTGTTCTTAACTGTTAAATAATAGTGGTTTCTTTAGTTGCATTTTGAGTGTTTTGGATTCCAGAAGTCAAGTAGGAAATTATTGTAATAACTAAGTAATCATCAAAACTCAATTAAAAACAACTTTCATGTAAGGGGCAGAGGAAAGAAGGCGGCTAATCCGTTTGACATTAAAAACAAACAAAAAAATGAAGAATTTGTTTTATGGTAAGGATTAGAGATAGATTCTAAAAGGAAGAAGAAAAATAAATAATGTTGCCAATGTTTCAACCAGAGAACTGCGAGTTTGTTGGTACAAGTGTCAATGAAGTGGGGAATTCTTGCTGAAGGAAGAGAAGCTAAAACTGTATGTGCAATCTCCAACTAGCTCACATTTATTGCAGCAATGTTCAGGAAACAGGAATAGGTTTAATCTTTCAACCTAGGAAAAGACGAGCCATTTTTAAACAAACAAAGTATTTTGCCGCCATCTTGTGGCAAGTCTGAAAATTACAATATGCTTTAGTTTTGTTTTGTTTTTATACTTTAAGTTCTGGGATACACGTGCAGAACGTGCAGGTTTTTTACATATATTTTCTCGTGCCATGGTAGTTCACTGCACCAATTAACCCGTAATCTACATTAGGTATTTCTCCTAATGTTATCCCTTCCATAGCCCCCACACCCCACAACAGGCCCCAGTGTGTGATGTTCCCCATCCGGTGTCCATGTGTCCTCACTATTCAACTCCCACTGATAAGTGAGAGCATGCGGTATTTGGTTTTATGTTCTTGTGTTAGTTTGCTGAGAATGATGGTTTCCAGCTTCATCCATGTCCCTGCAAAGGACATGAACTCATCCTTTTTAATGGCTACATAGTATTCCATGGAGTATATGCGAAATATTTTCTTTATCCAGTCTATCATTGATGGACATTTGGGTTTGTTCCAAATCTTTGCTATTGTGAATAGTGCTGAAATAAACATATGTGTGCATGTGTCTTTATAGTAAAATGATTTATAATCTTTTGGGTATACACCCAGTAATGGGATTGCTGGGTCAAATGGTATTTCTGGTTCTAGATCTTTGAGGAATTGCCACACTGTCTTCCACAATGGTTGAACTAGTTTACCGTCCCACCAACAGTGTAAAAGTGTTCCTATTTCTCCACATCCTCTCCAACATCTGTTGTTTCCTGACTTTTTAATGACCACCACTCTAACTGGCGTGAGATGGAATCTCACTGTGGTTTTGATTTGTATTTCCCTAACGGCCAGTGATGATGAGCTTTTTTTCATATGATTGTTGACTACATAAATGTCTTCTTTCGAGAAGTGTCTGTTCTTATACTTTGCCCACTTTTTGATGGGGTTGTTTGTTTTTTGCTTGTAACTTTGTTTATGTTCCTTGTAGATTTTGGATATTAGCCTTTTGTCAGATGGATAGATTGCAAAAAATCTTCTCCCATTCTGTAGGTTGCCTGTTGACGCTATCTGATGATAGTTTCTTTCGCTGTGAAGAAGCTCTTTAGTTTAATTAGATCCCATTTGTCAATTTTGGCTTTTGTTGCTATTGCTTTTGGTGTTTTAGTCATGAAGTGTTTGCCCATGCCTATATCCTGAATGGTATTGCCTAGGTTTTCTTCTAGGGTTTTTATGGTTTTAGGTCTTACGTTTAAGTCTTCAATCCATCCTGAGTTAATTTTTGTATAAGGTGTAGGGAAGAAGTCCAGTTTCAGTTTTCCGCATATGGCTAGCCAGTTTTCCCCACACCATTTATTAAATGGGGAATACTTTATCCATTGTTAGTTTTTGTCAGGTTTGTCAAAGATCATATGGTTGTAGATGTGTGGCATTATTTCTGAGGCCTCTGTTCTGTTCCATTGGTCTCTATCTCTGTTTTGGTACCAGTACCATGCTGTTTTGGTTACTGCAGCCTTGTAGTGTAGTTTGAAGTCAGGTAGCATGATGCCTCCAGCTTTGTTCTTTTTGCTTAGGATTGTCTTGGCTATATGGGCTCTTTTTTGGTTCCACATGAAATTTAAAGTAGTTTTTTCTAATTCTGTGAAGAAAGGCAATGGTAGCTTGATGGGGACAGCATTGAATCTGTAAATTACTTTGGGCAGTATGGCCATTTTCATGATATTGATTCTTCCTATCCATGAGCATGGAATGTTCTTCCATTTGTTTGTGACCTCTCTTATTTCATTGAGCAGTGGTTTGTAGTTCTCCTTGAAGAGGTCCTTCACATCCCTTGTAAGTTGTATTCTAGGTATTTTATTCTCTTTGTAGCAATTGTGAATGGGAGTTCACTCATGATTTGGCTCTCTGTTTGTCTTTTATTGGTGTATAGGAATGCTAGTAATTTTTGCACATGGATTTTGTATCCTGAGACTTTGCTGAAGTTGCTTATCAGCTTAAGGAGATTTGGGACTGAGACAATGGGGTTTTCTAAATATACAATCATGTCATCTGCAAACAGAGGCATTGGTTTCAAATAACTTATTTATTTCTGCCTTAATTTCATTATTTACCCAGTAGTCGTTCAGGCACAGATTGTTCAGTTTCCATGTATTTGTATGGTTTTGAGTGAGTTTCTTAATCCTGAGTTCTAATTTGATTGCACTGTGGTCTGAGAGAATGTTACGATTTCCATTCTTTTGCATTTGCTGAGTAGTATTTTACTTCCAATTATGTGGTCAATTTTAGAATAAGTGTGATGTGGTGCTGAGAAGAATGCATATTCTGTTGATTTGGATTGGAGAGTTCTGTGGATGTCTATTAGCTTCACTTGATCCAGAGCTGAGTTTAAGTCCTGAATATCCTTGTTAACCTTCTGTCTCATTGATCTGTCTAATATTGACAGTGGGGTGTTAATGTTTCCCACTATTATTGTGTGGGAGTCTAAGTCTCTTTGTAGGTCTCTAAGAACTTGCTTTATGAATCTGGGTTCTCCTGTATTGGGTGCATATATATTTAGAATAGTTAGCTCTTCTTGTTGTATTGATTCCTTTACCATTATATAATGCCTTTCCTCATCTTTTTTTATCTTTCTTTGTTTAAAGTCTGTTTTATCAGAGACTAGGATTGTAACCCCTGGTTCTTTTGCTTTCCATTTGCTTGGTAAATTTTCCTCCATCCCTTTATTTTGAGCCTATGTGTGTCTTTGCACATGAGATGGGTCTCCTGAATACAGTACACCAATGGGTCTTGACTCTTTATCCAATTTGCCAGTCTGCGTCTTTTAATTGGGGCATTTAGCCCATTTACATTCAAGTGTAATATTGTTATGTGTGAGTATGATCCCGTCTTTATGATGATAGCTGGTTATTTTGTCAGTTAGTAGATGCAGTTTCTTCATAGTGTCAATGGTCTTTACAATTTGGTATGTTTTTGCAGTGGCTGGTACTGGTTTTTCCCTCTCATAGTGTTTCCTTCAGGAGCTCTTGTAAGGCTGGCCTGGTTGTGACAAAATCTCTCAGCATTTGCTTCTCTGTAAAGGATTTTATTTCTCCTTTGCTTATGAAGCTTAGTTTGGCTCTATATGAAATGCTGGGTTGGAAATTCTTTTCTTTAAGAATGTTGAATATTGGCCCCCACTCTCTTCTGGCTTGTAGGGTTTCTGCAGAGAAATCCACTGTTAGTATTATGGGCTTCCCTTTGTTGGTAACCCGAGCTTTCTCTCTTCCTGCCCTTAACATTTTTCCTTCATTTCAACCTTGGTGAATCTGACGATTATGTGTCTTGAGGTTGCTCTCCTCGAGGAGTATCTCTGTGGTGTTCTCTGTATTTCCTGAATTTGAATGTTGGCCTGTCTTGCGAGGTTGGGGAAGTTCTCCTGGATAATATCCCCGAAAGTGTTTTCCAGCTTTGTTCTATGTTCCCTGCTACTTTCAGGTGCACCAATCAAACATCAGTTTGATCTTTTTACATAGTTCCATATTTTGGGGGGCTTTGTTTCCTTTTCATTCTGTTTTCTCTGATCTTGTCTTCATGCTTTATTTCATTAAATTGATCTTCCGTCTCTGATATCCTTTCCTCCACTTGATCGATTTGGTTATTGAAGCTGGTGTATGCTTCATGAAATTCTCGTGCTGTGTTTTTCAGCTCCATCAGGTTCATTTATGATCTTCTGTAAATTGGTTATTCTAGTTAGCAATTCCTCTAACCTTTTTATAAGGTCCTTAGCTTCCTTGCATTGGGTTAGAACATTCTCCTTTAGCTTGGAGGAATTTGTTATTACCCACCTTCTGAAGCCAATTTCTGTCAGTTCATCAAACTCATTCTTTGTCCAGTTTTGTTTCCTTGTTGATGAGGAGTTGTGATCCTTTGGAGGAGAAGAAGTGTTCTGGTTTTTGGAAATTTCAGCATTTTGCACTGGTTTTTCCTCATTTCATTGATTTATCTATCTTTGGTCTTTGATGCTGGTGACCTTCGGATGGGGTTTTTGTGTGGTCATCCTTTTTGTTGATGTTGATGCTACTCCTTTCTGTTTGTTAGTTGTCCTTCTAGCAATCAGGCGCCTCTGCTGCAGGTCTGCTGGAGTTTGCTGGAGGTCCACCCCAGACCCTGTTTGCCTGGGAATCACCAGCAGAAGCTGCAGAACAGCAAAGATTGCTGCCTGTTCCTCCCTCTGGAAGCTCTGTTCCAGAGGGGCACCTGCCAGATACCAGCTGGAGCTCTCCCATATGAGGTATCTGTCAACACCTGCTGGGAGGTGTCTCCCAGTCAGGAGGCACGGGGGTTGGGGACTCACTTGAGGAGGCAGTCTGTCCCTTAGCAGAGCTCAAATGCCGTGCTGGGAGATCTGCTGCTCTCTTCACAGCCAGCAGGCAGGAAAGGTTAAGTCTGCTGAAGCTGCACTCACAGCTGCCCCTCCCCTCAGGTGCTCTGTCCCACGGAGATGGAGTTTTATCTATAAGCCCCTCACTGGGGCTGCTGCCTTTCTTTCAGAGATACCTTGCCCAGAGAGGAGGAATCTAGAGAGGCATTCTGACTATGGCATCTTCGCCTAGCTGCAGTGGGCTCTGCCCAGTTCGAACTTCCTGGTGGCTTTGTTTACACTGTGAGGGGAAAACTGTCTACTCAATCCTCAGTAATGGTGGACGCCCCTCCCTCCACCAAGCTTGAGCATTCCAGGTCGATTTCAGACTGCTGTGTTGGCAGCAAGAATTTCAAGCCAGTGGATCTTATCTTGCTGTGGTCCTTGGGGATGGGTTCTGCTGAGCTAGACCACTTGGTTCTGTAGCTTCAGCCCCTTTCCAGGGGAGTGAACAGTTGTGCCTCGCTGGCATTCCAGGTGCCACTGGGGTATGAAAAAAAACTCCATCAGCTAGCTAGGTGTCTGCCCAGTACTGTGCTTGAAACCCAGGACCCTGGTGGTGTAGGCACCAGAGGGAATCTCCTGGTCTGTGGAGTGCAAAGACTCTGCAAAAAGTGTAGTATCTGTACCCTGATATGATTATTACGCACTGCATACCTATGTCAAAACATCTCATGTAACCAATAAATATTATACACTTACTCTGTACCCACAAAAATTAAAAAGATACATAAAAATAAAATTATGATAATAGCTTTAGATGGTGGAATAAAGCATAGAAATTAAGTTTATGAAATAAATATTGCTGTATTAACGTGGTGCTAAAAGTTGGAATAAAAGAACACTCAATTTGTGATACAAAAATTCCAAAAATCTGTGTATTTCATATTAGCAGTGTCAATACTGTCTTCAAGGAAAATCACGAATTTTATTATTTACAGCACACTAAAAGGGGAAATCCACTAGATTAAATGCATTTGAGAACCCTGACACTTGTATGTGCCTCCTGATTCTTCAACTGCCTCTCCTTGCTGAGTCCCTGCAGCAGGCCTGCCGAGTATAGTTTAAGCCCACTGACTTAGACCTATTCTGAAATACAACTGGTTAATCTCGTTGACTATTTTTAACATCTAAGAGAAAAAAATTAAGTTATAATTTAAGGGAAGTACAAATAACTTTATTGACCCATTAAGAGGATAGTTTATTTGAGAACGTAAGTCACATCTTCACAGTGTCTAATAAGACTGGCCTTTTGCAGCCTGCCATATGCATGGTAGCTCTTCCAAAAGAAACGTAAATCCAAATCTAATGACTTGGTGTATTTTAATCTAGTTTAACAGTTGTTGAAATGTGTATTTTGGTTCCATAGAAAAATAGATAATAGATATAAGAGACCAAAATCCCGTACTCAATCAGGATACAAATATTCAAAGAAAAGCAGAAGAGCACCTGTGGAGCTGTGGAGTCTCTTCTTCTGAAATACTTGGGGAAAGACGTATTTAATAATTCAATTTTTATAATTTTAGAAAGATACTACAGGAGGCTGAGGCAGGAGAACCGCTGGAACCCAGGAGGCGGAGGTTGCAATGAGTTGAGATGGCGCCACTGCACTCCAGCCTGGGCAATGGAGTGAGACTCCATCTCAAAAAAAGAAAAAAGAAAAGATAGTATACCATACATTATGACTTCTGCAACAAAATGTATGTATATTCCCTTCAAGTGGGCTAAATAAGGATTACAGAGATTATAAATAGCCTGATGTTAGGTATTGCTGCCAAATAATTATATATGTGTATACATATAATTGTATATTGTATTATAGATGTACACATATATACATACATACATTCTGTTCTATTTTCTCAGAGCTATTTAGATCTCAGAATTGTAGAGAAAGGTTTGTAGACCAGTGGCTAAAAGCCACATATACAATACTGTCTATCTACACGGGAAATAAAAATAAAATAAAAAGGATTTCTTATAAAACAGAAGCTCAAGACGTGGGGGAAGTATCTCCTAAAGTCTAATGAGAGGAATTTTCACAGGTACTCTCAGGAGATTGACAGATGCTCTTTTCCTTAGACGGATATGGTGAACTGGTGCCTTGCTCCTGCCTAGAAAATTCAAAAGAGAAAGGTGGGGTCATCTAGGAGAAGTAGCTGCATGGAGAGTCACTTGCATTCCTAAAGTTTGTTGGGACAAAGGATGCCTGAGTAGTTCTCGTGGGCCACAAGGGGCCATAAGGGTCTTCTAGCTTTTAACCAGTAAAATCACCTGGTGGAGTGTATTAGTGATCTCTCATGAAATCACCCAAAACTGTAGCTTAAAACAGCAATTTCTTATTATCTCCCAGTTTTGAATTAACCAGGCAGCTCGCCTGCTAATCTCAACTAAGCCAGCACAGAAGGGCTCCCTCAGTCAGCTGACAGCTTGGATTGCGGGGGCAGGTTGGTGTAAAACATCCTCACTGACATTTCAACAGCCTGAACTGGAGTGCCTGGAAGAACTGGGATGGCTGAGCCAGTCCCCCTCTCTATCCATGTTGTTTTTCATCTCAGACTTCCTCGCATAATGACAGAAGTATTCACATAATGTCGTTTCCAACACATTCTATTATATTTAAGCAAGCCACAAAGCCATTCCAGATGCATAGCATAATGAAGTGGATTCTGCCCCTTGATGAGGGGTGCTACAAAGAACTTGAGATCGTCTTTAGTTGACACAGGTACACTAAAAAGCCAAAAGCAAAGAAGAGGAAGAAGAAAGGAGGAGGAGGAGGAGGGGGAGGAGGAGGAGGAGGGGGAGGAGGAGGAGGAGGGGGAGGAGAAGAACAAGAAGAAGAGGAAGAAGAAGAGGAAGAATAAGAATAAGAAAAGGAAGAGGAAGAAGAGAAGAAGAAGAAGAAGAAGAAGAAGAAGAAGAAGAAGAAGAAGAAGAAGAAGAAGAAGAAGAAGAAGAAGAAGAAGAAGAAGAAGAAGAAAAGAAGAAGAAGAAAAGAAGAAGAAGGAGGAGTAGGAGAGGAGGAGGAGGAGAGGAGGAGGAGGAGGACAGAGAGGGGGAAGAAGAAGAAGAAGAAAAGGAAGAAGAAGAGGAAGAAGAAGAAGAGGAAGAAGAAGAAGAGGAGGAGGAAGAGGAAGAGGGGGAGGAGGAAGAGGAAGAGGAAGAAAAGAGAAGCTGCAAGAAAATCGTGAAATTCCCAAAGGTGTGAAGCAGTCATAAACTATAAGCCGGAGAACAGTTCATCCATCTGAACTGTAATAGGTATTGTGGGCCTTCAGCCATGGTATGGTCTTCCAAGAACCAATGCAATCAACCAAAGAAGCATCAGCCAAACCCAGGGTTCAAGAACATATTTGCTCCCCTTCTTAGCTTTTCTTGCTCTGCTTTAAAAGGGTTGAAAAAATCAGCAAAATGCAAAAGGAAGGGTTGAAACAAAAGGCTTGGAAAGAGAGAAAAAAGACCAAGCCCACTTCTTTAACTTTCTATCACCAGTCAGCCCTGGCTGGGGGTAAATTTAACTTTAAGTCAGGTTCAAAGTTTGGTTGTCACATGATACTAGCTGCTTTTAATCACAAAATTGCAGCAGTATTTAAAATGACCACAATTTTTTTCCAGAGACCTGTAGCTCTACGGAGCTACCTGAGAGGAAATAATTGCCTCTGTAAGTAAATATTAAAGCGAAGATGAAAGACCAAAGTAATGATATTTTCTGGGTGATTTCTATTGTTATTGATGTTATTGATCTTGCAAGTGGAGCTTCAATGTGTATTTTTGGTAGTGAGAGGTGCAATTCATACTCCATGAAATCTGTTGGTTCAATGTATTGATTAATTTTACCTGAAGAAATGGTGAAGCATGAGAGTACTACATTGCCTACAAACAGCCAATTATCCTGAAAATTATCCTTACCCCTGTCCTTTCCCAGAGTTTCACAGCCCATGGTTCTTTCTCACATCTTTCCTGTTTTCCTTTACAAACACTACAGCTCACTGGCTCTCGTCTAGACTCTCCCGTCCATAAAACTAGTGTCTCCGTTTTTCTTCCAGAGGTGGCTCCTTGCCAAGCATTCATTCACATACACACACGTAACATATATAATGGAGAATCTACAGGTATTTCTTCGAAAAGAAAAATGTCTCCTGCATTAAATTTTGAAAGCTAGTTCCCTAGGAAATGAAATAAAATTGTTAAACATTTTTACATCACAGGAAATACAATGATAACAATATTTTGTTTGTTTTCTTTTCTTTTTCAACTTTTAAGTTCAGCGGTACAAGTGCAGGTTTGTTACACGGATAAACTTGTGTCATGGGGGTTTGTTGTATGGATTATTTCATCATCCAGATATTCAGCCTAGTACCCATTAGCTGTTTCTCCTGATCCTGTCTCTTCTCCCACCTTCCACCTTCTGACAGGTTCCAGTGTCTGTTGTTCCCCTTTATGTGTCAAAGTGTTCTCATCCTTTAGTTCCCACTTATAAGTGAGAACATGTGGTGTTTGGTTTTCTGTTTCTGATTAGTTTGCTAAGGATAAAGTCCTCCAACTCCATCCATGTCCTTGCAGAGGACATGTTCTTGTTCTTTTTTGTGGCTCCGTAGTATTCCATGGTGTATATGTACCACATTTTCTTTCACCAGTCTATTGTTAATGGGCCTTTAGGTTGGTTCCATGTCTTTGCTATTGTGAATAGTGATGCAATGAATATACACATGTATGTGTCTTTCTAATAGAGTGATTTATATTCCTTTGGGTACATACCGAGTAATGGGATTGCAGGGTTGAATGGTATTTCTGTCTTTAGGTCTTTGAGTAATCACCACACTGTCTTCCACAATGGCTTAACTAATTTATACTCCCACCAACAGTATAAAAGCTTTCCTTTTTCTCTACAACCTTACCAGCATCTGTTTTTTTTTTGACTTTTTAATAATAGCTATTCTGATGGGTGTTCGATGGTACCTTGTAGTTTTGATTTGCATTTCTCTAATGATCAGTGATGTTGTTAAAGTGAATCTGATGGCTATGAGCAGGATGGATTCAACAAGAAGGGTTTCAGAGGTAACAACCGAATTCGAAGTGACCTCAGGGGAATGGAGATAATACTCAGTTATATGGAAATAATAGCAAGTGATAATTAACATAGCATGGAGAACCATGCTCTGCAGAAGAAAAATGATAAATGGCTATTCACAGTTAAGTTAAAAAAAAGAGCCTACTTTCAAAATATTCTGATGTTCATGAGTAAATATAATTAGAAGTTATATTCACATCAATCAAAATCTCAGGAATTTAGGCTTTCCAGGACCTCAGTGTTGTGTGACAGATTAGGGAAAGATGGCAAGACTGAAATTTGCAGATGGTATGTCTATTAAAAAATGCATTAAGTAATTATCAAAATACTCCAGATGGGCAAAAGCAAGATTCCAATGTGTTGAATCATCAAGACTGGATAGCTACATTGATAAAAGTCAAGCAATGTATTATTTATTTTAAAGTCTTTTTTCATAGACATTTATTCTTTATTTAATCTAGGCTATACACATTAAAAATGGCTCAGATTTATAGAATAATGTCATATAAATCATTCAACATTTAATATGCTTTAGAATTATTTAAAGAACACTTACTATATAATAGCAACTTTATTGGGTACTAAGAGACAGTTACGAGACAGAAACAGGTCTTGCCTTTATATAGTGCACTGTGGGATTCTTACCAAAGAAACCCAGAAAATTACTAAGCTCCATGATGTGCTGTGATAGGAAAAATATAAGATGCAGTGTGGGTTCATAAGAGGGGAACCTAATTCATATTTCCCTAATTCAGGGAAGCAGTGAGAATCAGAAAAACTTCCAGGAGGAAGTGACATTTAAATAAAAACTTTAAGATTCAACATTGGAAATATCAGTAATACAAATAAAAAATGAATTATGTTTCATGTCAAATGGGACAGTATGTGCAAATATCTGACCATAATTTTGAAAAATGTGGTACATTTTAAGAATTGAATCAGTGTGGAGAGAACAGGGAGATGTGGCAAGAGACAATGTTAGAGAATTCTAAGTGAGCCATGTTGTGAAGTCAGGCTAAGATGCCATTGCAAGGTTTGAAGCAAAGGAGTGACAGAATTAGATTTGCAATTTTGAAATATCACTCTGGTTTCAAAGTGGAGGATAGAATGGAGAGAACAATGAGAGGAAACTAGAGAACCATGACCAGGCTGCTGCAAAAATCAAGGTAAAAGCCTCTAAAAATCTGGACTGGGTAGCAATAGTGGAGAAATAAAAGAAAAGTGGAGGGACTCCAAAGATAATCAAGAAACAGACAGAATGGGGAATGATTGGAAGTGGGGATTACAGAAAGGGAAGAGGGGGTGGTGGACTCTGCCTGATTACTTCTAATTTCTTTGAGCAGTAGGGGAGCAGTTTGTCTCTGGGAAGATCCTACAGGTAGGGAGAGCAGGATGGCGAGTTTTCCAACACAGGCTTGAGAAGTGCAGTGAATGTTTTAGAGTATCGTCATAAAGAATGTGATCTAGGCCTCCAGATGAAAATATAAAAAGGCTATTTGTCAAATTTCATTGCCCGATTGAATGTGCAGACCAGAATCAGAATGGAACCAATAAAGGGACTGTGTTTTTTCATCAGTGATTCTTTTTTTTTTCTTTAAATTAATAAATAAAATTCCATAAATGTATAATATACAACATGATGTGATATATGTTTACTTTGTGGAATGGCTAAATCAAACTATAATTATATCACATACTTATTTTTTGTAGCGAAAATGCTTAAAATCTACCCTCATCATTTTTCAAATATATGAGATATTTTCTATTACCTATAGTCACCATGTTGTACAATAGATCTCTAGAACTTATTCCTCCTGTCTAGTGGAATTTTGTATCCTTTGACCAACATCACCTCAATCCCATCCCCTCAATCCCCCTATTGCCTGTAGATCCTAGTAAGCACCATTCTACTCTGTGTTTCTATGAATTTTCCTATTTCAGATTCTGCATACACATGCAATTATGCAGCACAGTCAGCCCTCCATATCTGTGAGTTCCCCATTCATGCATTTAGCAATCCACAGACCAAATATATATATATATATATATATATATATATATATGTATTTCCAAAGATATCCAAAGAGAGAAAGAGATATATATATATATATAGAAAATTACATTTGTACTGAACATGTTCAATCTTCTTTCCTTGTCGTCATTCCCTCAACAATACAGGATAACAACAATTTACATGGCTTTTAGATTGTGTTTTGCATTATAAATAATCTAAAGATGATTTAAAATATATGGGAGGCTTTGGATAGGTTATATGCAAATACTCAGTCAATTTATATAAGAAACTTGAGCATCTGTGGATTCTGGTGTCCACAGGGGTTCCTGGAATCAATCCCTCATGGATACCAAAAGATGACTGTATTTTGTCTACTGTGTATATGGATAAAGAAAATACACTATGTATACACATGAACACTATTAAATGATCCCTTTCTTAATGAATGGCATCTCCAAGCATGCAACTGTCCAAGCAAGAAACATGAGATCATGCAGGACTCAAATCCTTACTTTCTACCTCCTTCATATTCCTCAAATTCATATACATCCCTGCAATTCCACTGACTCTACTTTGTTTTGGGACCCCTTTAGCACAACCTGGATTCCTATAACAGTTTCCTCGTAGAGTTTGCCATTAGCCTTATTCTCTCTAGTGTTATAACATAACTGCTTACCTCCAGCACATGTGGCTGCTTGCGACTATTACTCTCATTCCATATGTAATCATTATAGCTGAAGGTAATGAGTGCTGCTTAGAGAAAGTTTGAGAGTCCACTTGCTCCCTCTAACCCTTACTAGATAACCTCAACCTCTGTCTCATCAGTTATCCATGTTGTGGCCTGCTTAAGAAGAGGAAGGACTAAAGTAGAATAAGGCAATGAGAGCTGGAGCTAGACCCATTGCTGAGTATGAGTCACAAAAATTCTTGCTAATTTTTGCTATCTTACAGAAGCCACAGGCAGAAGTGACTGGAGAAAGTACTCAGTATGCTGAATATTGAGTCCACTGAGAAGCCCAACCAAAAAAAGAGGCATGCAGGGACACCATGGGTAGCAGAGTCCTGCCTGGACTTTAAAGAACAACTTGAAAGTAGAGAGCTATGCCTAGGTTTGCTCGAGTTCAATTTTATGGTATCAGCTAAGTCTCCGGTAGTTTTTGGTGAATATGTCTTTTTAGTCTCCTCACATGACTTCTCTTTGTCAGATACATGGCTCTGTCATGGGCATTCAAATACGAGTAAGACACTGTCCCTGCCATCACAGACTTGGTTAAGAGGTAGCTGGAAAAGAGTCAATTCTTGTAGATTCTGCAAAAGTGTTACAATAAAAACATACAGGCATAATTTGTTTTACTGCACTTCACTTTATTGCCTTTCACACTGTTTACAAATTAAAGGTTTGTGGTAACCCTGCTTCAAACAATTCTATTGACACCATTTTTCCAACAGTATGTGCTCATTTCCTGTCTGTCATATTTTAGTAATTTTTGCAACATTTCCAAAAAATTGTTGTCATTATATCCATTATGGTAATCTGTAATCTGTGGATCTTTGATATTAACATTGTAATTGTATTGGGGTGCCAGAAACCACACCCGTAAAAGATCGTGAATTAATTGATAAATGGTGTGTGTGTTCTGACTGTCCCACCAAAGGGCTATTCCCCCATCCATTTCTCTTGCTTTATATTTTGGTGGTCTGGAATGGAACACACAATATCTCAAAGGTATGCCTATAATGTCCAAGCTGAATCCTAAATGATTAGTAAGGATTAGTAACTTTTTATCATGAACCCCATATGCTCCATCCATTAAAAATATGCATTTATGAATTATATACGTGCATCACCATCAACAGTTAATGGATAATAAAGCACAAATTACACACAAATAGTGAGGCTTATTGTTAAGAATGTTATATGTATAATCAGGACCAAAAAAGTCACAAATACACATGTGATCATTCTGCAGGTAATAATATAGGAATGGCATTCGTAAACCAAATTATCAATTGGTTGGAAGTGAATACAGATATTCACACCCGCCTTATTTTTCCACACTAACTGACACCATTTTCCCATATCTTAAAACACAAAATGTGAAAAGACAAATTGTAACTTAAAGAAACATTATATGTAAAATCTTCTTCGAATCTTCTTGAGAACTTCTAGTTTCTTGGCTAATATATTGTCTAATTGTCTTTGTTTTGTGTGACTAGAAAACAAAGCTCATACCATAGTTGATATGTCAGCTTTGTTCTTTTTTGTCACTTGCTTGTGCTTGCAATAATAGTATTCAATTATCTTCAGTTTACAGTTTCTATTCAGAAAACTTTTTATTACCTTCCCCATTTTGTGAAGATCGATTTATTTAGAGTAAGAGTATAACCCATAAATCCACTTAACTGGGCATGCATAAACTACAAACATTGCTCTGCACAGTGTTAACAAGAATGAGGCTTCTGCCTTGCCCTTTCCTCATTGTGGAACTTCCTTTCTTTTTCAAAATCCCTCAAGGGCATCTGTAGTAAGTCAAAGTAAACGTTTGTAACATTTTACTCATTCTTACTTCATAGATAGAAATACATAAATAAGAATTGTATATTTTCTTCCTACTTATTGATGGATCATCCTGTGCAAACCCTGTGATACACAGCATACCTCCCATTTTGGAAACCATGATGGTGCAATTTAGCCAGGCATTGGATAAAGAAAGCAGGGCATGCAAAGTTCCTGAGACAAGAGGGAACATAGTCTTTTTGAAGAAGCACTACACTGTGAGATTTGAAGTCAGAGTTCCTGGTCTTTATTTGGGCTGTTGCGGTGAACAAGATATTGGCATTGCCACTGTGTTAGTTTTGTGTTAATAAATGAAGGTGAGAGTGTTTATTTGATAGTGTTAAGTTGGAATTTAATAATAATGTAGCAAAATAGTAAACTGGAATATTAATCCATGCTATTTTCTTTTTCTGAATTCCTTATATGTGAATCCCCTCCCACCCCCATAGGTAAAGAGTTTTACTATTGTGTTAGAGAGAAATAGAATTTTATAGTGCAAAAACAAAACAAAAAAGATCAAGATACAATCAGTGTTTGGTTTATCTTATTTTTTACTGGCAGAACAGACATTTTAGAGTTTTTTGTTTTTTTTTTTTTTTTAAATAGAAGGTTTTCACAGGCAAAGTAATAAATAAGGAAAGAGACTGGAAGAAGAATTAGATCATTCCACCCACTCCCCCTTGAAAAATTAAGGTGAGTCATCTGTAGTGATGTAGGAGGGATGGGGGAGTTGGTGAATAAGGTATCGCCTTATTGGACATCAAAGGTGGGAGAAAAGGAGCTGAGTCCGAGATGAGTAGGTGGAGAGAAGCGGGGTCAGCATGCGCAGATGCACAGACACTCTGGGAGCTGCATGGAAGCTAAGCCAACAGCAAGAAACGTTACTCAGAGTAATGTTTACTCAGACAGAGAAGACATGCAGGCTGTACCTCTCCTCACAGAGGGATATTGGGCTTCTGGTCATCAGGTCCCTTCATGAGAATTGTCTGAGCTCCATGCAGATTTCCTGGGTGTTCATGTGCACTTTTTTTTTGAAGGCCCAGAATATTTTAAGTTTCCCCAAATTAATCTGGAGACCTTTAATATACAGAAGGGTGGAAGTGTCATAATTGGGAAACCCCAGCATTGAGATCAGTGCTTGAGTAAACTGGACAGTGGGACATTCCATTCTACCATGGCAACAATAATAATGAAAAAAGTGACCAGCATTTTACAGAACATCAACCATGTTATCAGGCACTGTACTATTAAACATGGCATATACATTGCATCTTTTAACCCAGTTCTTAATATCTACACCACACTGTTCTTAATGTCTACACTCTACTGCCTCCCAGATAAAATGACAAAAGAGATTGAAAGTATTTATATGTATATAGTGCTTGCTTATGATTTTCACATTGATATCAAGGAAGAAGATAGTTGAAAATGGGGAACATACTGGTTATCTGCTGTAATACCAGAAGAGTAAAGACTCCTTCCAAAACTTTTAAGACTCAGATATCAGAGTTCAGAAACGTTTGTTTTATTTTTCTAGATGCATTTTTTAAATTCACAAATAGCTTAATTTTCTTATTTCATGCCTGAACATAAAGAGACAGGTCAGGAATTGAGAGTTTCTCTTCTTTCTTTGTGTTTTTTGTTTTGTTTTGTTTTGTTTTTAATCTCTAGGTTAAAAGATAATAAATGCCTACTGAGCCTTAATGCTCTCACTCCATTTGCTTCTCCTGTCTTCAAGATACTTTGAATCATCTCTAAATCTTTTCTCCGCATTTTCCCCTTTGAGGTGTTTTCTATTTCTCAGGTATCCATTGATGGGAAATAATTTTTA
This sequence comes from Chlorocebus sabaeus, assembly GCF_047675955.1. Lineage (NCBI taxonomy): Eukaryota > Metazoa > Chordata > Mammalia > Primates > Cercopithecidae > Chlorocebus > Chlorocebus sabaeus. The sequence continues at coordinate 4,902,606 of NC_132927.1, forward strand.
CCCCTCTTTGGTCCAAAGCAGGAGCCTGACTGTGAGTGAGGAATGAGGTTAATGGTGTGAGGGTGAGAAATCAGTAACACTGCGATGGCCACACATCTAAGCCAGGTCCTCCAACCCTATATCCAACTTCTGGATATATCTCTCAAATGATTCCAAAGTAGGCATTTGTTGATTGATCTGCCAAGACAACATAATACAAAGCAAAAAGGCAGAACAGTAGTGTCTGTTTTAAGATTGTTTCAAAATTATACTTAAACATTATGAACTGTATCAATATTATAGAGTAGTGTTATAAAATGTGCATTCATTCTTCAAGCATTTATTGGATCGCCATCACGTGCTGGACACCAAGGATATAAGAATGAGAAAAACATACAATTCTTATAATTCTAGGGCTTGGTGTGTAGTAGGATAGACAGATATTAATATTAATCAAATAGCAAAAAATAAATATGAAGCTGCAATGGCAACAGTCACTAAAAAGCAGTGTTACATGGCACTTTGAAAGCACATCACAGTGAACTTGACCTACTCAGCAAGGCCAGGTAAGTCTTTCCCAAAGAAATGGAAATTGAGCTTAAACCTGAAGGAAAAATCTTCCCAGTTGAGGGGACTAGCATACACTCAGTATCTACGTTGTAAGTACTATTTAAATCATTTCTAGGCTATGACCACTCTCTATTTAATTTTGTTTAAAATGAAAATAAAGCCACAGATATACACATAGAGATCACATTGGACTTAAGAAGTTCCTTTCCAAAGTAGCTAACATGGCAAAATGTCTAATTCATAAATTAGCTAAGAAAAATCTTTCAAAAAATACCATCAATTGACCAAAAATTAAGGATTGTTATCCTGGAAATATAGGAGTTAGAATGTCAGTGAAAGGAAAGCAGTTAGCATACTGTAACTAGCAGCAGACATAAACAAAACATTGGAAAAGGAAATTGAGTATTTCAGCTTTCTGATAGGTATTTGTTTTTCAGAATACCTAACTATTCTTTGTGTTTAGGCATAGCCTGAAATAATGTTTTCATTAACTTCCACAGACTTATTTTGGCACAAAAGTGCTAATCTATAGTTATTTTCCAAGATGAAACAATTTCTGCATCTGCATATTCAGCTGCACCCAGCAAATCACTGAACCCTAAAGCAAACTTTTAAAAGCCATGACCTATGTAAAACAAAACTGGAATCTTTTCCTCAGAAATCCATGCTTACAAAAACAGCTTCTAAAATAAGTGTTATTTATGCCAGGGGAGCACCATGGTTCAATTGTGGTATTTATATGTTCCCTTAAAGTATTGTTAATTTTTCTATTTCTAAACTCCCTACGTAGTTGCAGACTGCAAGAAAATTTTGATTATGTAATAATTTGTAAATGCAATCAAATGCTATTTTGAAATCATTGTGCGCCCTCTGTCCCCCGCTTGTTACCTCTCCTCAAAGGACCTAAATAAACTTTATCAATGAGCAGTTACTGCAATTGCTATTTACCAAACGATAAACTTGAGCTAAAAAAGAAACTTTAATAAAGCCAAATTTAAAATTGCTGTGCTTCATTCTAATGCAAACATGACATTTAAATTAATAGCGTCCATCTCCTTCCCTTAGGACATATAGTATAATTTGAAAAACTACATCTGTATATCCATTTCTGCCTTTCTTTTTCTGGTTCAGACGCATTGTTATTGAGAATTTAAAATACTAGCCTTGCAGTTGCATTTCATCTTCAGCAAGTTCAATTTAAAAATTAACATGGATTTAATAAAGCCCATTATGTCTTTAAGGAACTATCAAGAATATAAACAGGTAACATATTATCTTTACTCCATGAGCAAATAACATCTTTGATGCTTTTCTTTTCTAAACCAGTCAGGATCATAAAAAAGGAAGCATGGTTTCCATGTTTCACCTGTGTCAAAAAGTATCTCAGCTTCTGTGACATTTTGAAAGCTTTATAAGCAAAAGAAATGTTGCATATACATGATATCACACCCTATGTTTTAGCTAGTTATGCCTCAATCCTTTATTGATTATAGGCCACGTAACTTCAGGCAGACAAAAGAAAAATAATCCCTATCATGTTACGTGCCAGTCTGTGGTGTTTATGAGTACCTCCTGCTGGGTTAAATGACTTACACATCTGTCAGGTGTGCTACATTATAGCCACAGGAAAATCTCAGTACAGGTTGTTTGCCAGGCAAAATGCTTTGTCTCAGACCTTGTCAATCCTGCTGATGGATGAGTTCAGTATTCCAATGAATAAGATTCTAAATATGTTTATACTTTGCCAGATCTTCAGATTACATCAGGAGGCACAAAGCTCAGGCAATTGGAAAGAATACGATCATCTTTAAAGGACAGTGCTTCTCCTGACTCATACAAATGTGTGGTTTTTAAGCTATCCTGATGAGATGGTCTCCTACCCCTTTATAATCTTTTTTTTTCATAAGCTTCATTTAACAGACTAATTTCCGTTTACTCAAAAGAAATTAATTCCAAACAATTTGCAATGGCTACCTTACTTCTGAAGGGCTTTTCTTACTGTTAGCTTTATATTGTGCATAGTACAATGTCTACAGTCAATGGGTTTGCAGACATATTCCTAGTGAATTATATTTTAAGCTGTGCTAACAGTGACTAAATCAGATGAAATTGTTTCAGTAGGTTGGTAAAAATGTGTTCCATTTAGATAATGTATAAGTGATAAATCCAACCACTTTTTCCATGACTTTTCACATTCTAATTTTAAAACTGAATGGTTTTTTAATCGGTTTTAGGAAGAGCATCATAGAAAATATATCCCCTATTACATATCAACTATTTGCCTTTAGAGTTATATAATATTCATATCACAGTCTATATAAATTTATAAGTCCTGCCCCTAATAACAATGTTTTAAAGAGATTTCAGATTTTGTAAAACTGACATTCAATGTTTACTATTTTCAAACTCCACAGAATATCTACCATGAATTCTTTTAAATTCTATTTCAAATAAGGCAAAAAAATCACATCTTTAATAGGGTATACTGTGACAAACAAAGATAATGAAAATGATGAGACATTGATTAGAAATTACAAATCAATCTCTTCTTTTTAAAATGTTGTACTTACTGAATATAACATTTGCAAAAACTCACTAAGAATATAACTTATTTCCAGCAAGACAACCATCATTTCCATTAATATCCTGAAAATTATGAAACCTGTATATTTAGCCTCTATGATTAAACCAACAGAGTTTTGAGGTTAATAATTTAGCAGTTCAGATGGTACTCAACTTACAATGGTTCAGTTTAGGATTTTTCAACTTTATAACAGTGCAAAAGCAGTACGCATTCAACAGAAACTGTACTTTGGGTACCCATACAACCATTCTGTTTTCCATTCTCTGTACAGTATTCAATAAATTACATGATATATTCAACACTTTATTATCAAATAGGCTTTGTGATTGATGAATTTGTCCAACTGTAGGCTAATGTAAGTGTCCTGAGCACATTAAGATAGTCTAGGTTAAGCTATAGGTTAAACATATTAAACGCATTTTTGACACGTGACATTGTCAACTTATAATGGTTTTTTGGGGACATAACCCCATTGTAAATGAGGAGAACTTGTACATGGAAAAACAAAAATTCCAGTAACACCTATGGATAGTAAGTATAGACATTGTTAATCACGAAAGGAGATTTGAGTCATTTATTTGTTAACCGATTTACTCATTTATTCATAGTATTGTAAATACTGTAGAAAGCATGCTGAACAAAGCAGACACAGTCCTTCCTCTTGTCACTTAAACAGTTCAAAATCTATAGTACCACCACCCACATCTATTAAAGGGCATCCTCCTCACTACACTGCAAAATCCTAAATCAGTTGACATAGACGTGTGGTCCAAATCTGGTCTTTGTATTCTGTACCAGTGATAGAAATATGAACAAAATTCCCATAATCAAAATATGAACAAATAACTTGATCAGGCACTTCACAAAAGAGGCTATCCACATAGCCAATCAACACGTGAAAGTTCACCAACTTCATTAGTCATCAGAGAAATAAAAGTCAAAACATTCAATATTCTCTGGAATGGCGAAAATGCAAAGGAGACACAATAAAAGTGTTGGAAAGGATTTGGTGGAAGTGAAACCTGCTTACATTGCTAGCGGAAATACGTATTTGTATATATAATCAGTATAAAAACGTTAGGTAAGGCTTTCTAAAACTGATTACATACATCTTATGACTCAACAATTTGCCTTATAGAAATAAATAGACCCAACAGGAAAAAAAAAAAACAACTCATATATAAAAACTCACGCAGAAGTACTATTCGTAATAGACACAAACTAGAAACATCCAAATAACCAATAGCAATAGAATGGATAAGAATATAGCAGTATATTGATAAATGGAATTCGCTTCAACAATAATAATGAACAAACTTTACACAGAACATCATACAACTCAATAGAAAAAAAAAAAAAAACCTGATTTTAAAATAAGCAAATGACCTGATCAGACATTTTTCCAAAGAAGACATACAAAAGGCCAATGGGTACATGAAAATATGTTCAGTATCACTAATCATCAGGGAAATGCAAATCAAAACCCAAATGAGGTATCGTCTCACACCTGTTAGTATGGATATTATCAAAAAGTCAAAAGACGTTAAATAATGGCAAGGATGAAAAGGGAATCCTTGTTCACTGTTGGTTTGAAGCTGCTTCATTCTGCCAGGAACTTAGAGTAGACCCTGGTGCCAAAATAGCCCCAACACTATGGGGACAGTTGAAAGGAGGGAAAGAGCCCCAGTAGCTCTGCCACCTGCATGAGTCCAGTGAAAGAGGACACTCACACAAGTCAGTGAATGCAGACGTATTATTTATAGACAGGCAGCAAGAATAAACAGAAGCCTGGGCTCCATGGCAAGCCAGTCCCCCAAGACTCAGAAAAGCAGCTCATCTGCCCATTTCCCACATTGCAATGTTGCTAAGGAGCCTTGAAAATGTTCTGCCTTAAGTTTATATACCCTGGGCAACACTGGGCTCACTGAGTGTAAGCACTGGAGAACATCCTGTTCTCTAAGAAACAGAGGCACAGATAAGGATAAGGTTGTTATCCTTATCTCAAGATGTCACATTTTTTGGTACATTCTGTGGTTATTCAGAGAACTGCAAGTGGAAGGGGGAATAGCTGTGTCAGTCAAAGCTGTCGGGAATTCAACCTCCTGCAGTAGGTAGGGATATAAGTTGGTAGAGTCATTACGGAAAAGAGTTTAGAAGTTCCACAAAACATTACAAATAGAACTAAGATACAGTGCAGCAATCCCACTTCTGGGTATGAAGAAAATAAAATCCATATGAAATAAAATCACTATATCAAAAAGATATCTGCACTCCATGCTTATTGCAGCGCTATTCACAATAGCCATGGCACAGAAGCAACAGAAGGAAATATTTTTTTCAGTCTTTGGAAAGAAAAGAATCCTATCATTTGCAACAATGTGGACATTATACTAAGTGAAACAAGCAAGACACAGAAGGATAAATACTATACGATCTCACTCATATGTGGAATCTAAAAGAAACATTGAATTCCTGGTAACAGAATAGGTAGAATAGCGGTGGCCAGGATCTGGAGGTGAGGAAAAGAAAGAGAGGTATTTGTCAAAGGCTACAACCGTTGGATATAAGATGAATAAGTACTGGAGATCTAATGTACAGCATGGTGACTATAGTTAATAATAATGGGTTGCATACTTGATTTCACTGAGATATTATCTCACTCTGTCACCCAGGCTGGAATGCAATAGTGTGTTAATAGCTCACTGTAGCCTCAAACCCCTAGACTCAAGCAACCTTTCTGCCTCAGTCTCTCAAGTAGCTGGGACTACAGGTGTGTGATTCCGCACCAAGTTAATTTGTTAAAAAAAAAATTTAGAGATGAATTCTTACTGTGTGGCAGAGGCTGGTCTTAAACTCTGGGCCTCAAGCAGTTATTCTGCCTTGGCCTACTGGGTCTCTGGGATAACAGGCAGGAGCCACCACAACTGGCGAAATATTTTAAGAGAGTAGATCACAAATGCTTTCTCACACACACACACACACACACGCACAATTGACTATGAGAGGTGTTGGGAGGTGTTGGATATGTTTATTAGCTTGATCGTGGTAATCATTCCAGTATACCTCCATATATGTGTAAATATACACAACACATTGTATGCCCTAAATATATAAAATTTTTATTTGTCAATCAAGCTTGCAGAAATCTGAAAAAACTGTATACAAAGCAACATAAAAACATTTCAAACATGCTGTTGAGTGAAAGAAAACAGACACAAAAAAATACATACCGAATGATTCCATTTATATAAAAAGTTAAAAACAGGCAACAGTACTGCAAGAAAGGCATGACAGGAGAGATTTTTATCTCCTATTCTGTTTTGAAACAAAAGTCTTAAGCTGCTGGACACGGGGCAGAAAATCCTGTTGCCTTTTAGAGCACTGGTGAAGACATTCCCTCTAAGGCACTGGAACTGCTGAAGGAAGAAAACAGAAAATGCCTTTTACCCCTGAGAGAGGAGAAAAATAAATTCCATGCTAACACCTAGAGGGGGAGGAGAGCAGAAACCCTGAGACAGCCTACCCACCAGAATCCAGGGACACAGTGTCTATTTACGATGGAGGCCGAACCAGAACAGTAGAGGATGTCTTTGTCTTCCAGCCTATACCACCACTATAGCAGCACCAAGTGACAAACGGCTTCTGTTTGGAAAGGGACAAAGGGGTGAAGAAAGACCCGTGCTGAGGCACAAGTTCAAAAGAAAGACCTAGAGCTCAGGATGAAGCAAATATTGAGAGAATCCTTGTAGTAAACCAGCCCCACCTTAAACACAAGGTAATGCTAGAGGAATTCTAAGTCTGTGGTGCACAGGAGTTTACCATAACAGCAAAATAGCCCAAGCACCATTTCATTCCTAACTTGTTGACTCAGCCTTCCACACCAGAGGATTAGCAAAAGAAAATATGTGCCCATTTACCAATTTCCAGGCATAAAGTCGATTTACCTCTGCCTCTATTGTCCTACACAACATGTGAGCTTTCAACAAAAAATTAAAGCATAGACAGAAATTCAGTAAGTACTTAGTAGACCTGAAGAACATTATAAATCAGCTTGATTTATTTGCTATTTATAGAATATGCCACTAAATAATAGCTTAATGTATAGTCTTTTCAAATGCAAATGTGACATTCTTCAAGAAAGACCATATTTTAAGCCAAAAACCAAACCTCAACAAAATTAAAGGATTGATATCCACAAACAATTCTCTAACAATTCCCTAGGAAACATGTTCTGTAACAATAATAGATTAAAATTAGAAACCAGTAGCCAAAAGATACCTAGAAAATCCCTCTGCATATTTGGAAATTAAACAATACAGTTCTAATAGACCATGGGGGACAAAGAGAACACAACAGGAAAGTTAACAATATTTTGAATTGAATGAAAGTAAAAACATAACATAGTAAAATTTGGGTGATGCTACTAAAGCAGGACTTTGTGAGAATTTATATATTAAATATACAAAATGTGTATATTAAATGTTTACATTACATTAGAGAAAATACTGCAAAACAATATTCTAAGATTCCATTTTAAGAAACATAGAAATAACAGAGAAAATTAAATCCAAAGCAAGTAGAAGAAAAAAATAAAAATAATAAATGAAAAATAAAAGCAGAAGTCAATGAGAACAAAAAAAGAAAATAAATAAAACTAAAATTTCATTCCTTGAAAAACAAATCAATAAAACTGAAGCCAATCAAGAAAAAAGAGAAAATACAGAAATTACAAAAATAAGAAATCAAAGAGGGACTATCACTATGGTTAATAATACTATGAGCAACTCTACATCCATAATTTCAAAAACTTAGATGAAATAATAAAATTCTTTGAAACACTCCCAACTCTCAAAATTAATGAAAAAGAAATAGATAAACTGAATATTTCTAAATCTACTAAATAATCAAATTGATACTTAAAATCTCTCCAACAAAGTAAACTGGAAGCTTATATGGTTTTACTGATGGACTTTGTCAAATATTTAAGGGAGAGATAATGACAATTTTACAAAAATATATCCAGAGTATACAGGAGAAGGAAATGCCTCCTCACTCATTTTATGAGGTCAATGTTATCCAAATTCCAAACAGAAAAATTTACAAAGAAGAAACAGAATAATATTCCTCAGGAACATGCACACAAAAACTTTAAATAAAGTACCAACACATTAAATACAACAACAAGTAAAAAGAGTTGTTAACACAAAATCGCCAAATGGGATTTATTTCAAGAATGTAAGAATGTTTCAACATTCGAACTTCAATTAGTATACAGTTGATGCTCATTCTTAGTAGTTAGGTTCTATAAAGTGTACATCAACATTGAAGTAATGAATACTGAATCATCGCTCCTAGATGAAATGCAAGATTAGGTTCCTCTGAGATTCTGGTCACAGCATTTTCAACAACTGATCAATATGTAACCCTGTTGGATGTGTGTTTCTGTTTCAAAACACTTTATTTAATATATACTGTTAATTAACATTGAACTCATAGCCAAGAGCACCTTAACTCATACCTGAACGAAGCTTGAACACACGTATTCTCTCTGTAAGGAACACTAGATAACACTTCAGTGGTATGCTTGGGGGCCATTTTAAACAGCGAAATGATTAATAAAAAGTACAAACATGTAAAAAATGTGCCAATCAATACACCATAAAAAGGATGCTTGGTCATAGTATGACAGCTGAAACAAAGCAGAATGTAGCCTTGTTTGACCTCAGCTGGAAATGTGCACATTGGGTGACTCAAATTTTTCACTCCTCTGTGCATGTCTGCAAATGCTGCAAAAGCACCACTTGAAGCTTACAAATAAATTTTAGCAAGTAGATAAAATCACAAATACAAATCTATGTATAATGAGAGTTGACTGCAATTCATCATATCAAGTAAAAAGAAAAGCTTTTTTATTATCTTTTGGCAGATAAGATCTTTGGCAATTTCAACAGCCCTTCATGATAATACTCTCAGCAAACTAGTAATAGAAGGAAACATTGTCAAGTTGATAAAGGGCATCTACAAAAACAAAAAACTACTGCTAAATTTATACTTAGTGAAAAAAAGACTAAAATTTTCTCTCCTCTGTAATTGTGAAAAAGACAGGGATCTCTGCTTTCACCACTCTATACAAAATCTTATCAGTTGTCCTACCCAGTGCAATAAAGCAAAACCAAAAATAAATAAATAAGAGACACATACTAGAAAGAAAGATAATGGCCCCTTACCATAAAAAACAAGATTGTCTACCTAGAAAAATCTGGAAGAATATATATATTCTTCAAGGTTTTATATCTATATAATACACACATATATGTGTGTGTATACATATATAATACATAAATTTTATATATAATATAAATTTATATAATATATACATGTATAAATTATACATAATATAAATTTTATATAATATATACATATATAAATTATATATTTATATATAATTTATAAATTTTATATTTATATATACACGTGTGTGTGTATACATAAAATATATAAATTCTTCAAGGTTATACATATATATCTATATATGTATATATCTATGTGTATATATCTATATATGTATATGTCTATATACACAAAAAACATATATATATATATATGTATGATGGAATAGCTGTGTTAAAATCACCATTGTCCATTTTTCTATTTCTCCATTGTGTCTGTCAGTTTTTGCTTCATGTACTTTGGAGTTCTGCAATAAGATATATATATATATCATATATATATCATATACGTATCTTATTGCAAAAGATATATATCTTATTACAGAAGATATGCAGAAGATATATATCTTTTTACAGAAGATAAATATATTTTTTATATATATATGTCTTCTGGTTTCTTAATGTATTAATCCTAGAATCATTAGGAAATATTCCTGTTTGCCTCCTGTAACCCTTCTTGTCTTAAAGTCCTTTTGCTTACATTAACACAGTCACTCTTCCTTTCCTGGACTTTCTATTTGTATATTATTTTTCCGCCTGTTATGTTCACTCTATTAGTGTCTTTGTGACTAACTGTATCTGTTACAGAATGCATGTAGCAATTTCTTGTTCTTGCTTTTCATCCACTTGAAAATCTGTGTGATTAGAGTGTTCTGCCTATTTTATTTGAATATAATTATTGATATTGATATGGTTGTATTAAGGTCTGCCATTTTTCAGTTTGTTTTCTGCTTGCCTTATTTATTTGTTAATCTTTATTCCTCTCTTTTGTCTTTTTAACTTAATCTACATTATTTTGAATTCATTTTCATCATTTCAATTCCTCTCTTGGCTTCCTAGTTTTATCTTCATACATTATATTTTAATATAAAAATATAATATATATATAGACAAGACTTACAATATCTATCTTTAATTTATCATAATCTTCTTAGTGTTACTGTTTAATTACTTCATATATAATATTGGAAATCTGCAGCAGCCTATCTACAGTTATACCCCATCCCTTGTGTTATTATTTCTACATGTCTTACACCTATATGTATCACAAATCCAATAATTTAGCATTATAATTTTTGTTTTAAGTCACCATGTCTTTTAAATAATTTAAGATAAAAAAGAAAAATATAATATTTTGTTTACCAATATATTCATCATTTCCTGCATACTTCATTTCTTCTTTTAGATATGAGTACATCTGTACTTTTTCTTCACTCAACCTAAAGATCTTTACAGAAGCTATGCTAGATTCATTGTATAAAGTATTCTTGGTAGATAGAAGATTTTTCCAACCATATGAATATGTCATTCTAATATCTTCTGGACTCTAGTTTACATAATAAGTCAATCACTAATTGTACTACTATTTCCATACATGCAATTTGTTATTCTTTTCTGACTGCTTTCAGGATTTTTCTCAATTTTTTGACTTTTGGTGGTTTAACTAAAATGTGTCTGTGTGGTTTTCTTTGTGTTCATCCTACTTGACTTTTTATTAAAAATTCTTGAATCTGAACTTTACTTTTCTACCAAATTTGGTGAAATTTTTACCATCATAATTTCACATTTTTTATTGTATCTTTCCTTCCTCCTCTCTTGAGAAATAGACTACATATATTGGACTAATTGATATTGTCCCACAGGTCTTGAGCCTCTGTTTATTTTTTTAAAAAGCTTTCCTCTATCTGTTACGCATGTTAAGTAAGTTATAATAATCTAATTTCAAGTTTACAATTTTTTTCCACCCCAAATATACCGTTGAGCCTATCTATAAATGTTTCCTTTTAGGTATTGTACTTTTCAACTATAACATACATTTTTTTCAGTAGTTTCAATTTCTCTGTTGATTTCCTCTAACTTTTTACCCAGGAGACCAAATTTTCTTTAATTATTTGAACATATCTGCCTTTAAATGTTCAGCACACTTATAATGAAAATTTTGATATGTTTCATCTGCTAAATTCAGTTTCTGTATCCACTCAAAGTCAATTTCTACTGATCGTTCTTTTTTTGTGCGTGTGTGTGTGTGTGTGTGTGTAGATCACACTTTGCTGTTTCTTGGCAGGTTTAGTGATTTTTCATTGAAAATTAGATATTTTTATAGATATTGCAATCTGTTCTGTTCTTCTGAGGATTTTTTTAAATTGTTATTATTTTCTTTTTTGTTTTCTGTGTTTATTATTGTTGTGGTTCTATTAGACTATTCCCTAGACTGGACTCAAAGTATTAACTCTGTCTACCCTGCATTTAGCAACAGCTGACAGCATAGCTTGCAAAATGACTAAGTTAAACACAAATATTAACCAGTGTAGTTCTGTCTTTCAAGATGACTTTCCTCTCTGATATTTGCCTGGTTTTAGAAAGTTTCCAGGTTTTCTCCTGTACATGTATAGTTTTGCTGTCAATTAGGGATTCAGGCAATTTATACTCAGCTTTGCTCTCAATAATTGTGTAGTCTCACAGTATTTTCAGCTGAAAGTCCCAGTTACTGTTGCAGCCTTCAGTTGAGTTTATTTTTGTTTGTTTGTGCCTTGGTCATCTCCAGCTAATAAGACTAGTTTTCTGCTGCCATAGACGTAGTGGTTGGGAGAAACTACAAGAAAAATAGCTACAAATTCACAACTTTTATCCTGTATAGTTACAGTTTTTCAAGAGCATAATCTCCAACTTCTATCTAATATAGGATGCCTTCCAGTGCTTTTATGTTTTTTCATATTTTGTAAAGATTTTGCAGTTGTTACTGTATTAACAGTTCATTCTACTAGCAATACTGTATTTAATTGAGATCTTGACTTTTCAAAAGAGTCCTCTTTTTTTTTTAAGACAGAGTTTTGCTCTTGTTGCCCAGGCTGGAGTACAGTGGCATGATCTCAGCTCACTGCAACCTCTGCTCCCTGGGGTTCAAGTGATTCTCTTCCCTCAGGCTCCTGAATAGCTGGGATTGCAGGCACTTGCCAACACGACCAGCTAATTTTTGTATTTTTAGTAGAGACGAGGTTTTGCCAAGTTGGCCAGGCTGGTCTCGAACTCCCGACCTCAGGTGATCCACCTGCCTCGGCCTCCCAAACTGCTAGGATTATAGAAATGAGGCACCATGCCTGGCCTGTGAGCCCTCATTTTTTAAAATTATAATTACAGAAACAAAACATGTTTATTGCAGTGAATTTTGAAAACATAGATATACAATGAGAGGAAAATCAGAATTACTTGTAATCTAGCTCCAGATAAGCATTGATAATATTTTATAGTCTACTATCTCTGCAAGGAGATTATTAGATTAGTAATTTTCCACCATCATATTCTTGAAAAGTATTCTGAAGTAATTTCTGAGAATAAATTTAACATTACAAGATATCAAAACTAGAGACAGTTAAAAAACAGCGAGGAAGTATTATGAGCAATGTAATGCTGAAAAGGAACAACCTACACAAAATTGCAAAATGCCGTGGCACAATGTATCAAAGTCTCCAAAACTCTGTGCAGAGGAGAATGAATCCATTTTAATCATTTAAGCACCTGGATATGTGTCTGGAGTTTAGGAGACAAGTTGAGCTGTAATTACAGATTTGGGGAGTGATCACTAGCTACATAATACTGAAGAAACAGTGACCGTATTCTGTGGGTCCTTGTTGGAGCATTAAAATAATTTTCTCTTTATTCTAAGAGCAATGGAAACCATTGACAGATTAGTTGCAAGGAGTTGATATTATAAGGTTTTCCCTTTGAAAAGCTCACTAACTGCACTGAAAAAAAAAAAAAAGATTGGAATAGGGAGAAAAGGTATTGAGGAAAATAAGTTTAATGACTATTCTATAGTTCAGATGAAAACTATGGCAACTTGGACTATAGTGATTTTGACGAAACAAGTAGAAAGATTTATAAAATATTGAGGAATTATATCAAGTGGCCTTACTGACAGATTGATATTTAAGATAAAAAAAAAAAAGCACTTTCTTCCGGCCTAAGTAACTAGCACATGACAGTGCTATTTTCTGAACTAGGGAACTTGCACATCATATATTCACTAATTTTTTTTATTAATGCTTACTTGGTAAGTGTGTAAGCCTTGAGAGAAAATTAGTTTCTACATTTAAAACCTCTGATTTTAACATTAGCATGACTATCCTGTTTAGATACACAAGACTAACCAAGGTGCTCCAGTTGTCTACTACTATCATAATACCACTTAAATTGCAACTATGAGCAATCATGTTAACATTGTTACTCCTGTCTCACCTCAAATTGTTTCATCCTAAATTGCCAGTATAACTGCAGCTTCAGGTACACAACTCAGCCTTTTTCTGGGTATAATTTCCTCTACATTTTTAAATTACTTTTAGCATCTTCTGTCACTAAGTGAACATCTTCCTTTAAGTCATCCTTATTGCTGATCTTACAGGCTATCCTAAAACTATTCACCTATTATTAGATGCAATATTATGCCAAGCAATGACCTATTGCTACAAGAGGAGAAAAATGTTATAATATGTATTTGTACCATATACATAATTAATCATACCAAAGACAGAACACAAATAATATTTAGTATAAGACCCTGGACAAATTTATTTTTTTCTTAAAACATTGATAATATTCTTTGATTATTGCTTTGTGTTACATTGACTTTTGTGACACTACCTAATTGCTTTGTTTCATTTATTTTTTAAAAAGTCCTTCATTTTGATAGAGATCATATAAACACATTTTACAAGAGGTCTACTCCTAGAAGTTAATTCAAGCAGAAAATTTTAAGCTGTAAGACTACAAAGGACAGGTTTTCAGCCCTTAAGATTAAAGATAATCATTTAGTAAAACTTAAATTACAATATGCAAGCAATACTAAGGCTACACAAATGTGATTCTTTAGGCTACATAACAGTTATTAATTATATTTTACTATATGATACACACCACACCTATGTATTTTAGTGCAACTATAAAGGAAATATTCATTACTTCAAAACATGTTAAGGCAATTACATACAAAATATTAAAATAGGAGGCTTAGAAGGTGCAAAGTTAAATAAAAGCAAACACTTATTTCTAGGGACTTTAGAGGAAATAAAAGATGTAACAAAATAACCCTGTACAGTGATTTCAGACTACATTTAAACTGAGATTTGTGTAAGGAATAAAACAGATTTTATTCTTTCATTCAACAGTTACTTTCTGAGTGCTTATTATACTATAGAACATTTCACAGCTTATCTGTTGAATTGAGTTTGACCTTCTTAATCTTTTTACTTGAGATAGAAGTCTCTACAAAATCACTTATATTATAAGAGAAAGAAGACTTAACCAGCTCTGTCTATTTACACCCAGAAGACTAGTATTCAGTGCTTAGGAAAAGAGAGGGTGAACGATTTGCAGAGAGAGAGAGAGGGAGATAAAAAATAAAGTGAATAAAGGAAGGAATGGAGGAAAGAAGGGAAACAAATGAGAAAACAGAAAAAGTAAAAAATAATAATATAACTAAATTGTTCTGTAAATGTACCAGAGCAAAAAGCTTGCTCTTCACCAGTCCCTACCTGCGACAGAATAAAACATTGAAAGAGGAGACAATATTTATCTTATTTCTCCCTAGACCACCGAGTAGTTTTGGTCACATGAAGACTCCAGTTTATGTGTTTTGGTGCCCAATGGGAAAAGACAAAAATTGTAATGTTGCCAGATAGAAGTCCTTGGTGCCCAGTAGAAAACAGCAGCTGGCCGGACAGGGACATCTTGCCTGGACTGTTTGGTGGTATCCAGGGATGCAACAGTCATCAATAGCACTCAGAAGAAACAAAAGTGGCTCCAAAGAGAAAAACAGGATCCAGAAAATACCTTACAATTTAGCAGACACAACAAGACTGCCCATTCCATAATATGTGATCACCCAGTCAATCTGTCAATGAAAATATATAAAACATTCACTGGGGACTCCCAGAAAATTAAAGAGGGAAATGAGTCTTTTCAAACAATACAAGATCCCACATGAGCCAAGTGAAATCTTGACTTTTATTATAAATATAACTTCATGATAGACCTGAATAAATAGATGATCCTGATGGACTCTTAAGGGAAAAGCAGAAGGGAGAGTTTATTTCAATCCTCACACAAGTTCTTGAGAAAGATGTTTATATGTTGGGCTTGCTGTCAACAAAAGAGAAAAGGAGCAGCATCCAGTAACTTTTTCACTGGTTCTAGGGCAAGAAGAGAAGTGGTTTGGCGATAAAGATAACATGGTGACTCCACTTGGGTCGTGGTAAGAAAATTAATGGGACCACCTCAACTGCTTGATCGGGGAAGCTGAGGAGTTGAGTCAAGCCTCACAGAATAACCTGAAACAAACAACAGGATGTGCACCAGACATGGAAAGTCTTCCTGTCGAGTTTGGCAGTCTTTTTATGGTGTTTCTCTGTAGTTCCTGTCTTCACAAATGAGAACTTGTGCTTCACTAATTCATCTTTCCTAAGCAGCACTTATTTATCAATGTCCCAAGTGCAGCTGTATTTCTTAGTGCATCAAAATAGAACTATCACATTTTCAGTCATTTTGGCAGCATTTCTTAATAAGAACTAATTTATTTTTGCTTTTGTAAAACATTGAGTACAAAAATATTCTGACACTTGTTTTTCTGTCTTCACATACCAGTGTAATTATAAATCAATGTTTTAAAACTCTCCTAGGAAGCTGTAACACTGTAAGATAAAACTCTATGAGAGCAGAGATTGTTATCTGCTTTGTTCACTGCTATATCTCTAGAGCCTAAAACCATGTTTAACGCAGGTTAGAGTCTAAATAATTTTTAATTAATCAACACAAGTGATTAATAAGTTTAAGGTAGAATTTAAGAAGTGCCACCAATTTTCAGAGTGACGACTATTTATTTTCAGAGTCTGCAAATAGTAGAGGTGAGTATTCCTGGCTTAGGAAGACAGGGATCTCTAAAATAAATCCTGAAGAATAAAGAGGAAATGATTCATTAAGATATGATAAGAAAACAACAGTACATGTAGAAGCCAACAATGTAATCTAAGTCCCTAGTGTTAAAGAGTACATCGTGTGTACGAAGAAGAGCAAGCAATGCAGGGAACTGGAACCTGAAAGAGAGAAGGGAAAAATAACACTGGAAGGGCAGATATGGTTAAGGTCATTGTAAGGTAAATATAGAGCCCTGAATGGCAAGCCAGAGGATGTGAATTTTATTCTGTCAGTGTGTAGAAGCTGCTTTGTTTCTGAGCATGAATGTGAAAATCATATCCAATTCATAGAAAAATTAATCTAGCAGCACTTCAGATTGATGAGGACAGAGATGGAGGCAGAAAGTACAATAGGAATGCATTTCATACCATTAATGGATGATCTAAAAACAAAACCTAATAGGAGGGGATAGTTCCTTCCTATTGAATCCATCTGATTTTAAAGAATGTGAGTTTTTATAGCTTACTTCAAATGAAAAAAAGATTAAAGGAAAAATGCTGTAAAACCAAGGATTGTGGTTTTCTTAGATCATCTGTGAAAAACTGATTCTTTCTTATTCTTAAAGGCCTTTAGGCACCAACTGTAGAATAGTAAAACAAAGACTAAAAATAGCTTTTAGTGTAGAAGATAAGAACACAGAGAAAGAAAAAGCCCGATGGCAATAGACTTCAATAATATGAGAAAGGTGTGTTTGGCAGAAAGAGCAAAAAAATTCAAGCAGGAGATGAGAATGCACAGTGTGATGAGATATCTTCAAGTGGTTACTGAAAGGAACAGTCCAGGCTAAACAGTACACAATCCATTAGGATGCCTATATTCTGGAAAGAGAGAGTTTAAGAAAAAAGTAAAGTTCAGTTATAGGAATTTGTAATAAGGGCAGTACAGCTTTAACAATTGATTATATAAATCTCAAGCAAATAAGAGGATTCGTCTTTCATCTTTCTGAAATTCCCAAGAAGAAACCAAAGGAGCCAAAACATTGAGGTCACAAGAGCAAAAATAAAATACTGATATAAAATAGCTCCATCTAGATAGAAAACTATTACCAAAACATGTGAAGTGGGATTAGAGGGCAAAACTAAACTCTCCAACATGGATTTGACTCCCATTTCCTGTGATTTCGCTACTTTAGCCTTGACAATGATCTGTCTTCTAGTTGAAATGCTATTTTGGCATTATTTGATGAGACAGCAAGCTCCCCTGCATGAGTCTAGTTTCCATAGTTTTGAAGTATAAGTACTGCAATAGGAGTGTAACATCTGACTTAAATACTAAATAATTCTGAACATAATTTTATCTCATACTATTCACTGTTGTTTGACATTTCAAAGGTATGTGTTATTATTTTCTAAAAATCATTTGTATTATGTAAAGGGGAAGTGTCTGAATCTGACTATGTTCCAGCAAATAATATTTTTAACCTTTGTTTCAAACTTTATCCCCAGGCTCCTTCAACTTCACTAGCTGCAAAGAATGAATTGTGTATAAGCAAAAATGAAAAAAGCCGCAGTGTCCGAGGGGCTTGGACTTAAACATATTGGAGTTCTAGATTTTATCAGATCCATAAACAATTTTTTTAAAGTCATAATAAAATGTCAGCTGCCGGTAACTTCTTCGAGTTTTATCGTCTTCAGGAGTTGCCTCGATTCAGTTTGGCTCATTCTTGGAAGCCTCATCAGAATTCTCCACAAGATCTGAAACTTCATCATTATTATCCTCTCCAGTAGCAAGTGGTGCTTGTCCTCCCACAGGTTGTTCGGGCAGATCTTCAGGCAGTCTCCCTTACCTAGTCAGTCTGTGTGTACCAAGCTGGTTTAAGATGCTGGGTACAATTTCTGTCAGCTGTTTCGTCTCAGCGTGGCCTGTATTGGTGAAAGCCTTCCCTGCCAGAGATGGCCAAACTTTAGGGTTGTTAAAGTGGATCACTGTTACTTGGTTTATAAACATATTCACCTCTTCAATACCAGAGATATTGTTTATCCCTAACTTCTTTAAGGAGAACTAAAGTTTTTTCTTATCATCTGTTGTGGCTGTTCTATGAACAAACTTCTTTCTGCGAGCAGTTCTTTTGCACACTTATGCATGCAGTTTGGCGAGTTTTTCTTGGTTCATGATTGCATCTTTCATCTTGTTGGAGCTGACAAGGGTCTAGTTGGGGAATTAGGATGATGCTCCGGGAGTCTGGTGGACCTGCTGAAAGAAGACGCATGCATATGGGGATCCAAGGGGGCAGTTAGAGGGTACCAAATATTTTTTAAACTGAATTGATTTTCAGGTAACTTTGTACATACACGGTTTATATGTTATATCCTGAGGACTCTCAGGATATAAACACCTCCTATTAGGTCCTACCTCTCAACACCGTTGCATTGGGGATTAAATTTCAACATTAGTTTTAAAGGGTACAAAAACACTCAACCCATAGCAGCCATATACTACGATGTTCTGAGAATTGTTCCTATTTACTTTTCATAAACCATGCTGCTATGGTTGAAGGGCAGTAAGGAAATTCGCCATTGTTTAACCACAAAATAAGAGCAGAACATGAGAACCAGCCTCAGACAAGTGAGCTCTGGCTTTTACCTGGAGACTGAGCAGAACACATGATTGAAGCTGTAAGAAACCCGGTCAGGAGAGACATGTTGTCCAGGGAGAAGAACTGGGAAGAAAAGGATACCTGAAAACCTGAGTATTTACCAAAAAAGAAATTGAGTTAACCTGAAAGTAGTGGCATTTTAAGCAAGTAAATAATTTGAATATGTGTGTTGAATTCTTCTGCATACACTGACACATCTTGCTGCACGCTGGAAAAAATTGAACTAATCCATAACATTGGATTGTCAAGACAAACTCACACCATTCAGATATCACACCCAGTAGCATGCTTTAGTAAATAAGTTTAAGTATATGTAAAATCAGCAGTTCCAAGATGGCCGAATAGGAACAGCTCCAGGCTACAGCTCCCAGCATGAGGGACATAGAAGACAGGTGATTTCTGCATTTCCACCTGAGGTATCGGGTTCATCTCTCTGGGGCATGTCAGATAGTGGGTGCAGGACAGTGGGTGCAGTGTACTGAGCAAGAGCTGAAGCAGGGCAAGGCATTGCCTCACCTGGGAAGCACAGGGGGTCAGGGAATTCCCTTTCCTAGCCAAGGGAAACTGTGACACACAGCACCTGGAAAATCAGGTCACTCCCACCCTAATACTGCGCTTTTCCAAGGGTCTTAGCAAACGGCACACCAGGAGCTTATATCCCGCACCTGGCTTAGAAGTTCCCACACCCACGGGCCTCCCTCATTGCTAGCACAGCAGTCTAGCAATGAGATCTAACTGCAAGGCAGCAGCAAAGCTGGGGGAGGGGTGCCCGCCATTGCTGAGGCTTAAGTAGGTAAACAAAGTGGCTGGGAAGTTCGAACTGGGTGGAGCCCACCACAGCTCAAGGAGGCCCACCTGCCTCTGTAGACTCCACCTCCAGGGATAGGGCATAGCAGAGCAAAAGGCAGCAAAAAACTCTGCAGATTTAAATGTCCCGGTCTGGCAGCATTCAAGAGAGTAGTGGTTCTCCCAGAACGGAGTTTGAGATCTGAGACCAGACAGACTGCCTCCTCAAGTGGGTCCCTGATCCCTGAGTTGCCTAACCAGGAGGCACCCCCCAGTAGGGGCAGACTGACACCTCACATGGCTGGGTACCCCTCTGAGACGAAGCTTCCAGAGGAACGATCAGGCAGCAACATTTGCTGTTCAGCAATATTCACTCTTCTGCAGCCTCCGCTGATGATACCCAGGCAAACAGGGTCTGGAGTGGACCACCAGCAAACTCCAACAGAGCTGCAGCTGAGGGTCCTGACTGTTAGAAGGAAAACTAACAAACAGAAAGGACATCTACACCAAAACCCCATCTGTATGTTACCATCAACAAAGACCAAAGGCAGATAAAAGCACAAAGATGGGAAAAAAACAGAGCAGAAAAGCTGAAAATTCTAAAAATTAGAGTGCCTCTCCCCCTCCAAAGGAACTCAGCTCCTCGCCAGCAATGGAACAAAGCTGGATGGTGAATGACTTTGACGAGTTGAGAAAAGAAGGCTTCAGACAATCAAACTTCTCCGAGCTAAAGGAGGAAGTTCAAACCCATCACAAAGAAGCTAAAAACCTTGAAAAAAGATTGGACAAATGGCTAACTAGAATAACCAATGTAGAGAAGTCCTTAAATGACCTGATAGAGCTGAAAAACATGGCACAAGAACTACATGACAAATGCACAAGCTTCAGTAACCGATTCAATCAACTGGAAGAAAGGGTATCGGTGATTGAAGATCAAATGAATGAAATGAAGCGAGAAGAAAAGTTTACAGAAAAAGAGTAAAAAGAAATGAACAAAATCTCCAAGAAATATGGGACTATGTGAAAAGACCAAATCTACCTCTGATTGGTGTACCTGAAAGTGACGGGGAGAACGGAAACAAGTTGGAAAACACTTTGCAGGATATTATCCAGGAGAACTTCCACAAACTAGCAAGGCAGGCCAACATTCAAATTCAGGAAATACAGAGAACGCCACAAAGATACTCCTCAAGAAGAGCAACTCCAAGACAAGTAATTGTCAGATTCACCAAAGTTGAAATGAAGGAAAAAATATTAAGGGCAGCCAGAGAGAAAGGTCAGGTTACCCACAAAGGGAAGCCCATCATACAGATATCTCGGCAGAAACTCTACAAGCCAGAAGAGAGTAGGGGCCAGGATTCAACATTCTTAAAGAAAAGAATTTTCAACCCAGAATTTCATATCTAGCCAAAATAAGTTTCATAAGTGAAGGAGAAATAAAATCCTTTACAGACAACCAAATGCTGAGAGATTTTATCACCACCAGGCCTGCCCTACAAGAGCTCCTGAAGGAAGCACTAAACATGGAAAGGAACAACCAGTACCAGCCATTGCAAAAACATGCCAAAATGAAAAGACGATCGATGCTAGGAAGAAACTGCATCAACTAATGAGCAAAATAACCAACTAACATAATAATCACAGGATCAAATTCACACACAACAATATTAATCTTAAATGTAAATGGCCTAAATGCTCCAATTAAAAAAAAAACACAGATTGGCAAATTGGATAAAGAGTCAAGACCCATCAGTGTGCTGTATTCAGGAGACCCATCTCACGTGCAGAGACACACGTAGGCTCAAAATAAAGGGATGGAGGAAGATCTACCAAGCAAATGGAAAACAAAAAAAAAGGCAAGGGTTGCAATCCTAGTCTCCAATAAAACAGACTTTAAACCAACAAAGATCAAAAGAGACAAAAAAGGCCATTACATAATAGTGAAGGGATCAATTCAACAGGAAGAGCTAACTATCCTAAATATATATGCACCCAATACAGGAGCACCCAGATTCATGAAGCACTCCTTAGAGACTTACAAAGAGACTTAGACTCCCAAACAACAATAATGTTTGGGAAACTTTAACACCCCACTGTCAACATTAGACAGATCAACAAGACAGAAAGTTAACAAGGATATATAGGAATTGAAATCAGCTCTGCACCAAGAGAACCTAATAGACATCTACAGAACTCGCCACCTCAAATCCACAGAATATACATTCTTCTCAGCACCACATCGCACCTATTCCAAAATTGACCACATAGTTGGAAGTAAAGCACTCTTCAGCAAATGTAAAAGAACAGAAATTATAACAAACTGTATCTCAGACCACAGTGCAATCAAACTAGAACTCAGGCTTGAGAAAGTCACTCAAAACTGCTCAACTACATGGAAACTGAACAACCTGAATGGCTACTGGGTACATAACGAAATGAAGACAGCAATAAACATGTTCTTTGAAACCAATAAGAACAAAGATACAGCATACCAGAATCTCTGGGACACATTTAAAGCAGTGTGTAGAGGGCAATCTACAGCACTAAATGCCCATAAGAGAAAGCAGAAAAGATCTAAAACTGACACCCTAACATCACAATTAAAAGAACTAGAGAAGCAAGAGCAAATACATTCAAAAGCTAGCAGAAGGCAAGAAATAACTAAGATGAGAGCAGAACTGAAGGTGATACAGACCCAAAAAACACCCTTCAAAAAATCAATGAATCCAGGAACTGGTTTTTTGAAAAGATCAACAAAATGGATAGACCACTAGCAAGACTAATAAAGAAGAAAAGAGAGAAGAATCAAATAAAAATAAAATAAAAAATGATAAAGGGGATATCACCACTGACCCCACAGAAATAAAAACTACCATCAAAGAATACTATAAACACCTCTATGCAAATAAACTAGAAAAACTGGAAGAAATGGATAAATTCCTGGACACATACACTCTCCCAAGACTAAACCAGGAAGAAGTTGAATCCCTGAATAAACCAATAACAGGGTTTGAAATTGAGGCAATAATTAATAGCCTACTAACCAAAAAAAGTCCAAGACCAGACGGATTCACAGCCAAATTCTACCAGAGGTACAAGGAGGAGCTGGTACCATTCCTTCTGAAACTATTCCAATCAATAGAAAAAGAAGGAATCCTCCCTAACTCATTTTATGAGGCCAACATCATCCTGATACCAAAGCCTGGCAGAGACAAAACAAAAAAAGAGAATTTTAGACCAATATCCCTGATGAACATCGATGCAAAAATACTGAATAAAATACTGGCAAACCGAATCCAGCAGCATATCAAAAAGCTTATCCACCATGATCAAGTGGGCTTCATCCCCGGGATGCAAGGCTGGTTTGACATATGCAAATCAATCAATGTAATCCAGCGTATAAAAATAATCAAAGACAAAAACCACATGATTATCTCAATAGATGCAGAAAAGGTCTTTGACAAAATTCAACAGCCCTTCATGCTAAAAACTCTCAATAAATTCAGTATTGATGGAACATATGTGAAAATAATAAGAGCTATTTACGATAAACCCACAGCCAATATCACACTGAATGGGCAAAAACTGGAAGCATTCCCTTTGAAAACTGGCACAAGACAGGGATGCCCTCTCTCACCACTCCTAATCAACATAGTGTTGGAAGTTCTGGCCAGAGCAATCAGGCAGGAGAAAGAAATAAACGGTATTCAATTAGGAAAAGAGGAAGTCAAATTGTCCCTGTTTGCAGATGACATGATTGTATATTTAGAAAACCCCGCTGTCTCAGCCCCAAATCTCCTTAAGCTGATAAGCAAATTCAGCAAAGTCTTGGGATACAAAATCCATGTGCAAAAATCACAAGCATTCCTATACACCAATAACAGATAAACGGAAAGCCAAATCATGGGTGAACTCCCATTCACAATTGCTTCAAAGAGAATAAAATACCTAGGAATCCAACTTACAAGGGATGTGAAGGATCTCTTCAAGGAACACTACACCACTGCTCAATGAAATAAAAGAGGACACGAACACATGGAAGAACATTCCATGCTCATGGGTAGGAAGAATCAATATAACAAAAATGGCCATACTACCCAAAGTAATTTATAGATTCAATGCCACCCCATTAAGCTACCAATGACTTTCTTCACAGAATTGGAAAAAACTACTTTAAAGTTCATATGGAACCAAAAAAGAGCCTGCATTGCCAAGACAATCCTAAGCCAAAAGAAGAAACCTGGAGGCATCATGCTACCTGACTTCAAACTATACAACAAGGCTACAGTAACCAAAACAGTGTGGTACTGGTACCAAAACAGAGATATAGACCAGTGGAACAGAACAGAGCCCTCAGAAATAATACCACACATCTACAACCATCTGATCTATGACAAACCTGACAAAAACAAGAAATGGGGAAAGGATTCCCTATTTAATAAATGGTGCTGGGAAAACTGGCTAGCCATATCTAGAAAGCTGAAACTGGATCCCTTCCTTATACCTTATATGAAAATTAATTCAAGATGGATTAGACTTAAATGTTAGATCTAAAATCGTAAAAGCCCTAGAAGAAAGCCTAGGCTATACCATTCAGGACATAGGCATGGGCAAGGACTTTATGTTTAAAACACCAAAAGCAATGGCAACAAAAGCCAAAATTGACAAATAGGATCTAATTAAGCTAAAGAGTTTCTGCACAGCAAAAGAAACTACCATCAGAGTGAACAGGCAACCTACAGAATGGGAGAAAATTTTTGCAATCTACTCATCTGACAAAGAGCTAATATCCAGAACCTATAAAGAACTCAAACAAATTTACAAGAAAAAAACAAACAACCCTATCAAAAAGTGGGCAAAGTATATGAACAGACACTTCTCAGAAGAAGACATTTATGCAGCCAACACACACATGAACAAATGCTCGTCATCAGTGGTCATCAGAGAAATGTAAATCAAAACCACAATGAGATACCATCTCACACCAGTTACATTGGTGATCACTAAAAAGTCTGGAAACAACAGGTGCTGGAGAGGATGTGGAGAAATAGGAACACTTTTACACTGTTGGTGGGACTGTAAACTAGTTCAACCATTGCGGAAAACAGTGTGGTGATTCCTCAAGGATCTAGAACTAGAAATACCATTTGACCCAACCATTCCATTACTGGATTATAAATCATGCTGCTATAAAAACACACGCACATGTATGTTTATTGCGGCACATGTATGTTTATTGTGGCACTATAATCCCAAAGGATTATAAATCATGCTGCTATAAAGACACATGCACATGTATGTTTATTGCGGCACTATTCACAATAGCAAACACTTAGAACCAACCCAGATGTCCACCAATGACAGACTGGATTAAGAAAATGTGGCACGTATACACCATGGAATACTATGCAGCCATAAAAAAGGATGAGTTCATGTCCTTTGTAGGTACATGGATGCAGCTGGAAACCATCATTCTCAGCAAACTGTTGCAAGAACAGAAAACCAAACACCACATGTTCTCACTCATAGGTGGGAACTGAACAATGCGATCACTTGGACACAGGAAGGGGTACATCACACACCGGGGTCTGTCATGGGGTGGAGGGAGTGGGGAGGGATAGCATTAGGAGATATACCTAATATAAATGACGAGTTAATGGGTGCAGCACACCAACATGGCACATGTATACATATACAATAAACCTGCACATTGTGCACATGTACCCTAGAACTTAAAGTATAATAAATAAATAAATAAATAAAAGTATATGTAAAATCAAGAGGTTCAAGCAAAGCAAATGGAAGTCTAAATAATCAAACGCAACTCCCCAGGTTCTTCCTTCTCTTCTAGAAAGTGAACCACCAGCTCAGAATACGTGAGATTCAGAGAGTTCCTGACATAGCAAAAGTGTTTATACCGTAAAATATGTCCAGTTTTTTACTCCAGAGTGTCGAAGAGTCTTTGTGCTATTATCCAGGAAGCCATGCCTTAGATCCTGGGTTCTACTTACTATAATCTTTAACCAAGAACATCCTGTTAAGGGGATTTAAGACATAAAAATGTATTTGTATATTTATTCATAGGTCTAATTGAGATTAGGTCAGGTCACTTGTTTCTTTTTCTTTTTTTTCCAAATATTTTCTTCTTTGCACCTGTGCAAAATAGATTGTAGGCCAGCTGCTCTCTCTCCCATGCTGTAAGTAGAATTGTTGTAGAAGACTTTAAAAAAAATTAGTTCCTGCACTAACCCAGATTTGATTCCCCTTTCATGTGATTTTGCCAGTTTAATCTTGACAATGATCTGCCCTCTAGTTTAAATGATATTTTGGCATTATTTCATGAGACAGCAAGCTCCCCTACAGTCGTCTATCTTTCATAAAAATTCTGGATTTTTTTATGTTGATTTGAATGTATATTTTGGAAATCTTAATAATGTTCCCACATGTAAGAAAAATATTTAAACTGACATCAAGAGACAAAGAACATATTTAAACGGATAGAAATTCAGTAACTAATTGTTTAAGTTAAAACCATTTTTAAATATGCTATATTAAGGATAGAAAAGTCACCCAAACATGTACTATGAACATTTTAATGCAAGGTAGAAATTGAATGGATTCTACTGTCTACATACACAGGATGCATTTACATTAAGACTATGATGATTTTAAAAGACCTATATGCTTAGAGTTGTTAAATTAAGTAAGGAGCAGTCATAAACAAGAAAACTGATGTGTCATCCAGGAAACAGATGCTAAAATTAAACTTTAAAGTAATTAAGTCTCCTGTTAAATTTTAATAAAAGCATTACATTTTTCCTGCAACATTTGGAATGGGAATTATTAATACTTGCTTTGAAACAGTTTATCTTTTCTTTGATAGTATTCCTTATATAATTCTTCGTTGCGAATGTTAAAGAAAATTTCAGTACTGCCTATTTGACTATTTTTATGTTTCAAAAGAATCTCTTGGGATTGCACTTTTTTGAAATATATTTGAACTTTTTTGAAATATATTTGAAAATATATTGTATTTTACCCGAATGCTTAGATTCTAATGTGAAATTATATGATTCAAGGATTTTCTTCAAAATGATCTGGGATGATAACATAACTCCAACAAGATTTGAAATAAGTTGATAATTATTAATGTGATTTATAGGTGCTTGAGGTTTATTATATCATTCCTCTACTTGAGAAATTTATGCTTGAACATTTTTATAAAAGGCTTTAAAAGTTAAAAGTGGGCCATCAGGTATAACTCCCAGTGCAATCCCTCCCCCCTCCCCCCTCCCCATAATGGCTGCAGCACACCAACATGGCACAAGTATACATATGTAACAAACCTGCACGTTATGCACATGTACCCTAGAACTCAAAGTATAACAATAAAAAATAAAAAATAAAAATAAATAAAAAATTAAAAAAAAAAAAAAAAAGTGGGCCATGATTCCTGTTAGGTATTCTCTTGGTACCTTAGTACCTTCATTCTAAGAAATACCTTCACCATTTATTGCCAAGAATTTTCTTTTTCAGTTCTGATTTAACACTATAAGTTAAAAATATTTGATGAGCTGTTTATCTTGTTGTTTATGAGACTTGGCTTTTTATCCCATCACTCTGAGTCTCTCAATGCTGTTTACAAAAAAGTAATTTCCTGAACACTTCAAGAAAGAGCTTCGGACATTTCAATTTTGTTGTTACTATTTTAGAAAAAGGAAAGAGACTTAAAAACTTGCTCAAAGTCACAAAGCAATTGCTGTAAAAATCAGCCCGGGAAACCAAAACTTCATGGTCCTGGAAATGAGTTCTAATCATTGAAGGTTGCCTTGATTGAGACTAAATTTGAACTGTTACTTTGATTGAGACAGAATTAGATTATAGACAGGCCCATGCTTTCCCATGCTAGAATTCTTTTCTCTGAGATCTTTGGTATTTATGCACTAATTCAAATGAATCACCTCCAAATTTAAATTGAAAACATGTTTGGCAAGAACTACAGCTTTATGGATCCATGCAGAAACTTTCTGGGAGTGTTCTCTATCAGTCATAGTCCTATGACTCATATCGGTCATCATGAGTAATGCCTGTCAAAGTCATCACCATAGACCCTATCTGAAAAATCAATGCTATGCACCCTAGTGTGGTAAGTTGCAGTGGTTAATGAGATTGATGTTGTCATATCCAGGAGAACAGTTAAGTTCTTATAATTATTTTTAGACCTAATAGGGAGAGTATTTCCTATTCTGTTAGCCATAATTATTCTCTAATGAATAAATGATAAAACACTGAGTCCATATATTAAGCTTCGACTGAAATACATATTTTTCAGGGCTGATTTCAAGTTCATTTCATTAAAACAGATTTCCCAGGGGAACAGAATGTCAATGTACTGCCCTGAAAAAGAGGTTGAGATATTAAATGTGTTTACATTTTGCCACTTGCCCTTGATTAACCAAATGTAGTACAGAATATTTTGATTTAAAGTTCATAGTTCATCCAAGGTTCATAAACATCATGAAATTATTTCATACCTCACTCTGAAAAAGTAAAATGAAATGGTAATTGTCATTCCTATTTAAACATTTAATTTTTATGCTGTGTAACAAATTATCACAAACTTAAAGGCTTATAACAGTACACATTTATTAGTTCACAGTTCTCTAAGTCAGAGGTCCTGCTCAACATGGCTGAGTTCTCTGCTCAGAATATCACAAGGCTGAAATCAAGGTATCAGCCAGACTGAGTTCTTGTTTGAAGATCTGGGAAAAATCTCATTTCATGGTCATTCTTTATATAGACAAAATTCACCTCCTTGCTGTTGTAAGAGTCAGGACCCATTTTTCTTGCTTGCTATCAGCTAGGTCCATTCTCAGCTCCCTGAACCTGCCGACATTCCTTGCCACGTAACCTCTTTCACCTCCAAGTCAGCAGCTATGGGTCAAATCCTTTCATGCTTTCTATCTCTAATTTCATCTTCTGTAACTAGCCAAAGAAGAGGCTCTGCTTTTAAAGGGTTCAATTGATTAAATCTGACCCACATGAGTAATCTCCCCATTTTAGGGTCAACTGATTTGGGACTTTAACTGCATCTGCAAAGTTTCTTTGCGACAGTACTTAGATTACTATTTGAGTAACTGGGACAAGGTGTATATGCACCAGGGGCATTCTTAGACTCCTGCGTGTCACAAATTGTGTTATATAAAAATGAAATATTAATATATCTTCTGCATTCTGGTATTCATACCAAATTATCCATATGACAGTTCCTTATATACCTTAATAACTTATTAATATATACACTTCTATCAAGTATTAGAGATTGGAATTTTGTTTGGCTTGCTTTGGTTTTTATTTATTCCGGTTGTTTTTAAATTGCTTATTTTTAGTTGGAGATATATATATGTATGTATGTATATGTGTGTGTATATGTGTGTGTGTGTGTGTGTGTGTATCTCTCTTCAGTTGGAAATATATTAAAACCGTTATATACAACAGTTTTCACCTTTGTAATATAGACCCAGATTTTGCAATTCATTGTTTTGCCAATGTACCAATACAGTTAGGCTAAAGCATGCACTCTTATTTGCTAGCTCAGTGGCCTTCTAAGCAATTTTACAGGAACTCAATATGATTGTTTATGACAAATGGTAGTACTGTATATAGATTTAGAACAGTACAAATCTAATTGATTACTGAAAATAGAGTCTACAACTACACTAGTCTACTAAGTACTATCTGTAAATGAAGACTGTGATAATGGTCCTCCAGATCTCTGTGATACTAATACTTTGTTTAGTACAAGAATTTCTAGTTTACTCCTGAAATGAAAATAAATCTGATTGTTTTATTACTATCCTTCTCCTTTCTAATTATAGGAAGAATTTTTCTCTGAAAAAGTATTATGTAAACTCAAGGTCTATCATGACTCAAAGTTCCTTTGACTTATCAAAGTGGCTCAAAAATAATCATATTTTAAAACTTCGATTTGTATTGCGTTTGTATTGATTAGTGGCAGACATAGTTACACATGTAATAATATCTAAGAGGAAATAGCATATCATCATAAAAATTCTTGCCCTTAAGAAATAATGTATTTTCTAGGAAACAAGTTTTTTTACCATGTCCAAAGGAACTAAGTTTTTTGCATAAGAAAAAAACATTATTTCATAATTCTGTATATATTAGAATTTGGTCATGAACAGTGGTAGGGAAAACTCATTGAGGAGCTGGACCAGAAAAGGTAGATCTAAAATCAAATACAAAATAATTGGTTGAAATGAGCCTGAAATCCAGGGCCGCAAGCCAAGATAGAGATAACACCCAAGATGCCAAATCAATGAATCAGAACCAATATCCAAAGATACAGATTGTGGAAACACCTAGTTAAAAATAGAGTCTGCATACCAGTAAGGCTTCAAAAGCAAAGATCTTGACTGCATATAAAAAGAGTAATATTATAAACCATAAATCAGATTATTCTTAAATTCTTCAAAATCTCCCCATTTTACTTAGAATACAATTCAAATTCCCTGATGTATCTATCAGGATTCAGTTGGTAGAATAAGAACCACTCTATAAATATGTTCTATAAGGATTTAATTTAGGAATCAGGGGTTTACACAACTGTTTCGGGAGCTAGGGCTGCATGAGTCAAAGGAGCTGCCATTAGAGGATGGCAGCTGACACCAAAGCATGGAACACTAATGTTCTCAGGAAAATTTGTTTATTGCCTCGAACAAGATGCACTTAATTTTTTTATACTGTTCTTGTATCCCAAGACCCTGCTAAACATGTTAATCAGTTACAGTCATTATTGGAGTGGTTTTCTACATAAGGCATCATATCATATGAGAATAAAGAAGTTAAATTTCTTCCTTTTCAATGTGTTTAGTACCAACCTCAAATGTTACTTGCTTTATGAGTCAGTCTACTTTTAATATAAATGGCCAGGCAGTTAATATTTTTCTTTTTGCAGACCATACATTCTCTATCACAGCTACTCTGCTGTTCAACTCAGCTGCTGTATTGCAAAAGCCACTATGTAAACAAAAGGGTTTAACCAAGATACAAAGTAAATATTTACAAAGACAGTGACAGACTAGATTGGGTTCATGGGATATAGTTAGTTGACTCCTAACTTATTGCACCCACTAAAACCTTATTAAATGTTGAAAAAGAAGGGGAAAAGGTGAACATCATCATTTCTAATTTTGGGAGGAAATAATTTAGTCTTTCACTAGTAAATATGACATTAGTTGTCGGTTTTTGGCAGGTGTCTTTTATTGGGTGGAGGAAGTTCCCCAGTCTTCCAAGTTTGCTGAGAGATTTTTGTTGTTGTTAATGGGTGTTGGATTTTTTAAAAACTTTTCTGTGTCTAATGAAATAATAACATGCTTTTTGTCTTTTATCCTACTAATATATAGTATCATATTAATTGATTTTTGAATTTTAAACTAAACGTGAATGCTGAAATAAGTCCCATTGAATCATAGTATATAATCTTTTTATAATATGTTGATAGATTTGGTTTCTAATATTTTGTTAAGAGATTTTGGTCTGTGATTTTCTTTTCTGTAATGTGTCTGCCTTTGGGAGCACAGTAATAAAACATGGCAGAATGAGTTGGGATGTGAAGTTTGTGAAGAATTGGTAAAATTTTTTCTTTACATATTTGATATAATTAACCAGTAAGGCATCTGGACCTGTTAATTTATTTGAAAAAGGATTTGTAATTACTAAGTCAGTCTTTACTTGTTATGAGTTTATGCAAATTTTCTATTTCTTATTGTGTTAGGTTTAGTAATTTCTGTCTTTTTAGGAATTTTTCCATTTCATCAAAACTCATAAATACATTCATAATATCCTATTATAGCCTATTTAATTTCCATGGGATTCTATGTCCCTTTTTTCATTTCTAATTTTGTCAGTTTGTGTCTTCAGTCATTTATTTTCTTGATTACTCTAGCTAAAGTTTAACAATTTTATCTTTTCCAAAACCTATTTTGGTTTTATTAATTATCCCTATTACTGTTCTGTATTCTATTTTATGGTTCTAATTCATGTTAATCTGTATCATTGCATTCCTTGTAGTTGATTTGGGTTAAGTTTATGACTTTTACCTAGTTTGTTAGGGGCAAACAGATTATTGATTTGAATTTTTTTCTTCACTAATATATAAGGTGTCTCAAGCTATAAATTTCTCTAAGCACTGGCTTAACCATATCAATTACACTTTGTGTTTTTATTTTCATTAAGACCAAAATATTTTCTATTTTACCTTGTGATTAATTCTCTGACTCATGACTTACCTAAAAAATGCTTATAATTTTGTAATATTTGGCAATTTCCCCAATTTTTTTCTTTTGTTAATTTCTAATTTGATCCTAATGTGTTCATTTGATTTGAGACCTGATTAATATGTTGAGATTTGTTTTTGTCTAGTATATGGGCTATTGTGAAGGATTATCTACACGTATTTTAAAAGAATGCTTATTATCTTGTTAATATATGAAGTATATATAAATTTGAGTTGCCAAGTTTGTTGAAAATGTTGATCAGATTTTCTGTATACTTTCTGATTTTTGCCCAGCATTCTATATTAATTTTCAGATTTAGGAATTAAATTATCCAACAATTATTATTGAATTGTGTATTTCTCTTTTTAATTCTGTTTGTGCTTTACTTAATTTGGGGCTATCTTGTTAAAGGTGTATACATTTATAATTTTGATGTCTTTAAAATATATTGGCCATTTATCATTAGGTAATATCCTTCTCTTTGATTAGTACTATTCTTGTCTTATTGTCTATATTGTATATTATAAAAATAGCCACTCCAGTTCTTTTAAGGTGACTGTTTACATAGTGGATTTTTTTCTTTTTCCGTTCTTTTACTTTCTACCTATTTGTGTTTTTAATCTATCGTGTGTCTCTCCTACACAGCATATAGTTGGATCTTGATTTTTTTATTCAGGATGACAATCTCTGCCTTTGAACGTGAGTTATCAGCCCATTCACATTTAATATAATTATTAATATGATTTAATTTGTTTATTTATTTTTGTTATTATTATTTTTTGAGACAATATGTCACTCTGTCACCTAGGCTAGAGTGCAGTGTTGACACCTCTGGCTGTCTGCAACTACCACCTCCCAGAATCAAGTTATCCTCCTTCCTTAGCCTCTCAAGTAGCTGGGACTATAGACCATGCCACCACACCCAGCTAATTTTTGTATTTTTTCATAGAGACAGGGTTTTGCCAGGCTGGTCTCAAACTCCTGAGCTCAAGTAATTCGCCCACCTCAGCCTCCCAAAAAGCTGGGATTACAGGTGTGAGCCACCACCCTTGACCTGATATGGATGAATTTACACTTGCCGTTTGATTCACGTCTTGTTTCTTCATTTGTTTCTCTGTTCCTCCTTTACTGCCTTTTTTGTGCTTAGTAAAAATATTTAGTTTAACATATTAATATATCTTGACATATTGCTACATTTGTTATTTTCTTAGCAACTAATCTAATTTAGAGACATGGAGACAAGGAGATGATTTGGAGCTTTAAAATTTGACTGCCCTGCTGGATTTCGAACTTGCATGGGCTCTCTAACCCCTTTGTTTGGCCAATTTATCACATTTGGAATGACTGTAGTTACCCAATACCTGTATCCCCGTTGTAGCTAGGAAGTAACTAGCTTCCTTTTGACTTTACAGGCTCACAGGTCGAAGGGACTTGCCTTGTCTCAGATGAGACTTTGGACTGTGGACTTTGGGGTTAATACTGAAATGAGTTAAGACTTTAGGAGACTCCTGTGTAGGCATGATTGGTTTTGAAATGTGAGGACATGAGATTTGGAAGGGCCAGGAGTAGAATGATATGGTTTGGTTGTGTCCCCACACAAATCTCAACTTGAATTTTTCTCCTAGAATTTCCACGTGTTGTGGGAGGCATCCAGGGGGAGGTAGCTAAATCATGGGGGAGCAGTCTTTCCCATGCTATTCTCATGATAGTGAGTAAGTCTCACAAGATCTGATGGGTTTATTAGAGGCTTCTGCTTTTGCTTCTTCCTCATTTTCCCTTGCCGCCACCATGTAAGAAGTGCCTTTCACCTCCTGCCATTATTCTGAGGCCTACCCAGTCATGAGGAAATGTAAGTCCAATTAAGCCTCTTTTTCTTCCCAGTCTCAGTTATGTCTTTGTGAGCTGCATGAAAACATACTAATAGAGATGTCTAGTCTGCAAATATTTTTTCCCATTCTGTAGGTTATCTGTTTACTCTCTCGATGGTTTCCTTTGCTGTGCAGAAGCTCTTTAATTAGGTCCCATTTATCAATTTTTGTTTTTGTTGCATTTGCCTTTGGCATCTTCATCATGAAATCTTTGCCAGGTCGTATGTCCATAATGATATTTCCTAGGTTATCTTCCAGGGTTTTTATGGTTTGCGGTTTTATATTTAAGTCTTTGATCCGTCTTAAGTTGATTTTTGTATATGGTGTAATGAAGTGGTCCAGTTTCAATTTTTTGCGTATGACTAACCAGTTATCCTAGGACAATTTATTGAATAGGGAGTCCTTTCTTCATTGCTTATTTTTGTCAGCTTTGTCAAAGATCAGATGGCTGTAGGTGTGGGGCTTTATTTCTGGGCTCTCTATTCTGTTCCATTGGTTTATATGTCTGTTTTTGTACCAGAACTATGCCATTTTGGTTATTGTTCCTCTGTATTATACTTTGAAGTTAGGTAATCTCATGCCTCCAGCTTTGTACTTTTTGCTTTGGATTGCTTTGTCTATTAAGGTGCTTTTTTGGTTGCATATGAATTTTAGAATAGTGTTTTTTTCTAATTCTGTGAAAAGTGGCATTGATAGTTTTATAGGAATAGCATTGAATCTGTAAATTGTGTTAACAATATTGATTCTTCCTATCCGTGAGCATGGAATGTTTTTCCATTTGTTTGTGTCAACTCTGATTTCTTTCAGTAATGTTTTGTACTTCTCCTTGTAGAGATTTTTCACCTTCCTAGTTAGCTGTGTTCCTAGGTATTTTATTTTGTGTGCATGGCTATTGTAAATGGGGTTGCATTCTTGATTTAACACAACTTGGATGTTGCTTGTGCATAGAATTGCTACTGATTTTTGTACATTGATTTTGTATTCTGAAACTTTGCTGAAGTTGTTTATCAGATTAGGAGCTTTTGGGCAGAAATTAGAGGTTTTCTAGGTAGAAAATCATATTGTCTGCAAACAGAAATATTTTGACATCTTCTTATTTGGATGCCTCGTATTTATTTGTCTTGCTTGATTGCTCTGGCTAGGACTTATAGTACTATATTGAACAGAAGTAGTGAGAGTGAGCATACTTGTCTTGCTCCAGTTTTCAAAGGAAATGCTTCCAGCTTGTGCACATTCTGTACGATGTTGGCTCTGGGTTTGTCATAGATGGCTCTTACTATTTTGAGGTATGGTTCTTCAATGCCTAGTTTGTTGAGACATTTTAACATGATGTTTAATTTTACTGAAAGATTTTTTTGCATCTATTGAGATGATCACGTGTTTTTTGTTTTCAGTTCTGTTTATGTGATAAATCACATTTGTTGATTAGCATATGTTGAAACAATCTTGCATAAAGCCTACTTGGTCACGGTGGATTAGGTGTTTGATGTGCTGCTGGATTTGGTTTGCTAGTATTTTGTTGAGGATTTTTGCACCTATATTTATCAAGTATATTGGCCTGCAGTTTTCTTTTTCTATTGTGTTTCTGCCAGGTTTCAGTATCAGAATGATGCCGCCCTCATACAATGAGTTAGGCAGGAATCCCTCGTCCTCAGTTTTTGGAATACTTTCAGTAGGAGTGGTACCAGTTTTTCCTTGTACATCTGGTAAAATTTAGCAGTAAATACATCTGGTCTTAGGCTTTTTCTGGTTGGTAGGCTTTAATTACTGATTCAATTTCAGAACTTGTTATTGGTCTACTTGGGGAATTCCATTTAGTCCTGATTCAATCTTGGGAGGTTGTATGTTTACAGGTATTTACCTATTTATTCTAGGTTTTCTGGTGTGTGTTCATAGAGGTGTTCATACTAGTAGGTCCGAGGGTTTTTTGCATTTCTGTGGAGTCAGTGATAATGCCCTCTTTGTCATCTGATTGTGTTTATTTGGACCTTCTCCCGTTTTTTTGTTTTTAGTAGTCTAGCTATGGTCTGTCAACCTTATTTATTCTTTCAAATAATCAGTGCCTGGATTTGTTGATCTTTTGTATTGTTTGTCATGTCAATTTCTTTCAGTTCAGCTATGATTTTGGTTTCTGCTAGCTTTAGGATTGGTTTGCTCTCAGCTTTCTAGTACCTCTAGGTGTGATGTTGCGTGGCTAATTTGAGATCTTTCTAACTTTTTGATGTGGGTGTTTGGTGCTATAAACTTTCCTCTTTATACTGTTTTAACCATGTCCCAGAGAATCTGGTATGTTGTAACTTTTTTCTCATTAGTTTCAAAGAATTTGATTTGTCTTAACTTTATCATTCACCCAAAAGTCATTCCAGAGCAGGTTGTTTAATTTCCACGTAATTGTATGGTTTTGAGTGATTTTCGTAGTACTGATTTCTACTTTTATTGCACTGTGGCCTGAGAGTGTGTTTGGTATGATTTCAATTCTTTTGTATTTGCTGAGGATTGTTTTATAGCTGATCGGTCAATTTTCAGTATGTGCCAGGTGCAAGTGAGAAGAATCTATATTCTCTTATGTTTGGGTAGTGAGTTTTGTAGATGTCTGTGAGATCCATTTGAATAAGTATCGACTTCAGAGCCTGAACATCTTTGTTAGTTTTCTGCCTCAATGATCTGTCTAATTGTGTCAGTGGGGTGTTGAAGTCTCCCACTGCTGTTTTGTGGTTATCTAAGTATCTTCTTAGGTCTCTAGGAACTTTTTTATGAATCTGGGTGCTTCTGTGTTTGGTGTATATATATTTAGGTTAGGTCCTCTGGTTGAATTGAGCCCTTTGCCATCACGTAATGACAGTTTTTTGTCTTTTTTTTTTTTTATCTTTGTTGGTTTAAGGTCTGGTTTTTTTCTGAAATTAGAATAGTAACACCTGTCTCATTACATTTTTCTATTTGCTTGGTAGATTTTCCACCATCCCTTAACTTTGAGCAAGTTGAGTCTTGCTTCTTTATCCAACTTGCCACTCTGTGTCTTTTATTTGGGCATTTAGCCCATTTGCATTTAAGGTCAATATTGATATGGGCAGATTTGATCCCGCCATCATGTCATTAGCTGGTTATTATGCAGACATGATTTTGCTGTTGCTTTATTGTGTGAATGATACATGTACTTAAGTGTGTTTTTGTGGGGACCAGTAATGGTCTCTCCTTTCTATGTTTAGCACTCCTTTACAGATCTCTTATAAGTCAGGTATGGTGGTAATGAATTCCCTTAGTATTTGCTTGTTTGAAAAGGAGTATATTTCTCCTTCACTTATGAAGCTTAGTTTAAGCAGATAAAAAATTATTGGTTGGAATTTCTTTTATTTAAAAATGTTAAATATAGGCCCCCAATCTCTTCTGGCTTGTAGGATTTCTACAGAAAGACTCACTGTGAGCCAGATGGGGTTCCCTTTGTCGGTGGCTTGCCGTTTATCTCTAGCTGACTTAAGCATTTTTTTCATTTATTTTGACCATAGAAAATCTGATGACTGTGTGTCTTCAGAATGATCATTTTGTTAGTCAGTGTTCTCCAGAGGAACACAACTAATGGGGGATATATATATATACACACACACACACACACATATATATATATATATAGTATTAACTCACATGATCACAAGGTCCCACAATAGGCCTGTGAGGAGCAAGAAGAGCCAGTCCAAGTCCAAAAACTGAAGAACTTAGAGTCTGATGTTTGAGGGCAGGAAGCATCTAGCACGGGAGAAAGATGTAGGCTGGGAGGGTCATCTTGTATAGTATCTTTCAGGGATTATCTGCATTTCCTGAATTTGAATGTTGGCCTCTTGGGGAATTTTTCATGGATGATATCTTCAAATACGCTTTCCAAGTTGCTTGCTTTATCTCCCTCTCTTTCAGGGACACCAGTGAGTCATAGATTTAGTCTCTTTACGTAATCCCATATTCCTCAGAGATTTTGTTCATTCTCCGTTATTGCTTTTTCTTTCTTATTGTCTGACTGACTTATTTCGAAGAACTGGTCTTTGAGCTCTGAGACTCTTTTCTTGGCTGCATTGTTTCTTCTGTTAAAACCCATAATTTTATTATTAAATTCTCCAAGGAGTTTTCAGCTCTATTAGATCAATTTGGTTCTTTCTTACAATGGTCATTTCGTCTTTTATCTCCTGTATTATTATATTCCTCATATTCTTTGGTATTCTTTGGATTAATTTTCTACTTTCTCCTGAATCTTGGTGATCTTCATTCCTCTCCATGTTCTGAATTCTATTTCCATCATTTCAGCCATTTCAGCCTAGTTAAGAACCTGGGGAATTAGTTTGGTCACTTGGGGTGAGAAAACACTCTGGCATTTTGAGTTGCCAGAGCTCTTGTGTTGTTTTTATCTCATCTTTGTGGGCTGATATTCCTTTAATCTTTGATATTAATGTCCTTTGAATGAGATTTTTTGTTTTTATCTTCTTTGATGCCCTTGGGGATTTTATTGTCATGTAAGGTGGTTTCAGTTGACTGGCTTCATTTCTGAAAGATTTTCAGGAGCTACTGCTCAGCTCAGCACTCCTGAGCTGTGTGCTCTAACTCTGAGGAGGTTGGTACCAGGCTCCCAGCTTTGTTCTCTTTCCCCTCGAGGTTAGGAACCTGCTTCACTAGAGGCCAAGGTGTTCCCAGTTCTCTGGCCACAACACTGCAATGGGTGGTGCTAGCTAACGCGCTTCATCAGAGCAGTGGCCATGTGATCCATGCTCACTTATGTGTGTCGTCAGCCACGGCAGCATGGTGGGGCGCCTGCGCATTGCCTGTGGTGGGGTTCTGGCAGGAGTAGGGCTGCGGCATTCCTGTGCGCACTCACACTGGCAGCAGTGGCCACATGGTGGGAGCAGGGCACTGGCAGGAGCAGGGTCGTCAGCATCCATGTTTGCACTGAGGCCATCAGTGGTGGTGGCAGGAGCAGGGCATTTGCAGGTGCATGGTTGTGGCATCTGTGCACACATTCACACCAACTATAGTTCCACTGCAGAAGGGTAGTGCCACTGGCATCTGTTACATGCATTTACACTGGTGATGGTAACACAGCCAGGTGCCCACGTGTTAGCAGTTTGGCAGGACAGTGGGTGTGCTTATGCCATTATCAGTTGCATAGTGGGGTATGCACATATTCAGGGGGGTTAGACATGATATACCCATGTCTGCATGCCAGCAAAATGGGGGAATGGTCATTGGCGTGTGCCTACTGGCAAAGTGGCACAAGACAGGCTGCAGTTGAGGAGGGTACAGGTGGACTCTTATGCATCAATGGGAGCTGGTCTGCTGGAGCTCTCTGGTGGTCAACTGTGGTCTGCCAGTGAAGGAGCTAGGAACTGCCTCAGGAAGCACTCTGGTTGGGCATCCAAGACTGCCGCAAGCAGGTGTGACTAGACTGGATCCCCAAGAGAGGCTAGCAAACAAGGAGGTGCTCAGATCAGACTGGCCCTATCTCATGGGCAAGACCACCCTCCTCTATCCAGGTCCAAGAGTCACCCTAAGGTTAAAGTCTCCTAGAGGAGTATGGCAAACTTCACTTCTTCTGCACTGGCCCCATATTTCCATAGATTAATGGTCAGGCAGTTTTGTGTCATAAGCTGTGCTCAAACACTTTTATCCAAGAAAGCCTTCAACCTTCTTTCCAAGTATATGAGTGCTAGTTAGAGAGCGCATTAAAAGTTCGGAAGTTTTCAGGTACACTACAGGTATTACTGTCATCAGACCCTCTTGCTTTTTATCTGTGCATGCAGACCACCACTTTTCAGATATGCGAAATGTCTAGACCTTGTTCAATCTCCCACGCACATTTACAGACTTCCAGTTAGTTGAAGAAGCAGAAAAGTATAACAAGCCCTCTTACGGCTACCTCATTTTTTGGATCTCACCATTAAATTCACTTGTCTAGTGAACTTACTTTTCTAGTAAATTCACTTGTCTAGTTCACTTGTCTTCTGCTTGCTGTAGCCAAAATGATGATCTCAGACTAGCAGAACTATTGGCCTTCACTGGTGCTTTGTCATCAAGATCACTAATTTTACTGACAACACTGCTGAGCATTGGATGTTTCACCTTTCACTCAAAAGAGAGAGGCACCTCCAGTGGTGAAGCTTCTGTTTTTTCTGGCCTTCCCCATAATGCTAAAACTACTGCACCATCCAAACTGAGAGGAAAGGTAATAGCCCCAGGCAAGAATGAGACTGATTTTTACTGTATTTACACGATGTTCACTAATTTTTCATGAGTTCACACTTCTCACTTTGTTGCCTGCCTTTGGTAGATTTCCAGTTATGAAATGGTTATTTTTGACAATCTGTCCAGTTTTAAAGTTACATTTTGAGGAGAGAATTTGCTGATCTCATCTTTGAAAATTCTGATCTAAAGATCAGAAATTGCTGATCTTTCTATATCTGAGATGGAACTTTTAGTATCGCTCCTTCTTGTGCCATACTAAGAGTTCCACCGTAGATATGACATTTTTATCTAAAGTCAAGAGCTATCTTATATTTGTGTTGATGCTTTCAAGCAAAGTACTTCTATGTTTATGGTTTGTCTTCGCTTAAATGAGATTCTTAGAGGAAGTAATTTCCAGTTCCATTACCCAGATGAATGAGGACAACTCAGTAGTAAAAACAAGTACCAATTAGCTAAATGAAAAGTTCAAGCTGTGAACTTATCTTTAGGGCTAAATGCAATGATTTGAAGGGCGGCTGTGAGCGACAAAGTATACAAGCAGCACAAAGTAAATACTCTGGAGGTGAGACCTGTCAGTGTTGCTTTTATGTTGTTCACCATAAACTAAAGATAGATAGATTACAGATAGACAATGTATGTATGTATAAAAATAAGATATCTTATTTATGTGTGTATTTATAATATATAATCATATAATTTCCTCAGACTAGACTATAGATGGGATTGAATGCAGGTCGTTGAATTAATTGGAATAAGTTACTCTAAACAGATACAGTGATTTTATTTATGAAACAATTATCAAGTATAATCCTATTAACTAAGAATATAACATGTTTAATATAGCTTTCTTAAACATTTTTGATGTACATTTATCATAACAAAATTGCTGCTCTATAAGAAGTAGATAACGTTATATGGTTAAAAAGAAAATTAAAGATTTACAGTAATTTGATTTTTAAAAATGAAAAGCAACTAAAGTTGAGGGAAGTAAGCAATTTAAAAAATCTATTACTCTCACATATTGCTAAGAATGTGGGAAAATTATGAGACCTCTCTATATGCTGGTGGAAGAATAAATTTTTACAACCACTTGAAAGAACAATTTAGCATTATCTAATGAAGTTTTTTAAAAGCACAATCATACAACTCGTAATTCCATTCCTTCCAGGGAAACAAATACAAAGAAATCTCAATTAAACTGAAAGAACTATATCTAAATGTATTTAAACAGATAGATTTAAAATGTAAGTGGGAAAAAATAAGTTGTAGAAAGATATTAAGTATGTTTCCATTTATAGAATTTTTAAATGTATATTGTTTATGGGTACAAACATAAAAGGTTAAGGTTTAATAACAGAGAGTGGAGGAACATAACTCCAAATTTATAATAGAGGTTGACTCTCAGGAGGACATAAGAAAAATGTAGTATTGAAAAGAAGTAGAAAGGGCACTTCATATCTGTCATTAAAGTTTTATAAATTAAGAAAAAAATAATGGAGACATAACCTGCATTAATTCTCACTGATAGTATGGAGGTGTGGGTTATATATTTTCATATATATTTCTGTATTTTTAAAATATCTAACTTTTTAAAATGTGGTAAGATAATTTTGAAAGCAAATGGGGCTATAAAATAAATGACTGTTTGGTGTACCCATCTAAATTACCAGCTAATAATACCAACTAATACATTTCCAAGGTATTGCCTTAAGAAATAATAACAGGTGATGGAAATTTTAATAAGTCCATCTATACCAACTCTTCTCTAGCACTTACATTAACACATTACTTACATGTAGCATGTAACTATTTAAGACACTCCATATGATGCAAAAGGCATTTACATAGAGAGTCAATTAAAGCAAAACTTGACATATTATTTCTTCTTTAAAAATATGCCTTCACAACAGTTTAGGAGATCATGGGTTTCTTTTATTCTTCCACTATTTCCAAATAAAATGCTGCAATAAAGTCAGCACACTTTTCGGCTGACAATTTGCCTTCAGTGCCCACGCCTCCACAAAGCCTACCTTACCCTATATACTCCTTATTCCACAGCAATATTGAAACCCTAGATAACAATATATTTACATCCAAAGAGTTGAAAAGGCAATTTAAACACTTTAGATAGATTAAATAACAGCTTTTTGGCGTTAAAGCATGCTTATTTTTAACCTGATCTAGGAGTGAGGAGACTTAAGTCGTAACTCTGGATTTCTACTTTAGAAACCTGAGCTGATTTGGGCCTTGTCTCTAAGGGGGATGGGGAAAGAAGCAGAAGAACAGGTAACTTTAGTTCCCTTCCAGACATAAAATACTTGTCAAGTTATCTGGACAAGTCACTTAACATGGCTGTGCCTCAAGTTCTTTATCTTTAAAATACTAGCCAACTTACCTAGAAGGATTAGTGTAAAATTAAGAAATAACACATAGAACGTGCTTGGAACAATGTTTGGCTTATAACAAGCGCTTAGTAAGTGTTAGCTGTGATCATTAACATCATCCTCATCACCACCACCATCTCCATCATCCTCACTATTTGTGTTATATTATTAAGAGTTTTTTGTTGTTGTTGTTGCTGTTTGGTTTGTTGTTAGTGTTGTTTGGTTTGTTGCTGTTGTTGTTGTTGTTTTGAGATGGAGTTTTGTTCTTGTTGACCAGGCTGGCGGGCAATGGCGTGATCTCAGCTCACTGCAACCTCCACCTTCCGGGTTCAAGCGATTCTCCTGCCTCTGCCTCCTGTATAGCTGAGATTACAGGCATGTGCCACCGCGCCCCACTAATTTTATATTTTTAGTAGAGACGGGGTTTCACTATGTTGGTCAGGTTGGTCTCGAACTCCTGACCTCAGGTGATCCACCCACCTCAGCCTCCCAAAGTGCTGGGATTACAGGTGTGAGCCACAGTGCCCGGCCTCACTAAGAGTTTTAATAACCTAAAAACTTAGTTTTATAAAAATCATTTGAAACATTCACTTATTTATTGCATCTTTCAACATATTAATCTAACTACTTTAAACTTTCCTTATTTTTATTTAGATGAGGGATGCAAATCCAAAGAATAAAATATTTATGATAGCAATTATAACAAACATCCTTCAATTCCTCTGTGGAAAGAAAAAGCAGAACATAAATACACAAATGTATTGAGTAGAAATTACAGTGTTTCACTGGTATGCTTCTAGTAGAGGAAAATAAAGTTATGAGTAAATAGACAATGAAATCTATAAGACTGATCCTCACTTAATTCATCAGTTTTATGCTGCTTACCCACTTATTTCACCTTTATTACTAGAACTGTTGTCATGCTATGAAAGAACAAATTTCTTCCATTTTTTCCCATATTCACAGGTAATCTTCCCTTCATTATTTCAAATAATAATGAAAGGAAGAGATGATATTTCTATAAGAATGTTCAACCTGACCAAGTGCAGCAGCCAGAATCTTTCAACACAATTGACAAAGGGCTATAATCTATCTCCATATTGTACAGTTTATGCAACTTATAATCTGTGTTAATGGGGTTGTTTCACTGAGGCTCATTTAGTTGTGTGGCGGAAGCGTTTACTACACATTGCCTATCCATGCGCATCCCACATTTCAGAGCCCTCCTGTAGTTTGGCAATACTATTGAACTAACTCTGGACAACAGACTGTGTACAGAAGTGATATGTGTCCATTCCAAACTGAGGCATTTAGAAGCCAATGTATAGCCCTTCTACTCTCCCTTTCCCTGCTGTGGCAACAATGGAATCCATTTATTGAGAAGGCAAAGTCACAAGATTAAAACAGCCTTAAGCTCTAGGTTTACCTTTAGAAGGGAGCTATTTTCAATAGCTGCAGGTCCTATGTAAGAGAGAAATTAGCTTTTATATGCTAAGCCATAATAATTTTAGGTTTGTTTTCCTTTTTTGTCTTTTTTTCTTTCTTTCTTTTTTTGGCAGGGTCTTACTCTGTTGTTCAGGCTGGAATGCAGTAGTGTAATCACTGCTCACTGCAGCCTCAATTTTCCAGGCTCGAACAATCCTCCCACCTCAGCCTACTGAGTAGGTGAGACTACAAGCATGTGCCACCATGACAGCTAATTTATTTTTATTTTTTGTAGGGACAGGGTCTCCGTATGTTGCCCAGGCTGGTCTCGAACTCCTGAGCTCAAGTGATACTCCTACCTCAGCCTCCCAAAGTGCTAGGATTACAGGCATGAGCCATCACACCCAGCAAGGTTTCTTTTCTTAACAGAACATAGTTACAAGGTATGGAGAAAGAT
The DNA here is from genome assembly GCF_047675955.1 of Chlorocebus sabaeus. NCBI lineage: Eukaryota > Metazoa > Chordata > Mammalia > Primates > Cercopithecidae > Chlorocebus > Chlorocebus sabaeus. The sequence goes on from NC_132927.1 coordinate 4,947,188, forward strand.
TCAAGCTAGCAGAAGCACAAAAAAGACTTATGATAAGGACACATGTAAATAGAAATTAGAACTGAAAAGTCATCAGTCATAGAAGTAAGTTCTCAAAATCATTTATGTTGGGGTCCGCCTGTTTCCTAAACAAAGGAATGAATACACAAGACAACACAAGACAAGACAAACATGGCGGCTGCCTCGAATGGCGTGCTCTGCTTTATTTTATACCGTCCTTTGTGGAATGTTGCCAAGTCACAAGACACATTGTTGTTTTTCTGACCTTTCCCTGACTTTCTGGATTTTCAAGATGTTTACACATAAACAAGTCCCCAACGCCCTGCTTCGTTTGCAAGAACAGGGCTTATTGGGAACGCCCTGCTTCGTTTGCAAGAGCAGGACTTATGGGGAACGCCCTGCTTCGTTTGCAAGAGCAGGACTTATCGGGAACGTCTCGTTTGCGAGCACGTAGTCCTCTACAATTTCTAAATCTGTTAATTTCCTACACACTTATTTCAAGGCCCATAGAAGAAATTTTGAAATGCTCTAAGTGGCCCTTTTCACAAACTGCCATTGTCGTACACTTTATGTTCATGTTATATACTTTATTTTTATATTTACGTAGATGTCATGAACAAGTAGTGTTCCCTGAATACCCTGGATTAGTCACCTTAATGAGCTTATGGTGGAACATTGCTATGGAAAAGAGAAAAGAGAATTCAAAAAAATATTCTTTCACATGTCTTCCTCTTCCACATTTAGGTATGGATTGGGAATTAGGACCATTAAATGTAATTCCGACATAACATGAAAAAAATAAATGAAAGAAAATGATTAGTAGATTACATAACTGTGAGTTTTTCTTATATATTATTCCTCCTACTAAACTACAAAAAGGATTTGTGGGTATTTTAATGCTTCCTGAAGATTACTTAAGCACTAACATTAAAAATAAGTGTGTGTTGGGGTCAGCAGTAAGTTATTCTATTCTAAAATAACTTTAACAATTATCCTTTATAACTGTTCTCTGCTATAAATCCTAATTATCAGTTGTCCTGTAATTCAACAAAGGTTTAAGAGCAAGTAAAGCTTTTCTTTAGATTTCCAAATTAGTATTTGGTATGATCTTTCTGTTACAGTCCACTTTTGATCCAGATCAAAATTTTCAAAATATGATCATATTAATTTTGCTTTTTCTATTTTTTAAATTTATTATATTTTGAATAAAAGGAGAGAGAGAGGAAGAGCATTAGATCCCAAAGACACATTATTTTATTTTATCTACTAATAGGGTTTATATTGTGATGAATAGAGTGTTCTATAAATTTTTAATTGGTTACAGGCTAATCAAATGACAAAGATTATGCTTTTTACAAATTTTAGTCATTCTACATGATTACTTTTAGTTTATTTTAACAATATGATGTCATAGATATGCTGAGAATTCCAACCTCTGGCCTTCAGAAGGAAGGTATTTCTTGCATGATTAAAGAAGGAAAAAACAAAACAAAACAAAAAACTTCTGAAGACTTATTTCTACTGGTCCCTTTAGCTAGGAGAAAATGTGTACAATCAAGAGTACATGTAAACATCAAAAGATCTTCAGCTCAAATGACACCTAGTTTTCTGCCAAGATCAATTCTATAATCTTCAAGTCACAATTTTATTCTATTTGAAGAGGGCAGTGCAAAGCACAGTTTGTCTAATTAACATCCTTCCCTAGTTTGGCTCTCAATACTGCTGCTGTCAATTAGCACTTTAATACCCATCGCCAACTTCTCCCACCTCTGCAGGCTGCAGATAAGCCTAGCCAGGTCCTAATCCCACTGCTCTTCTGAGGACACTGCTCTACTGTGGCTGTCCCCACCACCATCACTTCAAATGCTTAGTGTTAACCACTAAGAGTCATAAATCCTCCATCTCTCTGAAAGAAGATATTTCTTCTTTAATCAAATGGTTCTTTTCACACATTAAGAGATATTACTGCCTTTTTATTTGGCATCTGAAATGATAACATTACCTTTTCAGAGTCAGATTTCCCCAGATAATGAGGTTTTATGACATTCATAAGGTACTAGACAAGAAACATGTGCCACCATTTTGTGAAGCATTTTGTTTTTCTTATCCATACCAACACCCAGAAGAAATCTCAGTCTTTCAAGAGCTCTCTTGTTAAATGATGAATGAACAGGCTTCATGTTAATTCATTGCTTTCATGTTCAGGAAGCTAGAAAGTTCCTTCAGAAGAAAACCATCTTGTTACCTACTCCCATGTGATCATTTGGCTTGCCATAGTTTTAAAAATGTCTTTACTATGGCTCATTACATATTCAGTAAATATCAAGTTTAAGATATTTATAAATCATGGTGAATTGGGTCCAATGTCATTACAATTTTTCAAATGTGGAAGCCTCATCAAACTATTTTAGGCTCACCATTGTGTTCCCTATGGTTTTTATGAGAGTCGTTATTATTATTATTGTTTATTTTTTGAGATGGAGTCTCGCTCTGTTGCCCAGACTGGAGTGCAGTGGCGTGATCTCAGCTCACTGCAACTCTGCCTCCCAAGTTCAAGTGATTCTCCTGCCTCAGCCTCCTGAGTAGCTGGGACTACAGGCGCCCACCACCATGCCCTGCTAATTTTTTGTATTTTTAGTAGAGTCAGGATTTCACCATGTTAGCCAGGATGGTCTCAATCTCCTGACCTCATGATCTGCCTGCCTCGGCCTCCCAAAGTGCTGGGATTACAGGCGTGAGCCACCGATGATTATTTAAGGTAAAGGAATGTGTCTTAAATATGCCTTAGCATGCAAAAAGAAAAATAAAAATCAATTATTAGTTATTACCACAACTTATTATTATCCCAATCCTACTTCACTTGTAGTGTCAGATTCTACCTATTATAATGTATCTCTAATTTAATATCAATTAGGTATTTGATAAAACAAAAAATACTCTTTATTTTATGCTTTCTTTTAAATATCAAGCCTTCAATGAGCTAAAAACCTAATGTATAAAGCATTTGTCAAATGTCTAATAGTATTAGCTAAATTATCCCTAAAGTTTTATTAAATTATATTATGTCTCTATTGTATTAGATTGAATGGTGGCCCCCAAAAGATGCATCCACTTGTGAATGGCACCTTATTTGGATGAAGGGTCCTTGCAGAGGTAATAAATCAAGGATGTTGAGATGAGATCATTCTGAATTAGGATGGGATCTAAATCTAATGACAAGTTTCCTCAGAGGAAAACAGAAGGTGAGGCGAAGATAGAGGCAGAGATTAGACTAATGAACCTCCAAACCAAAAAATACTAAGGATTGCCAGCAGCTACCAGCAGCCAGTGGAGAAACATGAAACAGATTCTCTTCAGAGCTTCCAGAAAAAACGAGCACTACCAATAACTTGATTTCAGACTTTAGGCTTCCAGAATTATGAAAGAATAAATTTTCTGTTGTTCTAAACCAGTAAATTTGTGGTAATTTGTTACAGTAGGCCTAGAAAATGAATACATTAAATTCATGTCATTAAGTGTATGCTTATATCTAAGAGTCAGATTTTTTAATCTACCCTATCTCTGAATTTATTATATGCTTCAATGACACAAATAAGCGAATTATTATTAATATCATTATTGTTTTTACTATAGCTACATTTTACAAAGACTAACCATAATGCAAATACTCTATATGCATGCTTTATTCCCTTAATATATACAATATTATCCATATTTTACAGATAAGAGAACAGACTCACAGAGATAAAAATAACTTGCCCAAATTTACATAATTAGTGAGTAATAAAATCAAGTTTCAAACACAGGGCCATCGCTCTCCAAAAGCTCGGTTCTATAAAGTTTCCTCTTTTATCAAATGAATGATGCCTTGATGTAAGCAATCTACAGCAACTCCTAGATTATAATGTTCAATCTGTGACTTGCCTGTGAATGCAAACAGCAGGTTGCACATTTCTTTCCCCTCTAGACCCCAACCCAGCTTTCCAACCCATCTCATATCTCTTTGCACAGCAACCTATCTGCGAAAGGAAACGGACCCAATGGTATCCCTAACATCTCTTTATTCCCTGGTCAGGGCCATCCTATGCTCAGTTAATTCCATATATGCACACTCTTTCTGTCCAAATAGTTTTCTGTTTGTGGAAAATTTAAAAGAATATCCTTTCATGGATCCCCTGACTTCCATTTCTTCTCAAATGCTTGTTCTTCCTTCTTAAGTTAACAAGAATGTAACTAAGGCTAAAAGAATTCTAGCTATCCAAGTTAACCATGATCCAATTAGGGCTATGTTATAGCTGAATTGTATCCCCCCAAAAATGTATATGTTGAAGCCCTAGCCCCCAGTATTTCAGAATGTGGCCTTATTTGGAGATAGAGTCTTTTTAAAAATTTGTATAAATTTAAAGGGTACGAGTGTAGTTTTGTCTTTAAGAGATAATTCAAGTAAAATGAGGTTACCAGTATGACTGGTGTCCTTATAAGAGGAGATTAGGACACAAACATGTGCCCATACAGAAGAAAGACTCTATGAGGACACAGTGACAGAGTGACCGTCTGCAAGCTAAGGACAGAGGTCCCAGAAGAAACACCCTGCCGACACCTTGATCTGGGAATTCTAGACACCAGAACCTTGAGAAAACAAATTTTTGTTGTTTAGGCCACCCAGTCTATAGTATTTTGTTATGGCAGCCCTAATAAACTAGTACAGGCTAGAAGAATTCTAACAATTCACATGTTTTAAGGAATATGAGAGTTATGTTAGAAAATGACATCAAATATATGTATAAAGAGATCATGTCTATCTTCAATATGTAATATCTATAAAAATGTGCAAAAGTCTCTTTCAAAAACTCCACAGATTTCTCTATTTAATTCTGTAAACAAGTTCACTTCCCTTTGAGCACTAAACTGCAAAAAAAGAAATGAAATAATTCCTTATCCAAGGTTAGACTTTAATTTTAATTTATATTTCTGACTTAAATTGTTTTCATCTATTTTCTGTTTGACAAGATTTAACCTACCTACATTGTGGACCAAATTACTTTGTGAGTTGGGCTGAAAGACAAAAATCTTAATTATAAAAATATTTGAAAAACAAGCTGTGAGTTTCAAACAACCAATTCAACACCAGTTTTCCAGAATACAATCAAATGTAATTTGGGATCTACCTTGTATCTTAGTAGCAAAGACATGCATATAAACTTACAACCCCTTAAGAGTATGCATAGTATATGTTAAAAGCATATTAACTGTGCATAACATGCATAACATGACCATAATTTTTATTACAGGATTCCTAGATTTCCCTTTTTATTGACACTCCCTTGAAATAAGCACTGTTAAGAATACAATTCAGGTGGGGCACGGTGGCTCATGCCTGTAATCCCACCACTTTGGGAGGTCGAAGAGGGCAGAGCATGAGATCAAGAGATAGAGACCATCCTGGCCAACATGGTGAAACCCTCTCTCCACTGAAAATACAAAAAAAAAAAAAAAAATTAGCTGGGTGTGGTGTTACATGCCTGTAATCCCAGCTACTAGGGAGGCTGAGGCAGGAGAATCACTTGAACCTGAGAGGTGGAGGTTGCAGTGAGCCGAGATGGTGCCACTGCACTCCAGCCTGGTGACAGAGCGAGCCTCTGTCTAAAATATATATATATATATATATCAGTTAGACCACCTTATTTAGAATGATGCTGCTTTGCTATTTATTTTTACTATTATCCTTTAACTTATGGTGATAATATTGTGCTCTGACCTTTTTTTTTTTTTTTTTTTTTTTTTTGGTCAGTCTCTTATCATCTACTACAGCTTTTAAGTTGTCCATCGAGACGTTTCCTGGTATGATAACTGCTGATATTACCTGAACTCCTGAATAGTAAGGGTTGAATTTACATTTTACTGTTTAATGCCTGGATATGTGTTCTGTTTCATGATTCATCTATGGCATAATTAAATACCTAAATTGCTTCAAAAGGAAGTTACTATCATTGGCATTAGTTACTGAGAACTGAATTAACCTAGGTGACATATGAGCACACTATCCCAGCTGCCAAAAAATTAGCAGTGTAAAAACAAGTCTATTTCAAAGGATGAAGAAAAAAATCCCTCTCTATATTTTCTTAAAATCTGTCATTATTCACACATGTTTATAAAAACCTCCTCCTTACTGAGGTTATTAATCTTGAGAAATCAAAAGGCAGAACATCATGCAATCAAAGTGTGGAAAAGATATGTTCTTATTTCTCCTCCCTGTGATTGTTATTTTAATAGACACCTACCACTTTTGTCACTTTCCTTGAATGCAGTCAGATTTCACTTCTCTGCTATCACCATGTTGTGTTTTTTAAAGCCACATATTGATTTAACTTCGATGCACTGCAGTTTTCAATGGTGGTGGAACTCTTCATTTATCCTCCATGTTTTACATTAATACATTTACAGCTATAGAAAATGGAACTGCCACCATGGTAATAATACCTGTCTCTGAATTATCTCAAAAACATACTTGTGTAACTAAGAACAGGAGAAAATTTATGTTCAGATAATTGACATTTAAGTATACAGAATGCAACACTACCATTATTTGCAAGTGGTTTATTACTTTCTTTCCTAAATAAATGTAGAGAAGTCTGTTAATTATATACTGCAAATGTGGGAAAGAGATTCTTATACCTTTTGAATGTCCCCTTTTTTCTATAATTACCTTTAAAATAAGACAAGCAGCCTTGTACTTCCTCAGTTGTAATAAATGCATATTCTCTAATACATTTTCCATACCCTAAATACATCATTACTTTTTTAAAAACTTTGTCATCAGAAATATGCTTTTCTGTTCTAAGAGTTTCATAAATGTAGGGGTTCAAATGTGGTAAGTTACACTGTAACTCTTTTCTTAGACTACACTTCGTATACAACAAATAGTCACTGACAGCCTACAATATAAAAGGTATTGTTCTAAAGACTTTAATGAACTTGGACGTAATTGATCTTGTTCCTGCTCTCTGTGGCAGCAAAACCGATACTTTACGTTGCTGTCCCTATAAATAAAAAAGTGTAATCAGGCCCGGCACGGTGGCTCACGCCTGCAATCCCAGCACTTTCGGAGGCCGAGGCGGGCGGAACATGAGGTTAGGAGATCAAGACCATCCTGGCTAACATGGTGAAACCCCGTCTCTACTAAAAATACAAAAAATTTAGCTGGACGTGGTGGCAGGAGCCTGTAGCCCCAGCTACTCAGGAGACTGAGGCAGGACAACATCAGGAACCTGGGAGGCAGAGCTTGCAGTGAGCAGAGATCACACCACTGCACTCCAGCCTGGGTGACAGAGCGAGACTCTGTCTCAAAAAAAAAAAAAAAAAAAGAAAGAAAGAAAAAGAAAGTGCAATCATCCCACAGCCAACAGGAGGGTGCGCTGGCAGATGAACACCATACTTTGAGATAAACTAAAAATAATAAGTACACTAACTATTCTTCAGAATGAATGGGATCTTCAGCACTTCCTATAAATTCCTGACTTCCTATGAGAACAACTGTATCCCTGACTTTTATAATGCTAATGTCTGAAGATATATACTTACCTATGTGGAAATGGTAATCATATGATAAAATTGTTTTATTTTCCGTCATGAACAACCTAATAACATTTGGTAACTGGTAATCTGATAGGGTTTATTGTTTTGTTTTTTTCTGTAAATGCTTCTTGTACTTTTTACTCAAGGAGCTAGTTCTCCTAAAGTCTGAATTCAGAACTGAATTCTAAAGTAACCTCCATGTACTGAATGATGTTTAACTCAGAATTCTGTTTACCTGTATAACAATGTAGCATAGTAATGTTAAAGAAAAAAAAATATTTATGACACTTGTTAAAGATTGTAAGGCAGACTGTATTCACAGAGTGTCATGGCCAATAGGTGTAGGGGCCACTGCAATAGGGTCTTGTAGTGGAGCAGAGAGATTGGACTCAACTCCAGCTCTGCCAAAGACAAGTGGGGATTTATAACTAAGAAGTAAGATGGGGTCAGAGGATGCAAAATTGCTGAAACATCAAGGATAACTGGTTTCTGGCTAAGCTGACTTGATAGGATTCTTGCTGAAGGCAGGCCAGGTTGATAAGGTATTGAGGGTGGTCAGATACTACAAGTGAAGGATTTTCGTGTCCAAATCCATATGATTACCATTTCCACATAGGTAATGACTGAACTGGCTTAGTGGGTTTCTTTCCCAAACTGGGTTCTACAAGGACAGAGAGGAAAGTCCAAGTTCAGGCCTCACCAAGCAGAACACTAGAAGAGACTGACTAAAATTTTGGTGAACAGAGACTGTCTTTGTTGGTCATGCACTAAATATGTTTGAGATTGAGAGAGAAGACAGCTACGTTTCTATGAATACAGAACAAATAATTACAAAGAAATTAACTTAGGATTTAACTCAAAATGTTCGAAAAGTGAAATAAACCAGGAGAAAAACTCAATAAAATCTTAAAATATGCTATAGTTATTAGAAGCCAATAAAGCAATAGAACTATAAAATAAAAACCAGGGTCTGATTTTTTGAGAAATCAGTAAAAGAGACAAACATCTGTCAAACCTGATTAAGAGACAGGAGAGAGAAGATGCATATACAACTACAGGAATGAGAACATTTCTTAAATCATAAAATGATAGTAATAAATAAATCTTATATGAAATCAGAAATACAGTGGCATTGTCTTAATATTTCAGAAGTATATAAAAATAAAAAAATCAACATTGTTCTTAATAGAATTTTGAAACTTTCTGACTAAAGTCAGGATTAACAGCAGGAGGCACTATTATCAATACGATTCAACAGTTTCCTTCGAGGACTTAATAGATGAAAAAATGAAGGAAAATAGAAAGTATTTTTATAATATAGGGGTGAAAGTTTTACAACAATCATTATTTGTGGATTTTAGGATTTCTACCTAAAAATCCAAAAATAAACACCAGCCAGGAAATGAACGTAGCCACTTGAAAAAGATATGTTAAAAAATAACTTTAATACGTATTACAAATACTAAAAACAGCCATTTATGGAATAGAATTATGGTAGATACTGTTAGTGTTTCTCACTTGTGTCAAGGTTTGCTATTCTAGTACACGGTAGTGGCTTCCAGATACCCATCTATAACACAGCCTAAAAGGGCCAGGAAATTAACACTCCTGAAACTCAGAAAATGATAGACAGCAGTTGGAATATAAATAGCCTAGCTTCACATTCCTCTAGTAGGATACCTGCGGTATTTTATGCACTGCTTTCCAGATTTTTCAACAAAATTAACTCTGAATTGCCCACAGTAATAACAGGCTCAAAAGCACACCTTTTATTAGCTTCCTTTCCTTCCTTGTCTCACTTCTTCTTTCCCTATCAGTGCTTCTTGGGATCAACCCCCAAATAACCTATTTATACTCAAATTCTTATATCTTGGTTGACTTCTGGGAAAACTTGATCTAAGACACATAATAAAAGACAGCTGGACCCTGTGAATTAAATTCTGGAAATTAGATCATTCTGGCCAGATGGTTAAAATGATCCTATTGCCAATAGGAAGCAAGGTGGTAGTAACCCATGATGAGCTGTAGTAACAAGGTGTCTAAGAGTTATATCTATATTGAATTGGGATGAAATACAGGATGAAAGCAATTGTGTTTATTAGGATTGCAGAGTTGATTGGCTGTTCATAACTGTCATTGAAGCCAGAAAGAAGAAAATGACAGGTACAGATGGAGCCACTAACCAACTCAGGACACAGTGTACAAGTCAAAAGGCATCCATAAAAGCATTTAAAGACATCCTCACTTCCTATAGCCAAAACGCTAGCTGTGCTGAAAACTCAACCTAAGAACTGATTATAAAAGTGGTAGAATTACAAAGAGGGTGAATTCACAACCAAAACAAGTATCTTATGCTAAAGTCAGGGAGCTCACAGGGAAAGAACAGAAAAGGAATAATATAGAAAGAAAGGGACTCTGAGAACCAAAGTGAGAATATTTGGGTGGATGCTCTTGAAAATCAAACACCTTGGCTTCAAATATCTAGTCAAGAAGTGTTCATTGCTCTTGCCTTGAGGAAAATGTAGCCTGCCCTTGCTTGAAGAGGATGCCTGAAAATACTGTTCTCTCTCATCTCATCAAATACCCTACTTTCCCATTTTGCTTCTAGGAAATAACTAGGGACACGTCTCCAAATGACTCAAAGATGAAATACAGTCTCTGCTGTGAGGGAAAAAATGATTGTTTCCCAAAATCTTCAGGGTCTGGCTAATAAATGCTAGCAGAAACTGAGTTGAAAATGGATCCAACTGAGTGGGAAAACACAATTGGAAATGCATCTAAAGAATACTGAACAAAGTGGGAAATGGGAGAGAATAAAAGACAGAGTTTACTAATAATTTGGCATTCTCCTGTGACTCAGATATAATGTCTGGGCAAACACAGCTGAGCTGGGAAAGCTCCTTAAATCTTCAAAGAAAAAAATATGACTAATGATAAGTGAAGTGAAGATGTAAAAACTATGTTGGCAGAATACTGAAGGAAGAAATGACTCAGAGAGGCAGACATGTAGAAGTGAATGTAAAAGATAAGACCATAGAGTCTTCCAGCTTACTATGTTCCCCCAGGAAGGCCCAAAAGACTCTTTCACTAAAGCTGTAAGAAATGTTCTAGAGAAGAGAAGGTCATAAGTAACTGTCCTTTGTAAGCCAGGGTCAATTATAGGGGAGTCTGCTACAGAAATGAGCTCTGTAGATTCAATGGGAATATAAAATTTTGAAATAGCACAGTCAAGGTAACAGTATTTAACCATCTAAAGCAAGGCGGCAAGGGAAGACAAAGCTGTGGGACATATGCTACCTGGTTTCAAGACATATTACAAAGAGGCTGGGCACAGTGGCTCATGCCTGTAATCCCAACAATTTGGGAGGCCAAGGCAGGCAGATGGGGAGGCCAAGGCAGGCAGATCACCTGAGGTCAGGAGACTGAAACCAGCCTGGTCAACATGGTGAAACCTTGTCTCTACTACGAATACAAAAAATTAGCCAGGTGTTGTGGCGTGTACCTGTAGTCCCAGCTACTCAGGAGGCTGAGGCAGGGGAACCGCTTGAGCCCAGGAGGTGGAGGTTGCAAAGAGTCAAGATCTTGCCACTGCACTCCAGCCTTGGTGACCAAGCAAGAAGACTCTGTCTAGGAAAAAAAAAAAGTACTACAAAGCTGCAATAAGACAGTGTAGTATTGGAGAAAAGACATGCATATAAATCAATGAAACAGAGAGTCCAGACACAGGTCTATGTATATATAACCAACAGATTTTTTTTACTAAATTTTAAAGGTAATACAAATAAGAAAGGATAGCCTTTTAGACAAATGGTGCAGAAAAATTTAGACATCCAAAGTTTTGACATATGTAAAAGAATACATTGTAGAATATATGTGTGTGTGTGTGTGTGTATATATATATAAAAATATGTTACATTACTACATGATATATAGTAGTTATCCACAGGGGTAATGCTTCAAGATCCGCAGTGGATATATGAACTGCAGATAGTTCTGAACTCTATATATACTATGTTATTTTCTTTTCTTTTTTTTTTTTTTTTTTTGAGACAGAGTCTTGCTCTGTCGCCCAGGCTGGAGTGCAGTGGCCGGATCTCAGCTCACTGCAAGCTCCGCCTCCCGGGTTTACGCCATTCTCCTGCCTCAGCCTCCTGAGTAGCTGGGACTACAGGCGCCCGCCACCTCGCCCAGCTAATTTTTTGTATTTTTTAGTAGAGATGGGGTTTCACCGTGTTAGCCAGGATGGTCTCGATCTCCTGACCTCATGATCCAACCATCTCGGCCTCCCAAAGTGCTGGGATTATAGGCTTGAGCCACCGCGCCCGGCCCACTACGTTATTTTCTTAACCATACCTACTGACCTAAGATAAAGTTTAATTTATAAATTAGGCACACCAAGATATTAATAATAACTAATAAGATAGAACAATTATAACAAAATACTATAATAAAAGTTACGTGAATATGCTTATACTCTCCCTCTCTCTCTCTCAAAATATATTATTGTACTGTACTGCAGGTAACTGAAACCACAGAAAGCAAAGCCGTGGATAAGTGGGTAGTACTGTATACTTCAATCCCTGTCTCATGCTATATACAAAAATTAATCCAAATGGTTCATAGTTGTAAAATCTAAAACTATAAAACAGATAAAAATTCTTGTGATTTTAGGTTACACAGATATTTTTTAGATATGATACTCAAAACATTATCCTTATAAGAAAAAAGTGATATTAAACTTCATCAAAATTAAGAGCTTTTGAGTCAGGTGTCATGGTTTATGTTAAAATCCCAGCACTTTTAGGAGGTAGAGGCAGGAGGATTACTTGAGGCCAGGAGTTCAAGACTAGCCTGGGCAACATTACGAGACCTCTGTTTCCAAAAGTAAAAATAAACAAGAAACTCAATCATCGTGGCACATGCCTATAGTCCCAGTTCCTCAGGATGTGGAGGCAGGGTTTGAGCCCAAGGGTTTGAGGTCGCAATGAGCTATGATCACGCCACTGCACTCCAGACTCTGTCAAAAAAATAGAAAAGAAGAAGAAAAAAAAGAATTTTGCTCTTTGAAATTGTTAAGAGAATGAAAGTACAAACCTTTGAATGGGAGAATATATTTACAAATCACTCATCTGATGAAGAATTTGCACCGCAAATATATGAATAATTCTCAAAATTCTAAAATAAAAAACAAAGAACTCAACTTTTTTAAGTGGGCAAAATATTTTAACCAACACAGATGGCAAATAAGCACAGGAAAATACATTCAACATCATTATTTATCAGAGAAATTAAAATTAAAACCACAACCACACACCGATTAGAATGAGAAGAAAATATTAACAATAGCAAGTGCTGGTAAGAATGCAGAGGAACTGGAACTCTCACGCATCGCTGGTGGGAATGTAAAATTGTACAGCCACACTGGAAAGTTGCTTGTCAGTTTCTCATCAAGTGAAACATACACTCACCATATGATCCAGCAATCCCATTTATGAATCTCCATCCTAGAGATATGAAAACCTATGTTCACAATAAAACCTGTACCTGAATGTTTATAACATCTCTATTTATAATCACCCCAAAACCAGAAAAACCAAATGTCTCAAAAACAGAAAATAAAGAAATTATGGTACATTCCATAAAGAAATAATGTACTATTCCAGATGCGACATCTCCACTAGATCATCTCAGCCTCTAACACATAATATGTGACTATTAATAATCAACTACATTATCTTCAATCCCCAGCAGAAAGAGGGACCAAGAACTATTCCAATTAATTTGGGATAGATAGCAATGTACATTATCAGTTTTCCCCAAGAGTTACATTGACTCTTTAGCTCTCTATTATACTATAGGCATTAATCATACAGACATTCTGTGAAACTTCACTCTGGTACACAATATTAATGATATTATATTGTTAGGCCTGGTAAGCAGAAAGTAGTAAGACATCTGGATGACCTGGACATATATGCAGTAGAAGATGGAAGATAACCCCAACCAATACTTAAGAGGTCAGCCACATCAGTAAGCTTCAGGGGTTTAGCTCTCTGGAACATGTTGGATAAAGAACAATTTATTGCAAATTTTTACCTCCTGTCACGAAGAAGGAGGCAATGCTCCTGGTAGGCTTCCTTATACTTTGGAGACAGAACTTTTGGTACCTGAGAATACTACTTCAATTCTTTTACCATTTTAAAGAAACAGGCTATCAGCAGGACCAAGAGCAAGAAGGGGCTCAGCAAAAATTCAAGATGCAGTATAAACTGCCCTGAATTTTGGTGGTCTAGCCAGTAGTACACATGATGTTAGAGATATCTGCGGAAATAGGAGTGTTGGATGGAGTCTGTGCTGAGCAACAATAAGAAAGTCACAGATAAAACCCCTACAATTCCGGTGTAAGGCTATGTTTTCTACGGTAAAGAATTATTCACAGTTCAAAAAGAACCTTGTGAAATGTACTGGGTCTTAGTAGAAATTAAGCACTAATGTAGAATAACAAGTAAATAGGCAGCCAGGGTGATAAGTCAGAAGCACATTACAAACCCACTAATTCATAATGTTGAGCGGGCAAAGCATCAGTTCATCACACCACAGGAAATTGTCTTTCCAGTGTTTAGCCTGAGCAGGACAAAAGGACACACATAATTTAAATGGATTGTCCTAGACACCCATTTTACCAATTTTTTTTTAACCATTGTCCCCTTCATCTCACACCTATGACTTCATGGGAAATTTCCAACAACTGGCTGACAAATGAAGAAACAACTTAGGCCTGATTCATGGATCAATCAGCTCAATACACTGTGCAGACTAAAAATATACTCCTCCCACACTACAGTCACACTCAAAAGTGATGCTGAAATACAACATTGAAGAGAGATTTTCCCATTGGGAAGAGTTTTAAAGGGTAAAATTCATCATCAATTTGGCGAGAAAGATGAAGTAACCTGAGGTAAAGATATATATGAACTCCTGGAATGTGACAAATGGCTTATCTGGTTGTTTAAGCGTTTAGAAAAATCAAGATTAAAAGATCAGAATCAAAGAGGATTGCAGAAGCAGCATGTGGGTGGACCTAAGAGAATGGGCACAAAGTGTACAAACCTTTGTGTTGCATAGCAATGACCCTTAAGAGCCTTCATCTCAAACAACCAATTCTATAAGATTTTTCTAGTGAGGCAGCTGGCCTCAATTCTCAGCCACCTCATGGCACAATAGATACAAAAAAATACATATGTTCAGCTAAAAGTGACTAGGCTCAACTTTTAGTCAATTGACTAAGTAAATGGCTTCCCAAGAAAAGTTCCAATCTTACTAAAGATTAATGACATTAAAGAGTGTAAACATTTTTATTAGGAATTCTAACATTTTACTAAAAGTATGTTATCAATTATAGCATACAAGCAGGTTTTATCATAGACCAAATTTGGATCTTTCTTTCTTTAACAGTTCTTTTTGATCTAGACTACCATTAACAATCTCTCTTGTTCAGGTAAGGTTTGTCTCATTGCATTTCTGCACTAAGATTATTCATGGAATTGTGGTGTAATACAGGACTTAGAAAACTAAGGCTAGTTTTCTAATGTAGCTAATTACCTGTTTTTGTAAATAAAGTTTTATTAGAACATAGGCCTGAACATTTATTTATAGATTTTCTGTAGTTGCTTTTGAGCTACAACAGCAGAGTTGAGCAGTTATAACAAGAGACTGTATAGTCTGCAAAGCCTAAAATACTTGCTATATGACCCATTACCAAAAAGGTTTGCCAACCCCTGCTGTAAAGCAGAAGTAAATTAGTGTGAGCTTCATTATACATGTCAATGTAAAATGTATAACAAAAATAGCGTAGTAGCAAAGAGGAGAAAATAAAAATATACCAGTGTAAGATTTTTACACTGTACATGAAGTTTTTGATATTATTTAAAGGTAGAATGTGATAAAGATACATATTGTGAACTTCAGAGCTACTACTAAAACTACAGATGAGTTATAACTAATGAGCCAACAGTAGAAACATGAAATTACAAACAAATTAATTAATCCAAAGATACACTAAAGAAGATAAAAAGAATGAAATATAGAAAGAACTACGAGGGGGAAAATCTCTAAAAATAGCAGATTTACACATAACCTATTAATAATTACACTAAAGATTTAAATAATTACTGCAACCAAAAGAAATAGACTGTCAGGTTGAATTAAAACGTTTTAAATAGTCAAGAATAAAGCAGCAGCACCGTGGTGTCAGGAAGACAGTGGAACAGTTCTCCAACTTTATTCCCTTCTTCCAGAGAAATTCAACTAGCAACCAATCATAGGCAAGAATACCACCCTGAATATCTCAGAACACAGGCGGGAGGGTAAGAAACTTGCTTGGCCACAAAACCAAGAAAAGCCACAGCCAAAGAATACATGGAACAATTTTATTTGACTGTGTCACTGCTCCATCCAGCCAGCAAAACATCAAACACAGAGAATTTTTCAGGACCCACAGTTTTTACAGTGGGAAAAGTGAATTAGAGGCAGACATTCAGCATGCCCATTATTCTGGAACTCATTGCAGGAGGCTCAGTCCTATCTCATTCCATGAGAACATCTGAAAGTACTGGCAAGGCTAGACCACCAGAGGTCAATTAGAAACAAACAGTAGTGATGGGGCTTACAGCAAGAAGTGTGCAGTTCTCAGTGTTTGCCTTGCATTCTGGCCTATGGAAACACCATACTAAGGAAACTAGCCAACAGTATTACACTGTAAGAAACATAGTCTACAGGTCTTCCAAGCTCGAATCTTGGCCAGCTTCTCTGAACAACCTAGGTGCTCTCATTGAGTCTTTCCCATGTTTATTCCAGTCAGCCACTGTTCCAGCCATGGAAAATCAAAAGATACTAGCCCAGTCAGCACCAGCTGCAGGAGTCCCAGGCTTAGGGACTACACAAGATGATCTGCTCACAATTTCTGAGCAGGCTGACTGCCGAGAGACATTTCCTGACAAAGCCAAATTTCAAAAACTGGAATAAACACCGAATTCTTCAATAGCAAACATCAACAAACAACCACATAGAACCATAAGGAGCAGGGAAACTTACCAAACAGAAAAAATAAGGGACCCGTAGTTACTGACCCTAAAATTATGAAAATGAGTGAAATTACTGACAAAGAATTCAAAATAGCTGTTTTTTAAAAGCTCAGCAAATGTCAAGAAAACACAAAGAAACAATTCAGAAATTTATCGAGAAATGTAACTGAAAGAATATTAATTTTAAACATAGTAGAAGTGAAAAATACAATGAACAAAATGAAATAATGCAACAGAGATCACCAATAGCAAAATTGATCGACCAGAAAAAAGAAAATGTGAGCTAGAAGACAAATTATTTAAAAATATACAGGCAGAGTATATCTCTTCTAACCACAATACTATAAAACAAGAAATCAATAACAGGGAAACCTTTGAAAAATTTACCAATACATGGAAATTAAACAATGTGCTCCTGAACAACTAATGAGTCAATGAAGAAATAAAACGGAAATTTTAGTATGCCTTGAGACAAGTGAAAATGGGAAAGCAACATACCACACCCTATAAGATACAGCAAAAGAAGTTCTCAGTGGGTAGTTTATAGCAATACATACCTCCATCAAAAAAGAAGAAAGATCTCAAATAAACACTCTAACATTGCACCTGAAGGAACTAGAAAAACAAGAACAAATTAAGCCAAAAATTAATAGACAGAAATAAGGATAAGAGTAGAGATAAATAAAATGGAAAGTAGAATAACAATGGAAAAGATCAACAAAACAAAGAGATGTTTTTTCAAAAGATGAATAAAATTAATAAAGTTTCAGCTAGAATAAGAAAAAAAAGCGACAACTCAAATAAGATCAGACATGAAAAAAGAGGTATTATAAATGATAGCACAGAGAAACAAAGGATCATAAGAAACTACTATACATAGCTATATACCAATGAATTGGACAATCTAGAATAAATAGGTAAATACCTAGATACATACAACCCATGAAGATTAAATTATGAAGAAATAAAAAATCTGAAGAGACTAAAAACGTGTAAGGTAATTGAATTGGTAATAAAAAAATAAACTCATAAAATCAAGCCCAGAACTTGGTGATTTCACAGCTGAATTCTACCAAAAACTTAAAGAATAACTGATGCCAATTTTTCTCAAATTCCTCCAAAAAAAATGAAGGGAAGGAAATATTTCCAAACTCATTTTATAAGGCCAAAATTACCCTAATGCCAAAACTAGACAAGGACACACAAACACACACACAAAAGAACTGTTGGCCAATATCCCTGGTGAACATGGATGCAAAATTTTCAACAAAAGACTGGAAAACCAGAATTTGCTGCTGGCTATAAGGTAAGCACAATGTTGGAAACTCAGGAAAACTCTGTCCAGCCAAATTAGGCTTAAAACTCCGCCCCTTAAGGGGCCACATAGAATATAGCCCCATCGGTTGCCCCCAGGAGACATACCACCAGGCCACCTGAGCAGAATGGACTAATACAATCAATAACAAGAGGAACATTCAAAACTGTACAAATACATAGAAATTGAACAACATTAATTTTTAAAATACCTTAACACAAATGAAAATAGAAACATTACATACTGAAAGCCCTCAGACATAGCAAAAGGAGTACTATGAGGCAAGTTTATAGCAATAAAAGCCTTCATCAAAAAACTAGAAAGATTTCAAACAAACAACCTAATAATGCACCTCGAGGAACTAAAAAAGCAAGAAGAGACTAAACCCAAAATTAGTGGAGGGAAAGAAATAATAAAGATCAGAGCCAATATATACACAATTGATACTAAAAAATACAAAAGATAAATAAAATATGGAAAATATATATCATGCAAACACTACCAAATGAAATGAGTTACTACATTTTACCAGAAATGTAGACTTCTGAACAAATAATATTTTAGGGGATAAATAAAGACATTACATGATGATAAAGGGATTAATTCAACAAAAAATGACAGTGTATGCACACAAAGCAGAACTTTGATACACATTTTTTAAACGAGGACTGTAAAACTGAAAGAATAGAAAACATCCACAGGAAAACACCAACACTCCTCTCTAAGTGATAGATAACATAAGCAGACAGAAAATTAACTAGAATATAGAAGGCTGGAACAACAATATTAGAACCTGGATTTAATTGAGATTCAAGTGCACGTGGAACTCTACTAAGTGCACATGGAAATCTACTAAGGTAGAATATATTGTGTACTATAAAACAAATCTCAACAAATTGAACAGAATTGAAAACATACAAAATATATTCTAAGTTCACAAAAATCAAGATGAAGGTAAATAACAAAAGTATACCATTAAATATCCACAAATATTTGAAAATTAAATAGCATTTTTAAATAATCCGTAAAAACACAAGACAAAGAAAATATTTTTAAATACATGGAAACAAAAATACAACATATCAACATTTGTGTGATGAAGTTAAGAGAATGTTTAGGGAAAGTTTTTAGAGTGTTAAATGATTTTATAAGAAAATAAGAATTTCAAATATATAATCAAAGTGTCTCCTTATAAAAACAATAAAATAAGAACAAATTGAATTCAACATAGGCAGAAAGGAATACTATCAACATGATCAGAAATCAGTTAAGTAGAATATATAAAACAATGTGAAAAAATGAACCAAAAAAAGATCTTTGAATAAGTTTATACAATTGATAAAGACGTAACTACTCTTAAGAGGGAGAAGAAAATAGAGAGAGAGCGAGAGGACAAATTACTAACAGCAGCAATGAAAGAGGAGACATAAATACAGGTAAGTTTGACAATGTAAAAATGGAATCCTTGAAAGATACAAACTAAACAAAAGACCATATGCAACATGATTCCATTATATGAAATTCTGGGAAAGAAAAGTATAGGGACAAAATTATAGCGGTTGTCAGGGCTTGATACTTCGGGAAAATGATTAACAACAAAGTTAATCACTTTGGACTGATGAAAATATTCTATATCTGGACTTTGGTTGTGTTTTATATGAGAGTATAGATAAAATTACAGGACATCTGAAAATGGTGACTTAAATAAAAAATCCAAAGAAAATGCATTGTGATGTCTAGATGTGACACTTGGAACAGTGGAAACCATACTTGGAACAGTGGAAACCATCCTGCCATCCTAACGGAAACACGTCTGAGAAATGTAGTTACATCCAAAGACGAGAGAACTAAATGGGAGGAAGAGTCTGGGTCCTCGATGATATTTTAGATGTAATTTATTAGCCAACCCTGGAGCTGGCTGGAGCTACTCTTTCCAAGGACTCCTTAATATATGCCATAATAGGCCAGGTGCGGTGGCTCACACGTGTAATCCCAGCACTTTGGGAGACTGAGGCGGGAGGATCAACTGAGGTCGGGAGTTCGAGATCAGTCTGACCAACATGGAGAAACCCCATCTCTACTAAAAATACAAAATTTAGCCGGGTGTGGTGGTGCATGCTGTAATCCCAGCTACTCTGGAGGCTTAAGCAGGAGAATTTCTTGAACCCGGGAGGCAGAGGTTGCAGTGAACCAAGGTCGTGCCATTGCACTGCAGCCTGGGCAACAAGAGCAAAACTCCATCTCAAAAAAAAGAAAAAAATATATATGCCATAATAAATTTCCCTATTTCAAAAATATGTATCTAATCAAACTTAGAAAGCATATATTAAAATATTGTTTTTACAGGAATGATTTTGCCATCATAATTTGAATGAAGAACAAGTACATTTACACGTAGCCAAGAATAACATAAGTAAAAACTATTGTGTGGTGACCATGTGTTTCTGCTTTTTCTGTCAATACTCATTTTAATTTCTAAGAAGATAAATTTCAAATAACCAAAGATTATTTATTGATTGCTTTGGCTTAGAATTAATCCACCTTAAAATTAACTATGAATTTTGGAATTACATTTTAAGTTGAAATAACAGCACAATAAAGCCATGTGAATGTTATTAATTTATTAGATAAAAATAATACTCTAAGATTTTACTCTGGTGATGCAATTGAAGTGATATTGTAAGTTAATGTAATTGGCAGCATTGCCCAAAGTTTAAAAGGACTATTTATTTAAACAAAGACAGTGTCTGACATTTATTTCAGATGAAAACACATATTTATATTATTTTTCCTTTTTTTACATGTAAATAGCCTTAAATGTTCTTAAATGGAATTACATGTATACATATAAATATATATATATTTGTATGATATTATATTTGTATGTATATATTTAAATATATGTTTGTAGGATATTGTTAAAAGGCATTGGCTCACATGGTTAAGGAGGCTGAGAAGTCTCATGATTCCACCATCTGAAAGCTGGAGACCCAGGAAAGAGGAAAGTTAGTGTTACAGTTCTGGGAACCAGAGGGCTCATGACGTTGGTTCCAGTGTAGGGCAGGAAAAGACTGATATTTCAGCTGAAGCAGTCAGGTAGAGATACAAATTTCCCCTTGCCTTTGCCTATTGTTCTAGTCAGGCTATCAACAGATTGAATATACATGTGTGTGTGGATTGGATATGTGTGTGTGTGTGTGTGTGTGTGTGTGTGTGTGTGTGTGTGTGTGTGTATCTGTATGGGACATAGGTATAGATATAGATATATCCTATTGGTTCTGCTTCCCTAGAGAACCCCAGCTAACACAAATGCTAACTAACAAATATGGAAGAAATGACAGAACTAGAAAATCATAAATAAATAGCCAACATAGCATTATTAACTCAGCCCAGAAACATCTTTATCAGATAGTCTACAAAAATAGCTATCAAGTTCTTTTTCCCTGTACACAATGCTATTTCTCACATCAAGATATGAACTAAATGTAAGTTGCTTTACAGATAGAATACACTGGAAGTAATGTTCTGGTACAAGCAGTAATGCTCTGGTATAAGAAGCCTTACAGTTTCCACCTCGATTTCTTGGAATGGACACTCGGAACTCCCTTTCTCTCTCTTGCTCTTCCTTTCTCTCTTCTTTATTCCTCTGTCTCAGAATTTAGTCACATGATATAAGGAGCTTAAGTTACGTGGAGAGGCTATGGTTGAAGACCTCTGGCAGCCCCAGGTGAGCTCAACTTTAGATCTGTATATGTCAGTGAGCACCTTGTACATCCAGCCAAGACAAGTCTTCTGATGACTCCAGGCCAACTTTCATTTGGCTTCAGTATTAAGAGAGGCCAAAAAGGAATGATTTAACTCAGCCCACTCAACCCAACAGACCTGTACAATAAGAATAACACAGCACCATTCTAATCTATCAAAAATGCATAACCTGAATCCAATTATATTGAAAAATCAGACAAACCTAAATTTAGAGACATTCTATTAAATAATTGGCATAAAATTTTCAAAACGTAGAAGTTATGAAAGTCTAGGGAAGACTGAGAGACTGGGTTTGAAGAAGATTAAAAAATTACATATGACACCAGCAATGAACAAATGGAATTGTAAATTAGAATTGCAATATCATTTATATTAGCACCAAAAAATGAAATTCTTCAGTAAATGCAACACAACTTGTACAATATCTATATAAAGGGAAACTATAAATCTCTGATGAAAGAAATCAAGGGAGAACTAAATAAATGGAGAGATGTTCCATGTTTATGAATAGAAGCATCAATATTGTCAAGATTCCAGTTCTCAAAATTATCTGTACATTAAATGCAATCTTAATTGAAATACTGGAAAGGTATTTTGTGAATATCAACAAACTAATTCTAAGGTTTATATGGAGAAATAAAGGCTCCAGAAGAGCCAACACAATACAAAATAAAAAGGAACAAAACTGGAGGATTAACACTACCTAACTTCCAGACTTACTATACAGTTATTGTGATCCAGACAGTATGGTATTGGAAAAAAAGAGGCAAACAGACCAAGAGAATAGAATAGAAAGCCCAGAAACAGGTCCATATAAATACAGTCAACTGATCTTTGACAAAGAGGCAAAGGTAACACAATGAAAAAAAGATAGGTTTAAAATAAATGGTATGGGCACAAACTGGACATTCACATGTCAAAAACAAATAAATCTAAACACAGACATTATACTCTTTACAAAAATTAACTCCAAATGGATCACAGACCTAAGTTGTAAAATACAAAACTATAAAACCCTAGAAGAAAACATAGAAGAAAATTCAGATGACTTTGGGTGTGGTAATAACTTTTTAGATACAAAAGCAAGAGTGTGATTTTTATGAAGGAAATAATAAATAAACTGCACCTCATTAAAATTAAAAGAATCTGTTGTGAAGAAGACAACGTCAGCAGAGTGAGAAGACAAGCCACAGACTGGGAGAAAATGTTTGCAAAAGACTTATTTGGTAAAGGGCGGTTACCCAAAGCTCAATAGTAAGAAAACAAAAAACCTAATTTTAAAAAATGGGCAAAAGACCTGAACAGACACCTCACCAAAGAAGATATAGGTGGAAAATAATCATATGAAATGACACATTATTAGGGAATTGCAAATTAAAACACCAGTGAGATACCACTACACAGCTATTAGAATGGTGAAAATGCAAAATACCAACAACACAAATGTTGGTGAGAACAAAGAGCAACAGGAATTCTCATTTGTTGCTGGTGAGAATGTAAAATCATACAGCCACTTTGGAAGACAGCTTGGCAGTTTCTCACAAAATTAAACATACTCTTACCGTATGATTCAGCAATTGCACTCCTTTGTGTCTATCCAAATGAGTTGGAAATGCATGTATACACAAAATCTTGAGCACAGATTACAGCCGCTTCATTCATAATTGACAAAACTAGGAGGCAATCAAGATGTCCTTTAGTGGATGAATCAATATATAAACTAGAGTGCATGCAGACAATGGAATATTATTCAACACTAAAAAGAAATGAGCTATCAAACCAGGAAAAGACATGGAGGATACTTAAATACATATTACTAAGGGGAAAAAAAGCCATTCTGAAATGGCTACATACTATATAATTCAAACTAAGTAACATTCTGGACAAGCCAAAACTGTGGAGACAGGAAAAAGATCAGTGGGTGCCAGGGATTAGGTGGGAGGGAAGGAGGAATAGGTGGAGAACAGATTTTTGTGGGCAGTGAAGCTATTCTGTATGATATTACACATTTGTCAAATATCATAGATTTCACAGCATCAAGAGTGAACTCTAAGGTGGAGTATGGACTTTGAGTGATAATGATGTATCAATGCAGGTATCGATTGTAACAAATGCATCACTGTGTTGCAGGATCTCAACAGTTGTAGCACAGGAGATTATTGGGGGAGGATGAAGGTACTTGAGAATTCTGTACATTGTGTTCAATTTTGCTGTGAGGCTAAAACTACCCTAAAAACTAAACTATTTAATTTTTTAAAGTGATAGTTAAATAAAATATAGGATCTGTCATCGAACTTCTTGTTACTGACATTGGCAAAAAAATTAATTGGAACTACAAATTAGATGACAGCAATGTTTCAATGTTTTTTTAAAAATTTTCATTACTGTATTGGTAGGAGAATGTCTTTGTAAGGGTTACAGAATGAAGTATTTGGGAATGACGGGGCATAGCATTGATCATTCACTTTAAGTGGTTTAAATTAAACGTCATTTATACTGGTCTTGCAACTTTTCTATACACTCAGACTTATTTCAGAATAAAACTTACTTTTAGCATTTTAAAAAGTAGAAAATGAAATATTCCTTAAGGCAACACTCTAGCCTAGTCTAATATTGTATGGACATCAGATAAAATATAAGAAGGAGGCAACACAGCAAGAAATTTTGCAAAAATTTTAAAACATTAGCCAGGCAGAGCGCACACTACTACAGTCCCAGCTACTTGGGAGGCTGAGGTGGGAGGATCATTTGAGCCAGGGAGGTTAAAGCTGCAGTGAGATATGACCATGCAAGTGCACTCCAGCCTGGGCAACGGAGTGAGATCCTGAAAAAAAGAAAGAAAATAAAAGAAAGGAAAGGAAAGGAAAGGAAAAGGAGAGAGAGAGAGAGAGAGAGAGAGAGAGACAGAGAGAGAGAGAGAGAAAGAAAGAAAGAAAGAAAGAAAGAAGGAAAGAAGGAAAGAAAGAAAGAAAGAAAGAAAGAAAGAAAGAAAGAAAGAAAGAAAGAAAGAAAGAAAGAAAGAAAGAAAGAAAGAAAGAAAGAAAGAAAGAAAGAAAGAAAGAAAGAAAGAAAGAAAGAAAGAAAGAAAGAAAGAAAGAAAGAAAGAAAGAAAGAGAAAGAAAGAAAGAAGAGAAAGGAAGGAAGGAAGGAAGGAAGGAAGGAAGGAAGGAAGGAAGGAAGGAAGGAAGGAAGGAAGGAAAGAAAAAGTTGGGGGTAGGTCATATAACCTGAAAAATTGTCTCTGACAAAAAAGGTTATTTTTTCTTTAAATAATTCAAATAAAAATATTGTTAATGATGTAGTGTTTAGGCTAATATGCTGCATTCTTGTTGTTTCTTTTGTTCTTATGGTTAATAATTTGACCATACATTACATATATTCTTTTGTGCATATCAGATATTAAATTGAAAAAAATCTGGGATATGTCCCCCTAAAGTATGCACTGCATTATATAAACATAAGAATAAAGAATCTCAGACAAGGGAATTGGCAGCATCCTCCAGTAAAACACAATTAATGGTTTTACCTTTTAAAACCAATTCAAGTTTCCCTAGTGTTTTGTTCAAGTCGTTCAGTTTAGATCTCATGAAGTTACAGTTTCTTCAAAAAGGGAAAACAAAGATATTAGCTGAAGAGTTTCCACTTTAAAAGAAAAATAACTGGCCGGGCACGGTGGCTCACGCGTTGTAATCCCAGCACTTTGGGAGGCCGAAGCGGGTGGATCACGAGGTCAGGAGATCGAGACCATCTTGACTAACACGGTGAAACCCATCTCTACTAAAAATACAAAAAACTAGCCGGGCGCGGTGGCGGGCGCCTGTAGTCCCAGCTACTCCGGAGGCTGAGGCAGGAGAATGGCGTGAACCCGGGAGGTGGAGCTTGCAGTGAGCCGAGATCGCGCCACTGCATTCCAACCTCAGCGACTGAGCGAGACTCCGTCTCAAAAAAAAAAAAGAAAAAGAAAAAGAAAAAGAAAAGAAAAAGAAAAAGAACTAATTACCAGTAGCATCTGAAAAATGAACAAAAAATACTCGGAAAATAAGTGGTATCAGTGTTTAATAGCCAATATGAAATTTAAGTACGTGCACAATGTAGAAGCAAAAGAAGAAATTTGATATTTCCCAAAAAAGCAAGAAGGATTTAATCAACTAAAATAGGCGCTTTTTTAATTGCCACATTTGTTTTATCACTACTACTGATTTAAATCATTGGAATGTGAAAATAATAAGAACAAGTCATTGTGTTAACTGTTGTGTCTTCAATGCCTAGAAGAGTGCCTGAGCAAATATTCAAAAACAGATTTTGATTGAACAAATAAATGCATCACATTTATTATCTGAGGATGAGGCACCATAATCTTTTTACTACTTAGGGTACCTAGATAATCACAATCCAGGCCTGGCCACCAAAATACACTGTACTCCATTTCAAGCCTCAATTTAAAAAAAAAATCTGAAATGGTCCTCTTTTTTATTTAAAAAATTAACAGTTATGTAGGTGAAAAATAATTCCACTTTTAATGGTCCTTATTCAATAGTATTTCCATCTTTGTTCTTTTACAAGTTAAGCATTAGGCCTTACAGAGACATGAACCAGAAAGATGTGAAGTTGATAAAATGTGAAGTTGATATGTTCATTCCTGCCATGGATCAAGCATAGTATGATCATCTTTAAAGAAAAGAAATTTAAGTTACAAGGTGCTGAGGCAGTAAGGAATTGTGGGAAGAAGGGAGAAGGACAAAGAGGCAGGAGATTTTTAATCATAGGCTTTAATTTAAATCAGAAATTTCTGCTGAGAATTCCTTTGATAATTGCTTTTAATTTCTCTATCATTTGTCTTTTATGTTTTTAGCTATGTTCATTATGGGTAAGATTTTAAATTTAAAATAATTGTGCATACTGAATTCTCTATTGCTTCAATTTTCATTTCATTACATTCCTTTAATATTATAATGAACAATGTATTCTGATGCATACAGTTATTAAGGAACGCTTGACTAGTCAAATACAACTTTAGAAACCTTAGGTTCTGTTATTTTGGTGTTCTATTTTAATGCATTCTTATAGCTTTTTATTGTTTTTATTATACCAGTTTTCAGATCTAATTAATTCTGCCAGCACAATAGCTTGTTAAAATGCTTTGAGACAGTAAACAGTAGGAATGTATGCTGTATATATATATATACACAAATTGTTTGATTATTTTAAGTGAAGTGATTGGATGTTAATTGCTTGCAATGGGTAAATTCATTCAAAACAGTTAAGTCTTCTGTGTGTATTAAAAAACTACAAAATCAAAATAACAATATTGGAAGCTCCATATGATGCTACTCTCTTCCTAAAAATATTCAACAACAAGCAATGTATTTTATATTGTACTCAGAAGCATTGTAATCCAATTTCTAGTAAAAAAAAAAAAAAAAAAAAAAAAAAAAAAAAAAAAAAATTCAGGCCTGGTGGTGTCTCACATCTGTAATCCCAGCGCTTTTGGAGGTCAAGATGGAAAAATTGCTTGAGGCCAGGAGTTCAAGACTAGCCTGGGCAACGTAGTGAGACCCCATCTCTACAATTTTTTTAAAAATAGCAATGCATAGTGGCATGCACCTGTCATCCCAGCTACTTGGGAGGTTAAGCGGGAGGATTGGTTGAGCCCAGAAGTTTGAGACTTCAGTGAGTTATGATCGTACCACTGTACTCCAGACTGGGCAACAGAGCAAGACTTCATCTAAAAGAAAATCAAAAAACAACAGAAAATCATGCTTTATTTCTAGATAATTTATTGATATTGGTTATCTACTGCATTAGGATATAAGTTCAGCCTAAATTTAAAATGGCTTATACAAGATAGACATAATTATGTAGGCTGATAGAGTAGGTCTTCTGTTTAAAAATTACCAGGTATCTAGGCTCTTTGTTGTTGTTTCTACCAACCCTAAAGTGTCACACCTTTCCTTTGAAAGCATTAGCTGGAAGTTGTACACATTACTTTCATTTATACTCCCATGAATAGACCTTGATCATATGGCTACACCTAGTTCTAAGGGAGGCTGCCAAGTAGTCTATATGCAGAACAGCCATGGCCCAAATAAAGATTGTGAGAATAAGGAGCAATCTCTGCCATAAGAAATGAATGCAATAAAAGCTCACAAATGTATACAATTAAATTCCATTTAAAAGTCCATTTCACATCTACATAATTAAGAATTTAGAGCCTCTATGTTAAGGGGTCATAACTGAATTCCAAAAGGGAAGTAATAGAGAACATTTGAAATTTTTTCTATATGACTTTGAATATTTTACAAAGTAATACAAGTCCAGTGGAGCCAAACTTTACTGGAACATGCTACACACAAAATTCATCATTGAAAAACAGAGGTTTCATTTACTTACACTCTTCCCTGTGTTGGGCATTGATGATCACCCAGTATTCTTTCTTCCTTTTTGCTCTTTTCCTAAATAACTCCAAATTAATTCACCTATGCACATGAGAAGCCCTCCCCCACCCCCACCCCCCCCCCACACACACACACACACACTGGGCAAACACAAAGCCATCTCACATGTCAAAGAAACCAGCCTTTGTATAAACTGTTGTTGTAGACAGCAGAGTAGAGAGGCTGAAAGAACTGGAATACTCGATGACAAGGTTAAGCTACTGAATCAGCTCACCTTGATGCCGTCTCTGGAAGATAATAAATTTTCAATCACTTGCTTCACAAACATTCTATTCTAACTGATATGTACTTTTCTAGATAACTTTTTTCATTACTTTCAGGAATACTGAGCAATATGACTTCTAGAGTTCAGATAAGCTAGATTTACAACTCTGAAATGCAAAATTTTCAAAAAAAAGAATCAAAATTTCATGAAACCATCCCATATACATTTTGAATGAGTTTGGATGAGACTAACACGATACAACTTAAGTTTAAGATTAAACAAATCAAAATATTTTAATTTTTAAAATATTGGTTTCATTAAGAATTCACTAAAACCCATATAATTCCTCATCTAATAATGTGACAGTGTGACTCTCTGAAGTTCAATTGAGTACAAAATCAATGGCAGATGCTTGTTTTTTCAGCCCTAGGGAACTGTTTTCCTGCTAATGTGTGTCTACTAACATATTTTTAGGACTTTTTTTTCTTTTTGCAGCAGCAGCAGCAGCAGTAGCAGCAGGCTTATCTTTTCCATAAGAAGAATCCCAGAAGCTTATCTATCTTCACCAGGGCAGAAGTACTGCATTTTTCAAACGGAACTTCAAATGTTCTCACTTTGCAACAGAAATTGTTCTTAAAAGGTCTTGGAATAGATAGATTATATTGTAAACAAGCAGTTATATCCCTTAATTAAAGAAGAAACTATTGTACACTATTTGACTGATTTTTTCCTCAACTTTCTTCCTTTCATTTCATTATTATTCTTGATTTGATTATAATTTATTATATTTTATATCTCAAGACATATAAAAATTGTCAGTGTTAAGTTTTTAAAAGCAGTAAAAGGGAAAGATGTTTAAAACCTCTGAATAAAAAAAATGAAGTAATATTAATGTGATTCAATGTCAATTGCTTGAATAAAACAGATGATTCAATCATTTCTAAACGAAATATATTTTGAGTTAAAATAATTCTAATAGAAAAAAAGAAGGCCTCCTAAAGGAATGTATAGAGACATGTATTGGCTACTTATAATTTCATGGAGTACATACAGAGTATTTCTCAACTCACGGCAATTCATCAGAAATGGGTTCCCTACATATTAAATACTAAATGCAAAAAAAGCATTGATACATTCTATTTAATAAAACAAAGGCTAGCAAATCATACAAATGATTGAAACAAATAAAAAGTTGATATTACAGCTTTTCATTTCACAAAGCATAAAGAAATAGAAATTGCAGATGATAAATGACAAAATTATGCATCTTGTCTGAACATATGGAAAGATTAACTTTTTCTTTATTAAACTTGTAAATAAATAAAGACTATTAATACATTCCAAATAAATTAGTAGTGTTTTCCAAAATCATCACAATAAGATACCAATAATAAGCAGTTGGTTAAAAGCATAAAACCAGAATGCCAGGGTTCAAGCCTTGGCTCTACCATGTATTAACTGTGTGCCTTTAGTCAAATTAATGAACTTTTCTAGACCTCAGTTTCTTCATCTGCAAGATGGAATGATGATAATAATAGTAGATAGTTCATGGGGCTGTTATAAGTATTAAAGAATACATATAGGTAAGTGTGTAGAACACTGTATGTGCTCAAAAAATTATTAGTAACTTCATATGCATAAAAATTTTTTAATTCACTCTCTCTGTATAACAATGGTCAATTAAAAGCATACTTCCACGTTTTTGTTTCAACTTTTAACAGTCATACCAATATATAATGATAAACAATTCTTTTAGAATGACTGTTAAAAATAAAATTTAAAACTTCAGTCTGTTCTTACTTGTCTAAATGTTTATTTCTCCAGCTCTACGTTTTTAAAATAATGACTACACTAGTGATATTCATGAAGTGTAAATGCAGTTCAACTAGGTGAAAATCTTTTTTAATACATTCATTACATTTAATATATGTAAACCACTTACTTGGTACTTCATAAAAAACTAATGTTTACTATTTTCAACCAGTATATGGGTCAGATTGTTTTTAGACAACTATTTCTCTTTGACTTAAATAAACAGAAAATTCATTTGCATTTGTGACTTAATTACATTTATTCTGCTCCCAAAATTATAAGTATTAAGTTGCTACAGTATGTCCACACGAGATATTTTACAACTCATTTGGAACTCAAATATTTTTTCATAATCAACAAACATTTACTGCATGCCAGTCAGATTTAGGACATCTCTTGGGCTCCAATCAAGTTATACAAATAACTTAGAACTGAAAGAACCTCAGGACATGCTGGACAACTCTTCTTGCATAGGTGAAGAAACTGATGTACACAAAATGACTTACATGCAGAGAAGAAGAGCCAAGAGTACTGAATTTAGTCAGGGAGGTAATTCATATTTCAGGCAAATGCTTGGTGTTTTCAGGGGTCCCTGTCTTTAAGTTATGACCAAGTTACTAGAAAACTGGCTTCTCTGTAGAACAGTTAATAGATTTGATTTTAAAGGCATTGCTATGGCCTTTTATAAAGTTGTATTGAAACCTGCAGAAGGTCATGTCTTCAATTCCACTAAAGATACAGCACTATTAATAGACAAAAAAAGAAAATTGGTGATATCCATAGCCCTATCTAAAGTTTGTGATGGAATTATTATGTTATCCTGATTAAAAAAAAAAATTGCTCTCCTTTGGTCAATCTGCCCCAGCTATTATCTGAGAACATCTAATCAAAAAGTGCTGGGCGACATGTTCTAACAAGAAAAGATGCAGTTGTGAGTTATTAGCTGTTGGTTGACCCTTTATTTACAATAAGGAAAAAAAAAACCAAACTGCAATAAGATATTCTTTACAATAAGATAACCTTGAATTCAGGCATATTTCTTGGGACACTGGCAATTTTAAACTTTTAATCAATAAGGATATTTGTATAATCTATCTTCATTTTACTTTATGCTCAATGACAATTAGGGAACAATCTTTTCATAAGAGCAAAGACTTACCATTCTACCTAATGAAATAACTGTGTGAATGTCAAACCCTAGAATTCTATAGGAAACTTTACTTTTTTTTTTCTATTCCTTTTTTAACTAAAATTTCTGATTAATTGCCTTAATCTCCAATTCTCTTTATTGATATAAATTCAACCACAGAATAAGCAGGAACTTAGGAGCACTTAAAATGAAGAGAATTTCCATGCCTCCCTGACTCCAATTTGACAAAATGGGTTTCTTTCTTTTGCTATTTCTTAAGATCTATTTATATCAATCCAATTATTAAAAAATAGCATGGACACTTAAATACAAATTTGGCAAAATATTTATATTCAAATAATCTTAATATGAACACAATAATTTGTTACTCTCTCTTCTTTTGCCACACTAGAAAGATAGTATACCATTCCCATATCTCACAGAACATTTTAAATATTAAGCTCTCTGGTGCAAAAAAAGAGGTAAACAATATCATTAGTGGTAACAATTCAGATTCTAGTTTTAATGAGTATCAATGTCAAATGTGAAAAAAATAATAGAAGGAAGGTGGAGTTTAAGACAGGATGTGGAGTTCATTCCTCTGGACATGAAATAAGAGGAGTCTAAGGAGGACCCAGAGCAGTAGGAAACTTGCTGCTTATTCCTGACAGAATTCCTGAAGGAAAGACCCTGAAATTGAAGAGAAGAATGTCTGTGTGATCCAACTGAGAAGGTTAGACTAAAGGCACACATCAGCCAAACTGAGTTTATTGCTGGGTTGACCATTGTTCTTTGGCCTAAGAATAACACAGAAGCAGCAATAAGCCCATAGACCTGAAGAAGCCATTCTCGGTGGTATTCAGTATTGATAGACGATTAATGGCTCGAAATTCTCCTACCTCTAAACCATGGCACAATCCTCATTGAGGCTTGGGAAGAAGTTTTGTTTCATCGTTTACTGGGTGTTCAGGCTGTGCTGCAGGACAGAATATTACATGAGTGTAGCCAATGTTAAAAGGCAGGTAAATGCCACCCAGGGGGGGAAAAAAACTGTATGATTCAAGGTCACTGAGAAAAGACAACACATACACACCAGGCTCAAGAAGTGCAGCATCTACTCACAGTAAGAGAGGAAAGAGTGCACTAAATCCATCCCCTTGTAATGCATCTGTCTCTCACAGCTAGTGGACTATGCCACAGCAGTGTGGCTTTATATACTCCACTTGGTGCTGCAGTGGAGGGAACTCGACCTCTCCTCTACGGTATCTGAAAAAAAAATTGTGGAGAGAGGACATGCCTGAGGACTATTGAAACACTCACTTAAGCAGAACAAAGAACTAAACATTGAGTCTGAAACAGCAAAACATATTCCCACATAAGGCCATAAGCCCGGTACTTCCTGTGTGGGCCCCCTTACCTACTGGTAAGGAAGAGTTCCACGCCCATTCTTATGTGGCCCAGTGGGAGTGAAAAGACTACACACAGTAGAATGTCTTTCCCAATATGCTTCAAAAAGCATAGCTGTATTATGACATCATCAATTTAGCTCTTCTGAATAAATTTGATGTCTCCTGCTGAAGTTGAAACCTAAACACACATTTGGAGATAGCTGAAGCCAATAACGAAATAGTTTCCCTCTCTAATGTTTTTATTCTGGTATTTGATTTTACTCCTTCTTCTTTACAATCAGCTTCCCCGATTAAAATTTAAAATCCATTCTATTTTCCTAAATATTTTTAACCAGTGTCTGTTCAAAGTGCATGACTAACATTTATTTAAATGTGATGACCATCTACTTCTATTTTACTTCTTTCACAAACTTCTTGACATCTTCACTGCTTTTACTTCCATTACTTTTACAGTCATTTTTACTTCTCGCTACTTCTCCTTGACATTCTGAAATCTGCTTCAGTTGATGTTGATGGAAACTAATATGTCAAAAAAGATGTATTTGTACAAAAAGGCCACTGATTATATACACCCACATATCCTAAGAATGTTTTGCTTATTATCAATGACTCTTTATAACCATCTCTTTTCCTCATTCTTCCTTCATCATCCTGTTTCTGCTAACCTGTTGATTTTCAAAATGTGTGTGGACACACACAGCTATACACCTACACACACAAACACACACAGCTGTGTACCCACACACACACATACACACATATTGAACCAGTTTGCCCATTTTGACTTAGTGATTTACTGTGACTATTTTTATAGAAAAAATATTCAAGATCAACTGTGAATCATAAGTCTCTAAACTTATAGGTTCACAAGCTCACATAATTTTATAGCCAGTCTATGCTAATTGCTTGATAGACTGAATTCAGAAAATAAATGGTTTAAATGCTGGTAATTTAAAAATAGTTTTTGCTACTTTATTCCAGGCTATAATGATTATTTGGAGGGCCTACCTATGCTGGTGGCAGTTACTAGTTATCAATAATTAAGCCCCTTTGGGCTATAAGGGATTAACCACTTCTTAACTTCCTCTTAATCATTTATCTTGAACTCTCTTGCTCTACCTCTCCTTTGAGAAAAAAAAAAAGTTCTCTTTCTATCACAGAGCAATATTAATCACACAGGAATAGAAAATCTTCTCATTAAAGCTCTGAAGCTCATTAGAGAAGTTTAAGTTATTCTAACGGTTCTGTGATATTGTTGTATCCATGTAACGAAGAGCACTGACTTCCTTGCCAGTCAATTGTCTTGTAGGAGCTGACCTAAAAACTGAAGTACCTGTCCTATGCTGTGTGGAAGATAGAGTTTTAGCTGATTTTATTAAAGCAAATAATTAAAAATTTATCTGCCAAAATACTATTCTTCTCTTAGTGCCATTACATTAGCACATGCTTGTAAGCATGTTACAGATATGCTTTATTTTAATACAACTGATGTGTTTCTGAAAAGTTGGGGGATGGAACTCATCTGAAGTACAGAGATTTCAGACTAAAGGAAATCTATGCAAAATACTCTGTTAACTGAAGCATCATGAGGTAAACAGCTATCCCTTAATGTATGTTTCCTTGTAAAAATCATTGTGGTAGCACAAAAATAATAATATTCTACAAAGCTGAAAGAATATCAGCAAGACAAAATCTAGAATGTCAGAAAGGAAAGGAAGAAAGCAAAAAGGCAGAAGAAATAGGACACACAGACTTGGCAATGTAAGGATGGGGACAGGGGAAAGAGAGAAACTCACCTTCAGAAAGCAAGCCCACCTAAAACTGATTAGCAAGGAATTTTGGAAATCATCTGAAGCAATGGTGAGCAATGACGGACGCCATTTGAAAAAGGGAAAAAAGACTCCTATGTTACCTACAAAGTAGAATGTTTACAAATGAAAGATTTCCTCTCTTATGCAGTCCCTGAAGTAGAAAAGGTGTTCATGAAGCTGAGTATCAATTTTAAAGTGGTAGGCCTCTCAAACTAAATAGTAAATAGTATGACAAACGTCACTCATTTTTTACGTTCCATGGGAACTGCTGGATTAAAGAAGCTAAACAAGCGTAATTTTCCACAAGCTTTTACTTTCCAGAGTTTAAGTATGTTAGCATATATGGTGAATCTTCAACAGAAAGATAAAGCATTTCCCAAATGTAAACCACATAAATTTTTGCTAAAATTATTTCCAGGTATTAAAGATCAAAGCATCAAAAATTACAAACAAAAATGGTACCTAAATATAAATTAAAATGATATGAAGCATAATGACATTAGGACAGCAGAAATAATTCAGTATGACAACCTGATTATATGTAATTTAAAACACCAAGATTTTGAGTACTTGTGGGACTGGACATAAATAGCTGGTGTAGAATAAAATGTCTTTCTTGACAATGCTATGGAGAGGAGACAAAAGGTGCTACGTGTCAACTAGAAAAAGCAATGGTCTTGATTACTTCATGGGTCTCGAAGCATTAAGAAACATGCAGACAAATTAAATCTATAAGGTTGTTTGATATCTTCAGATTAAAATATATGGGAAGGTTATAGTCACAAGTTTCAATAAGCTAGAGCAGGAAAAATAATAGACAGAAAAGGCTTAAATCCCAAGATGAGCCAAACTTTTTGCTTGGCATATCCCAAATATCAGGCACTTTATAAAATTTTCTGCATTATTTATATGTATTACTGCTTCATAAAACACAGTTCAGTATCATGATACATAAGCTGCATTATGAAAGCCTTAAACTTTTCAATTACCTAGACCAGATCAAATTTTAATGAACATGTGCCAATGTGATTTGTGATGTTAAGCTAGATTTCTTGGTAAAAACCTAGGTTTTGACTTACACAAATAATGGATAGTGAATTAAAAAAAGGAAATTTGATAAGGAGCTAAGGGGTTCAGTTTTGACTCTGTTGGTCTGGAGGTGCCTGTGGGACATTAAGATGGGGATTTTCAGTAAGCAGTTGAATGGTCACATCTGAAATTCAAAAATAAGTTGGTCTAAAGGTAAATATTTGGAATTCGTTAAGAATCTATGGTAATCGAAACAAAGGAAGTAGTGAAGACCAGTCAGATGGCCTGTTCAGGTGGGCAATATAGAGTGACATGAGAAGGCACTAAGACCAAAAAAAAAAAAAAGAAAAAACCTGAAGAAGAAAAACTTATTATTTAATTCTTAGTCAGAGAAAGATAACAATTCTGGCTCACGCCTGTAATCCCAGCACTATGGGAGGCCGAGGGGGTGGATCACAAGGTCAGGAGTTCAAGATCAGCCTGGCCAACATGGTGAAACCCCGTCTCTACTAAAAATACAAAAATTAGACAGACATGATAGTGCAAGCCTGTAGTCCCCAATACCTGGGAGACTGAAGCAGGAGAACTGTTTGAACCCAGGAGGCAGAGGTTGCAGTGAGATGAGATCATGCCACTGCACTCCAGCCTGGGCAACAGCTCAAGAATCCATCTTGAAAAAAAAAAAAAGAAAGAATGAAAAATAAATAAATAAAAGAATTATTTATAGAATGATTACTTAAAGCAGCCAGGCA
Organism: Chlorocebus sabaeus; assembly: GCF_047675955.1. Lineage (NCBI taxonomy): Eukaryota > Metazoa > Chordata > Mammalia > Primates > Cercopithecidae > Chlorocebus > Chlorocebus sabaeus. Next base: position 4,983,528 of record NC_132927.1, read on the forward strand.
TGGTGCCACACACCTTTAGTTCCAGCTACTCAGGAGGCTGAGGCGGGAGGATTGTTTGAGCCCAGCTTAGGCAACATAGCAAGACCCTATCTTTAAAAAAATGACTTAAAGCTTCTCTTATATGAAAGTGCAGCATATTACTGGCTTTCATTTCAAGTTCATTTTCTCAGTACTTGCAAATAACATACACAAACACGACAGACACACACAAATGCAGACTTTATAATTGCGGTTATGGTATAATAATATCATAATAGCAACAACTTTTATAGAATACATACCATGTGCCCAGCACTGTGCTGTTTTATATACAGTAAATGACTTAATCTTCTTAATAGCCTGTTCCAGTTATTTTTTACCATGTAATAAACTACTCCAAAACTTGGTGTCTTAAAACAACAACCATTATTTTATGATTAATGAAAGTGGGTCAAGAAATTGAGTTGGGTTAGAATGGGTGATACTAATTCTACACATGAAGTCAGATGAGATCACTAGATGCTGGTAGATCACATTCACCTGGTGGATGGGCTGTTATAAAGGATACCAGGAAGCTTAACACATGTGTCTCATGCCTTGCCTGGAATGGCCAAAAAGTTTAGCTCAGCTGGTAATGTTAACCAAAGAATCCATGCATGGATCTCCGGCAAGAGATCCCATGTCTCATGAGTCTCAGAGTAGTCAAACTTCTTATATAATGGCTAAAGGTTCAGAACAGTCACACTTCTTACGTGGCAGCTAAAGGCTCCAACAGAAAGATTTTTAAGAGCAACATTCAAAAAGAGACCAGCAAAAGCTTCAGAGCTTCATATGATCTAGCCTCAAAAGTCTCACAGTATCACTTCCATTATAGTTTATTGGTTAAGAGTGTCACATATGCCAGCCCAGACTCAAAGGGATGAATATTAGACTCCATCTTTCAAAAGGAAGAGTAGCAAAGTATTTATAGCAATCTGTAATCTACCACAGAGTTCTGTTAGGTATATGTGAATATTATCCCTTTTTATAGATAAGAAAACTGAGTCCACTGTGGTTAACAAATTGTCAAGATCTGTTAGTCAATAGCTAAACCAGTATTTAAAGATGGCAATTCTAACTCCAGTGCCTTAGCTCTAAACTGCTGTTTTAGAAATGCTTGATTGTGCACCATACTCAAGGAGCTATTTCATTTGTTAATCACTAGATTCAACATAATTAGTAAAACTATAAAATATTTGATAACTTGAAAGATATAAAGTAATTTCTAAAAAATATTAATGTATATAGAGCACTCATAAACTTAGAGAACATACAGGACTTACTAACACATAGCCCTCAAGAAGTTTATAATTTAGTGGATGGCATGAGAGGCAAAAACATACAAAATAATTAAAACATAGTGTGATGCAAGTGCTGTAAAATAACTATACAGAGTCAGAGATGGAAAATACCAGAATCAGCTCTAATCTTTACGGACTGTGCTCTCTGCCACGAATATCCTCACAATTCACCACTCAGCCACACAAACCCTGCAAGGTTCAACCTCAAATGCCATAACGTACTGGAGGCCTTCCTGAATTGCCAAACTGTGTACAAGCACTCTATCCTCTAAACCTCTATTGCACACCATTTACATTTATCTCAGGATACTCCTTTACCACCTTATACACACTTGCCCTTGTCTAATCTGTCTTCTGTTCTCCAGCTCATTTGGCTTACCTTTGACTCTTGTTTAGCCTGTAGCCTAAAGAAAAAGAATCAATAATTACTTACAAATTAAAATGACAAATGAATCTATTAAAGAATTATTGGACATCTACTCAATATTTATTTACTGTCTACTATATGCAAGCACTAGAAAATAGCGATATTAGTAAAATGGCCAAGCGTTTACAGAGTTGACAACATAGTTATCTATTAGATCTAAATCTAAACATTAAATTTCAAGGATTCACAGCAGTAGAGTTATTGGTAGTCATGATAATTTATTAAATCGAATTTAAAGTGTAAAAAAATGTACCTAACACAATTTTTTTTTTTTTTTTTAGAGATAGAGTCTCACTCTGTTGCCCAGACTGGAGTGCAGTGGCGGGATCTCGGCTCACTGCAGCTTCTGCATCCCCAGTTGAAGCAATTCTCCTGCCTCAGTCTACTGAGTAGCTGGGACAACAGGCGCGTGCCAGCATGCCCAGTTAATTTTTGTATTTTTAGTAGAGACAGGGTTTCACCATTTTGGCCAGGATGGTCTCGATCTCTTGACCTCGTGATCATCCCACCTCCGCCTCCCAAAGTGCTGGGATTACAGGCATGAGCCACCGCGCCCAGTCCCTAACACAAATTTTTCAACTTCATTCTTTACAACTTACAAGGACCTGAACATTCAACTAATCTTACAAGCAGGGCCTATTTTTTGTCCAAATAGGGGTAAAGCTCTTCCCTCTTCATACAGCCATGTTGTCTGCAATTTTTTAAAAAAGTAGAACTGGTGAGTAGAAAACTAAGTAGTAGCTCAAGGGCTGAAAATTAATGATAACATTTGATTGCTAATAGCTTCAGAACATCAACAGTAGATCAATATCCTTATTAACACATGTAACTTAAATTCTATTTTACTTATTGTTTGAATTTATCACCACTACATTTTTTCATTAAACTGCCATTAATGAAAAAAATATATTTCCATTAAAATGTTTAGCACAGATTTGTAAAAATTAAATTTTACTATTTTCAATTCATGATGATTTTGTCAATGATGCTGTCCTTTATTTAAATGAACAACAGTAATTTTCTAATTTGAAATAAAAACGAAAATATTCAGGGAATGATGTACACCTTTTGCTCATAATACATTTTTATAATGGTCATAATCAGCTCTATTTTTTCCTCCGTAAGTCAGCCAGAACTCAAAGTGACCTACAATGGAGAGAAAATTCACAAATTAAATTCATCTTTTAAACAAAAATCTTTTTGTGTTCATTTCCATAGTCAGTGCACCCTCTCACAGCCACCTCAAGCATTCTGCTAGCTCATTTTCAAAAAAACTCAACAACAAATTCAGCCAGAACAAAATATAAAATGATTATCAAATTTAAAAGGTTACTTTTTTCGTAGATAATTGGGTTTTAACCAGGTAAAGCCTGAAGCCAAGATAAAGAATTTCTAGTAGAGAAACTTAGACATCAGCTAGTAAGTGAGTATAGTAACAGGTGAAAATAAGCTTTCTGGATCTACAAAACTCAGTATTGCATCAAAACATAAGTTTGGTCCTAATAGAAAATTAGAAAATAATCGCTATCCTACATGAAAGAACATTACTCTCTTCCTTTTAACTATAGGGTATCTAATACCAAATTGTAGTTTAAGAATTATTCATTAACAATAAAGGCAGTTTCATTTAATTTCCCTAGTAAACTTCCCTGTCAACGTGATCTGTACAGGTTATTTCAAAAGGGGACACTTTATAAGCTGTTTAGTAAGCAAAGCTTTTTGAACCTAATTCAGGAAAAGGGGAGATTAAAATGTATTTTGATTTACTAAGAATGTATTTTTCCTTGCAGAATTAGAGGTAGAATCTGACTCTTTTCCTTCAAAGTGAAACTGAGTAGAAACAGATTCACGAGGCGTAGGTAAATCACAAGAGAGCTTTAATATTGGTCCTATTTTCCCAAGACCAAATAAGTTGAAGAAAATAAGAATGGAGAGACTCTTACCCAATAAAAGATTATTATTTTTCACCAGTATAGGCAGGTGGAAAACACAGTCTACAGAAAAATAAAGGTGGCATTATTCCTCCAATTTAAGGATCCATTCAGAAACCATATCAATTTTATCCTTTTCACAGAGAAAAGACTGCACATCACCAAGAAACTTCAATAGGATCAACAAACAGCACAAACCAAGAAGTGAAGAGTATTAGTTGTCTACCAAAAGATACTCCCCTTTTATTCCTGCATGCAAGACTAAATGGAATATTCCAGCCTCCTTTTCATAGTGGACTTCTTTTCTCCACAGAATTTAATGTGATAGGTGTCCCTTATGGACCTAAGTCTTACGACCATGTGTATGCTTCCATGTTATCTTTCCCCTTATCACCAGCTGGGATGGCAGCTGACCCTGTCTCTGCCATACAGAAGATGACAGTCCTGGAGGATAATACTGCAATCAATGGAAAGAACTTTAATTCCTGAATAACTTCATGGAGCAGAATTGAACCACTCAATTCGGATTGTTATGTGAAGGACAAATCAAGTTCTAGCTTCTTTAAGCTGAATCCTCGTTCCCTTTGTTACACCCTAATTCAGACTAATATTTCCTCTTAACTGAAACTGTCAAAGAAATACCATCATCAGCATTTCCTTTCATTATCCTTGATCAATATAGGCCTGGCTCCAACTGGGAGTGGCCAAACATTCATAATCTCCAAGTATAAGCAATCTTTGAAAATGCACAGCTAACAGGTATTCCTACCAATGTAGCCCAAACATGGTAGAACAGCAGTTGTACATAATCAGGTTTCACAATTCCACTTTATATAAAAATTTGGATATCTCTTACTGCTTAGGGGAAGTCTGGTGATCAACTTTTAAAAAAATACTTACTAGAAAGTAACATTCAGCATTTTTAAAAATCATCTAGATCTTTTTCAACAGGCAAATATACATAACCAGTCTAGATTTTTTATTTTATTTTAGGGTTCGCATGACATCTAGGTGAATTGCTTCCAAACTAATTGATATTTCAGGAAATGCCTAGCTTTTCTTTAATAGAGTAAAATGTCTTTTATTACTCAATTCAAGTTAGCTTGAGATAATATTCTGAGAAGTAAAAACAATTTGAATTTATATCCAGTTATAAATGATTGGTTTCAGAAGTTTATCTGAAAACAGTTTTTAGTAGAGGTTAGAGTGAGAGAAAAAGTAAAAATGCGACAGGTATTTCTTCAGATGAAATGGTATAATTTATCTACTATTCAACTTTGTTAGGATTGGTTGGCTCCACTGCAAATGAAATAGTAGTAAAAAGAAAAGAAATCAGCAGATAGTTTAAATAGCCAAAGAAGGGAGCAACACAGCATTGTTAATGGGAGATCTGTGATTAAATCTACAGGCTAGAATTAGCTAAACATTGAGTATACCTGGTCACAAAGAAGGGAACAACCAGTGCCTACTTGAGGGCGAGGTGAGAGGAGGAAGAAGGTCTGAAAACTACCTATCAGGTCCTATGCTTATTACCGGGGTGATTAAATAATCTGCACACCAAACCCCCATGATACACAATTTATCTGTATAACAACTCCATATATGTACCCCTAAACCTAAAAGTTTTTTTTTTTTAAATCAGCTTTATATGGAGGCAGTTTACCACCATGTTTTTTCTAGGATTTATGCAAGGAACTGTTTCTTCCTCTGAAATTTATCCTACTTGATCATCGATAGCTGAAATTATTTTGTTAAACTGACAATAATCCAGGATATTTAACATCTCTAAGTCAGTTTTCCCATCTGTAAAATAACAAAAAATAACACCAACATTATAAATTCATTTTAGGGTGAAAGAAAATTGTATATGTGGAGTGTCAACAAAATTGCTAGCACACATTGAGAAACTTTTTTTGTTTTTCTTTCTTTTCACTCTTTTAACATTACATAAAATGTAAAGATTTTCAGAGATCCACTCTACAGCTGGGTGTGGTGGTGCCCGCCTGTAGTCCCAGTATTCGGGAATGAGACTGTACTGCACTATGGTCATGCCTGTGAATAGCCACTGCACTCTACTAGGCAACACAACAAGTACTCACCTATAAGTAAATAAACAAAGCTCTGAACCTACATCTTTATAATCCCCTTATTACACACAGCTTTCTGTTCACAATTATTTTCCTTTCAGTGAAATATTGGCATTATTATGTTTATCAAATATTGCCACGACTAATCTAAGAGTCAACTTTCTTATGGTAAGTATAATAAAGGAGATGCTTTTGAAACTATTAAACTTCAGAGCTGAAGGGAGTTAAAAACAAATCTGCAATTTCACTTTTTGCTTCTAAATTGGTCATTACCCTTAACCAATTAGAACAGATTAAACAGCAAGGATTTAAATCTCAGTTACTCTACCAAGCCCATCATCTTACAAAATTAACTGCTTAAATGATGCATTTTATAGACATTAGCTCCACAAAATTACAAGAGAATAAAATATTTTCTTATATTTTCTTAATGAACAGGAACATTTCATTAAGACAAAATATTGCCTTAATGAATAGGGACATGGAACATTAGGCAAAAGTAGATGTAGACTAGACTTTAATTATAAGCTGTGCTATATTTTATTTTAGCATTTTTAGGATTATCACTCTATTATTTTCTGGATTTCATTATTCATTTGAGAAGAAAGATAACACTCTTATTTTGCCTTAATTTGCTCCTTTGAAGGTAATATATATTGTTTTATTATCAGTTGGCTGCTTTTAAGGTTTTTTTTTTCATCTTTGGTTTTTGGAAGTTTTATTGTGATGTGACTACAGGTAGTTTTCTCTGCATTTATCCTATTTGGGGTTCTTAGCATTTCCTGTCTTCATATTTTTACTCAATTTTGGAAATTTATTCTGTATTATCTCTTTATTATTTCTGCCTCATCTTCTCTCTGATCTCTCTGCTTTGGATCAGATCCTTATCACCAACATAAATTGTTTCAACAGGCATCTAACTGTCCTCCTGGCCTCTAGTCCTTAAATATATCTTCTTTACAAGATCATACTATTTTCACAATTAAAACATTCAGTGCCTGTAAGATAAAGTCCAGTGTCCTTAGTAGAGTGTGTCTACAACACCCTCCATGATATGACACCTAGAAATTATTTCAGCAGGCTGGGCACAGTGGCTCAAGCCTGTAATCCCAACACTTTGGGAGACCAAGGAGGGTAGATCACTTGAAGGCAGGAGTTCAAGACCAGCCTGGACAACATGGTGAAACCCCGTCTCTACTAAAAATCAAAAAATCCAAAAATTAAAAATTAGCTGGGCATGGCAGCATGTGCCTGTACTCCCAGCTACTCTGGGGGGCTAAGCAGGATAATCGTTTGAACCCAGGAGGCAGAGGTTGCAATGAGCCGAGATAGCACCACTGTACTCCAGCCTGGGTGACAGAGTGAGATTTCAGACTCCATCAAAAAAAAAAAAAAAAAAAAAAATCAGCAAAATGTGGCCCCACTGTTTCTAGTTTGTTACTTTAACCCTAAAACAACCTGCTGCTGCCTATAGTTCTGACTCAAATTCATACTAGGTCTTAGCAATACATCTTATCTCTCCTGACACAGCACTAAAATAAAAACATAAATGCACAAAAATATAATTAATACATAACTAAAAAGAATGTAGAAAAGAACTTTTCAAAAAACGAGGAATAATAACAGACCTCTAACAACTGGAAAATGCAGAACAAACTACTAAATGGAATTAGCAGTAAAGAAGTACCATATGACCCAGCCATCCCATTACTGGGTATATACCCAAAGGATTATAAATCATGCTGCTATAAAGACACATGCACACGTATGTTTATTGCAGCACTATTCACAATAGCAAAGACTTGGAATCAACCCAAATGTCCATCAGTGACAGACTGGATTAAGAAAATGTGGCACATATACACCATGGAATACTATGCAGCCATTAAAAAGGATGAGTTTGTGTCCTTTGTAGGGACATGGATGCAGCTGGAAACCATCATTCTCAGCAAACTATCCCAAGAACAGAAAACCAAACACCGCATGTTCTCACTCATAGGTGGGAACTGAACAATGAGATCACTTGGACTTGGGAAGGGGAACATCACACACTGAGGCCTATCACGGGGAGGGGGGAGGGGGGAGGGATTGCATTGGGAGTTATACCTGATGTAAATGACGAGTTGATGGGTGCTGACGAGTTGATGGGTGCAGCACAGCAACATGGCACAAGTATAGATATGTAACAAACCTGCACATTATGCACATGTACCCTAGAACTTAAAATATAATAAAAAAAATCTACAAAATAAAGTAGAGAACTCTGCTACAGTATAAAGCAGAAATGCAGAGTCAGAAAGCATGAGGGAACAGATGAAAGACCTATAGAAGTGGTATGGAGGCCCCACATCCGACTAATAGAAATCCAAAAACAACGTGAATACAGAAAATGGAGAAGAAATCAACAGAGAACTGATAGCATCAAATTCTTCCAAGTTGAAAGATAAGAGTATTTAAAGTGAAAAATGCCAAGTGGAATGATTATAGTAAAGACCCATACCCAGAGATAATCATAAAAACTTCTGAGATTAAAAACAGGTTATCTAAAAACAAATGAGTTAGCCAGGTGGGCTCACACCTGTAGTTCCAGCTACTTGGGAGACTGAGATAGGAGGATCACTTGGGTCCAGGAGTTCGAGGCTGCAGTGGGCCATGATCACATCACCACTGCATTCCAGCCTAGAGGACAGAGTGAGACCCAGGTTTTAGGGAAAAAATAAAAATAAATAAAAGAAAAGGTTAGTTTAAATTTATTACCAACATTGAATGCTAAGAAAATAGACCAAAACCTTACAGTTTTTGAGAAAACATTTTTGACTCAAAAATTATATGCCCAGTTCAATCACATGCATACAGATACACATGCGTACACACACACACACACCAGAATAAAAGCATTTGCTAATATGATATATATTTACCACATACCCTTTAAAGAAAGGGTTCACTAGAAAAATAAGAAACAAACCAAGAAAAAAAAAGGAGTAAGATAATAAAGAGAAGAAAGAAGAGGAGAGACAGCATTCTAAAAGGGTGGGTGGCACCCAGGAAAGCAGTGAAGGATATTCCTGTATGGCAGTTCTAAAGAGTAACTGATTCGTATTACAGTAGAAGGATGGATGGTGTCAGGAGGAAGGCGTGTAAGGAAAGACCTCCATTTGAGAATCACAGGGAGAATGTGTGCAAAATGCAATAAAGACACGTTACCTCTTTAAAACAATAATGTACTAATATAGTGAAGCCAAGAAAGACAGAGAGAAAGAAAGAAAAGTTGATGGCTAACCTAAAGAAAATAAAGGAAGAAAGTTGTATAAAAGGCTATGATACAAGTGGAAAGAAATTAAATCTCTGGCATGGTTTTAAGTAATTGATAGTGAGAAAAGAGAATGTATTCTGTCATAGCACAATGCATGACTCAGCACAGTCATAAAAATGTAAATTTCCAGACTTAATTCATGGAGAAAGGGTGAAAGATTTGGTTGCTGTTTAATTTCAAAGGACAAATTATAATAGTCTTAATAAAAATAGGTTAGCTAATAAATGGTGGGAACTAAGGGAGGTAAAATAAAAGGTGGAGGAAAGAGTGGGGATGATAACATCTCATAATGTGTTAGGTTATTACTATTATCACAAAAGTAACCTGTGGAAGTAATGAAATGATAAATAACTCTAAACGACTCAAAATAAATATAATATAATTAGTATCATGAAAGAATCCCAAAAAGAAATGCAAATGAAGTATTTAAAAGTCTAGCTTGGGCAACATGGCGAAACCCTATCTCTACAATTTTTTTTAATCAGCCAGGTATGCTGCACTGCACCTGTGGTCCCAGCTAATCAGGAGGTTGAGGTGGGAAGATCAATTGAGCCATGAGGTCGAGGCTGCAGTGAGCTGTGATCGCACCACTGCACTCCAACCTGGATGACAGAGTGAGACCCTGTCTCAAAAAAAAAAAAAAAAAGAAAAAAAAGAAAAAGAAAAGAAAAAAGGTATTTAAAAGAGTTCACAGCCAGGAATCCAAATAGTTGTTGAAGAGAAATGGTTCTGTTATTTTTATCATAAGATCTTCTAAATCATGTGATTATTATTACGTTTTCATGTATTACATCGATACATTTTTAAGATGATTTTTGAAGACACAGATTAAATGACAGTTCTTCCATAAAGCAATCTGAACACTCAAGTGGCTTTCTTCTATACTGCCACAGAACCCAGTACATACCTCCAGTGTGGCACTGATTTCATGCTATCCCTACGACTATGTGTTCATCTCCTCCACCAGACTCTAAGTTCCACTGGAGCAGGAACTAAATTTTATTCATCACTCTATCTTCATCACCTGGTATAGTATCTGGTACAGAGTAGATAATAATGAAATGTTTAGTTAATGAGTAAATAATCAACCATATTGCACAATTTATATTAAAGTTAATATTTAAATCCATTGTGGGAATTAATAGACATGTATCATATACACTACTGAATTCCTTCTTTACATCATTGCATATTTTAACTTTCTAATAAGAGTACAATGGGATAGAGATAATGTAAAGTTACATGTTTCCAAGCCACCAGCATTTTACCAGACACCCCAAACTTGAACCGTTAATGTAATATTCAAAATTCTTCACAACTAGATTTTGAACATTACTCTGAAGTTGGTTACAAGTCCATCTGGTTTGAAATCAACTTATCGTGTTCAAAAATGTTAATATCCCTCACTAGCTCACAGCATGACACTATCAGATTTAATTTGGTATTATTTCATAGCAATGTCACAATTAAAATTTGGTCCACATTGATCAGTAAAAGTTAAAGAGCAAAATTAATTAGTGGAAATAGCAAAAGGGCACAATATTAACATGATGACACATCCAAAATGCTTAGAGTGTAGGGAGGCACTGTTATTTTGAGATTATCCATGTTGATTTGCAGAAGAACAGAAGGAGAAATCTGTGAATAGAACTGAATTTCAACACACAAAATTGTATGTCAACATTTTTTAAAATAATTACTAAAAATCATGACCACAAATGAGTCTCATTATAGACGTGAAACTTCTGACTAACAGACCTAACAATGACTAATGACATTACAAATAAGCTGTGAAGAAAATGTACAGCAGCTGTATTAGAACTATGCCTTCCAGGCTGGTGTGCGGATTTATCCCAAAACCTAATAAAAACCCATGACTCATTTTTTATTAAAGTGCGTAAAAATTTTAGACACATATCATAGCAAGTAGATAATTTTTTAAGTTTAAAAGATTCTTCTGATAAATTTTATTTGAATACATAAGAAACAACATAATATTCAAATAATTCAACATATTTGAATAATATATGGAAACTTAAGATCAATCAAAGCAGTTGGTGACAGGGAATATTCTTATCTTTGGAGGGTTTGTCTGACTTTCAGAGTTCCAACATAAACCCAATCCAGAAATAAAATTAGAGAGTCTTACATTTGCTATTTATAAACCTCCATTACTTACATTTCTCTTGCTCTTGAGAATAAATTTCAGAGTTACACCTAGCAGGTGTTTTGAACTCCATTTTAGACAGATGGAACATGAGAGAGGGCAGAATAGGAAACCAATGTCAAAGTTATTAAGTATTAGAATGAACTATAGGATTTGGGTCTTTTGAAGTTCTATAGTCTTTCTCGTAACTGCTAGTTCCCAGTTCTTTTCAGTCACTAAAATATACGTATCCTATTAGTCTCAATTAGGAGTTATTTTGTAAAATACTTAAATCTGTTATGAGCCATGATTATCGCCTACCTGCATTATAAGCATCAAAAGCCGCTTTTATTGTCAAACTGCAGCCCATCAACCATTAGTAGCTGGTAAATAACTTAGTGAGTCCCAACCAGTAATTTTTTAAATAGAATATAATAGAATAGAAACCATCAGAGTGTATCACATGTAATTAAGCATATTTTGGAAAATTTTTGTTTCAGCTGTATATGTGTGTATGTAGATACATGTATTGGTGACCTAAGTCATGATGTAACCTGTGTTTCTCACTGTGGGTTGTGTGTATGTAGATACATGTATTTGAGACCTAGGTCTTGATATAACCTGTGTTTCTTACTGTGGGTTGAGGGGAGAGCATACTGAAAACCACCACTCTAAGACAGATAACAAGATTAAGAACTTAGGTCAAGTTGGAATTCATTTACCAAAGTGGTTAATGGGTTACTCAATAGAACTGAGAAACTCACCGGAAGTTTTCAATGAAGGAAGCCTGGGAAATGAGAAAACTACAGTGCATGGCTGCTGCCTAAAATCTTGAGAAGAAGACTGCAGTGGGGAATGTGGAACAACCACAGGGCAGCATGAGTTGTTGAGCACTGGAACTAAGGAAGCTGAAAGTAGTCACACAGAGAAACAGTGATTTGAGTTAGCAATAATTTCAACTTTGTATATTATAAAACTGTGTCAGCAGGGCGCAATGGCTCACACCTGTAATCCCAGCCCTTTGGGAGGCTGAGGTGGGTGGATCGCGAGGTCAAGAGATCAAGACCATCCTGGCCAACATGGTGAATCCCTGTCTCTACTAAAAATACAAAAATTAGCTGGGCGTGGTGGCGCGTGCCTGGAGTCCAGCTACTCAGGAGACTGAGGCAGGAGAATCGCTTGAACCCAGGAGGTGGAGGTTGCAGTGATCTGAGATCACGCCACTGCACTCCAGCCTGGCGACAGAGTGAAACTCCATCTCAAAAATTAAATTAAATTAAATTAAATTAAATTAAATTAAAAACTATGTACAGGGATCCTCTCTTTACGCTTACCTCTGCATATCTAGATATAAAACAAAGATGTTACATTTATATAAAAAGCAAACATATTAGTTCCTGCCCTTGCCTCCTTCATAAGTGTACCAAAGGATAGGAGCTATGAAAGTGCTTTGAGTTTGTCAGAAAAAGTCATTGTGATGGGAGTTACCTGCAGCTCATGAGGAGCTAAAGCTCAGGATCACTTGACCTCTCTACTTTATACAGTACAGCCTTAGAGTTATCAGAAAGCCAGTTTTAAAGAAAAGCTTGTATTAATTTATTCTAATAATTTACCATAGTGCTTGGTAGGTCTTCAATTTATGCTTTTCACTTTTCTCTCCCCCTTCTCTCCCTTTTTTTCCCCTTTTTACTAATTTAAATTCCATGACCAATCATTGCAATTACTCCTTTTCACATCCCCAATTCCCTTACCTGTCTTGCTCAAGTCATTTGTCTGAATCACAACCCTGGTTATGTATTATTTTCTGTCTTGCTAGTTGTGGAGGCCCTACAACTAACACGACTTAAGAAAACGTATAGCATGTAAACTCGTTTCATTTACATTCATGACTGTGCATTTCATGTATGTCCATAACACTGCCTGGCAATCATATTACATTTGCCTGGTCTTTTACTCTCCCACTCTTCTTGATGGTGTTTTCATGCCTAATCTTTCCTACTCATATTTCAAGCACTTCCATTATCATGCTCAGTTTTAGCTGACCTTGCTTCTTAGTCCATTGAGAAAACTGAAGTAATCAGAAGAGAATACCCACAACCTACTGAATCCATGTACTTTGCTGTCCCCACTGGAATGAAAGATGGCTATCAGTACTCCCATCTAAGTCCAACCCCTTCCAACTTGGGCACTTGATCCCATCTCACTTCCCTACTTAAGGATGTGCCTCCAGCAATTCTCCCCCTTCTCTCCTATGACATCAGATTTTACTTTTACCTCTCTACTGTGTCATTTCCATCAGCAATTAAACATACTTTTCTCCCATTAAAAAACCCTCTCTTGACTCCACCTCCTCTCTAGCTAATGTTTCTTCTCTTGCTTCCCTTTCAGCAAATCTGCTCATTAAACTTTCTATACTCTATCTCAAATTTTTCTTCCCATTCATTTTTAACCATCACCCAAGAGGCTTTCATCTCCACCATTCTAACAAATCTGTTCTCCTCATGGTTACCAGTGACCTTCATATTACTAAATCCAGTCAATTTTCTCTTCTCATTTTGGCCTATCAGCAACATTTGATGCAATTGATCACCAACACTCCTTTCTTTAGCTAATCAAAAGGGTGATTATTCAGATTATGATGGATGGATCAGTCCTATAGGAGCTGAGAGTGACCTTAGTGGAGAAGCAACAAGAAAGCAGAGACCACAATCCTACAACCACAAGAATCTAAATTCCATCAACCACCTGAATAACCTTGGAGATGACCCTGAATTCCAGATGAGAACCAGAGCACAGTCAACACCTTGATTTCAGTTTTGTAAGTCTTTGAGCACAGGGCCCAGGTAGTTTGTGTCTAGACTCTTGACCTGACCCACAGAAAATAGAAAAAATAAATACATTTTTTTCTTTTAAGCCTTAAATGTGTAGTAATTTGTTAGGCAGCAATAGAAAACTAATATACTCAGTGATCTCCCCTGGCTAACATATTTGAAATTGCAATTGCAAGTACTTTTTTTTTTTTTTTTTTTGCACTTCTTATCTCCTTTATTCTTCTCTACTATATTTTTCATGATACTAATTTATTTCGTTATGGTTTCTCCATCAATTACAGAAAAGCAAAGATTTTCATGCATTTGTTCACTATCTTATTCAACTACAGTTTATGGCATGTAGTAAAAGGTCAACAAATATCTCTTAAATGAATGAGTGAAACTAGTATTAAGTACATGAATAAAATACATAATAATATTTTCCCTCAGAACACTCAAGTCAATCATTTATATGTAATTTATAAAACTAGGTATCCAAAATTCTTAGCTATATTTGATATTTAGTTAATAAAACTTTACTTAATATTTAATTTATTTTACATATGTAAAATACTGATATTAAAGTAATAAAAATCCTTTTGCATTTATAAATTTGAATACTCTAAACAATAATAAATATGTTCAATCTTAATTTTGAGCTTGCCATTTGCCTGGTACCCTTCAAAGTATACAAATTTAACTCACTTTATCCTCAGAAAACATTATGAGAGAATTAGCATTATTAACTCCATCTTATATCGAATAAAAATAGAGTACAGATGTTTGATAATTTACTCATGTTCATATAGACAAAAAGTGATAGATTCAAACCCAGGTTTTAGGTTTCAACTTCATTACATTTTCAATATCTGAATATGCATAAGACTTACATTTGTGTGTAACTAAATATTGTAAACAGGCTAAAAAGATCAACAAAAACTATAAAAGATATTTGAGCCAGATGACAAAGGGTTAATATTTTATCTAGAAAAGCCCCTAAAATTAATAACAATAGCACAAAAATTCAAATAAACAATGGACAAAAGACAACAGAAAGATCATAAAAGATGAAATTTAAAATGTAATAAATACTTGTAGAAATTTCTTTCAATCTTGCTGGTACATAAAGAAAAGTACATTAAAGCTAGTTATAGATATTATATTTTTCCTTTTAAACTGGCAAAAAAAATTTTTTTAATTTGGTCAGGGTTCATTAAGACAGATTTTTTTGTTTGTTTGTTTTTGTTTTTGTTTTTGAAACAGAGTCTTGCTCTGTCGCCCAGGCTAGAGTGTAGTGGCACAATCTCGGCTCACTGCAACCTCCGCCTCCCAGCTTCAAGCGATTCTACTGCCTAAGCCTACCGAGTAGCTGGGACTACAGGCGCGTTCCACCACTCCCGGCTAATTTTTTCTATTTTTAGTAGAGACAGGGTTTCACTGCATTAGCCAGGATGGTCTCGATCTCCTGACCTTGTGATCCACCCACCTTGGCCTCTCAAAGTGCTGGGAGTACAGGCGTGAGCCACCTTGCCCAGCCAAAACAGTCACTTTTATAGATCACTGCAAACATACACTAATACAATCTTTGTTCCTGTTGTTGTTGTTGTTGTTTTTGACGGAGTCTCGTTCTTTTGCCCGGGCTGGAGTGCAGTGGCACTATATCATTGCACCCTCTGCCTCCTGGGTTCAAGAGATCCTCCTGCCTCAGCCTCCTGAGTAGCTGGGATTACAGGCATGGACCCCCACACCCGGCTAATTTTTGTATTTTTAGTAGGGTTGGGGTTTTGCCGCATTGGCCAGGCTGGTCTTGAACTCCTGAAAAATCTTGAACGCCTCGGCCTCCCAAAGTGCTGGGATTACAGGCACGAGCCACCGCGCCTGGCCACAGTAATGCAATTTTAAAGAAATATAATTCACCAATATACAGTAACTGCTAATTACAAATTCATACTGTGTGATCCTTCCCGACCAAAAAAAGAAAAACAAAAACAAAACAAAACAAAAAAAACCCTTCCCTTAA
This sequence comes from Chlorocebus sabaeus, assembly GCF_047675955.1. Taxonomy (NCBI): domain Eukaryota; kingdom Metazoa; phylum Chordata; class Mammalia; order Primates; family Cercopithecidae; genus Chlorocebus; species Chlorocebus sabaeus. The sequence continues at coordinate 4,999,584 of NC_132927.1, forward strand.
AAAATCTATTATAAAGAAATAATCAAAGTTGGAGAAAAAGTTTATGTGCAAAGATATATATCTCAAGTCATTTTAATAACGAAAAATTAGAAACCACCTAAATGTGAAGCAGTGGTTAATGGACAGTGGTTAAGTTGTTGTCGTTATCCATAAGTTAATATAGATATTTGTAACTACAGGTTTTAAAAATAGTTATGTGGAAATGCTCACAGTATAACAATAATGAACAAAAGGTTGAACACAAAATATACCCACAGGATGATCCAAATTATTTAGAATATAAGCTTTACTCTTAATAGATGATTTATATTTATTATCTTCTTGATAATATACTAGAAAATTTTTACAGAAAGTCTGTGATATGCAAAATCAGAAGTAAACAAAAACTGAAGATATTTCAAGGAATGTGTTAATAAATATAAACATTTCTAACTCATATAAGGATAGGTGTGTCATATTCTTAACCCTGTGCTGATCTACATGGCTCAGTGAGAAGGTGCCATGTCTGCCCAGCAGAAGACATCCGCATCATAAAAACTAAACTGGAAAGTTCCACACAGAAAAATTATTCACGGGAAGGATGAAGCTTTTCACCCAGCAACCCAAAAATCAATTTTATATCATAGGTTTTTTTTTTTTTCCAGAATTTGAATTATTTTATTTCTTTAAATACAAACATATTACTTAGAAACTGTGTGTCTGTAATTGCCACCACCACTTGTTTATTATTTGATTAATATTTTGGCTTCTTCCAAATCAGCTGCATTTTACCTAGGACAAACACCCATTTCAAATAGACCTGGTAGTGAAAAGAAAACCAGTTGATTAAACCTCCCTAGTTATGATTGGTACTTCCACCACATAAGAAAGCAAAAACTTATTCTATTTGGTCAGTGGTATCTATCAGAGTTTATCTGTGGAAGAAGCAAAAGACATAGTAAGAGAACAGAATAAAAACAAAGAGAAAAGTAGAGAGAATAAGCAGAGACCATCATCAATGGCAGCAATAGCAAGGACTTTAGTGGCAGCTGTTACAGGGGGTGACAAAGTGATATTCCAACCACAAGGTAATTCAACAGGAGAGATTGGTATAGAATCAAAAGACAAAACGTCTCTTCAGTTGAAAGTTTCAAACACTCATTTGCATCAAACACTTTTATATGTCTACACTATATTCACAATAAATTTATGAATTCATCAATAAATAACACGTCCAATATTTATAGCATGCGTGGTCCCTGTATAAACTCTAGTTAGGCCTCTTTAACTTTACTAAAAATGTTCTTAAAAACATGGAATCCCTACAGTACTTGGGGTAGGAAATAGATACGGTAATGTTACATTCCCTTAAAATGTATTTTACTTATTTACTTGTTTAATGTCCATTTTCCTTAACTGGGAAGTTGGCTTAGTAAAAGCAGAAGAGGTTTTTGCCTCCATTATCCAATGCTATATTCTCAGCACCAGTAATAATGTCTAGCATACAGTATATGTCCAATATGTATTTGTTGAATAAATGAGCAAGCTTACAAGTAATTCATGGATTTCATATGATTCATATATCTTGTTTACATCAAAGACAAAATGATTCATATTTCTTAAGGCTAACTACAACATGTTCAAAAATTTGGTCTATCAGCTGAAGTGTATCTCAATTTGATAATTAAGGAAATAGTTTACATTTTCATGTAACTCTAGCACAGATACGTGAAAATCAGACATTCTCCTTCATGGCCCATCTGCAAACTTGGAGAAAGTGAGAAGCTGGGGCATAAGTGGACGTAAATGGGCCTGAGTTCTATTTTTCCATGCTATAAAAGCCATAAACAGTATGGTTAATGATGCTCCCACATCTCACTTGAAGCCAAGGTACAGTGGATTCGCGTAAATGCTGAAGGCTAGCTAGCTCTGGTCGCTGAACACCAGTTGAGGGCAGCAGAGAGCTACTTGAGAGAAAATAGATCCAGGAAGGCTTAACAGCTCTCAGCTGAGAGTAAAGTGCTTGGTAGGTCCACAGTGTGCTGCCGAAAATGCAGCCGCTTGGAAAACTAATCCACAGGGTGGCCAGCAAGAATGGAGTAACCAAACGTATTAATGCATAAAGCCAAAAATCCAGGGAGATGGGTAGTAAGCCACACCAGGAACTCAGAATAATCTGGACTCCCATTTCACACAGTTCTCAGGAGCCATTGATTCAGACAATCATCTTACTCCAGAGCTGCTGAATCACAAAATGTCTCAGATTCCCTCCAACTCTAAAATCTTAGTTTCCAAGATCATTAACAAAGATGTTTAGAATACGACCTGTTTTTCAAAGATTATCCTTCCTGTAGAAAGAATATAAAATTGTTAGTGTTAAGAGGGGAAAATCATACATGAACAAGGAGTAGCAAACACAGACTGGAAGTCCCAAAATTCTTTAAAAGTTGAGATTTCTCAAATACATGCGGTGGAATCCTGGTGAAGTTTAATGAACAGCCTCAGCCAGTCCCCTTGTTTCCCAGTGTGAAGACTCCAACCCTAAAAATGACCAAATGCAAGTTGCAGCCTGTCCAAAGCCGGGATTCACACTCCTTTTCTGTGTCTTCCTAGTGGTGTGATCGTAAGCAAGTAATTTAGTCTCTCTGGGTCAGCCTCCTCACTTCTAAAATGGAATAATACCTGTGTTTATGAGGTCTGTGAAAAATCTACAGAAGAAAACATGCCTTGTGAACTTTATACAGCACAAGGAATTTTAAATACAAGTCCAAGTAGTAGGAAGAGTAAGAAGTTTTCTAGGGAACAACAAAAAGACATCTAAGAAAGAAACCTTCGATATATTTAGAATTTTCCCTGTAATGAACTTGTTTTTTTCTATCAACCCAGGTCAATGTAGATATGATTCTCTATATACATACATATATACATATATGTGTGTATATATATACACACAAACACACACATGCATGTGTATGTGTGTGCGTGGGTATGTGTGTCTTCAGCTTCCCTGAGGTCTATATTAAATGCTGAGCATATTTGCAACACGGAGTGATATTTGCCTTCTGTGAACACTCTTACTGCTAAAAGGGTGTAATGATGTTCCTAGTCAGACTGAATTTAGAGACATTTTATTGCATCCTCCTGAAGAAATTTATTCACAGGGACACAGAAGCAGAGAAAAATGTGGGCTATTTGCAGCCAGAATAATTTGGCTCTGGTTCCTAAAAACAATAATAATAATAATAATTAATCATCACCATGAGGATATGGGAACATGTTAGAAAACTTGAATACAGCTGCCTCAGCTTTGTGTTTAGTTTGGTCCTATCTCACATTATGATTTTTCTGGATGGATAGCAAGGGAGAGCTGAGTGCATGCCAATGAGTTAGTAAATGGTGACTAGAGTGTCTGAGATTTTTGTTATTTTTAAAAGCAGAAAAAGGGGAAGATCAACAAGACAGGAAGATAGAGAAGATGGAGGGCTGGCTCATCAATTCTCATTTCTGATGAGATGCCTAACTAGAGAACTCAGGAGTGATACGGAAGAGTTGCAAATAACAATGAAGACACCAGAAGCGAGTCTTCTTAAATGAAGGTTGATGATTTATTGACTTAAAAATCTTTTGAATTATCGGAGATAGCAGATTCAACTTTCTGATTTTGTGCATAAGAAAACTAAGGTTTAGGAGAAGTGTTGTGACTAGCTCAAATTCCCCCAAGTGTTAACAACTTGTATATTTATCTTACTATTCTAGAACTAGCTAGATAGCATGCCAGTGACCTAATTTTATAGTAAAATCTAGGAAATATTGGTGAAAAATAAAATAGAATAAACAAAATTCATTTCCCTTAAAGTTACAAAACATGACTCCATATTCCAGTAGTCATTAGCTGCTTTGCTATTAGGAAATCAAACACACCGTTCAGCAAGTGCATGCACAAACTACACCCACACACATGGCCAGCTTACAGTCACAGGCAATGAGAAGAGTTCTACTCTCTGTCTCTCTCTAACATGTTAAATGCCAAGCAAATGCTAAAATTGTTATTCTGAAAAGTCTGGGTTTCTGCAGTCCACCATTACTAAGATTTTCCTGTGCCCAGATAGTTCATTTAATCTTTGCTGTAAAAAGAAGAAACAGAATCCGTATAGACATAGGAATTCCATTTCTTTGAATTCTGAAATATTTTCAGCCAAGGTAATATAGACAGAGCATATATGTGATTACTTAAAACATGGTGTTATTTTTAGTATGTTCCCTGATGTTCACTAGATGATTATCTCAAATCAAAGTGGTTAGTTCAGATAAAAGAAAATATCAAAAAAATTTTTTTCAATTTTGCTAAGTATTCGTATAGAAACACATTTGGTGATAATTTGGAAAATTAGGTAAATAAATTTCAAGCCCCCTCAAAATAAAATTACTTTTTAGAACTAGTTCTTTGACATGGAATTTAAAGCTTTGGAAGAATACTCATAACCAACTTTAATTGCCCTATGTGCAGATTTGAGGTAAAAACCTTTGTCTTTCTATGTCGTATTACAATAATCAAAGCTTAGAATTTTATTATCAAAAGACTGTTGTTTGCCAGACAGACTATCAAGATTTATTAGAAAAACTTCCATGGCTCTCTCCTCCAAAAACCCACTGCTCAGTAAACTATTCCTCAACTTCACTGCTACTATTGAGCATTTTGGTCACTAGATGTCGCTGCTGCCGTTTGAATGAGATTTTCTTCCTGCTTCCCTCCCTCCCCCCCGCCCCCCGATGTTTTCTAAACATTCTTATGGTTTTTAAAGTTATATGTTTTAGTGGTGGTGTTGTTGGGAATTTGATGAATGAATTATATTTTCTATATTAATGATCGCAGGTCACTTATTTTTCAGATTAAGAAAAAACTGGAAAGATGAAGTAACTTGCGTAAGGATCCATAGGAAAAGAGTGCTAGAGCCAGAGTCGGGAAAACAGCTCTCACGTCTACACTTCACCAGCTTTTAAGAAGTAAACGTGTTCCAGCTGTGAACAATGATGATACTCATCTTTTTAAATCAAAACCCACTGGGTAATATTACCCTTTAAGTCAGTTTCACTTTGCATTGCCCGTGATGGTCTTCTCCTTGGACACTAGGTACATATGAATCATGAGGGCAGATGACTTTCCCAGGCTAAATTTAGTTGAAAACGTAAGAAGCCTAATAGATGATCATTATCTAAGTTAAGGTGATTCCGTGCTCCAGAGAATCTCCCCACAGGAGAAAACTGTCAACAAGCTCACGAGAGTCTCCCCCATAAAGTTATTAAAACTAAGCAAACATACACAGCACCCACACACAATCCAATACAGAGAGGATCTCCAATCCAGCTTCCCTGTCAATACAAAAGAAAGCCAGTGGAGTTTTCTTCAGAAGCCTGGGGCTAGGAAGGGTGCAGAAGGACTGTGAGGGCAATCCCCAACTGCTTTCACCGACTAAGGTGGGGAGAAAGGAAAGTCATGACTGGGGGAAAAAAAGAAGACAAGTTAACTGAGAGAGGCAACCAGTCTACGCCGAAGCTTCCATCGTCCTGCTCTCTAGAGAAAACCAAAAATTCACCACCCTGCTTGATGGATTGGCAGGCAAGAGAAAGGAGGGAAACTTCACACACTCGCTTAGAGTTCTTGGACCCCTTTTCCAGTCCCCATCTCAAGAAAAGAAGGGGGCAGGGAGGAATGGACGTGCCCTGAAAAGAAAAGGAAAAAGAGCCAACATTGCAGCTAGCCTTGGGAAAATCTCCACAGATGAGCATTTTTGTTGCGTTAAGTGACCGGCATTAGCAGCCTAAACACGTAGGGGAAGGCTAACATCGCCGTTAATATAATGCGGGAGAGGAATGATAGACCTGGGAGTTGAGAGTGGAAGCGCTAGTTTTGCATAAAACAAAACAAAACATTTCTGAGGACTTCAGCTCCTAGGGGTCGGGTGGAGTGAATTTAGGGAGCGCCTCAATCCATAGAGGAAGCATGCACCGGGGCATCAGTTTCAGAGGCTTACTTTAAAAACATATATTTCAGCTGCCTTAAAAAATAATTTCACAGTCTGAAAAACAGCTTCTTAGACCATGGTTCTGAGGTCGTCTCTGGGAGGGAGAAGAATCATCTCCGAGATGTCTTTCAAACTCCAGCATTGGGACTGAGAATTGACAATTAAGGAGGTTCTGGAAGTTAGAATGAAAACGGTCACCTCCACCACCTTCATGAGGTTTCATTTCTCTCACATATAAGGAGGTAGATGAGATACAGTTAGACGCACATAGAGATAATGACAGAGATAGGGAAAGGGAGAAGGAGAGAAAGAGAAAAGGGAGGAAAAAGCAGGGAGGGAAGGAAGGAAGGAAGGAAGGAAGGAAGGAAGGAAGGAAGGAAGGAAGGAAGGAAGGAAGGAAGGAAGGAAGGAAGGAGGGAGGGAGGGAGGGAGGGAGGGAGGGAGGGAGGGGACGAGAAGGAAAATTAGAAGAAATGAAACCCAATTGAAGTCTTATTATTAATAACTATTTTTTTCAAAACTAAATCAACTCTACCTTCCTCGCCTTTCTAGGAAATCCTCAACTTGAACAATATTCTAAGTGCCCTAAAGCAATAAAAACAAAACTTTGGACGAGTGGGGCGGGGAGACTTTCCTGGAGGGCGGGCGGCGCTGGGGATCGAAGCAGAGTCTGCAGCACTGGTGTTAAGGAGAATTCGAGCGCTCGAATGCTGTTGTTACATTTCTTCCCAGAGCCCCATGCTCCCTCATTTAACATCTCCCTTCCCCAATAATCACTTGAGAGAATGAGCTCGAGATTGAAGAGTGAGGTTGGCTTTTCTGTGTGAGGAGCCGACAGGATCCACCAAGACTAAAATCCAAAAAGGCTCCTGGCGCTTCCGAGTACAACCCCAAATTCTCCCGCACACTGCCCAAGTTTCTTGAAACTCGGAGGCTTAGCTCAGTGTAAAAACATGGGGGTCCTCCTGGGTCAGTCTCCCTGACCACAGGAGGACCCCTGCAAACACGGCCTCCTCTTTAATACCTTTGTAACTCAGTTCTTCAAGCAACCCACCTACGAGAAGAAAAGGATCCACTGGGCTCAATAACTGAGTAGATGATTAAATAAAGCCAGGATCTTAGATCTTCGCATTTGGGGTGGGGAGTGGGGGCGCTGGGGAAAAGTCAGGAATAGCCCCGCGGGTACCCGGGGATCCCAGTTGTTTTTTCCAAGAAAGCCCGGGGGAGGGGGGGGGGGGGGAATGCATTGGAATGTGGCGATGCCTCCATCAGCCGTCACTTTATGAGCCCCCAAGTCAGGCTGCTCTAGACCATTGTGGATGAAAGTGGATTGTCTCTCCAGAACCAAATATTCCCTGACCTGCTTCCCCAACGCGCTCTCACGCTTTCCTGGGAGAGCACAGCGGTGCCGGAGACGCGGCGCTTCTGTCAATTGTGCAGAGCAATTACTAAGAAAATATTGTGACGATGTTGTGGGGCGGAAGGGGACGTGAGGAGGTAAGGGAGGGGGAGTTAGTTTGGAAAGCAATTTGCAAAGGAATATTAACTTTGATTCCCGAGGTCACCGCGGGAAAAGGGGTTCTGGGCTGCAGGGCTCTTCCTCTAGGTGGCGGACTTCGGTACCAAACAACCGCTAGATAAGCGCTGACTTCAAACACAAGATTAAGCCTCTTGCTGGTTAAAAATAATAACAGTAATAATACAGAGGTATGGGGCCGTTTTTTCCCCCTTTTGGATATTTATTTATTGCAGGGAAAAGTCATTGATTTTCCTGAGCAAACTGTGTTTCTCCTTCACTTGGTGGAAAATAAAAACTGTTTGAATAAATAAGTTATTTCTGAACATTTTGTTGTCAAAGTGTTAAATGTTCCCGTCATTTTTATTCAAACACTAACATGATTACAGCCAATTATATATTCACCAGTGTTCTTTATTTTAGAGTAATTGTACTTGTCACTAATAAAACAGAGGCATAATGGATCGCTACTGTTCTAGATTTTCAAGCAATTTTGTGTAATTTGATTGAATTATACATCTTATCTGCTACTTTTTTATTTTTATATTTGGGGATCCTATTTTCTTGAAAATTGCAGCTCTATGCTTGTTTTGTTGTTTCTCCAGTAACGTACACTTCGATAACACTGATAAATAGAAAGAGTCCCTTTGAAATGTCAAAAATCAGCTGTTTTTTTTCCACACCTCCTCCCCGCACTTCAGCACGGGGAAGACCTGAACTCTGCGCAGCAAGGGAGTCTGAGCGAGTGGGTGCACTTCCTAGAATAGTTCAACGTCAAGATAAATTCCCCATTGGCCCCAAAGGCAGTCACCTCCCTGCCTGGAGTCTTTGGGGGCTTTGTCTCTTTCCTGTAATGATACTGTTGGGTGTCTGGGGCTTCAAACATGCTAAGACAAGTAGACCATGGGTTCAGCTCATGTGCAATATGTATCAAGGGAAAGAATATATACAGCGGAGCTAAAAGATAAACTGCATTTATTACTCCAATTACACAAAACCCAAAGGTCCTACCTACCAACCCACCCCCTACCCCGACAATTAAAACAATTATCTATTTGCCTATGCTCTTTTGGTTCCAAATATACGGAAAGGACTGGGATCAATACTTTCTCCCCTCCCCCCTTTTTAAACCATTTCAATAATTGTTTTAAAAAGATGGGGGAAAAGATGCACACATCTTTCCATTGTTCACATATCGGAATAATCAAGAAATAAATGTGACAGCAAGCAGACAGACGATATGATATGATTTAAGGGACCATCTCCAAAACTGAAGGAGCAGAGAATGTGTAATTCTTTTCCCAGTAAATCCTTCCAGTTCCTAGGACAAGACTCAAACGTCCCGCTAGGAGCTGCAGCTTCGAGATGGAGCCAAAGGCTCTGACAAGTGGCTTGTGTATGACCCAATATTTATCAATAACAACAACGAAATCAAGTGAAACCAAGGCTGGGGATTTTGAAATGCTTCTGAAGCCCTGGCGTGGATATGCACGTGAGCGAAGAAAAAGTCGCTGGAGATGAGTTGGCTCCACTTGTCCGCCCTGGGGAGCAATCCTGGGGCAAAATCCAGTGCTAATTGATCCCAACCAGCCACATTATCAGCTGTAAATGTTCAAGGGGACAAAGAATGAGCACTGTGTACTAAAGATACTCCAAGTATTTTTTTTTTTCAGGTAAATAGGGACGTGTAATCAGTAGCGTGTGTATGCTTATAAATAGGAAAAGAGAATTATTTTTAATTAATTAGGAAAATAATCTTTCACCTGTAATTCCAGACTTCTCTAGCGTCTCCCACTCTCCGACTGTTTTGTGATTGGGACTCCCTCTAGGAAAAGCTGCGGGCCCTGTTTTGTGTTTCGAGCGGGAGAGCAGACACTCAGCTCAAATAGAGGCCGTTCTCTCGTCTTTCGGGGTGTGTATTCTATGGCCAAAAGGTAAGATGGCCAAGGCAGCGATCTGAGCGTGATGTCTGGCCCCGCGGTGGGGCCGAGGAGGCCCAAGTTGGGACCGCTCCGGAGCTGCCCCGGTGCCCCTCAGCTGGGGGAGGGCGCGCCGCAGCCGCCTGCCAGCCGCACGGGCTACTCTCCAAAGGAGTCGGGCTTTTTCAGCGTTTCCATTTCCTTGTAGCCTCATCTCTCTTATCTAACAAGTTCACGCTCCAGGAGAAAAGAAGAGGGTGAGAAAAAAAAAAGAAGAAGAAGAAAAAGAAAACCTCTTCACCGCGGTGATTCATAGTTCATAGGCTCCGGAGCCAAACTTGCCGACCCAGCTTTTTTCTCGAACGTTACTTTTCTCTCCTGCATGCCTTAGAACAAACCCAGAAGGAAGATACTAAAATTGCTGAACAAGAATCTAAGACTGTTTTAAAAATAAAAATGACCCCCCACAGACACCTTTGATGTTGTTGATTCTGACGCAGAGGAGTCGAGTTGTTTTGTTTACACATGATAACGGTAACCTGCTCCTGATGCCGCTCTACGCGTAGCTTAGTCTGTCCTCTCCTCTCTTCCCCGCAGGCGACTCCTTCCAAAGAGCGGGAGAGAAATATGGGTATTACTGTTCTCCCCCACTGGGTTCAATACCCCTTGCATGTAACTGAATATTCGAATTAACGTCACCTGCATGCACCCCAGTCTTTTAACGCTGAGATGTGCTTTATAGCAATACAGGGTCGATACCTTTAACTGTTTTCTGTATCCCCGCGTTTACCGTGGCAGATGACCTCTTAGCTCAAAACTGATTTGGTATATATCCGGCCTGATGTGCCAAAAAACGAGATACCTAGATTGAAAAGGCAACTTTAAGGGGGGACATCTAGAGAGACGACGCCTAGAATCAAGGCCTCTGGCTCGATTGCGTTCGGCAAGCGTCTGCAACAAAGGAGCGCAGGGCAAGCTCGCGGGTATGCGCAGGGAGCAGCGGCGGGCAGACCTCGGAGCCCCAGCTCCGCGAAGCTCCTGGAAGGGAACCCTCGCAGTTACAGCCTCAAAAGGAAAGGCATGGGAGGGAGAAGAGCTGGACCTTTTGAGAAACGCTGCTCCAACAGATTTTCCATGGCCTGGTGTTGGAGAAAGGGCGCGGGGGAGGAGCGAGGGTTGGGGTAGAAAGACCTACTGGAACCGACACGGGAGATTGAGGGCCAGGTGGGTGTAAGATGTGCACAAAGTAAAAACTTGCCCATTGGTTTGTCCACGCAGGCTTTTTGAAAGAAAGCAGATAGATCTTTTCAGTACATATTACTTTCCCCATGCGAAGGGAGACTTTGGGGTGAAGGGTTCTCTGCGTGCTTTCTGGCTTGCTTACTCCACTCATGAAGTTTTCTCTCCTCTCATTCTTTCAGACCTTCAGTGGGTGCAAGCATTTCCTGTAAGATACTTATTAATCTCATAAACGGACCTGGCAATGTTCAGTGTTTTCAGTGTGCATGTAACTATTGAGCGGTGACTAGTTCAAAGGTGATTGGCTAAATATTGCGAGGGAGTCACACCTTTCCATCTTTTCTCACACAACTGGAATTTGGGGGACCATTTGGAGGTGTGCTTCAAAAGAGAAGTCTTGGTTCACCACCACCCCCCACCACCACCACCACCACACACACACACACACCTTCTCAAAAAGGTCCTGTAACACTTCCGGAAGAAGACTGAGGCTTCTAGTAGAAATCACATTGAAGCTCCAACTAATTAAGAACAGTGATGGGATAGTTAGGAGCTCCAACTCTTAGCCCAGCATTTTTAGCCCTGTAAGTTTTTCTTTCCGCTTGATATATAAAGTTATTTTCTTTTTTCCTCTTTTGGTAACCCACTGATGGAAAATCCAAGTTAGTATTGTTTTGTGGAATGGCTTTTGCCAAGTCTCACTTTCTCCCTTATGGGATAGAGCTGGGGGTTAAAACTAAGAACCTGAGCTCTAGCCTCCTTCATTCTAGTTCACCAACACTCCTTCAACTCTTTGTTTTGTTTTGTTGTGCTCTGTTGTGGTTGTTTGTGGAGCTTCCCCTATCTCCTTTGAAAGACTGACTACACCATTTCCTTGGGCAAGTAGAGGAAAAATAGGAATTGGCCTCTCAGGGGCACTTCCCCAGGCTGTGAGGGACCATTTCTCACAACTGGATCAGGTCTAAAAACAGAGCAGGTCTGCCCTCACACTATCAGGGACTCAAGTCCTTCAGCAAATCACTCACCCTCGGGAGGGCAATGGCAAATAACGCAAAACAAGTAAAAGGGTGGTGGGCATTATGTTTAAAATGTTTACAAGACATGTAGAGAGTATTCGACTGAGAAGTTTTTCCAGAGACTAAAGTCCCTTGGCTCTCTGTTGATATTTTATCATGGGTCTTTCCACACCTGGCTCTCCCCCTTGGGTAATGTCGGGACAAAGCTTCTCCCATGCACATTTTGCTGAAGATCACGGGACTTTTCTTTTGGCTGCGTATGTACTTGGCTTCAGAAAGCCTGGAACACCTGGCAGCATCACAGAGACTTGCCTGGAGAGTCCCAGAGGTCTCTGTCAAGGCCTTATCCTCATCCTTGTCCTCTTCCTCTTCCTGCTCCTCTTCTTCGCCTTGGACTTTCTCGCTTTTGAAGTGGTTCCCTAGCTTATACAAGCTAAACATTTCCACTCTCATAGACGAGGCTCTCCCATAGATTTTTTTTACTCGAGGTTCTCAAGCAAAATTGCCGGTGCCACAATGTTATGATGGAAGGATGCTGAAATGACAGGCCTAGTAGACGCTTGTCTTAATCATCGGCTTCTTAATTTAGTTTTAGTGGTGTGTGTGTGTGTCTGTGTGTGTGTGTGTGTACACACACACGAATGTGCGCGCCCCCGGGGACGTTGAGGGTGCGCGTGCGCGCGCTGAGAGCAGCCGCTGACAACCTGCAGCTCCCTAATGAGTGACGAGGCAGGGCTGCTGCAGAAAAGTAACACTTCCCTGGTGTGAAGACCTCTTACTGAGAAGTTTAGTTCACTACTGTTCTTGCAAACCTAATCGTATAACCTGTAACCAAAACCCACAGAACAAGGATACAACACGCTAAAGAGTAACTTCTAATCACTAAATGTTAGCACCATTACCTGCTGTTAAGAAGATATTATAGACGAGTTGGCTCCAGCCGGGGCAGACCTCACCTGCCACAGGATCTCTGGAAATACCTGGATGCCTCCATATGGGATCTCCTTACTCCCAAACGTCACAAGGTCAGAAACTCTCTGTGCATCTGCAGGAAGAGAACTTTAGCTAGAGCTTGGCGCTGGGTGCCACTCCAAGGACACCCTGTCCAGGGAATGGAGAGCAGAGTGGATTTTAGGTAAATGGGGCCTACCTTCATTTAACCAGCAGCTAGCAAGAAGAAGAGGAGAATCACTGACCAATAATGGGAAAGAGGCCCTAAAGAAGACTTAAATAACATTGCCAAATGGAAAAATGAAATGTTCTGCTCCCTACTTAGATGAAGTATGCTGTGGAGCCTTGGTTATTAATTAAAACTCCAGAATGAATAATCTAATTCATTTTCTAAGCAATTCTTCCATTGGAACTGCTCACTCTTTAAAGGGCCTGACCTCTTTGGGGGAGCTGGGGACTGCAGACAGAGCAAGAGAGAAGTTTACTGTGATATATACCAGAAAATTGCATTTGCTTTGACTTCTGCTTTTACTCATTAATAGTACACATTTGTAGATGTCTGTGTAAGAGATCAAGGTTACATCCGTCATGAGAAAAAAATTAGAATGATAGAGAATTTGTTTCAGGTCTGAGACAACTGGATTCCCTCTGTCTTCTGAAGGTAATCACGGTGACTGAGTGGGGCTGAAGACTGGGCTTCAAGTGCTTAGGGAAGAGGCCCGAGGTGGACAGAGGCAGGCCTTCAAATCCAATTTGCACCCAAATTGGCCGGTAAGATATACAAAGCACCATCCAGAGACTTTCAACTTGCACAATACTCTGTCCAGGGCCCCCCTCCCCCTCCATTTCAGCTAGTAGCAGTTCTTTTAAAAAGCTATTGCTGAGACAAACACGGGGCGCTGAGTAAACAGTGCATGTTTTGTTGAATAAGCTATATATATAGATATATATATATATATCTATATATATATCTATCTCACCATCTCGACATAAAGTGCAATTGAAATTATTAAAAGGAATTAAAACTCACTTCTTGCCAGATTACAAATAACTTTTGTCATTAGGAAGAATAGATTTTTAAATATTACATTAAACTATATACTATTTATGTCCATAATATCCTATTTTGAGAGACTTGCATTCATGCAATCCTTCAACTATATAACATAGTCTTAATTTGAATGAAAAACATTTTCCCAGTCAATATGAGCTCCTAGCATATAAAATCAGATTATTACAGTGCTCATTAGCGAACCCCAGTTTTTGCTATTTGAAAGTAAACAGAAGAAAAACTTATTTCCACCTGCTAAAATTGTATACAAGATTACAAAACAATGCACGCTCAGCTTTGACCTAAGAAACACCTTAAAACATTAAAAATTCATCAGTCAGAGCTGGTGTATTGAAGGAAAGCTCCTCCAGTTTGCTGCTGAGCTTGGATTTGAATAAAATGTCCAATGTTAACAAACAATACCCACGTTTGGCACTTTGTGTATTAAATTGATCAAACAGATTTTAGGAGGCACAATGCACAATTTGTACAGACCTGATTGAGTTAATATAATATCAGCAAATTTTACATCGAAATGATTCTGTTTCTTTTCTTTGTGTTTAAAACCAGCACAGATTACAAATTTTAATGATCTGAAAATGTTTGGTATACAAAATCATGCTTATTTCAGTATTAGCAAAAACACAAGAAATTTTTCAACACAAACACCCAGCTGTGTCTATTTTAAAAGCAGTTCAATGACAGCTTGCACTTATGAGCATGCAATCAGCTAATTTCGTTTTTTTTTTCTTCTGTGTTAATCAACACTTTCCTTCCTGCATATCAGAGTACAAATAGTATAGTTACTCCACATCAGTAAATGTTTACGTAACCTGTCCTTTCCCAAGAATCCGGTTACACCGAATCATTTCACGCTAGACCGACTACGAAAACGTACCGGGCCGTCCACCTCAGAGGGAGCCCTGTGTGCCATTATAAGTGGTGGCGAGAAGGGGGGCTGTAGGGGGAGAAATTGGGAGGAGTAGGTGGAGGAATGGACAGACAGAGGAATGGAGGGTGGGGGGAAGAGGTGGGGGGAGCTAAGGGAGAAGGAGGGAGGAGGGAGGAAGGAGAGTTGAGGAAAAGTAGGAAGAACGGGCCTGAGGAGGGGAGAAGAGTGGGAGGAGGAAAAGTGAGTAGGAAGGGGAAGGCCCACAGATCTCTCCAGCCGGTAGGCAAAGCCCATTAGCTCACCCGGCCCTGCGAGAAATCCAGAGCTTGGAAATCAATGTTTGGGGCCATGTCACTATCAACACCGATTGCTGGAACCCTTGAATTTTTCCACATGTAAATGGTTTGTTTTCAAATGAGAAGATATGTAGACATAGGAAAAGATACATACATACAGTGGAAGGACATTTGAGGTTAGTCCAATATTCAAAGCTCCTTTGTGGCATTCCTGAAAGATGCATATTTAAAATTCACCAGCTATTTGTAATTATCTATTATTCTCTCTAGTTGCCTCCCCCCACCCCCCCCCCACCCCAACCTTTTCTCTCTCTCTCTCTCTCTCTTTCTTAAGACTGGGGGTGGGGAAGATGGAATAACCCTCTATTATCCTGAGTATTCATCAATCGCATTCTTTATGTTACAATTTAACTTTAGCATCAAGCATAAGCACCAATTTTCCTTCCTTCGTTTTCTTAAATACAAATCTGCCAGATATCTTAATGAGAGTTTATCAAAATGAAGAAATGCTTACATTTTATAATTATTTACCTTCTAGAGGAAGGAAAAGGTGCTTTTCATTTATGCTTCTCCTCCACCTCCCTCTGGGGCTACATCCTCCGTAAAATGTGGTATGTTTCGTGCCCATGTGGGATGAAACAGCCTTTGATCAATGTGCTCCCCACTAAATTCCAATCCCTGGGAAATGCTGGGCCTTAGCCCTGCCCCTGGCCACGGGATCCTTTTAAAGCCCCCGATTCGCAATTTCCCCATTCACTTCAACGTTCAACCGAACCTTCCCAGTTCCAAAGCCCAAGAAGCTGGGACTGTGGGATCCACGTTCCCAAGGCTCCCCGGTGCTTTCCAACAGCACTCAGGGTGGGCAAGAGATGGCTTCAGTATACTGTTATTTCAGGAATGAGGCCCGCACAAAATAAAAGCATTTGAGAAACGGAAAGAAAAAAAGAGGGAGTGAAAATAGGAAGGCTTTAAAAAAAAAAAAAAACCGGAAAGAAATAGACGCCCACCCTTATTTTCCCTCCAATGTCAACAAGCAAAACGAAAATATTTCCAGGGTGATCGCTCGCAGCTACCCGCTTCCAATTCGGATTAGAAGCTGAGGCTGGAGCGGCGAGGAGAAAACGACATCGAGTCACCCCAAGCGTGAGCGACGGTCTGGAGCAGGAGAGAAGGAAAAGGAAGAGACACACGTATATAGCATGTGTTACCTGATTTATTTCGAGATTGTTTGGTACTGTTTTCTCTCTGGGCACCTCTCATTTCGGAAGGCCATCAGAGGCGCCCACTACTGAGCGGCCCCGGCCCGCCGCAGCTGCACCCGGAGCCCCAGGCCCGGCTTCCCCGCGGCGCCGGAGCCCGGAGCTCGCCGCCGCCCAGGCCTCGGGAATCGAGTAAGTAACCCCTGTTTGGCCCCGCGCTCCTCTGCCCACTTCCTCCTCCTCATCTCATCGCTCCCAAAGCTCTCCCACACTCTTCTCCCCCGAAGTAAAGGACACCCCCCGCACACACGCCAGCGGTGGGCCTTCTCTCCCCCCTTATCCAAAGCTGCGCTAGACTATTACCTACAAAGGGCACAATTTTCCTACTGGCTCAGAAATGCCAGACATGGGCCTGCACGGCCGACTAGGAAAAGTAGTGCCTCGCCTCTACCTCCTCCATTTCCTGCCCTCTCGCATCCTCTCCCTGCACTCCCACTCTTCCCACTACCACCACCACCACCCCCGCTTTCAAAAATAAAATTGGATACAAACTTTAATCACTAAGGACAAATATTGACGCTCAAACGAAAATGACCCAGTACAATGAGGAGGAAGCCGGAAATGTGAGCTAGTGGCCCTAGGAGACGACTTTCGGTGGAGCGCAGCCGGCAGGGTGGAGGGGGTGGCGGGTGCGCAGGGAAGGGCTGCGGCACCGCGTGCTCCCGCCGGCGTATCCCTACGCGGCTCCGCGCGGCCGCGGGGTCCGAGGCCCGCAGAGAGGGGGAGGCGAGCGCCCGAGGGGGCGGCAGCCGGAGGGCGGGGCGGGGGTGGGTGGGCCCGGCCCCTCCGATTGGTCGACGGCGAGAGAGACGCTCCCGCACGCCGCCGGCTCTGATTGGCCCAGCGGTAGGAAAGGTTAAACCAAAAATTTTTTTACAGCCCTAGTGTGCGCCTGTAGCTCGGAAAATTAATTGTGGCTATAGCCGCCTCGATCGCTGTCTCCCCAGCCTCGCCGCGGCCGCTCCGGGACGCGCCCGCCCGCCGCCCGGCTCTCCCCCCCTTTGGGCTGCTGCTGCTGCTGCTGTGACTGCTGCTGCGAGAGGAGGAGGAGGAGGAGGAAGCAGCGGGGGGGGGAGCGGGGGGTGGGGGGGGAGACCAAGAAGTACAGTTGGGAGCGAGGGAGCTTCACCCCCGGGGCGGTGGTTGTTTCTTTTTTCTTTCTTTCTTTTTTTCTTTTCCTTTTTTTTTTTTTTTTTTTTTTTTCTAATTCCTGAGGGGTGGTTGCTGCTTTTGCTACATGACTTGCCAGCGCCCGAGCCTGCGGTCCAACTGCGCTGCTGCCGGAGCGCTCAGTGCCGCCGCTGCCGCCCGCGCCCCCCGCGCCCCGTTCGGCACCCACCGGTCGCCGCCGCCCGCCGCGCCGCTGTCCCGCTCCCGCGCCGCCGCCGCCGTTTCCCCCCGACGACTGGGTGATGCTGGACATGGGAGATAGGAAAGAGGTGAAAATGATCCCCAAGTCCTCGTTCAGCATCAACAGCCTGGTGCCCGAGGCGGTCCAGAACGACAACCACCACGCAAGCCACGGCCACCACAACAGCCACCACCCCCAGCACCACCACCACCACCACCACCATCACCACCACCCGCCGCCGCCCGCCCCGCAACCGCCGCCGCCGCCGCCGCAGCAGCAGCCGCCGCCGCCGCCGCCGCCCCCGGCACCGCAGCCCCCCCAGACGCGGGGCGCCCCGGCCGCCGACGACGACAAGGGCCCCCAGCAGCTGCTGCTCCCGCCGCCGCCACCGCCACCACCGGCCGCCGCCCTGGACGGGGCCAAAGCGGACGGGCTGGGCGGCAAGGGCGAGCCAGGCGGCGGGCCCGGGGAGCTGGCGCCCGTCGGGCCGGACGAGAAGGAGAAGGGCGCCGGCGCCGGGGGGGAGGAGAAGAAGGGGGCGGGCGAGGGCGGCAAGGACGGGGAGGGGGGCAAGGAGGGCGAGAAGAAGAACGGCAAGTACGAGAAGCCGCCGTTCAGCTACAACGCTCTCATCATGATGGCCATCCGGCAGAGCCCCGAGAAGCGGCTCACGCTCAATGGCATCTACGAGTTCATCATGAAGAACTTCCCCTACTACCGCGAGAACAAACAGGGCTGGCAGAACTCCATCCGCCACAATCTGTCCCTCAACAAGTGCTTCGTGAAGGTGCCGCGCCACTACGACGACCCGGGCAAGGGCAACTACTGGATGCTGGACCCGTCGAGCGACGACGTGTTCATCGGTGGCACCACGGGCAAGCTGCGGCGCCGCTCCACCACCTCGCGGGCCAAGCTGGCCTTCAAGCGCGGGGCGCGCCTCACCTCCACCGGCCTCACCTTCATGGACCGCGCCGGCTCCCTCTACTGGCCCATGTCGCCCTTCCTGTCCCTGCACCACCCCCGCGCCAGCAGCACTTTGAGTTACAACGGCACCACGTCGGCCTACCCCAGCCACCCCATGCCCTACAGCTCCGTGTTGACTCAGAACTCGCTGGGCAACAACCACTCCTTCTCCACGGCCAACGGCCTGAGCGTGGACCGGCTGGTCAACGGGGAGATCCCGTACGCCACGCACCACCTCACGGCCGCCGCACTCGCCGCCTCGGTGCCCTGCGGCCTGTCGGTGCCCTGCTCCGGGACCTACTCCCTCAACCCCTGCTCCGTCAACCTGCTCGCGGGCCAGACCAGTTACTTTTTCCCCCACGTCCCGCACCCGTCAATGACTTCGCAGAGCAGCACGTCCATGAGCGCCAGGGCCGCGTCCTCCTCCACGTCGCCGCAGGCCCCCTCGACCCTGCCCTGTGAGTCTTTAAGACCCTCTTTGCCAAGTTTTACGACGGGACTGTCCGGGGGACTGTCTGATTATTTCACACATCAAAATCAGGGGTCTTCTTCCAACCCTTTAATACATTAACATCCCTGGGACCAGACTGTAAGTGAACGTTTTACACACATTTGCATTGTAAATGATAATTAAAAAAATAAGTCCAGGTATTTTTTATTAAGCCCCCCCTCCCATTTCTGTACGTTTGTTCAGTCTCTAGGGTTGTTTATTATTCTAACAAGGTGTGGAGTGTCAGCGAGGTGCAATGTGGGGAGAATACATTGTAGAATATAAGGTTTGGAAGTCAAAATTATAGTAGAATGTGTATCTAAATAGTGACTGCTTTGCCATTTCATTCAAACCTGACAAGTCTATCTTTAAGAGCCGCCAGATTTCCATGTGTGCAGTATTATAAGTTATCATGGAACTATATGGTGGACGCAGACCTTGAGAACAACCTAAATTATGGGGAGAGTTTTAAAATGTTAAACTGTAATTTGTATTTAAAAAGCATTCGTAGTAAAGGTGCCCAAGAAATTATTTTGGCCATTTATTGTTTTGTCCTTTTCTTTAAAGAACTGTTTTTTTTTTCTTTTGTTTACTTTTAGACCAAAGATTGGGTTCTAGAAAATGCACTTGGTATACTAAGTATTAAAACAAACAAAAAAGAAAGTTGTTTCAGTTGGCAACACTGCCCATTCAATTGAATCAGAAGGGGACAAAATTAACGATTGCCTTCAGTTTGTGTTGTGTATATTTTGATGTATGTGGTCACTAACAGGTCACTTTTATTTTTTCTAAATGTAGTGAAATGTTAATACCTATTGTACTTATAGGTAAACCTTGCAAATATGTAACCTGTGTTGCGCAAATGCCGCATAAATTTGAGTGATTGTTAATGTTGTCTTAAAATTTCTTGATTGTGATACTGTGGTCATATGCCCGTGTTTGTCACTTACAAAAATGTTTACTATGAACACACAGAAATAAAAAATAGGCTAAATTCATATATATCTTGATACTTTTGTCTCTTTTATTAAGTAGAGCTAATTTTTTAAAGACCAATCAAGTTATAGGGAACTCAAAGGCTTTTTCAGCCAAACTAAAATTTAAACTGCTCCTTTAATTTGAACTGACTCTAAAAATGAAAATAGTATTTTTCCCTTTGTGAACAAATTTTACAAGGAGCAGCCTATTTAATAAACCCTAGCTTTAAACAAAGTATAGGCTTTTCAGCTGATACCTGTAAGTTTCTGTGGATATACAACAAAAAGAGATATAATTTAATTTTCTGTGCATAGCTTTTTACCCTCTGTTTATTTCCAAATCCGTTAATAGAATGCCTTTTATATATTTTGTTTCAGGTATATTGTTAATAGAGCTTGGCAAATTATAAATAAATATATGTATATGGTTAGATAGAAGTGAATATAATGCACACATATGTAATATATATAGACACACAGAGCCCTTCAGTTCAGGTACAATTTGCGCTATGAATGCTGCAAAATTTTTGTTTAAATATTTGTATTTATACTTTCTAAGTCAGCATTTATTTTTGTGGCTGTTTACCCACAATGAAAGAGTTCTAATAAAGATGTGCTGAAGTTGCAATATAGATTTTGCTGAAGTGATCACCTGTTGTAATGATTTGCAGATCAATGTTTATATTTTCTTTTAAAATTATAACAATTTAGAATTCTAGATATTCAGAAGTAAAATGCCTCTTTCCTTTTTTTAATTTTTACAGTGTAGAGGTATTTATTTGATTCCCTTTTACATGTCTGTGTAATTCAATCTAGAGATTTGTTCCTTTTGCTTACAATCATAATTTTGTTTTAACTTTCCATATGCATATGTATGCATATACTGTATATGTGTATATATGTGAGACAAAATGAAAACATTTTTTGAGTTGTTTCAGGCAGCCCAATCGCTATAATTGCAGAATATAATTAGAAAACCCTAGTAAAAGGTTTAGTAACTAATTGGATCCTGTGGTGAATCTGTGGAAGACAAGTTGTTCATTTGTTACAATTGTATAGTCTGAAATGTGTTCTGCAGTATTGGAATAAGCTGGTTACTTCTTACAATGGGCCCAGTGAAAAATAATCTGGCCCTAAGATGTTATCAGCAAACACTTAGAGAGTTGCTCAGGGGGAGGAAAAAAAATCCTAAGGGAGAAGCAAGCTTACTGGAATAGATTTGAAATTGAAATGCTGAATACTTAATATTGGAAAAATAGAAGAGGGTGGATTGTGGAGTGGAGAGACGGAAGAGGATCTCTATGGTGAAAAAATAATTACCACCAAAAAGAATGCATGAGAGAGAGAGAGATAAGGCGAGTGATAGAGAGAGGCCTAAGAAAGATGTATAAGGGCCAGGAAAATTAAAAGAGCTGGAACCAAATATACACAAATGGGGAATGGACAAAAATAGACCAAGACAGCTAGTTTAATTATCTCCTTTAAGCAATTAGACATGATTTTATTTTCTTAGTATAAAAACAGTTTCACCAGAGGTCCAAGTTTTCTTGAAATTTAAGTTATTCAGAATGAAGCATAAAAACATTTCACAAAAAATTATTGTGTTAAAAGCCAAATTTATGGCTGATATTAAAAATAGTAATAAAGTCCAAGTGAATGGTTTTAGGCAAAGGAAATCCCCATTACACATTTTGAATCAAAATATCTCAAAGAGAGCATGTGTCCAAGCTGAAAAAAAAAGGTGATGATTTATTGTTTGCTTTTGCCATGGATTTTATTTGTGGATTAAGAATGTATTAACACAGGGGAAATACAGAATTTTGCTTACCAAACGTTAAAAAGAAATTTGAACTCTTGTGCTAAGGTAAAGGGATATAGATATAGAAGAAAGTTTTCCTGCATGAGTATTTTTTTGGCCACATTAAATAAGTATACTTATTTGTGTTTATAAGTGTTTATTTGGGTGACAGATAAATAGAATTTTAATGACAAACATCATACTTTGAAGTCAAGAGTAAAACTGATTTCTTTTAATTCATAGAAACAAAGTACTGGAGTGGAAGTTCTGCTTGGACCCATGTCCAAATTATATATAATGGATATGATTAGAAGTTTATTAGGTATACTAGACATGAAGGTGGATATATGGAGAGAGAACTTTGTAAAGGCTTCCTGAAGCCTAGTATGAACATCTCATTTCCCTTGACCTATCCTATCATCCCTCAACTTATCTTCTCAAAAAACACATGACAGTCTGGTGTGGCATATAATACAGTTTTGCATCGAACGGGTTGTAATCTTGTGTTATTTGTTGTCTCCAACTTTGACCGTTAAAATTAGTTTATGTCAGAAATACATTTCAAAACTTTTGAGGATTATTTTCTTTCATATTTATCATTGTTTTTAATAAGACGAAGGTTGTCCTTTGTGAGATTTTGGAACTGAAACTCATCACAACTTAAAGCTTGAAATCCCAAATTAAAGTTTATTTCCAGGTTTAAAGTATTTTACTTGAATTTGTCTGTTGTAAAGTTAACAAAAAATATTAATAGGTAAAACACTGAGAAAGTCATGTAATTGAACTAGAGGAGTTAAAGTATTATTTCAAGTATGTTTCTTCAGCCTGTTACAAAACTGGGAACCAAATGAACATAAAGTCTAGAAGTAACAAGGTTTAATACAAATATCCTTATGGTATTTGTGGAAAGCCTTCATGTAGTTTATGTGACTTGCATAAAATCAAAGGCAGAGAGGCAAAAATTTAGTCCCATAGTGTATTGATTTTAATATATATTTAAGTTGGTGCATATTTCACCCAAATACGTGGATAAATTCAATATATTTAGAAGTCTATAGAAGTGTGGTTTCTAAAAAAAGTGTATTTTCTACAACATTGTTGAGGAATTTGCATGCATTGGGAAAATTTTGCTTTTGAGAAATTATTTTTATGAATAGCTAAAGTGGCTGGTTGTGTTTGAGACTAAAAGCCTGTTGGAGAATTAGACTAACAAAGGGTGAAGGTGAAGATCATTAGAGGTTTTAGAACTGGCTGAGATGGGTTGCTGGGGTTGTGTAACTGTGCCTAGAGGGCGGGGTTCCTGTACATTCCTACTTCACCAGATAACCTGCCCCCAACACCACTTCAGCTTCTGCCAGACAGATGGAACTCTCCAGCATGAAAATCTGCACAGCCATTCCAACAAGCAGGGTAGGTGAAACTTGAATTAAAATTTTCCCCTCTTTATTTTTCTACTTAAGGCCAGATCCTGGAGATACGGATAGAATAGAGGTCATCTAGATTCTCTCTTTTGGGCACACACGTCTGCATTCTTCCTAAGAACTACCTACCTGTAAGAGTTAAAAGGTGCTAGAGATCTTTCCCAGTTAGTATTTCATGCTAGATTTTCTTTTGTGTGTGTGTGTGTGTGGTTTTTTTTTTTTTTTTTTTTTTTTTTTTTGTAAAGGATTTCTTTTCTCTATACCATTCATTCCCCCTTTCTATCCTCCCTTCAGGGCCCTTTCCCCTCAATCACCAGCAGTTAAAATAATCAACCACAGATTTTGGCTCCCAAAGGCACCCATTTCCCACCCTAGCGGTCAGTTCTAGGGACCTTATCCTTAGTATGTAGGCCAAGAGGGCTCCAGGCTGGCAAATAGACGATGTATTGTTATGTTTTGTGCCTCTTGTCTCCCTCCAGATTTCTACTGTGTTTTGTTTTTGTTTTTCCCCACCATCTAAGGCTCTGCCTGAGGTTGTCCGAAGGATGCCGAGAAAAAGGATATCAGGACTGGAAGCGCTCTTACAGCAAAGATCCGTAAGTGAAAGTGCTTTTCAGAGGGGAAGGGGTGGGGTAGGGAATATGTGTAACTGACTGCTTTTGACTGAGTTTTAACGCCTGACTTTGGGGTCCTGGCCTTAAGTGTTCATCTTTTCTTAGAAAACGTTAGCAGGCTCACTACCAACAGACGTAGCTGAAAGGATGCCCATTTTTTTTCCACGTTGACAGAAATCACGGTGAATCCCCAGTTCAAAAGGATGTAGACACGGCAAAAGGAACATGGAGAGAAAACGAGAAAAAATTAGACGGAGAAGTGGTAGTGGGAGACTGAAATAGGTCCTAAAGTGTAAATTAATTCATTTCGTGGAAATATGATTTCTGAGTCTTATGGTTGCTACAGGAACTTCCGGGACGCTCTTAACGCCCAAACACAGGGTTATTAGCTATCCCTGTTTCAGTTAAAGCTCTTTGCTCCAGAGCCAAGAACCTGCTTCTCTCTAAAGTTCTTCTTCTTCTTTGGATCGCCCTTCTCTCTCTATGTGTACACTAACATCGCCAACCTTCCCCAGAGCTGGCCCTCCGCCCCCAGCTCCTTGGCCTGGGTCACACCAGGGTCTCAGTCGGATTTAGCCCGGCTGCTCCGGGTCGGGCGAGGCACTGGGTGCGTGTGGGAGTCTCCTCTTCTGTCTCTTCGAAAGACTAGGGAAATGAACACCGTTCTGGGCTTGACTTTGTCCCTGCTGGGAATATCTCAGTTCCTGGCTTTGGAAATCTCAGGCAAATAATTGATTCATAATGCACACTTAGGAGACTTTGGTAGTACGCTCGAGAGCCTCTCTGTCCCAGAGTGGCTGAGAGCACGCGCCAGACACAGGTTGGCTCGGCCCGAAGCGAATTTGGGACTCTCGTCGCGGTGTCCTATTAATTAGCCTTCCCGGCGCCTCAGGGACTCCCGGGTGAAGATGGAGAGGTGGCATAATGGCGGGACTTGAAGTCGTTGTGGCAGGGACGCGGCAGCGTTGTTTTCTCGGGTTTTGAACCGGTGTGGAGAAGTAACTTAAGCTGCTGAGTTGGGGCCGCCCTGGCTGCGCGGTGGCCGAGGAGGAGAGGAGCTCTCGGGACGTCGCGGCGGAGATCCCCGCAGAGCGTGAAGCCGGGCGCTGCGCAGGGAGCAGCAACGTGAGGGCGCTCTTGCCCAGGACAAGCAGAGCTGTACGTTTGGTAGCTCACACTGGCTGATGCCAAGAATAGTGACTTCAGAACCTTGGCTGGCGCGCTTCCCTACCTTTTCCCTTTCTTCTTAATCTTCTCTGTGCCACCACCTCCCCCCAACCTTTTTTCGCCTCCCAAAGTTGTTGCCTTTTGTTTACCCGATGCGGTTTCAGATCTCAGCACTTCTCAGCTAGTAGATACAATTATTTGCTCTGTAATGGACATCTCTTCTCCTCTCCACTTGTTACCCCACTCCCCCTTCGCTTTCTATCCCATTTTGCTTCCCTCTGCCCAAGCCTGTGGTCCAAGGTGGAGGGGTCTCACAAGAAAAGAGGTAGCCTCGGGGTGGGAATTCCAAGAGCACTGAAGGCGGCCAGTTGTTGGCGAAAGGGAGGCCGGGACTCCGGTGGGCAGAGTATCCCGCGAGTGCGGAGATTCTCAGGCGGTAATCTTCAGTCTGGGAAAGGCGATGGGAAGGAAGGGCTACGCAGAACAGAGGTGGTCCACTTCCGACTCTCCCCTCACCCGCCCTCCCCTGCAAGTAAGACTCAATTTCTATGATTCAACACCGTCTTCGCCAGTTCCTCTATCAAACCCTGAGGTAGGCAGACATTCTGAAAGTGTTGTGATCAGAAAAGGCATTTAAAATGATAACAAATAACTCACAAATTATGTTTGTGAGGGTGAGAGGGAAAATAAAATGCCACACGTTTTTTTCGTGGTCTGTTGTTTAGCACAGGTAATCTTTTTCCGTATCTTCGGTCCTATCTTCCCTATCTTGCAGAAAAGCCGCATAGGAGGAAAGCATGTTGGACATTTACAGATTTGAGATTCGTGTTGGAATGAAAGGGAATGTTTAATTAACAAACATATTTGGGTGTTCATTTTCGGCTTAGGTTGAATTTGCCTACTCCGCTGGCACTCTCAGAAACTGGAGTCGTCGTCTTCAACTTTATTCCTCCTCATCTCTTCCTATTGTCTCATTCTTTGAATCAATGCGTTTAAGGTGAAAACATATCTTCCTCCGTAGACGTTTTTGATTCCGTTGATTGAGCACGAAGACTAAAATCTGTAATGGGGTTATGGAGAGTTGTCTCTCAGTTCTTTCATTTTCTCATTGCTCTGAAATTTAATGACCTGATCATTGTTGTTTGAAGTTAAATTATCTGTTAAATTAGCCCTAAATAATAACTGATGATATTTTCCTTTTGGATTCGGTTGCCCTTGAATTCTTGGCCCTAGATGGGAGAGAAGTCTGAGAGAGTGTTTTGTGATACAATATTATAAAGACAATGAAAATCAATATTTGTGTGCCAGTGATATCACATAGGAAAAAAATCCCTTTCAAAGTAGCTGAATTTCATAAAGAAGACATTCTTTTGAAGGCTTGTGCTGGAGAAGCCTGGATTCAAGAATGAATGTAAATAAGCATCTTTGTTGATGAAGAAAAAATATGAACACTGTATTTTCATTACTCTCCAGAATCTAAATATTCAAACTCATCACATACTGGTGCTTGCTAATCTAAATCAATTCGGCCTTCCAGGGATACATATTCTCAAAAAGAAAATTTAACTTTTAGCAAAATCTAAAACATTGTTTTAGATGTGAATTTCTAGAAATCCAAATTATATTTATTTCTTTAAGTCAGATACTAGTTTGTTTTGCAATCATTATATGAAACAATATTGAAACAACGCAGTTTTTTTTTCTCCTTGCTTGTTTCATGGTGCTTCCATATGCAAGTATAGGTGTGAGAGCTTCCATAGTGTACTGAGGAAATGACATCTTATTTGTTTCAACAAAAGGCCCGAAGAATATTTAAACCAAAATGTACTACAGTAGTTGAAAAAGATCTTTAAAAATAATAAGCACTATTGTGTGTTTTTCCTATTAAAATGTGCTGAATGAATAATTAGAGGCTGGGATAAAGGTTGAAAAATTCAGAGCAAGAATTAGGTGGTAATTTTATTATTTGATACTTTTATAATTTATATAATTAATGATGTCATTTTAAAGTTTGGCAAAGCTTTTGTAGAAAAAACAGAGTACTCCTCCCATCCCATCAGAAATACACTAGAAGGAATAAAGTAGATTCAGGTAGAACTGGAAGAAAGAATTTTTTTTCCAGTAGTAGTAGTATTAATGGAGTTGAAAAATATACTTTTAATTATACATTGCAATCTCTGCTTGCAGGTTAGAAAACTAAAATCGATCATTCCTACATCAATAGTGTTGTCTATTACTACATTGATTTGTGTTTATTTATGCAGAGACTTTCAGTTATTTACTTACATATTTCAGCATCTGCCTCTTGATTATTATCGTGGGTTGCTTTTAATGAAAGAGCTTATATAGGAAGCGAAACACACTTGACAGATCCATTTTAAGTAAACCTGATAGTGAATTATGGCAACCCAAGGAGATTATGAAATTACTTATTCATACTTGCTTTTAGCAATTAGGAATCTGTTTCTGATTAAAACCTCATGCTGCTTGAAAACTTCCATTCTTTTCTTCATACATTGTATTGATGTGCTTCAATAAAATAGAAAAATAGATGATTTTGTGATGTCAGATATAATAGAATGAAACTGCTAAATGAGCTTTGTTGTCTTTTTCCATTGGCATGATAAAGTTACCCTCATAACAATAAGCTGGCCATTGAGTTTATTAATGCTGTTTATGAAAAATCAAGTAGCAATCATTTGAATATAGACATAATACATGTGTTTTAAAACATCTATTAACTCTAAATTATGCCAGGGGTACTTAGGCTGAATGAGACAATCTGGAGTTCTTGAGTATATAGTATGTGTGTGTGTGTGTGTGTGTGTGTATATACATATATATATATATATTGTATTATTTAACATTATGTGTGATTATAACTTACAAAGATAGACATCTCTTGAACTAATATCTCACAGGAATGTTACATATCAGAATTCCTTTGAACAAATAGGAAAACTAAAGACCCCGTAGTGTGCCTTTTATAAGCACAGAGCAACAGTGGGATGTTGAGATGCGTTAATGTCTGTGCCTCTCTTATCACCATTACAAAATATTTAAAGATGACTTTAAAATTCAGAGAAAAAAAGTGACCTAATTTATTGAGGGCTATTTAATGATCATTTTGTAGGACTTTTACTGAAGTTTGGAGGATTAATTCTTCCTTGTTAACAGTTTGTAATACATTTACCAAATACTGTTAACAGCCCTATTCTTCATCTTTTGGGCCAACCAACCACCCCCAGTCTGTGCAAGGAATATAGCAATGTTTTTTTTTTTTTTTTTAATATTTATTTATTTATTTATTTATTATTTTTTATTTTTAGAACGATAGGGCCTTGGGAGATGGAAAAGGAATTAATCTTCTCACCCTGGCGAGCTTTCCTGAAACTACTTATCCTTAGCGTCCGTCCGCGCTGTGAGAGGTGGAGCTGCTCTCAGTCCGGCGGGTGGCTGCAGACCGAAGGTGGGCGAGTCCTGGGACTTAAAAAGTTTTGCAGAAGGTTGAAAAGAGGAGCAGAGGGAGAGTTTTGAGTTTATTTATTTTATTTTCCTTTTTTTTTTTTTTTTTTTTTTTCCCTGTCTTGTGCCAAGCCCTCGAAGTTAACGTAGCAACGACGTGGTCCTTGTAGGACCAGCGTTCTTGGCATTCTGTCCAGACTGAGATTCCAGAGCATCGGATGAACAGGACTTATAGCTAAGGCGTACTCACCCACCCCTCCCTCCGTCTTTTTACGCACGCAGCTACTCGTCCTCACATGCATAGGGGTAGTGGACAGTGTTGACTTGAATTGCTCTCCCTCGCTCCAAGCCTTTCCTGTGAATGAACCCGAAAACACTCGACAGGTCGTGAATAATTGTTTTAATGAGTGTGCAAAGCGTGCGACGGGGTGCACCGAGCTGTCGGGTTAAACAAACAACTTGTACCCTGACCAAATCCGATTGTTAAAGTGCAAAGTGATGTCAGTACCATTTCCATTGCCTTTCGGAAATCCACAGATCTGACACGCGGGAGTCCAATTTTCCCCATTAAAGAAAAATAACAATATTTTTCGACCGTGTATGTGATCTTCTTTAATATTAATCTGAGCCAAACAAAACCTCTTTTGGAAAATCAGAGAATTAGTCGTGTCTCTCTCAAAGAACAAATTGGAAGAAAGGAATAAGGAGGAAGAATCAGAACAAATATAAAATGTCTAAGGGATAATTTCTTCTTGATAGCTCACACATCACTGCTGATCAATGTTGTAAAAATCTTCCTTTTATATATTGCTTTATAGCTCACTAAAGGCGAATGTCAGGTCACTTGTATCTAAACAACTGGACTGGTAATTTAGTCTTGTACTAAGACTGAATTTGTAGACCTGTAAGGGCTTTTTCTATCAAGTATTTAACGAAAATATTTGTTTGTGTATTAGCCTGTGAGAGAATAAAGGTGTAAGTCGTTTACACATTTATGCTTTCAAGGAAAAGAGTTTGGAGCAAAGTAATGGAAAAGGAACCCTAGTTGGCTATTATCTAAAATCATAACAAAAAAATACAAATGAGATTTTCACTGATTATACCCTCCCTCTTTTTTTGCAAAACTGCACTGGAAAATATTTTCTTTTTCATTCAGTAAGACCTATTTGAAATCAGTCGCGTGTTCTCCCTTCCTTATTGATTCTTTTATCTTCTTTAATAATTCCAAACATTAAATATCACATGAAGATTAAGAAAAAACTTTAAAAGATTTTTATAAAATCTTTCACACATTCCCTCTAAAAAATCTGTGGAAAGAAATGTGTCACATATTTCCCCTACCAGCATTTTTTATATATTCATAATTCAAACAAAATGGCCATGATGCTTGGAAATCAGTATTCTAGTGCCACAGATGTAGCTTCTTCAACTCAGTAACAACATAGGGAGACCAAAGCTTATATTTTTATTGGATTAAGCATTACATAATACATATTTTCTATACGAAAGACAGAAAATATGTGATTCCCTGCAATCTGCAAGGTTATTTGTTCTCTTTTAATTATAATCCATTTGAAGAAATGAAATTTTAGGGATAGAGTACACTTGAATGTGGAAGCTCAGGATTTACTCACTTAACTCCTATTGGCCATAATGTGATCTACATATCTGTGTCTGTCTGTTGGGACCATCTATTTCACATACAAATATGTCTATATACAACCGATAGCAATTAAGAGAGTTAATTCAACTAAAATATACAGCTGAGGTATTTGATAGAGTAAGCAATTTTTTAATGTAAGTCATTGTAGTTATGTTATTGTGGTTGCTAGTTTTTATACATCTGTCAATTTAGCACCAATTGGATAAAATGGAAGAGTTTGAAATTCAATTTCCATCATCAAAACTTGGAAAAGACAACCAGGGTTTTAGGACAGTGTTTTTGTTTATTTTAACTGTTCTCTAGTAAATGTCTGTATCAAATTATCAATTCAGAATTTCCTTTATTTTCTAGGAAATTTAACAGAAAAATTAGTATTAAATCCTAGGAGCTTACAATTTTTAATTGTTTTAAATATTTTTGGATAGGCAACAGACTGTGCAGTTTTTACCTAAACAGATTTCTTCTCTGTGGGCTGGAGTTGAGGAATTTTAGGAGTCACTCAAAGGCCTGCATCCACTTCTGCTTTAGATACACAAACAGCAAAGCTAGAGGGTATGTCTGTGTTTGTGTGTATGTATGTAGTTAAAGAACTATACTATCAAAACATTAATTATATTTGAAAGAGAACAGAGCATGTTGTGAAGAAAATTGCATTATTGAATTTGTATTCCACAGAATGTCTGAGAGGGCTGAAATTGTATACCTGTCTTACATGATGCACCCTCTTCAGAGAGGTGCCTAACAAGAGCAAAGAGATAAAAGAGTCAAACTTGGAGGGAAGTGATCTTAAATGTTTGGTTGGTCCTGAGCAGAGGGAATCCACGTGAAAATGCAAATCACATGAAGAACATACATGGGATCTTTGTTCCCTGTCAACAAAAACAAATAGAATTTTTTTTCCTCTACCAAGCAAATACAGAATAATCTTAGCTAAATTTGGGGGAGGGGGAGTGATTGAATGACTAAGAAAATTTCAGTTTTTTTTTTTTTTTATCCCCAAGTCCTATTTATTTCACAGCTGCCAAATTTTATGTCCAAAACTTAGGTTCTCTTCCTCCCAAATCCTACATTAGTATGAATCATCCCTGATCATTTTTAGTTTTTGGCTTAATTACTAGTTTTCAGCTTTAAATTACCAATAAACTAATTAATCTGACTAATCTTTCTAAACTTCTGTTGAATAGTATAATAGCTGCAACAACAACAAAAATAAATAACAAAAATTACAATAATGACAAAAATAAACTTAATAATAATAATGCAAATAATAGCAGAAACAATTTTAAAATAATTTATCTGGCTGACAGGATGAAGATGTAATCCATTTCTATCTGAAATTTGTGGTTCACAGCTGCAGTCAGGCATTTCTCTGATTTCTTGTTTCACTGGTTAAATGGATGATCTATTCCAACCCAAGTTTCCTAATAGAGACTCCCTTGGTCTAATATGGTAGGTCTTTTTAATGGCACTGAGAATTTTTGTATCCACTCCCCTTTATTGCTATGGACATGCTGCCCTGCAGATGACATTCCCAAATAAACCAACCTTGGCCGGGGGGTGGGGACGGGAAACTGGGTGCGGAGGCAGACGTGTGAAGGGATTCTTGGGTAAAAGGACCAGGTGCCTTCTGGCTGGAGCCCTGCTGGTGAGTGGGCAAGCTGTCCTATTTGGGAAGCAAGTTTACAAAGCTGAGGAGTTTGAGAAGGGCTGAGTCACTGAGGTTCCTATGAGTCCAAAGGGATCACTGGCCCTAAGGAAGCCAGCCCATAGGGCAAGACGTAAGAAGTAGGAATTAGACCCCCCAGGATGAACTCTTGATTCCTTTAGGGATAGAGAGACATAAAGAGGATAATGAAGTGAAGGGAGTATACCTGGAGGGAAGAGAGCAGGTTAAAGATGTTCGTAACTGGTGGTGGTCTGGCAAGTAAAGCTCAGCCCATTTCTTCAGAGGAAGGGAAAAATACTTTTGTGAGCTGTAAACTTGCCAAGGTTTATTGCTTAGGTAAAAGAACAGCCACCAGTTCCTAGGACTAGGCTTGAAAGTGTCTGCCAGTGAGTCTGTGTCTGCAGTAATCCAACTCTCCTCTCAGCCCTATGTTCTTCCCATCTCATGAACCCCCAGGCACCATTATACCCCCAAAAAGAAAATGAATGAAATTAAAAAATGGATTGGGAGGGAATTAGACTCAATATTTATCAGGAAGATATTGAGGTGAAAGCAGGTTGTTTTATAACTTCCTTCTTTTGTGAGGGGGGAAGGAAAGCTGGTTAGGAGAAGAAGGGTGATTATGGAAGAGAACAGAGACTGAGACAGAAATTCTTTGGCAGTCCAGCAGCTACGGCCAAATGGAGAAGAATCTTAGCTGTAGAAGGACAATTTTAGATCAAGGAAGAGTAACCGTTGAACATATTTTCTTTGTTCTGTTTTCTTGAAAAGTAATATAGCCTAGTAATGTATGTAAAAGCAAGATCTGTACACCTTAAAAATTACAAAGAGAAAGGCATAAATATTAATACCAAGTTTTATCCTTTAGAAAATTTTAATGAAGATATTGTCTTCAAAATCATATACACACTATCCCAAAACCAAGCAGTAGTTGAAGGAAGAAAGGGAGGGATAGAAAAAAAAAAAAGAAAAAAAAAGAATGCAACTTCCCTGCTGTAGTACCATGCATCCATCTCTTCACCTTTCACGGCAGGGAGGCTGAACAATCCTAGTTCATTTCATTTCTTCCTAGTCTTTTCATTGTAAAAAGTATGAAAAAAATTCCAGTTCATGAGAATATTATTTCACTAAAGATCAGCAAAGAATGAGGAGCTTTCATTTCTGATGATAAATTCTCTGATGTTCAGGCTTATCTCGCCTAAGCCTGCAATGGGAGAAATACAGCTCTGGCTGTAACTATATATCAATCTATTCTTCAGTGACACCCCCAGTCTTCTCACTGCACTAATCATAACTACTAAATTCACTCCAACTCTTCTGGAAGTACAGTTCTGCAACTTGAAATCAAACAGGAGCTTTCCATATAAAATGAAATTCTAATTAAAATAATATTTTAAGAAAAATACTCTGTTATTATGATAGTTTCTTATTTGTCTGAATTGTTCCTGTGGTTAAGAAACAATCATATGTTTCAATAAGAAAATTAAAAGAAATCAGCACTGCCAGTAAATGTGGCCTTCAATCCTGTTACATGTACTCCCAACTGGCTTTTGAGAATTTATTTTCCAACATTTTGGTTTTAATGGTATATAACTGAGAACCTCCAACTCAACAGAAAAATGAACAACTAAAATAAATTGTGTAATACTTTTGTCATGACAGAAAGAAACAATAAAAGCAGTTATTTCAAAGTAGTAAGTCATGCAGACACTATTACACATGCAGTTTATGCATCCATTTAACAAAATTAATATGCTTCTACATCCCAATATCTTAATGGCTGTTTAGGTAACCAGATACTTAAACCATACATTTAAATGCTTATGCACCTATATTACATATACCATGCTACATATGGTTCAAATATGTATGTTTTTTACAGAAACTGAAAAGCTGGAACAAATATTAGCATTTCTAAGTTTTTGACTATCATAATTGGGGTTTATATGTGATCTACAAACACTGAAGGAAAGCCAGAACCACTACATTTTGCTTAGATTACATTATGAATCAAATAAAGGGTTCTTTCTGTCTTGGGGTGTGCAAGTGTGAGGAATGTAGGGGTTGATGGAATTAAGATATCTATTTTTTTTCAGTAAGTCAATATGTAGTGATTTTATTCTTTTAACATTCTACTACTAAGTAAAATAAACATATACAGTTTCAAAAGCAGGAGCCATAAGCCCAAGTCAAGAGATGATATTTCAGAAAAGATACTCAAATGAAGCTCAATAACATTTTTTCCAACAAAGAAAATTTCAAGGCAGATACAGCCAGATCTGTTACACAAGTGGCAAAGCAAAATATTTTAGTAATGGGCTGTAGGGAGATTTAATGGACTGACACTCTGAATATTTAAGAAGAGGAATATTCCTTTGAAGAGGATTCTATGATTGTCTATCAAGCTCCTCAAAAGGAGTGAGGGAAGGAAAGGTTTGGAGGGTGGATTATGTCCAAGCATCTCAGCTATTTCTAGTGGTGAAAAGATGACCTGGGTAGAATAGGAAAGGTTTTGATGATATGAGTGGATCTGCAAGAGTCTATTGGCCCTATCATGTTTATTCTCTTTTAGGTACACATTTCAAAAACATATCCTTTCCAACAGGCTCTCGTTTGCAGTTGCGACTTCACAGACAACAACCAGCTTGCATTCAAGTGTGGTCCAATGCATCAGCCTAGTTTTAAAAGGAAAACAATGGACAGGAAAAATAAAGTTACAGTCTTATCAATGAAATTCTTATTCTCAGTCAGAGAATAGGGAAAAGGGAGGCTCCCAAACAGGGTGATGGGAAGGGAGTAATAACTCTTTAGGTGAGTTTTGGGAAAATGCTAAGTAAAATGCTGTTCAGAAATTGGGATTAATCGAGCAGTTTAAATACAAATCTGCCGGAAATTGGAAATCGTGCTCTGTGCGAATGAAAATGAAAGACTTTATGCATATTCTAATTTTCTCTCTTTGGCTGCTATTTTGGAGGAAGAGACTTCTTTTGCTGATGGTGGGACTTTTTTGTTCTGCACAGGAAATGTGTAAATGAACACAAATGTTTTTTCTTTTGCCTTTCCATTCCTCTCTTCCATTCTCCCCTCCCCCTTTCAACAATCAGAAGTTGTTAGGGTGCGCAGTTCTGCCGCCACCGATCCCAGTCTTATTTCCCATTCCCAGGATGTTAGAGGGTAGGCAATGTAGGCAGGACAGGACAGTTAGGGCTCCTTTGGAAATCAGAACTTTGGAAATCAATGCAGAATTTCTATTATATTTTTCGACATTCAGAGAGCTAGAGGATGAGAAAGACTCTTAGTTGAATATGATGAAAAATCATCTAGATGAAAAATCGTCTAGAAAGCCATTTCCTCTCAAACCGAATTCTCAGTGACAACTAGGTGGAAGAGAGCTTAAAAGTGATGGTATAAACCAAGCTGTGAAGACCTACTGAAGATCAGTCCCCTGTCCAAACACTTTTCCTCCTACTCCTTTGGGAACATACAGGGATGGTGCATTTTAATTACATTAAGACCTGCAAGAAACTCTAGTTTTATTCTGATGTAAATCAGTCACCTAATGCTGAGAAGGACTAAAGTGGCTCAAATGGTCGTTTTGTGTTTTGTAGAATACATAGGGGACTCTTGAAATGTGTGGGATGAAGGTAGGGGCGGGAGCGACTCTGTGGGTAGAGAATGGAGAAAAAGACTGAGCGAGGTAAAGAGAAGTGCATTTGCAGGGCAAGCTGACAATTTCTCAATTAATTTGGGGCAGAGACAGAGAGACTCCGAGTTTCTAGCTTCTTTTCTATACCCCAGATAAAAAACTGAAGGCAGCCTTATTCTGAACAATTCAATTTGAAAAGAGCCCCCCTGCGTACGTCCCCGCACCCCTTTCGCCCCAGCGGCCTCTTACAAAGCGCCACCCGCGCCTCGGGCGTCCGCAGAGGCCGGAGCCAGTTCTCGGCCCTGATCGCCGCCAGTCGCCCCGGCTTCGGGGAAGGAGGGAGGAGAGAATAAAGCGCCCCTCTTTCAATAAACGCCACTGCCAACCACTCCAACAGCCACATTTTCGGTGCCCCCGAATGACCGCTTTCTGCGATCGCGTCCGCCCGGACCCCGTCCCACTTTCCCCTAGTCTTCAGGGAGGGGGCGCCGCTCCGCATTTAGCCGGGCAGTTCAGCACTCCCGGCCCCACCCGCGTGGCTCCAGGCCCAGGGGTCCCTTCCCTTCCCCGTCCGGCTTGGGGGACGCCAATTCGTCTAAGAAAACCCTGCGAGAAGAGCGCGGACCCTTCACTACAAACCTCACGTCAGGGTTACAGCCACATTTAGGAACCTCTTCGGAAAAGCTGAGAAATTCCTATTTTGCAAAAAGCCTTCTGTACTGTGATGGGGCTTTGTGGTGGGAGGAATCTCTGAGAGGCCTCGTGCGACCTAGGTTTAGCGTCACGCCCTGCCCAGGGACATTCTCCCGCGCAAGGGAGAACCTGCACTTCCGGTCTCCAACCCTCGCGGGCCGTGACTCTTCCCCTCCCCCGCGCCGGGCCCTGCATTTCCGGCCCCCTTGCTCTCCTGCACTTCCGCCCAGTCACATGGATGATGGATAGCGTTGGGAGCTGTTTTCTCTATCTTCCAGGTGGCTGCTGGGATCCTAAACTTGTTTCTTTAATTTCTCTTTAAAACTTGAACGTCCTTTAGTTTTTTTCACTTCCATAGATTTGAGGGTCGAGAAAGCTAGAGGTGGAGAGAAAAGGCTCATTGAAGACAAATCTTTTTTGGCTTTTCAGATCACTTTCCCCTTTCTGAATTCCCTGTACAAATTCATACCAGCAGCTGAGATTTAGGCCTCCAGGTCCTAGGCCAGTGTCTGCACTTAGTAGGCACGCAATACATGTTGAAAGAATTGCTGGATAAATGATATTCTGTCTTTAGGCATATTGTGCCTAGGGTTAACGGGTATCCTCAAATCAGTTGACTTCTGTGTTTAGCTTCTGTGTGTTATCTATTTAGGGACTCCCCCAAACAGGAGGTCAAATCACCAAAAATTGTTGAAAAAACTATGTAGAGTTTTGTTTGCTTGTTGTTTGTTTGTTTTTTCTGAAACAGGGTCTTGCCCTGTTACCCAGACTGGAATGCAATGGCACGATCTCACTTCACTGCAACCTCTGCCTACCTAGCTCAAGCAATTCTCCTGCCTCAACCTCCCAAGTAGCTGGGATTACAGGCGCCTGCCACCACGCCCAGCTAATTATTTGTCAGAGGGGTTCTCACTATCTTGCCTAGGCTGGTTTGGAATTCCTGACCTCAGGTGATATACCTGCCTGGACCTCCCAAAGTGTTGAGATTACGGGCCTGAGCCACCACACCTGTGCTGAAAATATTTTTTTGAACTTCTTTATACATACGAGGTAAAATGCTGTGATTCTTAGGTTTTTGGGTTTTACCAACTCTCACCCATGCTGGAGTGCAGTGGTGCCATCTTGGCATACTGCAACCTCTGCCTCACAGGTTCAAGCCATTCTCCTGCCTCAGCCTCCTGAGTAGCTGGGCTTATATGTGTGCACCACCATGCCCAGATGATTTTTGTATTTTTAGTAAAAACTGGCTTTTGCCATTTTGGCCAGGCTGGTTTTGAACTCCTGACCTCAAGTGACTCTCCCACCTCAGCCTCCCAAAGTGCTGGGATTAAAGGCATAAGCTACTGTGCCCAGCATTTCGCTTTCTTTTAAAACAGCTTTATTTGATAAGAGGTCAAGACCTTATGAAATGAATTTAAATTCTCGTAGTGAATTTGAGGCAGAAACTAAGACTCCTCTTTTGTTTTTCCTGCTGCTATATTATAGTTTAATTCACTTCCGTGTTGTGTCTTCTGCCTCATTCGGCAGTTCTTGTTCTCTATAATAACTTTTGTTTTTAAATGCCAAAAGAATTTTTTGTAACCAGTTAAGAGTTGTGAAGTTGTGAGACTGAATTCAGTCGCTCATCATGTATTAAATGCATATCTACTGAGCACCGGTTGTGTAATCCACAGTCTGTTCCCTAGAGCATTTAATGACCCATGTTCATTGACTGTGAAATACTGAAAATATATAACCAGTGAGCTAGTAATCATGACAGTAATTTGAAATGTTATAGTTGCAAGTCAATATAAAGCATATTTATTAGCATCATTATTAAGAGGTGTCAGAGGGATACAAATAAGACCTGCTCCTACCCTCTGGGAACTTACAATCTGGTTGGGCAAAATAATGAAATGTAAATTGATAGAAACAGCTACTAAACCATATTCGGTGTCTGGCATATTGAAGGCATTCAGTAAATAATTACCTCACAATAATTGCAGTCCTGTCATTCTTAGAATAGAGTATGATATTGATAAGAAGTAAAGGCAGGAATAATTATTAAAACTTTAGGAAATGAATTTGTCCTGTACATGTCACACATGGAGATTGGAATATGCAAGTTGATTGTGTGTAAGAAGAGTAAAGGGGACATAAGTAAAGATGAGAAAGATGTTTGATGAGATGGAGTTTGGTGGTAAATTGAAGGAAAACTTAAAGACCATTCAGGGGAGTTTCTATTTGATAGTAGAGGTAATAAAGACCCATGGTGACCCTGTGAGCAGAGGATGACGTTACTAAAATTGAGTTTTATTTTAAAAATGATTATAGGTTGGGCACAGTGGCTCATGCCTATAATCCCAGCAGTTTGGGAGGCAGAGGTGGGCGGATCACCTGAAGTCAGGAGTCCTAGACTAGCCTGGCCAACATGGCGAAACCCTGTCTCTACTTAAAATACAAAAATTAGCCGGGCATGGTGGCTTGTGTCTATAATCCCAGTTACCCAGGAGGCTGAGGCAGGAGAATTGCTGGAACCTGGGAGGCAGAGGCTACAGCGAGCCGAGATGGCGCCACTGCCCTCTAGCCTGGGCGACAGAGCAAGACTTTGTCTCAATAACATACATACATGCATACATACATACATACACACATATGTATACACATACATATTCTAGGCAGCTACTGAATATAGGGAAAACTGCAGGAGAAAAGATTCTGGTGCAGTTCTGGAATGCAGTACTGTTAGAGAATGGCTATAGTCAGAGCTATCATTACGTCCCTTCTCAATTTTTATACAATTGATTGCATTGAAATGATGAAATCAGGAATGAATCTTGCATAGAACAAAAGCCAGAGTACCACTGGAATCAGTACTACCCCCTTATTTTTCATTATTGATAGTGACAGGGGATGTTAGACATTGAGAGAAGGCAACTAACCCCAAAATATCTTCATCACCAGTTAAGCTCTAGATTTTTTTTTTTTTCTTTTTTGCATTTAACATATCTCCCCTTTATGCAATTGCAGTCGTTCTCAAATCGGGTGATTTTTGTCCCTTCCCTCCCCTGGGAGACTTTTCACAATGTCTGGAGACATTTTTTAGTTACAGCACCTCTGGGGCCACTACTGACATCTGGTAGATAGAGGACCAGTGTATTGCTGAACATGTTAAATTCACAGGACGGACCCCCACAACCACAAACTACTATGCTCAAAATGTCAGCTGTTTTGAGCTTGGAAAACCCTCAGTCATGGGAATGAAGCATGAGCTCCAACTCTGGAGAGCTGCACTGTGAGTCCCAGGTCTTAACTTCTATCATGGCAACAATTTCAATCTAAGAAATGTTTTGCTTAGTGAGACAAATATAACTCTGAATATGCCAGTAACTTTGCCTACCCCTGAGGCCTTAGAAACAAGAAAATCAGAAGGGTACCTGTTTGGATTTTCTACTTTTTATAAAATAAAGTTAGAAATCTTCTTAAGGATTTGTCTTCATCTAAATGTTATTTATTAAACTAATAAAATGTGCCTTTGGAGTTGCTTAGCAACTTACGGAAAGCTTGCTTTTTAGAAGTTCATTTGTTTGTTTAAAACCTGGATAGGTTGTATATTATTAGCTACATTACATAAATCAACAAAGAAATGTACACTGAAAATGGAATAAGATGTTTCAACACATTTTCTTCTCTCCTGTCTGGCAATTAAAACACTCTAATTGTCTGGTAGAATTGCATCAAGTATTCGACAAACATTATTTATGTATGAAACTTCAACATAATATTGAGTATGTAAGAGAACCAAAGGGGAAAAATTAAGCAGATTTGTCATAAAGTATGTGTTTATCTTAACCTTTCTTCTTCAAAAATCTTATCTACTAAGTACTTTTATCAGACACTAATTATATGCTTTCTGAATAGAATTTCTCCAACACCCTTCAGTGCCTGCACCCTTTAATCATATCTCATTACATCTACCTAATCCATACCTTTTTCGCATTGCCAGGGCTCATTAACAGTTTTAAAAGCCAATCTTGGACATTATCACTCCTTGTAATCGAAATGAAAATAATGCCAATAATGTTGTATTTCTAAAATAAAATTGATTATTTAAATTTCATTCCAAAGCCATTTCTTCTTTAAATATTAATGAGAAATTAGCTTTCAAACATGCATTAAGCTAGCAGGACTGGTAAGATGTATCTGAAAACCCTAAAGCACCTTTTCAAAGAAGTTATTATTATAAGCTGTTTTAACAGTGGATCATCAGTCACCTTGAAGGGAAGTGATCCTTGATTAACAGTTGGCTGATATTGTGTTTCCACAGATGTGTGGCAGCAATACAGCTGCTATGCATGAAACAGTACAGGTAATTCACAGGATAAATGCATTTTCTTTTTCTCATTGAAAAAGATGAAATGCTTCTTCATCTTTATATATTACCCCCATTTAATAGTTATTGACAAGACAAACCAAATGTTTCACTGAAATAATGAACTATAGGCACTGTGTTTCCCATAAATTTAAAGAAATCATTGTCAATTTGGCTAGTACTTTATTCCTTTTGATTTCCTGTTTTTAGAAAATAAAACCCTTACAAATTTGCAGTTACATGACTAAAGTAGGGCATCATGGTAATGACTTTTTAGGACTTGAAAGTCAAATCTTGTCTCTCAGAATGTAATTACATAGGACTAACAAGTTATTCTCTAAAATGGAAGCTTCCTCCACCATTATAATCAAGCTTGAGATTCTTTCTTGAAAGTAATCAGGAAAAGTTTAATGGCCTATTATTTATTTATTTATTTATTTATTTATTTATTTTGCACCTACTATTAAGTTACCGAGTTCAAAACAAACACTAACCAAAAGTCATTGTCCAAAAGTACAGTTTTTTGAGGTGGTGTGCACTTGCGATCCCAGCTACTCCAGAGGCTGAGGTAAGAGGATCACTTGAGCCCTGGAAGTCAAGGCTGCAATGAGCTATGATTGTGCCACTCCACTCCAGCCTAGGCAACAGAGAGAGAGATCCTGTCTCTAAAAAAAAAAAGTACAGTTTTTAGACAAGTATCCCAAGCTATTGTCCATTAGTAGTGGAGACATGATAAAGTTTTCATTCTTCTTTGAGTTATTTTCCCACTCATTAGTTTTGCCAGATAGCAATGACCTCTTGAATATTTTATCAGCTGTTTCTTCTAGTTTTTCTTTGGAGCATATATATTTTTTCTTTTAGAATTTTGTGTTTCTTCTGATTTCTCTCCATTAATATGGTTCGTCTTGTTGCTGACTACAGAAACTTTTAAAGCAGAATCAAATGAAACCATATAGTTGCTGAGTTTGGTTTGTAGTGTCATATCTTTTATAGTTGTACAGTTGCTAGTAATCAAATACAGTAATACAATTAGATATGTAGGATCTGTAAGATTGTTTTTTCCCCAAAACTCACTTAGAATTTTCTCTTTTAAATTCCTTTTATTTTTATTTATGTATTTATTTATTTATTTGAGATGGAATCTCGCTCTGTCACCCAGGCTGGTGTGCAGTGGCACAATCTTGACTCACTGCAACCTCCACCTCCTGGGCTCAAGCGATGCTCTTGCCTCAGCCTCCCAAGTAGCTGCGATTACAGGCACCCGCCATCAGTCCTGGCGTGTGTGTGTGTTTGTGTGTGTGTTTGTGTGTGTGTGTATTTTTGTAGAGATGGGGTTTCACCATGTTGGCCAGGCTGGTCTCAAACTCCTGACTTCAGGTGATCCGCCCACCTCAGCCTCCCGAAGTACTATGAACCACTGCACCTGGCCCCGTTTATTTATTTAATCATTTTTTTTGTAGGATAACATTGCACATACTCAGTTATGCACAAGTTGTTCACCTTTCTTTGCTTTACTGAAATAGCTTGAGTATTCAGACTTTACCAAATTTTTATGGTGACATGATAGACAATACTTATTTAAATGGAATTTCCTTCATTTTATTATCAATTAAATTAACTCTATAATAAAAAAATAAAACTTGGTGAACTTAACAACATAGCAAATCACCATAACAATTTTAAAATTACAAATATGGTATTAATATACTTTAAAATTGTTTTTGCTTTGGTAACCTGGTTTCGTCTTTGTTTATTTCTCTTATTAAGAAATTTTGACTTTTCTATACTGATAATCTTTTTCCTTGTCCTTTTCATGTTGTTATTTTCAGAGGTTTTTCATTAGTCAATACAGTGAAGGCTGGCATGATCATCAGCTTCCCATCAAATAATATCTACCCATCAGTGTGCTGTTATCAATCAGAGATTTTCAAGCATGAGTTCTCCAACTCAAAGAAAAGTAGCTGGATCCAGGAAGAAAGGCATTTGGGGAGGAACAACGTTCTTTACAGTGCTCAGGATGTGTCTCCAGAGAAAGTTACTTCAGCACTAAACAAACAAACAAACAACAATTAACAACTTTCCTCTACAGTATCTTCCAGGCTCTAACCTATTAGACAGGCTCCTAACTTTATCCAGATTTCTCCCGTGTCTGAATTCTTGGTCATCTTCCTTGCCTCTGGCTCCACAGGT
Organism: Chlorocebus sabaeus; assembly: GCF_047675955.1. NCBI lineage: Eukaryota > Metazoa > Chordata > Mammalia > Primates > Cercopithecidae > Chlorocebus > Chlorocebus sabaeus. The sequence continues at coordinate 5,042,180 of NC_132927.1, forward strand.
AAAGAAGAAATAATAATAAAGGAACACAAATCATTGTTTCTGTTGGGCTGACTTATTCCACTTTTGAAGCACCCAGTGGATTAATTACTCTTATTATTGCATTTACTGTCATCTACACACTTGTTTGTGAGAAGGCACTCCTCTTGGCATTTGCCTAGTTGGAAAAAGGAACACTGAGACTGTAGCCACTGGATAATGCTCTTGAAGTTCATGGCACCGTGGCTGCATAAAGCTTGAAGAGACCTAGCTTTTTTATTGATGGAGTGCAACTGATATAGCATCACCTTTCTCTGACACTGTATAATAGCTTTTAGTTATTATGAACTACTTGCTTCCAGTGCAGCAGTTCTTGCCTACCATACCAGTTCGGCACCATTATAAAGAAACATTGTACCTCTTATAGGAAGAATTTGGAGATTTTTAGTATGGTAATCAAGATGTGTATTGTAATAATTAACTGAACTCTGCGAACACACAGTTTCTACCTTAAGTGAAAGAAAAAGAGAACAGCTGCAATTATTTATCTTCACTCATTTCTCATAGATAGCCAGGATTTTTCAGTGTACATTCTCTTGTCCTGAAATTATTTTCAGTTCTTGTTGGTTCTTATAGATTATAGTGAGAAAGCCACCAGCAAGAAATTTGAAATAAAGAACACAAAATGAGATTGCCCTTTGATTGTTAAAATTGCAGATCAGCACAAAATAAATTAGCAAAATATGTGCAAAGTTATCTTCACAGATTAATTCCTATCCAGCAGACTTTGACTAAAACTAATAGAAGGTATTACATATTTACAGAAAAAAATTTTAGCCATGAAAGCTATTAAGGGAAAGCCAGGAACAGCATAAGAATACCCTCTTCAAATATGGTTCAGAGACAAGGGTGGGGACTTTATTCCACTGGACTTCAGTCCCAGTGATAAGGCCACTATTATTGTGAATTAATATCAGGCTAATTAAACTTGATGTTATTAAATGTTCTGTCCATAAAAATATTTTCATTCTGAATTCATGTTTTTCAGACAACATTCTGCATTATTATTTAGCTGTCAAAGTAGCTGTGTTCTTAGAAAATACATCAATCAGGGCTGGGTACAGTGGCTCATACCTGTAATCCTAGTACTTTGGGAGACCAAGACAGGAAGATCACATGAGGCCGGGAGTTTGAGACCAGCTAAGTCAATATGGCAGGATCCTGTCTCTACCCCACCCGGCCCCCCAAAATTTAGCCAGGCATGGTAGCCCGTGCCTGTAGTCCTAGCTACTTGGGAGGCTGAGGTGGGAGGATTGCTTGAGCCCAAGAGTTCAAGGTAGCAGTGACTGATCGCACTACTGCACTCTAGCTCATGCAAGATAGGAAGACCCTGTCACAGAAAAGAAAAGATGAAAAGAAAATAAAGTAATAACACAAATTTCAAATATACTATTTATAATGGTAGAAACATTTTAGTGAGCAATGATCCTGGCCTTTAGTGAGGTTTTTCTCATAACAGTTAATTTGTCATGAGTGAATAATTTCTGAGTAAAACATTATAATTTCATTTTTTCTTTCTTTCTTTCTTTTATTATTATTATTATTTTTTGAAACAGAATCTTGTTTTGCTGTCCAGGCTGGAGTGCAGTGGCACCATCATGGCTCACTGCAACCTCCACCTCCCGGGTTCAAGTGATCCTCCAGCCTCAGCCTCTTGAGTAGCTGGGACTACAGGCATACTCTACCAAAGTTGGCTAATTTTTGTATTTTTTGTTGAGAAGGGGTTGCGCCATGTTGTCCAGGCTTGTCTTGAACTCCTGGGCTCAAACAATCAGCCTGCTTTGGCTTCCCAAAGTGCTAGAACTACAGGCATGAACCATGGAGCCCAACCTGTGATTTCTTTGCTGTGTATCCACCTTTAATACAAGGATAATTTTTTGGCATGTTGATAAAAATCAGGGTGTAAAGTATCCAGTATGAGGAGAAAAGCCAGGATTATAATACATTTGTCAACTTCAGGTTTTCTTGCTAGCCTTTTCTGTGATATACAAAGTGCACATACAACCATATGGGCAGGAGAATCGTTGAAGTAAGTTACCATTGTTCAAACAATAATTTGTTGGAACCAAATATCACCCACAATGCAATGTGGCCATAATAAAAGAATGACCATAGAGGTAAAAAACTTCTTTTGAATCCTGGATTCACCATTTATTTAATGTGAGATCACTTTTACTTTTATACCATCAATTTCCTCAGCGTAAAGAGTATATTATTAAAATTCCCTCGTAGGGTCACTTCAAAATTAAAATAAATAATTCACATAAATGCTTAGCACTGTGCCCAGAGTATGGACATGAATGTTAAATAATGCCTTAACGTTTATCCCTAAGAGTAACCATATTATTATCATAATAAGATGATGTTGATTCAGGATATGATTTGGGAAACAAAATGTTGACAGGGACAAATTGTAGAATACTCAAGATCATATAGTTTCTAGAAATTACTTCTACTGTAATATTTAGATAAAGTATGGTCCCAACTTTGCCATCCTCTGAACTATCTGATCTTATATTTATTCTATATAATTCTTTATCATTTATAATATTTGAGGAATAAATTAATGAATGAATAATCTTCTAAACTCTCCCAAATCTCTCTCAATGGCTTAATACTATCAAGATTTATTACTCCCTCGTGTTACATTCCAGTGCAAGCTGGGGTGAAGAGTGGGGTGAATCTGTTTCATTCAGTCCCATTTAGTCATTCAGGAACCCGGAAGTAACTCTTCCATTCTTTAGGGCTTTGGAGTCTTCCAATGGATACTCAACATTGGGTAAGGAGGGAAGAAAGCTTATTGGAGAGCCAGCAGGATAATTCCTTAATCCCATTGGCTTGAAATCAACCACACGGCCCAACCTAATTGCAGGGGAGGTATGGGAATATAATTTAGCTGTGTATTTTTGAGGAAAAAGAAATGGGCTGGCAAAGTAGCTCACGCCTGTAATCCCAGCACTTTGAGAGGAAAAGATGGGAGGATAGCTTGCATCCAAGAGTTTGAAACCAGCCTGAGCAACATAGGGGGATCATATGTCTACAAAAAATAAAAATTAAAAACTAGTCAGACATGGTGGCATGCGTCTGTAGTCCCAGCTACTCAGGAGGTTGAGGCGAGAAAATTGCTTGAGCACGGAAGGTTAAGGCTGCAGTGAGCCATGATGGTGCCACTGCACTTCAGCCTGGGTGACAGAGTGAGACCCTATCTGAAGGAAAAAAAAATTGGGATTGCTGAACACAGAGCATTACTGCTGCCCTACTGATCAACTAAACACTGCCACTAACAAAATTAATCTTACGTTTCTTCTATAAATTTTCAGTTACCTAAAGATGGTGAGGAACTCCTGCCTAGGAAATTAATTTGCACATAGTTTTATAGAACAATATATCTTATATTAGAAAGTCTTTGTCAGCAAGGATTGAAAAGTATCACCTTTTGATAAGTCTTTGTTCTATAGGAATTCTCTGGATAACTTTTTGTAAGGCATTTATCCTACTTCATTTCTACTTAAAGCTCGTATATATGACAGAGATTATATCCTTAAATGAGCATTTCCTTGCTTTTATCATCTTGTGTCATTATCCCAACATTCTTTTATTATAGTTGTTATTGAGAGCACACTTTCAGATTTAGCATGGAGATTGTGAAATAGGTAAATAGTGAATTGTTTACTTGGAATGAAGTATAAAAGTCAATGCTTTTAAGAGTTTTTTTTTTTTTCTTTCAATTTTAACTGCTATTTCTAAGTGACTACAATAGTTGAAAAGAAGTGGATTGACAATCTTAGATTTAAGATTTTTTTCTAGGAAGAGTTGCTGTGACGTTAAACTTTACACACAATGTAAACTTTGCTATGATACTCCAAAATACGCTTTTTCTAAAGTTCCACTTTACTGATGAGAGTTCCCTATATTAAAACCCTTTCAGCACATGAATTCTTGGGGTCTTTCCAAATGAAAGACTTTTAATGTTTCCATGATGGTGTTTACTCATTATGGTTAAGGAAAGAGATTCATATTGCCTGCTTATTTGACAGTTTACCAAAGAAATTCCAAATAATAACAAATAGCACTCTAAACAATTTATTTATTATTACCAATAATCTGTTGGAGACTGGTTGTGTATATTTAATGGTTTCCTTTCCACTGAGAGTATTTTCAACTATATTGATACTATTTTATAAGAAATCACTATTTTAATTATTTTCTCATAATTAATATGCATATATGAAACTGGCATTATATTTTGATATTTTTATTACAGATCAAAATATCCTTTATTATCCATATTTAATAAAAAGATATGTTTATGATACATATTTTGATACAGTTTTAAATGGCCATTTTAGTTATTAAGTGAAGTTAAAAGACTGACTTTTTTTTCAACTTTTATTTCCGGTACAGGGTACATGTGCAGGCTTGTTACATGAGTACATTGCCTCCAGTAAGTGAGCATTGTATCCAATAGGTAGTTTTCCCATCCACACTCCTGTCTCAACCTCCCCACTCTAGTAGTCTGCAGTATCTATTGTTCCCATGTGTGTTCAATGTTTAGCTCCCAGATAGAAGCAAGTACGTGAGGTATTTGGTTTTCTATCACTGCATTAATCTGTTTAGGATTATGGCCTCCTGAAATAAAAGAAACAAAAGACTGACATTCTTTAGATGATTATACATTCATATACATACTTCTACTTCTAGTGATTATAACACTAACTATTAATTCTTATATAAAATATTTGTTGTTTTCCAACTGCTTTTTAGTGCATGCATTTTATAATTTTTCATATAATTACCTGTTTGCAAATTAAAGAAGGTTAGAGAGTTGAAAGTAACATCATAATTTTGTTTTTTATGCCTAACCAACTTAGCCTTTATTAAATAAATAAAAGTTGAAAATTAATGTTCATAAATACATTATTTACTTAGAAATGCATATTTTTAATTGAACAATTATGTGAGAGAAAATGTTTGCAAATATACATTAAATAGTAAAAAATGGCATTTTACTATTTTGTTAAGTAGAAATATATTAAGTATGTAGCCACATAAGAACTGGGGTAAGGTTGGGTGTGGTGGCGCATGCCTGTAATCCCAGCACTTTGGGAGGCCGAAGCGGGCAGATCACACGGTCAGGAGATTGAGACCATCCTGGCTAACGTGGTGAAACCCCGTCTCTGCTAAAAATACACACACAAAAAATTAGCCAGGCAAGGTGGCGCACACCTGTAGTCCCAGCTACTCAGGAGGCTGAGACAGGAGAATTACTTGAACCCAGAAGGTGGAGGTTGCAGTGAGCCAAGATTGTGCCACTGCACTCCAGCCTGGGTGACACAGTGGGACTCCATCTCAAATAAATAAATAGATACAATAAAATATAAAAAGAACTGGGATGAAATATTTTTGGCCTTATGAAGTATAAGCTCAGTGATCTTGCATTAGCTATCTTTGTATATACTTTTTGTTGACTATATTTTTTGTATTATACAAGTAATTTTTTTGATATTTAAGAATAGTAGTTGATTGATGAAGATGTGGTAGCATTTACTGAGAAAACAATTTGAGTTATTTTACCCTTTACACAACCATCCTAAAATTTTCATTTTCATCTACTCTAGTGAATGTGAGCCTGTAAAAGAATTTTAAAGTTTTCAGTCTACTTGGACATACAAGTTATTGAATATTCATATACAAAATTATTACCTTGAGTGCTGCATGTTCTGTATGAGATTTTATATCATGTGTTAAGTATTAAAAGGGTTTAAGTGCTCTAGACTTCAAACTATTTTATTCCTTTTGTTTCATATCTTAAATCGGCATTACACATTCTACATTTTTATCATTAAACTTTTATATTATAGAACATAGACATTTTAGCTTAAGGTTTTATGCATATTTGACAAAAATAATTTCAATTCTATAGTAGTTATGCAGAAATTATTTTAGCATTTGAAGTTGTGTGTAATGTAAATGTTAATTAAAATTCATTGGCACATCATTTAGGATTTTATGTAAGTTGACTTCAAGACATTTTCTTCTAAAACAGTTGTTATATTTCTCCATGTTTCCTGCATGTTGGATTTTGAATTTAGCATCTGACATGTTTTCTCAACTCTAGTTTATAATGAAAACATGTAGGTACTCAAGGGAATGTGTTAAAAGCAAAAATTCTATGATCCTTGAAAGGTACATGACAGCACTGAGATAGTCACATCTGGATCAGAAATGTTTCATTTGTTTATCTAACTAAACAAATACAAATAGAGATAATTAGGATGCTAGCAATGCATATTTTAACAAACAACTTATGGCTTTGATTAGGTCAGAACCCAGTTTTTGGTTTTCCTTTGTTCCTACAAATTTGTAAAAATGAATTGACCTTCAGTATTAAGTGGCTTTGAGTGATTACAGTAATTCTATTATTTTCTATGTTGAAGTCTAAAGATAAAATTAATTCCTGGAATTCGAAGAATCATGTACCTTATATATTTAAATATATATTTTTATGCATACACACATAAACACACACACATAATCATATACAGTATAGTATGCCTAATTATTAATTTCAATTTACCTCACCTTATTTTTATTCTTATTAGAATTGCACTAACATGTTTCAGAATTGCTAAGCTTTAGCTGTGAAAAATCAGTCACACACACAAAAGAAAAATGAATCTCTTGGTAAAATCACAATTGTTTATATTTAAAATAGGTTTTTAGCATTATAGTAAACTGTTAATTGACTTTTAAATTTAGTTTTGCATGTAGATTAGTAGGTTGAAGAAGAAATTTTAATGTAAATGAATATTTTCTAAATCATATTAGTTTTCTCTCTTAAAAATATTTTTTATATCCTAAAGACAGGAACTTAAAATATTCTGTTTACATTCTGATCGTATGGCTCAATTTTAAAGTAGTATAATCATATTTCTTGCTGAGTTGAAATTTTTTAAAAATTCTAGTCAAAAGTTTTTTATTGAATTAATATAATCATACCCCCTCTTGTTCAGTTGGGGTAAAGTAGTTGTTTAATTAAACATGATATTTGTTTATAATGTAGTGTTCCAGAAATAGTAGTTCAAAAGATAGGATAAGGATTTATATCAAATGTTTCAATCTGACAAGTAAATTACATTTCTTCCACCATAAAAAGGTAAGGAGAAAACTGTAGCAGCGATGAAAAGACATATTCTTACTATCCAGTGATATGATATGCACCAGTCTGCAAAACTTGACCTTTTCCACTTTCAAGATTCAGCCAAAGTTTCTACAACCACTAAAATAAGGATCTTAGTTTTGGCTTTTAGTACTTTTAACATGATGTTAAAAACTGCCATTCCTTTTATTAGTCAACTCTGAGGGCAAAAATAGAACAGGATGGGTTTCTACATGAAAATCTGAATATACTGAAATCTAAGTTATTACACAAATATGAAAAATTGTAAGTCTCAGTAAATTCTATGCTCAAGAATGAAACATACAAAATGCCTCCCATTTGCCAAAGCAGAATCAAGAGGATAATGTACATTTTTAATAGGTTTTATTTCAATACGTGACCTTTGTTGTGATTTCTCCTTTCCACATGCTTTTGCTTTTATACCAATTACCACTGCTGTTACATCAGTAGAAGGTATTCTCTTTAGTTAAACCTATGAAGTGAAAAGAAAACTCAATAAGAATTATACATGTGAAGTAAAATATTTATATAATGATAATTTGCGTTGAAGTCTGGATAATCTAAATTTGATGGAATTAGATAACAGATTTTATATTTTGACTATTTTTGATATAACAAAACTGTTATACATTTTTAGAGAACAATTTCCTGTATTTGGTTTTCCCATTGGAATTAGAACATTATATAGAACAACTAAAAGGTTACAAAAAGTTGTACATAAATTTGTACTTTATCAGAACAAGACAAATTGATGTTACTACGTCACAAAATGTAAACAATTAGACTTTCTTTCCTCCCCCGATGCCCCCACCGAGACAGAGTCTTGCTCTGTCACCCAGGCTGGAGTGCAGTGGCACGATCTCGACTAACTGCAACCTCTACCTCCCGGGTTCAAGCAATTCTTCTGCCACAACCTCCCAAGTAGCTGGGATTACAGGCGCTCCCCACCACACCTGGCTAATTTTGGTATTTTTAGTAGAGACAGGGTTTCACCACCTTGGCCAGATTGGTCTCGAACTCCTGACCCCATGATCCGCCCACCTCGGCCTCCCAAACTGCTGGGATGATTATAGGCATGAGTCACTGCACCCGGCCAACAATCTGACTTTCTCATGTTTATTCAAAGTTTGGCTATCATGAGCTTGTTAAACATGTGTTCAAAATTGCTGAAATATTGCCTCCCTGTTCTATGAAATACAAGGTGCGTATAAACACTTTTTCCCTCAGTTTCTAATTGATTGTCTGTGCATTCCTCTGTTAGGTTTTCAAAATTATTATGATAGAAATATTGATATAACTAATGTTTATTTATTTTTAAACTATTATTTATTTAGCGATTATTATGTGCCAGACACTTACATATGTTTACTATTTGGATAAATTTAGTCACTTTTCCTTTTACCCAAACACACACACACACACACACACACACACACACACACACAGAGTTATATTCGCAATATACTTGCATTTCATTAAGTAGGTTAAAATTATATATAAAAGAGAAATTAGGGACTAATCCTTTTGAAATTAAGTTAATAAACAGGGATGTTCAAGTGTAGTAAAACCAATCTGGTATTATTTTATGTTGGCAGTTATATTTTTTCTCTCCTCAGTGAACCACAAAGAAAGAAGATGGGTATGATTTGTACAGGGGTGAAATAGGTTGTCTGTCAGTTGGGGTTAGGCGACAGTCTGTCTGCAAGCCGTAAGATGATCTGCAGAGTGCCAGAGGAAAGCAGGCAGGATTCCTGGCTTGTAAGAATAGATATTGATCTACCTTAGCCACCTAAACAATGCCTCACCTGTTTGCCTTGTCCATACCTTATTTTACGCAGTCTAATGCTTGTTTTGTTTGACTTTTCTTTTATTTCTCTGGATCTGAGCTTTGATACACTTTGGGGAGTACATAAACAGTGTTGTACTTGAACGTCACCATACTTCTGAGTCCTCTGGTAGTTTAAGACCACCCCTTCCTCTTGAATAGCTCTGTTATTGAAAATTATGAACCAGAGCTAAATTACTAGTCCGCATACAGAAGTGGCTGATCCAGCAGTCTAGTGTCCAATAACACTAAACGTGAGATGCTGCTAATTACTGCCCTATAGACCTCGTTTAAAATTTCTTAAATTTCAACTAGTAAAGGACTTATTATTATTAATTCTTTCTTTCCCCCGCTGATAGTTGAAAGATAAGTTACTACAGCATTTAGAATTCTATCCACTTATTTTGGAGCAAAAAAAAATGTTACTATGTACTGCCTCAAGCACTAATGAAATACAAAACTACACTCAGCTTCCCAGTAAACTATAATATAAATATTTTACCAGCACTTATTATTAGTTTGCCATTTCCTGCTGACAGCTATTCCAACTTTGCCAGCAGGCACTGGGTCTCACAATTGTATTATGTTTTGAACAAATAGCGACAAACAAAAATTCTCACAAAATAAATGAACAAGATTTCCTGGGGAAAAAAACTATTCCAATGTTAAATGAATATTTCTTTTAAACTCTGACATGTAATATTATTTAATTTTCATATTGTGCATTTCACTTTTACTGGAAAACAATTAAGCTAATGAGGAACTAAATAATGTGCACTCAGAGATAATTTAATATTACTGGTTGTCTGATTTTAAGTTTGTTTTTTAACTTTCTGCTATTCTACAGCAGCCCACATCATAATACTTTTATTGATAATGGAGGACTCTGATTTTCAAATGAATCGATTTAAAGACGTGCAGAGAATAAAAGCAACTATTTTAGAACCACAAAATGAAAAGGTTCACAGAAAACTGTGTTTTTTTCCCTATGCTGTTTCCCCTATGCTGTCAAGGAATACCATAAAATATAGCAACTGATGAAATCCAAAGATGCTTAAAATGTGTCTTGGTTTTAAACTGGTGTGACCTTCTAAAGACCTTCTGTCAATGATAATCACGTCCCTGAAAACACCACCTACCTCTTTGCTCTACTCTTGCTTCATTATAATTAATTGGATAAAATACAACCTTTGTTAAATAAAACCCTCAACCTACTCTGCATTTGCCTACTTGCAACTGAGTGCAGTTGGAGAAAAAGTACAAAACAATGCTGACCTCACCTTAAATTTAGAATCACTCATCTCAAGTGGCTCCTTTATGCTGTCTAGCAATCACACTGTATTTTTCTAGCTCCTTCCTAAAACTTAGATGATTATTTTATACCTTCTGTCATCAAATATCCCACATGTATTTCCCCATCCTTATCCTAAGTGGGTTCACCATGATTTCCACTTTACTAAGAAATTTGAAGTAAACAAAAGAGACTTCACATACGCTTCCATATCGACATCTATTGACCTACGTGTATTTGTGTTAATTTACTTGAACTTTTATTTCCATACTCCTAACAAAGCGTAGCCCTCAATTTTTGTGCTAGATTCAGTTCCCTTCCCACCTACTTTAAGATGTAAATCCAGCACCTCCCTTTCTTGCACCACACATATTTTTCTTTCTTGCATTACATATACTGCCCTTACTACTGGATGATTCATATAGCACATAAACATGTTGCTGTCACTCCCTTTTCCAAAGGCCTCCCTTTTGATTCCACTTCCCTTTCTAGCTTATTCCCTTTACAATCTTTCCTATTCACTAACTTATTTTACAACAAAAGTTATTGAAAAAAGATGTGTATTAGTCTGTTCTCACACTGCTAATAAAGACATATCCGAGACTGGGTAATTTAGAAAGGAAAGAGGTTTAATTGACTCAGTTCCACACAGCTGGGGTGGCCTCACAATCATGGTAGAAGGTGAATGAGGAGCAAAGTCACATGTTACATGGTGGCAGGCAAGAAAGCTTGTGGAGGGGAACTCCCCTTTATAAAACCATACAATCTCGCGATGGTATGGGTCTCACAATTGTATTATGTGTTGAACAAATAGCGACAAACAAAAATTCTCACAATAAAAATGAACAAGATTTCCTGGAGAAAAAAAACGATTCCAATGTAAAATGAATATTTCTTTTAAACTCTGACATGTAATATTATTTAATTTTCATATTGTGCATTTCACTTTTACTGGAAAACAATTAAGCTGACGAGGAACTAAATAATGTGCACTCAGAGATAATTTAATATTACTGGCTGTCTGAATTTAAGTTTGTTTAGACATATACATTAACAAGGGTCTACTCTACTAGGCATGACCCCAGGGATGGGACTTGAACAAGGGCTGTGTCTCTTTCTTCACTACTCTGTCTGGCCACTTTTGCCTCCTTTTCTCAAGTATACCCAAACTGTTCATGCATCAGGAAATTTGCATTTCCTTTTCTCTCTGCTGGGAACACTTCCCCTTCTGCAGGCATACTAACAATACACACACTCGTCCTTTCCTTTATGCAGAAATGCATCTTTCCTAACCACTATCAAATATTCAACCACTCCTTCGTACTTCTTATGACCTTTCCTGTTTCATTTTTCTTCTTACCATTTAACTAACATATATTTTATTTATTTATCTTGTTTATTTTTGTCCCTCTCACTAGAATGCATGCTCCATGATGTCAATAATTTTGTTTTTTTAATCTTATTTTGTCAGTGATAAACTTCCTTGTTTGAAATAGTTAAAATTATAATTGGGGCCAGGCACGGTGGCTCAGGCTTGTAATCCCAGCGCTTTGGGAGGCTGAGGTGGACAGATCACGAGGCCAAAAGATCTATACCATCCTGGCCAACATGGTGAAACCCTGTCTCTACTAAAAGTACAAAAATTAGCCAGACATGGTGGTGCTCGCCTGTATTCCCAGCTACTCAGGAGGCTGAGGCAGGAGAATTGCTTGAATCCAGGAGGCGGAGGTTGCAGTGAGCCGAGATCGCACCAAGGTACTCCAACCTGGTGACAGAGTGAGACTCCATCTCAGAAAAAAAGAAAAGAAAAAACTATATATATATATAGTTGGAAGGAATGTGTGAATATTCTTTCCCCTCTAACCTTTGCACCTACTTTTCCACTGGTGCTGTGTACTTTTACTCCTTTTTCAACTTTTCAACCTGTTCTTGAAGTCTCAGCACAGATACTTTCTTAAGTCTTCTGACCACTTCCGTCAGCTGTGGGCTTGGTTAAGTGATACACTTACCCGTACTCTGACACTTACCAGGCTTTGTAAAAGTATCTTTTTGTTTTTCAGCCTCTTATTACAAACACACTTTAAACTTATTGCAGACAGGGCATTTGTCCTATTCTGTTTTGCATACACATCATATAATTTAGTCCCCAAGGTATGAACATTAACAAGGGTCTACTCTACTAGGCATGACCCCAGGGATGGGACTTGAACAAGGACTGTGTCTACTTTGTTCATGCTTACATTTTGTGCTTGTGCATAATAAATACTTTATACATGGATGTTTAACAAACGCAATTTTACATTGTAAAATTAAAAACGAATATAGGCACATAAAAACATAACATTTCTTCCTATGATCTTTAATGGTAAGATTCAAGAGGTTTTCAATAACCATCATCTGATGAACATATTCGGTTAACATAAAATAAGAATATCCTAGATTATGGATACTGTCCTAGATTACTGATATTAGACTATGGACATTGTCCTAGATTTTTGGTAGTTTCCATCATAAAAATCTTTATTTATTTATTTTTTTGGATTCTTGTTTCCTCCTAAAAGCCTGAGAATGTTTTTCATGAAAAGGTTGTATTCCTCTAGGACATTTTGAGGAAAATCCTTTTTCCAAAAGCTAATCTGAAAAAGCCTGATTTGTCAAATTTACTTGTTTAATTCTTCAGTTTTAGTAGACAATTTTTTACTTTGTCATTACTGTAGCATTTTAAGAAATATCCAACTTTTTATCTCTCTCAGCTCACTTCTGTACATCTGTAGAGTAAGGGGTAAGGAGTAGAGGAGATGGAGTAGGGAATGTGGAGACACTAAGGGGCATTGAAAATTTCTTTTCACCAACTTCCTATTATTTGTGCTATAATATGAAAACCATCATAGCACTCAATTGCAGGAATTGGATTTGCTGTTGTTCTGTTCTCAAGTGCAAGTAGTTGCTGGATGAATAAACATCCTCCCTAAATTCATACAAACATTACACACACACAAACATACAACAATCACTTCCTACAACTCTAACCTAAAAATATAAATAAAATTAAATATAATTAAAAAATTTAAATATAAATTAAAAATTTAATATAATTATATTTTTAGGTTAAAAATATATTCTGACTCATAGGTTAGGAGAAAATATTTATCAATTACATATATGTTAAGGAATATGCATCCATAACATGTAAAAAATTTTTACAACTCAACAATAACAAGTAAGTCAAGTTTAAAATGGGCAAAAGAGTTGAACAGACCTCTCTCCAAAGAAGATATTCAAATGGCCAATAAGCATATGAAAAAATACTCAATCTTCAACATCAATAGTCATTAGGGAAATGCAAATCAAACCATAATGAATTATCACCTCACACAAGGATGGCTAAAATAACACAACAATAACAACAAACAATAACAATATTGAGAAGGATGTAGAGAAACTGAAACTCACACATCAATGGTGAGATTGTAAATTCATACAACTACTTTGTAGAACAGCTTGAAAATGTCTCAAAGTACTAAAAATAGAATTATCATGTGACTCAGCATTTCCACTCACAGATTTTACCCAAAAGAAATAAAAATATATGCTCATGCAAAAACATTATTTGTAATAGCCAAAAGGTGGAAACAGCACAAATGTTAATTAACAGATGAATGGATAAACAAAACACGGTATAGCCACACAAAGAAACAACATTTGGCAATGAAAATCAATGAAATACTGATATATGCTATGTACCAGTGTCTCAATGTTCAACATGTATTCACATGACGGCATTGTGCTTAAACAAGCCAGCCACGAATGACCACATACTATAAAATTCCATTCATGAGAAATGTCAAGAATAGGTAAATCTGTAGAGATACTGAATATATTATTGGCTACTAGGAGTTGGAAGAGGAGGGAATAAGGATTGACTGCTAGTGGGTGTGGGTTTCTTTGTGGAGTGAGGAAAATATTCTAAATTTAGATAGTGATGATGATTGCACACATCTCTATTTGTATGCTAGAAACACAAAACTGTACAGTTCAAAAGGATGAATTTTATGATACGTGAATTATATCTCAATAAAGCTATTAAAAAACAACATTATGTGGTTATATATTTTTGACTAGAAATACTGTGTATAGCTTTGAAGTGTATGCCCCCTTAATTGCATTTACTTTCTAATACAACTCTTTGTTTTTCCTAGAGCTTGGTTCATAATTAGATTACTTTACATTTGTTTAGGGTTTTTTTTTTATGTGACCATTGTTATTTCAGAGCCAACTTTCCACCAAAATTGTAAATCTTTTTATACCAAATACATATATAATATATGTATTTCCTTTTATTATTATTGTTGTCTGAATATATCTATTCTTCCGGCCCAGACTGCTCTAAGGCAGTTTTGTTTAGTTTAGTCAAGACCTACTGTGTAGCTGTTTTGCTGAAACATTTTTTCATCATCCTGGAAATTACTTTTTTCACTTTCCTATGTGTGATTCCCTTTTTCCCGGATTTGATATTCGTTGACTTATTTCTTTGATTTGGTGGAGTATATCCTTTAATACCTTCCTGAGAATGAATGGCTACCTAGAAGAAAAACTATTTTAGGAATTACTTTAAAATGATTGTATTCTACTCTTACCCTTGATTGATAGTCTAGTTGGAAATAATTTTCTCACAGAATTTGAAAATTATTGTTCCATTGTTTTCCACCTCCTGTTAAGAATGATGCTACTGAGATGTTAGATACTATTATCTTTCTTGATTCTTTGTATATGGTCTATTTTCTCTCTTTTTCTTTCTCAGGGTTGATTCTTTTCCCTTTTTTTTTTTTTAGAATATTTTTTATTCTAAAAATTTTTTATTTTAAAAAAATTTTTAGCTACGACCTTGTGACACAGTTGTGGCCAAATAAATTACAGCAAAATTCACTAGGTGAGGCTTCTAGTAAAGTTTATTAAAGCAGGAGGGTTCTGCTGGCAAGTGCTTTCTTCTGTTTCTCTTCCCTTCTGCTTGACTGAAATGTTAGATTTTATATCCAGGCTCCTTTGGATTTGAAATTTTTCTATTCACCCTTTTTTTTCTTTTTAACTTTCATTTTGGACACAGGGGGTACACGTGCACATTTGTTACATGGGAATATTGCATGATATTGAGGTCTGGAGTACCGATCCCGTCACCCAGAGAATCAGCATAGTACCCTCTAGGGAGTTTTTAACACAGCTCCCCCATTCACCTTCTAGTAGTCCATAGCGTCTATTGTTCCCATTTTAAAATTCTATAATGCTATGCGTCTTTGGTGTGGGACTTTTTCATTAATTTTGCTGAATTCTTTGTTGTGGCTTTCATTCTGGAACCTCATGTGTTTCGGGTCTGGGAAATATTTTTGTATTATTGCCCTGATAGTTCCCTCTCTCATGTCTTTTTTTCCTGTTTTGGAAATCTTGTTATTTGTTTCTTTACTTTCCTGAGCTGACTCTTTGATTTTACGATTTTTTAAAAACAATTTTCTATCTTTGCCTTTTTGTTATGCTTTCTGAAAGACTTTTTCTTCTTTCACATACAGCCCAACTTTAATTTATGATAGTCTATTTTGACTCTCTTACTTAATATTTCAAAGAACTCTTTCTTGGTCTCTGAATGTTTCATTTTTGGTTCATTGGTGCAAATACTCCCTCATCTTTCTCAGGATATTAATTATAGTAAAATTTTTTTCTCCTTGATTTTGTTTCCTCTCAGTAAAACTTTTTTCTTTTTGTTGCAATTGTTATATTTAATATCAGAGGCTTTTCATTAATATTTGAGGACTAAAGAGCACCAAAATGCTGTTTGCAAACTGTATGCTTGGGGAGTACTGTGTACTGAGTTTCACATCAGTTGATAATGTAGAGATTGGGCACTTCTGTGGGAGATCCCAAATTTTAGTATTCTTTATGGAGGAAGCTTGCAGTCTCCTAGAAGAGAGGGCCAACCTGGGTTGTCAGCAAGGAAGAGGAAGCAGGTATGCAAAGTTTTAATTAACCACTCTCTTTTTAGTTCAGCAACACATTTTGCCTTTGGCTCTGTTGGATGTCCTTGCATGTAGTCTGTTAAGCCAGTTTCAACCATCCTATTCTATCTGCAGTTTCTGAATTTCATTGGTATGTTTTATCTTATTTCTTCTCCCATCCCATTTTTCTTGTTATTAATAAGGTTTTGGAAGGGAGCGGAAATACACACATGAATTCAATCAAAGAAACGTGCATGTGTTAACATGAAAGTTGACAGTTATTTTAAGAAATGAAACCATTTTTAAGCATCATCATCATCCAGAAATATATATTGAAAATTTTCTGTGTGTAAAATCCTATTCTGGGCAATGTAGTCATGCTAAGGAACAAACATATCCCTATTTTAAGAGTTAGGATGCCCAAAGTATTAGAACCTAAATACTTACAATAAGTAAATGTATGAGTGTTAAGAGCAATGATACTAGAGTTAGACTGTTTAGGTTTAATCTTTAATTATTAATTGTGATCTTGGACAGATTACATAAGCTCTTTACATCTTAATTTCCTCATTCATAATGAGAATGTATTAATGCCACCTATTGCTAAGGACACCAATAGTTAACAATAAAAAAATCCATTATTCTCATATTCCTTGTTAACAGAGTCCTAATTTTGTTATGGATAGGTACACAGCTAAAAAAAAAAAATCTGTATAACCTCCTTGTCCCTTACAGCTAGCTAAGACCTTATGACACAGTTGTGGCCAAATAAATTTCAGTAAAAGTCACTAGGTGAGGCTTCTAGTAAAGTTTATTAAAGCAGGAGGGTTCTGCTGGCAAGTGCTTTCTTCTGTTTCTCTTCCCTTCTGCTTGACTGAAATGTTGGATTTTGTATCCAGGCTCCTTTGGATTTGAAATTTTTCTATTCAGCCTTTCTTAACATGCCATTTTTGTTCTTGTGTTTGTCAAACTGAATTCTACTTGGTAGAACCAGAGAGTGCTTCCCAAAGAGGATGAAGTGAACTAGGTCTTAATGTCTGAGGAGACGTTAGTGAGATAGACAAGAGGAGTAAGAAAGCTCCAGATGTAGGGACTGAACATGCAAAGTGGCAGAAGTGTAAGAGTGTTTGGCAGAAGATGAAGCTGGAGAAGTAGCCAAATGCAGTATCATGAAAACCCTCAGAGGCCATTTTAAAAGGTTTGGACTTTTCTTGGATGGGATGATGAGCCATTGAAGTATTTTCAGCCAAAGTCAGAAGATCAAATTTACATGCTTGATAGAAATAATTCTGGCAACTGTGAGAATGTTTTCTAGGAGGTGATTCAAAGCAGAAAAACATCTAGATAGCTTTTGTAGTAGGCCAGGCTAAACATTTTTGACGAGGGCCTAAAGTAAGGTGCTGGCAATGGGGGTATTTAAAGTCACTTTAAAATAAAATTAGAGGTTGATTTGATAACATTTTTGACTTTTTGCGTTGTGGGTAGAGAAAGGAAGAGGTGTAGGATGACTTCTAGAGATAAGAAAAAAACTAAATAAAAGATGATGAGCTTAGTTTTGTGAAGATGATTTTGAGATGCTCTTATGATATTCAGGTGTCAAAGCCCAATAAGCCTTTGAACTCAAAAGAGAGATCTAGACTGAAGATAAATTGTTTGGTAGCGATTAGTAAATAGGTAGTATATGAAACTATGAGTACAGATAAGATGATTCAATATAGCTTTGTAACACTCAACTTCATATTCTCTGAATTCATTTGTAGTCTCAATGGATAGTTTTTATTATCACTGGCAGGTTTCTACTTCAAACTCCGTAATCTCTGCTTCTCTGACCAAGAGCTTTTTCCAGTGCCATAAGAGCTTGTTCAGATATCATACAGGGTAGCCAGAATTTAATGTCCTTAGGGGAAACCTTAGGCAAGGAGGATGTGAGGCAGGGGATAAACGCTCAGGTTCTCTCTCAGTTGAACAATTCTGAGACATACTGTACATGATACATTAAAGAGTTTTTAATGGATTCAGCTTCAGTTTCCCACAGTGGGAACCCATTCATGAACATATTCTTTTATGTTTTGCTTTTTCCATTTTTTTAAATTTGTGCTTTCTGGCATTACTAACCAAACAATTTGTTTGCCTTTAAGTAGCTGACTTAGAGTCTGCAATGGTGAAAATTAAGACATAAAAGAAGAACGAAATGAAGTAATAAGCAAGAAAACCTAAGATGGAACTATAGCAAGTACCAATTGCAGGATGAGCAAAGAAAGAAGGGACTATGAAGAAGGCTAAGAAAAAGCAGTTAGAGTAGGAGGAGGAAAGGCAGGAGAAACATGCAATCCAAGGCCAATGGAGAATTTCAAAAATAAGAGCTTAGTTAGCCTAACCATGATGAGATCAAGAAAAGTGAGGTCTAGAATGATTTAGCTGACCAAAATGAGAGAAATTTCATTGGAGTGGTAGTGAGAAGCGAGGGACATGTCTGGTTGTTGAAAATAAATTGAGTTGAGCAAAGTATTTTTGACTATATTAGCCCTATAAGGCACAGGTCGTAGGTCCTATAAGCTTTTTAGAAACCTTCCAAAATGTTTGAAACAGAGAATCTAGTAAAAATATCTACCCATACTCCCCACCAAGTGACCTGTTCTCCTCCAGAGGGAATACAAGTCACCAGCTTCATCTGTGAATTTTCACTCAAATTAAGGAATTTGTACCTAATTCATTTGGAAAATTGGGAGCCATTGAAGGTTTCTGAGAAGGGAGGCAAGATGACACAGGCTTCAGGATAAATTAGAGTGATAAAAGAACTAGAGTCAGAGATATTGGCTTTAAGGATGAAGAATGCTAGTTGACTACATGAAGGATGAAGCATGAACCCAGAGAAGCATAGAGACTTGAACAAAGCAACATGAAAAGTAAATAGCTTAATTGGTAGAACCACTAAGGCCAAAAATTAAAACTGCTTGGTGGTAAATTGTCATTCTGTACTATAAGGGCGAATTTTCTAAAACCAAGAGATGCAGAGAAAAATGGAAAATTTACATGGTGGTAATATCTTCCCCATGATTAGAAGGAATCAGACAGACAATGGGGTACAACCTCTCAGTGATGTTAGGTACTAGGAAATGGGACTAAATAGCTTAAATGAACTTACAATTCCCAGATTTTCTTATTTTCTTTCTTTCTTTTTTTTTGAGATGGAGTCTTGCTCTGTCACCAGGCTGGAGTGTAGTGGTGCCATCTCGGCTCACTGCCAGCTCCACGTCCCTGGTTCACATCATTCTCCTGCCTCAGCCTCCCGAGTAGCTGAGACTACAGGTGTGTGCCACTACGCGTGGCTAATTTTTTTGTATTTTTAGTAGAGACGAGGTTTCACCGTGTTAGCCAGGATGGTCTGGATCTCTTGACCTCGTGATCCGCCCGCATCAGCCTCCCAAAGTGCTGGGATTACAGGTGTGAGCCACCGCACTGTGCCCATTTTTTTGTTTGTTTGTTTACTTGTTAATATTGCAAATGTAATTAATGTTCCTAATTCTTCTAGGGCAAGTCTACTCATTTAAAGTGAGATGGAGTATTTCTGAAATAATTGGGGACATAGGATGATTTAGAATCCAGTTTAATACTTGAGACAGTGTACACTTCTGAATAAATTTATCCAATAAAAATAATCTGACTTTACTAAATTTTGCTTAGTTCATTACTAATATAATTTCTTATGCTATACATTAGATACAATTCTTATTCTTCTTAGAATTGTGGTCTTATCCTCAAACTACAAAAATCTTAGAAGAAAACCTAGGAAATAGTCTTCTTGACATCAGCCTTGGCAAAGGATTTATCACTAAATCCTCAAAAGCAATGAAAACAAAAATTGACAAGTGGGGCCTAATTAAACTAAATAACTTCTGTACAGCCAGAGATGCTTTCAGAGCAGTAAACAGACAACCTAGAGAATGAGAAAAAATATTCACAAACTATCCATCTGACAAAGGCCTACTATCCAGAATCCATAAAGAACTTAAATCAACAAGCCAAAACCAAATAATCTCATTAAAAAGTGGACAAAGGACATGAACAGGCACTTTTCACAAGAAGACACACAAATGGCCAACAAACATATGAAAAAAATGCTCAACATTACTAATCCTCAGAGAAATGTAAATCAAAACCACAATAAGATACCATCTCACACTAGTCATAATGGATGCTGTTAAAAAGTTAAAAAAGTAATAAGTGTTGGCAGAGCTGCAGAGGGCGCTTATACACTGTTGGTGGGAATGTAAATTAGTTCAGCCATTGTGGAGAGCAGTATGGAGTTTTTTCAAAGAACTAATAGTTGAACTACCATTCAACCCAGCAATCCTATTACTAGGTTTGTACCCAAAGGAAAATAAATTATTCTACTAAAAAGACACCTGCACCTATATGTTTATTGCAGCTCTAGTCACAATAACAAAGACATAAAATCAATTCAAGTGCCTGTCAATGGTGGATTGGATAAAGAAAAGCAGATATACATACACCATGAAATACTACACAGGCATGAAAAGAACAAAATCATGTCCTTTAAAAACGTGATGCAGCTTGAGACCATTACCCTAAACGAACTAACATAGAAACAGAAAACCAAATACCACATGTTCTCACTTATAAGTAGGAGCTAAATGTTGAGTACATGTGGACATAGAAATGGAAACAATAAACACTGGGGAATACTAGAAGGGAGATGGAGGGAGGGGGGCAAGGGTTGCAAAACTGCCTGTTAGGTACTATATGCACTTCCTGGGTGACAGGTTCAATTGTACTCCAAACCATTATCTCATGCAACATACCTTTGGAATAAACTTACGTGTGTACCCTCAGAATCTAAAATAAAGGTTAGAAAGAGTGGGGGAAAGAATGGTCAGATGATACTTAACACATAGTGGTGGATCATCAACTAAAATGAAGTCCTCTTCTGTAAAACTATTTTCTTTACAATTACGACAGTGTCATTCTGTGGAAAAAACAAGCTTTCAATCACCAAAGTAAAATGATCATGAAACAGAAGAGTAGATCTCGGCTAACTTCAACCTCAGCCTCCTGGGTTCAAGCGATTCTCCTACCTCAGCCTCCCGGGTAGCTGGGATTACCGGCATGCATCAGGACACCCTGCTAATTTTTGTATTTTTAGTAGAGACGGGGTTTCACCATGTTGGCCAGGCTGGTCTCAAACTCCTGACCTCAGGTGATCTGCCCACCTCGGCCTCCCAAAGTGTTGGGATTACAGGCATGAGCCACGCGCCAGGCCAAGTAGAGCAAATATGATAAAGAGAAGATGATTTTTTAACTGACAATCCATTTGTTTATATTTATCATGTAATTACCTCACCTCCTGCAACACTTTGTGAAATAAAGGATTGAAGAAATTAATTGGATTAATTCGGTCAAGGTAGTTGCCAATTTTTATTTAAATTGTTTCCAAAGGTTTTCTACCGGGTGAAAGGGTGGGTGGGTGAAAAGACATTATTTGTCCTCCAGCCCTGGGAGTATATGAGCACCTCAGCTATAATGTTGAGACCATAGCTTTGTGTGGGTATGGGGAGATGGGGCATGCATATATTTTGTAAAAGGTCCCCAGGGGATTCAGATTCTTCTGTCTTTATCATAATCCTGGTTAGGGCCAATGCCAGCTTGACTTTTACTTTACAGTAGCCGTTTTTCTCAGTTTTTCAATTGCCTTATATCAACCTAGCACTGCTACTCCCCCCACTTCTTCATTTTTGGAAGGGCAAGTGATTGTAATGAAATGAGACATTTTGTAGTAAAAAGGATACAGTTTTAAATACCTTTAAAACATTTCAAAAAGCAATACAATTAGCTAAGCACTTATGTTTTATTAGTAATAGCAAGCAAAATTAATAAGTAAATTCAACTAAAAATGATTATGTGTCAAAGTGTATAGTTTTTACATTGACATTTCACATAATCTGACTTTGCTTAGAAGAGAAATCACTCGGCTGTTAAAATTACTTTTAAAGAGCTGTCAAAATTGGAAAACCTGCTGTCAAAAATATGATGAGAAAAGTTTAAAAATGGTAAAGTATGTTGACTTAGACAAAAAACATTACCTTCATGAAGGAAAACTTGAATATTTATAATTGTCTTCAAAAGGGATGATTTATCTTCCTGAAATTGGACATCTTGGTTTAAAAATTTACATTTTGGGGCTGGGCACAGTGGCTTATGCCTGTAATCCCAGCACTTTGGGAGGCCGAGGCACGCAGATCACCTGAGGTCAGGAGTTTGAGACCAGCCTGGCCAACGTGGTGAAACCCCGTCTCTACTAAAAATACAAAAATTAGCCGGGTGTCGTGGTGCATGCCTGTAACCCCAGTTACCTGGGAGGCTGAGGCAGGAGAACGCCTGAAACCCAGGAGACAGAGGGTGCTGTGAGCCAAGATCACACCATTGCACTTCCGCCTGGGCAACAGAGGAGATTCTGTTTCAGAAAAACAAAACAAAACAAAACAAAACAAAACAAACAAAAAATTGCATTCTGACACTGTGTTTTCATTTTCACAGCAACATGAATGAAACCATTTATATTGGTACCACATGAGAACATCTTTAAGTGTTAAAAAATACTAAAATATTAATGCCATCTATAAAATAAAACAAAATAAATATTGGTAAAAACAAATATAGATGGCATACACTTATTTTCAGCTTCTCTTATTTTACACATATATATATTAATACTTATTAAGATTGTTAACTAAAGGCAATAATGTAAATCTATGTTTTCTGGAAAGTTTGCTAAGGATTTTATATTTTTATTCTGCCTATTTAAATTATAAGCCATATCAGATGCTCAACTATATGCCACTGAGAATTTGAATTCCAAAATAATTTAGTTTTGAGACTTTACCCTAAACTTCAGCTTCTGAAGTTTATTTTCAGTTTCTCGTATATATATTTATATACACACATGCTTATTAAGTAAGATATTTTAACTAATAGAAGAATGTAAATCTATGTTTTCTGGAAAGTTTGCTATGAATTTTGTATTTTTATTCTGCCTATTTAAATTATAACCCATATCAGATGCTCAATTATATGCCATTGAGAATTTAAATTCCAAAATAGTTTAGTTTGGAGACTTCACACTGAATTTCACTTAAAGATTGATTCTTCTGTCCCTGTCATAATATAATTCCAAAAGAGACAAATCTTAGACAGCATTGCATTTGAGGACAGGCAGGTTAGTAAAAAAAAAAAAAAGCCTCTTTTAAACTCCATTTTACGATGAGCAAAATATATCAATAATTTAAATCTCAAAAAGTTCCATTTCTCTTTGAAATAACCAATAAAATTCTTCAGCATATCCTAAGCATTCAGTTGTCAGTTCTCAATAAAAATGCATAGGTGTTTACATCTAGATGAATAAAATGTGTGAATATGAAATAAAACATAAGATTTCTCCCCTTGTCGTCTTCATCTACTGCAAATAATGTAGGACTTTAATGTTAATATCCTGGGTGACTACTATATTGCCAGTTTATCATTGTTCTGTGACCTTATGTGTTTGCATCCTTTTCCATATGTAAAATACAATTGTAGTTATCACCCATCTAGCACATTCACAAAAATCTTATGAATATTAGTATACAAATGATTGTAAAATTCTTTGCAAATTTAAATGTTTAAGAAGCCCTCTTTTGCTTATAGAGAAGAGATTTAAAATAAAAATATAGATATAATGGGATTGATTATTTGAGGTAGAATTAGAGGAGAGAAAAATTTTCCTTGCAAAAAATAATTGTCCATCTTGAACAAAGAATATGATTGCGTGGCATCTATTATTTTACTGTTTATGTGAAAAAATTTGGGACTGGCTACTAAATTTCCTAATTTTCAAATAAGTTTATATTTTAACATCACCATATTTAGTCATCAAAGTTTTAAAAATTAAATTTCACATCCACATGACATGCGTATCCTAAAACATGCAAGCTAAAGAATAAAAATGCTTACAAACATTGCCACAAATAAGATCAGTGTGACTTTTAATGAAATTGATCTAAAATGCCAGCTTTTTTTTAGGGAATGTCAACTAACTAGAAAATTAAGTTTGAAGGTAGCAAATCTAAAGACAGCTGCATGTGACTATATAAATCTTATTGTTCTCAGAAACATGTTAATATGCCCTTATTACACAAATGAACAAGAAACAGTAAATTAAAGCTCTAACCAGTAATCCAATGTACAGTATGTGTACGTTGGAGAAAAGTTTGTGTTGCTATGGGAACTTTGGTTTTTGTTTATATTATATGGGAAACTATATTATGTGCCTTGGTTCACCTTAATGACTACCTTCATATATTGCTAATTATACTATTTTCCCTCATTCACTCTGATGATTAACTCCTTAAGGCTAATATTGCTCATCTTTATTGAGTTAGTTCATATTTTTCTTGAATACAGAAATATGAACTCACATTTAACTTCATTTGTGAAAATTGCATTATGCATGCCACCATCACCTATTCATTACATTATGTAAAAGGAGTTTTAGTTTTTATGAGATTTGCAAAATTACACTTATGAAAATTATAAGCTTGACCTCGTTTGCCTATAGACACATTTCCAAATTGTGGAAAATGAAATTTGTGAACGTATATTTGTTTTGGGCAAAAAATGTATAATTTTCTTTTCCTTTTTTTTTTTTTTTCTTTTTTTTTTTTGAGATGAAGTTTCACTCTTGTTGCCCAGGCTGGAGTGCTATGGCGCAATCTTGGCTCACTGCAACCTCCACCTCCCAGGTTCAAGTGATTCTCTTGCCTTTACTTCCTGAGTAACTGGGATTACAGGTATGCGCCACCATGTCCAGCTAATTTTGTATTTTTAGTAGAGACAGGGTTTCTCCATGTTGGTCAGACTGGTCTCGAACTCCCAAGCTCAGGTGATCCACCCACCTTGGCCTCCCAAGGTGATAGGATTACAGGTGTAAGCCACTGCGCCTGGCAAAAAATGTATAATTTTCTTATTCAAAATCTCCTACAGCATTTTAAATAAGGAAAACTAAACTATTAAGAGAAAAATTGTTCATATTTTCAATATATAGGCAAAGACATGTTGAAATATTTGTTATATGTGTACAGAATCCCCTGAGTTAGTAGGACTCTACAGAGCCAGTTAGTTAGTGAATGCATTATACTATCAATATTAGGAATTTTTTCCTAAAAGATGATGAAGCTATTTGTATGATACTCAAGTGATGGATACACAACAGCATGCATTTGTCAAGACCCATAAAACTTCATAGCACAAAGACTGAATTTAATATATGCAAATTTAAAAAATTATTTGAAAGGTTGGGAGTTCTCAGAATGAAATGCATACTGTGACAAAAGAATCTAACTACATAACATGTACAAAACAATCTCACTGAAAAAATAAGGAGAAAAGTTCTCGCTTAAGAAAGTCTGAAAATGAGTGGAGTCTGTAAGACTAATAGCAAAGAAACTTCACATAAGTATTGAACTTTAGTTGGTATTTGTTTTCCGTGGTAGAATGGGTTAACAATTCTAAAACCACTACATGTGTATATTAGAATTGAACATTTAAGTCAATGGACGTTTGAATGATGGAAGTCATTTTCTTGTTGTTGAAGCTAGAGGATACAGACAAATGAGAGAAGGCTAGAATGATCCGTTGGGTGATATAAACATCAGCATAAACTCATTTTTAGCTTAATATAGATTCATATGGATACACATATAAATATTTACAGATATATGTGTATACAAATGTCAATATACTCACATATATTTCCTTATTCTATTAGCTGAGAGGGTCTAGAAACAAGGATACTCAGTAGCAACAAACATACCTCATATTCAAATACTGGTTTCTAGAATTATCCAATTAGAGGATACAGGGCTTCTTAAAGAAACGTCTGATTCTAGGACTGAAGCAGAAAACTTACAAGATGAACTGAGAGAACCTTGTAGTATCAGAAACTAAGAAAGTGCTCAAGACACACACACACAGACACACACACACACACTCACAGAGTCAGTCAATGAGGGGGTAAGTTAAAAGGAAACATAAGAGTTCCCCATCGCCAAAGCTGGAATGATTTCAGCGACAAAAACAAATAAAATAGTATTGGATTATAGCCAAAAGTATAAGATAAATATCCAGGAATCCATATTGATATAAATAAATGAGTAAACAAACAAATGAAGAATAAACAAATCTCCTGTGCTAATAATTTATGCAGATACTCTATCTTCAAGGAGATGGAACATAAACCTTTCTCAGTCCTTAAGTGTGAACTGTGCATAGCGACTTCCTTCCAAGGGGTACAGTATGTAAACGGGAGCAAAAGAGTAACTTTATAGCCAAGAAACCTGACAAACAGCCAAGTGATCAAGATTAACAGCCAAGTGATCAAGATTAACATTAACAGGGACAACTCATGTTGATAATACCTACTCTTGATATGATGTAATGAAAAAGGCAGTTCTATGCTCTTCCTCTCCAAAACACATAACTCCAGTACAATTGAAAGAAAAATATAAAGCAAATCCCCAAAGGCAGACACTGAAAAAATACCTAACCAGTACTGCTCCAAACTGTCAGGGTCATTGAAAACAAGGAGTCTGAGTAATTGCCGCAGCCAAGAGGTGCCTGAAAACATGTGACAAATTAATGCAGCATCTTCGATGGACTCTCAGTCCCAAAAAGATCATTTGATGAAAACTAAGGAAATGTGAATAAAATATGGATTTTAGTTAATAATAATATATCACCATTTATTTATTAATTGTGATAAATGTATCCTACTAATAAGATGCTTATAGTAGGAGAAACAGTATGAAGTATATGGGGAGTCTCTGTATTACAACTCTTTAGTAAATTTTTTAACTATTCTAAAATAAAAAGTTTATTTAAACAGTTCCTTATTAAGCACTCTACTTGCTACAATTTCTGCATTCTACAATGCCAGACTGAGTTTTCCAATTTTTATTTTCAGCAAACCTCTATTACTACAGGTCTGGCTCAGTCAGAATCAACTCTCACTGGCTTAAGGATAATGTGAGAGCAACTTAAGCTGGCAGAAGCAATTGCTTCAGGTTGTCTTTGCAAAAATCCCTGGTGTTATGTATCTGCCCTGTCTCTCCTATTTGTCTACCTCAGCTGCTATATAACTTCTTATTGCTTATTTACTTGTCATAGAATATTTGCCAAGATCTACATCTACAGCTCAAATAGTGACTATTTGCAGACTTCAAATGCATCATAAGTTTTATTTAAGTAGGAGTGTATGTGTGTGTGTTTGTGTGTGTATGCACAGATGCACACACATGAGCATTTTGCCAATACTTTATTTTAATTTTTGTTTTTATAGATTCAGGAAGTGCTTATGCAGATTTTTTATAAGGATATATTATAGAACAGTGAGGTTTGGGTTTCTGGTATACTCATCACCCAAATAGTGAATATTGTATCCAACAGTAATTTTTCAACCCTCACCTTCTTTCCGCCCTTCCTCCTTTTGGAGTCACCAGTGTCTATTATTTTCCTCTGTATGTCCATGTGTACCCTTTGTTTAGTTTCCACTTATAAGTAAGAACGTGAGGTATTTGATTATCTGGTTCCAAGATATTTCCAGTGCTTTATTTATTTAAAGTAGGTCTCTCTCCAACCTCGCTCCATGACAAACCCCCACCAATTTGAAATATTTTGTTCTATTTTTTATCATCTCAACTTTGCCAAATAGATTTGTATCACTCTATGTTTTCATATAAAACTTTATGCTATAGTTTATTAAATTCTTGATATGAAAGAGAAGAAATTTAGTGCAAGTACTGTCTGCCCCAAATATTGTTTCACTTCACATTATATTTTTTAGTTTTATTATGTTATTATTATTATCACAGTATTATTTACTACATTGACTGTTGCTATTTGTCACATATTTGTAAATGACTTGACATCAATATATTTTCAATTTTTTCATTTGGAAATAACTTCAAATTTACAGCAGTGTTGCAAGAATATTACAGAAAATTCCTAGATATTCTTTACCAAGTCTTACTGATTTAAGAAATTTTAATAATTGCATCAAAAAGAATACATTGGTTAGGAATTAATTTAATCAAGGAGGTGAAAGATCTGAACACTGAAAACTATAAGATATTGAAGAAGACATAAATAGAATGGAAAGCTATCCTATGTTAATGGCATGGAGGAGCTACTATTGTTAAATGTCCTTACTACCCAAAGTGATCTACAGATTCAATGTAATCCTTATCAAAATTTCAATGCCACTTTTCATAGATATAGAGAAAACAATTCTAAAATTCAAATGAAACCACAAAAGGCCCCAAATAGCCAAAGCAATCTTGAGAAAGAATAAAAAAGCTGGAGACGTTATACTTCCTGAATTCAAACTACATTACAAAACTATACTGATCAAAACAGTATGGTACTTCCCTCAAACAAATACACAGACCAATAAAATTGAATTGACAGCTCAGAAATAAACTGACACGTATATGATCAACTAATTCTTGCCACAGTTCAAAGAATACACAATGGAGAAAGAATAGTCTCTTCAAGTAATAGTGTTGGGAAAACTGGATATCCACAAGAATGAAACTGGACTCTCTCATCTTACACTATCCACAAAAAGGAGCTCAAAATGGATTACAGATTTGCATATAAGACCTGAAACTACAAACTTCTAGAAGAAAACATAGGACAAAGTTTCTTGACATTGGTCTTGGTAATAATTTTTTTGGACAGGACAACAAAAGCACATGCAAGAAAGGCAAAAATAGGTGAGATTACATCAAATTAAAAAGCTTTTGCACAGCAAGTGAAACAAACAATGGGATGAAAAGGACACCTACAGAATGGAAAATAATATTTGCAAACCATGTATATAACAAAGAGTTAATATTAAAAAAATACAAGGAGCTTATACAATTCAATAGCACAAAAACAACTCATTTAGAAAATGAGTGAAGAGCATGAATATACATCTTCTCAAAGAAAAAATACAAGTGACAAACAGGTATATGAAAAGGTTCTCAACATCAATGAGCATTAGGGAAATGCATATCACCTCACACTTGTTAGGATGGCTATTATAAACAAGACAAGAGATCAAAAGTGTTGGTGATGGTGTAGAGATGGTATGTTTCCCTTGTACACTTTGATGAAAACGTATATTGGCATAGTCATTGTGGAAAACACTATGGCAATACCTCTAAAATTTAAAATAAAACTATCATATGGTCCAGCAATTTCATTACTGAGTATATATCCAGATAAACTGAAATCAGTATCTCAAAAAGATATCTGACTCCTGTGTTCATTGCAGCAATATTTACAATTGCCAACATATGAAAGCTACTTAAATGTCTATTGATGGATAAATGGAAAAATATATTATGGTACATATTGTATATACAATTGAACATTATTGAGCCATAAAAAAGGAAATCTTGCCATTTGTGACACCATAGATGAAACTGGAGGACATTATGCTGTGTGAAATAAACCAGTCAGAGAAAGACAAATTGTATTTTCTCATTTATATATTGAATTTAAAAAACTTGAATTCACAGAAGCGGAGAATAGAATGGTGGTTTCCAGAATTTGTTTGGGTCAGAGGTGGAAAAAGTGAAGATATTGGTCCAAGTGTACAAACTTTCAGTAATAAAAGGGATCTAATGTATTGTGTGATAATTATAATTAATAATACTGTATTGTTTACATAAAATATGCTAAGACAGTATATCTTGAGTGTTCATACACAAGGTAACTGTGAGATGATGAATGTATTCATTAGCTTGACTGTGGTAATCATTTCATAATACATACATATATCAAATTATCACATTATACATCTTAAATATATGCAGTCTTGTCAATTATACTTCAATAAAACTGGAAAAAAAGAAAAATACATTTTAACATTTTAGTACATTTATTAAATTATTAAATATAATCTTAGAACATGTATTAGTATTTGTACAATGAGTAACACTGCTTTCTCTATCTGTAGAGATATATGTGTATGTATAATTTGTATTTATATGTGATTTAGTTTTCTTTTTTGTTTTTATAACTTTTATTTGAAACATTGTTGATCTTTACTTAAAAGTTTTGTTTTCCAATTTAAGAAAATATTCTCTTTTAAGTTATGTATAGTTACAGCAATTTGGTAAAGTATAGTTTTGTGAAAAAAGGTGGAAGCATTTTTTGTCCTGATTCCTTCAAAATTTGAAAACCATTTATGAATATTCTTGTGGCAAGATTGTTTATCTGTGTAAGTCCAACAAATAGTTGTGATTTAATTTTCTAACTAATTTGAGAGTCAGTTGCATATATTAACCCTTTTTCTCCACTTAAAACTTCAGTAGTTACAGTTGATATCCTGAGAAAAAGATATTCTCTTATGTAATCAAGGTGTAGCTATCAAATTCAGAAAATTTAACTTTGATAGAAAATTCCTATGACTTTTAACAAAATGTTCCCAATAATGTATTTTGTAGTATTTTTTTAAATACAAGCACAGTATCTAATCCAGAATTATGTATTACATTTAATTATCATTTCTTTATTTTAAGCTGGAAACTTTCTCAAACTTACACAAATCTTTCATAACATGGATTTATTTATTTATTTATTTATTTATTTATTTATTTATTTTGAGATGGAGTCTTACTTTGTCACCAGGCTGGAGTGCAGTGGTGCGATCTCAGCTCACTGCAACCTCTAACTCCCTGGTTCAAGCGATCCTCCTGCCACAGCCTCCTGAGTAGCTGTGAGTACAGGCACGCGCCACCACGCCCAGCTAATTTTTGTATTTTTAGTAGAGACGGGGTTTCACCATTTTGGCCAGAATGGTCTCAATCTCCTGACCTTGTGATCTGCCCTCCTTGGCCTCCCAAAGTGCTGGGATTACAGACATGAGCCACCACGACTGGCAACATTGACTTATTTGAAGAGTGCAGGTCAGTTATTTTATAGCGTGTTCCTCAGTTTAGATACTTTTTATGATTAGACTCAGGTTAAACACACTTGGCTTGACTAACGCAAAAGTGATATTGTTTTTATGGCATCATGTCCATAAATATGTCCATCATGTCCATAAAATATTATTGATATTAATTTTGATCCCTTGGTCCAGATGTTGTCTGGTCCTCCACTTTCTGGTTACTCTTTACTCTCATGCAGCTAATATGCATTCTGTAGAGAAACATTTAAAAACCATGTAAATAACCTGCTTTTCATTAAACTTTTACCCCTAGGTTCAGCATCCATGATGATTCTTGTCTGACCCAATTTTAACTGTGATACTTGAAAAATAATGATTTTTTAACTCTATCAATAACTCTCTTCATATTTCTCAGTCAAAGCTTACTATAATGAAGATGCGTTTCTTCCTCTTTCCTTCCTTCTATCTATCTTCAGTATAGACTTATGGATTCCTATTTTAATCTTTGGGTTACACTCTATTACCACCTTATTTGTTTTGATGCTCAAATTTTCCTGGATTTATTCAAAGGAAAACCCTATAGTCTGGCTTCTATGGGTTGTTGACATCACTTTTTAAGCACTATCCCCCCGACACAACAAGATTATCCAGACTCATTTTGTACTTCCCCTGACCCTCCCCTGGTATCTTCAGTGGAAGATAGCATTTAGAAAACAAGATCTGGGCAGAAATCATGTTCATTATTAGTGTGTTATTACTTCTTGATCTCTCCAACAAACAGAGCTATGATATTTATATGCATGTGTGTATGTATATATCTAAGTAAAGTAAAAGTTCATACTAATGCTTTCAATTTCAAACCAAACCTACAAGATTTTTCTGTATTTCTATCTCCCTGCCTCCACAGTGGAAACCCTCACTTGCAATAACATCAACTCATTGTTCAATCATCTATACAACATGAATAACAAACCTACTAACAAGAGTTCAAGATTTCTTGACAGTTTTTTTTTTTTAACATGGATTGAGAGTATATAATCAAAATACTTGTGATCAAAAGTTACTTGTATTAGTTGTTTTATTTTTTTTTCAGTGTATTTAGTATTTTTTCTTTAGAATTACAGTTGGGTTCATTTGTTTTTGTTTGCATTAGTTTTAGATCTTTTACCCATTCTTGTTAAATATTGATTTAGTCTAAGTTTTTGAATATGAAGAATACTTCCAAAATGAAAATGATTCAAAAAGACATAGTCAGAACAGTGTTACTTCCTTTCATATCCCTTCCATCTGCTTCTTTACACAACTAAACACAACAGATTTTAATGTTTTCTTTATATTATACTTACGCTGTTCAAACTTTATCTTATACTTACTCTATATGGTTTCTTTGACATGACTGAACCCTGACTGATACGCTTTCATCGCAGAGTATCTTCAAATAATATTATACTATTTCCCACCTACCCTTTCTTGTGCCATTTTTGTCTCACATTTTATTTCTACATAAAATTTAAATCAATTTTGTTTCTATATTTGCCTTACATACTCAACTTTAAAGAAATCAAATAAATCTTTAAAAAGAAAAGACATTCATCAAAATATTTACCCTTTCAAGTACTCACTATTCTTTTACATAGGTACAAGTTTCCATTTGGTGTGTGTGTGTGTATATATATATGTATATATTTGCTCTCTGAAATTTTTTTTTTTAATTTTTATTTTTTGATACGGAATCTCGCTGTGTCACCCAGGCTGGGGTGCAGTGGCTGGATCTCAGCTCACTGCAATCTCCGCCTCCTGGGTTCACGCCATTCTCCTGCCTCAGCCTCCCGAGTAGCTGGGACTACAGGCGCCCGCCACCTCGCCCGGCTAGTTTTCTTGTATTTTTCAGTAGAGACGGGGTTTCACCGTGTTAGCCAGGATGGTCTCGATCTTCTGACCTCGTGATGCGCCCGTCTCGGCCTCCCAAAGTGCTGGGATTACAGGCTTGAGTCACCGCGCCCGGCTGAAATCTTTTATTAACTGAAAAAAATATAGATTAACTCTTTGCCTGAAGAAATATCCATTTTCCCGTTAATTTTGAAGGATTTTTTTTTTTTTTCCTGGGGATATAGAATTCTAAATTGAAATGATTGTTTTTTCT
Organism: Chlorocebus sabaeus; assembly: GCF_047675955.1. Taxonomy (NCBI): domain Eukaryota; kingdom Metazoa; phylum Chordata; class Mammalia; order Primates; family Cercopithecidae; genus Chlorocebus; species Chlorocebus sabaeus. The sequence goes on from NC_132927.1 coordinate 5,075,631, forward strand.
TTCAGCACTTTAAAATGTTTCACTGCCTTCTGTTTTGAATAGTTTCTGACTGGAAGTCTGCATTCATGTTTATCTTTGTTCTTTTGTATGCAATGTGTCTATTTTCCTCTGGGTGCTTTTAAGATTTTCTTTTTATTACCGGTTTTAACAACTTCCTCCTGTTGTACTTTCTATGTTTTTCTTTTTGTTTATCCTACTGGAGTTTATTAATTTTGTTCCTGAAGATTTCTTATTTTTATTAAATTTGTAAATATTTTGGCTATTATTTCTTCCAATATTTTTTTCTGACCCTCAGTGTCTCACCTCTTCCATGAATTCCAATTATACTCATGTTACAGCAGTTAATATCATTTCCCAAGTCATTGGGACTTCAGTACTTATTCTTTTCTAGACTTTTTTCTTTCTGGTCTGTATTTACGATAGTTTCTAGCACTGTCTTCAAGTTCATTGATATTTTTCCTATCATGTCTAATCCACTGTTAATTTCATCCAGTGAATTTATTCTTTAATACATTTATTTCTCTAGAAGTTTGACACCTTTTGTCCTACATTCTATGTTTTTCTTCATTGTGTTCATGTTACTCTTTAAATGCTTGAGCGGTTTTTTGGTAGTTTTTTTTAAAAGTTGGTGTCTGCTAATTTCCTCATTTCTGTCATTTGTAATCTATTTGTAGTGACTGATTTTTCTCCTAGGTGTGGATTTAATTTTCTTGCTTTTCCACGTCTATAACAGTAGTTGATTGAATGCTGGACATTACGAATTTCATGCTGTTGAGTGTCATATTTTTTGTCTTCCTTCAAAATATGTTGCACTTTGTTCTGGCAGGCAGTTAAATTACTTCCAGTCCAGTTTTGTCCATTCTAGCCTTTCTCTGAGGTTAAAGAACAATCTTTACCGTATGTTACTATAGTCCTCTTGGTATTTCTACAGAGAGTTCCGAGTATTCAGTGAATAATCTATACTCTGGCTTCTGGGAACTTGAACTTTTCCCAGACCTGCGTAAAGCTAAAATTGTTTGACACACAGTTTCCTTTTTGCCTTGGCCTATATATGCATGACTTAGTGTTTAACAGGTGACTCAGAGATGCTTGTAAAGATTTCCTGATTTACTTATTTATATGTTGTCTCCTTTCCTGTACTCTTCCATACAAAATCTCAGCCTCGAAAACTCTAAGCACTCTGATCTCTGTCTACACAACTCAGCGTGACCACCTAGTTCTGCTTGGAATCTACCTCCTGACAATGTGGTTCAGAAAGTTCTTCTGTGGAGAAATCCAGTTTGATTATAAGACTCACCTAACTTTTTCTTCTTCTCTTACTGACTATAATCATATAGTACTTGTAGGATGTCTGCAAACCCTTCATTTGCATTTTTTTCTAGTTTTCTAGTTGGTTATAGTGCACAATTAAGTCTTGCTCCATTCACCCTATCATGACAGAAGCATAAACCCCTTGTACTGTACTGAATTCTGTCATAATCAGTGACAGCATTTTTTCTTCTAATTCCTTTCCAAATCCTGCCAGTTTGCAATTTATTTTCTTTTATTGTTTTGCTGTCTATTCTTTGAGTTCTGTCTTTCTGCTTTGTGTCTTCCTTCACAGTGGAGTTTGCTTTATAAAATATTTTAAAATGCTTGCTAAAATATTTGCTATGATTTTACTTTCTCTGTATCACTTTTTCCTGTTGAGTATTCTTCCCTTTTGTTGCCTATACTTTACTTTCTTCCTCCTTTAATGTCTTGCTATGTTTCAGTATCTATTGTTGAATGATTTTGTATTTCTTAAACTATGTGCAAGAGATTTTTGTGCTGGAGAACAGTGGGAATCAATATATACGTTTTCTGGCTTTCACAACATAAAGTCTCCTTTTTACTCAAATACCACAGAAAAATGCCTTTAGAACATGTGCAGTGTCTGTGTCATTATTTGTATGTTATTGCTTCCTCTATTCGTGGAACCAGACTGGGGCCAGTAATGCTGTTGTTGCCAGCCTATCTTACCCCAATTCATGCACCTATAGCAGAAATAGTATGATAGATTTTTTGCTTTTTTGCATTTCTGGGCCTATCCCTCCTCTTCAGGAAGTGTATCTTTTGCCAGAAAATTTTGAGATTTGTTATTATAAGCCTCCCTCTTTGCTTACATTCCTCTCTACAGTTTTTAATTTTTGCTTTATCCCATATTGCTTTCGTGATCTCTTTCATCAATTTGGAAGCTATAGATTGTAAATGTCTTCCAATTTGCCCAAAACTGGAGTTCTGCATGATTATTGAAAACTTTTTCCTATTGAGTTTCAATTATTTTTGAGAAAAGAAATGCAGAATCCTGATTTCTGCAGCTATATTATTATCAGAAGTAACATTATTTTATTGATTCTTTAATGCCTTTGGAGTGTCATGCTTTAATGCCTTTATACAGTTGCAACTTGGAGGATTTTTACCTCCGTGGAACTTATAACTTGAATATACTATAGGTACTGGATGATCAGTGCTGTGAGATTAAAACTATAGAGTCAAATATCCCAGATAGAGATTTGTAATCATTTGTATAATCAGGATGAGTACATTGTCAAAAATGAGGGAGAATGTCAAGGATACTGATTAAAGAGGAAGCAGACGTGTCAGAGTTGAGTGACTGCTTAGAGACTGAGAAACATGCAGAGAAACCAGTTATTCGGATCAAGCAATTAATCCAGGGCAGGTAAGAGACCGAGACACTATGCTAAAGACGAGAGAATCTTGGCCAGACGCGGTGGCTCACGCCTGTAATCCCAACACTTTGGGAGGCCGAGGTGGGCGTATCACCTGAGGTCGGGAGTTAGAGACCAGACATGACCAACATGGAGAAACCCTGTCTCTACTAAAAATACAAAATTAGCCGGGCGTGGTGGTGCATGCCTGTAATCCCAGTTACTCAGGAGGCTATGGCAGGAGAATCGCTTGAATCCGGGAGGTGGAAGTTGCAGTGAGCCGAAGTCGCACCACTGCATTCCAGCCTGGGGGATAAGAGTGAAACTCGGAAAAAAAAAAAAAAAAAAAAAAAAAAAAAGACAAGAGAATCTTAAAACCAAGAGAACGCCTGGTCTCTCTCTCTCTCTCTCTCTCTCTCTCCCCATATATATATATGTGTGTATACATATATGTGTGTGTATATATATTCTTTTCCTTTGAACCACTATCTCGCTCTGTCACTAGGCTAAAGTGCAGTGGCACGATCTCATCTCACTGCAACTTCCGCCTGCGCGGTTTAAGCGATTCTCCTGCCTCAGCCTCCCGAGTAGTTGGGACTATAGCCCTGGACCACCACACCCGGCTAATTTTTCTTTTTATATTTTTAGTAGAGACGGGGTTTCACCATGTTAGCCAGGATGGTCTCGATCTCCTGACCTCGTGATCCGCCTGCTTCAGCCTCCCAAAGTGCTGGGATTACAGGTGTGAGCCACCGTGCCTGGCTGAAAGCCTGATATATCTTTCTACCATGGCAAGAACTAGCAGCACTTTACCCAGTATGAGACCAACACAGGTCAGCCTTTATATATATATACACACATATATGTATACACACACACACACACATTAATATATATCTGACACTCCTTTTTTTTTTTTTTTAAGAGGGAGTCTTGCTCTCTCGCCCAGGCTGGAGTGCAGTATCGCGATCTCGGCTCCCTGCAAGCTCTGCCTCCCGGGTTCACGCCATTCTCCTGCCTTAGCCTCCGGAGTAACTGGGATTACAAGAGCCTGCCACCACGACTGGCTAATTTTTTTGCATTGTTTAAGTAGAGACAGGATTTCACCGTGTTGGCCTGGCTGTTCTCAAACTCCTGACGGCGTGATTCCCCCGCCTCGGCCTCCCAAAGTGGTGGGATTACAAGCGTGAGCCACCGCACCCGGTCAACACTCTTGGCAACAGCCTTGTGCTAAGAACTTGGGGGACTTCAGAAAGTTCCTGTGTCCATGGTAGGTAAACACTTTTAAAAGAACCTTTTTATTTATCTTTTCATATATTTATTTCACTCTATCATAACAATAAGCTGTATACTTAATAGGTACACGTCAGTTGCCTTTTGGTCTAATTGTCAGACTAATACAGTCATATCAGATTCTTACCTTTATGATATTGCTCAGGAAGATTAGCTGAAGTTCAAGGCAGGAACAACTTAAGTAGGACAGATCTTTGAAAGATTTTTTTCAAAACCCGTAGGAACAATAACTCAAGTAAGGTAAATCTTTATAAAATTCTAGAAGATGTGTGTCCGTAATTTAGGAGGCCAAAGACACTTTTAAAAGAAGGAAATGAAACTCTATAAAGTTTGGAAGCCTCAGGAAGAAAGTCTATAATTTCAATGTGATTTCTTAATAATAGTATTTTAGAGAACCAGTTTACGGCTACCTTTAGACAACACAAAAGAAGCTCACAAGTAATCTCCCAGGAGATGACATTGAATAGATAGGAACACCAAGGAAGATACTTAACTTTAACGAGTTTAAGTGTTATACATATTTACTTTCAAGGTGTTCATTTCTTTAAAACAATGTGATGAAAATGTAGCATAATAGGAATATATGCCCTATTTTAGAAGTATGGCAAAGCAGGCTGTTCAATGCAAAATTGTGAGTGAGATAATTTGAAGCTAAGAAAACGTAAATACAGTATGAACCCACATACCATGAAAAGTTAACAAATAGGGAGGGGAAACAGCGGGGAAAACCCCAGAGCATTTAATCTTATTTTATGGTGGCATTCATGTACTGAAAAGAGTGAAAGAACAGCCCCCACACTTCCAGAAATGAGTCAGTTTCATGTCTCAAGCTGATTATAAACCATTCAAGGGCGGCAGCCTCCCACAGCTGACTTTAACTGTGATTAGAATAGAGGATGGTCGTTAGTTTGGGCATGCCATATGTGCCCTGAAGTCTCAAAGCCTGATCATCAGGTAAACTTGAAGTTTCTCTAGGACCAGCTTACAAATAACTTTTCATATATGTATCCTGAAAAAGACAGCTCATCAACAGGCCGGTCACATATGCTTAAACCATACTCCAAACCATTTGGCATGCACTAGAGCAATTTTACAAGTTTAGAAACTCCATCTTAATTTTAAACCACTTCAGTTCTCCAATCCTTTTCCCATCACAAAGAAAAGTATTCCATCTGATGAACGTAGGTCATACTGTTTCGTACAAATCCCCAGACTCTTGTGAGAATCAGAATTTTTATCAAACAGTATGGATTCAGGACTACTTATGGTCTGAAAGAGGACAAAAAATGTCCTAGTTAATGTTACTGTCTTTGATTACAAAGCCCTGAGTGGAGGTGCTTGTAAAAATGATTTTTTCTTATTTTTTTCTTCTTTAATAACACAAGGGATTTAATACTTAGAGATATCCTTTTAATCCTTCCATTTGAACAGAAGTTTATTTATAATACCTGTAATTTAAAATTTCTGTTTGCAGGGTGAAAAGATTTTCTACATCTTTCCTTGACTAGAAGCAGAAGTCCTGAAACAAGGTATTCCCAGTTATGTTGCACATTTTCAGGTATTTAGATGCAGCTATGAAATAACTTTTTTTATTCTGTGATCAACTTTGATTAAAATAATTGTGATAGTATCAGAACCACAAGACAGTGTGTTCTCTCTCAGCTGGCAGACAATTAAAAACAATATATATGGGATATTTTTATATTAGGTATATCCCAGTATATACAACAGTTTACTAAAATTATAAATTGTAGATTTAAAACATTGCAGGCTGTGATTAAAGAAAAAAATTTCTTCTTCACGAAGTTATCATCTTATTTAAAACAAAATGTGGAAACATTTCCCAGTATAATTTGTGACTTCCTATTAGCAAACAAATACACTTATTTGTGGAAAATTAGTTGAAAAAATGCAATGTTGAATTTAAGATAAATAGAAGTTAATATTTTAAATAATTATCTTTTTCCTGAGCTCAATTTAACCTGTTAAACCTCATTTAAAATTGATACATTTAAAATAATTGTAATGGAGGATTTGGAAAGAAAAATCCTTTTCCTCCCACACTTACAAAGAAATGCAAACCAAATTAAAAGAGCATGTAACCCAAAGTTGCATAGTGATATATTCAAAAGGAAATTTCAAAATTTGAAGATGTGGATCATAATACCGGAGTATATGTGTTCATTTTTCACAGTATCTCCTTAGCTTTGCTCTCAGATAGACAGATTTTAAAAGTAAGCTGAATTATTAAGGCTCCAGGATGTTTCCCACTCCTACCTCCACCATCATGACAATAATGAAATCTACTCCAATACAAATTCACATTCCGTTTTTTCCTAGAATGTTTATGGCAAAATTAAATTTTAACTTATTTTTCATGTGAAGTAAAAAGTAAGAATGGTCACTATGCCATTTCATTTTTCTTCCAAAGAAAAACAAATACAGAACATAATTAATCCAGGACAAGTAATCCAGGATTAACATAAGTGGCACTCCACATTTCTGAAATGTCCTCCAAACTAAAGGTTTATAATGAGTGAGACAAGAAATTATAATTCACTCTATCAAAAATCTGAAGAGGGAGGGAATATTTTTGCTATGCACAAGCTGAATCAAGTTAATGAGGCATCTAACATTGCAAAAAGAACGTTGTCTATAAATAAATTCAGTCTGATTGGGATGTATTAGTTGTCTGATAATATTCTGTAGCCTACAGATGCTTTGGGTGGAATGTAGATTTCTTAAAAGAGAAAGGCCAACGGAATTACTTCAGCAAAGCTCCAGGTCATTTTCTTTAAATGGCATTAAAAGAACATGTCCCTTTAAAACATAAGTTTGCAATCACAATAATATTTTCAAAGTAATACATTTAGCATAAAACAAAATAGGCTCATCAGCTGAAATCCACTGGCACTTTAGAATCTGGAAAACATATCTTCTCGCTCACTCATAATTTTTTTCCACTGAACTCTGTCTCTTAAGGTACTACTCATGGGCAACATACCTAAACTCTAGAGAAGAGGAAGAACATGCACTTAGAGTCTCTGCTGTTGCTCAGCCTAGACCTAAACCTAGTACATGTACTTATGCTTATTGTTTATGGGAGGGCTAGACTTTCATTAATGAGTACAAGTTATTTCTGACGAGTTACCAGATGTTCCTACAGAGTGGTGAGAATCTAATGATTCCTTTGAAATTTGAAGTTCAGGTTAATGGAACTTGTTTTTTTTAATAGGATTGTAGAGTCTAGAAGTGGAATACATTTTATATTGTCTATTCTGTTACCTCCTCCTTAGAGAACTCTTAATTTGCTCATTTACTCAAATTTATAATAACTCTGAAGATATGTCTCCTTTAAATCCTTTTCCATGTATTGAGCATAAAATTACTTTCATTTTCATCCTTCTGAAATTATTTTAAAAATGTAAACTGTATGAATCTTTACTGAAAAAAGCTCAAAGAGTAGAGAAAGGTATGAAGTGAAATTAGAAGTACTCCCTTTTCTACACACCTAACCCGTCTCCTAAAATTTTCAACTATTAACACTTTCTTGTGTATTATTTCAGAAATATTTTCAGAATTCTGTGGATTCTCAAGGAGCTTATTCTCATGATCATTTCCTCACATCCTGTTTTCCCTGAATTAGTTTCCATGCCTCATTTTCCCAGGCTTCCTTGTGTTTTAGAATGAGTCCTTGTAGTAAAGGTTGGCTGGTTATCTCTCCATCTACATGAAATCAGGGGATGTATGTATCAACTCTTGAAATTCTCCCTTAATTTTACTGACAGATTTTACAGGTTTTTGACTTGCAGTTCTGGGAGTTTTATGGACTTTATAGATGATATTGTTTTTCTATCATTTTATTATTTTTGTTTGTTTTATATTAGTGTCAGATGGGAGTAGAATAATATCTTCATACTGACATCTTACACTTAATAATTACCTTTATTTTCTTGGATAAAAGTTTGCTAAATTACACATTTTTATTGTTCAGAAGTTCTCTCTAGCTATACTCAACTCACTTACCCTTTTCTCTCTTAAATTCTTTCCAAATGGAACCCCAGATCTTAGGGTTGAAAGATATTTTTAAAGTATACAATCCAGCTTTCAACCGATGAAGAAATCCTTCCTATGATATTCTCCATAACTGTTTTCTATTCTCTGTTGGACAACATCAAGTGATGAGAAATGCACTACTTCATGACATGTGCATTTTATTGTCGGCTTCTCAATAACTACCTCTTATTGCTCCTAGGTACACCTTCTTGAGGCTTACTTGGTGAGTCTAATTTGTCTTCTGGCACCACTGTGAATTTGAAGGCTTACGTCTTCAAATTCTCTGATCTTATGTTTTCTACATGTCAGGGTAAAACATTTCTATTTATTTTAAACATTTGTCAAATGTAATGGCTGTCTATCCCTTCATGATTTCAATTCATTCAACAAGTCCTTCATTGAGTAGCTACTATGTGAAGAGTCTATGCTAGGTGTTAGGTCTATAATGACTATAAAATGATTCGAACCCTGGAGAAGTCCATCTTGGTCACTAACAGTTTCCACCTTCCGGTCTAATGCAAGGGGCTCAGTAGAGTGTAAAGCAGCATAACATGTTTATTTAAATATTACGAGAATAAATAGGATTGCGGCCAAATACATTTATTGTCAGGCCGACTATTTCAATGGCTTCTGTTTCTATTTAGAACAAAAATCCAAATTTCTTTTGGTGATCTATTAATTCCTATTTGATAAGGCCTTTGTCACCTTCTACAACCTCATCTCTTACTGTTCTTATGCCACTACTACACTTCAGGACTATTAGCCTTTTGTAAATTCTTCTAACAAGCCAGCTTTTTCTTGACTCGAGGCTTTTGCATGTGCTCTTTCTTTGGCCTAGAAGACCCTGAATTTGCTGAGGGTTTAATGCATATTTGTTGAATGAATGAAGGAATCAATCAATTTAAACATAATTTTCTCCCTTTAAATCCAGGACTTCACAGAACTTTTAGTATGTAACTAGACAAGCTAAATTTCTAAGAGAATGATATAGTATGTAATGACTCCCAAATTTATTTGACCATAGTTTTTTTCATGCAAATCTCTAAAGGCAATTTATCATGTAGAGACTTTAGGAATTATGGCAGAGTGAAAATCACATTTGAATCCTGGCTGCCACCAACTAATTGATGTAATCTTCGGCAAGACACCTAATCTCTCACAATCTCCTGTTTGTGCCTCTGACAGAGATCAGCAGAATCTACTTTTATTTTTCCAGGTTTCTGGAAAAAATAATAAATAAAATAAGTGCCAGATAGAAATTAAAACATTTTATTTCTAATGAATGTCAGTGAGAGGACAGAGCATAGTGTGAAAGATAAATGAACCTGCAAACTGGACCCCAGAGACAGGTATTGATGGACTATTTCAGGCTACGCACAGTTTTTTCATTTATGAAGTATTCTATCTGTGGCTGGAGAATATTGCCCACAGGAAACTCCAGCCCAAGTGAAACGTTTTACACCATTGCAAGGAAAGAAACTTACTAATGGGGAAGAGACATCTTATTCTGTTTTCTCATGTGTACAATGTTGAAACTACCCTATCATACCTGTTCTGAAGAGTAAGTAATCTATGTGGAGGACCTGGAATACTTAACAGAGGCTACTTTGTAAGCATCAGTTCCCCTTCCTTCTGATTTTACACATTCAAATACCTCTCTAGGTACAAATTCAAGAACTCGAAGCCTTCAAACTAAGTCCCACTCATCAAATACTAAATCTAAACAAGTGTTACAGAAAGTAGGTTAGAAGCCATTAGTAAATTTAAGTGTAGTGTCCAGAATTTTGTAGTTTTCCATATATCTGGCATCTGATCTCTCTAATATACACCCTAGGCACCAAAGTTCCAACTAATAAACAGCTTTTTCTCACCTTCCTTGGGTTTACCCAATTTAGACAATTAAGCTTCTGTTTTATATCTTGTTTAGCACATGATTTCCATTCTAAAATTATTTGTCCTGGTATATTTGTTATTTAATGTGATCTTGATCTTCTTAATCTCCATATCTGTGGATAGTTAGAAAATAGTTTTGAGGAGGAGATGACATAATTCAACTGTGATGTTGAATTATGATGAACTGGAAAAGTGGTAGCTGGTAGATGCTGATGGTGAGTAGTAGGTCTCTATTCAAAAGTTATCTCTTCAGAAAGGCATTTATGAACATCCTATCTAAAATAGCTCTACATCTTAAATCACAGTCTACCTGCTTGCTCTGTTTTCTTTTTAAGAAGATATTCTCTGCCGGGTGTGGTGGCTCATACCTGTAATCTCAGCACTTTGGGAGGCCAAGGCGGGTGGATCACCTGAGGTCAGGAGTTCAAGACCAGCCTGGCCAACATAGTGAAACCCCCATATCTACCAAAAATACAAAAATTAGCTGGGCCTGGTGGTGGGAGCCTGTAATCCCAGCTACTAGAGAAGCTGAGGCAGGAGAATCGCTTGAACTTGGGAGGCGGAGGTTGCAGTGAGCCGAGATGGCACCAATGTACTTCAGCCTGGGCGACAAGAGTGAAACTCCATCTAAAAAAACAGGAATAAAAAGAAGATAATCTCAATAAACATATTTTATTTGCTTTAATTTTTATATCATAATCTGAGAATATATTATGGATTTCTTTGCTTATTTATTATCTCCTATTATACAACATAATGTCATGAGGCCGGAGGCTTTGTCCTGCCTAATGTGTTATTTACAGACTGAATAAAAACACCTGAGTCCTGATAAGTGCTCATACGATTGGCTCAATAAAAGAATAATAAATGAATTGGAAAGGGGAGACAGTGAAGGATACAGGAGATGTACCTGATAGCAACTTAATGCCTCTCAGCTCAAAATTCACCCTTCAATACCTTTTCTACACCAATCGATAGAATTCCTGTCAGCATTTCTCTTTTACATTCAGCACAATGTTAAGCTTCCTCAGTGGAGGACCCTAGATGGACACTGCAGGAAGAAAGGACTTCCCCTGTTGGACCGAGAGGTTGTACCATCATTTTAGGTGGGAGAACATCCAATGGCTCTTTGCAATAGCCATGTGTCTATGAAGTATAGTTCCTCAGCAATCTCATTGCCCAATCTAGGCTTGGCAATCACTCTCCTGTAGCCTTGTCAACACATTGCTCCAGGCCTCACGCCCACATGGCACCCTCTCACTCTGTATGTCCTCATACCTGACTGATTCATCTGTGCCTCATGGGTTTGATTCCTGCTTGCCTAGTAACTATAGATCAATTCTGTCTTTGGGAAATCAGAAAACTTCTGTGCCTTCCATTGGGATGCTTCTATGCCTTTTCCAGTAAAGTGTGAAGTGTATTTTTGTGGATAGAGCTCCTTTCCATGCTTTTCCTGATTTTAGTCCTCTCCATCAGGCCTAGGGAGACTTACGATATTTTAAAAAATCTGATAGTTACTCCTTTGTCATACCTCAGTAATTATTTATATTAAACTATGTTTAAATCACTGCAGGCATTTTTTTTTTTTCTGAGACAGGGTCTGGCTCTGTCATCCAGGCTGGTATGCAGTGGCCTCAGTCATAGCTCACTGCAGCCTCCAACTCCTAGACTCAAGGGATCCTCCTGCCTCGGTTTCCCAAGTAGCTGGGACCACAGGCATGCACCACAGCATCCAGCTAAATTATTATTATTATTATTATTATTTTTGTAGTAATAGAGTTGCACTATGTTGTCCAGCCTGGCTTGAACCCCTGGACTCAAGCAATCCCCCCACATTAGGCTCCCAAAGTGCTTGGATTACAGATGTGAGCCACTATGCCTGGCTGTTGTTATAATCTCCTGAATAGATCCAAACTGATTCACATTTGGTATCAGAAGTGGTTGGGTTGCAAGAAGTAGACCTTTGAGAATGGCATTTTGAGATTGTTTGGCCATGCCCTTGAGCTTTAGTATGGTGCTGAGCTTCCTTTGCCAATGGGAAGTGGGTGCAATGGCATCACAGTTACTTAAGCTACTAGCTGTGGATTGAGATAAAACACCAAATGAAGCACATGCTTTGTGAATTCAAGTGGTTATTAAACATGACCAAATGGCAGGACTGAATCCGATAATGACAGGAATGTGGGATGAAACTCTGTTTTGTGTGCACTTGAGTGCTTATAGAGTGAAAACGCCAATCCCAAATCCATTATTTTTCAGCTTAAATCACAGCCTGAGAACTAGAATGCTTTAATGATATTTCTAAAAGCATCTTATTTCTTATAGCCACAGGACTGATATTGGTGACACCAAACACAAAATTTAATTGTGTGCAAAATTACATTGTTAAATTATAACGATAGGTAAATCTACGCTACTGCTAACTTTCTCATGTAAAAGTTAGAACATCTACAGGAAAAGAATGGGATTCCAACATTTGCAATGGGAACATATGGTTGGAGCCAAATGAAACTGACAATCTTGAATCCACATACCATCCCGAGCCTCTCTTTTCAGTGAAAGTGGCTTGTCCTCCGGTGTCCAAGGAGACTAACGTTTTCCTGCTTGAAACGTCATGTGATAACCACTCTTAGATGCCTTGGGAGGGGATGCTTATTCTCACTCAGGCATTAACAGTAGTGAGAGGAGTAACTACAGCCTTGAAAAGCTTTGTACTTGGTGTTGTTTTTAGACCCGATATGACTGGAAGGAATTTCAACTTTGGGATGGGCTCCCTAATTTTAATGGGGACGATGTGGGCCCAGAATAGCAAAGCCTAATGGGCCACACAATTGTCAAAGACAAGGTGTGGATGTCAACTCATAAAGGGAAGCAGAGACTTAAAAAAAATTAAAATGTCTCTGCCCATAGAGATCTTTGGTAGTGACTAATTGATCATAGAGTTCCTAGGAAACAAATAGATAGGCATCCTATCAGACTATTTCTTGAGCTATGTAGTGGGAAAGGTTCTAAGTCTGGTATCCAAACATCTGATTTGAGTTGTCATAGTTTCTCACCCGGTTTCAAGAAAGAAGTCAGTTAACAGATTCAGAAGCCCTTAATTGAAAGATAAGCCTGCTCCCTTTGAGGAAGGACCCTGCACCACTGCTACAAGTACATACTGTAAATATCCCTCCAAGTTTTCTCCAAAGGGACCAGCAGCAAATATCCCTTTAGAAAACTCAAAGGTTACATATTTGAAGAACCAGAGGACAGAGTTTAGGGCAACCATGGCTACTGGAAAGTAAGGAGAGAAAGTACTAGAAAGAAGGCAGCTGGAGAGGGTAACCCCAAATCAAATTTTGCATAAAATTTGCATAAATCTTTGGCTGATCCAAGCACAGGGCAAATTCCAAGCAAAAGGAGACATGATTAAAGGAAGAAATAGACAATTTCATAATCATAGGTGGAGATTTTAACTCTCTCTCAGCAATTGATAAAAAGATAAAAATTAGTGAAGACCTAGAAAATTGGAACAACTCTATCAATTGCCTTTATCTAATTGCTACAAAACAGGGGTGTAATACACATTCTTACTACTGTACAGAATATGTTCACCAAGGCAGACCCAATGCTGGGATTTAAAAAAAAGTGTTAATAAACTGAAAAGGATAAAAATCTTACCAAGTATGTAAATAAGGAACTATGTAAGCATAGTGCCTAGAACATTTTGGTACTTAATTTTAAAAAATCTGTTGATTGAGTGAATTTATGCATGAATAGTCAAGGATCTTGGTTATGTTAATTAACCTTTTGGCACAATATAAAGACACAATATAAACTGTGGGAGATTTGGTAATAGCAGCCATGTAGTGGATGGTATGAAATGATGCCAAGATCCCCCTTCTGGAATGAAGGCCTTACTCCCTCTGCTGCTATAAGCGCTGCCAGGAAAAAAAAAAATCCCTCAAGAGATCACCTCCACTGTAGAGAGTAGTCTTGTTCAAATTCCGATAAACTCAATGACTATTTGAAGTGACTATTTGGGTTTAAAGATCCAAACCCTTCACCCTGTCTCAGAATAATTCTGATGGGTCATTCAGCTTCAGAACTCCCTGTAGTTTTCACTGAGGCTTCCATTTTAGACTCCATTAGAGTTCAGTTTCTCCTACTGATCAATTCTACTTGCTTCAATTGCCTTCTGCAGTGTGGTTACCAAGAGTACTCCTAATAAACCTCTTGCACACTAATTTCCATCTCTTTGTTTCTTTCTTTTTTTTTTTTTTTTTGAGACAGTCTTGCTCTCGCCCACACTGGAGTGCAGTGGTGCGATCTTGGCTCACTGCATGCTCTGCCTCCCGGGTTCACGCCATTCTCCTGCCTCAGCCTCCTGAGTAGCTGGGACTACAGGTGCCCGCCACCATGCCCAGCTAATTGTTTTTGTATTTTTATTAGAAATGGGGTTTCACCGTGTTAGCCAGGATGGTCTCGATCTCCTGACCTTGTGATCCACCTGCTTCGGCCTCCCAAAGTGCTGGGATTACAGACGTGAGCCACTGCGCCCGGCCACTATTCTCCATCTCTTTCTAGAGACAACTTGCAACAAACCCTTACAGAGAAAACTGCTAATTGACAGAATTAGTGTATATTCTTGTGAATTATTTTCCATTTTCCTGGCCATTGTGTTTTTGTTGTTATCGTTGTAAATTCTTTGCTTCTGTTCTAGATCCTTGAAGTTTCCAAAGAATCTTCTGAACAAGCCTTGGTGTATTGGTTTTCGATCATTGCCATAACACATTACCACACATTTAATGGATTAAAACAGTATGCATTTATCACCTCACAGTTCCATAGGTCAGAGGTCTGGTGGGCTCAACCAATTTCTTTGAATTCACAAAGCTGAAATCAAGGTGGAAGTCACTCTGGGTTCTTAGCTGGAGACTCTTTCCACTAAGAATCCACTTCCAAGCTCATTTGGGATGTTGGCATAATTCAGTTCTTTGTGTTTCTAGTAACGAAGTCCTATTTCCTTTCTGGCTATCAGCAGGGAGTCTCTTCTTAAGGCTACCAGCATTCCTTGTCATGTTGCCTTCTCCATCTTCATATTCTGATTTGTCCTGGTGCATTTCCTCTGACTTTAGCCAGAGCAAGTTCTTTACTTTTAAGGACTCATGTGATTAGATTCGACTTACTGGAGTAATTTAGGATAATCTCTCTATGTCGAAGTCTGTAACCTTAATTACATCTGAAAACAATCTCTTTTGCATGTAAATTAACATTTTCACAGGTTCTGGAGATTGGGGCATTGATATCTTCCTGGAACCGTTATTTGTCCTGCCACTTGGACTAGGTGCTTATAAGCCACCTCTAAAATAATGTATAACTTGCAATTTGATCAGTGATTTACGTAATGTGTACATTTTTTCTATTTGCAAAAGGCATATGGCAAGGGAGTAAAGCCAAACTTTTAACCACATGGCAAAAATAATTGTATTTTGCACCAGACTAAAAGTTTAATAGTATACAGACTTTGGGTTAGGGGAGTTACTTGACGATTTACTCCAGCAAAACAAAACAAAAAAAAAAAAAATGAAAGAGAAACATAAAAATGTGAAAGAAATAACAGACCTATTCCAGAAATGTAATGAAGAAAAGCCACAAAGTTTGACAACTATATATTAAATTTACAATCAGTGCAAATTAGAATGGTAGATTGATATGAGAAGCACATTTTCAAAAAGATGTACTACACCAAATAATATGAGTACAAAACTCTAGATGATTTTAGTAATAATGTGAAGACACATATTTCTTTTGACAATTTCAAAAAAGAAGAAAATGAATTGGAAACTCCAGTAAACTGTAGAAAAGACAAAATGCTCTGTAGGAAGTAATTGTCTAAATGAGAGGTGAAGCCAGCTGGACTTCCTGGGTTGGGTGAGGACTTGGAGAACTTTTCTGTCTAGCTAAAGGATTGTAAACACACCAATCAGCGCTCTGTGTCTAGCTAAAGGATTGTAAACTCAACAATCAGCAGTCTGTAAAAACACGCTGATCACCACTCTGTAAAACTCTGTGTCTAGCTAACGGTTGGTGAACACACCAATCAGCACTCTGTAAAAATGCACCAATCAGCACTCTGTGTCTAGCTAAAGGTTTGTAGAGGCAGGAATCAGCACTCTGCAAAATGCAACAATCAGCACTCTGTAAAATGGACCAATCAGTGCTCTGGAAAATGGACCAATCAGCAGGATGTAGGTGGGGCCAAATAGGGGAATAAAAGCTGGCCACCCAAGCCAACAGCACAACCTGCTCAGGTTCCCTTCCACGCTGTGGAAGCTTTGTTCTTTTGCTCTTCACAATAAATCTTGCTGCTGCTCGCTCTTTGGGTCCGCACTGCCTTTATGAGCTGTAATACTCACAGCGAGGGTCTGCATCTTTACTCCTGAGGTCAGTGAGACCATGAACCCACTGAGAGGAACAAGCAACTCTGGACTAAGAGCTGTAACACTCACTGCAAAGGTCTGTGATTTCACTCTGGAAGTCAGTGAGACCATGAACCCACTGGAAGGAAGAAACTCCGGACACATCTGAATGTCTGAAGGAACAAACTCCGGACACACCATCTTTAAGAACTGTAACACTCACTGCGAGGGTCCGCAGCTTCATTCTTGAAGTCAGTGAGACCAAGAACCCACCGGAAGGAACCAATTCTGGAGACATCAATATGCAGCAAAATACAATATATTATGATTTTGAGCAATTGATGAATATGTAGAAAAATTATTCAATCCTGATGTTTGAAATATGCTACTTTGAGTAGCAGCCTCATAGTGACCTAAATGTATTTCTATAGATAAAATTGAACTATGTGGTACTATAGTGAATAATATGTGTTACGATATATTAGCATGCACAATTGTATATATGAAGTTTAGGACACGTCTACATTTTAATATATGTAATATGATTATACTTATATATGTGTAATCTGATTTTAAAACGTAATAAATGATAAATGTTACTGTTTGTTGTTGTCTTTCTAGGAAGATTGTGAGTTTTTTTTTTTTTTGGAGTCCAATTCCATCACCCAGACTGGAGTGCAGTGGCATGGTCTTGGCTTAATGCAACCTCTGCCTCCTAGGTTCAAGTGAGTCTCATGACTCACCTTCCCTACTCTATTAGCTAGGATTACAGGTGTGTGCTACCACACCCATCTAATTTTTTGGTATTTTTAGTAGAAATGGGGTTTCACCATGTTGGTCAGTCTGGTCTCAAACTCCTGGCTTCATGTGATCCATCCGCCTCGGCCTCCCAAAGTGCTGGGATTAGAGGCATAGGCTCCCACATCTGGCCGATTGTGAGAATTTAATTAGGCCACTGATATTGACAAAATTTAATAAAATTGATAAACTAAAAGTAAATTAGAGTTTCTTCAATGTCAGAATCAATAATACAGAGGATGAAAACACATGGCATAAGTTAAGGAATTTACCTGATACTAATTCTGGTAGGGGCTTTGCTTTGAAAGCTTCACATTTCTAGATTGAAACTCCAATTAGAGGAAAGAAATATTTTGGTTAGTATGAAAAAGTGTTGATAAAATTAAAATAACATTATTGTGTGATTTAAAATGCTCACAGAATTATCAGTATCCGATTTAGGAATGAAAGGAAACTGCTTGTGCATGAACTCTCCTTGAGTGATCATAAAGCCAGTTGGCACGTGAATGTATGGGATTAGGAAGGTTAAGAAAAGGGCAATCTCATTTGCTTCAGTTGAGGTTGAAGCTGGAAACTGATCATGTTGGTGAATGAGATAAACACTGGTATTTGAAAAAAATAAAAATAAATTCATTTAAAAACTAAACCCTTGAATTATTTTTTAAAGTATTCATGGCACTAACCATTTTTCCTTTTTTTTCTTCTTTTCTTTTGGCTTATAACTTCTCTAAAATGAGAAGCAACAATTTCAAATGAAAAAGTTGCTGTTTGCAATAGAGGAAATATACCACAGTCTGTTGGTACAATGGTATGTACTGTTGACATAAATCAGTGCAACTTCATTCTTTGAAACAAAAAGCCTTGATGGTATTTCTCAATACAGGTTAAGAATTCTTAATTTAAAATCTGAAATCTGGCGCACATAGCATATTATGGATTTACCAGCCTCCATAATAGTGTGAACCAATTCCTTATAATACTCTTACACACATACACACACACACACAGATACACACAAACACGCACATATACCCTGTTGGTCCTGTTTCTCTGGAGAACTCTGTTTAATACGGAAGGTCATATAGGTTCTTAACTAGAAGACAATTCAGAGCAATTTTTGCCCATTATGATCATCACCTTCTTGAGGTTGGCAATTGATGTTTTTCTTCCTCACGTTTTCCTTTTATTATTTTTAATGCTCCAGGCATCAGCCTTCCAAAACCTCTATGATAAATACAAGAGTAATGTTCTGAGGTCAAAAAACACCCTCCCTCCCTCCCTCCCTCCCTCCCTCCCTTCCTTTCTTCCTTCCTTCCTCCCTTCCTCCCTTCTTCCCTTCCTCCCTTCCTCCCTTCCTCCCTTCCTCCCTTCCTCCCTTCCTCTCTTCCTCTCTTCCTCTCTTCATTCTTTCTTCCCTTTCTAAGTTCTTTCTGATTTAGTTGTTTTAGTTTGTTTTTATTTAGCACTCTGAGACGACAAGGTCTTATTAATTTTCTATTACCCTTTTTTTCTACAGAAAGAAATCATTTTAGTGGATATTGATAGCTTATATATAACAATGTATATAGACAAAATATATTCTAAGTACGTGACTCTTTTTACTTCCTGCCTCATACATCTTTGTTTTCTTCAAAACTTTAGGACAAATGCCTTGGACTCATTCATGATTTTGAATTACCTGAATTCAAAATAGACTGAAACAAATTTTTGTGTTTTTATTTGTGTGATGAGATACTGCTTTGCCTGGGGTGCATATAGACAGGAGGATGTGGGAATATGAAGAATGTGGGCAGAGAAGAAAGGAAGAGAGAAGAGTTAGGAAGAGATAGACAAGCAGGCAATTATAAACAAAAACAAGTTTGAAATCTATGAAGAATAAAAAGGGTATGTGAGTTAGAGATGAAGAGAGACAGTTTATTTTTCTAAGAGAGGGTATGCCTTTTGTAGACATGTGCAGGCTATCCAGAATTCCCATGAGTATCCACCTGAATAAAGCCCCATCCCAGACCCCCTTCCCAATACCATAGATTTTTTCATAGGTGCCTTTGAAGTTTTTTCTATACTATGTAACCACCTCAAAATGACTTTATCCATTAAAGCGTTTATCCTTCAGTGTTGAAAGAAAAAATATGAATAATGATTAAAATTTTAATTTAGTCAAATTTTATGATGTGTAAATTCTTTGAGGTTTTTTGCATACCATTAGATTGCCCCCAAATAACTTGATATTTAAAGTGTTTATCGAGGTCTGTTCCAAGATGGCCGAATAGGAACAGCTCCGGTCTGCAGCTCCCAGCGTGACTGACACAGAAGACGGGTGATTTCTGCATTTCCAACTGAGCCTCTCCTGGCGATACCCATGCAAAGTGGGTCTGCAGTGGACCTCCAGCAAACTCCAACAGAACTGCAACTGAGGGACCTGACTGTTAGAAGGAAAACTAAGAAATAGAAAGGAATAGCATCAACATGAACAAAAAGGACATCCACACCAAAACCCCATCTCTAGGTCGCCAACATCAAAGACCAAAAGTAGACAAAACCACAAAGATGGAGAGAAACAAGAGAAGAAAAGCTGACAATTCTAAAAACCAGAGCACCTCTTCTCCAAAGGATCCCAGCTCCTCACCAGCAGCAGAACAAAGCTGGATGTAGAATGACTTTGACAAGTTGACAGAAGTAGTCTTCAGAAGGTCGGTAATAACAAACTTCTCTGAGCTAAAGGAGCATGTTCTAACCCGTCACAAGGAAGCTAAAAACCTTGTAAAAAGGTTAGACGAATGGCTAACTACAATAAACAATGTAGAGAAGACCTTAAATGACCTGATGGGGCTGAAAACCATGGCACGAGAACTTCATGATGCATACACAAGCTGATTCATATAGCTGATTCGATCAAATGGAAGAAAGGATATCAGTGATTGAAGATCAAATTAATGAAATAAAGCAAGAAGAGAAGTTTAGAGAAAAAAGAGTAAAAAGAAAGAAACAAAGTCTCCAAGAAATATGGGACTATGTGAAAAGACCAACTCTATGTTTGATTGGTATACCTGAAAGTGGTGGGGAGAATGGAACCAAGTTGGAAAACACTCTTCAGGATATTATCCAGGAGAACTTCCCCAACCTAGCAAGGCAGGCCAGCATTCAAATTCAGGAAATACAGAGAACACCACAAATATACTCCTCAAGAAGAGCAATCCCAAGACACATAATTGTCATATTCACCAAGGTTGAAATGAAGGTGAAAATGTTAAGGGCAGCCAGAGAGAAAGGCCAGGTTACTCACAAAGGGAAGCCCATCAGACTAACAGAGGATCTCATGGCAGAAACCCTACAAGCCAGAAGAGAGTGGGGGCCAACATTCAACATTCTTAAATAAAAGAATGTTCAAACCAGAATTTCATATCTATCCAAACTAAGTTTCGTAAGTGAAGGAGAAATAAAATCCTTTACAGACAAGCAAATGCTGAGAGATTTTGTCACCACTAGACCTGCCTTACAAGAGCTCCTGAAGGCAGTGCTAAACGTGGAAAGGAACAACTGGTACCAGCCACTGCAAAAATATGCCAAATTGTAAAGACCTTTGCTGCTAGGAAGAAACTGTATCAATTAATGGGTAAAATAATCAGCTAACATCATAATGACAGGATCAAATTCACACATAACAATATAAACTTTAAATGGGCTAAATGCCCCAATTAAAAGGCACAGATGGGCAAATTGGATACAGTTAAGACCCATCAGTATGCTGTATTCAAGAGACCCATCTCATGTACAGAGATACACATAGTCTCAAAATAAAGGGATGGAGGAAGATCTACCAAGAAAATGGAAAGCAAAAAAAAAAAAAAAAAAAAAAAAAAAGAAAAAGAAAAAAGCAAGGGTTGCAATCCTAGTCTCTGATAAAACTGACTTTAAACCAACAAAGATCAAAAGAGACAAAGAAGGCCATTACATAATGGCAAAGGCATCAATTCAACAAAAAGAGATAACTATCCTAAATATATATGCAACCAATACAGGAGCCCCCTGATTCATAAAGCAAGTCCTTAGAGACTTACAAATAGACTTAGACTCCCACACAATAATAATGGAAGACTTTAACACCCCACTATCAATATTAGACAGATCAACAAGACAGAATGTTAACAAGGATATTCAGGACTTGAACTCAGTGTGGCACCAAGCAGACCTAATAGACATCTACAGAACTCTCCACCCCAAATCAACAGAATATACATTCTTCTCAGCACCACATTGCACTTATTCTACAATTGACCACATACTTGGAAGGAAAGCACTCCTCAGCAAATGTAGAAGAACAGAAATCACAACAAACTCTCTCTCAGACCACAGTTCAATCAAATTAGAACTCAGGATTAAGAAACTCACTCAAAACTGCACAACTACATGGAAACTGAACAACCTGCTTCTGAATGACTACTGGGTACATAATGAAATGAAGGCAGAAATAAAGATGTTCTTTGAAACCAATGAGAACAAAGAAAGACACACCATGCCAGAATCTCTGGGACACATTTAAAGCAGTGTGTAGAGGGAAATTTATAGCACTAAATGCCCACAAGAGAAAGCAGGAAAGATCTAAAATTGACATCCTAACATCACAATTAAAAGAACTAAAGAAGCAAGAGCACACAAATTCAAAAGCTAGCAGAAGGCTAAAAATAACTAAGATCAGAGCAGAGCTGAAGGAGATAGAGACACAGATATCCCTTCAAAAACTCAATGAATCCAGGAGCTGGTTTTTTGAAAAGCTTAACAAAATTGATAGACCACTAGCGAGACTAATAAAGAAGAAAAGGGAAGAGAATCAAATAGACTCAATAAAAAATGATAAAGGGGATATCACCACTGATCCCACATAAATTCAAACTACCATCAGAGAATATTATAAACACCTCTACACAAATAAACTAGAAAATCGAGAAGAAATGGATACATTCCTGGACACATATACCCTCCCAAGCCTAAATCAGGGAGAAGTTGAATCTCTGAATACACCAATAACAGGCTCTGAAATTGAGGCAGTAATTAATAACCTACCAATAAAAAAAAGTCCAGGACCAGACAGATTTACAGCCAAATTCTACCAAAGGTACAAAGAGGAGCTGGTACCATTCCTTCTGAAACTATTCTAATCAACAGAAAAAAAAGGAATCTTCCCTAACTCATTTTATCAGGCCAGAATCATTCTGATACCAAAGCCTGGCAGAGACACAATAAAAAAAGAATTTTAGACCAATATCCCTGAAGAATATCGATGCAAAAATCCTCAATAAAATACTAGCAAACTGTATCCAGCAGCACATCAAGAAATTTATCAACCATGATCAAGTGGACTTCATCCCTGGGAGGGAAGGCTGGTTCAACATATGCAAATCAAAAACGTAATCCATCACACAAACAGAACCAACAACAAAAACCACGTGATTATCTCAATAGATGCAGAAAAGGCCTTCAACAAAATTCAACAGCCATTCATGCTAAAAACTCCCAATAAACTAGATACTGATGGAATATATCTCAAAAGATTAAGAGCTGTTTATGACAAACCCACACCTGATATCATACTGAATGGGCAAAAACTGGAAACATTCCCTTTGAAACCAACACAAGACAAGGATGCCCTCTCTCACCACTCCTATTCAACTTAGTGTTGGAGGTTCTGGCCAATCCTAAGCAAAAAGAACAAAGCTGGAGGCATCACACTACCTGACTTCAAACTGTACTACAAGGCTACAGTAATCAAAACAGCATGGTGCTGGTACCGAAACAGAGATATAGACCAATGGAACAGTATTTGGGAACTGATAAATGTCCGTGAAATCTTCCATAAGTATCAGCTGACTGAGAAATAAAGAGAGACAGTACAAAGAGAGGAATTTTACATCTGGGCTGCTGGGGGTGACATCACATATTGGTAGTACTGTGATGCCCACTTGAGCCTCAAACCAGCAAGTTTTTATTAAGGGTTTTAAAAAGAGGAGTGGGTGTAAGAACAGGGAATAGGTACAAAGATCACATACTTCAAAGGGCAAAAAGCAGAACTACTTATAAGGATCTAACAAAGATCACATGCTTCTGAAGGAACAGGACAAAGGGCAAAAGCAGAATTACTGATAAGGGTTTATGTTCAGTGGTGCATGTATTATCTTGATAAACATCTTAAACAACAGAAAACAGGGTTGGAGAGCAGAGAACTGGTCTGACCACAAATTTACCAGGGTGGAGTTTCCCCACCCTAGTAAGCCTGAGGCTTACTGCAGGAGACCAGGGCTTATCTCAGTCCTTATCTCAACCACATAAAACAGACATTCCCAGAGCGGCCATTTATAGATGCCCCCTGCACCAGGAATGCATTCCTTTCCCAGGGTATTAATATTAATATTCCTTGCTAGGAAAAGAATTTAGCGATATTTCTTCCACTTACATGTTCATTTATAGGCTCTCTACAAGAAAAAAAATATGGCTCTTTTTGCCTGAGCTCGCAGACCTTATGGTTGTCTTCCCTTGCTCCCTAAAAATCATGTTATTCTGTTCTTTTTCAAGGTGCACTGATTTCATATTGTTCAAACACACATGTTTTACAATCAATTTGTACAGTTAACAAAATTACCATAATGTTCCTGAGGTGACATGCATCCTCAGCTTACAAAGATAACAGGATTCAGAGATTAAAGTAAAGACAGGCATAAGAAATTATAAAAGTATTATTTGGGAACTGATAAATGTCCATAAAATCTTCACAATTTATGTTCCTCTGCCACGGCTCCAGCCGGTCCCTCCATTTGGGGTCCCTGACTTCCCATAACAGAATAGAACAGAGGCCTCAGAAATAACACCACACATCTACAACCATCTAATCTTTGACAAACCTGACAAAAACAAGAAATGGGGAAAGGATTCCCTATTTAATAAATGGTGCTGGGAAAACTAGCTAACCATATGTAGAATCCTGAAACTGGATCCCTTCTTTACGCCTTATACAAAAATGAATTCAAGATGGATTAAAGACTTAAATGTTAAACCTAAAGTCATAAAACCCCTAGAAGAAAATCTAGGCAGTACCATTCAGGACATAGGCATGGGCAAAGACTTCGTGACTAAAACACCAAAAACAATGGCAACAAAAGCCAAAATAATCAAAAGGGATCTAATTAAACCAAAGAGCTTCTACACAGCAAAAGAAACTACCATCAGAGTGAACAGGCAACCTACAGAATGGGAGAAAAATTTTGCAATCTACCCATCTGACAAAGTGCTAATATCCAGAATCTACAGAGAACTTAAACAAATTTGCAAGAAGAAAACAGCCTCATCAAAAAGTGAGCAAAGGATATGAACAGACACTTCTCAAAAGAAGACATTTATGCAGCCAACAGACACATGAAAAATGCTCATCATCACTGGTCATCAGAGAAATGCAACTCAAAACCATAATGAGATACGATCTCATGCCAGTTAGAATGGTGATCATTAAAAAGTCAGGAAACAACAGATGCTGGAGAGGATGTGGAAAAATAGGAACACTTTTACATTGTTGATGGGAGTATAAATTAGTTCAACCATTGTGGAAGACAGTGCAATGATTCCCCAAGGATCTAGAATCAGAAATACCATTTGATTCAGTGATTCCATTACTGGGTATATACCCAAAGGATTATAAATCATGCTACTATAAAGACACATGCACATGTATGTTTATTGCATCACTATTCATGACAGCAAAAACTTGGAACCAACCCAAATGTCCATCAATGAAAGACTGGATTAAGAAAATTAGGCACATATATACCATGGAATACTATGCAGCCATAAAAAGGATGATTTCATGTCCTTTGCAGGGACATGGATGAAGCCGGAAACCATCATTCTCAGCAAACTATCACAAGGACAGAAAACCACACACCACATGTTCTCACTCATAGGTGGGAATTGAACAATGAGAACACTTGGACACAGGGTGGGGAACATCACACACTGGGGCTTGTCGGGAGGTGGGGGCTGGGGGAGGGGTAGAATTAGGAGAAATACCTAATGTAAATGATGAGTTGATCGGTGTGGCCAAAATAGCACATGTATACCTATGTAACAGACCTACATGTTGTGCACCTGTAACCTTGAACTTAAAGTGTAATTAAAAACACGTTGAAAAAAAAATACCTGTTTTGAAAACAAACATAAAAAATGTTTATCACTTAAAATGTTAAAAGGTAAAAAAAGAGAATGATTAAAAATTGAAGTCACTCAGATTGTAGGAATTACTATTTAAAAATGTATTAGTGCTTTGGATACTTTATGTATTCTTAAGACCACACATTGAAACATATTTCTCCCTTTAATACTTACACACATGCGCAGAGACTGTTTTGTATAAGAACGAAAAGAGTGTACATTTTTCTTTGCTTTGAATATGGTCATTTTTATCAATCCAACTAAATACGGTGGTGTCATGAGAGTTATGTAGTATATTGCGTGGGTGGAAGTGCATACGGCTGGAAGCCTGCAGATTCTCTGGTGAGAGTCACGTGGCTGGGCAGACCTCTGCCTCATGCTATGTTGATCTGGCGAAACTAGCTAGATTCTCTTTCCGCTCTTCTTAACTTACTGTGGTGTTCTCAGGGCTTCTTTAAAATTCCCGTATGCCCATGGTCAACTGATCATTGCTTAGGAAGGTCTTTGGTTTATTCCCTTTTCTAGTACTTGATCTTATTCTGTCAGCATAGAAAGACTACATTTCTCTTTGGTTTTGCTGGTACTTGCTGGGAATCTCAGTTGCTGTGATATGAGGAGAGTTCCTGAAAATATTTCTGCTTCAGCAGAAGTATTGGAGGGAGGGTTAAATACGTTCTGTTTTTTTTTAGTATTTTAAAATATGCCTCTGGCCCTCGAGCAGGTGAAACTGTGATGATGACTATCTTCTCTCTGACATCCAGAACTTCTGCTGTGACAATGTTGATAGAAGCTCAACAAATCTTTTTAAATATTTTAATGTGTTGACCCATTTTTTCCCATGATGTCTCCCACAGCCCAGATGAGGTGGAGAGATTCCAATATCCCATTCTGGATAGTAGTGATGATGAGGAAATGAGGGGAAAATGGAATGTAGAAGTTTTAGCATATATATGTGTGTGTGTGTGTGTGTGTGTGTGTATATGTATATATACTCTCTTCCTCCTGCTCCAGGCATGTAAGATGTACCTGTATATATATACACACATACATAGTGTAGTGTATGAGGTTACTCCAGTCACAGAGTTTGAATACCAAAGGCATGAGATTCAACCCTGGGATCAGACTGACCTGTTGATAACAAGTAACACATAGCTTACAAAGGTTTTATGCAGCTTCTTAATACTCTCTGCCTCATCATTGGTGTGGGACTCAAGGATTTTTTTCAGGGTTCAAAATGTTTGAATCCTGAAACAGTGTGGTTTTTATTTTGTCCTGGCATCATGTTCAATTTTCTTCAAGCATCTTTCTCTTTTTTTGATATATCTTTGGACAAGCATCTGTAGGATAATATTTTCAGAGGAATTTTTGCAGTTGGTTTGGTCTCATCACTTCCTTTCTGCATGATTTCAAGAATTGTAAGGCATGCATCAGAGGTTCCACCTGAGGTGATAGTTTCACCATAACCATGGATACAGACAGGGTTTCCTAAATCTCAGAATTCTCATTTCTATAGATGCTAATCCAAGACAGGTTTGTTTAATACTAACCTTTTTCATCAAGTCCTGCTTTCTGATGATTGCAACAACCACTCTGTGGGGTCCATGATCTACAGAAGGGGTCTCAAACCCCTGGGCATGGACTGGTAGTGCCAGGCTATGGTCTGTTAGGAATCAGGCCACACAGCAGGAGGTGAGCAGTGGGCAAGTGAATATTACCACCTGAGCTTCACCTCCTGTCAGATCAGTGACAACATTAGATTCTCCTAGGAGTGCAAACCCTATTGTGAACTGCGCATGCGAGGGATCTAGGTTGTGTGCTCCTTATGAGAATCTAACTAATGCCTGATGATCTGAGGTGGGACGGTTTCATCCTGAAACCGTCTACACCCTGTGCCCAAAAGGTTGGGGACCACTGATCTACTGGGCAAAGAAATCTGTTTGGAATAAAGTCCTCCAGGAATATGATCTTGCTTCAGGTGTGGCCTTCATACTAGAAAGGAGCATTTTACCCAAGATGTAAGAAATCTTGACAGACTAGTTCCAAAACTGATAAAATCTTCGCTTTTCAAGGTATACTTTTTCTTTTTTATCTGTTGCATATATTATAATACCAATGACAATTTCTGTATTGTTACAGATTTGATTGACATTGTTTATTGCATTGAAAACCATTGCAAGAGTCCATGCAACATGTCCCAATTCAAGTAAAGAAAATTTGTTTGTTTGTTTGTTTTTTGTTTTGTTTTTTTGAGACGGAGTCTCACTCTGTTGCCCAGGCTGGAGTGCAATGGCATGATCTCGGGTCACTGCAACCCCCGCCTCCTGGGTTCAAGCGATTCTCCTGCGTCAGCCTCCCGAGTAGCTGGGACTACAGGCACCCGCCACCATGCCCAGCTAATTTTTTGTATTTTTAGTAAAAATGTCTTTTCACTGTGTTAACCAGGATGATCTCGATCTCCTGACCTCATAATCTGCCTGCCTCAGCCTCCCAAAGTGCTGGAACCATAAGCGTGAGCCACCCTGCCTGTCCTTGAGGATTTTAAAAACAACTTTAGTAGACAGGCTTGCTGGTGACTGACTGTATTTCCAGCTACTCAGGAAGTGGAAGTGGAAGGATTGCTTGAACCCAGGAGTTCTGTGGTGGCCTTTATAACATTAAAAAACAAAACAAAAAACCTCCCAACATGATTGAGTTATAACTGATAAACAATTGACACATATTTACCATGGTTGATGTTGATTTAAGGTTTTTTTTTTTTTTTGTTTTGTTTTTAGATGGAGTCTCAGTCTCTCGCTGCCCCAGGCTGGAGTGGAGTGCAGTGGAGCGATCTCGGCTCACTGCAGCCTCCGCCTCCTGGGTTCAAGCGATTCTCCTGCCTCAGCCTCCCAAGTAACTGGGACTACAGACGCCCACCACCATGCCCAGCTAATTTTTGTATTTTTAGTAGAGACGGAGTTTCACTATGTTGACCAGGATGGTCTTGATCTCTTGACCTCGGGATCTGCTGGCCTCGGCCTCCCAGAGTGCTGGGATTACAAGCATGAGCCACCACTCCTGGCCGATGTAATAAGTTTTAACATTGGTCTGCATCCATGAAACTATCATCACAGTCAGAATAATGAACACCATGTGAGGGAGGAAACATCACTCTAAACATTTCCTCATGCCATTTTTGAATCTAATTGTTTGTTCTTTAACTTTTCAGAGATTGAATAATCAACTTCTATAATTTCTCATGTAAGTCTACATTATCCAAGAAAGTCTTAATAGATCAAATGGCACAATTCTGATGGAGGTAGGTAGATTTAGCAGAACTAATTCTGCCAACAGCATCTTCCTTTACTTAACTTGGACTCTTTATCTTCTCTTTTGCCCTTTCTTCTTTCTTGTTCTCATTCTTGTTCTTAATTTTGTTGTTCTTCACTTTCTCACCCTTCTCTTCCACTGTTTCTTCTTCCTCCTCTTCTCCCCTCTTCTTCTTTTTCCACTTTTTCTTTCTCTATCTTCTCTCCCCACCTCCCATCCTGGCCTTTTGCCTGTCCACCGTCCATTCACTACACCTTCAGCCTGGCTATCTCCAGAACAACAAACCAAACCTCTTTCTATATTGACATAGTTTGGATTTGTGTCCCTGCCCAATTTTCATATCAAATTTTAATCTCCAGTGTTGGCGGAGGGGCCTGGTGAGGGGTGACTGGATCATGAGGCCAGATTTCCCCCTTGCTGTTCTTGTGATAGTGAGTTCTCATGAGATCTGGTTGTTTAAAAGTGTGTAACACCCCCCCACCCCCCCCCCACGCCGCCTTCATTCTCTCTTCCTCCTGCTCCAGACATGTAAGATGTACCTGTCTTCCCTTTGCCTTCTGCCATGATTGAAAGCTTCCTGAGGCCTCCCCAGCCATGCTTCCTGTATAGCCTGCAAAACAGTGAGCCAATTAAACCTCTTTGCTTTGTAAATTACCCATTCCCAGATATTTCTTTATAGCAGTGGGAGAATTGACTAATACATATATTTTATACGGTAAGAACAGTAGGTGCTCAAATCTTTTTTCAAAAGATAAATTAAAAGTACCATGCTTCCCAGAAACAAGCACTCCTAATACTATTTTGAACAAATCGTGTCATTCTCTACATATAGTTCTGCAATAAACCTTGCTTGTTTCACAATATGTTTGTCACAATAAATACAGCTATGTCATTTCTAATTTTAAAATAGCTGAATAATGTTAATCAATTTTGTGTCAGAGGGGGCGGAGCAAGATGGCCGAATAGGAACAGCTCCAGTCTCCAACTCCCAGCGCGAGCGACACAGAAGACCGGCGATTTCTGCATTTTCAACTGAGGTACTGGGTTCATCTCACTGGGGAGTGCCACACGATCGGTGCTGGTCAGCGGCTGCAGCCCGACCAGCGAGAGCTGAAGCAGGGTGAGGCATTGCCTCACCTGGAAAGCGCAAGGGGGAAGGGAATCCCTTTTCCTAGCCAGGGGAACTGGGACACACACCTGGAAAATCGGGTAACTCCCACCCCAATACTGCGCTTTAAGCAGACAGGCACACCAGGAGATCATATCCCACACCTGGCCGGGAGTGTCCCACACCCACGGAGCCTCCCTCATCGCTAGCACAGCAGTCTGTGATCTACCGGCAAGGCAGCAGCGAGGCTGGGGGAGGGGCGCACGCCATTGCTGAGGCTTAAGTAGGTAAACAAAGCTGCTGGGAAGCTCGAACTGGGTGGAGCTCACAGCAGCTCAAGGAAACCTGCCTGTCTCTGTAGACTCCACCTCTGGGGACAGGGCACAGTAAATAATAACAAACGCAGCAGCTCTGCAGACGCAAACGACTCTGTCTGACAGCTTTGAAGAGAGCAGTGGATCTCCCAACATGGAGGTTGAGATCTGAGAAGGGACAGACTCCCTGCTCAAGTGGGTCCCTGACCCCTGAGTAGCCTAACTGGGAGACATCCCGCACTAGGGGCAGTCTGACACCCCACACCTCACAGGGTGGAGTACACCCCTGAGAGGAAGATTCCAAAGCAAGAATCAGACAGGTACACTCGCTGTTCAGAAATATTCTATCTTCTGCAGCCTCTGCTGCTGATACCCAGGCAAACAGGGTCTGGAGTGGACCTCAAGCAATCTCCTACAGCTACAACCTACAGCTGAGGATCCTGACTGTTAGAAGGAAAGCTATCAAACAGGAAGGACACCTACACCAAAACCCCATCAGTACATCACCATCATCAAAGACCAGAGGCAGATAAAACCACAAAGATGGGGAAAAAGCAGGGCAGAAAAGCTGGAAATTCAAAAAATAAGAGCGCATCTCCCCCGGCAAAGGAGCGCAGCTCATCGCCAGCAACGGATCAAAGCTGGACGGAGAATGATTTCGACGAGATGAGAGAAGAAGGCTTCAGTCCATCAAATTTCTCAGAGCTAAAGGAGGAATTACGTACCCAGCGCAAAGAAACTAAAAATCTTGAAAAAAAAGTGGAAGAATTGATGGCTAGAGTAATTAATGCAGAGAAGCTCACAAACGAAATGAAAGAGACGAAAACCATGGCACAAGAAATACGTGACAAATGCACAAGCTTCAGTAACCGTCTCGATCAACTGGAAGAAAGAATGTCAGCGATGGAGGATCAAATGAATGAAATGAAGCGAGAAGAGAAACCAAAAGAAAAAAGAAGAAAAAGAAATGAACAAAGCCTGCAAGAAGTATGGGATTATGTAAAAAGACCAAATCTACGTCTGATTGGGGTGCCTGAAAGTGGGGGGGAAAATGGAACCAAGTTGGAAAACACTCTTCAGGATATCATCCAGGAGAACTTCCCCAACCTAGTAGGGCAGGCCAACATTCAAATCCAGGAAATACAGAGAACTCCACAAAGATACTCCTCGAGAAGAGCAACTCCAAGACACATAATTGCCAGATTCACCAAAGTTGAAATGAAGGAAAAAATCTTAAGGGCAGCCAGAGAGAAAGGTCGGGTTACCCACAAAGGGAAGCCCATCAGACTAACAGCAGATCTCTCGGCAGAAACTCTTCAAGCCAGAAGAGAGTGGGGGCCAATATTCAACATTCTTAAAGAAAAGAATTTTAAACCCAGAATTTTATATCCAGACAAACTAAGTTTCATAAGTGAAGGAGAAATAAAATCCTTTACAGATAAGCAAATGCTTAGAGATTTTGTCACCACTAGGCCTGCCTTACAAGAGACCCTGAAGGAAGCACTAAACATGGAAAGGAACAACCGGTACCAGCCATTGCAAAAACATGCCAAAATGTAAAGACCATCAAGGCTAGGAAGAAACTGCATCAACTAACGAGCAAAATAACCAGTTAATATCACAATGGCAGGATCAAGTTCACACATAACAATCTTAACCTTAAATGTAAATGGACTAAATGCTCCAATTAAAAGACACAGACTGGCAAACTGGATAAAGAGTCAAGACCCATCAGTCTGCTGTATTCAGGAGACCCATCTCACATGCAGAGACATACATAGGCTCAAAATAAAGGGATGGAGGAAGATTTACCAAGCAAATGGAGAACACAAAAAAGCGGGGGTTGCAATACTAGTCTCTGATAAAACAGACTTTAAACCATCAAAGATCAAAAGAGACAAAGAAGGCCATTACATAATGGTAAAGGGATCAATTCAACAGGAAGAGCTAACTATCCTAAATATATATGCACCCAATACAGGAGCACCCAGATTCATAAAGCAAGTCCTTAGAGACTTACAAAGAGACTTAGACTCCCATACAATAATAATGGGAGACTTCAACACTCCACTGTCAACATTAGACAGATCAACGAGACAGAAAGTTAACAAGGATATCCAGGAATTGAACTCATCTCTGCAGCAAGCAGACCTAATAGACATCTATAGAACTCTCCACCCCAAATCAACAGAATATACATTCTTCTCAGCACCACATCGTACTTACTCCAAAATTGACCACGTAATCGGAAGTAAAGCACTCCTCAGCAAATGTACAAGAACAGAAATTATAACAAACTGTCTCTCAGACCACAGTGCAATCAAATTAGAACTCAGGACTAAGAAACTCAATCAAAACCGCTCAACTACATGGAAACTGAACAACCTGCTCCTGAATGACTACTGGGTACATAACGAAATGAAGGCAGAAATAAAGATGTTCTTTGAAACCAATGAGAACAAAGATACAACATACCAGAATCTCTGGGACACATTTAAAGCAGTGTGTAGAGGGAAATTTATAGCACTAAATGCCCACAAGAGAAAGCAGGAAAGATCTAAAATTGACACTCTAACATCGCAATTAAAAGAACTAGAGAAGCAAGAGCAAACACATTCGAAAGCTAGCAGAAGGCAAGAAATAACTAAGATCAGAGCAGAACTGAAGGAGATAGAGACACAAAAAACCCTCCAAAAAATCAATGAATCCAGGAGTTGGTTTTTTGAAAAGATCAACAAAATTGACAGACCACTAGCAAGACTAATAAAGAAGAAAAGAGAGAAGAATCAAATCGACGCAATTAAAAATGATAAAGGGGATATCACCACCGACCCCACAGAAATACAAACTACCATCAGAGAATACTATAAACACCTCTACGCAAATAAACTGGAAAATCTAGAAGAAATGGATAATTTCCTGGACACTTACACTCTTCCAAGACTAAACCAGGAAGAAGTTGAATCCCTGAATAGACCAATAGTAGGCTCTGAAATTGAGGCAATAATTAATAGCCTACCAACCAAAAAAAGTCCAGGACCAGATGGATTCACAGCTGAATTCTACCAGAGGTACAAGGAGGAGCTGGTACCATTCCTTCTGAAACTATTCCAATCAATAGAAAAAGAGGGAATCCTCCCTAACTCATTTTATGAGGCCAACATCATCCTGATACCAAAGCCTGGCAGAGACACAACAAAAAAAGAGAATTTTAAGACCAATATCCCTGATGAACATCGATGCAAAAATCCTCAATAAAATACTGGCAAACCGGATTCAGCAGCACATCAAAAAGCTTATCCACCATGATCAAGTGGGCTTCATCCCTGGGATGCAAGGCTGGTTCAACATTCGCAAATCAATAAACATAATCCAGCATATAAACAGAACCAAAGACAAGAACCACATCATTATCTCAATAGATGCAGAAAAGGCTTTTGACAAAATTCAACAGCCCTTCATGCTAAAAACGCTCAATAAATTCGGTATTGATGGAACGTACCTCAAAATCATAAGAGCTATTTATGACAAACCCACAGCCAATATCATACTGAATGGGCAAAAACTGGAAAAATTCCCTTTGAAAACTGGCACAAGACAGGGATGCCCTCTCTCACCACTCCTATTCAACATAGTGTTGGAAGTTCTGGCTAGGGCAATCAGGCAAGAGAAAGAAATCAAGGGGATTCAGTTAGGAAAAGAAGAAGTCAAATTGTCCCTGTTTGCAGACGACATGATTGTATATTTAGAAAACCCCATTGTCTCAGCCCAAAATCTCCTTAAGCTGATCAGCAACTTCAGCAAAGTCTCAGGATACAAAATTAATGTGCAAAAATCACAAGCATTCTTATACACCAGTGACAGTCAAACAGAGAGCCAAATCAGGAATGAACTTCCATTCACAATTGCTTCAAAGAGAATAAAATACCTAGGAATCCAACTTACAAGGGATGTAAAGGACCTCTTCAAGGAGAACTACAAACCACTGCTCAGTGAAATCAAAGAGGACACAAACAAATGGAAGAACATACCATGCTCATGGATAGGAAGAATCAATATCGTGAAAATGGCCATACTGCCCAAGGTAATTTATAGATTCAATGCCATCCCCATCAAGCTACCAATGAGCTTCTTCACAGAATTGGAAAAAACTGCTTTAAAGTTCATATGGAACCAAAAAAGAGCCTGCATCTCCAAGACAATCCTAAGTCAAAAGAACAAAGCTGGAGGCATCACGCTACCTGACTTCAAACTATACTACAAGGCTACAGTAACCAAAACAGCATGGTACTGGTACCAAAACAGAGATATAGACCAATGGAACAGAACAGAGTCCTCAGAAATAATACCACATATCTACAGCCATCTGATCTTTGACAAACCTGAGAGAAACAAGAAATGGGGAAAGGATTCCCTATTTAATAAATGGTGCTGGGAAAACTGGCTAGCCATAAGTAGAAAGCTGAAACTGGATCCTTTCCTTACTCCTTATACGAAAATTAATTCAAGATGGATTAGAGACTTAAATGTTAGACCTAATACCATAAAAATCCTAGAGGAAAACCTAGGTAGTACCATTCAGGACATAGGCATGGGCAAAGACTTCATGTCTAAAACACCAAAAGCAACGGCAGCAAAAGCCAAAATTGACAAATGGGATCTCATCAAACTAAAGAGCTTCTGCACAGCAAAAGAAACTACCATCAGAGTGAGCAGGCAACCTACAGAATGGGAGAAAATTTTTGCAATCTACTCATCTGACAAAGGGCTAATATCCAGAACCTACAAAGAACTCAAACAAATTTACAAGAAAAAAACAAACAACCCCATCCAAAAGTGGGCAAAGGATATGAACAGACATTTCTCAAAAGAAGACATTCATACAGCCAACAGACACATGAAAAAATGCTCATCATCACTGGCCATCAGAGAAATGCAAATCAAAACCACAATGAGATACCATCTCACACCAGTTAGAATGGCGATCATTCAAAAGTCAGGAAACAACAGGTGCTGGAGAGGATGTGGAGAAATAGGAACACTTTTACACTGTTGGTGGGATTGTAAACTAGTTCAACCATTATGGAAAACAGTATGGCGATTCCTCAAGGATCTAGAACTAGATGTACCATATGACCCAGCCATCCCATTACTGGGTATATACCCAAAGGATTATAAATTATGCTGCTATAAGGACACATGCACACATATGTTTATTGCAGCACTATTCACAATAGCAAAGACTTGGAATCAACCCAAATGTCCATCAGTGACAGATTGGATTAAGAAAATGTGGCACATATACACCATGGAATACTATGCAGCCATAAAAAAGGATGAGTTTGTGTCCTTTGTAGGGACATGGATGCAGCTGGAAACCATCATTCTTAGCAAACTATCACAAGAACAGAAAACCAAACACCGCATGTTCTCACTTGTAGGTGGGAACTGAACAATGAGATCACTTGGACTCGGGAAGGGGAACATCACACACCGGGGCCTATCATGGGGAGGGGGGAGGGGGGAGGGATTGCATTGGGAGTTATACCTGATGTAAATGACGAGTTGATGGGTGCAGCACACCAACATGGCACAAGTATACATATGTAGCAAACCTGCACGTTGTGCACATGTACCCTACAACTTGAAGTTTAATAATAAATAAATAAATAAATAAATAAATAAATAAATAAAAATATTTAAGGTCATTTAAAAAAAAAAAATCAATTTTGTGTCAAATAGCTTTTTGCATTAAACAAAGCTGCTACTAATATATTAAACATATATCTTTGTATGCATATATCTATTGTATCCAATTCAAACCCCTGTTGAATTAAAGTTGAAATATTATATATTTCTTATCGATATGGCAGATTTTCTCTCAAAAATGTTGTACAAATGTGTACTCTAACAATATTTGTAAAGAATATGCAGTATTCCCTCATTTCAAAAAATATTGAACTACGTATGGTGGGTGCATCATAATAATTTCCATTAAGATAAAATATTTTGAATAGAAGAAAATGTTTCAATTATTTACAAAAGCAAGCCAGGCAGCTACTTCACTTTAACAAGCATTACATTTTTGAAAAGGCAGATGAGACCTGGGCAAACATTTCTACTCGCACGTCTTAAAACATACGTAAATGCAGCCGGACGTGGTGGCACCCACCTGTAATCCCAGCACTTCAGGAGGCCGAGGCGGGCGGATAACGAGGTCAGGAGGTTGAGACCATCCTGGCTAACACGGTAAAACCCCGTCTCTAGTAAACATACATAAAAACAAACAAAAAAAATATTAGCCGGGCGTTGTGGGGGGGCGCCTATAGTCCCAGCTACTCAGGAGGCTGAGGCAGGAGAATGGCCTGAACCCAGGAGGCGGAGCTTGCAGTGAGCCGAGATCGCGCCACTGCACTCCAGCCTAGGCCACAGAGCGAGACTCTGTCTAAAAAATAATAATAATAGCAATAATAAAATACCTAAATGCTTTGTTTTTTCATTGTTTTGGTTTGTTTCATTTTGTTTTTTGTTTAAAAAAAAGGAAATTGTGTTGTGGGCAAGTTTTATAAATGAATTTTAGTGAACAGAAAATGTTTAGCTTATGGAAAAAAGGTTTTGGTTGGTAGCGATAGTTGAACCAAAAGTCAACAGTAGGAATTTGATTGTGAACCATCACGCAAAGGAAACAATAATCTTTGCAGGTGGGTTTGAATTTTCCAAACCTTGTAGCAAATATTCAGAAGTTTGTATTAGAAAGAAAAGGAAGCTGAAAGCCACTGTAGCTTTCAGCTGTGTTTCTTTTCTTAAGTTGCATTTCAATATATTGCCTGATTACAAGCAGCATTTCATAATATGACAGAAGAAACATTTGAAAAGTCAATCGAAAGTGTTTCATCTGTTAAAACAATAACATATTAATAAAGTATATTATGTATGTAAGATAAATTAATATAAACATTAGGATAATATAATTTTCCTCTATGTTCCTCAGAATAGAGGTGTAAACTAGGCAGTATTTCTGCAAGATTTCCTTCTAAATTACACGTTTAATAAATAAATTTTGCCTTCAAATACACTCTATGCAAATACAGACCATAACAAGTGCCCAGTATAGACTTCATCTCCAGTTTCAAGGTAGAGAAATTTCTTGGAATTACCTTCTACACATTCCTTTAAATGAAAATACTATAGGAGTAACTTTGCTTTATTTGAGGCCTCCCTACCTTTCGGAATTGTATTCCTGTCCTGAATCTGGGTAGAACTATTATTTACAATTTATAGGGGCTATTTGATTAAATGTATTCACACCTTCAAACATGTTCACAGTCATTTACTGTGGGCTGAATTGTGTACCTTCAAAAATTTCATATGTTGAAGTCCTAACCCCTACTACCTCAGAATGGGGAAGAGGCTGCTATGTACTGGAGCATCTTCCAGGAAGTCTTGCTGTGGACAGGATAGAGCTAGTTCAGAATGCAATCTTGATCATTATCCCAGTGGCCATGTCACAGAGGCGATATGCAGAACTTGCCCAACCCCATGGTAGTGAAGGGATTAAACAAGTCACTGTGTCACTGGGACCCTTTCGGTGCTGGCTGGAGTGAAGACACAGATGCCTGTACTGAAACTAGGGTCATAAGAATTGTGTGGACCACCACTGTCTGTGTCTTCCTGTTTTTCTAGGGAGTTATCGGGGTTGCGTTCTGCCTGCCTCTGCAATGGCTTTGACTTGTCCAGCTCCATCCTGTTTGGCAGTGACCAGCTTCATCAAGTTCTGGCTGCACACATTAACCACTCCTTGATGCTTTTCTTGAGCTCATTGCAGGACAAACAGGCAAGATTGCAGTCAGGATGCAAGAAGAGTGAGGCAGCATGGTACTGCCAGTGTTAAATGAACTCTCGCATTTAGCACATGGCTGTCAGCTGGATCAGATTGTCTGTGTTCTGGCAGTGCATCACCAGGATGCTGATCGTCTCATCTTAACACGAGGTTCTTTCTGATTTCTTTCAAGAATTATCCAAACACCACCTCAAACAGTTTTGGAATTTCTTTGTCTTTGTTTCCCAGAATTTGGAAGAGTTCATCTAGTATCTCTGTTAGGTAATCCAGCAGGTTAAAATCTGGCACAGGTTCCAGAACCAGGATCCAAGAGATGATGAACTGCCAGGCCTACTGGTTGTTGGACCAAATCCTCTCCGGCAACAAAAGATTGGAGCCTACTATGTCAAACTTGTTTTTCTCAATCACAATGTTCTTTTAAAAAGGAAGGGTAGGAGCTCAGATTTGCTTTTCATATTGTGTGTGATCAGCAGCCAATTTAGCCCATCAAAAAGAATGTTGAGTGTGGCTGCACGGTGCCTGGGGCGACCTTGATGAAGTTTTAGATGTACTAAGCTCCAGTTTAGTAGCGCAGTCCGCTGTCTGTGTTATTGAAGCAGGTCAGCATCAGATCAATCAAATTCTTCATGTAGAACCCTGAGTTCCTATTCAGTGGCATAGAGCTGGTGATCAAAACAATGGGCCCCTTCTAGCTGTGGGGATGCTAAGACAGGGCAAACTCCTGGGGCAGAGGTGATCTGCCCTGTGTTCTGGGCCATGAACTCCTAGACGACCTTTTAGATCTCCAGTGCTGCTACCTTCTTCTTTTCGCACAACTTGTCAATGAGGACTCACATGATGTTGGGTGTGATTGGTGTGAAGTCTTTCTCCAAGTTCATGGTGTCAGCTCACAGCACACCCGCAATCCCTCTCAGCGACAGCTTCCATCTTCCTCTGTGAGTCCCCAGTCTCTCTTCATTTTTTTTTTTAGACAAAGTTTCACTCTGTCACCAGGCTGGAGTGCAGTGGTGCGATCTTGGCTCACTGCAACCTCTGCCTCCTGAGACAAGCAATTCTTCTGCCTCAGCCTCCTGAGTAGATGGGACTACAGGTGTATACCACCATGCCCAGCTAATTTTTATATTTTTAGTAGAGACGGGGTTTCACCATGTTGGCCAGGATGGTCTCAATCTCTTGACCTTGTCATCTGCCTGCCTCAGCCTCCTAAAGTGCTGGGATTACAGGCTTGAGACCCCGCACCCGGCGCGACTCTTCCTTTTTTTATAAAAGTTGTTTCATCAGAATGCATATGTCCCTCTTTGGTTTCTCCTGCCTTGAGCTTTATAACAATGAAATAATTATGTATATCATCTGCTATTTGTTTTTAAAAATTCAACATTATGTTACTCTGAGTTGTTTATGTTGATTTGTGTAGTTCATTTATTTTCACTACAAATACATTGTGTGAACCTAACAAAATTTTTTTATCCATACACCTGTTGATGAACTTCTGGTGGATTCATATTTTTCATAAATTTTTGAGAAATCTCACCTGTTATCTCTGCAAATTGCCTCTCATCCATTCTGTCTTTTTCTAGGATTTCAATTAGATAAGTGATGTAGTCCCATTCTATCCATATTCGAAATCTTTCATTCATATTTTTCATAGTTTTCTCTGTACTGTATTTTAGATAATTTCTTCTGATCTATCCTTGCACTCACTAATTCCCACTTTAGCTTTATCTAATGTGCTATTAAACATGATATTTGGGTTTTTAACTATAAAATTGTATTTTCTATTTCTAAAATTTCTATTTGCCCCCCTTTCAAATCTATGCTCATGTTTTTATTACTCTCCTGCAATTTTGTAATTGCATCTTCTATTTTCTTAAACTTTTCATTTGTAGAAATTTCAGATTTTGATTCTTGTAATGTCAATATCTGAAAGATTTTGAAATAAATCAGTTACTTGTTTTTTCTGTAAACTCACTCACTGTTTTTTTTTTTTTTTTTTTTTTGCATGTCTGGGGATCTTTGATTGAGAGCTCATGTCTGTTTGATCTTAATTTGTGAGAATCTTGGATACCTCTATGCAACCATAACATGTTGTGAGTGTTCAGCTTCTCCTATTAGAGCAGATTGTATTCATGTCTCTCTGCTGTTGAAACCTAAGACTCTGCACAGTACCAACCTCTTCTTTCCTTCATTAAATAAGCATTTCATTATTTAGGAGAAGATTACTGACTGAGACTACTCTAGGTTTTTCCTAGAGTCCTTTTATAATATAAGAGTCTAAGTTTCAGGTACCCTTCCTTGAAGTTAAATCAAGATTGTTTCCTGATGCAAGGAAAAGTATCAGTCTGAAACTACTTAAACTTTTCTCTAGAGCCTCTGGCTAATACAAGAGCCCTGGGTTCAGTACTGCTTCCTTAAGACTTGCTCAAGACTTTCCTGATAAAAATGCTAATATTGGCATTTACCTTCAGAAAGCTCCTCAGTTCTCATTTGAACCCAATCCAAGTTTAGCAAACAGATTTTTTTCCCACAGAAGGATGGCCTTGGTAATTTCCCTTACGTATACTGTGACCTTGCAATATATAGAAAACTAGGTTTTTATCATGGATCTGGTTGCTTTGTAGGAGGAAGGTTCTTTGGGCTATTTTGGGGCCATGATACTGTACATGGACTTGGATTTTGCATTTTAAGTAAGTTCTTCTCCATATTTTACATATGCATACCAAAATATGAGAATCAGTGGTATAGACTAGGCATGAAAATGAATGGCCTCTTCCAGCAATGGTGAATGTTCCAGTCTGACAGAGCCCCAGCCTGTGTAGGAGTACATTAAATTGAAAATGTTGATTAGATTCAGAGGCTTGATGGACTTTAAATGTAATCCTAAGGAATTTGAAATTTTTCTGGCTATGGAAAGTAACTGAAGTGTTGTAAACAGAATAATTATATTTAAAATTTGTGTTCTAGAAAGATAAGTTGGCTTAAAGAAAATAGAGACTAAAGGCATAGAAACCAGTTTGAAGTGTTTCTTAACTTTGGCTTCATGTTAAAATTACCTTGCAAACTTTAAAAAATACTGATTTCAGGGCACAGAACTAAATCAGTGATTGTATTGTGCAACAATGGTTGTGAACCACTGAGCTAAAAGTCTACATGAGATTTGATGAGGAACATGGCAGCGAGAACCGAGAAGTGAGGCACGCTGAGGAATCATGAACAGGACTTTGTGACTGATTACACATGAGAGGGCAGGATAAGTTAAAGATGACTCCACGCCCATACACTAAAGCTGTTATCAAGCAAGGTGTGGTGGCTCACACTTGTAATCCCAGCACTTTCGGAGGCCAAAGCAGGTGGATTACTGGATCACGAGGTCAGGAGATGGAGACCATTCTGGCTAACATAGTGAAACCTCATCTCTACTAAAAATACAAAAAAATTAGCCAGGTGTGGTAGTACATACCTGTAATCCCAGCTACTTGGGAGGCTGAGGCAGGAGAATTGTATGAACTTGGGAGGCGGAGGTTGCAGT
The DNA here is from genome assembly GCF_047675955.1 of Chlorocebus sabaeus. Taxonomy (NCBI): domain Eukaryota; kingdom Metazoa; phylum Chordata; class Mammalia; order Primates; family Cercopithecidae; genus Chlorocebus; species Chlorocebus sabaeus. The sequence continues at coordinate 5,117,052 of NC_132927.1, forward strand.
GAGCCGAGATCGTCCACTGCATTTCAGCCTGGGCAACAGAGCAAGACTCCGTCTCAAAAAAATAAAAAAAAAATTAAAGAAAAGATAAAAAGAATTTCTTATGCCTGGACTATGTTTAACACTTCAATCATGACTTGATTATCTTGGGGAGAACTTTGTAATTCCCCTTCTCTCTCAAGAAATATAGTCATACTCAGTTTATCTGTTTTTCGTTGTGTGAGTTTAGCTAGCACTTCCAGTCTGATGTTTAGTAAGACTAGTGAAAGAAGACATACTTGTTTTGTTCCTATCTTTGGAAGAAAATAACTCATTTCTTACCACTGTGCTGTTAGCCATAGTTTCTTTTGTGTGCATCTGTCTACGTTCCTTATAAAGTTGAGGAAGTTACCCTCTATTTCTATTTTGCTAAGACTTAAAAAAATCATGAATGGGTGTTGGCCTTCAAAAAATGCTTTTTCTACATGTATTTAAAATTTTTGAAATAGTATGGGTTATAAGTGTAGTTTTTTCTAACATGAATATATTGTGTAGTGTTGCAGTCTAGGCTATTAGTGTAACCGTCACCTGGATAGTATACATTGTACCCGTTAGGCAATTTCTCATCCTTCATCCTCCTCCCACCTTTCTGAGTCTCCAGTGCCTATAATTCCACTTTTCATGTCTGTATGTACACATTATTGAGTTCCCTTATATGGGGGAACATGATCTGAATGTATTAATAAGATTATAATAGGATTTTTCTTCTCTAGCTTATTAAGGTAGATTACAGTTATTGATTTTCAAATGTTGAACCAGCCTTGCATACATGAAAGAAATCCCACTTGTTTGTAGTGTATGATTCTCTTTACATATTGTTGGATTTGATTTGTTAATATTTGACAATTTTTGTATTTATGTTCATGAGAGTTAATGCTCTATAGTTTTCCTTTCTTGCAATGTCTTTGTCTTGTTTTGGTGTTAGAATAATGCTGGTCTCATAGAGTGAGTTAGGAAGTTTCCTTTACTTGTATTTTTTTTTGGAAGAGATTTTAGAGAACTGGCATTATTTCTTCCTGAAATGTTTGGTAGAATTCACTGATGAAACCAGCTGAACCTGGTGATTTTTGTTAAGGAAGGTTACTAATTGTTGATTCAATGTCTTTAATAGATATAGAACATTCCATTTATTTATTTTTTCCTTCTGTAAATTTTGATAGATTCTGTCTGTCCAGGAATTGGTTCATTTTATCTAAGTTATCAAATATGTGGGCTCAGAGTTGCTCATAATATTTCTTTATATCTATATCCATGGTAATTATGTCCATGTCCAAGTAATGATGGCCCATTCTTTTTTCTTGCTTAGCCTGGCTAGAAATTTATCAATTTTGTTTATATTTTTCAAAGAACCAAACAAAAATTTTGTTTTTCTGATTTTCTGTATTAATTTTTGTTTTTAATTTTTTTGTTGATTTATGCTCTAATTTTTGTTGTTTCCTGCTACCTGCTTTGGATTTAATTTGCTCCTCTTTTTCTAGTTTTATTATGTGGAAGCTTAAGTTATTGATTTTAGATATTTCTTCTCTTCCAATGCATGCATTCAGTGCCATAAATTTTCTTCTAAGCATTGCTTTTGCTGAAATCCAAGAATTTCTGTTAGTTGTATTTTTATTTTCATATTTGATTTAATTTTACTATATTCATGTATGCTAAGAAAGTTCAGTCATTTAAAAATTGTATTTCTAGAGCTGATCTGATTTTATTATGTGGTCCTGCCTTTGCTGGGTGTTGAATTTTTTAAAAACTCCTATATTTTATTCAAATATATAAGTGTAGTCTACTCCAATAATTTAATTCATTTTTATAGGTGTATGCTTTGTTTCTGGTTGGTGGAATCTGGTAAATACTATTTGTGTGTGTGTATGTGATCTTGGAGACAAACCTTCCTCCTTATGATGGAGTCTAGGATTATTAGTACAAGTATAGCCAGGCCCTTCTGACTTGGAATTATTTGGATCTTCATTAGATTTGGCCCGGATTCACTGGTCTAATCTTTGTGGACTAGGTCCTGCTGAGTCTCAAGCGGTGTCATTCTTGGGCATTCCTTCAGCCTATGTTATTGAATCCTGCCACTAGTATAACTTCAAATCTAGTCTGTTAGCTTGATCAGGACTTAATGTTTCTCCTTGACTGAACCAAGTTTCATTTCAGTTTTTGCTAGTCCTGTGGACCTTTCCAATTCTATGTCAAAGTCTCCATTCTTCTCCTGGCCTATGATAGCTGCACCATAATCTGTGTTGTAGAGTTACTTTGATTCTCACCACATAGGCCCACTTGTAGGTGTCTAAGTATCAATTTAGCTGTTTTCTTTGTCCCTAAAGGGTTAAAGGAAAGGAAAGGTTAAAGGAAACCCTGAGTACTTTCTATGTTATGCAGCAGCTCAGAACAGCTCCGAGGTATTAGCTCAGGTCTTTACTTCTATGTAATGCTAGCAAGATTTCTTTGTTGGAGTCATCTTAATACTGGCATACTTCCATTTCTTTTTAGACAAGACACTGGACAGAAACTCCAGATAGTTAAGGTGGCTAATGACATCTATATAACCTATAGTTCAGTATTTTGTATAATGATCCTACAGAGTATGTAATACTTTTAAATGTCTTACTGTATGTTTCTCAGTTTATGTAGTATTTCTAATCTTGCCCAAAGAGGAAAGAAGAGGACACATGTCTGAATACCTGCTTTCTCTTGCACTTTCTCCTTCATCTCACAATTCATTTGTGTGAGAAGAGGATGATTTATTTGTAATCCTTCTATGAAGATCTCCTTATATTAACTTATATGGCCAAGTGGGCAGTCCTGTCTTTTAAAAAGCCAAGAGAGAACATTGAAAAATTAATAAAAACCTTCTCTTTCTCTTACTGTATTCATTTCAAACCTACTTTAAAACTTGAAAATAGCTTTTAAACACATTTTGAAATTAAAATTTTATTTTAGATATCATCAGCTGAAGCTCTTTCTTTCTCTATGCATTTCTGTTATTAAAGCTTTTATTTCTCATTGCTATTTTTCTGTTTCTCTCTCTTTTCTCCTTCCTGCAGATGGGCTGCCTTGATTCTGCTGGAAAGAGATCATCTGCAGAAAAGTACAAAAGAAAAGAGCATATTAAAATATATTTTTTAAAAAACAACCCCATAGTTTAAGCAGGCAAAATAAATACTAAAATTTATGTTCTCTGGATGTCATTGGTCCCCTAGACATTCTATGGAGAGAGTGAGAGGAAAAGAGAAGTTTTGGACATGTCATCACATATTTTTATGTGGTGAACTCATGATTTTTATTCTGTAGCATAGACTTAGATTATCTCACTGTGACCCACCATGCTTTACGCTAGAAAACAAAGGAAATAATGACATAGACGAATGGGCTGCAAGATTAAGAGCAGCATTAGGTTTTTCTTTCTTTTTTTATTATATTTTAAGTTCTGGGGTACATGTGCAGAACGTGCAGTTTTGTTACATAGGTATACATGTGCCATGGTGGTTTGCTGCACCCATCCACCCATCACCTACATTAGGTATTTCTCCTAATGCTATCCCTCCCCTAGGCCCCACTCCAACCCACAACAGATCCCAGTGTGTGATGTTACCCTCCCTGTGTCCATGTGTTCTCATTGTTCAGCTCCCACTTAATGAGTGAGGACATGTGGTGTTTGGTTTTCTGTATTTGTGTTAGTTTGCTGAGAATGATGGTTTCCAGCTTCATCCATGTCCCTGCAAAGGACATGAACTCATCCTTTTTTATGGCTGCATAGTATTCCATGTGTGTATGTGCCACATTTTCCTTATCCAGTCTATCATTGATGGGCATTTAGGTTGGTTCCAAGTCTTTGCTATCGTGAACAGTGCTTCAATAAACATATGTGTGCATGTGTCTTTATAGTACAACAATTTATAATCCTTTGGGTATATACCCAGTGGACCTATAATGGGATTGCAGGGTCAAATGGTATTTTTAGTTCTAGATCCTTGAGAAATTGCCACACGGTCTTCCACAATGGTTGAACTAATTTACACTCCCACCAACAGTGTAATGCGTTCGTATTTCTCCATATCCTCTCCAGCATCTGTTGTTTCCTGACTTCTTAATGATCGCCATTCTAACTGGCATGAGATGGTATCTCATTGTGGTTTTGATTTGCATTTCTCTAATGACTACTGATGATGAGTTTTTTTCATGTTTGTTGGCTGCATAAATGTCTTCTTTTGAAAAGTGTTTGTTCATATCCTTTGCCTACTTTTTGATGGGGTTGTGTTTTGTTGTTGTTGTTTTTTCCTTGTAAATTTAAGTTCTTTGTGGATTCTGGAAATTAGCCTCCACTTTTTCTCCCATTCTGTAGGTTGCCTGTTCACTCTGATGGTAGTTTCTTTTGCCGTGCAGAAGCTCTTTAGTTTAATTACGTCCCATTTGTCAATTTTGGCTTTTGTTGCCATTGCTTTTGGTGTTTTACACATGAAGTCTTTGCCCATGCCTGTGGTCTGAATGGTATTACCTAGGTTTTCTTCTATGACTTTTTTATGGTTTTAGGTCTTATGTTTAAGTCTTTAATCCATCTTGAGTTAATTTTTGTATAAGGTGTAAGGAAGGGGTCCAGTTTCAGTTTTCTGCATATGGCTAGTCAGTTTTGCTAACACCATTTATTAAACACTGTCTCTAAATGATTTCTCTTAAAAAACAGAAACAAAAAAAAAAACTCAGAAAGGGAAAGAAAGCCATTTGTCTATCAATTTATATGGAACATGGGAGCAGACATAGTGGTTACAAACACATTATGGAGATGGAAGATTTGGGTTTGAATCTTAGCTTTGCTACTCACAAAATGTGTCACCTTAGACAAGTTATTTTCTCTGTTTGTACTTCAGTTTTCTCATCTGAAAAATTGAGACAAGTTAAGAAAATTAAGTGAGCTTAATTTATGTGACACACTTAGAACACAGCCTGGCACATAAGTGTGTATGCACACACACAGACACACACACACACTCATATACCCAGACAGAGCATCTTCAACTTACAATGGTTGACTTAATTTTTCAAAGTTACGATGGTACAAAAGCAATATTCATGCAGTAGAAACTTTACTTTGAGCACCCACATAACCATTTTGTTTTTCACTTTCAGTACAGTAGTCAATAAATTACATGAGATATTCAGCATTTTACTATAAAATAAACATTTTATAATAATAAATATTTCTTATAAAATAAATTAAATGTTGAATATCTCCTGTAATATAAAAGGCTTTGTGTTAGATTATTTTGCCCGACTATTGGCTATGGTAAGTTTTCTGAGCACGTTTAAGGTAGGCTAGGCCAAGCTTTCAGGTTTTGTAGGTCAGGTGTATTAAATGTATTTTTGCCTTAAGTATTTTCAACTTACAATTGGGTTTATTGGGATATAACTCCATCGTAAGTTGAGGAACATCTCTCTCTCTCTCTCTCTCTGTGTGTGTGTGTGTGTATCCATGTTTGCAATGATTATTACTATTGCTGTCATAATGTAACAAGGGATTTGAGGGATTACTAATTGTGACAGCTAAATGCTAAAACTAGCTAAAGGGATTTTTTAAAATGATGCTATTAAAAATTGTGAGACATCTCTTTAATCTTTTGTTGTATAAATTTGGTTTATTTTAACTAGTAGAAAGAATTCAGACTAAAATCCCTCTGGGTACGGTGCTCATATTTTCTTTATTTCAGTTACTTAAGGCATCCTGTTTACAGCACTGTGTACTCAATGATAGTATAATTTAAAGAATAGAGCACAACAACTCCGCACAGGTTTGTAGTTTGCAATCCTAGATTTTAACTCTACTATTTACCTAATCTTTGAAAAGGTGCTTAATCTCACTGAGGCCCACATTTCTTATCTATAAAATTGGAATAGCAAAAGACTCTACTTCCTAGAACCTTTTTAAAAATTAAGTGATTTAACATTCATAAAGCTCCAAGGAAGTACATGTTCATTTTATCTACAACACTAATTCTGCTAATAGCAGAAATTTTAATAGAGTTTATCACAGACAACCTGTCAAATGTTAGTTTTCAAAATATTGCTCTCCAAAGTCAGAGTTTGAAGAAAGCTACAGAAATTGAATGGAAAATTATTAGATCCATATTTACAAATTCAGTAAAACAGCTGCCATACAGTTATGTAGTTTGTTTCCATAATGTAGTCTTCACATGGCCCATTTTACCTGCGTGTTAAGGAAATGCCCTTAGAGACCAGATCAACTTTTCGTATTTAGCTTCCTAAAGCAGGAGCTTAGCCCAGCTGGCATTCTGGGACTCCTTCCATCTTTGGTTTGACTTGATGATTCAGGGAAGTACATGCTGTTCTTGCATCAGAAGTAGCAGTGTTAATTTTTTTTTATGCCAAATACTTTAGCAGGAGCTCAGGCTGAGTTCCCTAGATGATAGCTTATTGCAAAGTCATCGAAGCAGCTGGTGGAAATGTCCACGCTGAGCCCTTTGAGACCTGTGCCTTTGCAAAACATTCTGAGTTTTTCTGTATTTCAGAGGAGCAAGTAACATGGTAGAAAACTACCAGCGAATCTTCTTTCGTTTTCACTGGCTTGTAGGAACTCCACGGATAGCTCTGTAGCATCCTAGATTAAAATTGACTATATAGTTTTTCATCTCAGGAGCACTGTTGAGAATGCAAGGGGCCATGGTTGATAATTAAGTTGGGACAATAGATTTAAACCGAGACTGTCTTGAGACAATCAGATTATATGGTCACTCTACTAGACTACAGTTCCTGATCCGATTATTCCTTTATATAGACCTTCTATTTCAAACTTGAATAGCCCTGTTCCTCTACCTTCTGTTTTCTGTGCAAGAATGCATGTCCCAATAGCCTATAATTAGTTATTGCTTTCCTGCTACGGCCTTAGTTTTGCTATTGCAAAAGAGTATTAACAGTTCATGGTTCTCATCAGCTAGTCAAAACAGTTCCCTCATTTTAAAAACAGTGCTATGAACATCTTCCAGTAGCAATCCTAATCATTTATTTATTCCACAAGTATTTACTGAGTGCTTATTATGAGGCAAGAGCTGCTTTACGTGCAGGGAAACAATAGTGCAAATGACTGATAGTGTGCTCGCTTTATGGAGCTTACATTCTAGTGGGTAGACAGAATATACAATATAGAATAAAACACATTTTGGCTAGTGAAAATTATGATGTAGACAATAACACAGGGATGATGACTTGGGGGAAGGGAACCACTTGAGATGGGCTGGTCTCTGAAGGCCTGAGAGAGAAGGAGCCAGATATATAGGTATAATTGTCTGGGAGAAGAGTGTTCTAGGAAGGGCAAACAGTAAATGCAAAGGTACTCGGGTAGGAGTGATCTCAATGTACTAAATAAATAGAAGAGAACGTGTGGAACAGTGCTGAGGGGTTAGATCTTGTATGACTGTGTAGGTCATGATATGGAATCTGACGGTTTTAACTCTAATTGCAGTAGAAATCTGTCTAACAGTTTTAAGCATGTGAATATCAGAATCTGATTTACAGTCTCTAAGAAAATCACTCTAGTTGTCAGGGGGAGAATACATTGTAAGGGATAAGAGTATAGGGTGATTAGGTGAGATACTGTTGTAGTAACCCTAGCAAAAGGCTTGAACTAGGTTGGTAGCAGTGCAGAGGATAACAAGTGGTCACATTCAAGACATATTTTGCAAATAATGCTTACAGGAACTGCTGCTGATTGGATGTGAGTATTGAGGAAAGGAAGAAATGAGGACTCAAATTTTTAGTTCGAGTGACTGCAGTGGCAGCTAAGATGGGGAAGGAGGTATGACTGTGCATGCGCATGCATGTCTGCCGGAGGGAAGTCCAGGCCTCTTAGAATATATTTCCACTTCTACACCCATCTATAGTCTCAGAGGAGATGTTTCTATCCTAGTCTCTTACAAAACTTAATATAAAAGAGGGGAATTGGCTGGCCAGGGTGGCTCACACCTGTAATCCCAGCATTTTGGGAGGCTGAGGCGGGTGCATCATGAAGTCAGGAGTTTGAGATCAGCCTGGCCAACATAGTAAAACCCCGTCTCTACTAAAAATACAAATATTATCTGGGCATAGTGGTGTGGGCCTGTAGTCCCAGCTACTTGGGAGGCGGAGGCAGGAGAATCACTTGAACTTGGGAGGTGGAGGTTGCAGTGAGCCAAGATCTCGCCACTGCACTCCAGCCTGGGCAACAGAGTGAGACTCCATCTCAAAAAAAAGAAAAAAAGGAATCTACTACCCATGTGTTTTTTCCCATTCAAGCATTTTCACCTTTTTTCTGTTTCAGAGATGTCTGATTTCTTTATCTCTACAATTGTACTACAGTCTTTGTGATTCAAACCGGTTGATTGTTAACTAAACAAAAATTTATGTAGTCTGTCTCTGTCTCTGTTTCTTTCTCTCTCTCATAAACACACACACACACACACGCACAGACATATCCTTTGATTCTTCCATATGTCTTCATTCACAAGTATTGAGGATTGTTTCCTCAGATCATCTCTCAGGTTTGCTGTTTTCAGAGTCAATACACAACTATTTGAATCAAAAATAACCTCTGTTGTTTAATTCAGTAGTCTAAAACCAATCTTGTGCCCAATCATTTTTTTCCAAAGCTTATATACGAGTATTAACATAAACTCTGTCCATTATTCTGTTCATAATGCTTCTTCAGCACTTTCTTGCTTACTTTCAGTGCTTTCTACATGAGAACTTCTCAACCCTACCCTGGTAAACACAATCTCATATTCATTCTCATCTTCCTGACTAGGTAAGTCTAATTTGTTAGGTGTGGCAATATGACCGTGAAAAACCACAAGGGCAGCATTTCCTGCAGTTAGGTGGCACAGTATGGTTCGAGGTATAAAAGGAAGTCACAGGGTGTCTTTCATAAAAGCTCCTCAAAAGGGAATGAGAAAATAACACAGTCATATCTTGCTCTTTCCTTTTCTTTTTGCCTGGAATTCAGTCCCAGCGCTGTATTGTGGGTTGAAGACGTATTGTGATTATGAGTTCTAGAGCTTCACATTATGAATCATGGAGCAGAAAGAGGGAAGGAACCTGGGACATTGATGATATTTTGGAATTCTTGATTCATAGCTCTCAGGGCTGAAACTGTTTCTAGCTGATGTGTGTGCTTTAAACATCATCTGTCATCTGGCGATCCGCTCCTGCTCATTTCATAAATGGATTCTTTTTCTTCTATATGGAATCATTAGAGTAGGCAAACAAGTTTTTTTCATTCTCTGAGAATACTACCTGTGTTTCTGCTTGTGAGCCTTGACATATGCCATTGTTGTTTGCCTGTACATTTCCATCACTAGATGGAGAAATCAGGAGGGTGGGCACAGTGTGTGTATCTTTTGTGTATCAAAGAAGCCCTGAGCCTCTGAGGATAGTGCCTTGCACATTGGAGACATTCAAAATTTGTTGAATGACGTTTAATTCCCCTCTGGTGAGCTTATTTAGTCCCTATCCTTCCCATCAAATAGTAATTACTTCAAAATCTGGCTTAAAACTTTTTTTTTCCCTGGAGAGTTTTCCATGATTAATCCCACCTGATTCTAATTGTGCTTCAACTTGGCATTTTATTGGTACTCATATAACTCTGGTTAATAAAAGTGTTCAGCTAAGTCTTGATGTATATTTTCGTTCTCCAATACATATTAAAATGCGTTGTGGACAGGTATCTGGCACTGCACCCACCTTTTATGGACAATTCCTATATAATATCTACATAGTATCCTATTATGAAATAGGAGCATAATAAATATTGTTGATTACATAAAACTGAGAGAAAGTTACTTGGGCAAATCTCCTACCTGATGTTATAATTTTCTCCCCAAAGGAATAGCTTCCTGTAAGAAGACTCAATTAGATAAACACATTTTTAATTTATAAACAAATAGTTCAACAAAAATAACAATCTGTGATTTGGACATAATGGGATAGTTTCATTCTAAGTAAGTACCATATCCATGGTATTATTATTTGTTATTACGAGATAAATGTATACGTAGGCTGGGTGTGATGACTCACACCTGTAATCCCAGCACTTTGGGAGGCCAAGGTGGGCGGATCACGAGGTCAGGAGTTTGAGACCAGCCTGGCCAACATAGTGAAAGCCTGTCTCTCCTAAAAATACAAGAAATTAGCCAGGCGTGGTGGTGGGCGCCTGTAATCCCAGCTAGTTGGGAGGCTGAGGCAGGAGAATCACTTGAACCCGGGAGGTGGAGGTTGCAGTAAGCTGAGATCACGCCATTGCACTCCAGCCCGGGTGATGGTGCGATATTCCATTTAAAAAAAAAAAAAAAAAAGTATAAGTATACCCATGTAAATATTGCCAAGGCGGGTGGATCACCTGAGGTCAGCAATTCGAGACCAGCCTGACCAACATGGTGAAACCCTGTCTCTACTAAAAATACAAACTTAGCCAGGCATGGTGGCCGACGCCTGTAATCCCAGCTACTCAGGAAGCTGAGGCAAGAGAATCACTTGAACCCGGGAGGCAAAGGTTGCAATAAGCTGAGATCATGCCATTGCACTGCAGCTGGGTGACAAGAACTAAACTCCCGCCTCAAATAAATAAATAAATAAATCCCAAGGCTCATCACCTACACTGATGACATTTATATTAATTGGAATGTATATTCTTTGGATGAAGACTAAAATAACTGTATAGCATCATGTGTTTGATATTGAATAAAAGAACTTTAAAAACAGTGGAAGAATGAGAACAAGCTGAAAAAGCAAAAATAGTTCATTTTGTTCAGGGTATGTGCAAAATACACTATGATCGGCAATAGTCTTTATTCACAGACAATTAATCATTAACTTATTTTAACTTTCTGAAGTTACTTGAACTAAGGGCAGCTACGGCTTTTAGTACGTTACAGTACATATCCAATTCACTGGTTTGAATGTGTTTCAATGAAAAGGTGTAGTACAATGCAGAATAAAGGAAATTGACGGAACAAAGCATCATTTCCACTTAACAAAAATCTAAAGGTTAAACAGATGAGAACTAAAGACTTGAATTCATTTCCCAGAACAGTGCTTTATTACCAAAATAAACTTGAGACCACCACTTAACTGCAAAGTGAAGTCAACAAAGATGTTTGATAGTCATTAATCATCCTAAATAAACAGTAGTTTTAAGTGTTTGATTGACACTGTTAGCATAAATTGTGTCCTTCTTTTAAAAATATGCCTCTGATTTTTATCATACACCTACATAATATAATTTAATACCTACCACTCTAGAATTTAACATCTGAGAGCAGACATTGATAGGAAACATTTTCTAGCCCTAAGAAGAGTCCTAAGTAACCATGAGGATGTTTTGTGGATGTTCTAGTTTGAATGTGAAAAAAAATGTTATTTTGTCCTTTAAGAGGCTCTTAGCAATTTGAAACATTTGGTTATTTTTAACTGACTAAAGCTACATAGAGGCAGCTTCAAAGTTTGTTTAAACAAACTGTATCTGCCTTGGTCTCTTTCTTAGTATACATTTCCATGGTAAATATAAGACTATGCTGCATACTTACTCAAATCAAATAGTTACATGATTGAAACTTTTTATTTTCACATGCAGTCTTTAATGAATGATATGAATTGATTAATACTGTCTCATAAATCTATAGCAATCATATATTTTATAGCATTCTTTTTATATCCATATTCATGTTCACGAATGTTTCATAGGATTCTAAACTTTATATATTTACCACAAAAAAGGCTTAGACTTTTATCCTTTCCCCCCTAAAATATCTATATAGGAGTATATAGATATTTATATATATAGGAGTAATATATATAGTAATATATTATATATATAGTAATATATATATACTCCTTATATATATAGGAGTAATGTGAAATTGCTTACTATTCTGTTTTTTATTCTTATTCATCTTATATTTCATTAAAGGCACAATATAGTATGTGCAAGAATTTGTAACTGCAATGTGATACTAATCTGAAAAGCTATCAACATCATTGCCGTAAGTGCCAAGAATTAGTATAATCTGCTAAGATGCCATATATTGGCTATTTATGTCCTGAAAGTTTCAGTTAATTTAATTTAGTGCATATTTACTGAACACTCAATATGTGTTTAATGTGGGTTAAAAGTTAAACAAGACATCCTGTCCTCAGGATGCTACCATCTAGCCAGTAAAACATAAATCTCCACAAGTCTACCAGCTCTTGAAATCACAAGACTTTGGCAAGAAATATCAAGGTGTAAAGTCTATAGAGTATCGAATTCTTATTTTGACTTAGCCATCAATTATTTGTCCATGAAGTTTTCCTCAATTTTATTCTATGTGATAAAAATAATGTTTGTTCTCAAAAACCTTAAAATATTAATCAAGATGTATAAGGTTCTTGTACTTAGTACACTGAATATTTTAAGAATAGGGGTCAACATCAGGCCGGGTGCCGTTGCTTACACCGTAATCCCAGCACTTTGGGAGGCCGAGGCGGGCGGATCACAAGGTCAGAATTTCTAGACCAGTCTGACCACCATGGTGACACCCCTTCTCTACTAAAAATCCAAAAATTGGCCGGACGTGGTGGCGCGTGCCTGTAATCACAGCTACTAAGGAGGCCGAGGCAGGACAATCTCTTGAACCCGGGAGGCGGAGGTAGAAGTGAGCCGAGATCGTGCATTTGCACTCCAGCCTGGGCACCAGAGCGACACTCCCTCTCAAAAGAAAATTAAAAAAGAATAGGGGTCAACATCAAATAACATATATTGAGCTCACTGGAAAAAAATGCTATTGATTCACAAATCATGCATATCATTATGTTTACAAGTCACTATTATATGCCTTATGTTACTATTTTTAAAATGCAGGTTAACTAATATATGCCATAATAATGCAAATCACTGCTACCCACCGTAGAAGACTAGAAGGCTGTCTACCATTTGACAAAAATTATTTTTATTAAATCAAGGTAGTAGGGAAATCCTCACTAAAAAGTTAACAAAGACTTTAAGCTCTAAAAAAAATAGAAACATAATTAGGTTGCCATTATTTATGTAAATGTGGTATGATAGGAAAGCTCAAGGAATGAAAAAACAGCAGGGAATGCAACTTAACCAACCTTAAAATATCTATGATATATTGTTTTTAATGAATAACATGGCTTTTATTGTATTATCAAAATTGAGCGCAAATGTTGTGGCTATTCAGTAAAAATAAGTGGCTGCCATTGCAACATACACATTTCATGGAGTATGTGTTACTTCATAATTAAAAGTGCCATAAAGCACTTACAGCACTAACATTATTTTAAGGGAACACATTGGAAGGAGATGGCCATGTTAACAATTATTTTGTTATAGTCCTATCATGCAAATATCTTTTTCCTTACGTTTATTTGAAATTCCATAGTTAACTTTGTTGATGGAAAACATGAGGCAAAAGGTTCTGTTTGTGGAAATAGAAAGGAGTGTACATGAGGGGCAGAGTGTGTTTTGCTTGGCAGTTCTTTTGCTACCATTTTGTTTTTGTTTTTACTGCTTGAGGGCAGCAAATTGGCAGGTGCAAATAAGACTCTAGCTTGTTTCATACTGTATTTACAATCAGTTATTATGGGTTAAAATGTCTGTGGTGCATAGGGAATTAGGCACACAACTTCTGTTAAGAGTAAAGGAAGCTTAATGCCTAATTTCCAATGGGGCAAACATGTACTTCTTCAGCCTACTCTTGCAATAATTTCCAGTATTTATAAAGCGTATATTATGGATTATTAGGGATTTTTCTGTTTGTGTCTTATTTTTTACTTACATAAAGTTTGAAATTTTGAATGTACACATTTATATACATATTTGTATCTAAAATTCTAATACAGCATATAATTCCCCATAATAACAAAAACTGGAAGATAATGAATAAACATTCCTCCGCAATGAACTTGAGAGAAGAAGGAAGAGGGAGAGGAGAAGGAAAGAGAAAGAGGTTTCTCAATGTTAAATATTATTTGTTTTATAGTATCTGGATAGCATATTGCACTTTAATTTTTGAAAATAGCAAATAGATATTTGCCTATCTAATTTGATGTGAAACAGAATTGTTTTATAATATACTTTGCACTTCACTGTGATTTACATGTAGCACATGGCAAATCATGTGTCAGACACACAGCAACCACTAGCAAATATAGCTTAATGTCACATGATGACACAGAAAACAAAGGTTATAATATTTGTGCAAATATTGCTTTTTAGCAAGGAATTTTCATGCCAATCAAAGGAGAGTAAGAATACTTATATAAAACATTTAGAGTGGGTATTTCCACAAAACGCTACTCTGTAGCAACTTTTTTGAGAGCTCCTGGAACAGGGCTCCCCGTTTCTGTATTTTCTCTGTGCATTCAGACAAAGAACCAAGACAATCTTGACTTAGAGGAAGAAGAGTGGAAAAGAATTATAGGAGGGGAGTATGAAATAAATAATAAATAAACAAGCGACTGTTGAATAAAACAATTAGTTTTGCCGCAGGCTTCTGCAGTAGCTTATGAATTCTTACCAGCCTTAGTTTACAGCTGTAACTTTAGGATATAATAGGAGATTGAATCTTATACAGGCAATGAAACAGATGATCAAATTCACAAGGGATTGTGTCAGGCTTTTTCCAGTACTAAAGAAACATATTAATCCTTGTCACTGTTTTCAGAAACGCTGTGACAGAAATAAACCTGTACTGTAACTTGGCCCTTTTAATGAGCTTCTGGAGTGTGGGCTTTCCACTCAGCACCTGAAAAACACAACAAAACACCTTTTATATTAAAGATGTGAGGTTTGCTGCTGGCTAAATTTGTACACAGAAGTCTATAAACCAGTGCTCAGCCAGCTGGGAAGCAAGAAAGCAAATTCAGATTCTGCCATGAACTTCACAGACCAATTATCTACTTGGAATCATGGGAGTTTAACAAACAAATACCAGCCCCTGCTGAGCCTTTTCAGGCCAGCAGCTTATGGGTGATTCAGTTGCATCCGAGGCTTTTAGACTGATCAATTCTTAATCACAAAGCGCAAAAATTATTCTCAGACTCATGTCAGTTTCTTTGGACACCTTTGTTAACAATCTGCTTCAAATCATTTTTTTTAAAAGAAACTGCAGACACTGTTTTTATTGACTCCCCACTTGTAAAATGTTTATAGCTTGTTAATTTATATTTACCCCTTTACTTTTGCCTGCAAATCAACATCACTTAGCACAGTTTGGTTACACTTTGTCCAAAGGAAATTACAGAAGCCTGCTATGGGGCTAAAATGAAGGAAAGCTGCGGAAAATCAATACACTGCTGATTAAACAGATCGTAGCAAATTCACGGCTGTATGCTACAGCATGGAGACATCAGTGTGATGCCTATCTAGCAGTTAATGTGCTTTCAGTCAGGTGAAGAAAATTTCAGAATAAGGCAAGATCACCCAGAAAAACAAGAACTACCTTACACAAGAATGCATGTGTTTATGTGAAACCTACGTTTTGTATAAGGTAGCATTCCACATGGGGAATTAATGGGATACATTTATTTTAAGAAATAAAATGGTGTTATATCTTTATTATGTCGTTTACCCTGAGTATTGTGAAAGAAAACAACAACATTGCAAAATCATTTCTATTTGGTACCACAAGTCAAGTTGTTTTATCTTTTTATGGAATCTTAGGTTTATCAACATTTTCTTGTATAATTTCTATTTGACAATTTGGGAATAGTCAAAATAACTGAAAGAATATTTGTAGAGGATATCCAAAAGTAATCATGATAGCCAATGAAAATAATCTAAGAAACTCAGAAAGAATCATTTTATTTCCCATTTTAGAGTAGAAAAATGAACATGAAATAAATCAGGTATAAAAAGAAAACGTAGTTCATGCATAATTAATTTTTTACAAAATGTGCTGGGAATGCATAATATTAACACAGCACAGTTATAAAGACAAACATTTGTTTTCTGAATCACAGACAAAGACAAGCATTTGGGTTACAAGGATGATTTGAGGTATCCTGGCTAAAGCAAAGGTACTCTGAGTTAAAGCATAAACTCTCATTTCCATGCTACCCAGTTCTTAGGTCCTTCAAACTTAATGCTTTGAGAACGGTAGGAAAATGAACATGTCCTGAAGCTGGTTAAGAGGTGGTACCTCCTTCAGTCCAACTTGAAGGACTGCATTGCATTGTACTGAGTGTGAAATAAGGAAAAACAACAAAAAAGTTTAAACACAATTTAAAAAAAAATACAATAAGAGTAATTTTTATCTCAACATCTCGTTAAGCTTCTTACTTGACAAAAATATTTATCCATTTATGTGTTATCTCTTTACCAAGAGTTTTGTGTTTCGTTTTTTAACTTAATACACTGAAGGAAAGTTTGCAGCTATATTTATCATTGTTCATTCAAGATAACTATGACTTTGATATGTTATGGTATTCTGGCAGATAAGTTTTCGTAGTAAATTCTTCTACTAAAAAAAATACTTGAGAAAATTATGTTCTATACACAAGAGCCAACTTAAGTCTCAATCTCTGTTGTTTTTAATTCTCTCTTTTTCCAAATATCAAAGTCTTTCAAATGGTAACATGGTTAAGTTCTTTGCCAAATTTCATGTGTTAAAACGAAGGTGTTTTTGAGTCATCAAAGCTTATAAAAAGACCTTTAACAAGTAAACAGCTTTTCTCCTTTTTTTTTTTTAAACTGGAAGATGTGGTATAAGAAAACACATTCATGGACACCATATGTGAACCAAGTTTCATACCAAGATTTTGAGATTTTTGAGAATTCCTAGAAAATGAGGGATTTAAATTTATAGTTTTAAGAGGTCCAGTCAGTAACACTATTTTCATATGTATCTATCTGTATGTGTATATATGAATATAGGTACTATATATGTATATATAAATCTCAAAGTGTTATGCTTTGATTATTCTATATAAAATACTTGTTAATCTTGTTTAGGAAGAAAAACTGGACTAGGTCTTCAATAGTTCAGGAACCTGAAAAATAATCATTATTTCAGTATTTTTAAAATAATATCACTTTCTTGTATTATGATAAACTATCAAGTTTTTTCACATGTAAGATTAAAAAAAAGAGATCACTCATACTTAACAAAATAGTGTTTTGTAACACTAGAAGGGTAAAGCAATGGATATCAATGGAAATTTAAAAATGGTTTAGAAAATGTAGAAAAATATCTATATTTTAAATTCTTATATGTTTGCTAGGTTAATTGTGTTCTTGTGGATGTACTTTCAGATTTTTTTCTTTGTGGCATCAAAGAAAACCTAAATTGAAGTGACATATTGGAATAGAAGGAGATAATGGAAGAAGGAAAGGCTGAATAATGTGAGTATAAACTTCCAAGCAAAAATTATTTTTTAAGTCTTACAATAGATGTACATATTTTTCTATTTTTATAGTTTAATAACTTAACATTGGTTGTTTGTAAACATACTTTACTGAAAATCTATACACTCTATAATTCTGAGAGTTGGCAGGGGTTTGAATACTCTTTGGTAGAAACCCACTTTTTCTTATTAATACATGGTAATTTATCACCATTAAGTATATGATCCCTCTGGGAAAAAAAGCTGATGCACATTGCTCTCTAGACTATAATTTCAATGTTCATGATATTAATCTTTAATTAAATTATAGTTATTTTAGAAATGTATATCCTTAATTAAATTATACCATGCATATAAAGAAGAAATGACTATGTCACGATTAAAACATGTTTAAAAATATACTACTGAATTTTGAATGCTGTCTGTCATCTCCAAAGTATGACTAACTAGGCTTCAGAAATGACTACAAAGTCAACTGAAAAATTGCCAAGTAAGACTGGCTCTTTAAAGAACTGTGCATTAAAATTTTGGACAGTTTCTCAATTAAATCTAAATATACTTCTTATATACAGTATTACATTTTTAAATTAATTGCCATACTCCCATTTGTTAAAGAATTTCACTCCATGGGAAAAGCAAAGTCTCACTAGACGTGAATTTTACACTGCGCTAGATCAATCCCAATACCAGTAAATGGATATTATTAAACAGCATGGGGTAGTGCAAACTGGGAAAGAAAACTTGTAGTGTGCTGCCTTTGAGCAGACCTGGCTTGCATGCTGTGACAGGGCAATTGTCGACATGCTTTTTCATGCCAATCTGCAGCTTTTTCAACTCTAGATGCTATGGCAACCAGGGTTTAACAGACTAAGCAGCTAACAAGCTTCCCTGATGGAATTGTCTGGTTGTGTGATTGCCTTGTCTTAGGGAAAATATAAAATAGAATGAAGACGCTTGTGGACATTTGTCAAACTGATTATAATTTGGACAGTTGAATCATAATTGTCTGTTGTGTACCGTACAGTAGTGACATGCTATTTTCCACGTTCCTTGCAGAGCACACCATTGCATTCCCGCATAGGCTATGCTTCCCTTGGGAACAATGGGTCCTGGTTGCTGTGGGTTTGGTGCAACATGGCAGTCCACATCGCACGCCAGATCATCTGGGAAAGAAAAGAACAAGGAATAGTTCTAATTTTTTTCTGTTTGAAAAGTCTTGTGTTTGATTTGAGCTATATTGGTATGAAATATAATGAATACAAGTTGATGTGAAAAGATATTTCTCTTTTATAAAATGTTCATGTTCATAGGGTAAGTTGTAAATCAAAATATGCAGGTGAATTAATTTGTTATTTATGATTGGGCATAATTTTAGTTCTTTGGGAATATTGATTTTTTAAATTTGCAACCACTTAAACATGTATTTGTGTCACCAATCATATGCATAATTTAAAACACTGAGAAAATAATCAAGCTTCTCTGATGGAATGGTCTCGTTTTAATATTGCCTTGTCCTATTGAAAATGAATAGAAGATACTCTCTTTATCATTTTAAATGATTAAAAGCCTACTAATAAAATTTAGGACTCTTTAAGCAGTCAAAGGCATTGTGTTTTCAAGATCATTTTATACCAAACTTTTAGTTTTTGCTTAGAAGGGATATATCTTTTAAAAAATTAAAATAATAAAAAATTCCAATGAAAAGTGAATTATTATTTTTTAAAATCTGGGTTCCATTTTACAGGCAGACATTTAAAAAACGAACTATTTTGCAAGACAACCTCACTAATTATAGAATATAGATTTTATAGGTTGTCATGAAACATATTATTTTGTACTTTCAAAAACATCTGTGTTATGTCTTGAAGATAAAACTTGATATTTTTAGAAGGCTCAGAACTGGTGGAAGGTTGTTAAGTTGATGGTAACAAGATTTTAGCTAGTGCTTGGCCTCACGGAAAGGGTACACATAATTCCGTTAGTACACTCATCTGGACCACATCTCACCAACCACAGAGTTCTGCTGTTTTTTTATTTTTTATTTTGAAATACTTATTTGACATACTTATTTAAATTTTGAAGCACTTCAAATTGGCGTCCTTGATTTGAGACAGTAGAATAGACCATTGTCCACATTGCCTTTTTAAAAAAAAATCATCAAAATCATATGCAATGATTTATGTCTAGATGGTGCGATTCCTAAAGCAGGCCCATTTCTAGTTTGAGAGATCTATTTATTTTCATAAACAGGTCTCAGAGTGAGAACAATGTCTTCTATGATGAGTGGCAAACACGGCAAGGGTAAGAAATGAATTGGGAACATGGTGCTCACTGCATAAAGAACAACTTCTAGACTAGGATGTAAAAAACCTATTGCAGAGTTATAGTGTACCAAAATTAATAACCTAGGCATCACTGCCAAGAAAACTTTATTCGATATTAACATTAATAATTTTTCACAAAATAGCTTTTAGTCACTGGGCTACCAGGTCTTCTCTTCTACTTCTATTTTAATTTTGAAATTAGCCTTCTTTATTGGGTACCTCTGTGCCTGTCACTTTCCTGTTGTTAGCTGGTGTTACACCAGAGAAATCTTTGCTCCTTCTATTTCCTTGAAGAATATAACTTTTCCCCTACCCTTCAGGGAGCTTAACTGAGTCATATGCTATTTTAATATCATTTGAAGTTAAGGAAAAGCATATATTTTCAATCATAATGTGGAGTCTCAGTTTTCTTCTGAGTATCAAGACTACAGATTAGGAGAACAGAGATGAGGGATTCTGCCTTTGAATTCATTGAAACTCCTTTTTATTCAATGGACTCAAGCTTAGAATGTGATAAATAGTAACTACTTTGGAGTTTAAAGAGCTATACCTGAAAGCAAAGGAATACTTTAAGTCACCATAGAACAGAGGTGAAAGTCAGGGTGCTTTATATTAGTTCAATGATGATTTTCCAGAGTATAAGAAAATTATAGTTGAAGGTGCAAGTATTTTCCTTCTTGTTTAAGAACTGAAAGCAAATAAGAAAGGGTATTTATTCAGTTACTAAAGAAAATTTCAGCAAATATGGGAGGCCGCCATGCCTTTGTGAAACATTTTGCTTTACACTCATTATTTGAAATTATTATTTATCATCTAAAATAGTCAAATACTGATAACCCCACGTTACAGCTTAGAATACAAAAGAAACCATGAGTTTATGGGATTACTCAAGAAGTTGTCAAATTATTAAAAGAGGCAAACGTGAGTCTTAACCTTTCCTTTTTAAAAAACTTCCCATATTTATAATTTTTTTATTTGTCAAGACATGTCATACTTTATTATTTCTGTCACATTAAAATCAATTCTCCATTTTGAAGGGCTCCATAAAGCTACACCATCCATAACATCTCCTGCAGTGGCTTTTCAGTGAAAACATCTCATCATACCCTTATTGAGATGGAATTAAAGTACTACATTACTTCATTTACAATGGGACTATTATATGGAAGTCATTAACATTTTAGTACAAATTAGTTTCTAGCATTATCATCTTGATAATATTACCAAAGTTCTACTTGGAATTGGACAGAGGGCTATGTCTGAATCCCCGCTTGGCCATAGACTTCTGCACAAAATTCATATCATGAGGGATCTGGGGGAATCTTCCTGAGAAAGAAGAGAATGGCATCAATAATGGTGGTGTGCCATCTCCCTCAAATGGCTTACGAGTCTCTGATTTCTGTGAGGTGAGCAGAGATAAAGTGAAACCCCTTCCTGGAAACAACTGAAGCTCTTCCTTGAGAATGCCAGAAGATGAACTTTGAGGAAAAGATGAAGTGTAAAATTAAATAAGCCCTTGCAACAATTTGAGTATTTGTGTATGTGTGACCATTCTTATGGTCACAGGCAGGTGAAAAGGTGTTGTTTAGAGTTTGACTGATTTTTCCCTAAGCTGTAGTTGGACTGGGCTGATACTTAGATTACTGGACCTCCATCAACCAGAAGAGACTACTACTACATTGCCAAAAGTTGTGACTTTAAAAATTTCCCTGCTTAAGTTCCATATTTTCTCAGTGACAATGCATATTTTAAGCTGATTTTGTTTTTGTGTAAAGTTCTCAGTTGAACCAAGCTTTCTAAAAAAAAAAAAAAAAAAAGTATGAAAAAAAAGTGTTATTTTCCCCTAGTTTAGAGTAATTGCTCCTAGGATGTCTCCAAGTTTTCATGGCTACACAGTGCTCCTCAGCCTCCTGGCAGGTTCTCTTAAGAACAGAAACTTCAACCCCTGTGGAAGGTTGCACAGATCACTGGAACTAAGTGATGGGGCAACGAATCGAAAATCCAGGCAAGGCATAGCACATTTGGAGTGATCCTGCCAGAGATGACAGGAGGGTGGGGAACATTGAAGGGAGAAAACTAGAGACACAGGGTGTGTGATCCCTCTGGGCAAGGCCACGGTAGTCACTATAAGTCTTTCTTTTTCCCCCGAAGGCTTTCTATTCTATTCAAATTGGCCGCAACATGAATAACAGAGTAACAATTACACATCCACAAACAGGTTCAGAGATATTGAAGTCCGTTTTTGACATCTAGCTCTGAAATTTACCTACCCACAACACTGGGCTTCCTCCTGACATTCTTCTTCCTTTTAAGTGTCTAGGGGTTGAAAATAAAATCTTTTCTTACAGCCAGGGGTTGTGGCATGCCCCCATTGTTCTAGCTACTTGGGAGGATGAGGGGAGGATCCGCTGAGCCCAGGAGTTTGAGGCTGCAGTGAGCGATGATCATGCCACTGCACTCCAGCCCGAGTGACAGGGCAAGACCTCGTGTCTAATACACTAAAATAACTCAGAAAGAATAACACATAAAAAGCACAGGAAATTACTTTAAAATATGTATAATTTTAATAATGGTATTTTCTTTTAACTTTCAGAACTCTTTTTTCTCCAAAGAACAAAAACAAAAAGAATGTAGCAATAATAGTAATAGTAATAGTAATAATCATGTTAGTGAAAAAAGCAAATGTCTGTTTAATACTATATTGCAGGTTCGCATTTGTTTTGCTGTTTTAATTTATTTAATCTTCTCAACAACCCTGAAAGATAAGTACTATTATTTGTATTATACAGATGGTAAGACTGAGGCACAGAAAACTTACTGATTTGCTTGATTTTACACTTCTAAGAAGTTTAGAACCAGTAGTTTAACCCAGGCTATCTTACTTCCAAATAAAAACTCTTTGGCCGGGTGCGGTGGCTCACACCTGTAATCCCAGCACTTTGGGAGACCAAGGTGGGTGGATCACCTGAGGTCAGGAGTTCAAGACCAGCCTGGGCAACATGGTGAAACCCCGTCTCTACTAAAAATACAAAAAAATTAGCTGGGTGTGGTGGCACATTCCTGTAATCCCAGCTACTGGGGAGGCTGAGGCAGGAGAATTGCATCTCTATTTGCAAATAAGGAGACTGAGGTGTAAAGAAACTTTCACAAAAAAGTAGTAACTAGAAATGAGATTCTAACCAAGGTGTACCTAAATCCGCATCTTTCTCTTAAGGTTTATTTCAAAACCTAAGTTATTTTCTACTGTAGAAATCAAAAATTGTGAAAATAAAAATTTAAATCTTTCTACAATATTATTTGTGGGAAAAAATGGAATAAGTTATGCTATTCGTGGTCGTATGGAGGTTGCATAAATTCCAGTCTTTGAAGAAGTTATTTGAGAATGTGTGTGGTCTTTTTCAGCACTTCAACTCATAGTGCTCCATATCTACCTCGTATTAAGGGTGACAATGTATACATAACAGATTTTTTAAAAAGTAATTTCTTTTACTATGGACTGATTTTGCTTTGGAGTCCAAGTAATGTTAACGAACAAAAGAAGTTTTAGTTTTTCAGCTATAGATAGTTCATCTCTTCCAGTGTAAAACAGTTGTGGAGAGTGTAAAGTATTTACTATATTCTTTGATACTTATTTCTTCAGAAGATGGAGCCTGATTCTCTTCCCTTGAGGTAGGCTTAGTGACTTGCTTCGAACAAAAGGAATGTGGTGAAATTGACAACGTGTATCTTCTGAAATTAAAACAGAAAAGCACTGTAGTTTCCTCTTTGTGCTTTCTCTGTATTATTCCTTTGAAGAAAGCCAAGTGCCATGTCATGAGCATACTCAAAAAGCCCTATAGAGAGGCCCATGTGGCAAGGAACTGAGGCCTCTACCCAATAACTAGTGAGGAAGTGAGGCCTCCTGCCAACAGCCATGTGAATGAGTTTTAAAGCAGATGTTGAAGCCTCAATTAAGCCTTCAGATGATAGAAGCCCTGGCTAAAATCTTACCTGCCATTCCATGTAAAACCCGGAGCCAGAACCACTAAGCTAAGCCGTTCCTGAATTCCTGACCTATAGATATTTGAGAAAATAAATGTTGTTGTTATAAGTCACTGAGTTTGGAGGTAATTTGTTGCACAGGAACACGTAATTAATACAGAAGTCTTTGTCAGCTAATATCCAGTCAATTCCAAAATCGAAATCCCTAACAGGGTTAGTTCTTCCAATATTCCTCAGAGGGTCTTTCTTTTCTTACCTCCTTTTCAAGTTGGTATATGGCTACAGAGGAAAGCTTATGATGGAGGTGTTTTGAACTGTCTTCTGGTTATTCTTCATGGAATGAGAGGACTCGCATTCCACTTGGACTCTTTTCTTTTTTCACTGAAGTCCACTGAGGGATTTCTCTCATTTGAACATCATCCTGGAATCTGCACCTGTTGATTATTAACTTGGCCATTGCTTCCGGTCATAAAATACTTGCAGCCTATAGTCTTTGCTGTGGCCCCACTTCTCCTTTTATCGATTTGTGTTTCCAGCAGTTGTGCATGTGGAACTTTGGATGTCATTCATAACAGGTATGGGCCCCAAGGAATCTGATGCTCCACCACCACCACAGATTATTATTAATTTGTGACTCTTGAGGCACCATACTCTTCGGTGCTGTGTTTTATGTGGAGTTTCTCTAAGGTCTTTACAGTTTTTCTTGGCTACCTGAGGACCAAGGAACAAATTCGTTCACTGGGAATCTCTCAAAATTTTGTTTATTATAATTACAAAATATTGGAAGCAGCCTCAATATCCATATATAGAAAAGTCATTAAATAAGCTATGGCACACAATTGAGTGCTATGTATATTTTCGGAATGTATTGTTATATGAAAAAAGCAAAATCCAAAACCATCTATACTATGTGAGTGTTCATCTAAGAAAGGAGGAGGTAGAACATAATATGTATTGCTCATTTGTGGAAAAGAACTATAAGAAGGATAAAAGAGAAACCAATGAGATTAGTTACATATCAGGGGCGGGTGGGAAAGAGGTGAACGCAATGGAAGGGAAATGGAAACACGGTACAGGGTTGGAGGAGAAACAACATTTTTTGAATGTATGTCTGTATAGCTCTTATTTTAAAACCATGGTATTACTTCACATACTACTACTCCTTGTATTCTCCCCCAGTTTAACATGACAGGGTTCATTTTAGTCTTTTCCCATGCTCATTTGTAACCTCATTCTCTGACAGTCAGAAACAGGGCTCTTGTTATTTACATTATATTTACTTACTTGTTTGAGTGATAGAGGAATCTCAAAAGCCCACAGGAACAAGATTTAAAGAACTCCCAATGGTAATAGCTGGACCAATTTGGAACAACTTAAATAATGCTAGATTTGGATTATGACTCATAGAATAAAGATCATTACTTCATATAGATATAAATATATAAATGAAAAAGTAAATTAGTGGGAGAGAAGGCACAGGCCCCTTTTGTAGTAGAATATAAATTAATAATGTGGAAGGAATGCCGAAAATAAAATCACTACTGAGCAAATACCACAGAAATACATGTCATATCTATCTGTCTGTATATATATTGTTCAAACCATCAGCAGATGGTAAAATTCATGAGTGACGAGAAACAGGATATTTACACAGTTTCAAAGTATTTTCTCACAAGATATTTATTAATTGTGAAGGGAAAATATTAGCATTACAATAGAGAAACCTGGTAGACAATATTTAGTCAAGTGATTAGCATTAACATTACTAGCAATGAGATATTATGACATCATATGTCTCATGATATGATGTACTGAGAATGGCATTACATCACTTCAGTTTTATTTTTGCCAAAAAATAATAACCACAATCTAATTATGAGAAAATGTCAGATTGACACAAATTGAGGGATATTCTAAAAAATATCTGGTATGAACTCTTCAAAAGCGTCAGAAGCATGAAAGACAAAGCAATACTAAGGAACTGACACAGATCAAGGGCCCTAGAGGGATATGATAACTAAATGCAATATGAAATCTTGGATCAGATCTTAGATCATAAGAAAGGATATTAATGGAAAACTGGCAAAATTCTAATATGGTCTGTATATTAGTTGATGATATGGTATCATTGTTAATCTCCTAGTTTTATTTATTCAATTTTCAGAGAGGGTCTTACTCTATAGCCCAGGCTAGACTGCAGTGACACAATCATGGCTCACTGCAGCCTTGACCTCCCAGGTTTGAGTGATCCTCCCATCTTAGTCTCCTAAGTAACTGGGACCACAGGCACATGCCCCCATGCCTGGCTAATTTTTGTATTTTTAGTAGAGACGGGTATCGCCATGTTGCCCAGGCTGGTCTCAAACTCCTGGACTTAAGTGATCTGCCCGCCTTAGCCTCTCAAAGTGCTAGGAGTACAGGTGTGAGCCACCACACCTAGCTTAATCTCCTGGTTTTAATAATTGCACTACAGTTACAAAAGATATGAGCATTATGGGAAGCAGGTGAAGGAGGTACAAGAATTATCTGTAGTATTTTGCAACTCTTCTGTAAGTCCAAAATTGTTCTTAGAAAATTGAAACACATGCACACATGTTTATTGCAGCGCTATTCACAATAGCGAAGACTTGGAACCAACCCAAATGTCCATCAGTGATAGACTGGATTAAGAAAATGTGGCACATATACACCATGGAATACTATGCAGCCGCAAAAAAGGATGAGTTCATGTCCTTTGCAGGGGCATGGATGAAGCTGGAAACCATCATTCCCAGCAAACTAACGCAAGGTCAAAAAACCAAACACCACATGTTCTCACCCATAGGTGGGAATTGAACAATGAGAACACTTGGACACAGAGTAGGGAACATCACACACTGGGGCCTGTTGTGGGGTGGGGGAAGAGGGGAGGGATAGCATTAGGGGATATACCTAATGTAAATGACAAGTTAATGGGTGCAGCACATCAACATGGCACATGTGTACATATGTAACAAACCTGCACGTTGTGCACATGTACCCTAGAACTTAAAGTATAATTTTAAAAAATTGAAAAAAAAAACTTGGCAAAAGTGGAACTCGAATGAATTTGCCTGTCTAAAATAACTCAAGTGTTTTAAGAATACAACTCAATTTGTATCAAGGTTAGTTAGTTCCAGTGGTTTGAAAAAATATATTGTATCAATTGAAGTCATTAATAATTTCAAACTAGTGTTCTGAATATAATCAAATAAATACTCTATGCACCCTTCACCCCGCACCCCCCCCCCCCCCCCACACACACACACACTGCATAATGTATCATTCTCAGCTTTCCATTCTTTGGAGAAGGGAGAATGTTAAGAAAGGACAGTGATGATTGACCTCATGCCATTCCGTTAATTCTGTCTGTCCTTTGTAGTTTCTTCCCCTATGGGTGAAAGAGATTTCTATTTCCCCATCTGGAAGGAACTCATACTGTTTGTACCCTTCTCCCTCCTCAAGCAGCATAACTTTAACCTTTACTGGGAATAAAATACCAGAAATGTGGAAGGGCAAAAAATTCAGATGATTACTAACTCAAGATGCACAGACACTTAAAAATATTATTCCTGGAACACTTACAGACAGCTGAAGATATTTTAATACCTGACTATCCTCTCAACTTTGTTCCCAGAAGTTTAACTTTTTTTTTTTCCTGCTTACATTGGAGGCAAGTTTGATATCTTATACATCATTTGTATCCCCATAACATATTAACAAACACCAACAAGTCAATGCATATTATGGTGATGATTTGAAGTACATTCACCACAAATCATTGAGTATAGTATTAAAGAAATGTGGGGCAATAGCAAAGGCATGGAATCAATCTAGGTGCCCATCAGTGGTGGAGTGAATTAAGGAATTGTGGTACATAGACTGGGCACTGTGGCTCACACCTATAATCCCAGCACTTTGGGAGGTGAGATGGGTGGATCACTTCAGGTCAGGAGTTCAAGACTAACCTGGCTAACATGGTGAAACCCCATGTCTACTAAAAATACAAAAAAAAAAAACAAAAAAAAAACACCAAAAAAAACAAAATTAGCTGGGTGTGGGGCACGCACCTGTAATGCCAGCTTCTCCAGAGACTGAGGCGGGAGAATCGCTGGAACCCAGGAGGCAGAGGTTGCAGTGAGCCGAGATCATGCCACTGCACTCCAGCCTGGGTGACTGAGTGAGACTCCATCTAAACAAACAAACAAACAAACAAAAAAACCCCAAGAAACTGTGGTACATATACACCCTGGAATACTATGCAGCCATAAAAAAAGAATAAAATCACGTCTTTTGCAGCAACATGGATGCAGCTAGAGACCATTATCCTAAGCAAACTAATGGAAAAACAGAAAATCAAATATCATCTCTTCTCACTTATAAGTGGGAGCTTAACATTGGGTACCCATGGACGTAAAGATGGAAAAAATAGAAACTGGGGAATACAAGACAGGGGAGGGAAGGATGTGGGGCAAGGCTTGAAAAACCACATATTGGGTATTATGCCCCTACCTGGGTGATGGGTTCAATTGTACTCCAAACTTCAGCATCACGCAATATATCTTTGAAACAAATCTGCACATGTACCCTCTCAATCTAAAATAAAAGTTGGAAAAAAATGTGGAGGAGTGATCTATGAATAGCAAGGTCTATGATTCTCCTTCCTGCCAAAAAGGTTTGTCAATCGTATGAAAAAGTTTGTCTATAGGTAACTTTAAGTTTGCCACTTTTCCTTTCAGTACCAAAAATGTTTTCAGCTATAGAAAATCATCACAAACAACATCTACTTGAAGCTCATACATATTATAAATAACTATAGGATCTATGGAAGATTGAAACCTGTGTTGGAATTTGAGAGCATCTGATTGAAAATGCTATTCATGACCTAAACCTTCATGCTTCAAAAAATTCTTGAAGAAAACCCAATTTCCAGTGGTGCATGGTGGCTCACACCTGTAATCCCAGCACTTTGGGAGACCGAAGTGGGCAGATGACTTGAGACCAGAAATTTGCGAACAGCCTGGCCAACATGGTGAAACCCTGTCTCTACTAAAAATACAAAAATTATCTAGGCATGGTGGCGCACACCTGTAATCCCTGCTACTTGAGAGGCTGAGGCAGGAGAATTGCTTGAACCCCAGAGGCAGAGGTTGCAGTGAGCTGAGATTGTGCCACTGTACTCCAGCCTGGGTGACAGAGTGAGACTCTGTCAAAAACAAAAACAGACAAAAAATTCACTATTTCTATCATGAGAATCCTATCTCCCTCATATGAAATGTGAACAATTTAAAGACATTTAAAAAAACTGATATGGGATCCAAAGGTGAGTAACAAATGGTGTAATATATGTGAAGATTTAATAATAGAATATAGCTCATACAATATTAGAGCTATTTGAAAAATCAAAGCCTCAGAGTCAAAGGTATAGGTAATAGAATGTAGTTCATACAATATTAGAGCTACTTGAAAAATCAAAGCCTATAGTCAAAGGTATTTTGGCTGGTATAGGAAAGTAAATTCTGAAAATGTTTACCTAGAAAATATAAGGATATAATTTTCTAATTTTTATGTGCACTTAATTATATTTTTAAAACTATTATTTCTGTTTATGTGCTGACATGCTAAGAATGAACTTGTATTTTTTTACAGGATTATGTTTCAATCTTATTGAAAATTCTATATTCGTACTGAACAAAAATGGTAAACTGATTTAATTCAGTAGAAAAAGGAGGATACTTCATCTTGAAGGTGTCAGCTGCTTTTACAAACAGCCTTGAGTACATTGCTATTTTTAAATTTTCTTGTATTTACTGTTTATCTGTGGATGAGCAATTGCATTTTTTTTCAATTTTCATTATTTTAGAGTTGCAGATTACAGTCAAAATACCACTTTGGGCCCATTTAATTGAGGATAAATAGTTACAATTGGGATAGTTATTCTATTTCAAAAGGCAAAACAATTAACTTGTTAATTTCTTGTGAAATTCTTTTGCCAAATTATGTTTGGTCATTCTAGAGAAAAGAAAAAACAAAAGGCATTACTGGGTATTCGCCGCGTACAATAATAACAATGCCAAACCCAGAACCATTATTATCTGCTCCGTTAACTAAAAGACACAATCCCTGTATCTTTTATCTGGTAGCCAACTGAATGCTCATTGAATAGTATCTTCTTATTAAGTATTGAAATATAAATTTTCTATTACTATGTTTATAAACTCCAACTTAGGAAAAGATGTGTTGTCACAGTTTTGAAGTAACAATCTAAAGTGGAGTTATGATTAAATTAAAAGGGGACACGTCTGGGTGAAAGCAGAGTTGGAAAAAACAATGATTCGGCGTGTCGCTAGCATACACAACAAGTGTACCTGTGTGTCTCTTGATCAAAGAACTTATACTAAAAATGGAAACAAATATTAAAAATATGGCTTATATAACATAATGTTAATAGCTAATATGTACTAAGAGCTTACTCTGTGACAGCCTTTTAAGTCCTTTACATACATTTTCTTACTTTTTTTTCATATAGGACTAATATAACACGAAGCTGCTTTCAAAGAGTTCTCTGAAACAAACCCATTCACTTCATATTTTTTTCTTACTGTTAATATAAGTAGTCATATATTTATCTTTTCAATGTAATTCTTTTATATGATGGGTGTTTTTAAAGTTATACACTCTTTATTGGGAATCAGACTCTAGTATTCCGTGAATCTGCTTAAGATTGAATTCATCCTTATATTCCTAAAATTTTTGTTTGAAAAGTACATGAATTTGCACGTTCAAGGTAAATAAGTTCCCAAAATAAACTTTACTTAGCATATTAAAAAAACAAATGAAAGCTTAATGGATAAACCAAAATAAAACAACATCGATATCTTCATTTGCAATAATAGCAAGAACAGAGGAAATGTGCTTTATATTCCTGAAACTCCTTTAACTTTTACAAGGCTTAGTCATCCTGCTTCAAACTTGAAGAGTTTGTGTTTTTTCTTCTGTTAAAGTATGCCCCTGATTCACAGACAAAATAAACTCCCTGTGGCTGAGGTGCTCAAAGTTAAAACAGAACCCTATGGCTATAGCCGGGTGAGCCAGCAGTCACATAATCTATGTGCTCAGGAAGATGTAAAAGTATCACAGAATCTCCCTTCTACAGTCAATCCAAACTAGTTTCTGTTGGTGCTGCTAGAAACTCCTTCCCCTCATTTGAAACATGTATAGGAGGGAGACTTCTGGTTTTGGGCCTGGAAACCAACCAATCAAGGTTCACCTGCTCCAGCTGTTCGGGGCTCAGTTTTATCAACTAATCAGTGCTCAGCTGTACTGCCTAATCAGAAGTCAGCTGTGCCAACCAATCAGAACTAAGCAAGCTTCAATCCTTCATTTGCATAACGGGACCTGATTAGGAACCTGGTTGGGAACTTTTGCTCTAACATCCCATGGCTCTCTTAGTTCTCTAAAATGCATTTTTGTTTTTACCTAGAAAGCTGTGTCTCCTGGCTTGCAAATTGTTCACTAGAAAAACTCTTTCCTCCAAATTCCTGTTGAGAGAACTTTTGGTCACACTTCGCTTGTGATGTTTGTGTAAGCTTCTGTTTCATTGTTATTATATATCTTATATATTTTATAAATGTATTTGCAGCTGTAAGCAACAATTATTGGTTTTAACTTTAAAGCTTTCTTCTGTGGTAAGATACACAATTGTACAATTTATAATTTGAAAATAGTTTTGTGATATTATAAATATCAAAACTTGTCTTTCAAATAAGATTATTTCCCTGTACTATCTCCTTAACTCAGTAAATTATTTCCTAGTTTGTAGATACCCCAAAGTGTACCGAGTTAAGTAGATTTCTGAGTTACTCTGATAAAGAATAGACTTAATAGGAGATAAAGCAAATTATGGTAAAAATTATAACCAGCTTGTGTGGAGTACTTAATATGTGCCAGGCACTGGTCAAAGCACTTAAGATTAAACCTAATCTTCTGTGGTAGTTAATATCATCGTCATCCCCATCTTGTAAATAAGGAAAAGAATTTAGAAAGGTCAAGTTATTTCCCAAGGCCAGACACAACGAAAACATTAAAGCAGCCTTCAAAACTAGGTATTCTGGCTTTAGAATACACGTTGAAATATTAACATGTGCTGAATATAGTCAAGATAAAAGTCATCCTAGGGCTGAGATAAGATATGCTAGTCAAGTTACTACCTATAGAAAGTCTTAGCTTGTTAACTGTGATGTGAGGGGCAACTTAAAACTGTGGGTAGATTCTAACAGGGTTGAATATTTATTTCTAAGGAGGTGTATTCATCCCAAATAGAGATACTTTTCCTTTCAGTAGACAAAAGCATTGAAGCAGCTATTCAAAATGACAGTTTCAGTGAAATGGAACTTGGATAGGCTGGGAGGAGTGACTTAGCAAACTCCAGAGATGCAGGATCATGTTTATTTAGTGCATAGGGTATTTCAGAAATCAAAATCTGCATTATTCTTCAGATTTGGGTCAGCCTGCTTTTAGACCAGACCAATCAAACCAATGGGGAATCTTTGGAGGACATTTTCAATAAATTAATTCTGGACAAATTTCTTGAAAATAGTATAGTGTCTAGAGTTGTATTTTAAAAAGTATAACACTATGCTAGTATTTGCCTCATGTAATTTTCCTGCTCAAATTGGCATATTTCGCTCTTTAAGGTTTCTTGCCTAAAACTAGTTGATGTGCATCTGAATAATACAAACACTTCAAAATGTAATTTGTTTACATTAATATTTCATGCAATGCAGGTGTGTATAAAAAGTTACCAAAGAAAACTAAGTTAGCAATGTGTTTTAAGGATTAG
This sequence comes from Chlorocebus sabaeus, assembly GCF_047675955.1. Classification (NCBI taxonomy): domain Eukaryota; kingdom Metazoa; phylum Chordata; class Mammalia; order Primates; family Cercopithecidae; genus Chlorocebus; species Chlorocebus sabaeus. The sequence continues at coordinate 5,149,632 of NC_132927.1, forward strand.
GGATTGAAGAACATGGTAAATATCCATGGAAAGTTCCTAGTTATATGCACTTAAAAATTACTATAGAGGCCAGGCTCGGTGGCTCACGCCTGTAATCCCAGCACTTTGGGAGGCCGAGACGGGTGGATCACGAGGTCAGGAGATCGAGACCATCCTGGCTAACACGGTGAAACCCCGTCTCTACTAAAAATACAAAAAATTAGCCGGGCGCGGTGGGGGGCGCCTGTATTCCCAGCTACTCGGGAGGCTAAGACAGGAGAATGGCGGGAACCCGGGAGGCAGAGCTTGCAGTGAGCCGAGATTGCGCCACTGCACTCCAGCCTGGGTGACAGAGCGAGACTCCATCTCAAAAAAAAGAAAAAGAAAAAAAAAATTACAGTAGAATCCCCCAGTAGGGTAGTCTAATCTCCAGGTATTGGCTTTGGGCTTAATTAGGTTATAAATTCAAGTTTTTGCCCTGCAGCCCAAATGTCTGATCTACTTCCCTTTTGAGAGCAGGACTAGAAAGAAGCTTCTCATTTGGTTAAATTTAGAAGGTAGTAAATTTATTAGTAATGAAGCATGCACATATTAATAGTGAGAGGAGGGAAGTGGCAACCTACCTAAGGCCTATCTGAGAAAGAGATAATACAAACACGCTTCAAGGACTAAACGCTGAAGGGTCTGAAATACCTTAAAGCCCAATGATAAAGGTAGTATTACGTCTGGCTACTTCTTTGTGAAAATTGGGGCTTACCAATATCCACGCTGTCCCCCAGTAAGTCAGTTTTTCTTTGTTTCTTTTAGTAGGAATTCATTACCACTGCCATTAAATACATTCCTACTAAAAATTAGGGAGACAGACACATATTTTGAGATTGAGATTTTAAAGTGTTTGCATTTAATGACATTTTAAAATTATAGTTTTATTTACATTTTAAACCTGTCAGTGTCGATTTATTTCTTTGTGTTTTAAAAATTCAGTTATGTTTTCCAAACCTGCAATATTTTATACCAGTTACTAATAAACATGTTAGAAAAGGCAACAGTAAATCAATATTTAATTATTTAAATAGGACTGTTATTAATTTGATACTATATAAAGGCAGAAAGAAATAAATACCTAATATTACCTTCATTTTCTATATTTTCATTACAGATGTGAGTCAATTTTATATTTTAATAAGGATATCTTGAAGTTTGTGACACGTAAGTTTATGATAGAATAGATTTTTTTCTTTTTAATAGAAAATGTGTTTCTTAGTTAATTTTTGTCAAGAAGTGGCTGTTTGATTTTCTAAATCAGAAGTTGATGGGTTCTTCTGGAGTATTCTCTGTGCAAACACTGATAAAAAAAAGTTTGAAATTTAAAATCTAAATTATAAATAGTTAACGCAGGATTGAAAATAGTTAATTTTAATCAATTCAGAGAAACTCAATTAGTCAACAAATGTCCGTGGTGCACACACTATGTTTCAGAAATGAAGCAATGTGTTAGAGACGTGTCCCTGCCTTCATGGAGCTGGCCTTGTAGAATGTCTGTCTATTTGATTTATTTTATCACAGGCATTTCTTCCAGTAGTGGTAAAACAAGGAATTTTATGTCTTATAATATACAACTATTCAATAAATGTCCTGCATTGCATAATGTAAAAGTAGTTGAGACTTTTCAAATTACACTTTTCTTAAGGCATATTGGTGCCATGGAAGACTGAAATTACCTAAGCCTATTACAGAACATTTTACAATATTGAGACAATGGCAGTATTAAAATATACAAATAACATTCTATAAGGATTAAATGTGTGAACTTAATTTACAGCCTTTGAAAATTCAACTTGTTCTTGATTTTCTGAAGCAGCATGGTGTACAATGGTCCCATGTGACATTAATGTGCTCAGTGATAGAGAAGAAGATGATAAATGTGTACTAGGAGAATTTGAGGTGTATTTTGATGATGTGGTCAATTACTTGACCTTTATGAACATTCATGGAATAATTGGTTTTATTTAATAAGTCCATTTATGAAAATTGCCACTGCTGCACATTGGTTCTTATCAGAAGAATTTTTTCTTTGAGAGATGACACATGTTATGTATCAAACTACCAATTAATGTAATTTGTTTAGAGCTGTTTTTCTATGTGTACCATCAAGGCATTCGCTATCAAAGGTGAATGGTAAAGTATTAAGCCAAAAATGTGTTGTGTGGCTATCTCAACAACTTAAACAAAAGGAGTAAGAGAGAACATATGTGTTACATTTACCCAGATATTTCCTTTAACTGAAGCTTTTAAACTAAGATTGATAGAAAACAGTGTTTAGGAAGAAATAATGCATACTGATTTATATAAAATGCTATTCACTGTATTTTTCTTTTTGTATTAGCTTTAATGAATAGATATGCCTTTTTATTTTGTGGTACCCCACCATTAAATGATACCATCATTTTTTTTTTCTGCCTAAATAAATTCAAATTCTTGTCACCTACTAGCTGTACAGGAAGATTTGAAACATTATTCCTAATTGAGATTTTTACTGAATATCTTTTAAAGATAAATTTGTTTTATTCTTTTACCCACTATTTAAAAGGATTTTCACATTTTTATCTTCTAAAGGAATTGTCAATGAGAAGCTAAAACTGCATAGACTATACATTAAAATCACTTTAGTTTTTAAGCTGTCATGAACTGTTTCAAAAAATGCTAAGTTGCTATTGTTTAATGTCTGTCATTTTATAATGCTTTAGAAGTTATCTATCCTGTAAAATTATTAACTGATGCTAAAATTGCCTTGTAAGTATTAGGACAATAGCAATTTTGTAACAGCTGGGACACTGCCAATGTAAGATAAGTACATTTTGCTCTGTAGATTCATAAAGTGCTTTGAAATGGTTTGTAACTGATGGATGGATGCATTTTCTAAGTGTAGAAAGCAATATTTTGTAGAAGGAAATGGCTTGAAAGCTGACACACATGCATGCAAATGCCATTCTCTTCAGTAAGTAATTTGCTTTTTCTTTCAAAAGCATAAATGGCATAGTTAGACACATTATTTTGTATATTGCACATAACAATACAAGATGCACAAAAACAGCAAGTACAAAACATTTCATATTGATAGAAGAACCCATGGCTGTGGTATATGATTAGCATAAATGTATACACACTGAAGTAATGCCTTCAGGATTAAAAAGTAAAACTGAAAAAAAATGGGAAAGTTCTACTAAACTTCAGGAAATGACAACATATATTACGCTTTCCGTCTTTTAATTTAATTTTACTTCTTGATTGGAATACTGTGAATCTCATTTTAATTGGATATATTTTCCTTAAAGCACTATATATTAATTATGTTGCCAGTGTAAGCTTACAAAGCAATCACGTTGTTGTGCATACCTGCTTAGTATGGCTAACAGTTTTCTTTCTTCTTCTTCTTTTTTTTTCTTTTAAATAAAAGTCAACAGCATCTTTCCTACATAAAAAGTGTTTGTATAGGACCGGCTTTTATCCAGTCAAAATTGTTCTGTAACCTAAATTGGATGTTTCAAATCTTTTAAAACATATAGTTGCCAATGTATTTTCAGTATCTAGGAAAAACTGGCTGAGGGTGTGACCAATAAATATTTGTATTAGAAATTTCTCAAAGCATTTGCAAGAAAGACCAAGTTTGAATTGAATGTTTTTCAGAGACACTTGATTTAAAACCATTCTTGGGCCGGGCGTGGTAGCTCATGCCTGTAATCCCAGCACTTTGGGAGGCTGAGGCGGGCAGATCACGAGGTCAGGAGGTTGAGACCAGCCTGGCCAATATGGTGAAACCCCATGTCCACTAAAAATACAAAATTAGCTGGGCATGGTGGCAAATGCCTGTAATCTCAGCTACTCGGGAGGCTGAGGCAGGAGAATTACTTGAACCCAGGAGGCGGAGGTGGCAGCGAGCCAAGTTGCGCCACTGCACTCCAGCCTGGGCGACCGAGAGAGACTCTGTCTCAAAAACAAACAAACAAACAAAAAACACTCTTAGCACCTCTGTACTTGTTGAAGAACACAGACTTTACACCCAGGTTGCTGAGGTTTGAATCCTGATATAAACATGTCTTAGCTGTGTGAACTTAGGCCAGTCTTCTGTTCCCGTTTCCTGTATCAATATAGAGTTGTCTCTATTATTGAAGATACCCTCAGATTCTTCTTGATTTTGACACCTTCTGTGTGAAGCACTTAGACAAACTTCACTCATTAATGGGAATTGAGTAGAAAGAGAAAATCATACCTTCAAACTTAAGTAAAGCATATTACGAGTAAAATAAGTATACTTGTATGATTATGAAATAACTACATTATTTAATGCTTAAAAACTTTGTTTTATTTTATTTATACAATTTCTTATTTTACTTGGCTATACTTTTCACCAGTGGTGAAAGAGTCTGAGATTATACATATAGTTTTAGTTAAAGCTGTTCTACTTGGTGTTTATGATATCACTAGTGCTAATTAGAATAGTTTTCTTTCAAATCCCCTGTGAGAAATCCTCTGTGACAAAGGCATTTTTCTGACTAACTTCATAGCAAATGGGGATCATATAAATTTCATTACTATAAACCCAAAGCTCCTCATAAAGTATCAAAGGCATTAGTGACGTATCTGATTACAGTCTTGGAGATGGGGTCGCATCCTATTTTTTCTGTCATCGGTATGGATTTACTCAGGAATAATGTGCTTTTCTGCTGGTCATCTTTTTTCTCTTGAGGAAATTTCCCCAATAGTGAAAGATGACATTTTTCTCACAGTAGCTTTTTAGACTTTTCATCTCTAAAGCCTGCTACTTACAGGCCAAACTTCTTGGGTATTTATATACCGTAACCAACCATAGGCAGGCTTTTGGCACACTTATCCTATTATTGATACTTTTTATCCTCTATCATTTTCTGAACAAATCTACTAGAACAAGATAAATTTATTCACACCTTTCTTTTTTTTTTTCTTTTGACTTTGAGTCCATGGACTGGAAGTGCCTTTGGAATAAACTGCAAGAACGCAATATAAACCTTTAGCCCATGCTTATATACAACCTTTTACCATGGTGTAAGCAGGCGTTGGTAAGAAGCTTAATGGCAGATGTCCCAGTGGGATAAACTAATTTCACATTCTTCCATCCCTTCTCTTCAAGTCATGTCATACAAATTAATGTTTCTTTTGTATCAGTTGGATAAATAACTCTCTTCTATGGACAACAGGAAGATAAACATTTTTCTATATGCTGTGCATAAGATCTTAATTATAACATATTTGTAGAGCTCTTAACTTGCAAACTGCTCTGTATTTACTTCGAAAACTTAAAAAAAAAAAGTTTTAGGAAATACAGTGCCACAAACAAGAATGGTAAATGACCTCCAACATTAAATAATTTGTAACCAACCTGGTAATTTTACTCAAAAATATATCTTGAAAATGTTTCTTATTAATGCACATGACATGGTTCTACTTCATTCTTTTGGATTGGTGCATGGTGTTTCATAATATGGAAAGGTGATCATTTATTTGCCATACCCATGTTGATGAACAGTCATTCTCATCCTGCTATGAAGAAATACCTGAGACAGAGTAATTTTTTTTAAAAAAGAGGTTTAATTGACTCACTGTTCCACATGGCTGGGGAGGCCTCAGGAAACTTACAATCATGGTGGAAAGCGAAGCAAATATGTCCTTCTTATGGTGGCAGGAGAGAGAAGTGACAAGTAAAAGGGGGAAAAAAACCTTTAAACCATCAGATCTTATGAGAACTCACTCACTATTACAGGAACAGCATGGAGGTAACCACCCCCATGATTCAATTGCCTCTCACCAGTTCCTTCCCGTGACATGTGGGGATTATGGGAACTGCAATTCAAGATTAGATTTGGGTGGGGACACAGCTGAACCATTTCAATGCTACAGTGAGCATCCTCATATACATCCTCTTGTATATAAGTATGGTCTTTTTTTTAGGGAGAATAAAAAAGTTTGCTGAGTCATATAGAGTCTCCCAAATGGAACTTTCAATTTATGCTCTCACACTTAGTGTAATACTGTACTCATTTCCCCATCTTTTGGCCGAACTGAACAAAATCAATGTTTTAATTCCTGCCAACCTGATTTTAGGTTAAGAGAGGTCCTCTTAATGGTTTTATTTCATATTTTCCTGTTTACTATGGGTTTGATCATCTTTCATATATTTATTTGTCATTTATGTTGACTTTTTTGCTAATTTCCTGTTCACAAAAATTTGCATAAGTTCTGTATTGATTATCTTTTTCCTTACTATTTATAGAGTGGCCTATTAAAAATTTTTGAGTGCTGGCATGATGCTGCAAGTGAAAGATTCCACACCTGACTTTATGTGACAGGTCATACTAAAAAGCTCAGTCAACACATTTTTCATACACAAAATTATTAAGAAGAAGAATATTGTATACATTTACCTTCATGCTAAGAATATGTGGTGTATATTAAACATAGATGGATTTTGTGTTCACCTTGAATTCCATTCCTAAAATATCTCATTATGCATATGCAAATATTCCAAAATCTGAAACAAATAAAAATCTGAACCACTTCTGGGCCCAAACATTTTAGATAAAGGATATTCAACCTGTATTCAATTGTAGATCTTTTTTATTTGATTAAATGTCCTTTCAACTTTGGTAAAAATAGGTCCTGTTAAATCATATAGACAGACTTTAATTCGCAAGATAGAATTGAATTCTGTGCCTTTTGAAACTTATCTAAAACATATTTCCATGAAAAATATGTTTGAACATCTAAATGTTTAATATTTACACCCTCCAACCATTTACAAACACTTTAAATTTTGTCTTTCAATTATGCCAGTCTTTTAGAGAGATTTCTGTGTGGATTGAATTCTTTTGGCCACAGTCATCTGAATTGAGCTCAATTATTTTTTTAAAAGTCCCGCAAAAGGTCTTACTTTGATATTATAATTGTAACACCTGTAGAAAGGTTATAGTTTGGTTTATTCTATTACAATTTTAAAGTTTATGATCACCAACATGGGAACTGGTTCCCAAATCTTTCTACCAGAAATAAATATACATTTTCTAAATAATTTCTTGTTAAAAAGTATCCACTGTATAGTTTCTTTCTTTGCATTGGCTGTCACAAAGCTCAGACCAAAATTAATAGCACATCAGAAAATAGGTTCAAAGAAATGATTAACATCCCAAATATATTTCAAGTTTCATAAACTTTATATTTTGTACATTTATTTCCCCTATGATCTAATCTCCTTCCTTGCTTTTAAAATTATGTATATATACAATTATATATAATTATAGTTATATGTAATTATAAATTATGTAAGTTTTTACTAATTAATTTTACATATACATAGACAATCTGCTTTTAAACAGATGTTATGCTGAAATTTTCTATTGTGCTAAAGATTTAAAGCTTTGAGCTCATGTCTAAATTTTATCTGAGATAACATATATAAAAATAGAAAATACCTTTAACTGCCAAATATAAAACATATAAAACAAATGGTAGTTTTCTTGTTCATTTCCCTAGTATACTTATTTATAAAACATTAAGACTATTCAAGTGTAGTAGTGAGAAAGAGGAAAGTGTAGAGCAAAGAATTTAATCTGTAACTAACTGTGAACAATCAACTGAGATAAATCACTACCTCTGGACCAGCCTGTAGTTACTTTTCAATGCCATATTAATAAGAGATTATAAAATGTCCAAGGTTTGTGTTCATCAAAGCTATAAAACTGACTAAAAATTTTATTATAGAGCTTTCTTCCACAAAATACACTGGACCAGTTGCCATTTTTTAAATTAATATTTTTGTAAAAGTATAAAAATCAACATATTCATAAATAATGTTTAAGGTAATGATTTACAGTGATGAGAAATAATTAGATTTTAAAACTGGTTACTGTAGGTAGTTGTGCATTGAATTGTTTCCCACAAAAAGATATATTCATGTCCTGAACCCCAGCACTTATAAATGTGACCTTAATTGGGCATAAGGTCTTTGCAGATATAATCAATTTGAAGTCATACTGGATTGGAATGAGCCCTAATACAATGACTGGTCTCCTTATAAGAAGAGGAAATTTGTCATAGACGCAAGGAGAACACCACGTGACTACAGAGGCAAAGACAGGAGTGATGCTTCTGTAATCTAAGGAATGCTAAGGGTTGCACCAGCTGCTAGAAAGAGGCAAGGCAGGATTGTTCCCTAATGTCTTTGAAGAGAGCATGCGTCAATATCTTGATTTTGGACTTTTAGCCCTCAGAATTGGTAGACAATAAATTTCTGTTGCTATGAGTGATCCAGGTTTGTAGTAATTTGCTGTGGCAGTACTAGAAAACTAATACAGTGGTCATTATATCTGGACAGAATTATATTAGACTCTAATTAAGAGACACTGTATCAGGGACCAGTAATATCTTGTGTTCCCCATGTTGTTCCTATGTAAGTTAGATCAGAAAAGATGCATATTTGTGAATGATGAGAGTAAAATGTTGAATTTTGAAATCCATAAATGTCAATTAAAAATTTTAAAATGAAGCTTGAGGAAGAATACTTACAGCAGAATTAAATGTCAGAAGAGCTTCAATAAACAATAGATTCAAAGAAATATGCAAACATTAGGTCAGAAACATATCTGATCCCTAAAAATTAGGGCTAATTGTTGTATTTTAAACAGTGAGTAAGTCCTAGTGCTAATAAGGATTTTGTCCATAACATAACAAAAATAATTTACCTTATTTGAACTCTGTATTGATATTTTAAAATTGACAGAGCTGCTCTTTACTTTCAATTGACTTGTTAAGAGATTATTACATTTTTCACTGAATCATTAAGGTCCAAAAAGCTGTCATGGGCCATTCTCTAATTAAGTGTTATAAATGCAATTCTGTTACTTAAGGAAGGAACTGCATTGCTTTATGACTGACAACGTCAATATTCAAACAACCTTAATTACTTCTGAAAGATTGATGCTATTGGGCTTTTAAAGAAATTAATTTAAGGAAGCATGAGTCTCTCACTGGCTACTAGAGTTGTTTGTAGCTATCAATGAGATAATACATAGTAGAGGATTAATTAGTTTCTATTTTCCAGGTATAGAGGTTACTGCAATCTTTTGTAATAGTGTATAACTACTTTGGATAGGTGATTTTGTCACTTTCTAACCATAGAATTTTTATGTTCAAGATGCCTTTTATTTCCCTAACAATTTATGTGAGATGTGCCACAATTGTACTTTGCCTCGAGTACTTTTAACTTTTTCTTCACAATGCATCTCAGCCATAAAACTCATTAATCAAATTAGATGGAAGAAGACAAGTTTCCCATGGCTTGATCTTAACTTGTATTCATGATGATTAATCATTGCACAACAGGGGTGAAGTCATTGGAAACATGTCATTCTCATAGTCCACCATTTAAGTTCAAAGAGAGGAGAAATAGCAAAGTAATGGTCAGGCAAGAAGACCTTTAAAAATGGTTCAATAGTAAGAAGATATTAAATTTTTATTAGAATGCATCAATAAATACTGTAAATTTTTCTTTCTTTCTTGGGATTTTTAACTCTTTTATTTCCTGCTGAGATAGTTATCATTTTTAGATGCTTTCAGAAAAGTTTTACATACATACATCCAGTTTATTCATGTGGTTTTTGCATGATTTCCCTGGAAAGAATTTTACTATAAAACTGGTTAAGATCTATTTTATCTTAGTACCTTACATTTGTGTATCACTTGCAAATTTCAAAAGCTAATCATTCTGTTCCCAAATTTGATAACTTTTTTTCTTTTTCATTTTGTGAGGAGGTCTGAGAGGAAGATTTGTAGTTGAGAAATAATTTTGAATAGATATTTGATCCCAGTTTGAATTACTTAATATCTCTGACACAATAATATATCAAATCAAAAGCTATAGAAGATATATTTAGTATCTGTGCATTTTACTATATGTAAGTTTAATTTTAAAAAATCTACACATGAAGATATGCTAATTCTCTGTTCTTACTAAACTTCTGATTTGCAAGGATGAGAGACTAAAATTTATAAATACTATCAGTTACATATTCCCATCAAATACTTTAGAAATGAAGATTTGATTTCCTTGCAGGGATGGTATGTCATTCTGAAATAATAAATTGAGACATTTGCTCACAAAATAGAAATTACTGCAATTATTTTCATGAAGAGATCATGAAAGAGAATCGCAAAGAGACCTTTGTGATATGGTACCTAGTATCTCCCTAATTTCATTTTTAAATGTTCTCTCTTTCTGTGCTTCCATATTATCAAACTACATTCTTACATTTATTTATTGTTTTATTTCTTCTACATGTGTCAAATGCATTAACATCACAAAGTACCTGTCTATGCAATAGCCTTGTCTTCAAATACGCAACTTTTAGGAACTCTCTGTTCTGACTTCTCCACTGAAATTGCAGCCCAATGTTCTCCATGTTGTTAGATTCAGGGGTCACTTCCCAGTCTGTACTTTCTCTCTCAGCAGAACTTAATGTGGATAACCTACACTTTGAAACAAAAAAAGTCATCACTCTGTGACACTACTTTGTTCTGATTTTTCTTTTGTCCACTCTTTATCATTATTTTTTGCTAGCTCCTCCACCACTTTTTAAGTGTTTGGTGACTTTGATTTCTCAACTGCTTGATAGTTTCATCCTGGGACTTCTCTTCTCTATCCTTGCACTTTGGAGAAGATATCCGGCATTCGGATTCCAGCCTTACCACTTACTAGCTGTGTAACTGTGGGCAAGTTTCTTAACACTTTTGTGTTTCAGTTTTATCATCTGTAAAATAAGGGTAATAATAGCACATACTTTATAGAGTTACTGTATTAAATATGAACAAAATGCCGAGAAGAGTGCCTGTGACTTAACTGTGTTTTATAAGTGTTAACTATGCTTATTATAAAAATCTACCCCAGAGTATTTTCTCTAATGCAATGGCTTTAATCCTATATCTCTATGATGATAAAAATCAAATTTGTATTTATTTCAAATATCACACATAGATTTCAAACAAATATTTTAATCACAAATTTGATATATCCATATGCATATGTAAAATGCATATCAAATTTTACATGTACAAAATGAAAATCTTCATATCTTGCCTTCAAATTAATGTCACTCCCTGTTTTGACTCTACCATCAATTTGGTAGCTCCAGTAAAAAATCTTTGGAGCAATCCTTCATTCTTTATTTTCTCTTAATTTCACATTCTGTCCATCAGTGATTCCTGTTTGTTCTATTCCCCAGAAAATAGCTCAAACCCATTCGTTTCTCTGAATACACATTGCTATCAGCCTAGTGAAAGTGACTATTCCTTCTTTTTAAAAAAATTTACCAACAATTAAAAACTTTTTTTTTTATAACCAACTATTGTCATACATATAACACATACAGACATATGGACACACAGAAGATACTTCTTACTTGGAGTTATATACTAGCAATATTTTCTGCTTTCACTCTTGACCTTCTGCAGTTTATCTCTGTAAATCAGCTGAAATATGATAAATAAATTGGAAGTGGTAGATACTTAAAGTGGCTGAATAAGTCTGCTCTGAATAGGTATATTTTCTTTTATTTTAAATTGACAGATAAAATTATATGTATTTATTATGTACAACATGATTGTTTTGAAGTAAATATACATTGTAGAATGACTGAATATAGCAAATTTAACATATGAATTACTTCACATAGATACTATTTCTTTGTGGTGAGATCACTTAATACCGACTCTCAGCATTTTTCAATAATACAATATATCATTATTAATTATAATCATCATGTTGTACAACAGATTTCTTGGACTTATTTCTCTTGTCTAACTGAAATTTTGTATCCTCTGACAAACATCTTCTCAGCTCTCTCCTCTGCCACGGCCCTAGCTTCTGATAGCCACTATTCCACTCTCTACTTCTATGAGGTCAACTTTTTTAGATTCCACATATGAGTGAAGTCATGTGGTATTTGTCTTTCTGTGCCTGTCTATTTTGCTTAACACAATGTCCTCTAGACTCATCCAGGTGTTCACAAATGACAACATTTCCTTTTCCTTTATGGCTGAATAGTATTCCATTGTGTACATATGTATACACCACTTTTCTGTGTCTATTCATTGGTTGATGGGGACAAGCTGATTCCATATTTTGGCTACTGTAAATAACTCTATAATAAACATGGAAATGCAGATATCTCTGACAATAATTCATTTTCTTTGGCTATATACACAGTAGTGGGATACCTATGTCATATTGTAGTCATATTTTTAATTTTTTGAGGAACCTCCATACTGTTTTTCATAATGGCTGCTCTAATTTACATTTCCATCCAATGGGAATGTCCTTTTCTCTACTTTTTCACCAACACTTGTTATATTTTGTATTTATATGATAGTCATTCTAGCAGGTATTAAGTAATATCTCATTGTGGTTTAATTTTTTATTTCTCTGATTAGTGATGTTGACCATTTTTTCATATAATTTTTGGCCATTTATATGTCTTCTGTTGAGAAATGTCTATTCAGGTCATTTGTCCATTTTGAAAATAAGCTTATGTCTTTTCTTGCTATTGAGTAGAGTTCCTTATATGTTTTGGATATTAACTCCTTTTAAGGTGTATAGTTTGAAAATATTTTGTTATATTGTATAAGTTGTCTCTTCATTCTGTTGATCATTTCCTTTGTTGTGCAGGTTTTTAATTGGATGTAATTCCATTTGTCTATTTTTTCTTTTGTTTTCTGTGCTTTTGGGGTCATATTCAAAAACCGCCCAGACCAATGTCATTGACGTTTTCCTCTAAGTTTTCTTCTAGAAGTTTAATAGTTTTGTGTCTTAAATGTCAGCTTTTATTCTATTTTGAGTTGATTTTTCTAGAGATAAGGTTATAATTTCATTTTTCTGCATGTGGATATTCAGTTTCTCCAACACTATTAAAGACATTCTCCTTTCCTCACTGTGTGTTTTTGAAACATTTGTTGAAAATCAGTTGAGTCTAAATGCATGGATTCATTTCTGGTCTCCTTTGAATTCGTATATTTTAAATAGAACCTTGTAGACTGAGAAGGTCCTACTCTGGTGAAGACTGTGTACAAAGAATTCCAGGAGAACATCAGTGGGGTGGGAAAGCTCTTGCCTGTTTCACAAAACTGAAAGACAGCCAATGTGCATTGAGTTTTTATGAGAAATAACTATGTTTGGAAAATTAGGCAGGAAATAGATCTTTCTGGATCTTAGTCCGGTAAGTAGTACTGATTTTTTTTTTTTTTTACTAGCTACAATTTTTAAGAAGAGATATGACACAAAACAATTTGTGTTTATAAAACATAACTGCTTCTTTAGTTTAATTAGATCCCGTTTGTCTATTTTGGCTTTTATTGCCATTGCTTTTGGTGTTTTAGTCATTAAGTCTTTGCCCATGCCTGTGTACTGAATAGTATTGCCTAGGTTTTCTTCTAGCGTTTTTATGGTTTTAGGTCTTACATTTAAGTCTTTAATCCATCTTGCATTAATTTTTGTATAAAGTACAATGAAGGGATGCAGTTTCAGCTTTCTACATATGGCTACCCAGTTGTCCCAACATCATTTATTAAATAGGGAATACTTTCCCCATTGCTTGCTTTTGTCAGATTTGTCCAAGATCAGATCATTGTAGATGTGTGGTGTTATTTCTAAGGCCTCTGTTCTGTTACATTTGTCTATCTTTCTGTCTTAGTACCAGTACCATGCTGTTTTGATTACTGCAGCCTTGTAGTATAGTTTGAAGTCACATAGAGTGATGTCTCCAGCTTTGTTCCTTTTGCTTAGGATTGTCTTGGCTATATGGGCTTTTACTTGGTTCCATATCAAATTTAAAATAGTTTTCTCTAATTCTGTCAAGGAAGTCAATAGTAGCTTGATGGGGATAGCATTGAATCTGTAAATAACTTTGGAGAGATTGGTCATTTTCACGATATTGATTCTTCCCATCCATGAGCATCAAATGTTTTCCATTTGTTTGTGTCCTCTTTTATTTCGCTGAGCAGTGGTTTGTAGTTCTCCTTGTAGAGGTCCTTCACATCCCTTGTAAGTTGTATCCCTAGGTATTTTATTCTCTTTGTAGCAATTTTGAATGGGAGTTCACTCATGATTTGATTCTCTGATTGTCTATTATTGGTGTAGAGGAGTGCTTGTGATTTTTGCATATTGATTTTGTATCCTGAGACTTTGCTGAAGTTACTTATCAGCTTAAGGAGATTTTGCGCTGAGACAACAAGGTTTTGTAAATATACAATAATGTCGTCTGTGAACAGAGACAATTGGATTTCTTCTTTTCCTATTTGAATACCCTTTATTTCTTTCTCTTTCCTGATTGCTCTGGCCAGAATTTCCAATACTATGTTGAATACGAGTGGTGAGAGAGGGCTTCTGCACAGCAAAAGAAACTATCATCAGAGTGAACAGCAACTTACAGAATGGGAGAAAATTTTTGCAATCTATCCATCTGACAAAGGGCTAATATCCAGAATCTACAAGGAACTTAAACAAAATAACAAGAGAAAAACAACCCCATAATAAAGTAGCTATGAACAGACATTTCTCAAAAGAAGACATTTATGTGGCCAACAAACATATGAAAAAAAGCTCATCATCACTGGTCATTAAAGAAATGCAAATCAAAACCACAATGAGATACCATCTCATGCCAGTTCGAATGGCGATCATTAAAAAGTCAGGAAACAGGCCAGGCGCGGTGGCTCATGCCTATAATCCCAGCACTTTGGGAGGCTGAAGTCAGCAGATCAAGAGGTCATGAAATTGAGAACATCCTAGCTAGCACGGTGAAACTCCATCTCTACTAAAAATGCAAAAAATTAGCTGGGCGTGGTGATGGGTGCCGGTAGTCCTAGCTACTTGGGAGGCTGAGGCAGGAGAATGGTGTGAACCTGGGAGGAACTTGCAGTGAGCTGAGATCACATCACTGCACTCCAGCCTGGGCGACAGAGTGAGACTCTGTCCCCCGTCCCCCCTCCCCCACCAAAAGAAAAAGAAAAAGAAAAAAAAGTTGGGAAACAACAGATGCTGGAGAGGATGTAGAGAAATACGAACGCTTTTACACAGTTGGTGGGAGTGTAAATTAGTTCAACCATTGTGGAAGACGGCGTGGCAATTCCTCAAGGATCTAGAACTAGAAATGCCATTTGACCCAGCAGTCCCATTACTAGGTATATACCCAAAGGATTATAAATCATTCTACTATAAAGACACAGGAACACATATGTTTATTGCAGCACAACTCACAATAGCAAAGACTTGGAAGCAACCCAAATGCCCATCAATGATAGACTGGATAAAGAAAATGTGGCACATACACGCATTGGAATACTATGCAGCCATAAAAAGGATGAGTTCATGTCCTTTGCAGGGACATGGATGAAGCTGGGAATCATTATTCTCAGCAAACCAACACAGGAAGAGAAAACCAAACACCACATGTTCTCAATCATAAGTGGGAGTTGAAAAATGAGAACACATGGACACAGGGAGGGGGAACATCACACTCCAGGGCCTATAGAGGGGTGGGGTACTAGGGAAGGGATAGCATCAGTAAAAATACCTAATGTACATGACGGGTGGATGGGTGCAGCAATCCACCACGGCACATTTATACCTATGTAACAAACCTGTGCGTTCTGCACGTGTATCCCAGAACTTAAAGTATTAAAAAAAAAAAAAAAAAAAAAAAAAAAAACTGCTTCTTTGTGGAAGGACTGGAAGAAAACAAGAGTGGAAACAAGAAAACTATTTTTTTCATGGATTTTTTTTTAAAATTATTATTATAGTTTAAGTTCTAGGGTACATGTGCATAACGTGCAGGTTTGTTACATATGTATACTGTGCCATGTTGGTGTGCTGTTGAAGTAGATTGGAAAAGGTAGTAGCTGTGGAGACATATTTTGGAGATAAAATGAGTTATCAAAATGATTTGCCGATATGTGGCCTCAAAGAATGGGTAAATGATGATTGCCAAGTCCCTGATTTGAGCCGCTGTGTGGACATTGATGCCAGTTAATGAAATGAATGGTTGGAAGTTATATATTTCTTGATAAGAGAATACAAAAAAGACATTTGAATTAGAAATACCAATTTGAGGCCAGGCGTGGTGGCTTATGCCTGTAATCCTAGCACTTTGGGAGGCCAAGGTGGGTGGATCACAAGGTCAGGAGATCAAGACCATCGTGCCTAACACGGTGAAACTCCATGTCTACTAAAAATAAAAAATAAAAAAAATTAGCCGGGTATGATGGCATGTGCCTGTAATCCCAGCTACTCAGGAGGCTGAGGCAGGAGAATCGCTTGAACCCGGGAGGTGGAGGTTGCAGTGAGCCGAGATCGCGCCACTGCACTCCAGTCTGGCGACAGAGCGAGACTCGGTCTAAAAACAAACAAACAAGCACAATTTGGCAATAATCGACATGTAGATGGCATTTATGACCAAGGGAATAATTGATGTGTCCTAGAAAGAATATAGAAAAATAAGAGAGGAGGACCCAGGATTTGATATTGAAGAACTCCAGTTTTTAGAAGTAGATAGGAAGAAAGAGGCTAAGAAAAATGTCACCACACTTGACGTCTTATTTTTCTACATCTACACTTTGTACAGTAACACCTCCATAATTTTTTTGGCAAACTCTTATTCCTCCTTTGTAGCATAATTCAAATATTATCTCCACTGTCATGCTTTCTCTGCCTCTATCAGAGAATTAATGGTTTTCTTGTATGTAAACCTGTTACCTATACTATAAATGATAATTATTTAAGCAACATTTATCATATGATTATTAGATAACAAATTCACTTTAATAGGTGGTTGGTGCATTATCTCATCCTTCATTACAACAACTCTGTGAGGGAAAAATTATACTATTTACAGATGAGAATCCTAAAGTAACATAACAACTAGTTACTGATGGAGCTGGGAGTTGAGTTCAGATTGTTAGCAGTGGAAGTCTATTTATGTAATAACTACATTGTTTTATACAAACCTAGTATTTTACTTTCACACTGTACCATATTTCCTTACATAAGTAAGTATAAACATAACAAATAAAAAATAGGAATCCAAACAGAAATTTAAATTATACTTAGTTGTTTTTTTCTTTGTCTTTTTCCTTTACTAAGCTGTGAGCAATTCATGGCTTATTAAGTTTTGTCGGTTCCATACCAGCATGATGACACTAAATTAATATTTGCTGTATGATTAAATAAATATAGATTCTCAATTTTAAGAGTGAATTCTTATAAAATTTTAAGTTCTTCTGCTTAATCTCTTATTTGCATATCTATATACTTGCTTACTCAATGTTAGACGTGGAATCCAAATTTGGTAAATGGAATTTGGGATATAAGCTTTCAGTAAGTTTATTAGATCTGAGCTATCTTCTGTGCATCTTCTCTATACTGAAATTACTTTTTCCAAGATACAGTACTAAAATATCATGCTGGTTGTTTATTAAATTATTTTATGTAATTTGTTCTCAGTTGTTGTTTCATGCAATTTGTTCAAGCCTATCTTTTTTTTTTTTTTTTCCTGGATTCCCCACCATTTTGAAGTAGTCTTCTGTTACTAAGAATTTAATTTCATGCTGCTCTCAAGTATCTTGAATGGAGACCAAAATGTGTGTGAATTCTGGAATGGTAAAATACTAATTTTGTGTAATTTATGAAAGATAACTATGTTAAATGTTCTTTGCTGTAAAAATTCAATAAAAAAGGATAAATATTCTTTTAAAATAATATTAATTCAGCAAACTACCTTTTATTGTTAAAATTATGAAAGACTGTAGTTTAAAATGGACTAGAATTGTTACTGAATTAAAAGACAAATTGTATCTATTTTAACAAGGACTAGGTTCAGCTTCAGAAAGGTTGACATCATTAAATGTTTTACTTTGTCAGGCAATTTCCAATGATAGTGTTTCTGTTATTAAGAAGCTTTCATTGCCTTGACATACTTTCCAAAATGCATGCTAAGTGTTTTCCTCTATACATTAAATCAAAACACTTCAAAACCAAATATTTCCATGTCATGTAATATTACACAATCACAAGGAATTAATCAATTATTTCAAACTTACAAAGTAGCAGCTTTTTCTATGTTATTTGAAGGAGAGTTTTGCACCCCAGGGATACTAAGATCTAAGCTGGGATTCCCACTTAGCAGGAGATTTTGGTGTACAGGGATAAGTCATTGAAAGCAATTTTGTATTATTTCAAGTGGGCTTTGATGTGGAAATAAATTTTAAATTGAGCAATCTCATTTTACCACGTATGTCATTTGATACCAGTCCAATGTCCACATAATTTTTTTACCCAAATAAATGAATGGATACCTGCATCATAACAACCATTTTCTAAGGATACTTTGTATCTGGCAAGAGGGGGGTTGCTCTTAATTTTATGTGTTCTCTAAATATCTATACCCCAAATAGTTCTATCATCTGGAATACAGCAAGTCATTTATTTATTTTACATTTTGTGTTTTAACATGATTAATTTTTTTTTTTTATTTCACCCTTTTGACCCTTTGCTTACCTTTAAACTAGCTCTCCTACCAGGCACACAAAAGAACAGATGTATTTACATTATCTAATTATTACTTGTAATCCTCTTCCTTCATTTTGTTTGTTTGTTTGTTTGTTTGTTTGTTTTTGAGACAGAGTTTCCCTCTGTCGCCCACGCTGGAGTGCAATGGCGCAATCTTGGCTCACTGCAACCTCTGCCTCCCAGATTCAAACGATTCTGCTACCTCAGCCTCCCTCCTGAGAAGCTGGGATTACAGGCACTTGCTACCATGCCCAGCTACTTTTTGTATCTTTGTAGTAGAGACACGGTTTCGCCATGTTGGCCAGGCTGATCTCGAACTCCTGACCTCAAGTGATCCACCCACCTGGGCCTCCCAAAGTGGTGGGATTACAGGCATGAGCCACCGTACCCAAACTTCCTTCATTTCTTTTCACTTTTCTGAAATCTGCCTCACATCCTCACAATGCACTTCAGTCTTCCCATTCATTGAGTACACTGGTCTATGTTTGTATACCTGAAATCTTTATTATAGTCAACCATGTAATGAAACCTTAACATTATACAATCTATGATCTCTTTAATTTAAAGAACATCTCCAGACCTATTATTATTATCATTACTTACCTGGAAAATTATCCACTTTTTTATGTCATATACTTTGTACCCAAGCTAGATAACTGTGTGCATGAATATTGTTAACTATGCACATAAAGCCCACTATAAATGCATGTTGCTAATTTTGATTAGATCCACATCAGAACAATTATTTGTATTTCTCAGAAAATGTTCTACTTCCCATTAAATTTTTCATCACAATGACTTCAAAAATTTTTACAGCCTGAAAAAACCCAAACTTATGTTTGTTCTCATCATACATAGATAACAAAGTATCCATTTCCTATGTGTAAAATCAAAAGCATTTAAATTATATTCTTCCATGTGCTATTCTCTGTTTGTTAAAATATGTCTGTGTATTTCACTATTATTTCACACTTAGATTCCTTCTCAGAGGAAGGGGTCTTCCTCCTACCCTGTGAGCTAGATCATGTCCCCATGCTCCTGTTATGTTCCCTCTTCTTTTCCTTGTGAATTATTACCTTTCCTTGCATCATCAATCTCACTCCGTTAGATTATCTTCACTTGTCTGCAAAGAGACTTAGATATCTTCTAGCATAAAAATACTTCTATTTCTTCAATTTCCCTCTCTTTTTACTTACTACACAAATATCAAGGAGACAACTTTCCATTTTTAGATTTCTCTTTTCCACACACAATTGCCTTTCTTTTCCCATCACTCTTCAGATGCTGCTTTCTTGAAAATGACTAATGACTCTCTGGAGTGTTTCACCCTTTTCCAGCTGAGTCTTCTCCATGCCATGCCTTTCCTTGGCTTTCTAATATCACCTTCTTTGACCTCTCTGATAATTATTTTTCCATCTTCTCTTTTAATCTTCCCTTAATTGTCCTTTGAAAGAGGCAAACCATGTAAACATCGATAAACTAAATAAAACAGGCAAACTTTAACAGAGAAAAACCATGAATCTGTTCTCAACCTATCTCTACTTTTTTCATCGTTTTTGTCTTTCTTGATACATGACCTTTATGTATATGTGTCAATCGTTTCTTCATAAGTAATGTCCAAATCACTAAGTCCAGGTCTAAATGCCAGGCATGACTCTTCAACTACTTGCTGAATGCATTACATATATGTTTCAAAACTTCTAACCTATTAAAACATTTAAGGTTTTCTATTATCTGCCTGTAATGTGAATGCTATCTCCATTTTATAGTAAGTAACCCCTTTATGCAGTTGACACTCTTAAATTTAACAATTTTTGCCTCTAAGTAGGTCTTGTCTTTACTTTCTATTTGCTCCTGTATTTTCTTCCCTCTGCGATACACTTTAGTATTCCTAGCTTTTCATAGGTGAGTGCACATCATATGTTTCTTACCTTGAATTCTTCCTTAACAGGATGGGATATTCCTTTCCTCTAAACTCTCAAATGTTTTCTTAGCCTTTTCATGCTTCTTATCTGTGAAGAGTGGTCAGATCTCAAGGTTTAAGTGAAGAGTATCAGTTTCACCTCTGAATTCTGCTGCTATTGTGTTGTTTGTGTTTGGAACTCAGCCTCTGGAACAATGATTCCTAGAGTTTAGAAAAAGAGTTTTCTTACCCAAGTTTATATGCTTCCAAAGCATCCAACATAGTGCCTTTTTCTTTCCCACAGAGACATTTAATATAAGTATTCAGAAAACATAAATATTCAGTTTGCTACACATGAAATTCTTAGCATTTAGTTTAGAAAAACTACAATTGTTTTTTCTCTCCTCATTCCTACTTGATGCTCATTTTGTACATATCTCTCCAAATTTGATGTTGTGACTATTCTTTTCCCTCCTACTAATGGAAATGCTATTAAAAATACATCAACACCTATCACCGTTTCCCATAAAACATCCTGAATGTAAGTATGTAGTTAATTGTGTTATCCAGTTTTTCAAATGGAAAATAATCCAAACAGAATGTTAACTAGTTGATTATCAACGGCTGAGTCCTGGAAAGGTATGGGCCTCATCCACACTATGTGTAATAGAACACCATATTGATGGAGACATGTTATTTTTAGGTGAGTACAGTTTCACAAGTTTTAAAGAGTTTTGGTGCAGGATGTCTTAAAATCAATAAATGCTTGTAAATTGTGGAGCTGCTAGTTTGGCTACAGAATCAAAAAGGTAATGGGAAAATGACTATAAGAGAGCAAGAATCATAAAGTTTATTAAACCCAAAACAAAGTGATGAAATAAGAAAAGACTCTCCAAAATGAAAATATATTAAAATTGTCATTGACACAGACCTAGTAATAAAGCTTAGAGCATGACTATTTAGGTCTTATACTGACAGGAATATACATCTTCAAAGAAATTGTGTAGAGGATGCTTTAATAATTGTAACTTATTCTGTAGATGATACCTGTATTAGGGTTCTCTAAAAGGACAGAGCTAATAGGATAGATAATAGGGAGTTTATCAGGGCGAATTGACTCACATGATCACAAGGTGAAGTCCCACAAGGCTGTCTGCAAGCCGAGGAGATGGGAATCCAGCCCGAGTCCCAAAATCTGAAAGGTAGGGAGGCCAAGAGTGCAGCCTTTAGTCTGTGGCCAAAGACCCGAGAGGCCCTGTTAAACCATTGGTGTAAATCCAAAAGTCCAAAAAGCTGGAGAACTTGGAGTCTGATGTTTGAGGGCAGGAAGCATCCAGCACAAGGGAAATATGAAGGCCAGAAGACTCAGCAAGTCAAGTCCTTCCACACTTCTGCCTGGTTTATTCTAGCCCCGCTGGCAACTGATTAGATGGTGCCCACCGAGATTGAGGGTGGGTCTGCCTTTCCCAGTCCACTGACTCAAGTGTTAATCTCCTTTGGCAACACCCTGGCAGACACACCCAGGAACAATACTTTGCATCCTTCAATCCAATCAAGTTGACACTCAATATTAACCATCACAATACCTTATAAGTTGCTGTGGGTTGCGTGAGAGAAAATGCCAAGTGGTGTACATTAAGAATGAAAAATAAAACCATTTTAATCTTAAAACCATAAGTCATAAAGAAGAACTGATTTCTATGAACTTACTGTTGTACTTGCCAGTGAGTAGGAGCGTTGCAATTATTCCAAACTTTATTTGGTATAATTGCTGAAATTACTTATGCATCGATTGAGAAGCTTTTCAAAAAGTCAGTGTACCCTTGCTGTGACCAAACTAAACCATTTCTTATTTTTGTAATTCAATTGTTTCTGAGGTTAGGATAATTTTTACAATAATAACAAAAATATTTATATTTTTTTCTGATTATCTTTAAAAGTGAGGTACATGTACATTATAAAACATAGTTTTCTTTGGGCTGTTATGTTAAACAACGATGGATTCATTACAGTGGTGCTATTTTTAGGAAATTTATTTCAGGAATTATGTTTCTTAACTAAAATATATTTGTAGGGCCAATTTCTTTCACTAACCGTTCCTTTTTAACATTTAAGGACACTCTACCTATTGCTATTTTGTAGACATTGACATGGATCCCATAGAGTCATTTAAACAGGCTATGTCAAGTGGCTTTAAAAGTCCTTTTTCCCATGGATAAAAGGTTTTTCTTTAAAAATGCAGTGATTCAGAAGGCTATCTCCACTCACCATCTCACCCTATGTGTGTAATAAGACTTATGTGAGATAGGTATCCTAATATGTTAGCCCAGGGCAGTAATTAAATGATGTTCTCTGGGGTAAGGCTCTGTGACTTCAATTCGCAGCTCTGCCATGTACTAGTTATTTGGTTTTGAGAACACTTTTTAGCTTCTTTATGTTTCACTTTTTAAATCTGTATATTTGTGGTAATGGTACCTATCTCACAGTGTTGTGGTGAGGACTGAGTGAGTTATTGAATGTGTCTGGCCCAGTCTAGCCACTTAATATGTATTAACTGTGTTTACCGTTATCAAGTGAGAAATGTATAAAATATTTTATTAATTCACTAATTCAAGAAATATTTGTATTCTTGTTAACATAGTTACTGTTCTAGACACTGTCACTGCCCTTAAGATGCCAAGAGTTCACAAAAAAAATGGTCAAGATAAACAATTATAAAAAAGACTAATAAAGTGCTAAATAAAAGTTGCACTCAGGGTAGTATAGCAGAACAAAGGAATTTTGACTACAAAAGCATATACATTAATAGTAACAAGAATTGGACTGCCAGATCAGAATTTGACACAACTGACATCAATAAATTTTAACAAAAAGAACCAAACATTTTAAAGAAGAGTGTATCTGACAGTTTATGCATTTTTTTTGTTCTCAGAAAATAGAATAAAAGGCTAAAATTCTACTACTTAACTAATAATGGCCCTCATTATTGATTTATGTAATCCTTACATTAAAGGAAAAACGCTTTAAAATTTTTAGAAATAGTAAGCATATATTTTAGATTCAAATCATACACTAATTTCATCTCCTATACATATAGTATTCCACACTATGGCAGGTGGATAACAATTATTCTGCCGAGTTCCTACCTACAGATACCTGGCATTATGATGCAGATTTGCTTTCACTTCTTACAAACACCCTCAAATCCCACAGGACAGAAATAAATTTTCAGCAGTCATTATTGTACTCTCACATTCCTTATTTAAAGAAGTGGCAACAAAAGACATAAATATCAGAGTGATTAAGTGTTTTATGTTTTTAATAATTCTTATTTGTTTCTCCTTTCTTGGGAAAATAATGTGCCTGTTGTTTCTTTTCTTTTCTCTCTTTTTTTTTTCTTTGAGACCGAGTTTACTCTGTTGCCCAGGCTGGAGTGCAGTGGCGTGATCTCGGTTCACTGCAACCTCCGCCTCCCAAGTTCAAGCGATTCTTCTAACTCCTGAGTAGCTAGGATTACAGCCACACACCACTAGCTTGGCTAATTTTTGTATTTTTAGTAGAGACAGGGTTTCAATATATTGGTCGGCCTGGTCTCAAACTCCTGACCTTGAGATCCACCTGCCTAGGACTCCCAAAGTGTTGGCATTACAGGTGTGAGCCACCATGCCCGGCCTCCTGTTGTTTCTTAAAAACCAAGATGGCACATATATACCATGGAATACTATGCAGCCATAAGAAAGGATGAGTTCATGTCCTTTGCAGGGTCATGGATGAAGCTGGAAACCATCCTTCTCAGCAAACTATCACAAGGACAGAAAACCAAACACTGCATGTTCTCACTCATAAGTGGGTATTGAACAATGAGATCACCTGGACACAGGGCGGGGAACATCACACAATAGGACCTGTTGGAGGTGGGGGTGGGGGGCTGGGGGAGGGATAGCATTAGGAGAAATACCTAATGTAAATGATGAGTTGATGGGTGAAGCAAACCAACATGGCACATGTATACCTATGTATCAAACCTGCACTTTGTTCACATGTAGCCTAGAACTTAAAGTATAATAAAAATATTTTTTTAGAAGCCACAATTTCAGTAGCCTGCCCCCAAATAAAAGCCAAGATGACTACTGTTCCATGGATGGTACATACACATGCTAAATGGTCCAAAAGTTCAAATGGTGTGCATGGATATTTGCAATGTTTTTATTAAATCTATGTTAGGAGTTTATCTAGTTGAAAGTTTTGTTTCCTTCAAACACTACATTTGATTAGGAATGCAACCTAATAACATCTCAGTCCAAAATGGGATACATAATTTTTATTTTCGGGTTTATTGTGAGAAATGATTCCAAACTTTGCCCAAGAAAACAAGCTTTCCCTTAAGATCTCACTGATTATTGGCTATACGATTTAGTTTTTTTAAACGTAAGTTTGACTTCAAATTTATCTCAACACTCACAAAATTTTTTAAATAGAATTAATTTTTTGAGAAGAATCCTCTCAAAAGGCTCAGGAGATAGATGTCATGACATTTTACAAAAATTAAACCTCTGACTACTTAAGAAACTTAATCTAAGATATGAATAAGTTGAACTTTTAAGAAGAAAACTCACTGTCTAACATGTTCTAGAATTCCATCCATGATATACTTGATTTTTTGGATTTTTGTTTGTTTAATTTTGTTTTGTAAACATTGCATTTTTGGCACTTACAATGAGAACATAAAACCAATTTACATGGCTTATATATAACTATGAATATATAGTTGACCTTGCATAGGAAAATCTTTTAGGAATGAGGGCAGTTATTATACTTTGCTAAGATGGGAGACAGATTTCTTCAATAAAAAACAAAATCAACATTGCATTGGAAGTTGAGATCCCTGGACTGTAGTTACAATTTTACTACAGTATTACTAGGTTCTACTAGCTGAAGAAACTTGCTCTAACTGTGTTAGTTTCCTTATTTGTACACATAATGAACTTACCTATTCTGTTATCTTTGGAGATAGTTTTAGAAGGAAAGGCACATGCTGTATGTTTCATGGGATAATAATGTAAAAATAACAACATATTTTTATGGTATCTGGAAAATTTTTTTTAAACAGGTAGCAAGATGATTATCTAGCCAACAGTTAATAATGTGATATTTGTAAGAAAAAGTCTCAGTGGTGAGCACTTACTTCCTCAATCATATCTTGAAGATAGAGGTGGTAAAAATTATAGCAGGGTTTAAAAATTAGCTATTAACAATGAGAAACTGAGACAGCCAATCAAATCTAAAAAGAAAACTTCTCGTTAATTTTAAATGAGAAGAAAGATGTTTGATTTAGTTCCTGTATTTAGTTTACAGAAGTTTTTGTGGGTTGATGAAACGGATCTTTCAGTTATAATGGTTGTGGATTTTTGTTGTTGTTGTTGTTTCATTTTATTTTGTTTTACCAAGAGCTAAGTAAATGGAATTCATTTTGCTTACTTTTTAAGTTGGGGTAAAATCTAATTAAAAATTACACTTTAAAGCTTTAAATGAATAATGTCAGTCTTTTCTGGCTTTGACTAGATCATTAAATTAAATATATAAGAGGATTTAGGAATAAAATATCAAAATCAGCCATTTGCCTACTATAAATCATGTGAAAATAAGTTATTACTTTACATTATCTAAGAGCAAGAAGCAAGAAATGAATTTCAGAAAGATGCAGGTTTCTGCCTCTTGACTAATCTTATCTCCCAAATACAACAAATACTTAAAATGACTAAAACAAAACAAAACAAAACAAAAAAACAAACCTATAACCCAGCCCCAGAAAATTAACCTTAATAATTGAAAAGCCTGACAAACAAATCTCAAGTCCAGCTACAATATTATTTAATCATAAGGGGAAGATTCTGGTACCCTGTAGAAGTTCCTTCCAAAGGTGGTATCTATGATATCACCTGAAGACAGGGGAAAAAAAATTACTGTCCTCAAAAAAAAGTGGCACTTAAGGCTGGGCACGGTGCCTCATGCCTGTAATCCCAGCATTTTGGAAGGCCAAGGCGGGCAGATAGCCTAAGGTCGGGAGTTCGAGACCAGCCTGACCAACACAGAGAAACCCCGTCTCTACTAAAAATACAAAAGTTAGCCAGGCATGGTGGTGGGTGCCTGTAATCCCAGCTACTTGGGAGGCTGAGGCAGGAGAATCACTTGAACCCAGGAGGCGGAGCTTGCAGTGAGCAGAGATCCTGTCATTGCACTCCAGCCTGGACAACAAGAATAAAATTCCGTCTCAAAAAAAAAAAAAAAAAAAAAAAAAAAAAAAAAAAAAAAAAAAATTCCATTTGGAAGACATGTGTTAAAGTTGCATACCCTATAAGTGGCTTAAAGAAATGTTAAAGTGTAGAACAAAACTAATTCTATAGAGTAAAAAATTAGTGGTGCTATAATCTTAGTACCAAGATGATCTTGAATTATAGTAAAAGAAGAGATGATTGCAATATTAGAGAAAATGATGAAGTAGAAAAACAACGAGAAATTTCTTAGAAAATGTAACAGTAATTTGAAAATAGTAATATGAAGAAAAATGAAAATTTTCTTGAAATGAAAGACCCTCTAGACCAAAGGACAGCAAATTTTTCTTTTTTTTTTTGTTTTTATTTTTTGTCTGATGGTGATTATTATTATTATTATTATTATTTTATATTTATATTTTTTTATATTTTATTTTTATTATATTTATTTATTTATTTATTTATTTTTTATTTTTTATTATTGTACTTTGAGTTCTAGGGTACATGTGCATAACGTGCAGGTTTGTTACATATGTATACTTGTGCCATGTTGGTGTGCTGCAGCTATCAACTCGTCAGCACCCATCAACTCGTCATTTACATCAGGTGTAACTCCCATGCAATCCCTCCCCCCTCCCCCCTCCCCATGATAGGCCCCGGTGTGTGATGAGCCCCTTCCCAAGTCCAAGTGATCTCATTGTTCAGTTCCGACCTATGAGTGAGAACATGCGGTGTTTGGTTTTCTGTTCTTGTGATAGTTTGCTAAGAATGATGGTTTCCAGCTGCATCCATGTCCCTACAAAGGACACAAACTCATCCTTTTTTATGGCTGCATAGTATTCCATGGTGTATAGCAAATTTTTCTTTAAAGAGCCAGATAGTAAATATGTTAGGACTTGTCAGGTAGTCTCTGTCATAACTTCTAACTTATGAAACCAGCCATAGACAACATGTTAAAAAATGATCAACATAGCTCTGTTCCAATAAAACTTTATTATAAAAAGAGGCACACGCTAGATTTGGGCTCAGTCTATATTTTGTGGACTTGCTTTACACAACTATTTCTCAAGTATTATAGGTTTGAAAACAGTAGTGATAATCCTTACAAATTCCAAAAAATAAAACTACTAAGTTATTTTACAGATGTAAGAGATAAACTGCATCTTTAAACTTTACTTGACAATTTTGGAAAAAATGAATGTTGTGAGAGAAAACTCTTAAAGTTAAGAAAACTGGAACTATTCAGCAAAATGTACCAGTGTATTTCTAAATACACTACCGGTAGTATTTCTAAATACTAAATTTAGAATAAAAATTAACTTGACAATTTGACATTAAAGTTTCACAGCTTAAAGATCACTAGAAGAGACAGTGAAAACCTAGAAATAAATGAAAAAATATCTATAAGAGATAAGGAAATGATAACATTAATAAAAAGTATGGTTAATATAAAAATTAATTTTAACAAGCTAAAGGTTAGGTACTTACATGAATATAAAAACCTCAAAAAGAGATTTTCAGGTGAATATGACAGACTCAAGTATCTAGATTTCTTATCTCTTTGGGGACAGAATTTAATGTTTTTTAAGATAATGGAAATGAATGTAAAGTATTTGGAACTGATGTAAAATATATTAATGGTAGAAGTATTTGAAAAATACTAGATTATTTTAAAATGAACTTTTGCACCACAGAAACTGTATAAGCAAAAAGCAAAGCAAAAACGTAACAACACAAAACAATAACTATGAGAGAAGAGTAACATAAATGTATCCATTATCCCACTAAATATAAATAGTTCTCTTGGAGGAGAAAAATGAATGGCAAACGAGCTCTAGCAATCTTTTGCCTTTAAGTGATACTATTAAAACCTAATGGACAAATATTTTTGAATCATCTAAGGTACTTTAGCCTATGGAAATAAAAAGAGGTTACTATAATCCTTTTTGGTACAGTAGCTTTCATTGTTTTTAATATTAAAATAGATATTAAAAGATATAAATAATTTGACAATATATTAACAGATCATCAAATAATGAAAACCTAGTAATATTGAACTATATATTCCAGATAGTAGCAACATAAGACGTAAAAGTAAAAAAAAAAACAACTAGAAAGGACAGAAGTACAATGTTGATATATTTAATCCAAAATTACATGGTAGTTTGTGCAGATGTAAGATGTAAGCATATACAGAAGGCAGCAAACAGCCCCCCCAAAAAAACACACATACAAAAGTAAATAATAGAATATGGCAATAAAAATGCTAATTTTTATATCTAAAGGCTTTAGACTTGAACGCTAAAGAGAAAATAGAAATAGAAACAATCAAATGAGACAAAATACAAGAAGATAAGTAAAGGAGAAGGAGGAAGAAGGAGAGAAAGAGGAGACGGGAAAAGTTGGAAGAAATACAAACTTTTTAACACCAAGAAGTACCTTGTGGATGACAAAATTGATGAACTGACTTGTTTAGTGAAAATAAAAATGAAATAAAGTGTAATGATTAAGAGTTGATTCTCTCCCTCTCTTTTTATTTTGTTGTTGTTGTTTTGTTTCTTGAGACGGAATTTCGCTCTTGTCTCCCATATTAAAGTACAATGGCACGATCTCAGCTCACTGCAACCTCTGCCTCCCGGGTTCAAATGATTCTCTGCCTCAGCCTCCTGAGTAACTGGGATTACAGGTGCCGGCCACCATGCCTGACTAATTTTTGTATTTTTAGTAGAGGCGGTGTTTCACCATGTTGGCTGGGCTGGTCTCAAACTCCTGACCTCAGGTGATCCACCTGCCTCAGCCTCCCAAAGTGCTGGGATTACAGGCATGAGACACCAGGCCCGGCCCAAGAGTTGATTCTTATTAGGCAACTTATCTTCTCCAAGATTAAGCTTTATGAATCTTGAAACAACTATGATAATAATAATGTGATCCCTATCAAAATTCCAACATGTTATTGAAAAAGTTAAAAAAAAATCCTAAAATTCATATGAAATCTCAGGGGACTCTGAGCAGCCAAAACAATCTTGAAAAAGAAATCAGAGTGGTCTCATACCTCCTGATCTCAAAACTTATACAAAGATACAGTAATCAAACCAGTGAGGCACTTGCAAGAGACAGACACATAGACCAGTAAAACAGATCAGAGAGTCCAGAGATAAACCCTCACATGTATGAACAAATGGTTTTTGACAAGGATGTCGAGATCATTCACTGGGAAAAGGACAGGAAAAAGAATGAAATTTGGCCCTTGCTTTATACCACATACAAAAATTACTTAAAATGGATAAAAGCTCTACATATAAAAGCTAAAACTTAAAACTGTTAGGAGAAAACATAAAGAAAAAGCTTCATGATGCTGAATTTAGCAATTCTTTATTAGATATTACACCAAACTCACAGGCAACAAAACAATTAACAGATAAATTGATCTACACCAAAATTAGAAGCTTGTGTACCAAAGGATACAGTCAACAGAGTGAACGGGCAACCCACAGAATCAGAGCAAATATTTGAAAATTATATGACTAGGCCGGGCGCAGTGGCTCACGCCTGTAATCCCAGCACTTTGGGAGGCCGAGGCGGGCGGATCACAAGGTCAGGAGATCGAGACCACGGTGAAACCCCGTCTCTACTAAAAATACAAAAAATTAGCCGGGCGCGGTGGCGGGTGCCTGTAGTCCCAGCTACTCAGGAGGCTGAGGCAGGAGAATGGCGTGAACCCGGGAGGCGGAGCTTGCAGTGAGCCGAGATCGCGCCACTGCACTCCAGCCTGGGCGACAGAGCAAGACTCTGTCTCAAAAAAAAAAAAAAAAAAAAAAAAAAAAAAGAAAATTATATGACTAAAAAGGAGTCAATATTCAGAATATATCAAGAACTCCAGAAGTGCCTATGGCTCACAAAAATCATAAAGTATCCCTGTTAGTAAGTCTAAATTGGGTATTTTTAAGAATCTTCACAAAAGATTTTTGAAGAAGGTGGACCCCAGGACACATTTGAGAAATTGCACTCATTTTTTTTGTTTGTTTTACTTTTGACTCAAATAGATTTATTTTAAAATTATTACCTAATTTTCTTTTTTTTTTTTTTTTTTGAGACGGAGTCTCGCTCTGTAGCCCGGGCTGGAGTGCGGTGGCCGGATCTCAGCTCACTGCAAGCTCCGCCTCCCGGGTTTACGCCATTCTCCTGCCTCAGCCTCCGGAGTAGCTGGGACTACAGGCGCCGCCACCTCGCCCGGCTAGTTTTTTGTATTTTTAGTAGAGACGGGGTTTCACCGTGTTAGCCAGGATTGTCTCGATCTCCTGACCTCGTGATCCGCCCGTCTCGGCCTCCCAAAGTGCTGGGATTACAGGCTTGAGCCACCGCGCCCGGCCCCTAATTTTCTAAAGAAAAAATTATTAAGAACATTATTTCTTTATATAGAAAATGATCCTAATTCAGAGAAAGAATGTATAACTTATCTTTGTTACAGTTAGGAAAAAGATGAGTAAAACACGTTAGAAGATCAAGCCAAAGAAAGTGACAAGTAACTTCATTTGTAAATTGAGATATTAAAACTTTAAGTAACATTTTAGCTCATATCACAGAGCCAAAAAAATTAAATTATGTATATTTCCATTATGACTGAATAGAATTTAGCACAGCCAAGAAATGCTGGTATTAGATAGGAGAATTATTAATATAGTTCACATTAGTAGGAAAGATAACTCAAAAAATATATAATTATTTCAATAAATGATGAGAAGATGATTTTTACCTGTTCTTAATTAAAACACTAAACGTTGTGTTTGGCATATTTCATTCTTAGCATGACAGAGCGTATATTTAAAACCTTTAGATAACATTATACTTAATTGAGAAACACGATGGTTATTCTCTTTAAAAATAAGAATAAGTTAAGAATGTATTTTCTACTCACTCTTATTTAATAATATATCAGAGCATACTGGGATGTAAGCTATTCATAAAGGAAAATAATTAAGATACAAATATAGGGAAGTAAAAAATATAGAAAAGCTTTCTACAAATAAAATTATTACATACTTAAACATGGAAAAAATCATTTCAAAAATTTCCAAGGCAATACAATGATAATTAAAACCTCTATAAACACCTCAGTATTATGGTTTGTATGGAAGTGAACAGTGCCTGGAAATAGAACTACTAGAAGTTAGTAGTTCCACTTTTTTCTGCCCACCCATTTCCAATTTATGGTGTGTTTATATGATGTACTTTGAACCAGATCATGAAGCAAAGATGTAGCTAATGCATAGGCATCTCCAGATTATCAACACAAAATTAATCATCTGTTCGTATGCCTTGTGGAAGAAAGGCAAGATTTGTCCCTGAGTGTTTACTCAATTACATACAACTATGGTTGGAATGTTTCCCCTCTAAAACTCATGTTAAAATTTAATTGCCCTTGTAACAGTATTAAGAGGTGAGAACTTTGAGAGGTGACTAAGCAATGAGAGCTCCATCCTCATGGGTAAGGATAAGTTTGGATAAGTTTGGACTCCTCTTGCCCTCTCTTGCCCTTCTGCCTTCTGCTATAGGGTGGTGCAGCAAGAATGTGCTCACCAGATGCTGGCCCCTCAATCTTTGACTTCCCAGCCTCTGGAACTATAAGCCAACAAGTTTCTTTTCGTTATAAATTACCCAGTCTCAGTTGCTCTGTTATAGCAGCAAAATGGACTAAGACACACATACTCATAAAAGATACATGTGTATACACTCACAAGTACATACATACACTAATTAGGAAGGCACTGGTGTTAAATAGTCTATGGTAGAATTTTGGCAAACTTATGCAAAAGGCAAGATAGTAAATATCTTGCTTTGTGGTTCAACAGGCAAAAACGAAGATATGTAGGTACTTATAAACAAAAGAGAAAAAAAAAATTCCACAATTTTTACTGATAATTTCAAAATATAATAATAACTATGTACTTTTTTAATAAATTGGATCTATGGATAGTATTTTGCTGAATTTTGGTTAAAAATAAGTATTCCTTATCAAAATCAATTTCATATATTTATCTGTCAAAGTTGATCTGTAAGAAAACGTTACATATTTTATCTTTTAAAATATCTTTTTGCACAGATAAGTATTTCCAAATACTGATAGCAGTCCATGAGTTATGGCCCAAATTAAGCATTTTTCATTTATAAGGCATTTGCAGAATTGTTAGATTATTCGCTTGATATTTGCCCTTCAGCATTTCATTACATTGCAGATTAGTCTCTTCCAGTTAGAAGTTAGGTGGATACTCTTTAGTTGTACAGGTAAATGGAATTTAAAATATAGAAATTTCCTTTGCACTTGCATGGAAGCCTGAAAAACACTGCTGGAAATATTGTCTGAGTTCATAAAATACAACCACTAATTTGTTTTTTTCTGAAAATGGATGTCTTACATCTTGTTTTAATGTGTGACATTGTGGGAAATGTATAAAGCAACTTCATTTACTTGTTATCCAAACAGTTGTCTTAAAATTAACTTTACTATAGTATATTTCTCATATACTAACTACTGTTTTCCTTGTAATTTTAGCTTGAATTTGTTAATAGACACTACCAATTCTGCAGCAAAAGCTTATTTCCAAAGCCACTCCATATTTAATAATATTGGTTGAGTATGCTTCTTCTTGTTAAAAAAAATTCAATCTTGACCCTGAGGTTAACAAAATCACAGTAAAACTTTACCACTACTAAGCCATGGAATTGTTGTAAACATTGACATACAAGTGTTTGTGTGGACATGGGTTTTTAAAAACATTTGGGTGAATACTTAGGAGTGCAATTGCTGGATTATATGGGAGGTCTATGTTTAATTTAAAAGAAACTGCCAAACTGCCTTGTAAAGTGACTGTATTATTTTGTATTCTCCCAGTAGCGAATGAAAGTTACGATTGCTCCACATCCTAGTCAGCATTTCTTACTGTTCACTTTTGGAATTTTAGGCATTCTAATAGGTGTATAGTGGTATTTCATTGTGGTTTTGATTTGCATTTCTTTAATGAAATTATGTTGATCCCTTTTTCATGTGTTTATTTGCCATCCATATATCATTTTTGAGTAAAGTATCTGCTCAGTTATTTTGCTATTTTAACTTGACTTTTATTGTTGAGTTTTAAATCATACCTACATATGCTGAGTGCAAGTCATTTATCAGGTATGTCACTTGCAAATATTTTATCCTGGCCCATGATTTGTGTTTTTATTCTCTTCTCAGTCTTTTACAGAGAAAAACTATTTAAGTTTGCAAAGTACTGCTTCCTTTTTTAAATTCAATCACATTTTTTTCTTTTATGAATTGTGCTTTGGGTATTTTATCTAAAATATCATCACCAAACCCAAGGTCATGCAGATTATTTTTCTAGAAATTTTAGTTTTACATTTTAAGTTAGGTCTATGATCCATTTTTAGTTAACTTAGTTTAAGATATTAAGTATGTGTCTATAGTATTCTTTTTTGCTTATTCACATTCCATTTTTCTAGTAACATTTGTTGAAAAACTATTCTTTCTCCCCTGAGTTACCTCCCCACTTTTGCCAGCAATCAGTTGACTATATTTGTGTGGACTCTTTTTACTGTTTTATTGTTAACATACATCTATACTTTTTTAATAACACACTGTTTTCATTACTGTAGCTTTATAATACGTCTGGAAATCTGGTAATGTGAGTATTCCAACTTTCTTCCTTTTCAGAATCATCTTGGCTATTTTAGATCTTTGCCTTTCCATATGGAGTTTAGAATGAACCTGCTTACACCAACAAAAAAGCTTGTTTAGATTTTGATTCAGATTGCATTGAATCTATAGACGAAATTGGAGAGAATTGACATCTTGACGATATAAAGCCTTCCAATTTATGAACATTGTATGTATCTCCACTTATTTAGATATTGTATGTTTCTTTCATCAGTGTCCTGTAGTTTTCTGTATAGTAGATTTATTACTTAAGTACTTCCTTTTTTATTTGCGCTATTGTAGATGGTTGATGACTTCGAATTTCATACTCTAATTGTTAATTGCCAGAATATAAGAATAAAATTGATCTTTTATGTTAATCCCTATCCTGTGACCTTGCAATTTTCACTTATTCATTCCAGGAGATTTTTGTAGTATCTGTGAGATTTTCTACATATCTAATTATATCATTTGCAAATAAAGGCTGATTCACTTCTTTTCCTCCGATTTGTATGCCTTTTACTTCTTTATCTTGCATCTTGTTCTTGCTAGGAATTTCAGAACAATATTCATACCTTGTTTTTTAACTTACTATTTTTTTCTCCTCATGTCCTTGGTTTGTTGAACAATTGTTCTTGCCAAAAGGCTAATAGTCTTAAACAAATTTATCTTCTCTAGACATTTTTATTTGTCTGCTGTAATCCAATATGATTTAATTAACTCGCCATTGGTGAATGATGTTCCTTGCTTGGCTAACAAATGAACCTCTCAGAAACTGTAGTTTTATGCTCATTTCAATGTGAGTGAGTGTGTGTGTGTGTGTGTGTGTGCAGAAATGCTGCTGTGATAATAAATTCCATTTTGAATTTACTAATTTTTCTACCCATCACGGTGAATTGGGGTTACTATGATGAATACTTGCTTTGGCAATGTCAACTTATATTTTGTACTTTTAGCATAGTTATAGTGTAAATAAATTTTATTTTACCAAATTCAATAACAAATCCACACTCCACTATATCTTAAAAGCTTTTCTTTTTTTTTGTTCTGACGTAATGGATATGCAAGGATAATAAGAATAATAGTAAAATGTCACAGTATGCTGATACTTGTGATACCTAAAATGCTGTCGATTGCTAACTGTAACACTGGGATTTGTAGTGTCCTGGACATCACTGTGAAACACTGAGAGAGTCATGTGCAGCCTCTGGAGCAATAACCCTACTTTTGTAGCTCAAAACAGCCTTAGATAAATATATATGTGAATGACCATTGCTATGTTTCAAGAAAACTTTATTTGTGGACACTGAAATATGAATTTCATATAATTTTCGTATGTCATGAAGTATTAGGCCTCTTATTTTTTTCAAAGCATTTCACAATGTAAACACTGTTCTTAGCTTGCAGACCCTGGAAAAACAAGTAGTAGAGAGGATTTGGCTCATGGACTCTAGTTTGCTGACCCCTACTTTAGCGCTGTAAAAAATCTGGAGAACGTGGAGAGGGGGCATAGATCTTTTATAAAGAGACATCAACCAAGGGCTAGGCCAGTGTTCTGCCATATGTTCTGAGAAAGGGCAAGTCTCTGTACATATGTGTATATGTACACATATATATAGATGACTATGTGTGTACATATTTAAGTGAAGGAAATTGTATGTATTTGTGCCTATGTGTGTGTATTAATATGTGCATATATATGAGTGTATACATGTTTTTGTGCATATTTCTGTGTTTATGTGTGATTAAAGACTCAAAACTATATAATGTATTTTTTCTTATATGATGTATAGATAGATATTTGACTGTTGATAATGTAGAGATGCCGATTTTAGCTGTATCTTGGCTTCAAGATCTAGTTCAAAATTATACTTTGTTACCCAATTACAAAAGAGTCCAGGTATGTCTCTTTCAGTAACACTGTTCCTTTTACCAGCTAACCAGAAACTGAATTGCCACATAACTACTCAGGCAATTACACTGCATTTAGTGCCAAAATTTAAACATCCATGCCACCAAGACATTTTTCCACTTTTTGCTTTTAATTTCATTTAAAATCTTGTATTAAAAGATACTGCTCTTCTTGGGAGTTATGCAACTTAATTTCTTATCCAGTTCAAATTTTATTTTTCGTTTCTAAGATGCCATTCAACATTTGAAGTGTTGGATACATTATGGATAAAGGGGGAAATATCAACTATAACTTTTTTTTTTTTTTTGCAGTCTGTTATGACCATGACACGGGGGTGGGGGTAGGGTGGACAGGTCAGCACATATTTTCTTGCCCATTCCATATGTGAAATTCATGGGATACTCAGAAAATACTGTGTGCCTCAATCTACTCAGCTGGAAAGGTGGATTTTAAAAAATGGCTTGCAGAGAGAATATGGAAGGTATGGTATGTGGCAATTGAAGAGGACGGTAGGAGATTCCCAACACATTTATGTGTCTCAAATGATGAGCACTTCAAGTAATATAACAAGGAGCAAAAGGTTATTATCAACCACTGTCTTAGACAACAAGAGGGTTTCCTACTGTCTGTAGGGATGAGACAACATAAAGTACTGTTGGCTCCAAGATATTCAGAAGTAATTTTATCATAAAATTTACTTCTATCCTCTAAGCTTCCAGAAATACTTGAAAGGAAAGAAAGTCTTGGGCAAAGGAACAGTCACTGGATCCATCATGTATAAATTATTTTCCTAATTATACAATTTTTATGTTTTCAACATTGAATTATTCCATATATGTGGGCTGGTATTTTGCAAAAAACTGACTTTCATTTGATATTTTATTATATTATTTCCAAGAAGTATTCTAATGATTGCTTTTCACTTTTTTGAAGTTATAGCATTTTAAAAAGGTTGTACATCTAGCAATACCTAACAAAATAGAAAATCGACTTGGTAAGTAATGTATTACAACTTTCATTTTAAATACACATTTTGTCTAGTTCAAATAGGACATTTTTACCTATAATTAAATCTTAAAGAAACTCCTGCCTTCCAAACATATGTATATGTCTATTATCTCCAATGATAGGAAAACAAAATCAGCCTCATACAAATTAAAACTAGAGTGAACATATCTATCATTATTTCTAAATCCCGAGAAGTGGAACACAGGATGTAGAAACAGTATATTAGGTATTACATGGCAATTTTTTTTTAATCCTGTAGTTATGACGTTGGTGAACTGTCTTTGAATGTACAATTTATGACTACTAGAATTGTTTTCATGCTAAAATTACTAATAATGTGAGTCCTTAATCTCCGTGGAAAATAGATTTTGAATTGCAACTTAAGGTAGATGTTTGCTTCTTTTTGTATTTAGATCTGAAAGTCCTTTCTGCTTTAGTTCAGGTGAGCAAAGCTAAATAAAGTTAATAAATTTTTCCCTGCCCACCTATATTTCTTAATTGCCTATGATTCTATGCACCTTGGTAGTATAAGAAGGTGGCACAATTCCACATTTTTGACATCTTGAGAAGAAAAGAAGTGGAAGCAGGAGATCTAGACAAAATCCATGCTAGATAACTCCTAAATTGGTCAGACATTTGGTGTTTTGAGTAAACTGTGGGTAAATTGCCCTCTTTAACCCCAGACTGGACCTTTGTAATCAGCCACTATTTCAGAAACTTACATGACCCAATTACTGTGTCTCTGAGTCTCTTTCTTTAAATACCTCAGTCCGACTTGAAAAAGAATGGGAGATTATAACAAAAATTAAATCAATATGTAAGTATTTAATTTATATTTGAGTACTTGATCTTAACTGAACCTAATTATGAGTTTTCTTTCTGTTTACAGATAAGGACATTTTCTCCTAAAACTGTTAGATTTTATCATCTGTATAACATATATCTTTTCATCTCTATACTATGAAAACATCCATATGGATATGCATCATTGCTTTTCAGGTGTCAAAATTTGTTGATAAATATATAGTTTATAAGAAGCAAATAAGTGGCAAATGACAAACTGTGATTATTAAAGTAATATGAAATTCAAATTCAAATAAAAATGCATGTGTGACTAATAAATAAAGCTGATAACTCAGGGTTCAAAGTAAGAATGAACTAGTCCTATTAACAAAGTCATTTAACTTAGCTATAAGACAATAAAAAGCAGGAACTTATTGAAAATTATAACTATATTTAATTTCTTGATAAATCAATCAACATCCTTTCTACTGAAATTATCTCTATTCCCAACACATTATTGTTTCCAGTTCACATTATGCTCAGGAAGGATGGATTTTCATCACATAGAATGGTTTAATTTGGTTAATTGTGTTTCTTTCTCAGTATACCATCTGTTTGAATCAGGCTTAAGTTGAAGATATCTGAAACTACTCTGGCTATTTAAAGCAGAAAAGGATTTAATACAGGAATTAAGTTCATACAAATTTATTGGAAGGCTGGGATAACAGGATCAAGTACCTCAAAAGCAACCCACCAGGAGAATTTCTACCTGTTGTAATTAAGAATCTGTGGTACTGTCACTGCAACTATAGGCTCTAGAAATATATTGTTTAGGTATGCAACCCATAGATTAGAAAACTATGCACTGTTGACTCCAGAGCCACATTACATCTGTTATATTGGCACAGGCAAAAAATGGATGCCTGGAGGCCTTTCAATATTCAGAAATTAATTATTGGGCACTGAGATCTGTGAAAATGCAGTTGTAGAAAAATCCAGGGTCTCTGTGATTATGCAGACCAAAAAAAATGGTAGACCTGTGGCTTTCAAATTACTCGCCTTTCAAATATCACATTACTATATTTTATTGTCCAAACCTAAACCACATGCTGTGTTCCATCTGCAAAGGAGACTTAGAAATGTAGATTTTAGCTTATCAGCCTCAAAAGTGTTGGAAAGCTTAGTAGATGGATGGTGGTGTGGACAGTGAGCGCAAATGCACCAGAACTCCCACTATTCTGTTCGTCCATTTCCTGACCATTCATGCTTCTCTTCCTGTATGTACATTTCCAAACAATATTAGCTACAACAATCAATTTTCACCCAATCCAATGCAATGATTCTCCCATACAAATAAAAACTACTTATACTGTTCCCAAGACAAAAGAAGCCAAGCTTCTATCAGTCATAGACTCCTCTGGATGATGTCACTTCCTCTTCCAGTGCACTGATCTTCCCGTCTGCATATTTAATAAAGTTATCAAAAAACAATACATACTATGAAATGGGAGAATAGAATGTAAAAAAGGAAATATGCCTACATAGAATAAAATACATAAAGAACAAGGAAGTAAATACGGCATTTGTTTATCCAAATGGTCATAAGATGATAACTGGTATTCAGAGCATCCTTCTTCAACTCTGAATTTCATGCTCCTGTTATCCTTAGCTGTATGACATTTGTTGGTGGGTGGGTTAAAACCAATATTCATTCTTCTTTTTTTTTTTTTTTTTTTTTTTTTGAGACAGAGTCTCGCTCTGTCGCCCAGGCTGGGGTGCAGTGGCTGGATCTGGGCTCACTGCAAGCTCCGCCTTCTGGGTTCACGCCATTCTCCTGCCTCAGCCTCCCGAGTAGCTGGGACTACAGGCGCCGGCCACCTCGCCCGGCTAGTTTTTTGTATTTTTAGTAGAGACGGGGTTTCACCGTGTTAGCCAGGATGGTCCCGATTTCCTGACCTCGTGATCCACCCACCTCGGCCTCCCAAAGTGCTGGGATTACAGGCGTGAGCCACCGCGCCCGGCCGCCAGTCTTCATTCTTGATGTGTCTGAGCCACTCGTGGCCTTGGCTATCTTGAGATGCTGAAATTGTATATGAATTTTTAACTCTGGACTTCGTAATTTGATGACACATCCCAACAAGTCCTGTAAAACTCAGATTCTTACACATTGCCTGACACACACACTTTAATACTAACCCTGAATCCCCTTAAAACCAAGATCAATCTTCCTATCTAACAGAGTAACCTCTTTTTTTCTCCTCTTTTTAAAAAAAGCTTTACGACTATAAGGACACCCAAATAGCCTGTTAGTAGTTTTAACTTCCAGTTGTAGGAACCATTGTGTTATCTTGTGGAAATATTACTTACTTGGAAATTACAGCCTCTAAATAAAAAGAGGTCAGTGTTATGGGAAGAAGAAGGAAATTTTTGCAAAAGAACACACCCTCAATTTCCAGATCATATATTCTCATTACAGGAGAAAATGTACTAAAATGAATGCCCTCCATTTTGGCTTTCAATAGCTATTAAGTTGGTCAGTCATCACTGGGACCTCTGCTGATGCTGCCACAGAAAAGTCCACGGTTATCATAAACATGCCAATAAGCAGAAACAGCAGAATCAGTGGGAGGACACACCTACCATGCTCCCGTTTCTGAATCTCATGTTAGTTACTCTTATTGCTTGAGCATGGATAACATCTCAACCCATCTTCAAAGGAATCTTGGAAATATAACACGTTGAAAGGAAGATTGAGTGGATATTGTGTGCCACTCTCTCCAATCCCATATGCCATCTGACTTGACTGATGCAGCATTCTTTTTAACTCAGTTCATGGGTCATCCACTTGCCTTATTTATTTATTAATTTGTTATTGTTGTTATTTGTGATAATAACACTTAAGATCTACTCTCTCGGTAAATATTTAAGTAGGTAATACAATGTTATTAACTATAGGCACTACATTGTACAGTATATCTGTAGAACTTATTTATCTTGTGCAACTGAAACTTTGTACCCTTTTCCTAATAGCACTCTATTTCCCCATTCCCTAAT
Source organism: Chlorocebus sabaeus (assembly GCF_047675955.1). NCBI lineage: Eukaryota > Metazoa > Chordata > Mammalia > Primates > Cercopithecidae > Chlorocebus > Chlorocebus sabaeus. Next base: position 5,190,873 of record NC_132927.1, read on the forward strand.
CCCTGGTAGTCACCTTTCTACTGTTTCTGTGAGTGTCACTATTTTAGACACCTCATATAAGTGGGATCATGCAGTATTTGTCCCTCTGTGTCTGACTTATTTCACTTACCATAATGTCCTTCAGGTTCATTCATGTTGTTGCAAATGTTAGAATTGCCTTTCTTTTTAAGACTTAGTCATATTTCTTGAATTTTTGTTATCATTTTATCCATTTATGAACTTTTATGTTGCTTTCATATCTTGACTATGGTGAGTATGCTGAAATGAACATGGGAGTGCAGATATGTCTTTGAAATCCTGATTTCCATTCCTTTGGATATATAAACAGACATCAAATTGCTGGATTGTATGGAAGTTTTATTTTTGTTCTTTTGAGGAACCTCTACACCCTTTTCCATAGTGGCTATAGCAATTAACAGCCCACCATTAGTACAACAGTTTCTTTCTCTTCACATCCTCACTACCACTTGTTATTTTTTAAATCTTAGTCATTTTAACAGGCATGAGGTTTTAATTTGATTTCATTGTGATATTAATTTGTGTTTCCCTGATGACTAATGATATTGAACATTTTTTTCATATACCTGTTGGCCATTTGTACATCTTCCTTGAGAAAATGTATATTCAGTTCCTTTGCCCATTTTTTCCATGATTAAAAGTGGGATATGAAGTCTTCAACTATTATGGTATTGCTGTCTATTTCTCCTTCAGAGCTGTCAATGTTTATTTTATATAGTTAGATGCTCCGATTTGGGTGCATATATACTTTTATAATTTTCATAAGTTCCTGTCAAATTGAGTATTTTATTACCTAACGACCTTCTTTGTCTTTTGTGACAGTTTTGGACTAATATCTCTATTTTGTCTTATATAAAAAGAGCCACTCCTGATCTCCTTTGGTTATTATTTGCATGGAGTATCTTTTTCCAGTGAAATTCCTTCACTCTCAGCCTATTTGTATACCTAAATGAAAAGTGTATCTCTTGTATGGACTATACAGTTGGATCTAATTCTTTAATTCATTTATATATTCTATTTTTAATTGGTGAGTTTAATTCATTAACATTTAAAGTAATTATTGATAGCTAAGGAATTATTATTGCCATGTTGTTGTTTTATGTCTATTTTGTAGTTCTCTTGTTCCTCTTATCCTCTCTTGTTGTCTTTGTTATTTGATAATTTTTAAAATTTACATACTTTCATTGTTTTCTATTTATTATTATTACTCTTTGGGATATGCTTTAAGTTTTTATTTGCAGTTACCATGAAGCTTGCATAAAACTTCTTATAATTACAATTGTATATTTTAAGCTGAAAACAACTTAACTTCAGTTACACAAAAAACTCTATACTTTCACATCCCTCACATACAGTTCATGTTATTGATGGCAGAATTTCTTTGTTTTTATATTACTATTCATTAAAAGTTTTGTGGTTATAGTCATTCTTAATACTTTTGTCTTTTATTTTTTATGCTAGGGTAAAGTGGTTGCATTATTCTGTATTTGTCTATATATTTACTATTACCATTGAGATTTATACTCTCACGGGTTTTCATGTTGCTGTTTAGTGTTCTTTCATTTCAACTGGAAAAACGCTCTTTAACACTTCTCTAAGTCATCTAGTGGTGATGAACTCTCTCAATTTTTGTTTGTCTGGAAAGTCTTTATTGCTCCTTCATTTTTAAAGGGCAGTTTTGCCAGGTATAGTATTCTTAGTTGATAGTGTTTTGCTTTCTTTCACTGAATGTATCACTCTACTATCTTCAGGCCTGTGTGTCTCTATTGAAGAATCTTATGTAAGTTTTTTTGAATGTGGTGAGATGCTTTCTCTTGCTGCTTTCAAAATTGTCTCTTCATCTTTGGTAATTTCATTAATGTGTCTCAGTGTAGACATTTTTAAGTTTAACCTATTTGAGGACTTTGGGATTTCATTGTCTGAATGTCCATTTCCCTTCCTACTTTTAGCAGGTTTTCAGTCATTAATTCTCTAAATAAGCTTTCTATTCCTTTCTCTGTCTCTTCTCCTTTTGAAATTCTCATAATGTGTGTTTTGGTTCAACTGACAGTGCCCAGTAAGTTCTATAGAGTTTATTTCTTCTTTATTCTCTTTGCTCCTGTGACTGGATAATTTCAGGTGACCTGTTTTGGAGTTTATTGACTATTCTGCTTGATTGAGTCTACTCTTGAAGTTCTTTATTGAATTATTCAGTTCAGTCTTTGTATTTTTTAGGTTCCGAATTTCTGTTTGGTTCTTTTGCACACTTTCTATATCTTTGCCAAACTTTGTGTATTGTTTTCCTGATTTTTATTGTTGTCTACCTGTATTTGTTGTAGCTCATGGAGCTTCTTTAATATTATTACTTTTAATTCTTTGTCAGGTAGTTTATAGATCTCTAATGTTTAGGATTTGTTATTGGGGCTTTATTTTGTCCCTTTGGTGATGTTTTGTTTCCCTGATTCTTTATTATCCTTGTAGCATTGCCTTCGTGTCTGTGCACTTGAAGAAGTAGTCACTTCTACCAATCATTTTAGACCATCTTTGGAAGGGAAAGCCCTTCACCAGTCAGTCTGGCCATAGATTCTGGATGGCAGGTTGGTGGGATCGACAGGAAGAGGGAATTGGAGTTGGTGTCCATGAGCAGGAATGTCTATTGTTGGGGTTCATAGGTGGTCCACTTCTGAATGCCAAAAATTATAAACTGCATTCCTGCTTAACATTAAAAATGGCATAAAATCCATCTTTTCCCCAATGGTTCCCCAATTATTAAACTGTTTTTTTCTTGATGTACTTTAGATCTTAATTTTGTACCTTCCAGACAAACAAGTTTTTTCTTAGATTTAATTTCTGGATTTGATACCCAAGGTTTCAATATCATCTTTATGTCAGGAATGAGTGATCTCAATTTATCTTGCTTTCATGGTCCTTACTTGCATCTCTTCACTGTTCTATCCCCAAAACCATTTATCTCTATTTTAATAGGTTTTCAAATGAAGTTTTTCTATGCTCACTCTCTGAGAGTCTGGCTACTAATTCAAGGGATTTATATTGCTAAATATTGTTAGCCAAACTTTATTTAGATATATTTTGTTCTAACTAATACATATTATTAAATATTTCTAAAATTTTTACTCTTTGATATTTTTATTTATATTAACTTAGTCTCCTTTTTATAAGTATAATTACTGTTTTAAAAAATTCAACAAATGTTTACTCAGTGCTATTTTGTGCCCAGTAAATTACTTGGATCCACAGGGTTAGAAAACGTAAGGCCTGATAAATGTAAAACAGCACTTTCCACATGAAAGTTCACAGGCTGATTATGATTTATTGTATTACAGAAAAAAAACTGAAGGTTCATCACAGATACACTAATCATATAAATGTAACTCATACATTTACAAGGTTATACATCACACTGCAGACTGAAATCTAAATTTAAAGAAATAAACTGGAGCTTGGTGAGTTCAATATTTTCTTTTACTTTCCATAAAACACTGAACCTTTTAAATGAAAGTAAATATTAAATAGGTAGGTATTTTAAAAAACATTTCAGCTGCTAACAAAATTTTTGTATTTTATGTTGCCAGTTTCATTGTTTAATTCATTTGAATTGAATGATTATTCCACAAAAGAAAAAATAGTTTTTAAAAGATTGTTTAAAAAGACATTTTGGGCAGTAATTTATCTTTTGTTTTTTCTTCCTGCTGAGTGGGCTTCAGGAAGTCAAATTCCTTCAAAAATGGGAGAAAATAACATAATATATCATAATATTACCATTTTCTTAATACTGCTTCTAAAATATTTAGTAATATTTACTCCAAAATAATTTGAGTGAAAGTTATTTTAACAAATACTACTTTATTTACATCGTGGTTGGTGTTTGTGGCTAATTTGGTACAAGACTTTAAGAAAGAAACTGTTGGTGGTTCATATAATCTAAAAAAAAAAAGTATGTCTCTATATATGTGTGTTGTATATGTGTGTATGCATATATGTATGTGCCTGTGTGTGGGGTGTATAACCACTCACACATATGCAGATATAATCAGTAAAAATGTGTAGTTTATTTGGAGACAATGCTTTAGGAGGTACTAGTGGATTCATCCGTTGCTGCCTGCATCTATCTAGTCCTTCATGGGAGCAATATTTAGTAGCTTCCCTTCTTCCCCAAATTAAGTGAATAATTGTATGTCTGTTGAACTGATTTTTCTGATCTATCAGTCATATTTATTATTGATGTAATTTATCTAGATTGTAAAAACATTTATTTTAACTTTTGCAAGTAGACACACTTGGCATATAGCTAAATACTATGTATGTTTCAGACAAAGTAAAATCAGACATATGATAACATAGGAGCTCTAGATTTTCTTTTTTTGTTATTACACTTTAAGCTCTAGGGTACATGTGCACAACGTGCAGGTTTGTTACATAAGTATACATGTGCCATGTTGGTTTGCTGCACCCATTATCTCATCATTTACATTAGATATATCTCCTAATGCTATCCCTCCCCCTGCCTCCCACCCCACTACAGACTCCCGTGTGTGATGTTCCCCACCCTGTGTCCAAGTGTTCTCATTGTTCAATTCCCACCTATGAGTGAGAACATACGGTGTTTGGTTTTCTGTCCTTGTGGTAGTTTGCTCAGAATGATGGTTTCCAGCTTCATCCATGTCCCTGCAAATGATATGAACTCATCCTTTTTTATGGCTGCATAGTATTCCATGCTATATGTGTGCCACATTTTCTTAATTCAGTCTTTCATTGATGGACATTTGGGTTGGTTCCAAGTTTTTGCTATTGTGAATAGTGCTGCAATAAACATACGTGTGCATGTGTCTTTATAATCCTTTGGGTATTATTTATAATCCTTTGGGTATATACCCAGTAATGGGATGGCTGGGTCAAATGGTATTTCTGGTTCTAGATCCTTGAGGAATCGCCACACTGTCTTCTGCAATGGTTGAACTAGTTTACAGTCCCACCAACAGTGTAAAAGTCTTCCTATTTCTCCACATACTCTCTAGCATTTGTTGTTTCCTGACTTTTTAATGATCACCATTCTAACTGGTGTGAGATGGTATCTCATTGTGGTTTTGATTTGCATTTCTCTGAAAACCAGTGATGATGAGCATTTTTTCACGTGGCTGTTGGCTGCATAAATGTCTTCTTTTGAGAAGTGTGTGTTCATATCCTTTGTCCATTTTTTTGATGGGGTTGTTTTTTTCTTGTAAATTTGTTTAAGTTCTTTGTAGATTCTGGATATTAGTCCTTTGTTACATGGGTAGATTGCAAAAACTTTCTCCCATTTTGTAGGTTGCCTGTTTACTCTGATGGTAGTTTCTTTTGCTGTGCAGAAGCTCTTTGGTTTAATTAGATCCCATTTGTCTATTTTGGCTTTTGTTGCCATTGCTTTTGGTGTTTTAGTCATGAAGTCCTTGCCCATGCCTATGTCCTGAATGATATTGCCTAGGTTTTCTTCTAGGGTTTTTATAGTTAAGTCTAACATTTAAGTCTTTAATCCATCTGAATTTATTGTTGTATAATGTGTAAAGAAGGGATCCAGTTTCAACTTTCTATATATGGCTAGACAGTTTTCCCAGCACCATTTATTAAATAGAATCCTTTCCCCATTTCCTGTTTTTGTCAGGTTTGCCAAAGATCAGATGGTTGTAGATGTGTGGCGTTATTTCTGAGACCTCTGTTCTGTTCCATTGGTTTACCTCTCTGTTTTGGTACCAACACCATGCTGTCTTGGTTACAGTAGCCTTGTAGTATAGTTTGAAGTCAGGCACTGTTATGCCTCCAGCTTTGTTCTTTTGGCTTAGGATTGTCTTGGCAATGGGAGGTCTTTTTTGGTTACGTATGAACTTTAAAGTAGTTTTTTCCAATTCTGTGAAGAAAGTCATTGGTAGCTTGATGGGAATGGCATTGCATCTATAAATTACCTTGGGCACTATGGCCATTTTCATGATATTGATTCTTCCTGTCCATGAGCATGGAATGTTCTTCCATTTGTTTGTGTCCTCTTTTATTTCATTTAGCAGTGGTTTGTAGTTCTCCTTGAAGTTGTCCTTCCCATCCCTTATAAGTTGGATTCCTAGGTATTTTATTCTCTTTGTAGCAATTGTGAATGGGAGTCACTCATGATTTGGCTCTCTGTTTGTCTGTTATTGATGTACAGGAATGCTTGTGATTTTTGCACATTGATTTTGTATCCTGAGACTCTGCTAAAGTTGTTTATCAGCCTAAGGAGCTTTTGGGCTGAGATGATGGGGTTTTCTAAATATACAATCAGGTCATCTGCAAACAAGGACAATTTGATTTCCTCTTTTCCTAATTGAATACCCTATATTTCTTTCTCTTGACTGATTGCCCTGGCCAGAACTTCTAATACTATGTTGAATAGGAGTGGCAAGAGAGGGCATCCCTGCCTTGTGCCAGTTTTCAAAGGGAATGCTTCCAGTTTTTGCCCATTCAGTATGATATTGGCTGTGGGTTTGTCATAAATAGAGGAACTCTAGATTTTCAAACTTACTTTAAAATATTTTCAGTTATAAATAATAAGTATTTGAGTTCAATTTCATTAGGAGTCTTAAAACAAAATCAGGATTGTATTAGCATATTCACACATAATTAACAACATAGAATTATAGACTTTTATCTCTATATGTCTGCAATTGTCAATTATTGACAAAGGTAACAGGGTGTGATTGGACCACTTCATGGTGTGAAGTGGTGGTGTCTTTTTTTTAGGTCCTTGTACCTGTAAATCATAGCAGGTAATACATCTTTAAATTGAGGTGATGGGACTAACACACATTCACGCACACTTGGTTTAAGTATTCACACTATGTTCTATAGAGTGCTATAATATTCATCAATTAATATTACTTGGACAGAAAAGCTTTAAACATACTTTGTTTCCTTAAAGCTGCTTAGAAATGTTTAGAGTCACAGGCAAGAGTTAAGTTTTTAGAGATTTTATCTATCCATGGATTTTTAAAACTCCTTTCAGTTAGGCTCAAGTAACCTAGTAGATGAAGAGAGACAGCTCTTTTTGGAACCCTTTTGACCTCTACACTTTTGCTGAAGTTCAGAGAGTCTGGTCTCACCTTGGGACCACATGTCTTTCTGTAACTCTTTCTTTTCTTTTTCTTTTATTTCTTCCTTTTCTTCCTTCCTTCCTTTTCTTCCTTCCTTCCTTCTTTCTCTTTCTTTCTTTCTTTCTTTCTTTCTTTCTTTCTTTCTTTCTTTCTTTCTTTCTCTCTCTCTCTCTCTCTCTCTCTCTCTCTCTCTCTCTCTTTCTTTCTTTCTTTCTTTCTTTCTATATCTTGAGATGGAGTCTCGTTCCAGGCTTGAGTGCAGTGACATAATCTCTGCTCACTGCAACCTCCACCTCCTGGGTTCAAGCAATTCTCCTGCCTCAGCCTCCCAAGTAGCTGGGATTACAGGCGTGTGCCACCACACCTGGCTAATTTTTGTATTTTTATCAGAGACGGGGCTTCACCGTGTTAGCCAGGATGTTCTCAATCTCCCAACCTTACTATCCGCCCGCCTCGACCTCCAAAGTGCTGGGATTACAGGCATGAGTCACTGTGCTCTTTCTATTAGTCTGTTCTGATTCTTGAGCAATGTGATCAAACAGTAGCTTAAACTCAGAAAGAGATGAAAAAATTATGATTAATTTACATATACTCATAAGATGTATTTATTCTATTAAAATATTTTATCTTGTAGAGTTTCAGGATATTTTTCTATGTGTTGAACATTATTCATTTGCACTGGCATTCCATGACCTATTGGTAAAAATGCAGTGACTGGGCTGTACTCGCAGATCCATGAGTATCAGAATTTCTGGGAGTGGAACTTAGTGATTCTTTCATACTCCAAAGTTTGATAATTGCTAACAGAAAAATAAGAGGTGTTTAATTTTTACACAATGGGGTTCTTTCAATAGTAAGTGTAGCTATAGTTTGAAGCTGCACAGTTTGTTAGTCAAATTTTCTTGGATCTAGTCTCCTGGCCCAACTGATATTTTTCAGTCATAGTAGTGCTCTTTGGTTTCCCTAGTCCAGGGATTATCCTAGTCCAGCAGTCCAAGGGTCACTCACAAAACGAGTCCTTCAATAAGTGAATCTTATTGTATGATACAGATCTGATATCTGATTGTTGGGCTATATTATTTAATTAAGATTAGAGTCAGGTTTGTCTTTTCCTGACAAAAGAGATACAATATGCTGACTAATTATGTTTGCAAAGAAAATAGAGACCAAAATATACAACGAATTAAGGAGAATATTGAATATTCTTAATGTCAGAGTTAGAAACTAAAACCCCTTTTGACAGATGACTGACATGGAGATGTGTTATAATTAGGACTTCATTTTAAGAACATATCGAACCATACTAAAAATTATTGGGAAGATAATTTATACTTGGTTAGATAGTGACTGGAATTAACTAACTGTATTCTAATGAGAAAAAAGTCCCTTTTTAATAGTAAATTATTATTTTTTTCTTCTTTATAAGATCAAGATTCAATTAATGATGAAATTCTGGTTCTCAAATAATAGAATGGCAAATCTCCATTAAATAACCCTAATGAAAAATAATCAATATATTGACTTGATAATTAGATATTATCTATAATTATACGGAAAAGGTCTTTAAAAATAAATGGACATCTGTTTGATAGATAAAATAAATTGCTAAGCATAGGCGTCACTTCGAGACATTTATGCCATCAGTATAGAATTACAATGGCATTTTATTTTAATGCTGTGGTAATTAATGCTAAGTTATGATGATAAAAGTACAAATGGCAATGAATAGCAAATGAGGTAATACAACAAATAGCAAATGAATCGGTCCTGACAGAGAACTTATCAGATTGATAAAATTAAAATATTTTTGGTTACTTTGAAGTATTCCTCAAATTTGAAAATTTTATAGTAGTCTACAGAGTTTGAGGTAGATGTGCCATACAATTCTTGTTTCTTTTGAAGTGACTGTGTTTTGTAGTGTATCTCTAAAACACATTCTAAGTCCAACCAAAATCCATGAGAATCAGACTATTTTATTATTTATTTATTTATTTATTTATTTTGGTGACTCACAGCTTCTTTGCCTTTACTGAATTTACCTCCTCAATTATCAGTCTTCCAGAGTGTACAGAATAAGTAGAAGTTATTGTTGATCTGATCACAGGTCCAAAAATAGCATTATGACATATCCATTTTCCTAGTCGGTTCTATATTTTGCCTCTTTGATTTTAAAACTATTCTAGTCTTTATATCTCTACTCATATACAGATTATATTATTTTCTTCTTGCTGTATTTATCTATCTAAATTCACATTGTTTATTTCTTCATTTTTTATTTAAAAAACATTTTCTTCAAAGGTCCTATTTGTTGAAATTGTATTTTTCTTTTTAGAATGCCAGCTTATTTTATTAATTTATTTTTCCATGCAGCATTCATTAATTTAGCAGGTACCCTACACGTACCAGGTCTAAGAACTAGAGATTCCAAGTTTTCTACACTCATAGTTCCTCAAACAATGTTTGTTGGATTCTTCTCTCCACTCAGATACAACCTAAGATAGATATAAATCTTTTGCCTTGAACTCAAAAATATAGCATTTAATCTAACACATAAGTAACATTTTTTATGAGAATTGAAGTCCTGTTGGTTTTTTTCCTGTACAACATGTGCACATTTGCCTCATATGACATTTGCAGATAGCTGTGACACATTCCGTCTCTATCAGCAATGTATATGATTGAATCACTGAAAATTCCTCAGGCTCCAATCAAACATCTACTGCATACTCTGATGATGCCCCTGAGATAGTCCTCTGTTTTAGATGCCATCCCCCCACCCTTTTCCAGAGGCTCAACCACCCTGAGAGGTACTGTCACCTGCTCGTTCCTCTATCATACAAGGAAGGACCTAGCCAGTACCAGGTTGAGGTATAACTGACTGGTTTGAAGTGGGAAGGTTCAATGAAGAGCAGGTGAAAGGATAAGGAGGAATATTACCTCTTCTCTTACTTATGATCAAAGTTCATAAAGTCACCAGGTAGACAATAGAAATAACATCTTGAGTACTGACATATGTTGGGACAATTAACTGAAACCAATTGACAAACCAAGGAGGTGGGTGGGGACTGAGATCTAACATGTAACTTTAAAAGAACTGGGGAGTGGAAAAAACAGGAAAGCCAAATGTGAGAATGACAGGACAGAGAAATGAAAAACACAACTGTAAATCTGATGCCAACATCTAGAGTTTCTTCTCATATATCCATTTCTGGGACACTGCTAGAGTGAGCCAGGCTTATTGAAAGACTAATATCCTAAGGACCATGACCATCTGACACGTTTTATTGTGATCACAGACACAAATTTAAGCATTTCATGTTCTACTATCAGTTATTGATTAATAAAATTTGGTTACACTCTCTTCTTTTCCAATCTATCTCTTGACTGCAAGGTATTTAGGTATGCAATTAGCAAGAAAAGTTCTAGCCAATAAAGGCATACATTGATTCAGTACGTTTCAAAATGGTGATTTCCATGCTCTTTCCATATTGCAAAGCATTTTTTATAGTTACATGAGTGGGAAGTACAAAATTGCAAAAAAGCCCCAAATTGTTAAGACATTTCCACTTTTATTATCTACATTTTCGTTAAAAAACATTAAATGCTTGCTCCTTTTTGAATAATTCATATTCATTTTGTATTATTAAACTTTTGCTACTCAGATTGATCTTCATTCACAAAAGCAAATTTATATAATGGCTTGGTTGGTGATATAGCATAATTTCAAAGCCACTTTTCATAAGACTTTAAAAAGAGTTAGCCAAGTTCCCTTTCAAAATATAGTTCTCCATGTATAGACTATGTTGATGTTAAATGAAGAGGATAGGGCAGTTTTTAATGTAATATCTTAGTGTTAGACAAAACAATGTTTTATGTAATTAGTGTTATATATTAATAACTGCTGCTCATGATGTATCTTTTTATTATTAGTGTCATTGCAAGAGCAGTTTAGACAAGGCTACAAATCTACAAGATGACATCAGTTAATACAGTGAAGACAGCTGGAAATGCAGAGCATTCATACAGGAGACAATGTATTGTAATGGAGATTTCCATTTCATTTCTCAGCAGAGAGCAGCCACTGTCTTTTGTGTTTGGATAGACATATGGATATATGAAAAATTATAGAATAGGATAGAAGACATAGTAATCTAATGAGTGTTCTGAGTGAATATTCTAACCTATGAAATTATCAGTCCAAAAGTACATGTTCAGAACTTAGGTGCAACATTATCTTGCATTATATTAGTGAGTACATTAAAGGAAATAGTGGGAAGAATAAAATTAAGAGAAGAAAAAAGGTTTTTTTTTTTTTTTTTTTCTTTTTACTTAAAGAGCTTCTTTTCAGGAATGGTATGAGTTTTTCCCCAAGCCACCTTAATTTTAAAGTGGCTATAAGAACCCAGAGAGTGGTACTAAAAGTAACTAAAAGTCTCTTAAGAGGTACTTGCTTTTCAAAGCTATTGCTGAGATTCATGTAAATTAAATGCGTGCAAAGAAAAATGTGTAGAGAATTATTTTAACACTCTTGACTGCTTCCTCTAATTTGAATCCGTTGGATTTCTTTTTACTATCCCAAAGTCCACTTAAAGAAAGAAATGTTCAATATTAAATTAAGAAACATTAAAAGAAATACATATTTCACTGAATGTATTCTTTCACTTCATTAATAAAGCATAAAGTCCTATTCTATATTGCAACAGTAAATATTCTTTCAACTTTTTGATAGTATAGCTCATGTAAACTAGAATCTTCTTATTCTTTAGGGATTTAGAGGAGGGTATCATACTGTAGGTTTCTGGGTAATATAATTAAAGAACATTAATTACTCAAGGGTATTTGCAGTCTTTGGCATACTTATGAATATGTAATTGTGTTGTATTGCACTAACAAATTTGTTATTGATAGAAGAACTGTCCAACTAGCTGGACAACAGGAAATGTTATAAAAATATGTAAGTGCAAAATTAGTGGGTGAAAATAATATAAAGTCAATATCATTTAATAAATATTTGTTACCCCTTTGACTATCAGCTCAAATCACAGATAAATTGGATTTTTCTGGTGCTATAGGGTAACCATACACTTACTGACAACAAAGGGGGAAAGAGTTTCTCTATATTTGAATATCAGGTTTGGAAGCCAATACTGCCCCATCATGTTTAAGGATTAACCTACAAATATCATACATTGTATAGCTCTCCTTTGCACATTTACTTTCAGGCTTAGCCATTCTTTTAGTTATGCATTCACTAGTTCAATCAGCAGATATTTTTTGAGTTTTATAAACCAGGCCTAGGGAAAGTCACTGGAGATGTCAGACAGGTTCCTTTCCCAATAGAACTTCCATTCCAGTGGTACAAGACAGTCAAAACCAAAGTAAATAAATAAACAAGATAATTTTAGAAAGCCACAGTCCTAAAGTAAAAACAAGATTAGCTATACAAAAGAAAATGCTCAGTTTAGGGGAAGGGATGCAGTAGAGCTTCTTTAGATAAGATAGTAAGGAAAGGCATTTAAAAATTTATGGATATATAGTAGTTGTCTATATTTATGGGATACATAAGATATTTTGATACAGGCAAACAATGCATAATAATCATATCAGGGTAAATGGAGTATCCATCGCCTCAAACATTTATAATTTGTGTTACAAACATTCAAATTATACTTCTCTAGTTATTATAAAATATACAATAAATTATTGTTGACTGTAATCACCCTGTTGTGCTATCAAATACTAGATCTCATTCATTCCATCTAACTATACTTTTGTACACATTAACCATCCCTACTTCCTTGCCACTCCCCAATACCCTTCCCAGCCTCTAGTAACCATCCTTCTACTCTCTATGTCCATGAGTTCAATTGTTTTAATTTTCAGCTACCACAAATTAGTGAGAACACGCTAAGTTTTACTTTCTGTGCCTGGCTTATTTCACTTAATTTAATGTCCTCCAATTCCATCTATGTCGTTGCAAATGAGAGGATCTCATTCTTTTTATGGCTAAATAGTAATCCATTGTGTATATGTTCCCCATTTTCTTTATCTATTTGTCTGTTGATGGACACCCAGGTTTAGGAAAGCATTTCTTAAGAGGTGGCATTTGAGGTGTTAAAGTCTCCCATTATTATTTTGTGGGAGTATAAGTCTCTTTGTAAGTCTCTAAGAACTTGCTTTAAAAGAAAAAAAAAAAAAAAAGGAGGTGGCATTTGAGCTGAGAACAGAATGATAACTAAAAGCTGACCATGAGAAAGCCAAAGGAAAGGATATTTGTGGCAGAGGTAACTGTGGGTGCAAAGTCACTAGACAGCAATACGTTGGGTCTATTCAAGGAAGTGAAAGGTCAATGAGAGTGGAACCAAGACTGCAGAGTAGAGAGTAGTATGAAAATGGGAGGGAGGGGCAAGCAGGGAAGACATCATCTGCAGCCTTGCAGACTTGTAGGTAAAAGTTTGGATTCTATTTTAAGGCAGTGGGAAGCTTTTATATAGCTGTTAGCTGGGGAGTGAGGTAATCTGAATTATGACTGTTTTTATTTCGTTAATGAATTATGGAGCTGGGTCATGAACCTAGAGTTGGGGAGGAATGTTAATGGTTTGAGAAGAGAGAAAAGGATACCAAATGGCTGTTTTGAACTGTGGAGAATGAACGCAATACTGACGTCTAGTTGAGATTTCTAGTTGAGGATCGAGTTACAGTCGTTTCATGTCATATGATTCAGATTGTGAAGAATAATATTCTCTATCCCTCTGCTGACTCTTATATTCTGTATCAATCACTTGTACTACTTTACATTAAAATCTTTTAATGTAGTCATCTATTTTCTCAAAATTTTACAAGTTCCTTGAAGAACTATATATGATGTACTTCATCGTATGTCTTGCTGTCCCTAAAATTTCCTTAAAACAGCAGGCATTCAGTAATTACTTTAAAGAATGACTTATTGTCCATCTGACCTAGGCTATATGTAACATGTTCCAGGTTCAAAATAAACAAGATCAGGGCCAAAATCTAAATTTGGAGTCACCTGGATTTTTCTCCCAAAGGACATTGATAAATATGTATGCACAGAATGGGATCCTGGTCTTCGACTGAATACTTGTCATTACATTTTCAAATGAAACCCTAGCAAATCAATTTCATGAGATGTTCCTGCTTTGAAAAACGTCAGCTTAATAACATGCTTTGTGTTCAAACCAGAAGTTTTACAACCCCAGCTGTATTGTAAAAATAGACACTTACCTTACCCCTTTCTGATGTTTAACCTGAACAAATTGCTGGACAGAAGATATGTTAATAACATTAGCTCAAAGAGCATACTTGGCAGTGCCAATTCTTTAATTCTTATTTTAACTTCAACACCTTCCCCTGCCTCCAGCATTTCACTCACAGATGAAGAAAATGAGAGGGTCAGGTTGTCATTGTGTTTGAGAGTATTCATGGTTTCCTTCCATTGTCAGCCTTTATTAACACAGTATTGTTCTTTCAAAGAATACAAAAAACCATTTTCCTGGACAGTATTTTCTTGAAACTTTTCAAAAAATTTAATTTAATTTTTAAGTTCCAGAATATGTGTACAAAAGGTGCATATTTGTTACATAGGTAAATGTGTGCCATGGTAGTTTGCTGCACCTGTCAACTCATCACCTAGGTATTAAGCCCCCACATGCATTAGCTATTTATCCCGATGCTCTCCCTTCCCCCTTCCACCCTACAACAGGCACCAGTGTGTGTTGTTCCCCTCCCTGTGTCCACGTGTTCTCATTGTTCAGCTCCTACTTATAAGCGAGAATATGTGATGTTTGGTTTTCTGCTCCTGCGTTAATTCGCTGAGGATAATGGCTTCCAGTTCTATCCATGTCCCTGCAAAGGACACGATCTCATTCCACTTTATGGTTGCAGAGTATTCTATGGTGTATATATACCACCCTTCCTTTTTTCTTTCCTTCCTTTGTTCTTTCCTTCCTTCCTTCCTTCCTTCCTTCCTTCCTTCCTTCCTTCCTTCCTTCCTTCCTTCCTTCCTTCCTTCCTCCCTTCCTTTATTAATGTTTATTCGAGACAAAGTCTTGCTCTATAACTGAGGTTCAAGTGCAGTGGTGTGATCTCAGCTCACTGCCACCTCCGCCTCCCAGGTTCAAGCGATTCTCCTGCCTCAGCCTCCTGAGTAGCTTGGATTACTAATGGGCACGCGCCACCATGCCCAGCTAATTTTTGTGTTTTCAGTAGAGACAAGGTTTCACCATGTTGGCCAGGCTGGTCTCAAACTCCTGACCTCAGGTGATCCACCCACCTTGGCCTCCCAAAGTGCTGGGATTACAGGCATAAGCCACCACCCGCAGCCCCATATATTCTTTATCCAGCCTATCACTGATGGGCATTTAGGTTGATTCCATGGTTTGCTACTGTGAATAGCACTGCAATGAACAATTGCATGCATGTTTCTTTATAATAAAATGATTTATATTTCTTTGGTTATGTACCAGTAATGGGACTGCTGGGTCAAATGGTATTTCTGCCTCTATGTTTTTGAGGAATTGCCACACAGTCTTCCACAATGGTAGAACTAATTTACACTCCCACCAACTGTGTAAAAGCATTTCGGGGCCGGGTGTGGTGGCTCATGCCTGTAATCCCAGCACTTTGGGAGGCTGAGGTGGGTGGATCACAAGGTCAGGAGATTGAGACCATCCTGGCTAACATGGTGAGACTCCGGTCTCTACTAAAAACACACAAAATTAGCCGGGCGTGGTGGCGGGCACCTGTAGTCCCAGCTACTCAGGAGGCTGAGGCAGGAGAATCGCTTGAACCCAGGAGGCAGAGGCTGCAGTGAGCCGAGATGGTGCCACTGCACTATAGCCTGGGTGACAGAGCAAGACTCTGCCTCAAAAAAAAAAAAAAAAAAAAACATTTCTACTTTTCCACAGCCTCACCAGCATCTGTTGTTTCTTGACTTTTTAATAATTGCCATTTTCACTGGCATGAGATGGTATCTCGTTGTGGTTTTGTATTGCATTTCTCTAATGATCAGTGATGATGAGTTTTTTTTTTCATGTTTGTTGGCTGCACCACTGTCTTCTTTTTGAGAAGTGTCTGTTCATGTCCTCTGCCTGCCTTTTAATGGGGTTGTTTGTTTTTTTCTTGTAAGTTTGTTTAAGTTGCATGTAGATTCTGGATATTAGACCTTTGTCAGATGGATAGATTGCAAAACTTTCCTTCCATTCTGTAGGATGTCTGTTCACTTTGATGATCGTGTCTTTTGCTATTCAGAAGCTCTTTAGTTTAATTAGATCCCATTTGTCAATTTTTGCTTTTGATGTTTTCATCATGAAATTTTTCCCTGTGCCTATGCCCTGAATGGTATTACCTTGATTTTCTTCTAGGGGTTTTATAGTTTTGGATTTTACATTTAAGTATTTAATTCATCTCAAGTTAATTTTTGAATAAGGTGTAAATTAGGAGTTCAGTTTCAATTTTCTGCATATGGCTAGCCAGGTTTCCCAGCACCATTTATTATATAGGGAATCCTTTCTCCATTGCTTGTTTTTGTCATGTTTGTCAAAGATCAGATGGCTGCAGATATGTGGTCTTATTTCTGAGATCTCTATTCTGTTCCATTTGTTTATATGTCTGTTTTTGTACCAGTACCATACTGTTTTGGTTATAGTAGACTTGCAATATAGTTTGAAGTCGGGTAGTGTGATGCCTCCAGTTTTGTTCTTATTGCTTAGGTTTGTCTTAGCTGTACAGACCCTTTTATTGGTTCCATGTGAATTTTAAAGTAGTTTTCTTTTCTCTAATTGTGCAATGTGTCAATGGTAGTTTAATGGAAATAGCATTGAATCTATGAATTACTTCAAGCAGTATGGCCATTTTTACAATATTGATTCTTCCTGTCCATGAGCATGGAATGTTTTACCATTTGTTTGTGTCCTCTCTGATTTCCTTGAACAGTGGTTTGTAGTTCTGCTTGAAGAGATCCTTCACTTCCCTTGTTAACGGTCTTCCTCTTTGCAAATGAAATGATCCTATATCTAGAAAACCCCATTGTCTCAGCCCAAAAGCTTCTTAAACAGATAAGCAACTTCAGCAAAGTCTTGGGATACAAAATCAACGTGCAAAAATCATAAGCATTGCTATATATCAATAGACAAGCAGAGAGCCAAATCATGAGTGAACTCCCATTTACAATTGCTACAAAGAGAGGGTTTTCTTGAAACTTGATATGATGTCAGAGCACCATTGAAAACTTATGGCAGAAAGGAAAGGACCCCTGTTAAGTCATCTATGTTCATCAGTCCCTGTCCAATGTTGAAAGATTCTGATATAAAGAAAATAGGCTCAATTACTCTGGAAAACTGCAAATTGAAAATTATAAGTAATTTTTTCTTCCACATATCAAAAATCTTGCTACTCTGCAGTTAATTTTTCTTCTAAAATATTTTCTACTATATAGGCTACTATTTTCTCATCAATTTAGTCCAATATTTCTGATAATATCATTGCCAGAGAATATAATTAATTTCCCTTTACATAAGAATCATTATTTTATATATTTTTTGCTAATATTACACGCATGCCTCTTCTTCTTCAAATTATTTAGGCTACATGTTCAGTTGCCCTGCATTCTTACATTCTATTTCCTTTCTCTCTGTCATCTTCTTTGTTTACTGATTAGGTTACACAGCTGCACCTATTAGCATTCTAGGTACAATTATGACTTTAATTTGAAAACACTCTGTTGCTTTAGTGGGAAAAAAATCACACTGGCTTCTGACATCACATTAGTACTTGTGTGGCATTCTTCTTCCAAACAATCTAATGTTTTCCATTTTTGTGAATCCCAAACACATTCTTGCTATAGCTCCTCCCACTATATCATCGATCAATAATGAGAGGAACAAAAAGGCAAGGTAACTTAATGGAAGACCTGAAAATAGCCCTACAACTCACTTATGGAGTCATAGTAGTCAAGGGTGGGCTCTGGAAGAGGACAGACATGACTCTGACCTCTGGCTCTGCCACTTATATTTCTTGCAAACTTGGCCAGTGACTACATTTTTAGCATCTCTGTTTTCTCTTTTATAAATTGTCTGCCCACATTATGGTCTAGTCAAACCATAGTAATACAGAGCTTCTTCCAAAACCCCAATGTGTAATATTGCCCAAGTATCTGATAACTGTTTACCTCCTAGGTTCATATTTCTCCTTTGCCTTCTTCCTTATGCTCCATGACACATAAGATTTTTAAGATGCTGGTATAGTGCTATTTGATGCTTCCATGGGTTAGTTCATCCAGTTCTTTTGTCTGGTTTCTGTTTCTAATTTTCTTTGTCTATCTCTTATTTCTTCTTTAATACCCAATGATTTAAAAAAATCCTTCCTTCTCTAATGCCTTCCTATATGGGCTAATTGTCCATTCTTTCATGTTCTCATTTCGTGGAAGGCATCTTTTCCTAATTGCACTTAGCAGATTGTGTTAGTATGCCATCAGTATAGCTGTCTCTCTCCTTGGAATGCAAACTCCTGATGATTATGCAGCAAATTATATTCATCTTTATATATCTAGTGCCAAGCTTAGAGTGATCTCTATGACTTTTGCTGACATTAGGGAAATTAGTAGAAATCCACCTCCTATTGACAAACAGATTAATATTAAGTTATTCAGAGATATCCTAAGTGTTTTTACCTTTTAGAGTGAAGAATAAGTCTGCATCACCATCTTCTTGAATGGGAAATCTCTGTGTCCCTAGAATTGGATATTCTGGAGAAGCTAGTGGAAAAAGTATTAGAGGATATGGGCAACTGCTCTTTTTTCCTGGAATGTACAATCTACTTTGATCACGCTTTTAACTGTACGTAAAACCTACATATTCTGTCTTATTATTTTCCAGCTCTGATTAGCTTCTCCCTGCCCTTTGCTCTCCAAGTATCTATTTTGTTCATGCTTCTCTTTTAGCCTTTACCACACTGCATTGTAATGATCTGTGTGTATCTATCTTCTCTTCTGGAGTGTGTGTTTCCTAAGAGCAGGAGGGGGCATGTCTTACTGATTTACAGTTTGCAGCTGTTACTATGCCTGGCACATCATAAGCACTCAGTAAATATTGAATAAATGATTCAAATCAGCCAAGTGCTGTGTTTGGATGAGGTAACTCAATATTACCTGCTGGTCAGGAGGAATAAGAGTGTATCAAGATGCATTTTAAAGAGCAAGTAAACACAAGGTCTTCACTGTGCTGAGCATGTTTTCAGTGCCTTCTTAAAATGTCAAAGTGTGAGTCGAGTTCACAATGTTCTTGAGATTTAAAGGAATAAAAATGTTCTGGGCATGTCTTACATATCCCAAGACTCTTATTTTTCCTAATTTGGATGTATTTTTTTTTGTACAGTAAATAGACTCCATTGATCTGTGTATAAGACAATCTTCTGTATATACTGGACCCTCCAGCTGCTAGTGGTGCATGCTCAGAGGTTCTTCCTGTTCTCACTTGCAATTTTTTTTTTTAAAGTAGAATTCACCTGAAGCCAGTTTTCACACTACAGAGTTAATTTCCATGCAAAAGTGAATGATGTCTCACATTAAATATTCCTTAGAGCATAAAGCTGACATTGAATATATAATTTTAAGCAGCTCAAGCAATATTCACTTAAAGGGTTGACACAAGAGCATCACAGGAAAATGTAGGTGAGAAGGGAAATGATAAGCACGTTAAGGCTTTTCCCATCACCTCAGTACAGTCATACCTTCATTTATCTTGCTTTTTATATGAGGTTTAAGTTTTATTTTTAAGAACTGGGTCAGATCCCTTAGGAAAAGCTAAATTTTTGCACAGAGATTAGGGATATTTGGAGATTCATTAACTCTTCAAGGCTCCCAGGAGAACAGTGTTGTAAAAAGGGCAACAATGCAGTTTACTAAATGGCATCTTTATAGTCTGAAAGCTAAATGATAGTTCTTAATTATAAAGGTTTAAAATTCAAAGTACTACATTTTGCGAAAGGCAAAGTTTACATTAATCATTAATTGGACATACTAATGAGGGGACATATTTCTCAGTGGACTCTCAGACTTGTGGAATTCATGAGTGAGCAATTTTTAGCTTGTAGGACCAAGGAAATTCCATATTTGATAGCATAAAAGTGTTAGATATCCCACACCCAGGACAACTTTGGACTTAGTTCAGGCAAATGCATCATTTATTTAAAAAAAATAATTTGAGATCGTTGACCTTTTGTTAAGCATATTCATTGAAGAATTTTTAGCATTTGGCTAATTTCACATGCAGTGAGTTATGTAAATGCAGAGTAGAATGCAAAGGAAACCATGAATACTATTAAATTCATACATAGCACAATATATACATATAGATTGTCCTTTGTATTTGAAGGTGATGCTGCTGTTGTTGTCTCTGCTATTTTCTGTGTGTTCAGATCTGGCTGTTTGATTGGCAATTCCTACTGTGTACAGTCTGCATATGTGTTGAATAACAACTGCAGCCATTGCCTGGAGGGCTTGATTGCTAGATTGTTCAATATTTATTAAGCACCCAAGAAGGCTAGGTGCTGCACTGAACAGTATAAGTGAAAGACTGCTGCTGCTGCTGTCCTCTAAAATTTCTATTCCAAGGTGACTAGTGGAAAGCATATGCTTTTCATCTTTTATGTGAGTTGACTTAAACTATGGAATTAGAAAACAGAACACCAGTTACCAGATGTTCTTCAGTAATATGTAAGGTAGGTGGCTACTGCCTTTCCCATTCACCTAAGTAGGATACACTTTCTGAAAGTGTTCACATTACAAGGCCATGTTTGAATAACACCACTACAATGGTCTAATAGATGTGAAGGTCAGAAAAGGATGATGTGAAAATGTGATATTATTAAGGGAGAATGAAATGAGAAAACAACTCAGAGTTAGGAGCACTTTGGTTTTTTCCTAAGGATAGAGAAAAGAATCTAGTAATCATCCCAAGGTTTCATCATAGTAAGATTTTTAGGTCAAATTGAGCAACTCCATCTTTGGCCATTATTCAAATTGAAATTGGATATAGTTTTTTTGTACTTTAATAATAATATTTATATTGACAATGGCATTGTAAAACAATGAAAATCAGTAAACTCATATGAAAATATCTGTTTTTAAGGTTTGGCTGTATCCTGTTGTATTTTTAATGTCTTTGACACCAAGCATAGAGTTTCCTCTTAGTGACAATAGTTTTAAAAAATAATTGGAGTGATATACAGATGTGGACCAATATGGCTAAATAGGAACATCTCCGGTCTGCAGGTCCCAGCAAGATCAATGCAGAAGGCAGGTGGTTTCTGCATTTCCAACTGAGGTACCCAGTTCATCTCATTGGGACTAGTTAGACAGTGGGTGCAGCCCATGGAGGATGAGCCAAAGCAGGGTAGGGCATGCCTCCCCCAGGAAGTGTAAGGGGCTGAGGAACTCCCTCCCCTAGCCAAGGGAAGCTGTGAGTGACTGTGCCGTGAGGAATGGTGCATTCCAGCCCAGATACTATGCTTTTCTCATGGTCTTCATAATCCACAGACTAGGATATTCCTTCAGGTGCCTATACCACCAGGGCCCTGGATTTCAAGCACAAAACTAGATGGCCATTTGGGCAGACACTGAGCTAGCTGCAGGAGTTTTTTTTTTTTTTTTTTTTTTTTTTTTTTTTTTTTTTTTTCCCATACCTCCGTGGACCTGGAATGCCAGCAAGACAGAATCATTCACTGCCCTGGAAAGGGGGTTGTAGCCAGGGAGCCAAGTGGTCTAGCTCAGCAGATCCTACCCCCATGGATCCCAGAAAACAAACACCCACTGGCTTGAAATTCTTGCTGCCAATACATCAGTCTGAAGTCAACCTAGAAATCTTGAGCTTGGTGGGGGGAAGGGTATCCACCATTACTGAGGCTTGACTAGGCAGTTTCCTCCTCACAGTGTATAAACAAAGCCACAGGGAAGTTCGAACTGGGTGGAGCCCACCACAGCTCTGCAAAGTCACTATAGGCAGACTGACTCTCTAGATTCCCCCTCTCTGGGCAGCCATCTCTGAAAGAAAGGGAGCAGCCCCAGTCAGGTGTCTTCCTGGGACAGAGCAGCTGGGGGAAGTGGTGGCTGTGGGAGTAGCTTCAGGAGACGTAAACATTTCTGCCTGCCAGCTCCGAAGACAGCAGCAGATCTCCCAGCACAGCTCTCAAGCTCTGCTAAGAGACAGACTGCCTCCTCAAGGTCCCTAGCCCCCATACCTCCTGACTGGGAGACACCTCCAGCAGAGGTTGACAGACACCTCATACAGGAGAGCTCCAGTTGGCATCTGGCAGGTGCCCCTCTGGAACAAAGTTTCCAGAGGTAGGAACAGGCAGCAATCATTGCTGTTCTGCAGCCTCTGCTGATGACATCCAGGCAAACAGGGTCTGGAGTGGACCTCCAGCAAACTCCAGCAGACCTGCAGCAGAGGGGCCTATTAGAAGGAAAACTAACAAACAGAAAGGAATAGCATCAACGTCAACAAAAAGGACCTCCACACATAAAACCCCATCTGAAGGTCACCAGCATCAAAAACCAAAGGTAGATAAATCCACGAAGATGAGAAAAAACCAGTGCAAAAAGACTGAAAATTCCAAAATCCAGAATCCCTCTTCTCCTCCAAAGGATCATAACTCCTCACCAGCAAGGAAAGAAAATTGGATGGAGAATGAGTTTGACGAATTGACAGAAGTAGGCTTCAGAATGTGAGTAATAACAAACTCCTCTAAGCCAAAGTAGCATATTCTAACCCAATCCAAGCAGGCTAAGAACCTTAAAAAAAAAAGTTAGAGGAATTGCTAACTAGAATAGCCAGTTTAGAAGAAGAACATAGATGACCTGATGGAGATGAAAAACACAGCATGAGAGCTTTGTGAAGCATACACAAATATCAACAGCTGAATCGACCAAGTGAAGAAAGGACATCAGAAATTGAAGATCAACTTAACAAAATCAAGCATGAAGACAAGATTAGAGAAAAAAGAATGAAAAGGAATGAACAAAGCCTCCAAGAAATATGGGACGACGTGAAAAGACCAAACCTACGTTTGACTGGTGTACCTGAAAGTAATGGGGAGAATGGAACCAAGTTGGAAAAAACACTCTTCAGGTTATTATCCAGGAGAACTTCCCCAACCTAGCAAGATAGGCCAACATTAAAATTCAGGAAATTCAGAGAACACCACAAAGATACTCCTGGAGAAGAGCAACCCCAAGACACATAATTGTCATATTCACCAAGGTTGAAATGAAGGAGAAAATGTTAAGAGCAACCAGAGAGAAAGGCCGCATTACCCAGAAAGGGAAGCCCATCAGACTAACAGTGGATCTCTGCAGAAACTCTATGAGCCATAAGAGAGTAAGGGCCAATATTTAACATTCTTAAAGAAAAGAATTTTCAACCCAGAATTTCATATCCAGCCAAACTAAGCTTCATAAGCAAAGGAGAAATAAAATCCTTTACAGACAAGCAATTGCTGAGAGATTTTTGTCATCACTGGGCCTGCCTTACAAGAGCTCCCGAAGGAAGCACTAAATATGGAAAGGAAAAATCAGTACCTGCCACTGCAAAAACATACCAAATTATACAGACCATAGACACTATGAAGAAACTGCATCATCTAACAGGCAAAATAACCAGCTAGCACCATAATGACGGGATCAAATTCATACATAACAATATTAACCTTAAATGTAAATGGGCTACACGCCCCAATTAAAAGACACAGACTGGCAAATTGGATAAAGAATCAAGACCCATTGGTGTTCTGTATTTAGGAGACCCATCTTATGTGCAGACAGACATAGGCTCAAAACAAAGGGATGGAGGGATATTTACCAAGAAATGGGAAGAAAAAAAAAGCAGGGATTGCAATCCAAGTCTCTGATAAAACAGTTTCAACCAACAAAGGTCAAAAAAGACAAGGATATAACATAGTGGTAAAAAGCCCTTAGAGAAATACAAAGAGACTTAGACTCCCACACAATAATAGTGGGAGACTTTAACACCCACTATCAATATTAGACAGGAATTTAACAAGGACAGAAATTAACAAGGATATTCAGGACTTGAACTCAGCTCAGGACCAAGCAGATGTAATAGACATTTACAGAACTCTCCACCACAAATCAACAGAAAATACATTCTTCTCAGCATCACATCACACTTATTGTAAAATTGACCATATAATTGGAAGCAAAACACTCCTCAGCAAATGCAAAAGAACAGAAATCATAACAAACAGTCTCTCAGACTACAGTGCAATCAAATTAGAACTCAGGATTAAGAAACTCACTAAAAATCACACAACTATATGGAAACTGAAAAACGTGCTCCTGAATGAGTACTGGATAAATAACGAAATTAAGGCAGAAATAACTAAGTTCTTTGAAACCCATGAGAACAAAAACACAATGTACCAGAATCTCTGGGACACAGCTAAAGCAGTGTTTAGAGGGAAATTTATAGCACTAACTTCCCACAGGAGAGTGCAGGAAAGATCTAAAATCAACACCCTAACATCACTTAAAATAACCAGAGAAACAAGAGCAAACAAATTCAAAAGCTAGCAGAAGACAAGAAACAACTAAGATCAGAGTAGAACTGAAGGAGATAGAGACATGAAAACCCCTTCAAAAAATCAATGAATTCAGGAGCTTATTTTTTGAAAAGATTAACAAAATAGACAGCTAGCCAGACTAATAAACAAGAAAGGAGAGAAAAATCAAATAAACACAATAAAAAATGATAAAGGAGAGAAAACCACTAATCTCACAGAAGTACAAACTAACATCGGAAAATACTATAAACATCTCTGTACAAATAAACTAGCAAATCTAGAAGAAGTGAATAAATTCCTAGAAACATACACCCTCCCAAGATTAACCAGGAAGAAGTCAAATCCCTGAATAGGCCAATAACAAGTTCTGAAATTGAGGCAGTAATTAAGAGCCCACCAACCAAAAAAAGCCCAGGACCAGATGGATTCACAGCCAAATTCTACCAGAGGTACAAAGAGGAGCTGGTACCATTCCTTCTGAAACTATTCCAAACAATGGGAAAAGAGGGAATCCTCCCTAACTCATTTTATGAGGCCAGCATCATCCGGATACAAAAACTGGCAGAGACACAATGAAAAAAGAAAATTTTAGACCAATATCCCAGGGGAACATACATCGATGTGATCATCCTCAATAAAATAATGGAAAACCAAATCTAGCAGCACATCAAAAAGCTTATCCAACACAATCAAGTTGGCTTCATCCCTGGGATGCAAGGCTGGTTCAACATATGCAAATCAGTAAACATAATCCATCACATAAAGAGAACCAATGGCAAAAACCACATGATTATCTCAGTAGATGCATAAAAGGCCTTCAATAAAATTCAACACCCCTTCATGATAAAAACTCTCGATAAACTAGGTATTGATGGAACATATCTTAAAATAATAAGAGCTATTTATGACAAACCCACAGCCAATATCATAACAAATGGGCAACAGCTGGACGCTTTTTCTTTGAAAACCAGCACAAGACAAGAATGCCCTCTCTCACCACTCCTATTCAACATAGTATTGGAAGATCTGGCCAGGCAATCAGACAAGAGAAAGAAATAAAGTGTTTTCAAATAGGAAGAGAGGAAGTCAAATTGTCCCTGTTTGCAGATGACATGATTGTATACTTAGAAACCCTTGTTGTCTCAGTGCAAAATCTCCTTAAGCTGATAAGCAACTTCAGCAAAGTCTCAGGATATAAAATCAATCTGCAAAAATCACAAGCATTCCTATACACCAATAATAGACACTCAGAGAGCCATATCATGAGTGAACTCCTATTCACAATTGCTACAAAGATTATAAAATACCTAGGAATACAACTTACAAGGGATGTGAAAGACCACTTCAAGGACCACTACAAACCACTGCTCAGTGAAGTAAAAGATGACACAAACAAATGGAAAAACATTCCATGCTCATGGAGAGGAGGAATCAATATCATAAAAATGGCCATACTGCCCAAAGTTATTTAAAGATTCAATGCTATCCCCATCAAGCTACCACTGACTTTCTTCACAGAATTAGTAAAAAACTACTTTAAATTTCATATGGAGCCAAAAAAGAGTTTGTATAGCCAAGACAATCCTAAGCAAAAAGAACAAAGCTGGAGGCATCATGCTACCTGACTTAAAACTATACTACAAGGATACAGTAACCAAAACAGCATGGTACTGGTACCAAAACAGATATATAGACCAATGAAAGAGAACAGAGGCCTCAGAAATAATGCCACATATCTACAACTATCTGATCTTTGACAAACCCAAGAAAAACAAGCAATGGGGAAAGGATTCCCTACTTAATAAATGTTGTTGGGAAAACTGGCTAGCCATATGCAGAAAATTGAAACTGGATCCCTTCCTTACGACTTATATAAAAAATTAAGTCAAGATGGATTAACGACTTAAATGTAAGACCTGAAACCATAAAAACCCTAGAAGAAAACCCAGGTAATACAATTCAGGACATAGGCATGGGCAAATACTTCACAAATGAAACATCAAAAGCAATGGCAACAAAAGCCAAAATTGACACGTGTGATCTAATTAAATTAATAGCTCCTGCACAACAAAAGAAACTATCATCAGAGTGAACAGGAAACCTACAGAATGGGAGAAAATTTTTGTAATCTATTCATGTGACAAAGGACTAATATCCAGAATCTACAAGGAACACAAACAAATTTACAAGAAAAAAACAACTCCATCAAAAAGTGGACAAAGGATATGAACAGACACTTCTTAAAAGAAGACATTTATGCAGCCAACAAACATACGACAAAAATGCTCATCACTGGTCATTAGAGAAATGCAAATCAAAACCACAATGAGATACCACCTTATGCCATTTAGAATGGTGAACATTAAAATGTCCGGAAACAACAGATGCTGGAGAGGATGCAGAGATAATAGGAACGCTTTTACACTGTTGGTGGTAGTGTAAATTAGTTCAATCATTGTGGAAGACAGTGTGGCGATTCCTCAAGGATCTAAAACCAGAAATACCATTTGACACAGCAATCCCATTACGGGGTATATATCCAAAGGATTATAAATCATTCTGCTATAAGATCCATGCACATGTATGTTTATTGCAGCACTATTCACAATAGCAAAGACTTGGAACCAACCAAAATGCCCATCAATGATAGACTGGATAAAGAAAATGGGACACATATACACCATGGAATACTATGCAGCCATCAAAAAGGATGAGTTCATGTGCTTTATAGGGACATGGATGAAACAGGAAACCATCATTCTCAGCAATCTAACACAGGAACAGAAAACCAAACACTGCGTGTTCTCACTCATAGTGGGAGATGGACAAGGAGACCATATGGACACAGAGGGGAAACATCACACACCGGGCCCTGTCTGGGGGTGGGGTACTGGGGGAGGGATTACATTAGGAGAAATACTTAATGTAGATGATGGGTTGATGGATGCAGCAAACCACCATGGCACGTGTATTCCTATGTAACAAATCTGCGGGTTCTGCACATGTATTCCAGAACTTAAGATATAATTTAAAAAATGAAAATAAAAAATTGAAATTAAGAAACTAATGGAAAGACTCGAGATTTGAAAAAAATTGGTTAAAGTCTAATACAGTGCAAATTATAGTCATCATTAATCCAAGCATGTTATTCATTGTTGAAAACAATAAGCTCTATAATTTGTCCTTTAAAATTTCATATATACAGACGTACAATGGAGGTTTTATGTGTTCGTTTCCAGATCTTTGCAATATAGCAAATATTAGAGTAAAGTGAATCACACAAATTTTTTGGTCTCCCAGTGCATATAGAAGTTGTATTTATGTTATATTTTAGTATAAGTGAGGAATAGAATTTTGTCTAAAAAAAGTATATACCTTCATTTAAAAATACTTTCTTGATAAATAAAAAATGGCAATGATCATCTGAGCCTTTAACTAGTCATAAACTTTTTTTTCTAGTAGAGGGATTTGCCTTTCTGTTGATGACTGCTGATTTGCCAGAATGATGGTTACTGAAGGTTGACAATTTCTTGAAACAAGAAACAATGAAGTTGGCCACATTGATTGACTCTTTCTTTCACAAAAGACTTCTCTGTAGAGCATGCAATGCTGTTTGGTAGCATTTTACCTACAGTAGTACTTCTTTTAATATTGAAGTCAATCCTCTTAAGGTCTGAGTCTGCACCAACTCAGTTTATATAAGATTCAAAATACTTTGTAGTTACTTCAATAGTGTTCACAGCATCTTCACTAGTACAGTCCATCTTAATGAACCATTTTCCTCATCTATAAGCAACTCCTCATCTCTACAAGTTTGATCATGAGGTTGCAACAATTCAATCACATCTTTAGGCTCCACTTCTAATTCTAGTTCTCTTGTATTTCTGCCATATCTGCAGTTACTTCCTCCACAGAAGTGTTGAATACCTCCAAGTCGTCCGTGAAAGTTGGAATCAACTTCTTCCAAATTCCTATTAATGTTGATATTTTGACCTCCTCCCATGAGTCACAGATGTTCTGATTGGCATCTAAAACAGCAAATCCTTTCCAGAAGATTTCCAGTTTACTTCTTTTGACCTCTCCTCCCATGAGTCATGAATGTTCTGATTGGCATCTAGAATAGTGAGTCCTTTTCAGAAGGTTTTCAATTAACTTTGTCCAGATCCATCAGAGGTAACACCATGTGTGGCAGCTATAACCTTGTCTTTCTTAAATAATCAGACATGGAAGTCAAAATTACTCTTTAATCCATGGACTGCGTAATTATTGTTGTGTTAACAGGTACTAAAACAATATTAATCTCTTTGTACATTTCAGTCATGGTTCTTAGGTAACTAGGTTCATTGTCAATTAGCAGTAATATTTTAAAAGGCATTTTTTTTTTCCTGAGCAGTAGTTCTCAGCAGGGTTGAGATATTCAGTAAACCCTGCTGTAAACACATGTACTGTCAACAAGGCCTTGTTGGTCCATTTATAAAGCACAAGCAGAGTAGATTTAGCATAATTCCTAATGGTTCTAGAATTTTTGAAATGATAAATAAACATTGGCTTCAACTTAAAGTCACCAGCTGTATTAGCCTTTAAAAAAAGGGTCAATCTATCCTTTGAAGCTTTGGAGCCAGACATTGGCTTCTCTAGCTAAGAACATCCCAGATGACATTTTCTTCCAATATAGGACTGTTTCATCTGCATTGAAAATCCGTTGTTTAAAGTAGCCATCTCCATCAATGATCTTAATTAGATATTCTGAGGAACTTGCAGCAACTTTCACATCAGCACTTGCTGCTTCACCTTGCACTTTTACGTTATGGAGACAGTTTCTTTCCTTAACCTAGTGAACCAACCTCTGCTAGTTTCCAACTTTTCTTCTGCAGATTTCTCACCTCCCTTAGCCTTCATAGAATTGAAGAAAGGTAGGGCCTTGCTCTAGAGTAGGCTTTGGATTAAGGAATGTTGTGACTTGTCTGATTTTCTATACAGAGCACTACAACTTTCTCCATATCAGCAATAAGGCTGTTTTGCTTTCTTATCATTGGTATGTTCACTGCACTAGTGCTTTTTATTTCCTTCAAGAACTTTTCCTTTGCATTCACTGCTTGGCTAACTGTTTGGCACAAGAAGTCGAGCTTTTGGCCTGTTTTGGATTTTGACATGCCTGCCTCTGTAAGCTTAATAGTTTCTAGTTTTTTATTTAAAGTGAAAGATGTGAGATTCTTCCTTTCCCTTGAACACTTAGAGGCCGTTGTAGGGTTACTAACTGCCCCAATTTCAACATTGTTGTTTTTCAGGGAGTAGATAGGTCTGAGCACAGGGAGAGAGATTGGGGAATGGGCGGTGAGTGGAACAGTCAGACACACAATATTTATTGATTAAGTTTGTCAACTTACATGAGTATGGCTGCGGGTAACATTATGATAGGAACATTAAAGATCATTGAGTACAGATCTTTATAACAGATGTAATAATAATGAAACATTTGAAATATTTCTACACCTACCGAAATGTGACATAGAGACATGAAGTGAGTACATGACATTTGAAAAATAGTCCCAATAGACTTGTCCACACAAGGTTACCACAAACCTTCATTTTTAAAAAGTGTGATATCTGTGAAGTGCAGTAAAGTGAAGCACAATAAAACTAGGTGTGCCTGTATACATACAATCACTCTACTGTTAAAGTACTTTAAAATTCAAACCTAAGAGCTTTTATCCATAAATGAATTATTTACAAGTAAAATAGCCAATATATCAGACTGTGATGTGTTTTTATATAAAACATGGTGAAAATTTTGTGTACATCAAAAATTAAATCTTTATTGGAACTGAAGAAAAGGGTGTATTTTAGTTTAAAGTCTAGAAATTTTTGTTTTGATACTTTTCAAATGACGAAGATGTCATCTACATAATCAAAATGACTCCTTTTTACATTCAAACAATTTGAAGGGATTTACTTCAAAATACCCTTAACAGGATCTGATCAAGAAATTGCTAATGCAATACCTTTCTTTAGTTGTCATTATAATAAAATGAACATCGCACAAAGAAGAGTTGGTCAGGACATGAGTAATAATGTAGTATTGACAGCCAAACTGCTCTATCTTTTGATGATTTCAATTTTCTGAGATTTAAGTAGAGAAGTGTAAGAATGCCAACACCCACTTTGCTGCTATTCATCTAATAGCTTCTTATCTAATGGAATATGCATTAATTCTTTTAACTGACTTAAACATTATCCACATTTTAGTATAATTATATGTCCGTAACTTATCCTGCAACTATGT
Organism: Chlorocebus sabaeus; assembly: GCF_047675955.1. NCBI lineage: Eukaryota > Metazoa > Chordata > Mammalia > Primates > Cercopithecidae > Chlorocebus > Chlorocebus sabaeus. Next base: position 5,221,863 of record NC_132927.1, read on the forward strand.
GGGCAAAGTTAAGAAAAAGTCACTGTAGGTTTCTAGAAAATCCAGAAACCAGTTAGAAGTTTGATACATGAGCTGGAAAGTTCAATGGTAGAACTGAAGAAAATGAGGAGGAGGGAGGAACAGAGAGGAGGAGGAGTGACGTTGAGCAGGTGTGAGTGAGCGGAGGGGCAGTAGAAGGTATAAAGGAGCCATTAAAGAATAGCATATTAAAATTTTGAAAACAGAGTAAAATCTTATAATTGAATATGTCTTTCCTTCCAGTGTATATGGGTTCTGGGTCTATATTCATAGTATATCAATGTCCTAAGGTATAACTATTTTTGTTTTCTGACTCATTTGATAGTCAATGGTCATGTTTCTTCTCAGATACTGTGATTTGAAATTACAAACGCAAGAATCAGTTTTAGTTCAGAGAGACGCAGGAAGCCTTCATATTAGAAATCTATTGGCAGACAATTTTATACATATATATGTGTGTGTATATGTGTGTGTGTGTATATATATATATTCTCTTATTTCTCTCATACATAAAATATGTAGCCAAAAAAAAAGCTATGCCTTTACTAAAATAACCAGAGGCTATGAGCCCTGACCCCACTGTTCACTATAAACATTAACTCTATAAAGCTTATCTCTTATGTGTGATTCCCGTTTTACATATTATGTAAATATGGAATGTGGAGGAAATGTATTTTGGGATGTTTTCAAAACCATGTGGTCAATTAAAGAAGAAACCAGGGCTAGAACTCCGGATATCAAATCTTTTAATTATTAGTGTGGAGAGCTTTTTACTGACACTTGGAATTCCTTTGAATTGAGTTCTTTAAAAGTAGGAATTCTTGCAGGAGATGTTTATTTTTGGTCTTATCCAACAAATCAAAACATAACTTCAGGATTCAGTAATTTTGTTTTTTACTGACTTTTTGATTGAGAAGAAAAAATGATTTCTAAAGCTTGGATCTTAATAATACCTTTTATGGTTTAATGTGGTTTAAAATTATCATTCTATTAAAACTCTATACATGAAAAAAGCTGAATGAAAAGTGGAGAAAAATATTTATTTGAATCATCCAAAATATTCAGCTGCGAGCTTCATGAAGATGAGAATTTTAGAACTGTAATCAACAGAGTTGTGGGATTTTTTGAAGCCCCTTTTAGAAGCAGCCAGAGGGGAGCAAATGAGGGTAGCTGAGTAGGTGGGAGGGTGGTGTTCCGTGCATTCCTCAGTTCCAAAAGAGTAACTTTACTTTGATTTGCTTAATATGCTGAAGCTTCCCTGGTCTTATAGAGAAAAAGGAGCAAGGCCAAATAAATTTATAAAGAAGAAATGTTAGATATGCTTTTGCAAGTTTCTGCATATCTGAAATCGAACCAATACATCACATGGTATGTCCAGGAGTTATATAGGGTTGAGATTTTTCATGGGTTCTGATTTGCAGATGAGAAAGCAGTGGCGTTGAGGAATAAAGTGCCTTTCCCTATGCCTCATGAGGAGTCAGAGGCCCAGCTGCAAAGAATTTTCAAGGAAAGATATTTCTAGTTCAGTGCTCTATCCACAAGACACTACATCTTTTCTTTCACAGTTGTTTATATTTGGTTTAACAGCGGTTTTTATTAATGCCTTCCAAATGATTGAAATACAGTTTTTAAAACCTGAATTGTTACAACTGCATTGTTACCTTTGTCTTTATTAGTACAACAATCTTTTTTCTTGTTTACTCTGTTAAGTGCTAATGTAAATAACAGCTTTTATTTAGCATATTTTTGCTGACTGTTTTTACACGTTTTTGCTACCTCTCGCCTAACCATATTTGTCCCATTCTTTTGCAAATCTTCGAATTCTAAATTAAATGAAGCTAGATCTATTCTAAAAGGAATAGTACATCAGTGTTCTTGTTTTTCAATTCTAATTAAAGCCTTCAACTCCCCTGCACTTACACTTTCTCATATTCCATTGCTGCTGCACAAATGCGATTGCAGCTTACACAGGAGTAATTTTAATATAATTAAAATGATCTAATATTTCAATTGTTTGCTGAGAAACTAAGTGTATTCTCTCAGACACTCATCAGTTTAACTTCCAGATAATATCAAAGAAAAAATGTCATCTTTCTAATCTCATGGCTGATAAAGAGTAGTTTATTTTTATTCTTGGTGTAATCATTTAAACATTTTTTTTCTCCAGCACTTCCTGATTGCTTGCTTAAAATTACAATTCTGGTGTTAATAAGCTGTATAGTTCTAAGAAAAGCCACTTAATACCCTGAAGGCTTTTGTTTTCTCAAAGGAAGGCTATTAGATAACCACTCCTTTCCTCCCTTGTGGTATAAGGTTCATGGAGGAAGGAAGGGGGCTTCAGCCTCACCAACTCCCTCCACCTCCAATATACAGAGTGTGAGTCTCCATCCTTCTTCAAATTAGCATCGGAGTGTAGGTGTTTGTGTAGTTGATTTCCCTTACTCGGTGGTCCCAAAGAAGGAAATGTACAACTGAGACACGCAATTATTGCACCCTTCTGTTTTGGGCACAAACTTTAATGTCCATTTCTTGGGGTCAATGGCCACAAGAGGTGAAAAAGATCTTCATCTCCTCAATTTGATAACAAAGTCTTTAAGCAGCCTCAGTTCCAGTGTAACTCAAAGGTAGATGTGTCAGCTCCTGAACATACAACTATCTCATTTTCAGGAATAACATAAGTAAAAAATTACCGATTATTAACTGACATTTTCAGGAATAACATAAGTAAGAAGTTACCGATTATTTTCAGGAATAACTTAAGAAGTTACTGATTATTAACCAAAGTAACAGCATAAAGAGCAAAGATGAACCAAAGTGAAAATGCAAAGAGTGATTGTTTTCCTGTTTCATCAGAGACACATCACACAGGTACCACATTAGATGTGATTCTCAGCTCCCCTTCAGGGGCTGCTGTCCTGGATCACACACAGGATAGGTACTTAGTATCTTCCACCAGCTTGATGAACACCTAGGTCTTCTGGCATTGCACGGTTACCATTAAGGACAGCAGCCCATTCCTGGCCAACTTTTATTGGCATTCCTCCCCTTCAGCACTTGTTATTTATTCATTAACTCACGAGAACAGTTAAAAACAAGACAAACAGATGTTGTTGAGCTCATCAAACTCTATACTTTTTTTTCTGTCGAATCTCACCTAGCTTCAAATGGGAACAAGATGTTCTTTATGCTTTGGATGTTCTTGTACTGCTGATTTCTAATTCTTGGATTTCCCTAATTCAATGACATTGAAAATTATAAAATCCCTGATAAACTATGTCTAAGTGAGGGTAAGATCTTTATTTAATGAAGGAGAAGGGCTTTTAGAAATGAATACTGATTCTTTAACAGCAATCCAGATTTCTTCAGAAAAGAAAATAAAAATGGAAACATAAAATTATACAGCTGTTATGAATCAGAAATCTTCAGATTTCCCCCCATAAACCTCATTTTTCCATCAAAGCCTTAAGTGACACAGTCTAATCCTATGAGTATTATCAACCTTTAATTTTCTTTGCTACTAGTCTCTTATAGTCTTTGATGTAGCCATCCTGATCTTCCTATAATTCGTAGATTTGACAGCCAAAGGAAATATATTTACTCTAAAGCATTAAAATTTTATAGGAAACACCCTATGGTGCTCTTTCTTAATTTAGTAGCGTCATAGAAAATCAAATCCCATATAAATAATTTAAGGAATAATAGGAATGATTAGGAAAATTCTTAAGAATGTATAATATAACAATCATTTATTATATACCAAATATGTGCAGATTCTGTAGTAGATTCATACATTCAACAAATATGTATAGAAAATACACTATGTGTCAGGCATTGTTCTAAACTCTTGGGATGTAACAATGAACAAAACAGGCAAAATTCTGTACAAGCACAGTGTTGTAGTTAGCTTCTAAAATGGCCCATAATGATCTTCACTCCCTAGTATTCACCGCCTTGTATAACGTCTTTCCCTTGCGTGTAGGCTAAACCTAGTGACTTATTTCTAATAAATAGAATATAGTATAAGCGTCAGTTCAGAGAATAGGTTACAAACATAATGCAACTTTCTGTTTTGGAAATTCTCACTTTGTCTCACTTTCCTCTAAGGAAAGCCAACAGCTGTGTTTTGAGTTTATGGAGAGCCATATGTGGCAAGGAACTGAGGGTGGCCTCCAGGCAACAGACTTCAAGTAACTGAGGCTGTCAGTCCAGCAACCCACAATAACTGAATCCTGCCAACAATCACAGGAACAAACTTAGAAGTATACTCTTTCCCAGACAAACCTTCAGATGAGACAACAGTCCCAGCCATGAACTTGAAAACAATCTCATGAGGGACTTTGAGTCATAGGTATGTAGCAAAGCTATGCCAGGAATCCTGCCTGCCCCACAGAAAATGTAAAAAAATAATTTTTTGAAGTTTGGAAATAATTTGATATAATATAAAACAATAGATAATTAATACACATAGAGAAAACTTAAGCAGGGAAAGGAGTTAGCTAGTGAGGGAAGAATGAAGTGAGAAACAGATGGTAATTTATGCAGCACCATCAGAGAAGGTCTCAATCAGATTTTAACATTTAAGCAAAACTTCGGAGGAACTGACAGAGTAAGCTATCCATGGGAGGAAGTTTCCAGAGAAAGGAAGAATAGGTGCAAAGGCACTGAGGTAGGAGTAATTCTACATGTTTAGAGAAGGCAAGATGGTAGCATGGCTTAAAAGGAATTAGTAAGAAAGAGAACTAGCAGGAAATGAGATAATAGACATAATAAGCCGTGTGTGTGTGTGTGTGTGTGTGTGTGTGTGTGTGTGTCCTGGGGAAAGCAGAAAAAGTAGGTAGAAATTTCAGTGACAGTGGTTCACCGTAAATATTTTGTATTTTTTTTTATAAAAGCAAGATGAGAAACCTTTTTATGATTTCAAGTACTACACCATATGAGGAAGCCAATCAGAGGCCTAGTTAGGCGATAATAATACATATCAAATATATTTAATTTACTCCTTAGAGCAGCTGTAAGAAACAATTATCACTAACTCTATGTGTAAGAAAACAATTCAGAATAGTAAAGTTATTTGCCCAAGGCCATGCAACTAATTTAAGAGATAATCAAAATTTAAATTGATCGTCTTCTGTCTCCAAATTGAAGCCTTTATTTTAGATTAATATTGATCATTATCTCCCAATATATAAAATACTAAAAGATATACAAGCTAGGAAATAAAGCCAGAAAAGTCAAGTAAGAAATAGGGTGACATAGATGGTGGGGGAATTATCTAATTATCCCATACAAGAGAAGTAGCCAGAGAATACTTCTATGACCTATTTTAAAGCAAGAAATATTATATATGAAGAGCACCACCTATGAGGTAACTTATCTAAAAATCATTGAAGTCAATAGAGGAGACAGAAACACCCTCGATTTTCTGAACTCTCAATGTCTTATTAAACCACCAGAGAACACTTTTTCATGTTCACCTTTATAAAGTACTTTGCTGATGAAAAGTGCTATTATTACCTTAGAGCTTTTAAAAAAAATTAAGACAAAAACATTTCTAAAACAATTATAATTGATTATGTCATCCTTTTACTTTAAGCTACTGAAGTTCACCGAATTATAGTACAACTAATAAATGAAGATAGCACTTCATTAAAGACTTTAGACATTTTCTGAAATGAATTAAAATTAACAAAGCATCTAAGGATGAAGTGCAAATCTTCTGTAAGTCTTTTCTACAAAAGTGTTCAAAAGCCCAAGTGATTAATATAGCAGATTAGTATGAATTTAAAACAATAGAGGAGTAAGATTTGAAATCAAGTAAATGGAATTTTCACTTTTTAAATTTCTAGACACTCTTGACTGACTCTGAAAAAAATATTGTTATTAGCTGGATGGATATCTTTTTTTTTAAGATAAAACCTCTGGTCAAGTAACACTTGAATTGTGTATAGCTCTTGACATACTTTGCTTCTAATTCTTGCAAACAATGCCAAAAATATCATTAGTCCCATTTTGACAAACAAGGAAACTGAGGATCAGAAAAATTATCACACAATAATAAATGGGAAGGTCAGGATTTCTATCCTGATTACTTAACCTCCAAAGTCTATACATTTCAATTAGAGAGCAAGAATTCTGGGTCACTTTCTATTTATTTTTCTGTTTTATGTTTGTTTCATATGTGTGTGTGTGTGTATGTGACAGAGAGAGAGAGAGAGAGATTTCAAAATATTTGAATCTTACATAATTCATTGTTTACACCTCCTTTTTCTCAGGTATAACACACAAAAGGGTAATCAAAAGATGCTGCCTGAAGCTATAAATCTGGATCATTCATTTTAACCTATCATGAAGTTTTGTTGGTTGAAAAAAACCTGTTCGAAGAATTCTTCCAGAAAGTCACCGTCCTGTGAGCAAATAGCTTCAAGGCACCAGCAAATTTCATAACTTCAAATTTTAGCTTGAATCTTAATTGACAGTGATTTCCTAGTCTTTTCTGAAAATGTTTATCATTTATGAATATTCTGTATTATCACTGCAAGGATTCAACTGACTGTGTTGTTATTATTATTATTATTATTATTGAATCAACACAAGGCTGAACAACCAAGAAATAGTGACCCACTGCTTAGCCCTGATCCTTTCCATATGCTACTTTCTCTTCAGAGACCTCTTTGCATCTCCAAAATGACACTCACTCTAGTCGTAGGCAGTCTTCTTAGCTACATGGCTGTCCTCTGAGATAGGTTGACTGAATAAACAGTAAACTCCCTGAGTTTTCTTAATTTCAAATGTTTAAGTACTTTATTTTATTAGTTTACTTTTTAACTTTTAAGGTCAGGGGTGCATGCGCAGGTTTGTAATATAGGTAAACTTGTGTCATGGGGATTTGTTTTACGGATTATTTAATCACCGAGGTATTATTCCTAGTACCCACCAGTTATTTTGCCTGATCCTCTCCCTCCTCTTACCCTCCAATCTCCAATAGGCCCCCGTGTGTGTGATTCCACATTATGTGTTCACGTGTTCTCAACATTTGGCTCCCACTTATAAATGAGAACATGCAGTATTTGATTTTCTGTTCTTGCATTCATTTGCTAAAGATAATGGTCTCTAGCTCCATTCGTGTCCCTGAATTTTCATTTTTGTTTTATTTATAGGTCTCAGGGGTGGTGACCAGCATATTGTAGAGGCTCAAAAACTGTTTGCTGAATGACTACATGGAATAATAATTTAATGTAAATAAAATACATATTTGCTAGGAATCAAGGCTCTGTTTTCTTTATAAAATTTGTTCCAAAATTACTCATCTCAATCTGCCACCATGAGGAAAAATACTAGAACAAAGGCACCTTCTCCTATCCCAAGACATCAGCTCTCTACTTGAAGGTATTTAATAAATTTAAGAAGACTTTTATGTGTCTGATGTTATAATATCAACTTGTATCAATGCTAAAATCCCTTTTACAATGCCTTGTATCAGTATGTCTGAAAACAATATCTATATGTATATTTAATTTTTGTTCATGGAGGCAATTTGTTAAAATAATTCCTAAAATTATTAAAGTTTAAGAAGTGAAATAGTTTGAGATTATTCTGACAACTAGTGTAAGATTACCAAAATTCCCTTGAATATATAATAAAATAAAAAGCATACTAACTTTTGTAGATTTGATATGCTTTAAAATATATGTTTCAGAGTCTCTCTCTTTTCTCTCACTCTCTCCATATATGCATATATTTTCTCCCAAAGTTTCTCACTACCCACCCTTTATAATTTAATTATCCTGAGTGTCTCCTGGTTAAGAATAATGTCCCAACAAAGAATATAAGAACCTTTGTTATTCAGTCAGAAGGTTTGCTAGCTTACTCCCTACTCCATTTAATGCCACAGAGCTGATGTAAAATTAATGTCAAAAGAGACAAGACAGCACAAGAGACTTCCATTCTCTGGGAAGAAAAGCACTCATTTACTTCTTGATAAATATTTGCTTAGAACCTACTGTGTGCCAGGTCGTTCTAGGTACTAGTTGTAAGTTGTCTTGTTATGTAATTACTTATAAAGTTATCTAAACTCTCCTCACCACTTTCCCTATCCTTGACATTTATCGAGAGCAGGGTGAAATTAGGAGATTAGGCAATTTTGGCTCATCAAATCTTTAAAATCTCTATGAGTTAGGTACGAACTGGATCTCTCTCTCTCTTTTTTTTTTTTTGTAAGACGAAGTCTTGCTCTGTCTCCCAGGCTGGAGTGCAATGGTGCATCTCGGCTCATTGCAACTTCCGCCTCCCAGGTTCAAGCGATTCTTCTGCCTCAGCCTCCGGAGTAGCTGGGACTACAGGCGCCCGCCACCACACCCAACTAATTTTTGTATCATTTTGGTAGAGACGGGGTTTCACCATGTTGGCCAGGATAATCTCGATTTCCTGACCTCGTGATCCGCCCGCCTCAGCCTCCCAGAGTGCTGAGATTACAGCCCTAAGCCACCACGCCTGGCCAAACTGGACCTACTTTAGATACATGTAGCATATTATAAACGATGTCCAAAAATATCTCCCCAATTCTGACAATTAATAGTGTCTTCCTTCTTTCATATTTTCTCAGAAGCTAAGGAGCAATGACTGCTGAGCTGTTAAGTTTCAGAAAATTAACTCTCCCAGAATTTCAGGTACTGTTCTCCTAAGTTTCTTCTTAATGTCTGACCTTGGTCCTTAGATTGATTCTCATTTAGCCACACACAATAATCAATCTCATTTTTTAAAAAGTCTGCTTCTTCCCAAGCCTTATTTCCTCAGAAGAGCAATCTTGAAAGCCAATAAGTCCTATTACCAGGAGAAAAGGTATATTGTATCTTGAATGAGCAAGGCCAATCCAATGGCTACCACCTTGTTTACATGGCAGCTGTGGGAGGACAGCATACAAATCCCCAAAGGTACATATGAACTGATGTTATACAAGAAGAGAATTAACCAATTCTGTCCTTTGAGAGGACTTTGTAAGATTTTTTTCTTTCTAAAATCCTATGTCTCCATCCTCACCCACCTGGTGATGTCCTGCTACCCTTCAATGTCCAACTTATTTTGGTTGCTTTTAAAGCTTCCTTGACTCTCCTTCAGACTTGGGTGATAACCGTTTGTCTCCTCTGTGCTATTATTTTTCCGACAGTGAACATTCACAAGTCAATGAAAGGAAAGAAAAATGAATGAGAAATAGAAGGAAGGAAGAGATGAAGGAAAATATATTAGGATTTGGGTTTGAGTACTGAATTCTTTGCTTGCAGCACTTTGGCACATATTTTTGTGTGGTTTGTCTCTATAGGCATAATGGCTCATTAATCTTTGAAGAACAGATATTTCAAAGGTTCATGTATTCCTGCTTAAAATTCTTTTTATTCTTACTGATTCTAATTCAATAATTAAGAATCATTAAATCTAAAACAAAAAATTAAAAAACAAGTTTTGTTCCCTAATAGTCCTTACATTATGACAAGTAATGCCAGCACTGAAAAATGTTAGGTAAATTTAAACAAAATCTGTTTTATTAAAAATTCACAACAATACACTTGAGAAGTAAAAAATGGCTTAACACTTTTTTATTGAAATGAAAATGATACCTTATGTGTCTATCCTGGAAATTTATATAATAAAATTCATTCTCCCTATTTATATAGGAATAAAACATTTTGACCTGCAAGAAATAATCTGTCAAATGGTGCCTATAATGACTGAAGCATTAATTCTTGGTACAGTCACAGGAGGCATAAATCCTTATTCTTACTTCCATCTGCACATCCACCTATCTGTAGTAAATTGAAGGGGCACTAATGGCCACCTTTCTGTTTCGAAACCCTCATTTTGTTCCAACCTCTAAGTCTGCTTGAGCGTTGAAGTCAGTTTTTTTTCATCCAGCTCATTAGATTGCTTCTCCAACTCAGTTATAGCTCAGTTTGTAATTCAATGCGAATGACATTCATCTTAAGGCTGAACATTTATTGGAAGGGATATTCTGAAGTGTCCCATGTTTCAGAGATTCACAATCCTTTTAATGACTATGAAAACTTTTCTTTTATTAATTTACTATTAATTATCAGATTATTGTCAAAACAAATTTATATTCTATTTTTATTTATTAAGTACCTTATTAATATATTTACTTCCTTTCAAACTGAACTATGTCATAATCTGTTTCTCCTTAACATGTGACAATAATACAGAATGCAGCAGCTGATCAATAAAGGAACAACATAAAGGAGGAACTTGTCAGTTATCCAGCTCATTTTATTACTGTGGGATGTTGGTCTCTAAAATCCATCTTTACAGTTTTATTATTTTGTACTAATGTTGTATGGTAAAATCATCTATTAATTTTTTGTTGTTGTTTGTTTGTTTGAGACAGAGTCTCATTCTGGAGTGCAGTGGCCTGATCTCAGCTCACTGCAACCTCTGCCTCCCAGGTTTAAACGATTCTCCTACCTCAGGCTCCCCAGTAGCTGGGATTATAGACGCCCACCACCTCGCCCGGCTAATTATTGTATTTTTAGTAGAGAGGGAGTTTCATCATGTTGTCCAGGCTGGTTTGGAACTCCTGACCTCAAGTGATCCACCCGCCTCGGCCTCCCAAAGTGCTGGGATTACAGGTGTGAGCCACCGTGCCTGGCCTCATCTATTATTATTATTATTATTATTATTAGTAGTAGTAGTAGTAGTAGTAGTAGTAGTAGTATTTTTGAGACTGAGTCTCGTTTTGTCGCCCAGGCTGGAGTTCAGTGGCGCGATCTCAGGTCACTGCAACCTCCGCCTCCCGCGCTCACGGCATTCTCCTGCCTCAGCCCCCTGAGTAGCTGGGACTACAGGCGCCTGCCACCACGACCGGCTAATTTTTTTTTTTTTTCGTATTTTTTTAGTAGAGATGGGGTTTCACCTTGTTAGCCAGGATGGTCTGGATCTCCTGACCTCGTGATCCACCCGCCTCGGCCTCCCAAAGTGCTGGGATTACAGGCGTGAGCCACCACGCCCGGCCTCATCTATTAATTTTTAAGCAGACCAACATCCTTTATTTTAAAGAAAGCAAGGCCTCCAAAGCACTGGATTTCATTTTAAAAATGAATATATAATATTATTCATTTTTATGAATATTAAATATTATATAAAATAGATAATATTTTCTAATGAATAAATAATATTCATTATAAAAAGTGTTATAGTTTATAATGTTTAAACATTGACGAAGTCATTGAAGATGCCGCAGAAAGAATCAAAGCCCTAGGGAGGCTATTAACAATTTAGCTTTTCCATGGCGTGTGGGAATATTAATTCTACTTTCCTAAGATAATTTTTGGATGTGATTAATAATATAAAAATATCTCTGCTGCCAGTAGGCATCTCTGCTGTGTGTTCCTGACCCTGTCATCTGACATCATTAACACAAGTACAAATCTTTCACAAGGGCCTTCTGTTATTCTTAAATGGTTTGGTAGACCAGCCAATTTATACAGAGGTTGATTACTTCAACTAATAAAAATAGAATGAGTAGAAAGAGTTAATAGAAAGTCCAATGGAACAGCACACTTTCCAATCTCTTAATGGTTTTGAGAGGAAAAAAATGTTTTCTAAGTTTTAGTTTTGGAACCTATATTTTACACTTAAAAAAAAAACCAACATTGATTTTGGGAAGATACTTCACATTTCTAAGCTAAGCCATGATTGATTATGCAGTAAAATCTCTAAGGTTCCTTTTGAATCTAAAAGCATTTGTTACACTGTATTGTATTTGTATATTATATTTGTTATTTTTACATATTATATAATGTCATATCATATAATACCATCTTGATAATCTACTAATTCAGGAAATAATGGGGTTTTCCTAAATTGTGAAGTATGATTATACTTAAGCAAATCTTAAAATTTCATGTAAAAGAATCAATAGCAAACATGAATTTAATAATATTTAAATAATCTACATTGCCAAGATCTTTCCATATCCATCTGATATGAACTCCTCAAAAACACTAATGAAATACATCCTGCTATTATCCAAATTTTTATAGATAAGGAAACTGAAGCATTCAGAGGTTAGGTAATTCTCCCAATACTGATTCTCAAAGCCATTATTTGAATTCTGGTCTCACACTTCAAGTCTGCACTACCTATTTCTTGGACCACAAAATATTGTTCAAGATAGTTTGTTTCTGGAGCCCATTGTTACTAGGTCCACGAACCAGGCTATCATCATTATGAAGGTTGGTGGAACCATTTTTTTCCGTAGAAATGGACTACTCTAGCAACCCTTGTTTAGCTTCATGGCATTTAAATACTCTTTATACTTATAAATCCAGAGGCCAGGTCTTAAAGAAGCAACTCCTTCTCAGATATCAGAAGTAGAAGGCCTTCAAATTTCTAGATGCATAATCTGACTTTGTGCTCTATCATGCAGAAAAGGTTAAAATAAAGAAAAGACATTTCAGTTTTTGTGGATAGTTTTCCAAGTTTGCATTCTCTGTTTTAGAGTTCTTCATTTAAAATCCTAAAATTATAGGTAATTTCCACTTTCAAATACCGGTGCCTTCATTCTCTGATTGCCTTGGTAATATGACATGGTTAATATTTTTACCTTCTTTGAATTAATTATCTCCCTCCTAAATATTTTCTTTCCTGGATTTTAGATTGGGGCTAAATTATAGAATGTATACATTACAATTTGGGAGGAGGGACTAAAGCTCAGAATTAAATGAAGAAAAACATCACAAAGCTTCTCATTTTGTAATGTTTTCTACCTTCTGTTAAATAAATTGAAGACTGCATATTAATGATCTAAATATACATATAATGACTGCTTTAATTACACATGTTTGCTACTTATAATGCATTGTTACCATGGAATTGAGAAATTTCAATTTTAAAATAATTTTTGATATTAATTTCCCTTCATTTTACAGATTTTTTTAAGTAACATATTTAAGGGAAAAAGAATGCTACCTTTATTGTGCCATTCATATATTTGTAAACATAATGATGATTTCAATCCTGTTTAATGTTTTTATGATCATAAAGAGAGTTTTCAACTGTTTAAAGAATTGTAATTTTAAACTAGACTTACTATTCACCTTTCCTTTCTAATTGTAAACTTTGAGAAAATGGCTGTACAAAATCATATTTTTCCTTTCTATACTGTAATAAAAAGGTCTAGTGTTCAGAAATGTGCTCCTGCTCAAATTTATATATAACATAATTAGTTGTATTTTTCAACATGATATTATTTATGAAGGATGATTTGCCAACAGACATGTTTCTTACTCTCTCATTTCTAAAAAGCTCATTTGAATGTATCTTCCCCATTCACCCTCTACTTTTCCCACTTCATAGAAACAAAGTATCTTGAACTTGTTTATTAATAGACCTATGTATATAAAAAATTCTTTGAAATAACTCCTATTACTTTATTTTTCAAAGAGCTAAGTGTTTTTCCTATAAATAATTGAAACTAAATTATTGGTCAAATTTCCAAGGTCAAAAGCAAGCAGAGAGCCAAGTTAACTGGTAAGGGCTTGCTGAAGTGTGACACAGAATCTACTATGCAACAATACCATCACAGTCTGCATTTGACCACTCCACAGCTTACATCCTTAAAGTAGTTTCCTTTCTTGAATCTACTCAATGCACGTGGTGCAAACATAAGACTGCAATTGGATGCTGTTACTCCATCTGCCAGTCATGGAACTTTCCTCTTTGGCTATAATGGAAAGATTGAGGTGCTAATCGTTGTTTCTGTTATCTCTATTTTATAAAACTTACATTTTTCTTCTCCATTCCTGATTATTGGCACCTTCCTCTCTCTAGGAACTACAGTGCTGTCCTTCTTGCTTCTGCCTTTGGCTGCCTTCCCAATAGGAGAAGATAGAATTAGTGCATACTCCCTTAGGAGGATGAGGACGGGAGGGGACTCAGCAGGGATGCTTCCATAGTCTCTTCCAGCACAGGCAGGGAGTATTCACAAAGGCAGCCCTAGAACCAGCTACCACTGTATTTTGTGATGAGTCGTACCAGTGCCTCTGTATTCATGTATAGCCAGATCAAGGGAAATAATACACAAATATTAATTATTTGGAGATAATAACATGTGTACAGCTCTTGATCTGTGTGTACAACTCCCATTGATATTCTATTAGGAAAATGAAAACACATTCACTGTCGATGTTCGCCCAACTTATTTTTAAAGAAGTGTGGGTGTCCTCTAAGGGGAAAGGTATAACGAATCATTGCTTAATAAAGGAGAAACACATGCTGATGTATAATTTTAGTAACTGAAGCTAGACTCTAGGCCTTAAGTCTTTTGAACTCTATTAATAAGAAAGAATGTGAAACTACTCTTTCTACACAATTAAAATCTTCAAATTAAATGAGTGAATTTTGTCAGATTTTGCTCATATGTGCTGGATCTGTAGAATAATCAAGAGGTAAGAAAGTGAGTTATAAGACAATTATTCATGTTATTGAGGTCAAATCAAATGAAGATGTTTTAGTGTACTTTTTTTCAAGGGTATGGGGTGACTGTGTTTTCTAAATGGTGTAGATTGTTTTTTATTTCCCTTAACTTCACTTTCTGGGGATGAGTGATGTCACGTGGTTTGCTTCTCTGCCAGGAGTGATAGATTCTTCCCCAGACCTTCCCACTAGGTAGATATGTAATCATTCTATTTCACATCTTTGCTTCAGTACAATTCCATGCTGACACACCTTCTCTCTGGTGGGAAGAGTGTGGTCTGGTGGTAGCAGCACACATTCTGAGAGCCAGGAATCATTGAGTGCTAATCTCAATATCATATTCCTCAGTGACTTAGGCAAGTCACTTCCTTATCCCTTTGTTCCAAAGCTGTAAAAGAAAGATGATAATTCAGTGGTAATTTGGGTAGTAATTAGTGTTGGTACAGTGCTACAGTAGCTCTAAATATTATTGTCATTACTTCAACACAGTCAGTTAATTGGAGCAACCTCTCATGAATTCAAACCTGCTAGTTAATTAAATTATAAATACACATGGTATGTATTTTCTGCAATCAAGTATGTGTCAATAGTCTTACAAACTTATAAAGAGACCATATTTCAAAAAAAAAATGGGTATTTACTTATTTTTAATTTGGAACATATTTCCATGTATAAACAGTATCAATAATCATCTAGGCAAGCCTATGATGTTATGTTCATCTTGTGATAAACACTTGCCATAAAAGTATTGGAAAATTATATTGGTTTTATTGTGAAGAGAAGATAATAAATTATCTTGGCATTCATGTTTAAGAAAAGAAGAATGAGAAAATAGCAAAAGAACCATGACTATTTCAAGAGGGTATCTAATGAAATTGGTTTAGCAATCATTAATTCAACATGCATTCTTTCATTTATTATTTAAGAATTAATACTTGAGTTTACCTCTGTGTCAGACACTATTCTAGTGCTGGAGACATAGTAGTGAACAAAACACTGTTCTCAAAGTGGGGAAAAGACGGCAAGCAAACAAATACATGCTATTTCAGATGGACATAATGTGCTGTGAAAAACAGCTAAGCAAGGTAAGGGGTGGGGGATTGAGAGGAAAGGTTGCTGTATCTCATGGGGTGCTCAGAGAAGACCTGCAGTCAGATAATATATAATCATAAACTGGAATGCAGTTGGAAAGCCAAGGACGTGAATATCTGGAGGTAGAATATTCCAGGCAGAGGTGAAAGCAAGTGCAAAAGCACTGGGGTAAAAGCGTGTTTGGTATATTTGAGGAACAGAAAAGAAGCCAGTGTGTCTGGAATACAGTGAGTGAAGGGTGTGTGGTGGTAGATATGTTGGAGAAGCTGTGGAGGATCTGACCATACACAGCTGTTAGACTATGGTTAATGCTTCCTGTTTCATGCTGAGTAAAATGGGAATCACATGGAAGATACAGAGCCCAGAATTGACGTGGTCAGATTTTTCACTCTGGTGGCTCTAAGGAGATTTGATTGTAAGGGAGTGTGGTAGGCCAGATAATGGTGCCTCCAAAAGATGTCTCTGCCCTAATCTCCAGAACTTGTGAATGGTACCTTATCTGGCAAAAGGCATTTTGCAGATGTAATTAAACTAAGAATTTTAAAGTGGGGAGATTGTCTTTGATTATCAGGTTGGGTCTGATGTAGTCACACCAATCCTTATGACAAGGAGTCAGATCAGAGCTAGTAGTAGGTGATAGGACCATGGGAGCAAGACGTCAGAGTGATGCAAAGAAGAGATCATGAGCCAAGGAATGCAGGCAGCCTCTAGAAACTGTAAAAAGAAAAGAAATGGATTCTTTTCTGTGCTTCCTGAAGGAACCAGCCCTGCCAGTACCTAACTTTAGCCCAGGAGAATAAGTTCAGACTTCTGATTTTCAGAATTATAAAGGAATACATTTATGTTGCTCTAAGCCACCAATTTTATGGTCACTTACTACAGCAACAATAGGAAGCTAATACAGGGAACAAGGGTATAAACTGGAAGTCTAGCTAAGAGGCTGGAGTCTGGAAGTGGTGATAGCTTGCACTAGAGTGATAATGGTGGGGCTGCTTAGGAGTCATAATATTCAGAAATTATTGTGACAGGTAAGCTAATAGGATTTGTTGATAGTCTGGATACAGAGTGTAAAGAAAGACAAGAATCAGGGATGACTTTAAAGATTTGGGCCTGAACAACTGGTAAATTGAAATTTCCTTTTGCTGAAATGGCAATGAATGGGGATGTCAAAACCAAATATTTTTGATTACCTACTAAGTTCTAGGCATTGTTATAAGGATGCAAAAGTCAAGATATTCATGCCTTTGCAAAATTTATAATCCAGCATAGTGTTTCTTACGTGTATCCTTGGGTTCCCTGATCTTTCTACACTTCCTGCTCTGCTCTTCCAATATCTGGGGCACAGTAGATTTTCTCCATCCCTGTCATGTAGATATCTACTCTAAAATCTGTGAGTCATATATTGCAGAATTCTCTACAAGTTTACTGGGATGAAGTTCCTTATCTCTTTATCATTTTCTTCAGTTATCAGCCACCCTTCCCCTCTTGTCACCACCAATGTCATTTTCTATCATACAGTGTCGTCATCTTCCAGTGATATGCAGACATATTTTCAAATATATCGCACAGTGCCACTGAAACATGATGGTTATTCTGTTTAACCTATAGCATTGTACTGTATGCACACTAGTCCTACAGCAAAGGAATGTAAAAGCCTCTGAAGTATCTCTGAAATCAAATGTATTGCTTAACCTATGTATACACAACCTGGGTACTAGAAAATAATCAACCTCAAAGCAGATTTATTTTTTCAATTACAGCTTCAAATTTATAATTGTATGTTAATTGCAAAAACCTTTATAGGTAAAAGAGATAACACAAAGAGAGAAAGAAAACTAATATTACCTAGTAGAGGCCATATTATGTTACAGACTTGCCTGCTGTAAAAAGTGATTCCTAAAAGAGTATGATTTAATCACAATAGAAATCAACTTATCCCTCTTGGTCACCACTCAGGAACCATACGACACTTGCGTAGTATCAAGTAGTATCTTTCCCTCAAGTAGTATCTTTCCATCTTGTTGCTCTGCCATTGCTACAGTTTGTTATCATACATGTTACAGAAATGCCTTCCCAAAGTGTCTGTAAGACAGTGTGATGGAAAGAAGAGAAGAGGAAGGCATATTTATTCTTTTAGAAGTGTATGCTACAAGTTGTACATATCTTTCCTCTCACATTTCATAGATAAGAATTTACTCCTATTGTGACACCTAAATACAAAAGAGGTAACCCAATGAAGTTTGCGGATATGTTAACCTATGCCCAGCTACAACTTCTATTACTACAGGAAAAGAAGAGAATAGATGTATGAATAATAACTATTAGTCTCAGCCACAGAACAAATAATGGACATTTCTTCATTACATATCACGAGGTTCTCTTGCCTTTGTGTGTTCACTCTTTCCTTTACCTCTAATGTGCTTTCCTTACAATTCCATTTGTCAAATTTGACATAGCCTTTAAAGTCCAGCTTAAATTTCATCTCCTTTCTGAAACCTTCTGTGGTAGAGATAATAAAATTGATCAGACATTATACCTATTTGTCCATATTTGTCAACCATCTTGCAGTGGGTGGTAGGAGCTTGAGGAGGGTGACAGCTACAGTTCTGGACAGTGGCCTCTGAGATGAAGTGATGTAGACTCTTCTACAGTCATGGTGAATATGGAGTCTTCTGTTCTAGATGAGGAAACTACGAAAGGTTGAAGCCATTTTTTTTTCTGGATTCCTGAGTGACGACCCAAATTGAGCTGAATATATATTGTGTGTGAGAGAAACCTTATTTGTGGAATATGGGATTAAGGTTTTGAGTTTGTTATCACAGTAGGATGAAGTCACTTTCTTTGACTCTTCCAGGCAGATTTGATTGCTCCTTTCTATTTGTTCTTTGTGTATGTATAGAGTTTTGCAAGTCACAGTATACTTTTTGATCTGTGTACTTCTGATTTCCTGGGAAAGTCAATAACTTTCTCAATGGTTTCTAGTGTACAGTAGAGCTTAATAAAAGGGTAATTGTTTAAATTATATCTAGAGCTAAAATAAGTAGCAAGAAGCAGGAAGGTATCAGAAAAAATGGGGCAGACTGAAAACAGAAGAGTTTTCTGCAATAAGGGTATGGCTGGGTATAACACATTAGATGCTGATATTTGAATAGAAAAGAACAGTGTCATTTTATGACTTCTGCATGTATTTTTGAAAACTTTCAGACAATTTTATGTTTTCTACCATTTCTTATTGGATAAAATAAGAACAGAGTGGCAATCTGTATAAGGAAACAAAACACAATGGTATGTGTCTTCAATATACACATGGAATGGCACTGTTTCACATTCAATGACATCTGTAGACTCAAAGGAGTGGAGGAAAATCTACCAATGAAATGGAAAACAGAAAAACGTAGAAGTTGCAATCCTAATTAATGACAAAACAAACTTTAAACCAACAAAGATCAAAAAAGACAAGGAAGGGCATGACATAATGATTAAGGGTTCAATTCAACAAGAAGAATTAACTATCATATATATAGTATATATATGATATATATGTGATACATATATGATATATATATGATAGATATGATATATATATATGATATATATGATACACACACACACGTGCACACCCACCCAACACGGGAGTATCTAGATTCATAAAGCAAGTTCTTAGAGACCTTCAAAGAGACTTAAACTCCCACACAATAATAGTGGGAGACTTCAGCATCCCACTGACAGTATTAGACAGATCATCAAGGCAGAAAATTAACAAGGATATTGGGACCTGAACTTAACACTGGAACAGATGGACCTGATAGGTTTCTATAGCACTCTCCACCTAAAAATAATGGAATATACATTTTTCTCATTGCCACATGGCACAGACTCTAAAACATCCACATATTTGGACATAAAACAATCCTCAGCAAATGCAGAAAGCTGAAATCATACCAACCACTCTCTCAGATCACAGTGCAATAAAACTAGAATTCAAGAATCAGAAAATTGCTCAAAACCATATAATTACATGGAAATTAATCAACCTGACCCTGAATGACTTATGGGTAAATAATGAAATTAAGGTAGGAATCAAGAAGTTCTTTGAAACTAATGAGAACAAAGATACAATATACCAGAATCTCTGAGGCATAGCAAAGACAGTGTTAAGCAGAAAATTTATAGCACTAAATGTCCACATCAAAAAGTTAGAAAGATCTCAAGCTAACAATGTAACATCATAATTAAAAGAACTAGGGAAGCAAGAGCAAACGAATTCTAAAGCTAGCAGAGACAAGAAATAACCAAAATCAGAGCCAAACCAAAGAGATTGAGATGTGAAAAATAATTCAAAAGATAAAAGAATCCAAGACCTGTTTTTTGAAAAAGTAATGAGATAATAGACCACTAGCTAGACTAATAAAGAAGAGAGAAGCTCCAAATAAATACAGTTGGAAAAGACAAATAGGATATTGCCCCTGATACCACAGAAATACAAATAACCCTAGAAGATTATTATGAACACCTGTAAGCCCACAAAATAGGAAACTTAGAATAAATGGATAAATTCCTGGACACACACACCCTCCCAGGATTGGACCAGGAAGAAACACTATCACTGCATCCCTGAACAGACCAATAATGAGCTCTGAAATTGAATCAGTAATAAATAGCCTATCCACCAAACAAAAAAGCCCAGGACCAGACAGATTCATAGCCAAATTCTACCAGATGTGCAAGGAAGAGCTGGTGTCATTCCTATTGAAACTATTCCAAAAAATTGAGTAGGTGAGACTTCTCAACTCATTCTATGAAAATGGCACTCTGATATCAAAACCTGGCAGAGACACAACAAAAAAAGAAAACTTCAGGCCAATATCTTTGATGAACATTCATGCAAAAATCTTCAACAAAACACTAGCAAACCACAGGCCGAAGTGTGGTGGCTCATGCCTGTAATCCCAGCACTTTGGGAGGCCTAGGCAGGTGGATCACTTGAGGTCATGAGTTTGAGTCCAGGCTGGCCAACACATGAAACCCCATCCTTACTAAAAATATAAAAATCAGCTGGCTGTGGTGGCACGTGCCTGTAATCCCAGCTACTCAAGAGGCTGAGGCAGGATAATTACTTGAACCTGGGAGGTGGAGGTTGCAGTGAGCCAAAATGACACCACTGCACTCCAATCTGGGCGACAGAACTCCATATCAAAAAACAAACAAACAAAACAAAACACTATCAAACCAAATCCAGCAGCACATCTAAAAGCTAATCCACCATGATCAAGTAAGCTTTATCTCTGGGGTGCAAGGTTGGTTCAACATATGCAAATCAGTAAACATGAGTCATCACATAAACAGAACTAAAGAAAAAAAAAACATGTGATCATCTCAATAGATGCAGAAAAGGCTTTCAATACAATTGAACATCCCTTCATGTTAAAAACTCTCAACAAACTAAGTATTGAAGGAACATACCTCAAAATAGTAATAACTGTCTATGACAAACCCATAGCCAACATTATACTGAATGAGCAAAAGCTGGGAGCATCCCCCTTGAAAACTGGCACAAGACAAGGATGTCTTCTCTCGCCACTCCTATTCAATGTAGTATTGGAAGTCCTGGCCAGGGCAACCAGGCAAGAGAAAGCAACAAAGGGCATCCAAATAGAAAGAGAAGAAGTCAAATGATCCCTGTTTTCAGGTGACATCATTCTATATCTAGAAAGCCCCATATTCTTGGCCCAAAAGCCCCTCCAGCTGATAAACAATTTCAGCAACATCTCAGGATACAAAATCAACATACAAAAATCACTAGCATTTCTATACACCAACATCACCCAAGCCAAGAGCCAAATCAGGGATGCAATCCCATTTACAATTACCACACACACACACACAAAATGAAATACCTAGGAATACAGCTAACTAGGGAAGAGAAAGATCTCATCCTTGTGCAGGAGTCATGCTAATCTTCTCTACACAGTTCCAATTTTTGTATATGTGCTACTGAAGCGAGCACAGAAAGATCTCTACAATGAGAATTGTAAAGCATTCCTCAAACAAATCACAGATAACATCAACAAATGAAAAAATATTCCATGATCATGGATAAGAAGAATCAATATCATTAAAATGGTGATACTGCCCAAAGCAATTTACAGATTCAATGCTATTCCTACCAAATTAGTAAGACATTCATTACAGAAATAGAAAATGCTGCTTTAAAATTCATATGAAACCAAAAGAGCCCAAATATCTAAGGCAATCCTAAGCATAAAGAACAAAGCAGGAGGCATCACACTACCTGACTCAAACTATACTATAGGGCTATAATAACCAAAACAGCATGGTACTGGATGATACTGGTACAAATACAGACACACAGACCAATGGACCAGAGTAGAGAGCCCAGAAATAAGGTCACACATCTATAACAATTTGATCTTCCACGTAGCTGACAAAACAAGCAACGGACGATAAATGGTACTGGGATAACAGGCTAGCCACATGCAGAAGATGGAAACGAGACCCCTTCCTTACACCATACACAAAAGTCAACTCAAGGTGGATTAAAGATTTAAATTACAACCAAAAACTATAAAAACCCCAGAAGACAACCTAGGCAATACCATTCAGGACATAGGAATGGACGAAGATTTCATGATGAAGATGCCAAAAGCAATGACAGCAAAAGCAAAAATTGACAAATGGGATCTAATTAAACAAAAGAGCTTCTGCGCAGCAAAATAAACTATCATCAAAGTAAATAGTAAACCTACAGAATGGGAGAAAGTATTTGCAAACTATGGATCTGACAAAGGTCTACTATCCAGTATCTATAAGGAACTTAAACAAATTTACTTAAAATATACAAACAATCCCATTAAGACATTTTTTAAGACAAGACATACATACAGGTGGCCAAAAAGCATGTGAAAAAAAGCTCAACATCACTGACCATTAGAGAAATGCAAATCAAAACCACAATGAGGTACCATCTCACACCAGTCAGAATGGCTATTATTACAAAGTCAAAAAATAGCAGATAATGAGGCTGACGAGGTTACACAGAAAAGAGAATGCTTATACACTGTTGGTGGGAGTGTAAAGTAGTTCAACCACTGTGGAAATCTGTGTGGTAATTCTTCAAGGCGCTAAAAACCAAACTACCATTCAACCCATCTATCTCACTACTGGATATACAGCCAGAGGAATACAAATGATTCTGTCAAAAAGACACATACACATGTATGTTCATTGTAGCACTATTCACAATAGCAAAGACGTGGAGTCAACCTAAATACCCATTAATGGTAGACTGGGTAAAGGAAATGTACTATGTATACACCATGAAATACTATGCAGCCATAAAAAGAATGAGATCATGTCCTTTGCAGGGACATGGATGGAGCTGCAGACCATTATTCTTAGCAAACTCACACAGGAATAGGAAACCAAACACCACATTTTCTCACTTATAAATGGGAGCTAAATGATGAGAATACACAGGCACAAAGAGGGGAACAACAGACACTGGGGCCTGCTGTAGGGTGGAGGATGAGAGAAGGGAGAGGAGCAGAAAACATAACTATTGTGTACTAGGCTTAGTCCCTGGGTGATAAAATAATCTGTATACACACCCCCATGACATGAGTTTACCTATATAGCAAACCTTCACATGTATCCCTGAAGGTAAAATAAAAATTAAAAAATTACTTTTTAGTGCAACATTTACTTTTTTAAAGAAATTTTCATGTTGCTCTTGTTTTGTAAGTATGTAATAAACCTTCTTAGCTTGTTTAGTATGATAAGTATTTATTAACAATCATATTTTTAAATTATAGAATTATTTTTTCTAATAAGAAGATGAGAACACATGATATAATATTCCAGATAAATATAGTATACTTTTTGTATAATATTTTTATCTATTACTCACTATGATCCAATGATTTAGAGGTTATCATTATCCTATTGCACAAATCAGGGAAGTGGGTGGATTTTAATGCTATGGATTAAGTATCCATATTATAATAAAACCGTTCAATATTTTGTGCAATTACTTATTTCATGCAATAATACATAAATTTACTAAAATATGCATTCCAACTTTTGAGGTGGGATTTTGTTTTCATTCAGTGCTGAATATTTCAATCATTCATTTACATTTTTCTTTGTCAATAATAACATTAAATTTCTGTACTTTGATTCACCATTTAGAATTGAAATCTGAACTACTTTCTATAGGAAGACCCACACATATAATGAAAAGTACAGGACCACTGTTTGAAAGAGTTGTGTTTAAATTACTTATTACATTGAAGTAGTAGCCAGAAGAGTCAAAAAAAGTAATCTAAGAAGTTAAAATAATCTTTGTCATAGACACTTAAAAAGAGCAAAGAACTGTAGATTAGATAAAAATTTGCCTGGGTTTATCCACTCTCTGTACATAAGTGGATTTTGTAACTTGTATTTACTTAGATAATGTAGTTTACGTTGATGTTTTATCAGTAACAACACAGTTGTTTAATGCTAAAATTAAATAGAATTTGGAACTGCTTTTTAAGTCAGAGTAGAAGAAAACATTTGAGGCAATTGAGATGTAATAATTTAAACATAAGCTTGCAAAAACAGAAAGATAAATCAGTGATTTCACCTGGTTTCTTTTACACATTCATTTTATATGACATGAGAATTGGCCTTCAACATTATTTACATCTATCCTTTCTATTCCATAAATGTATTACAGGGTGTTGAAAAATTACTGTTTGTAGCATTTCCACAGAGAGGAAGAGAGAATATTTCACTCAGCTTAAGATTTATGCTTGCTGAAGGCAGCGAGAATTGCTTGTGCACATTTTACAGAAGAATTTGACTCCTTGCCATAAAAGTTCAAGTGACCACTTAGGATTTCTCATTGAGAACCACTGTATGCAAACACATGAGCTGTGGATTGATTCTTACTTAATTACCAGACCACCAACTTTGCAAGTGCCATTAACTGCAATACAATCTTGGACACTGTGCAAAACCATCATGATTTTCCTTCTGATCTCTCCAGTGTGTTTCAGAGCATCTAGGAAGGCTCAAAAGTAGTACATGAAATTTCACTCTTATGTGTCAAGTTGATGAAAAAAGTGGGCATGCTACAATCCTTTCAGAGTTACAATTCAAGTGAGAAACCCAACTATATACTAAATTCATGGATAAACAAAGGGAACTTGAAAACCATAATTTCAAGTTTTATTTCTGCAGGCATTGGCATATGACACCAAATTATTAAATTTTGCATAATACAAAATTGAACACATGAGAGATTTACATAGGGATAAGAGAGC
Organism: Chlorocebus sabaeus; assembly: GCF_047675955.1. NCBI lineage: Eukaryota > Metazoa > Chordata > Mammalia > Primates > Cercopithecidae > Chlorocebus > Chlorocebus sabaeus. The sequence goes on from NC_132927.1 coordinate 5,246,780, forward strand.
TTCATGGAGTTTGGGAATGTGCAAAAGTTATAGAATATTTTCATAATAGTCAGTCTTACGAAGCACAAACTGAACAATAGTTGTCAAATATAACCCTCTCCTAATTTGTATGGTAACTTTAGTATGTGTAACCATCACATAAGTGGGCAGGAAAGTACTGAAATGCAGAAACCATGTGAGGTAGCAGGTAGATACTTGTTAGCGTTGGTTGCTGATGCATATGGATAACTAATAATCTAATACTAAAAGCATCTTCAACATATAGAATGCTCTGGATAAGGTTTGGGGAGGGGGATATAGTGCATTTTTGTAAATAGCTCCTGTGCAGAAGTTGTTTTCTTCACAACATGAACTAGGGAAGTTTGTAAATCAATCCTCTTATTCGTCAACAATGAAGATAAAAAGCATGTCATTGGAAGGAAATACTCTCTACTTTTACAAGATGGTGATACGGTTTGGCTCTGCGTTCCCATCCAAATCTCATCTTAAATTGTACTCCCGTAATTCCCACCTGTTGTGGGAGGGACCTAATGGGAGATAATTGAATCATGGGGCGGTTTCCCCCATACTGTTCTTATGGCAGTGAATAAGTCTTATGAGGTCTGATAGTTTTATCAGGGGATTCCGCTTTTGCATCTTCCTCATTTTCTCTTGCCACTGCCAAGTAAGAAGTGCGTTTTGCCTCCCACCCTGATTCTGAGGCCTCCCCAGCCACGTGGAACTGTAAGTCCAATTAAACCTCTTTTTCTTCTCAGGTATGTCTTTATCAGCAGCTTGAAAACAAACTAATACAGGTGGCCTGGCAGGTATATTTGCACTACAAATAAAAAATAATCTCCTAAGGAATTATAGTTGACAAAGACATTAAGGCACAGATCATAGATCAGAAGACTTAATCTTTTAGGAAGGCAGTAGTCCCCAAAGTGATCTACAGATTCAATGCACTCTCTGTCAGAATCCTAGCTGACTTCTTTGTAGAAATTGATAAGCTTATTCTAAAATTCAGGCAAAATTGCAAGAGATGTAGGATAGCCAAACAGTCCAAGAAAAGAAGAAAAACGTATGGGGACTCACACTTCCTGACTTTAAAACTTACTACAAATAACAGTAATCAAGAAAATAAAGTACTGGTACAAGGATAGGTACAGAAATCAATGCAATAGAATTGAGCATCCAGAAATAAATGCACATAATTATGGTCAACTGATTTTTGATATAAGTATTAAACCATTCATTGGGGAAAGAATAGTTTTTCCAACAAATGATGTAGGAATAAGTGGATATCCACATACAAAAGAATGAAATTAGACTCTTAAGATCAGAAGCAAAAATGAAATAAAAATGGATCAAAACTTGAATGTAAGAGTTAAAACTATTAAATTTTAGGAGGAAACACAAGAGTAAATCTTCCATACTTTGGATTTGGCCAAGGGTCCTTACGTATAACACCAAAAAGCATGAGCAAACAAACAAACAAACAAAAGGCAAATTAAACTTCATCAAAATTAAATACTTCTGTGTTTCAAAGGACATCAAAAAAATGAAAGAAAAACCCCACAGAATGGGAAAAATATTTGTAAAACAGATCTTTGCTAAATTACTTACATTTGGAATATATAAAAACGTATAGCTCAATAATAAAAGATAAAATCCCAAATAAAAAATAGGTAAAAGATCTCAATAGACAGTTTTCCAAGGAAGATATGCAAATTACCAAGAAGAATATGAGGAATGCTCCACATCATTAGTTAGCAAAGGAAAGCAAATCAAAACCACAGTGAGATGCCACTTCAGATACACTAGGATGCCTAGAATCAAAAAGTAGGATAATAACCAGTGTCAGCGAGTTAGAAACCTTATATGATGCTGGTAAGAATGTTAAATTGTGCAATCTCTTTGGAAAACAGTTTGGCAATCCTTCAAACAAACAGAGTTATCACACGACCCAACAATTCCACTCCTAGGTGTATATGCAAGAGAAATGGAAACATATGTCCATACTAAAACGTATACATGAATATTTATAGTAAGCACTGAATAATGATTCATAATAGCCAAAAGGTGAAAACAATTTAAATATTCATCAAAGACAGATGGATAAACAAAATGGCATGTCAATACATTGCATTTTTGGAAGGGGAGCATAGAAAGAAATGAAGTACTGATATATCTGCCAGTTTGGATGAACATTAAAGATATTACCTTAAGTGAAAGTCCCCATAGTACATTATTCCATTCATATGAAAGTCTAGAAAGGAAGTCTATAGAGACAGAGTGTAGATTAATAGTTGTTTAGGGATGAGAATGGGGGTTGAATGATGCATGGATGAGGAGATAATAGCTAAATGGTATAGAATTTCTTTTTCAGGTGATACAATGCTCTAAAATTGATTGTGGTAATGGTTACAACATCTGTGAATATATTAATACTTTTAAAAATTGATGCATAAAATTATATATATATATTTTTCATGTACATGATGTTTTTGAAATATGTATACATTGTGGAATGGCTACATTGAGTAAGTTAACATATGCATTACTTCAAATGGGTGAATTTTAGCCAGTGATTTTTATCTTAATAAAGCTATTTTTTGAAAAAAGGAATCTTTGGTGAGTTTGTTAACTTATGCTGTACCTTTAACTCTAAGGCTAGATAGCAGCTACACAGCAGACAAACAATATGACTTCTGGAAAAAAGGCATATTGTAATGTGTCAAATCCTTCGGAGCTGAATATTCAGTTCTTATAGATGAAGAAAAATACAAAATATTTGGCTTTTTTATACTGAAGCAAATTATTTGCCAATGCTAGCTAAATGAGGTAGGAAAGCTAACAAGCCAAGGATTCGATTTCTATTGAGAAAAGTAGTCTTAAGCTGGAGGTTATCGTTAATCCTTATTGACTTACAATGAAATTCAAGAGAGCAATCAGAGGTAGTCTGAAACATATCGTTCCAAAAAACCATCTCTAGAGGAGGGAACTAAAGAGAAAAAAGAAATCAGAGAGTAGACTCAAGATAGAAATGATACAAAACATGGTTGAGATTTATACACTATGTAACCACTGAGATAGCTACATTCAAGTGTTTCAAGTGTGATTGTTCTAGACAAAGTAGACCAGAAGATCAAGCACATATACTGTAGCTGAGAAAAAGAAATGGAAAGTTAAAGGTTTCCAAGTCAACGTATAAGCCTGAAAAGAAAGAGATACATTTAACATTATCAGATTGCAAAGCAGTAAAAGTTATTTGTTGCCTAAAACTTTGAAGAAACTTGGTCAAGGTCACCTGGAATGACTCAGGCACTCCAAATTAGGATGTTGGGGTTTTTTTGTTTATCTGTTTGATTTTTTAAATTTATATTTATTTATTTATTTATTTATTTATTTATTTTTGAGATGGAGTTTCACCGTGTCGCCCAGGCATAGAGATCGTGCAGTGGCATGATCTCGGCTCACTGCAATCTTCTCCTCCCAGGTTCAAGCGATTCTCCTGGATCAGCCTCCCGAGTAGCTGGGACTACAGGCGCCTACCACCATGCTCGGCTAATTTTTTGTATTTTTGGTAGAGAGGGGGTTTCACCGTGTTGGCCAGGATGGTCTCGATCTCTTGACCTCATGATTTGCCAACCTCAGCCTCCCAAAGTGCTGGGATTACAGGCGTGAGCCACCGTGCCTGTCCTGGATGTTGGTATTTTAAGTGAGAGAGTCTAGTTCTGTTCACAGGCTAGGGTAGACCTATATTTAAGACTGTTGTTTATTTATTTATTTATTTATTTATTTATTTATTTATTTATTTAGAGATGGAGTTTTGCTCTTGTTGCCCAGGCTGGAGTGCAATGGCTCAATCTCGGCTCATTGCAACCTCCGCCTTCCGGGTTCAAGTGGTTCTCCTGCCTCAGCCTCCCAAGTAGCTGGGATTACAGGCATGTGCCACCATGCCAGGCTAATTTTGTATTTTTAGTAGAGATGGGGTTTCTCCATGTTGTTCAGACTGGTCTCGAACTCCCAACCTCAGGTGATCCACCCACCTCGGCCACCCAAAGCGCTGGGATTACAGGTGTGGGACACCATGCCCAGCAAGAGTGTGATTCTTAGAAACAGAATTTAAAGCTCTTTATGGATAAAACAGAGGACACTGAAATATTATTATATTTTTGGTAATAATTCAAATACATGTTGAAAATAGTTTTATCCAGAATGAGTCTAAGAAAGATGAAAACAGAAGAACAGCATATAGCTTTCATTATAGAACTAGTGCATATGTATATGTGTACATGTATGTGTGTACATGTATATATACACACATACATTATATATTATTTTATATATACACATATGCAGTGTCTGTGTATAGATACATATGTGTATATATACATACATATACGTATATATACACATATACGTATATGTGTGTATATATACACCAAATTGGTGAAGGTTATATTGAGGATAGCAAATAGAGGTAAAAAGACCGTGAAATATAGTATAAAGTGGTATAAACAGAAGGACCCGTGTAGAAAAGAACAGCAATATGCAACTTTAGTAGTATTGCCCCACTATAATTAATGTGCATAGATCTTCTCAAGAATGTAGGCTAACACCAGTTTAATTCAAGGGCAGCTAAGAGCTTAATGTAAGTGGAATGAATGCATTTCAATTAATATACTAGAGACATCCTATGTATCAGAATTCATTCTTTCCACGCTGTTTCACATTCTTTGCCTTCCCTCTCAGCAGTGGGGTGTAATAGAAAGCGTACTTGCTTTGTATCAGACAGACTAAATTTAAATTTCAACACTGACTTATTATCTCTGTGATCTTAGTGATCTCAATAAGGAATTATTTTAGCATGGTTCTATTCTCATTTTCTCTTTATATAGCAAATATAGTCGAGGTACTGGTAAGGTGAGGATCAAGGTCAGAAGGGCCCAGAAAAATGACAGGATGGAGTTGAAAACAGTAAGACAGGCCCTTAGATTAACTCAGAGTTCTGATGTGTGAGGGTCTAGCTAATTCCAGTCTTCTGCACTGGTTTCTGCTGACCCCAGAAGATCATGACACCACACTTCAGTGATCTGTTGAGGCCTTTCTTTTCCTGCCCTATTCCTCACAGGAGCTCCAAACTCTTTTTTGGAATGCTTTTCTTCCTTTCATCCATAGACATTTTTGGCTCACCCTTATAAACAGTATAATAGTATAATATACTAGGTTACTTTGTGAATTGATAAGAAAGCTAAAGACTCTATCTCCCCACTACTGTTATGTGGTTATGCCTTAACAGTGAAATTTAGAGACAATACAGATGCCTTTGCTGTCTGTCTTCAGGAGTGATGCCACAATTTGAGGTTAGGGTGGAAAGGTATTAACACGGAGGTGGAGATGCAACAACTCTATCAGAGCTGGTGGGGACTTGCTGGTGTCCCATAATCGTATCATTTATAGGGCTATTGCTGCTTTGATTCTCTCTAGGAGAATATGATATAGATGATCTTTCTACTATTTGGTAACCAGAGACATGCAAATATCAAACTTTTTGCTCAGATTTAGAAAAATTTCTATTAAATTTTCTCCAAGTCAGAGATTAGATGAAAATAGGAAGCACCGATACACACTTAGAACGTGAATAGCCATCTGTGAAAGTCCTGTGAATTATTCTCCAATTTTGCTAATCAAAATAATATTTGGTAAGAGCTAGTTGATAGTCAAGTAGCCTTTTAAATGATATTACTTAAATCAAGGAAGTTGACTTGGAAAACCTGTGTTATAACACCATTGAGGTGATTAATGGTATTATATACCTGCTGTAGCAAAATTCACCTCTGAGACAAAGTGCTATTTATATAATATCTCTTTTCATTTTCACCAAAGTCTTTTAACACAGTAAAAGTAGAATTCTAGCCTCAAGACTCATTTTTGCAAGGTGTGATTTTTTTTTTCGGTTGGGTTTTAAGTTTCCATTACTTAAAACAGACAGTAGAAGGTATAATTTCAAGCTACTATATACATAATATAGAAATATTTTTTGAAATTATGAACTTTTATAAATACATAAAAGGTGAAACTAATTACTCTTGCATCAATGATAAAGCAAAATTCAGATGCTATTCATGCAAGAATTGAAATTAGACAAAAATTATATCTGCTTAGTGTAATTCTATTAGAAATGTATATGCTTATACAATATAATTAATTTTAAAAGTTTTTAACAGATTTTTTCCAGCTCTATTTAAGTTTGTGAGATTGAAGACATATGTACAGTTAAATTAGAATCTCAGATAAATAACAGCTATTTTTTTCAGCCAAAGTATATTGCATGGGTTATACATATATGAAAAAATATTGTTTATCTCATATTGGAAATTAATAGAGTGTCTTATAGTTTTATTTGCTAAACCTTTGTCTCTTTAATGGATAATTCCTTTATTTAGAGAATTTTTTACAAGTTCAGGGAATAAAGATGTTTTATAATCATTCTAAATAGGATATTTGTACAATGACTAAAGTGATACTTTTTATTTTGTGTCATTTAAAAAATTGAGGTACGAAGATTTCCAAAAATCTGATCTTAGACTAGAATTCCAACAGTTAGGGCAAATTAACAAAATTATTTTGGGATTTAGTTCACTAAAGTAGTAAAGTAGTGGTAGAAGATATTCAGAAATAGGAGAGAGGGAAGAACAAGTAAAATAGGGAAGGCAGTGATCTAAGAGAGGAACAGGAATCATCAATTTAAGGAATAGTAGATGTGCTAATACATATGATTTAAAGCTCATTTTCAACTTTACTCATATAACACTTACTATAGTTCAGACACAGTTATAAATACATTTACTGGATAGTGACTCTTTAATCTTTAAAACAAGCCTTTGAGTAGTTACTAATATTAGCCCCATCTTACAGATGAGAACACTGAGGCAAGAAGAAATTACTTGCTTAATGTTGGACTGCAAGTAATGGTGGATATGGGGTTTGAAACCCACCAGATTGGTTCTGCTGTCTATACCAAATCACTATTCAGTACTACTTTTAAAGCTAATTCTATTTTATGAACAAGATATTGTAACAGAAATTAGAAACTATTATGTATATTGATGTGCAATACATCTTTATAAACTGAAATAATTAGTAACAGAAAAAAGAACAAAAATAAATCTGCTTTAATTGAGTAATTATGTTTTTATGCTACCAAATGAAAAAATGGTTGGTGTCTGTCTTGAGAAATTAAATCAAAATTTATGAAAATAAGTATATTTACCACAAAACAATAAAACTATTGCCACTGCCTCTAATTTTTAGGCCTAAAAATGAATTTGTGAATTTTGGGGGATGAGTCAGCACATAATTTTTCAACCATTCTGTAAAATCACATGTGGTAACCTTTACTTATCTTTAAACTTTTCCAGCATGATCTTAATGAGCTTGAGTTTTCCACACACATGTATTAATTCATTGACTTTTCTAAGAGTTAGTTTTTTGGTTCTTAAGTAATTCTATTACGAAGCAACAACTGAATCCTCACCCTTGCTATTTGCTTTTCTTCAAGTTCTAAGTTATCTAACTCTGAAATTCTCTCCCTTGTCAAAGGCTTTGGGATATGATTTCTCAAGCAATTACCTAAACTCAGTTTATCAACACTATATAATCCCATGTCTATTGCAAGATTTATACTTTTACTTTTTAATCAGTTTTTGGCTATTTTAAAATTACTTCATCTTTTTTTTTTGCAAGATCGGACAACCATGTAAAGATTGATCAAAGCCTTAGGTAATGGGCAGATAAAGATTTAAATGGGGAGAGATGCTTGAATGGGTATTAATTTTAGAAGTGGTGAGTTTATCAGATAATGTTGTCTGATATGGGAAGTTTTACTTCCCAATGTGAGCAACAGAGCTGTAAGGAAAGAATAATAGATACTAAGATAAATCCCTTTTAATTACTCCTATTAGTATATTTGGAATATTTTTCAGATGTTATTATTACCCACTACATTCTCCCACGTGGATAGTAGCTGCTGTCATTAAAAATGTTTGCACAAGTGCAAAGAGTCGAAAGTACTTGTATTATTTTGGCAATGCAAAATAGTTTAAGAAGTCATAGCTTTTGAGTTTGAAACTTAGTTTATTGATTTGTATCAGCTACGTTAAAGCTCAATTAGTGACATACCAAATCAAAAGAAATCTTATTAAAAATACCACTGAATATGATCTATTTAAACTATAAAATCTTATTGATAGCTAGTACATACCTTAATGGGAAACTTATTTTTACTTGCAAATTTTTAATGTCCATCTTAAAACTGTAACCCAGATGCCAGAGTTACTTCTAAAAGATCGAGTCTGCCTCTTTTGGAAGTGGCTGAAACTAGAAACCTCTTCTCTCCTTCTCCAGTTCACTCCATGAATAAAAAGTAAATAAAAAACAAATTCTAAAACACAATGTCTGCTCTAAATAGGTGCTTCTCTATGTACTCAATGCCTGCATTATATACATATTTCTGCCTTTATGTCTACGTAAATTTTCTTCTTTTATTTCTGCTTTCCGCCTGCTTCCCTATTTCCCTCCCTCTGTCCTCATCTTTCCTATCTCTCTTTATCTACTGATAATAATTTTCATTCTCTTATCCACTCATAAAGAATCTACCCATTTTTCACATGTAATTAGTTCCAGACACAACTCCTCTACAGTTTTTCCCTGTCTTTCTTATGAATTCATTAATTGCTGAGAAATATTGGCTTTACTAAACTTTATCATATATTAATTTTTCATTATAAAAGGGTCTCACTATAAGATGTTAAAAAATAAGAAATTTTACCTAGGAGGTAAAATTTAACCACGGAGGTAAAAGATCTCTACAAAGAGAATTACAAAACACTGCTCAAATAAATCAGAGATGACACAAATGGAAAAATATTCTGAGTTCATGGATAAGAGGAATCAATATCACTAAAATGGTGATACAGCCCAAAGCAATTTACAGATTCAATGTTGTTCTCATCAAATTACTAAAGATGTTCGTTACAGAAATAGAAAATAATGTTTCAAAAATCGTATAGAACCGAAAAAAGAGCTCAAATAGCTAAGGCAGTCCTAAGCAAAAAGAGCAAAGCAGGACGCATCATGCTATCTGACTTCAAACTATACTGTAGGGCTACAATAACAAAAACAGCATGATACTAGTACAAAACCAGACACATAGACCAATGGAACAGAACAGAGAGCCCAGATATGAGGTCACATATCTACAACAATTTGATCTTCAACATAGCTGACAAAAACAAGCAATGGAGAAAGGACTTTCTATTCAATAAATGCTGCTGGGATAATGGGCTAACCATATGCAGAAGATTGAAACTTCCTTACACCACATACAAAAATAAACTCAAGACGGATTAAAAATTTAAAACACAACCAATATCTATAAAAATCCTAGAAGACAATCTAGGTGATACCATTCTGTATATAAGTATGGGCAAATATTTCATGATAAGGATGCCAAAAACAATCGCAACAAAAACAAAAATTGACAAATGAGATCTAATTAATCTAAAGAGCTATGCACAGCAAAAGAAACTATCAACAGAGTAAACAGACAACCTACAGAATGGGAGAAAATATTATATTTGCAAACTATGCAACTGACAAAGTTCTACTATCCATCATCTATAAGGAACTTAAAAAATTTACAAGAACAAAAGCAAACAACCCCATTAAAAAAGTAGGCAAAGTACATGAACAGATACTTTTCAAAAGAAGACATACATGCAGCCAACAATCATATTAAAAAGAGCTGAACATCATTGATCATTAGAGAAATGCAAATCAAAACCACAATGACATACCATCTCATACCAGTCAGAATGGCTATTACAAAGTCAAACCATAACATGCTGGCAAAGTTGCAGAGAAAAGGGAATGCTTATTCACTGTTGTTGGCTCATTTCAACCATTTTTGGTTAGTTCAACCAGTGGAAAGGAGTGTGGTGATTCTTCAAAGACCTAAAAGCAGAACTGCCATTCGATCCACCAATCTCATTACTGAGTATATATCAAAAGGAATGCAAATCATTCTACCATAAAGACACATGTACATGTATGTTCATTGTAGCACTGTTCACAATAACAAAGACATGGATGGAATCTACTTGAATGCGCATCCATGAGAGACTGGATTAAAATAATGTAGCATAAATACACTGTGGAATACCATTCAGCCATAAAAAAGAATGAGATTATGTCTTTTGTGGGAACATGGATAGAGTTGGAGGCCATTATCCTTAGCAAACTAATTCGAAAACAAAAAACGAAATACTGCATGTTCTCACTTATAAGTGGGAGCTAAATGATGAGAATTCATGGACAGAAAGAAGGGAACAGCAGACACTGGGTCCTACCAGAGGGTGGACAGTGGGAGGATGAAGGGAGCATAAATAACTGTTGGGTACTAGGGCTTAGTACCTGGGTGATGAAATAATATATTCAGCAAACCTCTGTTACATGAGTTCACCTATATAATAAACCTGCATATGTACCCCTGAACCTAAAATAAAAGTTAAAATAAAAATAAAAAATAGAGTAGAAAAAATGTTACTTTGGTGAATGAAAAGAAATGGAAGACCCTACGTCAAAGATGATCAAAGTTAAAACAAAATAAACTAGCTTTTGTCACTTTATACAATGTTAATAAAATATACCAAAAAGATATATTCAGTTTTCCTTTTATAAAATAACATGTATTCATGAGGAGGAGATAGATGATTGTGAACTATGAACTTATATTCAGCCCTGCCCTTGAGCTGATTTCACACAGCATAAAACAAAGTCTCTTGATATGCTCGCAAAGATCAGAAAAATGCAGTTTGCAGTTTTGAGACTTATTGTTATTATGCCTCCTTTGTTACTTTTGCTTGGATAAGACTCTAATCCATCTTAAGTGTATAAGGAGTCTCTCTTCCAGTGGTTCTTTCTGAACACAACGTCAGGGTTACCTTGGACTTCTAACTCTCCGCCTTACTTTCAAACTTAAGGTGACAGTATGTTTTGAAGAACAAATTTGAATTCAATCTTACTATGTAGTCAAGCCCCCACCATCCCTTCTCACCCTAATCTCTCTATCTGCCTTATAAAAGGTGATCTTAGAAAAGAGCAAAATTAAGCCCAGAGAACAGACTCTATATCTCTGTACAATGAACCAATATTGCTTCTGTTTAGCTTCATGCTCCTAGGATAGCACACAGATTTGAACTGTGAGATTACTCTGTAGACCACCCACATGACTTGGTTTCATGATCAGTTTACCTGTAGTTATCTATAATCTGTAATTAGTTATATGACCTAAGTAAATTATGAGGGAATTAACATCCATATTCATCATCAATATATTTTTAATTGACATAGTACTGTAGTTTGAAAGACTAAAGCTTCTTTTTCATGGCATGGGAGTATTGCATAAGTCGATATAAATCTTGCTACTGTGCCTAACAGCATAGTTGACAGATTTTACTAACTTTTTCAAGTATCAGAGATTTCTGCTTGAAGAACAAAATACTCTTCAAAAACTTCATATACATAAGTATTATAGAGTATGATAATAAGGGACATTTGAAAATTATTTTAAAACTATTAAGAGGCCAGGCTTGGTGCCTCACACCTGCAATCTCAACACTTTGGGAAGCTGAGGTCAGAAGATCACTTGAGGCCAAGCATTCAAGACCAGCCTAGGCAACATAGTGAGACTCCATCTCTAGAAAAATTTTTTTAAAAATTAGCCAGGCATGGTGGGATGTACCTGTAGTCCCAGCTATTCAGGAGGCTGACATGGGAGGATCTCTTGAACCCAAGCAGTCAAGGCTGGAGTGAGCCATGATCACACCTCTGCACTCCAGCCTGAGTGAGAGTGAGACCCTGTAATTTAAACAATAAAAATAAAACCATTAAGAATTGAAGAGGAATGTACATTACAAATTCAAATATGGAAGGAATATATCACAATCCTAAGAAATTAGACTGATTCAAAATTATCTTTGCATTATGATACAATTTGGTATACTGCCATATTTAGGCTCATGCTATTTGAATTTTCAGCTATAATAGATGATTCCTAGATTTGTAGGCGGTAGGGAGCTGATGGTTGTTAAGCAATTCATGTTTCCTCCAAATGAACTGTAAAGTAGCTTTTTAAAAAATCCACTTTATAGCTAAAGAAATTGAGGCCAAGAGAGTTTAGTTGACTTCTCCAGGGTCACAGAACTATTAAGCAGCAAAACTGGATTTGGATGGAGTTTGGGCACATACTTTCTCTTCTGTATAATGCCAATTCTCTGTTTCAGAAATGGAGTGGAATGAGGAAATAGGGAATAAGAAAATATTCAAGTGGTGAGAAGAACAGCATGTTTGCCATTTGAGATATGAATATTTCTGACATATGTGACCAAGAAGGGAATACATGAATGAGAGAATCCTTTCTCTTGCATTCTGTCTTCTAAGGATCAGTGGACCTACAGGATGGGAGCTATAGCTAGAAAAAGTCCACAGTTTTATTGTCACAAACAATTACCACTGACAGATTTAAAACCTTCTAAAGCTGTTTTTGTATATTGCGAAAAGCATGACTTTTTTGTGTGTGCTTGTGTGTACATGAGATACCTAGTAACTCTTTTAGTATGGGCATTAAAAAAGATATGAGATTTATAAGTGGAAGCTAAACTTTGAGTAAACACATGAACATAAAAAACAACAGGCACTGGGGCCTACCGGGGCATGGAGGGAGGTGGCAAGGGTTGAAAAGCTACCTATTGGGCACTATGCTGACTACCTGGGTGACAGGATCAAAGGTACCCCAAACCTCAGCATCATGCTGTATACCCGTGTAACAAACCTGCACACATACCTCCTGAATCTAAAATGAGAGTTGGAATTTTTTAAAAAGTGAAACAAAGATGTGAGAAAAAGATAAAGGGAGAAGAAAAGAGAGAGAAAACAAGAAAATACATAAATATAGAAATGAGCATAGGGCCGGGCACGGTGGCTCACGCCTGCAATCCCAGCCTCCCGAGTAGCTAGGACTACAGGCGCCTGCCACCACGCCCTGCTAATTTTTTGTATTTTCGGTAGAGACGGGGTTTCACCATGTTAGCCAGGATGGTCTCGAGCTCCTGACCTCGCGATTCGCCCGCCTGGGCCTCCCAAAGTGCTGAGATTACAGGCGTGAGCCCCCGCGCCCAACCATATTATTATTTTTTAAATGGTTCAGTAAATGTTATAAATTATGGTGAAATAAAATTTAAAGAAAGTCTGAGAAGATGTAGGTTCTGGGCCTACTGCTGTGAATTAAAAAATGAGTTTTCCTAGTGTTACAGGAATAATTAAGGAAAAGCAGTAATTGCTACTAGTTTCTTCCACCTGATGTATAGGCAGAGGCTATAGCCAGCCACCTGGGAAAGTCAGGAGGGGAACAAAGTCCCATGAGGAAGGTAAAGGGGACAACTTGAAGGCCTCATGAAACTCATGCTGAGGGTCTCTGAATGCCAGGAAATCTTTTTCCTGGCTGGGTGCAAGACTGCATCTCTTACTCTGCAGAAATTTACTGGCATCTTTCTGTCAAGTTCATAATTTTCTAGTAGTGCCAGCTGCATAGGGCTGCAGAGGACAATGCCAAACTCAGTGGATCCAAAAGTAAACTCAGAACATAAGAAAACATCAACAGTAGGCTTTACTCATGCTCAGGGATCATTTATGATCATTATGATCATAAATCAACAGACTTTCTCCCTGTTATTCCTGTCCATAACCTTGGATACTCTCCGTTGAGAAACATTTCCAGTTGTTTCCGTATGCAATGCTGTCCTCATTCCTCATTTACCTCTTTGAGTCCTGATTTATTGAGTACTCAGGACTGTGGATGTTTTCCAAAAATAGGTCTTTCATCCTTTGATCTTTTCCCTTTATAAACTTAATAAAATATTAATAAAATTAACATATTCTCCAATAAAAATGTCAGGAGGCACACAGGACATGCACAAAATAGAAAGGATAAATGACTAATAAGCATAAAATAGTCAAATCACTAATTATCCAAAAAATGTAAATCAAAAAAGAAAAGCCATACCATTTACACCTATCAAGTTGTCAAAGATAATATGTGAAAGAAAATTATAATACAGAGTATTGTGAAGAGTGTAAGAAATTGGTCACTCATATATTGCTGATGGAAGAGTAACTTGACGACAATTTTCTGAAATTTAAATTTGGTAATGTATATCAAAAGTTTTAAATGGTACAGTATTTATAATGTAGTAATTCCATATTTATTATGTATTTTAGGGTAAAATGTGTGATATATAGATGTAATTTTATATACAGTCACAGAAATGAAAATTAGAAATAATATAATTGTAGAACAGAAGGCAATTGGTTAAAACTAATGGCATATTATTTTACTACAAATCCATGAGAGTTGCCAGCTTACTGGCCATTGCTGCAAGATGTACCATTTGAGTCCCTCAGTTACCCCACATCGGTAAGTTTCTCCCTTTGCCTCCCCTCCCCTCTCCTTCCTTTCCTACCCTTCCTTTCTTTTCTGCTCTTTAATTGCCCTTTTCCTCATTGTCTCTTTCTTTCTTTTTCATTTACATAAAGCAGCCAAAGTAATTGTGACACTTTGCTCAAGTTTATTCAACTAGAGCATTTGTTGGGACTGAAATCTGAACTCAAGTAGATGACTCTAAGGCTTGTGCTCTTAAACACTGTTTTAGAGTACCACGGAGTGCTCAAGCCCACCTCTGATTCTTACTGCTGAAATGCATATGTGTCTACTTCTATCAGATTTTGCACAAGTCACTTTTCCTACTAAGATATCTTTCCTTTGCTTTCCTTGATTACTTCCAGTTCTACTTAAATCCTTCCAACAACTATTAGAATACCCACTTCTAAAATATTCATTAAAACCTGTGAATTTTAGAGACATTCTCTTCATGACACTTACTATTTACTGGTGGAATATGAGACACTGAAGAATCAAAGCCAAGAATTACTCTCCAGCTTGAAAAACCAACACTGGCTCCCTGTGACTTACAAGATAAGATCTAAGCCTCAGAAACTTCACATGCAAGGCAGTTGTTTTTTAGTCTGGTCTGAACCTACTTCCCTAGTGACATCCTATGCCACTTGCTCCTTTTTTTCCTTCTCCCCAGCGTGTCCTCCCTACCCAATCCTTCATCCTCCCTCTCCAGCAACACAGATCAGCATGCTCTCACCTCATCAGGTAAAAATTTGGCAACTGTTTGACATGATGCCTTGAAAAACTTTATTTTGTTCATACGGCTAGAGTTAATTTGTGTAAAACTTTCTTGTGATAATGTTTTTCATTGTCTACCATTTTTAAAAATGTACTTTTATTTGTAGTGTGGAGGAAAACACACAATGCAGGCAGTAAAAAGACCTGTCTGACTTAATCTCTTCTGATGTGAAAGGATTCCTAAAGGAATCCTTGTAGTTTTGCCCTTCAGTTTATTTATTTATTTATTTTAAAATACAGGGAGAATGGCTGCTATCACAATAAATCTGAGTTCTGCTCAAAGGAATATTTATTGATACTATAACAAAATTGCATTATGTCAGTTTAAGTCCATGGAAAATACTGTAACTGAAATAATACATAGTTTTATATATTTTCTTTGATTTTTAAAAAAAAATAGTTCAAGACCCTAATGTCATTATTCTGACATTTCGCTTCAATATTTTTATATTCTGAATATAAAAATTACATTGTACACAATAAGATGGAGTACCCTTTCTGTAGGTTAGAAGGATCATATTGCACACTGCTGGAAACAAAAAATTACCTGAGAATAAATATATTAGGAGATACAAAATGCCATTTTTTTCTTTTTCTTGTTTTTTCTTTTTGAGATGGAGTTTTGCTCCTCTCACCCAGGCTGGAGTGCAATGGAGTGATCTCGGCTCACTGAAACCTCCGCCTCCCCTGTTCAAGCGATTCTCCTGTCTCAACCTCCCAAGTAGCTGGGATTACAAGTGGCCACCACCATATCCTGCAAATCTTGGTATTTTTAGTAGAGATGGGGTTTCCTCATGTTGGCCAGGCTGGTCTCAATCTCCTGACATGATTCACCCACCTCGGCCTCCCAAAGTGCTGGGATTACAGGCTTGAGCCACCATGCCTGGCCACAAAATGCCTTTTTTATGCTTACAAAGAAAGATGATATCAGGTGCCTTGTGTTTGTTGTTAATAGTTTGTATATTAAATTCAACGTCTCAAGACACAGTGGCCTTTTACATTAAATTTTAATGGTTAGCTGCTGCCTCTTTTCTCTACTTTAAGATAAAATAAAACATATTTTTCTGCTTTCTTAATTTGGTACCAATTCATCTAGATATTGGTGTATTTTGGGTTCCAATATTATTTTAGGCATGGGATTGAACAAGAAACTTCTTTGTAGCAGCATCCCCAGTACTAGGACTGTTTGTCTCTGCATGGAAATCTGAAAATATTTATATGTTGGAGTGACGTTTCTACTGGAAGCCTAGAGACCTATCTGTTTGCTATATGTCACCAAAGTTAAAGTGTAAGTGTGGGTAAATTTCATTGCTTCTTTAGACTTTACAAATATAATTACTCACTGTTAGACAATAAGAAATAGAAAACACTCAAGTGGCTTCCTTCTACCTGGACGTGTTGATTTTGTTTTGTCAATGAGGGCTTTCATTAAGAGCCACTAAAGGTAAGCTTCTCGCAGTTGATGTAGTGGTAACAATTTACTCTCTCCTGTCATAGTGAAGATAGAATGAAAAGAACCTGTCCTTCAATCTGTTTGTGGTAGAGATTTTTTTTTTTTTAAGTATAAACATTGAATTCCTCTGCTTACTTGGAGATGGAAGGTCATTAACAGGGCACTTGAGCAGATTGGAATTACAGTCAATTGAGACGTTGAAACATCCTAAATGGCCTAATGCACCAACTAAGTGCTTCTTAAATTCCAAAACTTTTACTTGAGCACAGCAATCATGATTTTCCATTGCCTTTAGTAAGTGTTGTTTTATATCATTTTATACGAGGCAGTAACACAAATTTAAACCAGTGTGTTTATGTTTTCTGCCTAGCAACATCACTTTGTCAAGATGTCAATGTAAAATTTGATTATCAGTTAATTACGTGTGGTTACCTATTAAAATTAACAGAAAAATTAATGGAAGGTAAGTTAGATGGCACTACTAATGCCAATGCAATTTATTTCAAGATTCTATACTAATTTATACTATTACAGCTATATATGGGTAAGTTTTGCACACTCTCTTTCTCCCTATTTATATATATATATAAGCATGTACATATAGGGTATTTAGCAATCAAATGTATCTTAGGCCACATAAAATGTAGTATGTGAAAATAATGCATATGCAAGACACATTTTTGGTCTGGTCAGAATCTCCTTCTCTAGTGACATCCTATGCCACTTGCACATATTTATTATGTGACAATAAATAACTGCAGCAGACACAATGAAGTACGAAGAAGACAGATTTTAGTCCTAGTGTTGTCATTCATCATCAGTAGGATCAAGGTCACTTGAGTTTTCTTGCCTTAGCATTCCACATATACTAAATGAGAGTCTCAATAGACGACCTGCAAGGTTATGTACACCTCTAAACTTCTGTAGTGCTATGTGTACTTATAAATTGCTAAAGCCATTTTTTTCCATTTATGAACAAATCTCAGTTACTAAGGTAAATGAGTTAACAGTAAGTTGGGACAGTTTTTACAATATGAATTAGAGAATGCAGGCTCTGTTAAACAATAAAAGAGTGAGACAGGAAGAATGGCAAATTGTGAGAAAAGAATCTTTAGTCTTATAAAACAAAGTCAGAAATTGAGGAGATATATGGTGATAGACAGTATAGTGGTAATTAGTTCAGTGCTATGAGGTACGTGAAAGTCTAGACTTTAGGAGGTGGAAGCTAACTGTGAACTAAGAAATAGGATGCCAGTGGTACAGGTGGAGACATCTTTTAGAGATCAGAGTTACAGGAAAAACAGGAAATGAGGTGGCAATTAAGTAATTGCTGCTGTCAAGACTATATTTTTTTTCAAGAAGACAGTCTAGGGCAAGGTCAAAGGTAAAGGTAAGGTTGAAAAATATAGGAATAAGATTTTTTTTCCCTAGAAAAATGTATCTGAAAAAACCTTCATAGAGTTTATAGTGAGGGAGCAATGCATACTTTGGAAACATACAAATTCTCAAACCTCACACTAGTAAATAACATATTTCAGAATCACTTGTGAATACCTGCAATGGCCCTAGAATAGCACTAAGAAAACACCTTTTTCATCATGCTTTGGTACAAAGTCTACCAAATAATAAAATACAGCACTTGAAATTATCAAATATATGCTTACACAGTGGACTATTCAAAGCCATTACAGATTGGTAAGTAAGTAATAAATGATAAAAAGTCCATAACTACACATTTATGTAATTCACAGCTGTCACCTTCAATGGATTAAATAATGTGACTTCTCAACCATGGTCTTTTAACCAATATTTATAACAGCTTAAATAGATTTTTGAAAACCTAATTTTGAATAAATATTAATCTTTTGCAAAAGTTGTTAAAATTAATATTTAGCCACTGTTTGTAAAAACATTTTAGTATTGAATACTATTGTTATAAAATATTCTTTTATTGCATATAAAATATTCTATTTAATGATTAAATTAATCCTAAAATAAAATTTTTAAAACACAGGAAGATCATACTTTTAATGTGCTCATTAATATTCAGTTGGGATTTATTTAAAACAAAATTTTTCTTCAGACATTATCAACTTTATTCACCACCTGGCAGTAGGTATAAAATAAGAATTTAGTTTTCAAAAGGGCAAAGAGCATTAGAATGGGTATCTACCTTTAAGAATTTAAGAAGATGCATTTCTAGTAAAATTTTCAAGGGTGATTAAGGCATTTAAGTCTTAGAGTATTTTTAACTATATTTAAGAAGTTTATTTTATCATTTCATTCTTAGAATTTCTGAATAAGTCTCATTACTCACATTTCATGACAGAGAGTCAAAAGATCAAGCTGCCTTCTTATAGTTTAAAAAGTCTCCATTATTACTCCAGTAGACAGTTGAACATTTTTTAGCGCTCTCTCTGGGGGTAAAACAATTTTATTCATTGCATTATCTCATCTGAAACTCTGTGTAGTAAAATGTGGTACGAAAAGGATAAAATGTTGTGAGTCATTTTTAATGACCTCTTAACCATACTGCCATTTTGCTTTGCTACAATTTCAGTTGCTAAACTTGGTTATTGTTCTAGGTTTTGGTTTTGCAGTACATAGCTCATGCCTTGAATAAACATAATAAAATGTAGAAAGCAATAAAGCATATCCGCCTGAAGTACCTTTATCAGAGTAGTTCCTCTCTTTTTACTATAACTTTGCTATTTTGACTTTGCTATTTTAATCCTATATATGAAAACATAAGAAAGGTTGTTTATTAAGTTAGAAAATGTTTTTAACTTGTAATAATTAGAACCCTTCCCAATGGCAATATCATACAGCAAAAAAAAACTTTGTTTCTATTTTAGGGAGGAAGTTAAGACTATTCAGAATTATGTCAAGCACACATCCATTCTTTGAACAACTCCTTCCTTTCTCCTACTCTCTCAGATTCTTTCTCTAGTAGTTCTTTTCCTTCAGTTTAAAAATATTTTTCTTGCACTAAACTTTTCTCTTGCACTAAAACTATTTCCTTTCATCAACTTCTTCTGACAAATTTTGTCCACTTTCTCTCTTCCTCTCAAAGACACTTACTGAACAATTGGTTTCATACCACTGTCTATTGCCTAATCCCACATTCTTTCTTCCATCCACTGCAACCTAACTTCTGCTCCCATTGCTCTACAGAGACTATTCTTGCTGAGGTCACTAATGATGCAACCCAATGAACAGTCTAGCCCTTATCTTACCAGTCAGTCCTGCAGTGAATATTAACGACCATGTTCTGTCTTACAGATTTTTTGTTCTTTTATCTTTCATGGCATGATACTCACTTCTTCTTGTCCCCATTTATCTTTCTTCTTCTGTCTCTCACACAGTTTGACCCTTATGTAACTGCTATTTATCATTATATTGCTTCCTGTGAGATTTCATCCATTGTCATGATTTCAAGCATATCTAACCTATGCGTACCTGATTCCCAAGTCTCTACTTCAAGTTCAGACTTTCTTCCACAATTAGACTATATATTACCTTGGACAAATGTTCTACAAGAGTCTGAAACTCAACAAGTCCAAAATAAACCACCGCCTTTACCCTAAACGAGCTCATGTTTTATATTCTCTGCCTGATTTGGCAATATCAATTTCTATTTCATCATTATCACTAAAATACTAATTCTTAACCTCTTTCAGTCTCTTTTCCTCTCCACACTCAAAACCTCTAAGCACTCTATTTCATCAGTTGTAGATGCATATTTCTGCACGTTTTAAATGCTCTGAAATCAGGATGTATCATAACAAGCTACAATCAATGTATTGTTCCAATTTGATTAGCAGATATTTTATTACCTATTTTAACACAAAAAGACATATTGTGTCCTATGGTCCACTCCATGTGCCTTACATTAGATGAAATCTAGTACTTCACACATCTATCTTGATATCTCCAACTTCACTTCTGCTCCTCTAATTCAACAGTTCTTACACTGAAAATTACAGGACACTGATGAAATAAATTAAAACAGACACAAATAAATAGAAAGATATACTATGTTCAGGAATCGCAAGAATTGATACTGTAAAAATATCTATACCACCCAAAGCGATCTACAGATTAAATGCAATTCCTACCAAAATTCTCATGGCATTTTTCACAAAAGTAGAAAAATAATCTTAAAATTTTTATGGAAGCAGAAAACAACCTCAGATAGCGAAACCAATTTTAAGCAAGAATCACAAAGCAGGAGCTATCACACTTCCTGATTTCAAAATATATTACAGAGCTAAATAACCAAACCAGTGTGGTACTGGCATTAAAACAGACATCTGAAACAATGGAACAGAATATAGAGCCCAGAAATAAACCCACGCATATAGGGTCAACTGATTATTGACAGGGGTGCTAAGAATACACAATGAGGATAGAATAGTCTTCAATAAAAAGTATTGGGAAAACTGGAAATCCATATGCAAAAGAATGAAATTGGACTCTTACCTTACAGCATACAAAAAGTCAACTAAACATAGAGTGGCACACACTTAAAATGTAAGAGCTGGAACTGTAGAACTCCTAAAAGAAAACACAACGGGAAAACACCCAGATTTTAAGTTTAGTAGATTACATCAAACTCAAAAGTTTCTCTACAGTAAAGAAAATAATCAATGAAATGAAAAGGCAACCTTGGAATGAGAGAAAGTGTTTGCAATCTGAATATCGGATAAAGGGCTAATATTCAAAATATCTAAGGAGCTCCAACAATGCAATAGCGAAAAAAAAAAAAAAAAGAAAAGAAAAATAATCAAACACACAAGAACCAAATAACCAGATTAGAAAATGGTAAAAGGACATGAATAGATATGCAAAGGACCGACACATATATGGTAAGGTGCTCAGTGTCACTAATCATCAGGGAAATGCAAATAAAAACTACAATGAGATATCACCTCACACCTGTTAGGATGGCTTTAATTTAAAAAAGAAAATAGATGCTGGTGAGGGTGTGGAAAAAAGGGAACCCTTGAAAACTGTTGGTGGGAATGTAAATTGGCATAGCCTCTATGGAAAACAGTGAGACTCATACAGTTTCCTTGCATGTGGTTGGCCTTCTCCCATAAACTTCCATAATCACTCATTCCCCACTTCTTACCTACCTGGCTTGATGAGGTGACCCCTAAACTAGGGCCTGAAGGATGTTAATTAAGTTAAGAGAACAGCAAATAATACTTTATAAAATCTGACATGTGCAAACATCCTGTGGCAGGAAGGATTGTAAAAAATGACCAGTGTAAGGCTGAAGTAGAAAGACAGTGGGTGGGTATAAGAAGAGACTGGAAACTAATTTTGGGACCATAGAATGCAAAGCTTCATGGGTCATGTTATAGAGTTTTCCCCTTAACCTTAGGGCAACAGA
This sequence comes from Chlorocebus sabaeus, assembly GCF_047675955.1. Classification (NCBI taxonomy): domain Eukaryota; kingdom Metazoa; phylum Chordata; class Mammalia; order Primates; family Cercopithecidae; genus Chlorocebus; species Chlorocebus sabaeus. The sequence goes on from NC_132927.1 coordinate 5,268,926, forward strand.
AAACCACAGGAAAGTTTTAAGTGCTGGACACAGGTCATATGGTGAGATAGGCATTTTTAAAAAGTCCTTATGTCTCAATTGGAGGGAAACTAGACTGAACACAGAAGATCAATTATGTTTATTGCACAAATTAGGGGAAACAACGTGGTATATAGGAAGAACACAGAACCTAGAGTTGAGCAGGCTTGAGATCAGTCCAGATCCCAGCATTTCTATAACATTGTGAGGATATATAAGAACGTATAAAAAGCCTGACAAACATTAGTTCTCTTTCACCTCTCCCAAATTGGATTCTCCCCAACAAGGTGAGCAAAGAACTATATGTTATGCAGAAAGCACATTCACTTCCAAATTCAAAACTTCACCCCAAGGCTTATATTTTTATATCTCAACATATTGTTTTTAATAGCTATAGTATTTCCTATCTTTATACTTTTTGCTTAACATAAAAAGTAAATTCAGGTCTAAAACTTAATAAATAAGTAGAGGTAAGCAGAGAAGATTACAATTTGGGCCAACCAGCATAAACTCTAACCCCTTAAACAATGCCTCCTTTTATGTACTGCACTTCATATGGGTATCAGAGTAGAACTGTGTAATGACAGCCCTAATAGCTACCAGTCGTAAAGAAACAACAGAAGAACAAATGTTGAGACTTGAAAGTTGGAAGGATCAATAGCTAGATAGCATTTGTTATATGAGAGCTGAAATTAGATCTTCAAAGAAATACCGCCGAAAGCAAAATTAATTATGTAATTTAGTATACTCAAAAAATAACTTACTTGAAGATTTGAGTCCCAACGTACACTATATATTTCTGTCACTACTCATCTGGTTTAAAAGATTTATCCAATCCAAACTTTGTTTATCTTCTGGCTATTTTATAGTTTAGGATACCCTCTCTAGTATAACTTTTATTAAATATCCTCTTTTCTGAGGATGTGTGTGTTTGAACTTCTCTGTGTAGGTTTCTTAAAGTCAGATATTATTTATCTTTTTATCCCCAGCCTCTAGAAAATCGTGTTGAACATGGTGAATACTTACAGATATCAGTTGGCCAGGTAAACATGTCGATTAATTTGGAGAGTCTCTATTTAAATACCTTTCAAGTATTACCTCTTCTGAGAGTCCTTTACTATCTACTTTTATCTTTCTCTTTTTTCTCCATGGTGTGTGCTGTTTTCTGCATTTCTATTCATTGTGCACTTATTTGTTGCCTGTCTCCCTGACCAGAACACGTACTGCATGAGGGCAGGGACTTCGTACTCCTCTCGTCTATAACCCCAGGGACTAGCACGGACTAGATGCTCAAATATATTTGGTAAATGAATGAAATACAGATTTAATGTTTTCTCAGTGTTAACTTTTCATATTTGTCAGTACTTGAAAATATAACAGCATTATTCTAGGAAATTGATATTATCTCATTGTTGTGATGTATTAGTCAGGGCTCTCTAGAGAAAAAGAATATATATACACACACACACACACACATATATATAGTTTTTGTTGTTTTTTTCTTCAACTTTTATTTTAAGTTCAGGGTACATGTACAGGACATGCAGGTTTGTTACATACGTAAACAAGTGCCATGGTGGTTTGCTGCACAGACCAACCCATCACCTAGGTATTAAGCCCAGCAACCATTAGCTATTCTTCTTTCTTGATGTTCTCCCTCCCTCCACCCAACTCCCTCCTATAGGGTCCAGTGTGTGTTATTCCCTGCCATGTGCCCATGTGGTCTCATTATTCAGCTCCCACTTGTAAGTGAGTACATGCCGTGTTTGGTTTTCTGTTCCTGCATTAGTTTGCTGACCATAATGGCTTCTAGATCCATCCATGTCCCTGCAAAGGACATAATAATCCATGGTGTATATGTGCTACTTTTTCTTTATCGAGTGTATCATTGATGGATATTTAAGTTGATTTCATGTCCTTGCTATTGTGAATTGTGCTGCAATGAAAACACATGTGTATGTACCTTTATAGCAGAATGATTCCTTTGGGTGTGTACCCAGTAATGAATGGGATTTCTGAGTCAAGTTTTTCTGCCTCTAGGTCTTCGAGGAATCACCACACTGTCTTCCACAATGGTTGGACTAATTTACATTCCCACCAATGATGTAAAAGTGTTCTTTTTTTCTCAGCAACTTCACCAGCATCTATAGTGTTTTGAATTTTTAATAATAGCTATTCTGACTGACAAGAGATAGTATCTCATTGTGGTTTTGATTTTCATTTCTCTAGTGATCAGTGATATTAAGCTTTTTTTCATGTTTATAGGCTGCATGTATGTCCTCGTTTAAGAAAGGTCTGTTCATGTCCTCTGCTTGCTTTTTAATGGGGTTGTTTGATTTTTTTTTCTTGTAAATTTGTTTAAGTTCCTTGTAGACTCTGGATATTAGACCTTTGTCAGATGGACAGATTGCAAAAATTTTCTTCCATTCTGTAGGTTGTCTGTTCACTCTGATGATAGTTTCCTTTGCTGTGGAAACAGTGTGTGTGTATATATATACACACACATATGTATATATATCTCTGTGTATATATATGTATGCATGTATATATATATCACACATATACACACACATTCTGTTGGTTCCCCCTTTCTCTCTCTCGAGGTAGATATAGGGAAAGATTTAGATATTTATCTCTCTCTGTCTATCTAGAGACATTTATTTTAAGGAAATTATTTACACATTTGTGAGGTCTGGAAAGTCTGAAATGTTTTGGACAGGCTCACAGGCTGCTATTCTTGCAATTCCTTCTTCTTCCAAGGATCTCAGTCTTTTGTCTTAAAGCCTTCAACTGATTGGATGAGGCTCACCCACATTATGGGAGGTAATCTGCTTTACTCAAAATCAGCTAGTTTAAATATTAATCACATCTCATACCTTCAAAGAAACATCTAGCCTGGCGTTTGACCAAACAACTGACCACTATAGCCTACCTAAGTTGACACATAAAATCACCGTCACATTGGAGAAGAGACCTAGTATCTCTCTTGTTTATATCCCCTGGATTGCCAACAGGGAGCCTAAAAACTGCTTGCACAGCTGCCGCCAGCAGAGGGCACCCCAAGGCACAGGTTTTGAGGGTCTCAAGTGTGTGCTCTATCTGCTCTGCGTGGTCTGCAGTCCCATAGCATCTACAACACCTGGGACCTTGTTAGCGGTGCAGAATCTCAGGCCCCATCCCAGATCTAGTGAATTAGAAATGGCATGTTAACAAAGTTGCCACGGCATTACTATGCACATTAAGCAACTGCAATGTTCTTCCCAGGAAATTCCAGACAAAGAAAGCTATCTTAATATTCCACACCCTCCATTTTGCATTATGGGCCACCACATAGGGTAGAAAAGATATCTGCGCTGGTTGGCCTTTCTGTCTTTCTTTCTTCAGAGAGAACGCTCGGGCTCAATGAAGATCAGCACCATGTCAGAGGCATGAGAAGTAGGCATAGCCTTCACTTCAAGATAAGCCTTCAACGAAGAAGCAGCGGGTAGAAGGCACACTGTGTTGCCTGTTGAAAGACAGATTCTTGATGTGAGTGCAACAGTTTCTAGCCACTGTGACCTTGAAAAGTGTTTTTCCTTCGGATGTAGCTTCCTTATCTATATATTGGGACATTTAGATTAGCTCATAATCCTTAAACTGACTTCAAGCCCCAATATTCTCCTATTAGATGAAATGATATGCAGCCAAACAAACAAACACACAAACAAACTGTGAAAAGGTATGGTAAGAGGTAAGGTAATGATGAAGAGGACAACTGAATTTAGCTTCTGGGAGTTCTCATGGAAGAGGTAGCTTTTACCACATGGTATTATAGAATCACCGATATGCTTTATTGCACAAGAACAATTTCAAAGTCCCACAAAATGTCTACTCATAAGATTTAACAAATTCTGAAATTTTATCTTTGAATTAAGAAACAGTCAGTTTTTTTTAAACATAGGCATACATTGATGAAGAGATTTTTTGAGAGACAATTTTTGCCTGGGTACAGATGGAGAGAGTATGCACACACTTTGAGTGAGATGGAAGAAGAATGAGAGTTTTTGGAGGAAATAAAATGGCTGAAAAATTAGATTTATGGGGCCCCTAAACCAGAATTTGCCTACTGCAATCCATGCACATAGTTTTATATATATATATATATGTGCCAATCCAGGGTTTTGAGTTGAGTGGTTGGAGATATGCCACAATATATGATTATGACATATGATGAACAAGTGCTGGTCTCTGGAGTCTCAGAATTAACTAAAACCTAATTATTATATAACCTTAGGCCTGACTGTGATTGGAAACACTAGGATCTTAGATCGAGTTATTCTATGTAAATTTAACAACATAAAACTTCTAAGAAGGAACTGCACTAAAGATTTGATGGGTCATGAGATGAGGCTGTATCATTCATACATTCACCTAGGTGCATCGACTCCAGTGTGGGATTTCTTTCCTTCACCAACCACATTTATTCAATTAGCAAATCCCTCTTCTTCAAAAGTGATCTTAGTTCTCTCCTTAATTCTTTCTGTCTCCATGTTCCTCTATGTACAGGGCTACCTTAATGAGTAGCCAGGATGCCATCATCTCTTATCTGAATGACAATAACCTCCAAACCAGCCTTTGTACACTCCTTCCTGCTGCTCTGCAGTCCACTTCCATAGACTAGCCAACTGAATCTCCTTATAGGTAAAACCTTGTCACATCTCTCCATTTTTAAATTTCCTATGAGACTTAGAATTATAACTAAATTTGCTTCTGTGGCCAATCCTGTCTCTAACATCACATTTCAATTTCCTGATCATTCAACATTTTTTTCAGACACATAGAGCTCTGCCATTTGCCACATACCAGATTCTTTTCTGCCCAAGAGTGTCCCCTTATGTAGGTATCTGCCCAAAACATCCTTTGCTGTTCTCCATATGGTGGGCTATGTCTCACCCTTCAGGAAATATTGTGCTTTAAGCCATCAAAGAACCTATTATTAGAAAGGATTTCAACTCACCATCCAACATGTCTTGAATAAAAGGTGAGACAACTATTTAATTCCAAATTTCCTGTGGCATATTCCCTTATTTATTTGGTTATCTTTGAAGTATAATTCCAATATTTTCCTTTCAATGCATTCATTTCACTCATGAAAACTATAAATCAGCAATGTTTTTGTGTTATATTCGTATGTACTGAGACTGCCATTTTCTCAAAGTATGCAGTTTATAAAAGTCAGGAATGCACACAAACTATTTAACAAGGAAAGAGACTATTATGATTTTCAATCAACTGGTTGGATTCTTTGTTCTCTAAACACCTTCAATGACTTTTCTCAAGAAAAATTTCCAACCCAAATTAGGGTAAGAGCTATGAATGTATAAAACAGGGAATGAGCATGGCAGAACGAACCAGATTTATGTTGGTTTCAGGGAAAGCCTTTCTGAGTGACATTTAAGCTTAGACCTAAAGTTTGAGAAGGAGTCAGTCAAGAAATAAGAAAACGAAAGAATGTTTCAGACAGAGAAGAGCATGCTTAAAGAGGGAAGGAGTCTGTTATTCCCAAGAGCTGAAAGGAGGAGGGGTGGGTAAAAAACAGCAAACATAAAGGGTGGAGGAGACAGGGTTAATAGATGAGACTAGGCAAGAGACAGATCCTTCACTACTTGAGAGGCCATGTTAGGAGGCTTGGAGTTTATTTTAGCTATCCTGATTAGTCCCTGGAAGTGTTAGGCAGGCAGTGACAGGATCCTATTTGCTTTGTAAGAATCTCGCTGTATTTACTCATATTCTACACAGATAAAAAGATTTAAATTGATTTGCTCTGATCTTTCATCATGATTTACATGTTAATGATTTCTGTGTTAGATATCAATTACTTCTGATAACTAAAGTTTCTTCTTTAATTTTTAGTGAAGATCTTTGAGTGAAAGCAATACATGTAAACAGCTAGGGAAAATAAGGAAGAAAGTTGTATTGCCACTCTTAACATTTTAGACAAAACCATCTATGCTATCATTGTAGCACCCAAACAAGTCTAGCCAGTTTCTACTTATTTCCAGATTTCTGCATTTTTAAAAAAATGTTTTAATATAATCATTTTCCTGTGTTTAAATAACTCTTCTTTTAACTAACACACTGCACAGCAATTTATTATATGGTTAGGTTATACATTACTGGACTTTTAGATTGTTTCTTTTTAAATTATTTTGATTAAAAACATTTAGTGAGTAGTTTATTTATATGTAGATATTTGACTATATTTCTAATTATTTTATTGGCTTAGATTCTTAGAAGTGGAATTATTGGTCAAATACTGCAGATACTTTTAAATACTTTGTTAAGCTTGTGCTTGGGCATGCTTGTCATACTATCCAATGCATACATTGAACATTACACCTATTTCAAACCTTTAAAATTAGAAAGGTAACTTTTGGCATCTTCTAGAATTTTTTTATTGTTGTTTTAATTTTTATTTATTCATTACTTTTGATTTAAACGTTTTGTTTGTTAGTGATTTATACTACCTGTTTTCTAAATTATTCATGTTCTTTGACCATTCCTGTAAGGGAACTTAACATTTTATTTGTTGATTTGCAAGTTTGTTATAAATATTTTCAAGTTCTTCTTTGGCTTGTTAATTTTGCTTGTAGGTTTTTGTGATTTGCAGATATGTATCTATATTTGAATGGAATCAGATCTAGAATTCTCCTTTATGATCATTGCTTTAAAGTCTAGAAAGTTTTTCTCCATCAAAATGTTCAATGAGTTTTCATATCTATTTTCTTAGCTTTTTGAACTATATTTAGACATAATCTTCAAATAATGTGTGATGTGATTATCGAAAATTAACATTTCAAGCAATGTTTTATTCAACAGATTCATAATGGCCATCAGCACAAAGATGTTTTATCTGCACTCAACCAGCCATGTTTCATGATGGCACCAAAATATGAGTACATTTTGTCTGTGGGTTCCTGTGACCCCATAAAGAGCCAGTGTTTTTCTATAGGTTAGCACATATTCCCTTGGCAAATACATCCACACAGAAGTGAGGAAGCAAGATCTCAAAGTGCAAAAGGAAAATGAAAGAACGAGACCTGTAGAACAGAGCCTTGGATAATACTTAACAGGAGTGGATCAAGATATGAGGTCAATAAAAGATATTAAAAAAGGGTTAGCAAGGAGAATGAAAATAAAGAGAATGTGTTGTCATTATACAAAAGGAGAGATAAGAGCATGTAATTAACAGAGCCAAGTTGATGGTCATGGATGGTGCGCTTATCATATAAAGAAGACAGCATCTACCTTCATGGTGAAATATGCTTAAAAAGTGATTATATTTTTATTTTAAAAGGTTATATTTCATGTCTTCCTAAATAAAATATTTAACCTGACTTTCAATATTGGAAAGAACTAGTGTGGGAGGAAGGAAGTTAGGTAGTGTTTCAAGGGAAAGATGGTATATCCAAATGTGTATGTATATCCAAAATAGAGAATAGAATGAACACAGAACTAAACATGTTCTGTCAGTGGACTGTAATTTTAATTTCAAACCCCCTTAAAAGGGTCCGTGAAAGAGGGACGTGCAGTGCAGACTTCAAATATATGACATGTGAACATTTATACATAAATATATGTGAACATTTATACATAAATTCTTTATTGAGATTGTTTTTTTCTTTTTTTTCTTTTCTTTTGTTTTCTTTTTTTTATAAATTATACTTTAAGTTCTGGGATACATGTGCAAAACGTGCAGGTTTGTTACGTAGGTATACATGTGCCATGGTGGTTTGCTGCACCATATTAGGCATTTCTCCTAATGCTATCCCTCCCCTTGCCCTTGATGCCCCCCGACAGGCCTCAGTGTGTGATGATCCCCTCCCTGTGCCCATATATTCTCATTGTGCAACTCCCACTTATGAGTGAGAACATGCGCTGTCCAGTTTTCTGTTCCTGTATTAGTTTGCTGAGAATGATGGTTTCCAGTTTCATCCATATCTCTGCAAAGGACATGAACTCATTCTTTTATTTTATGGCTGCATAGTATTCCATGGTATATAGGTGGCACATTTGCTTTATCCGGTCTATCATTCATGGACATTTGGGTTGGTTCCAAGTCTTTGCTATTTTAAATAGTGCTGCAATAAACATACATGTGCATGTGTCTTTATAAAAGAATAAGTTATAATCCTTTGGGTATATACCCAGTAATGGGACTGCTGGGTCAAAAGGTATTTCTGGTTCTAGATCCTTGAGGAATCACCACACTGTCTTCCAAAATGGTTGAACTAGTTTCCACTCCCACCAACAGTGTAAAAGCGTTCCTATTTCTCCATATCCTCTCCAGCATCTGTTGTTTCCTGACATTTTAACGGCTGCCATTTTAAATGGCATGAGATGGTATCTCATTGTGGTTTTGATTTGCATTTCTCTAATGACTAGTGATGATGAGCTTTTTTTCATGTTTGTTGGATGCATAAATGTCTTCTTTTGAAAAGTATCTGTTCATATATTTTGGCCATTTTTTGATGGAGTTTTTTTTTTTTTCCTTGTAAATTTGTTTAAGTTCCTTGTAGATTCTTGATATTAGCCCTTTGTCAGATGTATAGATTGCAAAAGTTTTTTCCCCATTCTGTAGGTTGCCTGTTCACTCTTTTGCTGTGCAGAAGCTCTTTAGTTGAATTACATCCCATTTGTCAATTTTGGCTCTGTTGCAGTTGCTATTGGTGTTTAGGTCATGAAGTCTTTGGCCATGCCTATGTCCTGAATGGCATTGCCTACGTTTTCATCTAGGGTTTTTATGGTTTTAGGTCTTACATTTAAATCTTTAATCCATCTTAAGTTAATTTTTGTTTAAGGTGTAAGAAAGGGGTCCAGTTTTAGTTCTCTGCATATGGCTAGACAATTTTCCCAACATAATTTATTAAATAGGGAATCCTTTCCCCATTGCTTGTTTTTGTCAGGTTTGTCAAAGATCAGATGGTTGTAGATGTGTGGTGTTATTTCTGAGGCCTCTGTTCTGTTCCATTGGTGTATACATTTGTTTTGGTACCAGTAACATGCTGTTTTGGTTATTGTAGCCTTGCAGTATAGTTTGAAGTCAGATAGCGGGATGCCTCCAGGTTTGTTCTTTTTGCTTAGGATTGTCTTGGCAATATGGGCTCTGTTTTGGTTCCATATGAAATTTAAAGTAGTTTTTTCTAATTCTGTGAAGAAAATCAATGGTAGCTTGATGTTAATAGCATTGAATCTATAAATTACTTCAGGCATGATGGCCATTTTCATGATATTGATTCTTCCTATCCATGAGCATTTTTCATTTGTTTGTGTCTTCTCTTATTTACTTGAGCAGTGGTTTGTATTTCTCCTTCAAGAGGTCCTTCACATCCCTAGTAAGTTGTATTCCTAGGTATTTTATTCTGTTTGTAGCAATTGTGAATGGATGTTTGCTCATAAGTTGGTTCTTTGTTTGTCTATTATTGGTGTATAAGAATGCTTGTGATTTTTACACGTTGATTTTGTACCCTGAGACTGCTGAAGTTGCTTATCAGCTTAAGGAGTTTTTGAGCTGAGATGATGGTGTTTTCTAAATATACAATCATGTCATCTGCAAACAGAAACAATTTGACTTTCTCTCTTCCTATTTGAATATGCTTTATTTCTTCCTCTTGCCTGATTGACCTGGCCAGGAATTCCAATACTATGTTTAATAGGAGTGGTGAGAGATGGAATCCTTATCTTGTACTAATTTTCAAAGGGATTGCTTCCAGCTTTTGCCTATTGATATTCCATCAATAACTAGTTTATTGGTGTTTTTAGCATGAAGGGTGTTCAATTTTATTGAAGGTCTTTTCTGCATCTATTGAAATAATCAAGTGGTTTTTGTCCTAGGTTCTGTTTATGTGATGGATTACATTCATTGATTTGCATATATTGAACCAGCCTTGCATCCCAGGGATGAAGCTGACTTGATCGTTGTGGATAAGCTTTTTGTTATGCTGCTGGATTTGGTTTTCTAATATTTTATTGAAGATTTTTGCATGGATGTTCATCAGGGATATTTTCTTTTTGTTGTGTCTTTGCCAGGTTTTGGTATCAGGATGATGCAGGCCTCATAAAATGAGTTAGGGAGGAGTCCTTCTTTTTATATTTTTTGGAATAATTTCAGAAGGAATGGCACCAGGACCTCTTTGTACCTCTGGTAGAATTTGGCTGTGAATCTGTCTCGTCCTGGGTTTTTTTTTATTGGTAGGCTATCAATGGCTTTCTCAATTTCAGAACCCGTTATTGGTCTATTCAGGTATTCGACCTCTTCCTGGTTTATTCTTGGGAGGTTGTATGTGTCCAGAAATTTATCAATTTCTTCTAGGTTTTCTAGTTTATTTGCATAGACGTGTTTAGAGTATTCTTTGCTAGTAGATTGTATTTCTGCAGGATCAGTGGTGATCTCTCCTTTATCATTTTTTACTGTGTCTATTTGATTATTCTCTCTTTTCTTCCTTACTAATCTGGCTAGTGATCTATATATTTTGTTAATCTTTTCAAAAAAACAGCTCCTGGATTCAATGATTTTTTGAAGGGTTTTTGTGTCTCTATCTCATTCCATTCTGCTCTGATCTCAGTAATTTCTTGTCTTCTGCTAACTTTTGAATTTGTGTGCTCTTGCTTCTTTAGTTATTTTAATTGTGATGCTAGGGTGTCATTTTTAGATATTTCCCACTTTCTCTTGTGGGCAGTTAGTGCTATAAATTTCCCTGTGAAAACTGCTTTAGCTATATCCCAGAGATTCTGGTATGTTGTGTCTTTGTTTTCATTGGTTGCGAAGAACTTACTTTTTTACTGCCTTAATTTCATTATTTACCCAGTAGTCATTCAGGAGTAGGTTGTTCAGTTTCCATGTCGTTATGGGGTTTTGAGTGAGTTTCTCAATCCTAAGTTCTAATTTGATTGCACTGTGGTCTGAGAGATTATTTTTTTATGATTTCTGTTCTTTTACATTTGCTGAGGAGTGTTTACTTCCAATTATGTGGTCAATTTTAGAATAAGTGCTATGTGGTACTGAGAAGAATACATTTTCTGTTGATTTGGAGTGGAGAGTTCTGTAGGTGTCTATTAGTTCTGCTTAGTCCAGAGCTGAGTTCAAGTCCTGATTATCCTTGTTAATTTTCTGTCTCATTGATCTGTCTAACATTGACAGTGGGGTGTTAAAGTCTCCCACTATTATTGTGTTGAAGGCTAAGTCTATTTGTAGGTCTCTAAGAACTTGCTTTATGAATCTGGGTGCTCCTGTATTGGGTGCATATATATTTAGAATAGTCAGCACTTCTTGTTGCATTGATTTCTTTACCATTGTGTAATGCCTTTCTTTGTCTTTTGTGATCTTTGTTGGTTTAAAGTCTGTTTTATCAGAGAGTAGGATTGCAACCCCTGCTTTTTTTTTTTTTTTTTTTTTTTGACTTTCCATTTGCTTTGTAACTATTCCTGCATCCCTTTATTTTTAGCCTATGTATGTCTTTACACATGAGACAGGTCTCCTGAATGCAGCACACTGATGGGTCTTGACTATTTAATCCGATTTGCCAGTCTGTGCCTTTTAATTGAGGCATTTAGCCCATTCACATTTAAGTTTATTATTGTTATGTGTGAATTAGATCCTGTCATTATGATGTTCACTGATTATTTTAGTTGATGCAGTTTCTTCATAATGTCAATGGTCTTTACAATTTGGCATGTTTTTGCAGTGGCTGGTACTGGTTTTTCCTTTCCATATTTAGGGCTTCCTTCAGGAGCTCTTATAAGGCAGGCTTCATGGTGACAAAATCCCTCAGCATTTGCCTCTCTGTAAAGGATTTTATTTCTCCTCCACTTATAAAGCTTAGTTTAGCTGGATATAAAATTCTGGGTTGAAAATTCTTTTAAGAATGTTGAATATTGGCCCCCACTTCTTCTGGCTAGTAAGGTTTCTTCAGAGAGATTGCTGCTAACGTCTGATTAACTTCCCTTTGTTGGTAACCTGACCTTTCTTACTGGCTGCCCTTAACATTTTTTCCTTCATTTCAACCTTGGTGAATCTGATGATTATGTGTCTTGGGGCTGTTCTTCTCAAGGAGTATCTTTTGGTATTCTCTTTATTTCCTGAATTTGAATGTTGATCTGTATTGCTAGGTTGGGGAAGTTCTCCCATGTAATTTCCTGAAGAGTGGTTTCCAACTTAGTTCCATTCTCCCCATCACTTTCAGGTACACCAGTCAAATGTAGGTTTGGTCTTTTCACATAGTCCCATATTTCTTGGAGGCTTTGTTCATTCCTTTTCATTCTTTTTTCTCTAATCTTGTCTTCATGCTTGATTTCGTTAAGTTGATCTTCAATTTCTGATGTTCTTTTTCCACTTGATTGATTTGGCTATTGATACTTCTGCATGCTGCACAAAGTTCTCCTGCTGTGTTTTTCAGCTCCATCGGGTCATTTATGTTCTTCTGTAAACTGTTATTCTAGTTAGCAATTCCTCTAACCTTTTATCAAGGTTCTTAGCTACCTTGCATTTGGTTAGAACATACTACTTTAGCTCAGAGGAGTTTATTACCCACCTTCTAAAGCCTGCCTCTGTCAATTTGTCAAGCTCATTCTCCATCCAATTTTGTCCCTTGCTGGTGAGGAGTTGCGATCCTTTGTAGGAGAAGAGGCATTCTGGGTTTTGGCATTTTCAGCCTTTTTGCACTGGTTTTTCCTCATCTTCCTTGGATTTATCTACCTTTGGTCTTTGCTGTTGGTGACCTTCAGATGGAGTTTTTGCTTGGTCATTTTTTTAAGTTGATTCTATTGCTTTCTGTTTGTTAGTTTCCCTTCTAACATTCAGGCCCCTCTTCTGCAGGTCTGCTCGAGTTTGCTGGGGATCCACTCTAGATCCTGTTTGCCTGAGTATCACCAGCAGACACTGCAGAACAGCAAAGATTGCTGCCTGCTCTTTCCTCTGGAAGCTTCATCCCAGAGGGGCACCTGCCAGATGCCAGCCAGAGCTCTCCTGTATGAGGTATCTGTCGACCCCTGCTGGGAGATGTCTCCCTCTCAGGAGACTTGGGGGTCAGGGACCCACTTGAGGAGGCAGTCTGTCCCTTAGCAGAGCTCAAGCACGGTGCTGGAAGATCTGCTTCTCTCTTCATAGCTGGCAGGTAGGAACATTTAAGTCCACTGAAGCTGTGCCCACAGCAGCCTTTCCCCCAGGTCCCAGGGAAATGATGGGAGTTTTATCTATAACCCCCTAACTGGGACTGCTGCCTTTCTTTCAGAGATGCCCTGCCCAGAGAGGAGGAATCTAGAGAGACAGCCTGCCTAATGTGGTTTTGCTGGGCTGCAATGGGCTCTGCCCAGTCCAAAGTTCCTGGGGGTGCGCCTACTCAAGCCTCAGTCATGGCAGATGCCCCTCCCCCCACCAAGCTCCAGTGTCGCAGGTCGACTTCAGGCTGTTGTGCTGGCAGCGAGAATTTCAAGTCAGTGGATCTTAGCTTGCTTGGCTCTGTGGGGTTGGTATCCTCTTAACAAGACTACTTGGCTCCCTGGCTTCAGCCCCCTTTCCAGGGGAGTGAGTGGTTCTCTCTCACTTGCGTTCCAGGCACTGCAAAATTGGAAATGCAGAAATTACCTGCCTTCTGCATTGGTCTCCCTGGGAGCTGCAGTCTGGGGCTGTTCCTATTCAGTCATCTTGCAGGGAGTCACAATAAGTAATTTTTAAAAGGAAGAGAAAAGCAATCATGACTATTTTGGTTTTGTTTTGCTTTAGGAGTAACTGAGTACTGAACAGTACTGCATGTTTCTGAGGTTCCTCTGTTATTCTTGGAGTTCACTATCCCTGCATCCTCCCCAGGACAAGAAGTTCATTTTCCTCATTGTATTGTGTTATGCCAAGAATATTACTATTGTTCAGTGAATATAAAATAATTATTATAGCAACAATTATTTTGGCATCCTAAATAAGGCTGATCCATGTCAATGGTACTACGCAAAGAAAAAGAATAAAGTCAAAACACTTGTAAAACCTTTTACTTATTGATATCAGACATCCGTTATTTTTTAATCCTCACAATGTCTTTTAAAGGTTTTGTTATTTTTATCTACAATCCAGGGAGAAGAAACTGAAGTACAGAGGGGCAAAACAATTGTTTCCTAGTTGAATGACAAATTAGATGAGTATCCAATATCCACAAGTTGTTAGGCCCTGGAAACATATTAATCTCATGTTTTATTAGCTATTCCCACATACATATAAGCGATCTTTCAAATGAAAAGGAAATATAACCAAGAATAAAAATACATATTTTTTTTTGTTTTCAAAGAGCTATCAATTTCAATTAAAAATCCTTACATTAAATGTCTTAATGTACCTGTTACTCAGTACCAAAAAAAAGTAAAGAAAAATTTAGTAGCCTAAGAATTAGAACAAGAGATAAGATGGTCCTGGGATGGTTCCAGTACCTTTTGTTTATCTACAGGAGATTATCTGCTTTGCGAATATTCATGACTAATTTTGAATCTTAGAGCTGTATTGCCCCACTGCCTGGTTAGCTTTGAGGCCCTTTCCTCCCACTACCCAGCTGGTGTGTGCTCAAGGAAGACAAACTCTTTTAATACCAATCCAAGCAAAACGCAATTAGGAAAGCAAATGTGTTGGGAAAATAACAATATCATGGATTACAAAGCCAAATAAGAAAGATTTGAATGTCACCTACCCTTTGAAGTATCGAACTATTGTTTCTATGTGATGCTCAGGCAATTGAATTGGGCCAGTCATATAACAAAGAGATCTTTAATCTGTAGGAGTATCCCCTTCCTTGTTTGTTTTGCTCAGAATAATTGAATTGGAGAGTTTGACTCTGTCAGAGAAGTAGCTACAAGCCTGATTCTTTTGCAATTCCCTGCAGATAATTCCAGAAAAAAATTGAACCATCTACCAGGAAAAGCTATGCCCATAACTTAAAAATCACATTTCTCTTCCTTGTTAAAATACCCAGACCTAAAGATAATCTTATAACTACATCTGAAAGGCTGTTGAGCCCCCATCCTCATTAGAGTTCATATGTTCCAATGCCTGCACATGTGCAGTCCATCCATCAGGCATGAAGTAAATATAAAATTGACTTTCTTCAGAAAAGAAGGAAGACCCAGGTTTGAATTATTGTCTCCATGTTTACATAAACTTTTGAAAGGCAAGATGATTAAATAGCACTTCCCGGATAGGGGCCGGGTGCGGTGGCTCAAGCCTGTAATTCCAGCACTTTGGGAGGCTGAGACAGGCGGATCATGAGGTCAGGAGATCGAGACCATCCTGGCTAACACAGTGAAACCCCGTCTCTACTAAAAAAATACAAAAAACCAGCCGGGCGAGGTGGTGGGTGCCTGTAGTCCCAGCTACTTGGGAGGCTGAGGCAGGAGAATGGCATAAACCCGGGAGGCAGAGCTTGCAGTGAGCTGAGATCTGGCCACTGCACTCCAGCCTGGGTGATAGAGCGAGACACCATCTCAACAGCAACAAAAAATAAAATAAATAAATAAATAAATAGCACTTCCCGGATAGGATACAGATATATGTTTCTAGCTTCCATAGGTTAGCTAGTATACATAAATATCATTCTTGAAAAGAAATCAAATGCTAACTCATTCATGAATATCATGCCCATTTCCACATTACAGAAAGCTTTCAGCAGAGTTGCATCATCCAAGTGATTCAGCTCCTTACAAATTAATGATTTGCACATACAGGTGTTTGGATAAAATACAAATTTCCATAAGGTTTCCATTATGCAAGAGTACCAATATTAAAAATGCTTTTTAGAAATTAGGAAAACAAACACGTTCATTGCTAAAAATTAAACTCTGAACCCTATTGTAATTGTATTAATCATGAAATTTACCACATTATTTTTGTAAATAAATTGATTCAGATGAATACTTAAAATTTCATTGATAATTTCAGAATATATTTAAATAAGTAATCACTCTTTATATTACAGCTTTTCTTTTGCAGACAAAATATGCACTATCACTTAGTGTTCATATTTAAGTTAATGTTTATTTACAAATTACTAGTGACTGTCACAAGTAGAGTTTTATTAAATGACTCTCGTAATGGAAAGGATTTGAATTCGAGCATGTACTGTACTTCTTTATATAGTTTTTTTCATTTGCAACAACATACCTAGATATTAGCATAATTTATTTTTAAGAAATTGATGTTCTTCTGCAGAATAAAACCATTCTCATTTTGATCTATTGAACTAGATTCATATTTACAAAAAATAATTAAATGTTGATCAGAATGTGGCATCTTCTGAGGTTTTCTAATCTCCAGCTTTACCAGTCCAGGCCATTTCTTTGCCAACCTTACATAAATATACTTAGCTAATGAGTTATGAGCCTTTAAGAGCCTTCGCCTTCTGCAGTAAACTCTGGTAAGAATTACTCCAAATGCTTTCTCATCTTTTCATAGGTGTACCTTTTTCTTGTTCTATCTCAATTTTTTGTTATTTATTTATTTATTTATTTTTTGGGTTGCTCAAGGAAACTAGCTGGTATTTTTTAAAATTCAAATTAATGATAAAAATTATATCAATATCCCACCAAGTTTATGGAGGTATGGCCACTTTATTTACATTAATTAGAAATCTGCCATTTTAATTGTAATTTTTAACAGGAAAATTTCCTTTCCTGCTAAATGCTCTGCAAAGTTTCATGTCATCTTTAACAGCATTGAAACACAGAATGTAAAAATGGGAAGAACAGAAGATATCAAATTTAACCCTGTTTATTTATGTATGTGTCAACTGAGGCCCAGAGAAGTGAAGAACTATGCATAAAGTCAAACAGCTAATTAGTATTAGACTGGTATGCTATACATATGTAGATTAAAAAATATTTCTTATATTGTTAGCCATTAAAGTCATTTGTGTATATATATAGGCATATGTGCATATAAGAGTTTCATTAACTTTGCCCATCAAAAATGACTATTGTCGCTATGTGATATTGTATCCTGGATGTATCCTGTAACACAAAGAGCCAATTAATGGAAAAAGTGGTGAAATTTGAATGCTGTCTGGAGGTTAGTTAATAGTTAAGCATCAAGGTTCATTTCTTAGTTTTGGCAACTATACTATGGTAATGTAAGGTGTTAACATTTGGGAAAACTGGGTTAAAATATACAGGAAGTCTTTGTAATATTTTGCAATTTTTCTGGAAAGCTTAAATTAATTCAAAATAAAATTATGTTAAAATAGTCAGTTATAATTCTATTTATAAATCTGTAAATAAGGCCATTTACTTTAGATATCTAAAAAAAGAAAAAGATTCAGATTTTCTTTATGCACAAACTACCCTTTCATTGTAAGCTGCAATTCTGTTATGTGCCTTATAGATAGCATAAATTGAGTTCCTCAGGCAAAAGACTCAGAACAGAGATCTACCTGCAGGAGGATTACTGGGGAGAGCTCTTGGGAATAACATACACTAGGTAGAAAGGGAAATAGAATTTGCCAAGGGAAGAGTTAAAATGTAGTAAAGGTGTAACAGAGGCCCCAACACATTTGATGGGGATAGCAGTTCAAAAATGTTCCAAACAGAGGCAAAAAGAGGCAAGGCCTTTGTACCTACCATGCCCACAGGTCTTTGGGAGTAGGTTATCCCAGGAAAGGGACAGACTTTGAGCAGGCGGCTCTCTTCAGTCGAGGGCAAATCCTGGGGAGAGACTCAGCTGTGAGCTCTCAGCAGCAACTCTCCTGCAGCTGGAGGAGTGAGACCTTGGTTTTAAAGAAGGGATTTATGTATTGTTTCACAGCATCCACTAAAGTGAAGCTAACTCTTGAGCACAATGATTGGTCATAGGATGAATTTAAAATTAGACAAGTGTGGCAATTTCACTAGGTACAGGCTGTCAAAGTTATGTGAGTTTTACTGAAATGTTTCTTATTCCAAGGAGTTTTTCTCTTAAATTTTTCTTCATGCTTGTACCTGTAATTATCTATATATTTCATAACATCTATTCCAAGATGTTAATTATTTGGGTTGAAAAGGAAACAGAAAAGGATTTTTTTTAAGTGTACTCTTTTGGTTATTTAAAGGATGTGATTTTAGATGTGGGAAATATACACAGGAAGTCCACTGAGTTTGCTTATCCGAATGTATAATAAATTCTTACACCACCCCTACCTTCTACATTTGTCTAAGCGAAATTCATATTCATTTTCAATAAGCGTGGCTAAATTATGTTGTAACAAATCAACCCCAAAATCTCAGTACCTTACCACATCCAACCTTACATGTCTAATAAGGGTTAGCAAGGGTACACAGAGGGCTCTGTTATCTTGCAGTCCTGGTCTGGAAGAGAGAGACTGTAAAATGACTGGAGGAGAGGCAGAGAGAAACGGAGGCAGCACATCTCTGAAACCGGAAGTGACTCTTCTGCTCATAGTCTAGTGCCTAAAACATGTCATGTAGTTTCAACCTAATTGAAGCGGAAGCTAGGAAATGTAAAGGAATACATGGAAAACCAACAGCCTCTGCCGAAACGGGCTAGTGAACCTTCTGGAATATTCTCATACATAGCTCCAACCCAGCAAAGGCAAGACACAATTTATATTTCAATTTTCTTTATTTCCATACTGGCTAGAGTCTTAGCCGTCATAGAAGCTTCTCTGAGCAGAGGAATAAGGTCAATCTTTGTGCCATATATATTTTTATATTAGCTATATTGGTTAGTGAAGCAACAACTTGAACATTCAGACTGTTAACATTTTTAAGGACACACATAAAAATGCTTTGGTGAGTTACATAATTATGGGAAGACAGAAATTTCATTTTAAAAATCTTTTGAATCTATTATGGAAATTAGCTTTACAATTATAAAATCCTAGACTTAAAATATCTATGCAAGGATATTTTATGTGCTGATTACTTTATAAAGATCCACAATGCATTAGGGCAAATAGGACATACAAAAATCATCAGCAAATATCCAAACAGAACATCAGTAAACAGCATTAGAGGGTGAGGTTTTTATACAGAGGCATGTATTTCCTTGCCATATGGTACTGGTTTTCAGTTAAAATACTTTCCTTTCTGAGAAAAAAATGTCTCTCTTCTCTGTTAATGGTAGAGTAAACCGTTTTTTTAATTTTTTTAATTTAGAATTACAATTTGTCATGAATACTGGTCACAGAAACACGAGTCTTGTTATTAAAGATGTGTAAAGTTATAGTTAAAATTCCGGGCCCTAAAATCACACTACCTGCATGAAGTTACTGGCTCTATCACTTCCTGTTTTGGGGCAATCAATTAACCTCTCTGTGGCTGAGTTACAGAACAGATATAGTAGTTTTATCTACCTAACACAGTTGCTGCAAGAACAAAACAGTATTTGTAGAGTGTTTATTTCAATGCCTGGCACATAGTAAACTCTGGATTTGCTATTGTTATTGCTACTGTTCAATGACTTCTAGAAAACAACGAATTAGTTTTATAACAGAGGAAGCCCTTATAATGAATAATTTTAGTCCAATAGAAGATTTATTTTAAAAATGGCACCAATATACATTTTTGAATGCTAAAATAAGTTTTATGAACATTACTCTATTTTTTTTCTTTTCTTGTACTTTAACTTTTCCAACCAGAAAATCATTTCAATGGGAAAATATGTCAGCATGTTTGTTTTATTAGCTAATACATTTTCTCATGTGATATAAGCTCACGGCAAAAGTTAAGGAATGAAAAAAGAAAAGATCTTTCTTCTTTCCACCTACTGAATTCTGCATGAACCTCTCCCACTCCCGTACACACACCAACACGCCCACTGTTCCACAGCAATATACTGCTTGGCATTCTGGCAGGGAACAGAGAGACAAAGCATGATGGGAAGAATGGGTTAGAAAAAATAACTGAAAGATGTGGAAATTTTTATGCTCAGAGGCTCTTGGCAGTCAATGAGAAATAGGAGATTGGAATGGAAACTATAAAGGGGTAACTCTAATTTCTTTCCATTCCTCTTTGTGTTCTGCAGTATTCTCTTCTAGCAGTGGAAGGAGGAGATATGATCAAATCATTGATAACTTTAGGGTCTTCCAGATGTGCTTCCCTTTACCTGATATCCATAGGTAGGTTTTCCTGATTCTAAAAATGTATAAGCAAGAAGAACCCCACTTCTCATTGCTACTGGGCATTGCCCAGATCTTAGCACCTAAAGTTATAAGCACTCCAGAACACATATGTTATTGGGTGAACTGTGTCCCCCCAAATTTCATATGTGGAAGCCCTAAGCCCCAGTACCTCAGAATGTGATTGTATTTGGAGACAAAGGTCTTAAAGGAAGTGATGAAGTTAAAATGAGGCCGTTAGGGTGAAACTCAATATAATCTGACTTGTAAGAAGAGGAAATTTGGACAGAAAGAGAGGGATACAGGAACGCAGGTGCACAAGAGAAGGACCACGTGAGGAGACAGAAAGGAGGCAGCCATCTACAAGGCAAGGAGAGAGCCCTCAGAGGAAACCAAACCTTGATCTTGAACCTCTACTTCCAGAGCTGTGGAAAAAATAAATTTTTGTTGTTTAAGCCACCCAGTCTGTGGTATGTTATTATGGGGGTTCTAGCAAACTGATATAACATATTTATTTTGATTCAGTAAAATCAAATTATTGGCTCTTCCTTGCACACGATTGGCTCAGTCTTGCCAATATGTGTACATATTAGTCCTTATTATGTCCACCAATCTCCCCTTCAAAATGTAGCTTAACACCTACTTTTTCCAGGGACTGTCTCCTACTTATTTCTTTCCAATTGATTACTCTCATAACATCTGAGTCTAAAGAAAGTCGTGTGTTTGTATATCTGTGTTACTTTAGAAATACTAGCATTTGTTGGGGTTGTTGCAGTGCTGTGTATTACTAGCTATTGATCAGGCTTCCTAAAGTCAGGAAATATTCTTATCCTTTATGGTATGATTCTCCTCTTTCTGTTTCAATGGTTATGAAAAAAGGCGAAATTCACTCTCTGCCAGACACTCTTACAATACATTATATGCCTTGTCTCATTTAACATTAGTCTTTGTGTTAAAGAAAATAAACTACATAAAATGTATATACTTTATTGGTCTACTTCAGAGAAAACATTCTCACTCTGAAACTTTGGGGTGGTGATAAACAGTTACAGTTATGTTACTTAAACTCTATCACACATTTATCCATACTAATTTTTAGTTTTGGAAGAAGTGATGTGGAAATGGTATTCAAATTAACATTCTTTGCTCCCTCTCTGGTACTCCCTGGAGCTAAGTTTATTAATATCAAAGATTTCTATTCATTCTATGTAAATTTACTAAAGTCTGTTAAATCTCCTGATTGCTGACATTTTAGAGTTTTATACACTTTTTGTCTCTCTTTTGACAAATCACACACATATCTTCAGGGACTCTTATTACAGAGCTAAGTACATTGTCTGACAAAAGCTGAAGAATTTTAATAGATAAATGACAAATTTTAACAAAGAGTTCTAGTGAGTTAATTTCTGAAATCGTTTACTGTATGTATAGAAAACTGGCAGAAGTAATTTGATGAAGTGCAGGTTTTCTATACATAATAAAAGAGAAAAGTATTAGTAGATATATTTGATAAGATCCATCTATTTGATGGATAATAATAAAAATAATCTACCAATACAAGTATGGCTTCTTGTTTTTTTTAATCAGTTTCCTTTTCTCTGGAATAGAAAAAAAAGTCACCACTTATCAGTATCTATAATCTCCAGCATTTAGATTGCTGCCTAAGTAGCGTTTAGAGTGAACCCAGAAGGTCAAGTTCAGATGAGAAACAGAAGCACTTCTACTACTGAAAAATAAAGGGCACCTTGGACTCCAAAAATAAAAAGGCTTTATAATTTAAATATATACCTATAAGTAGTTGCATTTTTCTTTCAATACTTAGTTTACATTGTGGTACTTGTGTGGGGGTGCATGTGAAGGAGTGCGTTTGATCAGATTACTGCATGATCTGTTCTCTGCAGGTGCTAGAAAAGGTCAAACAGAGAAAATCATCATCATAAAGTGAAGTGATTTTCTTCTTTATGAGCTCCTGATGTAAACAGACTGATGAGCACAACACAATCCTTACTCACCCACATGACATCATACACAATCACAGCTAAATGTTTCTATCTGTCAAAGCCTGAAGAGTGACTACCAGATTGTTGCCTGATTGGTATGTAACCCCAAATGGTATTTCCTTGGTATCTAGTTGGTAGGGTGTATTTTGTAAGATTTCTGGGCCCTGTGGGGGCAGGTCAAAGATAGTGAGCACTGAGCCAAGGTTAGAGTTTGCCAGCTCAGAAAATGAGCAGGCTGTGTTGGTAATGGATCAGCAACATTTTTTTTTTTATTGAACATTTATTGACTAAAGAACAAGGAAATTAAAAAATGCATTTGAAACAGACATTTCTTATTTTAAAATCAGAAAATACATATCACATTCTTTGGAAAGCAAAGGTTTGTAAGCATGTGGCACTTAATCTTTGTTCATAATTTATGCCCATGTTCAAGACATTTTTAAAATCCATTTTTTTACAGACACTAATTTTGCTGCCAGGCTCCATTTACTGCCAGTTAAGCAGCAGCTTTTAGTATATGGAGGCCTCACTGAAGATTCACCTTCTGAGTTTTCCTACCCAAGACATTTAAGTCAGAATCTGGACCCAATCTGCCACATCAGAGCTAGCAGCAAGTGAAGAAGACTCGAAGATCCTGCTGGTATAAACATACTCTTTGAGGGAGCAGCCAAATAGTTTGGAAGTTTAGATTTCTTTCTTTTTGCAGAAAAGAAACAACCATGATTAAATCATGTTCCAGATTATCTTGAAGAAGAGCTTTATATACAATCCAGGACAGATATATAATTACTTTTAATTAAAAATGAAATTATAAAATTTATTAAAAAGTCTGATTAGAATGGAATGGGATATAAAGTTCCTAATAGTTTAGGAAAATACTGTGTTCTACTTAGACCTTAATTTCATGTAATTACTTACTACATACAAGAGCTATGAGCAGTAGAACATGCTCCTGTTTTTAAGACATTATGGAAAAATAAGATACAAAACATCAGCAATTGAGTTACATAGTCCACTTCAAGCATGTGCCAAATTTTTGTTTTGCTGTCAAATATCACTATTTAACTAAACACTAAAATATAGCCAAGCAAACAAAAAGTGCAACGGCACACATCATACATGAATATTATTGGATTAAAGCACTATGCATATTATTTGCTTTCAAAAACAAAGCAAACAAATGTACATTTTTCTTGTGTATTCATTGCCAAAGAAGAGCTTATCCAACATATGTGAAGGTACTTTGCATTATCATATCATAATCTGTGGTTATATCAATTTGTTGGGTATCTTTCTTAAAATTCTTAATGGTAGCTTTCTCCATTCATAGATTTTTTTTTCACCTTTTGTAAGCTGCACCAATTTATGAGAGTCAAAAAGTGGTTTTCAGTGGTCTGAACTTCTGATTGATCTGAGCTGGGTTTAGCTTTAATCTGTCTCTGCACATGACTAGTGAAAGAGATGTTCTATCAGATTCAGTCCTTGTAGCTTCAAGTCTTTCTCTATATGCATCTAGAGTGAGAAAAGTTTTCAAATGCAAGTAGGGTCAGGATTTAACCCTTATTTGGATTTTATTGTGACTGTAGAGGGAGGACTGACAATTTCCACAAAGGAAGGGGTCAAGACCAGAGGAAAACACAGAGAATTTAGGTGAGGTTGTGACTCTTGACTTGAGCAAATACAGATTTAATGGCTTGGAAATGGATTTCAGCTTACTCTGGTATGAAATTCAGTGCTGAGTCACAGAGAGCCAGAGCTGACAGCTCCAAAGAAGAATGGGTTAGGATCAGGGCAGAAAGGAAGTTGATGCTAAATGGAGAACAGCAGGAGTTTGATGCAAGGCTGGAAGAGATAGACAGAGTGTGTTATGAGTTGGGGGAAGAGCAGATGGGGTGTGACTGCCAGCCTACCAGCTAATTAGAAAATACTGATTTATCAAACCTGAACTCTAAGAGAAAAGCCCTTAATATGTACAGCTCTGACAGAAAGGACAATTGCTGAATGTTTTTCATATGACCACATTCTGAATTATTTCATAATATTACGTTTATTTATGAACTATATGTCATTATCACTTGAAATGACAAGAAAGGTCATTTCTTCTTAGCAAGGAAAATCCTTTCAGAAAATTTTCAAAATAAATTACCAACTAGAATTTGTAATGAGGCATGCTATCCCAAAATATTAGGCAAAGAGTAAAACAAATACAATTCAGAATCATATTCTGCTTGTTGTTGGCCTGATAATAAGCCTTGATTCATTTGGAAATAATCGTTTATAGTCAGAGATAAACGATTATTTTTGGAAAAATTGGTCCATCACATCACTTTTATGTATTATCTTTGAAACAAATCAGAGCATAACCCATCGTACAATAAAACACAACTTGATTTTCAACCAGGCTGTCTCCCAGCAGCATAATTCTATCTGCTTTATAAGAACAATGGTTTAATGTTGACAGATCTGGGGCCACATGAACTGTGGGCGGATAGTTGAGTAAAGCATTGCTTGGGCATTCTGTTTTCACTCTGTGAAAAGTAGACCTTATCCAACAGATCACTCTAGGCTGACCTACTCTTCGTTATTATTAGTAACATTAGTAGTAGTTCCAGTACTATTGGCTTGGGTGGCCAGAGTTGTTAGTTGTTTGATACTCAGTTTATGGAAGAAATAATCTAAACAGGAGGCTTTCATTCTGTTATTTCCATGATAAGTAATTCACTGACTTGGATGTTTATGGCACCAAGATAGAAATATCTTCTATATAGCTATGTTTGAAATGTTTAACTGTTGAAGACCATTGTCCATTTTGGATCAGAAATGAGAGGCCTCTTATCAACTCCCCTTAGGCTATGTTAGATACGTTTTAAAGTTTCTTTGCAATGCTACTAATTATTACACTTTTCCACAGATGTAGCTCAAGGCACTAGTTTTCTGAGAATAATTTATTAATAAAATATTGAGCATTAGGAAATAAAGATATTTTCCCTTAATGGCAAAAAAAATCTAAACAGCCTAAAATAATCTAGCAGGTAATAACGTTACCTGAGTGATGAAATTGAAAAGATTACTCCTGGGGAGAAATCACAAACGTTTAATAACTTTTTCTCTCTCGTTTACAATTGCAATGGAAGAGAATGAAATGAACTAGAAATTTAGAGTTTGACGAAATGACATAAGAAGAGTTCAAACTCTCAATAAAAATATGAAAATTGTTTAGATGAAGAAATCTCAAACAATTAGGATCATTATGCATTTTTATTAATAAGGAAACAGGCTTCAATTAAATGTCTTGCTTTTATCATCTCTTCACTTATTTTCCCCTCAACCACTCCAGTCAGCCTTTGTCCCTATTATTCCATTGATACCTTCTCAAGGACATTATTGAACTACCATTTGCCAAATCCAATAATCCTCTCCATACTTGATCTCTCCACAGAACGTGATAGAGTACTACCTCATTGTGGACATACTCTTTTTACTTAGCTTATGACCACTACGCTGCTTGTTTTCCTATTTCTCCTCTGATTGTTCTTCATTTCCTGTGTGGGTTCCTCTTCTTTATGCTAGTCTTAGCTCAGTTCTATTTTCCGTTACAGCCAGTCCCTATGTAATATCTTCTAATCCCATAACCTTAAATACATCATCTAAATTCTGATGACCTCTAAATCTTTTCCACCAGTACAGACTTCTCCCCCGAGCTCTACATTTTTATTTTCAACTACCTACTCCATATTCCCTTTCTGTTGTTTATTGCACATCAAAAACTCAACATGTTTAAATTGGAATTATTTTTTCTCACCTTCTTTCTCCTTTCTACCTGTTCCTTTCTGGTTTTCCTCACCTCAGCAATTGATGTCACTATTCAGCCTTCTATTTGGTCAGATCAGAATCCTTGGTTTAAAATTTTAAACCAGTTCATATCTTTCCTCTACAGAGAAATCTCAAATGGTTTTCCATCACATTCAGTACAAAAGTCAAAGTCATTACCACAGCTTGTGAAACCCAGTATGTTCTAGCACTTACTTAATTTCTACCATGTCTTCCTTTCATTCTCTGACTAATAACAGTGGCCTTTTTTGCATTAATGCCAGAAAATAAACTTATTTCTATTTCAAGTCCTTTGTATTTGCCATTCTCTTTCTGGAAAATTCTTTCTAATATCTTCACAAAGTTCACCATCTAACTTCCTTTATGTTTCTCTTCAGATTTCACTTCCTCAGGTTGGCCTTTACTTATCACTCAATAGGAAAGAGTGCCCACCTTCCCCAACACATGTTATCAATATCTGCCCCCTTTCCTCATTTATATTTCTTTCTAATCTTATCACTTCTTGAAATATATTGTGTATTTATTTGTTTACTTATTTATTGTATATCACCTGAGTGTCAGCTTCATGAAGGCAAGGTCCTCTTCTCATTCAAGATTACATCTGCAGTGCTACGAGTATATCTTGAACAACCATTGTTCTCAATAAATATTTGTAGGATGAATACATGAATGGATAAATAGATGAGTAAAGGTATATTACTTGAACGTTCTACTTGACTCAGTTTTGTAATTAGGTACAAAAATGGAGGTACAGATGTTTTTCAGAGAGGATGAGAATTTTGTTGACATTGCAACCATCTTTAGGAGATAGCCAATCACTTTTGTCACCATTTTCTCATCACTTCTCCTTATTCAGCCTCTCACACACATAACTAGTATAATCGCTGGCTTTCTGCACCAACCCACTGATAATATTTCTTTGACTATTAAATGCATGGGAGAGTAGAATAAACTGCCCTGTTTAGCTGTGAGTGGTAGTGGCATTTTAGGCAGGACAGAAAGACTTTAGCTCTGAACTCTCTAGTCCCAGTCATAGATTATAGATTTTTTTGGCCCACCTACAAAGTTTTTCTCAACTTCTCTGTGCCTGCCCAAAACAAGTAGTGCATTTCAGTTTCTGTGAGTTAACCCTCCCTCTTTCCTTTCCAAAGTTGCTGTGTGTGTTTTCCCCACTGCCGTTGCTGCACATTTCTTAAAAAATCCATAACAGAAAAATTGAATTCCCAAACAAAATCCCATACCATATGTAAAAGAGCATGTCCCTCTCTCAACCGGAGGTGTATTTTGAAATAAGAAAGTAACAGCTCAGCAGTCATTTGCCATAGCTTGCTGAGTAAGCTGGGCTCAGGTTAAAAGGGGGTTATAGGCTGCCAGCCAAAACACTGACGGCATTGCTGAATTCAGAGATTCAGAAACCCTATATGTCCCAAAGATTCTGTGTGGCTGCCATTAATTACACTCTCTTATGCTCTATCACTGAAAGTATCTCAGTCCAGTTCCCTCATTTGGATCAGAACAGATAGGCATTTTCATATAGAACTTGTTAACTTACATTTTAAAAATATATGCAATATTAACATTAAGAACATTGAAGAGTATTGCCATCACAGTGAAATTGAATCAATCAGAAATAGACATAATCACACTTGTTTCCCACAACATCTATCATCAGATTGGATGGAAGATGATTCATATAGCTCATGCAGGTTGTTTCAAAACTGACCCCATAGTAACTCTTGAAGATGTTAAAGATGTTGTTACTTGGAGAAATCATAGAAAATAAATCAAAGGGAAATAACTGTAAAAGTACATATTGTATATGTGAAAAAGTTACTAAATATAATCAAAAGTAGGGGCTTACATTGCTATTATTTTTTACTTCATTAATTTTTATGTAAGTTATTGCCACAGGTTTGGAGGTATCCATGATTCCAGAGGTACATCTGCATGAGTCTGTATTACCCATCAGTGATGCCATTCATTGTTATGTGTGATTCTGTGCACAGTAAAGATCTTTGCTTTTGAAAGCATACTACTTATTTCTTATAAAACTTTTGATGACAAGAATTCTTCAGGGTTTTTTTTTTTTGTGCCAAAAATATACTAATGTGGTAAACTTTGAAAGATTTGAAAGTGAAATTACATTTTTTAGAAACTTTTAAGCTGTTTCCAATCTGTAACATGGAGACATTTCAATCAGTGTTCACCATTTAAAAAACTGATACATTCAGAAAATATTTTGCCTTCCTATATACCCAGATACTGTGGTATTTTCTATCTGAAATAATATTTAAAGGATAATTGAGAGGAAAATTATTCTTGTGAATCAACACTTACTTTTGTGATCTCTACCTAAGATTTTTAAAAAGATTCAATTTTTTATCATTATAATCAAGTAGAATTTTTTTCTCCATAAGGTTACATCTGTTTATGCTATTTTATTATCTGTTGAATGGTATGATATGAAGTCTCTTTATTGCAGCTTAGCTAAAGAAGCACCAAGCCTGTGATGGAGCTGTCAATCAGCATTTAGTCATACAGTATCTATTTCTATCCCTGTTCTTCTTAGCACAGAAGGGCTATTATAGTCTACATTACGGCATAGTATCTTTGGATATAGATATCCTTGAGGGGCAGGATTTATTTTGAAAGAAGATACTCAACATAACATGACACATCATTTAGACATTTTTGTAAAGTACACATACAGGTATTTCAAAGCAAAATATAGCAAAAGTTAATTTTAAACATTCAATTTAACATTTTGTGAATTCATTTCGTTTTTTTCTTACCTTAATGGTACTGAAAAAGACCACATGGGGTCATGTGACTCTTTAGTAATTGAAAATGTCTATTTAAAGGCATCTCTGTGCAAACCTTCTTGCATTATCACCTATGAAAGGCTAACTGTTGTAAAATAGTATGCATATCGAAATTAGCAAGAGAAAAACCATTCAAGGACAAAAAGAAAGGAAAATTGTGCTGACATGCATTTATAAACACCTGAAAATTGAAACTTTTCCAGATGTCAATAATATATATTTCCGAGTACACCAGTATATATGGAATATGACTAAAAATTAACGAGACTGATTACAAACCACAAACATGAAAATCAGTCATGCAGCTGTATATCACACTGGATGTGCTTCCAGATGTGATGATAAAAATGGATACAACCTTTTAAAGCATGAGTTTTGGATATGCTATGCATGTGGCACTCATTAGCTAAGCAAATGGATGTTAATCTTTATGACAGTCAATTGCTGTGCTGCATTTCTACTGAGTGCTTATCAGCTGGTCTGACCTGATCATCAAGAGCATCATGACTTAATTTACAGGAGGATTATTCTTCCTTCCCCTGCAATTCCGTGGGTTTAAAATACACAAAGAAGTTTTTAAAAAGAAATGGCTGAAGCATTTAAACTTCCTTGTTCCCCATAGCTTTGCAATATGTAGGTAATGGCGTACAAAGATTTAGATTCACAGATCTGGAATTCAGCATCATTGAGTATCTAATTTCCCATGTTCAGGGTTGAGAAATTAACCTCATTTCTCCAACTGATTTGTTTTCCTTTGAATAGTTAAAGATGTTCATATAAGAAAAGATTTAGTCTTTTAAAAGAACAGGCCTTTTCTACCCATAGTATGTAAATGGTATCTTAAGTAAGAGAACAGAAATGTCATGTTATACATCCGGATGAATCAGAAGAATTTCTAGTGCTCTAACAATCATTGCCTTTCTTAGAAAAGTTATCATGTTACTACATTTGCCTACATACTCCTGGTGTTACCATCAGTAAACTTGTTGCTTTGGACTACCTCGAGTTAATTATGAAAGACATGGGAGAATACCAGATCTACCCCCATGAAATGGAGAGCTTGACATGCTAGACATCATGTAGGAAGAAGCAATTCTAGCTTCTCACATAACTCTGCCAGCATATATCAACCTATTAGACAGCAACTTCTGTTTCTTGGGCAATTTTAGCTGGAGACAACCATTGTGCCAGTATTTGCTCTTTGCTATATGCTTCATTGTCCCCTGGGGGTGGCAGAAACCAATAAACCACATTCGTATTCTAATAATAACTATGAGACAAAAACTGAAGTTTGTCTCTTCAGAAAGAGGCTGAACCATCTCTGTATTTGATAAAAGCCTAGAGTATTATGATCACTTAATTGACTCATGAAAGTAAATGTATCTATCACTTCATCCAGAGTTTTAGGGGATTGGGGAATAGGTTTGACTCATTCAGTTCACTATGGAACTATTTATCTCCTAAAATGTTTACTATGATTTCTTAATAACTTGATTAAGATGTTCTTCAAAATGTCTGACACGTTCATGGACATGAAAGATATCAATAACATCTAGATCATTACATGTTAATTTTACAATCCACATTTCAAAAGTAGCAAGGTATTACTTTTTAATTAGTCCATGAAGAACAATCAATTTGAAATTGTTAAGCATTTATCAAATATTTAAGGATTCAATGGATCGTGATTGTCACCATCGAAAAATAACAGATAAATGAGGCAGGTTGTTCTCTCCTAAACAGCTATTAAATATTGAATGGACTTTAATGCATGGTATAGTGAGGACTTTCAAGGGTAAAGGCAGGAGGATTAGTCCTGTGGACAGTGAGGAGATGGGAGGAACAATTTTGGCAACTCCAGCACACCTTTCACAGAGGTGTATTCCAGAGAATATATAATTGAATAATACATTCTTACACACGTTACTTCTTAGAGCCTTTTATTTGCTAATATTTGTTATGCTTCTTCCCAAATAGGCTGAAATATATAGCAGTACTCAAAGCTTTTTTGACCCTTGAATGGCTTTATGTAAGGAATGTAGATCTCCTGGTATTAGTCTTCTATTAAGATCTCAAGGAAGATACTACAAATTTCCATCCATTTAGTCAATCAGCCATATTTTTGAGCATTTATCAACTATAAGTACTTTGCCACATGACATGAAAAATAAAACCAGTTGGAAAATAGGGTCTATACCCAATGATACTATGCTTAATCTGATGAGATGAATCAAAATATGTGTGTGTGTGTATATATATATATATATATACACACACACACACACACATATACACGAAATACAAAACTATCAGAATGCATCTGGAACTTAGGGCATTGTCAGCTTCTACTTTTTGGAACACAGCTTTGAGTCAATAGAGGGCCAAAATAAAGGAACGATAAAAAGAATTTCTTCATGGGAAAGATATCTGTGAAAAAACCCAAGTTTTTAACTCCATAAAAGGAGATTTTTGGACCTTGTTGTTTTTAGTGTTTATTATTATTTGGCCAAGAAGTCTATGTTATTAGACTTCTTTATTTGCATTAGTATATATAAACAAAATTTTAATATAAGATAAAATATAATAATATAATATAAAATCTTTATGGATTGGCAATTTTACTATAAATCCCTCTATTGCTAGCAATACCACTAGTCTTAGAGTCTATTTTGATGAATATAAATAAAAACACGTCAGCTATACTTTTCTTGTTATTTACATGGTAATCTTTTCACTCCCTTTCTTTTTAAATTATCTGCAACCTTATATTTAATGTGCATGTTTTATAAACAGCATATAGTTTTGTTTTTAAATTATTGTATTTTGATTCAGTGAAATTTAAATTAAATATAATTCAATATATTTAAATTCAATATAATTAATAATATATTTGAGCTTATATACCATCTGAGTATTTTTCTGTTTGTACTAACTGTTCTGTGTTCCATCTCCTTTTTCTTTCTTGCCTTCCTTTGCATAATTTGAATAGATTTTATTATGCAACTTCTTCAATGCTACTATCTTTTATACATTTTTACAACTATCTTAATCTTTAGAGATTATAATTATCCTTGACTTATTAAAGACTAATGTACTTGAATACTTTTACTTTCCAGACAGTGAAAGGACTTAGAATACATAGAGTATTTTAATACTATTTATCAATTTTCTGCTTTTATGCTCTTGCTATTATGAAATTCTTCATATCTTTTAGCCTTTAAAAAAATTTTTATTTTAAGTTGTGTAACATAGAAGAGCTTCTTATAACAACTTGCATCACTATAGAAATATAAACATTGAAAATGTTTTCCTGGGAGGGAATCACTGTAAACAATTTGATTCTAGAGTTTTTATTCCACATTTTTAATATTATTTAAAAGAGTATTTAGTACTTTGTCACCTCCCCACTCCTGGACAATACATTTATTCCACTCTACCCTGTTTTTATTGACCATGTGTAGGATGTCTTTTAGTTGGATGTGAAATAGATGGAATAGAAAAGTTATTACTGTCTCCCTTCTCACCTTCATCCTAAGCTGTTCATTCTGGTCTTATCATCTCTGCCTCCATTTCTTCTACAAGCTTCAATTTTGTCCAGAAGCCCCTTCTAGTTCTATGTATGCTTGTATATGTGTATGTATGCATATTCATGTGTATGTATGTATATTTATATCACTCTGTCTAGCTATCCATCTACAATCTATATATCAATCTGTTCATCTATATATGTCTTTTGTACGTAAGCACTCATTTTCTGTTAGGTATACATACAAAAGTAGAATTCCTGGATAATAGACTAGGCATATGCTTAATTTTAGCAGATAATGCCAAACAAATTTCAATAGTGCTTGTACCAACTTTTACTGCCCCCAGCGATGTATAAACTTACAATTGATAAATTCTTCATGTTATTTAGCATTGCTCACCCTTTTAATTCTAACTGTTCTTGTGGGTATATCATTGAATAGCATTGTGATTTTTGTTTGTATTTCCCTGTTCATTAATGATGTTGAATATGTTTTTACGTTTATCATCCATTTGAATATTGTGTGTGTGCGCATCTGTGTGTGTGTGTGTGTGTGTGTGTGTGTGTGAAGTGCCTGTTGAATTTTTCTAGCCATTTTTAAAATTGGGTTATCATTTTATTTTGGTTATAATCCTAAATATGTTGTGGATTTGGGTCTTTTGTTAAACTGTGCATTGCAAATTGAGCTTTTTCTGGCTTATAATTTGTCTTCCACTCACTTAATGGTATATTTAGATAAACAGAAGTTATTGACTTTTATGAAATCTAATATTTTTTATTGAATGAATAGTGGTTTATTTTATGTCTTATATAAAATATTTGCCAAAGTCATAGAGGTAATTTCCTTTGACATCTTCTAGAAGAGTATAGTTTTATTTTCACATTTCCTTATGTTCCACCCACTTTGAACTAATCTTTGTATATGGTGTAAGACGGAATAATTCAAGTTTTCTTTGCAGATACCAATCAATTCACCATTATTTATTTGGAAAGACTGTACTTTTCCTTCCTAATGGTGGGAGTGCTTTGGGTCAATCCAGTGCTAACACTACACTGTCTTAATTATCATAACTTTATAATAAGTCTTAATATCTGGTAGTTGAAATCTTCTAGTGTTATTACTATTCTTCAAAACTATTTTGAGTATTTTGGGTTCTATGCATTTCCGTAGAAATATTAGAATCAGTTTTTAAATTTCTACACAAGAAACCTTCTGTAATTTTGATCGGGAATCTATTGAAAGTTAGGTCACTTTGAGTGACAGTTGACACAGTATTGAGTATTTTAACCAGTAAAGACACATATTCCATCATTTAATTAAGCCTTCTTTCTTTCAATAGTGTTTTGTAATTTTTAGTTTGGAGGTCTTACATCCTGTGTTAGATAAATATATTTTTAAATCCCACAAGATATTACTATTATTGATTTAGACTGCCATATTCATTGGATTTATCAATAGTTTTACTCCTTTTGTTTTTTATATTTCTTTTTGTAAGCTTTTACTTCTGTCTTACTGAAGAATTTCCTTAGGTTTTCCTTTAAGATGCATCTTTTCAGTTTATGAATATGTATTTACTTAACCTTTATTTATGAGGAATATTTTCGGTTAATATAATTCTAGATTGAGACATTTAAAAAAGGGTCATTTCATTGTCCTATGCTTTCCATTATAACTGTTGAGAATAAGCTATTAATCATTCTGTTACAGTTTTGAATATGATATATTCATAGTATCTGGATTATGGATAGTCAAAATCTCCAGATGCTTTTAAGATGTATACTTTGATTTTAAGCAGTTACAATATACTGAAGTGTGGTTTTCTGTATATTTATTTTATGTCTCAGTGTCTGTCTTCAGTCTTGGAAAATTCTCGTCTATTGACTGAATATTCCTTTTATATATTATCTTTCTTCTCTTTTTCTGATACTTCATTTGCATATACTTTAGACATTTTACCATGTCCCATATGGTTTTTATGTTGTTTTCTGTATTTTACATCCTTCGTTGTCTCTGTGCTTCAGTTTGGATAATTTTTCCTAACCTAAATTTCTGTTCACTAACCCTCTACCCTGCAGAAGTTATGCCCTGTTTAAGAAATCTTTACCTAACTCAAGTTAATTACAGCTAATCCTTCAATCTGCAGAAGGTAAAACAGGTAAAATAACTTAGTCTGTGATTAAGTTATCAATTGAGTTCAGAATTGCTTATTATTATTTTTCCAGCCTTAGAATATTCATTTGTTTATTGTACCGAGACTAGATTTTTGTTGAAAATTTCAACAGGGTCTCCTATTTTCTTGAGCATGTAATTTACATTTACTTAAAAACTTGTCTAAAAACTCTAGTATCTCATTTGCCTCAGTGTCTAATTCTATTGTATGTTTGTTCTCTTAATTTTGGGCCCTTTGATTTTTTTGTCCTGGTGGTATACCTGAAAACTTTATATTAAATGTTATAGGTTATGTATAAAACATTGCAGAGATAATCTGGGCCTTAGGATCAGACTAATGTAATCTTCCTCCAGAAAATATTCTAATTCTGGCAAGGTAGTCAGGCTAACAGCAGATTGTCCTAATCCAGTACAACTATTGGCCTCCCTACCCTATAAAAAAGTTTCACCTTCTAGGCTAGAAGAATATCAGACTGTAATTAAGATTCAGATAATTCGTAGCTGGGTTTTGGTCTTGTGAGAGATGCTTTATTTCTGGTGTGCCCTTAGTACTTGAGCATATACTTTTAGAACCCCAACCAAAAGATTAGAGATAAGTGTCCCTTTTTCCTTGATGGGCCTTAAATTCTAATTTTGTTTCCTCAGCCCCATGATACCTCCAATATCTCTGACAAGCTTCTTAGTCTCTCAGCTGCTTATTGGTAGTTGACAAATGCCTCAAGGGGAAAAGCAGTGCTAAATACAAGGCTTTCGCTGCTTTCTGTCTCTCCAAGGTATTGACTCCTCAAGTCCTAACTGCTTTGATTCCTCTCCAATGTCCTAAAACACACACACACACACACACACACACACCGTATACAGTTTTTCTTGTAGTTCTTGGTGGAAGAATTAATTGGTACAAGATACTTTATCATCATCTAAATAAAAATGCAATGCATAATACTTAAAGTTTGGATATATCCATCTATTCAACCCCAAAGGTTCAAATTAGAAGGACAGAGAAGGAAGGATTACAAAGAATGAAAATAATAGAAGGGTAGAAGAAATAAAGAAATAGAAGGATTTAAAAAATGCAATTAGGTGAACACATTAGCTCTCTGACAACAATAGATGAAAGAGTTTTTATAAGAAAGTTTATGCCTAATAAACAGCATGTGATTATGGAAAATGTGTGATTGGAACAGGTATTGAGTCAGTTTAATACGTGAAAAGACAGACATATTGTGAGAATGATCAGGAATAGTTCTGAAGAGGAGATGACTATTCAGATGAGGCATAAATTCTAGTAGAAGTTGTACACATGAAAAAATGTAAAATTTATAGTTGCTTGAAAGCTTTATTTTTCTAGAAAGAAAAGAATAATTTCAATATTTCAAAACATTATGCCTACAAGAGTTTGAGATTTAAATTGCCATACACCAGTTAAACTTAAAATCTTAGGTTTTATCTTTTCATTGATCAGTCAAATTTGGCATTTACTTTAATTTTCACTTCTGTTCTGACCTGAACATAAGACTGGCATACTGAATTTAATTGCACTCAGTTTAATTGCTCCTCGATTTTTGACTCATTATTTGAGTTGAATAAGTCAACATTTTAGAAGTGGGCAGGGAGCACTGGTAAGTGAAACACTGAACACATGTCCCTTAGCTGTATACTGAATTGGACAGACAGCGTTGATTGAGGTCAAATTTGACTCTACACATTTTTACATATTTGGAAACACATAAAACATTAATATTTACTTTTCTTGACTCTATTCTCTTTGTTGATTATCACAGTGATGCGAATATTGTATATCTTACTGATCTGTGACCAGTGGTAGATGTGAGCGCTAATGCAGAATGTGCCCTAGCGACATATAAATGTGTCTTCACTACTAAAGAATATAGTGAGGTTTCTAAACCCCTGATCAGTTTTTAGACTTTTTTCTTGTATCTATGTTCACAAATTGGAAGAAAACAAGATAATACATTTATAATTATATGATTAGTAAGAGTATAACTGAATTTTGAGTATAACTACAAAAGAATTGAGGGACAACTTGATAAAGCAATTTATTAATTTAACTGGTTGCTGTAAAAAGAACAGTAATCAGTTAATCTTCACATCCAATGGGACTGAATTACCAGATTTGAATCAAATGTTGTTTAAAAATTGAATGATGATTAAAAATACTACCTGATGAAGAAGTTTGTAATACTTGGGAAATTATCTATAAGTTTATCTAGGATTGCTCACGATACTTTAATACAATCTGAGTGACTTAAAAGATTATCTTCTTGGCTTTGGGCAAACAGGTGTCAATGCAAAATCCAAGAATTTCACTTATATGAGACTGAATTGAATTCATATTTAGCAATAAATTGGAAACCTTTACATCAAAAAACTAATACACATATGTGAACATCTCTTTGTCAAATACGAAAATTCTTCAGTGAAAAATAGTGAAACTTATGAAATAGGGTGCTAGCTTGAAATAAAATAATCTCCACACATTTTAAATTATTCTTTTCCTGTGTGGACTGTCAACAAATATTTCTGAGGACAAGTGGTGTGTGTGTGTGTGTGTGTGTGTGTGTGTGTGTGTGTGTGTGTATGTGTGTTTGCTTATTCAGATGAGGAACAGGCAGACAAGATGAAAAGTTTATGTAAAAACAATATTTTTATTGATAAACAAGAGAACGCAAATGCATAAATTTGGGCTAACTTTTCACAACTCAATTCTAATCATTGATGAGAATACTTTGTTGTTGTTGCTATTGTTATTAATGCATGTCTTCGATGCAAATTCACCCAAGTTTTAATATCTTCCTGCTCTTGTTAAGCTTTACTACACACAACAGAATTAACTTTTTCTTTCCTTTTGAAATACTTATCTTTAGATTGGTCATGCCTATCACATGGAGCATTGTTCATATGAGAATCATGGTATCAATTCTTTTCAAAAACGTCTCCTTTTATCCCATTGTCAATGGATAACACGGTACGGAATCTGTGCAAAGGGAAACTCCAGAAACCAAATTCTTCTGGATGCTAACAATGCTTCCCCTGGGCGTAGTGAGAAGGGTCTCAATTAACCTCCTCTCCTCTCCATGTTCTAACTAGACACAGGAAGCCCTTTAGCCACCAGCAATGGAGTTTCATTAAGACCACTTCACTGGATGTGTAACAAAGCTCCTTCTAGGAAGCAAATGAGAAACTCTAGTCAGATTGTAGAATTGCCCAAACATTCGGGTTCCTGCTTTTACAAAGCAAAAATTGTGTAATGGCACCAGAGGCTCCTTCGTAAGCTAAAAACCCTATGAAGCCACAAAGATCAGGCTGAAAGTCATGGAGTTTCTGATTGAAGCTGAAGTTGAATTGCCATTTCAATTCTTTCCTCAAGAAAAGTATTCAATTAATCTGCATGGATCTTTTTGGGAAAAAAAAATGTTGTTCAGATGATTGCAAGGAAGGATGAATGAAACATTTTGTTAAAAAAAAAAAAGTTACATTTTAAAACTTTTACTTCTTGGGCCCATCAGGGCTGGAAATTTCTCAGGCTTCTCTTAGTACACATAAAGTCATACAGAGTCCTTTAGAACCAGTAAAACCTGAGGGAGAATTGTTAAGAAAATCACAGTGGTCATAGACCTGTACCAAATAGGCCTTCCTTCCCCTTTTTTTTTTTTTTTTTTGTTATTATACTTTAAGTTCTAGGGTACATGTGCATAACGTGCAGGTTTGTTACATATGTATACTTGTGCCATGTTGGTGTGCTGCACCCATCAACTCGTCAGCACCCATCAATTCGTCATTTACATCAGGTATAACTCCCAATGCAATCCCTCCCCCTCCCCCCTCCCCATGATAGGCCCCAGTGTGTGATGTCCCCCTTCCTGAGTCCAAGTGATCTCATTGTTCAGTTCCCACCTATGAGTGAGAACATGCGGTGTTTGGTTTTCTGTTCTTGTGATAGTTTGCTAAGAATGAAGTGAGTCCCACTGTGGAGGGAGTCAGCATAAATTTCATTTACCTAAAAGTCCCTATTTCTTGTTAAGTCCTCTCCAAGGAAGGACAGAAGCTAAATGTTAACCAGCATAATTTAAGTCAGAAGCACTGATATCTTCTGAAGGTTAGGAATCCTGGAACAGTCACGGAAGCAAGGAAGTCAGCCAGTGCCTCACCTTATTAATAAAAAGAAAGAAACAGAGTGAGGAAGATCAGGTTACAGCAGCGCTTTACTGAGGGAGCTTTTACAGCATATTGCAAAATATCTCATGCCCTAACTCCTCCCCATCAGTTCTTTGGTGTATAGGGAGACCATTTACCTCCCCTTTCCCAGGAGCCAAGTGCTTACTTGGTATCAGTTCCATGCCCCTCTTCCTTTCTCAGGTCAGGGTGCAATATATATTATTACTTTTTAATTTTTACTCTTACGTAAGGTAGGAAAAGTAAAAGTGTTGTCCTACAGAGGACATACATATTGGTGATTTACTTTAGTAAGTAGAAATGTCATGAATATTAATCTGAAATTTTCTATTCAGCTTACATAATACATAACCCATGCTCCTTTCTAGCTTTTCCTTCTCATTCAGTTTATATCCAACATCTGAAAATGGATACTAACATTTTGAGAAAAATAGCTGCCTGATTTTTGGCTTCCAGGATCTGTTCAATGTACAAGACTCCGTTATGTTCTACTCTGAGATATTTGCTTATGTAGAGCATTGGAGTAATAAAAAGACATATTGTTGAAGTATGTATTAAGACATTTTCAAGTTATTCATAGTGCTATGAAAATTAAATTCTAGCCCACACCTAATTTTCAGCTATTAAAAACTAAGCAGTAGTGTAACACTACATTTCAGTTAGGGTTTTGACAATCCTACATAGCTACACAATAAATAAAAAACAAAAGGCGTATGTAAACTATTTAAGTACAGGATGCTTTTATTCTTAAAACAAAAGATAAGTGTTAAATCATAAAGATATTTTACAAGTGCATATTTTAAAAATATGATTAAAAGGTATATATCATTTAATATAGCACATATTATGCTTTTTTTTATTATAAACAGCAAGTAATCCATGATCACACTATTTTCCCTGAGAAAGGAAAAGATGCAGTGCATTGTGTTTGTAGAAACTAAGGTGATATCATGTGATGGACTTGCTCTGGTGATATACTTCAACCAGGGTGGAGAACCGCTATTTTTTGCCTTGCTGCTCCAGGAAACAAAATAATCCTATGCACTTTCTTAATTTTTTAAAATTTTAATTGACAGGTAATAATTACACATATTTATAGGATATATTGTGATGTTTCCATACATGTATACATTGTATAATTACCAGGTTAATTAGCATATCTATCCGCTTAAACATTTATCATTTCTTTGTAGTAAAAACATTCAAAATCCAGTCTTTTGGCTATGCTGAAATACACAACACATTATTATTAACTATCATTACCCTACTGTGCAAGAACATCAGAATTTATTCTTTCTATCTAATTGTAGCTTTGTACCTGTTGACCAATCTCTCCCCATTTCCCCTGCCCCACCCCTCCCCAGCATCTGGTAACTACTGTTCTACTCTCTACTTCTATGAGATCAACATTTTTAAGATTCTGTATATAAGTGAGATCATGCAAGATCCTACCTGCTTTCTGTATTTGGTACACCTAAGTCTGTCAGTGAACTTCTCCTGGACAATCGCTATTGAATCAAAAGTCCTAATTGACTGAATTTACCATGTTGCTACCTGGTAACTTTAAAGCAATGGAAAAATAAATGACTGGTTATAAGCATTCTTTTCAGATGACAGTAAAATGCTAAGGTATTAGAGATGTTTTTTCACAATAAGAGTATTCCTTTTTTCTGGATCAGATACAGTAAACAAGAATCAAACACATGCAGAAATATGTAATTTAAAATTTTATGTTGCATTTCGTTGAAATGTTAACTGAATAATATTGCTTTGGCACATATGTTATATTCATGTCAATATGTTTCATATGCTAAAAAGATCTGTGCAAGAGTGCCTAGCCTTCCCTGTTTACAAAAGAACTAAACAGCTGTGTAAGTTCATGGAAGAAGAGAGGAATTGAATTAAGAAAGTTTCAGGACCAGTTGAAATATTCAACCACACATATCTCACGAATGCTGTGGTCAGCAAATAAAATATACTTTTGAGGTTAATATTCACTGGATGCTCTAACTGAGAAGAAGAAACATTTAGTTGAACTAAATGTCAACTCTTTCGTTCTTTTTGTAAACCCATGTTAAATTTCTTCCGTTTAGATTCTTTTTTAGACTCTATTTTGCCAACAGGTTAAACATATAGTAATATTAAAGTTAATATATGTACTCACTAAATTATGAACATTATGAAATGCATATTAATGTATGACACTTGAGTATAGGAAGAATACTAAGGCTTTTTGTAATGCTATATTTAGGTACAGATTCTTAAATCAATTGCTAGATTTAAAACCATATAAATATCCACAGCAATGGAGGAAAAAACCACTGGGAATATTGTAAAGGCCTGTTAACTTCTTATAAATGCTAAATTCTTTTGAATAGCTTTAGATTCAAATTTGGCCATAATATCTTAAACCTTTTATTGCCATTATTTGTCTAATTTTAGTCAATATACTTTCTCCTTCTATTAGTCTCTCATCTTCGTAAATTAATTTTTGTCAATTCTTTAGCAAAAACAAAACAAAACAAAAAAGCTACAGCAGAAAGGACAGCTCAACCTATAATATATCTAGAGAAGTTTGGAGTTTTTTTCCATCAAAATGCCCTCTACCTTGACTGCTGTAGTTCCTGAAACCTACAGTAATGGATGAAATATTTCACTGCTAAGATTTTTTAAAAGTCTATGCTACCAGAAAAATACATTAAATACCAATGGTTTGTACCTAAATATTGCAAAGATAAAATGGTTTGCATTACAAATCATGTTGGCTCTGCAGCAATTTAACTCAATATGTAAAGGTAATAAAGTTTATGCTATAGTTTCTTTATAAGCAGTATGTTCTTTTTTCCTGCATAGTCAAAGGAAAGTTAATTACCTTTTTCATACGTATTACTAAATATGTAAAATGTATACTGCTTTGTAAGGAGTGTCTTTATAAATGCAACCTCTTCAGACATACTGGACAGCGAAAGCAGTAACTCATATCTTTGGATCTGAATAGCCA
The DNA here is from genome assembly GCF_047675955.1 of Chlorocebus sabaeus. NCBI lineage: Eukaryota > Metazoa > Chordata > Mammalia > Primates > Cercopithecidae > Chlorocebus > Chlorocebus sabaeus. The sequence continues at coordinate 5,310,605 of NC_132927.1, forward strand.
TTTCTTGTTTGTGATCATATAGGATAGGATTTCCTAGCTGTTCAGTACCTTTTTATTTCTCTGAAGTGATATTGGAAATGGAGTGCTTGAGATTTTTAGTTTATCTTGATACAAGCCAACATATTACCGCAGAACACTTTGGTTTTAATCTGAGAGCTAAATTACTATATCCTAGTAGATGTTGTGCTATCAAATTCTAAACAATGATGACAAGATAATTATAAATGGGACTTTATATTATTACCTAATACATCTTATTATCTAATATACCCCAATAAAGTTCAGATTGGGGTAAAGGAAAATTGAAAAATTTACTGAGTGATATATTAATGGGGATATGAACATTTTATTTTTTGTTACCACTAAATATTGGGTAATTAATATGTCGATAACATTGTGATATGCATAAATGGATATTGTTTTTTGCTACATTTATGATTATAAACGTTATTACAAATATGAATCAGTTTATATTTCTGATTTTTAAAACACGAATTGGTAATAGCACAGATACATTTTGTTTTTATTTGCAGTAAGAATTTCATTCTATAAATATAACTGATAGAAAGCAATTTATCACATTTAAACACATGGATGAAAATGCTGCCACATACAGTGATTGGGACTTATTCTGAAACTAAATTACTTTAATGATGGGGGAGAAAACCCCAATGAGGAATTCATGAGGTAGAACCAGACAAAACTCTCCTAGACAACAATGAAAAACCTTTTAGGCACGAAGAAACTGTAATATAATGTGGCACTTGTAGGTACATTAAGATAAAAACATCCAGGAGCCAGTAAATTTTTTCATGCTGTCAGAGTATTCAACGATACATATGAGCTGTCGTACTTCAGCCATCAACAACCAAAAAAGCTTAGCATTTTAGAAAACAACTCTCCAACAGAAACAATTCAACTTCATACTTACAGGCATATGGATACTAACAGACTAAGTAAAATAGCAGTTGTCATCCTCTGAATCTTTACTACCTTTTTGCCACCTCTTTTTGACCAGAGCCCTATAGCCTATAGTCTCAATATTCTCCTTTTCTGTTTCAGAACACTGAGAGAGTGAGAGAAACAGAAAGAAGGAAGAGACAGGGAAATGAAGAATGAATCGGAAAAGTCAAGTACTAAAGGGCAACAAGCGTGTGTGCCTCTCAGAAATCTTAGTGATCCTCTAAGATTCTGTTAGCATTGGGATTTACTACTGATCAATTGGGGGAAGAGAAGCAGAAAAGAAAAATACTGAGAAAAATGTGTGTGTGCATCACATTCCCCATGTTATGCTTTAATTTGCAGGAAATCCTACAGTCAGTTTGCATATAAAACATTAATATGATGTCATCTTCTGCACATGAAGTCAAAAGAATCCATGAATTTATTAAATGGAAATAAGAAGGCTCTATTAGTTTGGGCCTCCTAACCTCATTCAACCCCCACCAACACACACACACACACACACACAAATGTTCTAATATTCAGAATTTGGGTTTCTGTAATGTTTAGTGTTAATTCTATTTTATGATTCTAAGTTCAAAAATAGGAACAAGTTTAGACTGGTGAGCTAGATAAATTCTATTAATGCAATTTCTTTTGTATTTCATAGGAATACATTCAATATTCTTAAACTATAATGATATATATCTAACAGTTATGAATGCTTCAACATTTTGCCCATTATATCTTCCTTCCCTCTAAGAAAAGGCACTTCATACTTATTGTTTACTTTTCTTTGCAGTGTACTTTTACAAACGCCAGTGTTTATAGATAAGGCATTTGTGAGATATGATTTCATCATGGGAATTTCAGTACAGTTGTTATACAGCTAAAATTATATACATATGTGTGTGTGTATGTGTGTGTGTGTGTGTATATATATATAGCCTTTATAGTTCTCACTCTTCATGTATAGAAAGTTAACAGTGTATTTTTCTTAGAGCACGGGAGTGAACGGTTAGAACAGTTATGCAATAAATGCTTCATCGAAGTATATTTACTGATGCTGTGTATCAAGATGTAAGCAAGACACAGTTCTTGTCTTCAAGCAGCATATACTTTACCAGGAAGGAGATAAAATTTTTAACTCCTTGCTATTCAAAATTTGGTCCACAGACCACCATCTGGTTATCACCTGAGAGCTTCTTAGAAATGCAGAATCTCAGGGCATACCCCAGACCTACTGAATCAAGATGCATTTTCACAAAATCCCCAGGTGGTTTGTATGTACATTAGTGTTAGAGAAGCACCACTATAATTTGAATCTGAGTAGGGTTACTTCTATAATATCTAGGAGAAAGGAAGAGATGGAGAAGCTTGAAGAAGGAGGGGTGGCATCATGGGGAAGGAATACCCTGTTATCTGCACTTTGTTCTTTACAGAGAGAGACCGCTAGTCAGGCAACTTTTACTAGCAGAAAAATAAATGTTTTAAAATAAATATATATTTTAAATGTTTTGGTTTACATATCATTGGGGAAAACAGTCATATGAGGTACTAATATTTCAGTTTGACAGAAATACATTTATATAGACCCAGATGTAAAAGAAATTTTACCTTTTATTTTATTCATTGTAACTTTTGTAGGGGAAGAAGTTGGCCAGGGTGGCTTCTAAGAATAGTTTTGCCAGCTAATGCAATTCCTCAGTCATGAGGGTGGTGACAGTATAGGTAACCTTTCTACTTCAAAATCTCTTGCCAGATCATATCTAAGTAGAACCAGTTCTCATAAAAATATCATTTGGAAACTAAGGCATTTCAAATTATTTTCATGTGCTTGCAAAGCTTCAACTAGATAGAGGAATCAAGAATGTCACAGCAAGCTAGGTGCAGTTGCTCATGTCTGCAATCCCAGCACTTTGGGAGGCTGAGGTGGGAGGACTGCTTTAACCCAGGAGTTCAAGACCAGACTGGGTGATATAGCAAGACTCCACCTCTACAAAAAAAGATAGCAGGGCAGGGTGGTGTGCACCTACAGTCCCAGCTATTCAAGAGGCTGAGGTGGGAGGTTCTCTTGAGCCAGGAAGGTTGAGGCTGCATGACTGAGCCTCCACCGTGCTCCAGCATGGGCAAGAGCGTGAGATTCTATCACAAAAAAAAGGAAAAAAAAAAGAAACAATGTCACAGCAACATATTTTGATCAGGTGTATTTGTGCACATGAACACTTTGACCACTATCCCTCTGCTTCTTTCCATTGCTTTAACCATCCAGGACACTGACTGTAACCAGAAGGGAGTCATCCTGGGAATTGGCCATATTTTCTATTTGCTTTGACTTTGCATATATTATATTGGTGTGTTTGAACTTTATATCTTCCACATGAAATACCAAGTAAGGGACTCCTTCTGAAATGTTTTTCTGAATGTGACTGTATGTACATATAAGTGACATGTAAGAATTATACATAAGGGGTGACAAAAATGTATATTAATCTATGATTCCATGGGTAAAATACAGATACAAAAGTAAAAACAAAGCCTTTACTTCACAGAGAACGTTGGGTATTAAATTATCTTGAAATAATTCTTGCTAGCTCTTAAGAGTACTGAATTTACTTGTGATACATTCTAAAAAGGCAGTGATCTTTTGTGATGTAATATTTATTATTAGGAGCCAAATTAGGAAAACAAATAGTTACAAAAGAAAAACCTGTATTGTTGGAATTGTAACCAGTTGTTTTATTAATAGTGATTTGATATAATTAGGCATAAGCATTTTTAGCTTTTGCATGTCTTTTATTCAGTTTTCAGGTCCAGTTTTAACTGGGTTATAATTCGTTGCCACTGTTTATGTTTTACATCAGTTCAATTGGGGGTTTCTTCCTGGGATGAAAAAATTCAGAGGTTTGCTTGAACACAAAAACTGACTCTATAAATTAGACAAGCTTACGAAGCTTTTACATACCATATAAGAATATCTTATAAACATCCCAATTTATTTTCTAACAAATTTTAAATCTCAATAATTAATATATGATATTTCTAAATATCAAGTCCAATTAATATTCTTCTGAATTACAATCCCACTATTTGATACTTTTGTAGGATTTTTCTAAGCAGTGACTTTTATTGTAAATATATGATTAGCATTCATTCAGATGATACAATAGGCTTCATAAATTTCTCTTCTGCAAGTGCCAGTCATAAATTTGTTAAAGTTAAAATCTCTCCGTTTATATTTAGCTAATAATTGATGCTTGTTCAACTGGGATCTATGCATCAAAATATAATCCACTTCAAGAGTTTTCTGAAAAGGGAGTTTAATGCAAGGAATTAATTGCAAAGGTGATGCAATATCTGAGAACAATAGGTAAGAATAGTGTGACCTATGGATTAACAATATCCTTATACCCGGGGTCACCTTTGAAGATACAACTATGCTGGGCATATACTGTGGAGGCTGGAATCACAGAAGAGACAAACTGCTTAAGGAGGATTATTCTAACCACTTCCCTTCTCCCGCCCTCCATCTTCCACTTTCCATTGACTGACCCAAGACAGAAGTCTGCTGACTTAGGAGCGCAAGAACACTAGCCTTCAGGGACTAGAAGGTTGAGGAATGGATTTGCTGGCCAACAGGCTCAAGATCTGAAAAATAATCTTCAAGGGTTTTATAAACACATGTAAAAACTCAAACTTTAAAAGCAATTCGTGGCAGCAGGAATGCATACTTTGCCCTCAAACCTAGCCCTCCTTAGAAATCTAGCACCTGCATTTTTCGTTCATCAAAGAGGGCAGTGACTAGCAAAGAAATCATAGCAGAAAGAGAATTATATTAATCAAAGCAATTTCTGGTGAAAGGAGGCATGGAAATCTCTAAGCAAGTTATAGAAAGAAAGCTACACTGTTCGAACCTCCGAATTGAAAACAAAGCTTCAGATGATAACTATATGATTTGACAAAGATACCTCAAATTGCTCAGGAAAATCTCTTTCTTTAGAGTAATGTTTCAGGCTATTTAAAACAGAATCTCAGTCGAGGAACTAAACAAAGATGCTAGCATTGGACATAGAAGACAGATGAATTTGGCTGTTATCCATGTAAGAATAGAAGCCAAAATTATGCTGACTAAAAATGGAGCCAAGCGATGTCATATAGATTTGAAAACGATGTTGTGCCAAGGAAGATGTTAATGTTTTTCAATTTGCAGGTTTAGTAAGGATCATAAATTGTTTGATTTCTTAATCTAGTTTATGTATCCTAAATATCTCTGCAACTTTGCAAGGCCCTAATTTATTTCCTTTAAAAAAAATTCTAGATTTGACAGTTTGGTCTACATTTCAAGGCTGGTTAGATGGGAGGTATGTCCTGGTATATTAGTTAATTTAGGTATATCTTAGTGATTTACATTGCATGAATTATCAGATGCTATTGACTCATTCAAGTAAATATATTTAAAAATTACACCTTTTGCTTATACTAGTAATTGGGTCAGTCATGCTCTTGAAGGAGGCATACTGGGAGCCATACTTTACCAGGGGCAGAGGATTCAATGGACGTTTTCTGTTTTCTCTTCTTTGTGCTCTGTAATTGAGATACAGAACAAAGGTAATCTTTGCTTAGTGTAATAATGGAGAATGACTAGATCAACAAAAGATATGTCAGAATCATTTGCAAGGGTGAAACTTATGAGTGTATTTGCGAACCTGCTTGAAAGCTCCAATGCACATGTGTCTGTACACAATTTGGGGCCTATTAACGTTTCCTAATATTTTAAATCTCTGAAATTATTGTTATAACATTTGGTATTCTTGGGTAAAAAATGATGCTTAACTATAAAAAGAATATTTCATAAATGATTTAAAAATTGCCATTATTTTCTTTATAAGTCTATGAATGATAACAAAAATAATTAAAATTTTCCAGAAAATAAACTTCATAATTACTAATATTATATAATTAACTGTATAAATATTTATAATTATTATATATATATGAGAGTACTAAAGGTATATAAAATGGAACAAAGTAGCGGAATTTTAAAAGTAACATGACAAAATAAAGTAAATGGGATTAGAAAAATATGTGTGTGTGTACTGCAGTTTGTTTTTATTGTTAGCAAATGCAAAACAACCCAGAAAGTACCACTAAATGTTCAAGTTATATAATGCAGTGGTAATAATAATAATATATGCCAACATATTTTGTAATTATTATAAAATGATGCACATGCAAGTTATAGTTATCTCTTTTGAGCCTAAAAATGCCCAAAAGAAGGAAAAACATTTAATTGTGTCATTTATTTCAATTGTTCTACAATCAGAAAATCTAACTAAGATTTGGAACCAATCTAAGTGTTTATAAATGGATGAATGGATAAAGAAAATATGGTACAAATACACAATGGAGCACTATTCAACCATAAGAAAGAATGAGATGCAGTCAATTGCAATAACTTGAATGGAACTGAAGATCATTATGTTAAGTGAAATAAGGCCAGAACAGAAAGACAAACATCATATGTTCTCACTTATTTATGGGATCTAAAAATCCAAACAATGAACTCATGGTCATAGGGAGCTGAAGGATATACCATTTCATCTGAAAATAGACCTTTAAGCCTTCTCTTCCACTTCCCCAAATCCCTGTTGTTAATGAGGCTTTATTACTATATTTCACATTAGTAGAATTCAAACCACCTATCAGGGGTTGGGTTCCCCAATTTAAGAACCCGAAATCTACCTCAAAGTCTTAAGATACCATCTAAACCATATCTGCTATTATGTACTTATCTTAGTCTATTCGAGCCACTATAACAAAACACCATAGAATAGGTGGTAGGTAAACAACAGAGAATTACTCCTCAATTCTGGAGGCTGGGAAGTTCAAGACCAAGGTGCCAATAGATTCAGTGCCTGGTGAAGCCCTGCTTCCCGATTCATAGACAGCTGTCTTCTCAATGTAACCTGACAAGGCCAAAGGCCAAGGGAACTCTCTCAGGCCTCTTTTTTAAGAGTGCTAATCCCATTTATGACAGCTCCACTCTCATGACCTAATAATTACCTCTCAACAGCCCTGCCTCCTAGTAACATCACCCTGGGTGCTAGGATTTCAACATATGAATTTGGGGGAACACAGATATTCAGTCCATAGTGCTGCTCCTTATCAACTTGTAGTTAATAAGGACAAAGTATATCAGTGTTACCAGACCACATCTCTGGATTATTCAGACAGTCTGCTATTTCTGTTTATATTACAAGACCTGAGAATATTTCTGGTGATGTCTGTGGTCCTAGCTTCTTGTCTTGCCCATCTTCTCTCTCATCCTGTCTAATCATTTACCGGTCAATTCTCCCACTCTCTCACTTGTTGCCGCTCCCATTTCTGCTGACTTCTGCTTTGGGTCAATTGTGTGAGTATACCATCAGCAAGCTTCTCAGCGTTTACTCACCCTCTGTTACCTCATCTGGCTGAGCATCCCTAATTGTACAGCGAAGGTACAGGCTTGGAAGGCATGAAAATGTTGGCATATAGAGAAGTGTCAAATACTTAGGGGTGACAAGAGTGCTGCGTTTAGAAGACAAATGATGGGAAATAACACTGGTCCTGTAGGTGGGGGCTTCTTACAGAATTGAGGGCCGTCTGAATCAAAAACTTGTGCTCTTAACTATTCTCCATTATTTTCCCCAGCTGGCCTGTTAAGCATCATCTATAAAAAAAAATCTATAATCCCTGGGTGTGGTGGCTCACGCCTGTAATACCAGCACTTTGGGAGTCCGAGGCGGGCGGATCACGAGGTCAGGAGATGGAGACCATCCTGGCTAACATGGTGAAACTCCATCTCTACTAAAAATACAAAAAAATTAGCCGGGTGTGGTGGCGGGTGCCTGTAGTCCCAGCTACTCGGGAGGCTGAGGCAGGAGAATGGCATAAACTCGGGAGGCAGAACTTGCAGTGAGCCAAGATGGCACCACTTCACTCCACCCTGGGCAACAGAGTGAGACTCCGTCTCAAAAAACAAAAACAAAAACAAAAAAAAACTATAATCTAGTTTAGAAGCTAGCTTACTCAAAGACACAGAAGTCTGCTCTACCAAAGGTTACAATGCAGGCATTGCAAACTTATCTACAAAGACTAGACGATAACAAAAGTCTGTAACTCTGTTATATTCAGTGATACAGTAGCTCCAATATAAATATGGAGCTTAAAAATCTGGAGAATGGACGTACCATCTAAACAGGACCACAGATTGTTGTCATGGGAAACGCCAACCAGCATTAGCTGATATTCTTTCACAGAGCTCCTGGAAAGTCATTCTAGAAATCCTGGAAATCCAGAAGTTAGTTACGAACAAACATTTAAAACTGGGCCACGCATTGAGAAACAAATAAATGTCTGTACTCCATATTTGATTCCCCATGAGGCAGTTTACAGCCTCTGTTAGAAGACTTAAACCATTTCTTTTTCTGAGACTAGACAAACAGCTTAGTCCACAACTGAAATACACTTTAAAACAGCGGCAAAAACAATCGTGCTGCTTAAAATCCTTTAATGGCTTTGAACTCTGATTGATGTGAAATTCAGCATTCTTCATAGCCCAAGTCTTCACATGATCTGGCAACTTCCCAATTCCCCAACTTCTGGGCAAGCTGCTGTCCTCTGTGCTTGCCACCGTCCACCTATAACAATCTTCTAGCTTCCACCGTCCACCTATAACAGTCTTCTAGCTTTTCAGAAATGTTAAGCTTTTCCTGTCTCAGGTAGTTTTACATTATTGCCTCTGCTTAGAATGCCTTTCCTCTTCTTTTTAACTGTTGAAATATTTTTCTAGTTTTACATTTCTTATTGATGCACAATATTTGTACTTATTGAGGAGGCACATGTGATTTGTTTACATGCATAGAATATGTATGGATCAAGTCAAAGTATTTAAGATAGGCATCATCTAAAGCATTTATCATTTCTATGTGTTCCAAACATTTCAAATCCTCTCTGCTTGTATTTTGAAATATAAAATACATTGCTGCTAATTGTAGTCACCCTATTATGCTATAAAACATTAGAACTTACACCTTCTAACTGCTTGGTACTCATTAATCAATCTCTGTTTATTCCTCCCTCCTCCCCCATCATCCTTCTCAGCCTTTAGTAACTATCATTCTATTCCCTACCTCCATGAGATCAACTTTTTTTGCTCCCACATGTGAGTGAGAAGATGAAAGATTTGCCTTTCTGTGCCTGGTTTATTTCACTCAACATAATGACCTACAGTTCCATCCACACTACTGCAAATGACATGTTCATTCTTTTTTATTACTGAATAGTATTCCACCATAAATGTAATATATGTACATACACAGACACACACACACACACACACACACGTGCACACATGTTCTATAGCTGTCCCCACTGTCCTATAGCTCCATAAGGACAAGGTCTGTCTTCATGGAGTGGTGTGCCTTCCACACAGTTTGTACTCATGATTAGTTGAATAAACAGTGGAGGGATTTATCTCTTTCTAAATTCTGCATTGCATTTAGCATTTCTTGGGAGATTTAAACACGTCAGTTCATGTAACATGGTTAGCTTGGTGTTCGGGATATAGTAGTGGCTCAATTAAATGTTAGAAATAATTAGATGTGTGTTTCAACTTCCCTGATCAGAAACAGAAAATATGATCAGAAACAAAAAATGATGACACAAAAATGCAACTTATGGTTTATAATGCGATTCTCATGACATCTTAGAGTGGATTTGCCAAAAAGCGGACCCTGAGGCAGGATGTAAGTGCAAGGTGATAAGCCTAGGAAGCATAGTCGTGGAATAGGAAGGTGAGCCTGGGGAAAGGAGGCAAGCCAGCAAAGGGCATGTTAATTGAGTAGATCACCACTGGGCTCAGTTCTGCGTGGGGACCCTCTGAGGGACTGTGTTGAACCTAATTTCAGAGTTGTCCCATGAATGAGCAAGAAAGCTAGCTTATTTATGTATCACCTTCTGTCCCTCACTGGCTGGGAGTTGCTCTTCGGAGCTCCCTGCAACTAAGGAGTGTCAGACGAAAATCTTTACGCCTTTTTTTTTAACCGATTGATTTAGCTCTGTCTTTTTGCCATGATCTTTGAAGTTCTTTTTAAGAATCACATGTGCTTTCTTCACAATAAATGTTTATCTTTGCTAGAATTATCTTAAATGTGTACAATATTTTTGTAAGGAAATTTGGTAATGTGTAGCAAATAAACAAATGCACTTTGATCCACATAAGTCTACTTCAAGATGCTTTTCCTAAGGCAATAATTATGAATATGTGCTAATATTTTTGTCTTATTTTACAAATATAATAATTCCTGTAGACATTTAGAAAACACTGAAAATATGTACAAACAAAGTTATCAGCACTGCCACAACACAAAAATACTATTTATATTAGAAATATTTTTTTAAATTGAAATGGCACTATATATGCTGGAATTTTCTACATTTTTAAACGATGAACATTTTCTCATGGTTTTAAATACTTTTCATAAAGTTCATTAGTAATAATGTATTGTCCTAAAGGATCCTGAAGCATATTTAAACAGAACATACTAAATTTTCAACAGATACGTAACGGTTCTGTAACTTTCTATCTAGGGCTTGAGTACACAACAAATGGGGGTGGGGAAGGACAATTAAAGAAGAAGGGAGTTAGTGTCAAGCCAAAATATTTATTTCCTTAATAAATAGTTCAGGTCGACTCTAGATGTTTGTCGTGATTGGGGGTCTCAGGTAGTCTCCGTTAAGCAGCCTCCCCTGAAGCAATTTCTCTTCTGTGGTCTGATTCATGGGGAACATGGGTCTTAGACACCATTTGCCGCTCCAGTGGTTTATTTTGGCAGTGCTTTTACAAGACACAAGAGCAGGCTGGTGGCATGCACTAGATATAATCAGATAGTCAGATGACCAACTGACCAGGAGGGTCTCCATTTGGAGACCATTTTCAGAATTTGGGGAATTCTTTTCCTTTTCTTATACCTGTATGCAATCTAAGTCAGTTTCCAGGTATTTCTTTCATAAAGGGAATTTAAGCCTATTCTTGTTAGGGTAAGCTTTGTTTTAAGGTTTATAAAAGTTGCAGCTGTGCTGAGATGAAGTTGTCTTCTGGAAATCCCCCACTGAGTTTCATCATACTGTTAAGTGACATGTAGTGTCATCCCTGCAAGACACTTGAGTGGGGCTTACGGCTATCATTAATCTTACAGCCATGGACGTCTCTTGTAGTGTACTGTAATATTTGTGTTATAATGTTCTTGGTGCCAAGCCTACATGCCCTACAGTACTTCAGTGGTTTTATTATCATGTATTTCCATGACTGTCTCCTGTTCCCTCTTCAACTCCACGTTTTGTCATTTCCCATCCAATGGCAACTCAGCATATGGTATAAAGACATCCATACTCATTTTGTCTTATTTTGTACCTTCTACATTTTATGCATATTTCTGACTCCAACTTTTCCTACCCCTCTTTCTTCTAGGGTTAGTTCCTCCATCTTTGCTCTGGTTCCCTTTCTTTGTACATAGGAACATTGATGCTCTCTAATCAGCATTTAAACTTGTGAAGTATCTGTCTTAAAGCAAAAGAAATGCAAATTATCTCATATTCAAGTTCTCTAGTCACTAACTCAATTGTATTTCTGTTCACAACAGAAAAATATTTTTTGGTTTCCTTATTATTTATTTATTTATTTTTTTTTTTCTGAGACCAAGTCTTGCTCTGTCGCCGAGGCTGGAGTGTAGTGGCAGTCTGATCTCAGCTCACTGCAACCTCCACCTCTTGGGTTCAAGCAGTTCTCCTGCCTCAGCCTCCCAAGTAGCTGGGATTACAGACATGTGCCACCACGCCAGCTAATTTTTGTATTTTTAGTAGAGACGGAGTTTCACCATGTTGGCCAAGCTGGTCTTGAACTCCTGAGCTCAAGTGATCTGCCCCATTTGGCCTCCCAAAGTGCTGGGATTACAGGCATGAGTCACCACACCCAGTTGGTTTTCTTATTTTTTAATTTTTTCAATTTTTAATTTTTATGAGTGCATAGTAGGTGTATCTATAAATGCGGTATATGAGATATTTTGATACAGGCATACGACGTGTAATAATCACAGGGTAAATGGAGTATCCATCACCCCAAGCATTTATCATTTCTTCGTTTTATAAATATTTCAATTATAATTATTTTAAAACATGATAAATTATTGTTGCCCTGTTGTGCTATCAAATACTTGATCTTATTCATTCTATCTAACTATATTTTTGTACCCATTAACCATCCCCATTTTCCCTTCAACTCCCACCACCCTTCCCTGCCTCTGGTAATGATCATTCTACGTTTTGTCTTCATGAGTATAATTGTTTTAAATCTTAGCTCCCACAAATGAGTGATAATATGTGTAGTTTGTCTTTCTGCAGTTTTTGAAAGAGATTACTCCATTTACTGTCCTCAATTTCTCATCTTTTACTCATTCCTCAACCTTTCATGATATGTCTGCTCCTGTCTAAGCAACCTGCTTCCAGCAAGGCCGCTAACCACACCCTTACACTGAAATTCAGTTGTAGCTGACCGCGTTTTTCATTCTTCTTGGCTACCATAATACTGTACTTCTTGTTTTTGGCTTTTTTTTTTTAAAGAGAAATGTAAAACTCAGTTTAATTTCAAGTTTGTATAGAGAATGCATGCCACAGTGTATATTTTATAAATACAACCTATCTTATTACAAATGCAGAATAAGAAAAAGTGATATGTTAGCTGTTATGAAGGGTGAAAACATTATATTAACTTCAAAAGGCTGCTTTCTGCATCTGCATCTATGTAATTTCATGATTCTCTACCAATTTCATTTACAGAAATAATCTCTGTAGTCAAATTATTGTTCATTTTCATGCCCCCACATGGGAAGTGGTAGGTGAATATCTGTAGGAATACAATTTATTGTCTGTTCCTCCACTCAGAAGTAGCCCTGTGTCTGTCCAGTCTACACTCAGAACTTTGTCTTCATGAGCAGCCAGATCATGGAGAGGAACCTTACAACTTCTTGTATCTCACAGCTTAACAATGTTAGCTAAAGATCCTGAGATCAGCGCTGTTCATAAGTAGGAGACCATTTTACTGATGTCACTTAACTGGTATGTGAGGTTAGGGACAGCGACACCAAAGAACCATCTTTAGTTTGGGGATCCCACAGTCTGATATGCCTATCTGTGCTTCCAGATGCTAAACGTTTACAAAGTGGAGAATAAGACATACAATTAAACACTTTATTTCCTGTCAAAGTTGACTTAAGACTGCCAAACTCAACATCCCACACTCTAATTGTATGGTCCCAAGATGCACTGCAGATTTCTTCAGTATCTGACCACAGAATTGATGGTCTGCTTCCATGTGGCCAGAGAGGGTCACTATGGAAGTCCTTGTTGGTCCCAACTCTTCTGTTTTCTGTTTCTTTCTTGGTTGATTTGTGGACTCCTCCATCTCATCTTCTTCATCTGTGGGGACTGTAGACAAGATATTTAGCATCTTATCCCAGGAGCCACTACAAAATTTAGTTCCTGAGCCATCAACAGCTATAGAATCTACACTTCCAGCATGACCTCTACAGCAGTGTAGGGCTTTCACTTTGTTTCTCTCTACATTCCACTCCCATAAGAGAATAGTCTGATCCATAGAGGCACTCAACAATAAGCAGGACAAAGTATCTTTTTTCACCCAGGCCACATCTTTTACAACATCCGTATGTCCCACAATTGTCATTATTGACTTTCCTTCCAAGGACCAGATCCAAGAAGTCTTGTCATAAGAACCAGTCAAGATCCATTCCTCTGCTCCTTTAATTGAACTGATCCAGTCATCATGGAACATGCATTGCTCTGGCTGGGGTGCAGTATACTGCTCGTTTCTATTTCCACAGCTTCTTCTGACGAGATGTTCTCCAGTTCCATGTGTTTGAACAAGGGCATTTGCAGAAACTGGTCCTTATTAAGGAAATCAAACTCCACATGTTTGTGGAACTCATTTTCGTCCTTTAGTAGTTTATTGATGATGTTACTAAGGTCAGCAATTTCAGAGGTGGCAGGGATTGAGAAGGGAACATCATCTATGGCGTATTTCTTGTTATCAGCGTAGAAGTGTGTTTGGAGCTGAGCCATGGTGAGGAGTACACACAAGACTTGCCCACGGAAATGTACGGGTTAGTAGACCCACAACAGGGAGCTCCTGTCTTTTGGGACTACAAAGAGGCGGCTCATAATTAGACTGCACAGGTAAGCAAGGAGCTGCAGTCTAAGCCTGGACTCTGCTTTCTCCTGTTTTTGTTTCTCCTGTTGTTTTGTTTTGTTTTGGGCAGGCTCTAGCTTCTGAGTTCCCTTTGTATACTCTCGATCTCCATATATTTTATGATTTCTTCCTCTGCCTGCCCCTTACATCTTTCTGGTCCTCAGGAATCAGTGAAAGGCCCCTTTAAGTCTCATTTTACATATGTTACTATACTTTCAAAACTTCAGCTCTTAGTTGTTTGTTAATGACTCCAACATCTGTAATCCTATCCCAGTTGGTTTTTCTGAGCTCCAAGCACATCTATTCATTCATTCATTCTTTCATTCAAAAGAAAAATCTCCAGTGAGTGCCTGTTCTGTGCAAGCAAGTTACTACATGCTGAGAACACCATGATGAACAAGGGACAAAAACTTCCATGTTGGTGGTGAACACAGCCAACAAATAAGTAGGCGAATAAATAAACAAAGGGCCTAAGAAGCTGCTCTGGTCAAATAATCAGGGAGATAGTTTGAATAGACTGTGCTTGAAGCTGAGAATAGTTAAAACCAGGTAAAAATGCCTGTTCAAGAAGATCCCATGATGAAACAGCAAACTCAAATGCTTTGAGGCAAGAAAGAAGTTGAGGGGTTTGAGGAAGTAAACAGAGATCCAAGCCTGAATATGGTAATTAGAGTAGGAGTAGTAGGATATGAGGTTGAAGAAGTGTGTAGGAATCACGGAAGGGTTTGTGGGCCATAATCTGGAATTTAGGTTTTACTTCAAAGACAATGCAAAGCCACTGAATCATTTCTGGCAAGAGAATAATACTTTATTATTATTGTTCTTAAGCATTTTATTCTTTTTAAGAGGTTTTATATTCATAACAAAATTGAGAGAAAGGTACAGATATATCCCCACATACCCTCTGTCCCCCAAAATGCATAGGTACATTAAAATAAAAACTTTTTATTTAAGTAAAATTCAGGTAGAGAAAACTACAGATGCCACTGAGTGTTTGTACGTTTTGTAAGTACATCCATGTAACTAGTATCTGGGCCTAATAATGAAACACTACTCCTATCCCAGATGTCCCCTCATGTTGTCTTCTAGTCACTACCTGTCCCCTGCGTAGAGTAAGCACAATCCTGACTTCTAACATGGATTAATTTCATGTTTTGTACTTTATATGAATGATATCATACAGTATGTGCTATTTTATGTCTGGCTTCTTTCTACATTCTGTCTCTGAAATTATCCTGTGTCATTTTGTCTAGTGGTATTTTCTTCATTCCCATGCTGCAAAGCAGTCCATTATGTGAGTATACTGCAATTTATTTATCCATTCAAATGAAAATGGGCCCTTGAGTAGTTCCCAGTTTGGGAAAATTATAAATACTGCTGTTATAAACAATCTAGTACACGTCTTTTGTTGAGCATATGCATTCATTTGTTGGAAATATACCTAATAGTGGATTTGGGGGTAAAATTTTATGCATATGTTCACTTTTATTAAAATTTATCCATTTTATGGAAAGATTATAATGTATGTGTACATATGGATGTATATTTAAATATACACAGATATATGTGTATGTATTTAATTATTTATTTGGAAAATATTTCAAATGTACAGAAGAATTGCAATAATATTTTAGAAAATATCCATATCCCTTTATTTAGAATCAAATATTGCTAATAATTTGCCCCATCTTCTTTGTCATTTGCTGTCTTTATTTATATAAATTTTATTTTTTTGTACCTCTTGAGGGTAACTTGCATACATGATTGTATTAATCTATTCTCATGCTACTATAAAGAACTACCTGAGACTGGGTAACTCATAAAAAATAGAGATTTAATTAATTCACAGTTCTTCATGACTTGGGAGGCCTCAGGAAACGTACAATCATGCCAGAAGGAGAAGCAAACACATCCTTCTTCACGGAGAAGGACCAAGCAAAGAGGGAAAAGCCCTTTATAAAACCATCAGATCTCATGAGAATTCACCACGAGAACAGCAGCACAGGGGTAACTGCCCCCATGATTCAATTACCTCCCACTGGGTCCTGCCCACAATATGTGGGGATTTATGGGAAAAACAATTAAAGATGAGATTTGGGTGGAGTCACAGCCAAACCATATCATTCTGCCCTGCCCCCTCTGAAATCTCACATCCTCACATTTCAAAACCAATCATGCCTTCTCAACAGTCCCCCAAAGTCTTAACTCATTCCAGCATTAACCCCAAAGTCCAAATCCATAGTCGCATCTGAGACAAGACAAATGCCTTCTACTTAGAAGCCTGTAAATTCAAGTTAGTTACTTCCTGGATACAGTGGGGAACAGACACTGGGTAAATACACTCATTCAAAATGAGATAAATTGGCCAAAACAAAGGGGCTACAGGCCCCATGCATGTCCAGAATTCAGTGAGGCAGTCAAATCTTAAAGCTCTGACATGATCTCCTTTGACTCCATGTCTCACATCTAGGTTACGCTGACACAAAAGGTAGACTCTCACAGCCCTGGACGGCTCCACCCCTGTGGCTTTGCAGGGTACAGCCCCCATCCCAGGTACCTTCATGGACTGACATTGAGTTTCTGTGGCTTTTCCAGGTGCCCAGTGCAAGCTTTAGTGGATCCACAATTCTGGGTGTTGGAGGATGGTGGTCCTCTTTCCACAGCTTCACTAGGCAGTATCCCAGTGGGGACTCTGTGAAGACTTCAACCCCACATTTTCCTTCTGCACTGCCTTAGCAGAGGCTCTCCATGAGGGCTCTTCCTCTGCAGCAAATGTCTGCCTGGACATCCAGGTATTTCCATACATCCTCTGAAATCTAGACAGAGGTTCTCAAACCTCAGTTCTTGACTTCTGTGGATTCACAGGCTCAACACCACATGGAAGCTGCTAAAGCTTGGCACTTGGACCCTCTGAAGCCACAGCCCAAGCTATACCTTGGCCTCTTTTAGCCAAACCTGAGATACAGGGCATGAACTTCTAGACTGCACAAAGCAGCAAGGCCCAGGGTCCAGCCCTCAAAGCCATTTTTCCTCCTAAGCCTCTGGGCCTGTGATGGGAGGGGCTGCAGTGAAGGGCTCTGACTTGCCGTGGAGATATTTTCCCCAATGTCTTGGTGATTAATACTTGGTTCCTCGTTACTTATGCAAATTTCTGCAGCTGGCTTAAATTTCTCCTCAGAAAATGGGTTTTTCTTTTCTATCACCTTGTCACACTACAAATATTCTAAACTTTTATTTATTTTATTTATTTAATTTCCCTTTAAACATAAATTCCAATTACAAATCATATCTTTGTGAATACAAAAAAATGAATGCTTTTAACAACACCCAAGTCACATCTTGAACACTTTGGTGTTTAGAAATTTCTTTTGCTAGATACCCTAAATCATGTTTCTCAAGTTTAAAGTTCCACAGATCTCTAGGGCAGGGGCAAAATGCCACCAGTCTCTTTGTTAAAACATAGCAAGAGTCACCTTTTGTCCAGTTCCCAACAAGATCCTCATCTCCATGTGAGTCCACCTAAGCCTGGACTTTATTGTCTATATTACTATCAGCATTTTGGTCATTAAATCCATTCAATATGTCTCTAGGAAGTTCCAAACTGTCCCACATCTTCCTGTCTTCTTCTGAGCCCTCCAAACTGTTCTAACCTCTGGATATTACCCAGTTCCAAAGTCGCTTTCACATTTTTGGGTATTTTTACAGCAGGACCTTACTACCCAGTACCAATTTGCTGTATTAGTCTGTTCTCATGCTCCTATAAAGAACTGCCCAAGACTGGGTAATGTATAAAGGAAAGAGTTTTAATTAACTCACAATTCTGCTTGGCTGGGGGGCCTCAGGAAACTTATAATCATGGCAGAAGGGGAAACAAACACATACTTCTTCGCAAGATGGCAGGAAGGAGAAGTACCAAACAAAGAGGGAAAAGCCCCTTATAAAGCCATCATATCTCATGAGAACTGACTCACTACGACAAGAAAAGCAGCATGGGAGTAACCAACCCCATGATTCAATTATCTCCCACTTGGTTCCTCCCAAAACACGTGGGGATTATGGGAACTACAATTCAAGATGAGATTTGGCTGGGGACACAGCCAAACCATATCAATAATGTTCTTTTACTTCTACATGCTATACTATATATTACCTAAAATTAAGACTTTTAGTATACAAAACTGTAGGAAAGTTATCCATTCAAGTAAATTTAACATTGATACATAATATTTTTCCTATTCTTTTGCTGGTATTCCAGTTTTATTAATTTACATAATAATGTCTTTTAAGCATTTTAAAATTCCAACATAGGTTGGAACATTGCATTTAGTTTTTATCTTTTATACTCCTTTATTCTAAGACAGTTACTCTGCTTCTTTTGTCCTTTATGACACTGAAATTTTTGAAGTACACAATCTCATTTTAGTAGAATAATTATCACTTTTGAGCTGTCTGATAATTCTCCATGGCTAATTTCAGTTTATGCATTCCCAACATGCATAAGTGATGTTGTATTCTTTTCAGGGGTTCTCATGGAGGGATATAGAATATGCATTTGTTCCACTCAAGGTTGATTTCTCCAGCATTATAGTTACTAGTCTTTCCTTGCTACTAACAATGTGGGGACACATTTTTTTTTTTTTGTTTGTTTTGTTTTGTTTTTGAGACGGAGTCTCTCTCAATTACCTAGGCTGGAGTGCAGTAGCTCAATCTCGGCTCACTGCAAGCTCTGCCTCCCGGGTTCATGCCATTCTCCCGCCTCAGCCTCCTGAGGAGCTGGGACTACAGGTGCCCGCCACTGCGCCCGGCTAATATTTTGTATTTTTAGTGGAGACAGGGTTTTACCATTCACAGGATGGTCTTGATCTCCTGACCTTATGATCTGCCTGCCTCGGCCTCCCAAAGCACTGGGATTACAGGCATGAGCCACTGCGCCTGACCCAATGGGGACACATTTTAAGATAATGCAAGTACCTGTCTCCTCATCAAAATTCAGAAAAAAAAAATTGGCCTGGTGCAGTAGCTCGCACCTGTAATCCCAGCTTTCTGGGAGGCCAAGGCAGGTGGATCACTTCAGGCAAGGAGTTCGAGACCAGCCTGGCCAACATGGTGAAACACTGTCTTTACTGAAAATACAAAAAAAAGTAGTTGGACGTGGTGGTGCATGCCTGTAGTCCCAGCTACTTGGGAAGCTGAGGCACAAGAATCACTTAAACCCAGGAGGTGTAGGTTGAAGTGAGCTGAGAGTCAGCCACTGCACTTCAGCCTGGGCAGCAGAGCGATACTCTGTCTCAGAAAAAAAAAAAAAAAAAATCCACTCCCTCTCAATTTAGCATCAGTTGATGTTTCCTGCCTGGAATAATCTTCAGAGTGATATTTGCAAGTTGATAACTTTACAGCCCTAGCACTCCCTTTATATTTATGAATCAGCACTCAACATTCTACTATAAATAAGAGTCTTTCTTTTGTCTTTTATGTTTATTTATGATTGCATGATATATTTTTAAAGGATAACTTTGCTGCTTATAGTATGTTTTAAGTGGGGCAAGAGTAGAAGGAAGAGAGATCAATTATTTGGCTATGATAAAAAGTTTAAGAAAGAGAAAATAAGATCTCCAATAAGAATGGTACCAAATCAGATGGGGATAAAAGGGTCAATTTGAAATACGTTTGGACTTCAAGTAAATAAGATTTGTTTAGATATATAGGGTGAGATATAGGTTTCATTCTTCTACAACTAGATAGAGTTGCCATTGCGGGAAGATAGGAGAAAAGCAGGGTTGGGCAAAGAGAGGATTGATTTCAGGACTGCCAAATTTAAAACACTTATCATATACTGAAATGGAGAGGTTAAGTAGGCAGTCACATAAACTGGCTTGTAATTCAAGGTTTTGTCTACACTGGAGATATGTATTTAAGAGCCAAGATCCTATCGAGGATATCTAATTATTAATGATTCACTTAGGAAGAGAGAAGATAAGAAGGTCTAGGATAGGCCCTGAGCAGGGTAGAGAGAGAGTCAGCAAAGAAGTCTTAGATAAGCATCCAATAAGGCGGAGGAAACTAGTAGAGTACTTTCTTATGGAAGTGCAAAAAGGAGAATGTTTTAGATTCAAGCCAACTGGGTGAAATATATTGAGTTCTGCTGACAGCTGTTGAAGCATTCAGTTGGCTACATACATATACCCACTTGGATGTCTCACGAGTATCTCCAGAAAGTTTGAGTTATCTTAGTCTTTTCTACATCCACCTTTAATATATCATAAAATTCCTTTTGACTCTACTTTCAAAACAGATGCAGAATAAAACATCTCACCACTTCTGCTACCCTTTCCATCTAAGCTATTGCTATTACTTAACTAATTGCACAGCTTCATAAATAGTCTCCATCTTTACATCTATATCCCTTTGGTTCATGTTGAACATTGAATGATTCAGTTAAAATATAACTCAACTTATACCACTTATCAGTTCTCACTCAGGACAAAAGCCAATGTACTCACAATGACCTCAACTACATGAGTTGGCACGTGCCACACTACTTCACTGACATCATTTCCTGCAACTTTACCTCCCATTGTCTTTTCTCCAGCCACAATGGCTGTCCTAAGAAATGCTAGGCAACTTCTCACCTCAAAGCTTTTTAGGAAATCTTTCATATGCATGGCAAATAAACACATAAAAAGATGTTTGACATTACTAGCCATTAAGGAATTGCAAATTGAACCACAATGAGACAACACTATACAACTATCAGAATGGTTAAACAAACTATAAAGGCAATACCAAATGCTGGCAAGGTTGCAAAGAAACTTGATCACTCATATATTGCTCGTGGGAATGTAAAATGGTACAGACATTCTGGAAACAGTTGGGCAGGGTTTTATTTTTATAAAATTAAACATGCAATCCAGCAGTTGCTCTCCTGAATATTTTTCCCAGAGAAATAGAAACTTATATTCACATAAGAACCAGTACTCAAATGTTTATAGCAACTTTATTCATAGTAGTTAAAAACTGGAAACAATGCAAATGTCTTTCAATGGAGTGAATGTTTAAACAAACTATGGTACATCCAGATCAGAGAATATTACTCAGAAATAAAAATGAAGAAGCTATTGATAAATGCAACCACTTTGATGAATTTTAAAAGGATTATGATGAATGAAAAATGTCAATCACAGAACGTAATATATTGTATAATTCTACTCATTTAACATTCTGGAATGGAAAAATTATAAAGATAGAGAGCAGATTAGTCATGGTCAGAGGTTAGGAATATAAAAGATGGTAGAAGGGAGGTGAATGTGATTGTAAAAAGGAAGCACAACAGATTCTTGTGGCAATGGCACTGTTTTGCATATCTAATATGATGGCATTTACACAAACATACATATCTGTTAAAATTGCATAGTGCTAATTAAACACACACCCATACATGTGTATAAAATTGGGAAAATATGAAAAACATCAGTGGATTTTATATATATATATATTACTTGGGATATTGTTCCTTATTTTCACAAGAGGCTATCAGGATCAATCCCTGATATTGAATAAAGAGTACACAAGATCTTTCCATATTATTACTTAGAACTTCATGTGAATCTATACTCATCTCAACATTTTAAAAAGGGTTAATTGGAAACTTTCATTTTCTGCTTTTTTCTGTGTAGTATTTTAATTTATGCATATATCTCATTTATCAATTTGAATTGTGATATATGTTTGCTTTTTCTTCCATTTTTTGACTAATATGAATAATGTTTTAAATAAATAATCTATAAATGTATTTTAATGTACATCAGGATATCTCAGGCTTAACACTATTGCCATTTTGATCTAATAATTCTCTTTTTTTGGGAGTCTCTACTATATGTTGTAAGATGTTTAGCAGTATCACTGGGATCTACCAATTAAATGCCAGTAGCACCTCCTCTCCAAATTTTGAAAGTCAAATATGTCTCTAGATGTTACCAAATACATTTTGGGGACAAAATCACTCCTGACTGAGTTAAATAGATGTGTAAAAGTGGAGTGGAATTGCTCTTTTTTTTTTTTTTTTTTTTTTTTTGAGACGGAGTCTCGCTCTGTCGCCCAGGCTGGAGTGCAGTTACCGGATCTGCTCACGGCTCACTGCAAGCTCCGCCTCCCGGGTTCACGCCATTCTCCTGCCTCAGCCTCCCGAGTAGCTGGGACTACAGACACCCGCCACCTCGCCCGGCTAGTTTTCTGTATTTTTAGTAGAGACGGGGTTTCACCGGGTTAGCCAGGATGGTCTCGATCTCCTGATCTCGTGATCCGCCCGTCTCGGCCTCCCAAAGTGCTGGGATTACAGGCTTGAGCCACCGCGCCCGGCCGAATTGCTCTTAATCATTACCTTTAAATCTCGAGAGAGAACGTGAATTTTTTTCCCAAAATTATTTCACCCATTTGTATGCCCATCACCCATTTGTATAAAAATTACCATTCTCTTATAACCTTGTCAGCATTAAGTATTATCAGACTTTTACAATTTATCCATTCCGTTTTATTGGCAGTGAAATCTCATTATCAATTTAATTTACATTCTTTCATTATTAATGAAGTCGTCTATCTTTTTAAAAGTATATTTATTGGTCACATGAATCTACTCTTTCATCGTGACCGCAGATCTTTTGACTGTGTTTCCATGGGTTTAAACATTTATAACTTTTGTAGGAGTTTTTTAAAAATTATTTAAATGCATTTTTTATTAGACTTTATGCTTTAGGGTACATGTGCACTACGTGCAGGTTTGTTACAGACTGGATTAAATGCATTTTGGGTAAAAGCACCCTGCATGTTGTGTCTGTCTGCACACACACACATACACATACACATACGCATACGCATACGCATACGCATACGCATACACATACACATACACATATATCATATTTTCTTCCACTCACTGGTTTTCCTTGACAATGTGGTTCTACAGTAGGAACATGCAGAGACTAAGAATAGCTAGAAATTGTTGAAAAAGAGCAAGGTGGAAAAACCTGTTCTATTGAATATCAAGAACTACTGAAGTCACATTAACCAAGAGAGTCTGGCATAGGCCCGACTATAAATAAATAGGCCAGAGGAAGAAAATAAAAAACCCCAAAACAAACTCACACATATTCAGATGCTTGATTTGAGAGAAAGATCACATTGCAGCAATGTAAAGGCTCATATTTCAATAAATGGACATGGGAAATTAATATATATTTGGGAAGATAAAACGTAATTCCTACAGTATACCGTACACAAAAATCAATTCCTGATAATTTATGTACCTAATTTGAAACAATAAACTGTTTAGGAGATAATATTTCTAAAATCTTAATAAACTTGGACATCCTGTTGGAAACTAAAAATCTAATAAACTTGTAGGAAGCTGGCTCTTAAATGGGACACATATTTGACTACTTTAAATCAGGAAGTATTTATCAGCACCTCTTACTTGCTCTTCCCCTACCTGTCCACATAGCTCACTCCCTCCCTTCCTTTACTGTCTTTCGCTCTCTCAGTGAACCTGTTCTTGACCTCCCTATGCAAAATTGTGGTGCTCCCTCTCCACCAGGATTCACAGTCCCCATCCTCAGCTCCTGCTGTGTTTCTCCTCGGCGTTCAATACCATCTAACATGGTGAAGTTCCTGGAGGGAAAACATCTTTGCCGTTTTTATTTTAATGCTGTATTCCCAGTACCTAGCTCAGCAGTAATTGGCAAACAGGGTACACTAAATAAACAAGAGTTGAATGAATAAATATTCCTCTTCCATACTTTCTCTTATCTTCATCTTTTGTTTTTCATACACCCAGTGCCCAAACAGAAACCTGTGAATGGCATCAGATGGTTCTCTCACCTGCCCTTCATGCCCAGCCAGGTTTTATTATATCTTAAACGTGTTTCTATTTTTATCCACTGATTTCCCCCCGTCCAGGGTGTTGTCATTGCTAAGCTAGACTACTGTAGCTACCTTGACTGGCCTCACTGCATTGTACTTTTCCCTTTGAAATAATCCCTTTACTGCAGTCTGAGTGATATATCTCTTAATACTGACTAAAGAAAAACCTCGAATGCAATCTCACCCATTGTCCTCAAGATGAAATGCATGCTCTTTACTGTGGTTCTCAAAGTCTTCATATCTTCATTTACCAACTTCATCCCTAACCTATTCCTATTCTTTTTCCTGCCCTCCCTACTCTCACCCTACCCCACTAGATTCTTGTTCATCCCCCTATCTTTGCTCTTGGTAAGTCTCAACTTGACTATTTCTTCCAGGCTGTCTTTTCATTCCCATGAAGTCCTGGTTGAGTTCTTTTGCTCTTTTCCTGAGATACTACCAGAGACACCTGAACTTCCTCCCTGGCACTTCATCACACAGTATTTGATTGCCTGGATATTTCCCTGTGGGTATGTCCCACACAAAATGTAAATAAGATGACCATAAGGACCATAACTGGCTTGGCCTTGATCCTAGCAGAATCCCGGGCTATTTAGGTCTCAGCAAATATTGATGAGTAGTGCCTGCTTTCCTCTACAGAAAACTCTGAGTTTGCAACAGAGATAATCTACTTAAAATAGTGTGAAATTTAAAAGAAAATAGAGCACTAAGGCCAGAATTGGTATGTTTGTATAGATAATTACATGAACATATGTGATCGGCATGGTCAAAATAAGAATTTTCTAGAAATCATTAATAATTTTAAAATTAAAATTCGTATAACTATTGTTATTTAAAGAAGACAGCATTGCAACAAATTGATAGGGTTATTTTTCTTCTATGTTTTTCAGTATTGTTATTACTTTCAACACCCAAGAATGGCACAAATGTAGACATAAAATGTTAATGATCATGCAATTTCAATTTCAAACAATTTAGATTTTTGTCTATTCTTGGAAAAATTATTTTAAATTTATGCAAAAGTTTAACC
Organism: Chlorocebus sabaeus; assembly: GCF_047675955.1. Lineage (NCBI taxonomy): Eukaryota > Metazoa > Chordata > Mammalia > Primates > Cercopithecidae > Chlorocebus > Chlorocebus sabaeus. The sequence continues at coordinate 5,335,789 of NC_132927.1, forward strand.
TGTTTGAAATAGACCTCATAGTAATGGATTCAAAATAATGTCTAAATGTAAAATAGTGTTTCTATTTCTGGTTATCATTAACTTTGGAAAGCAAAATATATAATCGCTTGCAAAGAGATGACCACCTCAAAATATCTAGGTAAGCTGCTTTCAAGGTGTGTCCTTTCCTCTGATTTGCTATTCCAGAAAATATGAGAAGAAATTAATTCAGTGCAATTCATAACTGCAGGTAAAAAGAGATGTATTAAATCAAGGCACTTTCCAAAACCATATCCTTCCTAAAAAGTGGTATATTTCTCCTAAACTGAATATGGCAGCAAAACTAAAGGCAAAGTCATTTTGTATACTCCTGAATATGGAACAAAACTGCTCTTCAATTCAGGGCTTACTCTATAGTAGTGTCTGATGATAGGGAAATGCTTGACAACAGTTCTGACAGTCACTGAGGAGGATGCAGTGACAAGGGTATACTTAGGCACATATGGTGGGAGCTGACTCTTATTCAGAGTTTCTGGAAATTGATATGATCCCAGATTGGCAAAATTGCAGGGTATGATCTGCCTCTGGAGTCCAGAGAGTTTCCTCAGGGAGAGCCTGGTGCTAGGACATACGTATTATGACATTTGCAGAGGAGAGCTGAATGGGCGAGTGTGATACAAGTTGTCTGACCATCACAGAAAGCAAGACATTTTTCACCTTTCAATGAGCGCGGGGCATCCCTCATGCAGAAATGTTAGCAAATCACACCAATGTAAATTGTCACCCTGAACACTGGTGTCCACAGAATAAGAATCTCAGTCACCTAAACTGTTAGAAACCATATTTTTACTCCTACCGATGACTCTAAGCTGTACATGACCTGTTTAAAAAAAATAATTTAGAAGTGAATTTAAGAGAGGTAGAGTGAAATGGCCTAATGTGTATATTTAAAAGGAATTACATTTTTTCAGTGTTCACTATTATACCAAAAGGAAATTCTGAAGGTAAAAATAGTGCTGTTCAAGGTCCTGAAGGATAAATTTGACTGTTTCTACAGAAAACTCACACTTATTTTGGCAACCAAGCAGTGTTAAATTTAAAAGAAAGTTATGTATGTTTTTGTATGTGTGTGTATATATGATTCATATATGACACATAAAACAAGGACTGCTATAAGAAATTCCACAGAAATCCAAATGTTTTTATTGTTGTGAAATGCTGTGGAAATGACAGTACTTCCAGAGATATCTCATTCCCAGTAGAAAGGAGTTATGGGCAAAGTAACAGAGCCAGAAGAAGGAAATGCCAAAACAAACAAACAAACAAAAATGTAACTAAAGGGAAGTGCTATCCAAATCCTGGGCATATAGATAATACTGTCAAGAAAGTTAAGCCCATCAATTACGCTCTACCATATCTGGCAATACAATAAAAAGCTAGACTTTCTTTTTTAGCTCTATTCCCTTCTAGCTCAATCACAAGCATCTTAGGACATTTTAATTAAATATATTTTAAAAACATATATATGTATATAGATAGATATAGCTACATACACACATACACACACTATATATATACACACACACATATACACACATATATACATATATATTTTATATATAGAATCTCACTGTTTTGAATTTACAAAATATTAAAATTCATTTTTTTTTCTCAGAATGGTTGGAACATAAGCTACTCTGATTAAGTAAATGATATATTTGGCTTAGCTGAGATTTATTACATATAATGTGTGATATATCCAATTTCAAAGACTGTGAATCTGGTAAATAAACACAATACACTCATGTCTTAAATATCCTTTAGTTTTTTAGATGGTCTAGAATATGCTTAAGTATTTTTCAGTAAATGTGTTATTAGAATAATATTTTAAACACTTTGCTATTTAAAAGTATTATTAATAAACATTAAATCAGAATGCTATTTAGAGTTCAAAATTATAAATAACAAATATTTTTATTATTTGAAGCGTGCTTGTATTATTTATACTTATATTTGCAATTGGCCTGTTTACAAATTTTGGCCATATTGGAGGTGGTTACTTAACCTCAGATTGTTCAAATTCCAATCCTTAATATCTTAAATTTTCTGTTGGCTTTTGAATAATGTCTCATCATAATCTCTATTAAAAGAGTATGAGGATATGTTAAAAAAACACATAAAGTACAATTTGCAATATATAATATGTATTACACCTACTATATTTCCCATTTCACACATAAGAAAACTCAGTTTTGGGATTTTAAGAGACTTCTTTAGATGCACAAAGCTAACAAGTGGTAGACTTCTAGCCCATCAGGACTGATTGAAAAGACAGTGTTTTTGTCATATAAAACAGGCCAATAGAAAATTTTATACTAATTTGGAAGTTTAGAAGTAAAAAATAAAATTACTGCTAAATTTTAACAAAATGATTTTCTCTAGTAATAAAATATTTATTTAAAAAGGACAGTTCCAGATATTTTGCATTCCTAACAGCAATGGGTGATGGCCCAACCACCACAGCTAAGGTCATCACAAAGCTGGCAGTATGAGATGGGATTTTTACCCAGGTCCTGTGGCTCCAGAGTTTTGTACTCGTGAACACTTTGCTGTAATGTTCTACTACTAGTTAAGTTTTGTCAGTTACTAGAAATGGTGCTGATGTGATTGGTAAAAATTTTTTACACTACTGATTAATCTTACATTTGTGAGCTCTCCCTGGACTGAAAAAACCTGCTCCTTTTCATATTACAGACTATTGGGAATCAGCTATAATTTTACCTAAACTGATGCAGACAATTAATTATGTAAAATTTATAACTACTAATTCAGAGATTCAATATTAAGTAATAGATAAGAATGAATTTTAATTATTATATTAATTGGCTGAATGTAAATAATTATAAAAGTATTAAAAGTAATTTATTCTCCCAATTAGGTAATCCTTTTCCTAAAATTATTAATTACATTATGAATTTATTCCACAAATTTGTTTAAAATAATTCATATACAGGTAGCCCAACCTCACTTTAATATGAGTTACTTTAAATTTCACATAAGAGGAATCAAATTAGCATTTTCTTTTAGTTACCTTACCATAAATATGCAGATAGGGCATATTGAAAAACATTTACAATTCTTTAGCTATTAGAAGAAAGAAACTCTGTCAAATATAGTATAATGATGCCCTAAGATAATTATAATGAAGTAATAACTGACCTTAGCCATGTACTAAACTGTGACATCTTGAATTCAGTTGCCAGTATAAACTACAATTACCAAATCACTCAGTGGTTTAGAAAATCAAACCATATTCTCTCCAGCTATTCTTCTGACTTGGCATTACCTTCTAAATTTCAGGCTTACCCAGGTCTGCCGTGGTGTAGCAACTGCCCACATTTATTGATAAGCAAATATTTTCTGATCTGTTGCCACAAAGGAAGGAACACCCAAAGTGGGAGGCCGGATTAAAAATTGAAATCTTGTCAAATGTCCAATTCTCAGCATGACTTATTATTTCGTATTGTCATTTTCTGTACCCACTGAGTTAAGTCTTGTTAATTTTAGCACATTTAAAAGAATCCTAAATCATGGGTTTAAAACTAATGGGGTTGAACAGACATTTATTTATCCTGCAAAGCAGGCCAATAAACAATTTTATGTTTCCAAATGCTAATTTGGAAGTTTGAAAGTCATAGAATGTATTGCTAATGTTAAGTAAAACGGATTACATGAAGTAGACAGAAAAACAAATATACGCATGCTGAAAAAACATTCCTCCATGATCCACGTGATGCCCACTTTTAAAACTGAAGAGAAATAACAGAAAATATTGAGCTTCAGTTCTTCAACTGGCACTTAAATTGCAGGGTCTTGAGAGGTGAGAAAAAGGCATGAAACCGTCTGTGTTGCTTCAGATCCTTAGGTCAGAAACAAAATTCTTATCCAAAAACATAAGTTGGAATTCGTGGTCCAAAAGACTGTCATGATTCACCTGGCACATTGGACTCATCTGCTTGCTTACACTTAAATCTTTTCTAGTATTCGTTTAAGTCATTAAAATATTAAGGTTAAAAAAAAAAAAAAAAAAAAAAAAGACAGTGAACATTGATTCCCTTAAATGGAGTTCTAAGAAAGTTGAGAATTTACCAAGTTAGGCACATTTTCAGTCTTCATAAGGAAAGGTTTAATTTACAATCACTGTGAAACCCCATGATACACTAAAATAGTACATTGTCAAAAGTACCAAACTATTGGGAAAAAGATGTTAATGTGATGATATTTCTAATTTTAGTCTATCCCTATATTACAGTCCTATAGCACCTTTTCTCCAAGGAGATCAGAATGCTTTATATTTAGAATAAGACGGAAATGCAAATCAAAGTGAAAGTTCCCCCAGAATTATGTTGTAAAGATTAAGAGCCATAGAAGAAGCGATAAAGGGCATCAGAAGAAAATAGAAGCATGAGCAATAGGAATCCATGCAGACCCTGGCAAGTTGTCTGACTTAAGCGTTGCTGCTACCTTCTCTAAATTTAATAGTAAGGACAGACAATAGGAGCTGTTCAGGGGAAACCTCTTGTTTGGTCCAGTCTAATTCATCTTGATGTAGCACCATACTTTAACCATTTCTATCCTTCCCCAGTGTAATTAGGGCTTAGATCTCCAATTCCCTCAGAAGATTATCAAAGGTCAAGGCTTGTCTTATGAGTTGTATTTTGTACATGTGGTTTAGTGACTGATAACAGTAAGAGGGAGGGTCACTCAGAGAGTACCTGCAACTATTACAGACATCTTCAGTATATCTTTATTCTGGTACTTCTCAGAAGAAGGTATGTGCTTTATGCAAGTATTTTTATTCTATTTGAGTATGGTGAAATGTTTTTTGATACCAACAGATGCCAGTGAAAAACTTCCAATAATTCAGAAACAAACACAAATTTCATTCTCACTTATCCAATTCTATCTATTAATATATATAGACAGGGAATCTGAATTCAGATGTCTTATGTTCAAATCATGGCACATTAATGCCACTAATTACTACCTAAATTAGCAAGTTACTTAACACCTCTGTGCCTCAGTTTTGATATCTTTTCCACCGGGTATAAAATGCTTCCTACCTCACATTGTTGTGAGGGTTACTATATGGCACATAGAAATAAATCAATACATTTATCTATTAAGTGCATGGGAAATATTTTCTATTCAGGGTCCTAACACAAGCAGAAAAATATCTAGTCTCATTGCCAGTTGGAAACACTCCATGCTGTGCCTCTAGGGACCAGAATCTCACCTTTGGAAACTATGGCTGTATTATAGGACTTTCTGTAGGGAGTGTTGGGATAAATCCTAATAAGTGATAATTTGTAGGGATATTTTGAGAGATAATGAAAGGAGGCATGCCATTATGTTGGAAAGATCTTGATTGCAGCAGAGTTGCTTTGTTCAACATTAACCTACATAGCCTAGTGTACAAATAATGGTAAATAAATAAATATTTAAAAAGAATAGCTCTCATTTCTATGTTCTCAACAACTTTCTGCAGTGCTCTGAAGTAAGGCACAAGTTCATCTGACCATCACAAAAATAAAAATTGAAATTGTATCATCCTTTGTTAGAGGACTATAACTTTATACAAAATTTCCAAGCAGAAATTACATATATTAAAATATTAATTATTATATCCGTTTGATACCTTGAGATAGTTAGAGAACTTCGATCAAGTTCCTTAAAAAACAGAGCAAACTGAATATAACACAAGAGCTGTTCCATGTCTCTGCTACAAGTCCCCCTAGAGGTAGGGCTGAGAATACCAGGCTATGTAACTAAGTCTAGAGTCCCTGGGAACCCACAGAAGACACTAGGATCTGGCTTTTGTTCTGACACCCTACACCAATTTAGCATAAGGCTGATTTCAGGCAGGACAAAAATACTAATAGAGGCTCCAATTCATATCAGGCACGGTAAATCTATTTTGGATTCTCACTGTAAATAATAAAGTAATGAGACAGAAAGATTTCCATGTCTTAATTATGCTGAAATTAAGAAGTAGACTTGAGCTGATTGGCAGAATATGCCACACGGGAAGGTATCTAATTTGTTCAGAACAGGAAGGGAACACTATGAAAGTTCAAATGTCCACTCCCCTTCCCCAAATTCTTACTGAATTGGAAGTTTTATGTACAACGACAATTCTTAAGCAATAATTCTAAATACACTTTCTAATAGAAAATACAAATAATTATTATCTTTACTATCTAGACAGATGCTATGATTTAAAACCTAGGCTATTTCATCTCTTAATTCTCATTCTATTTCTCTCATTCTATTCAATTATTCCCTGATTTCAAGGACTTTCCTAAGTTAAACGAACATTTTAAATTTTCTAACAGCTATTCTCAGTCTGGCTTCCCTCCCAGGTATGGAGTCAGCACATTGAGACACTGCACTTTTCTTCATTATTGATTGGTAAGTGACACCACTTTCCTGGGTTCACAGTCAGAGATGCAAGAACAGACAGTCCGGCTACACCATGGAGTTTAACACACATACATGCACACACACACATACACACACGACTGAAATTACAGTTGCTTTTTAAAGTAGGAAAGCAATCTAATATAGATATAAAGCTATTAAATATTTCACATATCTAACAGTTTCAAAGGAAGAGTTGAGTTTTTCTATTATTGATTCTAGTGGTTTGCACCCAATCATTCACTCATTCATGCAGTAGGCATACTTGAGTGCTTATCAGACATTAGGCTCTATGGATATGCTAGAAGTTATGAAAGTGTTTGGTGTACATGGAATGTCTGAGCTGGACAGTAGGAGAAAAAAATGGTGAGTAGCCTGAGTGGGAGGAGATGAGTCCAGAAAAACACATGGAGGCAGATTTCGCACACCCCAGATGCAAAACTATGGAATTTAGATCATATCCTACAGACATCTTGGAACCACTGGAAATTTTCAAATTTGAATATGACAGATTTATCTTTGATGATTTTGGGGCAATAATTATGAGTGTTCTATGGAGAATGGATTGGAGTAGACAGAGAGGCTGGGGATACCAGATCAAACAATGTTAAAAGCAATCAAGATAGACAAGCTTAGATGCAAAAAAAAAAAAAAAAAAAAAAAAACCTAGAAACAGATTTAACCAAGGAGGTGGAAGACCTTTACACTGATGAAAGAAATTGGAAGGCCGGGTGCGGTGGCTCAAGCCTGTAATCCCAGCACTTTGGGAGGCCGAGACGGGCGGATCACGAGGTCAGGAGATCAAGACCATCCTGGCTAACACAGTGAAACCCCGCCTCTACTAAAAAAATACAAAAAAACTAGCCGGGCGAGGTGGCGGGCGCCTGTAATCCCAGCTACTTGGGAGGCTGAGGCAGGAGAATGGCGTAAACCTGGGAGGCGGAGCTTGCAGTGAGCTGAGATCCGGCCACTGTACTCCAGCCTGGGCGACAGAGCGAGACTCCGTCTCAAAAAAAAAAAAAAAAAAAAAAAAAAAAAAAAAAAAAAAAAAAAAAAAAGAAAGAAATTGAAGAGGATACAAACAAATAGAAAGGCATCTCATGTTCATTCAGCAAAAGAACTGATATTGTTAAAATGACTGTACTACCCACAACAGTCTACAGATTCAATGCAATCTCCATCAAAATACCAACATCATTTTACACAGAAATAGAAAAAAATCCTAAAATTCATATGGAACAAAAAAAGAGTCTGAATAACCAAAGCAAAAGAAACACAGTGGAAGGCATCATGCTACCTGACTTCAAAATATATCACAAGGCTATGGCAACTCAAACAGCAGAGTACTGGCATAAAAACAGACACGTAAACCAACAGAATAGAATAGAGAACCCAGAAATAAATCCATGTACTTACAGAGAACTGATTTTTGACAAATGTGTCAAGAGCATGCCTTAAAGGAAGGACATCCTCTCTAAAAAATGTTGCTAGAAATATGGAATATTCATATGTAGAAGAATAAACTGAGCCTGTATCTCTCACCATACGTATAAAACAATTCAATATGAATTAAAGACTTAAATGAGAGACCAAAAACTATAATACCACTAGAAGAAAACATAAGGAAAGCACTTCAGGACATGCATCCAGGAAAAGATTTTGTGGCTGAGACCTCAAAAGCACATACAAAAAAAAAAAAAAAAAAAAAACAAAGAAAAAATGGGAGTATAGTAAACTAAAATGCTTCTGCAGAGCAAAGAAAACAATGAACAGGATGAAGAGACAACCTGTTGAATGGAAGACAATATTTGTCAAACTATTCTTCCAACGAAAGACTAACATTAAGAATATATAAGAAACTTAAACAACTCAACAATTAAAAAAAAATACTGTTAAAAAGTGGGCAAAGGATGTGAAAAGAAATTTCTCAAAAAAGACATACGAATGGCCAACAGGTATTTGAAAAAATGCTCAACATTACTAATCTGGGAAAGGCAAATCAAAGCTGCAATGAGATATCAATATCATTGAAATATATTAATGAGATATCATTTCATCCCGGTTAAAATGATCATTATTAAAAAGACAAAAAATAACAGATGCTGGCAAAGATGTGACGAAAAGGATCCCTCATACACTGTTTGTCGTAATGTAAATTAATACAACCGTTATGGAGGACAGTTTGGACACTCCTCAAAAAACTAAAAGTAGAGTTACTATAGGATCCAGCAATCCAACTTCTAGGTATATAACCAAAGGAAAGGAAATCAGCATATTGAAGGGATATCCGCACTCCCATGTTTATTGCATCACTATTTACAATAGCTAAGATTTGGAAGCAACCTGTGTCCATAAACAGATGAATGGATAAAGCAAATGTGATACATATATACAATGGAGTGCTATGCAGTCGAAAAGAAGAATGAGATTCTATCATTTGCAAAAACATGGATGGAACTTTCATTATGTTATGTGAAATAAGCCAGGCACAGAAAGTCAAACTTTGCATGTTGTCACTTATTTGTGGGAGCTAAAAATTAAAATAATTAAACTCATGAAGATAGAGAGTAGAAGGATGGCTACCAGAGACTGAGAAGGGTAGTGTTGAGGGGGTGGTGGAGAGGGGAAGTGGGGATGGTTAATGGTTAATAACCAAAAAAATAGAATGAATAAAACCCAGTATCTGCTAGCACAACAAAGTGACTATAGTCAAAAATAATTTAATTTTACATTTTAAATTTTAAAACAACTGAAAGAGTATAATTGTTGTAACACAAAGGATAAATGCTTGGGGTGATCAATACCCCTTTTATCCTAATGTGATTATTATTATGCATTGCATTCCTTTACCAAAATATTTCATGTAACCCAAATAAATAAAACTACTATGTACCCACAAAAATTAAAAATAAAAAGTACTCCAAAACCCAAACAAATAAAAACTATATGGCTCTAGATCTACCCTGTATCATCAGCCCTAAATACACAACAAAATTCCCTCAGGACCTCTCCACCTGATGGTTTCTCAGGTATCTCAGACACAACTGCATCCTATACTCTACACCAGAGTTACCTACTTACTTCCTATTTACATTTTGTCCCACATAATTCTTTTTCTTATGTGACGGCTTTGTGTACTGTAGGATGTTTAGCAACAGCCATGGCCTCTATTCGGTACACAAGACTAGGCCCTGATATGGTTTGGCTGTGTCCCGGCCCATCTTGAATTCCCACGTGTTGTGGGAGGGGCCTGGTGGGAGGTAATTGAATCTTGGTGGCAAGTCTTTCCCGTGCTATTCTCATGATAGTGTGTAAGTCTCACGAGATCTGATGGTTTAAAAAGAGGCGTTCCCCTACACAAGCTCTCTCATTTTTTGCCTGCCGCCATACATGTAAGATGTGGCTTGCTCCTCCTTGGCTTCCACCATGAATGTGAGGCTTCCCCACAAGTGGAACTGTAAGCCAAATTAAACCACTTTATTTTGTAAATTGCTCAGTCTTGGGTATCTCTTTATCAGCAGCGTAAAAACGGAATAATACACATTGTTTCCCCCAGTTGTGAAAAGCCAAAGTATCATTTGACATTGCCAGATATCTCCAGTGGAGAACAAGTGCTCCAGACTGACCTAGATAACATGATTCTCTAAAAATATGATTTTACACACTCTATCCCCTGAAGGAGATATCTCCCTGGTTTCCTACCAAGATGTCCCTTCCTATCAGTCAGTAACCAGGTTGAGTATCACATTGCCTGAGCAATTCTCCTTTCTGACGACACAGTATCATTTCTACACTGCTTTTATTGCACAAATATAATAAAAACTATTTTATCATAATTATTTCTGTGCATTTGTTTGCCACAACTAAACTCTTACAGGTTTCTGGAGGCCTGGCACATGCAAGTTGTTTGTTAACACCTATTTAAATAAATAAATAAAAGAATAAAAGGGTCCACAGATAATAGTAATATTATCTATTAAAGTTTCACTGTTAGAGGTTATCTTTTAGAAGCCAACAAGGTATTTCTGACTGATTTTTTCCTGTGTTTATTATTTTTAGTGTACACTTTAATTTTTTTCATCGATTTATTTCAAACTAAGATGATATCAGTAACTATCTTTAACTTATTATTTTAATAGGTTTCAAAATTATCAATTACTTAAATGAGATATTTTAGATATACTTTACTATTTTAGAAGACGTATATTGAAAATACATGTGGGATTTTCTTCTTTTTAAAAAATATTTCAACTTTTATTTTAGGTTCTGGGGCACATGTGCAGGTTTATTATGTAGGTAAACTTGTCACCCTGGGGTTTGGTGTACAGATTATTTCATCACCTGGTTTCAAAGCATAGTATCTGACAAGTTTTTTTTTTTTTTTTTCTGAACCTCTCCTTGCTCCCTCAGATAGGCTCCGGTGTCTGTCGTTTACCTCTTTCTTTTCATGTGTTCTCATTTTGTAGTTCCCACTTGTAAGTAAGAACATGTGGTATTTATTTAGTTTTCTGTTCCTGCATTAGTTTGCTAAGGATAATATTTTCAGTGCTCTTCATAATATAATAATGTTCTTCATTAATATATCATCTTTTATCAGGCGATTACAAAACATTTAAGTTGATTAATTCCTACACCTCTTACTAAGGAGGGTAAGTGAGTTTGTTTCCATTTCGTTTGTTTGAATAAATAAAACTCAATATTTTTTCTAGAAAATTCTTGACAGTCCTGAGATTAGCACTAGGAATGCCTGTCACTAGACCTGCTCTCATGTTGCAGAGCTGTTGGGACTATTAGCTGGAATAACTAGGTTTAGTGGACTAGGCTTCAACTCTGTGATAACACATTGAGAAGAACCACGTGTGGAACTTGTCAAAGATTTTCGTCAGGTCTCAAATTCATCCTGAGCTAATAATATAAGACTTCTTCCTTCTTAATAGTCTCAATGTATTATGTCTATTGTCATCATAGACTTCTATTAAGATTTTTAGTAGAGATTAGAGCAGGGGTCCCCAACACCCAGGAAGCGGACCAGTATGGCTCCATGGACTATTTGGAACTGGGCCCACAGCAAGAGGTGAGCTGCAGCGGCATTACCAACTGAGCTCTGCCTCCTTTCAGATTAGAGGCACCATTAGCTTCTCATAGGAGCACGAACCCCATTGTGAACTGCTCATGAGAGGGATCTAGGTTTTGCTCTCCTTCTGAGAATCTAACTGGAATCTAACTGGATTAGATTAGTTAGATCTAGAGGTGGAACAGTTTCATCCCAAAATTATCCCTTCCTCCACCCCCACACCGGCTGTGGAAATATTGTCTTCCATGAAACTGGTCCTTGGTGTCAAAAAGTTTGGGGACTACTGGCTTAGAACATTCTAGACGGTCCCAAGAGCAAGTTTTGTGTGTGTGTGTGTTTAAACAAACAAAATGTTTCTTATTAATAAGATGCTTAACTTCTTCCTAATTGCTTTTGTAGTTGTAAGCCTGGGAGCATCAGTCCACTACGAGGGGATAACTACAATGGCTTTGAATTCTAGGTCTTAAATGATAAAATTCTCAACAAATAAAATTGAGCCTAGAGTAAAATTTCCAATTACAGTAATACAGTAGTGAATGAGCATGAGGCATGCACTATGTTATATGCAAATTGAAGCCAAGTCCTTTGCTCAACTTCTCTGGTATGCAGGGGATGAAGCTGTCCATCAAATTGGCAAGATTTCTAGAGATAAAAAACCTTCAGGTTGGGGAGATAACAAACCACTGAAACACTTTTTAAAACAATAATTTTTCATTATGACTTAAGCATATGAATATACTGAACGTAGCAATCTCACTAACTACTTGTTATAGAAAAATGAGAAATCTTTTCTCAAAAACCAAATCATATGTGTGTAGGGACCTATGGACAGTGATGCTTATCACAGTATTTTATTTTGTAATAGCAATAAATTACAAGTGATCTGGATGGTCACTAATGCTAATGGGGGCACAGGTTCAATAAAATATAAATACAGGACATGTTATTTTGAACATTTCCAGTTGCCAAATTTATTGAACCATAGGTATACAACATTTTAAGTGTAAACCTAATATTGATTACTGACTTAAATTAATTTCTTGGCTCATTGCTTTGGATCTGGGTTCTTCAGAATAATGGAAGAATTCTGTTTGGGAAACAGTTTAGAATTGAAGTTGGTTGTGGGTTGGTGGTGGAGGGGGAATCCTTTCTGGATCCTAATTTATTATTCCCCAAGGCAGTCTCCTGAATGAATCTTTTTCCTTTGTTGTATAAGAGCCTTCAAAAGCAGCGAAGAACGTTCATTTTTCTTCTTAATCTTGTTACTTTGCCAGGAATAGCACAGGGGTCCCTTTAGCGAGTGAGACTAAGGGCACTGAAATGGTTGGAAATCACTGAAAACAGTAGCAGGTTTATTTGAGCAAAACCGGCAGGGTGGTGTAATATACATTTTTAAAAATGCATTTTCATTAAAATTAAAAAATAGCTTCCAAACAAACTCTGGAAAGGGCTCCAAATGCAGCCTTACAAACCCCAAATGAAATCAATAAAAAGAAACCAGCCAAGCAGCAAGTTGAGAAAACACCAATTAGAGTTTTTAACAAACAGAGAAGCTCGCTGTGGGGTACAGTTTTTAAATCAGACAAGAGAATTTTGGGCTTTTTTCTCTACCTCGGCTCTGCTGTACTGTGCTCTTGCTGGAACTGAAATTTGTGGGATTCAGAATGCACCCCAGGAAGAAAACACAAACAAGCGGGTGCTCTGGGCATTATATCTGAGCAGATGAAAGCAAATATTATTCTGATAGCTTTTCATTTTGCCCTCCAAGGAGCTCTGCATTATTATCCACGACTAGGGATTTTAATAGTCAAACTACCACAAATTTGTCAACACTCAATTTCTGTGTGGTTACAGAGTACAGCTTCCATGCCTGGAGGTTAACACAGGTTTCTCTAGCGAAGGAATTTTTTGAAGCAAATCATACTTGCATAGTCTGTTGCAGCTAATATGCCTCCATTGATGACCTCACACTAAGTTGGCAGGTAGGTAAAATTCATCTTCAGTCACACTTCCCACCCCAGGTCTCAGCCAGGCTAAACACTTCCGGATGTAGTCCTGTGCCTGAAAGTGTCTCCTTTTCTGCTTCTGCTGGCTGGCTCTCTTTGGAGCTTTGCTTACCTATTTCCTATCAAAACTACCCTATCTTTTTATACCCTCTGAGATAAGCTTTGTGCTTCTTTTCAGGTAAGGTAATATAGATAGCCATGAAAAATCACCCTGTCAGTTCTTAGGAAGCCAGTGCTTTCATTTCACTTCCACTTAAAAAAGAGGAGCTCACAAAACCTGAAGAATAATAAAGCAATTTCTATGTGTAGAGTATTTTCTCAATTATTTGTATTTCTATATACATATATATACACACATATATATATATATACAGGTGACTATATGCATATGTATATGTATATATATGTATGTACATATAAATGTACATCTAAACATATATGTATATTTATGTATATATTGTGCTTGCGTGTATGTTTTTTTAATGTCCTCAGACCCTAAGGCTGAGATTGTGGTTTTATGTTTCTATACAATTCTAGTAGTTAAAGAAACATCCTCCATGTTAATTATGTAGCCACATAACCAGAAGCTTTAAATCAAAGCTCATAATCCTTGGTGCTATGATAGGTTATAAAGATGTTTATATCATACAAGGCCCATTGATCTAAGAATGAAACTTCTGAGTACATCCAGGATTCTATTGTTTTCATCATCTCAGCTGGCACTACCCTCACCATTCTTTTCTTTCCTAGTTGTTGTCCTTGCATATATCCTATGTCTGTTCTCAACACATAATATTTTAAATTTTTAATTATTTAAAATCACAAAATCATGGAGTTGTAGTAGATAATCCTTTAAGTGTATTCCATATGTAAAATTTTAGAGTACTTCACAAACTACAATTTCTTTCTGTATAGTCTGTGATGACCATTTCTTTTTAACCTCAGACCTAAGCTTTCATGGTTGGCCTTTTGTAGTCTTTCTTGGTATTGATAGTTGATCTCTTCTTAATTTTTAACTTTTATAACGTCAGACCTAAGCTTTCATAGTTGGCCTTTTGGTATCGATAGTTGATTTTTTTGAATTTTTGACTTTTATAGATTTTAAGATTACAAGTGCAGATGTGTTGTTACATAGGTATATGGCATAGTAGTAAAATCTGGGCTTTTAGTGTACCTGTCATCCAAATAGTATATACATTGTACCCAATAGGTGGTATTTCATCCCTTACCTCCCTCCCACCCTCCCACAATTTGGAGTCTCTAATGTCTATTATTCCACTCCGTTTGTCCAATCGTACCTATTGTTTAGCTCCCATTTATGAATAAGAATATGGAGTTTTTGATTTTCTCTTTCTGAGTCATTTCTCTAAGGATAATGGTCTCAAGTTCTATCCATGTTATTGCAAAAGACACAATTTCATTCTTTTTTATGGCAGAGTAGTATTCCATGGTGTGTGTGTGTGTGACTTTTTAAAATTCAATCATCTGTTGATGTACACTTAGGTTGATTCAATGACTTTGCTCTTGTGAATAGTGCTGTGATAAACGTGAGTGGAGGTGTCTTTTTCATATATTGATTTTTTTTTCCTTTGGATATATACCTAGTAGTGGGTTTGCTGGGTAAAATAGTAGTTCTGTATTTCTATTTTAAGATTTTTGAAAAATCTCCATTCTGTTTCTTTATACAGGTTCTACTAATTTACAGTCCCAACAACAGTGTATAAGTGTTCCCTTTTCTCTGCATCCTCACCAATATCTACTTCTTCTTTTTTTTGGAGACAGAATCTTGCTCTGTCACCAGGCTGGAGTGCAGTGGCGCGATCTCGGCTCACTGCAACCTCTGCCTCCCGGGTTCAAGCTCAGCCTCCTGAGTAGCTGAAACTACAGGCACACACCACCATGCCCAGCTAATTTTTGTATTTTTAGTAGAGACGGGGTTTCACCATGTTGGCCAGGATGGTCTCAATCTCTTGACCTTGTGATATGCCCGCCTCGGCCTCCTAACGTGCTGGGATTACAGGCATGAGCCACCATGCCCGGGCTGTCTGCTGATTTTAGACTTTTTATTAATACCCATTCTTACTGATGTGAGATGGTAATTTGTTGTCTTTTTAATTTGCATTTATCTGATGATTGGTACTGTTGAACATTTTTTCATATCTTTGTTGGCTGTGTGTATTTCTTCTTTTGAAAAATGTCAGTTCATGTCCTTTTAACCACTTTTTAATGAGATTATTTTTATAATCACATTTTAATGAGGTTATTTATTTTTTTCTTATTGAGTTGTTTGATTCTTTGTAGATTCTGGATATTAGCCCTTTGTTGGATGCATTGTTTGCAAATATTTTCTTCCATTCTGTAGGTTGTTTATTGATTTTTTTTTTCTGTGCAGAAGCTTTTTAGTTTAATTAAGTCCCATTTATCTATTTTTGTTTTTGGCATGATTTTTTTTTTTCTTAGAACTTAGTAATAAATTATTTGCCTACACCAAGTCCAGAAGAACTTTTCCTAGGTTTTCTTCTAGGATTTTATTTTTTTTAATTTCAGGTCTTCTATTTAAGTCTTTAATCCATCTTGAATTAATTTTTGTATATAGTGAGAGACAGAGATCCAGTTTCATTCTTCTGCATATGGCTGTTCAATTACCCTAGCACCATTTATTGAATAGAGTTTTCTTTCCCCAGTATAGAGTTATATTTTTAAAAAGTAAATTACCTCATATCATTCAAACCTTCCAGTGACTCTTAATTTAACTAAGATTGAAAACCACCAAAGTCTTTGAATTGTCCACCAGGCTCTAAGTGATCTTGTTCCCCTTACCTCTCTGCCCTACCATCTAACTACTCTCCCTTTACTCATCTGGATCATCCATCAGTATTGAGCCCTTACTGTTTCAGGAGCATACCAGGCCTTCTTCCATCTATAGCATTCTCTTGGCTTGGAATGTTCTTTTTCTAGATATGTGCTTGTTTGACACCTCTACCTTCAAATCTTTACTTATTCAGGCTTACTTTGACCCTCCTATTTAATACTCAACATACCCACTTCCTCCCTCCCACAAACATCATTCCCTCTTCTGGGTCTCCCAATTATTATTATTATTTACTATATTTCTATAGCATTTCCCACCTTGTATACAATGGGATTTAGTTATTTCTTATTTTCATTTTTACTTTCTATTTTCCTTGCCAAAATATAAGCTCCCTGGGGGTGAGGCTCTTTAACTTTGTTTGCCAGTCCCTATATTTAGAAACTGATACATAGTAGATGATCAATAAATATTCACTAAAAAATGAACACTGTTCCAATACATTCAAAATCATGGATTGCATTTTTCATCTCTAATCAGTGATGCAAGTGTATATGTGTGCATAATTACAACAATTTAATTATAGATTTCTTATTTGAGAGTGTGATGAGATGGATTATATTATTTTTTGATGAGATATGCTTAAGAAAATGTTAGAATGTTTAAAAAGAGAACATTTTGATTGATTGTTTTCCCTGGCACAACAAACATTTAATGAACAACTACATTCTCTTACATATTTGAGGTACAACACTGGTAGAGTCATGTCACAAAAATACCAAGGTTGGGTGGATGAGGCTGACCTGGAAACAAAAGACCACAGTACAGACTGGTAAGTGCAATAGCAGAATCATGCACAAGGAGGAACAGTAACATGCAAGAGAGTCATTCACAAAATGGTAGACACTACTGCGGTTAGATCATGATCCAGGTGAATTCAAAGTAACTCTTGAGAGCCACCCTGTGTTTTGATATGAAAAGAAATACAGGGAAAACCTAGGGAGGAAATAAAGGGAAGTCATGTATGAGGGCTCGAGATTTTGTTTGTCTATTTTATCCCATGAGGAAGATTAAGTGCTCCAGCTTCACTTAGGCCAGGCTGTGGGCACAAGTGCACCAACAGCTTCGAGACTAACACACAGGTCAGAACAAGGTACGACAAATGAAGGAGGAAAGAAAGAAAAAAGACAAAAAAAAAAAAAAAAAAAAAAAGAAACCAAGAGGGAAACAGCTCTATCACCTTTTCCCTTCCCATAATCTATGAGGAAAAAAAAAATAACAGTGAGGGCCCGTTGTGGGTACATAAGAGAGAGGAAATGCTCATTCATGCTGTAGCATCAGAGATTTAGCCCACTGCTCACAGGATGGAGAAAATTGACATAATTGAGTCTATAATCTAAACATCAATTTTGACCAAACAATAAGCAGAAATTGTTTCTATTTATTTATTTAGTTTCAGGTCAAGTTTTGTGCTTGAGTTAAGTTTCCATGGAAATTCTTACTCCATGCTGTTGTGAAGAGGCAACTCTGTTTCAACAGGCTTTGGATTCCGGTTCAGGCTCCAGCCTGTCTCAAAATCTAAACAGAATCCTAAAATCTGTTCCTGCCTCTACCAGAACTTGCTGTATTTTCTTTGCCTCCTGCCACCACATAGTTGGATGGACACCAAGTTTAGAAAATTTCAGCCTCAAAGAAACATTTTAAGAAAGTTATGAGCCAGATTCAATTATTTGTGTAATAAAAAGTATCTCTAAAATAATATTATTGGAATATACCTTTGAGCACAACTTAAAATAACTACAAGTGTCAGCTCTAGAAGCAGATGGACTTGGGTTTCAATTCCAGTTTTTCCATTTATTAGCTATTTTAACTGTGACTTAATTTTCCGACCTGTAAAATGGAGGTAATAATTAGAATGACATCCTAGAGCTATTGAAAGAGCCTAATGAGGTCATTTATGTTCAGTGCTAAACAAAGTACCTGGTTCCTAAATAATGCTCAACAAATCCATCATAATTGTTGTCATAAAGGTTATAATTTTCAACCATCAACTCTCAGCATATATGTTTTAGGAGTTTTCAAACAGTAAACTAGCATCCAAGCATTCATTTAGTTTTCCGTGAGCACAATGAATCCATTGGTTCCCATCATCTCCGTGACATATCTTCTTTCCCTGGAGAGAAGAGCAGTAAATAAAAATGACAATGACAATTATTTTTGCAAGAGTTTCCTGAACAAAAGGGTAAGAGTGAAATGTTTGTTAGTAAACTTCAGCTCCATGGTGAGAAGATGTTATTAGCAGAAGCTGATTAAAAAACAAAATTTTGATAATTTTAAAAGGTAAATCATTTAAGATCCTTCACGCTGTAGTATAATATAGGCAAGTGCATTGATTTGGAAATAACAGTCTTATTTACTAATTACAGAAGCTATTCATTTTGTACATACTGCACTCCCTTTCTTTCCCCTCTCTTTCACCCCCTCATTAATAGATTTAGAACTGACAGTGCTTTCACTTCTAAGTATAAAGAATAATTTTCTTCTGAACATAGAGACAACGATGAAATCAAAGTTTAAAATATAGTCCTCTTCTAACAGCGATTCAGATTTCCATTAAACCTCCTCCCACCCTCTCAAATTAAAGTTTGAAAAGCAGAGCTCAGAAATAAACTGACAGGCACTAGTGCTTCGTTCATTTCCAGCAAGGAAGCACCAATTTGATTCCTACCATAACAATTTTTGCTGTTGCCAGTGCATCAGATTTTTTTAACACAGCTTCTCAAGTGATAGAAATCATCCCGTCACTTTGTTTCATAAAATTGACACCCTGGGGAAATGCAAAATATAGTAAGAACTTGAGCAAAGCTTCTCCTCCAACCCCTGCTAGGTATTCCTGAAATCCTTTTTTTTCCTCTTAAACGAATGTCATCAATCCCAATTGCTTGTTGTTCTTTTCTCCTTGTTCTGCTCATGTGCTATAACATCCTTTGGCTTCCCTGAGCACAAGAGTCGGTGTTTTTAAAAGTGTTACTCATAGATCGGATTCTACTGCTGGCTGATTTGAATGCAGCGACAAATAAAAAAAAAAAAAAAAAAAAAAGAAACTTGATGAAATTATTTCACACACAGAGCAATAAACATATGGAATAAATTACTACAGAAGATGATTCAAAGAGTTTAAGAAACACCTGGATTTGTTTCTGGAGGCAGTCTGTTGGAGAGCAGCGTTAGAAACAGGAGGGTGAAATAAAAGCAGCACTCAAGAAGCCAAGTGTCAGGGCTCTAACCTCTTGTTGAAATGGCACCTCTTGCATTTATCAGGAGTAGTAGCTACACAGGAGTCTATTTTTAAGGGAAAGACTTCTCAAATACACTGGGAACAAGTCAGACTGAGTCACAGGAGCTACTTTTCTAAAGGGGTTGGTCACTGGATTTGACTAAAGGAAATAAATGCTGGAAGATTCTTCTCAATCCAGAAAGAGGTGAAGGATATCTGAATATGTAGGAACTGAAACTCAGCAATTGGTTTGAGATCTGGTGCAGGCCTACCATTTTAGCCACATCTCAGATCTCTTTCCACCACCCTTCCTCCCTATTCTCCCAGCAGATTCCAACCGTTCAGAAGTGATTCACACCCCTCCCAATCTGTGTGCGTGTTGCTGTTACCTTTCCCAAATCTTCCCTTCATTCTTCAGTACCGAAGTCACCCTTTCTGTGACATCTCAGTTTATATTAATGTCTCCCTCTGTGTCCTGTACCAGATGCAAAATATCTTTATGTGTTTATTAATCTTCACCTCAGCATTTCACAAAGTGCCTGGCTCATAGGAGATGTTTAGCATATAAAACATTGATTTTGTCTTACTTTGTTCCAGAGAAGAATTGAAGTGTTTGATAAAATAATAGCTAACATTACCAAGCCTTTAACATGTGCCAGGCACTGTTCCAAGCGCTTCGCATGTTTTAACTCATTTGGTGCTCATAACAGCACTGTGGATGAGCAAGTTTGTGATGTAGGTATTAATGCTATCCCTATTTTGAAAGTGAGGAAATAGAGGTGCGGAGATTTGGGCTAACTTGCCCATGGTCAGCCAGCTAGCAAAGAGCAAACTTGGGGTTGGCCTCAGCCAGAGGTCGGTTGATTCCAGAGCCAGTATTCTTGACCATGACTCTGACTACCTAAATGCCTAACTTAGCAAGGAGACAAAAATAGGAGAAAGTGATACGAAATAAACAGTTGAGATCACAAACAAACTCTTAATTAGGCTAATTGAAAAGGCATTTTGTAATGCCCTACACACATTTTATTTTTCATAATCCAATTTAAGAGATAAACTTTATCAATTCATCAGTTAAATGATGAAACAGAAGCAAATCAGTTTCTCAGGAGGTTATTCTTGATAACAAAACCTGAATTTTTTTTTATCTTATGCGGTTCATAGAAGACAATGGTGCATTAAATTGTTCTTTTATTCAACCATCCAAGTGTGCACCTATCCAAATAGCAGACCTAGGTATTTACACAGATAGGAATAGCGGGTTTCAGGACAAACACTTCGTAAAAGTATGTATGACTATACAAAATCACGTGCACTGATTTTACATATCTAAATGGACAGTAGGCATCCAATCATTCAACAAATAGATGTTGAACCTCTACAGTGTGTCAGGTGTTATTCTAGGTCCTAATGACTCAGTGATGAACCAAAAAGAGGTATCATCCCCCTTTTGGTTCATCATATTGCCCTCATGGAGCTTAAGTTCTAGATGAAGAGGCAAATGATAAACAAATGATAATGTCACCTGGGGTTAACAGCTAGAAATTAAATAAAGCAGATTATGAAAGGGGGACTTTCTTTTAGAAAGGGGGGAAGGGAAAGGGGGACTCTCTTTTAGAAAATATCGTTAGGAAATTTCTCTTTGAGAAGGTAATAACTAAACAGAGATCTGAGTCAAAAAAGATATCAGAGACTGTTGTCTACTTTTTCCTTAATTATTTCAGCTGGAAATCCAGATCAAATGTTATCACCTATTTATGTAACTTCAGGCCAAAAAGAAAAAGTGTATTTTATTATTTGTTCTGTAAATCATCCTTTCTCCCTGATATGTTCCTTTATTAGTGGTAAATACAATTTTTTTGGAGGCCTGAATATAAGCAAATGAAGAGAAAGAATAGGGTAAATTTTTTACCCACCAATCCAGCAACAGTCTTTAGAGTGGTGTGATTAATTTAGTCTAATAAAAATCCAAAAGCCTACATGACCATCAAAAGGAAGATAATTAGAAAAAATAATTAGAAATCTTAGAGGTGAACTATATCATACCTATTTCAAAACATTTGTTTAATCTGGTTTTCAAATACTAGGATTTGGTGGGGCCTGATGACTAAGAAGTATTCTAATAAATGGTCCAACTTTGGGAAATGTTTTGATCAGATGATACAGGTTATTATATTCAACTTATGAAAATACTTAGGAATTCTAGACCTGTGTGTTTGTCATACCTGTCAATGCTGGTCATTTCCCATGTGAGTATGGAAAATCTGTATGACCAAGGGAAAAAAATAAAACAATGTTAATTTATTAGAGCATGTGTTTTTTAACATGTACTCTAGATTAATTCTGCTTTTCAGAAGAGTCACTCATTCTTTTTTTATTTCCTCCCACCTTGTACTTTGTGGAGCAATCAGCTATCTATTTTCTAACACTGCACACTAAAACTAGGGAAATTCTTCCTATATTATGATTCAATAACTGTCAGATATCAGATTATTTTAAGAAACTGAAGTTTTAGTCTTTAAATGTTACCAACTTTCTCCCCTATACCTTACAAGTTTTTGTTTCATTCGGGTCCACATTAAGTGAAGATAACTCCAAACTGCATGTCATTATTTGTGCAAAAAAGGATGTCATTGTACATTCTTTGGTGCAAGTGGCTGGACCTTCTGTTATTTTAATATTCGCGGTTTTTCTGTTCAATGTGAATTTCAGGAAGAATGCGCTGTAGTGAAAGGGAACAAAAAGCATAGACATTTATTTTCTTCTCCAGAATAATAATGCCCTATGGGATTTTGTCATTGGAAGGATCCGGGTCCTAAGTATTAGAATGCTCTGAGATAAACAGCACAAATGGAACCAAAAGCCGAGGGAGAAAAAGATTTCAAAGCTGACAACCTAGACTAAGACTAAAGATTTTAAGTGTGTGTCTATTTATTTGCTAGGATACATACTAGAACCATGATACTTTCTTTGCAAAGTTAGAGCATGTGCTTAATTTAGACGCACTGTTTCAGCATCCAAGTAACTACCATATACGGGTGAGGCAGTGAGGCAAATTAGGTGTTGGAATCATACGATGTTACATAGACCCCAGCATAAGGAAGAGGCTAAAGCTTTGTGAGTGCAGTTGCTTGTGTACTATATAGTGCTTTTCGTATTTATAAAACTGGAGCATACGTTCTATTGCTCTTGTTCTTAGATTTTCAGACAGCCATAATTTCCGGTCTTTTGTTTGAAATGAAGGCCTGCCTGGAAAAATTGAGGGTGCTGCCAAGCTTACGAAAAGACATATTTTGTAGCACACTATATTCTTTACTCCGCTATTCCCCATACCCCCAAGTCTCGGGTGTAGGGGGAAGGGCACAAGGTTTGAGAAAGATGTAAATTATGAAACTGAAAGCACATTAAAGCAGTTTATGGACGCAATCTTTTCAGATGTCCTCTTAGCTGGAAAACACGGACATATACTAGTGTAATATAATGTGTATCTATGCCTACGTCAAAGACGATGTTCCCGGAGTGAAATTATTTGTGAAATTCAAGTTGCATTGGATTCCTTTCGGAGAAGAAAATAAAAGTTAAAATTTAGGTTATATATCTGGAAGACCAAAGTAGGCAATCAAAATCAAACTTTTACACCAGATTCATTTGACACGATTTCAAAATAAACTTAAGTTCAGTAAACCTGTTGGCAGAGAATTATCATTTGTCAAGCGATTAACAGAGACACAATCTGTAATTACAAATTGCAGAAAGCAGGCCACTAATGAGAGAATGACTCACGTTTTGGGGTGAAGAGGGAGGGGTCTCTCAGAAACCGCCATTTGATTTACAAAACTCTAAATAGCTAATGGCAGGTAACTCTTGCCAGCTAACCAGCCAACTCTTTCAAGCTCATTAACAGAACTCCATGGTCTCACTAAAGGATAAACCATATGGAGGTGTCACTAAAAGCTGGAGATGAGAGACTGTAATTTATGTTCAGTCCTCCTGTGAGTCAGTCATATGGGCATTGATTTAAGCCTTTGTTTATCTGACATGACCTGTTCTTAAGTAAAAAGAGAAAATACATTTTTAGGGTTATTGTTTTTTTTTTTTCTATACTATCTTAAACTGCAGTGTTCAACTCATTATGAAACTTATTTTTTTCTGTTCTTGTTTCTCCAGCTTCCCATCTTTGTCACATTTTAGTCCTAGCAAAACAATTGAATAATAGCGTTATACAAGCCCTAACTCATTGTTTGCTTTGAGCTCTGCTCTTAGAGGGTTGTTAAATTGCTATTCTATGATTTCACTAGTGATTGCAAACCTGCTGCTCTAAGGTCATTTAAACTCTTTATTCGTATGGACCTTGTGAGTGTTTGAGGAAGCATAATGTGTGGCAGCATGCCTAGGAACGCACCTTTATAAAGTGTCGTTTTGTAGGGGAATCTTTTCATTGAGTCCCTCTAATCTGAGTACCACAGTAGTGTGCATATATGCAACTGCGATTTCCACCTGATATCTTTATGATATAAAAAATAAAATACCACATGAAGATAGTTTTAAAAAATAGTACTGATGGCTATTTAATGATAAGCAAGTCATCTGCTCTATCTTTCTATCTCAGTCTTCCCTAGAGGCAAACAGTTTTAACCAGTTTTAAACAGTTTTAACCAGTTTTTCTTGAGGGTTTCATTGTGATTTTGTTTCTTTTATATTTCTTTATTTTTATTCATCCATTCATTTGTTCAGAAAATATATATTGAGCACCTTCAACATAACAAATTGGCTGGGCACTGATGGAACAACTATAAACAATCCAGGCAGCATCACTGGGTTGATGAAACTCACTCTCGAAGGGAAAAGGAAGTGCTTGAAACAAGGACAATACATTGTGAACAATGCATAATGAGCGCTGGCATGCTTGTCAATGGAAGTCATACACAACATCTGCTTGAGTGTTGACTGGTCAAGGGGTGGAAGAGGTTTCACAGGGAGGTGACATCTAAGCTAAGTCCTCACAAATGAGTAAGGGTCTTACAACAGAAGACAGTGGAAGCTCTGGGTTAAGTAGTGAGAAAAATATGTTCAAAGGCCCAGAAGCCAGAGCACATAGAATTTTAGAGAATTAAAGTAATTCTGAATGAATAATTCATTTCAAGAAACAGGAGAGTGGAAATACCATGGAGGCTGAATAATTTCCTATTCAGACTTACTGATATTAAAGGGTGTGTGTGCTTGTGTATGTGCACACACACACTGTGGCTCGGGAGAGCCATTTAGATACCTGCATGTGGAATAGTTGAAATCACGTTGATCTTAATCACCCAGAATAATCTGGCGAACAAGAAGGGTTGATATTCTAGAAGGGGACACCAAGATGGGATGGATGGGCAGCAATTTAAGAGTGATCAAAGAAGACTGATTTGGGTGACACAGTGCCAGAAAAGTGGTATGGCATGGATATCACAAAATAGATTTCAGCAAGTATAAAGGGATCAGAAGTGTTAAATGTTTCTATATGGAATGTATTTTGATAGACTATTATCAATTAAAATACATATGTACCTTCCTAATTGTCTTGAACTACATACATGTAACAAAGCATGGCTGTGCCTGGCCTGCTTCTTTGCATTGATGTCCACCAAAAAATCTTGCTGTATTAAACAGATGTCTTACCACACTGCAGGCTTTCTCCCATTGACACCCATGTGAGAATTCCAACATCTTCTCAGGTGGAAGCTTTGAGTATCTTGTTTTGCAGTTGTGAAAGGTATAATGTTGGAGATATTTAACTATTTTACTGTATCAAACCTGATAGGTTCAATTTAGGATTCCACAAGTCAGCAAAATGACTTAACATTGCAGAGAGGTAAATTAAAATATATTTCCTACAGATTAATGCAAACTAAACAATATTCTAGAAATCAGGTTAAGTTTCCCCTCACTTAGCCAGATAAAACTATGGACATGGCTCTTCTTGATCTCTTTCAGATCCCTCCTCCCCTTATTATTCCAGTTTCAGGGTCTCTGGCTGCTCCTCTTGTGCTTCACATACTTCCTGCGGAGAACTTGCTATATCATATTTGGTTCTTACATTAGTTGTCCAAATATTTTGAATCTCTCTAATTGCAATTGCTCAATTCATGATTAAATTTACAAGGATGTTGCATTATACTTACAAAGATTTTTATTCTTCTCCAGTATATGTTCTTATAAGACACTGGCTAGATCTCTCCATCTCTCCGGTTTATTTTGTGAATATGGCATTGGGGCAGATGTCTTTCAGATTTTGGATTGAGAACAGCCTTTAAAATCTCCACCAATAAGTCTGTGAAACTCTCTCTCAGGATTTTAGCCATGCACCCTACAAACGACAACCCAGTGTTTGATTGCTACCCAGGTGGGTGTGTCTACTATTCTTCCATCTCAGTCTCAATGGCAGCTCCTCAAAGAAGCCTTCCCTGACCACCTGTCTGAGGAAACACTGGCGTAGTGTCTTGCCTATTATTACACAATGCTTATTTTCTTCATAGAACTAGGCATCATTTGTAATCATTAGTTGCTTTTTCGTTTGTTTGTTTCTCTCACTAACTTTTAAGTTGTGTGGGTACAAAAATGGTAACTTTTGGATTGCTACCATATTCTAGATAATACATCTTTAGAATGTCTTGATATTTAAAATGTATTTGTTCAATCAATAAATGAACAAATACATTGTGTAGAATGGTATATGTTGGTGATATGGTTTGGATCTTTGTCCCCACCCAAATCTAAGGTTGAATTATAATCCCCAATGTTGGAGGAGGGCCCTGGTGGGAGATAATTGGATCATGAAGGCAGATTTCCTCCTTACTGTTCTCACTATCCTGAATGAGTTCTCGTGAGATCTGGTTGTTTAACAGTGTGTAGCACATCCCTCTTCACTCTCTTCCTCCTTCTCTGGACATTTAAGAGGTACCTGTTTCCCCTTTGCCTTCCGCCATGATTGTAAGTTTCCCGAGGCCTCCCCAGCCATGCTTCCTGTACAGTCTGTGGAATTGTGGGTAAATTAAACCTCTTCTTTATACATTATCCAGTCTCAGGTAATTCTTTATAGCAATGTAAGAATGGACTAACAGAGTTGGAGATAATACATCTCCAGGTATGTATTTATTTAATTTTCAATAAATCAACAAAATTTTATTAAGCAACCATGACTGTATGTGATTTTTGGAATACACTATCAAAGGTAAAATATCTATGGAACAAAATAAGAAGTGCATGCTAACAGTTAAATGCCTTAGTTGGAAATAAGAGGGCATCTTATATTTTATTTTAGATGAAATTAATTGAGCAATAAGTTGATAGGAGCCTTTTCAGTTTGAGGTATATAGAGGTGCCTGTTCACCTACTAAGATTCTCATACAGTTTAAAATCTGATTAAAAATGCACTCCTCATAATTTAATTAGGCTTTTAGAAAGTTAACACGTCACCAGCATACCATACTCATTAATGAGAAATTATATATGAGAAAAACAATGCAGTCCAGTAAAAAGGTCCATGATTTAAAGATAGGTACTCAACCATCCCTCTACTCATCTACCCATCAATCCTTCA
This sequence comes from Chlorocebus sabaeus, assembly GCF_047675955.1. Lineage (NCBI taxonomy): Eukaryota > Metazoa > Chordata > Mammalia > Primates > Cercopithecidae > Chlorocebus > Chlorocebus sabaeus. Next base: position 5,362,996 of record NC_132927.1, read on the forward strand.
CTCCTCTTTTCATTCAGCAAACACACCAAACATTCAGTGACTACAGTTACATGTTGTGCCACTTGCTGGATTTGAAAGGATAATGTTCTGCATACTAGATATGTACCCTGGGCAATTACTTAATATCCTCAGTTACAAAATATTATGCATGATTGTAAGAAAAGATATATAATTAAAGCATAGCATCTGACACTCAAAAAGGCCATGAGAATATGAGAATGCCTCTAGTTTTCCAAGAAGATTTTAATTCTGTGGTTACATCATGGAATCTACATACAAAGAATTCCAAAACTGAAACAACATTGGCTGGCAATTTTTTAAATTTATTTTAAAAACTAGTATTTACAAACTAATTACAACCTAATTGGATGGCTAGAGAACTTAAAGTTTATCATTTTTAATGATAGCTCAAATCAGAAGCCTTGAGTATTATTTGTGGGCCATCTAATTTGACATTTTTTGATATAAAGGCAAAAATGAAAACCAACATTGGATAAGAAATGTGTAGAACAAACATACTAGTTTTCTCTATCTCTAGGTGTACTGTAAGGGAATGAAAGAGTCTTGCTTTTTCAGTAGGAGTTTTGCCTTTTGCTAAATTTTTCCAAGCTGTCAACTTTTGCTATTGCTTGAAATTTGATTACTTCTGCTTTATACTTTTCATTTTCCAGCATCTTCTAGCAATGATGTGCAAAAGAAAAATAATTCTGATGAAGACATTGTAGAATTTATCAAAAAATAAATAAATTGCTCATTTTAGGAATATAAATAATTAAAATCAAACCTATATTTTTGCTATTCAAAACTCTATATTATTTCCCTTATATTATAGCCAGATAAATTATGAATGAAATGTCTTTCCTTTAAAAAATGTTTAAATTTCCTTCTCTAATATTTCAAACAATGAGAAAACTACTAAAAGTCATATGCTAGATATGAATGTTAACATTTCGCCATGTTTACTCCTGCCTCAGTCTCCCAAGTAGCTGGGACTACAGGCAGGCTCCACCATGCCCAACTAACTTTAATTTTTAATTTTTTTTGTGGAGACTAGGTCTTACTATGTTACCCAGGCTAGTCTCAAACCACTTGGCTCAGGCCGTTCTCCTGCCTCAGCCTCCCAAAGTGCTGGGAAAACAGGCATGATTTATTGCATCTGGCCTCTTACAGTTTTTTTAAAAAAGGAAATAAAGGGACAAAATAAAGTTATAGACTCATTTCCTCCAATCCATTACCTTCCCTCTCTTCCAAGACCAAATACTGTCATAAAACTGATATGATTCCAAAACATTTTAAAAATATTTTCTGTATATGCATGTATCCATAAACTATATATTCTACTATTTTTGTGTTTAATATTATTCATAAGTGGTGTGATTCTAAATTTTATATTTTGTAATTTTATTATTTTTTATGTTGCATTTTGAGGTGTATCTATGTTGCTACATGTAGATAAAGTTCACTCATCTTAACTTCTACATTCCACTATTTCCCTGCATGCATAAATCTGAGACAATAAATTTGTTTCTATTCTATCATTTTAAAAACAGTGTTGCAATGAACACCATGGATTTGTCTTTAGGTACACATATGCCAGAGTTTCTCAAGAAAGACCACATGCCTGTAGTCCGAGCTATTCTGGAGGCTGAGTTGGGAGGATCTATTGAGGCTGGGAGATTGAGGCTACTGCTTGGGTGACAGAATGAGACTCTGTCAAAAAAAATGTAAAAGAAGAATGAAAGAAAGAAAGAAGAAAAGAAGAAAGAGAGAAAGAGAAGAAGGAAGGAAGGAAGGAAGGAAGGAAGGAAGGAAGGAAGGAAGGAAGGAAGGAAGGAAGGGAGGGAGGGAGGGAGGGAGGGAGGGAGGGAGGGAGGGAGGGAGGAAGGAAGGAGAGAAAGAGAAAGAAAGAGAAAGAAAGGAAGGAAGGAAGGAAGGAAGGAAGGAAGGAAGGAAGGAAGGAAGGAAGGAAGAAAGAAAGAAAAAGAAAGAAAGAGAAAGAAAAGAAAGAAGAGAGACAGATGAAAGGAGGGAGGGAGGAGAAAGAGAAAGGAAGGAAGGAAGGAAGGAAGGAAGGAAGGAAGGAAGGAAGGAAGGAAGGAAGGAAGGAAGGAAGGAAGGAAGGAAGGGAGGGAGGGAGGGAGGGAGGGAGGGAGGGAAGAAGGAAAGAAAGACACATAGGTATTCGTGGTTGTGAGGTCTAGGGTATGCATGTTTTTAACTATGCTGATTTTGCCTTTCCATCAGTATGTATAGACGTTCTGTTTTCCCCGCATCTTCTCGATAGTTCGTGTGATAGACTGTTGTGAATGGTTTCGTATTGTCATCTAATTGATCATTTCACAAATACTAGTGAGGCTTAACAAATTTTTACGTGATTATTTGTCATTTTGTATTCTGCTTCTGTGAATTTCCTGATGTCCCTTTTTCAATTTTGTTCCTTTTAATTTGTAGGAATTTTATTTTATGTGGACTATTAGCAGATTGCAAGTTACAGGGGCTAAAAACATAATTTTCAGTTTGTAACAGGTCTTTTCATTTTTATTATAATGGTCTTTGTCATAAGAAAGTTATTCTAATTTTAATGCAGGATTGGGTTTTGTGTGTGTGTGTGTTTATATTCTGTAGCTATTTTAGAAAACTCTTGACAATATCAAGAATGAAAATAAGAATTAATTTTTTTTCTAAAAATAATGCATCTAGATTTTTAATCCATTTAGATTTTTTTTTGAGTCAGATAGGATATAGCATTTTTCCGTATGGATAGCCAATTGTTCTGGCACCATTTATTGGTTGATCTATTCTTTTGCCACTGATTTGTAATGCCACCTCTGTTTTTACTATTGTAGTTTTATATTTTACAAATTTCCCTTTTCCAGTTTATCTTATACTATATTCATTTCCTGAGTTTCTTACACGTTTGTTCCTATTACACTTATTATCCATGTCCCCCACAATGCTTCATTATGGATATTTCAAACATACAGAAAAGTTGAAAGAATAGTTCAGTGAATATCATATACTCACCAACTAGATTCTACAGCTAAATTTTGCTATATTTACCATATCGTGTATTTAGCCATGTATTCATACCTCTTTCCATTTATCTATGCCTCTTTTTTAATGCATTTCAAAATAACTTGCACCCTTAAAACCTCAGCATGCATGGCATTAACTGGAGTTTAGTAACTACTTTTTAAAAAATTGTACACATGGAAATGCAAAAAAAAAAATTACCATTCTGTGAATTTTAACTGATGCTTACACCTGTGAACACAAACCCTATCATTATATACAATATTATCACCTTAGAAATTTCCCTTTTGTTCTTTTTCAATTAATCCTCTCAAAGACAAATACTCATCTGATTTTTTTCCATAATGGATTGTTTTAGCATTTTCTAGAACTTCCTATAAATGGAATCATAGCATGTACTTTTTTTTGTTTTGTTTTGTTTTTGAGACGGAGTTTTGCTCTTGTCACCCAGGCTGGAGTGCAGTGGCGTGATCTCGGCTCACTGCAGCCTCAGCCTCCCAGGTTCATGCCATTCTCCTGCCTCAGCCTCCCAAGTAGCTGGGATTACAGGCACCCACTACCACATCTAGCCAATTATTGTGTTTTTAGTAGAAACAGGGTTTCACTATGTTGGTCAGGCTGGTCTTGAACTCCTGACCTCAGATGATCCACCTGCCTTGGCCTTCCAAAGTGCTGGGATTACAGGCGTGAGCCACCGCGCCTGACCAGTATGTACTGTTATGAAATATTTTCTTTACTCAGCATAATATATTTTAGATTTATTCATGTTGTTTTACCTATCAGGATTATGTTCAGTTTTGGTTGCTGAGTGGTATTATGACGTATGAATATGCTTCACTTCTATTCTTTCTCCATTTTATGGACATTTGGGCCATTTTCAGTTTGGGGCCATCATGAATAAAACTTTGATAAACATTCTTGTACAACTCTATTTGTGGGTATATGCTTTCAGTTCAATTAGAATTATATCCAAGAGTGGAAAAGTCAGATTAAAGGGGAGGCATTTGTAAAACTGTCAAATTTTTACAAAATGTTTATATTATTTTATATTCCTATCAGGAAAAAAATAGAGTTCTGGTTGCTCCTTGTCCCTTCAACATTTGATATTGTCATTTTTTCTCTCACTCTTCCTTTTTTTTTCTTTCTGTTCCAGTGATCGTATAATGTTATCTCATCCTAGTCTTAATAAGCATTTTCTCAATGACTCATAATGTGGATATTTTTTCATATGTCTGTTCAAATCTTTTGGTTATATTTTAATTGGGTGGTTTGTCTTTTTATTATTGGGCAGTGGGTAGTTTTTATATATCCTGTATACAAATCCTTTTTCAGGTGCGTGTTCTGCCAATATTTTTCCCAGTTCGTGAGTTCCTTATTAATTTTCTTAAATCATGACTTTTAGTGAGTGGAAGTTTTCTTTTTCAAGAAGTTGAATGAATTTCCTAAGCCTGCCATTACAAAGCACTACAAACCATGTGGTTAAAACAATGCAATATATTATCTCACAGTCTGGAGGCAAAAAGCTGCACATCAAGGTGTTGGCAATGTTCCTTTTTTTCTGAGGGATCTATCTGAGGGAGAATCTGCTCCATGCCTCTCTCCTACCTTCTGGTGACTGCTAGCATTGCTTGGCATTCTTTGGCTTACAGAGGTATCACAACAATCTCTGCTTCTGTCTTCACATGCCATTCTCTCAGTTTGTTTGTCACTTCTCATAATTGTCGTCTTAAGAACACGGGTCATAGAGGATTAGGGGCCTGTGTATCCTCTTTCAGTATGACCTCATCTTAATTAGTTTCATCTCTCATGACGTTATTTCCAAACAAGGGATTTTTTCCTTTTATGATCACTGTTACCTCTGTGCTGAGGAAACATTTCTTCCTTTAAGTTAGAAAGATATTTCCCTTATGTACTGTATTTTTGCATTATTGTTTATTTTGGTTTACCTTATACCAAATTAATTATATTTCATAAACTCTCTGTGAAGTTTGGAAGCTCTACATTTTGCTTTTTTAAGTGGATAATTTTAACTTTTACAAAGTTCTTGACTCAAAAAGTCTGAAACTCATTACTATCTGTAGCCGTATCCCAAGAATAATATAAAGTTAGAACATTTTATCTGCAATCACTTCTCTCATTTTCTGTAAGTCTTGTTGCCCTATATATTAGTTCTACCTTGTTTCATGCCTGTCAAAGTTGGAAATTAGTATTATTGTTTCATAAAGTCCATGCTCTTTTAGACTTACCCACACTGTAAATTCTTTACTCTTGATTTCCGCATTCCTAGCTGTACTTCTGGATTCATTATCCCTCTTGAATTATTGTTTACAAGTTCATACAGCAAGGACCTATTAGGGGCATATGTTTAAGTTGTCCTCATTGCTGCTCTCTTAACAATTAAGCATTTGGCTGTTTTGCATAGATCTTTTACCCTATTTTTAAAATTTGGAGGTCTATTGTTTGATGATTTTTCTTTTGTAAGCAGTCTGCCTTCTAAATCTGATTGCTTTTAAAATCAGTCCTTTACATTTGTTCTTTCTCTTTGATATTAAGATCTTACTTCTATTTTTTAACTTAGGAAGTCTAAATATGTGTTAATCTATCTACTGGAGACTTTTTGTTCTTCCTGAGTCTGAGAATACTTGCCATCTATCACATCTGCAAAATTCTTAAGACATTGTCTTTTCATTATTTCTCCCTAACTCTGTATTCTATTCTAAAACTTCATATATCTACATATCTTTTCCTTCTATCACTTATGTCACTTAACTTCTTTGATAATTTCTATAATCATATATCTATGTTGTGTTTGATTAATTTCTTCAGAGACATTTTCCAATTTGCTAATTAGCCCTTCAACTGTGTCCAATATTTTCCATGACACATCCTTTACAATTTACATTTTGATTGCTGTATTTCTCATTTCTCAAAGTGATTTTTTTTCTTTTTCAGATGATCTTGTTCTTTTTTCATCATCTTGTTCTTTTATTAAGGTTTTTCTTTTTAAAATCTTTCATAATTGCAAAAATTCTTATTTTAAAATCTTCATCAGATTGCTCCAGCATATGAAGTTATTGGTCTCTAGTCCCATTTGGTGTGTGTATGCTTGACATTGTTTCTTATTCAGGATGGATTATTTTCTGTTTGTTTCTTCCTTTATGTGTGAGACTTCCTTCCAGGCTGAGTTGTGAGAATGTCCATCTGGAGTTTTGCATTTTTATTTTCTTCTGCTAAATTGGCCAAGGCACTACTAGCCTTGTTTTCTTTCTTTTCTTTCTTTTTTTTTTTTTTTTTAAAGCTTCATGGTTTCTAAATCATATAAGACCCCATTTGAAGGCAAATGTCTCCAGAGAAATTTTGAGTAGTTTTCCACTAAATGCTTTGAATATGTTGAATATGTTAATTATTCTTACAAATATTTAACAAACCTGTGAGGTGGAGACCATTATCATCATCTCCATACTTAGATGGAAAAACTAAGCAGTTGAAATATTAGGGAAAATGTCTGAAGCATCACATCTACTGAGTGATCAAGGCTTGAGCTTTCCAATCTATATTCCAAACCCATACCCTTAGTCACTGTGCTGTGTTGCTAGTCAGGCAAACAGTTCAGCCCCTCAAACATCCCTTTATGTCTATCAATCACCCTTCAGGAAGGCAATTGTATACATTTAAATTTTCTACATATTGATTTAGCCAAAAATCTAAAAAAGGATGATTATTCCCAAGCAACTGTTGAATTTGATATTTGTTTCTCCATTACAACTATTTCATTCTATATATATTTTAAGATATTTGTACTGCAAAATGAAAATGGATATACAGGCTCTGAAACCACTCAGTGTTAGTAGTCATGGACTGTTGTTGGCTGTATTTCATGCCATTCTCAATCACCTCTTGCCCCAGTGTGATTCTCTAATGCTACGATGCATCTTTCACTGGAAAGAGCAGCTATCCTGTATCTCGTTTTAAACATCAATGCTTTTATTCTCATTTCAATTCTTAGCTGGAAATATGATTTTTCATTTCATTATACTGTTTAATTTTTATTTTTCCTCTCCTGTCATCCATTGTTTAATTCTTCCCTTGAATTACTTACAGTTATTTTTTAAGGCGCTTAAATATCCAATATGAAATAAAATTGTTCTCTTTCCAATGACACTGTGTAGAACTAAATCATTTGCCTCTGGACTCCATCCAAGTTTGCTTTCATTTTTTATATAAATTGTCTAAAAGTAACTCAGCTGTATTAATGACTGTATCATATAGCATTCCTTCATTAAGATTTAATAAGTGTTTGTGGAATAATGAAGAACTTTTGTTGACATTTTGATACCATGTATGTAAAAAGCTGTCACTTATAGATATTTCAGAATCTATCTAAAGAGTTTACAGTGAGCAAAACAAAACATCTCAGGAAATTTTTAAAAAGTAAACCTTGGAAATTGTGGTGCCCAAGACAGTGAAAAAAACTGGAATAGAGCACATTTATCAGAGCTATTCAAATGTTCTCAAACAACCCAGTTATTTATTGTTCTGATTTGGGCTACCTGTTTTTCTCTTTGAAGAACCACAATATATGATTTATAATTGCCAATTGACAAGTAAATGGAGATAGACTAGGTGATCTTAGTTTGAAGATATCAAACATATCTTCTCTGATATTGTATTAGAAGTTATTTTATTTTTTATTTTTGAAAAAGAAATTCATTTATTTCTTTATGAAAATTATTATTTCTTTATGAAAATTCATTTAAAACAGAGTCTAGAAATGTAAAGATTTTTCTATTAAATCTATAAGACATAATTTTACCAATGATAAATTTGATCACAGTATTTAATTTATTCCAATTAAAGAAAGTCCAGAAAAACCTACTTTCTGCAAAGACTTTATCTTTTTAAATCTGTTGTTCATATGTTAAATTTTGAATGAGATATGATGACCACTAACATTAACTTTTATTATAGTTGTAAATATAGTGGCAAGATATATAATGATCTATTAAAATATTTTCTGAAGCTTAGCAATGAAGTGATACATTTACTAGGTATTATTTACATTGTTAAACTCTAACAGTTCTTCAACATTTGAATAACTAAATAATGATATGGTTTGCCATATGTTTCCATTTAATGAAGCCTTGTATTGATACTTAAATGCTTCATTAAGTCACAAGCTGCCAAAATAAGTAGTTTTTCTCTTGTCATAAATGTGACATGGTTTAACTAAAAAGTCTTGTCATTTTAAAAATTAAGAATGCTTTTATTCTGCATATGTTATAAGCAACATTTATCTCAATATTTCAGGTTTAAATAGAAAACATTTTTAGGAAGCTGACATTGTAGTTTGGGAATTTTTGTGCACAATTTTCTTGTCAGTAGAAGGTTGTATGAGTTGTTATAACTATCATTTCATCATAAACTAAACAAAGTTTATATGCCATTTTCAAAAGCTTCTTGAAGTGACACCTGTTTCATTAATAACAACAATAATAATAAGCTTGAAAAGTCCTCGTCTGAGCTGTAAACACCAAATGAAACTATAATTTCACCAAAATCATATTTTTAATGCATCAAGTTGCCTTGAAAATGACAAGTTCAAAAAATGACAAGTTTAGCTATTCTGAAAGAACACATATGGCTTAGAACAATTAATATCAGAATTTGCCTTTTTACCTGGTCTATGAAAAACCAAAGACTGACTTTATACACAATCATTTTTGTACATGTACATAAGGTCTAATTGACGTTTATTTTGAGCAAAAAGGAAGCGTTGTTTTCTTGATATATATAGTTTTCTAGATTAGGTTGGATAGGAGAAAGTTCAAGAATGAATAAGTGATTATTTCCAGGTTGGTTCATCAAACATGGCTACTTAAAAGGTCATATATAGCCACTGAAAAAAATAATACATTTTGCAAAACCAAAATTTCAGAAGAAATGAGGCATTGCCATGTTTCAGTATTCATTTTTGATACATGTGTTTGAGTAGATAGGAAATGTTACTTGAAACTTTAAAGAATATAGAATCAGTAAAAATTATCAAGGACTCTGAAGCTTAATCATTTCTTTTTCAAGTGTAATTCATGTAGTTTAATTTCAATCCTCAAATAAATTTATTTTTTCAAAAATATTAAACTACATATTTTTATTTAACCTGTAAAAATTGTATTTACCTTCTTTCTCTTCTTTATGTATTCATTACTACAAATTACCTCTTAGCCTGTACTAATATGTTATGAAAACACAGTATTTGCTTGCAGAAGAAAAGAAATAGAAATATATATGGAATACAATCTCAAATGTCTACGAGATAGCCAGTAATATAATACTGGTATAAAATAAGAGACTTTAGTAGAGTCTGTGGGTAAATGCTCTGACTAAATGTATTCAGGTCAAAACAGCAGATGAAACAATATGGCAACCACAATATTTAAGCCAAACAAAACATTTGTAGTTTCAATTTGGACCCAAAGGCCACCCATTTTTATCGCTGGCATAGAGATTCCTAACTAATAAACATTGGTAACACATAATTTACATTATAATACTGTATCCAATGTTCTCTTCAATATACCATTCATTTATGTTATATTAAATAGTTGTCACTTTCCTAATTTTTATTTTTGTTTTTTTTCTGTATCTCAATACCACAGTGCCTAACAGTACCAATGAACTGTAAAAATAAATAGCAAACCATAGGGTGGAAATAAAAGCAACATTATTTTCAGTAGACACCAACATGTTTCTCATTAAGAGTCATAACAGCATTCTTATTGCTATCTATAGTATCATCTATCTCATTGATATATACATATGTCATTACTAAAGGTCCACCTTGAGCCCAACATGCCATAGGAGATGCTTGTTTCTAATTATGAATCTACTAAATTTATTATTATTTTATGCAAATTTATTCATTCTTTCATCAAGGTTAGTATGGTAGAAAGTTCCCAACACCTTGATGAAACACAAGTTTGATCAATTAAACTAGTAACCTTATCAGGAAAGGAAATGAGATTTGTTTTATATAATATGCTATATTATATCAATTAAAATATAATTTCTTTGATATATATACTGTCACCATGGGATGCCACACTTGCTATAAAGTGCTGTCCCTCAGGAAGCCCACAGTTTAATGTCAGAGGCTAAGTGATAAACAGTTAAGAATGCACAAAATAGTGAGTCATATTTATAGCATGCACATGATACCATGGGAATAGAGAGTTCGTATGTACAACTCTTATGAAAAAGAGTCCAGAATAGTATCTCAAGGGTTCCAACAAGGTATGGTATAATGCATTCAGTTTTCTGGTTACTTTGTAAAAATTTGAAAGAGAAAGTTTGTTTAAAAAGCCAATTAAGACAGTGGGTCCTGGCCGGGCGCGGTGGCTCAAGCCTGTAATCCCAGCACTTTGGGAGGCTGAGACGGGCGGATCACGAGGTCAGGAGATCGAGACCATCCTGGCTAACACGGTGACACCCCGTCTCTACTAAAAGAAACACAAAAAACTAGCCGGGCAAGGTGGCGGGCACCTGTAGTCCCAGCTACTCGGGAGGCTGAGGCAGGAGAATGGCGTGAACCCGGGAGGCAGAGCTTGCAGTGAGCCAAGATCCGGCCACTGCACTCCAGCCTGGGCGACAGAACAAGACTCCGTCTCAAAAAAAAAAATAAATAAATAATTAAAAAAAAAAAAAAAAAAAAAGACAGTGGGTCCTGAAACCAGTGGTTCATTAGAATCACCTGGGTATTATTTAAAATTACAGCCCCCAACCTTGTTGATTCCTGTTTGGTAGGTAGGAGGTGATTTCTAAAATATGTAGTATTTAGGACTTTGTTCAGGTGATTACTTTCAGGCACTGGTTATTCAAAATGTGGTCTACAGTTTAGCAGCAAGTATCTCACCTGGAAATTGTTAGAAATGCAATAACTGATGCCTTATAATAGACTTACTGAATCTGAATCGGCATGTTCACAGAGTTGCCAGGTGATTTGCGTGCATGTTACAATGTCAGATGCTCTGGATTAAGATGCTGGGAGCCTGATAAACCCTTAATGGGACTGTGGCTAAAACTTGCTCTTGTTAGATTCCAGAGGTGACCAGAGACTGACTAAAATGGGTCCAAGTCTTGAGATTGACATTGACTCCAGAATGCCAAAGTACTACTACTTCACCTATGAGAAATGTCATCTGTCACAAAGTCCAGAGTATTCAGATCAACATAATTAGCATCTTCTCATCTAATGGGGCCAACTATCTGGAAAGCCAAATTACAATCAGAAGAAATTTATGTGACCTCCCCCAAAGTCATTAGTGAGGATAGCTAGAGGAACGTTGCTCATGTAGCCACTGAATGGAAATAACCCTTTGGCCAAGACTCTCCTCTGGAGAGTGTAAATTGTGTAATGGCAAAGTTCTTTATCTGATCCCTTTTGTGTGTGTACTCCACTGTTTATCTTCATACAGAGCTTCATTTCTTTCTCTTTAGCTGTATACTTTTATATTCCTGTGTGAATCACAGCCTTAGTACTGATAGCTGCCCGTTAAATACACTTACAATGTACTAACTGACTACTTCTTAAACTACAAGGTATTGGAGATAGCCCCTAGACTGCCAAGTCTAGAACTACCCCAGATCACCTGATTAAAATAAATAATTATTTTATCTTTATATTCTCTTAACTTACTGCTTTTGGAGCTTGTCGTATTTCACCTAGGCGTTGGTTTTACAGTTTCAATTACATCTTTATCATTTCAACATTTTGGGGAAACTCTTCAGTGTAATTCTCAAGTATTAACAATTACTATCTTTTCTAAGATTATTAAATGCTTACAAAATATTTATTTAATAACGTCTTTGAATGGATAAAGACAGAGAGAATCTCAGTAATTGGGCAAAATGAAAAGAGTGCGATTAAGTTACTTCAGATTTATTTTTATTAATCTCTCCTTTGTGCTGTTGAGGTTAGCAACGAGGAATTTTAAAGGAGATCCGAGATGGATAATTAACTATTCTCTATTTTCTTATTTCTAAAGTTTAAAAAATATGTTCTCAGCAACACAAATATTAATTAGATGCTAATTAATAATTTTACCATGAAACATTTACAAAACAAATATGCAAATCCTCATAAACCAACTTACACTCTAGTGATAATTAGGCTATCATTATATCCAGGAGCAATTCTGATGAATGCATAAGATTTTAAGAGTATGACCTAATGCTAATACGGTGAAAACTTAAATCTTTTTTTTTCATATTTTTTCTCTCTGTAGCTTATAAGAAGAATACATTTGTAAGACTCATATTTAAATTAATTTTATACTTCAGTATTTCGCTTAATCTTTGAAACTGTAGCCACCAGTCTGATCTAGTTTAATGGTTCCTAACAGTTTTGGTTCATGAACTCCTTTGAGAATATAATGAAAGTTGCAAATCACTCAACAGTAAGAAATGTATTGTTCGTGGAAACAGAATTTTCCACACAGTATAGACTGTTCAAACTTCTCTAAAGTCATACATGGATTTCATATGTACAAGTCTAATTTATGTGGGAATTAGGAGATCAGGCATCTAATCCTAGATGAATATTAATGAGTACATGATCAATAATCTACTTTATCTCTGAATATAATTCTTGATCCATAAAATTACATAGTAGATTTTTAAGGTACTCTTCAGCTCTGAGAAAATGGATACTAAATTTAACTCTTAAATATAGAGATACAGTGATTACCTTCTTAAAAATATAAATGCACCAACTTAGATTTCAGATGAATATTGTCTTTCAAAGTGCTCACCCTGGGAGACCATCTGATTACTCTGGAGATATGGCAACATCACTCAACAGAGGAAACGTATCTCAAAATATTATAAGAATTATCTTTTGTAGTTACCAGCCACAGAAGCTTTTTGCAATTTAGTATAGTGAAAACACTTTGCAGAAAAATTGCTGAGCAACTGTTGGGATTCTTTGAATCCCACTGAAAATTGGGAAGCACCAAAAGACTGATGACAGGCAATACTACAATATATTTTTCAATAGCGAAGGTGGTGTTACAGAATATGGACCATGAATTTGATATTCATAATTGATCAGATCCAGATTGTATTATTAAACAGATACTTTCAAAACAACTATGTACTAGGAGGCAGAGGAGATTAACTTAGAAAAAACTATATCAAACAAATCTCATTTCCTTTCCTGATAAGGTTATGAGGTTAATTGATCAAACTTGTATTTCAGCAAGGTGCTGGGCAGTTTCTACCATACCAACCTTGATAAAAGAATGAATAAATTTGCATAAAAGAAAATGAAGTTAGTAGGTTTATAATTAGAAACAAGCATCTCCTATGGCATGTTGGGCTCAAGGTGGGCCTTCTTTATTAATGATATATATCCGTATCAATGAGTTAGATGATACTATAGATAACAAGTTGATAGAAGAGCAAATCCAACAAATGATAGAATTAGTACCTTTAAACACTTCAGTAGAAGGAAAATTAACTGATTTTTAACATAGTACATATATTTTTTTAAAATGAACATACCATTTTCTACTTAAGTCCCGACAGTAATTGACAGATATACAAATTTCAAGCATTCATTAAATATTTATTGGGCAGTCACTATATGCCAAGAGTTGTGACCCACACTGCAAAATATCTTGATAATCCCACCATGGGATGCAACACTTGCAATGAAGTGTTGTCCCTCAGGAAGCCCACAGTTTAATGTTGGAGGCTAAGTGATAAACAGTAAGAATGCATACAATAGTAAGTCATATTAATACTATGCAGATGATACCATGGGAATAGAGAGCATAAAGAGTTTAACTCTGACTTACTGGGTGAGTCAGAGAGTGCTTCATAAAGGTTATGGGATTTGAGCTCTGTTCAATAGAAGTTTGCCACATGGATAAGGATTAAAGAAGGGATAGGGAAGTCTGGCAGGGAGGACATTCCAGGCAGAGGAGAACATTCCAGGCAGAGGAGCTGCCAGCTATAAAGAAATGGAAACATGCTGCATTTAGGGGAACTGCAGGGAGTTCCAAATAAATTCAAGAGAGTAGACAAAGTGTAAGCAAGCTAGAAAGTGTAGATTAAAAAGTATTGACTTTTTAAGTGGGGAAAGGAGTAGAAGGGAATTAAATTTTAGTTAATTCCTATTCTACAAAGGCATTCAATTAGATGCTTTTCACTCACTGGCCTCAATCCACTATAACATTGTTAATGGGGAAACCATTATTAATGGGGAATTATTCCTGTTTTGAAAAGAGAAAAATTGAAGCACAAAGATTAGATAACTTGCTAAGGCTTTGTTTGTTGAATTGAAAAGTCACTATATAGAACACAGAAGAAAGTGTTATCTTGCGTGAAAAGAGGAAAGACAAAATGATGAGCTTAGTTTTGGACATGCTGTTAAGATATCCAAACATTTCCAACCACCTTTGAGATGTCTTATGGGTATGTGTTTGGCATACATGATTGTGGTGGCTATTGTTTTTGGGTTGTCAAACTTCTTTTCCCTCTTCTGGTAACAGAGCTTACTTTTCTGCTTATTGGGTAAGCACACAATGAATTGAAATAATCTAAAGAACTCATTCCCACACCCAAACATTGGTTCAGAAATGGACATTGATCCAAGCAAACCCAATTAGTGTCTTTCCCTGTTAATTTTCCTGCTAGAGCCAATAGGGAAGAGTGCCTTTTTCCTTCCCTATTATTGAAGCTATAATATCACTACCACAAATCTGCCATGTCCATGTCTGCACCACTTGGAAAAACTCAAAAAGTGAAGGTTCCTAGCATAGAGACCCCACTATAGGTCCCAGAAGTCCCCGAAGTTGACCTGGTTTTGACTGCTATTTCTTTGAGCTTTCAATGTACTTCAGTTTCTTTGCAATAAATCAATAAATTGAGTGTTAAAATTACTTTTATGCTCTGCTTTTGTTGCTTGCTTGAAAAGTGTCCTAACTAAACATTAAACTCTAGAGTTCCTTCCATTCTTCGAATGGAAGTTGGCTAGATGATTTCCAATGAGACGTTGGCTCCTTGCCTTCAGCTGCCTTTGCTCTAGGTGGTTTTGCTGCTTCTCAAATCCTTCTCAAATCCAAACCCAATCTCAAAGGAAATAGTTTGATACTAATCAGCTATCCTCGGAAAGATGAGGTCTTTATTTAAAAACAAAACAAAACACTGACAACATAACTCGAATAACTGTAGAGTCTCTCAGTTGACTATATTCAAAGTAGTCGCATTCATTTTATATTCTCATAGATTGGTTATCTTGTTGGCTTACATTCTACTTAAAATTGAAAAATGATGAAACAAAACTATGACACATTAATTACACTTTATGTTTTATTCTCTTTCATCACTCTTTTCTGTGTACGTGTACATTTATGTTTATAAATTTTTTTTTTTTTTGAGACGGAGTCTCGCTCTGTCGCCCGGGCTGGAGTGCAGTGGCCGGATCTCAGCTCACTGCAAGCTCCGCCTCCGGGTTTACGCCATTCTCCTGCCTCAGCCTCCCGAGTAGCTGGGACTACAGGCGCCCGCCACCTCGCCCGGCTAGTTTTTTGTATTTTTTTTAGTAGAGACGGGGTTTCACTGTGTTAGCCAGGATGGTCTCGATCTCCTGACCTCGTGATCCACCCGTCTCGGCCTCCCAAAGTGCTGGGATTACAAATATTTAAACTTCAAGCAGATTTGTAGAAATCATTTGACTAAAATTAACTAGCCCTACTTAAATCTTTTCAATTTCTTACAAAATCATTTATCTCTAGATTGAAACCACTTTTCTAATTTCTTCTATTTAGTTACTAAAGTTTTTATTCTATTAAGTGTATTGAATTCTGGAACATAATTCAATTGTGCTATAACTTTAACATTGTCAATTTTATCACTCTTACTTTGTTTTTAAAATACCCTGTTAGTTCTCACACTTCTAATCTTTCCCTTAAATATGTTTTAACTTCATTATAAAACTCTTCTACCATCATGCATGACTGCTCCCTAGTGCATGACCACTGACTTAGACACTGTCTATATTCATCCAATTCTAATTACTCGTTAACTCTTTTTTTTCTTTGCCCTGGAGTGCATTTTGCTTACTGGACATCTTAGACATTCAGATTGCCAGGCATGTTATATCTACATATCTATTTCTTTATTTGAATTACATATGGATGGATTTCATTTGAAACATTCTAGGCATTATATTAAAATACTTTTTTCTCACTATGAGCATTAAGCCACTTCATTAACACATCCACACAAAATTATTGGATAGGATTCGGTTAAAAGGGGTCAAGAGTGAGAATCAGTAAATGCACAAGGAAAAACGGAGAACAGTGCATTCATAGGCACATTTGTAGCACAGACTTGTGCCATTTGAAATAAAAAAATAATTCAGAGACTTCTTACAACCTGCCCAATGAAGTCCAAACTTTTAAGCAAGGTATTGAGTCATTGATATGATCTTCCCTTCCATATTGAACTCCACTAAACCTAGTTCCTGTCAGACCTTTTTTTTTCATATTAGTCCCTTCTCATGGCATTAATAAAGTCATACTCAAGACTGGGTAATTTATAAAGTCAACAGATGTAATTGACTCACAGTTCCACATGGTTGGAGAGGCCTCACAATCATGGCGGAAGGCAAAGGAGGAGCAAAGTCATGTCTTTCATGGCAGCGGGCAAAGAGAGCGTGTGCAGGGGAACTCCCCTTTAAAAAACCATGAGATCTTGTGAGACTCATTCAGTATCACCAGAACAACACGGGAAAGATCCACCCCCATTATTCAAGTACCTCCCACTGCATTTCTCCCATGATGTGGGAATTATGGGAGCTACAATTCAAGATGAGATTTCGGTAGGGACGCAGCCAAATCATATGGCTACTAAAACACACTCTATAGTTTCTTGATTCTTTATCTTTTTAATGCTGTTCCATTTTCCAGAAAATTTCATCATGTTAAACTGTCAGAGTTTTACTTCAGATATACCTACAAGTTAACCTTTACAGTATTTTGATAGTTTCCCTAGGCCCACACATGATTTTTTTTTTTTCAAATAAAAGATTGAAATGGAGAGTAAGCAGCAGGAGTTAAATTTAAATGCTAATAACATTTGTTGACTTTCTTGTTGAATTAGTCACATTCTGCTTATAGTAAAAATTGGCAAATAAGCTTTTTCTGATATCATAAGGTGTATTCATTATTTTCCTTCCTTTTTTTCCCAAAGATATTTAAGATTATTTACAAAAATGAGTGCATTTCATTTCATCTCAGACTTATTTATTATTTTTTTCTCTAAACAAGTGAGAATACTTCAGGGATGATAGTGATAAAGGCACATACTTGATCCTTCCTTTTCCATTGAAATTATCTATATAATTTTTTTTTCTTTTTTCTTTTTCTTCCTTGTTTTTTTGAAACAGAGTCTCACTCTGTCAGCCAGGCTGGAGTGCAATGGCACCATCTCGGCTCACTGCAACCTCCGCCTTTTGGGTTCAAGTGATTCTCCTGCCTCAGCATCCCAAGTAGCTGGTATTACAGGCATGAGCCACCACGCCTGGTCCCACAGAATATTAAAGTAGAAGAAAATATATTACAGAGTTGGAATAGGAAAGAGTGCCATCTTCAACATAGATAATTAAAAAATTATTTCAATGTAATCCCAACACTTTGGGAGGCCGAGGCAGTGGGATCACGAGATTAGGAGATCCAGATCATCCTGGCTAACAGGGTGAAACCCCACCTCTACTAAAAATACAAAAAATAAGCAGGGCATGGTGGCATGCGTCTGTGGTCCCAGCTACTCAGAAGGTTGAGGCAGGAGAATTGCTTGAACCTGGGAGGCAGATGTTGCAGTGAGCCGAGATCGCACCACTGCATGCCAACTTGGGCAACAGAGCGAGACTCCTTCTCAAAAAAAAAAAAAAAAAAAAAAAGTTATTTCAAATCTAACACACATGGGTCTAGTTAAAATGTGATTACTGAGAACCTTTCACATCTTCACTTTCTACAAGTTATCTAATTCATTAGGCTAAGAGTGAGGGCTGCCTTGGGAAAAATAAAATCCATTGATTAGGAGAAGTAATAATTGGGGACAATGATAACATGCAAATTTCACTGTATTCTTCTCTGCCTTTGCAAATATGCTCTTACGAAACCAGCAATAAACCTACCCGAGTTCACTTAGCAGCTGTCTGCATCAAAAAGACAGCAAAGGGCTATTCACTTGCACACCTCCAGCATGTTGTAGTGCATAAAGGTAGAGTTTAAAGCGAGAGCGGGCAAAGAGGCAGAAGGAGAGCACACTGTATAGGTTTAGTTTGTTTGTTTCTTTGTTTGTTGCTGTTATGTATCAGTAGCACATCAAAAGTCTTGTTCAATATCCACACATGGGTTACCTGAAGGAGAAAGCACAGAGTATGGTGAGTAGTAAAACTAAGGAGGGTGCTGTGAAAAGCACAGAGCATGGTGAGTATCAAAACCAAGGAGGGTCCTGTGAAAAGCTATTTGGTTTCAGAAAGGCCTTGCATTTGGCTTAATGCTTTGTTGTTGCCATCTTGAAGATCTTAATTATTTTGTCTTTGAATTTGTAACTTGTAGGTGAAGTTCAGTGAGACAATATAATACATGAGTGAGCAGTAGTGGTATGTGCCACATGTGTGTTCATTGCCATTACTTGCTGCATGGTCACATATAGCATTTCCAGTGTCCCATGAACTATATACAGAATTCCAGTGGTCCCATATCACATGAGAGTTTAGCAAGACTCAATGTTAGTAAAAAGTGTTTTGCACCTATGACTGAGTGAGGGCACTGGCAGCTCTGAGAAGCTGAGCTTTCCATTGGAAATGGAATTTGAGTCAAATGAAGAAAGGCAGTGGAGTTTTAAGAAGCATAAACAATCAAAGAACCCTATCATTTTCTTTCTTACTTATGTAACTTATCTGTATTAACCAACCACTTTTATTGAAAATGATGTCATAGAAAGGGAAAGATAGGATATCCCATATATCCTTTTCCTTTCAGCCCACCTTTATGAGTAAGCCAAAGATAGAGAATGTCAGTGGAATGAAAGCACAGCAAAATGTAAAATAAAAACAATTGAGTTGGTTTTATGCAGATTTCGACTGTAATGGTAAGAACGAAACACACACGCAAGTACTAGCTATGAACTGTGCAGTTTCAGTAATGTTGCACTAGTTAAGTGTGCTTATATTTGTATTTAAAACTGGCATTGCACAATATGAAGATGAATGGTAAACACTTGTTACAATTTTTTTTATTTGTATTTGCTTAAAAGGAGATTAAATAGTAAATCTGAAACAAAAAGGCTTTTCATTTTCATTTTGCATTTAGCCCTACAAATTAAATATCTAGTCTTAGATGGGGGACCATGTAATCCGATTTGGGACAGTAAGATTGATGATAATGTTTGCTACGAGCCACAAGGAAAAATGTTCCTTTGCCTTCTGAGAGTTTCTAGAAGAGACTCAACTTTTCTCTCCCTGAACATGTAATATAGGAATATTGATAATATTGAGAGCATATTAATGGTTAACCTTTGAATGAAGGTGATAGTATGAAGCAAATTGAAGGGCGGGAACCAAACCAGGCCCTTGATGACACTGTTGAATCTTTGAATAAAACCAATAAATATCAATTGAATGGAAGAGTAAATAAGTCAGTGAATCTTTATTTGAAACTGAGTAGGGTTTTCTGTCATTTGTTATCTCTTATACGTTCATTTATACAAGACTGAGATAAAAACAGAGATATATCAGATATAATTTTAAACTGGAACTAAAAATTGTTGAAAATGCTTTGAGGAGCTAAAATTATATAACATAATCGGCAACTGCCTTAAAATTGTTAAAAAAAAAAAAATCTTCAAGCCAGATAATAGAAATCAACAGTGTAAACAAACCCAACATGCTATCTGCAGATGCAAAGAAATAAAACGATGCAAGTTTAAAACAGTAAGGGAGAGGAAAACCGACACAGAGGAAAGAGAATAGAAACCTAATATATTTATGATATATTAATTCAAAAGAGACCAGAACACTTAGACTCTAACAATAATCTAAAATATTCTAAACAGAAGAAAAAAAATCTACATTTTTAAAACAATTTGCCAAATTATAGGAAGAGTTAGTAAAATAGATTCGTATCTGAAAAAAACTGGTGATATTTTATATCTCAAGAATAAAGAATTACATAGGCATCAAATCAGAGGAAAACATTATCTTTAATGGAAGCAAAATCCAACTAGACTCAGATTTTTTATCTTCAATAATAAATGCAAGAAAACAAGAGGAAAATTTATAGGCCATGGTCCAAGATTCTTATACCCAGTCAAATTGAGATTAGTATGTGAAGTCAACATAAACATATACTACTATGTACAGGACTCAGAAAACTTACTATCCATAGATTTTCTAAAAGAATTTTTAAAACTACAATTCAGCTAATCTGAAGATACTCAGTATCTCCCAAGGCCTCTGAGCACTAAGGCTACCCTTCCATTGAAAGCTCAAATAATTTATTGTTGGAGACCTCATCGAAATAGCTTGGAGGAAAAGACAATGCTCTCCTAAATATGCCTTAATATCTGAAGGTTCTATTTTATTACATTTTCCCTTTGAACTGTAACTCCTGTTTCTCTACACATCTCATGCCATCTCTATACTGTATCTATATGCTGCCCCAGATTTTTGCGGTTTGATTTCTTTATTTCCCAAGCTTGTGCCAAACAAGACTATTACTAGAATGTCATGATTAATAAAATGTAATAAGGATGTGGGAATATCATAAAGGAACAACAACACAAAAAGGAAAATCTACAATGCACATAGATATCACTTCTGAAATTCCATTGCCCAATTCCAACATAGGACTGGCGTCCCAGGCTTGGCCCTATGTTGCGGAGAATCTTCACATCACAGATATTGAACTAAAATCTCTTCTCCCTTTTCAAGTTTCAAGTCGCAGCCACTATCTCACTTCTCACTTGAATCCCGGAAACCAAAATATGAATTAGCAGTGGTTTCGATACCTGAGAAAACCTATTCTTTAGTATTTGTTTATTAGCTCCTCCGATCATAAAACAGTTTATAATTTATTTTTCAATCTTACCACTCAAAAGTAGCATTTTATCTCCACCTGCCCTCTTTTGGCCTAGCTACTGTCTCAATTAATTATTTTTCCCAGGCAGTAAAAACATTCTTACCAAGTAGGTATACATTTGATTTTAGACCTTTAAAAATCATCCCCCCTCCACACACACAACTTGCAGGTTTCTATTTAGACCTTTCAAAATCACACACACACACACACACACACACACACACACACTTGCAGGTTTCTAATGAGATTTCCTTTACTGAGCCCAATGTTACCAGTGGAAGTCTTTGCCAGAGCTCATGTTTAAAACACATCTGCTTCTATAGTCTTCAAAGAGTATATGTAACCTAAAAAAATCCCCAAGCCTAGTTGGAATCCAAGTCTGCTTTGATAATGTGATTCAGAGGTGATATTTTCTCTTTTCCCTAATAAACTATGAAAATAAAGGCTCTTGTTTTTGCCTAATATGATAAATTTCAGAAAACGTAAGGTATCACAGTTATTTTTGTCATTACAAATAATACTGGGATGAAGATATTTTATTATTTGCATTGATAATTACAGAATACAGTTTTAAGCTTGTGGTTATAGAACTGCTAGAAAAAAAGGATGCATACTTTTTGCTAGAGAAAAATAAAAGAAGCATGATCCTTATTGGCAAAATACAGAAGATATCAAGAAGCGTTATAAACAGAAAACCCAAGATAAGGTACTAAAATCAAACATATCAACTACAACAATGAAAAGACAAAGACTTTCATAGAGGGTAAAAATTTAAATCCAGTTCTGGGCCATCTATGTTTATTGTACTATTATTTGTTAAGAGCCATAAACAAACAAACAAACAAAAACAACAAAAAATGAAGGGAATAAATTGTATCAATATGAGAATGATGATCTAAATAAAAGTATCACGCTGCATCTATGTTATAAAATATGAAGCAGTTAAAAATAATTTGGTGTGTCATATACCCTGTGCATACACACATGAAATGCTCTTCGAGACATATTAAGTTAAAAAGTCAAATTACAAAACAATGTGCAAGGCATAATCCCATTTATCAAAAACAAAACTGTATATTTGATACATATGAAGATATACATAGGTGGACATATAGGCAGAGTTTTGAGATGATACATTTCATTCAGATCAGAGTGTTTATCTCTAAGGAAGAGACTAGAACAGCGTGGGATTCAATGGTGCTTTCATTGAATGTATATTGATCTTATGTTTTACAGTAGTAATTTATATATTATATTTAATAAATATGTAATTAACACAATTACATTTTTTCAAATATTACAAAATTTCAAATTTTTAAAATAAGAGCAACAATGCCTATTATTGCTGAAATTGGAAGGCTCATTATTTTAAAATGTTTTTTCTTTTCCCAATTAAGTTATAAATCTGTGTATTCCCAATCAACATAGTAACACTTTTTTTTGTGTTACATTTAGATTGTTTCTACTTTTTCGTAGTTAAAAATGCCTGTAAATTACTTTCATTGACACTTGACTCTTCAAGGACAACGTGGTATGAGTTTTTCTAACATGGAATCTGAAGCTTAATATTAATCAAGTAGGGAATCTTTCTTTGATGCTCAAGCAATAATTTCCTGCATGATTAAATGGAGGAGGTGATTTTTTTTTTTCAAACTTACCTATTGTTAGAGATGGAGCTTTCCTCGGGTATGCCAGGGGGCATCTTTACCTCTATGGTACAAATTCTGTGCCTTTCACCAGTAGGTGGTTTATTTTGTTTTTAATTTCATCTTTATTGTCTTGAACAATTAAGAATGTGTATTCTTTCTACATCATTTAAAAATCTTTTGTTTTTATTTAGAGGCAAAATAATAGATTTTTAGCCCCTTTAGTGTTTTTTTTTAATGTAATGCAATAAAGTATGGTTCTCCCACTCAGTACTTCTAAGAAATATAGGCAACATATTTGAATAGAAACAGACTTGGGGAAGAAGCAGTAGCTCCTACTTTTTTTATTAAGCAAGGGGTAGAATGGCCATCTGACTGATGAACTGGAAAGAATTAGCCATTCGCTGAGCCACCATATCCAGGGAATGTTCCTCTCCATTATGCAAAGATATGGACAAGGATGTGAAGCAGCCATGTCTCTCATACATTGCTGGCAGGAAGGTAAGATAGTATAGCTACTCTGGAAAAGTGGCAAATTCTTAGAAAGTTAAACAATTCTTTCTATAAGACTCAGTGATCACACTCTTGGGTATTTATCTTAGAGAAGTAAAACTCAGGGCCACACAAAAACCTGTTTACAAATGTTCATAGAAATGTTATTTGTAATAGGAAAAAATGAAAAGAGTCCAAATATCCCTCAATGGGTAAATGGATAACCAAATGGTGGTATATCTATACAATGAAATGCCATTTAGCAAAAAAAAGGAACAAATTATTATGCACACAAAACCTTTGGTGGGTCTCAAGGGCATTATACTAAGTGAAAAAAATCTTTTACATTCTCTCTACAATAATTATAAATGTGATAAATACACACATAAAGACACATGCAAAACGTATGTTTATTGCAGCATTGTTTACAATAGCAAAGACATGGAACGAACTCAAATGCCCATCAATGATAGACTGGATAAAGAAAATGTGGCACATATACACCGTGGAATACAATGCAGCCATAAAAACGAATGAGTTCATGTCCCTTCGTTACAGGGACATGGATGAAGCTGAAAACAACCATTATCAGCAAACTAAGACAGGAACAGAAAACCAAACACCACATGCTCTCACTCATAAGTGGGAGTTGAACAATGAGAACACATGGACACAGTGAGGGGAACATCACACATGGGGGCCTGTCAGGGGGTAGGGGGAAGGGGGAGGGACAGCATTAGGACAAATACCTAACACATGTGCAGCTTAAAACCTAGATGGTGGGTTGTTAGGAGCAGAAAACCACCATGGCACGTGTATACCTATGTAACAAACCTGCCCATTCAGCACATGTATCCCAGAATGTGAAGTAAAAGAATAAAACAAGGGTCAGGCATGGTGACTCACGCCTGTTATCCCAGCACGTTGGGATGCCGAGGCGAGTGGATCACGAGGTCAGGAGATTGAGACCATCCTGGCTAACACAGTGAAACCCCTTCTCTACTAAAAACACACAAAACAGCCGGACGCGGTGGCGGGCGCCTGTAGTCCCAGCTACCCGGGAGGCGGAGCTTGCAGTGAGCCGAGATCGCGCCAGGACACTTCAGCCTGGGTGACAGAGCGAGACTCTGTTTCAAAAAAAAAAAAAAAAAAAAAAAAAAAAGATCATTTCCAATGTTTTCCCAGGCAGTAGATCACACAGAACTAACTACATCGACTGATTCCACTCCAGCTATTATAATTCAGGAGGTATGGGGTTGAGACTGGAGATCTGATTTTTTCTCTTTTTCTCTAATGATGTTCCAACTATCCATCTCTCTATTGAAATCAGTACAAATACAATCAATAGGAATGATCAATCAGTACTGATTTGATCATCTCACAGCCTGGATATTTTTTCTCTCTTGTCTTTGTTTACCTTGTGTGGTATTATTTCTCATCACTTGGAAAATTTTTAGTTATTAATTCTTTTAGGAAGCTTCTCTGATCATGCTTTCTTTTATGGGTACTTTGTCTCTATTCACACAGTAACCTAATATTTCCATAATTATCATAGTATATTACATTTTTCAGTTTACAAGTGTATTTTCTCCACTAAATTGTAAATTTTATAAAGGAAGATATAATGCTATTTGAGTTCACTAATGTATTCCCAGGGCTTTGCATGATATCCGATATAACTATTTAATCATTATTTGTTAAACAAATGGATGATTTACCTAACCCACTTCACTACTCTCATTTCTCAACTGAGAAATGCAGTTGTAAAGTAATCAAAAGATATTAAAAATAGACTGGGCTATGAGAAGACAAGTAAAATTTCTTCATTGCATCAACTTTGAAATGTTTAACATGTGCATTCTTTCTTTAACCCTTCCTACAATGTCCCAATAAGAAAGAAAATACCAGAGTCCTCATCTTAGCAATTAAAATAACTGAAATTTCCTGAGGTTGAATGATATATCTTCATTCATGTTGCCATAGTAAGAACTTGGAAAGTTGAAAGGCTGACTATCATGGAAGTAAAAAATGGCTATCTTACATGGTAACTGATGCTGGATGTTGTCTGAAGGCTCAGCTGGACTATTAACTAGAGTATCTACATGGATCTCTCTTTACAGTATTTCATGTTGCTCCTATGTACTTTTAAAAAATGAAAAGACATGAAGTCTTTGCCCATTCCTTTGTCTTGAATGGCACTGTCTAGGTTTTATTCTACAGTGTTTATGGTTTTAGATCTCACATTTAAGTCTTTAATCCATCTTGAGTTAATTTTTTATAAGGTGTAAGGAAGAGGGTCCAGTTTCAATTTTCTGCATATGGCTAGCCAGTTTTCCCAACACCATTTGTTAAATAGGGAATCTTTTCCCCATTGTCTGTTTTGTCAGGTTTGTCAAAGATACAATGATTGTAGATTGGTGGTATTATTTCTGAGGCCTCTTTTCTGTCTCATTGGTCTATATATCTGTTTTGGTGCCCAGTACCATACTGTTTTGGTTACTGTAGCCTTGTCATATAGTTTGAAGTGAGGAAACATGATGCCTTCAGCGTTGTTATTTTTGCTTAGGATTGTCTTGGCTATATTGGTTCTTTTTTGTTCCATATGAAATTTGAAGTTGTTTTTTCTAATTCTGTGAAGAAAGTCAATGGTAGCTTGATGGGAATAGCATTGAGTCTATAAAAAACTTTGGGCAGTATTTTCACAGTATTGATTCCTCCCAGCCATGAGCACAGACATTTGTTTGTGTCCTCTCTTATTTCCTTGAGCAGTGGTTTGTAGTTCTCTTTGAAGAGGTCCTTCATATCCCTTGTAAGTTGGATTCCTAGGTATTTTATTCTCTTTGTAGCAATTGTGAATAGGGGTTCACTTGTGATTTGGCACTCTATTATTGGTGTATATAAATGCTTGTAATTTTTGCACATTGATTTTGTATCCTGAGATATTGCTGAAGTTCTTGTCAGTTTAAGGAGATTTTGGACTGAGAGAATGGGGTGTCTAAATATACAATCATGTCATCTGCAAACAGAGGCAATTTGACTTCCTCTCATCCTGTTTGACTTCCTCTCTTCCAATTTGAATACTCTTTATTTCTTTCTCTTGCCTGATTGTCCTGGCCAGAACTTCTAATACTATGTTGAATAGGAGTGGTGAGAGAGGGCATCCTTGTCTTGTGCTGGTTTTCAAAGGGAATGCTTTCCTGTTTTTGCCCATTCAGTATGATACTGGCTGTGGGTTTGTCATAAATAGCTCTTATTATTTTGAGATACACTTCATCAATATCTAGTTTATTGAGAGTTTTTAGCATGAAGAGGTGTTGGATTTTCTCAAAGGCTTTTTCTGCATCTATTGAGATAATCACATGGTTTTTGTCATTGGTTCTGTTTATGTGGTGGATTACATTTATTGATTCGCATATGTTGAAGCAGCCTTGCATCCCAGGGATGAAGCTGACTTGATCGTGGTGGAGAAACTTTTTAACATGCTGCTGGATTTGGTTTGCGAGTATTTTATTAAGGATTTCACATTGATGTTCATCAGGGATATTGGCCTGAAATTTTCTTTTTTGTGTGTGTCTCTGCCAGGTTTTGGTATCAGGATGATGCTGGCCTCATAAAATGAATTAGGGAGGAGTCGCTGTTTTTCTATTGTTTGGAATAGCTTCAGAAGGAATGCTACCAGCTCCTTTTTGTACCTCGGGTAGAATTTGGCTGTGAATCCTTCTGGTCCTGGGCTTCTTTTGGTTGGTAGGCTATTAATTACTGCCTCAATTTCAGAACTTGTTGTTGGTCTATTCAGGGATTTGACTTCTTCCTGGTTTAGTCTTGGGCGGGTGTGTGTGTCCAGGAATTTATCCATTTCTTCTAGATTTTCTAGTTTATTTGCATAGTGGTGTTTATAGTGTTCTTTCATGATAGTTTGTATTTCTTGGGATCTACAATGATATTCCCAAAACTTCATGACTAAAACACCAAAAGCAACGGCAACAAAAACTGAAATTGACAAATCGGATCTAATTAAACTAAAGAGTTTCTGCACGGTAAAAGATTCTAATATCAGAGTGAACAGGCAACCTACAGAATGGGAGAAAATTTTTGTAATCTATCCATCTGACAAAGAGCTAATATCCAGAATCTACAAGGAATTTAAACAAATTTACAAGAAAAAAACAACCCCATCAAAATGGGGCAAAGGATATGAACAGACACTTTTCAAAAGAAGACATCTATGCAGCCAACAAACATATGAAAAAAAAGCTCATCATCACTGGTCATTAGAGAAATGCAAACCAAAACCACAATGAGGTACCATCTCACGTCAGTTAGAATGGTAATCATTAAAAACCCAGGATACAACAGACGCTGGAGAGGATGTGGAGAAATAGGAATGCTTTTACACTGTTGGTAGAAGTGTAAATTAGCTCAACAATTATGGAAAATAGTGTGGTGATTCCTCAAGGAACTAGAACCAGAAATACTATTTAACCCAGCAATCCCATTACTGGACATATTCCCAAAGGATTATAAATCGGATATAAAGACACAAGCACATGTATGTTTATTGCAGCACTATTCACAAGAGCAAAGACTTGGAACTAACCCAAATGCCCATCAGTGATAGACTGGATAAGAAAATGTGGGACATATACACTGTGGAATACTAGGCAGCCATAAAAAGGATAAATTCATGTCCTTTGCAGGAACATGGATGAAGCTGGAAACCATCATTCTCAGCAAACTAAGACAGGAACAGAAAACCAAACACCGCATGTTCTCACCCATAAGTGGGAGCTGAACAATGAGAACACATGGACACAGGGTGGGGACATCACACACCGGAGCCTGCTGGGGGGTAGGGTGCTAGAGTAGGGATAGTATTAGAGAAATACCTAATGTAGATCATGGGTGATGGGTGCAGCAAACCACCGTGGGACCTGTATACCTATGTAACAAACCTGCACCTTCTGCACATGTGTCCCAAAGCTTGAAGTATAATTTAAAAAATAAAAGGACAGCCTGCTTTTATTCTAAGAACTTTATCAGTGCATAGAATCATGTACTAAAAAGAAAAGTCATCTGACTCCGTGTATTCTAGACAGAAGTGTTGCAATTTATATTGCTACCAACAAATTACCCAAAATTAGCAGCTTAAAACAATGATTTCATTTTGCTTTCAATTTTATCTTAAATTCAGGAAAAACTCAGCTAGATAGTGCTTGCTTAGATTCTTGCATGCTGTTGAAGCCAAATGTTGGTTGGAACTTCAGTCATCTGAAAGGCTGAACTGGCCTGGAAATAAAAAATGGCGAACTCACATGACAGTTAACACTGGCTGTCAGCTGGAAGATCAGCTGGACTGTCAACAGGAAGATCTACCTGCTGCTTTCCAGTATGGCAATCTCAGAGTAACTGAAATTCCAACAGGGTGGCTCAGGGCTCTAAGCACAATTGCTCTAGGAACCTAGGTGAAAGCTGTATCACCTTTTCTAATCTAGCCTTGAAAGTCAAGAAACATCATTTCTGTTACAATCTTTTAGGTATGAGCTAATTTAGCTATAATGGAAGGGGACATAGATTCCACCTTTTGATGAGAAAAGTGCCAAGATCACCTTGTAGGAAAGCATGTATCATAGGAGGTATTTTTAGTCACTTTGGAAAACATGACCTACCACAGACCATCATCTGGCCTCATCAAGTCACATATTTCCCACATGTCATATGTGAATGAAGGCAATTTTTACTTCTTTTCCCATCTGGATGTCTTTTATATATTTTCTTAGGCTGAACTGGCTAGAGTGAAGAGTACAGTGTTGAATAGAGGTAATGAGAGTGATACACTGGCCTTGTTCCTAATTTAGGGGAAGAGTAGTCATTCATTCACCATGTATAATGGATGTCCACTATGAGGTGGAAGGCGTTTCTTTCTATTCCTAGTTTGCTGAAAAATTTGTTGCTGTTTTTAAAATCAGAAATGGATGTTGATTTTGTCAAATGCTTTTTCTGATTCTCTTAAGATTATCATATAGTTTTGCTTTTTTACTATTTAATGTAGTTAACTGCATTAATTGATTTTCAAGTCACTTATATTCCTCAGATAAACCCCATTTGGTAACTTGTTATCTCTTATGTATCCTGTTGGATTCCATTTGCTAAGATTTTAAATATTTAATGTCTATGTTCATGAAGGACATGGAAATGTAGCTTTCTTTCTTGTGATAAATTTCTTCATTTTTGATATTAGTGTAATGTCGGCATGTAGAATTAGGTTGGAAGTATTTATTTCTCTTATTTTCCAGAAGCATTTGTATAGAATGGGTATTATTTCTTCCTTCCTTGGCAGAACCCAAAAGTAAAGCCATTTGTGCCTGGCTTCTATTTTATTTATTTTGAAGGTATGGATCCATAAGATTAATTTTTAAAGATAGATATAGGGCTATTTGGGTTACATATTTCTTCTCGAAGAAACTCTGTTAGTGTGTCTTTAAGGCAATCTGTTCATTCCATACAAGTTTGTAAAATTTATTGGCATAAAGTTTTGCTAATAATATCCTCTTATTATTCTTTTAATATCTACAGTTATATATGTTACCTTTCTCATTCTTGATATTGGTAATTTGTGGCTTTTGTCTTTCTTCCTGATTGGTTATTTTTCATGATATTGAGAGGTTTATAATTTTATTGATCACCTCAATAAAGCAACATTAGATCTCATTGATTTTTCATTGTCTTTTCTGTTTTCTATTTCCTTTACTTCATCTCTTATTTTTTAAAATTTTCTTTCTTCTGCTTATTTGGAGTTTAATTTCCTCTTCTTTTTCTAATTTCAAAAAGTGAAATTTAGGTAATTGGCTTTAGACAATTATTTTCTTCTGAGTACTGCTTTAACTGCATCCCACCAATTCTGATATGTGGTTTTCATTTTCATTTTGTTCAAAATATCTTCCAGCTTTTGCTTTGACAAATGGGTTATTTAGAAGTGTTTTATATAGTTTCCAAATATTTAGGAATTTTCTAAATATCTGTCCCTTATTGATTTCTAATTTCATAACATTATGGTCACAGAACATACTTTGAATAATTTGACTCCTCTTAAATGTATTGAGACCTAATTCATGACCTACAATATGAACAATCTTAGTAAATGCTCTATATGTACTTGAAAAATTCTTCTATTGTTAGGTGTAGTATTTTATAAACACCAGTTAGTTCTGGTTAGTTGACAGTATTGTTCAAGCATTCTTTATACTTGATTTCCGTCTACTTCTTACAGCAATTGAGAGAGTTGTTAAATTCCTGATTGTAATTGTGAATTTGTCGATTTCATTTTGAATTCTATTAGATATGACTTCATGCATTTCAAAACTCAGTTGCTAGGTACAGAGACTATAGATTGTTATCTCAAAAATTAATCATTTTACCATTATGAAATTACTATTTTGCCCATATTCCATATTCTGACATTTGTCTTGACTAATACTAATATAGCCACTTCAGCTTTACTTTGTTTAGTAGTAATATAGCATATATTTCCTGCATTTCCTTTTTTTTTTTTTTTTTGATATTTGTGTCTTTATATTTAGAGTGAGTTTTTGGATGGGTGCAGTGACTCATGCTTAAAATCCCAGCACTTCGGGAGGCAAAGGCAGGCGGATCACTTAAGCGTAGGCGTCTGAGACCAGTCGGGCCAACAGAGTGAAAACCCACCTCTAGTAAAAATACAAAAATTAGCCGGGTGTGATGGTGCACGCCTTTAGTCCCAGCACTCAGGAGGCTAAGGCAGGAGAGTTGCTTGAACCTGGGAGGTGGAGATTGCAGTGAGCTGAGATCGCATCACTGCACTCAAGCCTGGGTGACACGGCAAGACTGTCTCAATAAATAAATAAATGAATAAATAATAGTTTTTTGTAAGTAACTGGTGGTCTGATCTTGTTTTTCAATCCATTCTGACATTTTTTTCTTTTTATTTAGTAAGTTTAAACTATAGATTTACTGTTCTTAATGATCTTCTTCGTTTAAATTTGCCTTCTTACCAAGTATATTCTTTTTGTTCTCCCTCCTCTTTGTTTTCTTTTGGTTTAAAAATTATGGTATTGTTCCATTTTATTTACTTAATTTGCTTATTAGCTACAACCCATTGCTTCAGTTTTAAGTGGTGGCTTTGGTGTTTATAACATTTTATAAAAGGGTAGAATATTAGCTGGGCTTTCAAGGGTGAACAAGATTCTGATGGCTAGACAGAATATAGATATTGATTCCTCAAAGGAATTTTGTGAAAAAAAAATAAAACATTTTGTATGTAGAACAATTTGAGAGCTAGAACATCTTTACATGGTAGTGGTGAGAAATTCAACTAGAAAAGGTGAGCACTTGATCTGAGAGCATAGTTTAAAATAAACTAAGAAGGATATTTTACACGTTAACATACAGCCAGTGGAGAATCATGGAAAATAAAATGGTTGAAAGAGAACTTTCTGAAGTCTAGTTTGATACCTATTACCTATTGGACTAGAGTAGAAAAAGAATAGAAGCAGAAAAATACCTTAGAATTTGAGGATTATTAAAGACCTCAAAAACTATAGTTTAAGATTTTTCATTTAAGGATGAAGAAATTGAAGTCAAGAGAAGTCACAGAGCTTGTGTGATGCGGCTTCAGTAAAACCCAGGTCTCCTGCCTTCTAAGCTAGTGTTTCATCTGTAGTTCTGTTTTATTGTTAAAAGGCTACTGTGTCAGGCTAAGCAGGAAGTGATAAGACTCTAAAGGAGGAGATAAACATTGGCCTGAAGAAAATAAACCTAAGTGTCAGAGTGCAGAATAGCAGTGGCCTTAAGGCAGATATTATTTATATAAGATAGTCACAGAAGGCCTCGCTTAGGTGATATACTTCAACAGAATTATGATGTTAGTGACAGGTGTCATGTGGAATCTAGAGGAAGAAAGTTCAAAGCAGGATATGCAGCAGTTCCAAATCCCTGAGACAGAAATGTGCATGAGGGCTGTGATGCCTTAGCTTGTAAGGAAAGGTAACATGGTACAAGATGAGGTCCGTAGGCAGAGGCCAGGTCATGCGGAATCTCCTGGGGCTTTGCAAGCCGCATGAAGGAGCTTGCAGTTTAAGTATAATGCAAAGTAACTGGAAGGCTTTGCTCAGGATTGTGACATGAAAGATGCACGTTTTACAAAGCTCACTTTTACTATCTATGGAGAACTCACTATGGAGAGACCAAGGCTGGAAATATCAATAGTCTTTAAGATACTGCAATAACACAGCAGAAATGATCAGAAACTTGGGCAGCAGGAAGTGGTTCCAGATATATTTTGCAATTAGCACAACTGGGTGAGTGTATGTATGCCGTTTACTGGCATAAGCATGGTATGGATGGGAAGAAAGAATTCTGTATGGTCATGATAATTTTGAGAGGACTATCCTTGATCTGAAACCCTTGAGACAATATGTGAATAGGAATCAGATTTTTTCAGAATTTAGGATGGTAATATTATTCATGTAATTCATATCACATACCATCCATAACAGAGTCTGGGACACTATGTCTTAATCCCTTCATCAAGCACATTAAAATCTGCCGCAGAAATACTCATCCTTAAATGGGATGAATTAAGATAATAAATAGCTCAAATCAGTTCAAGTCAGATTCTAACTTAAAAGAAGTTCAGGGAAAAGCTTTTTGGATTTCAGAATTACAAATAAGGGTTGTAAATTCATATTTAAACCTGTAAGAGTTTTTTTGTGTAGCGGGAAAATAATATGTGTAAAGTGTTTCTCAACGTTTCAAAAGCATAGCACGCTAAAGGAAAAATGATTGTTTTGTTGATCCTCTCCTCCCTTTGGGTGAATCTGGACAGACTATAACCCATTGGAGGCACACTGTTTAAAAAGTTCTAATAAAGAGAAACAGGTGGGCATGATGGCTCACACCTGTAATCCCAGCACTTTAGGAATCCACAGCAGGAGTATTGCTTGAGCCCAGGAATTCGAGACTGCAGTGAGCTATGAGTGCCTCACTGCACTTCAGCCTAGGTGACACAGCAAGACCATGTCCCCAATGAAATGAGAGAGAGAGAGAGAGAGAGAGAGAGAGCGTGCGACTGCAAGAATTTCATCATAAATTATTAGTGGAAGACTGTTGGTACCATATCCTGAAATAATTGGAATCTGAAGGCAGGGTTGTTGAAGAGAGGTAATAGAAACTGTTGTGTCTTTCGTTTTGACTTCTGTAGTAGTTAACAATTTATTTTCTGCGCAAAGAGCCAGATAACAAATATTTAAGGGATGCAGGCCATACAGACTGCAGCAACTACTCAACTTTGCTACAGCAGGGCAAAAGCAGCCATAGACAATACCTAAGGGAATGATCATGGCTGATTTCCAATAAAATTTTGTGGGCACAGATTTGAATATTCTAAAATTTTCACATGCAACAAAATATTAATCTTTTTTTGATTTTTTTTTAGATACTTAAGATGTCTAACTCATTCTTAGCTCAAGGCCATGCAAAAACAAGTGGTGGGTCAGATTTGGCTCATGTCAGATTTGGCTTCAGTATGTTTGCTGACTCCTGCACTGGAATGGCAAGTTAATCCCTTCATAAAAGAATGTCCACACTCTGAGGAATGGAGGTAGTATCAGAATCAGAGGCAGAAAGATTATGAAGAAAAAAGAAAACAGAAAGACCTGAAGTCAAGTACAAGAATTCTTTGCAGATATATATTGTTCTCCCTACAAAACAGTAACTCAGGACATTAAAATGAGGTTTCTGTAGAACCATACCTTTCTATTGCTTCCTAGACATCTCGACCTCTGCTCTGAGAAACACTTTGTCATGAGCTCCAGGAATCTGCCAACTTACCCTGTGTGATTTGAAGACTAAATATTATAGTTAGCTTCATATTTCCTTTCAGCAACCTCTTAGCTATCAAAATCAACTAGAGATAGTTCTAAAAGCTGTTAAGTCTTAGCTTTCAAAGTTTGAAAGGATCTTTTTATTTTTCACAGAACCTAGACCTTCAGCATCCTGATATTTTAAAGTCAGATATTAAAGTAGAATTTTCTTTTAATTTTAATTAACATGCTTCTCTTTATATAATCCCTCAATTCTCTTATAGTCTTTATTCCCCTGCTACTTTTTGGAAAGGAAATCTAAAGGAGAAAAAAAAAATTATTTGAAGAAAAAAGATTTGGAGTGTTGTATCTAGCAGGTGGTAGAGAGTAAAGAGACCAAAATTACCAGAGTCTTCTCTTTCTATCTTTGCCCCCCCCCCCGCCCCCCAACCACATTGTCTTACGGGAAAGTCTAACACATTATATTGAAGATGAAATGCTTTGACCTTTAGGTATAATGGAGCAATGTATTTAGATTTTTCAAATTAACAGCTATGCTTATGACCCTAGAGGGTTTTTAAACACTATTAAGTCAATTTTTTCGAAATACTATACAAGTATTTAAAATTTGGTGTGTGCTGTGTGATATTTCTGGTTCTCTTTCACACTTAAAATTCTCATTGAGAATAAAACAGTTTTCTGCATTAAACTGTAACATGATTTGGCATTTATATATCCTGTAGGAGAGAGTGAAACACTACCTGTTTTAAATTGTGATTTCTAGGAGGGTTTCTGGATTTAGTAAAACCTCAGATATCAATAAATAAATAAATAAATAAATAAATAAATAAATAAGGATTTTGAAATTGCTTTGCCAAGGCTAAGATTCATATGTCTATTTTTACTCAACACCAAATTAAGGTACCATTTCTAATCCAAGAACTTCTCTCTGCTGTCTTCCATCACGCTGACATTTTCCACAGGCATTTCTCATGTTTTTTAATTCTTGTTTTCCTTAATATGATAAGGAAATTTCATTTGCAAAGAAAGTATTTAAAGTGCTAAAGGATGTTTAATTTTTGCTATCCTGCAAGTTATCAAAGGTGCATTGATTATTTTCAAAGCTTTGTTTTAGTTGTCACCTTTGATTAAGAATATAATAATGTAAATGACGAGTTGATGAGTGCAGCAAACCAACATGGCACATGTATACCTATGTAACAAACCTGCGCGTTGTACACATGTACCCTAGAACTTAAAGTATAATAATAAAAAAATATATAAATAATCTAAATAAAACCTCAAGAAAGAAAATTTAGATAATATTTGTGTTATTGCAGAATGAAGCAGAGCTCTGCATACAACATAAAATAGAACTTTCCAGCACTGTAAGAGATTTTCATTGCCCTTCCTATGCAGTTGGACAAAGAATAGTTTAGTCAAAAGGTTTACTTTTCCCATGGCTACAGTATCGTGAGGGATCGTATAATTTCTCTAAGTGGTAAGTTTAATTATTTCATGATATTTTATACATGCTAATTCAACTCCAAATTAAAGTAACTCATCCCATTGTGTATTCAACCACATGAGGTCAAATTATATCTTTCATGATTATTTTGCAGGCATAGGTTTTGCTTTCAAAGATAATTTACTTAGTTTCAAAACATAAAACAATCTTCTACGTACATGATTACTATGAAAACAAGGTTTTAAAGTATTTGATTTCAGAAGTTCATAAGTAGGCAAAAAGGATTTATTTTTGCTTTATATTTGTTTTGTTCTTCTCCAAATTAAGCCAAAAACATTTTCTGATATTTCAATAAATGTCATTTCTGATATTTCATATATTCCAGTAACATCTGTGGCCCACCAATCTTTACTCTACTTTTTTCATTAAACAAAAGCAAGAGGAATTCTTACTTTATGCGTAACATATACTTTACCCTGTGAAAAATCTCAACTGAAGGATGATGCTAAAGCTAATAGCTTTGAAAGTTTAGGAGAAAATGATTAGAAATTGATATGAGCAAAACTAACAATATGCAGCTAATAAATTAGGATAAAATAACCAGACATATCCATGCTTTTTCTGCAGAACATAATCTCCTAACATTTGCAAAAACACCCAAGCACTTTGCAAAAACACCCAAGCCTTATTCTGGGATTACATGACATGCCTGCGTTTTACCACTAGTTTGTAAAGGGCTGTTGGTTCTATCATTTTTCCAGTATGATTAATTTTTTTTAAGTCTTGATAACCGGTCTATTATTTCTACATATCCCACCATAACCCTAAAATGAAACATAGAGGTAAAGGTTACAAAAATATTTTATCTGCCACACCATGAAATCTGTCCTACTTGCAAGTGAAAAGTCTCCTGTAGAACCCTTTCTTGCCATCAAGAATCCAAATTAGCAACAGCTTGCAATGATAATCAGTTCATTTCAGTGTACTCAAAATGGGCTCATTATTATTAATTTTTGCCAACTCCCAAGCAATTCATGAACCATTTTTAGATTTTCAAAAAGCAGTTCATGAATCAGACAAAAAAAATTTAAAAGGAACCCATCCCACAATGAGATGATGACTCAGAGTCCTTTGCTGTAGCTGTGTCAACTGCCGAGCATCTGAAATCTGATGAGGATGGGGTTGATGGAGAAAAGGCCATGATGAGCATGAAACAATGTGTTGAATTTACATGTTAAAACTTCTTGTTGGTTTTGGCAATTTTGCTGAAGATTATTGAGAAATCCATAACATCTGGATGTGGGGGAGAAGCTCCACTAAAATGATGAAGTTTATATTGGTCGACAAGACTATAAATGGAAAAGAAAGTAGTTTCTTAACACAGCTGTTTCCAATTTTGTTAACATTTTAGTCCAAATTCATTTGGAAAAAAAAAAAAAAAGAAATAACATAAAACTCTTATATTTGAGATATACTCTACAAGTCTGACTTGATGTACACATGCTGAAGACATTCTTGACTCAAACTAACATATCTAGAGAATGGACAAATGAGCCCTTAGTCCTAAGTCTAGGCCCTATCTGTCTTGGAAATGCATACTAGTGTAAGGCATTTAGCCATGGAATCTGAATTTCAAAGTCAAGTAATCCTTTTAGGTTAATTTGTTTTTAAGTGAAATAAAACCATCAGACTCCTGGCACTGTCTTATGTTGGAGTACATGTCATATCTCTCATGCCTTAGGAAATGATTTAATTTAATGGGTAGTTCATTGATTCAACCTAATAGGAACTAAATTCTCTTTGTTCTTTCCACTGACTTGTTGACTTTATATTCATCTGTTCTTTCTGTGTTTTATTTTCTCCTTCTGTAAGGTGGGCAATATGCAATAAGACTAAGCAAATATATGCAAGCATGTTTTCTTGCGCTCTTGAAGGAACACTGAATAAATCAGATACATTAATATACCTATATTTGTGCATATACATACACATACACACATACAGATATATGTATGTATTCATTTTCCATCAATGTCATGTTGGCTTCAAATTTCTCATTTTTCTGTTATTAGTCTTCTGATAGCTTTTAAAAAAATATTTTACCAGGAAAACTGGCAAACAGTTGAAAATTCCCTATTCTATTTTTTTGCCTCCTCTTTCCTTCTTTTCCTTTCCTTTTACTTTTCCTCTGTTGCAGCTCTCAAGTTTTTTCTGTTTTCCTGCACAAAAGCAAAAGTGAAATAAGAACCTCAGAGATAATAGGCTCCACTCTCGTTTTCCTTTTATGGATCTCTGAAGTCATTATGCAGCTGAGTAAAATGGGAACAGCATCTTTGTAAAATGTTCTGTTAGCTTCTTGATGCTTTTTGGCTAGAGATGACTCTTAAATATTGATGACAACTACACGTTACTTTCTATGCTTTTATTTTCAGAATTCAAGATTTGGTAAAGGCATGAGCATACCGATATCAGATAGATTTGTTAGTTCTCTTTGACATAAGTCAAGTCTGGGACAGCAAGATGTTTTAAAGATCATCAACAATATGATCAATACAGATTGCCAAAATCAATTCTGAGTCTGACTCTGCCTGCTGTGAGCAGTTGTCATAATGTTCTTTGAGAAAATTGGCAAGAAATGATGAGGATTCTGTCAACAGACATCCATCAATAGAAAAGAATCCCCCTGCAGACATATTACACTCCTTTTGCCTTTTCTTTGCAAGTAAGTCATAAATAAGGAAATCCTGGTGAAACCTTTGTGATTAACTGACTTAATATAATATCTTAACTAAGATATTTCTTGGTTTTGAATAAAGATATTAAATGAAAATGTGCATTTCTCAATTTATAAGGTACCTCAGACTTCAGAAGTAGTACCAGGTACCCACCACATGAAATTTGTTCAACACCTTCAGAAGTGATTCTCAAACTTGGTGGTCTTTTTTCCATAGTTACAAAATTTCATACTTAGAGAGCTTATCAATGGGCTTTGGTGAGGGTCATTTTTTATTTCACAGGTTTACCACATTGAGGAAGATGGATATTTGTTTGACTATAGCATTTTTGGCTTTACAGTTTTCCACCTAGGACCCAAAGATGCTGAGAATTCATGGATTCTATGGATGATTTTCATGACATCTATGAAATTTTAAAAATTGAATAAAATATTTCTGTATGTGTACACGTTTATGTTGTTGATGGGGACAGAAATTCTAACAATTGTCTGATTTACCAAGAAATCTATGAAAATTGTATTCTGTTTTTTTTTTTTTTTAAAGGAACAATGGAGGAAGGAAAGAAGGAAAATTTGACCTCAAAATAATTTGTAAAAACTGGTTAACTTAACCCTACCTAGATACTCACTTATTTAAAAAGTAAATACTTATTAAGTGCCTATGATGTGCCATCAATGAAGTATAACAGTAACAAAAAAAGCACTACCCTTTAAAATCTTAAATTCAAGTGACAGGAGAAAGGTAATAAAGCATGTTAAGTGTTAGCTGATACAGACCTAACTCATACCCCTCCAATAACTTTATTCATTTTACAATTATGGTCTTACAAAACAGTTTTATAAACTTGCTATCCACAAAAAGACCTTTCAATTTTGCAAATATCTTCTAATATCCTGTAACATTTCTATAATCATAGGATCAATGCCTTGTTTTAAAGCATGACCCCTTATCCTGGGTACTGCTGACATTAGAACCAGACAATTCTTTGTTATTAGCAGTTGTCCTGGGCATTTGTTTAGCAGCACCTCTGGCCTCTACCCACTAGATGACAGTAGTGCCTACCCCAACCCAAGTTGTGACAACTAAATATGTCTCCAGAAATCGCCAAATGTCTCCTGAGATACAAAATTCTCCCAGTTGAGAAGCACTAAAGGCTGCATCTGTTAGTAGTTCAATGGTAAGGTGGGTGGTGATGAATCCATGTTTTTATTGTCATAAAGCAGAAATTCACATTGTCCCAAAGATAATTGAATCTTGAGATAGTCAAATTTGAAATTCACCAGTCTACAAATTATCTGCTGAAGAACCATAACTTGTCCTTGAAGGGAGTTTTTGACTCTTCTTTTTCTTCTCTCTTTTCCCTTTTATTTCCTGTTTGCTCATTTATATATATATATTTTTTTAACTTCACATCTAGGCTAATAGAGAGGGCCAATTCATAGACATTCTCTTACACAAATGTTGGTTTGAAATAATAAAATCTAGCTGTGAAAAATGTAACTAATATTGGAGATATTTACCTAAAGGAAAGATGTGTAAGCAGAATCTAGAAATGCAAGAATAGTAGCTAAAAAAATAAAACTTAAAGAACTGAAGATGGATATAGATTTGTTGATATTTTTAATTCGTTGAAAATCAAAATTCATAGTTATATCAGAAATTCTGAATTTGGAGTATTGGCCTCTTTTTACTCTGTTACTCTTATCCCTACAATGGTAACACCTCAAGCTCAGTTCCATTTAAAAGAGATGGAACATTAAAATAAGCAGAGGAAAATGAAGAGAGTCAATTTAATTAGGAAGTTTAAAGGCAAGAAACAAAAAGGAAGGAAGGTAACAGTACAGAAGATGAGAAAAAGAGAACGCAAAATGGAATTAAAGTAGGTGAGAAGATTTCTGAAATATATGGCATATGTTTATTTTGATGCTTTTATCCTGGGTTTGCGTTCTCTATTAATCACACTTACCACTCTTTAGTTTCTCCTTCAGTTCTGCTGCCTACCTAACCTCTGAATGTATCGTAGAGTTCTTGTGCAAGTTTCATATTTGTTATCTTACTTATGTTCATAGCAATTTCCTGCTCAAGTCGATTTTTCCATTTGTAGCTGGGTATTATGGGGCAGGGGATGAAACAAATAAGCAAATAATTCTCCGAGATTCCCTGATGCTGTCTCCTATGTCTGGGTCTTCCATACAGAAGCCACGCTATGGGGAAGGTAAAGGAACATAAAGTCTGAGGTGAAAATTTTGTTCTAATACTTCTCTCTGTTTTAATTAATCTTCTAAATAACCTAATTTAAAGTCTCAAAGAACTCTGGAGTTGGAATCAGAATGCTTAGTCCTTAAATTCTATTTCTTGGAATCTACACTAAAAATATGAAAAATAAAACAAGTCCGATGAATAAAAACAACCAAAGCAATATTATTATAAAGGAACAGAATTAGAAGAAACCTACATTTCCAATCATAAGGAAATAGATAATCAAACGATGTAGGTATATACCATGCAGCCATTAAAAATAGCTGTAGCAACATCTAAAATTAAGTAACACAATTTTAATAGAACAAAGCAAGATATGTTATACCACAGTATAATAACAAGTATATAAATAAAAGCATTTATTTAAAATGAAATTATAAGTACGATGGCAACACTTTTGCTAGGTAATGGTACTATGGGTACCACTTCCCCTATCAACTTTTCTGTATTTTCAAGATTTTTAAAATAAAAACAAAGCAAAATAAAAGTAACTAAATAAAAGATTAATGACACCTTGGGAAGCCGAGGCGGGCAGATCACGAGGTCAGGATCGAGACCATTCTGGATAACACGGTGAAACCACATGTCTACTAAAAACACAAAAAGGAATTAGCCGGGCGTGGTGGTGGGCGCTTGTAGTCCCAGCTACTCGGGAGGCTGAGGCAGGAGAATGGCGTGAACCCGGGAGGCGGAGCATGCAGTGAGCCGAGATCGCGCCACTGCACTCAGTGACGAGCGAGACTCCATTTCAAAAAAAAAAAGGATTAATGATCAGCAAAGAAAAATAATTCTGAGTTTACAAAGGTACTAACTGCAGGAAAAAGTATTTAAGACCTATTATAAACTTTTACAATTGAGCTGGATGAAGGAGGGAGAACAAAAGCTGTGTAGCAACAAAAGTCGTGTAGAAACAGAAATATGTACAAATATTTAAAATGCAGTTAATGGGTTCTGAGAAGGATAATGAGTTAGTTGGAAAGAGGGATAAAAACAAGTGTGTTTTTCAGAGGAAAAAAATTATTTTTTACCCAAACACATTTCTACATTATTCAAATTTAATGTTCTACTACCAGATACTGAATACTTTATCATCTGGGCAGGCAGAGAAGAGGATATTCTGAAAGACATAAAAAAAGGTTTTTATTTTTCTTTCTATCCTTCATTCAGTTTGGCTATTGCTGTTGACCTCACCTCTGGAGAAATTCACACTGCAAGGAAGATATTAAGATTTCATAAATGAAATTACATAAACATAGTCATAAAGTTTTTAGAGAATTATCTGGCACAGAATAAGTGTTATTCAAATCTTTGTAGTATAAATACTGTACTTTTGAGTAGCCTAACATATTGCATAAACCATCCTTAAAAATCAGCTCCTTAGGACTAAGTACCAGAAAATAATTTGTAAACATTATACTTTTCCTAATGCTTTAGAACAACCACAAAAATTAAAAGGATACACAGCAAATTACTTTTAAAATGTTTCTTTCATTAGACTCAGAAAAATGAAAATGGGTATATTCCAATTTGCATTTTTTTAAAAAAAATGAACAGGCACACTATCTTTAAAGCTACTGTAAATTACCAGCTTAATAATGACAAAGAATGTGTATAGCTATTTATTCTGCTGCTCAGTAAAAAAATATAGTAACCATGGCAACTACCAAATCTCATAGTATGTATGCTACCTCTATGATCACTTTTAATAATAAAAACATGAGTAATATATTATCTGGGTTCTGGTATTAAATGTGTTGAAATGCCTTCAAACATATACATTGCTGATATACATATTTATCATGTTTGATTCTTTTATCTCTGACATCAACTATACCTTCAATTTTAACATTTTTGCATTTTAGCTATAGTCTGAATATATAACCATGTGTATTAAATATGAAAATTATAAAATTAGAATCAACATCCCAAATTTCTCAGTGACTGACAATTGACTTTCCCTGAGCTCTACAGAAATACATAAAACATAATCTTTCCCTAAAGAATGTGAAATTGAGTTCCAATTTTTTGTAAAAAAATTTTTTTCTATGAGAAAATATACTGTTTATATTTTCATTAAAGATAAACAATAA
Organism: Chlorocebus sabaeus; assembly: GCF_047675955.1. Lineage (NCBI taxonomy): Eukaryota > Metazoa > Chordata > Mammalia > Primates > Cercopithecidae > Chlorocebus > Chlorocebus sabaeus. Next base: position 5,405,703 of record NC_132927.1, read on the forward strand.
CAGTTTGTATTAGAAGTTGATCAATATTATGTTTTCAAGTATTTATGCTCTTATTATATTTAATGCAAGTTCCATTTATGAGACACCTTAAGCAATATAGAAGTGCAACATTTGTTCACAGGGTTTTTTTAGACAAAATGATATGCACCCCTCTGGTAAATCCAAGCCTTAGAAAGTCTTGGGAATAGAAACCCATGTCCCACTAGTTTATTTAGCTAGAGCTTAGATGGAGAACTGATTCATGTTTTGTCATGTTCGAGGTGAAGCTGACTGGGCTTCTGGGTCAGGTGGGGACTTGGAGAACTTTTCTGTCTAGCTAAAGAATTGTAAATGCACCAATCAGTGCTCTGTGTTCTAGCTAAAGGTTTGTAAATGCACCGATCTGCAGTCTGTAAAAACGGACCAATCAGAACTCTGTAAAATGGACCAATCGGTGCTCTGTAAAATGGACAAATCAGCAAGATGTGGGCAGAGCCAAACAAGAGTAGAAAAACTGGCCACCCCAGCCGGCCCTGGTAATCCACTTGGGTCCCCTTCAATGCCATGGAAGCTTTGTTTTTCACTCTTCACAGTAAATTTTGCTGCTGCTCACTCTTTAGGCCCGCACTACGTTTATGAACTGTAACACTCACTGCGAAGGTCTGCAGCTTCACTCCTGAAGCCAGCGAGACCATGAACCCACAGGGAGGAACAAAGAACTCCGGAGGCGCCACCTTTAAGAACTGTAATACTTGCTGCGAAAGTCTGCGGCTTCACTCCTGAAGTCAGCAAGACCACGAACCCACCAGAAGGAAGAAACTCCCCAACACATCTGAAGAGCTGAAGGAATAAACTCTGGACACTCCATCGTTAAGAACTGTAACACTCACCATGAGTGTCTGCAGCTTCATTCTTGAAGTGAGCAAGACCAAGAACCCACTGGAAGAAACCAATTCTGAACACAATGTCTCCTTGGCTTACTGTGGAAAAACTCAAGGGGACATTATTCTCTCTGAAAAGTCTTACCAGGTATTTAAGAAGGCTCGGACCCACAGGGTTGCTCGTAGGACCCTTTTAATAGGAATGTAACTTAACTGAAATATGTTAACTTTCTCTCTTCCCCAAACAAGCAGGAACTACAATGAAGAAAACAAAATAAAAATTTAACAAATCATAAAATAATTTTAATCATTATAGATGCCCAGTGGTTTTGAATTGGGCCACTTGGATTTTTTTGACTTTTCTATGAAAAAGGAATGGCTTTATTGTACTTCATTTTTAATGAAACTATGTAAGTTAAGTTACTGTTACAATTTAATGGCATACTTAAATGAATCATGTATACCCTTCATTATTGCAAAACCAAGGTCAGAATTCAGTAAGAATAAGAAAATACTGCTGGACGTGGTGGCTCACGCCTGTAATCCCAGAACTTTGGTAGGCAGAGGTGGGCGGATCACGAGGTCAGGAGATCGAGACCATCCTGGCTAACACAGTGAAACCTCATCGCTACTGAAAACACACACACACACACAAATTAGCCAGGTTCACTGGTGGCGGGCGCCGGTAGTCCCAGCTACTTGGGAGGCTGAGGCAGGAGAATGGCATGAACTCGGGAGGTGGAGCTTGCAGTGAGCCGAGATTGCGTCGCTGCACTCCAGCCTGGGCGACAGAGCTAGACTCTGCCGCCTCCCTCCCCCGACAAAAAAAAGAAGAAAAAAGAAAATATTTATTATGTCAAGCTTTCCAGTTGCCTTCAATGCCAATTTACTATAATGCCTATTTACTCACTTTGCCCTTGGAAAAAGGTCCCTTTCATTGTTTCACTAACTGCAGTGTGTGTGTGTGTGTGTGTGTGTGTGAAGACAGAGACAAAAATTTAAGTGTCACCTTCAAGAGCTTGTAAAATTTGCAACATTCTGTATTTAACCATTGTTTTCTTTTACAAATACAAAAATTGTAGGGAAAAAGAAAACTGCCATCAAAAGTATAGAAAGCCCTTCTCTTGCAGCCTTTTTTTCTCCAGAAATTCCATAAATTTATTTATTTATTGAATTTGCCTAATAATTTGGAGTTTGCCTAGAGCTTTCATAGACTCAATTCCATGTGATCTTTACAATACTGATAGGGTTCATATTATTTGTTTTTTATTTCTGTTTACCAAGACTTAAAGAGGTTATAGTAAGGAGAGAGAGAATAAGAACTAGAGATGGTAGAGATGGTGTACAAAGATAGCAGGGAGAGTAATAAAATAAGAAAGAAGAAAGGTGAATGAAATGAGTGAGAAAAATAGTCTACAAACTTGAAACAAGTGGGCAGAGACCAACAGTTAACATTTAAGAGGCATGATAGTGGTATCTGTGCAAGAGGAAGCAGAAAAAGAAACTGGGTGCCTAGTGGACTTGAGGATGGGAGAACCTAGAAACAGCCATCAAGTCTTCCGTGGGAAGCAGACTGAGAAGAGCAGCTGAAAACAGGAGGGATGTGCCCTTCCCAGTACCAGGTGAATGCAGGGGCTGGCAGCAAGAGGGTCTACAAGGCTGAGGCAGGACAGCATCTGTGAATTATCAAACTGACCCTTCAAGGTTCCATTCCAGAACCAGGTCCCACACAGGAGAGAAGTTTAAGAGATGGAATAAAAAATGAGGAAGAATAGGGGCAAGAGGTACAGATGAGGAAAGGGAAGGTCCAGACCTGTGATGCCAGTAAAGTAGCCAATAGCTCCAAGTCACTACTGAGCACTTCAGTTGACACTTGTCTGAATTGAGATGTGCTGTAAGTATAAAATGCACATCATATATGAAAGACTTAGAATAAAAAATGCAAAGTATCTTATTAATAATTTTAAAATACTTGATTATGTGTTAAAATGATGGTACTTTGAATATACTGGATTATATAAAATAAGTTAATTTCATCTTTTTCCATTTTTTTCAATGTGACTATTAAAAATTTTAAACAACATATGTGCCTGATATTTTTGGCTCTTATTATATTTCTGTTGGACAAATTGGTCTAAATCAGAGAGGTAGGCAAACTATAGCTTGTGGGCCAAATCCAACCTGTTGCTTGTTTTTTAAATGATGTCTATTAGAACATAACCATTCTAATTCGTTTAAGTGATTCCTGTGGCTGTAAAAGGGCACCTCAGCATGGCAGCCAACTCTTAGCAGAAGAGTGGGGAAGAATGAAACTTGACTCAGCACCAGTAATAAGGGTGCATGAAATAAGCTGATATTGGGAAAAATACATGATAGAGAAAGTTGTGATCTTTGAACTATTTGGACCTGATTAGCATCTCTGGTATAGAAACAGATGATTTAATTGAAGACTAGGTGGTATGCTAAGTGAAGCTGAGATCAACACTAAGGTCATTTTCAAACCCCATGATTAAAATAGAACCCCTCTGTGCCTCTGTCCAGCAGTATTCAAGAGGAGGTGGGGCCCTCTGTCTTTGGGAGAGAGACATGCAGTTGGACTTGAAGGCATGGTAAGAATTTGTCTCATCTCATAAGAATGGGCTCACATAGGGTTACCGGGTGATGTTTTTGTGGGTAATATCGGCTTAGACACTCATGTTGTCTTTACAATTGTAGGTCATAGAAAAGGAGCAGCACCTTCTTAATAGAGGACTTGAAGGTTGTTATAGGGAGTAAGTATAACGGACTAGTTTTCTTCTTACAGTTCGCACCCCTGTCTCTTCCCTGGAGCCTGGTGCCTTCTCAAGCTAGAGTTTGGGAAGAAAGACTTTGAACTATATCTCAAAGCAGAAAAAAAATAGATATTTTCCTGCAGTAATTAAGTATAGGAGATATACTGGTAGATCAAATCAAAAATGTGAAAGATATGACTGTCAAATATTGCAAATTGATGCTATAGTGCTATAAGACTGCAAAGACCTCTGTTTAACTCTTCATGTATCATTCTCCAGTCCCTATCCGGTAGTGGAAACTGACAAAGCGTATACTGACTGCCAGTCAGGCTAAGGTCCATACTCAAAGGATGGCAAAAGACCATGGCAGATTGAGAGAGGGGCAAGGAGAGCACAAGGAAAAGGACTGTGGTACTGGGTTGAAAATATTTGATGTATTTTCAGACTGTCTCGACTGTTCTGTTTTGAATGCAATCTCATTTTTCAATGTTTCTTAAAAATGTAACATTTGTAATTGAATACAAAACTTGAACTCTGAACAGTACAGAACACAGCACACTATCAATTCTTATAATCTTGACACTATACTTTTAATAGAATATTACAATGTTAGAGTCAGAAAATATTTTAGGGAAAATAAAACATCAGATTCAACCCTTACTCTTGCAACTCTCATTTTACAGGCCAATATATGGAGAGCCAGAGTCAAGCAACTTGCACAAAGCTTGGTAGCTGTGTAACAATAGAGTGGAAATAAGAATTCAAGTCCCCAAATTATGTAACAGTTGACTTAATTAATGCTGAGATCAAGTTTACTTCTTCCAAAATTGCAGGACTTATATATAGGTTATGATTAATTAAATTGCCTTTTAAAAGTTCATTTAGCCAATGAAACATAAAGTCAATACCTAACAGTAGTTACTTGGCAAATGGTGGTACAATTGAAAATGCACCCCCTCTAATGGAAAGACATAAATCAGTATTAGAAATGCTCAGAAATGTATGAACGAATTCCAAACATAATTAGACATAAAAGAAAAAAATTGCCCTTAAAGACCGAATTAGAAAGAACACAAGAATAATTAAATAAAACTGATAGTGCACCTTAAAAGACATAGAAGGCAAAAAACAAAGTTTAAAAACAGAAAGATACACAGGATAAATTCAAGAGACAGTACCACCATTTTCAATTGTACCACCATTTGCCAGGTAACTGCTGTTAGATATTGGCTTTATATTAACTTAAATAAAAACTGTACTTTCAGAGTAAAAAACACACGATTATAACAAATACTGACTCCTCGGACTTCACAAAACTTTACAAATGCCTTTATACTATAAAGTAACACTTGCATTAGATTTATTTATTATTTATTTATTTATTTATTTATTTATTTTGAGACAGAGTCTCGCTCTGTTGCCTGGGCCCTAGTGCAGTGGCGCGATCTCGGTTCACTGCAAGCTCTGCCTCCCGGGTTCACGCCATTCTCCTGCCTCAGCCTCCCAAGTAGCTGGAACTACAGGTGCCCGCCACCACACCCGGTTAATTTTTTGTATTTTTAGCAGATACAGAATTTCACCACGTTATCCAGGATGCTCTTGATCTCCTGACCTTGTGATCCACCCACCTTGCCCTCCCAAAGTGCTAGGATTACAGGCATGAGCCAGCGTGCCCAGCCAATATAAGTATTTATATTCATAAGTTAGTCAAGGACTGAACAGCATTGTATTTGGTGACATTCCTGTCACAGCAAAGGTGTCTCTATCACTATCTAGAACTTTAGAAAAACACCTAGGTCCAAATCTATCCTTACCTATCTACATACATGTATAACATTTTAAACTCATGCTCGCCGTTTCATAGAGGACATTCACATATATCAAACCAATACTCATTAAAACTTGTATCATTAGCCTCTTTTTCTATACAAAAAATTAATATTACCTAGTTTATATAGCCAGTTAACTGTGAACTAAAATTAATTCATCTGATTCCAAATAAAATCTCATACACTTCTACAAAAGCTAAAGGCTATTGTAAAAATCTATAAAGTACAAAAACATAAAAAAAAAAAAAAAAAAGAATGAAAAACCACATAACCTGCGGTCATCTTTCTGAAGTCTCAAAACAGTGCTCTATTGTGCCTCGGTTGTTTCTCTTCATGTCTCTTCGTATCTTATAGACATATTTGAAAGGTCTTAAATATCTTTTCTTATCCAGTTCTCTCTAATCTCCCCTCAAAGGTAACTACTGTCTTAAATTTAGCGTTTATCATCAGCAGACATATTTTTATACCTTTACATTTGGTAATTTTAAAACATAAATCACATAAATATATGTTTTTAAAATGTATACACATGGTATCCTACCACTCTATATTATGATTCATCCAAGTAAGTTTTTTTCCAATTTACACAGCATAAATTTATTCATTTTACATGCTGCATAATATTCCTTTGAGCAAATTTTTTTTTCTTCTATTAATGTAAATTTAGATGTTGGCAATTTTCACCATTATAAAATGGCTACAAATGAATACTCCTCTACCTGATCTGAAGCTGTTTCTTTACATTATATTTATATATCCAGTTTTAAACTTTCTGAATTATAAGGCATAGGCTGTTTCAGTTTCTCTAGAAATAGCCAAATTGCTCTCACTTGGCATTACCAGCTAGTGCTAGCACTCAATTATATTATGTTTTTTCTTTTTGATACGGAGTCTCACTCTGTTGCCCAGGCTGGAGTGCAGTGGCACAAATTTGGCTCACTGCAGACTACATCCCTTGCCTCCCGGGTTCAAGTGATTCTTGTGCCTCAGTCTCTCGAGAAGCTGGGATTACAGGCACGTGCCACCACACCCAGCTAATTTTTGTATTTTTAGTAGAGACGGGGTTTCACCATGTTGACCAGGCTGGTCTTGAACTCCCGACCTCAGGTGATCTGCCTGCCTTGGTGTCCCAAAGCGCTGGAATTACAGGCATGAGTCACCATGCCCGGCCTCATATTATGTTCTTTATACCATCATTTAAACATAATTCAAAGAAGTACATGATTGTGTTTTGACACTCTATGACACTATACGAACTTTTAAATATTCCTTACAAATCAGTTCGTTTTTCTTCTTTGGCACGGCAGAAAGATATCGAGGGTAAATTAAGACAAGCATAAGAATTTACGAAATATCAGGGTTTCACATCTATTGAAAAGGCACATAAATCTGGAATCTTTTCTGGGTATATTGGAAGGGAAATGAAACCAAATCTTCTTCTTTGTTACAGTTATTTTTATTACTTCTTGTCATTTAGTAGTTTTGTGTATTTTTGCACAATGTAAAGTAATTCAAAAATAGAATATGAAAGGAAAGTATATACCTTCCATACAAGTCTATGTAAAATTTCTATATATTAAAGCACTGAGAAATTATTAAAACATGTTTGCATTTAACCCGTACTTAATATTCAACTCTGTAACTGAAAGCTACGTTAGTAAAAATTTTATTTTCACATATAAAGCATAATTGTAAATTTTTCCTCCCATGTTTCTCTCTTTTTATGATATGTTTTTCAAAATGAGTACTTGAGGAATAAAGATATAGACCACATAGGCATTTCTCTCTGCTTAGAAGAGACACATTTAGGAAATGAGAAAGAAATGAACCAAAATAAGGAGTTTTCACAAGTGCTCTGAATAAAGCATAGGATGCTTCAGCATGCATATGCTAGCAAATGCTATCACATTAACTCAATATTCCAGACAAGTTTTATCCTAAACAATTTCTCCTACCCTACCTTCCTAACTGTTCAAAGGCCTGTATGCATAATATTCTCTGTATTATCTATTCTATTCAGATATCATCCTTCAAGTATCTTGAAATGATTGTAATGGCAAATGGCTGACTTTTTTAAATGCTAAATCAGTGATAGCTTTGGTAGTGTGCCATCATTATGTTACAGACATTACAGACACTGATGTATAACTCAGATGTTTAGAACGTAGAACTATTGCTTCTCATTATTGCCTTTCTTTCAATTTAATGTAATTGTATTTTCAAGAAAGTACATCATCTGTTATTTTTATCTATGCTGTATATTGTTTTAGATGTCTTTGCCTTTATGTTTTGCCAAAAATAATTGTTCTTCACTAGTAACACAAATGAAGACATTGTGACTCTTACCACCTCAATATCATCCATGATGTCAACTACCATTCTCTGTTCTTTTGTTTTATTATCAAACCAAAAGGGAAACACTAATCTGGCCTTCTCCATTTATAGCACAGGTGCTATTTCTCCCATTCCAGGTGTGCAAAAATTATTAGTACAATCTTAAATAATGTTGTAACAAGAAAGAAAGTTAAATTGTTTGAAAACATTGAAAAATGCAATGGTTTGTCATGGAGGAATGTAAATTAAAAATAAACTCCAAACTGGTAAACACATATGCAATAGATATAAAAAGAGGTGCATAGTATCTTTAGGTGGTATTCACAGAAATAGAATCTTTTCTGAAATATTTTGAAGACTGGATGAAATTTTATCTTCATTTCTCTGAACAAAATAATCATTTTAATGTAAATATATCAAAGTTTAAAAGTTTTCTTATTGTAAATTTTCTACACTTATTTTCATTCCATATTGTGTTAATCAATTTTAATTACCAACATTAAACAATATTCAATAATTGCTTGAGTTAAAATTTTCACATTTTCACAATTAAGTAGAAAGTATGTGGAGAGCCTGTCTCTTTCACTCATATGTCTTTCGTTATAAATATTTTTAACTTTTGGCATAGAATGTTAAATGAACAACTGACTTTGTAAGTAGCTAACTTCACAAGGCAGGCAAATTACTAAAAATGACAATTTAAAAATCATCTCATTTGCAAAACTGTTCCAATATTTATTTACTGTATGGTAGTTTACCAATTATTTGTAATTTTAGAAGTGTTAAATAAGATTTTAGAGAACCCACAGTACTAGCCCTGGCTGTCACTGCCAGTGTATTTTAGGAAAATGATGTAATGTCTTTATTTTAAAAAGTATGCAACCAAGAGTTGCCGTGATGATGGTACCATCTGGTTGTGGCTGATATAGGATACTATATGACCAAAGCCCTCACTACTGTTGTCTTTCTACTCTCTCAGAGAAAAGAAAATCAGACAAATGATGTGCTCTCATTTATTCTTCATGTTTAATCCTAAAGTAAATAATTCCGTTTCTGAAGTCCTTTTATCACATGGACATATACACCTTTATAACTACAGAGGTTTCTGACTTAATGATGTTTCGACTTATGATTTTTTTAAGTTTACAGTGGTGCCAAAAAGACATGTATTCAATACCTTCCTCAATTTACGATGAGGTTACATCCTGATAAACCTATCACAAACTGGAAATGCCTTTGAGTCTAAAATGCATTTTCAACTTACTATATTTTGATTTATGATGGGCTTATAAGGATATAACCCATCGTAAGTTGAGGAGTATCTATATCTTATTTACTCTTTCTTTCCCTAGGCCTTGAATACTCACCTAAGAAAAGTCCTTTTCCCCTTTCTCTTTAGCCTCCCTTCTGCTGCTGGTGCTGCTGCTGCTGATGATGATGATGCTTTCTCTTCTTCTTTTTCTCCTTGCCCAAACAAATCTAATCTAGTCTGATAATGCACAAGCCTTCTAGTGTCAAGGAAATAGAAACACAAAGTGTTTCACTGTAATGAGACAAAATAGAGAACCAGTGTCGTTGACTTCTGTCACCTTGGCTATCCCCAGAAGTCTCTTTTGCATGCCTCAGGTATCTCTCTTGTCCTTGCTGTCATTCATTCTCCTTCCTCTCACTCAGTAAACATTTCTTAAGCCCTATGCACTCACATGGAGTTACTCAGTGACAACATCATAATGAGTAAGTTAAAATTCCTGACCAAAAATTAGAAAATCAATGCATTTAATAATTCATTTTCAATGTGACTAATTTTCAATCTTGCTGACAATACTACTACTTTGTTTCATTAATTTTTAGAGCAAATAAGGTTTACTGAACTTATATCATGGGTTAAATAGGTTGTGTGATAGCTGGCAATTGTTTGCATTATTTATATAGCATTGTTTTTACTGGAAAACTAGTCTGAATCTCAATCCACTGCTTAAAAACATGGTTGTGAACACTTCCCACCTATAATGCAGCCTGCCTGTAATACCTTGAACTTTAAATTGCACTTTTTCTCAGAAGGATTCAAATATCTCCATGTGTAATATCACTGGGTCTTGTTTGTTTATACTCAGCCTTATTTTCACAAATGATTTAAAACAGATTACACATGTAACATCATAATAATGCAATATAAACAAGGTAAAGAAGTAGGGCTAGTGGGAAAAATTGTAAATGAAAGCAGAAGCCGAAGCCTGGAGCTGGGTGTGGGCCAGGCAAGCCAGTCCATATGCGTAGGTATGACTGCCTGTTCAACTGTCATAGTTGACCATGAGGACAATGGGCATTATCACTAAAGGCTGCGTTTTTAAGTCTCTTTTTGAGTTGATGCTTGAAAGTGAGTGAATATATAGGCTGTGGAAATTTGATGAGTAAGTGTAAAGTTTGGCATCCTTTGGGGAAAACTTAGAAGCCTTTTAAAAATATTTCCTCAAACATAGAAAAATCACACTTCTACCTAGAAGTGAATTTCAGAGTGATATATTAAAAAATTCAGGAAATTCTCTCAATAAATCACTTAGGGTTCTCTCTGACACAATGTAATGGTTTCTTTGGTCGCCACATTTTACCACAGAAATCTGACTAGAATGGTTAGAGGTTGGGAGATTTTAAAAACACATATTTACTTGTAGCTAATACAAATTAATAATAATGCAACTTATAAAGATAGTATGCAATGTCTAAATTGGGATAATATATTGCCTTATTGAACGTGTCAGAAAAAAAATAATTTGTGAAGTGTCACTGACTAGCCCAAAAGTAGATAGTTATGTGGGATTACTGAAAATAAAGTGCATCATTTAAGTAGTATTCTTCAAAAATATGGTATAACTTTTTAAAAGTTTGTCATTCTTTCCAGCAAAGATAATGGGAACAGTTGTTTTTTTATGTCTCTTTTAGTAAGTGACAATGCAGTCATATCATCAATAAATAAGATGATTTTTTTTGTCTTAAAATATTCTCTTTTAGATATGAGACATTTTATTATTTTCATTTTACAAAAGCAAAATTGAGGTGGTAAAGGAAAAGAAGAGTTTAGTGAACGTTAAGCCAAGAATTGAAGGTGTAGTGCTAGGCATACACACTTCATATTTGCTAGCTAGTTGATTTTTTAATATCTATATGTGTAACAATTGAATCAAAATCGGCAATAGCTTTAAATAACTCTGCTTTTTTATATGGATGGTCACAAATCTCATAGTGACAGAAATTTAGAATACTGGTCTCTTCTATTTCCATAGCTATTCTAGTACAGCAGTCACTGAACCCTAAATAACTGTCAATCAGAGAGCCTTAATGAATTTTCAGTGTTAAATCAAAGACATTACGTTTCTAAATTGAGTCCTCTATGTACATATTACTTCCCTTGGCCCTTTGTAAGTCACATTAGAATTTGCTTCATCCAAATTAATTACCTACTTAGAAACTGAACTTTGCTAGTGTACATAATGTTTCTCAGCTTTTAAAATATATTTCACATTGTGGCAAATAACGACATTTAATCCAATCATATTTTAGAAATGTGCCCCCAAGGTTACTTTGAAAAACAGTTTTAATTAATTTTTAAATGTTTTACTTTTTCCCCAAATATAACAGGGATTATTTTCAAATATGATGTCCATATAAAATATAATAAAGTCCTAAGTATATGTTAAAATGCGTGTCTTAATTCCTTCCTTGTTTCTTTTCTCCCAAGAAGCCTACAAAAGTAAAAATCAATTACACTCATGAAAAAAAACAGCCCCTATTGAAATTAACAGAATTCTACATAAACAACAATCTAAAAAGGTGAAATTAGAATATTTAACGCTTTCAACTTTTCAATTTGATTAAAATAAATTCTATTTAGTATGCATTTCTGAATAATCGATGTAAATGTGTTCAAATGAAACAATCATTTGGGGTAAGAGAAAATATTAAAGATCCGTATTTTTCTAAACATAAGCAGCTTGTCTGTTTTTCAATTTTCATGGAAAAATGGTGCAAAAACAAATATTTCTACTGGAAGTGGTTTATAGAATATTGAAAATACTGTACTGGAGCTGGATATTTGTGTTAACATACTTAAATATATAGAGATTAATTGAGAAAATCCATTTTGAGCATAACCAGTCAGTAAATATGTATTGACTATTATATTCTTAATACTGAGCTAGTGATTTTTGTTTTGAGGATGAGAAGATATTGAAGAAGTCTAGAACATAGGGTCTGCTTTTAAAGGAACTAAAATCTAACTTCTATTAGTAACCCTCAATCAACAGATACTCAACTTTTAAAAACAGTTCTTAAGAAAACACAATTCCTCCCAATGTAAAGGAGAAACCAAGAAGAGTTCGAACACAAAAAGATTTAGGAGGTGTTCTGAACAGTTAATAAATATTATGATCTGACTGAGATGTGATTAAAACCAAGTGTAGGAAGTGTCTATATTCATTGAAGCGGTGGTTGTCACATTGCCATTTCTGCCACAAAAATGTTATTTCACCCTTGAAAACAACTCTCTTCATTAGTAAAGGTATAATTCAGCTACTTGGATATGGTTATGCAACTCTTTAATACTAAAAGCAGAATCACAGTTCCTGTTTTTCTTTTCCTTGAAAGGAGGTGAAAATCTGACAGCTCAAAATGAAGCAAAAACCCAAGATTAAAACAGACACCATTTTGTGCCCACTCAGTCTTCTTTCCAGGGTCATACATGTGTAAGTAGCTGTTTGTTTATAGTCGAGACCTTCTGTGGGTAAATCTGGCAGGATATCAAAGACATTTAGCATAGATATTTCATTTTCAATGCATGTGTCTATTTTTTTCCCTGTTGATGAACCAAATATAACACATGCAGATGATTTTTAGGAATTTATTTTAAATCATAAGTGTTTCTTTTTTCTTTTTCTGAATGTTCACAGTAGCTGGGAGACAAGTATTTGCTTACCACTCCCCTCCCAACACAGCATTGAATGGTTGGGTGGAACTGAACACAAGATTGCATAATGTGCTTCGCCTCTTTAATATCTCCGTATTTAATCCACTAATTAATCATATATATATATATCAATCTATTAACCATCTATAATCTATTCATCTGTTAGTCATCTATCATTTATCAATCTGTACTTTGTGGTATAGTATTTAAGAATATGGGCTTTGAACTCAGTTAAATCTGAGTTTAAAGGCAGGGTCCATTTCTTATTAACTAAGTGGCTTTAGGCAAATTACTTAACCTCCCTAAGACTAATTGGCTTATCAATTAAAATAAAGCAATTAAAACATTCATTTCATTTATTATGAAGATTAAAAGATAATCCAAGCAAAGAGCCTAGCATATTACTTGACATATAGTAAATGTTCAATAAATGTTAAGGATTATTCTTTTTTATTAAAAACAATCATTTTTCAAACTAATAGGTCATAAACTTGAAGGAAAGATCATTTCAAGTATTTTAGTTCAATATATATTGTAATATTTTATTAATTTATGAAAAAATTCATGATTTCAGTTAATGATAGGTAATACTGAGAAAAAAATTTTTCTTGAGTCATTCAGCTTTCCATTTCTGGTATTTTCATACCCTTGATACTGTTTCTCTCTTTTCCCAATCAGAATAGCATATTTTTCTGGTGTTCCTTTTTTTCAGTAGCAAAATATTTGCATTTATATCTTAAGTCAATGTTACCTCCCTGTGATAATTTTTGGTGTTTTTGTTTGTTTGGGAATGCTGTCTTGATCTAGTTTGAGGCCCTGGCTAGCAGTCAGTCAGTTTCCCTTCTTGAGTAGCTGATTAATTTCACATCGCAACCACACACAGGTGCACAATCCACCTGCCCTAACTGTCGCAGGGCCAGATAATAGATAACTAGGGACAGCTCCTGTGTCTTAGAGTACTGGAAATTAGCCAAATTAGCCAATCCACAAAGAACCTGAGGGCCTAACTAACTCCTCCCCTCTTGCCACACCTAAGCTGCCCCATCCAGCTCCAGCTGTTACTGTCTCTGGATACAACACCTTGTGTGGCGTTGCAGCCTTTTCTCCTTTGGCGCTAATGATAACAAAGAGTTCTGCATCCCACCTATCCAAGTGTTGTGCTGTGTTCCACCACCAAAAGTCTTTAAATCTTGTAAAACCCTCCCTAAAGCCTTTGTGCTCTCTTATTAGATAGAAGAATTGTATGTTAAAGGAGTTTTATTTTAAATATGTAGTTTTCGATTATTTTCAGAAATAATATATGGTGATGTTGAACTTACTGAACATACAAAAAAATTTAGGAAAAGTTCACCAACAAACTCATAAATAGCTAATATTTAAGTTTAGTTACTTTCTAATAGGTTTTATCTATATTTTATCTGTATCTATTTTATTCACATTCACACATATATACCCATATATATGGAGATATAGCCATATCTGTATATTCATATGTATAGTTATTTATATCCAAATAGAAAAGCATAGTTACATAATATCTCATTTTATTTGTACAAAGAGAAATATTTCTAAATAAATCAGAATCCACACCTCTTTCTCAGAAATCAGATCACAATACAATTAAATAATTATGTGTATATTTATTTCAGGTTTATAACCACACTTCTGCATTCTATTATGAGGGCAAGAGTTGTGGCTGCTATATAAATGCTTCCTAGCATAGTTCCTGACAACTAGATCATTCATGAATATTTGCTGAAGAAATAAAAATAACTTTATGAACATCGTTACACATCCTGCTTTATTTTTCAATTCACATAATCTTTTTCTGTATATCCTCTAATAATATTTCATAGTTATGGTATTTGTTAAAGGAATATAAAACATCAATATGCAGCAATAGATCAACTGTACCATACCTCCAAAATACAGTGTAGCCAGTTGCCAACTCTACCTATGAAAGAAATTGGTCCAGTCTTGGACAGGCATGGTGGCTCATGCCTGTAATCCTAGCACTTTGGGAGGCTGAGGTGAGCGGATTGCCTGAGCTCAGGAGTTTCAGACCACCCTGAGCAACATGGTGAAACCCCATTTCTCCTAAAACAAAACATTAGCCAGGTGCGGTGGCGGGTGCTTGGTAGTCCCAGCTACTTCAGAGGCTGAGGCACTAGAATTGCTTGAACCTGGGAGGCAGAGGTTGCAAGTAGCCAAGATTGTGCCACTGCACACCAGCCTGGGTGACAGAGTGAGACACTGTCTCAAAAAAAAATAAATAAAAATTTTAAAAAATTTTAAAAAGAAAAGGGTCCAGTCCAATTTATTTCCTTCAATCTGATGGGTACGGTGGAATGTGAGATCATGTTCAATGAAACTGTGATGCTACCTGCAATAAAACATATTTGTTATTACGGCAGTGGCAGCCATCTGGAGCGCCCACTGTGAAGATGCTGGCTGCAGCACGGGAGGTGCACCCAGGGTTTCCCACCCAGTGGAACAGGTAGGGGCTGGGAACAGGCAGGAACCCCGCTCCCTACCGGGTTAAAGGGGCAAGAACCCCACGCTCCTGGATGCAGCTGCAGCCTCCCAGCTGCAGCTCTGGACCAGGGAATACCTGTGCTCTCAGAGGCCCAGGAAGTCCCACTGCCTGCACAGGCTTGGAAGTACCTGCTCCCTCTCCCTGGCTTCTCCCCACTCCCAGCACTGGCTCTGATTTCGGAGCAAAGTTGAAACTGAACCTGGGTGCTCTCATGACCCTCTGGGTATGTGTAGGCTTGGGATGGTACTGACAGGTCACCTCTTCCTACAACCTCGGCCCACTCTGAAACTTTGGGCACTGAGGAGCTCAGGGAGAGGGGGTGGAGGGGGTTGGAGGCGGCTCAGCACAGGCCTGCAGATGCCCCTTGGGCACAAACAGACTGGGTACTGTGAACAGCATGTTTGTGACAGGAGGCAGACAGGTTCCTGGGCAGAAAGGGTTGGGTGGCAGTGAAACCCCACCTTCAAGCCAGGAACAGCCTGAAGCCCGGGGGGGCTGGGCTGCTGGTTCTGGGTGGAGTCCATAGCCTGGAGTGAGAATTTATGGTGCATTTTCCAGGCCTTCCCATGACTGCCCATGGACCAATCAGTTGGCAGTTCTGCCCTCCTGAGCCCATAAAAATCCCAGGACTCAGCCAGACTCACACAGAGGTAGGGATTATCAGCTGCAGGAAGGAGCTACCCACTGCAGGTTTCCTCTCTGCTGAGAGCTGGACACTAGCTGGGACAACCTGCCTGCGGAAAGGATCGAACCGCTTCTGGTCTCCTAGAAACTGTTCTGTCACTCAGTGAAGCTACTCTCCACCTTGCTCACCCTCCAGTTGTCTGTGTACCTCATTCTTCCTGGACACGGGACTCAGTACCCACTAAATGGCAAGACTGAAACAGCTGTAACAGAAACAGGGCTGATACACACCCACCCATCCGCCACGTTGTGGGTGACGAGAAGGAGAGAAGACCTGCAGCCTGACTGGGAACCTAGACCTCAGGTCTCTCTAAGCCAGGACTGTGACATGCTGTAACAACCTCTTTGAGGCTCTGCAGTTTCTGGGATCTCCAAGCTTTTGGGCACCACTGCATTCCCCTTGTCCAGATCTTGGTGCCCACAGCAGAAGTCACTTGCAGTACATCTGGTACAGCTGCAACCTTGCATGGAGTTGGCACCTGTGCCAGCACCTGGAGCTGCCTGTCCATCACAGCTGGCATGCCTGGCTGTGCACATTGGCCAGACCCCACACTTGCCTACTCACATACCCCTCACTGCTTCATGCCTGGCTCACACTTGGCAGGTGTAGGATCCAGGCTGGTAGCAGGAGCTGAGTGCATCATGCCAGGCTGATTGGACAGAACAAGCCCAGTAGGCCTGAGCAAAACTTGGGCAAAGACGCCACCAGCCATAGAGGTTTCTGGCTGGAAAAGTGACACCCAAAGAATCCTGTGACAGTACCACACCAAATAAAGGGAAGTGCTGACAATTATTTACTCATTTAAACTAAATAATTCAGATACAGAACATCTTGTCATATTTGTCTAAAGAAAATGGTTCCATAGGTAAAATTAAGGGGCTAATTTCAAAAGTTGAATATTGGCACAGGAAATAAAGTATGTATATAGAGAGAATAGCTCAGAAAGAAAAAAATGTAACTCTATGCAATTGAGAGAGACAATGTAACTTGCAAGGATTAACAACGCAAAACATCATTGATCAGCTGAAAAGCAGGTACTGTCTAATGCAAACAGCCATGTATGTTCTGTTAACTTCAAAGTACTCTCAGCCTAGTTAGAAATAAAGATTGTATGTTATTATTATATATATATAATATCTATATAATAAACACAATTTTTTACCCCAAGTAGAATGGAAGTAACATTTTGTGCAGAAGAATTGTGTTATTTGAGTTGTCTCTTGTTCATGGAAAGAAGGATGGAAATGGATTGTTCATAGTGGTAATAACAGGAATAAAAACTGAGAAGTGTGAACAGGTACACTGGAGGGTGCATATCTATAGTGTATAATGTGAAACAAAGCAAGGTAGGTATATTGAGACACAACATGGGTGAAAAATAGGACTTATCTTTCTCTGTTTTATTGTCCTTGTAGACTAGTGGTTCTCAACTAGAGACACTTTTGTCCCTGTGGGATACTGCAATGTATGAAAGCAAATATCTCAGGGATGGGGTGTCCTGGTATAGAAGTGAGTATCCAGGGATTCTGCTAAACATCCTATGATAAACAGGTCAGCACCCTCCCCACTCCCAAAATAATTTTCCAACCCAAAATTTCAACAGTCCAAGAATAAGAAATCTTGGAGTAAACCAATGGTCTCCAAAATGAGATATTTGAACCTGACAGGTGATGAAAGAATACATGAAGGTTCGGAAATAAAACTGTAAAATGTTATAGTTCATCTCATTTTAAAAACTCTTTTGAAGGTAGATTTTGTAACATACAAAGTATACATTTGTAATGCATGTGTGATAGTTAATCCGAGTGTCAACTTGATTGGATTGAAAGATACGAAATATCAATCCTGGATGTGCCAAAGGAGATTAACATTTGAGTCAGTGGGCTGGGAAAGGCAGACCGACCCTTAATTTGGGTAGGCATCATCTAATCAGCTGCCAGCGCACCTAGAATATAAGCAGGCACCAAAATGTGAAAAGAGAGACCGGCCTAGCCTCCCAGCCTACATCTTTCTCCCATGCTGGATGCTTCCTGCCCTTAAACATCAGACTCCAAGTTCTTCGGTTTTGGGACTCAGACTGGTTCTCCTTGCTCCTCAGCCAGCAGATGGCCTATTGTGGGACATTGTGATCATGTGAGTTAATACTTAATATAAACTCCATATATATATATATATGTATATATATATGTGGAATATATATATGGAATACATATATATATTTTCCTTTAGTTCTGTCCCTCTAGAAAACCCCAATACACATTTTGTTACCAGGAGTGGTTCTGAAGAAACAAAATAATGGAGTTCATTCTTTGGTTTTGGGGTTTCTGGAGTTGGCTACTTAATATGATTAGACCCAAAAATGCTAAAGAATCTATTTCTAATAGTATGGAGAACACTGATAGTCTTGGCATGAACTGTTTAGAGAGTTATGCAAAATAAATGTATTTGACACTCCTGTTCCATTGCTTGTTAGAGGCAAGGAGTTTGGTGATTCTAAACATAATACCTTTGACCATATGTGGAAAAAGATGGAACATAATGAAGCTGGTTGGTTGCTCCTAAGTTCAGTGGACAAAGTGATGAAAGAAAATGATGAACTCGGGGTTCTAGCGCCTTGCTTCAGAAGCAGATACGGAGCCTCAACATAGAGTTGGATCAGGGTGTATTTATTGATTTGGGCCCGCTAAGTAGAAACTCTGCATTTAATGTTGCAGCTCGGGGAGTTAAAAAAGGTTCTAATAGTTTATTTGCTTGGTTAGCTGAAATATCAATTAAAAGATGGCCAACTGTGAGTGAGCTGGAAATGCCTGATCTCCCTTAGTTTAATATAGAGGAAGGGATCCAAAGGCTTAGGGAGATCGGGATGGTGGAGTGGATTAGTTACTTTGACCTACTAATCCTAGCCTAGCAGGGAGGGTCCAGAAGATATATCCTTGACCAATGCCTTGTGAAATAGATTTCTGAGGGCTGCTCCTGCGTATTTGAAGAGCCCTGTAGTTGTTCTACTTGTATGTAAAATCTAACAGTGGGAACCACAGTCACTCAATCACAAAATTTAAATACATGGGAGTAATTGGATTCCGAGGTGTCAGGGGCCAAGTCGTGGCACTCAACCATCAAAGGCTAAGTGGCGTAGCTACCTTAATGGACAGCAGAGGCAAAGCAGCAATCAGAATAGTCTGACTCATGTAGAGCTCTGGCATTGGCTAATGAATCATAGTGTTCCTAGAAGTGAAGTTGATAGGAAGCTTACTGCATTCCTACTTAATTTACACAAGCAGAAAACTTCTAGGTCAAATGGACAAAAGATAAATTTGAATTATAAAAACAGAATTGCTGCCCCCAATCAATTTCCAGACTTGGGCCAGTTTACAGAAACAGAACCGCTTGAATGAAGGGGAGGCCGGGTCCCCTTGAGGAAGGACCCCACTACATTACCAATAATTTCTGCAGTGAATCTTTCTCCCTTCCTTCCCCAAGAAGACTTCCAGTCTTTTACCAGAGTAACTGTGCACTGGGGAAAGGAAAATGATCAGACATTTTGGGGACTACTAGATACTGGTTCTGATCTGACATTGATTCCAGGTGACCCAAAATGTCATTGTTGTCCTCCAGTTAGAGTAAGGGCTTATGGAGGTCAGGTAATTAATGGATTTTTAGCTCATGTCTGACTTACAGTGGGTCCCCGAACTCATGCTGTGGTCATTTCCCCAGTGCCAGAATGCATACCTGGCATAGACATACTTACCAGCTGGCAGAACCTCCACATTGGATCCCTGACTCATAGGGTGAGGGCTGTTATGGTGGAAAAGGCCAAATGGAAGCCATTAGAACTACCTCTATCTAGAAGAATAGTAAAGACAATATCGCATCCCTGGAGAGACTGCAGAGATTAGTCCATCAAGGACTTAAAAGATGCAGGGATGGTGATTACCATCACATCCCTGTTCAACTCTCACATTTGACCTGTACGAAAGACAGATGTATCTTGGAGAATGACAGTGGATTATCGTAAGCTTAACCAAGTGGTGACTCCAGCTGCAGCTGCTGTACCAGATGTGGTTTCATTACTTGAGCAAATTAATACCTATCCCGGTACCTGATATGCAGTCATTGACTTGGCAAATACCTTTTTCTCCATTCCTGTCCATAAGGTCCGCCAGAAGGAATTTGCCTTCAGCTGGCAAGGCTAGCAATATACCTTTACTGTCCTACCTCAGGGGTATATCAACTCTCCAGCTCTGTGTCATAATCTTATTCGGAGAGTCCTTGATCACTTTTCACATCCACAGATATCACATTGGTCCATTACATTGATGACATTATGCCGATTGGATCCAGTGAGAAAGAAGTAGCAAACATATTGGACTTACTGGTGAGATATTTGCAGGCCGGAGGATGGGAATAAATCTGATTAAAATTCAGGGACCTTCTACCTCAGTAAAATTTCTAGGGATGCAGTGGTATGGGGCCTGTTGAAATAGTCCTTCTAAGGTGAAGGATAAGTTGCTGCATTTGGCCCTCCTACAACCAAGAAAGAAGCACAACACCTAGTGGGCTTATTTGGATTTTGGAGGCAACACATCCCTCATTTGGGTGTGTTACTCTAGCCCATTTATCAAGTGACCCTAAAGGCTGCCAGTTTTGAGTGGCGTCCAGAACAGGAGAAGGCTGTGCAACAGGTCCAGGCTGCTGTGCAAGCTGCTCTGCCACTTGGGCCATATGACCCAGCAGATCCAATGGTGCTTGAGGTGTCAGTGGCAGATAGTGATCCTATCTGGAACCTTTGGCAGGCTTCCATAGGTGAATTACAGCGGAGGCCTCTAGGGTTTAGGAGCAAGGCCCTGTCATCTTCTGCAGATAACTACTCTCCTTTTGAGAGATAGCTCTTGGCCTGTAACTGAGCTTTGGTGGAAACTGAATGTTTGACTATGGGTCATCAAGCATCAAGTCACCATGCAACCTGAACTGCCTATCATGAACTGGGTGCTTTCTGACCTATCTAGCCATAAAATGGGTTGTGCACCGCAGCATTCCATCATCAAATGGAAGTGCTATATATGTGATCAGGCTCGAGAATGTCCTGAAGACACAAGTAAATTACACGAAGAAGTGGCTGAAATGCCCAATGTCTCCACTCCTGCCACCCTGCCTTCTCTCTTCCAGCCTGCACTGATGGCTTCATAGGGAGTTCCCTATGATCGGCTGACAGAGGAAGAGAACACTAGGGCCTGGTTTACAGGTGGTTCTGCACGATATGCAGGCACCACCCAAAAGTGGACAGCTGTAGCACTACAGCCCCTTTCTACAACATCCCTGAAGGACAGCAGTGAAGGGAAGTCTTCCCAGTGGGCAGTACTTTGAGCAGTGCACTTGGTTGTGCACTTTGCATGGAAGGAGAAATGGCCAGATACGTGATTGTATACTGATTCATGGGCTGTAGCCAATAGTTTGGCTGGATGGTCAGGGACTTGGAAGAAGCATGATTGGAAAATTGGTGACAAAGAAATTTGGGAAGAGGTATGTGAGTGGACCTCTCTGAGTGGTCAAAAACTGTGAAGATATTTGTATCCCATGTGAGTGCTCATCAGTGGGTGACAAGCAGAGGAGGATTTTAATAATCAAGTGGATCAGAAGAGCCATCCTGTGGACACCACTCAGCCTCTTTCCCCAGCCATCCTTGTCATCACACAATAGGCCCATGAACACAGTGACCATGATGGCAGGGATGGAGATTATGCATAGGCTCAGCAACATGGACTGTCACTCACCAGGGCTGACCTGGTTACCGCCACTGCTGAGTGCCCGATTTGTTAGCAGCAGAGACCAACACTGAGCCCTTATTATGGCACCATTCCTCAGGATGATCAACCAGCTACCTGGTAGCAGATTGATTCTATTCGACCTCATCCATCATGGAAAGGGCAGAGGTTTGTCCTCATGAAATAGATATTTACTCCAGATATGGGTTTGCGTATCCTGCACACAATGCTTCTGCCAAGACTACCATCCGTGGACTCATGGAATGCCTTCTCCACCATCATAGTACTCCATCCAGCATTTCTCTTGACCAAGGTACTCACTTTATGGCTAAAGAAGTGTGGCAGTGGGCTCATGCTGATGGAATTCACTGGTCTTACCATGTTTCCACCATCCTGAAGCAGCTGGATAGATATAACGGTGGAATGGCCTTTTAAAGTCACAATTACAACAACTAGGTGACAATATTTTGCAGGACTGGGGCAAAGTTCTCCAGAAAGCTGTGTATGCTCTGAATAACAGTCCAATATATGGTACTGTTTCTCCCATAGCCAGGATTAATGGGTCCAGGAATCAAGGGGTAGAAGTGGAAGTGGCACCACGCACAATCACCCCTAGTGATCCACTAGCAAAATTTTTGCCTCCTGTTCCTGCAACATTCTGTTCTGCTGGCCTAGAGGTCTTAGTTCCAGAGGGAGGAATCCTGCCACCAGGAGACATAGAAATGATTCAATTAAACTGAAAGTTAAGATTGCCACCTGGACACTTTGGGCTCCTCCTACCTTTAAGTCAACAGGCTAAGAAGGGAGCTACAGTGTTGACTGGGGTGACTGACCTGGACTGTGAAGATGAAATCAACTTACTATTCCACAACAGAGGTAAGGAAGAGTATGCGTAGAATACAAGAGATCCATTAGGGTGTCTCTTAGTATTACCATGCCCTGTAATTAAGGTCAATGGGAAACTACAACAGTCCCATCCAGGCAGAGCTACAAATGACCCAGCCCCTTCAGGAATGAAGGTTTGGGTCACTCCACCAGGAAAGAAACCACAACCTGCGGAGGTGCTTGCTGAAGACAAAGGAAATACAGACTGGGTAGTAGAAGAAGGTAGTCATCGATAACAGTTATGACAATGTGACCAGCTGCGGAAATGAGGATTGTAACTACCATGAGTATTTCCTCCTTATTTTGTTG
Organism: Chlorocebus sabaeus; assembly: GCF_047675955.1. Lineage (NCBI taxonomy): Eukaryota > Metazoa > Chordata > Mammalia > Primates > Cercopithecidae > Chlorocebus > Chlorocebus sabaeus. The sequence goes on from NC_132927.1 coordinate 5,428,634, forward strand.
AAAACATGTTTGTGCATGTATACACTTGTACCAAGAAAATATCTTCATTTTATTCCCTTTCTCTTTTATCATGTGACATAAGATTTATTGACTTCACATCAGCATTTAAGTATTGTTCACTTTATGTAATAGTATTTGGGTTGGGGGCTGGTGTGATTCTGATTGTATGAAGCATAGTTATATTATGTTAGGTGTAATTATGACCTTACTATTGTCTTTATTTGAAGACTATGTACAATCTCAGGAGATATATATGGGTTCAAGTTGACAAGCGGAGGGCTTGTGATGGTTAATAATGAGTGTCAGTTTGATTGGATTGAAGGATACAAAGTATTGATCCTGGGTGTCTGTGAGGTTGTTGCCAAAGGAGATTAACATTTGAGTCAGTGGGCTGGGAAAGGCAGACCCGCCCTTAATCTGGGTGGGTACGATCTAATCAACTGCCACCACAGCTAGACTATAAACAGGCGGAAGAATGTGAAAAAAGAGACCAGCCTGGCCTCCCAGCCTACATCTTTCTCCCATGCTGGATGCTTCCTGCCCTCAAACATCTGACTCCGGGTTCTTCACTTTTGGAGCTCAGACTGGCTCTACTTGCTCCTCAGCCTGCAGACGGCCTATTGTGGGACCTTGTGATTGTGTGAGATAATACTTAACAAACTCCCCTAAATGTGTGTGTGTGTGTATATGTATGCTTATATATATGTGTGTGTGTGTGTGTGTGTATGTATATACATGAATGATTAGTTCTTTCCTTCTAGAGCACCCTAACTAATGCAGCATGTGTGTGTAAACAAAAAATAAAATTCTAAGACTCCCAACCAACTGCATGGATGTTTCCTCTTAGCCAAGGGCACTTCAAAATCAACCTAAAAATGTAGCTCAAGCCATGATAGGGAGTCAGTATTGGACATGCCCCATTATATCCTCCTCCCTTTGGAATTCAGGCACAGCTGACCAGCATTCACATTAAAATGGAACTCTTAAAACTGTTGAAACAGATTTTTTTTGTAGTGAAAAAATACCAAATTCCAACCTGATTCTAGTGTAGCAACACATGACAGACAGCAAACCCTTAACAAATTTGAAGTATTTCACCCAATACTATACTTATTTGGCATATTTTGAAATGGCCCTGCAAAGCTTTCTCTTGTCAGAAAAACCTGGATTATACAGAGAACACCCATTCCTTTCCAGGTCTTTTCTCTGATCCAGGAGAGAATTAACCAAAGTCTGGCATCATGTTAGGCCTGAAAGAGCTCTGAAACCTGCTACCTGGAGGCTTCATATGAGTGATAAAAGCTTTAACACAGATATTCTATTCTAATGATTACAGGTCTTTAGTAATAACTCTTTTAGCCAATTGCCAATCAGAAAACCTATGATCTATGACCTGGAAGCCCCTCTTCCACTCCCCTCCCCACCTTCGACTTGCCTTGCCTTTCCAGACACAACCAATGTACATCTTACGTGCATTGATTGATGTCTCATGTCTCACATATATATAATATATATACATATATATATATATAACACCAAACTGTAGCCTGACCACCTTGGCATGTGTTCTCAGGGTCGCCTGGGGTTGTATAATGGACCATTGGCCACTCATATTTGGCTCAGAATAAATCTCTTCAATAAATAAATAAATACAGAGATTGACTATTTTCATCAACATATTCAACTTATAAATATCTCCATATGTGTTTACATTGCCTGTTCTACATTTTTTAAATAATGGGGTACACAGTCAAAATTTGTAGTCCCTCATTTTAGAAAATTAAAAGTCACAAAATAATTAAGTGAATAGGTTATCAAAAAAACAAGTGGTGGTAATGTGGGGGTCTGATGTAAACAAAGGAGACGCCGGAGGCATGCACTTGCTGCAATATTCCAGGCAAGAAATCAAAAGAACATGATCTGGGAGATCAATTTAAGACACATTTTTTTTTGAAATAAATTCAACAATAATTTTTGGGTTACAGATTGGGTTTGAAAACTGAATAAGAAGGAGATGTTGGGAAGTAACTCCAAAGTTTCCAGCTGAGACATCTCATTGTTCTTTCTGCATTGTATGTTAGATGATTGTTTGCAAGTCACCCTGATTTCTGTAAAGGGAGAGCTAGAGTTTTAATTATCTTGGAAAGTGGTGGATGAGGTCACAATTTAAAAGGACTCTGATGAGAACTTGCGGATGGTGAAGGTACAATCAGAGATGAAATGTCAGAGGAAATTTAGTAGTATCTTTTATTTGACAGAGTATTTGTGTTTGTCTTGGTCATTTTGATTTGTAGTCAAAATGTGGTAAATTATATCAAGTAGAGATTTGGAGACTATTTATCTGCTCATCTGAAGCTAGAAGGAAAGGTTTTAGTAAGTGACTAAAGAGAAGATAATGTTGGTATTATTATTGAAATGTCGTGAATTATCCTATACAGTTTTCCTTGATCACCACAAAGTAACCAAGAGTGGGGAGAGAAGAAAGTGTTTAGACTATTGCAGAGCTGGGAATTGAAATATAGGGAAAATAATACAAGATTTAGAAATTAAAATAACGTCAGAAAGATTAGTAGGTGTGATTTCAGGCTATAGAAGCAAGAGGGGAAGAAAACAGGCTTTTATTAAATTAAGAGAATAGAGGAGATTTGCAGGCAAGTTCTTGGTGAAGAACAGTCCAGTTGGAGTAATGCATAATCATAGATTGTGGTCCAAGAACACAATTCCTGGGTTTACAAATCTAGTTTAAACATTTTTATTTTTGTAAATTTACATAGAAGACTATCAAAAATATCAACACACACACGCACACACACACACACAAATCCTATAAAAGAAATTTGGAAAACAAACCATTCATTACAAAGAATGAGGAGAAAAAGTAATGGAAAGTAATTTACTATTTGGTCTTAATAAATGCCTTCTTTTCCTAAATTTTTCTCTTCCCACATAGTTTCAATATCAATAAGTATGCTTTATCTGGCCTTCCAGATTTTCTCAGTGAACACCCCCCACAAAAAAATTCTTTAAGTCCAATCCTGCAACTGTATTTTCTCAAATGGTGATGGAATAAAAGAGAGGGATGGGGGAGAGTGAAATTCATCATAGACACATTTGCTGAAAAAGTCTGGCAGATGAACAAAACATGATTTTTTGAGAGGCTCTGTAATGGATAGTTCTTTTTTCTCACTTATGTACTTATGTGAAACTAGGAAAGACAGTAAAGTGCAAAAAAAAATCTACCAACTTAAAAAAATTACAAAATCTTAGCAGCTTTGCCTGTAGAGACTTATAGTTAAGTTATCCAAATGCTCTTAAAGCTGCCTTTTTATTTTCTTTCATTTTGACACTATAATATAATGTTTCATTTTCAAAATCAGAATGTGAATCAGATAGATGCAGTAAATTGATAAATTCTACATCTGTGATTTTCTCTTCAATAGTAGAAATAATGTCATATCTTAAGGTCAAAGATTATTACCATAAATCATTAAAACTACTGAGTTTCAAATATTTTTCTTATTTTCTAAAGGAAGAGGCCAAGAAGCATATTTAAATTTTTAACATTTTTTCCACACATTAGTTGGGCTACATTTTTATTTTTAAAGCAAAATTAAACAAATATGTCCACTTTAGGGAGATTCTATAAATCATTCAATTCAGTTTAGGTTAACAAGAAATTGAAATCCATAATAAAATATGTTGTTGAATTGTCATTTTACTTACTAATTTCTTCATAGCTTTTTACATATTTTGAATACTTTCCTCACATTATTTTGGAAAGGAAAATATGGTTGTTGTTTTTTTTATTTTTTTAAAAAAGGCTTTTTGATGCTAACAAATAAGCTTATCCTTCTGGTATACACAAGATGGCATATTTGAAGACACTTTTTCTTAATAACATCTACTGGTAATCATTTAGAAATTGTGGAATCTCTATTGAGGCATATAATAAAGCTACCACTGAAACGGAAAGATGGCTAGATTATCTCATCGACAGAGTTCACTATTTTAGTGCTGTTCCCCCAAATAGCTATCCACAATTTACTTTTAGGGCTATATGCCCTGAACTATTTATGTGATTGCCAAGTACAAATTGTTCTGATATTCATACTGCGTTGTAGGGCACATTGCTCTGTTGAAAAGAGGTTTCCTGAGGAATCTGTTTGTTTTATTGGAATTCTGGTGTTTTTAATGAGATGATGAGTTTATGGTTGAGGTTGTGACAAGAGTTCAAAGTCTCTTCGTTGGAATGAAGATTGCCGGCCCGGCGCGATGGCTCACGCCCAGCACTTTGGGAGGCCGCTGAGGGCGGATCACGTCAGGAGATCGAGACCATCCTGACCAACATGATGAAACCGTGTCTCTACTAAAAAATGTACAAGAAAATTAGCCGGGCTTGCTGGTGGGTGCCTGTAGTCCCAGCTACTCGGGAGGCTGTAGCAGGAGAATGGCGTGAACCTGAGAGGCGGAGGTTGCAGTGAACCGAGATGGCGCCACCACACTCCAGCCTGGGCGACAGAGAGAGACTCTGCCTCGGAAAAAGAAAAAAAAAAAAGAGAGAGAGAGAGATTGCCTCTCCAGAGCTGACAAAATCCTTCAGTGTCATTGAAGCTCTTTCTCTGGCTGTAGATACAATGCAGAATAAAGCTTTGAGACAGTGGAAATGACTTGCTCTTTGGAGATTTCTTCACATTTCTGCCTCTACCCTAGGGGGCAAGTCTTGTATATCAGCTTCAGAACAGGAACCTGACTGTCCAATCTAGATTGTTAATCTTATTTTCCAAACCAAAATATAAACCAAGAAATGGAGCATCTAACAAGCTAATTATAATCTAATCAGCTTTTGAAATTTCAGTCAAAAAATAACACAAAGATTTCCCCCGAACAGAATGGAAATATTAAGGTGCAGTTTATGTATCGGAAAAATGAAGGCAATTATGAGACAAGAAGGCTCTCAGAGGTTTCAAAAGAAAAAATGTTGAGAAAATGTTGAAGTGAGAGCAGGTTTGCAATTTTTTTTTTTTCAGAGATGAAATACAATACTGGCTTGTTAGGGATCATCTGAATCTGGGGGCATAGGAGAGCAAGTATTATAAATGCCATCCTGAAACAGATAGTCTTCAGCCATAAGGGGTAGTTTGGTTAATATTTGGGAAATACTACTCATTTAGTCTTTCCCTTATACTTAAGTCACAAAGCACTAAAAGAAAGACTTGGAATGATAAAAAAGCATGGCATATTTAGCAAAGCAGATATGTAGCCTTTAAGAGGTATAGATTTAAAAAGAGTAAAGTTGAATGAACTAGTCATTTTAGCTTGTTATTAAAATAAGAAACTGAACAAATGGCTGGATTTCTGAAAATGCTAAATTCGAATCCTGATTTGATAAAATACTTGAGTTTTTTAACTTAAGGAAATCATTTAAATCTTAATCTGTAAATGAAGAAAAAAAAAGAACTGCTCTCACTATATAAGGATTTTGTGGAGAAATATGCAAGAACAACATGCCACACAAATGCTAAATAATAGCAACAAGGGTGGTAATACTGCCAAATGAAACTTCTTTTTTGTCAATTAGTTTAATGTCAAGATTGAATCATTTCAAACGCTCACATAACAGGACTTTACTAATCACTATGAAGCACGGCCCAGGCCAGGGAAATCCATATGTCTTTTCAGTTCCCAGATCGGCAGTGCACAGATTTTTGAAATTGCTTTTGCTAATGTCCATAAGTAGACAACACTAGACAAATAATGCTCTCAGAGTTTTATGGTTTCACGGATTTTTTCTTCCCTACTTTTTATTTCTATGCTCCCTGTCATACCAAGGAGTGTAACCTGCTGCTTAAAATGGTGTTTAATAGCATATAGTAACTCTCAATTCAAATTCATGAAAAGTAGTATGCACAGAGGAACATTTCAGAATTTTTACTTTTTTTTCCTCTTCTTAACTAAGAATTTGGACACGAGTTCTTTTACTTTTGAATTCATCTAAGAGATGCTTCATGCCTAATGTTTAAGCAACCTTTTTTTTTTCTTTTTAGTCTCACCTGAATGCTGAGAGAAAATCTATTATTGTTTCTAACTTAGTAGAGGAAATGTAACATAATAGCTAGTGTCTGACCATGTGTGAGAGGCTCATTTTTATTTCCTTAAGAATAAAAACCAGGAGTGTGCTAATGGAAAAGGTAAATAGCTCATCATTTTGTTTCTGAGAATTGTTTAGGAAAGGTTTAGATTCTTTGGGAGAAGTCTTCTCGAATAAAAATAAGGGAGGGTGCGCTTTAGGTGAAATAGTCTGTAATTTAAACCTGACATCTCTGTGTAAAAATTCTGTGACTTTAACAGAGTTCAGTTTCCTCATCCACAAAGTTAGGGATAATAGTATATATTTCCGTTAGTAAACTAGTGTATGTGAATGCACCTAATAGTAGATGGAGCAACAAAATGGCAGGGAAGGCCAAAAATGGTCAACTATCAGCAAATTTAAGTGATTTCTAATACATAGGAAAGGCTCAAATTGTATTAGCTAAAACCCAAAACGCTTTCTTCTTTCTTTGTCTTTTGTTTTCTTCTCAAAGTTATTTGCACATACAAGCATACTTCAGAGATATTGCAAGTCCAGTTCTAGACTATAGCTATAAAGTAAATATCACAATAACATGTGTCATGAATATTTCAGTTTCCCAGTGTATTCAAAAGTTATACTTATACTATACTATAGCTCTTTAGGTATGCAATGGCATTATGCCTAAAAAAAGTATGCACCTTAATTAAAAACATCTTATTGCTAAAAATTGCTAGCAATCATGTGAACCTTCAGCAAGTTGTAATTGCTTTGCTGGTGGAGGGTCTTGCCACAATGTGGATCTGGCTGCTAACTGATCCTGGTGGTGGTTGCTAAAGGTTGGGATGACTGTGGCAGTTTGTTAAAATAAGACAACAATGAAGTTTGCTGCATTGATCGACCCTTCACTAAAGGTTTATCTGTAGTATGTGATACTGTTAGATAACATTTCACTCACAGAACTTCTTTATAAACTAGTCAATCCTTTCAATCCCTGCTGCTCTTTTATCAACTCAGTTTATGTAATAGTCTAAATCCTTTGTTGTCATTTCAGTAATGTTCGCAGCAAATACATTTACCAGTAGTAGATTCTATCTCAAGAAACCACTTTCTCTGCTAATCTATAAGAAGCAACTCCTCATCTTTTGAAGTTTATCATGAGATTGCAGCAATTCAGTCATATCTTTACACTCCACTTCTAATTCTAGTCCTCTTGCCATTTCTATAACATCTGCAGTCAATTCCTCCACTGAAGCCTTGAGTCCCCCAAGGTCATCCATGAGGGTTGAAATCAACTTCTTCCAAACTCCTCTTCGTGTTGATATTTTGACCTCTTCCCATGAATCACAAGTGCTGTTAATGGTGTCTAGAATGGTGAATTCTTTCTAGAAGATTTCCAATTTACTTTGCCAAACTTCATCAGAGGAATTACTCTCTGTGGCAGCCCACGAACCAAGGAGTTGTTTCAACTTTCAAATCTTACAATTTAAGACATGCATGTTATAAGACTACAGCTGCCATAGAGAGTATATGAGTAATGTGACTCTCTAAATGAAAAGCTAGAGATGATTAAGCTTAGTGAGGAAGACATGTCAAAAATTGCTGTTATGTTAGCAGGCATAAAATAACATTAATGTCCTTGTATATCTTTATCAGAGCTTTTGGAAAACCCAGTCCATTGTTAATAATCAATTACATTTTGCAAAGAATCTTTTTTTTTTTTTTGAGGAGTAGAACTTAAACTATTAAGTAAGCCTTGCCATAAACACATATGCTGTCATCTGTACTCATTTTTCCATTTATATAGCACTGGCAGAGTATATTTCGCATAATTCTTAAGGGTCATAGGATATTTAGAATGGGAAATGAGCTTTGGCTTCAACTTAAGTCACTAGCTGCATTAGCCTCTAAGAGAGTCAGCCTGTCCTTTGAAGCTTTGAAACCAGGCAACTTTTCCTCTCTAGTTTTGAATGTCCTAGATGGCATCTTCCTCCAATAGGAGACTGTTGTGTCTTCATTGAAAATCTGTTGTTTAGTAGAGCCAATTTCATTAGTAATCTTACCTAGATCTTCTGGATAACTTGCTGCATTTTCTACATCAGCATTTGTTGCTTTACACTGTACTTTTACGTTATGGAGATGGCTTCTTTCCCTATACCTCATAAACCAACCTCGGCTAGCTTCCAACTTTTCTTCTGCAACTTCCTCACCTCTCTCAGCCTTCACAGAATTGAAGTAAGTTAGAGTCTTGTTCTGGAATAGGCTTTGGCTTAAGGGAATATTGCAGCTGGTTTGATCATCAACCTTGATCACTAAAACTTTCTCTATGTCAGCAATAAGGTATTTCCTTTTCTTATCATTCGTTTGTTCACTGGAGTAGCCCTTTTCATTTCCTTCAAGAATGTTTCCTTTGCATTCACATCTTGACTGTTTTATCCAAGATGCCTAGCTTTTGGCCTTTCTCAGCTTTGACATGTCTTCCTCACTAAGCTTAATCATCTCTAGCTTTTGATTTAGAGAGTCACATTACTCTTTTTCACTTCCACACTTAGACACTTAGGTGCCACACTTCCACACTTAATAATAACCTTACATTTATTAATAACCTTACTTAAAAACCATAAGGTTATTAATTGACCTAATTTCAATATTATTGTTTCTCAGGAAATAGGGAGGCCCAGAGAGAGAGAGAGAGAGAGAACTGGGACATTGTGGGTCCATGGATCATTCAGAACATGAGCAACATTTATAGAATACATTGACAGTCTTATGTGGATGTAGTTTTTAGTACCCCAAAACAATTACAGTAGTAACATTAAAGATCACTAATCACAGATCACATAAAAGATATATTATTAATAATAAAGTTTAAAACATTGCAAGAATTATTAAAATGTGACACAGAGACATGAAGACAGCACATGCTGTTGGAATCACAGTACTGATGGACTTGCTCAACACAGGGGTGCCACAAGTCTTCAATTTGTGAAAATCACAATATCTGCAAAGCACAATTAAGCAAAGCACAATAAAATGAGGTATGTCTGTAAATATATTGTTTCAAAAACTCTTCATCTTTCTGTAAATTATAATTATCTGATCAAAGTACATCTCAGTGGATATACATATAAACATAAAAAATATGATTAAAGAAGAAAGTAGGCTTAGAGTTTGTCCCTTGTCCAAATTCACTTAAATGGATCCACAGATAATCATGCTTGCTAATATTTTCTAATAATCTGCAGTTTGTTCTCCTTTTGTTATGTTGGGAAATATGAGCGTTAGATAGCATGACTGTGTGTTCAGACTGCCAAATGCCAATAGGAGCAGACTGCACAGCAAGAGAAATGCGTTTGTTTGACAATGTGTTATACACTATTGATAACGATTTTGAAATTAAAGTTGATACTCTTGCCTTTTGCTCAGTGATATGAAGTTTTAAAATTGTCTTTAATTTCAATTAAAGAGCAATGGTTAGTGCTGTTGTTTATGTTCATCCCTCCTGTCAGTGTATGTGTGTAATTATAACATGTAAGGTTTTAGTCTCCCAAATGTTTTTGAATTTTATCCAGGACAACATATTTCTTAAGGTATTTGCATTTGTTCAGTGGAGACTGAATGACGCTGCTTGTTTTCTTGATTAAATAGTGTTTACTCACAGTCTCCTATTTCTCTGTTCTTTATTACTAAGTCGGGCCCACTCATCATCATAGCCAGTGATAGAGTTCAGCATGAACCCATAGGACTTTGGGGTTTTATTTCTAGGATCTCTCAATGATTCTTAAATAACTCGGATTCTTAATGCTCATGTTAAGCGTTATAGGGAATTTGGGTGGAAAAAGAGCTAGGATTCTTTCTACCAATATGCAAATTGTTTAGCAGTTTACAAATTTCAGACTCTAGGAGTGAATGATTTTCATTTTCATCACAAGAGTTTTGCTAGCTAATACATGAAGATAATTGTACTTGTTTCATACTTGAAATCAATACCTCAGATCATGGAAAAGGCTATAGGGAAGCATATGAAGAAAGATTATTAATTTGAATGTGTGTTTGTTGTTGCATGCATTTGTCAACTGTCAGGACAAAAGCAGGACATCTTGTTTTGATTAGAAGAAATTGCCAGATTTCAGTGAGAACCAAAGTGATACAAAGGGAGAATTTTTACATTAGGTTGTTCTCCATGAATCACCCCAGAGAGAGTTGCTAGGATGCTGATAGTAATTCTAGGTTGTCATCTCAGGTTTTTGAGAATTAATTCACACAGTCTACAGTGTTTTTATGAATCATCATAGACATATTCAGGAGATCTCTAATATCCCCTCATAGGTCTCTGATAGGAGAATCCTCGCATTACTAGGTGGCTAATAGTTAAGAATTACTAAGGATCTGGCAAGGAGAATAGGGCTTCACTTTTTTATTCAAGTTTTGCTTCCCTCCTATTGAAAGGTGAAGCCAGTTGGACTTCCTGGGTTGAGTGGGGACTTGGAGAAATTTTCTGTCTAGCTTAAGGATTGTAAACGCACCAATCAGCACTCTGTAAAAATGCACCAGTCAGCGCTCTGTGTCTAGCTAAAGGATTGTAAATGCAACAATCAGCACTCTGTGTCTAGCGAAAGGATTTTAAATGCAACAATCAGCACTCTGTAAAAACCCACCAATCAGCACTCTGTGTCTAGCTAAAGGATTGTAAAACCCCCAATCAGCACTCTGTAAAATACAGGAATCAGCACTCTATAAAATGGACCAATCAGCAGGATGTGGGCTGAGTCAAATAAAGCTGGCCACTGGAACCAGCAGCAGCAATCTTCTGGGGTCTCCTTCCATGCTGTGGAAGCTTTGGTCTTTCGTTCTTCCCAATAAATCTTGCTGCTGCTCACTCTTTGGGTCCGCACTACCTTTATGAGCAGTAACACTCACCACAAGGGTCTGCGGCTTCATTCCTGAAGTCAGCGAGACCACGAACCCACCAGGAAGAACAAACAACTCCAGATGCACCACCTTTATGAGCTGTGACACTCACTGCGAAGGTCTGAGGCTTCCCTCCTCAAGTCAGCAAGACCACGAACCCACCGGAAGGAAGGAAGAAACTCCGGACACATCTGAAGGAACAAACTCCAGACACACTATCTTCAAGAGCTGTAACACTCACCGTGAAGGTCCACGGCTTCATTCTTGAAGTCAGTGAGACCAAGAACCCACCGGAAGGAACCAATTCCGGACACACTATTACAAAAGACAACTTAAAATGCATATACTTCATAGAGGTATTTAGCTTAGAAAAACGTGTACCCACTAATTGAGAACTTTTTATAGGAGAACTTACTAATTAAATAGGCATTTTCCTTTTACCAAACTTGCAACTTTGTGGCTACAGAGGCACTAAGGATGGTTCTTACCAATCAGATGTGGGCAGAAGTATATTAAGAGGCTTCCACTTTTGTTTCATGGTCATAAAATTAAAAAATAGCCACAGGAGAGAAAACCCTTTCCCAGCTTCCTTTTCTGTGAACATGGCAGTCCTAGATCCCAGAATCAGAACCCACTGCATAACTTTGAGAGCAACCCCTTCTGATAACAATGAAGTAGCAAGGTTTTAGTAGAAGGAGACTATGTTCTTAGTGGCATTGTCTGGCCACCATGCTGTCCCTGGACTGCCGTTCTTGGGAATGCTGCTTGTTAAATGCAAACAAACCCCTTTCTTGTTTAAGCTATTATTGATCATATTTTTAATTTCCAGTAGCTGAAAATATTCCTGCTGAAACAGCCCTCACCATTCCATTCTCTACACTAGCAGTTTTCAGACTAGAGAGTGAAAGAGATCACGTGAACGACTTGCTAAAACATGGATTGCTGTGTCAAAGGTGAGTGAGATGGTTAATATTAGATGTCAACTTGATTGAAGGATGCCTAAATGCCTGGTAAAGTATTCTTTCTGGGTGTGTCTATGAGGGTGTTGCCAGAGGAGATTGACATTCAAGTTGTGGACTGAGAGAGGGAGACCCACCCTTAATGTGGGTGGGCACTATCTAATCAACTGCTAGTGTGGCTAGAACAAAGCAGGCAGAAGAAGGTGGAATAACTTTGCTTGCTGAGTCTTCTGACTTCCCTTTTTTCCCCATGCTGAATGCTTCCTTCCACTTCTTCCGCCCTTGGACATCACACCCCAGGTTCATTGGTCTTTGGACTCTGGGACTTGCACCAGCAGCTTCCTGGTAGCTCTAGGGACCCCCGGCCACAGACAGAAGCGTGCACTTCTCCTACCACAGTTTTCAGCCTTTCAGATTTGGACAGTGCCACTACCAGCTTCTCTCTTCCCCAGCTTGCAGCCAGCCTATCATGGGACTTCACCTGTAATTGTGTGAGCCAATTATCCCTAATAAACTCCCTCTCACGTATACATACATCCTGTTGGTTCTGTGCCTCTGAACAGTCGTGAATAATACAGTAGGTCTGTGGCACCTGAGAATTCTCTCTTCTGGCAAGTTTCCAGGTGATGCTGATGCTGATGATGCAGTGTCCACACTTTGAGAACCATAGCTCTGTAGAATAATTCTCCAAAATATACACATTAACATAACACTCATCCAATTAAAATACATTAGTACTGTCCCAGACTCTTCAAAACAAACACCAGTCTCCTTAGAATAGTGTCTTTATCTGCTTCTCTCATACATTTTTGTTTTGTGAGTTCTATGTTCCCAACATCTTCAACTGATATATTTCTCTGATAATATTCTATTCTCTGTAGCAACTTTCTAACACATTTTTCCCTCTGCTTAGAATACACTTCTCTTTTTTTTTTTTTTTTTAGAACCTTCCAATTAATCCTTCAAGACTCAGTCTTTCCTTGACTAAGTCACTGGGCTCAGTACCCTCTATATTGTGAAACAAATATTTATTTACTTTTTGGTTTTGTCCATGCAATTTACAGGTGATAGACTCTACAGAATTCAGGCATTCATCTCCATATCCCCCGTGCCTAGCACAGGTGTTGAAATACAGTAAGAAGGCTTCCTAAATGAACGACTGAGTAGTTGTAGAAGCACCAATGATGCTATGTATTTCTAATAACAGTTTTTTATACTCCAAGGCTGAAATAGAAACTCCATCTTTCTTTATAGCCCTGTTTATTGTTTATAATATACATGTTAATAATTTATTATAATCATTTTTATTCCAGTTTAAAAATAATTTTTGTGGATGACCTTTTGAACATAATCCTTTGTAAGGGACAAAGTCTTTATTTATCTCATTTTTTGGATGTAACAAAAATTGAAACCAGAAAATTCTCACAGAACAGATGCCCTTGCAATTGAAAAGCACTCCCTCTAATAATGCTTGGCATAATTTTTGTTAGGTTTGTATCTCTGGTATAATTACATGATGATTTTAATGGAAATTATAAAGAAGTATTTTACAAAGGAACAGAATATTTTATGTGTAGTTATATGTAAATTTACTCTTATAAATATGCAAGCTTGCTTTCTCACATGGGTATTTGCTTAAGGATCACTCTGATAAATGCAAACAAGACTCATATTATTTATTAGAAGATTGCTGAGATATATAACAGTAATTGTCATACCATTCTGTAGAATTCACTTCCAGAATTTCCTGTTGTTCCTATTGACTGATAATGTACAGTAAAAACTGCCACATTTACAAATTCAACCAAGATGTTAAAATATCTAAGTTTTTATTTTCTTTGGATGCATAAACCATTTATTATGTGCATGTTCTTATTTTACCAAGACAATCTGGCTTTCAAACGAGGCAAAGGCTCTGGTTTATACAGTATGGTTTTTGAAGGTATTCATGTCAGTATCAACATAATAATATTAATAAATAAATAAGAGAATAAGCCACTTTTCACCTTTGGAAACTTGCATTATATGATACAATACATCAGAAGAGGAATAAGTTTCTACAACTGGTTGTGCTTTCCCAAGATTAAGTTTGAGGTACAAATACAATAGTGTCCATTTTATAAGATACACAAGATGATTATTTCCTGTTATAAGCTAAATAGCTGTACTTTCATAATAAAATGTTTTTAAAAGCTTCAGTTCATTTTACTTCAATTAATGTAACAGCCACTTGTTGAGAGTCTTCTATGTTATTAACCCTGCTTAGCTATTCTGAGAAGCACATGTTTTTAATTCTTCAAGAGATATTCTTGTTTTCCAGGTGAAACTCAGAAAAGGACATTACAGGTCTTCCGAGTGATTCTGAGATATTGTCATGAACACTTTCTTTAAATGATTTAAATTCTGAGATGAGGTCAGAAAATTTTAGGAGATTAGGTAGATCTGAAGACATATGACTTATGTATTGTTGAATTATCTAGAATAGACACACTGACCCCTTATTTCTGTTTTATGGCATAATATACTTTTGGAATAATCAGATGACGTATTAAACCTTGAAGGAGAGGAAATTTTGAATGTCTTGGTGAAACAACTGGCATAATTTTTTTTCATGTAAGGTAAGTCGAATGATACTTAAAGTCCTCTCCAGAGTAATGCCAATGTAGGCAGTTCTTTCAGACCTGCCTTGGGCTAAGTGTTTTCTCAGGCCAGTGGTCACCATGTAGAGTTAGAAAACAATTTAGGGATTTTGTTCTGGGAGGACTCAAGGCTTGGATACATCTACAAATCTTTCTCAATTATCAGTCAAATGAAACTGTTTAACTCACTGTCTCAGATTACTAAACTTGTGAGTTGCTTCTGTATGACTTATTTATTTCACTGCAATTATTGTACACCCAATTTGTCTATTTATAGTAGCAAAGATGGCACCAACACCTTGTGCTAGGCTAGTGTGTTGTATGGACATCCTCTGCCCTCTGATTGGGCTCTGACATGTCACTGCGATTTGCACCCTGTAGGGTCACTACCTTACCCTACTTGATCTAGATGCCCTATACTGATCAGCCCCCAATTCTTCACCCTTCAGCCCTACCTAATGGCTTTTGGACTTTGTTGTTTAGGAAGGGAAGGAAAAGGAATAACAAGAGGGAAGAAAGGAAAACAAAGAAAGGGAAAACAATTTATTAATTATTAATTGTTCTACATATTACAATTCTTTACAGTAAGTATTCAGAAGAATTTTTAAAATTGGCCCTTTGAGGACAAGTATTCTGCAAAAATGCATGCTTAAACCTATTCCACTATTACAGTTTTAAAATACAAACCAAACAATCAATGGAGTTGGAATACACTACTAAAACAATATTGCCTTTCAGTTGCAGTTTCAGGTTACACCAAAGTGAAACAGATAGAGAAGAGTCTTGTTTCAATTAAATAACCTTTATGGTTAAAGGTCACCCAGAAAAATAAAGACAAGATCTATAGTTGTCAGTAGAAGGTGTGAAAGGCTAGACTGTCCAATTCTAATGGCCTAAATCTTGAGGCCTAGATAGATTCAAAATAGCTTTAGATTCTTCAGGTTTCATATATGGGGATAAAATGCATATTAACAATAGTTTTAGATTAAAGTAAATAAAACTTATGATACTTGCTAATAGGTAAAAGTACTGAAATAATCTTTAAAATGCATATAAATTTTTAAATATTCAGTTTATCCTTTAAGTGCTCTGCATTTCTGGCAAAAATTCATGTAGATAGGCTCTTTTTATTCACTCAACAACCATTTATTGAATTTCCACCTTGTTCTAATTAAGTAGATAAGTTCAGTGTAATGAGTCAAGTGCTATGATTCAGGTAAGAACAGAATTCTCTGGATATGCATGGGATCATCACCTAATGATATGGTCAGAAGAGGCTTCCTGAAGCCTTTATCTTAGCAAAACATTTAAAGATGAGTCAAGCAAAGATAGGGCCTTGGACCAGAAGGTATGGCAACTCAGAAGCTTGAGGAAACATGTTCATATCACTGTAGATCGTTCAGTTGACTGAATTTTAGTATTTAAGGCGGGGAGTTGGGATGGGCTGTATTCTTAAGATGTCCTCCCGAAACTGTATACCTTGATTATTCAATCAGGCATGAATTTAGGTGCTACTCAAATAGACTTTGCAGAGGTAATTACATTTCTGAAAATAAAGAACATGTACGGGGTTACCTGGATGGGCCAAATCTAGTTGTCTGAACCATTAAAAGCAGGGAAATTTCTCCAGCTGGATTAAGAAAGATGCAGCCAAGAGAGAAGAATGAAGCAGAAGTTAGAATGATTTGAAGCATGAGAAGGAATAGATCCACTGTAAATAGCTTTGAAAATGAAAGGGGGACAGGAATGAGCCATGTAGATGCCTTCTAGAAGTTACAACTGACCCCCAGCTGAAGGCCAGCAAGAAAATGAGGACCTCATTTCTACAGATGTAAGGAATTGGAGTCAGCCAACAATTTGAATGAGCTTGGAAGCTGATTCCTTTCAGACCCTTCTGATAAGAGCCAACTAGACAAGACCTTGTTTTCATCCTTGTGAAACCAGAAGCAGAAAAACTAGCCTCGAGTAAAACAAGAGTAAGTGTGAAATACAAGTCTAAAAGCAGTGATTCTCAGTTAGGTGCGATATGGCCTCCCAGGAGACATTTGGCAAGGCCTAGAGACTTTTTTGGTCGCAACCAGAAGTGGAGGTTTTGTCACTGGCTTCTAGTGGGTAAAGGCTGGGGATGCTACTAAAATCCTATAATGCATAGGACAGTCCCCTACAACAAAGTATTATGTAGCCCAAAGTATCCATTGTGTCAAGGTTGAGAAATCCTAGACTAGAAGTAGGCAAGCACTGGATAGATGATCAAAGGTCTTGTATATCTTGATCCCCCTAGCTGGATAGAGAATAAGTTATATTTATTTTGTTGGGAAAAGGGCAGCAAGCAGGACTGAGGTAATTATTAGAAGTAGTTTTGTTATTTAGCAAACATCTACTGAAAAAGTAGCTAATAAATTACATCAAACTTCTTGGTTGCTGGTCTAACATAAATAACAATTTGTCTATGCAAGTGGTCATTTACAAAGCAACAATAATTACCAAAAAGATGACCTACAATGATAAATCATTCTTAAAACTGGAAGCATAATGATATTTTTGAAAAATATTGTTAAGAAAACACCAGAAGAAAGTGTTCACCTAATTAATTTGCTGTGTCTTTGTCTTTATGAGGATGGCTCATCATATTAGGGGTTTTTATATTCACATCAAATCCTCTGCTTAGTTAGGTCACTGTATAATTAGGCTACTGGACATCTACATCCTTAACATCCCTTGTCTTAATCTTTTTTTTTTTTTTCATGTATCTGCAACTTGCATTCCCTTCATAAGCCCAAGACTTTTTTGTTTCTATATATAACTTACAAAGACAGGAATGAAATATAAGCTTCCTTTTATCTCCCTACTCAAACTCTTGTAAGCTAATTAGCATATTTCATATTGATAAGGATGATCAATAAGAATATTTCAAAAGTCTGGATAGTATTACGTTTCACCGACATTTTTAAAATTTCTACTGAAATTTAAAAATGAAACTATATTAACCATATACTCAGTTTATGCTTTGCTTAACCAAGTATAGACTAGTTTTTCCCTCTAAAATAATGACTTCTACTCACATGTCCCTGTTGTTCATTAGGTTTCACTATTTTGAGCTATTACCTTTCTTAATTAATGGTACCTTATCATTACTGATGCATACAGGACACATCTCTTGTTTTTATTGGTGTGTTTAGTTTGTATGTGTTCATGCTAAATGAGTATTGCTTGCTAGATATTTTTAAATCAAGTAAAGAACACAGAGTTGTGTACCTCATTCTGTTTTTGGTTTTGTTGTTGTTGTTGTTTCTTTGCTGGTTTTTCATCAAACACTGTGTTTTTAAGCTCTATCCACATTGTTCTACTCACATTCTTCCAACACATTTTAATTCTCCCAATGATGTCAGTCTCCTACGATGAAGACCCAAGTTATCTCCAACTTTCGACCATGCAAATGGTGCTACAGTAATATCTTCAAAAAGAAAAACATATAATTATTTGTCTAAGGATGTATGGGCATGTGTGTGATTTCTTTGGGATACATACTTTGGAGCAAAAATTCAGAATTATAGGATATTAATCTTCTATATTTGACTAAAATAGATCAGCAATCTCCACTGAATGTACCCTAGTTTCATGAGCACCAATGTTTGTATCATCCAGTTTTCCAGTTTGTTAGTCGTTTCTTTAGGAAATAACATGTTATAATTTAAATTTGTGTTTATTTGATTATTCATGGTTTTGAACATTTTTTATGTGAGTGTTGGATTTGAGGGTTTTCTTTTTTGCAAATTGCCTGGTCATGGTCTTTGCCGGCTCTTCTATTATAGCTACTGTCTCTTTCTGGTTGATTTGTAAGAAATCCTTTTCATTATATATTATCCCTTTGTAAATGTTATGCCTTACAAACATACCTTCTCTTATTTTGTCTTCTGTATCTAACTTTGACCAAAATTGCCTTCATTGACAAAGCCTAAATATTGGTTTAATAAAATTAATCTCCTTTTTCCCCCCTATGGTTGTGCTTTGGAAGGTTTTTTTTTTTTTTTTTTAAGTTATTTTCTAACCTTGTGTCTAAAATATAAATATGCACACAACACACACATAATTTTGCCTTTCAGATGTAGATCTTTAATAAACTAAAATGTTTAGATTGTTTTAAATTTACAGAAAAATTATGAAAATAATACAAAGAATTCCCATATCAGGGGTCCCTAACACCCTGGCGGAGAACCTGTACCTGTCTGTGGTCTGTTAGACACCCCTGGGGTGTCACCACCACCTGATCTCCACCTCCCGTCAGATCAGCCGTGGCATTAGATTCTCAAAGAAACAGGAACCCTATTGTGAACTGTTCATGTAGGGATCTAGGATGCTTGCTCCTTGTGAGATTCTAACTAATGCCTGATGATCTGAGGTGGAATAGTTTCATCCCCAAACCATCCACCATCACCCCCCACCCTACCACCCATTCCCAGACTTTTGACAACAACAGACCAGTTTGCATCTCTATATTTTGCTTTTTCAGAATGCCAACTAAATAGAATCATGCAGGAAAGAGCCTTTTCAGACTGGCTTCTTTTACTTTTCAGTAAGCACCTAAGATTCATATGTATGTTTGCATGGTTTGATAGCTCATTCCTTCTATTGCTGAGTAGTTTTCCATTGTGTGAATGTGTCGCAGTTATTTTAACCATTTCTCTGCTGAAGGAAGTTTGGCTCCAGTTTTTGGTGATTGTTTTTAAACTGAACTGTTTTTTGTGCGGACAGCTTTTTCAAAGCAAATTCAGCAATTGCTCAATTATATGGTAAGACAGTGTTTTGCTTTGTAACAAGCCATCAGATTGTCTTCCAGGCCACCAGTTTGTACTCCCACCAGCAGTGAATGAATTTCCATTACCTAGCATCTTTGCTAGCAATTGCTATTGTCAGTCTTATTTGGATTTTAGCCATTCTAATGCCTGTGTAGTTGTGTCTTGTTTTAATATGCATTTCCCTAAAGACAAATTATGTTGAAAATATTTTTATATCCTTATTTTCCATCTGTATATCTTCTTAGTGAAGTGTTTGTTCAAATATTTTACCCCTTTTTAAATTGGGTTGTTTTTCTTATTCTTGAGTTTCAAGAAATCTTTGTTTATTATAGATACAAATCCTCTATCAGATATGTGTTTGACAAATATTTTTTCTTTCCCAGTTCATGGCTTATCTTTTCATTTTCTTGACAGTATTCTTCAGAAAGCAGGGGTTTTTAATTTACTAAAGTTCAACATGTATTTTTTCTTTCATGGATCATGTTTTTGGTGTTTCATCTAAAAGTTCATCACCAGCCAAAAAGTTATACACACACACACACACACACACACACACACACACTTATTTTTTTAAATTTTCTTCTGGTAGTTTTATACTTTTGTGTTTTACGTATAAGTCTATGTTTATTATAATTTAATTTTTGTAAAAATGTGTAAGTCCTTTTCTAGGGTCATTTTTTGCTTATCCAATTTGTTGAAAAGATTATGCCTTTGAATCTTTGCTAAATATCAGTTGACTGCATTTGTGTGGGGCTATTTTTTGGTTCCCTATTCTGTTTCATTGATCCTTGTGCCCATTCATCCACCAGATGGTAGATTTCTAGATTTCTGTAGCTTTATAGTAAATCTTGAAATTCAGTGATGTGAATCCTCCAACTCTGTTTTTCTTCATTATTGTGTTGGCTACTCTAGGCCTTTTGCTTTCCTGTATAAATTTTAGAATCAGATTGTTGAAATCTACAAACCAGCTTACCAAGATTTTGATTAAATTGTATTGATTTTGTAGACTGAGTTTGGAGAAACTGTCATCTTAACAATATTGAATCATCCATCTCTAAACATGGAACAGCTGTGGATTTATTTAGATGCTTTTTATTTCTCTCTTCAATGTTTTGTAACACATATAGGTTTTTAATGTATCCAAGTTGACCTTTGTATATGATGTTGATAAGGGATCTGGTTATGCTTTTTTCATGCACTAAATATTATATACTCAATAATCTATGACCCCTATTGATTTGTGGCTTCACTTTTACTGAATATTTAATTTTTATACATAGACACACTTGCTCATAAGCTTTCTTTCTGGCCTTGGTTTCAGGAGGCCATTCATAGTTCTTAGCTCCACTGGATTCCTCAACACGGCTGCCTGACTCTTCAAAAGCAGCAAGGGAGCAAGAGACACCAATAAATTTAAGAAACATGTCAGGTGAAGCAAAAAGTTCTGTTCCAATGAAGATTAAAACTGTTCATTTAATTTTGTAAATAGAAGGTCACTGGGCAACTTGGCAACAAATTCACTGTAGTGGTGAAAATAGGAGCCAAATTTTATTGGATTATAAAGTGATTTGAAATTAATCAAACAAAAACGTATTGTGCACTCTAGTACTTCCAGAATCTAGAGTGTACAATAAGGAGAGATTAAAAGGCAGTTTTTAAAAAAACATATATAGAAGAAGGGAAGACTTACTGTTGCCTTTTTGTCTTTTTAGATATGGAAAATTATGAACAAAATTCACATTTTCTCAATGCTTTAATAAAAAATTATAACTTATAGAAATGCCTAACTTCATAATAGTCTACCCTGAAGATAGTTGTCCACCCTCTTAAAGAGATTATCTAATTCAAGAGGCAGCGCCTAATTTACCATTATTACAATGAAAGAAAACTGCTACTTTTAACTTAAATTTGAAAGCAATTATATCCCAGTGTATGGATAATAATAAAATCACCCTGGAAGATCAAATTATTTTTGATATTAGTTTTTATTTAGCTGATGCCTTAAACTTTACTAAACATTAAAGATATATTCATTTATATCCCTAAGAATGTGACAGGTTTTATACTAAATGTTATGATAACACTGTTTTGCTTATTTTTATTTTTTATTTATTTATTTAACTATTTTTTTTACAACTACTTCAAAAATGCTGCACTATTATACACTAGAATGCAGTATTATTCTTATTTAACATTTGAGGAAAGCAAAAGTCTAACTCCAGACATTTGAAATATGTTAAACATAAAATGCAATTTATTAATTTACCTACTGGAAAGTGCAAAGCATGTTTCCCAGTCACAATTGTGCATCAGATGGCAACCTCAGGGCACTGACTCAGCTGACTTATCATGCCTCATCTGTTCTGTTTGCTTTGTTCTAATGTAGGTATACCCACAACAAGTAAACATAATTTCTATCAACTTCGAACATATAATATCATTTTTTTCAATAATGCCAGCTGTAATTCTGGGCTAAAAAGTCATTGAGATTAGATGACCAGACTGGGTCACAAGTCCATCAACTGTGCAAAGGAAGTGTAGTCAGCTCCACCTAAACCCATGGACTCAGGAGAGGAGGAATTCCTCAAGGAAAGTCAGAATGTTGTACCAAAAGAAGGAGAAAAGGAAGCTGACCAAAAGTTAAAAAGAGATGTTGAATATAATAATGCTTTTAGATGGTGAGTATATTTCCCAGGGTACATAACTTGTTATAGGAAATGCCCACAGACCTAGATCTTACAATTGTTAGTCAAGTGCTTGTTCCACTATACCACCATTTCACTTGATTCAAGAGAAAGTTTATGCTTATTTTGTGGAATATATTGAGATGGTTATTTAAAATTTGTACAGCATTTTCATACATGTTCGGTCACTTGAGAAGGCAGCAGGATATGTATGCTATCTAGGTTTCCCATCTCGATTTCTTTAGCTGTTCTTGGCAGCTTTCACTTTGTTAAACTGACTATATAAAGCCGAGTAGCACTCAAAATCAGAGCTACTTTCTCTCAAGAAAGAACATGTGGTTAAGTCATTATATTATATTCCTAATGTGATGCAGCCTGAATGTAAAGTAAAATTAGACAGAGAGATTGAATCAACCAAAAAAACAATAAAGGAGAACATGTGCTTTCAGCAGAATATATACTGCGGTGTTGTTGCTAAACGTTAAAGCACAATTTCCTGCAGTATGGATAGTCCAGTCTGAGCTAACCAAAGGTTGATCCTTTGGTTAGCAAGATAGGTTACACCTTCATATTCCCAGTCAAGATCCCTGACACTGAATTACCCCACAACGTAATGAGAGGACTATTTTAACACAGCAAGAACATTCTATTATAAAGCAATTCAAAAAATGAAACCAACTTATTACACTGGGCAAACCCAAATGCAAAAATGGAATGGCAAGTAATGCAAAAGGATAAAATTTCATACTTTGTACATAATGATAATCATTATTACATTAGATTGAATTCAGTATTCAGAACTGTTTCATTTTTCTAATCTGAGTTTAATTTCTTTACAGTTCATTCAACAATCGTGTAATAGATGATGACCAGTGGAAACCTAAAAAGCTTCTAATGGTTGATTAAATGTATGATTTCTGTAAAGTTTTCTTCTGTATAATTTTTACATAATTTTTTGTAATTTTGCTTAAAATATTTTGAAATTTTTAAAAGTAACAGTTCTATTTTAGGACAGACTCATATTTATTATTTTCTTTCCTACAAGAATAGCTCTTGTTCATTCCATTATTCATAATGACTGCATATTTTAGTTTTTCATTTAAAAAGGAGCTTTGGGGGATGAATAACATGAACCTGACACACACTCCCC
The DNA here is from genome assembly GCF_047675955.1 of Chlorocebus sabaeus. Classification (NCBI taxonomy): domain Eukaryota; kingdom Metazoa; phylum Chordata; class Mammalia; order Primates; family Cercopithecidae; genus Chlorocebus; species Chlorocebus sabaeus. Next base: position 5,451,840 of record NC_132927.1, read on the forward strand.
ATACAGATATATTATTGCACCAAAATGAACATAAAACATGTACACAAATACCTTTAATACAATGCAGAGTGTGCAGGGATCCAGGTTGTATTTGGAGGAAGGAACAATTTCCACTTGTAGCACCAGAGAAAATGTTTTGGAGATGGTGGCATTTGAGCTAGATTGGACACATAGATATGAAGTATAAAAACTTCTCTCTTTCTCCCTCTCTCGTCTACTCTCTAGGGACATCAGACTATATACTAGTTCTTTTAAAGTTCTACTCATGTTTATACTGGTATGCTCTCACCTTCTCTAAGGGAACATCATCTTCCAAACACAATCTCAAAAGTTACCTACTCTGGAGAGACGTTGAAGGTCTTTGAACAATACAGTGAATTGATCAGAGCTGTGATTTTGGAAGTTTAATATCACAGCAAGGTGAAAGATGAGTTGAACCAGGGACATGCGGATAGGAAAATGCAATTTTTAATATGAGGAAGTAAGAGCTTAATGTAGAGGACTATGTGCTCGCAAACGAGACGTTCCCGGTAAGTCCTGCTTTTGGAAACGAAGCAGGGCCTTCCCAATAAGTCCTACTCTTGCAAAGGAAGCAGGGCGTTCCTTCCCTGCAAACAGGGAGGACAAAGGAGCCAGCTGCAAACAGCAGACCCTGGGGGCTTGTTTATGTGTAAACATCTTGAAAATCCAGAAAGTCAGGGAAAGGTCAGAAAAACAACAATGTGTCTTGTGACTTGGCAACATTCCACAAACGACTGTATAAAATAAAGCAGAGCACGCCATTCAGGACGGCCGCCATGTTTGTCTTGTCTTGCGTTGTCTTGTGTGTTCATTCCTTTGTTTAGGAAACACACGGACCCCAACACTTAATATAATAGACAGTGTTCTCATTGTCTAAGAACAGGTAAAAACAGCCATGAAAGATATTTCATCACTGATGGATCATACTATATTCTGAGCTTTAATATCTTGAGTAAGGTGATTCCATTAAGATAAATGGGGAACAAAAGAGTAGGGAAAATGTGTGGGATGGAAAATAAAAATTGAATCCTGGCCATATATAATTAGAGGTGTTGGGGGTATCCAAATGGAGATGTTCCACAGACACTTGGAAATGAACATCTGGAACTTACTAGAACAAGTATATCTACAGTTTGGCCCATAAAAATAATCACAAAAACAAAAATGGAAAAATGGGACCTAATTCAACTGAAGAACTTCTGCACAGTAAAACAAACAAACAAAAAACTATCAGCAAAGTAAAGAGACCACCTACAGAACAGGAGAAAATATTTGCAAACTATGCATCTGACAAAGGTCTAATCTCCAGAATCTATAAGGAACTTAAATTTACAAGCAAAAGTCAAAAAACTGCATTAAAACATGGGACAAAGGGTATGAACAGACACATTTCAAAAGAAGACATATGCACAGCCAAGAAGCATATGAGAAAATGCTCAAATATCAGTAATCAATAGAGAAATGCAAATCAAAACCACAATGAAATGCCTCTCACAGCAGTCAGAATGGTGATTAAAAAGTCAAAATTTCTCAAAAAAATTAAAACAGAATTACCATTCAACCTAGCAATCATATTATTAGGAATATACCCAAAGGAATATAAATCATTCTGCCACAAAGACACAGGCCCATGTAGGTACAAGTAAAATGGTGGAATACCTCACTCCTACTCTCTGTGGGCCCATAACATGACTTAATTAAATAACAAACACAAAATTTGTTTTTGGAGGCTAGGATCAATAAATCTATTTTGAGTTTGTTATACACCTAATTAAACTGTTTAATTATTCAAGATTAGGTGAAATATTTTTCACTAAATATTTTTGCAAAAGTAATTTAATGGCCTGATTTTGCAGAAACCAAATAACATTCCCTAGCAACTTTAAATGATTCACATTATCATTTGAAGAGCCTCAAAAACTGTCTCTATATGGTGCTGAGCTAAATATGCAATAATAAGTAAAATAGCTATGGCTCAAGTACATGATGAATTTAAATCAAGTTCCCAAGTGTCAGAATGTCTAAGCAGGAGTTTCTGATAAGATGGCTAAATACTCCAAACCAAGACAGTTCATTGTTGCTGCTTTTGCCCCCTTCAAATAGGTGATGTGAATGGTAACTATTGTCTTCACAGTCCAAAGCAGTATCTCATGTCTCATTTATTTTGCTAGGCTTTCCTATACAGAATGTCTTTATTCTCCCTACTCCAGCAATTTGACCTCATCACTTATACTGTACTCTTCATTTCCGCATCTCCTTTTTAACCATGAGTATCTTCATTTACTTAATAACTTTCTGGGCACACCTGTTGCAGTTGATCTTCATCCAGGAGTAAATGAAAAATTACCAAGGAAAAAATAGTTGTCAATGGTTTCTCCTCTCCTAGTAGAAGAAACCAAAAGCTATTTGTATAATCTTTCCAAGAGTTACTAATGAGGAGATCTCAGTCTTGCATCTAGAGATTAGAGGACTGACATATCTGTCATAAAATGATACAACTATTCATTTTTAGGTTGATCTTGATGAGTTTGAGATAAACAAGAATGTACTTGGAATTTAGACAAAGTCTTCTTCTAATCTTTAATAAAAAGTGGGTTTGAAAACTGTAAAGATAAACTACCTCTGGAGATTCAAGAAGGGACTTCTTAGCACATCTGCAAGCATTTAAATAGATAGCAAAGGATAGGATTCAACCGTATGTTTAATTTCACTTTCGATGTTTCAGTAGGTATTTAGCAGCCATTATTACCATCTCTTTTGACTCGGGTATGAAAGGGAAGAAAAAAGAAAAAGAACTTTTCCTGACCAAAGTGGCCTTAGATTGGAAGAAAAAAGCGAATGAAGAAAGGTAGGATGTGTGAATATGCCTAAGAAAGACATTTCACAAAGCAGAATTGACTGAACTAGGAGAGGTAATAGAAGAACTAGGGAAACAATCAGTCCAGGAACTCTTGACTGGAAACCAAACATATTTATTGAGATAAAACAGGTTATTGGAAACAAACTGAATTCTAGGAGCTGATAAGACGTCTGGAGATAAATGTGGCAGTACAGTTGAACAGCCACATTTACAGTAAGGTTCTGCCAGACAAAAAGAGTACAGGGCAGAAATTCAGGCATAAGTAATGTACAAAAATATCTATAGGCAGATAGGACCTAGAAACTGGGCTGAAATTCTAGAGTTGCTGGGATTCCATTCCAAGTTAGAATAAAGACAATCAAACAGAGCTTTAGAAATAGAAGCATTGCAGTATAATGCAGGTTATCAATATGAGATCTTAGGCTACATCTTAGCTAAAATAGTGCAGGCACTTTACCATTGGAACTGAAGTTTAAGATGAGTACTAGGTCACAGGAATAAAGAAACTGGAACTGATTTACATTATTACAGGGAATCAGTAGGAAGCTGGACTACTTGATGCAAACTTGCTGAACTACTTGATGCAAATTTGATGAACTAGAATTCCTTTAGTTTCCACCGACATAGGAAAGGAAGAATTTCGTATTTTAGGGTATAGTTTGGGCTCCCTGTAGAAGGTAATTTCTCCAGATGGAGGAATACTAGGAATACGGTATAAAGAACACAATTCTTTATTCATTATGAATTTTTTCAATCAAACATTTACACTTAGTGAGGCCCTCCTATATGCAAGGCACTGAACTAAGCAGTGCACAAAAATGCTAAGGTACCAATATAACATCAGAAACTCTAAGGTCTAGTTGTGAGAAAGATAAATAGATAAAATTGAAACTCTGAAACATAAATACTACACCAGGTAATTTTTTTTAAATGTGGAAATGTAGATATTCCACAAACTAAGCTGGAAGAAGTCAAGAAATGTACCTGAACAGATGACATTTGAAATAAATCTTAAAGAATAAATTTTTTTTTTCTACCTGAAGATTTTGGGAGAAATGAAGAAGAAGTAATAAAGTATAGAATAATAATACTATACTTTAATACTAATACTAATAATATAGAATAATAATAACTACCACATATCAAATAAAAATAATAGCTATTATTTAGCATTATATATGTCATATGTATGTTATAAATGTCCTCTCATTTATTAAATCTGCACAACTGCTAGTATTTCTATTTTATAGATGCAGAAATGGAGGCTCAGAGATGTTAAGTCATTCATTCAAGTTTCCAAAGTTATAAGTAAAAGATTCAGAATTTTAGGCTCAGAGAGGTAAATACATTTATTCAAGTTCCCAAAGTTGTAAGTAAAAGAGCTAGATTTTTCTTTTAATGGAATTTTGCTCTTGTCACCGAGTGCAATGGCACAATCTCGGCTCACTGCAACCTCTGCCTCTTGGGTTCAAGCGATTCTCCTGCCTCAGCCTCCCAAGTAGCTGGGGTTACCGGCACATACCACCACACCTGGATGATTTTTGTATTTTTAGTAGAGACGGGGTTTCACCACATTGGCCAGGCTGGTCTCAAACTCCTGACCTCAGGTGATCCACCTACCTTGGCCTCCCAAATTGCTGGGATTACAGGTATGAGCCACTGTGCCTAGTCAAGAGCTAGATGTTTTATTGTTTATTGTTTATTTTATTTTTCTTCAAAAATACCTGCTGTTTCCATATACAATAGTTTCTCTGACATGTTCTAGGAGGAGTGAGAAGTGATGTAGGTCAGAAGCATAGACTGCATGAGTGATATTTTCATGAGAATTGGTTAAACTGGAGAAGCCAGAGCTAGAGTGTGCAGGCCTTTGCATGAATAGGTAAGAGGAGAAAAGGAATTAAGCTTGAAAAGAAATCCCTTAAAGTTTACTGAGATAGTAAACTGTTCATTATTAAGAAAAGGACATTTTATTTTACTCTAAAGGTTGTAATATTTTTGAACTAGAAGGAATTTAGGAAACTATGTTGTTCAATTCTTCAGATTTACAAGTAAAAAGACTGAGATCCAGGTCAAGAGCAAAAATTTGCCCGAACTTAAGGCTTCTTTAGTTCCACATGGGAGCCCTACTGAGCTTGCACTTCCAGCTCTACTGAGCTTCAACTTTCTCTTAGAATAAGTGATTGATGGTCGTGGTTAGAGTGGAGAAGTGAGCTCAGTAAGATGAGGGAAAGGAAAGACACTGTTTCAGGCCTCTGAGCCCAAGCCAAGCCATCGCATCCCCCGTGACTTGCACATATACGCCCAGATGGCCTGAAGCAACTGAAGAATCACAAAAGAAGTGCAAATGCCCTGCCTCGCCTTAGCTGATGACATTCCACCACAAAAGAGGTGAAAATGGCCGGTCCTTGCCTTAAGCGATGACATTATCTTGTGAAATTCCTTTTCCTGGCTCATCCTGGCTCAAAAACTTCCCCCACTGAGCACCTTGTGACCCCCACTCCTGCCTGCCAGAGAACAACCGCCCTTTGACTGTAATTTTCCGTTACCTACCCAAATCCTATAAAACGGCCCCACCCTTATCTCCCTTCGCTGACTCTCTTTTCGGACTCAGCCCGCCTGCACCCAGGTGATTAAAAAGCTTTATTGCTCACCCAAAGCCTGTTTGGTGATCTCTTCACATGGATGCGCATGACACACTGTGTAGGCCATCTGAATATGAAAACATAGCACTGTCAAATCAGGCAGCCAAGTACTCTTTCCTCTTTGGTTTGCTGAATAAAAGTCAATTAACTAACCTTTCCCATTTTGATGGTTGAAATCCCACAGGATGTTTGCGGCCTGAAAAGAATGAAAGAGATTATTCAGATCATTAATAACGACAAACTTCATTATGAAATTAATTTGTAAGTGACCAGTAAAATAACCCAGAAAAGTTCATTACCTAATTATGTTTCTAAAATTATCACCTTTAATTCTAGGATGACTTTGCTAACCATAACTACTAATAAGCCTAACAATAATTTATTCACCTATTAACTAAGGACTTTATGATCAAAGAGAAATTGAGCTGACTCTAAGTTGATCATAACAAATTTTTTTTAAGAGAAGAAAGAAAGAAAACAACCCTCAGCTGTGTCCTACGCATAGACTTTTCATTACTGTTGACAATGAAAATGAGAATCGCAAAGAACACAGCTGGAATCTTAACTCTTACATTGAGATCAAAGATTTGGCAGTTAGAAAAATCATCCTTTTGACTTGTAAACAAAACAAATCTTATATGGATGTCAGAATAAATAAAGTGTTTCTTTTTTAAACAGTTACTGTTTTGGCAAAACTGTACTTATCATACCTATTAAGAGATTTAAGGTACAGTATTTATCACTCTTATTGCCATCTTAACCTCAGACACAATTATTTAAAATGAAATAAATATATACTTAGAAAACAAGGAAGATATATTACTAATTGTCCGCTAGGCCGTCAATTGCCAGTTAGAGTAGCCACTTGTGTAAACTCTGTCAAACATGCTGACCCAAACACGTCTCTAGCAATTTTCAACATCTGGCTTAAAAGCTTCCCTGTAATTATTTTCATTTTGCATAAGCAAAACTCACTAAACCCTGCATCTGCGGTGGAGATATACAAAACATTTAAATTTGGAGGGATTCATTAGATAATGCCAAAGAAAATGCACCAATGGCTCAATGTCATTTAACTCCTGCTCTCATGGTGAATGAATTAGCCAGCAGTGAAGGCCGTTTTCTCTTCAAAAGACTATACAGTGTTTCTTGACTTGTTTCTGCTGTAGAGTGTTTATTTCATAGAAATTGACATATACCAAAGTTACAAAGATGTCAGTACTTTTTCTATATGTCGTTGCTATCCCTGGTTTTCCATAGAAGATACAGGTAATAGCACAGATATCAAATATAAAATGACTAAGAGGCATTACCTAGAATTTTTTGTTTCTTTGAAGCTATGGGTCTTATTTTGGTACAATTTTCGTGGAAGAATGCTTATAACATATTTAATGTATTGTTTTATCAAAAATTTTCCAAAATCTAATAATGCATAAACATATACATTCTCAAAAGACTGCAAATCATTTATAATTCTAAGTTATAGATGCATATATTTGTAAATGGAGTATAGACATAATTGTTTCTAATATCAGGGAAACCTCTCCGTTATATCATAAATTGTTCTAAAAATGTTGCATTCTAACTCTATGTCCGAGTGCCACAATAAAATAGTACTCGATTATACTTTGATATATTAACCTCAGTTAAATAAACTCATTCATATGAAAATGTTCAGAACTGTTTTGAATATATGTTTATTTTCTTAGCTCTCATCTGTGGTTGGCTATTTCTCTCAACCTGCTCTAGGGAAAGTGGAATAGTCTAGGTTGGATGATGTATATTTATTAGCTTCAGAATCACATCTGTGTGCTCAGATTGGAGGAAAGGTCATAAACACAATGAATGTTGCTAGGAAACCATGCCTTTTAGTCAATTTAGTTGTGAAGATGAAAGGAATTTTTTTTTTTGGTAAAAAGATGGGCTATTTGTAAAGTACAATGAATAATCATTTTATTTTGATCTTTGAATTTATCATTTAAAAAAATAACACTTTCATTAGTAGCTTTTCCTATTTATTACTTACTTGGATTTCAAATGTTTGAAATTCAAGACATGAATGTAGCTTTCTATGAAAAGAAAGATTCGTGGCAATTTTCATTTAAAGAAAATAATCTTGTTGGTGAAATTTAGGGATATCTAATCCTTAGGGCAGCCCATATGAATCATAAAAAGATTAATAATCAAATAGTAAAAGTCAAGGAACAAGTAGCTAAATCCCTTGAAATAGCCATTAAAAGGATTTGAAAGCTCAAGTGCTATAAACAACTCTGACACTTCTTTTCGTGTTCCAGAACTACAGGACTGTGATCCTGGCAACTTTTCACAAAGATTAATCCGAAAGGAAACAGACGTGTTTTACTGGTCAACAATAATTAGATGGTCCTTTGACATAACTAAGTACTCTAACTCCACAGGACTGTATTAGCCCACTTACATACCTAATTAGAAGCTTATGTTGTCTGTGTCTGTGTTTATTGATTTTGAATCAAAACGTAATTTCAACCAGGTAGGTTTTTATAGGATCCATTTTACTGGAATATTTAAGTGGTATTTGTTGGTACAAGTTATAGTAATCATGAAAAATCCAGCAGATTAGCACTGCAATAGACATCTGGTTTTTTAAGTATGGGGCTTATATCCCTTCTTTAATAATTGTTTCTTGTTTCTCCCATTCCATCTGATTTGGGTGGCTCTGTTAATTGCTTGGCTTCATCTTCCCTCCACAGAAGTGGATATGTCACTCTGGCTGGCCAATCAGAATAATCCTGAGTCACATTGTGTTTGAAAAAGAGAAAGAAAGTCAGTGTGAATGGCACCTAATTAGAGTGAGGTGATAGGAAATAAGGCTGGGGAAGTAAGTAAAAGCCAGGGTGCATAAGGCCTTCTGAGCCAGAGTCAAAAAAAATGGAATTTATCTAAGTGTGTTAGAAAACTTGGGGTTAGGCAGAAGTGTGACATGATCTAATTTATGTTTATAAAAGATCACTCAAGCTGCTAAATCAGAAAGGATTGAGGGACTGAGACAGCATTTTGGAGGCTATGACAGTAGTGTTTGTGAAAAACGATGCTGACTTGGGCTAGGGGGGTAACAATGGAAATGGACAGAAGCTGATGGACTCAAAATAACTTTTGCACATGGAGCTAACAAGTGTTGCTGACAGATTTTACACAGGGTATGTGCTTCAGAGAGAAATCAAGGATGACTCCTGGATTATTAGTTTGAACAACAAAGTGTGGTATTGCTATTAAGTCAATGGGAAAGCCAAGAGGAAGGACTGGATTAAAGGTGCAATTAAGAGTTTTGTTTTAAACTGATTACATTTTAGAGTATCTAGAAGTGAAGATGTTAAGTAGGTAGTTGGCCATGATGTTTAGAAAGACAGGATAATAATGACCAATTTTTGCGTCAATTACAAATAGCGAATATTTAAACCTATGGGACTGAATGAGATGACCTATGGAGAAAATATTGATAGGAAAAAGAAAAGGACTACAGACTTTATTAAAACAATGTAGTTAATTTAAAATGCACTAGATGATTAAGAGTAATTTTGGTAATGAAATAAAATGCCACATTTTTACACTTATTTACAAAGGTTTTTGGTATTATGACACATCCATATACCCAAAATTAAATGTATTAAGCATTCAGACAAGTCATTTTTACCACTGCATAGATGGAAAAACTGAGGACTGAGAGATTGTGTCCAGACCTCACCACCAGTAAGTGATGGAGTCAGGCCTAGGACAGAGACCTTTCTAACTCTAATCCATTGCTTTTTCTGCTACACATTTTGGAAACTCCACTTGCAAATACAAGACCCTCAGGGCTATTACTGATGCTATTTGTCTCTATGCTAACATCCTCAGTTCATAATGCTTGAGTTCCTATGTCTAATTAGTTTTCTATCCTAGCCTTTGTTCTCTAATGTCACTTCTTGCTACAACCTGCCTCAGAGTTTTTCCCTCTAGTGATCTACTGTTATTATCCTATGAGCTGTGAAAATAGATGTAGAATTATTATGAATATAATAAGTTAAAATAGTCTTTGAGAGACTCTGATTAGTTATATGCCATGACCTTACTGCATTGTCTTGAAACGTATATCACGACTATTCAGGGCCTTTTACTTATTTATTATCTCATTATTTCTTTGTATTTTTCTTATGAACTGAATAGGTTGTCAACTAAATGATTTCTGATGGCTAGTGCAATTTTGTTGTTGTTGTTGTTGTTTTATTTGTTTTATTATTATACTTTAAGTTCTTGGGTACCTTGCAGAACGTGCAGTTTTGTTATATAGGTATACACGTGCCATGATGGTTTGCTGCACCCATCAACCCATCATCTACATTGGGCATTTCTCCTAATGTTCTCTCTCCCCTAGCGCCCCCAAACCCCTGACAGGCCCCAGTGTGTGATGTTCCCCTCCCTATGTCCATGTGTTCTCATTGTTCAACTCCCACTTATGAGTGAGAACATGCAGTGTTTGGTTTTCTGTTCTTGTGATAGTTTGCTGAGAATGATGGTTTCCAGCTTCATCCATGTACAATTTTTAACAGTCATGCATCGTTTTCCTGGACCACATGCTGCACTAGCCTTGTTAAGTGTCATTGTTAAGTGTCAGTTTCACCCTCAATTTCTGGGATAGTGATTCTAAAAGGTCTCAGTGAAGTTTTGGTTATTCTCTTTATGGAATTTATAAGAAAATAATCCTAAGATGCACTTTAAAAAGGCAGCTGAAATTTAAAAAAATCATACTTTGTATGTGACTATGGCATTCCAGGAAGCAAGGCTTTCTCTCCTCATTTAGTTTGGGTGTTTGTGGGGACACTAGTCACTACCCCTTCCTTCTTGGTCATTACTGATGCTAATCTTTAGGTTTCTGTGCTTTTTCACTTGGCAGAGGTGTTCTGTGTTCCCACCATTGCATTCCTCTCATTTCTCAAGCAGTCTAGATCACCACTATGTTTAAGGGCTACCTTTTTTTTTTCTCACAAAATAGACTCTGCATTTTCCAGCTGTTCTGCATTTTCTAACTGTTTCCTCAAGTAATCACAAAAGAATTTTATTTTTATTTTCTTGATAGTAGGGAATTATTGAAACAATTTTAGCAGAGAAGTGACATCGTTTAGGACAGATTATGATGGCAGCAACATAAATAATGGCTTTGAAGGGATGATGATGATGATGATGGTGAGTAGAACAATTGCAAAATAAAGTTTCTAGTGAGAGTTAAAACTTGTCAATAGTGGCTGGCTGCAGTGGCTCACGCCTGTAATCACAGCAATTTGGGAAGCCAAGGCAGGCGGATCCCCTGAGGTCAGGAGTTTGAGACTAGCCTAGCCAACATGGCGAAACTCCATCTCTACTAAAAATACAAAAAGTAGCTGGGCATGGTGGTGTGCACATGCACTCCCAGCTATTTGGGAGGCTGAGGCAGTAGAATCGCTTGAACCCAGGAGGTGGAGGTTGCAGTGAGCTGAGATTGTGCCACTGCACTCCAGCCTAGGTGACAGAGCGAGACTCCGTATCCAAAAAAAAAACCACTACTCACTAGTGATCAGATTAGCTATAAAATGGCATTGTTTGAAGATATTTATAAGATAAAGTAATGTAGGACGTGGCCATTCACTGGGATGTGGAAAAAAATAGGGGAATATTAAAATGACTCCTTAATTACTGACTCATGTGGAAGAGATAAGAGGGTAGAGATGGAGAGATCATGGGTGTTATCTGGTACTGGTTTAGTTAGAAGTGGGTGTGAAATATTGAAGTTGTGCAGGCCAAAAAAAGAAATCTGGGAGACTTTAGGATTTAAGTGGTCAATAAAGCCATGTCATCCAATGAGATTACCCAGAAAAAGCATTTCAAATAAGAAAGGAAAAGATGAAACACTAAAGACAGCTGGCCTGTAGGAGGTAGCTGCAGAAAAAAAATATTTTTTATATATATATATATATGTATTTCTTAAGTGACAGATAATAAGAACCAGGAAAACCTAGATCATTACATGCTGAAGGGAGAGAGAGTAAGAAGACAGTGATCACCAGTGCTGAAAGTCTTACAGGAGTAATACAGATGAGGATTAAAAATTATCCATTGAATTTAGCAATCTGATGAATCTGCTTACAAAGATTACAAACTGTTGGGTAGTGAAGAAAGAAAATCAGTTGAAAGAGTTGTGGAGCAAATCTAATTTAGACGTTAAAGAAAGAAAGGGTAGATGGTTTGAACAAGTAGATAGTAAAGGAAAGGAGAGAACAAGATGTTTACCCTTGTTTGTGTGTTACAAGATAGAAGGCAGTGGTGAGGAGAAATTTATGATAGAGAAGAGTCATTGAGGGGAGTTTCAGAGGGGATAGAGGGGACAGGATCAAATAGCAGACAGAAAAATCTCCTTGTGCTGAGGAAAGGATATTTTATCCATGGAGACTGGAGGGAAGTAAGTAAGTAAAGATGAGTACAACATAGTTTTAGGGTGAGAAATGAGAGATTTTACCTTTGATGGCATAGACCTTGTCACACAAGTGGTAGGATACGAGGTCAAAACTAAGCAACAGCTTTGGATACGCCACTGTTCCCTAAGGTACCTATGAATAGTAACTCTTAGATTATAAATACACATAATTGTTTTTAAGTTTATGAAAGCTAAAATATTCAGCTTTTGCCTTTGTTTAATATGTTAGACTAGAGCAAGTATAGAATATTATGTATCAGGTCTTTTCTGCCACTTCCGCAGAGCATTGCCAGTATTAATTATATCCACAGTTAAGTTCTAACCCGGTGAAGATAACTTATTGCAAGATCTTTAAATTAGTAACCAACTGGTAGAAGTGATATCTTTTATTGTATCTCCATTTAACTAAAGATTAGCCAAAAGCCATACATTTCAATAAATAAGTTTATTTTTATTTTAACCATTGTTCAAATCAAATAACTAAAGGAAGTAGCCACAAAGTAACATTTTCATGTAAGTTTTAGTCATGTTCATTTTTACTGAGCTATATATTTCAATTAGAGTATGTCAGTTATGAGTTGCAATTCAATTTATTTAGGTATTGTCCACCTAATACCTGTAGAACTGTTCACAAATTAGAAAACCAAAAATGATAAACTCTAATCTCATCTCTGATATAAACAAAATGAAAAATCTTTCTGAATGACTCTGAAATCTTGCAGCTATTGTTGTTATGTATTGCTACAGGCAATAAGTCAGATTTAAAAAAAAATAGGTATCAATTGAGAGGCCATCTGGTATTGTAGCTAAAAGTAGAGACTGTAATGTCAAACAGATCCAGACTCAAGTAATCATCCCACCACCTCCAAGTGCATGGCTTCAGGTTCCTCCTTCATAAAACAGGGTTGAAAAGAGTGCTTATCTCAGTGTTACTGTGAAAAGAAAAGGAGATCATTCATTTAAAATGTTGATAATAGCTGACACATAGAAGGAACTCAAATAAATAATAGTATAATTTACTAACTACAATAATAAAGTACTATAGACATTCTAGCATAGAATGAATCATCTAAAATACTCACTGTCTCAATGAAAATATATGGCTTATTATTCATACTTTTAGTCACTCATTTTCAAACCAAAAAGAGAATGAAGATACAATTTTCTAAGAATTTAGGATGAGCTTTGTAAAAAAAATCGTTTGATCTTGAACTAAAGAAATACATATTTTTTTAATGGTAAAGACTGAGGAATACTAGAAAATTAGGATATTTTGTAGAAACTGCTGAAACGATGGTATATATATGAGACAGAGAGAGAACTTATGTCAAGGTAGAATTTATGCCAAAATATTTCAAGAGATATATGTTAAGGAAAAATGTACAATTGTGTTTATGAGAAATCAGTATTGGTAATAGTCTTCAAAAATCTTAGGAATTATCTATAATCAGATTTGTATTTGTTATCTAATTCTTTTTGCGACACCCATATCACTTTTATGATACAATATAAAGTCTTATTGATTAATCTTAACCAATCTGTAAAACACAACTGTCAAAAAAAAGTTTTCTTTTTGTTTTTGTTTTTGTTTTTTGTTTTTTACTATCTAGATCTATCATGTCCTAGGGCTAAAACACTCCCTAGCATTTCCGGGCAGAACTTGAGCACAAAGCATTTATTTTCATCCAGGCGTCTGATGTACCCAAAAGAAGAAATTTTGGAGTTAGTTACAGTTCCATCATGTGCTCTTTGGCATTATAAACAAATGACATAATCCTGGTGGATAATGACCTCCAGGAAATAGGCATTTTTGTCTGTCCTGTGCAATACACTAACCCTTCTACTTCTAACAATTCCTAGCACATATGAGGGTTTCATTAAATAAGTTTTTAATGGATGAATGAGTCTGTACTGTCACTGCAGCCTGTGAAGAGGGAGCAGCTGTTGAGAAGTGGGCAGTATGAGGGCAGAATCCCCAGCCATACACACACAATCACAAAAGTGCAGAGGCTGGCTGTAAGTGCTAGCAAAACCAGAGGTGTACTGGCTAAATTCTTTTAAAATGGTGGGGAGCAGTTAGGAAAAAACATAATATTGAGTTTTAGTTTTAGAAAATGCACATGAACATAGCTCCAAAAAAGACATCAAACATTATTATCAGCCCATAGAGGAAATTATACAGAAAAAGGTAACTTAAATAAAGGCAACATAGAAAAACAATCAGCACTTTTCAACATGTTCTTCTTTGCCAGGTGTTAACTTGAGGGCATCACCACACTTTCAGTTCTCACAACCACAGATGAGGAGGCTACCTTCACATGACTTACTGATTGGCAAAGTGACACACACTTAGGAAACTATCCAAGATGTCTCAATTAGGAAGTAGTGAAGCCAGAGTTTGAATTTAGGTTATCTGGCTCCATGACACACACTTTATCTGATCTGCCTTTCTCAAACACAAAAGGACTGCAGGGTCCTTGACAGTTTCCTTGTAAACAACTCAGTCAGTGGAATGCAGCACCACTTGCCTCTCACCATACTGTCTGCCACTACGTCGCTGATGGCTAGACTAAGTGGTAGTGTCTCCGTCAGTTTCCTCATCGATAAAATTAGTATTTTCCAGACCTATCCAGACTGCTTTGCTTGGAGATTGTGTGAAATAACTAATCAATAATCGTAAAATGCTTTGAAAACATGGAGTGCTACATACAAGTTCAATATTATTACATGAGTTTACAGTGTGATAGCACAGCCGTAAAGGTCAAAGCTATTTTGAACTGCATACAGAGAGGCAAGCTGATGTAGAACTGAGAAGTTGTTGTCTTTCTAACAAGGGGGCTGGGAATTGGGAATATTTTAATAAAAATATTTTTCTTATTTGTGGATGGTTAAGTTCTCAAAACAAGAAATTAATTGGAAGACAAAAGAAATATGAGGAGAGAATTAACATCACTGCACCAAGAATTAAGGGACAAGAGTGATTGGATTAAGATAACGAAGTAAAGATGCTGATCTGGTTAAGTGAAAACACAGACTAAACAAACCAACAAACTTCAAACACTTGATATCTGTAAATACAAGAGTGAAAGGAAGTTAGTTTGAGAGTTAAAGGAAAGTCCAGAAATACAAAGAAAGGAAGGAGGAAAAATAAAGAAGAAAGGAGAGAGTCAGAGCCAGAGCGAGAGCAGGGGAGAGAGAGAGAGAGAGAGAGAGAGGAAGGAAGGAAGGAAGGAAGGAAGGAGGTTGGTTCATTTGGGTTATAAAAAATAAATACTTATTAAATTAATGCCAATTTGATTTGCTTCATTTTAAAGATTGTGGATTACTGACCGATCAACTCAGCTACAGTATCAATAATGATTACATCAAATGCCAGTGTGGATTGTCATGCTACAGTCTAAAGCATTCAGAGACACAGCCTTACACTGATGCAAATGGTCCTCTTATCGAGACTAGCTCATGGGATGTAAGTAAAACCTTGACAGAATGATGAAAGTCTGGAAAACGTTCTTGAAATTGTATTTAACAAAGGATCTTTACTACAGCAGAGCCAAGTGTATTGTTAGATGACTTTTCTATTTGTCTTACATAATTCCCATAATTTTGTGAAATAGGCATTATGTCAAACATTGTGAAAATTCAGGGCTCTAGATCAGTGGTTCTCAAACTCAGTGT